>NC_140770.1:1933453-6738453 GCF_044657685.1 Stegodyphus dumicola
ATGCTCGCCAATCGCGGCTCACCATGGGGTTCCGGACCTTTTCGCCGTAAAGTTAAAACAAAAAATCTCGAATATATCTGAAACGGTTCGATAGAATGTCGCAAATTTTGGTGTGAAAGGGCTCCCTATTTTTACCTACAAACGCTCCAAATTTGGTGGTCCTAGCTTCCATAGTTTTCTTATGGCGAATTTTTGAATGTTTAAAAAATAGTCCAAAAATCGAACGGAAATTCTCTACAGAAACTCCATTCGTGAATTTTAAAAATCCGATATAGCCAAAATGTTGCTCTCGAAGAGTACATAAATTTAAAAAAAAAGTTTCTCTCTAGGCCCAATAGGACCCGACTTTCATAGGGTCAAAGTTCACGAATTTGACACATTTCGGCCGCGGCAATTCCGTATAACCGTTGCACCGAATTTCAAACCGCTCACATAGTACTTCCCATTGAGACACATGAACAAACCCCGCAAGCGTTTTCTCGTAGTTCAAATTTTGACCCCGGCGCAAGCGTCCGAAATTTCGATGGGTTCTCGGAAATGGGCCAAAATTTGACTCCCCATATCTCGGGCCCTAATTGTCCGATCGACTTGAAATTTGAAACGTGGCCGAATAGGGTTTCGGCCTTCATCCCCATGCTCGCGAATCGCGGCTCACCATGGGGGGTCCAGGCCTTTTCGCCGTAATGTTAAAACAAAAACTGGCGAATATCTCCGAAACGGTTCGATAGAATGTCGCAAGTTTTGGTGTGAAACGGCTCCCTATTTTTACCTATAAACCCTCCAAATTTGGTGGTCCTAGCTTCCATAGTTTTTTTATGGCGAATTTTTGAAAGTTTATAAAATAGCCGAAAAATCGAACGGAAATTCCCTACAGAAACTCCATTCGCGAATTTTAAAAGTCCGAGATAGCCAAAATGTTGCTCTCGAAGAGTACATCCATTTAAAAAAAAAGTTTCTCTCTAGGCCCAATAGAACCCGACTTTCATAGGGTCAAAGTTCACGAATTTGACACATTTCGGCCGCGACAATTCCCTATAACCGTTGCACCGAATTTCAAACCGCTCACGCAGTACTTCCCATTGAGACACATGAACAATCCCCCACAAGCCCTTTCTCGTAGCTCAAATTTGACCCCGGCGCAAGCGTCCGAAATTTCGATGGGGTCACGGAAATGGGCCAAACTTTGACCCCCCATATCTCGGGCCCTAATTGTCCGATCGACTTGCAATTTGAAACGTGGCCTAACAGGGTTTCGGCCTTCCTCACCATGCTCGCCAATCGCGGCTCACCATGGGGGTCCGGACCTTTTCGCCGTAATGTTAAAACAAAAACTCGCGAAAATCTCCGTAATGGTTCGATAGAATGTCGCAAATTTTGGTGTGAAAGGGCTCCCTATTTTTACCTACAAACCCTCCAAATTTGGTGGTCCTAGCTTCCATAGTTTTTTTATGGCGAATTTTTGAATGTTTAAAAAATAGTCCAAAAATCGAACGGAAATTCTCTACAGAAACTCCATTCGCGAATTTTAAAAATCCGAGATAGACAAAATGTTGCTCTCGAAGAGTACATCAATTTAAAAAAAAAAGTTTCTCTCTCGGCCCAATAGGACGCGACTTTCATAGGGTCAAAGTTCACGAATTTGACACATTTCGGCCGCGACAATTCCCTATAACCGTTGCACCGAATTTCAAACCGCTCACACAATACTTCCCATTGACACACATCAACAATCCCCCGCAAGCGTTTTCTCGTAGCTCAACTTTTGACCCCGGCGTAAGCGTCCGAAATTTCGATGGGGTCACGGAAATGGGCCAAACTCTGACCCCCCATATCCCGGGCCCTAATTGTCCGATCGACTTGAAATTTGAAACGTGGCCGAATAGGGCTTCGGCCTTCCTCCGCATGCTCGCCAATCGCGGCTCACATGGGGGTCCGGACCTTTTCGCCGTAATGTTAAAACAAAAACTCGCGAAAATCTCCGAAATGGTTCGATAGAATGTCGCAAATTTTGGTGTGAAAGGGCTCCCTATTTTTACCTACAAACCCTCCAAATTTGGTTTTCCTAGCTTCCATAGTTTTGTTATGGCGGATTTTTGAATGTACAAAAAATAGCCCAAAAATCGAACGGAAATTCCCTACAGAAACTCCATTCGCGAATTTTAAAAATCCGAGATAGCCAAAATGTTGCTCTCGAAGAGTACATCAATTTAAAAAAAACGTTTCTCTCTAGGCAAAATAGGACCCGAATTTCATAGAGTCAAAGTTCACGAATTTGACACATTTCGGCCGCGGCAATTCCCTATAACCGTTGCACCGAATTTCAAACCACTGACACAGTACTTCCCATTGAAACACATGAACAATCCCCCGCAAGCGTTTTCTCGTAGCTCATTCTTTGACCCCGGCGCAACCGTCCGAAAGTTTGATGGGGTCACGGAAATGGGCCAAATTTTGACCCCCCATATCTCGGGCCCTAATTGTCCGATCGACTTGCAATTTGAAACGTGGCCTAACAGGGTTTCGGCCTTCCTTCCCATGCTCGCCAATCGCGGCTCACCATGGGGGGTCCAAGAATTTTCGGCGTAATGTTAAAACAAAAACTCGCGAATATATCTGAAACGGTTCGATAGAATGTCGCAAATTTTGGTGTGAAAGGGCTCCCTATTTTTACCTACAAACGCTCCAAATTTGGTGGTCCTAGCTTCCATAGTTTTGTTATGGCGAATTTTTGAATGTTTAAAAAATAGTCCAAAAATCGAACGGAAATTCTCTACAGAAACTCCATTCGCGAATTTTAAAAATCCGATATAGCCAAAATGTTGCTCTCGAAGAGTACATCAATTTAAAAAAAAAGTTTCTCTCTAGGCCCAATAGGACCCGACTTTCATAGGGTCAAAGTTCACGAATTTGACACATTTCGGCCGCGACAATTCCCTATAACCGTTGCACCGAATTTCAAACCGCTCACACAGTACTTCCCATTGAGACACATGAACAATCCCCCGCAAGCGATTTCTCGTAGCTCAAATTTGACCCCGGCGCAAGCGTCCGAAATTTCGATGGGGTCGCGGAAATGGGACAAATTTTGACCCCCCATATCTCGGGCCGTAATTGTCCGATCGACTTGAAATTTGAAACGTGGCCTAACAGGGTTTCGGCCTTCCTTCCCATGCTCGCCAATCGCGGCTCACCATGGGGGGTCCAAGCCTTTTCGGCGTAATGTTAAAACAAAAACTCGCGAATATATCTGAAACGGTTCGATAGAATGTCGCAAATTTTGGTGTGAAAGGGCTCCCTATTTTTACCTACAAACGCTCCAAATTTGGTGGTCCTAGCTTCCATAGTTTTGTTATGGCGAATTTTTGAAGGTATAAAAAATAGCGCAAAAATCGAACGGAAATTCCCTACAGAAACTCCATTCGCGAATTTTAAAAATCCGAGATAGCCAAAATGTTGCTGTCGAAGAGTACATCAATTTAAAAAAAAAGTTTCTCTCTAGGCCCAATAGAACCCGACTTTCATAGGGTCAAAGTTCACGAATTTGACACATTTCGGCCGCGGCAATTCCCTATAACCGTTGCACCGAATTTCAAACCGCTCACATAGTACTTCCCATTGAGACACATGAACAAACCCCACAAGCGTTTTCTTATAGCTCAAATTTTGAACCCGGCGCAAGCGTCCGAAATTTCGATGGGGTCACGGAAATGGGCCAAACTCTGACCCCCCATATCTCGGGCCCTAATTATCCGATCGACTTGAAATTTGAAACGTGGCCTAACAGGGTTTCGGCCTTCCTCCCCATGCTCGCCAATCGCGGCTCACCATGGGGGGCCCAGGCCTTTTCGCCGTAATGTTAAAACAAAAACTCGCGAATATCTCCGAAACGGTTCGATAGAATGTCGCAAATTTTGGTGTGAAAGGGCTCCCTATTTCTACGTACAAACCCTCCAAATTTGGTGGTCCTAGCTTCCATAGTTTTTTTATGGCGAATTTTTGAATGTTTAAAAAATAGCCCAAAAATCGAACGGAAATTCCCTACAGAAACTCCATTCGCGAATTTTAAAAATCCGAGATAGCCAAAATGGTGCTCTCGAAGAGTACATCAATTTAGAAAAAAAAAGTTTCTCTTTAGGCCCAATAGGACCCGACTTTCATAGGGTCAAATTTCACGAATTTGACACATTTCGGCCGCGGCAATTCCCTATAACCGTTGCACCGAATTTCAAACCGCTCACATAGTACTTCCCATTGAGACACATGAACAATCCCCCGCAAGCGTTTTCGCATAGCTCAAATTTTGACCCCGGCGCAAGCGTCCGAAATTTCGATGGGGTCACGGAAATGGGCCAAACTTTCACCCCCCATATCTCGGGCCCTAATTGTCCGATCGACTTGAAATTTGAAACTTTGCCGAACACGGTTTCGGCCTTCCTCCCCATGCTCGCCAATCGCGGCTCACCATGGGGTTCCGGACCTTTTCGCCGTAAAGTTAAAACAAAAAATCTCGAATATATCTGAAACGGTTCGATAGAATGTCGCAAATTTTGGTGTGAAAGGGCTCCCTATTTTTACCTACAAACGCTCCAAATTTGGTGGTCCTAGCTTCCATAGTTTTCTTATGGCGAATTTTTGAATGTTTAAAAAATAGTCCAAAAATCGAACGGAAATTCTCTACAGAAACTCCATTCGTGAATTTTAAAAATCCGATATAGCCAAAATGTTGCTCTCGAAGAGTACATCAATTTAAAAAAAAAGTTTCTCTCTAGGCCCAATAGGACCCGACTTTCATAGGGTCAAAGTTCACGAATTTGACACATTTCGGCTGCGACAATTCCCTATAACCGTTGCACCGAATTTCAAACCGCTCACACAGTATTTCCCATTGAGACACATGAACAATCCCCCGCAAGCGTTTTCTCGTAGCTCAAATTTGACCCTGGCGCAAGCGTCCGAAATTTCGATGGGGTCACGGAAATGGGACAAATTTTGACCCCCCATATCTCGGGCCGTAATTTTCCGATCGACTTGAAATTTGAAAGTGGCCTAAGAGGGTTTCGGCCTTCCTTCCCATGCTCGCCAATCGCGGCTCACAATGGGGGTACCAGGCCTTTCGGCCGTAATGTTAAAACAAAAACACGCGAATATCTCCGAAACGGTTCGATAGAATGTCGCAAATTTTGGTGTGAAAGGGCTCCCTATTTTTACCTACAAACCCTCCAAATTTGGTGGTCCTAGCTTCCATAGTTTTGTTATGGCGAATTTTTGAATGTATAAAAATAGCCCAAAAATCGAACGGAAATTCCCTACAGAAACGCCATTCGCGAATTTTAAAAGTCCGAGATAGCCAAAATGTTGCTCTCGAAGAGTACATCAATTTAAAAAAAAAGTTTCTCTCTAGGCCCAATAGGACCCGACTTTCATAGGGTCAAAGTTCACGAATTTGACACATTTCGGCCGCGGCAATTCCGTATAACCGTTGCACCGAATTTCAAACCGCTCACATAGTACTTCCCATTGAGACACATGAACAAACCCCCACAAGCCCTTTCTCGTAGCTCAAATTTGACCCCGGCGCAAGCGTCCTAAATTTCGATGGGGTCACGGAAATGGGCCAAACTTTGACCCCCCATATCCCGGGCCCTAATTGTCCGATCGACTTGAAATTTGAAACGTGGCCGAATAGGGTTTCGGCCTTCCTTCCCATGCTCGCCAAACGCGGCTCACCATGGGGGGTCCAAGCCTTTTCGGCGTAATGTTAAAAGAAAAACTCGCGAATATATCTGAAACGGTTCGATAGAATGTCGCAAATTTTGGTGTGAAAGGGCTCCCTATTTTTACCTACAAACCGTCCAAATTTGGTGGTCCTAGCTTCCATAATTTTGTTATGGCGAATTTTTGGAGGTATAAAAAATAGCCCAAAAATCTAACGGAAATTCCCTACAGAAACTCCATTCGCGAATTTTAAAAATCCGAGATAGCCAAAATGTTGCTCTCGAAGAGTACATCAATTTAAAAAAAAGTTTCTCTCTAGGCAAAATAGGACCCGACTTTCATAGGGTCAAAGTTCACGAATTTGACACATTTCGGCCGCGGCAATTCCCTATAACCGTTGCACCGAATTTCAAACCGCTCATATAGTACTTCCCATTGAGACACATGAACAAACCCCGCAATCGTTTTCTCATAGCTCAACTTTTGACCCCGGTGCAAGCGTCCGAAATTTCGATGGGGTCACGGAAATGGGCCAAATTTTGACCCCCCATATCTCGGGCCCTAATTGTCCGATCGACTTGCAATTTGAAACGTGGCCGAGTACGGTTTCGGCCTTCCTCATCATGCTCGCCAATCGCGACTCACCATGGGGGTCCGGACCTTTTCGCCGTAATGTTAAAACAAAAACTCGCGAAATTCTCCGAAATGGTTCGATAGAATGTCGCAAATTTTTGTGTGAAAGGGCTCCCTATTTTTACCTATAAACCCTCCAAATTTGGTGGTCCTAGCTTCCATAGTTTTTTTATGGCGAATTTTTGAATGTTTAAAAAATAGCCGAAAAATCGAACGGAAATTCCCTACAGAAACTCCATTCGCGAATTTTAAAAATCCGAGATAGCCAAAATGTTGCTCTCGAAGAGTACATCAATTTAAAAAAAACGTTTCTCTCTAGGCCCAATAGGACCCGACTTTCATAGGGTCAAAGTTCACGAATTTGACACATTTCGGCCGCGGCAATTCCCTATAACCGTTGCACCGAATTTCAAACCGCTCACGCAGTACTTCCCATTGAGACACATGAACAATCCCCCACAAGCGCTTTCTCGTAGCTCAAATTTGACCCCGGCGCAAGCGTCCGAAATTTCGATGGGGTCCCGGAAATGGGCCAAATTTTGACCCCCCATATCTCGGGCCCTAATTGTCCGATCGACTTGCAATTTGAAACGTGGCCTAACAGGGTTTCGGCCTTCCTTCCCATGCTCGCCAATCGCGGCTCACCATGGGGGGTCCAAGAATTTTCGGCGTAATGTTAAAACAAAAACTCGCGAATATATCTGAAAGGGTTCGATAGAATGTCGCAAATTTTGGTGTGAAAGGGCTCCCTATTTTTACCTACAAACGCTCCAAATTTGGTGGTCCTAGCTTCCATAGTTTTGTTATGGCGAATTTTTGAATGTTTAAAAAATAGTCCAAAAATCGAACGGAAATTCTCTACAGAAACTCCATTCGCGAATTTTAAAAATCCGATATAGCCAAAATGTTGCTCTCGAAGAGTACATCAATTTAAAAAAAAAGTTTCTCTCTAGGCCCAATAGGACCCGACTTTCATAGGGTCAAAGTTCACGAATTTGACACATTTCGGCCGCGACAATTCCCTATAACCGTTGCACCGAATTTCAAACCGCTCACACAGTACTTCCCATTGAGACACATGAACAATCCCCCGCAAGCGATTTCTCGTAGCTCAAATTTTGACCCCGGCGCAAGCGTCCGAAATTTCGATGGGGTCACGGAAATGGGACAAATTTTGACCCCCCATATCTCGGGCCGTAATTGTCCGATCGACTTGAAATTTGAAAGTGGCCTAACAGGGTTTCGGCCTTCCTTCCCATGCTCGCCAATCGCGGCTCACCATGGGGGTCCGGAACTTTTCGACGTAATGTTAAAACAAAAACTCGCGAAAATCTCCGAAATGGTTCGATAGAATGTCGCAAATTTTGGTGTGAAAGGGCTCCCTATTTTTACCTACAAACGCTCCAAATTTGGTGGTCCTAGCTTCCATAGTTTTGTTATGGCGAATTTTTGAATGTTTAAAAAATAGTCCAAAAATCGAACGGAAATTCTCTACAGAAACTCCATTCGCGAATTTTAAAAATCCGATATAGCCAAAATGTTGCTCTCGAAGAGTACATCAATTTAAAAAAAAAGTTTCTCTCTAGGCCCAATAGGACCCGACTTTCATAGGGTCAAAGTTCACGAATTTGACACATTTCGGCCGCGACAATTCCCTATAACCGTTGCACCGAATTTCAAACCGCTCACACAGTACTTCCCATTGAGACACATGAACAATCCCCCGCAAGCGATTTCTCGTAGCTCAAATTTGACCCCGGCGCAAGCGTCCGAAATTTCGATGGGGTCGCGGAAATGGGACAAATTTTGACCCCCCATATCTCGGGCCGTAATTGTCCGATCGACTTGAAATTTGAAACGTGGCCTAACAGGGTTTCGGCCTTCCTTCCCATGCTCGCCAATCGCGGCTCACCATGGGGGGTCCAAGCCTTTTCGGCGTAATGTTAAAACAAAAACTCGCGAACATATCTGAAACGGTTCGATAGAATGTCGCAAATTTTGGTGTGAAAGGGCTCCCTATTTTTACCTACAAACGCTCCAAATTTGGTGGTCCTAGCTTCCATAGTTTTGTTATGGCGAATTTTTGAAGGTATAAAAAATAGCGCAAAAATCGAACGGAAATTCCCTACAGAAACTCCATTCGCGAATTTTAAAAATCCGAGATAGCCAAAATGTTGCTGTCGAAGAGTACATCAATTTAAAAAAAAAGTTTCTCTCTAGGCCCAATAGAACCCGACTTTCATAGGGTCAAAGTTCACGAATTTGACACATTTCGGCCCCGGCAATTCCCTATAACCGTTGCACCGAATTTCAAACCGCTCACACAGTACTTCCCATTGAGACACATGAACAATCCCCCGCAAGCGTTTTCTCGTAGCTCAAATTTGACCCCGGCGCAAGCGTCCGAAATTTCGATGGGGTCACGGAAATGGGACAAATTTTGACCCCCCATATCTCGGGCCGTAATTGTCCGATCGACTTGAAATTTGAAAGTGGCCTAACAGGGTTTCGGCCTTCCTTCCCATGCTCGCCAATCGCGGCTCACCATGGGGGTCCGGAACTTTTCGACGTAATGTTAAAACAAAAACTCGCGAAAATCTCCGAAATGGTTCGATAGAATGTCGCAAATTTTGGTGTGAAAGGGCTCCCTATTTTTACCTACAAACCCTCCAAATTTGGTGGTCCTAGCTTCCATAGTTTTTTTATGGCGAATTTTTGAAGGTATAAAAAATAGCCCAAAAATCGAACGGAAATTCCCTACAGAAACTCCATTCGCGAATTTTAAAAATCCGAGATAGCCAAAATGTTGCTCTCGAAGAGTACATCAATTTAAAAAAAAACGTTTCTCTCTAGGCAAAATAGAACCCGACTTTCATAGGGTCAAAGTTCACGAATTTGACACATTTCGGCCGCGGCAATACCCTATAACCGTTGCACCGAATTTCAAACCGCTCACATAGTACTTCCCATTGAGACACATGAACAAACCCCGCAAGCGTTTTCTCATGGCTCAACTTTTGACCCCGGCGCAAGCGTCCGAAATTTCGATGGGGTCACGGATATTTGCCAAACTCTGACCCCCCATATCCCGGGCCCTAATTGTCCGATCGACTTGAAATTTGAAACGTGGCCGAATAGGGTTTCGGCCTTCCTCCCCATGCTCGCCAATCGCGGCTCACCATGGGGGGTCCAAGCCTTTTCGGCGTAATGTTGAAACAAAAACTCGCGAATATATCTGAAACGGTTCGATAGAATGTCGCAAATTTTGGTGTGAAACGGCTCCCTATTTTTACCTACAAACCCTCCAAATTTGGTGGTCCTAGCTTCCATAGTTTTTTTATGGCGAATTTTTGAATGTTTAAAAAATAGCCGAAAATTCGAACGGAAATTCCCTACAAAAACTCCATTCGCGAATTTTAAAAATCCGAGATAGCCAAAATGTTGCTCTCGAAGAGTACATCAATTTAAAAAAAACGTTTCTCTCTAGGCAAAATAGGACCCGACTTTCATAGGGTCAATGTTCACGAATTTGACACATTTCGGCCGCGGCAATTCCCTATAACCGTTGCACCGAATTTCAAACCGCTCACATAGTACTTCCCATTGAGACACATGAACAAACCCCGCCAGCGTTTTCTCATAGCTCAACTTTTGACCCCGGCGCAAGCGTCCGAAATTTCGATGGGGTCACGGAAATGGGCCAAACTCTGACCCCCCATATCTCGGGCCCTAATTATCCGATCGACTTGAAATTTGAAACGTGGCCTAACAGGGTTTCGGCCTTCCTCCCCATGCTCGCCAATCGCGGCTCGCCAAGGGGGGCCCAGGCCTTTTCGCCGTAATGTTAAAACAAAAACTCGCGAATATCTCCGAAACGGTTCGATAGAATGTCGCAAATTTTGGTGTGAAAGGGCTCCCTATTTTTACCTACAAACCCTCCAAATTTGGTGGTCCTAGCTTCCATAGTTTTTTTATGGCGAATTTTTGAATGTTTAAAAAATAGCCGAAAAATCGAACGGAAATTCCCTACAGAAACTCCATTCGCGAATTTTAAAAATCCGAGATAGCCAAAATGTTGCTCTCGAAGAGTACATCAATTTAAAAAAAAAGTTTCTCTCTAGGCCCAATAGAACCCGACTTTCATAGGGTCAAAGTTCACGAATTTGACACATTTCGGCCGCGAGAATTCCCTATAACCGTTGCGCCGAATTTCAAACCGCTCACACAGTACTTCCCATTGAGACACATGAACAATCCCCCGCAAGCGTTTTCTCGTAGCTCAAATTTGACCCCGGCGCAAGCGTCCGAAATTTCGATGGGGTCACGGAAATGGGACAAATTTTGACCCCCCATATCTCGGGCCGTAATTGTCCGATCGACTTGAAATTTGAAAGTGGCCTAACAGGGTTTCGGCCTTCCTCCCCATGCTCGCCAATCGCGGCTCACCATGGGGGGTCCAAGCCTTTTCGGCGTAATGTTGAAACAAAAACTCGCGAATATATCTGAAACGGTTCGATAGAATGTCGCAAATTTTGGTGTGAAAGGGGTCCCTATTTTTACCTACAAACGCTCCAAATTTGGTGGTCCTAGCTTCCATAGTTTTGTTATGGCGAATTTTTGAACGTATAAAAAATAGCCCAAAAATCGAACGGAAATTCCCTACAGAAACTGCATTCGCGAATTTTAAAAATCCGAGATAGCCAAAATGTTGCTCTCGAAGAGTACATCAATTTAAAAAAAACGTTTCTCTCTAGGCAAAATAGGACCCGACTTTCATAGGGTCAAAGTTCACGAATTTGACACATTTCGGCCGCGGCAATTCCCTATAACCGTTGCACCGAATTTCAAACCGCTCACATAGTACTTCCCATTGAGACACATGAACAAACCCCGCAAGCGTTTTCTCATAGCTCAGCTTTTGACCCCGGCGCAAGCGTCCGAAATTTCGATGGGGTCACGGATATGGGCCAAACTCTGACCCCCCATATCCCGGGCTCTAATTGTCCGATCGACTTGAAATTTGAAACGTGGCCGAATAGGGTTTCGGCCTTCCTCCCCATGCTCGCCAATCGCGGCTCACCATGGGGGCCCGGACCTTTTCGCCGTAATGTTAAAACAAAAACTCGCGAAAATCTCCGAAATGGTTCGATAGAATGTCGCAAATTTTGGTGTGAAACGGCTCCCTATTTTTACCTACAAACCCTCCTAATTTGGTGGTCCTAGCTTCCATAGTTTTTTTATGGCGAATTTTTGAAAGTTTAAAAAATAGCCGAAAATTCGAACGGAAATTCCCTACAGAAACTCCATTCGCGAATTTTAAAAATCCGAGATAGCCAAAATGTTGCTCTCGAAGAGTACATCAATTTAAAAAAAACGTTTCTCTCTAGGCAAAATAGGACCCGACTTTCATAGGGTCAATGTTCACGAATTTGACACATTTCGGCCGCGGCAATTCCCTATAACCGTTGCACCGAATTTCAAACCGCTCACATAGTACTTCCCATTGAGACACATGAACAAACCCTGCAAGCGTTTTCTCATAGCTCAACTTTTGACCCCGGCGCAAGCGTCCGAAATTTCGATGGGGTCACGGAAATGGGCCAAACTCTGACCCCCCATATCTCGGGCCCTAATTATCCGATCGACTTGAAATTTGAAACGTGGCCTAACAGGGTTTCGGCATTCCTCCCCATGCTCGCCAATCGCGGCTCACCATGGGGGTCCGGACCTTTTCGCCGTAATGTTAAAACAAAAACTCGCGAAAATCTCCGAAATGGTTCGATAGAATGTCGCAAATTTTGGTGTGAAACGGCTCCCTATTTTTACCTACAAACCCTCCAAATTTGGTGGTCCTAGCTTCCATAGTTTTTTTATGGCGAATTTTTGAAAGTTTAAAAAATAGCCGAAAATTCGAACGGAAATTCCCTACAAAAACTCCATTCGCGAATTTTAAAAATCCGAGATAGCCAAAATGTTGCTCTCGAAGAGTACATCAATTTAAAAAAAACGTTTCTCTCTAGGCAAAATAGGACCCGACTTTCATAGGGTCAATGTTCACGAATTTGACACATTTCGGCCGCGGCAATTCCCTATAACCGTTGCACCGAATTTCAAACCGCTCACATAGTACTTCCCATTGAGACACATGAACAAACCCCGCAAGCGTTTTCTCATAGCTCAACTTTTGACCCCGGCGCAAGCGTCCGAAATTTCGATGGGGTCACGGAAATGGGCCAAACTCTGACCCCCCATATCTCGGGCCCTAATTATCCGATCGACTTGAAATTTGAAACGTGGCCTAACAGGGTTTCGGCCTTCCTCCCCATGCTCGCCAATCGCGGCTCGCCAAGGGGGGCCCAGGCCTTATCGCCGTAATGTTAAAACAAAAACTCGCGAATATCTCCGAAACGGTTCGATAGAATGTCGCAAATTTTGGTGTGAAAGGGCTCCCTATTTTTACCTACAAACCCTCCAAATTTGGTGGTCCTAGCTTCCATAGTTTTTTTATGGCGAATTTTTGAAAGTTTAAAAAATAGCCGAAAATTCGAACGGAAAGTCCCTACAGAAACTCCATTCGCGAATTTTAAAAATCCGAGATAGCCAAAATGTTGCTCTCGAAGAGTACATCAATTTAAAAAAAAAGTTTCTCTCTAGGCCCAATAGAACCCGACTTTCATAGGGTCAAAGTTCACGAATTTGACACATTTCGGCCGCGAGAATTCCCTATAACCGTTGCACCGAATTTCAAACCGCTCACACAGTACTTCCCATTGAGACACATGAACAATCCCCCGCAAGCGTTTTCTCGTAGCTCAAATTTGACCCCGGCGCAAGCGTCCGAAATTTCGATGGGGTCACGGAAATGGGACAAATTTTGACCCCCCATATCTCGGGCCCTAATTGTCCGATCGACTTGAAATTTGAAACGTGGCCTAACAGGGTTTCGGCCTTCCTTCCCATGCTCGCCAATCGCGGCTCACCATGGGGGTCCGGACCTTTTCGACGTAATGTTAAAACAAAAACTCGCGAAAATCTCCGAAATGGTTCGATAGAATGTCGCAAATTTTGGTGTGAAAGGGCTCCCTATTTTTACCTACAAACCCTCCAAATTTGGTGGTCCTAGCTTCCATAGTTTTGTTATGGCGAATTTTTGAAGGTATAAAAAATAGCCCAAAAATCGAACGGAAATTCCCTACAGAAACTCCATTCGCGAATTTTAAAAATCCGAGACAGCCAAAATGTTGCTCTCGAAGATTACATCAATTTAAAAAAAACGTTTCTCTCTAGGCAAAATAGGACCCGACTTTCATAGGGTCAAAGTTCACGAATTTGACACATTTCGGCCGCGGCAATTCCCTATAACCGTTGCACCGAATTTCAAACCGCTCACATAGTACTTCCCATTGAGACACATGAACAAACCCCGCAAGCGTTTTCTCATAGCTCAAATTTTGACCCCGGCGCAAGCGTCCGAAATTTCGATGGGGTCACGGATATTTGCCAAACTCTGACCCCCCATATCCCGGGCCCTAATTGTCCGATCGACTTGAAATTTGAAACGTGGCCGAATAGGGTTTCGGCCTTCCTCCCCATGCTCGCCAATCGCGGCTCACCATGGGGGGTCCAAGCCTTTTCGGCGTAATGTTGAAACAAAAACTCGCGAATATATCTGAAACGGTTCGATAGAATGTCGCAAATTTTGGTGTGAAAGGGCTCCCTATTTTTACCTACAAACGCTCCAAATTTGGTGGTCCTAGCTTCCATAGTTTTGTTATGGCGAATTTTTGAAGGTATAAAAAATAGCCCAAAAATCGAACGGAAATTCCCTACAGAAACTCCATTCGCGAATTTTAAAAATCCGAGATAGCCAAAATGTTGCTCTCGAAGAGTACATCAATTTAAAAAAAAGTTTCTCTCTAGGCAAAATAGGACCCGACTTTCATAGGGTCAAAGTTCACGAATTTGACACATTTCGGCCGCGGCAATTCCCTATAACCGTTGCACCGAATTTCAAACCGCTCACATAGTACTTCCCATTGAGACACATGAACAAACCCCGCAAGCGTTTTCTCATAGCTCAACTTTTGACCCCGGCGCAAGCGTCCGAAATTTCGATGGGGTCACGGATATGGGCCAAACTCTGACCCCCCATATCCCGGGCTCTAATTGTCCGATCGACTTGAAATTTGAAACGTGGCCGAATAGGGTTTCGGCCTTCCTCCCCATGCTCGCCAATCGCGGCTCACCATGGGGGCCCGGACCTTTTCGCCGTAATGTTAAAACAAAAACTCGCGAAATTCTCCGAAATGGTTCGATAGAATGTCGCAAATTTTGGTGTGAAACGGCTCCCTATTTTTACCTACAAACCCTCCAAATTTGGTGGTCCTAGCTTCCATAGTTTTTTTATGGCGAATTTTTGAAAGTTTAAAAAATAGCCGAAAAATCGAACGGAAATTCCCTACAGAAACTCCATTCGCGAATTTTAAAAATCCGAGATAGCCAAAATGTTGCTCTCGAAGAGTACATCAATTTAAAAAAAACGTTTCTCTCTAGGCAAAATAGGACCCGACTTTCATAGGGTCAATGTTCACGAATTTGACACATTTCGGCCGCGGCAATTCCCTATAACCGTTGCACCGAATTTCAAACCGCTCACATAGTACTTCCCATTGAGACACATGAACAAACCCCGCAAGCGTTTTCTCATATCTCAACTTTTGACCCCGGCGCAAGCGTCCGAAATTTCGATGGGGTCACGGAAATGGGCCAAAATCTGACCCCCCATATCTCGGGCCCTAATTATCCGATCGACTTGAAATTTGAAACGTGGCCTAACAGGGTTTCGGCCTTCCTCCCCATGCTCGCCAATCGCGGCTCGCCATGGGGGGCCCAGGCCTTTTCGCCGTAATGTTAAAACAAAAACTCGCGAATATCTCCGAAACGGTTCGATAGAATGTCGCAAATTTTGGTGTGAAAGGGCTCCCTATTTTTACCTACAAACCCTCCAAATTTGGTGGTCCTAGCTTCCATAGTTTTTTTATGGCGAATTTTTGAATGTTTAATAAATAGCCGAAAAATCGAACGGAAATTCCCTACAGAAACTCCATTCGCGAATTTTAAAAATCCGAGATAGCCAAAATGTTGCTCTCGAAGAGTACATCAATTTAAAAAAAAAGTTTCTCTCTCGGCCCAATAGAACCCGACTTTCATAGGGTCAAAGTTCACGAATTTGACACATTTCGGCCGCGAGAATTCCCTATAACCGTTGCACCGAATTTCAAACCGCTCTCACAGTACTTCCCATTGAGACACATGAACAATCCCCCGCAAGCGTTTTCTCGTAGCTCAAATTTGACCCCGGCGCAAGCGTCCGAAATTTCGATGGGGTCACGGAAATGGGACAAATTTTGACCCCCCATATCTCGGGCCGTAATTGTCCGATCGACTTGAAATTTGAAAGTGGCCTAACAGGGTTTCGGCCTTCCTTCCCATGCTCGCCAATCGCGGCTCACCATGGGGGGTCCAGGCCTTTCGGCCGTAATGTTAAAACAAAAACTCGCAAATATCTCCGAAACGGTTCGATAGAATGTCGCAAATTTTGGTGTGAAACGGCTCCCATTTTAACCTACAAACCCTCCAAATTTGGTGGTCCTAGCTTCCATAGTTTTGTTATGGCGAATTTTTGAAGGTATAAAAATAGCCCAAAAATCGAACGGAAATTCCCTACAGAAACTCCATTCGCGGATTTTAAAAATCCGAGATAGCCAAAATGTTGCTCTCGAAGAGTACATCAATTTAAAAAAAAAAACGTTTCTCTCTAGGCAAAATAGGACCCGACTTTCATAGGGTCAAAGTTCACGAATTTGACACATTTCGGCCGCGGCAATTCCCTATAACCGTTGCACCGAATTTCAAACCGCTCACATAGTACTTCCCATTGAGACACATGAACAAACCCCGCAAGCGTTTTCTCATAGCTCAACTTTTGACCCCGGCGCAAGCGTCCGAAATTTCGATGGGGTCACGGATATGGGCCAAACTCTGACCCCCCATATCCCGGGCTCTAATTGTCCGATCGACTTGAAATTTGAAACGTGGCCGAATAGGGTTTCGGCCTTCCTCCCCATGCTCGCCAATCGCGGCTCACCATGGGGGCCCGGACCTTTTCGCCGTAATGTTAAAACAAAAACTCGCGAAATTCTCCGAAATGGTTCGATAGAATGTCGCAAATTTTGGTGTGAAACGGCTCCCTATTTTTACCTACAAACCCTCCAAATTTGGTGGTCCTAGCTTCCATAGTTTTTTTATGGCGAATTTTTGAAAGTTTAAAAAATAGCCGAAAAATCGAACGGAAATTCCCTACAGAAACTCCATTCGCGAATTTTAAAAATCCGAGATAGCCAAAATGTTGCTCTCGAAGAGTACATCAATTTAAAAAAAACGTTTCTCTCTAGGCAAAATAGGACCCGACTTTCATAGGGTCAATGTTCACGAATTTGACACATTTCGGCCGCGGCAATTCCCTATAACCGTTGCACCGAATTTCAAACCGCTCACATAGTACTTCCCATTGAGACACATGAACAAACCCCGCAAGCGTTTTCTCATAGCTCAACTTTTGACCCCGGCGCAAGCGTCCGAAATTTCGATGGGGTCACGGAAATGGGCCAAAATCTGACCCCCCATATCTCGGGCCCTAATTATCCGATCGACTTGAAATTTGAAACGTGGCCTAACAGGGTTTCGGCCTTCCTCCCCATGCTCGCCAATCGCGTCTCGCCATGGGGGGCCCAGGCCTTTTCGCCGTAATGTTAAAACAAAAACTCGCGAATATCTCCGAAACGGTTCGATAGAATGTCGCAAATTTTGGTGTGAAAGGGCTCCCTATTTTTACCTACAAACCCTCCAAATTTGGTGGTCCTAGCTTCCATAGTTTTTTTATGGCGAATTTTTGAATGTTTAAAAAATAGCCGAAAAATCGAACGGAAATTCCCTACAGAAACTCCATTCGCGAATTTTAAAAATCCGAGATAGCCAAAATGTTGCTCTCGAAGAGTACATCAATTTAAAAAAAAAGTTTCTTTCTCGGCCCAATAGAACCCGACTTTCATAGGGTCAAAGTTCACGAATTTGACACATTTCGGCCGCGAGAATTCCCTATAACCGTTGCACCGAATTTCAAACCGCTCTCACAGTACTTCCCATTGAGACACATGAACAATCCCCCGCAAGCGTTTTCTCGTAGCTCAAATTTGACCCCGGCGCAAGCGTCCGAAATTTCGATGGGGTCACGGAAATGGGACAAATTTTGACCCCCCATATCTCGGGCCGTAATTGTCCGATCGACTTGAAATTTGAAAGTGGCCTAACAGGGTTTCGGCCTTCCTTCCCATGCTCGCCAATCGCGGCTCACCATGGGGGGTCCAGGCCTATCGGCCGTAATGTTAAAACAAAAACTCGCAAATATCTCCGAAACGGTTCGATAGAATGTCGCAAATTTTGGTGTGAAAGGGCTCCCATTTTAACCTACAAACCCTCCAAATTTGGTGGTCCTAGCTTCCATAGTTTTGTTATGGCGAATTTTTGAAGGTATAAAAATAGCCCAAAAATCGAACGGAAATTCCCTACAGAAACTCCATTCGCGGATTTTAAAAATCCGAGATAGCCAAAATGTTGCTCTCGAAGAGTACATCAATTTAAAAAAAAAAAACATTTCTCTCTAGGCAAAATAGGACCCGACTTTCATAGGGTCAAAGTTCACGAATTTGACACATTTCGGCCGCGGCAATTCCCTATAACCGTTGCACCGAATTTCAAACCGCTCACATAGTACTTCCCATTGAGACACATGAACAAACCCCGCAAGCGTTTTCTCATAGCTCAACTTTTGACCCCGGCGCAAGCGTCCGAAATTTCGATGGGGTCACGGATATTTGCCAAACTCTGACCCCCCATATCCCGGGCCCTAATTGTCCGATCGAATTGAAATTTGAAACGTGGCCGAATAGGGTTTCGGCCTTCCTCCCCATGCTCGCCAATCGCGGCTCACCATGGGGGTCCGGACCTTTTCGCCGTAATGTTAAAACAAAAACTCGCGAAAATCTCCGAAATGGTTCGATAGAATGTCGCAAATTTTGGTGTGAAACGGCTCCCTATTTTTACCTACAAACCCTCCTAATTTGGTGGTCCTAGCTTCCATAGTTTTTTTATGGCGAATTTTTGAAAGTTTAAAAAATAGCCGAAAAATCGAAAGGAAATTCCCTACAGAAACTCCATTCGCGAATTTTAAAAATCCGAGATAGCCAAAATGTTGCTCTCGAAGAGTACATCAATTTAAAAAAAAAGTTTCTCTCTAGGCAAAATAGGACCCGACTTTCATAGGGTCAAAGTTCACGAATTCGACACATTTCGGCCGCGACAATTCCCTATAACCGTTTCACCGAATTTCAAACCGCTCACGCAGTACTTCCCATTGAGACACATGAACAATCCCCCACAAGCCCTTTCTCGTAGCTCAAATTTGACCCCGGCGCAAGCGTCCGAAATTTCGATGGGGTCACGGAAATGGGCCAAATTTTGACCCCCCATATCTCGGGCCCTAATTGTCCGATCGACTTGCAATTTGAAACGTGGCCTAACAGGGCTTCGGCCTTCCTTCCCATGCTCGCCAATCGCGGCTCACCATGGGGGGTCCAAGCCATTTCGGCGTAATGTTAAAACAAAAACTCGCGAATATCTCCGAAACGGTTCGATAGAATGTCGCAAATTTTGGTGTGAAAGGACTCCCTATTTTTACCTACAAACCCTCCAAAATTGGTGGTCCTAGCTTCCATAGTTTTGTTATGGCGAATTTTTGAAGGTATAAAAAATAGCCCAAAAATCGAACGGAAATTCCCTACAGAAACTCCATTCGCGAATTTTAAATATCCGAGATAGCCAAAATGTTGCTCTCGAAGAGTACATCAATTTAAAAAAAAAGTTTCTCTCTAGGCCCAATAGGACCCGACTTTCATAGGGTCAAAATTCACGAATTTGACACATTTCGGCTGCGACAATTCCCTATAACCGTTCAACCGAATTTCAAACCACTGACACAGTACTTCCCATTGAAACACATGAACAATCCCCCGCAAGCGTTTTCTCGTAGCTCATTTTTTGACCCCGGCGCAACCGTCCGAAATTTCGATGGGGTCACGGAAATGGGCCAAATTTTGACCCCCCATATCTCGGGCCCTAATTGTCCGATCGACTTGCAATTTGAAACGTGGCCTAACAGGGCTTCGGCCTTCCTCACCATGCTCGCCAATCGCGGCTCACCATGGGGGGTCCAAGCCTTTTCGCCGTAATGTTAAAACAAAACCTCGCGAATATCTCCGAAACGGTTCGATGGAATGTCGCAAATTTTGGTGTGAAAGGGCTCCCTATGTTTACCTACAAACCCTCCAAATTTGGTGCTCCTACCTTCCATAGTTTTTTTATGGCGAATTTTTGAAAGTTTAAAAAATAGCCGAAAAATCGAACGGAAATTCCCTACAGAAACTCCATTCGCGAATTATAAAAATCCGAGATAGCCAAAATGTTGCTCTCGGAAATGGGCCAAATTTTGACCCCCCATATCTCGGGCCCTAATTGTCCGATCGACTTGCAATTTGAAACGTGGACTAACAGGGCTTCGGCCTTCCTTCCCATGCTCGCCAATCGCGGCTCACCATGGGGGGTCCAAGCCTTTTCGGCGTAATGTTAAAACAAAAACTCGCGAATATATCTGAAACGGTTCGATAGAATGTCGCAAATTTTGGTGTGAAAGGGCTCCCTATTTTTACCTACAAACCCTCCAAATTTGGTGGTCCTAGCTTCCATAGTTTTGTTATGGCGAATTTTTGAATGTATAAAAATAGCCCAAAAATCGAACGGAAATTCCCTACAGAAACTCCATTCGCGAATTTTAAAAATCCGAGATAGCCAAAATGTTGCTCTCGAAGAGTACATCAATTTTAAAAAAAAGTTTCTCTCTAGGCCCAATAGGACCCGACTTTCATAGGGTCAAAGTTCACGAATTTGACACATTTCGGCCGCGACAATTCCCTATAACCGTTGCACCGAATTTCAAACCGCTCACACAGTACTTCCCATTGAGACACATGTACAATCCCCCGCAAGCGTTTTCTCGTAGCTCAAATTTGACCCCGGCGCAAGCGTCCGAAATTTCGATGGGGTCACGGAAATGGCACAAATTTTGACCCCCCATATCTCGGGCCGTAATTGTCCGATCGACTTGAAATTTGAAAGTGGCCTAACAGGGTTTCGGCCTTCCTTCCCATGCTCGCCAATCGCGGCTCACCATGGGGGGTCCAGGCCTTTCGGCCGTAATGTTAAAACAAAAACTCGCGAATATCTCCGAAACGGTTCGATAGAATGTCGCAAATTTTGGTGTGAAAGGGCTCCCTATTTTTACCTACAAACCCTCCAAATTTGGTGGTCCTAGCTTCCATAGTTTTGTTATGGCGAATTTTTGAATGTATAAAAAATAGCCCAAAAATCGAACGGAAATTCCCTACAGAAACTCCATTCGCGAATTTTAAAAATCCGAGATAGCCAAAATGTTGCTCTCGAAGTGTACATCAATTTAAAAAAAACGTTTCTCTCTAGGCAAAATAGGACCCGACGTTCATACGGTCAAAGTTCACGAATTTGACACATTTCGGCCGCGGCAATTCTCTATAACCGTTGCACCGAATTTCAAACCGCTCACTTAGTACTTCCCATTGAGACACATGAACAGTCCCCCGCAAGCGTTTCCTCATAGCTCAATTTTTGACCCCGGCGCAAGCGCCCGAAATTTCGATGGGGTCACGGATATGGGCCAAACATTGACCCCCCATATCTCCGGCCCTAATTATCCGATCGACTTGAAATTTGAAACGTGGCCGAATAGGGTTTCGGCCTTCCTCCCCATGCTCGCCAATCGCGGCTCAGCATGGGGGTCCGGAACTTTTCGCCGTAATGTTAAAACAAAAACTCGCGAAAATCTCCGAAATGGTTCGATAGAATGTCGCAAATTTTGGTGTGAAAGGGCGCCCTATTGTTACCTACAAACCCTCCAAATTTGGTGGTCCTAGCTTCCATAGTTTTTTATGGCGAATTTTTGAATGTTTAAAAAATAGCCGAAAAATCGAACGGAAATTCCCTACAGAAACTCCATTCGCGAATTTTAAAAATCCGAGATAGCCAAAATGTTGCTCTCGAAGAGTACATCAATTTAAAAAAAAAGTTTCTCTCTAGGCCCAATAGAACCCGACTTTCATAGGGTCAAAGTTCACGAATATGACACATTTCGGCCGCGGCAATTCCCTATAACCGTTGCACCGAATTTCAAACCGCTCACATAGTACTTCCCATTGAGACACATGAACAAACCCCGCAAGCGTTTTCTTATAGCTCAAATTTTGAACCCGGCGCAAGCGTCCGAAATTTCGATGGGGTCACGGAAATGGGCCAAACTCTGACCCCCCATATCTCGGGCCCTAATTATCCGATCGACTTGAAATTTGAAACGTGGCCTAACAGGGTTTCGGCCTTCCTCCCCATGCTCGCCAATTGCGGCTCACCATGGGGGCCCAGGCCTTTTCGCCGTAATGTTAAAACAAAAACTCGCGAATATCTCCGAAACGGTTCGATAGAATGTCGCAAATTTTGGTGTGAAAGGGCTCCCTATTTTTACCTACGAACCCTCCAAATTTGGTGGTCCTAGCTTCCATAGTTTTTTTATGGCGAATTTTTGAATGTTTAAAAAATAGCCGAAAAATTGAACGGAAATTCCCTACAGAAACTCCATTCGCGAATTTTAAAAATCCGAGATAGCCAAAATGTTGCTCTCGAAGAGTACATCAATTTAAAAAAAAAGTTTCTCTCTAGGCCCAATAGAACCCGACTTTCATAGGGTCAAAGTTCACGAATTTGACACATTTCGGCCGCGAGAATTCCCTATAACCGTTGCACCGAATTTCAAACCGCTCACACAGTACTTCCCATTGAGACACATGAACAATCCCCCGCAAGCGTTTTCTCGTAGCTCAAATTTGACCCCGGCGCAAGCGTCCGAAATTTCGATGGGGTCACGGAAATGGGACAAATTTTGACCCCCCATATCTCGGGCCGTAATTGTCCGATCGACTTGAAATTTGAAAGTGGCCTAACAGGGTTTCGGCCTTCCTCACCATGCTCGCCAATCGCGGCTCACCATGGGGGTCCAGGCCTTTTCGCCGTAATGTTAAAACAAAAACTCGCGAATATCTCCGAAACGGTTCGATGGAATGTCGCAAATTTTGGTGTGAAAGGGCTCCCTATTTTTACCTACAAACCCTCCAAATTTGGTGGTCCTAGCTTCCATAGTGTTTTTATGGCGAATTTTTGAATGTTTAAAAAATAGCCGAAAAATCGAACGGAAATTCCCTACAGAAACTCCATTCGCGAATTTTAAAAATCCGAGATAGCCAAAATGTTGCTCTCGAAGTGTACATCAATTTAAAAAAAAACGTTTCTCTCTAGGCAAAATAGGACCCGACGTTCATAGGGTCAAAGTTCACGAATTTGACACATTTCGGCCGCGAGAATTCCCTATAACCGTTGCACCGAATTTCAAACCGCTCACACAGTACTTCCCATTGAGACACATGAACAATCCCCCGCAAGCGTTTTCTCGTAGCTCAAATTTCACCCCGGCGCAAGCGTCCGAAATTTCGATGGGGTCACGGAAATGGGACAAATTTTGACCCCCCATATCTCGGGCCGTAATTGTCCGATCGACTTGAAATTTGAAAGTGGCCTAACAGGGTTTCGGCCTTCCTCACCATGCTCGCCAATCGCGGCTCACCATGGGGGGTCCAAGCCTTTTCGGCGTAATGTTAAAACAAAAACTCGCGAATATATCTGAAACGGTTCGATAGAATGTCGCAAATTTTGGTGTGAAAGGGCTCCCTATTTTTACCTACAAACGCTCCAAATTTGGTGGTCCTAGCTTCCATAGTTTTGTTATGGCGAATTTTTGAATGTTTAAAAAATAGTCCAAAAATCGAACGGAAATTCTCTACAGAAACTCCATTCGCGAATTTTAAAAATCCGAGATAGCCAAAATGTTGCTCTCGAAGTGTACATCAATTTAAAAAAAACGTTTCTCTCTAGGCAAAATAGCACCCGACGTTCATAGGGTCAAAGTTCACGAATTTGACACATTTCGGCCGCGACAATTCCCTATAACCGTTGCACCGAATTTCAAACCGCTCACATAGTACTTCCCATTGAGACACATGAACAGTCCCCCGCAAGCGTTTCCTCATAGCTCAATTTTTGACCCCGGCGCAAGCGCCCGAAATTTCGATGGGGTCACGGATATGGGCCAAACTTTGACCCCCCCATATCTCGGGCCCTAATTGTCCGATCGACTTGAAATTTGAAACGTGGCCGAATAGGGTTTCGGCCTTCCTCCCCATGCTCGCCAATCGCGGCTCACCATGGGGGTCCGGACCTTTTCGCCGTAATTTTAAAACAAATACTCGCGAATATCTCCGAAACGGTTCGATAGAATGTCGCAAATTTTGGTGTGAAAGGGCTCCCTATTTTTACCTACAAACCCTCCAAATTTTGTGGTCCTAGCTTCCACAGTTTTGTTATGGCGAATTTTTGAAGGTATAAAAAATAGCCCAAAAATCGAACGGAAATTCCCTACAGAAACTCCGTTCGCGAATTTTAAAAATCCGAGATAGCCAAAATGTTGCTCTCGAAGGGTACATCAATTTAAAAAAAACGTTTCTCTCTAGGCAAAATAGGACCCGACTTTGATATGGTCAAAGTTCACGAATTTGATATTTCGGCCGCGACAATTCCCTATAACCGTTGCACCAAATTTCAAACCGCTCACGCAGTACTTCCCATTGAGACACATGTACAATCCCCCGCAAGCGTTTTCTCGTAGCTCAAATTTGACCCCGGCGCAAGCGTCCGAAATTTCGATGGGGTCACGGAAATGGCACAAATTTTGACCCCCCATATCTCGGGCCGTAATTGTCCGATCGACTTGAAATTTGAAAGTGGCCTAACAGGGTTTCGGCCTTCCTTCCCATGCTCGCCAATCGCGGCTCACCATGGGGGGTCCAGGCCTTTCGGCCGTAATGTTAAAACAAAAACTCGCGAATATCTCCGAAACGGTTCGATAGAATGTCGCAAATTTTGGTGTGAAAGGGCTCCCTATTTTTACCTACAAACCCTCCAAATTTGGTGGTCCTAGCTTCCATAGTTTTGTTATGGCGAATTTTTGAATGTATAAAAAATAGCCCAAAAATCGAACGGAAATTCCCTACAGAAACTCCATTCGCGAATTTTAAAAATCCGAGATAGCCAAAATGTTGCTCTCGAAGTGTACATCAATTTAAAAAAAACGTTTCTCTCTAGGCAAAATAGGACCCGACGTTCATAGGGTCAAAGTTCACGAATTTGACACATTTCGGCCGCGGCAATTCTCTATAACCGTTGCACCGAATTTCAAACCGCTCACTTAGTACTTCCCATTGAGACACATGAACAGTCCCCCGCAAGCGTTTCCTCATAGCTCAATTTTTGACCCCGGCGCAAGCGCCCGAAATTTCGATGGGGTCACGGATATGGGCCAAATTTTGACCCCCCATATCTCGGGCCCTAATTATCCGATCGACTTGAAATTTGAAACGTGGCCGAATAGGGTTTCGGCCTTCCTCCCCATGCTCGCCAATCGCGGCTCACCATGGGGGTCCGGACCTTTTCGCCGTAATTTTAAAACAAATACTCGCGAATATCTCCGAAACGGTTCGATAGAATGTCGCAAATTTTGGTGTGAAAGGGCTCCCTATTTTTACCTACAAACCCTCCAAATTTTGTGGTCCTAGCTTCCACAGTTTTGTTATGGCGAATTTTTGAAGGTATAAAAAATAGCCCAAAAATCGAACGGAAATTCCCTACAGAAACTCCATTCGCGAATTTTAAAAATCCGAGATAGCCAAAATGTTGCTCTCGAAGGGTACATCAATTTAAAAAAAACGTTTCTCTCTAGGCAAAATAGGACCCGACTTTGATATGGTCAAAGTTCACGAATTTGATATTTCGGCCGCGACAATTCCCTATAACCGTTGCACCAAATTTCAAACCGCTCACGCAGTACTTCCCATTGAGACACATGAACAATCCCCCACAAGCGCTTTCTCGTAGCTCAAATTTGACCCCGGCGCAAGCGTCCGAAATTTCGATGGGGTCACGAAATGGGCCAAATTTTGACCCCCCATATCTCGGGCCCTAATTGTCCGATCGACTTGCAATTTGAAACGTGGCCTAACAGGGTTTCGGCCTTCCTTCCCATGCTCGCCAATCGCGGCTCACCATGGGGAGTCCAGGCCTTTCGGCCGTAATGTTAAAACAAAAACTCGCGAATATCTCCGAAACGGTTCGATAGAATGTCGCAAATTTTGGTGTGAAAGGACTCCCTATTTTTACCTACAAACCCTCCAAAATTGGTGGTCCTAGCTTCCATAGTTTTGTTATGGCGAATTTTTGAAGGTATAAAAAATAGCCGAAAAATCGAACGTAAATTCCCTACAGAAACTCCATTCGCGAATTTTAAAAATCCGAGATAGCCAAAATGTTGCTCTCGAAGAGTACATCAATTTAAAAAAAAAGTTTCTCTCTAGGCCCAATAGGACCCGACTTTCATAGGGTCAAAATTCACGAATTTGACACATTTCGGCTGCGACAATTCCCTATAACCGTTCAACCGAATTTCAAACCACTGACACAGTACTTCCCATTGAAACACATGAACAATCCCCCGCAAGCGTTTTCTCGTAGCTCATTTTTTGACCCCGGCGCAACCGTCCGAAATTTCGATGGGGTCACGGATATTTGCCAAACTCTGACCCCCCATATCCCGGGCCCTAATTGTCCGATCGACTTGAAATTTGAAACGTGGCCGAATAGGGTTTCGGCCTTCCTCCCCATGCTCGCCAATCGCGGCTCACCATGGGGGTCCGGACCTTTTCGCCGTAATGTTAAAACAAAAACTCGCGAAAATCTCCGAAATGGTTCGATGGAATGTCGCAAATTTTGATGTGAAACGGCTCCCTATTTTTACCTACAAACCCTCCAAATTTGGTGGTCCTAGCTTCCATAGTTTTTTTATGGCGAATTTTTGAAAGTTTAAAAAATAGCCGAAAAATCGAACGGAAATTCCCTACAGAAACTCCATTCGCGAATTTTAAAAATCCGAGATAGCCAAAATGTTGCTCTCGAAGAGTACATCAATTTAAAAAAAAAGTTTCTCTCTAGGCCCAATAGAACCCGACTTTCATAGGGTCAAATTTCACGAATTCGACACATTTCGGCCGCGACAATTCCTTATAACCGTTGCACCGAATTTCAAACCGCTCACGCAGTACTTCCCATTGAGACACATGAACAATCCCCCACAAGCCCTTTCTCGTAGCTCAAATTTCACCCCGGCGCAAGCGTCCGAAATTTCGATGGGGTCACGAAAATGGGCCAAATTTTGACCCCCCATATCTCGGGCCCTAATTGTCCGATCGACTTGAAATTTGAGACGTGGACTAACAGGGTTTCGGCCTTCCTCACCATGCTCGCCAATCGCGGCTCACCATGGGGGGTCCAGGCCTTTTCGCCGTAATGTTAAAACAAAAACTCGCGAATATCTCCGAAACGGTTCGATGGAATGTCGCAAATTTTGGTGTGAAAGGGCTCCCTATTTTTACCTACAAACCCTCCAAATTTGGTGGTCCTAGCTTCCATAGTTTTTTTATGGCGAATTTTTGAAAGTTTAAAAAATAGCCGAAAAATCGAACGGAAATTCCCTACAGAAACTCCATTCGCGAATTTTAAAAATCCGAGATAGCCAAAATGTTGCTCTCGAAGTGTACATCAATTTAAAAAAAACGTTTCTCTCTAGGCAAAATAGGACCCGACGTTCATAGGGTCAAAATTCACGAATTTGACACATTTCGGCCGCGACAATTCCCTATAACCGTAGCACCGAATTTCAAACCGCTGACGCAGTACTTCCCATTGAGACACATGAACAATCCCCCACAAGCGCTTTCTCGTAGCTCAAATTTGACCCCGGCGCAAGCGTCCGAAATTTCGATGGGGTCACGGAAATAGGCCAAATTTTGACCCCCCATATCTCGGGCCCTAATTGTCCGATCGACTTGCAATTTGAAACGTGGCCTAACAGGGCTTCGGCCTTCCTTCCCATGCTCGCCAATCGCGGCTCATCATGGGGGGTCCAGGCCTTTCGGCCGTAATGTTAAAACAAAAACTCGCGAATATCTCCGAAACGGTTCGATAGAATGTCGCAAATTTTGGTGTGAAAGGGCTCCCTATTTTTACCTACAAACCCTCCAAATTTGGTGGTCCTAGCTTCCATAGTTTTGTTATGGCGAATTTTTGAATGTATAAAAAATAGCCCAAAAATCGAACAGAAATTCCCTACAGAAACTCCATTCGCGAATTTTAAAAATCCGAGATAGCCAAAATGTTGCTCTCGAAGAGTACATCAATTTAAAAAAAACGTTTCTCTCTAGGCAAAATAGGACCCGACGTTCATAGGGTCAAAGTTCACGAATTTGACACATTTCGGCCGCGGCAATTCCCTATAACCGTTGCACCGAATTTCAAACCGCTCACGCAGTACTTCCCATTGAGACACATGAACAATCCCCCACAAGCGCTTTCTCGTAGCTCAAATTTGACCCCGGCGCAAGCGTCCGAAATTTCGATGGGGTCACGGAAATGGGCCAAATTTTGACCCCCCATATCTCGGGCCCTAATTGTCCGATCGACTTGCAATTTGAAACGTGGTCTAACAGGGTTTCGGCCTTCCTTCCCATGCTCGCCAATCGCGGCTCACCATGGGGAGTCCAGGCCTTTCGGCCGTAATGTTAAAACAAAAACTCGCGAATATCTCCGAAACGGTTCGATAGAATGTCGCAAATTTTGGTGTGAAAGGACTCCCTATTTTTACCTACAAACCCTCCAAAATTGGTGGTCCTAGCTTCCATAGTTTTGTTATGGCGAATTTTTGAAGGTATAAAAAATAGTCCAAAAATCGAACGGAAATTCCCTACAGAAACTCCATTCGCGAATTTTAAAAATCCGAGATAGCCAAAATGTTGCTCTCGAAGAGTACATCAATTTAAAAAAAAAGTTTCTCTCTAGGCCCAATAGAACCCGACTTTCATAGGGTCAAAGTTCACGAATTCGACACATTTCGGCCGCGACAATTCCCTATAACCGTTGCACCGAATTTCAAACCGCTCACGCAGTACTTCCCATTGAGACACATGAACAATCCCCCACAAGCCCTTTCTCGTAGCTCAAATTTGACCCCGGCGCAAGCGTCCGAAATTTCGATGGGGTCACGGAAATGGGCCAAACTTTGACCCCCCATATCTCGGGCCCTAATTGTCCGATCGACTTGAAATTTGAGACGTGGACTAACAGGGTTTCGGCCTTCCTCACCATGCTCGCCAAACGCGGCTCACCATGGGGGGTGCAGGCCTTTTCGCCGTAATTTTAAAACAAATACTCGCGAATATCTCCGAAACGGTTCGATAGAATGTCGCAAATTTTGGTGTGAAAGGGCTCCCTATTTTTACCTACAAACCCTCCAAATTTTGTGGTCCTAGCTTCCACAGTTTTGTTATGGCGAATTTTTGAAGGTATAAAAAATAGCCCAAAAATCGAACGGAAATTCCCTACAGAAACTCCATTCGCGAATTTTAAAATCCGAGATAGCCAAAATGTTGCTCTCGAAGGGTACATCAATTTAAAAAAAACGTTTCTCTCTAGGCAAAATAGGACCCGACTTTGATAGGGTCAAAGTTCACGAATTTGACACATTTCGGCCGCGACAATTCCCTATAACCGTTGCACCGAATTTCAAACCGCTCACGCAGTACTTCCCATTGAGACACATGAACAATCCCCCACAAGCGCTTTCTCGTAGCTCAAATTTGACCCCGGCGCAAGCGTCCGAAATTTCGATGGGGTCACGGAAATGGGCCAAATTTTGACCCCCCATATATCGGGCCCTAAATGT
Source organism: Stegodyphus dumicola (assembly GCF_044657685.1). Taxonomy (NCBI): domain Eukaryota; kingdom Metazoa; phylum Arthropoda; class Arachnida; order Araneae; family Eresidae; genus Stegodyphus; species Stegodyphus dumicola. Next base: position 1,962,933 of record NC_140770.1, read on the forward strand.
CCGATCGACTTGCAATTTGAAACGTGGCCTAACAGGGTTTCGGCCTTCCTTCCCATGCTCGCCAATCGCGGCTCACCATGGGGAGTCCAGGCCTTTCGGCCGTAATGTTAAAACAAAAACTCGCGAATATCTCCGAAACGGTTCGATAGAATGTCGCAAATTTTGGTGTGAAAGGACTCCCTATTTTTACCTACAAACCCTCCAAAATTGGTGGTCCTAGCTTCCATAGTTTTGTTATGGCGAATTTTTGAAAGTATAAAAAATAGCCCAAAAATCGAACGGAAATTCCCTACAGAAACTCCATTCGCGAATTTTAAAAATCCGAGATAGCCAAAATGTTGCTCTCGAAGAGTACATCAATTTAAAAAAAAAGTTTCTCTCTAGGCCCAATAGAACCCGACTTTCATAGGGTCAAAGTTCACGAATTCGACACATTTCGGCCGCGACAATTCCCTATAACCGTTGCACCGAATTTCAAACCGCTCACGCAGTACTTCCCATTGAGACACATGAACAATCCCCCACAAGCCCTTTCTCGTAGCTCAAATTTGACCCCGGCGCAAGCGTCCGAAATTTCGATGGGGTCACGGAAATGGGCCAAACTTTGACCCCCCATATCTCGGGCCCTAATTGTCCGATCGACTTGAAATTTGAGACGTGGACTAACAGGGTTTCGGCCTTCCTCACCATGCTCGCCAAACGCGGCTCACCATGGGGGGTGCAGGCCTTTTCGCCGTAATTTTAAAACAAATACTCGCGAATATCTCCGAAACGGTTCGATAGAATGTCGCAAATTTTGGTGTGAAAGGGCTCCCTATTTTTACCTACAAACCCTCCAAATTTTGTGGTCCTAGCTTCCACAGTTTTGTTATGGCGAATTTTTGAAGGTATAAAAAATAGCCCAAAAATCGAACGGAAATTCCCTACAGAAACTCCATTCGCGAATTTTAAAATCCGAGATAGCCAAAATGTTGCTCTCGAAGGGTACATCAATTTAAAAAAAACGTTTCTCTCTAGGCAAAATAGGACCCGACTTTGATAGGGTCAAAGTTCACGAATTTGACACATTTCGGCCGCGACAATTCCCTATAACCGTTGCACCGAATTTCAAACCGCTCACGCAGTACTTCCCATTGAGACACATGAACAATCCCCCACAAGCGCTTTCTCGTAGCTCAAATTTGACCCCGGCGCAAGCGTCCGAAATTTCGATGGGGTCACGGAAATGGGCCAAATTTTGACCCCCCATATATCGGGCCCTAAATGTCCGATCGACTTGCAATTTGAAACGTGGCCTAACAGGGTTTCGGCCTTCCTTCCCATGCTCGCCAATCGCGGCTCACCATGGGGAGTCCAGGCCTTTCGGCCGTAATGTTAAAACAAAAACTCGCGAATATCTCCGAAACGGTTCGATAGAATGTCGCAAATTTTGGTGTGAAAGGACTCCCTATTTTTACCTACAAACCCTCCAAAATTGGTGGTCCTAGCTTCCATAGTTTTGTTATGGCGAATTTTTGAAAGTATAAAAAATAGCCCAAAAATCGAACGGAAATTCCCTACAGAAACTCCATTCGCGAATTTTAAAAATCCGAGATAGCCAAAATGTTGCTCTCGAAGAGTACATCAATTTAAAAAAAAAGTTTCTCTCTAGGCCCAATAGAACCCGACTTTCATAGGGTCAAAGTTCACGAATTCGACACATTTCGGCCGCGACAATTCCCTATAACCGTTGCACCGAATTTCAAACCGCTCACGCAGTACTTCCCATTGAGACACATGAACAATCCCCCACAAGCCCTTTCTCGTAGCTCAAATTTGACCCCGGCGCAAGCGTCCGAAATTTCGATGGGGTCACGGAAATGGGCCAAACTTTGACCCCCCATATCTCGGGCCCTAATTGTCCGATCGACTTGAAATTTGAGACGTGGACTAACAGGGTTTCGGCCTTCCTCACCATGCTCGCCAAACGCTGCTCAACATGGGGGGTCCAGGCCTTTTCGCCGTAATTTTAAAACAAATACTCGCGAATATCTCCGAAACGGTTCGATAGAATGTCGCAAATTTTGGTGTGAAAGGGCTCCCTATTTTTACCTACAAACACTCCAAATTTTGTGGTCCTAGCTTCCACAGTTTTGTTATGGCGAATTTTTGAAGGTATAAAAAATAGCCCAAAAATCGAACGGAAATTCCCTACAGAAACTCCATTCGCGAATTTTAAAAATCCGAGATAGCCAAAATGTTGCTCTCGAAGGGTACATCAATTTAAAAAAAACGTTTCTCTCTAGGCAAAATAGGACCCGACTTTCATAGGGTCAAAATTCACGAATTTGACACATTTCGGCCGCGACAATTCCCTATAACCGTTGCACCGAATTTCAAACCGCTCACGCAGTACTTCCCATTGAGACACATGAACAATCCCCCACAAGCGCTTTCTCGTAGCTCAAATTTGACCCCGGCGCAAGCGTCCGAAATTTCGATGGGGTCACGGAAATGGGCCAAATTTTGACCCCCCATATCTCGGGCCCTAATTGTCCGATCGACTTGCAATTTGAAACGTGGCCTAACAGGGTTTCGGCCTTCCTTCCCATGCTCGCCAATCGCGGCTCACCATGGGGAGTCCAGGCCTTTCGGCCGTAATGTTAAAACAAAAACTCGCGAATATCTCCGAAACGGTTCGATAGAATGTCGCAAATTTTGGTGTGAAAGGACTCCCTATTTTTACCTACAAACCCTCCAAAATTGGTGGTCCTAGCTTCCATAGTTTTGTTATGGCGAATTTTTGAAGGTATAAAAAATAGACCAAAAATCGAACGGAAATTCCCTACAGAAACTCCATTCGCGAATTTTAAAAATCCGAGATAGCCAAAATGTTGCTCTCGAAGAGTACATCAATTTAAAAATAAGGTTCTCTCTAGGCCCAATAGGACCCGACTTTCATAGGGTCAAAGTTCACGAATTTGACACATTTCGGCTGCGACAATTCCCTATAACCGTTCCACCGAATTTCAAACCACTGACACAGTACTTCCCATTGAAACACATGAACAATCCCCCGCAAGCGTTTTCTCGTAGCTCATTTTTTGACCCCGGCGCAACCGTCCGAAATTTCGATGGGTTCACGGAAATGGGCCAAAATTTGACCCCCCATATCTCGGGCCCTAATTGTCCGATCGACTTGAAATTTGAAACGTGGCCTAGCAGGGTTTCGGCCTTCCTCACCATGCTCGCCAATCACGGCTCACCATGGGGGGTCCGGGCCTTTTCGCCGTAATGATAAAACAAAAACTCGCGAATATCTAGGAAACGGTTCGATAGAATGTCGCAAATTTTGGTGTGAAAGGGCTCCGTATTTTTACCTACAAACCCTCCAAATTTGGTGGTCCTAGTTTCCATAGTTTTGTTATGGCGAATTTTTGAAGGTATAAAAAATAGCCCAAAAATCGAACGGAAATTCCCTACAGAAACTCCATTCGCGAATTTTAAAAATCTGAGATAGCCAAAATGTTGCTCTCGAAGAGTACATCAATTTAAAAAAAAACGTTTCTCTCTAGGCAAAATAGGACCCGACTTTCATAGGGTCAAAGTTCACGAATTTGACACATTTCGGCCGCGGCAATTCCCTATAACCGTTGCACCGAATTTCAAACCGCTCACATAGTACTTCCCATTGAGACACATGAACAAACCCCGCAAGCGTTTTCTCATAGCTCAACTTTTGACCCCGGCGCAAGCGTCCGAAATTTCGATGGGGTCACGGAAACGGGCCAAACTCTGACCCCCCATATCTCGGACCCTAATTATCCGATCGACTTGAAATTTGAAACGTGGCCTAACAGGGTTTCGGCCTTCCTCCCCATGCTCGCCAATCGCGACTCGCCATGGGGGGCCCAGGCCTTTTTGCCGTAATGTTAAAACAAAAACTCGCGAATATCTCCGAAACGGTTCGATAGAATGTCGCAAATTTTGGTGTGAAAAGGCTCCCTATTTTTACCTACAAACCCTCCAAATTTGGTGGTCCTAGCTTCCATAGTTTTTTTATGGCGAATTTTTGAATGTTTAAAAAATAGCCGAAAAATCGAACGGAAATTCCCTACAGAAACTCCATTCGCGAATTTTAAAAATCCGAGATAGCCAAAATGTTGCTCTCGAAGAGTACATCAATTTAAAAAAAAAGTTTCTCTCTAGGCCCAATAGAACCCGACTTTCATAGGGTCAAAGTTCACGAATTTGACACATTTCGGCCGCGGCAATTCCCTATAACCGTTGCACCGAATTTCAAACCGCTCACATAGTACATCCCATTGAGACACATGAACATACCCCGCAAGCGTTTTCTCATAGCTCAACTTTTGACCCCGGCGCAAGCGTCCGAAATTTCGATGGGGTCACGGATATTTGCCAAAATCTGACTCCCCATATCCCGGGCCCTAATTGTCCGATCGACTTGCAATTTGAAACGTGGCCTAACAGGGCTTCGGCCTTCCTTCCCATGCTCGCCAATCGCGGCTCACCATGGGGGGTCCAAGCCTTTTCGGCGTAATGTTAAAACAAAAACTCGCGAATATATCTGAAACGGTTCGATAGAATGTCGCAAATTTTGGTGTGAAAGGGCTCCCTATTTTCACCTACAAACGCTCCAAATTTGGTGGTCCTAGCTTCCATAGTTTTGTTATGGCGAATTTTTGAATGTTTAAAAAATAGTCCAAAAATCGAACGGAAATTCTCTACAGAAACTCCATTCGCGAATTTTAAAAATCCGATATAGCCAAAATGTTGCTCTCGAAGAGTACATCAATTTAAAAAAAAAGTTTCTCTCTAGGCCCAATAGGACCCGACTTTCATAGGGTCAAAGTTCACGAATTTGACACATTTCGGCCGCGACAATTCCCTATAACCGTTGCAACGAATTTCAAACCGCTCACACAGTACTTCCCATTGAGACACATGAACAAACCCCGCAAGCGTTTTCTCATAGCTCAACTTTTGACCCCGGCGCAAGCGTCCGAAATTTCGATGGGGTCACGGAAACGGGCCAAACTCTGACCCCCCATATCTCGGACCCTAATTATCCGATCGACTTGAAATTTGAAACGTGGCCTAACAGGGTTTCGGCCTTCCTCCCCATGCTCGCCAATCGCGACTCGCCATGGGGGGCCCAGGCCTTTTTGCCGTAATGTTAAAACAAAAACTCGCGAATATCTCCGAAACGGTTCGATAGAATGTCGCAAATTTTGGTGTGAAAAGGCTCCCTATTTTTACCTACAAACCCTCCAAATTTGGTGGTCCTAGCTTCCATAGTTTTTTTATGGCGAATTTTTGAATGTTTAAAAAATAGCCGAAAAATCGAACGGAAATTCCCTACAGAAACTCCATTCGCGAATTTTAAAAATCCGAGATAGCCAAAATGTTGCTCTCGAAGAGTACATCAATTTAAAAAAAAAGTTTCTCTCTAGGCCCAATAGAACCCGACTTTCATAGGGTCAAAGTTCACGAATTTGACACATTTCGGCCGCGGCAATTCCCTATAACCGTTGCACCGAATTTCAAACCGCTCACATAGTACATCCCATTGAGACACATGAACATACCCCGCAAGCGTTTTCTCATAGCTAAACTTTTGACCCCGGCGCAAGCGTCCGAAATTTCGATTGGGTCACGGAAATGGGACAAATTTTGACCCCCCATATCCCGGGCTCTAATTGTCCGATCGACTTGAAATTTGAAACGTGGCCGAATAGGGTTTCGGCCTTCCTCCCCATGCTCGCCAATCGCGGCTCACCATGGGGGTCCGGACCTTTTCGCCGTAATGTTAAAACAAAAACTCGCGAATATCTCCGAAAGGGTTCGATAGAATGTCGCAAGTTTTGGTGTGAAAGGGCTCCCTATTTTTACCTACACACCCTCCAAATTTGGTGGTCCTAGTTTCCATAGTTTTGTTATGGCGAATTTTTGAAGGTATAAAAAATAGCCCAAAAATCGAACGGAAATTCATTACAGAAACTCCATTCGCGAATTTTAAAAATCCGAGATAGCCAAAATGTTGCTCTCGAAGAGTACATCAAATTAAAAAAAACGTTTCTCTCTAGGGAAAATAGGACCCGACTTTCATAGGGTCAAAGTTCACGAATTCGACACATTTCGGCCGCGACAATTCCCTATAACCGTTGCACCGAATTTCAAACCGCTCACGCAGTACTTCCCATTGAGACACATGAACAATCCCCCACAAGCCCTTTCTCGTAGCTCAAATTTGACCCCGGCGCAAGCGTCCGAAATTTCGATGGGGTCACGGAAATGGGCCAAACTTTGACCCCCCATATCTCGGGCCCTAATTGTCCGATCGACTTGAAATTTGAGACGTGGACTAACAGGGTTTCGGCCTTCCTCACCATGCTCGCCAAACGCGGCTCACCATGGGGGGTGCAGGCCTTTTCGCCGTAATTTTAAAACAAATACTCGCGAATATCTCCGAAACGGTTCGATAGAATGTCGCAAATTTTGGTGTGAAAGGGCTCCCTATTTTTACCTACAAACCCTCCAAATTTAGTGGTCCTAGCTTCCACAGTTTTGTTATGGCGAATTTTTGAAGGTATAAAAAATAGCCCAAAAATCGAACGGAAATTCCCTACAGAAACTCCATTCGCGAATTTTAAAATCCGAGATAGCCAAAATGTTGCTCTCGAAGGGTACATCAATTTAAAAAAAACGTTTCTCTCTAGGCAAAATAGGACCCGACTTTGATAGGGTCAAAGTTCACGAATTTGACACATTTCGGCCGCGACAATTCCCTATAACCGTTGCACCGAATTTCAAACCGCTCACGCAGTACTTCCCATTGAGACACATGAACAATCCCCCACAAGCGCTTTCTCGTAGCTCAAATTTGACCCCGGCGCAAGCATCCGAAATTTCGATGGGGTCACGGAAATGGGCCAAATTTTGACCCCCCATATATCGGGCCCTAAATGTCCGATCGACTTGCAATTTGAAACGTGGCCTAACAGGGTTTCGGCCTTCCTTCCCATGCTCGCCAATCGCGGCTCACCATGGGGAGTCCAGGCCTTTCGGCCGTAATGTTAAAACAAAAACTCGCGAATATCTCCGAAACGGTTCGATAGAATGTCGCAAATTTTGGTGTGAAAGGACTCCCTATTTTTACCTACAAACCCTCCAAAATTGGTGGTCCTAGCTTCCATAGTTTTGTTATGGCGAATTTTTGAAAGTATAAAAAATAGCCCAAAAATCGAACGGAAATTCCCTACAGAAACTCCATTCGCGAATTTTAAAAATCCGAGATAGCCAAAATGTTGCTCTCGAAGAGTACATCAATTTAAAAAAAAAGTTTCTCTCTAGGCCCAATAGAACCCGACTTTCATAGGGTCAAAGTTCACGAATTCGACACATTTCGGCCGCGACAATTCCCTATAACCGTTGCACCGAATTTCAAACCGCTCACGCAGTACTTCCCATTGAGACACATGAACAATCCCCCACAAGCCCTTTCTCGTAGCTCAAATTTGACCCCGGCGCAAGCGTCCGAAATTTCGATGGGGTCACGGAAATGGGCCAAACTTTGACCCCCCATATCTCGGGCCCTAATTGTCCGATCGACTTGAAATTTGAGACGTGGACTAACAGGGTTTCGGCCTTCCTCACCATGCTCGCCAAACGCTGCTCACCATGGGGGGTCCAGGCCTTTTCGCCGTAATTTTAAAACAAATACTCGCGAATATCTCCGAAACGGTTCGATAGAATGTCGCAAATTTTGGTGTGAAAGGGCTCCCTATTTTTACCTACAAACACTCCAAATTTTGTGGTCCTAGCTTCCACAGTTTTGTTATGGCGAATTTTTGAAGGTATAAAAAATAGCCCAAAAATCGAACGGAAATTCCCTACAGAAACTCCATTCGCGAATTTTAAAAATCCGAGATAGCCAAAATGTTGCTCTCGAAGGGTACATCAATTTAAAAAAAACGTTTCTCTCTAGGCAAAATAGGACCCGACTTTCATAGGGTCAAAATTCACGAATTTGACACATTTCGGCCGCGACAATTCCCTATAACCGTTGCACCGAATTTCAAACCGCTCACGCAGTACTTCCCATTGAGACACATGAACAATCCCCCACAAGCGCTTTCTCGTAGCTCAAATTTGACCCCGGCGCAAGCGTCCGAAATTTCGATGGGGTCACGGAAATGGGCCAAATTTTGACCCCCCATATCTCGGGCCCTAATTGTCCGATCGACTTGCAATTTGAAACGTGGCCTAACAGGGTTTCGGCCTTCCTTCCCATGCTCGCCAATCGCGGCTCACCATGGGGAGTCCAGGCCTTTCGGCCGTAATGTTAAAACAAAAACTCGCGAATATCTCCGAAACGGTTCCATAGAATGTCGCAAATTTTGGTGTGAAAGGACTCCCTATTTTTACCTACAAACCCTCCAAAATTGGTGGTCCTAGCTTCCATAGTTTTGTTATGGCGAATTTTTGAAGGTATAAAAAATAGACCAAAAATCGAACGGAAATTCCCTACAGAAACTCCATTCGCGAATTTTAAAAATCCGAGATAGCCAAAATGTTGCTCTCGAAGAGTACATCAATTTAAAAAAAAAGTTTCTCTCTAGGCCCAATAGGACCCGACTTTCATAGGGTCAAAATTCACGAATTTGACACATTTCGGCTGCGACAATTCCCTATAACCGTTCAACCGAATTTCAAACCACTGACACAGTACTTCCCATTGAAACACATGAACAATCCCCCGCAAGCGTTTTCTCGTAGCTCATTTTTTGACCCCGGCGCAACCGTCCGAAATTTCGATGGGTTCACGGAAATGGGCCAAAATTTGACCCCCCATATCTCGGGCCCTAATTGTCCGATCGACTTGAAATTTGAAACGTGGCCTAACAGGGTTTCGGCCTTCCTCACCATGCTCGCCAATCACGGCTCACCATGGGGGGTCCGGGCCTTTTCGCCGTAATGATAAAACAAAAACTCGCGAATATCTAGGAAACGGTTCGATAGAATGTCGCAAATTTTGGTGTGAAAGGGCTCCGTATTTTTACCTACAAACCCTCCAAATTTGGTGGTCCTAGTTTCCATAGTTTTGTTATGGCGAATTTTTGAAGGTATAAAAAATAGCCCAAAAATCGAACGGAAATTCCCTACAGAAACTCCATTCGCGAATTTTAAAAATCTGAGATAGCCAAAATGTTGCTCTCGAAGAGTACATCAATTTAAAAAAAAACGTTTCTCTCTAGGCAAAATAGGACCCGACTTTCATAGGGTCAAAGTTCACGAATTTGACACATTTCGGCCGCGGCAATTCCTTATAACCGTTGCACCGAATTTCAAACCGCTCACATAGTACTTCCCATTGAGACACATGAACAAACCCCACAAGCGTTTTCTCATAGCTCAACTTTTGACCCCGGCGCAAGCGTCCGAAATTTCGATGGGGTCACGGATATGGGCCAAACTCTGACCCCCCATATCCCGGGCTCTAATTGTCCGATCGACTTGAAATTTGAAACGTGGCCGAATAGGGTTTCGGCCTTCCTCCCCATGCTCGCCAATCGCGGCTCACCATGGGGGTCCGGACCTTTTCGCCGTAATGTTAAAACAAAAACTCGCGAAAATCTCCGAAATGGTTCGATAGAATGTCGCAAATTTTGGTGTGAAACGGCTCCCTATTTTTACCTACAAACCCTCCAAATTTGGTGGTCCTAGCTTCCATAGTTTTTTATGGCGAATTTTTGAAAGTTTAAAAAATAGCCGAAAAATCGAACGGAAATTCCCTACAGAAACTCCATTCGCGAATTTTAAAAATCGGAGATAGCCAAAATGTTGCTCTCGAAGAGTACATCAATTTAAAAAAAACGTTTCTCTCTAGGCAAAATAGGACCCGACTTTCATAGGGTCAATGTTCACGAATTTGACACATTTCGGCCGCGGCAATTCCCTATAACCGTTGCACCGAATTTCAAACCGCTCACATAGTACTTCCCATTGAGACACATGAACAAACCCCGCAAGCGTTTTCTCATAGCTCAACTTTTGACCCCGGCGCAAGCGTCCGAAATTTCGATGGGGTCACGGATATTTGCCAAAATCTGACTCCCCATATCCCGGGCCCTAATTGTCCGATCGACTTGCAATTTGAAACGTGGCCTAACAGGGCTTCGGCCTTCCTTCCCATGCTCGCCAATCGCGGCTCACCATGGGGGGTCCAAGCCTTTTCGGCGTAATGTTAAAACAAAAACTCGCGAATATATCTGAAACGGTTCGATAGAATGTCGCAAATTTTGGTGTGAAAGGGCTCCCTATTTTCACCTACAAACGCTCCAAATTTGGTGGTCCTAGCTTCCATAGTTTTGTTATGGCGAATTTTTGAATGTTTAAAAAATAGTCCAAAAATCGAACGGAAATTCTCTACAGAAACTCCATTCGCGAATTTTAAAAATCCGATATAGCCAAAATGTTGCTCTCGAAGAGTACATCAATTTAAAAAAAAAGTTTCTCTCTAGGCCCAATAGGACCCGACTTTCATAGGGTCAAAGTTCACGAATTTGACACATTTCGGCCGCGACAATTCCCTATAATCGTTGCAACGAATTTCAAACCGCTCACACAGTACTTCCCATTGAGGCACATGAACAATCCCCCGCAAGCGTTTTCTCGTAGCTCAAATTTGACCCCGGCGCAAGCGTCCGAAATTTCGATTGGGTCACGGAAATGGGACAAATTTTGACCCCCCATATCCCGGGCTCTAATTGTCCGATCGACTTGAAATTTGAAACGTGGCCGAATAGGGTTTCGGCCTTCCTCCCCATGCTCGCCAATCGCGGCTCACCATGGGGGTCCGGACCTTTTCGCCGTAATGTTAAAACAAAAACTCGCGAATATCTCCGAAAGGGTTCGATAGAATGTCGCAAGTTTTGGTGTGAAAGGGCTCCCTATTTTTACCTACACACCCTCCAAATTTGGTGGTCCTAGTTTCCATAGTTTTGTTATGGCGAATTTTTGAAGGTATAAAAAATAGCCCAAAAATCGAACGGAAATTCCCTACAGAAACTCCATTCGCGAATTTTAAAAATCCGAGATAGCCAAAATGTTGCTCTCGAAGAGTACATCAAATTAAAAAAAACGTTTCTCTCTAGGCAAAATAGGACCCGACTTTCATAGGGTCAAAGTTCACGAATTTGACACATTTCGGCCGCGGCAATTCCCTATAACCGTTGCACCGAATTTCAAACCGCTCACATAGTACTTCCCATTGAGACACATGAACAAACCCCGCAAGCGTTTTCTCATAGCTCAACTTTTGACCCCGGCGCAAGCGTCCGAAATTTCGATGGGGTCACGGATATGGGCCAAACTCTGACCCCCCATATCCCGGGCTCTAATTGTCCGATCGACTTGAAATTTGAAACGTGGCCGAATAGGGTTTCGGCCTTCCTCCCCATGCTCGCCAATCGCGGCTCACCATGGGGGTCCGGACCTTTTCGCCGTAATGTTAAAACAAAAAACTCGCGAAAATCTCCGAAACGGTTCGATAGAATGTCGCAAATTTTGGTGTGAAAGGGCTCCCTATTTTTACCTACAAACCCTCCAAATTTGGTGGTCCTAGCTTCCATAGTTTTTTTATGGCGAATTTTTGAATGTTTAAAAAATAGCCGAAAAATCGAACGGAAATTCCCTACAGAAACTCCATTCGCGAATTTTAAAAATCCGAGATAGCCAAAATGTTGCTCTCGAAGAGTACATCAATTTAAAAAAAAAGTTTCTCCCTAGGCCCAATAGAACCCGACTTTCATAGGGTCAAAGTTCACGAATTCGACACATTTCGGCCGCGACAATTCCCTATAACCGTTGCACCGAATTTCAAACCGCTCACGCAGTACTTCCCATTGAGACACATGAACAATCCCCCACAAGCCCTTTCTCGTAGCTCAAATTTGACCCCGGCGCAAGCGTCCGAAATTTCGATGGGGTCACGGAAATGGGCCAAACTTTGACCCCCCATATCTCGGGCCCTAATTGTCCGATCGACTTGAAATTTGAGACGTGGACTAACAGGGTTTCGGCCTTCCTCACCATGCTCGCCAAACGCTGCTCACCATGGGGGGTCCAGGCCTTTTCGCCGTAATTTTAAAACAAATACTCGCGAATATCTCCGAAACGGTTCGATAGAATGTCGCAAATTTTGGTGTGAAAGGGCTCCCTATTTTTACCTACAAACACTCCAAATTTTGTGGTCCTAGCTTCCACAGTTTTGTTATGGCGAATTTTTGAAGGTATAAAAAATAGCCCAAAAATCGAACGGAAATTCCCTACAGAAACTCCATTCGCGAATTTTAAAAATCCGAGATAGCCAAAATGTTGCTCTCGAAGGGTACATCAATTTAAAAAAAACGTTTCTCTCTAGGCAAAATAGGACCCGACTTTCATAGGGTCAAAATTCACGAATTTGACACATTTCGGCCGCGACAATTCCCTATAACCGTTGCACCGAATTTCAAACCGCTCACGCAGTACTTCCCATTGAGACACATGAACAATCCGCCACAAGCGCTTTCTCGTAGCTCAAATTTGACCCCGGCGCAAGCGTCCGAAATTTCGATGGGGTCACGGAAATGGGCCAAATTTTGACCCCCCATATCTCGGGCCCTAATTGTCCGATCGACTTGCAATTTGAAACGTGGCCTAACAGGGTTTCGGCCTTCCTTCCCATGCTCGCCAATCGCGGCTCACCATGGGGAGTCCAGGCCTTTCGGCCGTAATGTTAAAACAAAAACTCGCGAATATCTCCGAAACGGTTCGATAGAATGTCGCAAATTTTGGTGTGAAAGGACTCCCTATTTTTACCTACAAACCCTCCAAAATTGGTGGTCCTAGCTTCCATAGTTTTGTTATGGCGAATTTTTGAAGGTATAAAAAATAGACCAAAAATCGAACGGAAATTCCCTACAGAAACTCCATTCGCGAATTTTAAAAATCCGAGATAGCCAAAATGTTGCTCTCGAAGAGTACATCAATTTAAAAAAAAAGTTTCTCTCTAGGCCCAATAGGACCCGACTTTCATAGGGTCAAAATTCACGAATTTGACACATTTCGGCTGCGACAATTCCCTATAACCGTTCAACCGAATTTCAAACCACTGACACAGTACTTCCCATTGAAACACATGAACAATCCCCCGCAAGCGTTTTCTCGTAGCTCATTTTTTGACCCCGGCGCAACCGTCCGAAATTTCGATGGGTTCACGGAAATGGGCCAAAATTTGACCCCCCATATCTCGGGCCCTAATTGTCCGATCGACTTGAAATTTGAAACGTGGCCTAACAGGGTTTCGGCCTTCCTCACCATGCTCGCCAATCACGGCTCACCATGGGGGGTCCGGGCCTTTTCGCCGTAATGATAAAACAAAAACTCGCGAATATCTAGGAAACGGTTCGATAGAATGTCGCAAATTTTGGTGTGAAAGGGCTCCGTATTTTTACCTACAAACCCTCCAAATTTGGTGGTCCTAGTTTCCATAGTTTTGTTATGGCGAATTTTTGAAGGTATAAAAAATAGCCCAAAAATCGAACGGAAATTCCCTACAGAAACTCCATTCGCGAATTTTAAAAATCCGAGATAGCCAAAATGTTGCTCTCGAAGAGTACATCAATTTAAAAAAAAACGTTTCTCTCTAGGCAAAATAGGACCCGACTTTCATAGGGTCAAAGTTCACGAATTTGACACATTTCGGCCGCGGCAATTCCTTATAACCGTTGCACCGAATTTCAAACCGCTCACATAGTACTTCCCATTGAGACACATGAACAAACCCCACAAGCGTTTTCTCATAGCTCAACTTTTGACCCCGGCGCAAGCGTCCGAAATTTCGATGGGGTCACGGATATGGGCCAAACTCTGACCCCCCATATCTCGGACCCTAATTATCCGATCGACTTGAAATTTGAAACGTGGCCTAACAGGGTTTCGGCCTTCCTCCCCATGCTCGCCAATCGCGACTCGCCATGGGGGGCCCAGGCCTTTTTGCCGTAATGTTAAAACAAAAACTCGCGAATATCTCCGAAAGGGTTCGATAGAATGTCGCAAATTTTGGTGTGAAAAGGCTCCCTATTTTTACCTACAAACCCTCCAAATTTGGTGGTCCTAGCTTCCATAGTTTTTTTATGGCGAATTTTTGAATGTTTAAAAAATAGCCGAAAAATCGAACGGAAATTCCCTACAGAAACTCCATTCGCGAATTTTAAAAATCCGAGATAGCCAAAATGTTGCTCTCGAAGAGTACATCAATTTAAAAAAAAAGTTTCTCTCTAGGCCCAATAGAACCCGACTTTCATAGGGTCAAAGTTCACGAATTTGACACATTTCGGCCGCGGCAATTCCCTATAACCGTTGCACCGAATTTCAAACCGCTCACATAGTACATCCCATTGAGACACATGAACATACCCCGCAAGCGTTTTCTCATAGCTCAACTTTTGACCCCGGCGCAAGCGTCCGAAATTTCGATGGGGTCACGGATATTTGCCAAAATCTGACTCCCCATATCCCGGGCCCTAATTGTCCGATCGACTTGCAATTTGAAACGTGGCCTAACAGGGCTTCGGCCTTCCTTCCCATGCTCGCCAATCGCGGCTCACCATGGGGGGTCCAAGCCTTTTCGGCGTAATGTTAAAACAAAAACTCGCGAATATATCTGAAACGGTTCGATAGAATGTCGCAAATTTTGGTGTGAAAGGGCTCCCTATTTTCACCTACAAACGCTCCAAATTTGGTGGTCCTAGCTTCCATAGTTTTGTTATGGCGAATTTTTGAATGTTTAAAAAATAGTCCAAAAATCGAACGGAAATTCTCTACAGAAACTCCATTCGCGAATTTTAAAAATCCGATATAGCCAAAATGTTGCTCTCGAAGAGTACATCAATTTAAAAAAAAAGTTTCTCTCTAGGCCCAATAGGACCCGACTTTCATAGGGTCAAAGTTCACGAATTTGACACATTTCGGCCGCGACAATTCCCTATAACCGTTGCAACGAATTTCAAACCGCTCACACAGTACTTCCCATTGAGGCACATGAACAATCCCCCGCAAGCGTTTTCTCGTAGCTCAAATTTGACCCCGGCGCAAGCGTCCGAAATTTCGATTGGGTCACGGAAATGGGACAAATTTTGACCCCCCATATCCCGGGCTCTAATTGTCCGATCGACTTGAAATTTGAAACGTGGCCGAATAGGGTTTCGGCCTTCCTCCCCATGCTCGCCAATCGCGGCTCACCATGGGGGTCCGGACCTTTTCGCCGTAATGTTAAAACAAAAACTCGCGAATATCTCCGAAAGGGTTCGATAGAATGTCGCAAATTTTGGTGTGAAAGGGCTCCCTATTTTTACCTACAAACCCTCCAAATTTGGTGGTCCTAGTTTCCATAGTTTTGTTATGGCGAATTTTTGAAGGTATAAAAAATAGCCCAAAAATCGAACGGAAATTCCCTACAGAAACTCCATTCGCGAATTTTAAAAATCCGAGATAGCCAAAATGTTGCTCTCGAAGAGTACATCAAATTAAAAAAAAGTTTCTCTCTAGGCAAAATAGGACCCGACTTTCATAGGGTCAAAGTTCACGAATTTGACACATTTCGGCCGCGGCAATTCCCTATAACCGTTGCACCGAATTTCAAACCGCTCACATAGTACTTCCCATTGAGACACATGAACAAACCCCGCAAGCGTTTTCTCATAGCTCAACTTTTGACCCCGGCGCAAGCGTCCGAAATTTCGATGGGGTCACGGATATGGGCCAAACTCTGACCCCCCCATATCCCGGGCTCTAATTGTCCGATCGACTTGAAATTTGAAACGTGGCCGAATAGGGTTTCGGCCTTCCTCCCCATGCTCGCCAATCGCGGCTCACCATGGGGGTCCGGACCTTTTCGCCGTAATGTTAAAACAAAAACTCGCGAAAATCTCCGAAACGGTTCGATAGAATGTCGCAAATTTTGGTGTGAAAGGGCTCCCTATTTTTACCTACAAACCCTCCAAATTTGGTGGTCCTAGCTTCCATAGTTTTTTTATGGCGAATTTTTGAATGTTTAAAAAATAGCCGAAAAATCGAACGGAAATTCCCTACAGAAACTCCATTCGCGAATTTTAAAAATCCGAGATAGCCAAAATGTTGCTCTCGAAGAGTACATCAATTTAAAAAAAAAGTTTCTCCCTAGGCCCAATAGAACCCGACTTTCATAGGGTCAAAGTTCACGAATTCGACACATTTCGGCCGCGACAATTCCCTATAACCGTTGCACCGAATTTCAAACCGCTCACGCAGTACTTCCCATTGAGACACATGAACAATCCCCCACAAGCCCTTTCTCGTAGCTCAAATTTGACCCCGGCGCAAGCGTCCGAAATTTCGATGGGGTCACGGAAACGGGCCAAACTCTGACCCCCCATATCTCGGACCCTAATTATCCGATCGACTTGAAATTTGAAACGTGGCCTAACAGGGTTTCGGCCTTCCTCCCCATGCTCGCCAATCGCGACTCGCCATGGGGGGCCCAGGCCTTTTTGCCGTAATGTTAAAACAAAAACTCGCGAATATCTCCGAAAGGGTTCGATAGAATGTCGCAAATTTTGGTGTGAAAAGGCTCCCTATTTTTACCTACAAACCCTCCAAATTTGGTGGTCCTAGCTTCCATAGTTTTTTTATGGCGAATTTTTGAATGTTTAAAAAATAGCCGAAAAATCGAACGGAAATTCCCTACAGAAACTCCATTCGCGAATTTTAAAAATCCGAGATAGCCAAAATGTTGCTCTCGAAGAGTACATCAATTTAAAAAAAAAGTTTCTCTCTAGGCCCAATAGAACCCGACTTTCATAGGGTCAAAGTTCACGAATTTGACACATTTCGGCCGCGGCAATTCCCTATAACCGTTGCACCGAATTTCAAACCGCTCACATAGTACATCCCATTGAGACACATGAACAATCCCCCGCAAGCGTTTTCTCGTAGCTCAAATTTGACCCCGGCGCAAGCGTCCGAAATTTCGATTGGGTCACGGAAATGGGACAAATTTTGACCCCCCATATCCCGGGCTCTAATTGTCCGATCGACTTGAAATTTGAAACGTGGCCGAATAGGGTTTCGGCCTTCCTCCCCATGCTCGCCAATCGCGGCTCACCATGGGGGTCCGGACCTTTTCGCCGTAATGTTAAAACAAAAACTCGCGAATATCTCCGAAAGGGTTCGATAGAATGTCGCAAATTTTGGTGTGAAAGGGCTCCCTATTTTTACCTACAAACCCTCCAAATTTGGTGGTCCTAGTTTCCATAGTTTTGTTATGGCGAATTTTTGAAGGTATAAAAAATAGCCCAAAAATCGAACGGAAATTCCCTACAGAAACTCCATTCGCGAATTTTAAAAATCCGAGATAGCCAAAATGTTGCTCTCGAAGAGTACATCAAATTAAAAAAAAGTTTCTCTCTAGGCAAAATAGGACCCGACTTTCATAGGGTCAAAGTTCACGAATTTGACACATTTCGGCCGCGGCAATTCCCTATAACCGTTGCACCGAATTTCAAACCGCTCACATAGTACTTCCCATTGAGACACATGAACAAACCCCGCAAGCGTTTTCTCATAGCTCAACTTTTGACCCCGGCGCAAGCGTCCGAAATTTCGATGGGGTCACGGATATGGGCCAAACTCTGACCCCCCATATCCCGGGCTCTAATTGTCCGATCGACTTGAAATTTGAAACGTGGCCGAATAGGGTTTCGGCCTTCCTCCCCATGCTCGCCAATCGCGGCTCACCATGGGGGTCCGGACCTTTTCGCCGTAATGTTAAAACAAAAACTCGCGAAAATCTCCGAAACGGTTCGATAGAATGTCGCAAATTTTGGTGTGAAAGGGCTCCCTATTTTTACCTACAAACCCTCCAAATTTGGTGGTCCTAGCTTCCATAGTTTTTTTATGGCGAATTTTTGAATGTTTAAAAAATAGCCGAAAAATCGAACGGAAATTCCCTACAGAAACTCCATTCGCGAATTTTAAAAATCCGAGATAGCCAAAATGTTGCTCTCGAAGAGTACATCAATTTAAAAAAAAAGTTTCTCCCTAGGCCCAATAGAACCCGACTTTCATAGGGTCAAAGTTCACGAATTCGACACATTTCGGCCGCGACAATTCCCTATAACCGTTGCACCGAATTTCAAACCGCTCACGCAGTACTTCCCATTGAGACACATGAACAATCCCCCACAAGCCCTTTCTCGTAGCTCAAATTTGACCCCGGCGCAAGCGTCCGAAATTTCGATGGGGTCACGGAAAGGGGCCAAACTTTGACCCCCCATATCTCGGGCCCTAATTGTCCGATCGACTTGAAATTTGAGACCTGGACTAACAGGGTGTCGGCCTTCCTCACCATGCTCGCCAAACGCGGCTCACCATGGGGGGTCCAGGCCTTTTCGCCGTAATTTTAAAACAAATACTCGCGAATATCTCCGAAACGGTTCGATAGAATGTCGCAAATTTTGGTGTGAAAGGGCTCCCTATTTTTACCTACAAACCCTCCAAATTTTGTGGTCCTAGCTTCCACAGTTTTGTTATGGCGAATTTTTGAAGGTATAAAAAATAGCCCAAAAATCGAACGGAAATTCCCTACAGAAACTCCATTCGCGACTTTTAAAAATCCGAGATAGCCAAAATGTTGCTCTCGAAGAGTACATCAATTTAAAAAAAACGTTTCTCTCTAGGCAAAATAGGACCCGACTTTCATAGGGTCAAAGTTCACGAATTTGACACATTTCGGCCGCGACAATTCCCTATAACCGTTGCACCGAATTTCAAACCGCTCACATAGTACTTCCCATTGAGACACATGAACAATCCCCCGCAAGCGTTTTCTCATAGCTCAAATTTGACCCCGGCGGAAGCGTCCGAAATTTCGATGGGGTCACGGATATGGGCCAAACTCTGACCCCCCATATCCCGGGCCCTAATTGTCCGATCGACTTGAAATTTGAAACGTGGCCGAATAGGGTTTCGGCCTTCCTCCCCATGCTCGCCAATCGCGGCTCACCATGGGGGTCCGGACCTTTTCGCCGTAATGTTAAAACAAAAACTCGCGAAAATCTCCGAAATGGTTCGATAGAATGTCGCAAATTTTGGTGTGAAAGGACTCCCTATTTTTACCTACAAACCCTCCAAATTTGGTGGTCCTAGCTTCCATAATTTTGTTATGGCGAATTTTTGAAGGTATAAAAAATAGCCCAAAAATCGAACGGAAATTCCCTACAGAAACTCCATTCGCGAATTTTAAAAATCCGAGATAGCCAAAATGTTGCTCTTGAAGAGTACATCAATTTAAAAAAAAAGTTTCTCTCTAGGCCCAATAGGACCCGACATTCATAGGGTCAAATTTCACGAATTTGACACATTTCGGCCGCGACAATTCCCCATAACCGTTGCACCGAATTTCAAACCACTGACACAGTACTTCCCATTGAAACACATGAACAACCCCCCGCAAGCGTTTTCTCGTAGCTCATTTTTTTAACCCCGGCGCAACCGTCCGAAATTTCGATGCGTTCACGGAAATGGGCCAAATTTTGACCCCCCATATCTCGGGCCCTAATTGTCCGATCGACTTGAAATTTGAAACGTGGCCTAACAGGGTTTCGGCCTTCCTCCCCATGCTCGCCAATCGCGGCTCACCATGGGGGGTCCAGGCCTTTCGGCCGTAATGTTAAAACAAAAACTCGCGAATATCTCCGAAACGGTTCGATAGAATGTCGCAAATTTTGGTGTGAAACGGCTCCCTATTTTTACCTACAAACCCTCCAAATTTGGTGGTCCTAGCTTCCATAGTTTTTTTATGGCGAATTTTTGAAATTTTAAAAAATAGCCGAAAAATCGAACGGAAATTCCCTACAGAAACTCCATTCGCGAATTTTAAAAATCCGAGATAGCCAAAATGTTGCTCTCGAAGAGTACATCAATTTAAAAAAAAAGTTTCTCTCTAGGCCCAATAGAACCCGACTTTCATAGGGTCAAAGTTCACGAATTCGACACATTTCGGCCGCGACAATTCCCTATTCGTTGCACCGAATTTCAAACCGCTCACGCAGTACTTCCCATTGAGACACATGAACAATCCCCCACAAGCCCTTTCTCGTAGCTCAAATTTGACCCCGGCGCAAGCGTCCGAAATTTCGATGGGGTCACGGAAATGGGCCAAATTTTGACCCCCCATATCTCGGGCCCTAATTGTCCGATCGACTTGAAATTTGAGACGTGGACTAACAGGGTTTCGGCCTTCCTCACCATGCTCGCCAATCGCGGCTCACCATGGGGGGTCCAGGCCTTTTCGCCGTAATGTTAAAACAAAAACTCGCGAATATCTCCGAAACGGTTCGATGGAATGTCGCAAATTTTGGTTTGAAAGGGCTCCCTATTTTTACCTACAAACCCTCCAAATTTGGTGGTCCTAGCTTCCATAGTTTTTTTATGGCGAATTTTTGAAAGTTTAAAAAATAGCCGAAAAATCGAACGGAAATTCCCTACAGAAACTCCATTCGCGAATTTTAAAAATCCGAGATAGCCAAAATGTTGCTCTCGAAGTGTACATCAATTTAAAAAAAAACGTTTCTCTCTAGGCAAAATAGGACCCGACGTTCATAGGGTCAAAGTTCACGAATTTGACACATTTCGGCCGCGACAATTCCCTATAACCGTTGCACCGAATTTCAAACCGCTGACGCAGTACTTCCCATTGAGACACATGAACAATCCCCCACAAGCGCTTTCTCGTAGCTCAAATTTAACCCCGGCGCAAGCGTACGAAATTTCGATGGGGTCACGGAAATGGGCCAAATTTTGACCCCCCATATCTCGGGCCCTAATTGTCCGATCGACTTGCAATTTGAAACGTGGCCTAACAGGGCTTCGGCCTTCCTTCCCATGCTCGCCAATCGCGGCTCACCATGGGGGGTCCAAGCCTTTTCGGCGTAATGTTAAAACAAAAACTCGCGAATATATCTGAAACGGTTCGATAGAATGTCGCAAATTTTGGTGTGAAAGGGCTCCCTATTTTTACCTACAAACGCTCCAAATTTGGTGGTCCTAGCTTCCATAGTTTTGTTATGGCGAATTTTTGAATGTTTAAAAAATAGTCCAAAAATCGAACGGAAATTCTCTACAGAAACTCCATTCGCGAATTTTAAAAATCCGATATAGCCAAAATGTTGCTCTCGAAGAGTACATCAATTTAAAAAAAAAGTTTCTCTCTAGGCCCAATAGGACCCGACTTTCATAGGGTCAAAGTTCACGAATTTGACACAATTCGGCCGCGACAATTCCCTATAACCGTTGCACCGAATTTCAAACCGCTCACACAGTACTTCCCATTGAGACACATGAACAATCCCCCGCAAGCGTTTTCTCGTAGCTCAAATTTGACCCCGGCGCAAGCGTCCGAAATTTCGATGGGGTCACGGAAATGGGACAAATTTTGACCCCCCATATCTCGGGCCGTAATTGTCCGATCGACTTGAAATTTGAAAGTGGCCTAACAGGGTTTCGGCCTTCCTTCCCATGCTCGCCAATCGCGGCTCACCATGGGGGGTCCAGGCCTTTCGGCCGTAATGTTAAAACAAAAACTCGCGAATATCTCCGAAACGGTTCGATAGAATGTCGCAAATTTTGGTGTGAAAGGGCTCCCTATTTTTACCTACAAACCCTCCAAATTTGGTGGTCCTAGCTTCCATAGTTTTGTTATGGCGAATTTTTGAAGGTATAAAAAATAGCCCAAAAATCGAACGGAAATTCCCTACAGAAACTCCATTCGCGAATTTTAAAAATCCGAGATAGCCAAAATGTTGCTCTCGAAGAGTACATCAATTTAAAAAAAAAGTTTCTCTCTAGGCAAAATAGGACCCGACGTTCATAGGGTCAAAGTTCACGAATTTGACACATTTCGGCCGCGGCAATTCCCTATAACCGTTGCACCGAATTTCAAACCGCTCACATAGTACTTCCCATTGAGACACATGAACAGTCCCCCGCAAGCGTTTCCTTATAGCACAATTTTTGACCCCGGCGCAAGCGCCCGAATTTTCGATGGGGTCACGGATATGGGCCAAACTTTGACACCCCATATCTCGGGCCCTAATTGTCCGATCGACTTGAAATTTGAAACGTGGCCGAATAGGGTTTCGGCCTTCCTCCCCATGCTCGCCAATCGCGGCTCACCATGGGGGTCCGGACCTTTTCGCCGTAATGTTAAAACAAAAACTCGCGAAAATCTCCGAAATGGTTCGATAGAATGTCGCAAATTTTGGTGTGAAAGGGCTCCCTATTTTTACCTACAAACCCTCCAAATTTGGTGGTCCTAGCTTCCATAGTTTTTTTATGGCGAATTTTTGAATGTTTAAAAAATAGCCCAAAAATCGAACGGAAATTCCCTACAGAAACTCCATTCGCGAATTTTAAAAATCCGAGATAGCCAAAATGTTGCTCTCGAAGGGTACATCAATTTAAAAAAAACGTTTCTCTCTAGGCAAACTAGGACCCGACTTTGATAGGGTCAAAGTTCACGAATTTGACACATTTCGGCCGCGACAATTCCCTATAACCGTTGCACCGAATTTCAAACCGCTCACGCAGTACTTCCCATTGAGACACATGAACAATCCCCCACAAGCGCTTTCTCGTAGCTCAAATTTGACCCCGGCGCAAGCGTCCGAAATTTCGATGGGGTCACGGAAATGGGCCAAATTTTGACCCCCCATATCTCGGGCCCTAATTGTCCGATCGACTTGCAATTTGAAACGTGGCCTAACAGGGTTTCGGCCTTCCTTCCCATGCTCGCCAATCGCGGCTCACCATGGGGAGT
This sequence comes from Stegodyphus dumicola, assembly GCF_044657685.1. NCBI lineage: Eukaryota > Metazoa > Arthropoda > Arachnida > Araneae > Eresidae > Stegodyphus > Stegodyphus dumicola. The sequence goes on from NC_140770.1 coordinate 1,985,836, forward strand.
CCAGGCCTTTCGGCCGTAATGTTAAAACAAAAACTCGCTAATATCTCCGAAACGGTTCGATAGAATGTCGCAAATTTTGGTGTGAAAGGACTCCCTATTTTTGCCTACAAACCCTCCAAAATTGGTGGTCCTAGCTTCCATAGTTTTGTTATGGCGAATTTTTGAAGGTATAAAAAATAGCCCAAAAATCGAACGGAAATTCCCTACAGAAACTCCATTCGCGAATTTTAAAAATCCGAGATAGCCAAAATGTTGCTCTCGAAGAGTACATCAATTTAAAAAAAAAGTTTCTCTCTAGGCCCAATAGGACCCGTCTTTCATAGGGTCAAAATTCACGAATTTGACACATTTCGGCTGCGACAATTCCCTATAACCGTTCAACCGAATTTCAAACCACTGACACAGTACTTCCCATTGAAACACATGAACAATCCCCCGCAAGCGTTTTCTCGTAGCTCATTTTTTGACCCCGGCGCAACCGTCCGAAATTTCGATGGGTTCACGGAAATGGGCCAAAATTTGACCCCCCATATCTCGGGCCCTAATTGTCCGATCGACTTGAAATTTGAAACGTGGCCTAACAGGGTTTCGGCCTTCCTCACCATGCTCGCCAATCGCGGCTCAACATGGGGGTCCAGGCCTTTTCGCCGTAATGTTAAAACAAAAACTCGCGAATATCTCCGAAACGGTTCGATAGAATGTCGCAAATTTTGGTGTGACAGGGCTCCCTATTTTTACCTACAAACCCTCCAAATTTGGTGGTCCTACCTTCCAAAGTTTTGTTATGGCGAATTTTTGAAAGTATAAAAAATAGCCCAAAAATCGAACGGATATTCCCTACAGAAACTCCATTCGCGAATTTTAAAAATCCGAGATAGCCAAAATGTTGCTCTCGAAGTGTACATCAATTTAAAAAAAAACGTTTCTCTCTAGGCAAAATAGGACCCGACGTTCATAGGGTCAAAGTTCACGAATTTGACACATTTCGGCCGCGACAATTCCCTATAACCGTTGCACCGAATTTCAAACCGCTGACGCAGTACTTCCCATTGAGACACATGAACAATCCCCCACAAGCGCTTTCTCGTAGCTCAAATTTAACCCCGGCGCAAGCGTACGAAATTTCGATGGGGTCACGGAAATGGGCCAAATTTTGACCCCCCATATCTCGGGCCCTAATTGTCCGATCGACTTGCAATTTGAAACGTGGCCTAACAGGGTTTCGGCCTTCCTTCCCATGCTCGCCAATCGCGGCTCACCATGGGGAGTCCAGGCCTTTCGGCCGTAATGTTAAAACAAAAACTCGCGAATATCTCCGAAACGGTTCGATAGAATGTCGCAAATTTTGGTGTGAAAGGACTCCCTATTTTTACCTACAAACCCTCCAAAATTGGTGGTCCTAGCTTCCATAGTTTTGTTATGGCGAATTTTTGAAGGTATAAAAAATAGACCAAAAATCGAACGGAAATTCCCTACAGAAACTCCATTCGCGAATTTTAAAAATCCGAGATAGCCAAAATGTTGCTCTCGAAGAGTACATCAATTTAAAAAAAAAGTTTCTCTCTAGGCCCAATAGGACCCGACTTTCATAGGGTCAAAATTCACGAATTTGACACATTTCGGCTGCGACAATTCCCTATAACCGTTCAACCGAATTTCAAACCACTGACACAGTACTTCCCATTGAAACACATGAACAATCCCCCGCAAGCGTTTTCTCGTAGCTCATTTTTTGACCCCGGCGCAACCGTCCGAAATTTCGATGGGTTCACGGAAATGGGCCAAAATTTGACCCCCCATATCTCGGGCCCTAATTGTCCGATCGACTTGAAATTTGAAACGTGGCCTAACAGGGTTTCGGCCTTCCTCACCATGCTCGCCAATCACGGCTCACCATGGGGGGTCCGGGCCTTTTCGCCGTAATGATAAAACAAAAACTCGCGAATATCTAGGAAACGGTTCGATAGAATGTCGCAAATTTTGGTGTGAAAGGGCTCCGTATTTTTACCTACAAACCCTCCAAATTTGGTGGTCCTAGTTTCCATAGTTTTGTTATGGCGAATTTTTGAAGGTATAAAAAATAGCCCAAAAATCGAACGGAAATTCCCTACAGAAACTCCATTCGCGAATTTTAAAAATCCGAGATAGCCAAAATGTTGCTCTCGAAGAGTACATCAATTTAAAAAAAAACGTTTCTCTCTAGGCAAAATAGGACCCGACTTTCATAGGGTCAAAGTTCACGAATTTGACACATTTCGGCCGCGGCAATTCCTTATAACCGTTGCACCGAATTTCAAACCGCTCACATAGTACTTCCCATTGAGACACATGAACAAACCCCACAAGCGTTTTCTCATAGCTCAACTTTTGACCCCGGCGCAAGCGTCCGAAATTTCGATGGGGTCACGGATATGGGCCAAACTCTGACCCCCCATATCTCGGACCCTAATTATCCGATCGACTTGAAATTTGAAACGTGGCCTAACAGGGTTTCGGCCTTCCTCCCCATGCTCGCCAATCGCGACTCGCCATGGGGGGCCCAGGCCTTTTTGCCGTAATGTTAAAACAAAAACTCGCGAATATCTCCGAAAGGGTTCGATAGAATGTCGCAAATTTTGGTGTGAAAAGGCTCCCTATTTTTACCTACAAACCCTCCAAATTTGGTGGTCCTAGCTTCCATAGTTTTTTTATGGCGAATTTTTGAATGTTTAAAAAATAGCCGAAAAATCGAACGGAAATTCCCTACAGAAACTCCATTCGCGAATTTTAAAAATCCGAGATAGCCAAAATGTTGCTCTCGAAGAGTACATCAATTTAAAAAAAAAGTTTCTCTCTAGGCCCAATAGAACCCGACTTTCATAGGGTCAAAGTTCACGAATTTGACACATTTCGGCCGCGGCAATTCCCTATAACCGTTGCACCGAATTTCAAACCGCTCACATAGTACATCCCATTGAGACACATGAACATACCCCGCAAGCGTTTTCTCATAGCTCAACTTTTGACCCCGGCGCAAGCGTCCGAAATTTCGATGGGGTCACGGATATTTGCCAAAATCTGACTCCCCATATCCCGGGCCCTAATTGTCCGATCGACTTGCAATTTGAAACGTGGCCTAACAGGGCTTCGGCCTTCCTTCCCATGCTCGCCAATCGCGGCTCACCATGGGGGGTCCAAGCCTTTTCGGCGTAATGTTAAAACAAAAACTCGCGAATATATCTGAAACGGTTCGATAGAATGTCGCAAATTTTGGTGTGAAAGGGCTCCCTATTTTCACCTACAAACGCTCCAAATTTGGTGGTCCTAGCTTCCATAGTTTTGTTATGGCGAATTTTTGAATGTTTAAAAAATAGTCCAAAAATCGAACGGAAATTCTCTACAGAAACTCCATTCGCGAATTTTAAAAATCCGATATAGCCAAAATGTTGCTCTCGAAGAGTACATCAATTTAAAAAAAAAGTTTCTCTCTAGGCCCAATAGGACCCGACTTTCATAGGGTCAAAGTTCACGAATTTGACACATTTCGGCCGCGACAATTCCCTATAACCGTTGCAACGAATTTCAAACCGCTCACACAGTACTTCCCATTGAGGCACATGAACAATCCCCCGCAAGCGTTTTCTCGTAGCTCAAATTTGACCCCGGCGCAAGCGTCCGAAATTTCGATTGGGTCACGGAAATGGGACAAATTTTGACCCCCCATATCCCGGGCTCTAATTGTCCGATCGACTTGAAATTTGAAACGTGGCCGAATAGGGTTTCGGCCTTCCTCCCCATGCTCGCCAATCGCGGCTCACCATGGGGGTCCGGACCTTTTCGCCGTAATGTTAAAACAAAAACTCGCGAATATCTCCGAAAGGGTTCGATAGAATGTCGCAAATTTTGGTGTGAAAGGGCTCCCTATTTTTACCTACAAACCCTCCAAATTTGGTGGTCCTAGTTTCCATAGTTTTGTTATGGCGAATTTTTGAAGGTATAAAAAATAGCCCAAAAATCGAACGGAAATTCCCTACAGAAACTCCATTCGCGAATTTTAAAAATCCGAGATAGCCAAAATGTTGCTCTCGAAGAGTACATCAAATTAAAAAAAAGTTTCTCTCTAGGCAAAATAGGACCCGACTTTCATAGGGTCAAAGTTCACGAATTTGACACATTTCGGCCGCGGCAATTCCCTATAACCGTTGCACCGAATTTCAAACCGCTCACATAGTACTTCCCATTGAGACACATGAACAAACCCCGCAAGCGTTTTCTCATAGCTCAACTTTTGACCCCGGCGCAAGCGTCCGAAATTTCGATGGGGTCACGGATATGGGCCAAACTCTGACCCCCCCATATCCCGGGCTCTAATTGTCCGATCGACTTGAAATTTGAAACGTGGCCGAATAGGGTTTCGGCCTTCCTCCCCATGCTCGCCAATCGCGGCTCACCATGGGGGTCCGGACCTTTTCGCCGTAATGTTAAAACAAAAACTCGCGAAAATCTCCGAAACGGTTCGATAGAATGTCGCAAATTTTGGTGTGAAAGGGCTCCCTATTTTTACCTACAAACCCTCCAAATTTGGTGGTCCTAGCTTCCATAGTTTTTTTATGGCGAATTTTTGAATGTTTAAAAAATAGCCGAAAAATCGAACGGAAATTCCCTACAGAAACTCCATTCGCGAATTTTAAAAATCCGAGATAGCCAAAATGTTGCTCTCGAAGAGTACATCAATTTAAAAAAAAAGTTTCTCCCTAGGCCCAATAGAACCCGACTTTCATAGGGTCAAAGTTCACGAATTCGACACATTTCGGCCGCGACAATTCCCTATAACCGTTGCACCGAATTTCAAACCGCTCACGCAGTACTTCCCATTGAGACACATGAACAATCCCCCACAAGCCCTTTCTCGTAGCTCAAATTTGACCCCGGCGCAAGCGTCCGAAATTTCGATGGGGTCACGGAAACGGGCCAAACTCTGACCCCCCATATCTCGGACCCTAATTATCCGATCGACTTGAAATTTGAAACGTGGCCTAACAGGGTTTCGGCCTTCCTCCCCATGCTCGCCAATCGCGGCTCACCATGGGGGTCCGGACCTTTTCGCCGTAATGTTAAAACAAAAACTCGCGAATATCTCCGAAAGGGTTCGATAGAATGTCGCAAATTTTGGTGTGAAAGGGCTCCCTATTTTTACCTACAAACCCTCCAAATTTGGTGGTCCTAGTTTCCATAGTTTTGTTATGGCGAATTTTTGAAGGTATAAAAAATAGCCCAAAAATCGAACGGAAATTCCCTACAGAAACTCCATTCGCGAATTTTAAAAATCCGAGATAGCCAAAATGTTGCTCTCGAAGAGTACATCAAATTAAAAAAAAGTTTCTCTCTAGGCAAAATAGGACCCGACTTTCATAGGGTCAAAGTTCACGAATTTGACACATTTCGGCCGCGGCAATTCCCTATAACCGTTGCACCGAATTTCAAACCGCTCACATAGTACTTCCCATTGAGACACATGAACAAACCCCGCAAGCGTTTTCTCATAGCTCAACTTTTGACCCCGGCGCAAGCGTCCGAAATTTCGATGGGGTCACGGATATGGGCCAAACTCTGACCCCCCATATCCCGGGCTCTAATTGTCCGATCGACTTGAAATTTGAAACGTGGCCGAATAGGGTTTCGGCCTTCCTCCCCATGCTCGCCAATCGCGGCTCACCATGGGGGTCCGGACCTTTTCGCCGTAATGTTAAAACAAAAACTCGCGAAAATCTCCGAAACGGTTCGATAGAATGTCGCAAATTTTGGTGTGAAAGGGCTCCCTATTTTTACCTACAAACCCTCCAAATTTGGTGGTCCTAGCTTCCATAGTTTTTTTATGGCGAATTTTTGAATGTTTAAAAAATAGCCGAAAAATCGAACGGAAATTCCCTACAGAAACTCCATTCGCGAATTTTAAAAATCCGAGATAGCCAAAATGTTGCTCTCGAAGAGTACATCAATTTAAAAAAAAAGTTTCTCCCTAGGCCCAATAGAACCCGACTTTCATAGGGTCAAAGTTCACGAATTCGACACATTTCGGCCGCGACAATTCCCTATAACCGTTGCACCGAATTTCAAACCGCTCACGCAGTACTTCCCATTGAGACACATGAACAATCCCCCACAAGCCCTTTCTCGTAGCTCAAATTTGACCCCGGCGCAAGCGTCCGAAATTTCGATGGGGTCACGGAAAGGGGCCAAACTTTGACCCCCCATATCTCGGGCCCTAATTGTCCGATCGACTTGAAATTTGAGACCTGGACTAACAGGGTGTCGGCCTTCCTCACCATGCTCGCCAAACGCGGCTCACCATGGGGGGTCCAGGCCTTTTCGCCGTAATTTTAAAACAAATACTCGCGAATATCTCCGAAACGGTTCGATAGAATGTCGCAAATTTTGGTGTGAAAGGGCTCCCTATTTTTACCTACAAACCCTCCAAATTTTGTGGTCCTAGCTTCCACAGTTTTGTTATGGCGAATTTTTGAAGGTATAAAAAATAGCCCAAAAATCGAACGGAAATTCCCTACAGAAACTCCATTCGCGACTTTTAAAAATCCGAGATAGCCAAAATGTTGCTCTCGAAGAGTACATCAATTTAAAAAAAACGTTTCTCTCTAGGCAAAATAGGACCCGACTTTCATAGGGTCAAAGTTCACGAATTTGACACATTTCGGCCGCGACAATTCCCTATAACCGTTGCACCGAATTTCAAACCGCTCACATAGTACTTCCCATTGAGACACATGAACAATCCCCCGCAAGCGTTTTCTCATAGCTCAAATTTGACCCCGGCGGAAGCGTCCGAAATTTCGATGGGGTCACGGATATGGGCCAAACTCTGACCCCCCATATCCCGGGCCCTAATTGTCCGATCGACTTGAAATTTGAAACGTGGCCGAATAGGGTTTCGGCCTTCCTCCCCATGCTCGCCAATCGCGGCTCACCATGGGGGTCCGGACCTTTTCGCCGTAATGTTAAAACAAAAACTCGCGAAAATCTCCGAAATGGTTCGATAGAATGTCGCAAATTTTGGTGTGAAAGGACTCCCTATTTTTACCTACAAACCCTCCAAATTTGGTGGTCCTAGCTTCCATAATTTTGTTATGGCGAATTTTTGAAGGTATAAAAAATAGCCCAAAAATCGAACGGAAATTCCCTACAGAAACTCCATTCGCGAATTTTAAAAATCCGAGATAGCCAAAATGTTGCTCTTGAAGAGTACATCAATTTAAAAAAAAAGTTTCTCTCTAGGCCCAATAGGACCCGACATTCATAGGGTCAAATTTCACGAATTTGACACATTTCGGCCGCGACAATTCCCCATAACCGTTGCACCGAATTTCAAACCACTGACACAGTACTTCCCATTGAAACACATGAACAACCCCCCGCAAGCGTTTTCTCGTAGCTCATTTTTTTAACCCCGGCGCAACCGTCCGAAATTTCGATGCGTTCACGGAAATGGGCCAAATTTTGACCCCCCATATCTCGGGCCCTAATTGTCCGATCGACTTGAAATTTGAAACGTGGCCTAACAGGGTTTCGGCCTTCCTCCCCATGCTCGCCAATCGCGGCTCACCATGGGGGGTCCAGGCCTTTCGGCCGTAATGTTAAAACAAAAACTCGCGAATATCTCCGAAACGGTTCGATAGAATGTCGCAAATTTTGGTGTGAAACGGCTCCCTATTTTTACCTACAAACCCTCCAAATTTGGTGGTCCTAGCTTCCATAGTTTTTTTATGGCGAATTTTTGAAATTTTAAAAAATAGCCGAAAAATCGAACGGAAATTCCCTACAGAAACTCCATTCGCGAATTTTAAAAATCCGAGATAGCCAAAATGTTGCTCTCGAAGAGTACATCAATTTAAAAAAAAAGTTTCTCTCTAGGCCCAATAGAACCCGACTTTCATAGGGTCAAAGTTCACGAATTCGACACATTTCGGCCGCGACAATTCCCTATTCGTTGCACCGAATTTCAAACCGCTCACGCAGTACTTCCCATTGAGACACATGAACAATCCCCCACAAGCCCTTTCTCGTAGCTCAAATTTGACCCCGGCGCAAGCGTCCGAAATTTCGATGGGGTTACGGAAATGGGCCAAATTTTGACCCCCCATATCTCGGGCCCTAATTGTCCGATCGACTTGAAATTTGAGACGTGGACTAACAGGGTTTCGGCCTTCCTCACCATGCTCGCCAATCGCGGCTCACCATGGGGGGTCCAGGCCTTTTCGCCGTAATGTTAAAACAAAAACTCGCGAATATCTCCGAAACGGTTCGATGGAATGTCGCAAATTTTGGTTTGAAAGGGCTCCCTATTTTTACCTACAAACCCTCCAAATTTGGTGGTCCTAGCTTCCATAGTTTTTTTATGGCGAATTTTTGAAAGTTTAAAAAATAGCCGAAAAATCGAACGGAAATTCCCTACAGAAACTCCATTCGCGAATTTTAAAAATCCGAGATAGCCAAAATGTTGCTCTCGAAGTGTACATCAATTTAAAAAAAAACGTTTCTCTCTAGGCAAAATAGGACCCGACGTTCATAGGGTCAAAGTTCACGAATTTGACACATTTCGGCCGCGACAATTCCCTATAACCGTTGCACCGAATTTCAAACCGCTGACGCAGTACTTCCCATTGAGACACATGAACAATCCCCCACAAGCGCTTTCTCGTAGCTCAAATTTAACCCCGGCGCAAGCGTACGAAATTTCGATGGGGTCACGGAAATGGGCCAAATTTTGACCCCCCATATCTCGGGCCCTAATTGTCCGATCGACTTGCAATTTGAAACGTGGCCTAACAGGGCTTCGGCCTTCCTTCCCATGCTCGCCAATCGCGGCTCACCATGGGGGGTCCAAGCCTTTTCGGCGTAATGTTAAAACAAAAACTCGCGAATATATCTGAAACGGTTCGATAGAATGTCGCAAATTTTGGTGTGAAAGGGCTCCCTATTTTTACCTACAAACGCTCCAAATTTGGTGGTCCTAGCTTCCATAGTTTTGTTATGGCGAATTTTTGAATGTTTAAAAAATAGTCCAAAAATCGAACGGAAATTCTCTACAGAAACTCCATTCGCGAATTTTAAAAATCCGATATAGCCAAAATGTTGCTCTCGAAGAGTACATCAATTTAAAAAAAAAGTTTCTCTCTAGGCCCAATAGGACCCGACTTTCATAGGGTCAAAGTTCACGAATTTGACACAATTCGGCCGCGACAATTCCCTATAACCGTTGCACCGAATTTCAAACCGCTCACACAGTACTTCCCATTGAGACACATGAACAATCCCCCGCAAGCGTTTTCTCGTAGCTCAAATTTGACCCCGGCGCAAGCGTCCGAAATTTCGATGGGGTCACGGAAATGGGACAAATTTTGACCCCCCATATCTCGGGCCGTAATTGTCCGATCGACTTGAAATTTGAAAGTGGCCTAACAGGGTTTCGGCCTTCCTTCCCATGCTCGCCAATCGCGGCTCACCATGGGGGGTCCAGGCCTTTCGGCCGTAATGTTAAAACAAAAACTCGCGAATATCTCCGAAACGGTTCGATAGAATGTCGCAAATTTTGGTGTGAAAGGGCTCCCTATTTTTACCTACAAACCCTCCAAATTTGGTGGTCCTAGCTTCCATAGTTTTGTTATGGCGAATTTTTGAAGGTATAAAAAATAGCCCAAAAATCGAACGGAAATTCCCTACAGAAACTCCATTCGCGAATTTTAAAAATCCGAGATAGCCAAAATGTTGCTCTCGAAGAGTACATCAATTTAAAAAAAAAGTTTCTCTCTAGGCAAAATAGGACCCGACGTTCATAGGGTCAAAGTTCACGAATTTGACACATTTCGGCCGCGGCAATTCCCTATAACCGTTGCACCGAATTTCAAACCGCTCACATAGTACTTCCCATTGAGACACATGAACAGTCCCCCGCAAGCGTTTCCTTATAGCACAATTTTTGACCCCGGCGCAAGCGCCCGAATTTTCGATGGGGTCACGGATATGGGCCAAACTTTGACACCCCATATCTCGGGCCCTAATTGTCCGATCGACTTGAAATTTGAAACGTGGCCGAATAGGGTTTCGGCCTTCCTCCCCATGCTCGCCAATCGCGGCTCACCATGGGGGTCCGGACCTTTTCGCCGTAATGTTAAAACAAAAACTCGCGAAAATCTCCGAAATGGTTCGATAGAATGTCGCAAATTTTGGTGTGAAAGGGCTCCCTATTTTTACCTACAAACCCTCCAAATTTGGTGGTCCTAGCTTCCATAGTTTTTTTATGGCGAATTTTTGAATGTTTAAAAAATAGCCCAAAAATCGAACGGAAATTCCCTACAGAAACTCCATTCGCGAATTTTAAAAATCCGAGATAGCCAAAATGTTGCTCTCGAAGGGTACATCAATTTAAAAAAAACGTTTCTCTCTAGGCAAACTAGGACCCGACTTTGATAGGGTCAAAGTTCACGAATTTGACACATTTCGGCCGCGACAATTCCCTATAACCGTTGCACCGAATTTCAAACCGCTCACGCAGTACTTCCCATTGAGACACATGAACAATCCCCCACAAGCGCTTTCTCGTAGCTCAAATTTGACCCCGGCGCAAGCGTCCGAAATTTCGATGGGGTCACGGAAATGGGCCAAATTTTGACCCCCCATATCTCGGGCCCTAATTGTCCGATCGACTTGCAATTTGAAACGTGGCCTAACAGGGTTTCGGCCTTCCTTCCCATGCTCGCCAATCGCGGCTCACCATGGGGAGTCCAGGCCTTTCGGCCGTAATGTTAAAACAAAAACTCGCTAATATCTCCGAAACGGTTCGATAGAATGTCGCAAATTTTGGTGTGAAAGGACTCCCTATTTTTACCTACAAACCCTCCAAAATTGGTGGTCCTAGCTTCCATAGTTTTGTTATGGCGAATTTTTGAAGGTATAAAAAATAGCCCAAAAATCGAACGGAAATTCCCTACAGAAACTCCATTCGCGAATTTTAAAAATCCGAGATAGCCAAAATGTTGCTCTCGAAGAGTACATCAATTTAAAAAAAAAGTTTCTCTCTAGGCCCAATAGGACCCGTCTTTCATAGGGTCAAAATTCACGAATTTGACACATTTCGGCTGCGACAATTCCCTATAACCGTTCAACCGAATTTCAAACCACTGACACAGTACTTCCCATTGAAACACATGAACAATCCCCCGCAAGCGTTTTCTCGTAGCTCATTTTTTGACCCCGGCGCAACCGTCCGAAATTTCGATGGGTTCACGGAAATGGGCCAAAATTTGACCCCCCATATCTCGGGCCCTAATTGTCCGATCGACTTGAAATTTGAAACGTGGCCTAACAGGGTTTCGGCCTTCCTCACCATGCTCGCCAATCGCGGCTCAACATGGGGGTCCAGGCCTTTTCGCCGTAATGTTAAAACAAAAACTCGCGAATATCTCCGAAACGGTTCGATAGAATGTCGCAAATTTTGGTGTGACAGGGCTCCCTATTTTTACCTACAAACCCTCCAAATTTGGTGGTCCTACCTTCCAAAGTTTTGTTATGGCGAATTTTTGAAAGTATAAAAAATAGCCCAAAAATCGAACGGATATTCCCTACAGAAACTCCATTCGCGAATTTTAAAAATCCGAGATAGCCAAAATGTTGCTCTCGAAGTGTACATCAATTTAAAAAAAAACGTTTCTCTCTAGGCAAAATAGGACCCGACGTTCATAGGGTCAAAGTTCACGAATTTGACACATTTCGGCCGCGACAATTCCCTATAACCGTTGCACCGAATTTCAAACCGCTGACGCAGTACTTCCCATTGAGACACATGAACAATCCCCCACAAGCGCTTTCTCGTAGCTCAAATTTAACCCCGGCGCAAGCGTACGAAATTTCGATGGGGTCACGGAAATGGGCCAAATTTTGACCCCCCATATCTCGGGCCCTAATTGTCCGATCGACTTGCAATTTGAAACGTGGCCTAACAGGGCTTCGGCCTTCCTTCCCATGCTCGCCAATCGCGGCTCACCATGGGGGGTCCAAGCCTTTTCGGCGTAATGTTAAAACAAAAACTCGCGAATATATCTGAAACGGTTCGATAGAATGTCGCAAATTTTGGTGTGAAAGGGCTCCCTATTTTTACCTACAAACGCTCCAAATTTGGTGGTCCTAGCTTCCATAGTTTTGTTATGGCGAATTTTTGAATGTTTAAAAAATAGTCCAAAAATCGAACGGAAATTCTCTACAGAAACTCCATTCGCGAATTTTAAAAATCCGATATAGCCAAAATGTTGCTCTCGAAGAGTACATCAATTTAAAAAAAAAGTTTCTCTCTAGGCCCAATAGGACCCGACTTTCATAGGGTCAAAGTTCACGAATTTGACACAATTCGGCCGCGACAATTCCCTATAACCGTTGCACCGAATTTCAAACCGCTCACACAGTACTTCCCATTGAGACACATGAACAATCCCCCGCAAGCGTTTTCTCGTAGCTCAAATTTGACCCCGGCGCAAGCGTCCGAAATTTCGATGGGGTCACGGAAATGGGACAAATTTTGACCCCCCATATCTCGGGCCGTAATTGTCCGATCGACTTGAAATTTGAAAGTGGCCTAACAGGGTTTCGGCCTTCCTTCCCATGCTCGCCAATCGCGGCTCACCATGGGGGGTCCAGGCCTTTCGGCCGTAATGTTAAAACAAAAACTCGCGAATATCTCCGAAACGGTTCGATAGAATGTCGCAAATTTTGGTGTGAAAGGGCTCCCTATTTTTACCTACAAACCCTCCAAATTTGGTGGTCCTAGCTTCCATAGTTTTGTTATGGCGAATTTTTGAAGGTATAAAAAATAGCCCAAAAATCGAACGGAAATTCCCTACAGAAACTCCATTCGCGAATTTTAAAAATCCGAGATAGCCAAAATGTTGCTCTCGAAGAGTACATCAATTTAAAAAAAAAGTTTCTCTCTAGGCAAAATAGGACCCGACGTTCATAGGGTCAAAGTTCACGAATTTGACACATTTCGGCCGCGGCAATTCCCTATAACCGTTGCACCGAATTTCAAACCGCTCACATAGTACTTCCCATTGAGACACATGAACAGTCCCCCGCAAGCGTTTCCTTATAGCACAATTTTTGACCCCGGCGCAAGCGCCCGAATTTTCGATGGGGTCACGGATATGGGCCAAACTTTGACACCCCATATCTCGGGCCCTAATTGTCCGATCGACTTGAAATTTGAAACGTGGCCGAATAGGGTTTCGGCCTTCCTCCCCATGCTCGCCAATCGCGGCTCACCATGGGGGTCCGGACCTTTTCGCCGTAATGTTAAAACAAAAACTCGCGAAAATCTCCGAAATGGTTCGATAGAATGTCGCAAATTTTGGTGTGAAAGGGCTCCCTATTTTTACCTACAAACCCTCCAAATTTGGTGGTCCTAGCTTCCATAGTTTTTTTATGGCGAATTTTTGAATGTTTAAAAAATAGCCCAAAAATCGAACGGAAATTCCCTACAGAAACTCCATTCGCGAATTTTAAAAATCCGAGATAGCCAAAATGTTGCTCTCGAAGGGTACATCAATTTAAAAAAAACGTTTCTCTCTAGGCAAACTAGGACCCGACTTTGATAGGGTCAAAGTTCACGAATTTGACACATTTCGGCCGCGACAATTCCCTAAACCGTTGCACCGAATTTCAAACCGCTCACGCAGTACTTCCCATTGAGACACATGAACAATCCCCCACAAGCGCTTTCACGTAGCTCAAATTTGACCCCGGCGCAAGCGTCCGAAATTTCGATGGGGTCACGGAAATGGGCCAAATTTTGACCCCCCATATCTCGGGCCCTAATTGTCCGATCGACTTGCAATTTGAAACGTGGCCTAACAGGGTTTCGGCCTTCCTTCCCATGCTCGCCAATCGCGGCTCACCATGGGGAGTCCAGGCCTTTCGGCCGTAATGTTAAAACAAAAACTCGCTAATATCTCCGAAACGGTTCGATAGAATGTCGCAAATTTTGGTGTGAAAGGACTCCCTATTTTTACCTACAAACCCTCCAAAATTGGTGGTCCTAGCTTCCATAGTTTTGTTATGGCGAATTTTTGAAGGTATAAAAAATAGCCCAAAAATCGAACGGAAATTCCCTACAGAAACTCCATTCGCGAATTTTAAAAATCCGAGATAGCCAAAATGTTGCTCTCGAAGAGTACATCAATTTAAAAAAAAAGTTTCTCTCTAGGCCCAATAGGACCCGTCTTTCATAGGGTCAAAATTCACGAATTTGACACATTTCGGCTGCGACAATTCCCTATAACCGTTCAACCGAATTTCAAACCACTGACACAGTACTTCCCATTGAAACACATGAACAATCCCCCGCAAGCGTTTTCTCGTAGCTCATTTTTTGACCCCGGCGCAACCGTCCGAAATTTCGATGGGTTCACGGAAATGGGCCAAAATTTGACCCCCCATATCTCGGGCCCTAATTGTCCGATCGACTTGAAATTTGAAACGTGGCCTAACAGGGTTTCGGCCTTCCTCACCATGCTCGCCAATCGCGGCTCAACATGGGGGGTCCAGGCCTTTTCGCCGTAATGTTAAAACAAAAACTCGCGAATATCTCCGAAACGGTTCGATAGAATGTCGCAAATTTTGGTGTGACAGGGCTCCCTATTTTTACCTACAAACCCTCCAAATTTGGTGGTCCTACCTTCCAAAGTTTTGTTATGGCGAATTTTTGAAAGTATAAAAAATAGCCCAAAAATCGAACGGATATTCCCTACAGAAACTCCATTCGCGAATTTTAAAAATCCGAGATAGCCAAAATGTTGCTCTCGAAGAGGACATCAATTTAAAAAAACGTTTCTCTCTAGGCAAAATAGGACCCGACTTTCATAGGGTCAAATTTCACGAATTTGACACATTTCGGCCGGGACAATTCCCTATAACCGTTGCACCGAATTTCAAACCGCTCACGCAGTACTTCCCATTCAGACACATGAACAATCCCCCACAAGCGCTTTCTCGTAGCTCAAATTTGACCCCGGCGCAAGCGTCCGAAATTTCGATGGGGTCACGGAAATGGGCCAAATTTTGACCCCCCATATCCCGGGCCCTAATTGTCCGATCGACTTGAAATTTGAAACGTGGCCGAATAGGGTTTCGGCCTTCCTCACCATTCTCGCCAATCGCGGCTCACCATGGGGGGTCCAGGCCTTTTCGCCGTAATGTTAAAACAAAAACTCGCGAATATCTCCGAAACGGTGCGATAGAATGTCGCAAATTTTGGTGTGACAGGGCTCCCTATTTTTACCTACAAACCCACCAAATTTGGTGGTCCTAGCTTCAATAGTTTTGTTATGGCGAATTTTTGAATGTATAAAAAATAGTCCAAAAATCGAACGGAAATTCCCTACAGAAACTCCATTCGCGAATTTTAAAAATCCGAGATAGCCAAAATGTTGCTCTTGAAGACTACATCAATTTAAAAAAAAAGTTTCACTCTAGGCCCAATAGGACCCGACTTTCATAGGGTCAAATTTCACGAATTTGACACATTTCGGCCGCGACAATTCCCTATAACCGTTGCACCGAATTTCAAACCACTGACACAGTACTTCCCATTGAAACACATGAACAATCCCCGACAAGCGTTTTCTCGTAGCTCACTTTTTGACCCCGGCGCAACCGTCCGAAATTTCGATGGGGTCACGGAAATGGGCCAAAATTTGACCCCCCATATCTCGGGCCCTAATTGTCCGATCGACTGGAAATTTGAAACTTGGCCGAGCAGGGTTTCGGCCTTCCTCCCCATGCTCGCCAATCGCGGATCACCATGGGGGGTCCATGCCTTTTCGCCGTAATGTTAAAACAAAAACTCGCGAATATCTCCGAAACGGTTCGATAGAATGTCGCAAATTTTGGTGTGAAAGGGTTCCCTATTTTTACCTACAAAATATCCAAATTTGGTGGTCCTAGCTTCCATAATTTTGTTATGGCGAATTTTTGAATGTATAAAAAATAGCCCAAAAATCGAACGGAAATTCCCTACAGAAACTCCATTCGCGAATTTTAAAAATCCGAGATAGCCAAAATGTTGCTCTCGAAGAGGACATCAATTTAAAAAAACGTTTCTCTCTAGGCAAAATAGGACCCGACTTTCATAGGGTCAAATTTCACGAATTTGACACATTTCGGCCGGGACAATTCCCTATAACCGTTGCACCGAATTTCAAACCGCTCACGCAGTACTTCCCATTCAGACACATGAACAATCCCCCACAAGCGCTTTCTCGTAGCTCAAATTTGACCCCGCCGCAAGCGTCCGAAATTTCGATGGGGTCACGGAAATGGGCCAAATTTTGACCCCCCATATCCCGGGCCCTAATTGTCCGATCGACTTGAAATTTGAAACGTGGCCGAATAGGGTTTCGGCCTTCCTCCCCATGCTCGCCAATCGCGGCTCACCATGGGGGTCCGGACCTTTTCGCCGTAATGTTAAAAAAAAAACTCGCGAAAATCTCCGAAATGGTTCGATAGAATGTCGCAAATTTTGGTGTGAAAGGGCTCCCTATTTTTACCTACAAACCCTCCAAATTTGGTGGTCCTAGCTTCCATAGTTTTTTATGGCGAATTTTTGAAAGTTTAAAAAATAGCCGAAAAATCGAACGGAAATTCCCTACAGAAACTCCATTCGCGAATTTTAAAAATCCGAGATAGCCAAAATGTTGCTCTCGAAGAGTACATCAATTTAAAAAAAAAGTTTCTCTCTAGGCCCAATAGAACCCGACTTTCATAGGGTCAAAGTTCACAAATTTGACACATTTCGGCTGCGACAATTCCCTATAACCGTTCCACCGAATTTCAAACCACTGACACAGTACTTCCCATTGAAACACATGAACAATCCCCCGCAAGCGTTTTCTCCTAGCTCATTTTTTGACCCCGGCGCAACCGTCCGAAATTTCGATGGGTTCACGGAAATGGGCCAAAATTTGACCCCCCATATCTCGGGCCCTAATTGTCCGATCGACTTGCAATTTGAAACATGGCCTAACAGGGTTTCGGCCTTCCTTCCCATGCTCGCCAATCGCGGCTCACCATGGGGAGTCCAGGCCTTTCGGCCGTAATGTTAAAACAAAAACTCGCTAATATCTCCGAAACGGTTCGATAGAATGTCGCAAATTTTGGTGTGAAAGGACTCCCTATTTTTACCTACAAACCCTCCAAAATTGGTGGTCCTAGCTTCCATAGTTTTGTTATGGCGAATTTTTGAAGGTATAAAAAATAGCCCAAAAATCGAACGGAAATTCCCTACAGAAACTCCATTCGCGAATTTTAAAAATCCGAGATAGCCAAAATGTTGCTCTCGAAGAGTACATCAATTTAAAAAAAAAGTTTCTCTCTAGGCCCAATAGGACCCGACTTTCATAGGGTCAAAGTTCACGAATTTGACACATTTCGGCCGCGACAATTCCCTATAACCGTTGCACCGAATTTCAAACCGCTCACGCAGTACTTCCCATTCAGACACATGAACAATCCCCCACAAGCGCTTTCTCGTAGCTCAAATTTGACCCCGGCGCAAGCGTCCGAAATTTCGATGGGGTCACGGAAATGGGCCAAATTTTGACCCCCCATATCCCGGGCCCTAATTGTCCGATCGACTTGAAATTTGAAACGTGGCCGAATAGGGTTTCGGCCTTCCTAACCATGCTCGCCAATCGCGGCTCACCATGTGGGGTCCAGGCCTTTTCGCCGTAATGTTAAAACAAAAACTCGCGAATATCTCCGAAACGGTGCGATAGAATGTCGCAAATTTTGGTGTGACAGGGCTCCCTATTTTTACCTACAAACCCTCCAAATTTGGTGGTCCTAGCTTCAATAGTTTTGTTATGGCGAATTTTTGAATGTATAAAAAATAGTCCAAAAATCGAACGGAAATTCTCTACAGAAACACCATTCGCGAATTTTAAAAATCCGAGATAGCCAAAATGTTGCTCTCGAAGACTACATCAATTTAAAAAAAAATTTTCTCTCTAGGCCCAATAGGACCCGACTTTCATAGGGTCAAAGTTCACGAATTTGACACATTTCGGCCGCGACAATTCCCTATAACCGTTGCACCGAATTTCAAACCGCTCACACAGTACTTCCCATTGAGACACATGAACAATCCCCCGCAAGCGTTTTCTCGTAGCTCAAATTTGACCCCGGCGCAAGCGTCCGAAATTTCGATGGGGTCACGGAAATGGGACAAATTTTGACCCCCCATATCTCGGGCCGTAATTGTCCGATCGACTTGAAATTTGAAACGTGGCCTAACAGGGTTTCGGCCTTCCTCCCCATGCCCGCCAATCGCGGCTCACCATAGGGGGTCCAGGCCTTTTCGCCGTAAAGTTAAAACAAAAACTCGCGAATATCTCCGAAACGGTTCGATAGAATGTCGCAAATTTTCGTGTGAAAGGGCTCCCTATTTTTCCTACAAAATATCCAAATTTGGTGGTCCTAGCTTCCATAATTTTGTTATGGCGAATTTTTGAAGGTATAAAAAATAGCCGAAAAATCGAACGGAAATTCCCTACAGAAACTCCATTCGCGAATTTTAAAAATCCGAGATAGCCAAAATGTTGCTCTTGAAGAGTACATCAATTTAAAAAAAAACGTTTCACTCTAGGCCCAATAGGACCCGACTTTCATAGGGTCAAATTTCACGAATTTGACACATTTCCGCCGCGACAATTCCCTATAACCGTTGCACCGAATTTCAAACCACTGACACAGTACTTCCCATTGAAACACATGAACAATCCCCGACAAGCGTTTTCTCGTAGCTCACTTTTTGACCCCGGCGCAACCGTCCGAAATTTCGATGGGGTCACGGAAATGGGCCAAAATTTGACCCCCCATATCTCGGGCCCTAATTGTCCGATCGACTGGAAATTTGAAACTTGGCCGAGCAGGGTTTCGGCCTTCCTCCCCATGCTCGCCAATCGCGGATCACCATGGGGGGTCCATGCCTTTTCGCCGTAATGTTAAAACAAAAACTCGCAAATATCTCCGAAACGGTTCGATAGAATGTCGCAAATTTTGGTGTGAAAGGGTTCCCTATTTTTACCTACAAAATATCCAAATTTGGTGGTCCTAGCTTCCATAATTTTGTTATGGCGAATTTTTGAATGTATAAAAAATAGCCCAAAAATCGAACGGAAATTCCCTACAGAAACTCCATTCGCGAATTTTAAAAATCCGAGATAGCCAAAATGTTGCTCTCGAAGAGGACATCAATTTAAAAAAACGTTTCTCTCTAGGCAAAATAGGACCCGACTTTCATAGGGTCAAATTTCACGAATTTGACACATTTCGGCCGGGACAATTCCCTATAACCGTTGCACCGAATTTCAAACCGCTCACGCAGTACTTCCCATTCAGACACATGAACAATCCCCCACAAGCGCTTTCTCGTAGCTCAAATTTGACCCCGCCGCAAGCGTCCGAAATTTCGATGGGGTCACGGAAATGGGCCAAATTTTGACCCCCCATATCCCGGGCCCTAATTGTCCGATCGACTTGAAATTTGAAACGTGGCCGAATAGGGTTTCGGCCTTCCTCCCCATGCTCGCCAATCGCGGCTCACCATGGGGGTCCGGACCTTTTCGCCGTAATGTTAAAAAAAAAACTCGCGAAAATCTCCGAAATGGTTCGATAGAATGTCGCAAATTTTGGTGTGAAAGGGCTCCCTATTTTTACCTACAAACCCTCCAAATTTGGTGGTCCTAGCTTCCATAGTTTTTTTATGGCGAATTTTTGAAAGTTTAAAAAATAGCCGAAAAATCGAACGGAAATTCCCTACAGAAACTCCATTCGCGAATTTTAAAAATCCGAGATAGCCAAAATGTTGCTCTCGAAGAGTACATCAATTTAAAAAAAAAGTTTCTCTCTAGGCCCAATAGAACCCGACTTTCATAGGGTCAAAGTTCACAAATTTGACACATTTCGGCTGCGACAATTCCCTATAACCGTTCCACCGAATTTCAAACCACTGACACAGTACTTCCCATTGAAACACATGAACAATCCCCCGCAAGCGTTTTCTCCTAGCTCATTTTTTGACCCCGGCGCAACCGTCCGAAATTTCGATGGGTTCACGGAAATGGGCCAAAATTTGACCCCCCATATCTCGGGCCCTAATTGTCCGATCGACTTGAAATTTGAAACGTGGCCTAACAGGGTTTCGGCCTTCCTCACCATGCTCGCCAATCGCGGTTCAACATGGGGGGTCCAGGCCTTTTCGCCGTAATCTTAAAACAAAAACTCGCGAATATCTCCGAAACGGTTCGATAGAATGTCGCAAATTTTGATGTGACAGGACTCCCTATTTTTACCTACAAACCCTCCAAATTTGGTGGTCCTACCTTCCAAAGTTTTGTTATGGCGAATTTTTGAAAGTATAAAAAATAGCCCAAAAATCGAACGGAAATTCCCTACAGAAACTCCATTCGCGAATTTTAAAAATCCGAGATAGCCAAAATGTTGCTCTCGAAGAGTACATCAATTTAAAAAAAAAGTTTCTCTCTAGGCCCAATAGGACCCGACTTTCATAGGGTCAAATTTCACGAATTTGACACATTTCGGACGCGACAATTCCCTATAACCGTTGCACCGAATTTCAAACCACTGACACAGTACTTCCCATTGAAACACATGAACAATCCCCGACAAGCGTTTTCTCGTAGCTCACTTTTTGACCCCGGCGCAACCGTCCGAAATTTCGATGGGGTCACGGAAATGGGCCAAAATTTGACCCCCCATATCTCGGGCCCTAATTGTCCGATCGACTGGAAATTTGAAACTTGGCCGAGCAGGGTTTCGGCCTTCCTCCCCATGCTCGCCAATCGCGGATCACCATGGGGGGTCCATGCCTTTTCGCCGTAATGTTAAAACAAAAACTCGCGAATATCTCCGAAACGGTTCGATAGAATGTCGCAAATTTTGGTGTGAAAGGGTTCCCTATTTTTACCTACAAAATATCCAAATTTGGTGGTCCTAGCTTCCATAATTTTGTTATGGCGAATTTTTGAATGTATAAAAAATAGCCCAAAAATCGAACGGAAATTCCCTACAGAAACTCCATTCGCGAATTTTAAAAATCCGAGATAGCCAAAATGTTGCTCTCGAAGAGGACATCAATTTAAAAAAACGTTTCTCTCTAGGCCCAATAGGACCCGACTTTCATAGGGTCAAAGTTCACGAATTTGACACATTTCGGCCGCGACAATTCCCTATAACCGTTGCACCGAATTTCAAACCGCTCACACAGTACTTCCCATTGAGACACATGAACAATCCCCCGCAAGCGTTTTCTCGTAGCTCAAATTTGACCCCGGCGCAAGCGTCCGAAATTTCGATGGGGTCACGGAAATGGGACAAATTTTGACCCCCCATATCTCGGGCCGTAATTGTCCGATCGACTTGAAATTTGAAACGTGGCCTAACAGGGTTTCGGCCTTCCTCCCCATGCTCGCCAATCGCGGCTCACCATGGGGGGTCCAGGCCTTTTCGCCGTAAAGTTAAAACAAAAACTCGCGAATATCTCCGAAACGGTTCGATAGAATGTCGCAAATTTTGGTGTGAAAGGGCTCCCTATTTTTCCTACAAAATATCCAAATTTGGTGGTCCTAGCTTCCATAATTTTGTTATGGCGAATTTTTGAAGGTATAAAAAATAGCCCAAAAATCGAACGGAAATTCCCTACAGAAACTCCATTCGCGAATTTTAAAAATCCGAGATAGCCAAAATGTTGCTCTTGAAGAGTACATCAATTTAAAAAAAAACGTTTCACTCTAGGCCCAATAGGACCCGACTTTCATAGGGTCAAATTTCACGAATTTGACACATTTCGGCCGCGACAATTCCCTATAACCGTTGCACCGAATTTCAAACCACTGACACAGTACTTCCCATTGAAACACATGAACAATCCCCCACAAGCGTTTTCTCGTAGCTCACTTTTTGACCCCGGCGCAACCGTCCGAAATTTCGATGGGGTCACGGAAATGGGACAAATTTTGACCCCCCATATCTCGGGCCGTAATTGTCCGATCGACTTGAAATTTGAAACGTGGCCTAACAGGGTTTCGGCCTTCCTCCCCATGCCCGCCAATCGCGGCTCACCATAGGGGGTCCAGGCCTTTTCGCCGTAAAGTTAAAACAAAAACTCGCGAATATCTCCGAAACGGTTCGATAGAATGTCGCAAATTTTCGTGTGAAAGGGCTCCCTATTTTTCCTACAAAATATCCAAATTTGGTGGTCCTAGCTTCCATAATTTTGTTATGGCGAATTTTTGAAGGTATAAAAAATAGCCGAAAAATCGAACGGAAATTCCCTACAGAAACTCCATTCGCGAATTTTAAAAATCCGAGATAGCCAAAATGTTGCTCTTGAAGAGTACATCAATTTAAAAAAAAACGTTTCACTCTAGGCCCAATAGGACCCGACTTTCATAGGGTCAAATTTCACGAATTTGACACATTTCCGCCGCGACAATTCCCTATAACCGTTGCACCGAATTTCAAACCACTGACACAGTACTTCCCATTGAAACACATGAACAATCCCCGACAAGCGTTTTCTCGTAGCTCACTTTTTGACCCCGGCGCAACCGTCCGAAATTTCGATGGGGTCACGGAAATGGGCCAAAATTTGACCCCCCATATCTCGGGCCCTAATTGTCCGATCGACTGGAAATTTGAAACTTGGCCGAGCAGGGTTTCGGCCTTCCTCCCCATGCTCGCCAATCGCGGATCACCATGGGGGGTCCATGCCTTTTCGCCGTAATGTTAAAACAAAAACTCGCAAATATCTCCGAAACGGTTCGATAGAATGTCGCAAATTTTGGTGTGAAAGGGTTCCCTATTTTTACCTACAAAATATCCAAATTTGGTGGTCCTAGCTTCCATAATTTTGTTATGGCGAATTTTTGAATGTATAAAAAATAGCCCAAAAATCGAACGGAAATTCCCTACAGAAACTCCATTCGCGAATTTTAAAAATCCGAGATAGCCAAAATGTTGCTCTCGAAGAGGACATCAATTTAAAAAAACGTTTCTCTCTAGGCAAAATAGGACCCGACTTTCATAGGGTCAAATTTCACGAATTTGACACATTTCGGCCGGGACAATTCCCTATAACCGTTGCACCGAATTTCAAACCGCTCACGCAGTACTTCCCATTCAGACACATGAACAATCCCCCACAAGCGCTTTCTCGTAGCTCAAATTTGACCCCGCCGCAAGCGTCCGAAATTTCGATGGGGTCACGGAAATGGGCCAAATTTTGACCCCCCATATCCCGGGCCCTAATTGTCCGATCGACTTGAAATTTGAAACGTGGCCGAATAGGGTTTCGGCCTTCCTCCCCATGCTCGCCAATCGCGGCTCACCATGGGGGTCCGGACCTTTTCGCCGTAATGTTAAAAAAAAAACTCGCGAAAATCTCCGAAATGGTTCGATAGAATGTCGCAAATTTTGGTGTGAAAGGGCTCCCTATTTTTACCTACAAACCCTCCAAATTTGGTGGTCCTAGCTTCCATAGTTTTTTTATGGCGAATTTTTGAAAGTTTAAAAAATAGCCGAAAAATCGAACGGAAATTCCCTACAGAAACTCCATTCGCGAATTTTAAAAATCCGAGATAGCCAAAATGTTGCTCTCGAAGAGTACATCAATTTAAAAAAAAAGTTTCTCTCTAGGCCCAATAGAACCCGACTTTCATAGGGTCAAAGTTCACAAATTTGACACATTTCGGCTGCGACAATTCCCTATAACCGTTCCACCGAATTTCAAACCACTGACACAGTACTTCCCATTGAAACACATGAACAATCCCCCGCAAGCGTTTTCTCCTAGCTCATTTTTTGACCCCGGCGCAACCGTCCGAAATTTCGATGGGTTCACGGAAATGGGCCAAAATTTGACCCCCCATATCTCGGGCCCTAATTGTCCGATCGACTTGAAATTTGAAACGTGGCCTAACAGGGTTTCGGCCTTCCTCACCATGCTCGCCAATCGCGGTTCAACATGGGGGGTCCAGGCCTTTTCGCCGTAATGTTAAAACAAAAACTCGCGAATATCTCCGAAACGGTTCGATAGAATGTCGCAAATTTTGATGTGACAGGACTCCCTATTTTTACCTACAAACCCTCCAAATTTGGTGGTCCTACCTTCCAAAGTTTTGTTATGGCGAATTTTTGAAAGTATAAAAAATAGCCCAAAAATCGAACGGAAATTCCCTACAGAAACTCCATTCGCGAATTTTAAAAATCCGAGATAGCCAAAATGTTGCTCTCGAAGAGTACATCAATTTAAAAAAAAAGTTTCTCTCTAGGCCCAATAGGACCCGACTTTCATAGGGTCAAATTTCACGAATTTGACACATTTCGGACGCGACAATTCCCTATAACCGTTGCACCGAATTTCAAACCACTGACACAGTACTTCCCATTGAAACACATGAACAATCCCCGACAAGCGTTTTCTCGTAGCTCACTTTTTGACCCCGGCGCAACCGTCCGAAATTTCGATGGGGTCACGGAAATGGGCCAAAATTTGACCCCCCATATCTCGGGCCCTAATTGTCCGATCGACTGGAAATTTGAAACTTGGCCGAGCAGGGTTTCGGCCTTCCTCCCCATGCTCGCCAATCGCGGATCACCATGGGGGGTCCATGCCTTTTCGCCGTAATGTTAAAACAAAAACTCGCGAATATCTCCGAAACGGTTCGATAGAATGTCGCAAATTTTGGTGTGAAAGGGTTCCCTATTTTTACCTACAAAATATCCAAATTTGGTGGTCCTAGCTTCCATAATTTTGTTATGGCGAATTTTTGAATGTATAAAAAATAGCCCAAAAATCGAACGGAAATTCCCTACAGAAACTCCATTCGCGAATTTTAAAAATCCGAGATAGCCAAAATGTTGCTCTCGAAGAGGACATCAATTTAAAAAAACGTTTCTCTCTAGGCCCAATAGGACCCGACTTTCATAGGGTCAAAGTTCACGAATTTGACACATTTCGGCCGCGACAATTCCCTATAACCGTTGCACCGAATTTCAAACCGCTCACACAGTACTTCCCATTGAGACACATGAACAATCCCCCGCAAGCGTTTTCTCGTAGCTCAAATTTGACCCCGGCGCAAGCGTCCGAAATTTCGATGGGGTCACGGAAATGGGACAAATTTTGACCCCCCATATCTCGGGCCGTAATTGTCCGATCGACTTGAAATTTGAAACGTGGCCTAACAGGGTTTCGGCCTTCCTCCCCATGCTCGCCAATCGCGGCTCACCATGGGGGGTCCAGGCCTTTTCGCCGTAAAGTTAAAACAAAAACTCGCGAATATCTCCGAAACGGTTCGATAGAATGTCGCAAATTTTGGTGTGAAAGGGCTCCCTATTTTTCCTACAAAATATCCAAATTTGGTGGTCCTAGCTTCCATAATTTTGTTATGGCGAATTTTTGAAGGTATAAAAAATAGCCCAAAAATCGAACGGAAATTCCCTACAGAAACTCCATTCGCGAATTTTAAAAATCCGAGATAGCCAAAATGTTGCTCTTGAAGAGTACATCAATTTAAAAAAAAACGTTTCACTCTAGGCCCAATAGGACCCGACTTTCATAGGGTCAAATTTCACGAATTTGACACATTTCGGCCGCGACAATTCCCTATAACCGTTGCACCGAATTTCAAACCACTGACACAGTACTTCCCATTGAAACACATGAACAATCCCCCACAAGCGTTTTCTCGTAGCTCACTTTTTGACCCCGGCGCAACCGTCCGAAATTTCGATGGGGTCACGGAAATGGGCCAAAATTTGACCCCCCATATCTCGGGCCCTAATTGTCCGATCGACTGGAAATTTGAAACTTGGCCGAGCAGGGTTTCGGCCTTCCTCCCCATGCTCGCCAATCGCGGATCACCATGGGGGGTCCATGCCTTTTCGCCGTAATGTTAAAACAAAAACTCGCGAATATATCCGAAACGGTTCGATAGAATGTCGCAAATTTTGGTGTGAAAGGGTTCCCTATTTTTACCTACAAAATATCCAAATTTGGTGGTCCTAGCTTCCATAATTTTGTTATGGCGAATTTTTGAATGTATAAAAAATAGCCCAAAAATCGAACGGAAATTCCCTACAGAAACTCCATTCGCGAATTTTAAAAATCCGAGATAGCCTAAATGTTGTTCTCGAAGAGTACATCAATTTAAAAAAAAAGTTTCTCTCTAGGCCCAATAGGACCCGACTTTCATAGGGTCAAATTTCACGAATTTGACACATTTCGGCCGCGACAATTCCCCATAACCGTTGCACCGAATTTCAAACCACTGACACAGTACTTCCCATTGAAACACATGAACAACCAACCCCCCGCAAGCATTTTCTCGTAACTCATTTTTTGACCCCGGCGCAACCGTCCGAAATTTCGATGGGTTCACGGAAATGGGCCAAAATTTGACCCCCCATATCTCGGGCCCTAATTGTCCGATCGACTTGAAATTTGAAACGTGGCCTAACAGGGTTTCGGCCTTCCTCACCATGCTCGCCAATCGCGGCTCAACATGGGGGGTCCAGGCCTTTTCGCCGTAATGTTAAAACAAAAACTCGCGAATATCTCCCAAACGGTTCGATAGAATGTCGCAAATTTTGGTGTGACAGGGCTCCCTATGTTTACCTACAAACCCTCCAAATTTGGTGGTCCTAACTTCCATAGTTTTGTTATGGCGAATTTTTGAAAGTATAAAAATTAGCCCAAAAATCGAACGGAAATTCCCTACAGAAACTCATTCGCGAATTTTAAAAATCCGAGATAGCCAAAATGTTGCTCTCGAAGAGGACATCAATTTAAAAAAACGTTTCTCTCTAGGCAAAATAGGACCCGACTTTCATAGGGTCAAATTTCACGAATTTGACACATTTCGGCCGGGACAATTCCCTATAACCGTTGCACTGAATTTCAAACCGCTCACGCAGTACTTCCCATTCAGACACATGAACAATCCCCCACAAGCGCTTTCTCGTAGCTCAAATTTGACCCCGGCGCAAGCGTCCGAAATTTCCATGGGGTCACGGAAATGGGCCAAATTTTGACCCCCCATATCTCGGGCCGTAATTGTCCGATCGACTTGAAATTTGAAACGTGGCCTAACAGGGTTTCGGCCTTCCTCCCCATGCCCGCCAATCGCGGCTCACCATGGGGGGTCCAGGCCTTTTCGCCGTAAAGTTAAAACAAAAACTCGCGAATATCTCCGAAACGGTTCGATAGAATGTCGCAAATTTTCGTGTGAAAGGGCTCCCTATTTTTCCTACAAAATATCCAAATTTGGTGGTCCTAGCTTCGATAATTTTGTTATGGCGAATTTTTGAAGGTATAAAAAATAGCCCAAAAATCGAACGGAAATTCCCTACAGAAACTCCATTCGCGAATTTTAAAAATCCGAGATAGCCAAAATGTTGCTCTTGAAGAGTACATCAATTTAAAAAAAAACGTTTCACTCTAGGCCCAATAGGACCCGACTTTCATAGGGTCAAATTTCACGAATTTGACACATTTCGGCCGCGACAATTCCCTATAACCGTTGCACCGAATTTCAAACCACTGACACAGTACTTCCCATTGAAACACATGAACAATCCCCCACAAGCGTTTTCTCGTAGCTCACTTTTTGACCCCGGCGCAACCGTCCGAAATTTCGATGGGGTCACGGAAATGGGCCAAAATTTGACCCCCCATATCTCGGGCCCTAATTGTCCGATCGACTGGAAATTTGAAACTTGGCCGAGCAGGGTTTCGGCCTTCCTCCCCATGCTCGCCAATCGCGGATCACCATGGGGGGTCCATGCCTTTTCGCCGTAATGTTAAAACAAAAACTCGCGAATATCTCCGAAACGGTTCGATAGAATGTCGCAAATTTTGGTGTGAAAGGATTCCCTATTTTTACCTACAAAATATCCAAATTTGGTGGTCCTAGCTTCCATAATTTTGTTATGGCGAATTTTTGAATGTATTAGAAATAGCCCAAAAATCGAACGGAAATTCCCTACAGAAACTCCATTCGCGAATTTTAAAAATCCGAGATAGCCTAAATGTTGTTCTCGAAGAGTACATCAATTTAAAAAAAAAGTTTCTCTCTAGGCCCAATAGGACCCGACTTTCATAGGGTCAAATTTCACGAATTTCACACATTTCGGCCGCGACAATTCCCTATAACCGTTGCACCGAATTTCAAACCGCTCACACAGTACTTCCCATTGAGACACATGAACAATCCCCCGCAAGCGTTTTCTCGTAGCTCAAATTTGACCCCGGCGCAAGCGTCCGAAATTTCGATGGGGTCACGGAAATGGGCCAAATTTTGACCCCCCATATCCCGGGCCCTAATTGTCCGATCGACTTGAAATTTGAAACGTGGCCGAATAGGGTTTCGGCCTTCCTCCCCATGCTCGCCAATCGCGGCTCACCATGGGGGTCCGGACCTTTTCGCCGTAATGTTAAAACAAAAACTCGCGAAAATCTCCGAAATGGTTCGATAGAATGTCGCAAATTTTGGTGTGAAAGGGCTCCCTATTTTTACCTACAAACCCTCCAAATTTGGTGGTCCTAGCTTCCATAGTTTTTTTATGGCGAATTTTTGAATGTTTAAAAAGTAGCCGAAAAATCGAACGGAAATTCCCTACAGAAACTCCATTCGCGAATTTTAAAAATCCGAGATAGCCAAAATGTTGCTCTCGAAGAGTACATCAATTTAAAAAAAAAGGTTTCTCTCTATGCCCAATAGGACCCGACTTTCATAGGGTCAAAGTTCACAAATTTGACACATTTCGGCTGCGACAATTCCCTATAACCGTTCCACCGAATTTCAAACCACTGACACAGTACTTCCCATTGAAAGACATGAACAATCCCCCGCAAGCGTTTTCTCCTAGCTCATTTTTTGACCCCGGCGCAACCGTCCGAAATTTCGATGGGTTCACGGAAATGGGCCAAAATTTGACCCCCCATATCTCGGGCCCTAATTGTCCGATCGACTTGAAATTTGAAACGTGGCCTAACAGGGTTTCGGCCTTCCTCACCATGCTCGCCAATCGCGGCTCACCATGGGGGGTCCAGGCCTTTCGGCCGTAATGTTAAAACAAAAACTCGCGAATATCTCCGAAACGGCTCGATAGAATGTCGCAAATTTTGGTGTGAAAGGACTCCCTATTTTTACCTACAAACCCTCCAAATTTGGTGGTCCTAGCTTCCACAGTTTTCTTATGGCGAATTTTTGAAGGTATAAAAAATAGCCCAAAAATCGAACGGAAATTCCCTACAGAAACTCCATTCGCGAATTTTAAAAATCCGAGATAGCCAAAATGTTGCTCTCGAAGAGTACATGAATTTAAAAAAAACGTTTCTCTCTAGGCAAAATAGGACCCGACCTTCATAGGGTCAAAGTTCACGAATTTGACAAATTTCGGTCGCGGCAATTCCCTATAACCGTTGCACCGAATTTCAAACCGCTCACATAGTACTTCCCATTGAGACACATGAACAATCCCCCGCAAGCGTTTTCTCATAGCTTAACTTTTGACCCCGGCGCAAGCGTCCGAAATTTCGATGGGGTCACGGATATGGGCCAAACTCTGTCCCCCCCATATCCCGGGCCCTAATTGTCCGATCGACTTGAAATTTGAAACGTGGCCGAATAGGGTTTCGGCCTTCCTCCCCATGCTCGCCAATCGCGGCTCACCATGGGGGTCCGGACCTTTTCGGCGTAATGTTAAAACAAAAACTCGCGAAAATCTCCGAAATGTTCGATAGAATGTCGCAAATTTTGGTGTGAAAGGGCTCCCTATTTTTACCTACAAACCCTCCAAATTTGGTGGTCCTAGCTTCCATAGTTTTTTATGGCGAATTTTTGAAATTTTAAAAAATAGCCGAAAAATCGAACGGAAATTCCCTACAGAAACTCCATTCGCGAATTTTAAAAATCCGAGATAGCCTAAATGTTGTTCTCGAAGAGTACATCAATTTAAAAAAAAAGTTTCTCTCTAGGCCCAATAGGACCCGACTTTCATAGGGTCAAATTTCACGAATTTGACACATTTCGGCTGCGACAATTCCCTATAACCGTTGCACCGAATTTCAAACCACTGACACAGTACTTCCCATTAAAACACATGAACAATCCCCCACAAGCGTTTTCTCGTAGCTCATTTTTTGACCCCGGCGCAACCGTCCGAAATTTCGATGGGGTCACGGAAATGGGCCAAAATTTGACCCCCCATATCTCGGGCCCTAATTGTCCGATCGACTTGAAATTTGAAATTTGGCGGAACAGGGTTTCGGCCTTCCTCCTCATGCTCGCCAATCGCGGCTCACCATGGGGGGTCCATGCCTTTTCGCCGTAATGTTAAAACAAAAACTCGCGAATATCTCCGAAACGGTTGGATAGAATGTCGCAAATTTTGGTGTGAAAGGGCACCCTATTTTTACCTACAAAATATCCAAATTTGGTGGTCCTAGCTTCCATAATTTTGTTATGGCGAATTTCTGAAGGTATAAAAAATAGCCCAAAAATCGAACGGAAATTCCCTACAGAAACTCCATTCGCGAATTTTAAAAATCCGAGATAGCCTAAATGTTGTTCTCGAAGAGTACATCAATTTAAAAAAAAAGTTTCTCTGTAGGCCCAATAGGACCCGACTTTCATAGGGTCAAATTTCACGAATTTGACACATTTCGGCCGCGACAATTCCCCATAACCGTTGCACCGAATTTCAAACCACTGACACAGTACTTCCCATTGAAACACATGAACAACCCCCCGCAAGCGTTTTCTCGTAGCTCATTTTTTGATCCCGGCGCAACCGTCCGAAATTTCGATGGGTTCACGGAAATGGGCCAAACTTTGACCCCCCATATCTCGGGCCCTACTTGTCCGATCGACTTGAAATTTGAAACGTGGCCTAACAGGGTTTCGGCCTTCCTCCCCATGCTCGCCAATCGCGGCTCACCATGGGGGGTCCAGGCCTTTTCGCCGTAATGTTAAAACAAAAACTCGCGAATATCTCCGAAACGGTTCGATAGAATGTCGCAAATTTTGGTGTGAAAGGGCTCCCTATTTTTACCTACAAAATATCCAAATTTGGTGGTCCTAGCTTCCATAAATTTGTTATGGCGAATTTTTTAAGGTATAAGAAATAGCCCAAAAATCGAACGGAAATTCCCTACAGAAACTCCATTCGCGAATTTTAAAAATCCGAGATAGCCAAAATGTTGCTCTCGAAGAGTACATCAATTTAAAAAAAACGTTTCTCTCTAGGCAAAATAGGACTCGACTTTCATAGGGTCAAATTTCACGAATTTGACACATTTCGGCCGCGACAATTCCCCATAACCGTTGCACCGAATTTCAAACCACTGACACAGTACTTCCCATTGAAACACATGAACAACCCCCCGCAAGCGTTTTCTCGTAGCTCATTTTTTGATCCCGGCGCAACCGTCCGAAATTTCGATGGGTTCACGGAAATGGGCCAAACTTTGACCCCCCATATCTCGGGCCCTACTTGTCCGATCGACTTGAAATTTGAAACGTGGCCTAACAGGGTTTCGGCCTTCCTCCCCATGCTCGCCAATCGCGGCTCACCATGGGGGGTCCAGGCCTTTTCGCCGTAATGTTAAAACAAAAACTCGCGAATATCTCCGAAACGGTTCGATAGAATGTCGCAAATTTTGGTGTGAAAGGGCTCCCTATTTTTACCTACAAAATATCCAAATTTGGTGGTCCTAGCTTCCATAAATTTGTTATGGCGAATTTTTTAAGGTATAAGAAATAGCCCAAAAATCGAACGGAAATTCCCTACAGAAACTCCATTCGCGAATTTTAAAAATCCGAGATAGCCAAAATGTTGCTCTCGAAGAGTACATCAATTTAAAAAAAACGTTTCTCTCTAGGCAAAATAGGACTCGACTTTCATAGGGTCAAAGTTCACAAATTTGACACATTTCGGCTGCGACAATTCCCTATAACCGTTCCACCGAATTTGAAACCACTGACACAGTACTTCCCATTGAAACACATGAACAATCCCCAGCAAGCGTTTTCTCCTAGCTCATTTTTTGACCCCGGCGCAACCGTCCGAAATTTCGATGGGTTCACGGAAATGGGCCAAAATTTGACCCCCCATATCTCGGGCCCTAATTGTCCGATCGACTTGAAATTTGAAACGTGGCCTAACAGGGTTTCGGCCTTCCTCACCATGCTCGCCAATCGCGGCTCACCATGGGGGGTCCAGGCCTTTTCGCCGTAATGTTAAAACAAATACTCGCGAATATCTCCGAAACGGTTCGATAGAATGTCGCAAATTTTGGTGTGACAGGGCTCCCTATTTTTACCCACAAACCGTCCAAATTTGGTGGTCCTATCTTCCATAGTTTTGTTATGGCGAATTTTTGAATGTATAAAAAATAGTCCAAAAATCGAACGGAAATTCTCTACAGAAACACCATTCGCGAATTTTAAAAATCCGAGATAGCCAAAATGTTGCTCTCGAAGAGTACATCAATTTAAAAAAAAAATTCTCTCTATGCCCAATAGGACCCGACTTTCATAGGGTGAAAGTTCACGAATTTGACACATTTCGGCCGCGACAATTCCCTATAACCGTTGCACCGAATTTCAAACCGCTCACACAGTACTTCCCATTGAGACACATGAACAATCCCCTGCAAGCGTTTTCTCGTAGCTCAAATTTGACCCCGGCGCAAGCGTCCGAAATTTCGATGGGGTCACGGAAATGGGACAAATTTTGACCCCCCATATCTCGGGCCGTAATTGTCCGATCGACTTGAAATTTGAAACGTGGCCTAACAGGGTTTCGGCCTTCCTTCCCATGCTCGCCAATTGCGGCTCACCATGGGGAGTCCAGGCCTTTCGGCCGTAATGTTAAAACAAAAACTCGCGAATATCTCCGAAACGGCTCGATAGAATGTCGCAAATTTTGGTGTGAAAGGACTCCCTATTTTTACCTACAAACCCTCCAAATTTGGTGGTCCTAGCTTCCACAGTTTTCTTATGGCGAATTTTTGAAGGTATAAAAAATAGCCCAAAAATCGAACGGAAATTCCCACAGAAACTCCATTCGCGAATTTTAAAAATCCGAGATAGCCAAAATGTTGCTCTCGAAGAGTACATCAATTTAAAAAAAACGTTTCTCTCTAGGCAAAATAGGACCCGACCTTCATAGGGTCAAAGTTCACGAATTGGACACATTTCGGCCGCGGCAATTCCCTATAACCGTTGCACCGAATTTCAAACCGCTCACATAGTACTTCCCATTGAGACACATGAACAATCCCCCGCAAGCGTTTTCTCATAGCTTAACTTTTGACCCCGGCGCAAGCGTCCGAAATTTCGATGGGGTCACGGATATGGGCCAAACTCTGACCCCCCCCATATCCCGGGCCCTAATTGTCCGATCGACTTGAAATTTGAAACGTGGCCGAATAGGGTTTCGGCCTTCCTCCCCATGCTCGCCAATCGCGGCTCACCATGGGGGTCCGGACCTTTTCGGCGTAATGTTAAAACAAAAACTCGCGAAAATCTCCGAAATGGTTCGATAGAATTTCGCAAATTTTGGTGTGAAAGGGCTCCCTATTTTTACCTACAAACCCTCCAAATTTGGTGGTCCTAGCTTCCATAGTTTTTTTATGGCGAATTTTTGAAGGTATAAAAAATAGCCGAAAAATCGAACGGAAATTCCCTACAGAAACTCCATTCGCGAATTTTAAAAATCCGAGATAGCCAAAATGTTGCTCTTGAAGAGTACATCAATTTAAAAAAAAACGTTTAACTCTAGGCCCAATAGGACCCGACTTTCATAGGGTCAAAGTTCACGAATTTGACACATTTCGGCTGCGACAATTCCCTATAACCGTTGCACCGAATTTCAAACCACTGACACAGTACTTCCCATTGAAACACATGAACAATCCCCCACAAGCGTTTTCTCGTAGCTCATTTTTTGACCCCGGCGCAACCGTCCGAAATTTCGATGGGGTCACGGAAATGGGCCAAAATTTGACCCCCCATATCTCGGGCCCTAATTGTCCGATCGACTTGAAATTTGAAACTTGGCTGAACAGGGTTTCGGCCTTCCTCCCCATGCTCGCCAATCGCGGCTCACCATGGGGGGTCCATGCCTTTTCGCTGTAATGTTAAAACAAAAACTCGCGAATATCTCCGAAACGGTTGGATAGAATGTCGCAAATTTTGGTGTGAAAGGGCTCCCTATTTTTACCTACAAAATATCCAAATTTGGTGGTCCTAGCTTCCATAATTTTGTTATGGCGAATTTTTGAAAGTATAAAAAATAGCCGAAAAATCGAACGGAAATTCCCTACAGAAACTCCATTCGCGAAATTTAAAAATCCGAGATAGCTTAAATGTTGTTCTCGAAGAGTACATCAATTTAAAAAAAAAGTTTCTCTCTAGGCCCAATAGGACCCGACTTTCATAGGTTCAAATTTCACGAATTTGACACATTTCGGCCGCGACAATTCGCCATAACCGTTGCACTGAATTTCAAACCACTGACACAGTACTTCCCATTGAAACACATGAACAACCCCCCGCAAGCGTTTTCTCGTAGCTCATTTTTTGATCCCGGCGCAACCGTCCGAAATTTCGATGGGTTCACGGAAATGGGCCAAACTTTGACCCCCCATATCTCGGGCCCTACTTGTCCGATCGACTTGAAATTTGAAACGTGGCCTAACAGGGTTTCGGCCTTCCTCCCCATGCTCGCCAATCGCGGCTCACCATGGGGGGTCCAGGCCTTTTCGCCGTAATGTTAAAACAAAAACTCGCGAATATCTCCGAAACGGTTCGATAGAATGTCGCAAATTTTGGTGTGAAAGGGCTCCCTATTTTTACCTACAAAATATCCAAATTTGGTGGTCCTAGCTTCCATAATTTTGTTATGACGAATTTTTGAAGGAATAAAAAATAGCCCAAAAATCGAACGGAAATTCCCTACAGAAACTCCATTCGCGAATTTTAAAAATCCGAGATAGCCAAAATGTTGCTCTCGAAGAGTACATCAATTTAAAAAAAACGTTTCTCTCTAGGCAAAATAGGACTCGACTTTCATAGGGTCAAACTTCACGAATTTGACACATTTCGGCCGCGGCAATTCCCTATAACCGTTGCACCGAATTTCAAACCGCTCACCAGTACTTCCCATTGAGACACATGAACAATCCCCCGCAAGCGTTTTCTCGTAGCTCAATTTTTGACCCCGGCGCAAGCGTCCGAAATTTCGATGGGGTCACGGAAATAGTCACGAAAATGGGCCAAAATTTGACCCCCCATATCTCGGGCCCTAATTTTCAGATCGACTTGAAATTTGAAAAGTGGCCTAACAGGGTTTCGGCCTGCCTCCCCATGCTCGCCAATCGCGGCTCACCATGGGGGTGTCCGGGCCTTTTCGCCGTAATGTTAAAAAGAAAAACTCGCAAAAATCTCCGAAACGGTTCAACGGAATGTCCTAAATTTTGGTGTGAAAGGGCTCTCTATTTTTACCTACAAACCCTCCAAATTTGGTGGTCCTAGCTTCCATAGTTTTTTTAAGGCGAATTTTTGTATGTTTAAAAAGTAGCCCAAAAATCGAACGGAAATTCCGTACAGAAACTCCATTCGCGAATTTTAAAAATCCGAGATAGCCAAAATGTTGCTCTCGAAGAGTACATCAATTTTAAAAAAAAGTTTCTCTCTAGGCCCAATAGCACACGACTTTCATAGGGTCAAAGTTAACGAATTTGACACATTTCGGCTGCGACAATTCCCTATAACCGTTGCACCGAATTTCAAACCGCTCACACAGTACTTCCCATTGAGACACATGAACTATCCCCCGCAAGCGTTTTCTCGTAGCTCAAATTTTGACCCCGGTGCAAGCGTCCGAAATTTCGATGGGGTCACGGAAATGGGCCAAATTTTGACCCCCCATATCTCGGGCCGTAATTGTCCGATCGACTTGAAATTTGAAACGTGGCCTAACAGGGTTTCGGCCTTCCTCCGCATGCTCGCGAATCGCGGCTCACCATGGGGGTGTCCGGGCCTTTTCGCCGTAACGTTAAAACAAAAACTCGCGAAAATCTCCGAAACGGTTCAATAGAATGTCGGAAATTTTGGTGTTAAAGGGCTCCCTATTTTTACCTACAAAGCCTTCAAATTTGGTGGTCCTAGCTTCCATAGATTTTTTATGGCGAATTTTTGAATGTTTAAAAAGTAGCGCAAAAATCGAACGGAAATTCCGTACAGAAACTCCATTCGCGAATTTTAAAAATCCGAGATAGCCAAAATGTTGCTCTCGAAGAGTACATCAATTTAAAAAAAACAGTTTCTCTCTAGGCCCAATAGGACCCGACTTTCATAGGGTCAAAGTTTACGAATTTGACACATATCGGCCGCGAATATTCCCTATAACCGTTGCACCGAATTTCAAACCGCTCACACAATACTTTCCATTGAGACACATGAACAATCCCCCGCAAGCGTTTTCTCGTAGCTCAAATTTGACCCCGGCGCAAGCGACCGAAATTTCGATGGGGGCCGCCCCAATGGTCACGGAAATGGGCTAAAATTTGACACCCATATCTCGGGCCCTAATTGTCCGCTCGACTTGAAATTTGAAACGTGGCCTAACAGGGTTTCGGCCTTCCTCCCCATGCTCGCCAATCGCGGCTCACCATGGGGTGTCCGGGCCTTTTCGCCGTAATGT
Organism: Stegodyphus dumicola; assembly: GCF_044657685.1. Taxonomy (NCBI): domain Eukaryota; kingdom Metazoa; phylum Arthropoda; class Arachnida; order Araneae; family Eresidae; genus Stegodyphus; species Stegodyphus dumicola. Next base: position 2,022,667 of record NC_140770.1, read on the forward strand.
TAAAACAAAATACTCGCGAAAATCTCCGAAACGGTTCGACGGAATGTCCCAAATTTTGGTGTGAAAGGGCTCTCTATTTTTACCTACAAACCCTCCAAATTTGGTGGTCCTAGCTTCCATAGTTTTTTTTGTGGCGAATTTTTGTAGGTTTAAAAAATAGCCCAAAAATCGAACGGAAATTCCCTATAGAAACTCCATTCGCGAATTTTAAAAATCCGAGATAGCCAAAATGTTGCTCTCGAAGAGTACATCAATTTTAAACAAAAGTTTCTCTCTAGGCAAAATAGGACACGACTTTCATAGGGTCAAAGTTCACGAATTTGACACATTTCGGCCGCGACAATTCCCTATAACCGTTGCACCGAATTTCAAACCGCTCACCAGTACTTCCCATTGAGACACATGAACAATCCCCCGCAAGCGTTTTCTCGTAGCTCAAATTTGACGCCGGCGCAAGCGACCGAAATTTCGATGGGGTCACGGAAATGGGCCAAAATTTGACCCCCCATATCTCGAGCCCTAATTGTCCGCTCGACTTGAAATTTGAAACGTGGCCTAACAGGGTTTCGGCCTTCCTCCCCATGCTGGCCAATCGCGGCTCACCATGGGGTGTCCAGGCCTTTTCGCCGTAATGTTAAAACAAAAACTCGCGAATATCTCCGAAACGGTTCAATAGAAAGTCGCAAATTTTAGTGTGAAAGGGCTCCTTATTTTTACCTACAAACCATCCAAATTTGGTGGTCCTAGCTTCCATAGTTTTTTTATGGCGAATTTTTGAAAGTTTAAAAAATAGCCGAAAAATCGAACGGAAATTCCCTACAGAAACTCCATTCGCGAATTTTAAAAATCCGAGATAGCCAAAATGTTGCTCTCGAAGAGTACATCAATTTAAAAAAAAGTTTCTCTCTAGGCCCAATAGGACCCGACTTTCATAGGGTCAAAGTTCACGAATTTGACACATTCCGGCCGCGGCAATTCCCTATACCGTTGCACCGAATTTCAAACCGCTCACACAGTACTTCCCATTGAGACACATGAACAATCCCCCGCAAGCGTTTTCTCGTAGCTCAAATTTGACGCCGGCGCAAGCGACCGAAATTTCGATGGGGGCCGCCCCAATGGTCACGGAAATGGGCCAAAATTTGACCCCCCATATCTCGGGCCCTAATTGCCCGCTCGACTTGAAATTTGAAACGTGGCCTAACAGGGTTTCGGCCTTCCTCCCCATGCTCGACAATCGCGGCTCACCATGGGGGGTCCAGGCCTTTTCGCCGTAATGTTAAAACAAAAACTCGCGAATATCTCCGAAACGGTTCAATAGAAAGTCGCAAATTTTGGTGTGAAAGGCCTCCCTATTTTTACCTACAAACCCTCCAAATTTGGTGGACCTAGCTTCCATAGTTTTGTTATGGCGAATTTTTGAATGTTTAAAAAATTGCCCCAAAATGGAACGGAAATTCCCTACAGAAACACCATTCGCGAATTTTAAAAATCCGAGATAGCCAAAATGTTGCTCTCGAAGAGTACATCAATTTAAAAAAAAAATTCTCTCTATGCCCAATAGGACCCGACTTTCATAGGGTGAAAGTTCACGAATTTGACACATTTCGGCCGCGACAATTCCCTATAACCGTTGCACCGAATTTCAAACCGCTCACACAGTACTTCCCATTGAGACACATGAACAATCCCCTGCAAGCGTTTTCTCGTAGCTCAAATTTGACCCCGGCGCAAGCGTCCGAAATTTCGATGGGGTCACGGAAATGGGACAAATTTTGACCCCCCATATCTCGGGCCGTAATTGTCCGATCGACTTGAAATTTGAAACGTGGCCTAACAGGGTTTCGGCCTTCCTTCCCATGCTCGCCAATTGCGGCTCACCATGGGGAGTCCAGGCCTTTCGGCCGTAATGTTAAAACAAAAACTCGCGAATATCTCCGAAACGGCTCGATAGAATGTCGCAAATTTTGGTGTGAAAGGACTCCCTATTTTTACCTACAAACCCTCCAAATTTGGTGGTCCTAGCTTCCACAGTTTTCTTATGGCGAATTTTTGAAGGTATAAAAAATAGCCCAAAAATCGAACGGAAATTCCCTACAGAAACTCCATTCGCGAATTTTAAAAATCCGAGATAGCCAAAATGTTGCTCTCGAAGAGTACATCAATTTAAAAAAAACGTTTCTCTCTAGGCAAAATAGGACCCGACCTTCATAGGGTCAAAGTTCACGAATTTGACACATTTCGGCCGCGGCAATTCCCTATAACCGTTGCACCGAATTTCAAACCGCTCACATAGTACTTCCCATTGAGACACATGAACAATCCCCCGCAAGCGTTTTCTCATAGCTTAACTTTTGACCCCGGCGCAAGCGTCCGAAATTTCGATGGGGTCACGGATATGGGCCAAACTCTGACCCCCCCCATATCCCGGGCCCTAATTGTCCGATCGACTTGAAATTTGAAACGTGGCCGAATAGGGTTTCGGCCTTCCTCCCCATGCTCGCCAATCGCGGCTCACCATGGGGGTCCGGACCTTTTCGGCGTAATGTTAAAACAAAAACTCGCGAAAATCTCCGAAATGGTTCGATAGAATTTCGCAAATTTTGGTGTGAAAGGGCTCCCTATTTTTACCTACAAACCCTCCAAATTTGGTGGTCCTAGCTTCCATAGTTTTTTTATGGCGAATTTTTGAAGGTATAAAAAATAGCCGAAAAATCGAACGGAAATTCCCTACAGAAACTCCATTCGCGAATTTTAAAAATCCGAGATAGCCAAAATGTTGCTCTTGAAGAGTACATCAATTTAAAAAAAAACGTTTAACTCTAGGCCCAATAGGACCCGACTTTCATAGGGTCAAAGTTCACGAATTTGACACATTTCGGCTGCGACAATTCCCTATAACCGTTGCACCGAATTTCAAACCACTGACACAGTACTTCCCATTGAAACACATGAACAATCCCCCACAAGCGTTTTCTCGTAGCTCATTTTTTGACCCCGGCGCAACCGTCCGAAATTTCGATGGGGTCACGGAAATGGGCCAAAATTTGACCCCCCATATCTCGGGCCCTAATTGTCCGATCGACTTGAAATTTGAAACTTGGCTGAACAGGGTTTCGGCCTTCCTCCCCATGCTCGCCAATCGCGGCTCACCATGGGGGGTCCATGCCTTTTCGCCGTAATGTTAAAACAAAAACTCGCGAATATCTCCGAAACGGTTGGATAGAATGTCGCAAATTTTGGTGTGAAAGGGCTCCCTATTTTTACCTACAAAATATCCAAATTTGGTGGTCCTAGCTTCCATAATTTTGTTATGGCGAATTTTTGAAAGTATAAAAAATAGCCGAAAAATCGAACGGAAATTCCCTACAGAAACTCCATTCGCGAAATTTAAAAATCCGAGATAGCTTAAATGTTGTTCTCGAAGAGTACATCAATTTAAAAAAAAAGTTTCTCTCTAGGCCCAATAGGACCCGACTTTCATAGGTTCAAATTTCACGAATTTGACACATTTCGGCCGCGACAATTCGCCATAACCGTTGCACTGAATTTCAAACCACTGACACAGTACTTCCCATTGAAACACATGAACAACCCCCCGCAAGCGTTTTCTCGTAGCTCATTTTTTGATCCCGGCGCAACCGTCCGAAATTTCGATGGGTTCACGGAAATGGGCCAAACTTTGACCCCCCATATCTCGGGCCCTACTTGTCCGATCGACTTGAAATTTGAAACGTGGCCTAACAGGGTTTCGGCCTTCCTCCCCATGCTCGCCAATCGCGGCTCACCATGGGGGGTCCAGGCCTTTTCGCCGTAATGTTAAAACAAAAACTCGCGAATATCTCCGAAACGGTTCGATAGAATGTCGCAAATTTTGGTGTGAAAGGGCTCCCTATTTTTACCTACAAAATATCCAAATTTGGTGGTCCTAGCTTCCATAATTTTGTTATGACGAATTTTTGAAGGAATAAAAAATAGCCCAAAAATCGAACGGAAATTCCCTACAGAAACTCCATTCGCGAATTTTAAAAATCCGAGATAGCCAAAATGTTGCTCTCGAAGAGTACATCAATTTAAAAAAAACGTTTCTCTCTAGGCAAAATAGGACTCGACTTTCATAGGGTCAAACTTCACGAATTTGACACATTTCGGCCGCGGCAATTCCCTATAACCGTTGCACCGAATTTCAAACCGCTCACATAGTACTTCCCATTGAGACACATGAACAATCCCCCGCAAGCGTTTTCTCATAGCTCAACTTTTGACCCCGGCGCAAGCGTCCGAAATTACGATGGGGTCACGGATATGGGCCAAACTCTGACCCCCCATATCCCGGGCCCTAATTGTCCGATCGACTTGAAATTTGAAACGTGGCCGAATAGGGTTTCGGCCTTCCTCCCCATGCTCGCCAATCGCGGCTCACCATGGGGGGTTCAAGCCTTTTCGGCGTAATGTTAAAACAAAACTCGCGAAAATCTCCGAAATGGTTCGATAGAATGTCGCAAATTTTGGTGTGAAAGGGCTCCCTATTTTTACCTACAAACCCTCCAAATTTGGTGGTCCTAGCTTCCATAGTTTTTTTATGGCGAATTTTTGAACGTTTAAAAAATAGCCGAAAAATGGAACGGAAATTCCCTACAGAAACTCCATTCGCGAATTTTAAAAATCCGAGATAGCCAAAATGTTGCTCTCGAAGAGTACATCAATTTAAAAAAAAGTTTCTTTCTAGGCCCAATAGGACCCGACTTTCATAGGGTCAAAGTTCACGAATTTGACACATTTCGGCTGCGACAATTCCCTATAACCGTTGCTACGAATTTCAAACCGCTCACCAGTACTTCCCATTGAGACACATGAACAATCCCCCGCAAGCGTTTTCTCGTAGCTCAATTTTTGACCCCGGCGCAAGCGTCCGAAATTTCGATGGGGTCACGGAAATGGGCCAAACTTTGACCCCCCATATATCGGGCCCTAATTGTCCGATCGACTTGAAATTTGAAACGTGGCCTAACAGGGTTTCGGCCTTCCTCCCCATGCTCGCCAATCGCGGGTCACCATGGGGTGTCCGGGCCTTTTCGCTGTAATGTTAAAACAAAAACTCGTGAATATCTCCGAAACGGTTCGATAGAATGTCGCAAAATTTGTTGTGAAAGGGCTCCCTATTTTTACCTACAAACCCTCCAAATATGGTGGTCCCAGTTTCCACAGTTTTTTATGGCGAATTTTTGAAGGTTTCAAAAATAGCCCAAAAATCGAACGGAAATTCCCTACAGAAACTCCATTCGCGAATTTTAAAAATCCGAGATGGCCAAAATGTTGCTCTCGAAGAGTACATCAATTTTAAAAAAAAGTTTCTCTCTAGGCCCAATAGGACACGACTTTCATAGGGTCGAAGTTCACGAATTTGACACATTTCGGCCGCAACAATTCCCTATAACCATTGCACCGAATTTCAAACCGCTCACAGAGTACTTCCCATTGAGACACACGAACAATCCCCCGCAAGCGTTTTCTCGTAGCTCAATTTTTGACCCCGGCGCAAGCGTCCGAAATTTCGATGGGGTCACGGAAATGGGCCAAACTTTGACGCCCCATATCTCGGGCCCTAATTGTCCGATCGACTTGAAATTTGAAACGTGGCCTAACAGGGTTTCGGCCTTCCTCCCCATGCTCGCCAATCACGGGTCACCATGGGGGGTCCGGGCCTTTTCGCCGTAATGTTAAAACAAAAACTCGTGAATATCTCCGAAACGGTTCGATAGAATGTCGCAAATTTTGGTGTGAAAGGGCTCCCTATTTTTACCTACAAACCCTCCAAATATGGTGGTCCCAGTTGCATAGTTTTTTATGGCGAATTTTTGAAGGTTTCAAAAATAGCCCAAAAATCGAACGGAAATTCCGTACACAAACTCCATTCGCGAATTTTAAAAATCCGAGATAGCCAAAATGTTGCTCTCGAAGAGTACATCAATTTAAAAAAACGTTTCTCTCTAGGCCCAATAGGACACGACTTTCATAGGGTCAAAGTTAACGAATTTGACACATTTCGGCCGCGACAATTCCCTATAACCGTTGCACCGAATTTCAAACCGCTCACACAGTACTTCCCATTGAGACACATGAACTATCCCCCGCAAGCGTTTTCTCGTAGCTCAAATTTTGACCCCGGTGCAAGCGTCCGAAATTTCGATGGGGTCACGGAAATAGTCACGAAAATGGGCCAAAATTTGACCCCCCATATCTCGGGCCCTAATTTTCAGATCGACTTGAAATTTGAAAAGTGGCCTAACAGGGTTTCGGCCTGCCTCCCCATGCTCGCCAATCGCGGCTCACCATGGGGGTGTCCGGGCCTTTTCGCCGTAATGTTAAAAAGAAAAACTCGCAAAAATCTCCGAAACGGTTCAACGGAATGTCCTAAATTTTGGTGTGAAAGGGCTCTCTATTTTTACCTACAAACCCTCCAAATTTGGTGGTCCTAGCTTCCATAGTTTTTTTAAGGCGAATTTTTGTATGTTTAAAAAGTAGCCCAAAAATCGAACGGAAATTCCGTACAGAAACTCCATTCGCGAATTTTAAAAATCCGAGATAGCCAAAATGTTGCTCTCGAAGAGTACATCAATTTTAAAAAAAAGTTTCTCTCTAGGCCCAATAGCACACGACTTTCATAGGGTCAAAGTTAACGAATTTGACACATTTCGGCTGCGACAATTCCCTATAACCGTTGCACCGAATTTCAAACCGCTCACACAGTACTTCCCATTGAGACACATGAACTATCCCCCGCAAGCGTTTTCTCGTAGCTCAAATTTTGACCCCGGTGCAAGCGTCCGAAATTTCGATGGGGTCACGGAAATGGGCCAAATTTTGACCCCCCATATCTCGGGCCGTAATTGTCCGATCGACTTGAAATTTGAAACGTGGCCTAACAGGGTTTCGGCCTTCCTCCGCATGCTCGCGAATCGCGGCTCACCATGGGGGTGTCCGGGCCTTTTCGCCGTAACGTTAAAACAAAAACTCGCGAAAATCTCCGAAACGGTTCAATAGAATGTCGGAAATTTTGGTGTTAAAGGGCTCCCTATTTTTACCTACAAAGCCTTCAAATTTGGTGGTCCTAGCTTCCATAGATTTTTTATGGCGAATTTTTGAATGTTTAAAAAGTAGCGCAAAAATCGAACGGAAATTCCGTACAGAAACTCCATTCGCGAATTTTAAAAATCCGAGATAGCCAAAATGTTGCTCTCGAAGAGTACATCAATTTAAAAAAAACAGTTTCTCTCTAGGCCCAATAGGACCCGACTTTCATAGGGTCAAAGTTTACGAATTTGACACATATCGGCCGCGAATATTCCCTATAACCGTTGCACCGAATTTCAAACCGCTCACACAATACTTTCCATTGAGACACATGAACAATCCCCCGCAAGCGTTTTCTCGTAGCTCAAACTTGACCCCGGCGCAAGCGACCGAAATTTCGATGGGGGCCGCCCCAATGGTCACGGAAATGGGCTAAAATTTGACACCCATATCTCGGGCCCTAATTGTCCGCTCGACTTGAAATTTGAAACGTGGCCTAACAGGGTTTCGGCCTTCCTCCCCATGCTCGCCAATCGCGGCTCACCATGGGGTGTCCGGGCCTTTTCGCCGTAATGTTAAAACAAAATACTCGCGAAAATCTCCGAAACGGTTCGACGGAATGTCCCAAATTTTGGTGTGAAAGGGCTCTCTATTTTTACCTACAAACCCTCCAAATTTGGTGGTCCTAGCTTCCATAGTTTTTTTTGTGGCGAATTTTTGTAGGTTTAAAAAATAGCCCAAAAATCGAACGGAAATTCCCTATAGAAACTCCATTCGCGAATTTTAAAAATCCGAGATAGCCAAAATGTTGCTCTCGAAGAGTACATCAATTTTAAACAAAAGTTTCTCTCTAGGCAAAATAGGACACGACTTTCATAGGGTCAAAGTTCACGAATTTGACACATTTCGGCCGCGACAATTCCCTATAACCGTTGCACCGAATTTCAAACCGCTCACCAGTACTTCCCATTGAGACACATGAACAATCCCCCGCAAGCGTTTTCTCGTAGCTCAAATTTGACCCCGGCGCAAGCGTCCGAAATTTCGATGGGGTCACGGAAATGGGCCAAAATTTGACCCCCCATATCTCGAGCCCTAATTGTCCGCTCGACTTGAAATTTGAAACGTGGCCTAACAGGGTTTCGGCCTTCCTCCCCATGCTGGCCAATCGCGGCTCACCATGGGGTGTCCAGGCCTTTTCGCCGTAATGTTAAAACAAAAACTCGCGAATATCTCCGAAACGGTTCAATAGAAAGTCGCAAATTTTAGTGTGAAAGGGCTCCTTATTTTTACCTACAAACCATCCAAATTTGGTGGTCCTAGCTTCCATAGTTTTGTTATGGCGAATTTTTGAAAGTTTAAAAAATAGCCGAAAAATCGAACGGAAATTCCCTACAGAAACTCCATTCGCGAATTTTAAAAATCCGAGATAGCCAAAATGTTGCTCTCGAAGAGTACATCAATTTAAAAAAAAGTTTCTCTCTAGGCCCAATAGGACCCGACTTTCATAGGGTCAAAGTTCACGAATTTGACACATTCCGGCCGCGGCAATTCCCTATACCGTTGCACCGAATTTCAAACCGCTCACACAGTACTTCCCATTGAGACACATGAACAATCCCCCGCAAGCGTTTTCTCGTAGCTCAAATTTGACGCCGGCGCAAGCGACCGAAATTTCGATGGGGGCCGCCCCAATGGTCACGGAAATGGGCCAAAATTTGACCCCCCATATCTCGGGCCCTAATTGCCCGCTCGACTTGAAATTTGAAACGTGGCCTAACAGGGTTTCGGCCTTCCTCCCCATGCTCGACAATCGCGGCTCACCATGGGGGGTCCAGGCCTTTTCGCCGTAATGTTAAAACAAAAACTCGCGAATATCTCCGAAACGGTTCAATAGAAAGTCGCAAATTTTGGTGTGAAAGGGCTCCCTATTTTTACCTACAAACCCTCCAAATTTGGTGGACCTAGCTTCCATAGTTTTGTTATGGCGAATTTTTGAATGTTTAAAAAATTGCCCCAAAATGGAACGGAAATTCCCTACAGAAACTCCATTCGCGAATTTTAAAAATCCGAGATAGCCAAACTGTTGCTCTCGAAGAGTACATCAATTTAAAAAAAAGTTTCTCTCTAGGCCCAATAGGACACGACTTTCATAGGGTCAAAGTTCACGAATTTGACACATTTCGGCTGCGACAATTCCCTATAACCGTTGCACCGAATTTCAAACCGCTCACACAGTACTTCCCATTGAGACACATGAACAATCCCCCGCAAGCGTTTTCGCGTAGCTCAAATTTGACCCCTTCGCAAGCGTCCGAAATTTCGATGGGGTCACGGAAATGGGCCAAATTTTAACCCCCCATATCTCGGGCCCTAATTGTCCGATCGACTTGAAATTTGAAACGTGCCCTAACAGGGTTTCGGCCTTCCTCCCCATGCTCGCCAATCGCGGCTCACCATGGGGGGTCCATGCCTTTTCGCCGTAATGTTAAAACAAAAACTCGCGAATATCTCCGAAACGGTTCGATAGAATGTCGCAAATTTCGGTGCGAAAGGGCTCCCTATTTTTACCTACAAACGCTCCAAATTTGGTGGTCCTAGCTTCCATAGTTTTGTTATGGCGAATTTTTGAATGTTTAAAAAATTGCCCCAAAATGGAACGGAAATTCCCTACAGAAACTCCATTCGCGAATTTTAAAAATCCGAGATAGCCAAACTGTTGCTCTCGAAGAGTACATCAATTTAAAAAAAAAGTTTCTCTCTAAGCCCAATAGAACCCGACTTTCATAGGGTCAAATTTCACGAATTTGACACATTCCGGCCGCGGAAATTCCCTATACCGTTGCACCGAATTTCAAACCGCTCACACAGTACTTCCCATTGAGACACATGAACAATCCCCCTCAAGCGTTTTCTCGTAGCTCAAATTTGACGCCGGCGCAAGCGACCGAAATTTCGATGGGGGCCGCCCCAATGGTCACGAAAATGGGCCAAACTTTGACCCCCCATATCTCGGTCCCTAATTGTCCGATCGAAGTGAAATTTGAAACGTGGCCTAACAGGGTTTCCGCCTTCCTCCACATGCTCGCCAATCACGGCTCACCATGGGGGGTGTCCGGGCCTTTTCGGGGTAATTTTAAAACAAAAACTCGCGAAAATCTCCGAAACGGTTCAATAGAATGTCGGAAATTTTGGTGTGAAAGGGCTCCCTATTTTTACCTACAAAGCCTCCAAATTTGGTGGTCCTAGCTTCCATAGTTTTTTTATGGCGAATTTTTGAATGTTTAAAAAGTAGCCAAAAAATCGAACGGAAATTCCGTACAGAAACTCTATTCGCGAATTTTAAAAATCCGAGATAGCCAAAATGTTGCTCTCGAAGAGTACATCAATTTAAAAAAAAGTTTCTCTTTAGGACAATAGGACCCGACTTTCATAGGGTCAAAATTTACGAATTTGACACATATCGGCCGCGACAATTCCCTATAACCTTTGCACCGAATTTCAAACCGCTCACACAGTACTTCCCATTGAGACACATGAACAATCCCCCGCAAGCGTTTTCTCGTAGCTCAAATTTGACCCCGGCGCAAGCGTCCGAAATTTCGATGGGGTGACGGAAATAGTCACGAAAATGGGCCAAAATTTGACCCCCCATATCTCGGGCCCTAATTTTCCGATCGACTTGAAATTTGAAAACTGGCCTAACAGGGTTTCGGCCTTCCTCCCCATGCTCGCCAATCGCGGCTCAGCATGGGGTGTCCGGGCCTTTTCGCCGTAATGTTAAAACAAAAAACTCGCAAAAATCTCCGAAACGGTTCGACGGAATGTCCCAAATTTTGGTGTGAAAGGGCTCTCTGTATTTACCTACAAACCCTCCAAATTTGGTGGTCCTAGCTTCCATAGTTTTTTTATGGCGAATTTTTGTAGGTTTAAAAAATAGCCCAAAAATCGAACGGAAATTCCCTACAGAAACTCCATTCGCGAATTTTAAAAATCCGAGATAGCCAAAATGTTGCTCTCGAAGACTACATCAATTTAAAAAAAAAAGTTTCTCTCTAGGCCCAATAGGACCCGACTTTCATAGGGTCAAAGTTCACGAATTTGACACATTTCGGCCGCGACAAATCCCTATAACCATTGCACCGAATTTCAAACCGCTCACACAGTACTTCCCATTGAGACACACGAACAATCCCCCGCAAGCGTTTTCTCATAGCTCAATTTTTGACCCCGGCGCAAGCGTCCGAAATTTCGATGGGGTCAAGAGATGGGCCAAACTTTGACCCCCCATATCTCGGGCCCTAATTGTCCGATCGACTTGAAATTTGAAAAGTGGCCTAACAGGGTTTTGGCCTTCCTCCCCATGCTCGCCAATCGCGGGTCACCATGGGGGGTCCGGGACTTTTCGCCGTAATTTTAAAACAAAAACTCGCGAATATCTCCAAAACGGTTCGATAGAATGTCGCAAATTTTGGTGTGAAAGGGCTCCCTATTTTTACCTACAAACGCTCCAAATTTGGTGGTCCTAGCTTCCATAGTTTTGTTATGGCGAATTTTTGAATGTTTAAAAAATAGCCCAAAAATCGAACGGAAATTTCCTACAGAAACTCCATTAGCGAATTTTAAAAATCCGAGATAGCCAAAATGTTGCTCTCGAAGAGTACATCAATTTAAAAAAAGTTTCTCTCTAGGCCCAATAGGACACGACTTTCATAGGGTCAAAGTTCACGAATTTGACATATTTCGGCCGCGACAATTCCCTATAACCGTTGCACCGAATTTCAAACCGCTCGCACAGTACTTCCCATGGAGACACATGAACAATCCCCCACAAGCGTTTTCTCGTAGCTCAATTTTTGACCCCGGCGCAAGCGACCGAAATTTCGATGGGGGCCGCCCCAATGGTCACGGAAATGGGCCAAAATTTGACCCCCCCATATCTCGGGCCCTAATTGCCCGCTCGACTTGAAATTTGAAACGTGGCCTAACAGGGTTTCGGCCTTCCTCCCCATGTTCGCCAATCGCGGCTCACCATGGGGGTTCCAGGCCTTTTCGCCGTAATGTTAAAACAAAAACTCGCGAATATCTCCGAAACGGTTCAATAGAAAGTCGCAAATTTTGGTGTGAAAGGGCTCCCTATTTTTACCTACAAACCCTCCAAATTTGGTGGCCCTAGCTTCCATAGTTTTGTTATGGCGAATTTTTGAATGTTTAAAAAATTGCCCCAAAATGAAACGGAAATTCCCTACAGAAACTCCATTCGCGAATTTTAAAAATCCGAGATAGCCAAACTGTTGCTCTCGAAGAGTACATCAATTTAAAAAAAAGTTACTCTCTAAGCCCAATAGAACCCGACTTTCATAGGGTCAAAGTTCACGAATTTGACACATTCCGGCCGCGGCAATTCCCTATACCGTTGCACCGAATTTCAAACCGCTCACACAGTACTTCCCATTGAGACACATGAACAATCCCCCGCAAGCGTTTTCTCGTAGCTCAAATTTGACGCCGGCGCAAGCGACCGAAATTTCGATGGGGGCCGCCCCAATGGTCACGGAAATGGGCCAAACTTTGACTCCCCCCATATCTCGGGCCCTAATTGTCCGCTCGACTTGAAATTTGAAACGTGGCCTAACAGGGTTTCGGCCTTCCTCCCCATGCTCGGCAATCGCGGCTCACCATGGGGGGTCCAGGCCTTTTCGCCGTAATGTTAAAACAAAAACTCGCGAATATCTCCGAAACGGTTCGATAGAATGTCGCAAATTTTGGTGGGAAAGGGCTCCCTATTTTTACCTACAAACGCTCCAAATTTGGTGGTCCTAGCTTCCATAGTTTTGTTATGGCGAATTTTTGAATGTTTAAAAAATAGCCCAAAAATCGAACGGAAATTTCGTACAGAAACTCCATTAGCGAATTTTAAAAATCCGAGATAGCCAAAATGTTGCTCTCGAAGAGTACATCAATTTAAAAAAAAGTTTCTCTCTAGGCCGAATAGGACACGACTTTCATAGGGTCAAAGTTCACGAATTTGACACATTTCGGCCGCGACAATTCCCTATAACCGTTGCACCGAATTTCAAACCGCTCGCACAGTACTTCCCATTGAGACACATGAACAATCCCCCACAAGCGTTTTCTCGTAGCTCAATTTTTGACCCCGGCGCAAGCGACCGAAATTTCGATGGGGGCCGCCCCAATGATCACGGAAATGGGCCAAAATTTGACCCCCCCCCATATCTCGGGCCCTAATTGCCCGCTCGACTTGAAATTTGAAACATGGCCTAACAGGGTTTCGGCCTTCCTCCCCATGTTCGCCAATCGCGGCTCACCATGGGGGTTCCAGGCCTTTTCGCCATAATGTTAAAACAAAAACTCGCGAATATCTCCGAAACGGTTCAATAGAAAGTCGCAAATTTTGGTGTGAAAGGGCTCCCTATTTTTACCTACAAAGCCTCCAAATTTGGTGGTCCCGGCTTCCATAGTTTTTTTATGGCGAATTTTTGAATGTTTAAAAAGTAGCCCAAAAATCGAACGGAAATTTCGTACAGAAACTCCATTCGCGAATTTTAAAAATCCGAGATAGCCAAAATGTTGCTCTCGAAGAGTACATCAATTTAAAAAAAAAAGTTTCTCTCTAGGACCAATAGGACCCGACTTTCATAGAGTCAAAGTTCACGAATTTGACACATTTCGGCCGCGACAATTCCCTATAACCGTTGCACCGAAGTTCAAACCGCTCACACAGTACTTCCCATTGAGACAAATGAACTATCCCTCGCAAGCGTTTTCTCGTAGCTCAAATTTTGACCCCGGTGCAAGCCTCCGAAATTTCGATGGGGTCACGGAAATGGGCCAAATTTTGACCCCCCATATCTCGGGCCCTAATTGTCCGATCAACTTGAAATTTGAAACGTGGCCTAACAGGGTTTCGGCCTTCCTCCCCATGCTCGCCAATCGCGGCTCACCATGGGGGGGTCCGGGCCTTTTCGGCGTAATGTTAAAACAAAAACTCGCGAAAATCTCCGAAACGTTTCAACGGAATGTCCCAAATTTTGGTGTGAAAGGGCTTCCTATTTTTACTTACAAACCCTCCAAATTCGGTGGTCCTAGCTTCCATAGTTTTGTTATGGCGAATTTTTGAATGTTTAAAAAATTGCCCCAAAATGGAACGGAAATTTCCTACAGAAACTCCATTCGCGAATTTTAAAAATCCGAGATAGCCAAACTGTTGCTCTCGAAGAGTACATCAATTTAAAAAAAAAGTTTCTCTCTAAGCCCAATAGAACCCGACTTTCATAGGGTCAAAGTTCACGAATTTGACACATTCCGGCCGCGGCAATTCCCTATACCGTTGCACCGAATTTCAAACCGCTCACACAGTACTTCCCATTGAGACACATGAACAATCCCCCGCAAGCGTTTTCTCGTAGCTCAAATTTGACGCCGGCGCAAGCGACCGAAATTTCGATGGGGGCCGCCCCAATGGTCACGGAAATGGGCCAAAATTTGACCCCCCCATATCTCGGGCCCTAATTGTCCGCTCGACTTGAAATTTGAAACGTGGCCTAACAGGGTTTCGGCCTTCCTCCCCATGCTCGACAATCGCGGCTCACCATGGGGGGTCCAGGCCTTTTCGCCGTAATGTTAAAACAAAAACTCGCGAATATCTCCGAAACGGTTCGATAGAATGTCGCAAATTTTGGTGGGAAAGGGCTCCCTATTTTTACCTACAAACGCTCCAAATTTGGTGGTCCTAGCTTCCATAGTTTTGTTATGGCGAATTTTTGAATGTTTAAAAAATAGCCCAAAAATCGAACGGAAATTTCCTACAGAAACTCCATTAGCGAATTTTAAAAATCCGAGATAGCCAAAATGTTGCTCTCGAAGAGTACATCAATTTAAAAAAAAAGTTTCTCTCTAGGCCCAATAGGACACGACTTTCATAGGGTCAAAGTTCACGAATTTGACACATTTCGGCCGCGACAATTCTCTATAACCGTTGCACCGAATTTCAAACCGCTCGCACAGTACTTCCCATTGAGACACATGAACAATCCCCCACAAGCGTTTTCTCGTAGCTCAATTTTTGACCCCGGCGCAAGCGACCGAAATTTCGATGGGGGCCGCCCCAATGATCACGGGAAATGGGCCAAAATTTGACCCCACCCATATCTCGGGCCCTAATTGCCCGCTCGACTTGAAATTTGAAACGTGGCCTAACAGAGTTTCGGCCTTCCTCCCCATGTTCGCCAATCGCGGCTCACCATGGGGGTTCCAGGCCTTTTCGCCGTAATGTTAAAACAAAAACTCGCGAATATCTCCGAAACGGTTCAATAGAAAGTCGCAAATTTTGGTGGGAAAGGGCTCCCTATTTTTACCTACAAACGCTCCAAATTTGGTGGTCCTGGCTTCCATAGTTTTTTTATGGCGAATTTTTGAATGTTTAAAAAGTAGCCCAAAAATCGAACGGAAATTTCGTACAGAAACTCCATTCGCGAATTTTAAAAATCCGAGATAGCCAAAATGTTGCTCTCGAAGAGTACATCAATTTAAAAAAATAGTTTCTCTCTAGGACCAATAGGACCCGACTTTCATAGGGTCAAAGTTAACGAATTTGACACATTTCGGCCGCGACAATTCCCTATAACCGTTGCACCGAAGTTCAAACCGCTCACACAGTACTTCCCATTGAGACAAATGAACTATCCCTCGCAAGCGTTTTCTCGTAGCTCAAATTTTGACCCCGGTGCAAGCCTCCGAAATTTCGATGGGGTCACGGAAATGGGCCAAATTTTGACCCCCCATATCTCGGGCCCTAATTGTCCGATCGACTTGAAATTTGAAACGTGGCCTAACAGGGTTTCGGCCTTCCTCCCCATGCTCGCCAATCGCGGCTCACCATGGGGGGGGTTCCGGGCCTTTTCGGCGTAATGTTAAAACAAAAACTCGCGAAAATCTCCGAAACGTTTCGACGGAATGTCCCAAATTTTGGTGTGAAAGGGCTTGCTATTTTTACCTACAAACCCTCCAAATTCGGTGGTCCTACCTTCCATAGTTTTTTATGGCGAATTTTTGAAGTTTTAAAAAATAGCCCAAAAATCGAACGGAAATTCCCTACAGAAACTCCATTCGCGAATTTTAAAAATCCGAGATAGCCAAAATGTTGCTCTCAAAGAGTACATCAATTTAAAAAAAAAGTTTCTCTCTAGGCCCAATACGACCCGACTTTCATAGAGTCAAAGTTCACGAATTTGACACATTACGGCCGCGACAATTCCCTATAAACGTTGCACCGAATTTCAAACCTCTCACGCAGTACTTCCCATTGAGACACATGAACTATCCCCCGCAAGCGTTTTCTCGTAGCTCAAATTTTGACCCCGGCGCAAGCGTCCGAAATTTCGATGGGGTCACGGAAATGGGCCAAATTTTGACCCCCCATATCTCGGGCCCTAATTGTCCGATCGACTTGAAATTTGAAACGTGGCCTAACAGGGTTTCGGCCTTCCTCCCCATGCTCGCCAATCGCGGGTCACCATGGGGGGTCCGGGCATTTTCGCCGTTATATTAAAACAAAAACTCGCGAATATCTCCGAAACGGTTCGATAGAATGTCGCAAATTTTGGTGTGAAAGGGCTCCCTATTTTTACCTACAAACCCTCCAAATTTGGTGGTCCTAGCTTCCATAGTTTTTTTCTGGCGAATTCTTGAAGGTTTAAAAAATAGCCCAAAAATCGAACGGAAATTCCCTACAGAAACTCCATTCGCGAAATTTAAAAATCCGAGATAGCCAAAATGTTGCTCTCGAAGAGTACATCAATTTAAAAAAAAGTTTCTTTCTAGGCCCAATAGGACCCGACTTTCATAGGGTCAAAGTTCACGAATTTGACACATTTCGGCCGCGACAATTCGCTATAACCGTTGCACCGAATTTCAAACCGCTCAGGCAGTACTTCCCATTGAGACACATGAACAATCCCCCGCAAGCGTTTTCTCGTAGCTCAAATTTGACCCCGGCGCAAGCGTCCGAAATTTCGATGGGGTCACGGAAATGGGCCAAATTTTGACCCCCATATCTCGGGCCCTAATTGTCCGATCGACTTGAAATTTGAAACGTGCCCTAACAGGGTTTCGGCCTTCCTCCCCATGCTCGCCAATCGCGGCTCACCATGGGGGGTCCATGCCTTTTCGCCGTAATTTTAAAACAAAAACTCGCGAATATCTCCGAAACGGTTCGATAGAATGTCGCAAATTTCGGTGTGAAAGGGCTCCCTATTTTTACCTACAAACGCTCCAAATTTGGTGGTCCTAGCTTCCATAGTTTTGTTATGGCGAATTTTTGAATGTTTAAAAAATAGCCCAAAAATCGAACGGAAATTCCCTACAGAAACTCCATTTGCGAATTTTAAAAATCCGAGATAGCCAAAATGTTGCTCTCGAAGAGTACATCAATTTTAAAAAAAAGTTTCTCTCTAGGCCCAATAGGACCCGACATTCATAGGGTCAAAGTTCACGAATTTGACACATTTCGGCTGCGACAATTCCCTATAACCGTTGCACCGAATTTCAAACCGCTCACACAGTACTTCCCATTGAGACACATGAACAATCCCCCGCAAGCGTTTTCTCGTAGCTCAAATTTGACCCCGGCGCAAGCGACCGAAATTTCGATGCCGGCCGCCCCAATGTTTACGGAAATGGGCCAAAATTTGACCCCCCATATCTCGGGCCCTAATTGTCCGCTCGACTTGAAATTTGAAACGTGGCCTAACAGGGTTTCGGCCTTCCTCCCCATGCTCGACAATCGCGGCTCACCATGGGGGGTCCAGGCCTTTTCGCCGTAATGTTAAAACAAAAACTCGCGAATATCTCCGAAACGGTTCGATAGAATGTCGCAAATTTTGGTGGGAAAGGGCTCCCTATTTTTACCTACAAACGCTCCAAATTTGGTGGTCCTAGCTTCCATAGTTTTGTTATGGCGAATTTTTGAATGTTTAAAAAATAGCCCAAAAATCGAACGGAAATTTCCTACAGAAACTCCATTAGCGAATTTTAAAAATCCGAGATAGCCAAAATGTTGCTCTCGAAGAGTACATCAATTTAAAAAAAAAGTTTCTCTCTAGGCCCAATAGGACACGACTTTCATAGGGTCAAAGTTCACGAATTTGACACATTTCGGCCGCGACAATTCTCTATAACCGTTGCACCGAATTTCAAACCGCTCGCACAGTACTTCCCATTGAGACACATGAACAATCCCCCACAAGCGTTTTCTCGTAGCTCAATTTTTGACCCCGGCGCAAGCGACCGAAATTTCGATGGGCGCCGCCCCAATGATCACGGGAAATGGGCCAAAATTTGACCCCACCCATATCTCGGGCCCTAATTGCCCGCTCGACTTGAAATTTGAAACGTGGCCTAACAGAGTTTCGGCCTTCCTCCCCATGTTCGCCAATCGCGGCTCACCATGGGGGTTCCAGGCCTTTTCGCCGTAATGTTAAAACAAAAACTCGCGAATATCTCCGAAACGGTTCAATAGAAAGTCGCAAATTTTGGTGGGAAAGGGCTCCCTATTTTTACCTACAAACGCTCCAAATTTGGTGGTCCTGGCTTCCATAGTTTTTTTATGGCGAATTTTTGAATGTTTAAAAAGTAGCCCAAAAATCGAACGGAAATTTCGTACAGAAACTCCATTCGCGAATTTTAAAAATCCGAGATAGCCAAAATGTTGCTCTCGAAGAGTACATCAATTTAAAAAAATAGTTTCTCTCTAGGACCAATAGGACCCGACTTTCATAGGGTCAAAGTTAACGAATTTGACACATTTCGGCCGCGACAATTCCCTATAACCGTTGCACCGAAGTTCAAACCGCTCACACAGTACTTCCCATTGAGACAAATGAACTATCCCTCGCAAGCGTTTTCTCGTAGCTCAAATTTTGACCCCGGTGCAAGCCTCCGAAATTTCGATGGGGTCACGGAAATGGGCCAAATTTTGACCCCCCATATCTCGGGCCCTAATTGTCCGATCGACTTGAAATTTGAAACGTGGCCTAACAGGGTTTCGGCCTTCCTCCCCATGCTCGCCAATCGAGGCTCACCATGGGGGGGGTTCCGGGCCTTTTCGGCGTAATGTTAAAACAAAAACTCGCGAAAATCTCCGAAACGTTTCGACGGAATGTCCCAAATTTTGGTGTGAAAGGGCTTGCTATTTTTACCTACCAACCCTCCAAATTCGGTGGTCCTACCTTCCATAGTTTTTTATGGCGAATTTTTGAAGTTTTAAAAAATAGCCCAAAAATCGAACGGAAATTCCCTACAGAAACTCCATTCGCGAATTTTAAAAATCCGAGATAGCCAAAATGTTGCTCTCAAAGAGTACATCAATTTAAAAAAAAAGTTTCTCTCTAGGCCCAATACGACCCGACTTTCATAGAGTCAAAGTTCACGAATTTGACACATTTCGGCCGCGACAATTCCCTATAAACGTTGCACCGAATTTCAAACCTCTCACGCAGTACTTCCCATTGAGACACATGAACTATCCCCCGCAAGCGTTTTCTCGTAGCTCAAATTTTGACCCCGGCGCAAGCGTCCGAAATTTCGATGGGGTCACGGAAATGGGCCAAATTTTGACCCCCCATATCTCGGGCCCTAATTGTCCGATCGACTTGAAATTTGAAACGTGGCCTAACAGGGTTTCGGCCTTCCTCCCCATGCTCGCCAATCGCGGGTCACCATGGGGGGTCCGGGCATTTTCGCCGTTATATTAAAACAAAAACTCGCGAATATCTCCGAAACGGTTCGATAGAATGTCGCAAATTTTGGTGTGAAAGGGCTCCCTATTTTTACCTACAAACCCTCCAAATTTGGTGGTCCTAGCTTCCATAGTTTTTTTCTGGCGAATTCTTGAAGGTTTAAAAAATAGCCCAAAAATCGAACGGAAATTCCCTACAGAAACTCCATTCGCGAAATTTAAAAATCCGAGATAGCCAAAATGTTGCTCTCGAAGAGTACATCAATTTAAAAAAAAGTTTCTTTCTAGGCCCAATAGGACCCGACTTTCATAGGGTCAAAGTTCACGAATTTGACACATTTCGGCCGCGACAATTCGCTATAACCGTTGCACCGAATTTCAAACCGCTCAGGCAGTACTTCCCATTGAGACACATGAACAATCCCCCGCAAGCGTTTTCTCGTAGCTCAAATTTGACCCCGGCGCAAGCGTCCGAAATTTCGATGGGGTCACGGAAATGGGCCAAATTTTGACCCCCATATCTCGGGCCCTAATTGTCCGATCGACTTGAAATTTGAAACGTGCCCTAACAGGGTTTCGGCCTTCCTCCCCATGCTCGCCAATCGCGGCTCACCATGGGGGGTCCATGCCTTTTCGCCGTAATTTTAAAACAAAAACTCGCGAATATCTCCGAAACGGTTCGATAGAATGTCGCAAATTTCGGTGTGAAAGGGCTCCCTATTTTTACCTACAAACGCTCCAAATTTGGTGGTCCTAGCTTCCATAGTTTTGTTATGGCGAATTTTTGAATGTTTAAAAAATAGCCCAAAAATCGAACGGAAATTCCCTACAGAAACTCCATTTGCGAATTTTAAAAATCCGAGATAGCCAAAATGTTGCTCTCGAAGAGTACATCAATTTTAAAAAAAAGTTTCTCTCTAGGCCCAATAGGACCCGACATTCATAGGGTCAAAGTTCACGAATTTGACACATTTCGGCTGCGACAATTCCCTATAACCGTTGCACCGAATTTCAAACCGCTCACACAGTACTTCCCATTGAGACACATGAACAATCCCCCGCAAGCGTTTTCTCGTAGCTCAAATTTGACCCCGGCGCAAGCGACCGAAATTTCGATGCCGGCCGCCCCAATGTTTACGGAAATGGGCCAAAATTTGACCCCCCATATCTCGGGCCCTAATTGTCCGCTCGACTTGAAATTTGAAACGTGGCCTAACAGGGTTTCGGCCTTCCTCCCCATGCTCGACAATCGCGGCTCACCATGGGGGGTCCAGGCCTTTTCGCCGTAAAGTTAAAACAAAAACTCGCGAATATCTCCGAAACGGTTCGATAGAATGTCGCAAGTTTTGGTGTGAAAGGGCTCCCTATTTTTACCTACAAACGCTCCAAATTTGGTGGTCCTAGCTTCCATAGTTTTGTTATGGCGAATTTTCGAATGTTTAAAAAATAGCCCAAAAATCGAACGGAAATTTCGTACAGAAACTCCATTAGCGAATTTTAAAAATCCGAGATAGCCAAAATGTTGCTCTCGAAGAGTACATCAATTTAAAAAAAAGTTTCTCTCTAGGCCCAATAGGACACGACTTTCATAGGGTCAAAGTTCACGAATTTGACACATTTCGGCCGTGACAATTCCCTATAACCGTTGCACCGAATTTTAAACCGCTCACACAGTACTTCCCATTGAGACACATGAACAATCCCCCGCAAGCGTTTTCTCGTTGCTCAATTTTTGACCCCGGCGCAAGCGTCCGAAATTTCGATGGGGTCTCGGAAATAATCACGAAAATGGCCCAAAATTTGACCCCCCATATCTCGGGCCCTAATTGGCCGATAGACTTGAAATTTGAAACGTGGCCTAACAGGGTTTCGGCCTTCCTCCCCATGCTCGCCAATGGCGGCTCACCATGGGGGGGTCCGGGCCTTTTCGGCGTAATGTTAAAACAAAACTCGCGAAAATCTCCGAAAAGTTTCGTCGGAATGTCCCAAATTTTGGTGTGAAAGGGCTTCCTATTTTTACCTACAAACCCTCCAAATTCGGTGGTCCTACCTTCCATAGTTTTTTATGGCGAATTTTTGAATGTTTAAAAAGTAGCCCAAAAATCGAACGGAAATTTCGTACAGAAACTCCATTCGCGAATTTTAAAAATCCGAGATAGCCAAAATGTTGCTCTCGAAGAGTACATCAATTTAAAAAAAAAGTTTCTCTCTAGGCCCAATACGACCCGACTTTCATAGAGTCAAAGTTCACGAATTTGACACATTTCGGCCGCGACAATTCCCTATAACCGTTGCACCGAATTTCAAACCGCTCGCACAGTACTTCCCATTGAGACACATGAACAATCCCCCACAAGCGTTTTCTCGTAGCTCAATTTTTGACCCCGGCGCAAGCGACCGAAATTTCGATGGGGGCCGCCCCAATGATCACGGAAATGGGCCAAAATTTGACCCCCCCCCATATCTCGGGCCCTAATTGCCCGCTCGACTTGAAATTTGAAACATGGCCTAACAGGGTTTCGGCCTTCCTCCCCATGTTCGCCAATCGCGGCTCACCATGGGGGTTCCAGGCATTTTCGCCATAATGTTAAAAAAAAAACTCGCGAATATCTCCGAAACGGTTCGATAGAATGTCGCAAATTTTGGTGGGAAAGGGCTCCCTATTTTTACCTACAAACGCTCCAAATTTGGTGGTCCTAGCTTCCATAGTTTTGTTATGGCGAATTTTTGAATGTTTAAAAAATAGCCCAAAAATCGAACGGAAATTTCCTACAGAAACTCCATTAGCGAATTTTAAAAATCCGAGATAGCCAAAATGTTGCTCTCGAAGAGTACATCAATTTAAAAAAAAAGTTTCTCTCTAGGCCCAATAGGACACGACTTTCATAGGGTCAAAGTTCACGAATTTGACACATTTCGGCCGCGACAATTCTCTATAACCGTTGCACCGAATTTCAAACCGCTCGCACAGTACTTCCCATTGAGACACATGAACAATCCCCCACAAGCGTTTTCTCGTAGCTCAATTTTTGACCCCGGCGCAAGCGACCGAAATTTCGATGGGGGCCGCCCCAATGATCACGGGAAATGGGCCAAAATTTGACCCCACCCATATCTCGGGCCCTAATTGCCCGCTCGACTTGAAATTTGAAACGTGGCCTAACAGGGTTTCGGCCTTCCTCCCCATGTTCGCCAATCGCGGCTCACCATGGGGGTTCCAGGCCTTTTCGCCGTAATGTTAAAACAAAAACTCGCGAATATCTCCGAAACGGTTCCATAGAAAGTCGCAAATTTTGGTGTGAAAGGGCTCCCTATTTTTACCTACAAAGCCTCCAAATTTGGTGATCCTGGCTTCCATAGTTTTTTTATGGCGAATTTTTGAATGTTTAAAAAGTAGCCCAAAAATCGAACGGAAATTTCGTACAGAAACTCCATTCGCGAATTTTAAAAATCCGAGATAGCCAAAATGTTGCTCTCGAAGAGTACATCAATTTAAAAAAAAAGTTTCTCTCTAGGACCAATAGGACCCGACTTTCATAGGGTCAAAGTTAACGAATTTGACACATTTCGGCCGCGACAATTCCCTATAACCGTTGCACCGAAGTTCAAACCGCTCACACAGTACTTCCCATTGAGACAAATGAACTATCCCTCGCAAGCGTTTTCTCGTAGCTCAAATTTTGACCCCGGTGCAAGCCTCCGAAATTTCGATGGGGTCACGGAAATGGGCCAAATTTTGACCCCCCATATCTCGGGCCCTAATTGTCCGATCGACTTGAAATTTGAAACGTGGCCTAACAGGGTTTCGGCCTTCCTCCCCATGCTCGCCAATCGCGGCTCACCATGGGGGGGGGGTTCCGGGCCTTTTCGGCGTAATGTTAAAACAAAAACTCGCGAAAATCTCCGAAACGTTTCGACGGAATGTCCCAAATTTTGGTGTGAAAGGGCTTCCTATTTTTACCTACAAACCCTCCAAATTTGGTGGTCCTAGCTTCCATAGTTTTTTTCTGGCGAATTCTTGAAGGTTTAAAAAATAGCCCAAAAATCGAACGGAAATTCCCTACAGAAACTCCATTCGCGAAATTTAAAAATCCGAGATAGCCAAAATGTTGCTCTCGAAGAGTACATCAATTTAAAAAAAAGTTTCTTTCTAGGCCCAATAGGACCCGACTTTCATAGGGTCAAAGTTCACGAATTTGACACATTTCGGCCGCGACGATTCGCTATAACCGTTGCACCGAATTTCAAACCGCTCAGGCAGTACTTCCCATTGAGACACATGAACAATCCCCCGCAAGCGTTTTCTCGTAGCTCAAATTTGACCCCGGCGCAAGCGTCCGAAATTTCGATGGGGTCACGGAAATGGGCCAAATTTTGACCCCCATATCTCGGGCCCTAATTGTCCGATCGACTTGAAATTTGAAACGTGCCCTAACAGGGTTTCGGCCTTCCTCCCCATGCTCGCCAATCGCGGCTCACCATGGGGGGTCCATGCCTTTTCGCCGTAATTTTAAAACAAAAACTCGCGAAAATCTCCGAAACGTTTCGACGGAATGTCCCAAATTTTGGTGTGAAAGGGCTTGCTATTTTTACCTACCAACCCTCCAAATTCGGTGGTCCTACCTTCCATAGTTTTTTATGGCGAATTTTTGAAGTTTTAAAAAATAGCCCAAAAATCGAACGGAAATTCCCTACAGAAACTCCATTCGCGAATTTTAAAAATCCGAGATAGCCAAAATGTTGCTCTCAAAGAGTACATCAATTTAAAAAAAAAGTTTCTCTCTAGGCCCAATACGACCCGACTTTCATAGAGTCAAAGTTCACGAATTTGACACATTTCGGCCGCGACAATTCCCTATAAACGTTGCACCGAATTTCAAACCTCTCACGCAGTACTTCCCATTGAGACACATGAACTATCCCCCGCAAGCGTTTTCTCGTAGCTCAAATTTTGACCCCGGCGCAAGCGTCCGAAATTTCGATGGGGTCACGGAAATGGGCCAAATTTTGACCCCCCATATCTCGGGCCCTAATTGTCCGATCGACTTGAAATTTGAAACGTGGCCTAACAGGGTTTCGGCCTTCCTCCCCATGCTCGCCAATCGCGGGTCACCATGGGGGGTCCGGGCATTTTCGCCGTTATATTTAAACAAAAACTCGCGAATATCTCCGAAACGGTTCGATAGAATGTCGCAAATTTTGGTGTGAAAGGGCTCCCTATTTTTACCTTCAAACCCTCCAAATTTGGTGGTCCTAGCTTCCATAGTTTTTTTCTGGCGAATTCTTGAAGGTTTAAAAAATAGCCCAAAAATCGAACGGAAATTCCCTACAGAAACTCCATTCGCGAAATTTAAAAATCCGAGATAGCCAAAATGTTGCTCTCGAAGAGTACATCAATTTAAAAAAAAGTTTCTTTCTAGGCCCAATAGGACCCGACTTTCATAGGGTCAAAGTTCACGAATTTGACACATTTCGGCCGCGACAATTCGCTATAACCGTTGCACCGAATTTCAAACCGCTCAGGCAGTACTTCCCATTGAGACACATGAACAATCCCCCGCAAGCGTTTTCTCGTAGCTCAAATTTGACCCCGGCGCAAGCGTCCGAAATTTCGATGGGGTCACGGAAATGGGCCAAATTTTGACCCCCATATCTCGGGCCCTAATTGTCCGATCGACTTGAAATTTGAAACGTGCCCTAACAGGGTTTCGGCCTTCCTCCCCATGCTCGCCAATCGCGGCTCACCATGGGGGGTCCATGCCTTTTCGCCGTAATTTTAAAACAAAAACTCGCGAATATCTCCGAAACGGTTCGATAGAATGTCGCAAATTTCGGTGTGAAAGGGCTCCCTATTTTTACCTACAAACGCTCCAAATTTGGTGGTCCTAGCTTCCATAGTTTTGTTATGGCGAATTTTTGAATGTTTAAAAAATAGCCCAAAAATCGAACGGAAATTCCCTACAGAAACTCCATTTGCGAATTTTAAAAATCCGAGATAGCCAAAATGTTGCTCTCGAAGAGTACATCAATTTTAAAAAAAAGTTTCTCTCTAGGCCCAATAGGACCCGACATTCATAGGGTCAAAGTTCACGAATTTGACACATTTCGGCTGCGACAATTCCCTATAACCGTTGCACCGAATTTCAAACCGCTCACACAGTACTTCCCATTGAGACACATGAACAATCCCCCGCAAGCGTTTTCTCGTAGCTCAAATTTGACCCCGGCGCAAGCGACCGAAATTTCGATGCCGGCCGCCCCAATGTTTACGGAAATGGGCCAAAATTTGACCCCCCATATCTCGGGCCCTAATTGTCCGCTCGACTTGAAATTTGAAACGTGGCCTAACAGGGTTTCGGCCTTCCTCCCCATGCTCGACAATCGCGGCTCACCATGGGGGGTCCAGGCCTTTTCGCCGTAAAGTTAAAACAAAAACTCGCGAATATCTCCGAAACGGTTCGATAGAATGTCGCAAGTTTTGGTGTGAAAGGGCTCCCTATTTTTACCTACAAACGCTCCAAATTTGGTGGTCCTAGCTTCCATAGTTTTGTTATGGCGAATTTTCGAATGTTTAAAAAATAGCCCAAAAATCGAACGGAAATTTCGTACAGAAACTCCATTAGCGAATTTTAAAAATCCGAGATAGCCAAAATGTTGCTCTCGAAGAGTACATCAATTTAAAAAAAAGTTTCTCTCTAGGCCCAATAGGACACGACTTTCATAGGGTCAAAGTTCACGAATTTGACACATTTCGGCCGTGACAATTCCCTATAACCGTTGCACCGAATTTTAAACCGCTCACACAGTACTTCCCATTGAGACACATGAACAATCCCCCGCAAGCGTTTTCTCGTTGCTCAATTTTTGACCCCGGCGCAAGCGTCCGAAATTTCGATGGGGTCTCGGAAATAATCACGAAAATGGCCCAAAATTTGACCCCCCATATCTCGGGCCCTAATTGGCCGATAGACTTGAAATTTGAAACGTGGCCTAACAGGGTTTCGGCCTTCCTCCCCATGCTCGCCAATGGCGGCTCACCATGGGGGGGTCCGGGCCTTTTCGGCGTAATGTTAAAACAAAACTCGCGAAAATCTCCGAAAAGTTTCGTCGGAATGTCCCAAATTTTGGTGTGAAAGGGCTTCCTATTTTTACCTACAAACCCTCCAAATTCGGTGGTCCTACCTTCCATAGTTTTTTATGGCGAATTTTTGAATGTTTAAAAAGTAGCCCAAAAATCGAACGGAAATTTCGTACAGAAACTCCATTCGCGAATTTTAAAAATCCGAGATAGCCAAAATGTTGCTCTCGAAGAGTACATCAATTTAAAAAAAAAGTTTCTCTCTAGGCCCAATACGACCCGACTTTCATAGAGTCAAAGTTCACGAATTTGACACATTTCGGCCGCGACAATTCCCTATAACCGTTGCACCGAATTTCAAACCGCTCGCACAGTACTTCCCATTGAGACACATGAACAATCCCCCGCAAGCGTTTTCTCGTAGCTCAAATTTGACGCCGGCGCAAGCGACCGAAATTTCGATGGGGGCCGCCCCAATGGTCACGGAAATGGGCCAAAATTTGACCCCCCCATATCTCGGGCCCTAATTGTCCGCTCGACTTGAAATTTGAAACGTGGCCTAACAGGGTTTCGGCCTTCCTCCCCATGCTCGACAATCGCGGCTCACCATGGGGGGTCCAGGCCTTTTCGCCGTAATGTTAAAAAAAAAACTCGCGAATATCTCCGAAACGGTTCGATAGAATGTCGCAAATTTTGGTGGGAAAGGGCTCCCTATTTTTACCTACAAACGCTCCAAATTTGGTGGTCCTAGCTTCCATAGTTTTGTTATGGCGAATTTTTGAATGTTTAAAAAATAGCCCAAAAATCGAACGGAAATTTCCTACAGAAACTCCATTAGCGAATTTTAAAAATCCGAGATAGCCAAAATGTTGCTCTCGAAGAGTACATCAATTTAAAAAAAAAGTTTCTCTCTAGGCCCAATAGGACACGACTTTCATAGGGTCAAAGTTCACGAATTTGACACATTTCGGCCGCGACAATTCTCTATAACCGTTGCACCGAATTTCAAACCGCTCGCACAGTACTTCCCATTGAGACACATGAACAATCCCCCACAAGCGTTTTCTCGTAGCTCAATTTTTGACCCCGGCGCAAGCGACCGAAATTTCGATGGGGGCCGCCCCAATGATCACGGGAAATGGGCCAAAATTTGACCCCACCCATATCTCGGGCCCTAATTGCCCGCTCGACTTGAAATTTGAAACGTGGCCTAACAGGGTTTCGGCCTTCCTCCCCATGTTCGCCAATCGCGGCTCACCATGGGGGTTCCAGGCCTTTTCGCCGTAATGTTAAAACAAAAACTCGCGAATATCTCCGAAACGGTTCAATAGAAAGTCGCAAATTTTGGTGTGAAAGGGCTCCCTATTTTTACCTACAAAGCCTCCAAATTTGGTGATCCTGGCTTCCATAGTTTTTTTATGGCGAATTTTTGAATGTTTAAAAAGTAGCCCAAAAATCGAACGGAAATTTCGTACAGAAACTCCATTCGCGAATTTTAAAAATCCGAGATAGCCAAAATGTTGCTCTCGAAGAGTACATCAATTTAAAAAAAAAGTTTCTCTCTAGGACCAATAGGACCCGACTTTCATAGGGTCAAAGTTAACGAATTTGACACATTTCGGCCGCGACAATTCCCTATAACCGTTGCACCGAAGTTCAAACCGCTCACACAGTACTTCCCATTGAGACAAATGAACTATCCCTCGCAAGCGTTTTCTCGTAGCTCAAATTTTGACCCCGGTGCAAGCCTCCGAAATTTCGATGGGGTCACGGAAATGGGCCAAATTTTGACCCCCCATATCTCGGGCCCTAATTGTCCGATCGACTTGAAATTTGAAACGTGGCCTAACAGGGTTTCGGCCTTCCTCCCCATGCTCGCCAATCGCGGCTCACCATGGGGGGGGGTTCCGGGCCTTTTCGGCGTAATGTTAAAACAAAAACTCGCGAAAATCTCCGAAACGTTTCGACGGAATGTCCCAAAATTTGGTGTGAAAGGGCTTCCTATTTTTACCTACAAACCCTCCAAATTTGGTGGTCCTAGCTTCCATAGTTTTTTTCTGGCGAATTCTTGAAGGTTTAAAAAATAGCCCAAAAATCGAACGGAAATTCCCTACAGAAACTCCATTCGCGAAATTTAAAAATCCGAGATAGCCAAAATGTTGCTCTCGAAGAGTACATCAATTTAAAAAAAAGTTTCTTTCTAGGCCCAATAGGACCCGACTTTCATAGGGTCAAAGTTCACGAATTTGACACATTTCGGCCGCGACAATTCGCTATAACCGTTGCACCGAATTTCAAACCGCTCAGGCAGTACTTCCCATTGAGACACATGAACAATCCCCCGCAAGCGTTTTCTCGTAGCTCAAATTTGACCCCGGCGCAAGCGTCCGAAATTTCGATGGGGTCACGGAAATGGGCCAAATTTTGACCCCCATATCTCGGGCCCTAATTGTCCGATCGACTTGAAATTTGAAACGTGCCCTAACAGGGTTTCGGCCTTCCTCCCCATGCTCGCCAATCGCGGCTCACCATGGGGGGTCCATGCCTTTTCGCCGTAATTTTAAAACAAAAACTCGCGAATATCTCCGAAACGGTTCGATAGAATGTCGCAAATTTCGGTGTGAAAGGGCTCCCTATTTTTACCTAAAAACGCTCCAAATTTGGTGGTCCTAGCTTCCATAGTTTTGTTATGGCGAATTTTTGAATGTTTAAAAAATAGCCCAAAAATCGAACGGAAATTCCCTACAGAAACTCCATTTGCGAATTTTAAAAATCCGAGATAGCCAAAATGTTGCTCTCGAAGAGTACATCAATTTTAAAAAAAAGTTTCTCTCTAGGCCCAATAGGACCCGACATTCATAGGGTCAAAGTTCACGAATTTGACACATTTCGGCTGCGACAATTCCCTATAACCGTTGCACCGAATTTCAAACCGCTCACACAGTACTTCCCATTGAGACACATGAACATTCCCCCGCAAGCGTTTTCTCGTTGCTCAATTTTTGACCCCGGCGCAAGCGTCCGAAATTTCGATGGGGTCTCGGAAATAATCACGAAAATGGCCCAAAATTTGACCCCCCATATCTCGGGCCCTAATTGGCCGATCGACTTGAAATTTGAAACGTGGCCTAACAGGGTTTCGGCCTTCCTCCCCATGCTCGCCAATCGCGGCTCACCATGGGGGGGTCCGGGCCTTTCGGCGTAATGTTAAAACAAAACTCGCGAAAATCTCCGAAAAGTTTCGTCGGAATGTCCCAAATTTTGGTGTGAAAGGGCTTCCTATTTTTACCTACAAACCCTCCAAATTCGGTGGTCCTACCTTCCATAGTTTTTTATGGCGAATTTTTGAAGGTTTAAAAAATAGCCCAAAAAATCGAACGGAAATTCCCTACAGAAACTCCATTCGCGAATTTTAAAAATCCGAGATAGCCAAAATGTTGCTCTCAAAGAGTACATCAATTTAAAAAAAAAGTTTCTCTCTAGGCCCAATACGACCCGACTTTCATAGAGTCAAAGTTCACGAATTTGACACATTTCGGCCGCGACATTTCCCTATAACCGTTGCACCGAATTTCAAACCTCTCACGCAGTACTTCCCATTGAGACACATGAACTATCCCCCGCAAGCGTTTTCTCGTAGCTCAAATTTTGACCCCGGCGCAAGCGTCCGAAATTTCGATGGGGTCACGGAAATGGGCCAAATTTTGACCCCCCATATCTCGGGCCCTAATTATCCGATCGACTTGAAATTTGAAACGTGGCCTAACAGGGTTTCGGCCTTCCTCCCCATGCTCGCCAATCGCGGGTCACCATGGGGGGTCTTGGCCTTTTCGCCGTTATATTAAAACAAAAACTCGCGAATATCTCCGAAACGGTTCGATAGAATGTCGCAAATTTCGGTGTGAAAGGGCTCCCTATTTTTACCTACAAACGCTCCAAATTTGGTGGTCCTAGCTTCCATAGTTTTGTTATGGCGAATTTTTGAATGTTTAAAAAATAGCCCAAAAATCGAACGGAAATTCCCTACAGAAACTCCATTTGCGAATTTTAAAAATCCGAGATAGCCAAAATGTTGCTCTCAAAGAGTACATCAATTTAAAAAAAAGTTTCTTTCTAGGCCCAATAGGACCCGACTTTCATAGGGTCAAAGTTCACGAATTTGACACATTTCGGCCGCGACAATTCGCTATAACCGTTGCACCGAATTTCAAACCGCTCACGCAATACTTCCCATTGAGACACATGAACAATCCCCCGCAAGCGTTTTCTCGTAGCTCAATTTTTGACCCCGGCGCAAGCGTCCGAAATTTCGATGGGGTCACGGAAATAATCACGAAAATGGGCCAAACTTTGACCCCCCATATCTCGGTCCCTAATTGTCCGATCGACTTGAAATTTGAAACGTGGCCTAACAGGGTTTCGGCCTTCCTCCCCATGTTCGCCAATCGCGGCTCACCATGGGGGATCCAGGCCTTTTCGCCGTAATATTAAAAATAAAACTCGCGAATATCTCCGAAACGGTTCAATAGAAAGTCGCAAATTTTGGTGTGAAAGGGCTCCCTATTTTTACCTACAAACCCTCGAAATTTGGTGGTCCTAGCTTCCATGGTTTTTTATGGCGAATTTCTGAAGGTTTAAAAAATAGCCCAAAAATCGAACTGAAATTCCCTACAGAAACTCCATTCGCGAATTTTAAAAATCCGACATACCAAAATGTTGCTCTCGAAGAGTACATCAATTTAGAAAAAAAAAGTTTCTCTGTAGGCCCAATAGGACCCGAATCTCTAGGCCCAATCGCGGCGCACCGGTCAAAGTTCACGAATTTGACACATTTCGGCCGCGACAATTTCCTATAACCGTTGCACCGAATTTCAAACCGCTCACACAGTACTTCCCATTCAGACACATGAACAATCCCCCGCAAGCATTTTCTCGTAGCTCAATTTTTGACCCCGGCTCAAGCGTCCGAAATTTCGATGGGGTCAAGGAAATGGGCCAAATTTTGACACCCCATATCTCGGGCCCTAATTGTCCGATCGACTTGAAATTTGAAACGTGGCCTAACAGGGTTTCGACCTTTCTCCCCATGCTCGCCAATCGCGGCTCACCATGGGGGTCCGGGCCTTTTTGCCGTAATGTTAAAACTAGAACTCGCGAATATCTCCGAAACGGTTCGATAGAATGTCGCAAATTTTGGTGTGAAAGGGCTCCCTACTTTTACCTACAAACCCTCCAAATTTGGTGGTCCTAGCTTCCATAGTTTTTTTTATGGCGAATTTTTGTAGGTTTAAAAAATAGCCCAAAAATCGAACGGAAATTCCCTACAGAAACTCCATTCGCGAATTTTAAAAATCCGAGATAGCCAAAATGTTGCTCTCGAAGAGTACATCAATTTAGAAAAAAAAAGTTTCTCTCTAGGCCCAATAGGACCCGAATCTCTAGGCCCAATCGCGGCGCACCGGTCAAAGTTCACGAATTTGACACATTTCGGCCGCGACAATTCCCTATAACCGTTGCACCGAATTTCAAACCGCTCACACAGTACTTCCCATTGAGACACATGAACAATCCCCCGCAAGCGTTTTCTCGTAGCTCAAATTTGACCCCGGCGCAAGCGTCCGAAATTTCGATGGGGTCACGGAAATGGGCCAAACTTTGACCCCTCATATCTCGGGCACTAATTGTCCGATCGACTTGAAATTTAAAACGTGGCCTAACAGGGTTTCGGCCTTCCTCCCCATGCTCGCCAATCGCGGCTCACCATGGGGGTCCGGGCCTTTTCGCCGTAATGTTAAAAAAACACTCGCGATTATCTCCGAAACGGTTCGATAGAATATCGCAAATTTTGGTGTGAAAGGGCTCCGTATTTTTACCTACAAACCCTCCAAATTTGGTGGTCCTAGCTTCCATAATTTTTTCATGGCGAATTTGTGAAAGTTTAAAAAATAGCCCAAAAATCGAACGGAAATTCACTACAGAAACTCCATTCGCGAATTTTAAAAATCCGAGATAGTCAAAATGTTGCTCTCGAAGAGTACATCAATTTTAAAAAAAAGTTTCTCTCTAGGCCCAATAGGACCCGACTTTCATAGGGTCAAAGTTCACGAATTTGACACATTTCGGCTGCGACAATTCCCTATAACCGTTGCACCGAATTTCAAACCGCTCACACAGTACTTCCCATTGGGACACATGAACAATCCCCCGCAAGCCTTTTCTCGTAGATCAAATTTGACCCCGGCGCAAGCGTCCGAAATTTCGATAAGGTCACGGAAATGGGCCAAACTTTGACCCCCCATATCTCGGGCCCTAATTGTCCGATCGACTTGAAATTTGAAAAGTGGCCTAAAAGGGTTTTAACCTTCGTCCCCATGCTCGCCAATCGCGGCTCACCATGGGGGTCCGGGCCTTTTCGCCGTAATGGTAAAACAAAAACTCGCGAATATCTCCGAAACGGTTCGATAGAATGTCGCAAATTTTGGTGTGAAAGGGCTACCTATTTTTACCTACAAACCGTCCAAATTTGGTGGTCCTAGCTTCCATAGTTTTTTTTTATGGCGAATTTTTGTAGGTTTAAAAAATAGCCCAAAAATCGAACGGAAATTCCCTACAGAAACTCCATTCGCGAATTTTAAAAATCCGAGATAGCCTATATGTTGCTCTCGAAGAGTACATCAATTTAGAAAAAAAAAGTTTCTCTCTAGGCCCAATAGGACCCGAATTTCTAGGCCCAATCGCGGCGCACCGGTCAAAGTTCACGAATTTGACATATTTCGGCCGCGACAATTCAATATAACCGTTGCACCGAATTTCAAACCGATCACACAGTACTTCCCATTGAGACACATGAAGAATCCCCCGCAAGCATTTTCTCGTAGCTCAATTTTTGACCCCGGCTCAAGCGTCCGAAATTTCGATGGGGTCACGGAAATGGGCCAAACTTTGACACCCCATATCTCGGGCCCTAATTGTCCGATCAGCTTGAAATTTGAAACGTGGCCTAACAGGGTTTCGGCCTTCCTCCCCATGCTTCCCAGTCGCGGCTCACCATGGAGGTCCGGACCTTTTCGCCGTAATGTTAAAACAAAAACTCGCGAATATCTCCGAAACGTTTCGATAGAATGTCGCAAAATTTGGTGTGAAAGGGCTCCCCATTTTTACCTACAAACCCTCCAAACTTGGTGGTCCTAGCTTCCATAGTTTTTTTTTATGGCGAATTTTTGTAGGTTTAAAAAATAGCCCGAAAATCGAACGGAAATTCCCTACAGAAACTCCATTCGCGAATTTTAAAAATCCGAGATAGCCAAAATGTTGCTCTCGAAGAGTACATCAATTTAGAAAAAAAAAGTTTCTCTCTAGGCCCAATAGGACCCGACATTCATAGGGTCAAATTTCACGAATTTGACACATTTCGGCCGCGACAATTCCCTATAACCGTTGCACCGAATTTCAAACCGCTCATACAGTACTTCCCATTGAGACACATGAACAATCCCCCGCAAGCGTTTTCTCGTAGCTCAAATGTGACCCTGGCGCAAGCGTCCGAAATTTCGATAGGGTCACGGAAATGGGCCAAACTTTGACCCCCCATATCTCGGGCCCTAATTGTCCGATCGACTTGAAATTTGAAACGTGGCTAAAAGGGTTTCGGCCTTCGTCCCCATGCTCGCGAATCGTGGTTCACCATGGGGGGTCCAGGCCTTTTCGCCGTAATGTTAAAACAAAAACACGCGAATATCTCCGAAACGGTTCGATAGAATGTCGCAAATTTTGGTGTGAAAGGGCTCCCTATTTTTACCTACAAACCCTCTAAATTTGGTGGTCCTAGCTTCCATAGTTTTTTTATGGCGAATTTTTGAATGTTTAAAAAATAGCCCAAAAATCGAACGGAAATTACCTACAGAAACTCCATTCGCGAATTTTAAAAATCCGAGATAGCCAAAATGTTGCTCTCGAAGAGTACATCAATTTAGAAAAAAAAGTTTCTCTCTAGGCCCAACAGGACCCGAATCTCTAGGCCCAATCGCGGCGCACCGGTCAAAGTTCACGAATTTGACACATTTCGGCCGCGACAATTCCCAATAACCGTTGCACCGAATTTCAAACCGCTCACACAGTACTTCCCATTGAGACACATGAAGAATCCCCCGCAAGCATTTTCTCGTAGCTAAATTTTTGACCCCGCCTCAAGCGTCCGAAATTTCGATGGGGTCACGGAAATGGGCCAAACTTTGACACCCCATATCTCGGGCCCTAATTGTCCGATCGACTTGAAATTTGAAACGTGGCCTAAAAGGGTTTTAGCCTTCGTCCCCATGCTCGCCAATCGCGTCTCACCATGGGGGTCCGGGCCTTTTCGCCGTAATGGTAAAACAAAAACTCGTGAATATCTCCGAAACGGTTCGATAGAATGTCGCAAATTTTGGTGTGAAAGGGCTCCCTATTTTTACCTACAAACCCTCCAAATTTGGTGGTCTTAGCTTCCATAGTTTTTTTTATGGCGAATTTTTGTAGGTTTAAAAAATAGCCCGAAAATCGAACGGAAATTCCCTACAGAAACTCCATTCGCGAATTTTAAAAATCCGAGATAGCCAAAATGTTGCTCTCGAAGAGTACATCAATTTAGAAAAAAAAAGTTTCTCTCTAGGGCCAATCGCGGCGCACCGGTCAAAGTTCACGAATTTGACACATTTCGGCCGCGACAATTCCCTATAACCGTTGCACCGAATTTCAAACCGCTCACACAGTACTTCCCATTGAGACACATGAACAATCCCCCGCAAGCGTTTTCTCGTAGCTCAAATTTGACCCTGGCGCAAGCGTCCGAAATTTCGATAGGGTCACGGAAATGGGCCAAACTTTGACCCCCCATATCTCGGGCCCTAATTGTCCGATCGACTTGAAATTTGAAACGTGGCTAAAAGGGTTTCGGCCTTCGTCCCCATGCCCGCGAATCGTGGTTCACCATGGGGGGTCCAGGCCTTTTCGCCGTAATGTTAAAACAAAACACGCGAATATCTCCGAAACGGTTCGATAGAATGTCGCAAATTTTGGTGTGAAAGGGCTCCCTATTTTTACCTACAAACCCTCCAAATTTGGTGATCCTAGCTTCCATAGTTTTTTTTATGGCGAATTTTTGTAGGTTTAAATAATAGCCCAAAAATCGAACGGAAATTCCCTACAGAAATTCCATTCGCGAATTTTAAAAATCCGAGATAGCCAAAATGTTGCTCTCGAAGAGTACATCAATTTAGAAAAAAAAAGTTTTTCTCTAGGCCCAATAGGACCCGAATCTCTAGGCCCAATCGCGGCGCACCGGTCAAAGTTCACGAATTTGACACATTTCGGCCGCGACAATTCCCAATAACCGTTGCACCGAATTTCAAACCGCTCACACAGTACTTCCCATTGAGACACATGAAGAATCCCCCGCAAGCATTTTCTCGTAGCTCAATTTTTGACCCCGCCTCAAGCGTCCGAAATTTCGATGGGGTCACGGAAAAGGGCCAAACTTTGACACCCCATATCTCGGGCCATAATTGTCCGATCGACTTGAAATTTGAAACGTGGCCTAAAAGGGTTTTAGCCTTCGTCCCCATGCTCGCGAATCGTGGTTCACCATGGGGGGTCCAGGCCTTTTCGCCGTAATGTTAAAACAAAAACACGCGAATATCTCCGAAACGGTTCGATACAATGTCGCAAATTTTGGTGTGAAAGGGCTCCCTATTTTTACCTACAAACCCTCTAAATTTGGTGGTCCTAGCTTCCATAGTTTTTTTATGCCGAATTTTTGAATGTTTAAAAAATAGCCCAAAAATCGAACGGAAATTACCTACAGAAACTCCATTCGCGAATTTTAAAAATCCGAGATAGCCAAAATGTTGCTCTCGAAGAGTACATCAATTTAGAAAAAAAAAGTTTCTCTCTAGGCCCAATAGGACCCGACATTCATAGGGTCAAATTTCACGAATTTGACACATTTCGGCCGCGACAATTCCCTATAACCGTTGCACCGAATTTCAAACCGCTCATACAGTACTTCCCATTGAGATACATGAACAATCCCCCGCAAGCGTTTTCTCGTAGCTCAAATTTGACCCTGGCGCAAGCGTCCGAAATTTCGATAGGGTCACGGAAATGGGCCAAACTTTGACCCCCCATATCTCGGGCCCTAATTGTCCGATCGACTTGAAATTTGAAACGTGGCTAAAAGGGTTTCGGCATTCGTCCCCATGCTCGTGAATCGTGGTTCACCATGGGGGGTCCAGGCCTTTTCGCCGTAATGTTAAAACAAAAACACGCGAATATCTCCGAAACGGTTCGATAGAATGTCGCAAACTTTGGTGTGAAAGGGCTCCCTATTTTTACCTACAAACCCTCTAAATTTGGTGGTTCTAGCTTCCATAGTTTTTTTATGGCGAATTTTTGAATGTTTAAAAAATAGCCCAAAAATCGAACGGAAATTCCCTACAGAAACTCCATTCGCGAATTTTAAAAATCCGAGATAGCCAAAATGTTGCTCTCGAAGAGTACATCAATTTAGAAAAAAAAAGTTTCTCTCTAGGCCCAATAGGACCCGAATCTCTAGGCCCAATCGCGGCGCACCTGTCAAAGTTCACGAATTTGACACATTTCGGCCGCGACAATTCCCAATAACCGTTGCACCGAATTTCAAACCGCTCACACAGTACTTCCCATTGAGACACATGAACAATCCCCCGCAAGCGTTTTCTCGTAGCTCAATTTTTGACCCTGGCGCAAGCGTCCGAAATTTCGATGGCGGTCACGGAAATGGGCCAAACTTTGACCCCCCATATCTCGGGCCCTAATTGTCCGATCGACTTGAAATTTGAAACGTGGCCTAAAAGGGTTTAACCTTCGTCCCCATGCTCGCCAATCGCGGCTCACCATGGGGGTCCGGGCCTTTTCGCCGTAATGGTAAAACAAAAACTCGCGAATATCTCCGAAACGGTTCGATAGAATGTCGCAAATTTTGGTGTGAAAGGGCTCCCTATTTTTACCTACAAACTCTCCAAATTTGGTGGTCCTAGCTTCCATAGTTTTTTTTATGGCGAATTTTTGTAGGTTTAAAAAATAGCCCAAAAATCGAACGGAAATTCCCTACAGAAATTCCATTCGCGAATTTTAAAAATCCGAGATAGCCAAAATGTTGCTCTCGAAGAGTACATCAATTTAGAAAAAAAAAGTTTCTCTCTAGGCCCAATACGACCCGACTTTCATAGAGTCAAAGTTCACGAATTTGACACATTTCGGCCGCGACAATTCCCTATAACCGTTGCACCGAATTTCAAACCTCTCACGCAGTACT
Organism: Stegodyphus dumicola; assembly: GCF_044657685.1. Classification (NCBI taxonomy): domain Eukaryota; kingdom Metazoa; phylum Arthropoda; class Arachnida; order Araneae; family Eresidae; genus Stegodyphus; species Stegodyphus dumicola. The sequence continues at coordinate 2,060,905 of NC_140770.1, forward strand.
TCCCATTGAGACACATGAACTATCCCCCGCAAGCGTTTTCTCGTAGCTCAAATTTTGACCCCGGCGCAAGCGTCCGAAATTTCGATGGGGTCACGGAAATGGGCCAAATTTTGACCCCCCATATCTCGGGCCCTAATTGTCCGATCGACTTGAAATTTGAAACGTGGCCTAACAGGGTTTCGGCCTTCCTCCCCATGCTCGCCAATCGCGGGTCACCATGGGGGGTCCGGGCATTTTCGCCGTTATATTAAAACAAAAACTCGCGAATATCTCCGAAACGGTTCGATAGAATGTCGCAAATTTTGGTGTGAAAGGGCTCCCTATTTTTACCTACAAACCCTCCAAATTTGGTGGTCCTAGCTTCCATAGTTTTTTTCTGGCGAATTCTTGAAGGTTTAAAAAATAGCCCAAAAATCGAACGGAAATTCCCTACAGAAACTCCATTCGCGAAATTTAAAAATCCGAGATAGCCAAAATGTTGCTCTCGAAGAGTACATCAATTTAAAAAAAAGTTTCTTTCTAGGCCCAATAGGACCCGACTTTCATAGGGTCAAAGTTCACGAATTTGACACATTTCGGCCGCGACAATTCGCTATAACCGTTGCACCGAATTTCAAACCGCTCAGGCAGTACTTCCCATTGAGACACATGAACAATCCCCCGCAAGCGTTTTCTCGTAGCTCAAATTTGACCCCGGCGCAAGCGTCCGAAATTTCGATGGGGTCACGGAAATGGGCCAAATTTTGACCCCCATATCTCGGGCCCTAATTGTCCGATCGACTTGAAATTTGAAACGTGCCCTAACAGGGTTTCGGCCTTCCTCCCCATGCTCGCCAATCGCGGCTCACCATGGGGGGTCCATGCCTTTTCGCCGTAATTTTAAAACAAAAACTCGCGAATATCTCCGAAACGGTTCGATAGAATGTCGCAAATTTCGGTGTGAAAGGGCTCCCTATTTTTACCTAAAAACGCTCCAAATTTGGTGGTCCTAGCTTCCATAGTTTTGTTATGGCGAATTTTTGAATGTTTAAAAAATAGCCCAAAAATCGAACGGAAATTCCCTACAGAAACTCCATTTGCGAATTTTAAAAATCCGAGATAGCCAAAATGTTGCTCTCGAAGAGTACATCAATTTTAAAAAAAAGTTTCTCTCTAGGCCCAATAGGACCCGACATTCATAGGGTCAAAGTTCACGAATTTGACACATTTCGGCTGCGACAATTCCCTATAACCGTTGCACCGAATTTCAAACCGCTCACACAGTACTTCCCATTGAGACACATGAACAATCCCCCGCAAGCGTTTTCTCGTAGCTCAAATTTGACCCCGGCGCAAGCGACCGAAATTTCGATGCCGGCCGCCCCAATGTTTACGGAAATGGGCCAAAATTTGACCCCCCATATCTCGGGCCCTAATTGTCCGCTCGACTTGAAATTTGAAACGTGGCCTAACAGGGTTTCGGCCTTCCTCCCCATGCTCGACAATCGCGGCTCACCATGGGGGGTCCAGGCCTTTTCGCCGTAAAGTTAAAACAAAAACTCGCGAATATCTCCGAAACGGTTCGATAGAATGTCGCAAGTTTTGGTGTGAAAGGGCTCCCTATTTTTACCTACAAACGCTCCAAATTTGGTGGTCCTAGCTTCCATAGTTTTGTTATGGCGAATTTTTGAATGTTTAAAAAATAGCCCAAAAATCGAACGGAAATTTCGTACAGAAACTCCATTAGCGAATTTTAAAAATCCGAGATAGCCAAAATGTTGCTCTCGAAGAGTACATCAATTTAAAAAAAAGTTTCTCTCTAGGGCCAATAGGACACGACTTTCATAGGGTCAAAGTTCACGAATTTGACACATTTCGGCCGTGACAATTCCCTATAACCGTTGCACCGAATTTTAAACCGCTCACACAGTACTTCCCATTGAGACACATGAACATTCCCCCGCAAGCGTTTTCTCGTTGCTCAATTTTTGACCCCGGCGCAAGCGTCCGAAATTTCGATGGGGTCTCGGAAATAATCACGAAAATGGCCCAAAATTTGACCCCCCATATCTCGGGCCCTAATTGGCCGATCGACTTGAAATTTGAAACGTGGCCTAACAGGGTTTCGGCCTTCCTCCCCATGCTCGCCAATCGCGGCTCACCATGGGGGGGTCCGGTCCTTTTCGGCGTAATGTTAAAACAAAACTCGCGAAAATCTCCGAAAAGTTTCGTCGGAATGTCCCAAATTTTGGTGTGAAAGGGCTTCCTATTTTTACCTACAAACCCTCCAAATTCGGTGGTCCTACCTTCCATAGTTTTTTATGGCGAATTTTTGAAGGTTTAAAAAATAGCCCAAAAAATCGAACGGAAATTCCCTACAGAAACTCCATTCGCGAATTTTAAAAATCCGAGATAGCCAAAATGTTGCTCTCAAAGAGTACATCAATTTAAAAAAAAAGTTTCTCTCTAGGCCCAATACGACCCGACTTTCATAGAGTCAAAGTTCACGAATTTGACACATTTCGGCCGCGACATTTCCCTATAACCGTTGCACCGAATTTCAAACCTCTCACGCAGTACTTCCCATTGAGACACATGAACTATCCCCCGCAAGCGTTTTCTCGTAGCTCAAATTTTGACCCCGGCGCAAGCGTCCGAAATTTCGATGGGGTCACGGAAATGGGCCAAATTTTGACCCCCCATATCTCGGGCCCTAATTATCCGATCGACTTGAAATTTGAAACGTGGCCTAACAGGGTTTCGGCCTTCCTCCCCATGCTCGCCAATCGCGGGTCACCATGGGGGGTCCGGGCCTTTTCGCCGTTATATTAAAACAAAAACTCGCGAATATCTCCGAAACGGTTCGATAGAATGTCGCAAATTTCGGTGTGAAAGGGCTCCCTATTTTTACCTACAAACGCTCCAAATTTGGTGGTCCTAGCTTCCATAGTTTTGTTATGGCGAATTTTTGAATGTTTAAAAAATAGCCCAAAAATCGAACGGAAATTCCCTACAGAAACTCCATTTGCGAATTTTAAAAATCCGAGATAGCCAAAATGTTGCTCTCAAAGAGTACATCAATTTAAAAAAAAGTTTCTTTCTAGGCCCAATAGGACCCGACTTTCATAGGGTCAAAGTTCACGAATTTGACACATTTCGGCCGCGACAATTCGCTATAACCGTTGCACCGAATTTCAAACCGCTCACGCAATACTTCCCATTGAGACACATGAACAATCCCCCGCAAGCGTTTTCTCGTAGCTCAATTTTTGACCCCGGCGCAAGCGTCCGAAATTTCGATGGGGTCACGGAAATAATCACGAAAATGGGCCAAACTTTGACCCCCCATATCTCGGTCCCTAATTGTCCGATCGACTTGAAATTTGAAACGTGGCCTAACAGGGTTTCGGCCTTCCTCCCCATGTTCGCCAATCGCGGCTCACCATGGGGGATCCAGGCCTTTTCGCCGTAATGTTAAAAATAAAACTCGCGAATATCTCCGAAACGGTTCAATAGAAAGTCGCAAATTTTGGTGTGAAAGGGCTCCCTATTTTTACCTACAAACCCTCGAAATTTGGTGGTCCTAGCTTCCATGGTTTTTTATGGCGAATTTCTGAAGGTTTAAAAAATAGCCCAAAAATCGAACGGAAATTCCCTACAGAAACTCCATTCGCGAATTTTAAAAATCCGAGATACCAAAATGTTGCTCTCGAAGAGTACATCAATTTAGAAAAAAAAAGTTTCTCTCTAGGCCCAATAGGACCCGAATCTCTAGGCCCAATCGCGGCGCACCGGTCAAAGTTCACGAATTTGACACATTTCGGCCGCGACAATTCCCTATAACCGTTGCACCGAATTTCAAACCGCTCACACAGTACTTCCCATTCAGACACATGAACAATCCCCCGCAAGCATTTTCTCGTAGCTCAATTTTTGACCCCGGCTCAAGCGTCCGAAATTTCGATGGGGTCAAGGAAATGGGCCAAATTTTGACACCCCATATCTCGGGCCCTAATTGTCCGATCGACTTGAAATTTGAAACGTGGCCTAACAGGGTTTCGACCTTTCTCCCCATGCTCGCCAATCGCGGCTCACCATGGGGGTCCGGGCCTTTTTGCCGTAATGTTAAAACTAGAACTCGCGAATATCTCCGAAACGGTTCGATAGAATGTCGCAAATTTTGGTGTGAAAGGGCTCCCTACTTTTACCTACAAACCCTCCAAATTTGGTGGTCCTAGCTTCCATAGTTTTTTTTATGGCGAATTTTTGTAGGTTTAAAAAATAGCCCAAAAATCGAACGGAAATTCCCTACAGAAACTCCATTCGCGAATTTTAAAAATCCGAGATAGCCAAAATGTTGCTCTCGAAGAGTACATCAATTTAGAAAAAAAAAGTTTCTCTCTAGGCCCAATAGGACCCGAATCTCTAGGCCCAATCGCGGCGCACCGGTCAAAGTTCACGAATTTGACACATTTCGGCCGCGACAATTCCCTATAACCGTTGCACCGAATTTCAAACCGCTCACACAGTACTTCCCATTGAGACACATGAACAATCCCCCGCAAGCGTTTTCTCGTAGCTCAAATTTGACCCCGGCGCAAGCGTCCGAAATTTCGATGGGGTCACGGAAATGGGCCAAACTTTGCCCCTCATATCTCGGGCACTAATTGTCCGATCGACTTGAAATTTAAAACGTGGCCTAACAGGGTTTCGGCCTTCCTCCCCATGCTCGCCAATCGCGGCTCACCATGGGGGTCCGGGCCTTTTCGCCGTAATGTTAAAAAAACACTCGCGATTATCTCCGAAACGGTTCGATAGAATATCGCAAATTTTGGTGTGAAAGGGCTCCGTAATTTTACCTACAAACCCTCCAAATTTGGTGGTCCTAGCTTCCATAATTTTTTCATGGCGAATTTGTGAAAGTTTAAAAAATAGCCCAAAAATCGAACGGAAATTCACTACAGAAACTCCATTCGCGAATTTTAAAAATCCGAGATAGTCAAAATGTTGCTCTCGAAGAGTACATCAATTTTAAAAAAAAGTTTCTCTCTAGGCCCAATAGGACCCGACTTTCATAGGGTCAAAGTTCACGAATTTGACACATTTCGGCTGCGACAATTCCCTATAACCGTTGCACCGAATTTCAAACCGCTCACACAGTACTTCCCATTGGGACACATGAACAATCCCCCGCAAGCCTTTTCTCGTAGATCAAATTTGACCCCGGCGCAAGCGTCCGAAATTTCGATAAGGTCACGGAAATGGGCCAAACTTTGACCCCCCATATCTCGGGCCCTAATTGTCCGATCGACTTGAAATTTGAAAAGTGGCCTAAAAGGGTTTTAACCTTCGTCCCCATGCTCGCCAATCGCGGCTCACCATGGGGGTCCGGGCCTTTTCGCCGTAATGGTAAAACAAAAACTCGCGAATATCTCCGAAACGGTTCGATAGAATGTCGCAAATTTTGGTGTGAAAGGGCTACCTATTTTTACCTACAAACCGTCCAAATTTGGTGGTCCTAGCTTCCATAGTTTTTTTTTATGGCGAATTTTTGTAGGTTTAAAAAATAGCGCAAAAATCGAACGGAAATTCCCTACAGAAACTCCATTCGCGAATTTTAAAAATCCGAGATAGCCTATATGTTGCTCTCGAAGAGTACATCAATTTAGAAAAAAAAAGTTTCTCTCTAGGCCCAATAGGACCCGAATTTCTAGGCCCAATCGCGGCGCACCGGTCAAAGTTCACGAATTTGACATATTTCGGCCGCGACAATTCAATATAACCGTTGCACCGAATTTCAAACCGATCACACAGTACTTCCCATTGAGACACATGAAGAATCCCCCGCAAGCATTTTCTCGTAGCTCAATTTTTGACCCCGGCTCAAGCGTCCGAAATTTCGATGGGGTCACGGAAATGGGCCAAACTTTGACACCCCATATCTCGGGCCCTAATTGTCCGATCAGCTTGAAATTTGAAACGTGGCCTAACAGGGTTTCGGCCTTCCTCCCCATGCTTCCCAGTCGCGGCTCACCATGGAGGTCCGGACCTTTTCGCCGTAATGTTAAAACAAAAACTCGCGAATATCTCCGAAACGTTTCGATAGAATGTCGCAAAATTTGGTGTGAAAGGGCTCCCCATTTTTACTTACAAACAATCCAAATTTGGTGGTCCTAGCTTCCATAGTTTTTGTATGGCGAATTTTTGAAAGTTTAAAAAATAGCCCAAAAATCGAACGGAAATTCACTACAGAAACTCCATTAGCGAATTTTAAAAATCCGAGATAGTCAAAATGTTGCTCTCGAAGAGTACATCAATTTTAAAAAAAAGTTTCTCTCTAGGCCCAATAGGACCCGACTTTCATAGGGTCAAAGTTCACGAATTTGACACATTTCGGCTGCGACAATTCCCTATAACCGTTGCACCGAATTTCAAACCGCTCACACAGTACTTCCCATTGGGACACATGAACAATCCCCCGCAAGCCTTTTCTCGTAGCTCAAATTTGACCCCGGCGCAAGCGTCCGAAATTTCGATAGGGTCACTGAAATGGGCCAAACTTTGACCCCCCATATCTCGGGCCCTAATTGTCCGATCGACTTGAAATTTGAGACGTGGCCTAAAAGGGTTTTAGCCTTCGTCCCCATGCTCGCCAATCGCGGCTCACCATGGGGGTCCGGGCATTTTCGCCGTAATGGTAAAACAAAAACTCGCGAATATCTCATAAACGGTTCGATAGAATGTCGCAAATTTTGGTGTGAAAGGGCTCCCTATTTTTACCTACAAACCCTCCAAATTTGGTGGTCCTAGCTTCCATAGTTTTTTTTTATGGCGAATTTTTGTAGGTTTAAAAATAGCCCGAAAATCGAACGGAAATTCCCTACAGAAACTCCATTCGCGAATTTTAAAAATCCGAGATAGCCAAAATGTTGCTCTCGAGGAGTACATCAATTTAGAAAAAAAAAGTTTCTCTCTAGGCCCAATAGGACCCGACATTCATAGGGTCAAATTTCACGAATTTGACACATTTCTGCCGCGACAATTCCCTATAACCGTTGCACCGAATTTCAAACCGCTCACACAGTACTTCCCATTGAGACACATGAAGAATCCCCCGCAGGCATTTTCTCGTAGCTCAATTTTTGACCCCGCCTCAAGCGTCCGAAATTTCGATGGGGTCACGGAAAAGGGCCAAACTTTGACACCCCATATCTCGGGCCATAATTGTCCGATCGACTTGAAATTTGAAACGTGGCCTAAAAGGGTTTTAGCCTTCGTCCCCATGCTCGCCAATCGCGGCTCACCATGGGGGTCCGGGCCTTTTCGCCGTAATGGTAAAAAAAAAACTCGCGAATATCTCCGAAACGGTTCGATAGAATGTCGCAAATTTTGGTGTGAAAGGGCTCCCTATTTTTACCTACAAACCCTCCAAACTTGGTGGTCCTAGCTTCCATAGTTTTTTTTTATGGCGAATTTTTGTAGGTTTAAAAAATAGCCCGAAAATCGAACGGAAATTCCCTACAGAAACTCCATTCGCGAATTTTAAAAATCCGAGATAGCCAAAATGTTGCTCTCGAAGAGTACATCAAATTAGAAAAAAAAAAGTTTCTCTCTAGGCCCAATAGGACCCGACATTCATAGGGTCAAATTTCACGAATTTGACACATTTCGGCCGCGACAATTCCCTATAACCGTTGCACCGAATTTCAAACCGCTCATACAGTACTTCCCATTGAGACACATGAACAATCCCCCGCAAGCGTTTTCTCGTAACTCAAATGTGACCCTGGCGCAAGCGTCCGAAATTTCGATAGGGTCACGGAAATGGGCCAAACTTTGACCCCCCATATCTCGGGCCCTAATTGTCCGATCGACTTGAAATTTGAAACGTGGCTAAAAGGGTTTCGGCCTTCGTCCCCATGCTCGCGAATCGTGGTTCACCATGGGGGGTCCAGGCCTTTTCGCCGTAATGTTAAAACAAAAACACGCGAATATCTCCGAAACGGTTCGATAGAATGTCGCAAATTTTGGTGTGAAAGGGCTCCCTATTTTTACCTACAAACCCTCTAAATTTGGTGGTCCTAGCTTCCATAGTTTTTTTATGGCGAATTTTTGAATGTTTAAAAAATAGCCCAAAAATCGAACGGAAATTACCTACAGAAACTCCATTCGTGAATTTTAAAAATCCGAGATAGCCAAAATGTTGCTCTCGAAGAGTACATCAATTTAGAAAAAAAAGTTTCTCTCTAGGCCCAACAGGACCCGAATCTCTAGGCCCAATCGCGGCGCACCGGTCAAAGTTCACGAATTTGACACATTTCGGCCGCGACAATTCCCAATAACCGTTGCACCGAATTTCAAACCGCTCACACAGTACTTCCCATTGAGACACATGAAGAATCCCCCGCAAGCATTTTCTCGTAGCTAAATTTTTGACCCCGCCTCAAGCGTCCGAAATTTCGATGGGGTCACGGAAATGGGCCAAACTTTGACACCCCATATCTCGGGCCCTAATTGTCCGATCGACTTGAAATTTGAAACGTGGCCTAAAAGGGTTTTAGCCATCGTCCCCATGCTCGCCAATCGCGTCTCACCATGGGGGTCCGGGCCTTTTCGCCGTAATGGTAAAACAAAAACTCGTGAATATCTCCGAAACGGTTCGATAGAATGTCGCAAATTTTGGTGTGAAAGGGCTCCCTATTTTTACCTACAAACCCTCCAAATTTGGTGGTCTTAGCTTCCATAGTTTTTTTTATGGCGAATTTTTGTAGGTTTAAAAAATAGCCCGAAAATCGAACGGAAATTCCCTACAGAAACTCCATTCGCGAATTTTAAAAATCCGAGATAGCCAAAATGTTGCTCTCGAAGAGTACATCAATTTAGAAAAAAAAAGTTTCTCTCTAGGGCCAATCGCGGCGCACCGGTCAAAGTTCACGAATTTGACACATTTCGGCCGCGACAATTCCCTATAACCGTTGCACCGAATTTCAAACCGCTCACACAGTACTTCCCATTGAGACACATGAACAATCCCCCGCAAGCGTTTTCTCGTAGCTCAAATTTGACCCTGGCGCAAGCGTCCGAAATTTCGATAGGGTCACGGAAATGGGCCAAACTTTGACCCCCCATATCTCGGGCCCTAATTGTCCGATCGACTTGAAATTTGAAACGTGGCTAAAAGGGTTTCGGCCTTCGTCCCCATGCCCGCGAATCGTGGTTCACCATGGGGGGTCCAGGCCTTTTCGCCGTAATGTTAAAACAAAACACGCGAATATCTCCGAAACGGTTCGATAGAATGTCGCAAATTTTGGTGTGAAAGGGCTCCCTATTTTTACCTACAAACCCTCCAAATTTGGTGATCCTAGCTTCCATAGTTTTTTTTATGGCGAATTTTTGTAGGTTTAAATAATAGCCCAAAAATCGAACGGAAATTCCCTACAGAAATTCCATTCGCGAATTTTAAAAATCCGAGATAGCCAAAATGTTGCTCTCGAAGAGTACATCAATTTAGAAAAAAAAAGTTTTTCTCTAGGCCCAATAGGACCCGAATCTCTAGGCCCAATCGCGGCGCACCGGTCAAAGGTCACGAATTTGACACATTTCGGCCGCGACAATTCCCAATAACCGTTGCACCGAATTTCAAACCGCTCACACAGTACTTCCCATTGAGACACATGAAGAATCCCCCGCAAGCATTTTCTCGTAGCTCAATTTTTGACCCCGCCTCAAGCGTCCGAAATTTCGATGGGGTCACGGAAAAGGGCCAAACTTTGACACCCCATATCTCGGGCCATAATTGTCCGATCGACTTGAAATTTGAAACGTGGCCTAAAAGGGTTTTAGCCTTCGTCCCCATGCTCGCGAATCGTGGTTCACCATGGGGGGTCCAGGCCTTTTCGCCGTAATGTTAAAACAAAAACACGCGAATATCTCCGAAACGGTTCGATAGAATGTCGCAAATTTTGGTGTGAAAGGGCTCCCTATTTTTACCTACAAACCCTCTAAATTTGGTGGTCCTAGCTTCCATAGTTTTTTTATGGCGAATTTTTGAATGTTTAAAAAATAGCCCAAAAATCGAACGGAAATTACCTACAGAAACTCCATTCGCGAATTTTAAAAATCCGAGATAGCCAAAATGTTGCTCTCGAAGAGTACATCAATTTAGAAAAAAAAGTTTCTCTCTAGGCCCAATAGGACCCGAATCTCTAGGCCCAATCGCGGCGCACCTGTCAAAGTTCACGAATTTGACACATTTCGGCCGCGACAATTCCCAATAACCGTTGCACCGAATTTCAAACCGCTCACACAGTACTTCCCATTGAGACACATGAACAATCCCCCGCAAGCGTTTTCTCGTAGCTCAATTTTTGACCCTGGCGCAAGCGTCCGAAATTTCGATGGCGGTCACGGAAATGGGCCAAACTTTGACCCCCCATATCTCGGGCCCTAATTGTCCGATCGACTTGAAATTTGAAACGTGGCCTAAAAGGGTTTAACCTTCGTCCCCATGCTCGCCAATCGCGGCTCACCATGGGGGTCCGGGCCTTTTCGCCGTAATGGTAAAACAAAAACTCGCGAATATCTCCGAAACGGTTCGATAGAATGTCGCAAATTTTGGTGTGAAAGGGCTCCCTATTTTTACCTACAAACTCTCCAAATTTGGTGGTCCTAGCTTCCATAGTTTTTTTTATGGCGAATTTTTGTAGGTTTAAAAAATAGCCCAAAAATCGAACGGAAATTCCCTACAGAAATTCCATTCGCGAATTTTAAAAATCCGAGATAGCCAAAATGTTGCTCTCGAAGAGTACATCAATTTAGAAAAAAAAAGTTGCTCTCTAGGCCCAATAGGACCCGACTTTCATAGGGTCAAATTTCACGAATTTGACACATTTCGGCCGCGACAATTCCCTATAACCGTTGCACCGAATTTCAAACCGCTCACACAGTACTTCCCATTGAGACACATGAACAATCCCCCGCAAGCGTTTTCTCGTAGCTCAAATTTGACCCCGGCGCAAGCGTCCGAAATTTCGATGGGGTCACGGAAATGGGCCAAACTTTGACCCCCATATCTCGGGCCCTAATTGTCCGATCGACTTGAAATTTGAAACGTGGCCTAACAGGGTTTCGGACTTTCTCCCCATGCTCGCCAATCGCGGCTCACCATGGGGGTCCGGGCCTTTTCGCCGTAATGGTAAAACTAAAACTCGCGAATATCTCCGAAACGGTTCGATAGAATATCGGAAATTTTGGTGTGAAAGGGCTCCCTATTTTTACCTACAAACCCTCCAAATTTGGTGGTCCTAGCTTCCATAGTTTTTTTTTATGGCGAATTTTTGTAGGTTTAAAAAATAGCCCGAAAATCGAACGGAAATTCCCTACAGAAACTCCATTCGCGAATTTTAAAAATCCGAGATAGCCAAAATGTTGCTCCCGAAGAGTACATCAATTTAGAAAAAAAAAGTTTCTCTCTAGGGCCAATCGCGGCGCACCGGTCAAAGTTCACGAATTTGACACATTTCGGCCGCGACAATTCCCTATAACCGTTGCACCGAATTTCAAACCGCTCACACAGTACTTCCCATTGAGACACATGAACAATCCCCCGCAAGCGTTTTCTCGTAGCTCAAATTTGACCCTGGCGCAAGCGTCCGAAATTTCGATAGGGTCACGGAAATGGGCCAAACTTTGACCCCCCATATCTCGGGCCCTAATTGTCCGATCGACTTGAAATTTGAAACGTGGCTAAAAGGGTTTCGGCCTTCGTCCCCATGCCCGCGAATCGTGGTTCACCACGGGGGGTCCAGGCCTTTTCGCCGTAATGTTAAAACAAAAACACGCGAATATCTCCGAAACGGTTCGATAGAATGTCGCAAACTTTGGTGTGAAAGGGCTCCCTATTTTTACCTACAAACCCTCTAAATTTGGTGGTTCTAACTTCCATAGTTTTTTTATGGCGAATTTTTGAATGTTTAAAAAATAGCCCAAAAATCGAACGGAAATTCCCTACAGAAACTCCATTCGCGAATTTTAAAAATCCGAGATAGCCAAAATGTTGCTCTCGAAGAGTACATCAATTTAGAAAAAAAAGTTTCTCTCTAGGCCCAATAGGACCCGAATCTCTAGGCCCAATCGCGGCGCACCTGTCAAAGTTCACGAATTTGACACATTTCGGCCGCGACAATTCCCAATAACCGTTGCACCGAATTTCAAACCGCTCACACAGTACTTCCCATTGAGACACATGAACAATCCCCCGCAAGCGTTTTCTCGTAGCTCAATTTTTGACCCTGGCGCAAGCGTCCGAAATTTCGATGGCGGTCACGGAAATGGGCCAAACTTTGACCCCCCATATCTCGGGCCCTAATTGTCCGATCGACTTGAAATTTGAAACGTGGCCTAAAAGGGTTTAACCTTCGTCCCCATGCTCGCCAATCGCGGCTCACCATGGGGGTCCGGGCCTTTTCGCCGTAATGGTAAAACAAAAACTCGCGAATATCTCCGAAACGGTTCGATAGAATGTCGCAAATTTTGGTGTGAAAGGGCTCCCTATTTTTACCTACAAACTCTCCAAATTTGGTGGTCCTAGCTTCCATAGTTTTTTTTATGGCGAATTTTTGTAGGTTTAAAAAATAGCCCAAAAATCGAACGGAAATTCCCTACAGAAATTCCATTCGCGAATTTTAAAAATCCGAGATAGCCAAAATGTTGCTCTCGAAGAGTACATCAATTTAGAAAAAAAAAGTTGCTCTCTAGGCCCAATAGGACCCGACTTTCATAGGGTCAAATTTCACGAATTTGACACATTTCGGCCGCGACAATTCCCTATAACCGTTGCACCGAATTTCAAACCGCTCACACAGTACTTCCCATTGAGACACATGAACAATCCCCCGCAAGCGTTTTCTCGTAGCTCAAATTTGACCCCGGCGCAAGCGTCCGAAATTTCGATGGGGTCACGGAAATGGGCCAAACTTTGACCCCCATATCTCGGGCCCTAATTGTCCGATCGACTTGAAATTTGAAACGTGGCCTAACAGGGTTTCGGACTTTCTCCCCATGCTCGCCAATCGCGGCTCACCATGGGGGTCCGGGCCTTTTCGCCGTAATGGTAAAACTAAAACTCGCGAATATCTCCGAAACGGTTCGATAGAATATCGGAAATTTTGGTGTGAAAGGGCTCCCTATTTTTACCTACAAACCCTCCAAATTTGGTGGTCCTAGCTTCCATAGTTTTTTTTTATGGCGAATTTTTGTAGGTTTAAAAAATAGCCCGAAAATCGAACGGAAATTCCCTACAGAAACTCCATTCGCGAATTTTAAAAATCCGAGATAGCCAAAATGTTGCTCTCGAAGAGTACATCAATTTAGAAAAAAAAAGTTTCTCTCTAGGGCCAATCGCGGCGCACCGGTCAAAGTTCACGAATTTGACACATTTCGGCCGCGACAATTCCCTATAACCGTTGCACCGAATTTCAAACCGCTCACACAGTACTTCCCATTGAGACACATGAACAATCCCCCGCAAGCGTTTTCTCGTAGCTCAAATTTGACCCTGGCGCAAGCGTCCGAAATTTCGATAGGGTCACGGAAATGGGCCAAACTTTGACCCCCCATATCTCGGGCCCTAATTGTCCGATCGACTTGAAATTTGAAACGTGGCTAAAAGGGTTTCGGCCTTCGTCCCCATGCCCGCGAATCGTGGTTCACCACGGGGGGTCCAGGCCTTTTCGCCGTAATGTTAAAACAAAAACACGCGAATATCTCCGAAACGGTTCGATAGAATGTCGCAAATTTTGGTGTGAAAGGGCTCCCTATTTTTACCTACAAACCCTCCAAATTTGGTGGTCCTAGCTTCCATAGTTTTTTTTATGGCGAATTTTTGTAGGTTTAAAAAATAGCCCAAAAATCGAACGGAAATTCCCTACAGAAATTCCATTCGCGAATTTTAAAAATCCGAGATAGCCAAAATGTTGCTCTCGAAGAGTACATCAATTTAGAAAAAAAAAGTTTCTCTCTAGGCCCAATAGGACCCGACTTTCATAGGGTCAAATTTCACGAATTTGACACATTTCGGCCGCGACAATTCCCTATAACCGTTGCACCGAATTTCAAACCGCTCACACAGTACTTCCCATTGAGACACATGAACAATCCCCCGCAAGCGTTTTCTCGTAGCTCAAATTTGACCCCGGCGCAAGCGTCCGAAATTTCGATGGGGTCACGGAAATGGGCCAAACTTTGACCCCCCATATCTCGGGCCCTAATTGTCCGATCGACTTGAAATTTGAAACGTGGCTAAAAGGGTTTCGGCCTTCGTCCCCATGCTCGCGAATCGTGGTTCACCATGGGGGGTCCAGGCCTTTTCGCCGTAATGTTAAAACAAAAACACGCGAATATCTCCGAAACGGTTCGATAGAATGTCGCAAATTTTGGTGTGAAAGGGCTCCCTATTTTTACCTACAAACCCTCTAAATTTGGTGGTCCTAGCTTCCATAGTTTTTTTATGGCGAATTTTTGAATGTTTAAAAAAAAGCCCAAAAATCGAACGGAAATTCCCTACAGAAACTCCATTCGCGAATTTTAAAAATCCGAGATAGCCAAAATGTTGCTCTCGAAGAGTACATCAATTTAGAAAAAAAAAGTTTTTCTCTAGGCCCAATAGGACCCGAATCTCTAGGCCCAATCGCGGCGCACCGGTCAAAGTTCACGAATTTGACACATTTCGGCCGCGACAATTCCCAATAACCGTTGCACCGAATTTCAAACCGCTCACACAGTACTTCCCATTGAGACACATGAAGAATCCCCCGCAAGCATTTTCTCGTAGCTCAATTTTTGACCCCGCCTCAAGCGTCCGAAATTTCGATGGGGTCACGGAAAAGGGCCAAACTTTGACACCCCATATCTCGGGCCATAATTGTCCGATCGACTTGAAATTTGAAACGTGGCCTAAAAGGGTTTTAGCCTTCGTCCCCATGCTCGCGAATCGTGGTTCACCATGGGGGGTCCAGGCCTTTTCGCCGTAATGTTAAAACAAAAACACGCGAATATCTCCGAAACGGTTCGATAGAATGTCGCAAATTTTGGTGTGAAAGGGCTCCCTATTTTTACCTACAAACCCTCTAAATTTGGTGGTCCTAGCTTCCATAGTTTTTTTATGGCGAATTTTTGAATGTTTAAAAAATAGCCCAAAAATCGAACGGAAATTCCCTACAGAAACTCCATTCGCGAATTTTAAAAATCCGAGATAGCCAAAATGTTGCTCTCGAAGAGTACATCAATTTAGAAAAAAAAAGTTTCTCTCTAGGGCCAATCGCGGCGCACCGGTCAAAGTTCACGAATTTGACACATTTCGGCCGCGACAATTCCCTATAACCGTTGCACCGAATTTCAAACCGCTCACACAGTACTTCCCATTGAGACACATGAACAATCCCCCGCAAGCGTTTTCTCGTAGCTCAAATTTGACCCTGGCGCAAGCGTCCGAAATTTCGATAGGGTCACGGAAATGGGCCAAACTTTGACCCCCCATATCTCGGGCCCTAATTGTCCGATCGACTTGAAATTTGAAACGTGGCTAAAAGGGTTTCGGCCTTCATCCCCATGCCCGCGAATCGTGGTTCACCATGGGGGGTCCAGGCCTTTTCGCCGTAATGTTAAAACAAAAACACGCGAATATCTCCGAAACGGTTCGATAGAATGTCGCAAATTTTGGTGTGAAAGGGCTCCCTATTTTTACCTACAAACCCTCCAAATTTGGTGGTCCTAGCTTCCATAGTTTTTTTTATGGCGAATTTTTGTAGGTTTAAAAAATAGCCCAAAAATCGAACGGAAATTCCCTACAGAAATTCCATTCGCGAATTTTAAAAATCCGAGATAGCCAAAATGTTGCTCTCGAAGAGTACATCAATTTAGAAAAAAAAAGTTTCTCTCTAGGCCCAATAGGACCCGACTTTCATAGGGTCAAATTTCACGAATTTGACACATTTCGGCCGCGACAATTCCCTATAACCGTTGCACCGAATTTCAAACCGCTCACACAGTACTTCCCATTGAGACACATGAACAATCCCCCGCAAGCGTTTTCTCGTAGCTCAAATTTGACCCCGGCGCAAGCGTCCGAAATTTCGATGGGGTCACGGAAATGGGCCAAACTTTGACCCCCATATCTCGGGCCCTAATTGTCCGATCGACTTGAAATTTGAAACGTGGCCTAACAGAGTTTCGGACTTTCTCCCCATGCTCGCCAATCGCGGCTCACCATGGGGGTCCGGGCCTTTTCGCCGTAATGGTAAAACTAAAACTCGCGAATATCTCCGAAACGGTTCAATAGAATATCGGAAATTTTGGTGTGAAAGGGCTCCCTATTTTTACCTACAAACCCTCCAAATTTGGTGGTCCTAGCTTCCATAGTTTTTTTTTATGGCGAATTTTTGTAGGTTTAAAAAATAGCCCGAAAATCGAACGGAAATTCCCTACAGAAACTCCATTCGCGAATTTTAAAAATCCGAGATAGCCAAAATGTTGCTCTCGAAGAGTACATCAATTTAGAAAAAAAAGTTTCTCTCTAGGCCCAATAGGACCCGACATTCATAGGGTCAAATTTCACGAATTTGACACATTTCGGCCGCGACAATTCCCTATAACCGTTGCACCGAATTTCAAACCGCTCATACAGTACTTCCCATTGAGATACATGAACAATCCCCCGCAAGCGTTTTCTCGTAGCTCAAATTTGACCCTGGCGCAAGCGTCCGAAATTTCGATAGGGTCACGGAAATGGGCCAAACTTTGACCCCCCATATCTCGGGCCCTAATTGTCCGATCGACTTGAAATTTGAAACGTGGCTAAAAGGGTTTCGGCATTCGTCCCCATGCTCGTGAATCGTGGTTCACCATGGGGGGTCCAGGCCTTTTCGCCGTAATGTTAAAACAAAAACACGCGAATATCTCCGAAACGGTTCGATAGAATGTCGCAAATTTTGGTGTGAAAGGGCTCCCTATTTTTACCTACAAACCCTCTAAATTTGGTGGTTCTAGCTTCCATAGTTTTTTTATGGCGAATTTTTGAATGTTTAAAAAATAGCCCAAAAATCGAACGGAAATTCCCTACAGAAACTCCATTCGCGAATTTTAAAAATCCGAGATAGCCAAAATGTTGCTCTCGAAGAGTACATCAATTTAGAAAAAAAAAGTTTCTCTCTAGGCCCAATAGGACCCGAATCTCTAGGCCCAATCGCGGCGCACCGGTCAAAGTTCACGAATTTGACACATTTCGGCCGCGACAATTCCCAATAACCGTTGCACCGAATTTCAAACCGCTCACACAGTACTTCCCATTGAGACACATGAACAATCCCCCGCAAGCGTTTTCTCGTAGCTCAATTTTTGACCCTGGCGCAAGCGTCCGAAATTTCGATGGCGGTCACGGAAATGGGCCAAACTTTGACCCTCCATATCTCGGGCCCTAATTGTCCGATCGACTTGAAATTTGAAACGTGGCCTAAAAGGGTTTAACCTTCGTCCCCATGCTCGCCAATCGCGGCTCACCATGGGGGTCCGGGCCTTTTCGCCGTAATGGTAAAACAAAAACTCGCGAATATCTCCGAAACGGTTCGATAGAATGTCGCAAATTTTGGTGTGAAAGGGCTCCCTATTTTTACCTACAAACCCTCCAAATTTGGTGGTCCTAGCTTCCATAGTTTTTTTTATGGCGAATTTTTGTAGGTTTAAAAAATAGCCCAAAAATCGAACGGAAATTCCCTACAGAAATTCCATTCGCGAATTTTAAAAATCCGAGATAGCCAAAATGTTGCTCTCGAAGAGTACATCAATTTAGAAAAAAAAAGTTTCTCTCTAGGCCCAATAGGACCCGACTTTCATAGGGTCAAATTTCACGAATTTGACACATTTCGGCCGCGACAATTCCCTATAACCGTTGCACCGAATTTCAAACCGCTCACACAGTACTTCCCATTGAGACACATGAACAATCCCCCGCAAGCGTTTTCTCGTAGCTCAAATTTGACCCCGGCGCAAGCGTCCGAAATTTCGATGGGGTCACGGAAATGGGCCAAACTTTGACCCCCATATCTCGGGCCCTAATTGTCCGATCGACTTGAAATTTGAAACGTGGCCTAACAGGGTTTCGGCCTTTCTCCCCATGCTCGCCAATCGCGGCTCACCATGGGGGTCCGGGCCTTTTCGCCGTAATGGTAAAACTAAAACTCGCGAATATCTCCGAAACGGTTCGATAGAATATCGGAAATTTTGGTGTGAAAGGGCTCCCTATTTTTACCTACAAACCCTCCAAATTTGGTGGTCCTAGCTTCCATAGTTTTTTTTTATGGCGAATTTTTGTAGGTTTAAAAAATAGCCCGAAAATCGAACGGAAATTCCCTACAGAAACTCCATTCGCGAATTTTAAAAATCCGAGATAGCCAAAATGTTGCTCTCGAAGAGTACATCAATTTAGAAAAAAAAAGTTTCTCTCTAGGCCCAATAGGACCCGACATTCATAGGGTCAAATTTCACGAATTTGACACATTTCGGCCGCGACAATTCCCTATAACCGTTGCACCGAATTTCAAACCGCTCATACAGTACTTCCCATTGAGACACATGAACAATCCCCCGCAAGCGTTTTCTCGTAGCTCAAATTTGACCCTGGCGCAAGCGTCCGAAATTTCGATAGGGTCACGGAAATGGGCCAAACTTTGACCCCCCATATCTCGGGCCCTAATTGTCCGATCGACTTGAAATTTGAAACGTGGCTAAAAGGGTTTCGGCATTCGTCCCCATGCTCGTGAATCGTGGTTCACCATGGGGGGTCCAGGCCTTTTCGCCGTAATGTTAAAACAAAAACACGCGAATATCTCCGAAACGGTTCGATAGAATGTCGCAAATTTTGGTGTGAAAGGGCTCCCTATTTTTACCTACAAACCCTCTAAATTTGGTGGTCCTAGCTTCCATAGTTTTTTTATGGCGAATTTTTGAATGTTTAAAAAATAGCCCAAAAATCGAACGGAAATTCCCTACAGAAACTCCATTCGCGAATTTTAAAAATCCGAGATAGCCAAAATGTTGCTCTCGAAGAGTACATCAATTTAGAAAAAAAAAGTTTTTCTCTAGGCCCAATAGGACCCGAATCTCTAGGCCCAATCGCGGCGCACCGGTCAAAGTTCACGAATTTGACACATTTCGGCCGCGACAATTCCCAATAACCCTTGCACCGAATTTCAAACCGCTCACACAGTACTTCCCATTGAGACACATGAAGAATCCCCCGCAAGCATTTTCTCGTAGCTCAATTTTTGACCCCGCCTCAAGCGTCCGAAATTTCGATGGGGTCACGGAAAAGGGCCAAACTTTGACACCCCATATCTCGGGCCATAATTGTCCGATCGACTTGAAATTTGAAACGTGGCCTAAAAGGGTTTTAGCCTTCGTCCCCATGCTCGCCAATCGCGGCTCACCATGGGGGTCCGGGCCTTTTCGCCGTAATGTTAAAAAAAAAACTCGCGAATATCTCCGAAACGGTTCGATAGAATGTCGCAAATTTTGGTGTGAAAGGGCTCCCTATTTTTACCTACAAACCCTCCAAACTTGGTGGTCCTAGCTTCCATAGTTTTTTTTTATGGCGAATTTTTGTAGGTTTAAAAAATAGCCCGAAAATCGAACGGAAATTCCCTACAGAAACTCCATTCGCGAATTTTAAAAATCCGAGATAGCCAAAATGTTGCTCTCGAAGAGTACATCAATTTAGAAAAAAAAAGTTTCTCTCTAGGCCCAATAGGACCCGACATTCATAGGGTCAAATTTCACGAATTTGACACATTTCGGCCGCGACAATTCCCTATAACCGTTGCACCGAATTTCAAACCGCTCATACAGTACTTCCCATTGAGACACATGAACAATCCCCCGCAAGCGTTTTCTCGTAGCTCAAATTTGACCCTGGCGCAAGCGTCCGAAATTTCGATAGGGTCACGGAAATAGGCCAAACTTTGAGCCCCATATCTCGGGCCCTAATTGTCCGATCGACTTGAAATTTGAAACGTGGCTAAAAGGGTTTCGGCCTTCGTCCCCATGCTCGCGAATCGTGGTTCACCATGGGGGGTCCAGGCCTTTTCGCCGTAATGTTAAAACAAAAACACGCGAATATCTCCGAAACGGTTCGATAGAATGTCGCAAATTTTGGTGTGAAAGGGCTCCCTATTTTTACCTACAAACCCTCTAAATTTGGTGGTCCTAGCTTCCATAGTTTTTTTATGGCGAATTTTTGAATGTTTAAAAAATAGCCCAAAAATCGAACGGAAATTACCTACAGAAACTCCATTCGCGAATTTTAAAAATCCGAGATAGCCAAAATGTTGCTCTCGAAGAGTACATCAATTTAGAAAAAAAAAGTTTCTCTCTAGGCCCAATAGGACCCGACATTCATAGGGTCAAATTTCACGAATTTGACACATTTCGGCCGCGACAATTCCCTATAACCGTTGCACCGAATTTCAAACCGCTCATACAGTACTTCCCATTGAGACACATGAACAATCCCCCGCAAGCGTTTTCTCGTAGCTCAAATTTGACCCTGGCGCAAGCGTCCGAAATTTCGATAGGGTCACGGAAATGGGCCAAACTTTGACCCCCCATATCTCGGGCCCTAATTGTCCGATCGACTTGAAATTTGAAACGTGGCTAAAAGGGTTTCGGCATTCGTCCCCATGCTCGTGAATCGTGGTTCACCATGGGGGGTCCAGGCCTTTTCGCCGTAATGTTAAAACAAAAACACGCGAATATCTCCGAAACGGTTCGATAGAATGTCGCAAATTTTGGTGTGAAAGGGCTCCCTATTTTTACCTACAAACCCTCCAAATTTGGTGGTCCTAGCTTCCATAGTTTTTTTTATGGCGAATTTTTGTAGGTTTAAAAAATAGCCCAAAAATCGAACGGAAATTCCCTACAGAAATTCCATTCGCGAATTTTAAAAATCCGAGATAGCCAAAATGTTGCTCTCGAAGAGTACATCAATTTAGAAAAAAAAAGTTTCTCTCTAGGCCCAATAGGACCCGACTTTCATAGGGTCAAATTTCACGAATTTGACACATTTCGGCCGCGACAATTCCCTATAACCGTTGCACCGAATTTCAAACCGCTCACACAGTACTTCCCATTGAGACACATGAACAATCCCCCGCAAGCGTTTTCTCGTAGCTCAAATTTGACCCCGGCGCAAGCGTCCGAAATTTCGATGGGGTCACGGAAATAAGCCAAACTTTGACACCCCATATCTCGGGCCCTAATTGTCCGATCGACTTGAAATTTGAAACGTGGCTAAAAGGGTTTCGGCATTCGTCCCCATGCTCGTGAATCGTGGTTCACCATGGAGGGTCCAGGCCTTTTCGCCGTAATGTTAAAACAAAAACACGCGAATATCTCCGAAACGGTTCGATAGAATGTCGCAAATTTTGGTGTGAAAGGGCTCCCTATTTTTACCTACAAACCCTCTAAATTTGGTGGTCCTAGCTTCCATAGTTTTTTTATGGCGAATTTTTGAATGTTTAAAAAATAGCCCAAAAATCGAACGGAAATTCCCTACAGAAACTCCATTCGCGAATTTTAAAAATCCGAGATAGCCAAAATGTTGCTCTCGAAGAGTACATCAATTTAGAAAAAAAAAGTTTTTCTCTAGGCCCAATAGGACCCGAATCTCTAGGCCCAATCGCGGCGCACCGGTCAAAGTTCACGAATTTGACACATTTCGGCCGCGACAATTCCCAATAACCGTTGCACCGAATTTCAAACCGCTCACACAGTACTTCCCATTGAGACACATGAAGAATCCCCCGCAAGCATTTTCTCGTAGCTCAATTTTTGACCCCGCCTCAAGCGTCCGAAATTTCGATGGGGTCACGGAAAAGGGCCAAACTTTGACACCCCATATCTCGGGCCATAATTGTCCGATCGACTTGAAATTTGAAACGTGGCCTAAAAGGGTTTTAGCCTTCGTCCCCATGCTCGCCAATCGCGGCTCACCATGGGGGTCCGGGCCTTTTCGCCGTAATGTTAAAAAAAAAACTCGCGAATATCTCCGAAACGGTTCGATAGAATGTCGCAAATTTTGGTGTGAAAGGGCTCCCTATTTTTACATACAAACCCTCTAAATTTGGTGGTCCTAGCTTCCATAGTTTTTTTATGGCGAATTTTTGTAGGTTTAAAAAATAGCCCGAAAATCGAACGGAAATTCCCTACAGAAACTCCATTCGCGAATTTTAAAAATCCGAGATAGCCAAAATGTTGCTCTCGAAGAGTACATCAATTTAGAAAAAAAAAGTTTCTCTCTAGGCCCAATAGGACCCGACATTCATAGGGTCAAATTTCACGAATTTGACACATTTCGGCCGCGAAAATTCCCTATAACCGTTGCACCGAATTTCAAACCGCTCATACAGTACTTCCCATTGAGACACATGAACAATCCCCCGCAAGCGTTTTCTCGTAGCTCAAATTTGACCCTGGCGCAAGCGTCCGAAATTTCGATAGGGTCACGGAAATGGGCCAAACTTTGACTCCCCATATCTCGGGCCCTAATTGTCCGATCGACTTGAAATTTGAAACGTGGCTAAAAGGGTTTCGGCCTTCGTCCCCATGCTCGCGAATCGTGGTTCACCATGGGGGGTCCAGGCCTTTTCGCCGTAATGTTAAAACAAAAACACGCGAATATCTCCGAAACGGTTCGATAGAATGTCGCAAATTTTGGTGTGAAAGGGCTCCCTATTTTTACATACAAACCCTCTAAATTTGGTGGTCCTAGCTTCCATAGTTTTTTTATGGCGAATTTTTGTAGGTTTAAAAAATAGCCCGAAAATCGAACGGAAATTCCCTACAGAAACTCCATTCGCGAATTTTAAAAATCCGAGATAGCCAAAATGTTGCTCTCGAAGAGTACATCAATTTAGAAAAAAAAAGTTTCTCTCTAGGGCCAATCGCGGCGCACCGGTCAAAGTTCACGAATTTGACACATTTCGGCCGCGACAATTCCCAATAACCGTTGCACCGAATTTCAAACCGCTCACACAGTACTTCCCATTGAGACACATGAAGAATCCCTCGCAAACATTTTCTCGTAGCTAAATTTTTGACCCCGCCTCAAGCGTCCGAAATTTCGATGGGGTCACGGAAATGGGCCAAATTTGACACCCCATATCTCGGGCCCTAATTGTCCGATCGACTTGAAATTTCAAACGTGGCCTAAAAGGGTTTTAGCCTTCGTCCCCATGCTCGCCAATCGCGTCTCACCATGGGGGTCCGGGCCTTTTCGCCGTAATGGTAAAACAAAAACTCGCGAATATCTCCGAAACGGTTCGATAGAATGTCGCAAATTTTGGTGTGAAAGGGCTCCCTATTTTTACCTACAAACCTTCCAAATTTGGTGGTCCTAGCTTCCATAGTTTTTTTTATGTCGAATTTTTGTAGGTTTAAAAAATAGCCCGAAAATCGAACGGAAATTCCCTACAGAAACTCCATTCGCGAATTTTAAAAATCCGAGATAGCCAAAATGTTGCTCTCGAAGAGTACATCAATTTAGAAAAAAAAAGTTTCTCTCTAGGCCCAATCGCGGCGCACCGGTCAAAGTTCACGAATTTGACACATTTCGGCCGCGACAATTCCCTATAACCGTTGCACCGAATTTCAAACCGCTCACACAGTTCTTCCCATTGAGACACATGAACAATCCCCCGCAAGCGTTTTCTCGTAGCTCAAATTTGACCCTGGCGCAAGCGTCCGAAATTTCGATGGCGGTCACGGAAATGGGCCAAACTTTGACCCCCCATATCTCGGGCCCTAATTGTCCGATCGACTTGAAATTTGAAACGTGGCCTAACAGGGTTTCGGCCTTTCTCCCCATGCTCGCCAATCGCGGCTCGCCATGGGGGTCCGGGCCTTTTCGCCGTAATGGTAAAACTAAAACTCGCGAATATCTCCGAAACGGTTCGATAGAATATC
Source organism: Stegodyphus dumicola (assembly GCF_044657685.1). NCBI lineage: Eukaryota > Metazoa > Arthropoda > Arachnida > Araneae > Eresidae > Stegodyphus > Stegodyphus dumicola. The sequence continues at coordinate 2,084,893 of NC_140770.1, forward strand.
GGAAATTTTGGTGTGAAAGGGCTCCCTATTTTTACCTACAAACCCTCCAAATTTGGTGGTCCTAGCTTCCATTGTTTTTTTATGGGAAATTTTTGAAAGTTTAAAAAATAGCCCAAAAATCCAACGGAAATTCCCTACAGAAACTCCATTCGCGAATTTTAAAAATCCGAGATAGCCAAAATGTTGCTCTCGAAGAGTACATCAATTTAGAAAAAAAAAGTTTCTCTCTAGGCCCAATAGGACACGAATCTCTAGGCCCAATCGCAGCGCACCGGTCAAAGTTCACGAATTTGACACATCTCGGCCGCGACAATTCCCTATAACCGTTGCACCGAATTTCAAACCGCTCACACAGTACTTCCCATTGAGACACATGAACAATCCCCCGCAAGCGTTTTCTCGTAGCTCAAATTTGACCCCGGCGCAAGCGTCCGAAATTTCGATGGGGTCACGGAAATGGGCCAAACTTTGACCCCCATATCTCGGGCCCTAATTGTCCGATCGACTTGAAATTTGAAACGTGGCCTAACAGGGTTTCGGCCTTTCTCCCCATGCTCGCCAATCGCGGCTCACCATGGGGGTCCGGGCCTTTTCGCCGTAATGGTAAAACTAAAACTCGCGAATATCTCCGAAACGGTTCGATAGAATATCGGAAATTTTGGTGTGAAAGGGCTCCCTATTTTTACCTACAAACCCTCCAAATTTGGTGGTCCTAGCTTCCATTGTTTTTTTATGGGAAATTTTTGAAAGTTTAAAAAATAGCCCAAAAATCCAACGGAAATTCCCTACAGAAACTCCATTCGCGAATTTTAAAAATCCGAGATAGCCAAAATGTTGCTCTCGAAGAGTACATCAATTTAGAAAAAAAAAGTTTCTCTCTAGGCCCAATAGGACACGAATCTCTAGGCCCAATCGCAGCGCACCGGTCAAAGTTCACGAATTTGACATATCTCGGCCGCGACAATTCCCTATAACCGTTGCACCGAATTTCAAACCGCTCACACAGTACTTCCCATTGAGACACATGAACAATCCCCCGCAAGCGTTTTCTCGTAGCTCAAATTTGACCCCGGCGCAAGCGTCCGAAATTTCGATAGGGTCACGGAAATGGGCAAACATTGACCCCCCATATCTCGGGCCCTAATTGTCCGATCGACTTGAAATTTGAAACGTGGCTAAAAGGGTTTCGGCATTCGTCCCCATGCTCGTGAATCGTGGTTCACCATGGGGGGTCCAGGCCTTTTCGCCGTAATGTTAAAACAAAAACACGCGAATATCTCCGAAACGGTTCGATAGAATGTCGCAAATTTTGGTGTGAAAGGGCTCCCTATTTTTACCTACAAACCCTCTAAATTTGGTGGTCCTAGCTTCCATAGTTTTTTTATGGCGAATTTTTGAATGTTTCAAAAATAGCCCAAAAATCGAACGGAAATTCCCTACAGAAACTCCATTCGCGAATTTTAAAAATCCGAGATAGCCAAAATGTTGCTCTCGAAGAGTACATCAATTTAGAAAAAAAAAGTTTCTCTCTAGGCCCAACAGGACCCGAATCTCTAGGCCCAATCGCGGCGCACCGGTCAAACTTCACGAATTTGACACATTTCGGCCGCGACAATTCCCAATAACCGTTGCACCGAATTTCAAACCGCTCACACAGTACTTCCCATTGAGACACATGAAGAATGCCCCGCAAGCATTTTCTCGTAGCTCAATTTTTGACCCCGCCTCAAGCGTCCGAAATTTCGATGGGGTCACGGAAAAGGGCCAAACTTTGACACCCCATATCTCGGGCCATAATTTTCCGATCGACTTGAAATTTGAAACGTGGCGTAAAAGGGTTTTAGCCTTCGTCCCCATGCTCGCCAATCGCGGCTCACCATGGGGGTCCGGGCCTTTTCGCCGTAATGGTAAAAAAAAAACTCGCGAATATCTCCGAAACGGTTCGATAGAATGTCGCAAATTTTGGTGTGAAAGCGCTCCCTATTTTTACCTACAAACCCTCCAAACTTGGTGGTCCTAGCTTCCATAGTTTTTTTTTATGGCGAATTTTTGTAGGTTTAAAAAATAGCCCGAAAATCGAACGGAAATTCCCTACAGAAACTCCATTCGCGAATTTTAAAAATCCGAGATAGCCAAAATGTTGCTCTCGAAGAGTACATCAATTTAGAAAAAAAAAGGTTTCTCTCTAGGCCCAATAGGACCCGACATTCATAGGGTCAAATTTCACGAATTTGACACATTTCGGCCGCGACAATTCCCTATAACCGTTGCACCGAATTTCAAACCGCTCATACAGTACTTCCCATTGAGACACATGAACAATCCCCCGCAAGCGTTTTCTCGTAGCTCAAATTTGACCCTGGCGCAAGCGTCCGAAATTTCGATAGGGTCACGGAAATGGGCCAAACTTTGACCCCCCATATCTCGGGCCCTAATTGTCCGATCGACTTGAAATTTGAAACGTGGCTAAAAGGGTTTCGGCCTTCGTCCCCATGCTCGCGAATCGTGGTTCACCATGGGGGGTCCAGGCCTTTTCGCCGTAATGTTAAAACAAAAACACGCGAATATCTCCGAAACGGTTCGATAGAATGTCGCAAATTTTGGTGTGAAAGGGCTCCCTATTTTTACATACAAACCCTCTAAATTTGGTGGTCCTAGCTTCCATAGTTTTTTTATGGCGAATTTTTGTAGGTTTAAAAAATAGTCCGAAAATCGAACGGAAATTCCCTACAGAAACTCCATTCGCGAATTTTAAAAATCCGAGATAGCCAAAATGTTGCTCTCGAAGAGTACATCAATTTAGAAAAAAAAAGTTTCTCTCTAGGGCCAATCGCGGCGCACCGGTCAAAGTTCACGAATTTGACACATTTCGGCCGCGACAATTCCCAATAACCGTTGCACCGAATTTCAAACCGCTCACACAGTACTTCCCATTGAGACACATGAAGAATCCCCCGCAAACATTTTCTCGTAGCTAAATTTTTGACCCCGCCTCAAGCGTCCGAAATTTCGATGGGGTCACGGAAATGGGCCAAATTTGACACCCCATATCTCGGGCCCTAATTGTCCGATCGACTTGAAATTTGAAACGTGGCCTAAAAGGGTTTTAGCCTTCGTCCCCATGCTCGCCAATCGCGTCTCACCATGGGGGTCCGGGCCTTTTCGCCGTAATGGTAAAACAAAAACTCGCGAATATCTCCGAAACGGTTCGATAGAATGTCGCAAATTTTGGTGTGAAAGGGCTCCCTATTTTTACCTACAAACCTTCCAAATTTGGTGGTCCTAGCTTCCATAGTTTTTTTTATGTCGAATTTTTGTAGGTTTAAAAAATAGCCCGAAAATCGAACGGAAATTCCCTACAGAAACTCCATTCGCGAATTTTAAAAATCCGAGATAGCCAAAATGTTGCTCTCGAAGAGTACATCAATTTAGAAAAAAAAAGTTTCTCTCTAGGCCCAATCGCGGCGCACCGGTCAAAGTTCACGAATTTGACACATTTCGGCCGCGACAATTCCCTATAACCGTTGCACCGAATTTCAAACCGCTCACACAGTTCTTCCCATTGAGACACATGAACAATCCCCCGCAAGCGTTTTCTCGTAGCTCAAATTTGACCCTGGCGCAAGCGTCCGAAATTTCGATGGCGGTCACGGAAATGGGCCAAACTTTGACCCCCCATATCTCGGGCCCTAATTGTCCGATCGACTTGAAATTTGAAACGTGGCCTAACAGGGTTTCGGCCTTTCTCCCCATGCTCGCCAATCGCGGCTCGCCATGGGGGTCCGGGCCTTTTCGCCGTAATGGTAAAACTAAAACTCGCGAATATCTCCGAAACGGTTCGATAGAATATCGGAAATTTTGGTGTGAAAGGGCTCCCTATTTTTACCTACAAACCCTCCAAATTTGGTGGTCCTAGCTTCCATTGTTTTTTTATGGGAAATTTTTGAAAGTTTAAAAAATAGCCCAAAAATCCAACGGAAATTCCCTACAGAAACTCCATTCGCGAATTTTAAAAATCCGAGATAGCCAAAATGTTGCTCTCGATGAGTACATCAATTTAGAAAAAAAAAGTTTCTCTCTAGGCCCAATAGGACACGAATCTCTAGGCCCAATCGCAGCGCACCGGTCAAAGTTCACGAATTTGACACATCTCGGCCGCGACAATTCCCTATAACCGTTGCACCGAATTTCAAACCGCTCACACAGTACTTCCCATTGAGACACATGAACAATCCCCCGCAAGCGTTTTCTCGTAGCTCAAATTTGACCCCGGCGCAAGCGTCCGAAATTTCGATGGGGTCACGGAAATGGGCCAAACTTTGACCCCCATATCTCGGGCCCTAATTGTCCGATCGACTTGAAATTTGAAACGTGGCCTAACAGGGTTTCGGCCTTTCTCCCCATGCTCGCCAATCGCGGCTCACCATGGGGGTCCGGGCCTTTTCGCCGTAATGGTAAAACTAAAACTCGCGAATATCTCCGAAACGGTTCGATAGAATATCGGAAATTTTGGTGTGAAAGGGCTCCCTATTTTTACCTACAAACCCTCCAAATTTGGTGGTCCTAGCTTCCATTGTTTTTTTATGGGAAATTTTTGAAAGTTTAAAAAATAGCCCAAAAATCCAACGGAAATTCCCTACAGAAACTCCATTCGCGAATTTTAAAAATCCGAGATAGCCAAAATGTTGCTCTCGAAGAGTACATCAATTTAGAAAAAAAAAGTTTCTCTCTAGGCCCAATAGGACACGAATCTCTAGGCCCAATCGCAGCGCACCGGTCAAAGTTCACGAATTTGACACATCTCGGCCGCGACAATTCCCTATAACCGTTGCACCGAATTTCAAACCGCTCACACAGTACTTCCCATTGAGACACATGAACAATCCCCCGCAAGCGTTTTCTCGTAGCTCAAATTTGACCCCGGCGCAAGCGTCCGAAATTTCGATAGGGTCACGGAAATGGGCAAACATTGACCCCCCATATCTCGGGCCCTAATTGTCCGATCGACTTGAAATTTGAAACGTGGCTAAAAGGGTTTCGGCATTCGTCCCCATGCTCGTGAATCGTGGTTCACCATGGGGGGTCCAGGCCTTTTCGCCGTAATGTTAAAACAAAAACACGCGAATATCTCCGAAACGGTTCGATAGAATGTCGCAAATTTTGGTGTGAAAGGGCTCCCTATTTTTACCTACAAACCCTCTAAATTTGGTGGTCCTAGCTTCCATAGTTTTTTTATGGCGAATTTTTGAATGTTTCAAAAATAGCCCAAAAATCGAACGGAAATTCCCTACAGAAACTCCATTCGCGAATTTTAAAAATCCGAGATAGCCAAAATGTTGCTCTCGAAGAGTACATCAATTTAGAAAAAAAAAGTTTCTCTCTAGGCCCAACAGGACCCGAATCTCTAGGCCCAATCGCGGCGCACCGGTCAAAGTTCACGAATTTGACACATTTCGGCCGCGACAATTCCCAATAACCGTTGCACCGAATTTCAAACCGCTCACACAGTACTTCCCATTGAGACACATGAAGAATCCCCCGCAAGCATTTTCTCGTAGCTCAATTTTTGACCCCGCCTCAAGCGTCCGAAATTTCGATGGGGTCACGGAAAAGGGCCAAACTTTGACACCCCATATCTCGGGCCATAATTTTCCGATCGACTTGAAATTTGAAACGTGGCGTAAAAGGGTTTTAGCCTTCGTCCCCATGCTCGCCAATCGCGGCTCACCATGGGGGTCCGGGCCTTTTCGCCGTAATGGTAAAAAAAAAACTCGCGAATATCTCCGAAACGGTTCGATAGAATGTCCCAAATTTTGGTGTGAAAGCGCTCCCTATTTTTACCTACAAACCCTCCAAACTTGGTGGTCCTAGCTTCCATAGTTTTTTTTTATGGCGAATTTTTGTAGGTTTAAAAAATAGCCCGAAAATCGAACGGAAATTCCCTACAGAAACTCCATTCGCGAATTTTAAAAATCCGAGATAGCCAAAATGTTGCTCTCGAAGAGTACATCAATTTAGAAAAAAAAAGGTTTCTCTCTAGGCCCAATAGGACCCGACATTCATAGGGTCAAATTTCACGAATTTGACACATTTCGGCCGCGACAATTCCCTATAACCGTTGCACCGAATTTCAAACCGCTCATACAGTACTTCCCATTGAGACACATGAACAATCCCCCGCAAGCGTTTTCTCGTAGCTCAAATTTGACCCTGGCGCAAGCGTCCGAAATTTCGATAGGGTCACGGAAATGGGCCAAACTTTGACCCCCCATATCTCGGGCCCTAATTGTCCGATCGACTTGAAATTTGAAACGTGGCTAAAAGGGTTTCGGCCTTCGTCCCCATGCTCGCGAATCGTGGTTCACCATGGGGGGTCCAGGACTTTTCGCCGTAATGTAAAAACAAAAACACGCGAATATCTCCGAAACGGTTCGATAGAATGTCGCAAATTTTGGTGTGAAAGGGCTCCCTATTTTTACCTACAAACCCTCTAAATTTGGTGGTCCTAGCTTCCATAGTTTTTTTATGGCGAATTTTTGAATGTTTAAAAAATAGCCCAAAAATCGAACGGAAATTACCTACAGAAACTCCATTCGCGAATTTTAAAAATCCGAGATAGCCAAAATGTTGCTCTCGAAGAGTACATCAATTTAGAAAAAAAAAGTTTCTCTCTAGGCCCAATAGGACCCGAATCTCTAGGCCCAATCGCGGCGCACCGGTCAAAGTTCACGAATTTGACACATTTCGGCCGCGACAATTCCCAATAACCGTTGCAGCGAATTTCAAACCGCTCACACAGTACTTCCCATTGAGACACATGAAGAATCCCCCGCAAGCATTTTCTCGTAGCTAAATTTTTGACCCCGCCTCAAGCGTCCGAAATTTCGATGGGGTCACGGAAATGGGCCAAACTTTGACACCCCATATCTCGGGCCCTAATTGTCCGATCGACTTGAAATTTGAAACGTGGCCTAAAAGGATTTTAGCCTTCGTCCCCATGCTCGCCAATCGCGTCTCACCATGGGGGTCCGGGGCTTTTCGCCGTAATGTTAAAACAAAAACTCGCGAATATCTCCGAAACGGTTCGATAGAATGTCGCAAATTTTGGTGTGAAAGGGCTCCCTATTTTTACCTACAAACCCTCCAAATTTGGTGGTCCTAGCTTCCATAGTTTTTTTTATGGCGAATTTTTGTAGGTTTAAAAGATAGCCCGAAAATCGAACGGAAATTCCTTACAGAAACTCCATTCGCGAATTTTAAAAATCCGAGATAGCCAAAATGTTGCTCTCGAAGAGTACATCAATTTAGAAAAAAAAAGTTTCTTTCTAGGCCCAATCGCGGCGCACCGGTCAAAGTTCACGAATTTGACACATTTCGGCCGAGACAATTCCCTATAACCGTTGCACCGAATTTCAAACCGCTCACACAGTACTTCCCATTGAGACACATGAACAATCCCCCGCAAGCGTTTTCTCGTAGCTCAAATTTGACCCTGGCGCAAGCGTCCGAAATTTCGATAGGGTCACGGAAATGGGCCAAACTTTGACCCCCCATATCTCGGGCCCTAATTGTCCGATCGACTTGAAATTTGAAACGTGGCTAAAAGGGTTTCGGCCTTCGTCCCCATGCTCGCGAATCGTGGTTCACCATGGGGGGTCCAGGCCTTTTCGCCGTAATGTTAAAACAAAAACAGGCGAATATCTCCGAAACGGTTCGATAGAATGTCGCAAATTTTGGTGTGAAAGGGCTCCCTATTTTTACCTACAAACCCTCCAAATTTGGTGGTCCTAGCTTCCATAGTTTTTTTATGGCGAATTTTTGAATGTTTAAAAAATAGCCCAAAAATCGAACGGAAATTCCCTACAGAAACTCCATTCGCGAATTTTAAAAATCCGAGATAGCCAAAATGTTGCTCTCGAAGAGTACATCAATTTAGAAAAAAAAAGTTTCTCTCTAGGCCCAATAGGACCCTAATCTCTAGGCCCAATCGCGGCGCACCGGTCAAAGTTCACGAATTTGACACATTTCGGCCGCGACAATTCCCTATAACCGTTGCACCGAATTTCAAACCGCTCACACAGTACTTCCCTTTGGGACACATGAACAAACCTCCGCAAGCGTTTTCTCGTAGCTCAAATTTGACCCTGGCGCAAGCGTCCGAAATTTCGATAGGTTCACGGAAATGGGCCAAACATTGACCCCCCATATCTCGGGCCCTAATTGTCCGATCGACATGAAATTTGAAACGTGGCCTAAAAGGGTTTAACCTTCGTCCCCATGCTCGCCAATCGCGGCTCACCATGGGGGTCCGGGCCTTTTCGCCGTAATGGTAAAACAAAAACTCGCGAATATCTCCGAAACGGTTCGATAGAATGTCGCAAATTTTGGTGTGAAAGGTGTCTATTTTTACCTACAAACCCTCCAAATTTGGTGGTCCTAGCTTCCATAGTTTTTTTTATGGCGAATTTTTGTAGGTTTAAAAAATAGCCCAAAAATCGAACGGAAATTCCCTACAGGAATTCCATTCGCGAATTTTAAAAATCCGAGATAGCCAAAATGTTGCTCTCGAAGAGTACATCAATTTAGAAAAAAAAAGTTTCTCTCTAGGCCCAATAGGACCCGACTTTCATAGGGTCAAATTTCACGAATTTGACACATTTCGGCCGCGACAATTCCCTATAACCGTTGCACCGAATTTCAAACCGCTCACACAGTACTTCCCATTGAGACACATGAACAATCCCCCGCAAGCGTTTTCTCGTAGCTCAAATTTGACCCCGGCGCAAGCGTCCGAAATTTCGATGGGGTCACGGAAATGGGCCAAACTTTGACCCCCATATCTCGGGCCCTAATTGTCCGATCGACTTGAAATTTGAAACGTGGCCTAACAGGGTTTCGGCCTTTCTCCCCATACTCGCCAATCGCGGCTCACCATGGGGGTCCGGGCCTTTTCGCCGTAAAGGTAAAACTAAAACTCGCGAATATCTCCGAAACGGTTCGATAGAATATCGGAAATTTTGGTGTGAAAGGGCTCCCTATTTTTACCTACAAACCCTCCAAATTTGGTGGTCCTAGCTTCCATTGTTTTTTTATGGGAAATTTTTGAAAGTTTAAAAAATAGCCCAAAAATCGAACGGAAATTCCCTACAGAAACTCCATTCGCGAATTTTAAAAATCCGAGATAGCCAAAATGTTGCTCTCGAAGAGTACATCAATTTAGAAAAAAAAAGTTTCTCTCTAGGCCCAATAGGACCCGAATCTCTAGGCCCAATCGCGGCGCACCGGTCAAAGTTCACGAATTTGACACATTTCGGCCGCGACAATTCCCTATAACCGTTGCACCGAATTTCAAACCGCTCACACAGTACTTCCCTTTGGGACACATGAACAAACCTCCGCAAGCGTTTTCTCGTAGCTCAAATTTGACCCTGGCGCAAGCGTCCGAAATTTCGATAGGTTCACGGAAATGGGCCAAACTTTGACCCCCCATATCTCGGGCCCTAATTGTCCGATCGACATGAAATTTGAAACGTGGCCTAAAAGGGTTTAACCTTCGTCCCCATGCTCGCCAATCGCGGCTCACCATGGGGGTCCGGGCCTTTTCGCCGTAATGGTAAAACAAAAACTCGCGAATATCTCCGAAACGGTTCGATAGAATGTCGCAAATTTTCGTGTGAAAGGGCTCCCTATTTTTACCTACAAAACCTCTAAATTTGGTGGTCCTAGCTTCCATAGTTTTTTTATGGCGAAGTTTTGAATGTTTAAAAAATAGCCCAAAAATCGAACGGAAATTCCCTACAGAAACTCCATTCGCGAATTTTAAAAATCCGAGATAGCCAAAATGTTACTCTCGAAGAGTACATCAATTTAGAAAAAAAAGTTTCTCTCTAGGCCCAATAGGACCCGAATCTCTAGCCCCAATCGCGGCGCACCGGTCAAAGTTCACGAATTTGACACATCTCGGCCGCGACAATTCCCTATAACCGTTGCACCGAATTTCAAACCGCTCACACAGTACTTCCCATTGAGACACATGAACAATCCCCCGCAAGCGTTTTCTCGTAGCTCAAATTTGACCCTGGCGCAAGCGTCCGAAATTTCGATAGGTTCACGGAAATGGGCCAAACTTTGACCCCCCATATCTCTGCCCCTAATTGTCCGATCGACATGAAATTTGAAACGTGGCCTAACAGGGTTTCGGCCTTTCTCCCCATGCTCGCCAATCGCGGCTCACCATGGGGGTCCGGGCCTTTTCGCCGTAATGGTAAAACAAAAACTCGCGAATATCTCCGAAACGGTTCGATAGAATGTCTCAAATTTTGGTGTGAAAGGGCTCCCTATTTTTACCTACAAACCCTCCAAATTTGCTGGTCCTAGCTTCCATAGTTTTTTTTATGGCGAATTTTTGTAGGTTTAAAAAATAGCCCAAAAATCGAACGGAAATTCCCTACAGAAATTCCATTCGCGAATTTTAAAAATCCGAGATAGCCAAAATGTTGCTCTCGAAGAGTACATCAATTTAGAAAAAAAAAGTTTCTCTCTAGGCCCAATAGGACCCGACTTTCATAGGGTCAAATTTCACGAATTTGACACATTTCGGCCGCGACAATTCCCTATAACCGTTGCACCGAATTTCAAACCGCTCACACAGTACTTCCCATTGAGACACATGAACAATCCCCCGCAAGCGTTTTCTCGTAGCTCAAATTTGACCCCGGCGCAAGCGTCCGAAATTTCGATGGGGTCACGGAAATGGGCCAAACTTTGACCCCCATATCTCGGGCCCTAATTGTCCGATCGACTTGAAATTTGAAACGTGGCCTAACAGGGTTTCGGCCTTTCTCCCCATGCTCGCCAATCGCGGCTCACCATGGGGGTCCGGGCCTTTTCGCCGTAATGGTAAAACTAAAACTCGCGAATATCTCCGAAACGGTTCGATAGAATATCGGAAATTTTGGTGTGAAAGGGCTCCCTATTTTTACCTACAAACCCTCCAAATTTGGTGGTCCTAGCTTCCATTGTTTTTTTATGGGAAATTTTTGAAAGTTTAAAAAATAGCCCAAAAATCGAACGGAAATTCCCTACAGAAACTCCATTCGCGAATTTTAAAAATCCGAGATAGCCAAAATGTTGCTCTCGAAGAGTACATCAATTTAGAAAAAAAAAGTTTCTCTCTAGGCCCAATAGGACCCGAATCTCTAGGCCCAATCGCGGCGCACCGGTCAAAGTTCACGAATTTGACACATTTCGGCCGCGACAATTCCCTATAACCGTTGCACCGAATTTCAAACCGCTCACACAGTACTTCCCTTTGGGACACATGAACAAACATCCGCAAGCGTTTTCTCGTAGCTCAAATTTGACCCTGGCGCAAGCGTCCGAAATTTCGATAGGTTCACGGAAATGGGCCAAACTTTGACCCCCCATATCTCTGCCCCTAATTGTACGATCGACATGAAATTTGAAACGTGGCCTAAAAGGGTTTCGGCCTTCGTCCCCATGCTCGCGAATCGTGGTTCACCATGGGGGGTCCAGGCCTTTTCGCCGTAATGTTAAAACAAAAACACGCGAATATTTCCGAAACGGTTTGATAGAATGTCGCAAATTTTGGTGTGAAAGGGCTCCCTATTTTTACCTACAAAACCTCTAAATTTGGTGGTCCTAGCTTCCATAGTTTTTTTATGGCGAATTTTTGAATGTTTAAAAAATAGCCCAAAAATCGAACGGAAATTCCCTACAGAAACTCCATTCGCGAATTTTAAAAATCCGAGATAGCCAAAATGTTGCTCTCGAAGAGTACATCAATTTAGAAAAAAAAAAGTTTCTCTCTAGGCCCAATAGGACCCGAATCTCTAGGCCCAATCGCGGCGCACCGGTCAAAGTTCACGAATTTGACACATCTCGGCCGCGACAATTCCCTATAACCGTTGCACCGAATTTCAAACCGCTCACACAGTACTTCCCATTGAAACACATGAACAATCCCCCGCAAGCGTTTTCTCGTAGCTCAATTTTTGACCCTGGCGCAAGCGTCCGAAATTTCGATGGCGGTCACGGAAATGGGCCAAACTTTGACCCCCTATATCTCGGGCCCTAATTGTCCGATCGACTTGAAATTTGAAACGTGGCCTAAAAGGGTTTAACCTTCGTCCCCATGCTCGCCAATCGCGGCTCACCATGGGGGTCCGGGCCTTTTCGCCGTAATGGTAAAACAAAAACTCGCGAATATCTCCGAAACGGTTCGATAGAATGTCTCAAATTTTGGTGTGAAAGGGCTCCCTATTTTTACCTACAAACCCTCCAAATTTGGTGGTCCTAGCTTCCATAGTTTTTTTATGGCGAATTTTTGTAGGTTTAAAAAATAGCCCAAAAATCGAACGGAAATTCCCTACAGAAATTCCATTCGCGAATTTTAAAAATCCGAGATAGCCAAAATGTTGCTCTCGAAGAGTACATCAATTTAGAAAAAAAACTTTTCTCTCTAGGCCCAATAGGACCCGACTTTCATAGGGTCAAATTTCACGAATTTGACACATTTCGGCCGCGACAATTCCCTATAACCGTTGCACCGAATTTCAAACCGCTCACACAGTACTTCCCATTGAAACACATGAACAATCCCCCGCAAGCGTTTTCTCGTAGTTCAATTTTTGACCCTGGCGCAAGCGTCCGAAATTTCGATGGCAGTCACGAAAATGGGCCAAACTTTGACCCCCTATATCTCGGGCCCTAATTGTCCGATCGACTTGAAATTTGAAACGTGGCCTAAAAGGGTTTAACCTTCGTCCCCATGCTCGCCAATCGGGGCTCACCATGGGGGTCCGGGCCTTTTCGCCGTAATGGTAAAACAAAAACTCGCGAATATCTCCAAAACGGTTCGATAGAATGTCTCAAATTTTGGTGTGAAAGGGCTCCCTATTTTTACCTACAAACCCTCCAAATTTGGTGGTCCTAGCTTCCATAGTTTTTTTATGGCGAATTTTTGTAGGTTTAAAAAATAGCCCAAAAATCGAACGGAAATTCCCTACAGAAATTCCATTCGCGAATTTTAAAAATCCGAGATAGCCAAAATGTTGCTCTCGAAGAGTACATCAATTTAGAAAAAAAAAGTTTCTCTCTAGGCCCAATAGGACCCGACTTTCATAGGGTCAAATTTCACGAATTTGACACATTTCGGCCGCGACAATTCCCTATAACCGTTGCACCGAATTTCAAACCGCTCACACAGTACTTCCCATTGAGACACATGAACAATCCCCCGCAAGCGTTTTCTCGTAGCTCAAATTTGACCCCGGCGCAAGCGTCCGAAATTTCGATGGGGTCACGGAAATGGGCCAAACTTTGACCCCCATATCTCGGGCCCTAATTGTCCGATCGACTTGAAATTTGAAACGTGGCCTAACAGGGTTTCGGCCTTTCTCCCCATGCTCGCCAATCGCGGCTCACCATGGGGGTCCGGGCCTTTTCGCCGTAATGGTAAAACTAAAACTCGCGAATATCTCCGAAACGGTTCGATAGAATATCGGAAATTTTGGTGTGAAAGGGCTCCCTATTTTTACCTACAAACCCTCCAAATTTGGTGGTCCTAGCTTCCATTGTTTTTTTATGGGAAATTTTTGAAAGTTTAAAAAATAGCCCAAAAATCGAACGGAAATTCCCTACAGAAACTCCATTCGCGAATTTTAAAAATCCGAGATAGCCAAAATGTTGCTCTCGAAGAGTACATCAATTTAGAAAAAAAAAGTTTCTCTCTAGGCCCAATAGGACCCGACTTTCATAGGGTCAAATTTCACGAATTTGACACATTTCGGCCGCGACAATTCCCTATAACCGTTGCACCGAATTTCAAACCGCTCACACAGTACTTCCCATTGAGACACATGAACAATCCCCCGCAAGCGTTTTCTCGTAGCTCAAATTTGACCCCGGCGCAAGCGTCCGAAATTTCGATGGGGTCACGGAAATGGGCCAAACTTTGACCCCCATATCTCGGGCCCTAATTGTCCGATCGACTTGAAATTTGAAACGTGGCCTAACAGGGTTTCGGCCTTTCTCCCCATGCTCGCCAATCGCGGCTCACCATGGGGGTCCGGGCCTTTTCGCCGTAATGGTAAAACTAAAACTCGCGAATATCTCCGAAACGGTTCGATAGAATATCGGAAATTTTGGTGTGAAAGGGCTCCCTATTTTTACCTACAAACCCTCCAAATTTGGTGGTCCTAGCTTCCATTGTTTTTTTATGGGAAATTTTTGAAAGTTTAAAAATAGCCCAAAAATCGAACGGAAATTCCCTACAGAAACTCCATTCGCGAATTTTAAAAATCCGAGATAGCCAAAATGTTGCTCTCGAAGAGTACATCAATTTAGAAAAAAAAGTTTCTCTCTAGGCCCAATAGGACCCGACTTTCATAGGGTCAAATTTCACGAATTTGACACATTTCGGCCGCGACAATTCCCTATAACCGTTGCACCGAATTTCAAACCGCTCACACAGTACTTCCCATTGAGACACATGATCAATCCCCCGCAAGCGTTTTCTCGTAGCTCAAATTTGACCCCTGCGCAAGCGTCCGAAATTTCGATAGGTTCACGGAAATGGGCCAAATTTTGACCCCCTATATCTCAGGCCCTAATTGTCCGATCGACTTGAAATTTGAAACGTGGCCTAAAAGGGTTTAACCTTCGTCCCCATGCTCGCCAATCGCGGCTCACCATGGGGGTCCGGGCCTTTTCGCCGTAATGGTAAAACAAAAACTCGCGAATATCTCCGAAACGGTTCGATAGAATGTCTCAAATTTTGGTGTGAAAGGGCTCCCTATTTTTACCTACAAACCCTCCAAATTTGGTGGTCTTAGCTTCCATAGTTTTTTTATGGCGAATTTTTGTAGGTTTAAAAAATAGCCCAAAAATCGAACGGAAATACCCTACAGAAATTCCATTCGCGAATTTTAAAAATCCGAGATAGCCAAAATGTTGCTCTCGAAGAGTACATCAATTTAGAAAAAAAAATTTTCTCTCTAGGCCCAATAGGACCCGACTTTCATAGGGTCAAATTTCACGAATTTGACACATTTCGGCCGCGACAATTCCCTATAACCGTTGCACCGAATTTCAAACCGCTCACACAGTACTTCCCATTGGGACACATGAACAATCCCCCGCAAGCGTTTTCTCGTAGCTCAAATTTGACCTTGGCGCAAGCGTCCGAAATTTCGATGGCAGTCACGAAAATGGGCCAAACTTTGACCCCCTATATCTCGGGCCCTAATTGTCCGATCGACTTGAAATTTGAAACGTGGCCTAAAAGGGTTTAACCTTCGTCCCCATGCTCGCCAATCGGGGCTCACCATGGGGGTCCGGGCCTTTTCGCCGTAATGGTAAAACAAAAACTCGCGAATATCTCCAAAACGGTTCGATAGAATGTCTCAAATTTTGGTGTGAAAGGGCTCCCTATTTTTACCTACAAACCCTCCAAATTTGGTGGTCCTAGCTTCCATAGTTTTTTTATGGCGAATTTTTGTAGGTTTAAAAAATAGCCCAAAAATCGAACGGAAATTCCCTACAGAAATTCCATTCGCGAATTTTAAAAATCCGAGATAGCCAAAATGTTGCTCTCGAAGAGTACATCAATTTAGAAAAAAAAAGTTTCTCTCTAGGCCCAATAGGACCCGACTTTCATAGGGTCAAATTTCACGAATTTGACACATTTCGGCCGCGACAATTCCCTATAACCGTTGCACCGAATTTCAAACCGCTCACACAGTACTTCCCATTGAGACACATGAACAATCCCCCGCAAGCGTTTTCTCGTAGCTCAAATTTGACCCCGGCGCAAGCGTCCGAAATTTCGATGGGGTCACGGAAATGGGCCAAACTTTGACCCCCATATCTCGGGCCCTAATTGTCCGATCGACTTGAAATTTGAAACGTGGCCTAACAGGGTTTCGGCCTTTCTCCCCATGCTCGCCAATCGCGGCTCACCATGGGGGTCCGGGCCTTTTCGCCGTAATGGTAAAACTAAAACTCGCGAATATCTCCGAAACGGTTCGATAGAATATCGGAAATTTTGGTGTGAAAGGGCTCCCTATTTTTACCTACAAACCCTCCAAATTTGGTGGTCCTAGCTTCCATTGTTTTTTTATGGGAAATTTTTGAAAGTTTAAAAAATAGCCCAAAAATCGAACGGAAATTCCCTACAGAAACTCCATTCGCGAATTTTAAAAATCCGAGATAGCCAAAATGTTGCTCTCGAAGAGTACATCAATTTAGAAAAAAAAAGTTTCTCTCTAGGCCCAATAGGACCCGACTTTCATAGGGTCAAATTTCACGAATTTGACACATTTCGGCCGCGACAATTCCCTATAACCGTTGCACCGAATTTCAAACCGCTCACACAGTACTTCCCATTGAGACACATGAACAATCCCCCGCAAGCGTTTTCTCGTAGCTCAAATTTGACCCCGGCGCAAGCGTCCGAAATTTCGATGGGGTCACGGAAATGGGCCAAACTTTGACCCCCATATCTCGGGCCCTAATTGTCCGATCGACTTGAAATTTGAAACGTGGCCTAACAGGGTTTCGGCCTTTCTCCCCATGCTCGCCAATCGCGGCTCACCATGGGGGTCCGGGCCTTTTCGCCGTAATGGTAAAACTAAAACTCGCGAATATCTCCGAAACGGTTCGATAGAATATCGGAAATTTTGGTGTGAAAGGGCTCCCTATTTTTACCTACAAACCCTCCAAATTTGGTGGTCCTAGCTTCCATTGTTTTTTTATGGGAAATTTTTGAAAGTTTAAAAATAGCCCAAAAATCGAACGGAAATTCCCTACAGAAACTCCATTCGCGAATTTTAAAAATCCGAGATAGCCAAAATGTTGCTCTCGAAGAGTACATCAATTTAGAAAAAAAAGTTTCTCTCTAGGCCCAATAGGACCCGACTTTCATAGGGTCAAATTTCACGAATTTGACACATTTCGGCCGCGACAATTCCCTATAACCGTTGCACCGAATTTCAAACCGCTCACACAGTACTTCCCATTGAGACACATGATCAATCCCCCGCAAGCGTTTTCTCGTAGCTCAAATTTGACCCCTGCGCAAGCGTCCGAAATTTCGATAGGTTCACGGAAATGGGCCAAATTTTGACCCCCTATATCTCAGGCCCTAATTGTCCGATCGACTTGAAATTTGAAACGTGGCCTAAAAGGGTTTAACCTTCGTCCCCATGCTCGCCAATCGCGGCTCACCATGGGGGTCCGGGCCTTTTCGCCGTAATGGTAAAACAAAAACTCGCGAATATCTCCGAAACGGTTCGATAGAATGTCTCAAATTTTGGTGTGAAAGGGCTCCCTATTTTTACCTACAAACCCTCCAAATTTGGTGGTCTTAGCTTCCATAGTTTTTTTATGGCGAATTTTTGTAGGTTTAAAAAATAGCCCAAAAATCGAACGGAAATACCCTACAGAAATTCCATTCGCGAATTTTAAAAATCCGAGATAGCCAAAATGTTGCTCTCGAAGAGTACATCAATTTAGAAAAAAAAATTTTCTCTCTAGGCCCAATAGGACCCGACTTTCATAGGGTCAAATTTCACGAATTTGACACATTTCGGCCGCGACAATTCCCTATAACCGTTGCACCGAATTTCAAACCGCTCACACAGTACTTCCCATTGGGACACATGAACAATCCCCCGCAAGCGTTTTCTCGTAGCTCAAATTTGACCTTGGCGCAAGCGTCCGAAGTTTCGATAGGGTCACGGAAATGGGCCAAACTTTGACCCCCCATATCTCGGGCCCTAATTGTCCGATCGACTTGAAATTTGAAACGTGGCCTAAAAGGGTTTCGGCCTTTCTCCCCATGCTCGCCAATCGCGGCTCACCATGGGGGTCCGGGCCTTTTTGCCGTAATGGTAAAACTAAATCTCGCGAATATCTCCGAAACGGTTAGATAGAATATCGCAAATTTTGGTGTGAAAGGGCTCCCTATTTTTACCTACAAACCCTCCAAATTTGGTGGTCCTAGGTTCCATTATTTTTTTATGGCGAATTTTTGTAGGTTTAAAAAATAGCCCAAAAATCGAACGGAAATTCCCTACAGGAACTCCATTCGCGAATTTTAAAAATCCGAGATAGCCAAAATGTTGCTCTCGAAGAGTACATCAATTCAGAAAAGAAAAGTTTCTCTCTAGCCCAATAGGACCCGACTTTCATAGGGTCAAAGTTCACGAATTTGACACATTTCGGCTGCGACAATTCCCTATAACCGTTGCACCGAATTTCAAACCGCACACACAGTACTTCCCATTGGGACACATAAACAATCCCCCGCAAGCCTTTTCTCGTAGCTCAAATTTGACCCCGGCGCAAGCGTCCGAAATTTCGATAGGGTCACGGAAATGGGCCAAACTTTGACCCCCCATATCTCGGGCCCTAATTGTCCGATCGACTTGAAATTTGAAACGTGGCCTAAAAGGGTTTTAACCTTCGTCCCCATGCTCGCCAATCGCGGCTCACCATGGGGGTCCGGGCCTTTTCGCCGTAATGGTAAAACAAAAACTCGCGAATATCTCCGAAACGGTTCGATAGAATGTCTCAAATTTTGGTGTGAAAGGGCTCCCTATTTTTACCTACAAACCCTCCAAATTTGGTGGTCTTAGCTTCCATAGTTTTTTTATGGCGAATTTTTGTAGGTTTAAAAAATAGCCCAAAAATCGAACGGAAATACCCTACAGAAATTCCATTCGCGAATTTTAAAAATCCGAGATAGCCAAAATATTGCTCTCGAAGAGTACATCAATTTAGAAAAAAAAATTTTCTCTCTAGGCCCAATAGGACCCGACTTTCATAGGGTCAAATTTCACGAATTTGACACATTTCGGCCGCGACAATTTCCTATAACCGTTGCACCGAATTTCAAACCGCTCACACAGTACTTCCCATTGAGACACATGAACAATCCCCCGCAAGCGTTTTCTCGTAGCTCAAATTTGACCCCTGCGCAAGCGTCCGAAATTTCGATGGGGTCACGGAAATGGGCCAAACTTTGACCCCCATATCTCGGGCCCTAATTGTCCGATCGACTTCAAATTTGAAACGTGGCCTAACAGGGTTTCGGCCTTTCTCCCCATGCTCGCCAATCGCGGCTCACCATGGGGGTCCGGGCCTTTTCGCCGTAATGGTAAAACTAAAACTCACGAATATCTCCGAAACGGTTCGATAGAATATCGGAAATTTTGGTGTGAAAGGGCTCCCTATTTTTACCTACAAACCCTCCAAATTTGGTGGTCCTAGCTACCATTGTTTTTTTATGGGAAATTTTTGAAAGTTTAAAAAATAGCCCAAAAATCGAACGGAAATTCCCTACAGAAACTCCATTCGCGAATTTTAAAAATCCGAGATAGCCAAAATGTTGCTCTCGAAGAGTACATCAATTTAGAAAAAAAAAGTTTCTCTCTAGGCCCAATAGGACCCGAATCTCTAGGCCCAATCGCGGCGCACCGGTCAAAGTTCACGAATTTGACACATTTCGGCCGCGACAATTCCCTATAACCGTTGCACCGAATTTCAAACCGCTCACACAGTACTTCCCTTTGGGACACATGAACAAACATCCGCAAGCGTTTTCTCGTAGCTCAAATTTGACCCTGGCGCAAGCGTCCGAAATTTCGATAGGTTCACGGAAATGGGCCAAACTTTGACCCCCCATATCTCTGCCCCTAATTGTCCGATCGACATGAAATTTGAAACGTGGCCTAAAAGGGTTTCACCTTCGTCCCCATGCTCGCGAATCGTGGTTCACCATGGGGGGTCCAGGCCTTTTCGCCGTAATGTTAAAACAAAAACACGCGAATATCTCCGAAACGGTTTGATAGAATGTCGCAAATTTTCGTGTGAAAGGGCTCCCTATTTTTACCTACAAAACCTCTAAATTTGGTGGTCCTAGCTTCCATAGTTTTTTTATGGCGAATTTTTGAATGTTTAAAAAATAGCCCAAAAATCGAACGGAAATTCCCTACAGAAACTCCATTCGCGAATTTTAAAAATCCGAGATAGCCAAAATGTTGCTCTCGAAGAGTACATCAATTTAGAAAAAAAAGTTTCTCTCTAGGCCCAATAGGACCCGAATCTCTAGGCCCAATCGCGGCGCACCGGTCAAAGTTCACGAATTTGACACATCTCGGCCGCGACAATTCCCTATAACCGTTGCACCGAATTTCAAACCGCTCACACAGTACTTCCCATTGAAACACATGAACAATCCCCCGCAAGCGTTTTCTCGTAGCTCAATTTTTGACCCTGGCGCAAGCGTCCGAAATTTCGATGGCGGTCACGGAAATGGGCCAAACTTTGACCCCCTATATCTCGGGCCCTAATTGTCCGATCGACTTGAAATTTGAAACGTGGCCTAAAAGGGTTTAACCTTCGTCCCCATGCTCGCGAAACGCGGCTCACCATGGGGGTCCGGGCCTTTTCGCCGTAATGGTAAAACAAAAACTCGCGAATACCTCCGAAACGGTTCGATAGAATGTCTCAAATTTTGGTGTGAAAGGGCTCCCTATTTTTACCTACAAACCCTCCAAATTTGGTGGTCCTAGCTTCCATAGTTTTTTTTATGGCGAATTTTTGTAGGTTTAAAAAATAGCCCAAAAATCGAACGGAAATTCCCTACAGAAATTCCATTCGCGAATTTTAAAAATCCGAGATAGCCAAAATGTTGCTCTCGGAGAGTACATCAATTTAGAAAAAAAAGTTTCTCTCTAGGCCCAATAGGACCCGACTTTCATAGGGTCAAATTTCACGAATTTGACACATTTCGGCCGCGACAATTCCCTATAACCGTTGCACCGAATTTCAAACCGCTCACACAGTACTTCCCATTGAGACACATGAACAATCCCCCGCAAGCGTTTTCTCGTAGCTCAAGTTTGACCCCGGCGCAAGCGTCCGAAATTTCGATGGGGTCACGGAAATGGGCCAAACTTTGACCCCCATATCTCGGGCCCTAATTGTCCGATCGACTTGAAATTTGAAACGTGGCCTAACAGGGTTTCGGCCTTTCTCCCCATGCTCGCCAATCGCGGCTCACCATGCGGGTCCGGGCCTTTTCGCCGTAATGGTAAAACTAAAACTCGCGAATATCTCCGAAACGGTTCGATAGAATATCGGAAATTTTGGTGTGAAAGGGCTCCCTATTTTTACCTACAAACCCTCCAAATTTGGTGGTCCTAGCTTCCATTGTTTTTTATGGGAAATTTTTGAATGTTTAAAAAATAGCCCAAAAATCGAACGGAAATTCCCTACAGAAACTCCATTCGCGAATTTTAAAAATCCGAGATAGCCAAAATGTTGCTCTCGAAGAGTACATCAATTTAGAAAAAAAAAAGTTTCTCTCTAGGCCCAATAGGACCCGAATCTCTAGGCCCAATAGGACCCGAATCTCTAGGCCCAATCGCGGCGCACCGGTCAAAGTTCACGAATTTGACACATTTCGGCTGCGACAATTCCCTATAACCGTTGCACCGAATTTCAAACCGCACACACAGTACTTCCCATTGGGACACATAAACAATCCCCCGCAAGCCTTTTCTCGTAGCTCAAATTTGACCCCGGCGCAAGCGTCCGAAATTTCGATAGGGTCACGGAAATGGGCCAAACTTTGACCCCCCATATCTCGGGCCCTAATTGTCCGATCGACTTGAAATTTGAAACGTGGCCTAAAAGGGTTTTAGCCTTCGTCCCCATGCTCGCCAATCGCGGCTCACCATGGGGGTCCGGGCCTTTTCGCCGTAATGGTAAAACAAAAACTCGCGAATATCTCCGAAACGGTTCGATAGAATGTCGCAAATTTTGGTGTGAAAGGGCTCCCTATTTTTACCTACAAACCCTCCAAATTTGGTGGTCCTAGCTTCCATTATTTTTTTATGGCGAATTTTTGTAGGTTTAAAAAATAGCCCAAAAATCGAACGGAAATTCCCTACAGGAACTCCATTCGCGAATTTTAAAAATCCGAGATAGCCAAAATGTTGCTCTCGAAGAGTACATCAATTTAGAAAAAAAAAGTTTCTCTCTAGGCCCTATAGGACCCGACATTCATAGGGTCAAATTTCACGAATTTGACACAATTCGGCTGCGACAATTCCCTATAACCGTTGCACCGAATTTCAAACCGCTCACACAGTACTTCCCATTGAGACACATGAAGAATCCCCCGGAAGCATTTTCTCGTAGCTCAATTTTTGACCCCGCCTCAAGCGTCCGAAATTTCGATGGGGTCACGCAAATGGGCCAAACTTTGACACCCCATATCTCGGGCCCTAATTGTCCGATCATCTTGAAATTTGAAACGTGGCCTAACAGGGTTTCGGACTTCCTCCCCATGCTTACCAATCGCGGCTCACCATGGAGGTCCGGGCCTTTTCGCCGTAATGTTAAAACAAAAACTCGCGAATGTCTCCGAAACGTTTCGATAGAATGTCGCAAATTTTGGTGTGAAAGGGCTCCCTATTTTTACCTACAAACAATCCAAATTTGGTGGTCCTAGCTTCCATAGTTTTTTTATGGCGAATTTTTGAAAGTTTAAAAAATAGCCCAAAAATCGAACGGAAATTCCCTACAGAAACTCCATTCGCGAATTTTAAAAATCCGAGATAGCCAAAATGTTGCTCTCGAAGAGTACATCAATTTTAAAAAAAAGTTTCTCTCTAGGCCCAATAGGACCCGACTTTCATAGGGTCAAAGTTCACGAATTTGACACATTTCGGCTGCGACAATTCCCTATAACCGTTGCACCGAATTTCAAACCGCACACACAGTACTTCCCATTGGGACACATGAACAATCCCCCGCAAGCCTTTTCTCGTAGCTCAAATTTGACCCCGGCGCAAGCGTCCGAAATTTCGATAGGGTCACGGAAATGGGCCAAATTTTGACCCCCCATATCTCGGGCCCTAATTGTCCGATCGACTTGAAATTTGAAACGTGGCCTAAAAGGGTTTTAGCCTTCGTCCCCATGCTCGCCAATCGCGGCTCACCATGGGGGTCCGGGCCTTTTCGCCGTAATGGTAAAACAAAAACTCGCGAATATCTCCGAAACGGTTCGATAGAATGTCGCAAATTTTGGTGTGAAAGGGCTCCCTATTTTTACCTACAAACCCTCCAAATTTGGTGGTCCTAGCTTCCATAGTTTTTTTTTTATGGCGAATTTTTGTACGTTTAAAAAATAGCCCGAAAATCGAACGGAAATTCCCTACAGAAACTCCATTCGCGAATTTTAAAAATCCGAGATAGCCAAAATGTTGCTCTCGAAGAGTACATCAATTTAGAAAAAAAAAGTTTCTCTCTAGGCCCAATAGGACCCGAATCTCTAGGCCCAATAGGACCCGAATCTCTAGGCCCAATCGCGGCGCACCGGTCAAAGTTCACGAATTTGACACATTTCGGCCGCGACAATTCCCTATAACCGTTGCACCGAATTTCAAACCGCTCACACAGTACTTCCCATTGGGACACATGAACAATCCCCCGCAAGCGTTTTCTCGTAGCTCAAATTTGACCTTGGCGCAAGCGTCCGAAGTTTCGATAGGGTCACGGAAATGGGCCAAATTTTGACCCCCCATATCTCGGGCCCTAATTGTCCGATCGACTTGAAATTTGAAACGTGGCCTAAAAGGGTTTCGGCCTTCGTCCCCATGCTCGCCGATCGTGCTTCACCATGGGGGGTCCAGGCCTTTTCGCCGTAATATTAAAACAAAAACACGCGAATATCTCCGAAACGTTTCGATAGAATGTCGCAAATTTTGGTGTGAAAGGGCTCCCTATTTTTACCTACAAACCCTCCAAATTTGGTGGTCCTAGCTTCCATAGTTTTTTTATGGCGAATTTTTGAAAGTTTAAAAAATAGCCCAAAAATCGAACGGAAATTCCCTACAGAAACTCCATTCGCGAATTTTAAAAATCCGAGATAGCCAAAATGTTGCTCTCGAAGAGTACATCAATTTAGAAAAAAAAAGTTTCTCTCTAGGCCCTATAGGACCCGACATTCATAGGGTCAAATTTCACGAATTTGACACATTTCGGCCGCGACAATTCCCTATAACCGTTGCACCGAATTTCAAACCGCTCACACAGTACTTCCCATTGAGACACATGAACAATCCCCCGCAAGCGTTTTCTCGTAGCTCAAATTTGACCCCGGCGCAAGCGTCCGAAATTTCGATGGGGTCACGGAAATGGGCCAAATTTTGACCCCCCATATCTCGGGCCCTAATTGTCCGATCGACTTGAAATTTGAAACGTGGCGTGAAAGGGTTTCGGCCTTCGTCCCCATGCTCGCCAATCGTGGTTCACCATGATGGGTCCGGGCCATTTCGCCGTAATGTTAAAACAAAAACACGCGAATATCTCCGAAACGGTTCGATAGAATGTCGCAAATTTTGGTGTGAAACAGCTCCCTATTTTTACCTACAAACCCTCCAAATTTGGTGGTCCTAGCTTCCATAGTTTTTTTATGGCGAATTTTTGAATGTTTAAAAAATAGGCCAAAAATCGAACGGAAATTCCCAACAGAAACTCTATTCGCGAATTTTAAAAATCCGAGATAGCCAAAATGTTGCTCTCGAAGAGTACATCAATTCAGAAAAGAAAAGTTTCTCTCTAGGCCCAATAGGACCCGACTTTCATAGGGTCAAAGTTCACGAATTTTAAACATTTCGGCCGCGACAATTCCCAATAACCGTTGCACCGAATTTCAAACCGCTCACACAGTACTTCCCATTGAGACACATGAAGAATCCCCCGCAAGCATTTTCTCGTAGCTCAATTTTTGACCCCGGCTCAAGCGTCCGAAATTTCGATGGGGTCACGGAAATGGGCCAAAATTTGACACCCCATATCTCGGGCCCTAATTGTCCGATCAACTTGAAATTTGAAACGTGGCCTAGCAGGGTTTCGGCCTTCCTCCCCATGCTTACCAATCGCGGCTCACCATGGAGGTCCGGGCCTTTTCGCCGTAATGTTAAAACAAAAACTCGCGAATATCTCCGAAACGTTTCGATAGAATGTCGCAAATTTTGATGTGAAAGGGCTCCCTATTTTTACCTACAAACAATCCAAACTTGGTGGTCCTAGCTTCCATAGTTTTTTTATGGCGAATTTTTGAAAGTTTAAAAAATAGCCCAAAAATCGAACGGAAATTCCCTACAGAAACTCCATTCGCGAATTTTAAAAATCCGAGGTAGCCAAAATGTTGCTCTCGAAGAGTACATCAATTTTAAAAAAAAGTTTCTCTCTAGGCCCAATAGGACCCGACTTTCATAGGGTCAAAATTCACGAATTTGACACATTTCGGCTGCGACAATTCCCTATAACCGTTGCACCGAATTTCAAACCGCTCACACAGTACTTCCCGTTGAGACACATGAACAATCCCCCGCAAGCGTTTTCTCGTAGCTCAAATTTGACCCCGGCGCAAGCGTCCGAAATTTCGATAAGGTCACGGAAATGGGCCAAACTTTGACCCCCATATCTCATGCCCTAATTGTCCGATCGACTTGAAATTTGAAACGTGTCCTAACAGGGTTTCGGCCTTTCTCCCCATGCTCGCCAATCGCGGCTCACCATGGGGGTCTGAGCCTTTTTGCCGTAATGGTAAAACTAAAACTCGCGAATATCTCCGAAACAGTTCGATAGAATATCGCAAATTTTGGTGTAAAAGGGCTCCCTATTTTTACCTACAAACCCTCCAAATTTGGTGGTCCTAGCTTCCATTGTTTTTTTATGGCGAATTTTTTAATGTTTAAAAAATAGCCCAAAAATCGAACGGAAATTCCCAACAGAAACTCTATTCGCGAATTTTAAAAATCCGAGATAGCCAAAATGTTGCTCTCGAAGAGTACATCAATTCAGAAAAGAAAAGTTTCTCTCTAGCCCAATAGGACCTGACTTTCATAGGGTCAAAGTTCACGAATTTGACACATTTCGGCCGCGACAATTCCCTATAACCGTTGCACCGAATTTCAAACCGCTCACACAGTACTTCCCATTGAGACACATGAAGAATCCCCCGGAAGCATTTTCTCGTAGCTCAATTTTTGACCCCGCCTCAAGCGTCCGAAATTTCGATGGGGTCACGGAAATGGGCCAAACTTTGACACCCCATATCTCGGGCCCTAATTGTCCGATCAACTTGAAATTTGAAACGTGGCCTAACAGGGTTTCGGCCTTCCTCCCCATGCTTACCAATCGCGGCTCACCATGGAGGTCCGGGTCTTTTCGCCGTAATGTTAAAACAAAAACTCGCGAATGTCTCCGAAACGTTTCGATAGAATGTCGCAAATTTTGGTGTGAAAGGGCTCCCTATTTTTACCTACAAACAATCCAAATTTGGTGGTCCTAGCTTCCATAGTTTTTTTATGGCGAATTTTTGAAAGTTTAAAAAATAGCCCAAAAATCGAACGGAAATTCCCTACAGAAACTCCATTCGCGAATTTTAAAAATACGAGATAGCCAAAATGTTGCTCTCGAAGAGTACATCAATTGTAAAAAAAAGTTTCTCTCTAGGCCCAATAGGACCCGACTTTCATAGGGTCAAAGTTCACGAATTTGACACATTTCGGCTGCGACAATTCCCTATAACCGTTGCACCGAATTTCAAACCGCACACACAGTACTTCCCATTGGGACACATGAACAATCCCCCGCAAGCCTTTTCTCGTAGCTCAAATTTGACCCCGGCGCAAGCGTCCGAAATTTCGATAGGGTCACGGAAATGGGCCAAATTTTGACCCCCCATATCTTGGGCCCTAATTGTCCGATCGACTTGAAATTTGAAACGTGGCCTAAAAGGGTTTTAGCCTTCGTCCCCATGCTCGCCAATCGCGGCTCACCATGGGGGTCCGGGCCTTTTCGCCGTAATGGTAAAACAAAAACTCGCGAATATCTCCGAAACGGTTCGATAGAATGTCGCAAATTTTGGTGTGAAAGGGCTCCCTATTTTTACCTACAAACCCTCCAAATTTGGTGGTCCTAGCTTCCATAGTTTTTTTTTCTTATGGCGAATTTTTGTACGTTTAAAAAATAGCCCGAAAATCGAACGGAAATTCCCTACAGAAACTCCATTCGCGAATTTTAAAAATCCGAGATAGCCAAAATGTTGCTCTCGAAGAGTACATCAATTTAGAAAAAAAAAGTTTCTCTCTAGGCCCAATAGGACCCGAATCTCTAGGCCCAATAGGACCCGAATCTCTAGGCCCAATCGCGGCGCACCGGTCAAAGTTCACGAATTTGACACATTTCGGCCGCGACAATTCCCTATAACCGTTGCACCGAATTTCAAACCGCTCACACAGTACTTCCCTTTGAGACACATGAACAATCCCCCGCAAGCGTTTTCTCGTAGCTCAATTTTTGACCCCGGCTCAAGCGTCCGAAATTTCGATGGGGTCACGGAAATGGGCCAAACTTTGACACCCCATATCTCGGGCCCTAATTGTCCGATCAACTTGAAATTTGAAACGTGGCCTAGCAGGGTTTCGGCCTTCCTCCCCATGCTTACCAATCGCGGCTCACCATGGAGGTCCGGGCCTTTTCGCCGTAATGTTAAAACAAAAACTCGCGAATATCTCCGAAACGTTTCGATAGAATGTCGCAAATTTTGATGTGAAAGGGCTCCCTATTTTTACCTACAAACAATCCAAATTTGGTGGTCCTAGCTTCCATAGTTTTTTTATGGCGAATTTTTGAAAGTTTAAAAAATAGCCCAAAAATCGAACGGGAATTCCCTACAGAAACTCCATTCGCGAATTTTAAAAATCCGAGATAGCCAAAATGTTGCTCTCGAAGAGTACATCAATTTAGAAAAAAAAAGTTTCTCTCTAGGCCCAATAGGACCCGAATCTCTAGGCCCAATAGGACCCGAATCTCTAGGCCCAATCGCGGCGCACCGGTCAAAGTTCACGAATTTGACACATTTCGGCCGCGACAATTCCCTATAACCGTTGCACCGAATTTCAAACCGCTCACACAGTACTTCCCATTGGGACACATGAACAATCCCCCGCAAGCGTTTTCTCGTAGCTCAAATTTGACCTTGGCGCAAGCGTCCGAAGTTTCGATAGGGTCACGGAAATGGGCCAAATTTTGACCCCCCATATCTCGGGCCCTAATTGTCCGATCGACTTGAAATTTGAAACGTGGCCTAAAAGGGTTTCGGCCTTCGTCCCCATGCTCGCCGATCGTGCTTCACCATGGGGGGTCCAGGCCTTTTCGCCGTAATATTAAAACAAAAACACGCGAATATCTCCGAAACGTTTCGATAGAATGTCGCAAATTTTGGTGTGAAAGGGCTCCCTATTTTTACCTACAAACCCTCCAAATTTGGTGGTCCTAGCTTCCATAGTTTTTTTATGGCGAATTTTTGAAAGTTTAAAAAATAGCCCAAAAATCGAACGGAAATTCCCTACAGAAACTCCATTCGCGAATTTTAAAAATCCGAGATAGCCAAAATGTTGCTCTCGAAGAGTACATCAATTTAGAAAAAAAAAGTTTCTCTCTAGGCCCTATAGGACCCGACATTCATAGGGTCAAATTTCACGAATTTGACACATTTCGGCCGCGACAATTCCCTATAACCGTTGCACCGAATTTCAAACCGCTCACACAGTACTTCCCATTGAGACACATGAACAATCCCCCGCAAGCGTTTTCTCGTAGCTCAAATTTGACCCCGGCGCAAGCGTCCGAAATTTCGATGGGGTCACGGAAATGGGCCAAATTTTGACCCCCCATATCTCGGGCCCTAATTGTCCGATCGACTTGAAATTTGAAACGTGGCGTGAAAGGGTTTCGGCCTTCGTCCCCATGCTCGCCAATCGTGGTTCACCATGATGGGTCCGGGCCATTTCGCCGTAATGTTAAAACAAAAACACGCGAATATCTCCGAAACGGTTCGATAGAATGTCGCAAATTTTGGTGTGAAACAGCTCCCTATTTTTACCTACAAACCCTCCAAATTTGGTGGTCCTAGCTTCCATAGTTTTTTTATGGCGAATTTTTGAATGTTTAAAAAATAGGCCAAAAATCGAACGGAAATTCCCAACAGAAACTCTATTCGCGAATTTTAAAAATCCGAGATAGCCAAAATGTTGCTCTCGAAGAGTACATCAATTCAGAAAAGAAAAGTTTCTCTCTAGGCCCAATAGGACCCGACTTTCATAGGGTCAAATTTCACGAATTTTAAACATTTCGGCCGCGACAATTCCCAATAACCGTTGCACCGAATTTCAAACCGCTCACACAGTACTTCCCATTGAGACACATGAAGAATCCCCCGCAAGCATTTTCTCGTAGCTCAATTTTTGACCCCGGCTCAAGCGTCCGAAATTTCGATGGGGTCACGGAAATGGGCCAAAATTTGACACCCCATATCTCGGGCCCTAATTGTCCGATCAACTTGAAATTTGAAACGTGGCCTAGCAGGGTTTCGGCCTTCCTCCCCATGCTTACCAATCGCGGCTCACCATGGAGGTCCGGGCCTTTTCGCCGTAATGTTAAAACAAAAACTCGCGAATATCTCCGAAACGTTTCGATAGAATGTCGCAAATTTTGATGTGAAAGGGCTCCCTATTTTTACCTACAAACAATCCAAACTTGGTGGTCCTAGCTTCCATAGTTTTTTTATGGCGAATTTTTGAAAGTTTAAAAAATAGCCCAAAAATCGAACGGAAATTCCCTACAGAAATTCCATTCGCGAATTTTAAAAATCCGAGGTAGCCAAAATGTTGCTCTCGAAGAGTACATCAATTTTAAAAAAAAGTTTCTCTCTAGGCCCAATAGGACCCGACTTTCATAGGGTCAAAATTCACGAATTTGACACATTTCGGCTGCGACAATTCCCTATAACCGTTGCACCGAATTTCAAACCGCTCACACAGTACTTCCCGTTGAGACACATGAACAATCCCCCGCAAGCGTTTTCTCGTAGCTCAAATTTGACCCCGGCGCAAGCGTCCGAAATTTCGATAAGGTCACGGAAATGGGCCAAACTTTGACCCCCATATCTCATGCCCTAATTGTCCGATCGACTTGAAATTTGAAACGTGTCCTAACAGGGTTTCGGCCTTTCTCCCCATGCTCGCCAATCGCGGCTCACCATGGGGGTCTGAGCCTTTTTGCCGTAATGGTAAAACTAAAACTCGCGAATATCTCCGAAACAGTTCGATAGAATATCGCAAATTTTGGTGTAAAAGGGCTCCCTATTTTTACCTACAAACCCTCCAAATTTGGTGGTCCTAGCTTCCATTGTTTTTTTATGGCGAATTTTTTAATGTTTAAAAAATAGCCCAAAAATCGAACGTAAATTCCCAACAGAAACTCTATTCGCGAATTTTAAAAATCCGAGATAGCCAAAATGTTGCTCTCGAAGAGTACATCAATTCAGAAAAGAAAAGTTTCTCTCTAGCCCAATAGGACCTGACTTTCATAGGGTCAAAGTTCACGAATTTGACACATTTCGGCCGCGACAATTCCCTATAACCGTTGCACCGAATTTCAAACCGCTCACACAGTACTTCCCATTGAGACACATGAAGAATCCCCCGGAAGCATTTTCTCGTAGCTCAATTTTTGACCCCGCCTCAAGCGTCCGAAATTTCGATGGGGTCACGGAAATGGGCCAAACTTTGACACCCCATATCTCGGGCCCTAATTGTCCGATCAACTTGAAATTTGAAACGTGGCCTAACAGGGTTTCGGCCTTCCTCCCCATGCTTACCAATCGCGGCTCACCATGGAGGTCCGGGTCTTTTCGCCGTAATGTTAAAACAAAAACTCGCGAATGTCTCCGAAACGTTTCGATAGAATGTCGCAAATTTTGGTGTGAAAGGGCTCCCTATTTTTACCTACAAACAATCCAAATTTGGTGGTCCTAGCTTCCATAGTTTTTTTATGGCGAATTTTTGAAAGTTTAAAAAATAGCCCAAAAATCGAACGGAAATTCCCTACAGAAACTCCATTCGCGAATTTTAAAAATACGAGATAGCCAAAATGTTGCTCTCGAAGAGTACATCAATTTTAAAAAAAAGTTTCTCTCTAGGCCCAATAGGACCCGACTTTCATAGGGTCAAAGTTCACGAATTTGACACATTTCGGCTGCGACAATTCCCTATAACCGTTGCACCGAATTTCAAACCGCACACACAGTACTTCCCATTGGGACACATGAACAATCCCCCGCAAGCCTTTTCTCGTAGCTCAAATTTGACCCCGGCGCAAGCGTCCGAAATTTCGATAGGGTCACGGAAATGGGCCAAATTTTGACCCCCCATATCTTGGACCCTAATTGTCCGATCGACTTGAAATTTGAAACGTGGCCTAAAAGGGTTTTAGCCTTCGTCCCCATGCTCGCCAATCGCGGCTCACCATGGGGGTCCGGGCCTTTTCGCCGTAATGGTAAAACAAAAACTCGCGAATATCTCCGAAACGGTTCGATAGAATGTCGCAAATTTTGGTGTGAAAGGGCTCCCTATTTTTACCTACAAACCCTCCAAATTTGGTGGTCCTAGCTTCCATAGTTTTTTTTTCTTATGGCGAATTTTTGTACGTTTAAAAAATAGCCCGAAAATCGAACGGAAATTCCCTACAGAAACTCCATTCGCGAATTTTAAAAATCCGAGATAGCCAAAATGTTGCTCTCGAAGAGTACATCAATTTAGAAAAAAAAAGTTTCTCTCTAGGCCCAATAGGACCCGAATCTCTAGGCCCAATAGGACCCGAATCTCTAGGCCCAATCGCGGCGCACCGGTCAAAGTTCACGAATTTGACACATTTCGGCCGCGACAATTCCCTATAACCGTTGCACCGAATTTCAAACCGCTCACACAGTACTTCCCTTTGAGACACATGAACAATCCCCCGCAAGCGTTTTCTCGTAGCTCAAATTTGACCCCGGCGCAAGCGTCCGAAATTTCGATGGGGTGACGGAAATGGGCCAAATTTTGACCCCCCATATCTCGGGCCCTAATTGTCCGATCGACTTGAAATTTGAAACGTGGCGTAAAAGGGTTTCGGCCTTCGTCCCCATGCTCGCCAATCGTGGTTCACCATGGGGGGTCCGGGCCATTTCGCCGTAATGTTAAAACAAAAACACGCGAATATCTCCGAAACGGTTCGATAGAATGTCGCAAATTTTGGTGTGAAAGGGCTCCCTATTTTTACCTACAAACTCTCGAAATTTGGTGGTCCTAGCTTCCATAGTTTTTTTATGGCGAATTTTTGAATGTTTAAAAAATAGCCCGAAAATCGAACGGAAATTCCCTACAGAAACTCCATTCGCGAATTTTAAAAATCCGAGATAGCCAAAATGTTGCTCTCGAAGAGTACATCAATTTAGAAAAAAAAAGCTTCTCTCTAGGCCCAATAGGACCCGACATTCATAGGGTCAAATTTCACGAATTTGACACATTTCGGCCGCGACAATTCCCTATAACCGTTGCACCGAATTTCAAACCGCTCACACAGTACTTCCCATTGAGACACATGAACAATCCCCCGCAAGCGTTTTCTCGTAGCTCAATTTTTGACCCCGGCTCAAGCGTCCGAAATTTCGATGGGGTCACGGAAATGGGCCAAACTTTGACACCCCATATCTCGGGCCCTAATTGTCCGATCAACTTGAAATTTGAAACGTGGCCTAGCAGGGTTTCGGCCTTCCTCCCCATGCTTACCAATCGCGGCTCACCATGGAGGTCCGGGCCTTTTCGCCGTAATGTTAAAACAAAAACTCGCGAATATCTCCGAAACGTTTCGATAGAATGTCGCAAATTTTGATGTGAAAGGGCTCCCTATTTTTACCTACAAACAATCCAAATTTGGTGGTCCTAGCTTCCATAGTTTTTTTATGGCGAATTTTTGAAAGTTTAAAAAATAGCCCAAAAATCGAACGGGAATTCCCTACAGAAACTCCATTCGCGAATTTTAAAAATCCGAGATAGCCAAAATGTTGCTCTCGAAGAGTACATCAATTTTAAAAAAAAAGTTTCTCTCTAGGCCCAATAGGACCCGACTTTCATAGGGTCAAAATTCACGAATTTGACACATTTCGGCTGCGACAATTCCCTATAACCGTTGCACCGAATTTCAAACCGCTCACACAGTACTTCCCGTTGAGAAACATGAACAATCCCCCGCAAGCGTTTTCTCGTAGCTCAAATTTGACCCCGGCGCAAGCGTCCGAAATTTCGATAAGGTCACGGAAATGGGCCAAACTTTGACCCCCATATCTCATGCCCTAATTGTCCGATCGACTTGAAATTTGAAACGTGTCCTAACAGGGTTTCGGCCTTTCTCCCCATGCTCGCCAATCGCGGCTCACCATGGGGGTCTGAGCCTTTTTGCCGTAATGGTAAAACTAAAACTCGCGAATATCTCCGAAACAGTTCGATAGAATATCGCAAATTTTGGTGTGAAAGGGCTCCCTATTTTTACCTACAAAGCCTCCAAATTTGGTGGTCCTAGCTTCCATTGTTTTTTTATGGCGAATTTTTGAATGTTTAAAAAATAGCCCAAAAATCGAACGGAAATTCCCTACAGAAACTCCATTCGCGAATTTTAAAAATCCGAGATAGCCAAAATGTTGCTCTCGAAGAGTACATCCATTTAGAAAAAAAAAGTTTCTCTCCAGGCCCAATAGGACCCGAATCTCTTGGCCCAATCGCGGCGCACCGGTCAAAGTTCACGAATTTGACACATTTCGGCCGCGACAATTCCCTATAACCGTTGCACCGAATTTCAAACCGCTCACACAGTACTTCCCATTGGGACACATGAACAATCCCCCGCAAGCGTTTTCTCGTAGCTCAAATTTGACCTTGACGCAAGCGTCCGAATTTTCAATAGGGTCACGGAAATGGGCCAAACTTTGACCCCCATATCTCGGGCCCTAATTGTCCGATCGACTTGAAATTTGAAACGTGGCCTAAAAGGGTTTCGGCCTTCGTCCCCATGCTCGCCGATCGTGCTTCACCATGGGGGGTCCAGGCCTTTTCGCCGTAATGTTAAAACAAAAACACGCGAATATCTCCGAAACGGTTCGATAGAATGTCGCAAATTTTGGTGTGAAAGGGCTCCCTATTTTTACCTACAAACAATCCAAATTTGGTGGTCCTAGCTTCCATAGTTTTTTTATGGCGAATTTTTGAAAGTTTAAAAAATAGCCCAAAAATCGAACGGAAATTCCCTACAGAAACTCCATTCGCGAATTTTAAAAATCCGAGATAGCCAAAATGTTGCTCTCGAAGAGTACATCAATTTAGAAAAAAAAAGTTTCTCTCTAGGCCCAATAGGACCCGACATTCATAGGGTCAAATTTCACGAATTTGACACATTTCGGCCGCGACAATTCCCTATAACCGTTGCACCGAATTTCAAACCGCTCACACAGTACTTCCCATTGAGACACATGAACAATCCCCCGCAAGCGTTTTCTCGTAGCTCAAATTTGACCCCGGCGCAAGCGTCCGAAATTTCGATGGGGTCACGGAAATGGGCCAAATTTTGACCCCCCATATCTCGGGCCCTAATTGTCCGATCGACTTGAAATTTGAAACGTGGCGTAAAAGGGTTTCGGCCTTCGTCCCCATGCTCGCCAATCGTGGTTCACCATGGGGGGTCCGGGCCATTTCGCCGTAATGTTAAAACAAAAACACGCGAATATCTCCGAAACGGTTCGATAGAATGTCGCAAATTTTGGTGTGAAAGGGCTCCCTATTTTTACCTACAAACCCTCGAAATTTGGTGGTCCTAGCTTCCATAGTTTTTTTATGGCGAATTTTGGAAAGTTTAAAAAATAGGCCAAAAATCGAACGGAAATTCCCAACAGAAACTCTATTCGCGAATTTTAAAAATCCGAGATAGCCAAAATGTTGCTCTCGAAGAGTACATCAATTCAGAAAAGAAAAGTTTCTCTCTAGGCCCAATAGGACCCGACTTTCATAGGGTCAAAGTTCACGAATTTTAAACATTTCGGCCGCGACAATTCCCAATAACCGTTGCACCGAATTTCAAACCGCTCACACAGTACTTCCCATTGAGACACATGAAGAATCCCCCGCAAGCATTTTCTCGTAGCTCAATTTTTGACCCCGGCTCAAGCGTCCGAAATTTCGATGGGGTCACGGAAATGGGCCAAAATTTGACACCCCATATCTCGGGCCCTAATTGTCCGATCAACTTGAAATTTGAAACGTGGCCTAGCAGGGTTTCGGCCTTCCTCCCCATGCTTACCAATCGCGGCTCACCATGGAGGTCCGGGCCTTTTCGCCGTAATGTTAAAACAAAAACTCACGAATATCTCCGAAACGTTTCGATAGAATGTCGCAAATTTTGATGTGAAAGGGCTCCCTATTTTTACCTACAAACAATCCAAATTTGGTGGTCCTAGCTTCCATAGTTTTTTTATGGCGAATTTTTGAAAGTTTAAAAAATAGCCAAAAATCGAACGGAAATTCCCTACAGAAACTCCATTCGCGAATTTTAAAAATCCGAGATAGCCAAAATGTTGCTCTCGAAGAGTACATCAATTTTAAAAAAAAAGTTTCTCTCTAGGCCCAATAGGACCCGACTTTCATAGGGTCAAAATTCACGAATTTGACACATTTCGGGTGCGACAATTCCCTATAACCGTTGCACCGAATTTCAAACCGCTCACACAGTACTTCCCGTTGAGACACATGAACAATCCCCCGCAAGCATTTTCTCGTAGCTCAAATTTGACCCCGGCGCAAGCGTCCGAAATTTCGATAAGGTCACGGAAATGGGCCAAACTTTGACCCCCATATCTCATGCCCTAATTGTCCGATCGACTTGAAATTTGAAACGTGGCCTAACAGGGTTTCGGCCTTCCTCCCCATGCTTACCAATCGCGGCTCACCATGGAGGTCCGGGCCTTTTCGCCGTAATGTTAAAACAAAAACTCGCGAATGTCTCCGAAACGTTTCGATAGAATGTCGCAAATTTTGGTGTGAAAGGGCTCCCTATTTTTACCTACAAACAATCCAAATTTGGTGGTCCTAGCTTCCATAGTTTTTTTATGGCGAATTTTTGAAAGTTTAAAAAATAGCCCAAAAATCGAACGGAAATTCCCTACAGAAACTCCATTCGCGAATTTTAAAAATCCGAGATAGCCAAAATGTTGCTCTCGAAGAGTACATCAATTTTAAAAAAAAGTTTCTCTCTAGGCCCAATAGGACCCGACTTTCATAGGGTCAAAGTTCACGAATTTGACACATTTCGGCTGCGACAATTCCCTATAACCGTTGCACCGAATTTCAAACCGCACACACAGTACTTCCCATTGGGACACATGAACAATCCCCCGCAAGCCTTTTCTCGTAGCTCAAATTTGACCCCGGCGCAAGCGTCCGAAATTTCGATAGGGTCACGGAAATGGGCCAAATTTTGACCCCCCATATCTCGGGCCCTAATTGTCCGATCGACTTGAAATTTGAAACGTGGCCTAAAAGGGTTTTAGCCTTCGTCCCCATGCTCGCCAATCGCGGCTCACCATGGGGGTCCGGGCCTTTTCGCCGTAATGGTAAAACAAAAACTCGCGAATATCTCCGAAACGGTTCGATAGAATGTCGCAAATTTTGGTGTGAAAGGGCTCCCTATTTTTACCTACAAACCCTCGAAATTTGGTGGTCCTAGCTTCCATAGTTTTTTTATGGCGAATTTTTGAAAGTTTAAAAAATAGGCCAAAAATCGAACGGAAATTCGTAACAGAAACTCTATTCGCGAATTTTAAAAATCCGAGATAGCCAAAATGTTGCTCTCGAAGAGTACATCAATTCAGAAAAGAAAAGTTTCTCTCTAGGCCCAACAGGACCCGACTTTCATAGGGTCAAAGTTCACGAATTTTAAACATTTCGGCCGCGACAATTCCCAATAACCGTTGCACCGAATTTCAAACCGCTCACACAGTACTTCCCATTGAGACACATGAAGAATCCCCCGCAAGCATTTTCTCGTAGCTCAATTTTTGACCCCGGCTCAAGCGTCCGAAATTTCGATGGGGACACGGAAATGGGCCAAACTTTGACACCCCATATCTCGGGCCCTAATTGTCCGATCAACTTGAAATTTGAAACGTGGCCTAGCAGGGTTTCGGCCTTCCTCCCCATGCTTACCAATCGCGGCTCACCATGGAGGTCCGGGCCTTTTCGCCGTAATGTTAAAACAAAAACTCGCGAATATCTCCGAAACGTTTCGATAGAATGTCGCAAATTTTGATGTGAAAGGGCTCCCTATTTTTACCTACAAACAATCCAAATTTGGTGGTCCTAGCTTCCATAGTTTTTTTATGGCGAATTTTTGAAAGTTTAAAAAATAGCCCAAAAATCGAACGGAAATTCCCTACAGAAACTCCATTCGCGAATTTTAAAAATCCGAGATAGCCAAAATGTTGCTCTCGAAGAGTACATCAATTTTAAAAAAAAAGTTTCTCTCTAGGCCCAATAGGACCCGACTTTCATAGGGTCAAAATTCACGAATTTGACACATTTCGGCTGCGACAATTCCCTATAACCGTTGCACCGAATTTCAAACCGCTCACACAGTACTTCCCGTTGAGAAACATGAACAATCCCCCGCAAGCGTTTTCTCGTAGCTCAAATTTGACCCCGGCGCAAGCGTCCGAAATTTCGATAAGGTCACGGAAATGGGCCAAACTTTGACCCCCATATCTCATGCCCTAATTGTCCGATCGACTTGAAATTTGAAACGTGTCCTAACAGGGTTTCGGCCTTTCTCCCCATGCTCGCCAATCGCGGCTCACCATGGGGGTCTGAGCCTTTTTGCCGTAATGGTAAAACTAAAACTCGCGAATATCTCCGAAACAGTTCGATAGAATATCGCAAATTTTGGTGTGAAAGGGCTCCCTATTTTTACCTACAAAGCCTCCAAATTTGGTGGTCCTAGCTTCCATTGTTTTTTTATGGCGAATTTTTGAATGTTTAAAAAATAGCCCAAAAATCGAACGGAAATTCCCTACAGAAACTCCATTCGCGAATTTTAAAAATCCGAGATAGCCAAAATGTTGCTCTCGAAGAGTACATCCATTTAGAAAAAAAAAGTTTCTCTCTAGGCCCAATAGGACCCGAATCTCTAGGCCCAATCGCGGCGCACCGGTCAAAGTTCACGAATTTGGCACATTTCGGCCGCGACAATTCCCTATAACCGTTGCACCGAATTTCAAACCGCTCACACAGTACTTCCCATTGGGACACATGAACAATCCCCCGCAAGCGTTTTCTCGTAGCTCAAATTTGACCTTGACGCAAGCGTCCGAATTTTCAATAGGGTCACGGAAATGGGCCAAACTTTGACCCCCATATCTCGGGCCCTAATTGTCCGATCGACTTGAAATTTGAAACGTGGCCTAAAAGGGTTTCGGCCTTCGTCCCCATGCTCGCCGATCGTGCTTCACCATGGGGGGTCCAGGCCTTTTCGCCGTAATGTTAAAACAAAAACACGCGAATATCTCCGAAACGGTTCGATAGAATGTCGCAAATTTTGGTGTGAAAGGGCTCCCTATTTTTACCTACAAACAATCCAAATTTGGTGGTCCTAGCTTCCATAGTTTTTTTATGGCGAATTTTTGAAAGTTTAAAAAATAGGCCAAAAATCGAACGGAAATTCCCAACAGAAACTCTATTCGCGAATTTTAAAAATCCGAGATAGCCAAAATGTTGCTCTCGAAGAGTACATCAATTCAGAAAAGAAAAGTTTCTCTCTAGGCCCAATAGGACCCGACTTTCATAGGGTCAAATTTCACGAATTTTAAACATTTCGGCCGCGACAATTCCCAATAACCGTTGCACCGAATTTCAAACCGCTCACACAGTACTTCCCATTGAGACACATGAAGAATCCCCCGCAAGCATTTTCTCGTAGCTCAATTTTTGACCCCGGCTCAAGCGTCCGAAATTTCGATGGGGTCACGGAAATGGGCCAAAATTTGACACCCCATATCTCGGGCCCTAATTGTCCGATCAACTTGAAATTTGAAACGTGGCCTAGCAGGGTTTCGGCCTTCCTCCCCATGCTTACCAATCGCGGCTCACCATGGAGGTCCGGGCCTTTTCGCCGTAATGTTAAAACAAAAACTCGCGAATATCTCCGAAACGTTTCGATAGAATGTCGCAAATTTTGATGTGAAAGGGCTCCCTATTTTTACCTACAAACAATCCAAATTTGGTGGTCCTAGCTTCCATAGTTTTTTTATGGCGAATTTTTGAAAGTTTAAAAAATAGCCCAAAAATCGAACGGAAATTCCCTACAGAAACTCCATTCGCGAATTTTAAAAATCCGAGATAGCCAAAATGTTGCTCTCGAAGAGTACATCAATTTTAAAAAAACGTTTCTCTCTAGGCCCAATAGGACCCGACTTTCATAGGGTCAAAGTTCACGAATTTGACACATTTCGGCTGCGACAATTCCCTATAACCGTTGCACCGAATTTCAAACCGCACACACAGTACTTCCCATTGGGACACATGAACAATCCCCCGCAAGCCTTTTCTCGTAGCTCAAATTTGACCCCGGCGCAAGCGTCCGAAATTTCGATAGGGTCACGGAAATGGGCCAAATTTTGACCCCCCATATCTCGGGCCCTAATTGTCCGATCGACTTGAAATTTGAAACGTGGCCTAAAAGGGTTTTAGCCTTCGTCCCCATGCTCGCCAATCGCGGCTCACCATGGAGGTCCGGGCCTTTTCGCCGTAATGGTAAAACAAAAACTCGCGAATATCTCCGAAACGTTTCGATAGAATGTCGCAAATTTTGATGTGAAAGGGCTCCCTATTTTTTCCTACAAACCCTCCAAATTTGGTGGTCCTAGCTTCCATTGTTTTTTTATGGCGAATTTTTGAAAGTTTAAAAAATAGCCCAAAAATCGAACGGAAATTCCCTACAGAAACTCCATTCGCGAATTTTAAAAATCCGAGATAGCCAAAATGTTGCTCTCGAAGAGTACATCAATTTTTAAAAAAAAGTTTCTCTCTAGGCCCAATAGGACCTGACTTTCATAGGGTCAAAATTCACGAATTTGACACATTTCGGCTGCGACAATTCCCTATAACCGTTGCACCGAATTTCAAACCGCTCTCACAGTACTTCCCATTGGGACACATGAACAATCCGCCGCAAGCGTTTTCTCGTAGCTCAAATTTGACCTTGACGCAAGCGTCCGAATTTTCGATAGGGTCACGGAAATGGGCCAAACTTTGACCCCCATATCTCGGGCCCTAATTGTCCGATCGACTTGAAATTTGAAACGTGGCCTAAAAGGGTTTCGGCCTTCGTCCCCATGCTCGCGGATCGTGCTTCACCATGGGGGGTCCAGGCCTTTTCGCCGTAATGTTAAAACAAAAACACGCGAATATCTCCGAAACGGTTCGATAGAATGTCGCAAATTTTGGTGTGAAAGGGCTCCCTATTTTTACCTACAAACCCTCGAAATTTGGTGGTCCTAGCTTCCATAGTTTTTTTATGGCGAATTTTTGAAAGTTTAAAAAATAGGCCAAAAATCGAACGGAAATTCGTAACAGAAACTCTATTCGCGAATTTTAAAAATCCGAGATAGCCAAAATGTTGCTCTCGAAGAGTACATCAATTCAGAAAAGAAAAGTTTCTCTCTAGGCCCAACAGGACCCGACTTTCATAGGGTCAAAGTTCACGAATTTTAAACATTTCGGCCGCGACAATTCCCAATAACCGTTGCACCGAATTTCAAACCGCTCACACAGTACTTCCCATTGAGACACATGAAGAATCCCCCGCAAGCATTTTCTCGTAGCTCAATTTTTGACCCCGGCTCAAGCGTCCGAAATTTCGATGGGGTCACGGAAATGGGCCAAACTTTGACACCCCATATCTCGGGCCCTAATTGTCCGATCAACTTGAAATTTGAAACGTGGCCTAGCAGGGTTTCGGCCTTCCTCCCCATGCTTACCAATCGCGGCTCACCATGGAGGTCCGGGCCTTTTCGCCGTAATGTTAAAACAAAAACTCGCGAATATCTCCGAAACGTTTCGATAGAATGTCGCAAATTTTGATGTGAAAGGGCTCCCTATTTTTACCTACAAACAATCCAAATTTGGTGGTCCTAGCTTCCATAGTTTTTTTATGGCGAATTTTTGAAAGTTTAAAAAATAGCCCAAAAATCGAACGGAAATTCCCTACAGAAACTCCATTCGCGAATTTTAAAAATCCGAGATAGCCA
Source organism: Stegodyphus dumicola (assembly GCF_044657685.1). Classification (NCBI taxonomy): domain Eukaryota; kingdom Metazoa; phylum Arthropoda; class Arachnida; order Araneae; family Eresidae; genus Stegodyphus; species Stegodyphus dumicola. The sequence goes on from NC_140770.1 coordinate 2,126,165, forward strand.
AAATGTTGCTCTCGAAGAGTACATCAATTTTAAAAAAAAAGTTTCTCTCTAGGCCCAATAGGACCCGACTTTCATAGGGTCAAAATTCACGAATTTGACACATTTCGGCTGCGACAATTCCCTATAACCGTTGCACCGAATTTCAAACCGCTCACACAGTACTTCCCGTTGAGAAACATGAACAATCCCCCGCAAGCGTTTTCTCGTAGCTCAAATTTGACCCCGGCGCAAGCGTCCGAAATTTCGATAAGGTCACGGAAATGGGCCAAACTTTGACCCCCATATCTCATGCCCTAATTGTCCGATCGACTTGAAATTTGAAACGTGTCCTAACAGGGTTTCGGCCTTTCTCCCCATGCTCGCCAATCGCGGCTCACCATGGGGGTCTGAGCCTTTTTGCCGTAATGGTAAAACTAAAACTCGCGAATATCTCCGAAACAGTTCGATAGAATATCGCAAATTTTGGTGTGAAAGGGCTCCCTATTTTTACCTACAAAGCCTCCAAATTTGGTGGTCCTAGCTTCCATTGTTTTTTTATGGCGAATTTTTGAATGTTTAAAAAATAGCCCAAAAATCGAACGGAAATTCCCTACAGAAACTCCATTCGCGAATTTTAAAAATCCGAGATAGCCAAAATGTTGCTCTCGAAGAGTACATCCATTTAGAAAAAAAAAGTTTCTCTCTAGGCCCAATAGGACCCGAATCTCTAGGCCCAATCGCGGCGCACCGGTCAAAGTTCACGAATTTGGCACATTTCGGCCGCGACAATTCCCTATAACCGTTGCACCGAATTTCAAACCGCTCACACAGTACTTCCCGTTGAGAAACATGAACAATCCCCCGCAAGCGTTTTCTCGTAGCTCAAATTTGACCCCGGCGCAAGCGTCCGAAATTTCGATAAGGTCACGGAAATGGGCCAAACTTTGACCCCCATATCTCATGCCCTAATTGTCCGATCGACTTGAAATTTGAAACGTGTCCTAACAGGGTTTCGGCCTTTCTCCCCATGCTCGCCAATCGCGGCTCACCATGGGGGTCTGAGCCTTTTTGCCGTAATGGTAAAACTAAAACTCGCGAATATCTCCGAAACAGTTCGATAGAATATCGCAAATTTTGGTGTGAAAGGGCTCCCTATTTTTACCTACAAACAATCCAAATTTGGTGGTCCTAGCTTCCATAGTTTTTTTATGGCGAATTTTTGAAAGTTTAAAAAATAGGCCAAAAATCGAACGGAAATTCCCTACAGAAACTCCATTCGCGAATTTTAAAAATCCGAGATAGCCAAAATGTTGCTCTCGAAGAGTACATCAATTTAGAAAAAAAAAGTTTCTCTCTAGGCCCAATAGGACCCGACATTCATAGGGTCAAATTTCACGAATTTGACACATTTCGGCCGCGACAATTCCCTATAACCGTTGCACCGAATTTCAAACCGCTCACACAGTACTTCCCATTGAGACACATGAACAATCCCCCGCAAGCGTTTTCTCGTAGCTCAAATTTGACCCCGGCGCAAGCGTCCGAAATTTCGATGGGGTCACGGAAATGGGCCAAATTTTGACCCCCCATATCTCGGGCCCTAATTGTCCGATCGACTTGAAATTTGAAACGTGGCGTAAAAGGGTTTCGGCCTTCGTGCCCATGCTCGCCAATCGTGGTTCACCATGGGGGGTCCGGGCCATTTCGCCGTAATGTTAAAACAAAAACACGCGAATATCTCCGAAACGGTTCGATAGAATGTCGCAAATTTTGGTGTGAAAGGGCTCCCTATTTTTACCTACAAACCCTCGAAATTTGGTGGTCCTAGCTTCCATAGTTTTTTTATGGCGAATTTTTGAAAGTTTAAAAAATAGGCCAAAAATCGAACGGAAATTCCCAACAGAAACTCTATTCGCGAATTTTAAAAATCCGAGATAGCCAAAATGTTGCTCTCGAAGAGTACATCAATTCAGAAAAGAAAAGTTTCTCTCTAGGCCCAATAGGACCCGACTTTCATAGGGTCAAATTTCACGAATTTTAAACATTTCGGCCGCGACAATTCCCAATAACCGTTGCACCGAATTTCAAACCGCTCACACAGTACTTCCCATTGAGACACATGAAGAATCCCACGCAAGCATTTTCTCGTAGCTCAATTTTTGACCCCGGCTCAAGCGTCCGAAATTTCGATGGGGTCACGGAAATGGGCCAAAATTTGACACCCCATATCTCGGGCCCTAATTGTCCGATCAACTTGAAATTTGAAACGTGGCCTAGCAGGGTTTCGGCCTTCCTCCCCATGCTTACCAATCGCGGCTCACCATGGAGGTCCGGGCCTTTTCGCCGTAATGTTCAAACAAAAACTCGCGAATATCTCCGAAACGTTTCGATAGAATGTCGCAAATTTTGATGTGAAAGGGCTCCCTATTTTTACCTACAAACAATCCAAATTTGGTGGTCCTAGCTTCCATAGTTTTTTTATGGCGAATTTTTGAAAGTTTAAAAAATAGCCCAAAAATCGAACGGAAATTCCCTACAGAAACTCCATTCGCGAATTTTAAAAATCCGAGATAGCCAAAATGTTGCTCTCGAAGAGTACATCAATTTTAAAAAAAAGTTTCTCTCTAGGCCCAATAGGACCCGACTTTCATAGGGTCAAAGTTCACGAATTTGACACATTTCGGCTGCGACAATTCCCTATAACCGTTGCACCGAATTTCAAACCGCACACACAGTACTTCCCATTGGGACACATGAACAATCCCCCGCAAGCCTTTTCTCGTAGCTCAAATTTGACCCCGGCGCAAGCGTCCGAAATTTCGATAGGGTCACGGAAATGGGCCAAATTTTGACCCCCCATATCTCGGGCCCTAATTGTCCGATCGACTTGAAATTTGAAACGTGGCCTAAAAGGGTTTTAGCCTTCGTCCCCATGCTCGCCAATCGCGGCTCACCATGGAGGTCCGGGCCTTTTCGCCGTAATGGTAAAACAAAAACTCGCGAATATCTCCGAAACGTTTCGATAGAATGTCGCAAATTTTGATGTGAAAGGGCTCCCTATTTTTACCTACAAACCCTCCAAATTTGGTGGTCCTAGCTTCCATTGTTTTTTTATGGCGAATTTTTGAAAGTTTAAAAAATAGCCCAAAAATCGAACGGAAATTCCCTACAGAAACTCCATTCGCGAATTTTAAAAATCCGAGATAGCCAAAATGTTGCTCTCGAAGAGTACATCAATTTTAAAAAAAAAGTTTCTCTCTAGGCCCAATAGGACCCGACTTTCATAGGGTCAAAATTCACGAATTTGACACATTTCGGCTGCGACAATTCCCTATAACCGTTGCACCGAATTTCAAACCGCTCTCACAGTACTTCCCATTGAGACACATGAAGAATCCCCCGCAAGCATTTTCTCGTAGCTCAATTTTTGACCCCGGCTCAAGCGTCCGAAATTTCGATGGGGTCACGGAAATGGGCCAAACTTTGACACACCATATCTCGGGCCCTAATTGTCCGATCAACTTGAAATTTGAAACGTGGCCTAGCAGGGTTTCGGCCTTCCTCCCATGCTTACCAATCGCGGCTCACCATGGGGGTCCGGGCCTTTTTGCCGTAATGGTAAAACAAAAACTCGCGAATACCTCCGAAACGGTTCGATAGAATGTCTCAAATTTTGGTGTGAAAGGGCTCCCTATTTTTACCTACAAACCCTCCAAATTTGGTGGTCCTAGCTTCCATTGTTTTTTTATGGCGAATTTTTGAATGTTTAAAAAATAGCCCCAAAATCGAACGGAAATTCCCTACAGAAACTCCATTCGCGAATTTTAAAAATCTGAGATAGCCAAAATGTTGCTCTCGAAGAGTACATCAATTTAGAAAAAAAAAGCTTCTCTCTAGGCCCAATAGGACCCGAATCTCTAGGCCCAATCGCGGCGCACCGGTCAAAGTTCACGAATTTGACACATTTCGGCCGCGACAATTCCCTATAACCGTTGCACCGAATTTCAAACCGCTCACACAGTACTTCCCATTGAGACACATGAAGAATCCCCCGGAAGCATTTTCTCGTAGCTCAATTTTTGACCCCGCCTCAAGCGTCCGAAATTTCGATGGGGTCACGGAAATGGGCCAAACTTTGACACCCCATATCTCGGGCCCTAATTGTCCGATCAACTTGAAATTTGAAACGTGGCCTAACAGGGTTTAACCTTCGTCCCCATGCTCGCCAATCGCGGCTCACCATGGGGGTCCGGGCCTTTTCGCCGTAATGGTAAAACAAAAACTCGCGAATACCTCCGAAACGGTTCGATAGAATGTCTCAAATTTTGGTGTGAAAGGGCTCCCTATTGTTACCTACAAACCCTCCAAATTTGGTGGTCCTAGCTTCCATAGTTTTTTTTATGGCGAATTTTTGTAGGTTTAAGAAATAGCCCAAAAATCGAACGGAAATTCCCTACAGAAATTCCATTCGCGAATTTTAAAAATCCGAGATAGCCAAAATGTTGCTCTCGAAGAGTACATCAATTTAGAAAAAAAAAGTTTCTCTCTAGGCCCAATAGGACCCGACTTTCATAGGGTCAAATTTCACAAATTTGACACATTTCGGCCGCGACAATTCCCTATAACCGTTGCACCGAATTTCAAACCGCTCACACAGTACTTCTCATTGAGACACATGAACAATCCCCCGCAAGCGTTTTCTCGTAGCTCAAATTTGACCCTGGCGCAAGCGTCCAAAATTTCGATAGGGTCACGGAAATGGGCCAAATTTTGATCCCCCATATCTCGGGCCCTAATTGTCCGATCGATTTGAAATTTGAAACGTGGCCTAAAAGGGTTTCGGCCTTCGTCCCCATGCTCGCCAATCGTGGTTCACCATGGGGGGTCCGGAACATTTCGCCGTAATGTTAAAACAAAAACACGCGAATATCTCCGAAACGGTTCGATAGAATGTCGCAAATTTTGGTGTGAAAGGGCTCCCTATTTTTACCTACAAACCCTCCAAATTTGGTGGTCCTAGCTTCCATTGTTTTTTAAAGCGAATTTTTGAATGTTTAAAAAATAGCCCAAAAATCGAACGGAAATTCCCTACAGAAACTCCATTCGCGAATTTTAAAAATCCGAGATAGCCAAAATGTTGCTCTCGAAGAGTACATCAATTTAGAAAAAAAAAGTTTCTCTCTAGGCCCAATAGGACCCGAATCTCTAGGCCCAATAGGACCCGAATCTCTAGGCCCAATCGCGGCGCACCGGTCAAAGTTCACGAATTTGACACATTTCGGCCGCGACAATTCCTTATAACCGTTGAACCGAATTTCAAACCGCTCACACAGTACTTCCCATTGGGACACATGAACAATCCCCCGCAAGCGTTTTCTCGTAGCTCAAATTTGACCTTGGCGCAAGCGTCCGAAGTTTCGATAGGGTCACGGAAATGGGCCAAACTTTGACCCCCCATATCTCGGGCCCTAATTGTCCGATCGACTTGAAATTTGAAACGTGGCCTAAAAGGGTTTCGGCCTTTCTCCCCATGCTCGCCAATCGCGGCTCACCATGGGGGTCCGGGCCTTTTTGCCGTAATGGTAAAACTAAATCTCGCGAATATCTCCGAAACGGTTCGATAGAATATCGCAAATTTTGGTGTGAAAGGGCTCCCTATTTTTACCTACAAACCCTCCAAATTTGGTGGTCCTAGGTTCCATTATTTTTTTATGGCGAATTTTTGTAGGTTTAAAAAATAGCCCAAAAATCGAACGGAAATTCCCTACAGGAACTCCATTCGCGAATTTTAAAAATCCGAGATAGCCAAAATGTTGCTCTCGAAGAGTACATCAATTCAGAAAAGAAAAGTTTCTCTCTAGGCCCAATAGGACCCGACTTTCATAGGGTCAAAATTCACGAATTTGACACATTTCGGCTGCGACAATTCCCTATAACCGTTGCACCGAATTTCAAACCGCTCACACAGTACTTCCCATTGGGACACATGAACAATCCCCCGCAAGCGTTTTCTCGTAGCTCAAATTTGACCTTGACGCAAGCGTCCGAATTTTCAATAGGGTCACGGAAATGGGCCAAACTTTGACCCCCATATCTCGGGCCCTAATTGTCCGATCGACTTGAAATTTGAAACGTGGCCTAAAAGGGTTTCGGCCTTCGTCCCCATGCTCGCCGATCGTGCATCACCATGGGGGGTCCAGGCCTTTTCGCCGTAATGTTAAAACAAAAACACGCGAATATCTCCGAAACGGTTCGATAGAATGTCGCAAATTTTGGTGTGAAAGGGCTCCCTATTTTTACCTACAAACAATCCAAATTTGGTGGTCCTAGCTTCCATAGTTTTTTTATGGCGAATTTTTGAAAGTTTAAAAAATAGCCCAAAAATCGAACAGAAATTCCCTACAGAAACTCCATTCGCGAATTTTAAAAATCCGAGATAGCCAAAATGTTGCTCTCGAAGAGTACATCAATTTAGAAAAAAAAAGTTTCTCCCTAGGCCCTATAGGACCCGACATTCATAGGGTCAAATTTCACGAATTTGACACATTTCGGCCGCGACAATTCCCTATAACCGTTGCACCGAATTTCAAACCGCTCACACAGTACTTCCCATTGAGACACATGAACAATCCCCCGCAAGCGTTTTCTCGTAGCTCAAATTTGACCTTGGCGCAAGCGTCCGAAGTTTCGATAGGGTCACGGAAATGGGCCAAACTTTGACCCCCATATCTCGGGCCCTAATTGTCCGATCGACTTGAAATTTGAAACGTGGCCTAAAAGGGTTTCGGCCTTCGTCCCCATGCTCGCCGATCGTGCTTCACCATGGGGGGTCCAGGCCTTTTCGCCGTAATGTTAAAACAAAAACACGCGAATATCTCCGAAACGGTTCGATAGAATGTCGCAAATTTTGGTGTGAAAGGGCTCCCTATTTTTACCTACAAACCCTCCAAATTTGGTGGTCCTAGCTTCCATAGTTTTTTTATGGCGAATTTTTGAAAGTTTAAAAAATAGCCCAAAAATCGAACGGAAATTCCCTACAGAAACTCCATTCGCGAATTTTAAAAATCCGAGGTAGCCAAAATGTTGCTCTCGAAGAGTACATCAATTTTAAAAAAAAAGTTTCTCTCTAGGCCCAATAGGACCCGACTTTCATAGGGTCAAAATTCACGAATTTGACACATTTCGGCTGCGACAATTCCCTATAACCGTTGCACCGAATTTCAAACCGCTCACACAGTACTTCCCGTTGAGACACATGAACAATCCCCCGCAAGCGTTTTCTCGTAGCTCAAATTTGACCCCGGCGCAAGCGTTCGAAATTTCGATAAGGTCACGGAAATGGGCCAAACTTTGACCCCCATATCTCATGCCCTAATTGTCCGATCGACTTGAAATTTGAAACGTGTCCTAACAGGGTTTCGGCCTTTCTCCCCATGCTCGCCAATCGCGGCTCACCATGGGGGTCTGAGCCTTTTTGCCGTAATGGTAAAACTAAAACTCGCGAATATCTCCGAAACAGTTCGATAGAATATCGCAAATTTTGGTGTAAAAGGGCTCCCTATTTTTACCTACAAACCCTCCAAATTTGGTGGTCCTAGCTTCCATTGTTTTTTTATGGCGAATTTTTGAATGTTTAAAAAATAGCCCAAAAATCGAACGGAAATTCCCAACAGAAACTCTATTCGCGAATTTTAAAAATCCGAGATAGCCAAAATGTTGCTCTCGAAGAGTACATCAATTTTAAAAAAAAGTTTCTCTCTAGGCCCAATAGGACCCGACTTTCATAGGGTCAAAGTTCACGAATTTGACACATTTCGGCTGCGACAATTCCCTATAACCGTTGCACCGAATTTCAAACCGCACACACAGTACTTCCCATTGGGACACATGAACAATCCCCCGCAAGCCTTTTCTCGTAGCTCAAATTTGACCCCGGCGCAAGCGTCCGAAATTTCGATAGGGTCACGGAAATGGGCCAAATTTTGACCCCCCATATCTCGGGCCCTAATTGTCCGATCGACTTGAAATTTGAAACGTGGCCTAAAAGGGTTTTAGCCTTCGTCCCCATGCTCGCCAATCGCGGCTCACCATGGGGGTCCGGGCCTTTTCGCCGTAATGGTAAAACAAAAACTCGCGAATATCTCCGAAACGGTTCGATAGAATGTCGCAAATTTTGGTGTGAAAGGGCTCCCTATTTTTACCTACAAACCCTCCAAATTTGGTGGTCCTAGCTTCCATAGTTTTTTTATGGCGAATTTTTGAAAGTTTAAAAAATAGCCCAAAAATCGAACGGAAATTCCCTACAGAAACTCCATTCGCGAATTTTAAAAATCCGAGATAGCCAAAATGTTGCTCTCGAAGAGTACATCAATTTAGAAAAAAAAAGTTTCTCTCTAGGCCCAATAGGACCCGAATCTCTAGGCCCAATAGGACCCGAATCTCTAGGCCCAATCGCGGCGCACCGGTCAAAGTTCACGAATTTGACACATTTCGGCCGCGACAATTCCCTATAACCGTTGCACCGAATTTCAAACCGCTCACACAGTACTTCCCATTGGGACACATGAACAATCCCCCGCAAGCGTTTGCTCGTAGCTCAAATTTGACCTTGGCGCAAGCGTCCGAAGTTTCGATAGGGTCACGGAAATGGGCCAAACTTTGACCCCCCATATCTCGGGCCCTAATTGTCCGATCGACTTGAAATTTGAAACGTGGCCTAAAAGGGTTTCGGCCTTCGTCCCCATGCTCGCCGATCGTGCTTCACCATGGGGGGTCCAGGCCTTTTCGCCGTAATATTAAAACAAAAACACGCGAATATCTCCGAAACGTTTCGATAGAATGTCGCAAATTTTGGTGTGAAAGGGCTCCCTATTTTTACCTACAAACCCTCCAAATTTGGTGGTCCTAGCTTCCATAGTTTTTTTATGGCGAATTTTTGAAAGTTTAAAAAATAGCCCAAAAATCGAACGGAAATTCCCTACAGAAACTCCATTCGCGAATTTTAAAAATCCGAGATAGCCAAAATGTTGCTCTCGAAGAGTAGATCAATTTAGAAAAAAAAAGTTTCTCTCTAGGCCCTATAGGACCCGACATTCATAGGGTCAAATTTCACGAATTTGACACATTTCGGCCGCGACAATTCCCTATAACCGTTGCACCGAATTTCAAACCGCTCACACAGTACTTCCCATTGAGACACATGAACAATCCCCCGCAAGCGTTTTCTCGTAGCTCAAATTTGACCCCGGCGCAAGCGTCCGAAATTTCGATGGGGTCACGGAAATGGGCCAAATTTTGACCCCCCATATCTCGGGCCCTAATTGTCCGATCGACTTGAAATTTGAAACGTGGCGTAAAAGGGTTTCGGCCTTCGTCCCCATGCTCGCCAATCGTGGTTCACCATGGGGGGTCCGGGCCATTTCGCCGTAATGTTAAAACAAAAACACGCGAATATCTCCGAAACGGTTCGATAGAATGTCGCAAATTTTGGTGTGAAAGGGCTCCCTATTTTTACCTACAAACCCTCGAAATTTGGTGGTCCTAGCTTCCATAGTTTTTTTATGGCGAATTTTTGAATGTTTAAAAAATAGGCCAAAAATCGAACGGAAATTCCCAACAGAAACTCTATTCGCGAATTTTAAAAATCCGAGATAGCCAAAATGTTGCTCTCGAAGAGTACATCAATTCAGAAAAGAAAAGTTTCTCTCTAGGCCCAATAGGACCCGACTTTCATAGGGTCAAAGTTCACGAATTTTAAACATTTCGGCCGCGACAATTCCCAATAACCGTTGCACCGAATTTCAAACCGCTCACACAGTACTTCCCATTGAGACACATGAAGAATCCCCCGCAAGCATTTTCTCGTAGCTCAATTTTTGACCCCGGCTCAAGCGTCCGAAATTTCGATGGGGTCACGGAAATGGGCCAAAATTTGACACCCCATATCTCGGGCCCTAATTGTCCGATCAACTTGAAATTTGAAACGTGGCCTAGCAGGGTTTCGGCCTTCCTCCCCATGCTTACCAATCGCGGCTCACCATGGAGGTCCGGGCCTTTTCGCCGTAATGTTTAAAGAAAAACTCGCGAATATCTCCGAAACGTTTCGATAGAATGTCGCAAATTTTGATGTGAAAGGGCTCCCTATTTTTACCTACAAACAATCCAAATTTGGTGGTCCTAGCTTCCATAGATTTTTTATGGCGAATTTTTGAAAGTTTAAAAAATAGCCCAAAAATCGAACGGAAATTCCCTACAGAAACTCCATTCGTGAATTTTAAAAATCCGAGGTAGCCAAAATGTTGCTCTCGAAGAGTACATCAATTTTAAAAAAAAAGTTTCTCTCTAGGCCCAATAGGACCCGACTTTCATAGGGTCAAAATTCACGAATTTGACACATTTCGGCTGCGACAATTCCCTATAACCGTTGCACCGAATTTCAAACCGCTCACACAGTACTTCCCGTTGAGACACATGAACAATCCCCCGCAAGCGTTTTCTCGTAGCTCAAATTTGACCCCGGCGCAAGCGTCCGAAATTTCGATAAGGTCACGGAAATGGGCCAAACTTTGACCCCCATATCTCATGCCCTAATTGTCCGATCGACTTGAAATTTGAAACGTGTCCTAACAGGGTTTCGGCCTTTCTCCCCATGCTCGCCAATCGCGGCTCACCATGGGGGTCTGAGCCTTTTTGCCGTAATGGTAAAACTAAAACTCGCGAATATCTCCGAAACAGTTCTATAGAATATCGCAAATTTTGGTGTAAAAGGGCTCCCTATTTTTACCTACAAACCCTCCAAATTTGGTGGTCCTAGCTTCCATTGTTTTTTTATGACGAATTTTTGAATGTTTAAAAAATAGCCCAAAAATCGAACGGAAATTCCCAACAGAAACTCTATTCGCGAATTTTAAAAATCCGAGATAGCCAAAATGTTGCTCTCGAAGAGTACATCAATTCAGAAAAGAAAAGTTTCTCTCTAGCCCAATAGGACCTGACTTTCATAGGGTCAAAGTTCACGAATTTGACACATTTCGGCCGCGACAATTCCCTATAACCGTTGCACCGAATTTCAAACCGCTCACACAGTACTTCCCATTGAGACACATGAAGAATCCCCCGGAAGCATTTTCTCGTAGCTCAATTTTTGACCCCGCCTCAAGCGTCCGAAATTTCGATGGGGTCACGGAAATGGGCCAAACTTTGACACCCCATATCTCGGGCCCTAATTGTCCGATCAACTTGAAATTTGAAACGTGGCCTAACAGGGTTTCGGCCTTCCTCCCCATGCTTACCAATCGCGGCTCACCATGGAGGTCCGGGCCTTTTCGCCGTAATGTTAAAACAAAAACTCGCGAATGTCTCCGAAATGTTTCGATAGAATGTCGCAAATTTTGGTGTGAAAGGGCTCCCTATTTTTACCTACAAACAATCCAAACTTGGTGGTCCTAGCTTCCATAGTTTTTTTATGGCGAATTTTTGAAAGTTTAAAAAATAGCCCAAAAATCGAACGGAAATTCCCTACAGGAACTCCATTCGCGAATTTTAAAAATCCGAGATAGCCAAAATGTTGCTCTCGAAGAGTACATCAATTTTAAAAAAAAGTTTCTCTCTAGGCCCAATAGGACCCGACTTTCATAGGGTCAAAGTTCACGAATTTGACACATTCCGGCTGCGACAATTCCCTATAACCGTTGCACCGAATTTCAAACCGCACACACAGTACTTCCCATTGGGACACATGAACAATCCCCCGCAAGCCTTTTCTCGTAGCTCAAATTTGACCCCGGCGCAAGCGTCCGAAATTTCGATAGGGTCACGGAAATGGGCCAAATTTTGACCCCCCATATCTCGGGCCCTAATTGTCCGATCGACTTGAAATTTGAAACGTGGCCTAAAAGGGTTTTAGCCTTCGTCCCCATGCTCGCCAATCGCGGCTCACCATGGGGGTCCGGGCCTTTTCGCTGTAATGGTAAAACAAAAACTCGCGAATATCTCCGAAACGGTTCGATAGAATGTCGCAAATTTTGGTGTGAAAGGGCTCCCTATTTTTACCTACAAACCCTCGAAATTTGGTGGTCCTAGCTTCCATAGTTTTTTTATGGCGAATTTTTGAATGTTTAAAAAATAGGCCAAAAATCGAACGGAAATTCGTAACAGAAACTCTATTCGCGAATTTTAAAAATCCGAGATAGCCAAAATGTTGCTCTCGAAGAGTACATCAATTCAGAAAAGAAAAGTTTCTCTCTAGGCCCAACAGGACCCGACTTTCATAGGGTCAAAGTTCACGAATTTTAAACATTTCGGCCGCGACAATTCCCAATAACCGTTGCACCGAATTTCAAACCGCTCACACAGTACTTCCCATTGAGACACATGAAGAATCCCCCGCAAGCATTTTCTCGTAGCTTAATTTTTGACCCCGGCTCAACCGTCCGAAATTTCGATGGGGTCACGGAAATGGGCCAAACTTTGACACCCCATATCTCGGGCCCTAATTGTCCAATCAACTTGAAATTTGAAACGTGGCCTAGCAGGGTTTCGGCCTTCCTCCCCATGCTTACCAATCGCGGCTCACCATGGAGGTCCGGGCCTTTTCGCCGTAATGTTAAAACAAAAACTCGCGAATATCTCCGAAACGTTTCGATAGAATGTCGCAAATTTTGATGTGAAAGGGCTCCCTATTTTTACCTACAAACCCTCCAAATTTGGTGGTCCTAGCTTCCATTGTTTTTTTATGGCGAATTTTTGAAAGTTTAAAAAATAGCCCAAAAATCGAACGGAAATTCCCTACAGAAACTCCATTCGCGAATTTTAAAAATCCGAGATAGCCAAAATGTTGCTCTCGAAGAGTACATCAATTTTAAAAAAAAAGTTTCTCTCTAGGCCCAATAGGACCCGACTTTCATAGGGTCAAAATTCACGAATTTGACACATTTCGGCCGCGACAATTCCCTATAACCGTTGCACCGAATTTCAAACCGCTCACACAGTACTTCCCATTGAGACACATGAAGAATCCCGCGCAAGCATTTTCTCGTAGCTCAATTTTTGACCCCGGCTCAAGCGTCCGAAATTTCGATGGGGTCACGGAAATGGGCCAAACTTTGACACATCATATCTCGGGCCCTAATTGTCCGATCAACTTGAAATTTGAAACGTGGCCTAGCAGGGTTTCGGCCTTCCTCCCATGCTTACCAATCGCGGCTCACCATGGGGGTCCGGGCCTTTTTGCCGTAATGGTAAAACTAAAACTCGCGAATATCTCCGAATCGGTTCGATAGAATGTTGCAAATTTTGGTGTGAAAGGGCTCCCTATTTTTACCTACAAACCCTCCAAATTTGGTGGTCCTAGCTTCCATTGTTTTTTTATGGCGAATTTTTGAATGTTTAAAAAATAGCCCAAAAATCGAACGGAAATTCCCTACAGAAACTCCATTCGCGAATTTTAAAAATCCGAGATAGCCAAAATGTTGCTCTCGAAGAGTACATCAATTTAGAAAAAAAAAGCTTCTCTCTAGGCCCAATAGGACCCGAATCTCTAGGCCCAATCGCGGCGCACCGGTCAAAGTTCACGAATTTGACACATTTCGGCCGCGACAATTCCCTATAACCGTTGCACCGAATTTCAAACCGCTCACACAGTACTTCCCATTGAGACACATGAAGAATCCCCCGGAAGCATTTTCTCGTAGCTCAATTTTTGACCCCGCCTCAAGCGTCCGAAATTTCGATGGGGTCACGGAAATGGGCCAAACTTTGACACCCCATATCTCGGGCCCTAATTGTCCGATCAACTTGAAATTTGAAACGTGGCCTAACAGGGTTTCGGCCTTCCTCCCCATGCTTACCAATCGCGGCTCACCATGGAGGTCCGGGCCTTTTCGCCGTAATGTTAAAATAAAAACTCGCGAATGTCTCCGAAACGTTTCGATAGAATGTCGCAAATTTTGGTGTGAAAGGGCTCCCTATTTTTACCTACAAACAATCCAAATTTGGTGGTCCTAGCTTCCATAGTTTTTTTATGGCGAATTTTTGAAAGTTTAAAAAATAGCCCAAAAATCGAACGGAAATTCCCTACAGAAACTCCATTCGCGAATTTTAAAAATCCGAGATAGCCAAAATGTTGCTCTCGAAGAGTACATCAATTTAGAAAAAAAAAGTTTCTCTCTAGGCCCAATAGGACCCGACTTTCATAGGGTCAAATTTCACGAATTTGACACATTTCGGCCGCGACAATTCCCTATAACCGTTGCACCGAATTTCAAACCGCTCACACAGTACTTCCCATTGAGACACATGAACAATCCCCCGCAAGCGTTTTCTCGTAGCTCAAACTTGACCCTGGCGCAAGCGTCCAAAATTTCGATAGGGTCACGGAAATGGGCCAAATTTTGATCCCCCATATCTCGGGCCCTAATTGTCCGATCGATTTGAAATTTGAAACGTGGCCTAAAAGGGTTTCGGCCTTCGTCCCCATGCTCGCCAATCGTGGTTCACCATGGGGGGTCCGGAACATTTCGCCGTAATGTTAAAACAAAAACACGCGAATATCTCCGAAACGGTTCGATAGAATGTCGCAAATTTTGGTGTGAAAGGGCTCCCTATTTTTACCTACAAACCCTCCAAATTTGGTGGTCCTAGCTTCCATTGTTTTTTATGGCGAATTTTTGAATGTTTAAAAAATAGCCCAAAAATCGAACGGAAATTCCCTACAGAAACTGCATTCGCGAATTTTAAAAATCCGAGATAGCCAAAATGTTGCTCTCGAAGAGTACATCAATTTAGAAAAAAAAAGTTTCTCTCTAGGCCCAATAGGACCCGAATCTCTAGGCCCAATAGGACCCGAATCTCTAGGCCCAATCGCGGCGCACCGGTCACAGTTCACGAATTTGACACATTTCGGCCGCGACAATTCCCTATAACCGTTGCACCGAATTTCAAACCGCTCACACAGTACTTCCCATTGGGACACATGAACAATCCCCCGCAAGCGTTTTCTCGTAGCTCAAATTTGACCTTGGCGCAAGCGTCCGAAGTTTCGATAGGGTCACGGAAATGGGCCAAACTTTGACCCCCCATATCTCGGGCCCTAATTGTCCGATCGACTTGAAATTTGAAACGTGGCCTAAAAGGGTTTTGGCCTTTCTCCCCATGCTCGCCAATCGCGGCTCACCATGGTGGTCCGGGCCTTTTTGCCGTAATGGTAAAACTAAATCTCGCGAATATCTCCGAAACGGTTCGATAGAATATCGCAAATTTTGGTGTGAAAGGGCTCCCTATTTTTACCTACAAACCCTCCAAATTTGGTGGTCCTAGGTTCCATTATTTTTTTATGGCGAATTTTTGTAGGTTTAAAAAATAGCCCAAAAATCGAACGGAAATTCCCTACAGGAACTCCATTCGCGAATTTTAAAAATCCGAGATAGCCAAAATGTTGCTCTCGAAGAGTACATCAATTTTAAAAAAAAGTTTCTCTCTAGGCCCAATAGGACCCGACTTTCATAGGGTCAAAGTTCACGAATTTGACACATTCCGGCTGCGACAATTCCCTATAACCGTTGCACCGAATTTCAAACCGCACACACAGTACTTCCCATTGGGACACATGAACAATCCCCCGCAAGCCTTTTCTCGTAGCTCAAATTTGACCCCGGCGCAAGCGTCCGAAATTTCGATAGGGTCACGGAAATGGGCCAAATTTTGACCCCCCATATCTCGGGCCCTAATTGTCCGATCGACTTGAAATTTGAAACGTGGCCTAAAAGGGTTTTAGCCTTCGTCCCCATGCTCGCCAATCGCGGCTCACCATGGGGGTCCGGGCCTTTTCGCCGTAATGGTAAAACAAAAACTCGCGAATATCTCCGAAACGGTTCGATAGAATGTCGCAAATTTTGGTGTGAAAGGGCTCCCTATTTTTACCTACAAACCCTCGAAATTTGGTGGTCCTAGCTTCCATAGTTTTTTTATGGCGAATTTTTGAATGTTTAAAAAATAGGCCAAAAATCGAACGGAAATTCGTAACAGAAACTCTATTCGCGAATTTTAAAAATCCGAGATAGCCAAAATGTTGCTCTCGAAGAGTACATCAATTCAGAAAAGAAAAGTTTCTCTCTAGGCCCAACAGGACCCGACTTTCATAGGGTCAAAGTTCACGAATTTTAAACATTTCGGCCGCGACAATTCCCAATAACCGTTGCACCGAATTTCAAACCGCTCACACAGTACTTCCCATTGAGACACATGAAGAATCCCCCGCAAGCATTTTCTCGTAGCTTAATTTTTGACCCCGGCTCAACCGTCCGAAATTTCGATGGGGTCACGGAAATGGGCCAAACTTTGACACCCCATATCGCGGGCCCTAATTGTCCGATCAACTTGAAATTTGAAACGTGGCCTAGCAGGGTTTCGGCCTTCCTCCCCATGCTTACCAATCGCGGCTCACCATGGAGGTCCGGGCCTTTTCGCCGTAATGTTAAAACAAAAACTCGCGAATATCTCCGAAACGTTTCGATAGAATGTCGCAAATTTTGATGTGAAAGGGCTCCCTATTTTTACCTACAAACCCTCCAAATTTGGTGGTCCTAGCTTCCATTGTTTTTTTATGGCGAATTTTTGAAAGTTTAAAAAATAGCCCAAAAATCGAACGGAAATTCCCTACAGAAACTCCATTCGCGAATTTTAAAAATCCGAGATAGCCAAAATGTTGCTCTCGAAGAGTACATCAATTTTAAAAAAAAAGTTTCTCTCTAGGCCCAATAGGACCCGACTTTCATAGGGTCAAAATTCACGAATTTGACACATTTCGGCCGCGACAATTCCCTATAACCGTTGCACCGAATTTCAAACCGCTCACACAGTACTTCCCATTGGGACACATGAACAATCCCCCGCAAGCGTTTTCTCGTAGCTCAAATTTGACCTTGACGCAAGCGTCCGAAATTTCGATGGGGTCACGGAAAT
Organism: Stegodyphus dumicola; assembly: GCF_044657685.1. NCBI lineage: Eukaryota > Metazoa > Arthropoda > Arachnida > Araneae > Eresidae > Stegodyphus > Stegodyphus dumicola. The sequence continues at coordinate 2,143,103 of NC_140770.1, forward strand.
GGGCCAAACATTGACCCCCATATCTCGGGCCCTAATTGTCCGATCGACTTGAAATTTGAAACGTGGCCTAACAGGGTTTCGGCCTTTCTCCCCATGCTCGCCAATCGCGGCTCACCATGGGGGTCCGGGCCTTTTCGCCGTAATGGTAAAACTAAAACTCGCGAATATCTCCGAAACGGTTCGATAGAATATCGGAAATTTTGGTGTGAAAGGGCTCCCTATTTTTACCTACAAACCCTCCAAATTTGGTGGTCCTAGCTTCCATTGTTTTTTTATGGGAAATTTTTGAAAGTTTAAAAAATAGCCCAAAAATCGAACGGAAATTCCCTACAGAAACTCCATTCGCGAATTTTAAAAATCCGAGATAGCCAAAATGTTGCTCTCGAAGAGTACATCAATTTAGAAAAAAAAAGTTTCTCTCTAGGCCCAATAGGACCCGAATCTCTAGGCCCAATAGGACCCGAATCTCTAGGCCCAATCGCGGCGCACCGGTCAAAGTTCACGAATTTGACACATTTCGGCCGCGACAATTCCCTATAACCGTTGCACCGAATTTCAAACCGCTCACACAGTACTTCCCATTGAGACACATGAAGAATCCCCCGCAAGCATTTTCTCGTAGCTCAATTTTTGACCCCGCCTCAAGCGTCCGAAATTTCGATGGGGTCACGGAAATGGGCCAAACTTTGACACCCCATATCTCGGGCCCTAATTGTCCGATTAACTTGAAATTTGAAACGTGGCCTAACAGGGTTTCGGCCTTCCACCCCATGCTTACCAATCGCGGCTCACCATGGAGGTCCGGGCCTTTTCGCCGTAATGTTAAAACAAAAACTCGCGAATGTCTCCGAAACGTTTCGATAGAATGTCGCAAATTTTGGTGTGAAAGGGCTCCCTATTTTTACCTACAAACAATCCAAATTTGGTGGTCCAAGCTTCCATAGTTTTTTTATGGCGAATTTTTGAAAGTTTAAAAAATAGCCCAAAAATCGAACGGAAATTCCCTACAGAAACTCCATTCGCGAATTTTAAAAATCCGAGATAGCCAAAATGTTGCTCTCGAAGAGTACATCAATTTTAAAAAAAAGTTTCTCTCTAGGCCCAATAGGACCCGACTTTCATAGGGTCAAAGTTCACGAATTTGACACATTTCGGCTGCGACAATTCCCTATAACCGTTGCACCGAATTTCAAACCGCACACACAGTACTTCCCATTGGGACACATAAACAATCCCCCGCAAGCCTTTTCTCGTAGCTCAAATTTGACCCCGGCGCAAGCGTCCGAAATTTCGATAGGGTCACGGAAATGGGCCAAACTTTGACCCCCCATATCTCGGGCCCTAAATGTCCGATCGACTTGAAATTTGAAACGTGGCCTAAAAGGGTTTTAGCCTTCGTCCCCATGCTCGCCAATCGCGGCTCACCATGGGGGTCCGGGCCTTTTCGCCGTAATGGTAAAACAAAAACTCGCGAATATCTCCGAAACAGTTCGATAGAATGTCGCAAATTTTGGTGTGAAAGGGCTCCCTATTTTTACCTACAAACCCTCCAAATTTGGTGGTCCTAGCTTCCATTATTTTTTTATGGCGAATTTTTGTAGGTTTAAAAAATAGCCCAAAAATCGAACGGAAATTCCCTACAGGAACTCCATTCGCGAATTTTAAAAATCCGAGATAGCCAAAATGTTGCTCTCGAAGAGTACATCAATTTAAAAAAAAAAGTTTCTCTCTAGGCCCAATAGGACCCGACTTTCATAGGGTCAAAATTCACGAATTTGACACATTTCGGCTGCGACAATTCCCTATAACCGTTGCACCGAATTTCAAACCGCTCACACAGTACTTCCCATTGGGACACATGAACAATCCCCCGCAAGCGTTTTCTCGTAGCTCAAATTTGACCTTGACGCAAGCGTCCCAATTTTCAATAGGGTCACGGAAATGGGCCAAACTTTGACCCCCATATCTCGGGCCCTAATTGTCCGATCGACTTGAAATTTGAAACGTGGCCTAAAAGGGTTTCGGCCTTCGTCCCCATGCTCACCGATCGTGCTTCACCATGGGGGGTCCAGGCCTTTTCGCCGTAATGTTAAAACAAAAACACGCGAATATCTCCGAAACGGTTCGATAGAATGTCGCAAATTTTGGTGTGAAAGGGCTCCCTATTTTTACCTACAAACAATCCAAATTTGGTGGTCCTAACTTCCATAGTTTTTTTATGGCGAATTTTTGAAAGTTTAAAAAATAGCCCAAAAATCGAACGGAAATTCCCTACAGAAACTCCATTCGCGAATTTTAAAAATCCGAGATAGCCAAAATGTTGCTCTCGAAGAGTACATCAATTTAGAAAAAAAAAGTTTCTCTCTAGGCCCTATAGGACCCGACATTCATAGGGTCAAATTTCACGAATTTGACACATTTCGGCCGCGACAATTCCCTATAACCGTTGCACCGAATTTCAAACCGCTCACACAGTACTTCCCATTGAGACACATGAACAATCCCCCGCAAGCGTTTTCTCGTAGCTCAAATTTGACCCCGGCGCAAGCGTCCGAAATTTCGATGGGGTCACGGAAATGGGCCAAATTTTGACCCCCCATATCTCGGGCCCTAATTGTCCGATCGACTTGAAATTTGAAACGTGGCGTAAAAGGGTTTCGGCCTTCGTCCCCATGCTCGCCAATCGTGGTTCACCATGGGGGGTCCGGGCCATTTCGCCGTAATGTTAAAACAAAAACACGCGAATATCTCCGAAACGGTTCGATAGAATGTCGCAAATTTTGGTGTGAAAGGGCTGCCTATTTTTACCTACAAACCCTCGAAATTTGGTGGTCCTAGCTTCCATAGTTTTTTTATGGCGAATTTTTGAATGTTTAAAAAATAGGCCAAAAATCGAACGGAAATTCCCAACAGAAACTCTATTCGCGAATTTTAAAAATCCGAGATAGCCAAAATGTTGCTCTCGAAGAGTACATCAATTCAGAAAAGAAAAGTTTCTCTCTACGCCCAATAGGACCCGACTTTCATAGGGTCAAAGTTCACGAATTTTAAACATTTCGGCCGCGACAATTCCCAATAACCGTTGCACCGAATTTCAAACCGCTCACACAGTACTTCCCATTGAGACACATGAAGAATCCCCCGCAAGCATTTTCTCGTAGGTCAATTTTTGACCCCGGCTCAAGCGTCCGAAATTTCGATGGGGTCACGGAAATGGGCCAAAATTTGACACCCCATATCTCGGGCCCTAATTGTCCGATCAACTTGAAATTTGAAACGTGGCCTAGCAGGGTTTCGGCCTTCCTCCCCATGCTTACCAATCGCGGCTCACCATGGAGGTCCGGGCCTTTTCGCCGTAATGTTAAAACAAATACTCGCGAATATCTCCGAAACGTTTCGATAGAATGTCGCAAATTTTGATGTGAAAGGGCTCCCTATTTTTACCTACAAACAATCCAAATTTGGTGGTCCTAGCTTCCATAGTTTTTTTATGGCGAATTTTTGAAAGTTTAAAAAATAGCCCAAAAATCGAACGGAAATTCCCTACAGAAACTCCATTCGCGAATTTTAAAAATCCGAGGTAGCCAAAATGTTGCTCTCGAAGAGTACATCAATTTTAAAAAAAAAGTTTCACTCTAGGCCCAATAGGACCCGACTTTCATAGGGTCAAAATTCACGAATTTGACACATTTCGGCTGCGACAATTCCCTATAACCGTTGCACCGAATTTCAAACCGCTCACACAGTACTTCCCGTTGAGACACATGAACAATCCCCCGCAAGCGTTTTCTCGTAGCTCAAATTTGACCCCGGCGCAAGCGTCCGAAATTTCGATAAGGTCACGGAAATGGGCCAAACTTTGACCCCCATATCTCGGGCCCTAATTGTCCGATCGACTTGAAATTTGAAACGTGTCCTAACAGGGTTTCGGCCTTTCTCCCCATGCTCGCCAATCGCGGCTCACCATGGGGGTCTGAGCCTTTTTGCCGTAATGGTAAAACTAAAACTCGCGAATATCTCCGAAACAGTTCGATAGAATATCGCAAATTTTGGTGTAAAAGGGCTCCCTATTTTTACCTACAAACCCTCCAAATTTGGTGGTCCTAGCTTCCATTGTTTTTTTATGGCGAATTTTTGAATGTTTAAAAAATAGCCCAAAAATCGAACGGAAATTCCCAACAGAAACTCTATTCGCGAATTTTAAAAATCCGAGATAGCCAAAATGTTGCTCTCGAAGAGTACATCAATTCAGAAAAGAAAAGTTTCTCTCTAGCCCAATAGGACCTGACTTTCATAGGGTCAAAGTTCACGAATTTGACACATTTCGGCCGCGACAATTCCCTATAACCGTTGCACCGAATTTCAAACCGCTCACACAGTACTTCCCATTGAGACACATGAAGAATCCCCCGGAAGCATTTTCTCGTAGCTCAATTTTTGACCCCGCCTCAAGCGTCCGAAATTTCGATGGGGTCACGGAAATGGGCCAAACTTTGACACCCCATATCTCGGGCCCTAATTGTCCGATCAACTTGAAATTTGAAACGTGGCCTAACAGGGTTTCGGCCTTCCTCCCCATGCTTACCAATCGCGGCTCACCATGGAGGTCCGGGCCTTTTCGCCGTAATGTTAAAACAAAAACTCGCGAATGTCTCCGAAATGTTTCGATAGAATGTCGCAAATTTTGGTGTGAAAGGGCTCCCTATTTTTACCTACAAACAATCCAAATTTGGTGGTCCTAGCTTCCATAGTTTTTTTATGGCGAATTTTTGAAAGTTTAAAAAATAGCCCAAAAATCGAACGGAAATTCCCTACAGAAACTCCATTCGCGAATTTTAAAAATCCGAGATAGCCAAAATGTTGCTCTCGAAGAGTACATCAATTTAGAAAAAAAAAGTTTCTCTCTAGGCCCAATAGGACCCGAATCTCTAGGCCCAATAGGACCCGAATCTCTAGGCCCAATAGGACCCGAATCTCTAGGCCCAATCGCGGCGCACCGGTCAAAGTTCACGAATTTGACACATTTCGGCCGCGACAATTCCCTATAACCGTTGTTCCGAATTTCAAACCGCTCACACAGTACTTCCCATTGGGACACATGAACAATCCCCCGCAAGCGTTTTCTCGTAGCTCAAATTTGACCTTGGCGCAAGCGTCCGAAGTTTCGATAGGGTCACGGAAATGGGCCAAACTTTGACCCCCCATATCTCGGGCCCTAATTGTCCGATCGACTTGAAATTTGAAACGTGGCCTAAAAGGGTTTCGGCCTTCGTCCCCATGCTCGCCGATCGTGCTTCACCATGGGGGGTCCAGGCCTTTTCGCCGTAATATTAAAACAAAAACACGCGAATATCTCCGAAACGTTTCGATAGAATGTCGCAAATTTTGGTGTGAAAGGGCTCCCTATTTTTACCTACAAACCCTCCAAATTTGGTGGTCCTAGGTTCCATTATTTTTTTATGGCGAATTTTTGTAGGTTTAAAAAATAGCCCAAAAATCGAACGGAAATTACCTACAGGAACTCCATTCGCGAATTTTAAAAATCCGAGATAGCCAAAATGTTGCTCTCGAAGAGTACATCAATTCAGAAAAGAAAATTTTCTCTCTAGCCCAATAGGACCCGACTTTCATAGGGTCAAAGTTCACGAATTTGACACTTTTCGGCCGCGACAATTCCCAATAACCGTTGCACCGAATTTCAAACCGCACACACAGTACTTCCCATTGGGACACATGAACAATCCCCCGCAAGCCTTTTGTCGTAGCTCAAATTTGACCCCGGCGCAAGCGTCCGAAATTTCGATAGGGTCACGGAAATGGACCAAACTTTGACCCCCCATATCTCGGGCCCTAATTGTCCGATCGACTTGAAATTTGAAACGTGGCCTTTAAAAGGGTTTTAGCCTTCGTCCCCATGCGCCCCAATCGCGGCTCACCATGGGGGTCCGGGCCTTTTCGCCGTAATGGTAAAACAAAAACTCGCGAATATCTCCGAAACGGTTCGATAGAATGTCGCAAATTTTGGTGTGAAAGGGCTCCCTATTTTTACCTACAAACCCTCCAAATTTGGTGGTCCTAGCTTCCATAGTTTTTTTATGGCGAATTTTTGTACGTTTAAAAAATAGCCCGAAAATCGAACGGAAATTCCCTACAGAAACTCCATTCGCGAATTTTAAAAATCCGAGATAGCCAAAATGTTGCTCTCGAAGAGTACATCAATTTAGAAAAAAAAAAGCTTCTCTCTAGGCCCAATAGGACCCGACATTCATAGGGTCAAATTTCACGAATTTGACACATTTCGGCCGCGACAATTCCCTATAACCGTTGCACCGAATTTCAAACCGCTCACACAGTACTTCCCATTGAGACACATGAACAATCCCCCGCAAGCGTTTTCTCGTAGCTCAAATTTGACCCCGGCGCAAGCGTCCGAAATTTCGATGGGGTGACGGAAATGGGCCAAATTTTGACCCCCCATATCTCGGGCCCTAATTGTCCGATCGACTTGAAATTTGAAACGTGGCGTAAAAGGGTTTCGGCCTTCGTCCCCATGCTCGCCAATCGTGGTTCACCATGGGGGGTCCGGGCCATTTCGCCGTAATGTTAAAACAAAAACACGCGAATATCTCCGAAACGGTTCGATAGAATGTCGCAAATTTTGGTGTGAAAGGGCTCCCTATTTTTACCTACAAACAATCCAAATTTGGTGGTCCTAGCTTCCATAGTTTTTTTATGGCGAATTTTTGAAAGTTTAAAAAATAGCCCAAAAATCGAACGGAAATTCCCTACAGAAACTCCATTCGCGAATTTTAAAAATCCGAGATAGCCAAAATGTTGCTCTCGAAGAGTACATCAATTTAGAAAAAAAAAGTTTCTCTCTAGGCCCAATAGGACCCGAATCTCTAGGCCCAATAGGACCCGAATCTCTAGGCCCAATCGCGGCGCACCGGTCAAAGTTCACGAATTTGACACATTTCGGCCGCGACAATTCCCTATAACCGTTGTTCCGAATTTCAAACCGCTCACACAGTACTTCCCATTGGGACACATGAACAATCCCCCGCAAGCGTTTTCTCGTAGCTCAAATTTGACCTTGGCGCAAGCGTCCGAAGTTTCGATAGGGTCACGGAAATGGGCCAAACTTTGACCCCCCATATCTCGGGCCCTAATTGTCCGATCGACTTGAAATTTGAAACGTGGCCTAAAAGGGTTTCGGCCTTCGTCCCCATGCTCGCCGATCGTGCTTCACCATGGGGGGTCCAGGCCTTTTCGCCGTAATATTAAAACAAAAACACGCGAATATCTCCGAAACGTTTCGATAGAATGTCGCAAATTTTGGTGTGAAAGGGCTCCCTATTTTTACCTACAAACCCTCCAAATTTGGTGGTCCTAGGTTCCATTATTTTTTTATGGCGAATTTTTGTAGGTTTAAAAAATAGCCCAAAAATCGAACGGAAATTACCTACAGGAACTCCATTCGCGAATTTTAAAAATCCGAGATAGCCAAAATGTTGCTCTCGAAGAGTACATCAATTCAGAAAAGAAAATTTTCTCTCTAGCCCAATAGGACCCGACTTTCATAGGGTCAAAGTTCACGAATTTGACACATTTCGGCCGCGACAATTCCCTATAACCGTTGCACCGAATTTCAAACCGCTCACACAGTACTTCCCATTGAGACACATGAACAATCCCCCGCAAGCGTTTTCTCGTAGCTCAAATTTGACCCCGGCGCAAGCGTCCGAAATTTCGATGGGGTGACGGAAATGGGCCAAATTTTGACCCCCCATATCTCGGGCCCTAATTGTCCGATCGACTTGAAATTTGAAACGTGGCGTAAAAGGGTTTCGGCCTTCGTCCCCATGCTCGCCAATCGTGGTTCACCATGGGGGGTCCGGGCCATTTCGCCGTAATGTTAAAACAAAAACACGCGAATATCTCCGAAACGGTTCGATAGAATGTCGCAAATTTTGGTGTGAAAGGGCTCCCTATTTTTACCTACAAACCCTCGAAATTTGGTGGTCCTAGCTTCCATAGTTTTTTTATGGCGAATTTTTGAATGTTTAAAAAATAGCCCGAAAATCGAACGGAAATTCCCTACAGAAACTCCATTCGCGAATTTTAAAAATCCGAGATAGCCAAAATGTTGCTCTCGAAGAGTACATCAATTTAGAAAAAAAAAGCTTCTCTCTAGGCCCAATAGGACCCGACATTCATAGGGTCAAATTTCACGAATTTGACACATTTCGGCCGCGACAATTCCCTATAACCGTTGCACCGAATTTCAAACCGCTCACACAGTACTTCCCATTGAGACACATGAACAATCCCCCGCAAGCGTTTTCTCGTAGCTCAATTTTTGACCCCGGCTCAAGCGTCCGAAATTTCGATGGGGTCACGGAAATGGGCCAAACTTTGACACCCCATATCTCGGGCCCTAATTGTCCGATCAACTTGAAATTTGAAACGTGGCCTAGCAGGGTTTCGGCCTTCCTCCCCATGCTTACCAATCGCGGCTCACCATGGAGGTCCGGGCCTTTTCGCCGTAATGTTAAAACAAAAACTCGCGAATATCTCCGAAACGTTACGATAGAATGTCGCAAATTTTGATGTGAAAGGGCTCCCTATTTTTACCTACAAACAATCCAAATTTGGTGGTCCTAGCTTCCATAGTTTTTTTATGGCGAATTTTTGAAAGTTTAAAAAATAGCCCAAAAATCGAACGGAAATTCCCTACAGAAACTCCATTCGCGAATTTTAAAAATCCGAGATAGCCAAAATGTTGCTCTCGAAGAGTACATCAATTTTAAAAAAAAAGTTTCTCTCTAGGCCCAATAGGACCCGACTTTCATAGGGTCAAAATTCACGAATTTGACACATTTCGGCTGCGATAATTCCCTATAACCGTTGCACCGAATTTCAAACCGCTCACACAGTACTTCCCGTTGAGAAACATGAACAATCCCCCGCAAGCGTTTTCTCGTAGCTCAAATTTGACCCCGGCGCAAGCGTCCGAAATTTCGATAAGGTCACGGAAATGGGCCAAACTTTGACCCCCATATCTCATGCCCTAATTGTCCGATCGACTTAAAATTTGAAACGTGTCCTAACAGGGTTTCGGCCTTTCTCCCCATGCTCGCCAATCGCGGCTCACCATGGGGGTCTGAGCCTTTTTGCCGTAATGGTAAAACTAAAACTCGCGAATATCTCCGAAACAGTTCGATAGAATATCGCAAATTTTGGTGTGAAAGGGCTCCCTATTTTTACCTACAAAGCCTCCAAATTTGGTGGTCCTAGCTTCCATTGTTTTTTTATGGCGAATTTTTGAATGTTTAAAAAATAGCCCAAAAATCGAACGGAAATTCCCTACAGAAACTCCATTCGCGAATTTTAAAAATCCGAGATAGCCAAAATGTTGCTCTCGAAGAGTACATCCATTTAGAAAAAAAAAGTTTCTCTCTAGGCCCAATAGGACCCGAATCTCTAGGCCCAATCGCGGCGCACCGGTCAAAGTTCACGAATTTGACACATTTCGGCCGCGACAATTCCCTATAACCGTTGCACCGAATTTCAAACCGCTCACACAGTACTTCCCATTGGGACACATGAACAATCCCCCGCAAGCGTTTTCTCGTAGCTCAAATTTGACCTTGACGCAAGCGTCCGAATTTTCAATAGGGTCACGGAAATGGGCCAAACTTTGACCCCCATATCTCGGGCCCTAATTGTCCGATCGACTTGAAATTTGAAACGTGGCCTAAAAGGGTTTCGGCCTTCGTCCCCATGCTCGCCGATCGTGCTTCACCATGGGGGGTCCAGGCCTTTTCGCCGTAATGTTAAAACAAAAACACGCGAATATCTCCGAAACGGTTCGATAGAATGTCGCAAATTTTGGTGTGAAAGGGCTCCCTATTTTTACCTACAAACAATCCAAATTTGGTGGTCCTAGCTTCCATAGTTTTTTTATGGCGAATTTTTGAAAGTTTAAAAAATAGCCCAAAAATCGAACGGAAATTCCCTACAGAAACTCCATTCGCGAATTTTAAAAATCCGAGATAGCCAAAATGTTGCTCTCGAAGAGTACATCAATTTAGAAAAAAAAAGTTTCTCTCTAGGCCCAATAGGACCCGACATTCATAGGGTCAAATTTAACGAATTTGACACATTTCGGCCGCGACAATTCCCTATAACCGTTGCACCGAATTTCTAACCGCTCACACAGTACTTCCCATTGAGACACATGAACAATCCCCCGCAAGCGTTTTCTCGTAGCTCAAATTTGACCCCGGCGCAAGCGTCCGAAATTTCGATGGGGTCACGGAAATGGGCCAAATTTTGACCCCCCATATCTCGGGCCCTAATTGTCCGATCGACTTGAAATTTGAAACGTGGCGTAAAAGGGTTTCGGCCTTCGTCCCCATGCTCGCCAATCGTGGTTCACCATGGGGGGTCCGGGCCATTTCGCCGTAATGTTAAAACAAAAACACGCGAATATCTCCGAAACGGTTCGATAGAATGTCGCAAATTTTGGTGTGAAAGGGCTCCCTATTTTTACCTACAAACCCTCGAAATTTGGTGGTCCTAGCTTCCATAGTTTTTTTATGGCGAATTTTTGAAAGTTTAAAAAATAGGCCAAAAATCGAACGGAAATTCCCAACAGAAACTCTATTCGCGAATTTTAAAAATCCGAGATAGCCAAAATGTTGCTCTCGAAGAGTACATCAATTCAGAAAAGAAAAGTTTCTCTCTAGGCCCAATAGGACCCGACTTTCATAGGGTCAAAGTTCACGAATTTTAAACATTTCGGCCGCGACAATTCCCAATAACCGTTGCACCGAATTTCAAACCGCTCACGCAGTACTTCCCATTGAGACACATGAAGAATCCCCCGCAAGCATTTTCTCGTAGCTCAATTTTTGACCCCGGCTCAAGCGTCCGAAATTTCGATGGGGTCACGGAAATGGGCCAAAATTTGACACCCCATATCTCGGGCCCTAATTGTCTGATCAACTTGAAATTTGAAACGTGGCCTAACAGGGTTTCGGCCTTCCTCCCCATGCTTACCAATCGCGGCTCACCATGGAGGTCCGGGCCTTTTCGCCGTAATGTTAAAACAGAAACTCGCGAATATCTCCGAAACGTTTCGATAGAATGTCGCAAATTTTGATGTGAAAGGGCTCCCTATTTTTACCTACAAACAATCCAAATTTGGTGGTCCTAGCTTCCATAGTTTTTTTATGGCGAATTTTTGAATGTTTAAAAAATAGCCCAAAAATCGAACGGAAATTCCCTACAGAAACTCCATTCGCGAATTTTAAAAATCCGAGATAGCCAAAATGTTGCTCTCGAAGAGTACATCAATTCAGAAAAGAAAAGTTTCTCTCTAGGCCCAATAGGACCCGACTTTCATAGGGTCAAAATTCACGAATTTGACACATTTCGGGTGCGACAATTCCCTATAACCGTTGCACCGAATTTCAAACCGCTCACACAGTACTTCCCGTTGAGACACATGAACAATCCCCCGCAAGCGTTTTCTCGTAGCTCAAATTTGACCCCGGCGCAAGCGTCCGAAATTTCGATAAGGTCACGGAAATGGGCCAAATTTTGACCCCCCATATCTCGGGCCCTAATTGTCCGATCGACTTGAAATTTGAAACGTGGCCTAAAAGGGTTTTAGCCTTCGTCCCCATGCTCGCCAATCGCGGCTCACCATGGGGGTCCGGGCCTTTTCGCCGTAATGGTAAAACAAAAACTCGCGAATATCTCCGAAACGGTTCGATAGAATGTCGCAAATTTTGGTGTGAAAGGGCTCCCTATTTTTACCTACAAACCCTCGAAATTTGGTGGTCCTAGCTTCCATAGTTTTTTTATGGCGAATTTTTGAATGTTTAAAAAATAGGCCAAAAATCGAACGGAAATTCGTAACAGAAACTCTATTCGCGAATTTTAAAAATCCGAGATAGCCAAAATGTTGCTCTCGAAGAGTACATCAATTCAGAAAAGAAATGTTTCTCTCTAGGCCCAACAGGACCCGACTTTCATAGGGTCAAAGTTCACGAATTTTAAACATTTCGGCCGCGACAATTCCCAATAACCGTTGCACCGAATTTCAAACCGCTCACACAGTACTTCCCATTGAGACACATGAAGAATCCCCCGCAAGCATTTTCTCGTAGCTTAATTTTTGACCCCGGCTCAACCGTCCGAAATTTCGATGGGGTCACGGAAATGGGCCAAACTTTGACACCCCATATCTCGGGCCCTAATTGTCCGATCGACTTGAAATTTGAAACGTGGCCTAAAAGGGTTTCGGCCTTCGTCCCCATGCTCGCCGATCGTGCTTCACCATGGGGGGTCCAGGCCTTTTCGCCGTAATGTTAAAACAAAAACACGCGAATATCTCCGAAACGGTTCGATAGAATGTCACAAATTTTGGTGTGAAAGGGCTCCCTAGTTTTACCTACAAACCCTTGAAATGTGGTGGTCTTAGCTTCCATAGTTTTTTTATGGCGAATTTTTGAAGGTTTAAAAATAGCCCAAAAATCGAACGGAAATTCCCTACAGAAACACCATTCGCGAATTTTAAAAATCCGAGATAGCCAAAATGTTGCTCTCGAAGAGTACATCAATTTTAAAAAAAAAGTTTCTCTCTAGGCCCAATAGGACCCGACTTTCATAGGGTCAAAATTCACGAATTTGACACATTTCGGCTGCGACAATTCCCTATAACCGTTGCACCGAATTTCAAACCGCTCACACAGTACTTCCCGTTGAGAAACATGAACAATCCCCCGCAAGCGTTTTCTCGTAGCTCAAATTTGACCCCGGCGCAAGCGTCCGAAATTTCGATAAGGTCACGGAAATGGGCCAAACTTTGACCCCCATATCTCATGCCCTAATTGTCCGATCGACTTGAAATTTGAAACGTGTCCTAACAGGGTTTCGGCCTTTCTCCCCATGCTCGCCAATCGCGGCTCACCATGGGGGTCTGAGCCTTTTTGCCGTAATGGTAAAACTAAAACTCGCGAATATCTCCGAAACAGTTCGATAGAATATCGCAAATTTTGGTGTGAAAGGGCTCCCTATTTTTACCTACAAAGCCTCCAAATTTGGTGGTCCTAGCTTCCATTGTTTTTTTATGGCGAATTTTTGAATGTTTAAAAAATAGCCCAAAAATCGAACGGAAATTCCCTACAGAAACTCCATTCGCGAATTTTAAAAATCCGAGATAGCCAAAATGTTGTTCTCGAAGAGTACATCCATTTAGAAAAAAAAAAGTTTCTCTCTAGGCCCAATAGGACCCGAATCTCTAGGCCCAATCGCGGCGCACCGGTCAAAGTTCACGAATTTGACACATTTCGGCCGCGACAATTCCCTATAACCGTTGCACCGAATTTCAAACCGCTCACACAGTACTTCCCATTGGGACACATGAACAATCCCCCGCAAGCGTTTTCTCGTAGCTCAAATTTGACCTTGACGCAAGCGTCCGAATTTTCAATAGGGTCACGGAAATGGGCCAAACTTTGACCCCCATATCTCGGGCCCTAATTGTCCGATCGACTTGAAATTTGAAACGTGGCCTAAAAGGGTTTCGGCCTTCGTCCCCATGCTCGCCGATCGTGCTTCACCATGGGGGGTCCAGGCCTTTTCGCCGTAATGTTAAAACAAAAACACGCGAATATCTCCGAAACGGTTCGATAGAATGTCGCAAATTTTCGTGTGAAAGGGCTCCCTATTTTTACCTACAAACCCTCGAAATTTGGTGGTCCTAGCTTCCATAGTTTTTTTATGGCGAATTTTTGAATGTTTAAAAAATAGGCCAAAAATCGAACGGAAATTCCCAACAGAAACTCTATTCGCGAATTTTAAAAATCCGAGATAGCCAAAATGTTGCTCTCGAAGAGTACATCAATTCAGAAAAGAAAAGTTTCTCTCTAGGCCCAATAGGACCCGACTTTCATAGGGTCAAAGTTCACGAATTTTAAACATTTCGGCCGCGACAATTCCCAATAACCGTTGCACCGAATTTCAAACCGCTCACGCAGTACTTCCCATTGAGACACATGAAGAATCCCCCGCAAGCATTTTCTCGTAGCTCAATTTTTGACCCCGGCTCAAGCGTCCGAAATTTCGATGGGGTCACGGAAATGGGCCAAAATTTGACACCCCATATCTCGGGCCCTAATTGTCTGATCAACTTGAAATTTGAAACGTGGCCTAGCAGGGTTTCGGCCTTCCTCCCCATGCTTACCAATCGCGGCTCACCATGGAGGTCCGGGCCTTTTCGCCGTAATGTTAAAACAAAAACTCGCGAATATCTCCGAAACGTTTCGATAGAATGTCGCAAATTTTGATGTGAAAGGGCTCCCTATTTTTACCTACAAACCCTCCAAATTTGGTGGTCCTAGCTTCCATTGTTTTTTTATGGCGAATTTTTGAAAGTTTAAAAAATAGCCCAAAAATCGAACGGAAATTCCCTACTGAAACTCCATTCGCGAATTTTAAAAATCCGAGATAGCCAAAATGTTGCTCTCGAAGAGTACATCAATTTTAAAAAAAAAGTTTCTCTCTAGGCCCAATAGGACCCGACTTTCATAGGGTCAAAATTCACGAATTTGACACATTTCGGGTGCGACAATTCCCTATAACCGTTGCACCGAATTTCAAACCGCTCACACAGTACTTCCCGTTGAGACACATGAACAATCCCCCGCAAGCGTTTTCTCGTAGCTCAAATTTGACCCCGGCGCAAGCGTCCGAAATTTCGATAAGGTCACGGAAATGGGCCAAACTTTGACCCCCATATCTCATGCCCTAATTGTCCGATCGACTTGAAATTTGAAACGTGGCCTAACAGGGTTTCGGCCTTCCTCCCCATGCTTACCAATCGCGGCTCACCATGGAGGTCCGGGCCTTTTCGCCGTAATGTTAAAACAAAAACTCGCGAATGTCTCCGAAACGTTTCGATAGAATGTCGCAAATTTTGGTGTGAAAGGGCTCCCTATTTTTACCTACAAACAATCCAAATTTGGTGGTCCTAGCTTCCATAGTTTTTTTATGGCGAATTTTTGAAGGTTTAAAAAATAGCCCAAAAATCGAACGGAAATTCCCTACAGAAACTCCATTCGCGAATTTTAAAAATCCGAGATAGCCAAAATGTTGCTCTCGAAGAGTACATCAATTTTAAAAAAAAGTTTCTCTCTAGGCCCAATAGGACCCGACTTTCATAGGGTCAAAGTTCACGAATTTGACACATTTCGGCTGCGACAATTCCCTATAACCGTTCCACCGAATTTCAAACCGCACACACAGTACTTCCCATTGGGACACATGAACAATCCCCCGCAAGCCTTTTCTCGTAGCTCAAATTTGACCCCGGCGCAAGCGTCCGAAATTTCGATAGGGTCACGGAAATGGGCCAAATTTTGACCCCCCATATCTCGGGCCCTAATTGTCCGATCGACTTGAAATTTGAAACGTGGCCTAAAAGGGTTTTAGCCTTCGTCCCCATGCTCGCCAATCGCGGCTCACCATGGGGGTCCGGGCCTTTTCGCCGTAATGGTAAAACAAAAACTCGCGAATATCTCCGAAACGGTTCGATAGAATGTCGCAAATTTTGGTGTGAAAGGGCTCCCTATTTTTACCTACAAACCCTCGAAATTTGGTGGTCCTAGCTTCCATAGTTTTTTTATGGCGAATTTTTGAATGTTTAAAAAATAGGCCAAAAATCGAACGGAAATTCGTAACAGAAACTCTATTCGCGAATTTTAAAAATCCGAGATAGCCAAAATGTTGCTCTCGAAGAGTACATCAATTCAGAAAAGAAATGTTTCTCTCTAGGCCCAACAGGACCCGACTTTCATAGGGTTAAAGTTCACGAATTTTAAACATTTCGGCCGCGACAATTCCCAATAACCGTTGCACCGAATTTCAAACCGCTCACACAGTACTTCCCATTGAGACACATGAAGAATCCCCCGCAAGCCTTTTCTCGTAGCTCAAATTTGACCCCGGCGCAAGCGTCCGAAATTTCGATAGGGTCACGGAAATGGGCCAAACTTTGACACCCCATATCTCGGGCCCTAATTGTCCGATCAACTTGAAATTTGAAACGTGGCCTAGCAGGGTTTCGGCCTTCCTCCCCATGCTTACCAATCGCGGCTCACCATGGAGGTCCGGGCCTTTTCGCCGTAATGTTAAAACAAAAACTCGCGAATATCTCCGAAACGTTTCGATAGAATGTCGCAAATTTTGATGTGAAAGGGCTCCCTATTTTTACCTACAAACCCTTCAAATTTGGTGGTCCTAGCTTCCATTGTTTTTTTATGGCGAATTTTTGAAAGTTTAAAAAATAGCCCAAAAATCGAACGGAAATTCCCTACAGAAACTCCATTCGCGAATTTTAAAAATCCGAGATAGCCAAAATGTTGCTCTCGAAGAGTACATCAATTTTAAAAAAAAAGTTTCTCTCTAGGCCCAATAGGACGCGACTTTCATAGGGTCAAAATTCACGAATTTGACACATTTCGGCCGCGACAATTCCCTATAACCGTTGCACCGAATTTCAAACCGCTCTCACAGTAGTTCCCATTGGGACACATGAACAATCCCCCGCAAGCGTTTTCTCGTAGCTCAAATTTGACCTTGACGCAAGCGTCCGAATTTTCGATAGGGTCACGGAAATGGGCCAAACTTTGACCCCCATATCTCGGGCCCTAATTGTCCGATCGACTTGAAATTTGAAACGTGGCCTAAAAGGGTTTCGGCCTTCGTCCCCATGCTCGCCGATCGTGCTTCACCATGGGGGGTCCAGGCCTTTTCGCCGTAATGTTAAAACAAAAACACGCGAATATCTCCGAAACGGTTCGATAGAATGTCACAAATTTTGGTGTGAAAGGGCTCCCTAGTTTTACCTACAAACCCTTGAAATGTGGTGGTCTTAGCTTCCATAGTTTTTTTATGGCGAATTTTTGAAGGTTTAAAAATAGCCCAAAAATCGAACGGAAATTCCCTACAGAAACTCCATTCGCGAATTTTAAAAATCCGAGATAGCCAAAATGTTCCTCTCGAAGAGTACATCAATTTAGAAAAAAAAAGTTTCTCTCTAGGCCCAATAGGACCCGACTTTCATAGGGTCAAATTTCACGAATTTGACACATTTCGGCCGCGACAATTCCCTATAACCGTTGCACCGAATTTCAAACCGCTCACACAGTACTTCCCATTGAGACACATGAAGAATCCCCCGCAAGCATTTTCTCGTAGCTCAATTTTTGACCCCGGCTCAAGCGTCCGAAATTTCGATGGGGTCACGGAAATGGGCCAAATTTTGACACACCATATCTCGGGCCCTAATTGTCCGATCAACTTGAAATTTGAAACGTGGGCTAGCAGGGTTTCGGCCTTCCTCCCATGCTTACCAATCGCGGCTCACCATGGGGGTCCGGGCCTTTTTGCCGTAATGGTAAAACTAAAACTCGCGAATATCTCCGAATCGGTTCGATAGAATGTTGCAAATTTTGGTGTGAAAGGGCTCCCTATTTTTACCTACAAACCCTTCAAATTTGGTGGTCCTAGCTTCGATTGTTTTTTTATGGCGAATTTTTGAAAGTTTAAAAAATAGCCCAAAAATCGAACGGAAATTCCCTACAGAAACTCCATTCGCGAATTTTAAAAATCCGAGATAGCCAAAATGTTGCTCTCGAAGAGTACATCAATTTTAAAAAAAAAGTTTCTCTCTAGGCCCAATAGGACCCGACTTTCATAGGGTCAAATTTCACGAATTTGACACATTTCGGCCGCGACAATTCCCTATAACCGTTGCACCGAATTTCAAACCGCTCTCACAGTACTTCCCATTGGGACACATGAACAATCCCCCGCAAGCGTTTTCTCGTAGCTCAAATTTGACCTTGACGCAAGCGTCCGAATTTTCGATAGGGTCACGGAAATGGGCCAAACTTTGACCCCCATATCTCGGGCCCTAATTGTCCGATCGACTTGAAATTTGAAACGTGGCCTAAAATGGTTTCGGCCTTCGTCCCCATGCTCGCTGATCGTGCTTCACCATGGGGGGTCCAGGCCTTTTCGCCGTAATGTTAAAACAAAAACACGCGAATATCTCCGAAACGGTTCGATAGAATGTCACAAATTTTGGTGTGAAAGGGCTCCCTAGTTTTACCTACAAACCCTTGAAATGTGGTGGTCTTAGCTTCCATAGTTTTTTATGGCGAATTTTTGAAGGTTTAAAAATAGCCCAAAAATCGAACGGAAATTCCCTACAGAAACTCCATTCGCGAATTTTAAAAATCCGAGATAGCCAAAATGTTGCTCTCGAAGAGTACATCAATTTAGAAAAAAAAAAGTTTCTCTCTAGGCCCAATAGGACCCGACTTTCATAGGGTCAAATTTCACGAATTTGACACATTTCGGCCGCGACAATTCCCTATAACCGTTGCACCGAATTTCAAACCGCTCACACAGTACTTCCCATTGAGACACATGAAGAATCCCCCGCAAGCATTTTCTCGTAGCTCAATTTTTGACCCCGGCTCAAGCGTCCGAAATTTCGATGGGGTCACGGAAATGGGCCAAACTTTGACACACCATATCTCGGGCCCTAATTGTCCGATCAACTTGAAATTTGAAACGTGGCCTAGCAGGGTTTCGGCCTTCCTCCCATGCTTACCAATCGCGGCTCACCATGGGGGTCCGGGCCTTTTTGCCGTAATGGTAAAACTAAAACTCGCGAATATCTCCGAATCGGTTCGATAGAATGTTGCAAATTTTGGTGTGAAAGGGCTCCCTATTTTTACCTACAAACCCTCCAAATTTGGTGGTCCTAGCTTCCATTGTTTTTTTATGGCGAATTTTTGAATGTTTAAAAAATAGCCCAAAAATCGAACGGAAATTCCCTACAGAAACTCCATTCGCGAATTTTAAAAATCCGAGATAGCCAAAATGTTGCTCTCGAAGAGTACATCAATTTAGAAAAAAAAAGCTTCTCTCTAGGCCCAATAGGACCCGAATCTCTAGGCCCAATCGCGGCGCACCGGTCAAAGTTCACGAATTTGACACATTTCGGCCGCGACAATTCCCTATAACCGTTACACCGAATTTCAAACCGCTCACACAGTACTTCCCATTGAGACACATGAAGAATCCCCCGGAAGCATTTTCTCGTAGCTCAATTTTTGACCCCGCCTCAAGCGTCCGAAATTTCGATGGGGTCACGGAAATGGGCCAAACTTTGACACCCCATATCTCGGGCCCTAATTGTCCGATCAACTTGAAATTTGAAACGTGGCCTAACAGGGTTTCGGCCTTCCTCCCCATGCTTACCAATCGCGGCTCACCATGGAGGTCCGGGCCTTTTCGCCGTAATGTTAAAACAAAAACTCGCGAATGTCTCCGAAACGTTTCGATAGAATGTCGCAAATTTTGGTGTGAAAGGGCTCCCTATTTTTACCTACAAACAATCCAAATTTGGTGGTCCTAGCTTCCATAGTTTTTTTATGGCGAATTTTTGAAAGTTTAAAAAATAGCCCAAAAATCGAACGGAAATTCCCTACAGAAACTCCATTCGCGAATTTTAAAAATCCGAGATAGCCAAAATGTTGCTCTCGAAGAGTACATCAATTTAGAAAAAAAAAAGTTTCTCTCTAGGCCCAATAGGACCCGACTTTCATACGGTCAAATTTCACGAATTTGACACATTTCGGCCGCGACAATTCCCTATAACCGTTGCACCGAATTTCAAACCGCTCACACAGTACTTCCCATTGAGACACATGAAGAATCCCCCGGAAGCATTTTCTCGTAGCTCAATTTTTGACCCCGCCTCAAGCGTCCGAAATTTCGATAGGGTCACGGAAATGGGCCAAACTTTGACCCCCCATATCTCGGGCCCTAATTGTCCGATCGACTTGAAATTTGAAACGTGGCCTAACAGGGTTTCGGCCTTTCTCCCCATGCTTACCAATCGCGGCTCACCATGGGGGTCCGGGCCTTTTTGCCGTAATGGTAAAACTAAAACTCGCGAATATCTCCGAATCGGTTCGATAGAATATCGCAAATTTTGGTGTGAAAGGGCTCCCTATTTTTACCTACAAACCCTCCAAATTTGGTGGTCCTAGCTTCCATTGTTTTTTTATGGCGAATTTTTGAATGTTTAAAAAATAGCCCAAAAATCAAACGGAAATTCCCTACAGAAACTCCATTCGCGAATTTTAAAAATCCGAGATAGCCAAAATGTTGCTCTCGAAGAGTACATCAATTTAGAAAAAAAAAAGTTTCTCTCTAGGCCCAAAGAACCCGAATCTCTAGGCCCAATCGCGGCGCACCGGTCAAAGTTCACGAATTTGACATATTTCGGCCGCGACAATTCCCTATAACCGTTGCACCGAATTTCAAACCGCTCACACAGTACTTCCCTTTGGGACACATGAACAAACCTCCGCAAGAGTTTTCTCGTAGCTCAAATTTGACCCTGGCGCAAGCGTCCGAAATTTCGATAGGGTCACGGAAATGGGCCAAACTTTGACCCCCCATATCTCGGGCCCTAATTGTCCGATCGACTTGAAATTTGAAACGTGGCCTAAAAGGGTTTCGGCCTTCGTCCCCATGCTCGCCGATCGTGCTTCATCATGGGGGGTCCAGGCCTTTTCGCCGTAATGTTAAAACAAAAACACGCGAATATCTCCGAAAAGGTTCGATAGAATTTCGCAAATTTTGGTGTGAAAGGGCTCCCTATTTTTACTTACAAACCCTTGAAATTTGGTGGTCCTAGGTTCCATAGTTTTTTTATGGCGAATTTTTGAAAGATTAAAAAATAGCCCAAAAATCGAACGGAAATTCCCTACAGAAACTCCATTCGCGAATTTTAAAAATCCGAGATAGCCAAAATGTTGCTCTCGAAGAGTACATCAATTTTAAAAAAAAGTTTCTCTCTAGGCCCAATAGGACCCGACCTTCATAGGGTCAAAGTTCACGAATTTGACACATTTCGGCTGCGACAATTCCCTATAACCGTTGCACCGAATTTCAAACCGCTCACACAGTACTTCCCATTGAGACACATGAACAATCCCCCGCAAGCGTTTTCTCGTAGCTCAAATTTGACCCCGGCGCAAGCGTCCGAAATTTCGATGGGGTCACGGAAATGGGCCAAATTTTGACCCCCCATATCTCGGGCCCTAATTGTCCGATCGACTTGAAATTTGAAACGTGGCGTAAAAGGGTTTCGGCCTTCGTCCCCATGCTCGCCAATCGTGGTTCACTATGGGGGGTCCGGGCCATTTCGCCGTAATGTTAAAACAAAAACACGCGAATATCTCCGAAACGGTTCGATAGAATGTCGCAAATTTTGGTGTGAAAGGGCTCCCTATTTTTACCTACAAACCCTCGAAATTTGGTGGTCCTAGCTTCCATAGTTTTTTTATGGCGAATTTTTGAATGTTTAAAAAATAGGCCAAAAATCGAACGGAAATTCCCAACAGAAACTCTATTCGCGAATTTTAAAAATCCGAGATAGCCAAAATGTTGCTCTCGAAGAGTACATCAATTCAGAAAAGAAAAGTTTCTCTCTAGGCCCAATAGGACCCGACTTTGATAGGGTCAAAGTTCACGAATTTTAAACATTTCGGCCGCGACAATTCCCAATAACCGTTGCACCGAATTTCAAACCGCTCACACAGTACTTCCCATTGAGATACATGAAGAATCCCCCGCAAGCATTTTATCGTAGCTCAATTTTTGACCCCGGCTCAAGCGTCCGAAATTTCGATGGGGTCACGGAAATGGGCCAAACTTTGACACCCCATATCTCGGGCCCTAATTGTCCGATCAACTTGAAATTTGAAACGTGGCCTAGCAGGGTTTCGGCCTTCCTCCCCATGCTTACCAATCGCGGCTCACCATGGAGGTCCGGGCCTTTTCGCCGTAATGTTAAAACAAAAACTCGCGAATATCTCCGAAACGTTTCGATAGAATGTCGCAAATTTTGATGTGAAAGGGCTCCCTATTTTTACCTACAAATCCTCCAAATTTGGTGGTCCTAGCTTCCATTGTTTTTTTATGGCGAATTTTTGAAAGTTTAAAAAATAGCCCAAAAATCGAACGGAAATTCCCTACAGAAACTCCATTCGCGAATTTTAAAAATCCGAGATAGCCAAAATGTTGCTCTCGAAGAGTACATCAATTTTAAAAAAAAAGTTTCTCTCTAGGCCCAATAGGACCCGACTTTCATAGGGTCAAAATTCACGAATTTGACACATTTCGGCCGCGACAATTCCCTATAACCGTTGCACCGAATTTCAAACCGCTCTCACAGTACTTCCCATTGGGACACATGAACAATCCCCCGCAAGCGTTTTCTCGTAGCTCAAATTTGACCTTGACGCAAGCGTCCGAATTTTCGATAGGGTCACGGAAATGGGCCAAACTTTGACCCCCATATCTCGGGCCCTAATTGTCCGATCGACTTGAAATTTGAAACGTGGCCTAAAAGGGTTTCGGCCTTCGTCCCCATGCTCGCCGATCGTGCTTCACCATGGGGGGTCCAGGCCTTTTCGCCGTAATGTTAAAACAAAAACACGCGAATATCTCCGAAACAGTTCGATAGAATGTCGCAAATTTTGGTGTGAAAGGGCTCCCTATTTTTACCTACAAACCCTTGAAATGTGGTGGTCCTAGCTTCCATAGTTTTTTTATGGCGAATTTTTGAAGGTTTAAAAAATAGCCCAAAAATCGAACGGAAATTCCCAACAGAAAATCTATTGGCGAATTTTAAAAATCCGAGGTAGCCAAAATGTTGCTCTCGAAGAGTACATCAATTCAGAAAAGAAAAGTTTCTCTCTAGCCCAATAGGACCCGACTTTCATAGGGTCAAAGTTCACGAATTTGACACATTTCGGCCGCGACAATTCCCAATAACCGTTGCACCGAATTTCAAACCGCTCTCACAGTACTTCCCATTGGGACACATGAACAATCCCCCGCAAGCGTTTTCTCGTAGCTCAAATTTGACCTTGACGCAAGCGTCCGAATTTTCGATAGGGTCACGGAAATGGGCCAAATTTTGACACCCCATATCTCGGGCCCTAATTGTCCAATCGACTTGAAATTTGAAACGTGGCCTAAAAGGGTTTCGGCCTTCGTCCCCATGCTCGCCGATCGTGCTTCATCATGGGGGGTCCAGGCCTTTTCGCCGTAATGTTAAAACAAAAACACGCGAATATCTCCGAAACGGTTCGATAGAATTTCGCAAATTTTGGTGTGAAAGGGCTCCCTATTTTTACCTACAAACCCTTGAAATTTGGTGGTCCTAGGTTCCATAGTTTTTTTATGGCGAATTTTTGAAAGATTAAAAAATAGCCCAAAAATCGAACGGAAATTCCCTACAGAAACACCATTCGCGAATTTTAAAAATCCGAGATAGCCAAAATGTTGCTCTCGAAGAGTACATCAATTTTAAAAAAAAGTTTCTCTCTAGGCCCAATAGGACCCGACCTTCATAGGGTCAAAGTTCACGAATTTGACACATTTCGGCTGCGACAATTCCCTATAACCGTTGCACCGAATTTCAAACCGCTCACACAGTACTTCCCATTGGGACACATGAACAATCACCCGCAAGCCTTTTCTCGTAGCTCAAATTTGACCCCGGCGCAAGCGTCCGAAATTTCGATAGGGTCACGGAAATGGGCCAAACTTTGACCCCCCATATCTCGGGCCCTAATTGTCCGATCGACTTAAAATTTGAAATGTGGCCTAAAAGGGTTTTAGCCTTCGTCCCCATGCTCGCCAATCGCGGCTCACCATGGGGGTCCGGGCCTTTTCGCCGTAATGGTAAAACTAAAACTCGCGAATATCTCCGAAACGGTTCGATAGAATATCGCAAATTTTGGTGAGAAAGGGCTCCCTATTTTTACCTACAAACCCTCCAAATTTGGTGGTCCTAGCTTCCATTGTTTTTTTATGGGGAATTTTTGAAAGTTTAAAAAATAGCCCAAAAATCGAACGGAAATTCCCTACAGAAACTCCATTCGCGAATTTTAAAAATCCGAGATAGCCAGAATGTTGCTCTCGAAGAGTACATCAATTTAGAAAAAAAAAGTTTCTCTCTAGGCCCAATCGCGGCGCACCGGTCAAAGTTCACGAATTTGGCACATTTCGGCCGCGACAATTCCCTATAACCGTTCCACCGAATTTCAAACCGCTCACACAGTACTTTCCTTTGGGACACATGAACAAACCTCCGCAAGCGTTTTCTCGTTGCGCAAATATGACCCTGGCGCAAGCGTCCGAAATTTCGATAGGGTCACGGAAATGGGCCAAACTTTGACCCCCCATATCTCGGGCCCTAATTGTCCGATCGACTTGAAATTTGAAACGTGGCCTAACAGGGTTTCGGCCTTTCTCCCCATGCTCGCCAATCGCGGCTCACCATGGGGGTCCGGGCCTTTTCGCCGTAATGGTAAAACTAAAACTCGCGAATATCTCCGAAACGGTTCGATAGAATATCGCAAATTTTGGTGTGAAAGGGCTCCCTATTTTTACCTACAAACCCTCCAAATTTGGTGGCCCTAGCTTCCATTGTTTTTTTATGGCGAATTTTTGAATGTTTAAAAAATAGCCCAAAAATCAAACGGAAATTCCCTACAGAAACTCCATTCGCGAATTTTAAAAATCCGAGATAGCCAAAATGTTGCTCTCGAAGAGTACATCAATTTAGAAAAAAAAAAGTTTCTCTCTAGGCCCAATAGGACCCGAATCTCTAGGCCCAATCGCGGCGCACCGGTCAAAGTTCACGAATTTGACATATTTCGGCCGCGACAATTCCCTATAACCGTTGCACCGAATTTCAAACCGCTCACACAGTACTTCCCTTTGGGACACATGAACAAACCTCCGCAAGAGTTTTCTCGTAGCTCAAATTTGACCCTGGCGCAAGCGTCCGAAATTTCGATAGGGTCACGGAAATGGGCCAAACTTTGACCCCCCATATCTCGGGCCCTAATTGTCCGATCGACTTGAAATTTGAAACGTGGCCTAAAAGGGTTTCGGCCTTCGTCCCCATGCTCGCCGATCGTGCTTCATCATGGGGGGTCCAGGCCTTTTCGCCGTAATGTTAAAACAAAAACACGCGAATATCTCCGAAACGGTTCGATAGAATTTCGCAAATTTTGGTGTGAAAGGGCTCCCTATTTTTACCTACAAACCCTTGAAATTTGGTGGTCCTAGGTTCCATAGTTTTTTTATGGCGAATTTTTGAAAGATTAAAAAATAGCCCAAAAATCGAACGGAAATTCCCTACAGAAACTCCATTCGCGAATTTTAAAAATCCGAGATAGCCAAAATGTTGCTCTCGAAGAGTACATCAATTTTAAAAAAAAGTTTCTCTCTAGGCCCAATAGGACCCGACCTTCATAGGGTCAAAGTTCACGAATTTGACACATTTCGGCTGCGACAATTCCCTATAACCGTTGCACCGAATTTCAAACCGCTCACACAGTACTTCCCATTGAGACACATGAACAATCCCCCGCAAGCGTTTTCTCGTAGCTCAAATTTGACCCCGGCGCAAGCGTCCGAAATTTCGATGGGGTCACGGAAATGGGCCAAATTTTGACCCCCCATATCTCGGGCCCTAATTGTCCGATCGACTTGAAATTTGAAACGTGGCGTAAAAGGGTTTCGGCCTTCGTCCCCATGCTCGCCAATCGTGGTTCACTATGGGGGGTCCGGGCCATTTCGCCGTAATGTTAAAACAAAAACACGCGAATATCTCCGAAACGGTTCGATAGAATGTCGCAAATTTTGGTGTGAAAGGGCTCCCTATTTTTACCTACAAACCCTCGAAATTTGGTGGTCCTAGCTTCCATAGTTTTTTTATGGCGAATTTTTGAATGTTTAAAAAATAGGCCAAAAATCGAACGGAAATTCCCAACAGAAACTCTATTCGCGAATTTTAAAAATCCGAGATAGCCAAAATGTTGCTCTCGAAGAGTACATCAATTCAGAAAAGAAAAGTTTCTCTCTAGGCCCAATAGGACCCGACTTTGATAGGGTCAAAATTCACAAATTTTAAACATTTCGGCCGCGACAATTCCCAATAACCGTTGCACCGAATTTCAAACCGCTCACACAGTACTTCCCATTGAGATACATGAAGAATCCCCCGCAAGCATTTTCTCGTAGCTCAATTTTTGACCCCGGCTCAAGCGTCCGAAATTTCGATGGGGTCACGGAAATGGGCCAAACTTTGACACCCCATATCTCGGGCCCTAATTGTCCGATCAACTTGAAATTTGAAACGTGGCCTAGCAGGGTTTCGGCCTTCCTCCCCATGCTTACCAATCGCGGCTCACCATGGAGGTCCGGGCCTTTTCGCCGTAATGTTAAAACAAAAACTCGCGAATATCTCCGAAACGTTTCGATAGAATGTCGCAAATTTTGATGTGAAAGGGCTCCCTATTTTTACCTACAAATCCTCCAAATTTGGTGGTCCTAGCTTCCATTGTTTTTTTATGGCGAATTTTTGAAAGTTTAAAAATTAGCCCAAAAATCGAACGGAAATTCCCTACAGAAACTCCATTCGCGAATTTTAAAAATCCGAGATAGCCAAAATGTTGCTCTCGAAGAGTACATCAATTTTAAAAAAAAAGTTTCTCTCTAGGCCCAATAGGACCCGACTTTCATAGGGTCAAAATTCACGAATTTGACACATTTCGGCCGCGACAATTCCCTATAACCGTTGCACCGAATTTCAAACCGCTCTCACAGTACTTCCCATTGGGACACATGAACAATCCCCCGCAAGCGTTTTCTCGTAGCTCAAATTTGACCTTGACGCAAGCGTCCGAATTTTCGATAGGGTCACGGAAATGGGCCAAACTTTGACCCCCATATCTCGGGCCCTAATTGTCCGATCGACTTGAAATTTGAAACGTGGCCTAAAAGGGTTTCGGCCTTCGTCCCCATGCTCGCCGATCGTGCTTCACCATGGGGGGTCCAGGCCTTTTCGCCGTAATGTTAAAACAAAAACACGCGAATATCTCCGAAACAGTTCGATAGAATGTCGCAAATTTTGGTGTGAAAGGGCTCCCTATTTTTACCTACAAACCCTTGAAATGTGGTGGTCCTAGCTTCCATAGTTTTTTTATGGCGAATTTTTGAAGGTTTAAAAAATAGCCCAAAAATCGAACGGAAGTTCCCAACAGAAACTCTATTGGCGAATTTTAAAAATCCGAGGTAGCCAAAATGTTGCTCTCGAAGAGTACATCAATTCAGAAAAGAAAAGTTTCTCTCTAGCCCAATAGGACCCGACTTTCATAGGGTCAAAGTTCACGAATTTGACACATTTCGGCCGCGACAATTCCCAATAACCGTTGCACCGAATTTCAAACCGCTCTCACAGTACTTCCCATTGGGACACATGAACAATCCCCCGCAAGCGTTTTCTCGTAGCTCAAATTTGACCTTGACGCAAGCGTCCGAATTTTCGATAGGGTCACGGAAATGGGCCAAATTTTGACACCCCATATCTCGGGCCCTAATTGTCCAATCGACTTGAAATTTGAAACGTGGCCTAAAAGGGTTTCGGCCTTCGTCCCCATGCTCGCCGATCGTGCTTCATCATGGGGGGTCCAGGCCTTTTCGCCGTAATGTTAAAACAAAAACACGCGAATATCTCCGAAACGGTTCGATAGAATTTCGCAAATTTTGGTGTGAAAGGGCTCCCTATTTTTACCTACAAACCCTTGAAATTTGGTGGTCCTAGGTTCCATAGTTTTTTTATGGCGAATTTTTGAAAGATTAAAAAATAGCCCAAAAATCGAACGGAAATTCCCTACAGAAACTCCATTCGCGAATTTTAAAAATCCGAGATAGCCAGAATGTTGCTCTCGAAGAGTACATCAATTTAGAAAAAAAAAGTTTCTCTCTAGGCCCAATAGGACCCGAATCTCTAGGCCCAATCGCGGCGCACCGGTCAAAGTTCACGAATTTGACATATTTCGGCCGCGACAATTCCCTATAACCGTTGCACCGAATTTCAAACCGCTCACACAGTACTTCCCTTTGGGACACATGAACAAACCTCCGCAAGAGTTTTCTCGTAGCTCAAATTTGACCCTGGCGCAAGCGTCCGAAATTTCGATAGGGTCACGGAAATGGGCCAAACTTTGACCCCCCATATCTCGGGCCCTAATTGTTCGATCGACTTGAAATTTCAAACGTGGCCTAAAAGGGTTTCGGCCTTCGTCCCCATGCTCGCGAATCGTGGTTCACCATGGGGGGTCCAGGCCTTTTCGCCGTAATGTTAAAACAAAAACACGCGAATATCTCCGAAACGGTTCGATAGAATGTCGCAAATTTTGGTGTGAAAGGGCTCCCTATTTTTACCTACAAAACCTCTAAATTTGGTGGTCCTAGCTTCCATAGTTTTTTTATGGCGAATTTTTGAATGTTTAAAAAATAGCCCAAAAATCGAACGGAAATTCCCTACAGAAACTCCATTCGCGAATTTTAAAAATCCGAGATAGCCAAAATGTTGCTATCGAAGAGTACATCAATTCAGAAAAGAAAAGTTTCTCTCTAGGCCCAATAGGACCCGACTTTCATAGGGTCAAATTTCACGAATTTGACACATTTCGGCCGCGACAATTCCCAATAACCGTTGCACCGAATTTCAAACCGCTCACACAGTACTTCCCATTGAGACACATGAAGAATCCCCCGCAAGCATTTTCTCGTAGCTCAATTTTTGACCCCGGCTCAAGCGTCCGAAATTTCGTTGGGGTCACGGAAACTGGCCAAATTTTGACACCCCATATCTCGGGCCCTAATTGTCCGATCAACTTGAAATTTGAAACGTTGCCTAACAGGGTTTCGGCCTTCCTCCCCATGCTTACCAATCGCGGCTCACCATGGAGGTCCGGGCCTTTTCGCCGTAATGTTAAAACAAAAACTCGCGAATATCTCCGAAACGTTTCGATAGAATGTCGCAAATTTTGGTGTGAAAGGGCTCCCTATTTTCACCTACAAACAATCCAAATTTGGTGGTCCTAGCTTCCATAGTTTTTTTATGGCGAATTATTGAAAGTTTAAAAAATAGCCCAAAAATCGAACGGAAATTCCCTACAGAAACTCCATTCGCGAATTTTAAAAATCCGAGATAGCCAAAATGTTGCTCTCGAAGAGTACATCAATTTTAAAAAAAAGTTTCTCTCTAGGCCCAATAGGACCCGACTTTCATAGGGTCAAAGTTCACGAATTTGACACATTTCGGCTGCGACAATTCCCTATAACCGTTGCACCGAATTTCAAACCGCTCACACAGTACTTCTCATTGGGACACATGAACAATCCCCCGCAAGCCTTTTCTCGTAGCTCAAATTTGACCCCGGCGCAAGCGTCCGAAATTTCGATAGGGTCACGGAAATGGGCCAAACTTTGACCCCCCATATCTCGGGCCCTAATTGTCCGATCGACTTGAAATTTGAAACGTGGCCTAAAAGGGTTTTAGCCTTCGTCCCTATGCTCGCCAATCGCGGCTCACCATTTGGGTCGGGGCCTTTTCGCCGTAATGGTAAAACAAATACTCGCGAATATCTCCGAAACGGTTCGATAGAATGTCGCAAATTTTGGTGTGAAAGGGCTCCCTATTTTTACCTACAAACCTTCCAAATTTGGTGGTCCTAGCTTCCATTGTTTTTTTATGGCGAATTTTTGAATGTTTAAAAAATAGCCCAAAAATCGAACGGAAATTCCCTACAGGAACTCCATTCGCGAATTTTAAAAATCCGAGATAGCCAAAATGTTGCTCTCGAAGAGTACATCAATTTAGAAAAAAAAAGTTTCTCTCTAGGCCCAATAGGACCCGAATCTCTAGGCCCAATCGCGGCGCACCGGTCAAAGTTCACAAATTTGACACATTTCGGCCGCGACAATTCCCTATAACCGTTGCACCGAATTTCAAACCGCTCACACAGTACTTCCCATTGGGACACATGAACAATCCCCCGCAAGCGTTTTCTCGTAGCTCAAATTTGACCCAGGCGCAAGCGTCCAAAATTTCGATAGGGTCACGGAAATGGGCCAAACTTTGATCCCCCATATCTCGGGCCCTAATTGTCCGATCGACTTGAAATTTGAAACGTGGCCTAAAAGGGTTTCGGCCTTCGTCGCCATGCTTGCCAATCGTGGTTCACCATGGGGGGTCCAGGCCTTTTCGCCGTAATGTTAAAACAAAAACACGCGAATATCTCCGAAACAGTTCGATAGAATGTCGCAAGTTTTGGTGTGAAAGGGCTCCCTATTTTTACCTACAAACCCTCGAAATTTGGTGGTCCTAGCTTCCATAGTTTTTTTATGGCGAATTTTTGAATGTTTAAAAAATAGCCCAAAAATCGAACGGAAATTCCCAACAGAAACTCTATTCGCGAATTTTAAAAATCCGAGATAGCCAAAATGTTGCTCTCGAAGAGTACATCAATTTAGAAAAAAAAAGTTTCTCTCTAGGCCCAATAGGACCCGACTTTCATAGGGTCAAATTTCACGAATTTGACACATTTCGGCCGCGACAATACCCTATAACCGTTGCACCGAATTTCAAACCGCTCACACAGTACTTCCCATTGAGACACATGAAGAATCCCCCGCAAGCGTTTTCTCGTAGCTCAAATTTGACCCCGGCGCAAGCGTCCGAAATTTCGATAGGGTCACGGAAATGGGCCAAACTTTGACCCCCCATATCTCGGGCCCTAATTGTCCGATCGACTTGAAATTTGAAACGTGGCCTAAAAGGGTTTTAGCCTTCGTCCCTATGCTCGCCAATCGCGGCTCACCATTTGGGTCGGGGCCTTTTCGCCGTAATGGTAAAACAAATCCTCGCGAATATCTCCGAAACGGTTCGATAGAATGTCGCAAATTTTGGTGTGAAAGGGCTCAATATTTTTACCTACAAACCTTCCAAATTTGGTGGTCCTAGCTTCCATTGTTTTTTTATGGCGAATTTTTGAATGTTTAAAAAATAGCCCAAAAATCGAACGGAAATTCCCTACAGAAACTCCATTCGCGAATTTTAAAAATCCGAGATAGCCAAAATGTTGCTATCGAAGAGTACATCAATTCAGAAAAGAAAAGTTTCTCTCTAGGCCCAATAGGACCCGACTTTCATAGGGTCAAATTTCACGAATTTGACACATTTCGGCCGCGACAATTCCCAATAACCGTTGCACCGAATTTCAAACCGCTCACACAGTACTTCCCATTGAGACACATGAAGAATCCCCCGCAAGCATTTTCTCGTAGCTCAATTTTTGACCCCGGCTCAAGCGTCCGAAATTTCGTTGGGGTCACGGAAATGGGCCAAATTTTGACACCCCATATCTCGGGCCCTAATTGTCCGATCAACTTGAAATTTGAAACGTTGCCTAACAGGGTTTCGGCCTTCCTCCCCATGCTTACCAATCGCGGCTCACCATGGAGGTCCGGGCCTTTTCGCCGTAATGTTAAAACAAAAACTCGCGAATATCTCCGAAACGTTTCGATAGAATGTCGCAAATTTTGGTGTGAAAGGGCTCCCTATTTTCACCTACAAACAATCCAAATTTGGTGGTCCTAGCTTCCATAGTTTTTTTATAGCGAATTATTGAAAGTTTAAAAAATAGCCCAAAAATCGAACGGAAATTCCCTACAGAAACTCCATTCGCGAATTTTAAAAATCCGAGATAGCCAAAATGTTGCTCTCGAAGAGTACATCAATTTTAAAAAAAAGTTTCTCTCTAGGCCCAATAGGACCCGACTTTCATAGGGTCAAAGTTCACGAATTTGACACATTTCGGCTGCGACAATTCCCTATAACCGTTGCACCGAATTTCAAACCGCTCACACAGTACTTCTCATTGGGACACATGAACAATCCCCCGCAAGCCTTTTCTCGTAGCTCAAATTTGACCCCGGCGCAAGCGTCCGAAATTTCGATAGGGTCACGGAAATGGGCCAAACTTTGACCCCCCATATCTCGGGCCCTAATTGTCCGATCGACTTGAAATTTGAAACGTGGCCTAAAAGGGTTTTAGCCTTCGTCCCTATGCTCGCCAATCGCGGCTCACCATTTGGGTCGGGGCCTTTTCGCCGTAATGGTAAAACAAATACTCGCGAATATCTCCGAAACGGTTCGATAGAATGTCGCAAATTTTGGTGTGAAAGGGCTCCCTATTTTTACCTACAAACCTTCCAAATTTGGTGGTCCTAGCTTCCATTGTTTTTTTATGGCGAATTTTTGAATGTTTAAAAAATAGCCCAAAAATCGAACGGAAATTCCCTACAGGAACTCCATTCGCGAATTTTAAAAATCCGAGATAGCCAAAATGTTGCTCTCGAAGAGTACATCAATTTAGAAAAAAAAAGTTTCTCTCTAGGCCCAATAGGACCCGAATCTCTAGGCCCAATCGCGGCGCACCGGTCAAAGTTCACGAATTTGACACATTTCGGCCGCGACAATTCCCTATAACCGTTGCACCGAATTTCAAACCGCTCACACAGTACTTCCCATTGGGACACATGAACAATCCCCCGCAAGCGTTTTCTCGTAGCTCAAATTTGACCCAGGCGCAAGCGTCCAAAATTTCGATAGGGTCACGGAAATGGGCCAAACTTTGATCCCCCATATCTCGGGCCCTAATTGTCCGATCGACTTGAAATTTGAAACGTGGCCTAAAAGGGTTTCGGCCTTCGTCGCCATGCTTGCCAATCGTGGTTCACCATGGGGGGTCCAGGCCTTTTCGCCGTAATGTTAAAACAAAAACACGCGAATATCTCCGAAACAGTTCGATAGAATGTCGCAAGTTTTGGTGTGAAAGGGCTCCCTATTTTTACCTACAAACCCTCGAAATTTGGTGGTCCTAGCTTCCATAGTTTTTTTATGGCGAATTTTTGAATGTTTAAAAAATAGCCCAAAAATCGAACGGAAATTCCCAACAGAAACTCTATTCGCGAATTTTAAAAATCCGAGATAGCCAAAATGTTGCTCTCGAAGAGTACATCAATTTAGAAAAAAAAAGTTTCTCTCTAGGCCCAATAGGACCCGACTTTCATAGGGTCAAATTTCACGAATTTGACACATTTCGGCCGCGACAATACCCTATAACCGTTGCACCGAATTTCAAACCGCTCACACAGTACTTCCCATTGAGACACATGAAGAATCCCCCGCAAGCGTTTTCTCGTAGCTCAAATTTGACCCCGGCGCAAGCGTCCGAAATTTCGATAGGGTCACGGAAATGGGCCAAACTTTGACCCCCCATATCTCGGGCCCTAATTGTCCGATCGACTTGAAATTTGAAACGTGGCCTAAAAGGGTTTTAGCCTTCGTCCCTATGCTCGCCAATCGCGGCGCACCATGGGGGTCTGGGCCTTTTCGCCGTAATGGTAAAAAAACACTCGCGATTATCTCCGAAACGGTTCGATAGAATATCGCAAATTTTGGTGTGAAAGGGCTCCCTATTTTTACCTACAAACCCTCGAAATTTGGTGGTAATAGCTCCCATAGTTTTTTTATGGCGAATTTTTGAATGTTTAAAAAATAGCCCAAAAATGGAACGGAAATTCCCTACAGAAACTCCATTCGCGAATTTTAAAAATCCGAGATAGCCAAAATGTTGCTCTCGAAGAGTACATCAATTTAGAAAAAAAAAGTTTCTCTCTAGGCCCAATAGGACCCGACTTTCATAGGGTCAAATTTCACGAATTTGACACATTTCGGCCGCGACAATACCCTATAACCGTTGCACCGAATTTCAAACCGCTCACACAGTACTTCCCATTGAGACACATGAAGAATCCCCCGCAAGCGTTTTCTCGTAGCTCAAATTTGACCCCGGCGCAAGCGTCCGAAATTTCGATAGGGTCACGGAAATGGGCCAAACTTTGACCCCCCATATCTCGGGCCCTAATTGTCCGATCGACTTGAAATTTGAAACGTGGCCTAAAAGGGTTTTAGCCTTCGTCCCTATGCTCGCCAATCGCGGCGCACCATGGGGGTCTGGGCCTTTTCGCCGTAATGGTAAAAAAACACTCGCGATTATCTCCGAAACGGTTCGATAGAATATCGCAAATTTTGGTGTGAAAGGGCTCCCTATTTTTACCTACAAACCCTCCAAATTTGGTGGTAATAGCTCTCATAGTTTTTTTATGGCGAATTTTTGAATGTTTAAAAAATAGCCCAAAAATGGAACGGAAATTCCCTACAGAAACTCCATTCGCGAATTTTAAAAATCCGAGATAGCCAAAATGTTGCTCTCGAAGAGTACATCAATTTTAAAAAAAGTTTCTCTCTAGGCCCAATAGGACCCGACAATCATAGGGTCAAAGTTCACGAATTTGACACATTTCGGCCGCGACAATTCCCTATAACCGTTGCACCGAATTTCAAACCGCTCACACAGTACTTCCCATTCAGACACATGAACAATCCCCCGCAAGCATTTTCTCGTAGATCAATTTTTGACCCCGGCTCAAGCGTCCGAAATTTCGATGGCGTCACGGAAATGGGCCAAACTTTGACCCCCATATCTCGGGCCCTAATTGTCCAATCGACTTGAAATTTGAAACGTGGCCTAACAGGGTTTCGGCCTTCCTCCCCATGCTCGCCAATCGCGGCGCACCATGGGGGGATCCAGGCCTTTTCGCCTTAATGTTAAAACAAAAACGCGCGAATATCTCGGAAACGGTTTGATAGAATGTCGCAAATTTTGGTGTGAAAGGGCTCCCTTTTTTACCTACAAACCCTCCAAATTTGGTGGTCCTAGCTTCCATAGTTTTTTTATGGCGAATTTTTGAAAGTTTAAAAAATAGCCCAAAAATCGAACGGAAATTCCCTACAGAAACTCCATTCGCGAATTTTAAAAATCCGCGATAGCCAAAATGTTGCTCTCGAAGAGTACATCACTTTAAAAAAAAGTTTCTCTCTAGGCCCAATAGGACCCGACTTTCATAGGGTCAAAGTTCACGAATTTGACACATTTCGGCCGCGACAATTCCCTATAACCGTTGCACCGAATTTCAAACCGCTCACACAGTACTTCCCATTGAGACACATAAACTACCCCCGCAAGCGTTTTCTCTTAGCTCAAATTTGATACCGGCGCAAGCGTCCGAAATTTCGATGGGGTCACGGAAATGGGCCAAACTTTGACCCCCCATATCTCGGGCCCTAATTGTCCGATCGACTTGAAATTTGAAACGTGGCCTAACAGGGTTTCGGCCTTCCCCCCATGCTCGCCAATCGCGGCGCACCATGGGGGGATCCAGGCCTTTTCGCCTTAATGTTAAAACAAAAACGCGCGAATATCTCGGAAACGGTTCGATAGAATGTCGCAAATTTAATTGGAAAGGGCTCACTATTTTTGCCTACAAACCCTCGAAATTTGGTGGTCCTAGCTTCCATTGTTTTTTTATGGCGAATTTTTGAGTGTTTAAAAAATAGCCCAAAAATCGAACGGAAATTCCCTACAGAAACTCCATTCGCGAATTTTAAAATCCGAGATAGCCAAAATGTTGCTCTCGAAGGGTACATCAATTTAAAAAAACGTTTCTCTCTAAGCCCAATAGGACCCTACTTTCATAGGGTCAAAGTTCACGAATTTGACACATTTCGGCCGTGACAATTCCCTATAACCGTTGCACCGAATTTCAAACCGCTCACACAGTACTTCCCATTGAGACACATGAACAATCCCCCGCAAGCGTTTTCTCTTAGCTCAAATTTGACTCCGGCGCAAGCGTCCGAAGTTTCGATGGGGTCACGGAAATGGGCCAAAATTAGACCCCCCATATCTCGGGCCCTAATTGTCCGATCGACTTGAAATTTGAAACGTCACCTAACAGGGTTTCGGCCTTCCTCCCCATACTCGCCAATCGCGGCTCACCATGGGGGTCCGGGCCTTTTCGCCGTAATGGTAAAACAAAAACTCGCGAATATCTCCGAAACGGTTCGATAGAATATCGCAAATTTTGGTGTGAAAGGGCTCCCTATTTTTACCTACAAACCCTCCAAATTTTGTGGTCCTAGCTTCCATTGTTTTTTTATGGCGAATTTTTGAAAGTTTAAAAGATAACCCAAAAATCGAACGGAAATTCCCTACAGAAACTCCATTCGCCAATTTTAAAAATCCGAGATAGCCAAAATGTTGCTCTCGAAGGGTACATCAATTTAAAAAAACGTTTCTCTCTAAGCCCAATAGGACCCGACTTTCATAGGGTCAAAGTTCACCAAATTGACACATTTCGGCCGCGACAATTCCCTATAACCGTTGCACCGAATTTCAAACCGCTCACACAGTACTTCCCATTGGGACACATGAACAATCCCCCGCAAGCGTTTTTTCGTAGCTCAAATTTGACCCCGGCGCAAGCGTCCGAAATTTCGATAGGGTCACGGAAATGGACCAAATTTTGACCCCCCATATCTCGGGTCCTAATTGTCCGATCGACTTGAAATTTGAAACGTGGCCTAACAGGGTTTCGGCCTTCCTCCCCATGCTCGCCAATCGCGGCGCATCATGGGGGGGGGTCCAGGCCTTTTCGCCTTAATGTTAAAACAAAAACTCGCGAATATCTCGGAAACAATTCGATAGAATGTCGCAAATTTGGTGTGAAAGGGCTGCCTATTTTTACCTACAAACCCTCCAAATTTGGTGGTCCTAGCTTCCATAGTTTTTTTATGGCGAATTTTTGAAAGTTTAAAAAATAGCCCAAAAATCGAACGGAAATTCCCTACAGAAACTCCATTCGCGAATTTTAAAAATCCGAGATAGCCAAAATGTTGCTCTCGAAGAGCACATCAATTTAAAAAAAAAGTTTCTCTCTAGGCCCAATAGGACCCGACTTTCATAGGGTCAAAGTTCACGAATTTGACACATTTCGGCCGCGACAATTCCCTATAACCGTTGCACCGAATTTCAAACCGCTCACACAGTACTTCCCATTGGGACACATGAACAATCCCCCGCAAGCGTTTTCTCGTAGCTCAAATTTGACCCCGGCGCAAGCGTCCGAAATTTCGATGGGGTCACGGAAATGGGCCAAAATTAGACCCCCCATATCTCGGGCCCTAATTGTCCGATCGACTTGAAATTTGAAACGCGGCCTAAAAGGGTTTCGGCCTTCGTCCCCATGCTCGCCAATCGTAGCTCACCATGGGGGGTCCAGGCCTTTTCGCCGTAATGTTAAAACAATAACTCGCGAATATCTCCGA
Source organism: Stegodyphus dumicola (assembly GCF_044657685.1). Classification (NCBI taxonomy): domain Eukaryota; kingdom Metazoa; phylum Arthropoda; class Arachnida; order Araneae; family Eresidae; genus Stegodyphus; species Stegodyphus dumicola. The sequence continues at coordinate 2,180,370 of NC_140770.1, forward strand.
AACAGTTCGATAGAATGTCGCAAATTTTGGTGTGAAAGGGCTCCCTATTTTTACCTACAAACCCTCCAACTTTGGTGGTCCTAGCTTCCATTGTTTTTTTATGGCGATTCTTTGAAACTTTAAAAACTAGCCCAAAAATCGAACGGAAATTCCCTACAGAAACTCCATTCGCGAATTTTAAAAATCCGAGATAGCCAAAATGTTGCTCTCGAAGGGTACATCAATTTAAAAAAACGTTTCTCTCTAGGCCCAATAGGACCCGACTTTCATAGGGTCAAAGTTCACGAATTTGACACATTTCGGCCGCGACAATTCCCTATAACCGTTGCACCGAATTTCAATCCGCTCACACAGTACTTCCCATTGGGACACATGAACAATCCCCCGCAAGCGTTTTCTCGTAGCTCAAATTTGACCCCGGCGCAAGCGTCCGAAATTTCGATAGGGTCACGGAAATGGGCCAAACTTTGACCCCCCATATCTCGGGCCCTAATTGTCCGATCGACTTGAAATTTGAAACGTGGCCTAAAAGGGTTTTAGCCTTCGTCCCTATGCTCGCCAATCGCGGCGCACCATGGGGGTCTGGGCCTTTTCGCCGTAATGGTAAAAAAACACTCGCGATTATCTCCGAAACGGTTCGATAGAATATCGCAAAGTTTGGTGTGAAAGGGCTCCCTATTTTTACCTACAAACCCTCCAAATTTGGTGGTAATAGCTCCCATAGTTTTTTTATGGCGAATTTTTGAAAGTTTAAAAAATAGCCCAAAAATGGAACGGAAATTCCCTACAGAAACTCCATTCGCGAATTTTAAAAATCCGAGATAGCCAAAATGTTGCTCTCGAAGAGTACATCAATTTTAAAAAAAGTTTCTCTCTAGGCCCAATAGGACCCGACATTCATAGGGTCAAAGTTCACGAATTTGACACATTTCGGCCGCGACAATTCCCTATAACCGTTGCACCGAATTTCAAACCGCTCACACAGTACTTCCCATTCAGACACATGAACAATCCCCCGCAAGCATTTTCTCGTAGATCAATTTTTGACCCCGGCTCAAGCGTCCGAAATTTCGATGGGGTCACGGAAATGGGCCAAACTTTGACCCCCATATCTCGGGCCCTAATTGTCCAATCGACTTGAAATTTGAAACGTGGCCTAACAGGGTTTCGGCCTTCCTCCCCATGCTCGCCAATCGCGGCGCACCATGGGGGGATCCAGGCCTTTTCGCCTTAATGTTAAAACAAAAACGCGCGAATATCTCGGAAACGGTTTGATAGAATGTCGCAAATTTTGGTGTGAAAGGGCTCCCTTTTTTACCTACAAACCCTCCAAATTTGGTGGTCCTAGCTTCCATAGTTTTTTTATGGCGAATTTTTGAAAGTTTAAAAAATAGCCCAAAAATCGAACGGAAATTCCCTACAGAAACTCCATTCGCGAATTTTAAAAATCCGCGATAGCCAAAATGTTGCTCTCGAAGAGTACATCAATTTAAAAAAAAGTTTCTCTCTAGGCCCAATAGGACCCGACTTTCATAGGGTCAAAGTTCACGAATTTGACACATTTCGGCCGCGACAATTCCCTATAACCGTTGCACCGAATTTCAAACCGCTCACACAGTACTTCCCATTGAGACACATAAACTACCCCCGCAAGCGTTTTCTCTTAGCTCAAATTTGATACCGGCGCAAGCGTCCGAAATTTCGATGGGGTCACGGAAATGGGCCAAACTTTGACCCCCCATATCTCGGGCCCTAATTGTCCGATCGACTTGAAATTTGAAACGTGGCCTAACAGGGTTTCGGCCTTCCCCCCATGCTCGCCAATCGCGGCGCACCATGGGGGGATCCAGGCCTTTTCGCCTTAATGTTAAAACAAAAACGCGCGAATATCTCGGAAACGGTTCGATAGAATGTCGCAAATTTAATTGGAAAGGGCTCACTATTTTTGCCTACAAACCCTCGAAATTTGGTGGTCCTAGCTTCCATTGTTTTTTTATGGCGAATTTTTGAGTGTTTAAAAAATAGCCCAAAAATCGAACGGAAATTCCCTACAGAAACTCCATTCGCGAATTTTAAAATCCGAGATAGCCAAAATGTTGCTCTCGAAGGGTACATCAATTTAAAAAAACGTTTCTCTCTAAGCCCAATAGGACCCGACTTTCATAGGGTCAAAGTTCACGAATTTGACACATTTCGGCCGTGACAATTCCCTATAACCGTTGCACCGAATTTCAAACCGCTCACACAGTACTTCCCATTGAGACACATGAACAATCCCCCGCAAGCGTTTTCTCTTAGCTCAAATTTGACCCCGGCGCAAGCGTCCGAAGTTTCGATGGGGTCACGGAAATGGGCCAAAATTAGACCCCCCATATCTCGGGCCCTAATTGTCCGATCGACTTGAAATTTGAAACGTCGCCTAACAGGCTTTCGGCCTTCCTCCCCATACTCGCCAATCGCGGCTCACCATGGGGGTCCGGGCCTTTTCGCCGTAATGGTAAAACAAAAACTCGCGAATATCTCCGAAACGGTTCGATAGAATATCGCAAATTTTGGTGTGAAAGGGCTCCCTATTTTTACCTACAAACCCTCCAAATTTGGTGGTCCTAGTTTCCATTGTTTTTTTATGGCGAATTTTTGAAAGTTTAAAAGATAACCCAAAAATCGAACGGAAATTCCCTACAGAAACTCCATTCGCCAATTTTAAAAATCCGAGATAGCCAAAATGTTGCTCTCGAAGGGTACATCAATTTAAAAAAACGTTTCTCTCTAAGCCCAATAGGACCCGACTTTCATAGGGTCAAAGTTCACGAAATTGACACATTTCGGCCGCGACAATTCCCTATAACCGTTGCACCGAATTTCAAACCGCTCACACAGTACTTCCCATTGGGACACATGAACAATCCCCCGCAAGCGTTTTCTCGTAGCTCAAATTTGACCCCGGCGCAAGCGTCCGAAATTTCGATAGGGTCACGGAAATGGACCAAATTTTGACCCCCCATATCTCGGGTCCTAATTGTCCGATCGACTTGAAATTTGAAACGTGGCCTAACAGGGTTTCGGCCTTCCTCCCCATGCTCGCCAATCGCGGCGCATCATGGGGGGGGTCCAGGCCTTTTCGCCTTAATGTTAAAACAAAAACTCGCGAATATCTCGGAAACAATTCGATAGAATGTCGCAAATTTGGTGTGAAAGGGCTGCCTATTTTTACCTACAAACCCTCCAAATTTGGTGGTCCTAGCTTCCATAGTTTTTTTATGGCGAATTTTTGAAAGTTTAAAAAATAGCCCAAAAATCGAACGGAAATTCCCTACAGAAACTCCATTCGCGAATTTTAAAAATCCGAGATAGCCAAAATGTTGCTCTCGAAGAGCACATCAATTTAAAAAAAAAGTTTCTCTCTAGGCCCAATAGGACCCGACTTTCATAGGGTCAAAGTTCACGAATTTGACACATTTCGGCCGCGACAATTCCCTATAACCGTTGCACCGAATTTCAAACCGCTCACACAGTACTTCCCATTGGGACACATGAACAATCCCCCGCAAGCGTTTTCTCGTAGCTCAAATTTGACCCCGGCGCAAGCGTCCGAAATTTCGATGGGGTCACGGAAATGGGCCAAAATTAGACCCCCCATATCTCGGGCCCTAATTGTCCGATCGACTTGAAATTTGAAACGCGGCCTAAAAAGGTTTCGGCCTTCGTCCCCATGCTCGCCAATCGTAGCTCACCATGGGGGGTCCAGGCCTTTTCGCCGTAATGTTAAAACAAAAACTCGCGAATATCTCCGAAACAGTTCGATAGAATGTCGCAAATTTTGGTGTGAAAGGGCTCCCTATTTTTACCTACAAACCCTCCAACTTTGGTGGTCCTAGCTTCCATTGTTTTTTTATGACGATTCTTTGAAAGTTTAAAAACTAGCCCAAAAATCGAACGGAAATTCCCTACAGAAACTCCATTCACGAATTTTAAAAATCCGAGATAGCCAAAATGTTGCTCTCGAAGGGTACATCAATTTAAAAAAACGTTTCTCTCTAGGCCCAATAGGACCCGACTTTCATAGGGTCAAAGTTCACGAATTTGACACATTTCGGCCGCGACAATTCCCTATAACCGTTGCACCGAATTTCAATCCGCTCACACAGTACTTCCCATTGGGACACATGAACAATCCCCCGCAAGCGTTTTCTCGTAGCTCAAATTTGACCCCGGCGCAAGCGTCCGAAATTTCGATAGGGTCACGGAAATGGGCCAAACTTTGACCCCCCATATTTCGGGACCTAATTGTCCGATGGACTAGAAATTTGAAACGCGGCCTAAAAGGGTTTCGGCCTTCGTCCCCATGCTCGCCAATCGTGGCTCACCATGGGGGGTCCGGGCCTTTTCGCAGTAATGTTAAAACAAAAACTCGCGAATATCTCCGAAACGGTTCGATAGAATGTCGCAAATTTTGGTGTGAAAGGGCTCCCTATTTTTACCTACAAACCCTCCAAATTCGGTGGTCCTAGCTTCCATAGTTTTTTTATGGCGAATTTTTGAATGTTTAAAAAATAGCCCAAAAATCGAACGGAAATTCCCTACAGAAACTCCATTCGCGAATTTTAAAAATCCGAGATAGCCAAAATGTTGCTCTCGAAGAGTACATCAATTTAAAAAAAAAGTTTCTCTCTAGGCACAATAGGACCCGACTTTCATAGGGTCAAAGTTCACGAATTTGACACATTTCGGCCGCGACAATTCCCTATAACCGTTGCACCGAATTTCAAACCGCTCACACAGTACTTCCCATTGAGACACATGAACAATCCCCCGCAAGCGTTTTCTCTTAGCTCAAATTTGACCCCGGCGCAAGCGTCCGAAGTTTCGATGGGGTCACGGAAATGGGCCAAAATTAGACCCCCCATATCTCGGGCCCTAATTGTCCGATCGACTTGAAATTTGAAACGTCACCTAACAGGGTTTCGGCCTTCCTCCCCATACTCGCCAATCGCGGCTCACCATGGGGGTCCGGGCCTTTTCGCCGTAATGGTAAAACAAAAACTCGCGAATATCTCCGAAACGGTTCGATAGAATATCGCAAATTTTGGTGTGAAAGGGCTCCCTATTTTTACCTACAAACCCTCCAAATTTGGTGGTCCTAGCTTCCATTGTTTTTTTATGGCGAATTTTTGAAAGTTTAAAAGATAACCCAAAAATCGAACGGAAATTCCCTACAGAAACTCCATTCGCCAATTTTAAAAATCCGAGATAGCCAAAATGTTGCTCTCGAAGGGTACATCAATTTAAAAAAACGTTTCTCTCTAAGCCCAATAGGACCCGACTTTCATAGGGTCAAAGTTCACCAAATTGACACATTTCGGCCGCGACAATTCCCTATAACCGTTGCACCGAATTTCAAACCGCTCACACAGTACTTCCCATTGGGACACATGAACAATCCCCCGCAAGCGTTTTTTCGTAGCTCAAATTTGACCCCGGCGCAAGCGTCCGAAATTTCGATAGGGTCACGGAAATGGACCAAATTTTGACCCCCCATATCTCGGGTCCTAATTGTCCGATCGACTTGAAATTTGAAACGTGGCCTAACAGGGTTTCGGCCTTCCTCCCCATGCTCGCCAATCGCGGCGCATCATGGGGGGGGGTCCAGGCCTTTTCGCCTTAATGTTAAAACAAAAACTCGCGAATATCTCGGAAACAATTCGATAGAATGTCGCAAATTTGGTGTGAAAGGGCTGCCTATTTTTACCTACAAACCCTCCAAATTTGGTGGTCCTAGCTTCTATAGTTTTTTTATGGCGAATTTTTGAAAGTTTAAAAAATAGCCCAAAAATCGAACGGAAATTCCCTACAGAAACTCCATTCGCGAATTTTAAAAATCCGAGATAGCCAAAATGTTGCTCTCGAAGAGCACATCAATTTAAAAAAAAAGTTTCTCTCTAGGCCCAATAGGACCCGACTTTCATAGGGTCAAAGTTCACGAATTTGACACATTTCGGCCGCGACAATTCCCTATAACCGTTGCACCGAATTTCAAACCGCTCACACAGTACTTCCCATTGGGACACATGAACAATCCCCCGCAAGCGTTTTCTCGTAGCTCAAATTTGACCCCGGCGCAAGCGTCCGAAATTTCGATGGGGTCACGGAAATGGGCCAAAATTGGACCCCCCATATCTCGGGCCCTAATTGTCCGATCGACTTGAAATTTGAAACGCGGCCTAAAAGGGTTTCGGCCTTCGTCCCCATGCTCGCCAATCGTAGCTCACCATGGGGGGTCCAGGCCTTTTCGCCGTAATGTTAAAACAAAAACTCGCGAATATCTCCGAAACAGTTCGATAGAATGTCGCAAATTTTGGTGTGAAAGGGCTCCCTATTTTTACCTACAAACCCTCCAACTTTGGTGGTCCTAGCTTCCATTGTTTTTTTATGGCGATTCTTTGAAACTTTAAAAACTAGCCCAAAAATCGAACGGAAATTCCCTACAGAAACTCCATTCGCGAATTTTAAAAATCCGAGATAGCCAAAATGTTGCTCTCGAAGGGTACATCAATTTAAAAAAACGTTTCTCTCTAGGCCCAATAGGACCCGACTTTCATAGGGTCAAAGTTCACGAATTTGACACATTTCGGCCGCGACAATTCCCTATAACCGTTGCACCGAATTTCAATCCGCTCACACAGTACTTCCCATTGGGACACATGAACAATCCCCCGCAAGCGTTTTCTCGTAGCTCAAATTTGACCCCGGCGCAAGCGTCCGAAATTTCGATAGGGTCACGGAAATGGGCCAAACTTTGACCCCCCATATCTCGGGCCCTAATTGTCCGATCGACTTGAAATTTGAAACGTGGCCTAAAAGGGTTTTAGCCTTCGTCCCTATGCTCGCCAATCGCGGCGCACCATGGGGGTCTGGGCCTTTTCGCCGTAATGGTAAAAAAACACTCGCGATTATCTCCGAAACGGTTCGATAGAATATCGCAAAGTTTGGTGTGAAAGGGCTCCCTATTTTTACCTACAAACCCTCCAAATTTGGTGGTAATAGCTCCCATAGTTTTTTTATGGCGAATTTTTGAAAGTTTAAAAAATAGCCCAAAAATGGAACGGAAATTCCCTACAGAAACTCCATTCGCGAATTTTAAAAATCCGAGATAGCCAAAATGTTGCTCTCGAAGAGTACATCAATTTTAAAAAAAGTTTCTCTCTAGGCCCAATAGGACCCGACATTCATAGGGTCAAAGTTCACGAATTTGACACATTTCGGCCGCGACAATTCCCTATAACCGTTGCACCGAATTTCAAACCGCTCACACAGTACTTCCCATTCAGACACATGAACAATCCCCCGCAAGCATTTTCTCGTAGATCAATTTTTGACCCCGGCTCAAGCGTCCGAAATTTCGATAGGGTCACGGAAATGGGCCAAACTTTGACCCCCCATATCTCGGGCCCTAATTGTCCGATCGACTTGAAATTTGAAACGTGGCCTAAAAGGGTTTTAGCCTTCGTCCCTATGCTCGCCAATCGCGGCGCACCATGGGGGTCTGGGCCTTTTCGCCGTAATGGTAAAAAAACACTCGCGATTATCTCCGAAACGGTTCGATAGAATATCGCAAATTTTGGTGTGAAAGGGCTCCCTATTTTTACCTACAAACCCTCCAAATTTGGTGGTAATAGCTCTCATAGTTTTTTTATGGCGAATTTTTGAATGTTTAAAAAATAGCCCAAAAATGGAACGGAAATTCCCTACAGAAACTCCATTCGCGAATTTTAAAAATCCGAGATAGCCAAAATGTTGCTCTCGAAGAGTACATCAATTTTAAAAAAAGTTTCTCTCTAGGCCCAATAGGACCCGACAATCATAGGGTCAAAGTTCACGAATTTGACACATTTCGGCCGCGACAATTCCCTATAACCGTTGCACCGAATTTCAAACCGCTCACACAGTACTTCCCATTCAGACACATGAACAATCCCCCGCAAGCATTTTCTCGTAGATCAATTTTTGACCCCGGCTCAAGCGTCCGAAATTTCGATGGGGTCACGGAAATGGGCCAAACTTTGACCCCCATATCTCGGGCCCTAATTGTCCAATCGACTTGAAATTTGAAACGTGGCCTAACAGGGTTTCGGCCTTCCTCCCCATGCTCGCCAATCGCGGCGCACCATGGGGGGATCCAGGCCTTTTCGCCTTAATGTTAAAACAAAAACGCGCGAATATCTCGGAAACGGTTTGATAGAATGTCGCAAATTTTGGTGTGAAAGGGCTCCCTTTTTTACCTACAAACCCTCCAAATTTGGTGGTCCTAGCTTCCATAGTTTTTTTATGGCGAATTTTTGAAAGTTTAAAAAATAGCCCAAAAATCGAACGGAAATTCCCTACAGAAACTCCATTCGCGAATTTTAAAAATCCGCGATAGCCAAAATGTTGCTCTCGAAGAGTACATCACTTTAAAAAAAAGTTTCTCTCTAGGCCCAATAGGACCCGACTTTCATAGGGTCAAAGTTCACGAATTTGACACATTTCGGCCGCGACAATTCCCTATAACCGTTGCACCGAATTTCAAACCGCTCACACAGTACTTCCCATTGAGACACATAAACTACCCCCGCAAGCGTTTTCTCTTAGCTCAAATTTGATACCGGCGCAAGCGTCCGAAATTTCGATGGGGTCACGGAAATGGGCCAAACTTTGACCCCCCATATCTCGGGCCCTAATTGTCCGATCGACTTGAAATTTGAAACGTGGCCTAACAGGGTTTCGGCCTTCCCCCCATGCTCGCCAATCGCGGCGCACCATGGGGGGATCCAGGCCTTTTCGCCTTAATGTTAAAACAAAAACGCGCGAATATCTCGGAAACGGTTCGATAGAATGTCGCAAATTTAATTGGAAAGGGCTCACTATTTTTGCCTACAAACCCTCGAAATTTGGTGGTCCTAGCTTCCATTGTTTTTTTATGGCGAATTTTTGAGTGTTTAAAAAATAGCCCAAAAATCGAACGGAAATTCCCTACAGAAACTCCATTCGCGAATTTTAAAATCCGAGATAGCCAAAATGTTGCTCTCGAAGGGTACATCAATTTAAAAAAACGTTTCTCTCTAAGCCCAATAGGACCCTACTTTCATAGGGTCAAAGTTCACGAATTTGACACATTTCGGCCGTGACAATTCCCTATAACCGTTGCACCGAATTTCAAACCGCTCACACAGTACTTCCCATTGAGACACATGAACAATCCCCCGCAAGCGTTTTCTCTTAGCTCAAATTTGACTCCGGCGCAAGCGTCCGAAGTTTCGATGGGGTCACGGAAATGGGCCAAAATTAGACCCCCCATATCTCGGGCCCTAATTGTCCGATCGACTTGAAATTTGAAACGTCACCTAACAGGGTTTCGGCCTTCCTCCCCATACTCGCCAATCGCGGCTCACCATGGGGGTCCGGGCCTTTTCGCCGTAATGGTAAAACAAAAACTCGCGAATATCTCCGAAACGGTTCGATAGAATATCGCAAATTTTGGTGTGAAAGGGCTCCCTATTTTTACCTACAAACCCTCCAAATTTTGTGGTCCTAGCTTCCATTGTTTTTTTATGGCGAATTTTTGAAAGTTTAAAAGATAACCCAAAAATCGAACGGAAATTCCCTACAGAAACTCCATTCGCCAATTTTAAAAATCCGAGATAGCCAAAATGTTGCTCTCGAAGGGTACATCAATTTAAAAAAACGTTTCTCTCTAAGCCCAATAGGACCCGACTTTCATAGGGTCAAAGTTCACCAAATTGACACATTTCGGCCGCGACAATTCCCTATAACCGTTGCACCGAATTTCAAACCGCTCACACAGTACTTCCCATTGGGACACATGAACAATCCCCCGCAAGCGTTTTTTCGTAGCTCAAATTTGACCCCGGCGCAAGCGTCCGAAATTTCGATAGGGTCACGGAAATGGACCAAATTTTGACCCCCCATATCTCGGGTCCTAATTGTCCGATCGACTTGAAATTTGAAACGTGGCCTAACAGGGTTTCGGCCTTCCTCCCCATGCTCGCCAATCGCGGCGCATCATGGGGGGGGGTCCAGGCCTTTTCGCCTTAATGTTAAAACAAAAACTCGCGAATATCTCGGAAACAATTCGATAGAATGTCGCAAATTTGGTGTGAAAGGGCTGCCTATTTTTACCTACAAACCCTCCAAATTTGGTGGTCCTAGCTTCCATAGTTTTTTTATGGCGAATTTTTGAAAGTTTAAAAAATAGCCCAAAAATCGAACGGAAATTCCCTACAGAAACTCCATTCGCGAATTTTAAAAATCCGAGATAGCCAAAATGTTGCTCTCGAAGAGCACATCAATTTAAAAAAAAAGTTTCTCTCTAGGCCCAATAGGACCCGACTTTCATAGGGTCAAAGTTCACGAATTTGACACATTTCGGCCGCGACAATTCCCTATAACCGTTGCACCGAATTTCAAACCGCTCACACAGTACTTCCCATTGGGACACATGAACAATCCCCCGCAAGCGTTTTCTCGTAGCTCAAATTTGACCCCGGCGCAAGCGTCCGAAATTTCGATGGGGTCACGGAAATGGGCCAAAATTAGACCCCCCATATCTCGGGCCCTAATTGTCCGATCGACTTGAAATTTGAAACGCGGCCTAAAAAGGTTTCGGCCTTCGTCCCCATGCTCGCCAATCGTAGCTCACCATGGGGGGTCCAGGCCTTTTCGCCGTAATGTTAAAACAAAAACTCGCGAATATCTCCGAAACAGTTCGATAGAATGTCGCAAATTTTGGTGTGAAAGGGCTCCCTATTTTTACCTACAAACCCTCCAACTTTGGTGGTCCTAGCTTCCATTGTTTTTTTATGACGATTCTTTGAAAGTTTAAAAACTAGCCCAAAAATCGAACGGAAATTCCCTACAGAAACTCCATTCACGAATTTTAAAAATCCGAGATAGCCAAAATGTTGCTCTCGAAGGGTACATCAATTTAAAAAAACGTTTCTCTCTAGGCCCAATAGGACCCGACTTTCATAGGGTCAAAGTTCACGAATTTGACACATTTCGGCCGCGACAATTCCCTATAACCGTTGCACCGAATTTCAATCCGCTCACACAGTACTTCCCATTGGGACACATGAACAATCCCCCGCAAGCGTTTTCTCGTAGCTCAAATTTGACCCCGGCGCAAGCGTCCGAAATTTCGATAGGGTCACGGAAATGGGCCAAACTTTGACCCCCCATATTTCGGGACCTAATTGTCCGATGGACTAGAAATTTGAAACGCGGCCTAAAAGGGTTTCGGCCTTCGTCCCCATGCTCGCCAATCGTGGCTCACCATGGGGGGTCCGGGCCTTTTCGCAGTAATGTTAAAACAAAAACTCGCGAATATCTCCGAAACGGTTCGATAGAATGTCGCAAATTTTGGTGTGAAAGGGCTCCCTATTTTTACCTACAAACCCTCCAAATTCGGTGGTCCTAGCTTCCATAGTTTTTTTATGGCGAATTTTTGAATGTTTAAAAAATAGCCCAAAAATCGAACGGAAATTCCCTACAGAAACTCCATTCGCGAATTTTAAAAATCCGAGATAGCCAAAATGTTGCTCTCGAAGAGTACATCAATTTAAAAAAAAAGTTTCTCTCTAGGCACAATAGGACCCGACTTTCATAGGGTCAAAGTTCACGAATTTGACACATTTCGGCCGCGACAATTCCCTATAACCGTTGCACCGAATTTCAAACCGCTCACACAGTACTTCCCATTGAGACACATGAACAATCCCCCGCAAGCGTTTTCTCTTAGCTCAAATTTGACCCCGGCGCAAGCGTCCGAAGTTTCGATGGGGTCACGGAAATGGGCCAAAATTAGACCCCCCATATCTCGGGCCCTAATTGTCCGATCGACTTGAAATTTGAAACGTCACCTAACAGGGTTTCGGCCTTCCTCCCCATACTCGCCAATCGCGGCTCACCATGGGGGTCCGGGCCTTTTCGCCGTAATGGTAAAACAAAAACTCGCGAATATCTCCGAAACGGTTCGATAGAATATCGCAAATTTTGGTGTGAAAGGGCTCCCTATTTTTACCTACAAACCCTCCAAATTTGGTGGTCCTAGCTTCCATTGTTTTTTTATGGCGAATTTTTGAAAGTTTAAAAGATAACCCAAAAATCGAACGGAAATTCCCTACAGAAACTCCATTCGCCAATTTTAAAAATCCGAGATAGCCAAAATGTTGCTCTCGAAGGGTACATCAATTTAAAAAAACGTTTCTCTCTAAGCCCAATAGGACCCGACTTTCATAGGGTCAAAGTTCACCAAATTGACACATTTCGGCCGCGACAATTCCCTATAACCGTTGCACCGAATTTCAAACCGCTCACACAGTACTTCCCATTGGGACACATGAACAATCCCCCGCAAGCGTTTTTTCGTAGCTCAAATTTGACCCCGGCGCAAGCGTCCGAAATTTCGATAGGGTCACGGAAATGGACCAAATTTTGACCCCCCATATCTCGGGTCCTAATTGTCCGATCGACTTGAAATTTGAAACGTGGCCTAACAGGGTTTCGGCCTTCCTCCCCATGCTCGCCAATCGCGGCGCATCATGGGGGGGGGTCCAGGCCTTTTCGCCTTAATGTTAAAACAAAAACTCGCGAATATCTCGGAAACAATTCGATAGAATGTCGCAAATTTGGTGTGAAAGGGCTGCCTATTTTTACCTACAAACCCTCCAAATTTGGTGGTCCTAGCTTCCATAGTTTTTTTATGGCGAATTTTTGAAAGTTTAAAAAATAGCCCAAAAATCGAACGGAAATTCCCTACAGAAACTCCATTCGCGAATTTTAAAAATCCGAGATAGCCAAAATGTTGCTCTCGAAGAGCACATCAATTTAAAAAAAAAGTTTCTCTCTAGGCCCAATAGGACCCGACTTTCATAGGGTCAAAGTTCACGAATTTGACACATTTCGGCCGCGACAATTCCCTATAACCGTTGCACCGAATTTCAAACCGCTCACACAGTACTTCCCATTGGGACACATGAACAATCCCCCGCAAGCGTTTTCTCGTAGCTCAAATTTGACCCCGGCGCAAGCGTCCGAAATTTCGATGGGGTCACGGAAATGGGCCAAAATTGGACCCCCCATATCTCGGGCCCTAATTGTCCGATCGACTTGAAATTTGAAACGCGGCCTAAAAGGGTTTCGGCCTTCGTCCCCATGCTCGCCAATCGTAGCTCACCATGGGGGGTCCAGGCCTTTTCGCCGTAATGTTAAAACAAAAACTCGCGAATATCTCCGAAACAGTTCGATAGAATGTCGCAAATTTTGGTGTGAAAGGGCTCCCTATTTTTACCTACAAACCCTCCAACTTTGGTGGTCCTAGCTTCCATTGTTTTTTTATGGCGATTCTTTGAAACTTTAAAAACTAGCCCAAAAATCGAACGGAAATTCCCTACAGAAACTCCATTCGCGAATTTTAAAAATCCGAGATAGCCAAAATGTTGCTCTCGAAGGGTACATCAATTTAAAAAAACGTTTCTCTCTAGGCCCAATAGGACCCGACTTTCATAGGGTCAAAGTTCACGAATTTGACACATTTCGGCCGCGACAATTCCCTATAACCGTTGCACCGAATTTCAATCCGCTCACACAGTACTTCCCATTGGGACACATGAACAATCCCCCGCAAGCGTTTTCTCGTAGCTCAAATTTGACCCCGGCGCAAGCGTCCGAAATTTCGATAGGGTCACGGAAATGGGCCAAACTTTGACCCCCCATATCTCGGGCCCTAATTGTCCGATCGACTTGAAATTTGAAACGTGGCCTAAAAGGGTTTTAGCCTTCGTCCCTATGCTCGCCAATCGCGGCGCACCATGGGGGTCTGGGCCTTTTCGCCGTAATGGTAAAAAAACACTCGCGATTATCTCCGAAACGGTTCGATAGAATATCGCAAAGTTTGGTGTGAAAGGGCTCCCTATTTTTACCTACAAACCCTCCAAATTTGGTGGTAATAGCTCCCATAGTTTTTTTATGGCGAATTTTTGAAAGTTTAAAAAATAGCCCAAAAATGGAACGGAAATTCCCTACAGAAACTCCATTCGCGAATTTTAAAAATCCGAGATAGCCAAAATGTTGCTCTCGAAGAGTACATCAATTTTAAAAAAAGTTTCTCTCTAGGCCCAATAGGACCCGACATTCATAGGGTCAAAGTTCACGAATTTGACACATTTCGGCCGCGACAATTCCCTATAACCGTTGCACCGAATTTCAAACCGCTCACACAGTACTTCCCATTCAGACACATGAACAATCCCCCGCAAGCATTTTCTCGTAGATCAATTTTTGACCCCGGCTCAAGCGTCCGAAATTTCGATGGGGTCACGGAAATGGGCCAAACTTTGACCCCCATATCTCGGGCCCTAATTGTCCAATCGACTTGAAATTTGAAACGTGGCCTAACAGGGTTTCGGCCTTCCTCCCCATGCTCGCCAATCGCGGCGCACCATGGGGGGATCCAGGCCTTTTCGCCTTAATGTTAAAACAAAAACGCGCGAATATCTCGGAAACGGTTTGATAGAATGTCGCAAATTTTGGTGTGAAAGGGCTCCCTTTTTTACCTACAAACCCTCCAAATTTGGTGGTCCTAGCTTCCATAGTTTTTTTATGGCGAATTTTTGAATGTTTAAAAAATAGCCCAAAAATCGAACGGAAATTCCCTACAGAAACTCCATTCGCGAATTTTAAAAATCCGCGATAGCCAAAATGTTGCTCTCGAAGAGTACATCAATTTAAAAAAAAGTTTCTCTCTAGGCCCAATAGGACCCGACTTTCATAGGGTCAAAGTTCACGAATTTGACACATTTCGGCCGCGACAATTCCCTATAACCGTTGCACCGAATTTCAAACCGCTCACACAGTACTTCCCATTGAGACACATAAACTACCCCCGCAAGCGTTTTCTCTTAGCTCAAATTTGATACCGGCGCAAGCGTCCGAAATTTCGATGGGGTCACGGAAATGGGCCAAACTTTGACCCCCCATATCTCGGGCCCTAATTGTCCGATCGACTTGAAATTTGAAACGTGGCCTAACAGGGTTTCGGCCTTCCCCCCATGCTCGCCAATCGCGGCGCACCATGGGGGGATCCAGGCCTTTTCGCCTTAATGTTAAAACAAAAACGCGCGAATATCTCGGAAACGGTTCGATAGAATGTCGCAAATTTAATTGGAAAGGGCTCATTATTTTTGCCTACAAACCCTCGAAATTTGGTGGTCCTAGCTTCCATTGTTTTTTTATGGCGAATTTTTGAGTGTTTAAAAAATAGCCCAAAAATCGAACGGAAATTCCCTACAGAAACTCCATTCGCGAATTTTAAAATCCGAGATAGCCAAAATGTTGCTCTCGAAGGGTACATCAATTTAAAAAAACGTTTCTCTCTAAGCCCAATAGGACCCGACTTTCATAGGGTCAAAGTTCACGAATTTGACACATTTCGGCCGTGACAATTCCCTATAACCGTTGCACCGAATTTCAAACCGCTCACACAGTACTTCCCATTGAGACACATGAACAATCCCCCGCAAGCGTTTTCTCTTAGCTCAAATTTGACCCCGGCGCAAGCGTCCGAAGTTTCGATGGGGTCACGGAAATGGGCCAAAATTAGACCCCCCATATCTCGGGCCCTAATTGTCCGATCGACTTGAAATTTGAAACGTCGCCTAACAGGGTTTCGGCCTTCCTCCCCATACTCGCCAATCGCGGCTCACCATGGGGGTCCGGGCCTTTTCGCCGTAATGGTAAAACAAAAACTCGCGAATATCTCCGAAACGGTTCGATAGAATATCGCAAATTTTGGTGTGAAAGGGCTCCCTATTTTTACCTACAAACCCTCCAAATTTGGTGGTCCTAGTTTCCATTGTTTTTTTATGGCGAATTTTTGAAAGTTTAAAAGATAACCCAAAAATCGAACGGAAATTCCCTACAGAAACTCCATTCGCCAATTTTAAAAATCCGAGATAGCCAAAATGTTGCTCTCGAAGGGTACATCAATTTAAAAAAACGTTTCTCTCTAAGCCCAATAGGACCCGACTTTCATAGGGTCAAGGTTCACGAAATTGACACATTTCGGCCGCGACAATTCCCTATAACCGTTGCACCGAATTTCAAACCGCTCACACAGTACTTCCCATTGGGACACATGAACAATCCCCCGCAAGCGTTTTCTCGTAGCTCAAATTTGACCCCGGCGCAAGCGTCCGAAATTTCGATAGGGTCACGGAAATGGACCAAATTTTGACCCCCCATATCTCGGGTCCTAATTGTCCGATCGACTTGAAATTTGAAACGTGGCCTAACAGGGTTTCGGCCTTCCTCCCCATGCTCGCCAATCGCGGCGCATCATGGGGGGGGGGTCCAGGCCTTTTCGCCTTAATGTTAAAACAAAAACTCGCGAATATCTCGGAAACAATTCGATAGAATGTCGCAAATTTGGTGTGAAAGGGCTGCCTATTTTTACCTACAAACCCTCCAAATTTGGTGGTCCTAGCTTCCATAGTTTTTTTATGGCGAATTTTTGAATGTTTAAAAAATAGCCCAAAAATCGAACGGAAATTCCCTACAGAAACTCCATTCACGAATTTTAAAAATCCGAGATAGCCAAAATGTTGCTCTCGAAGGGTACATCAATTTAAAAAAACGTTTCTCTCTAGGCCCAATAGGACCCGACTTTCATAGGGTCAAAGTTCACGAATTTGACACATTTCGGCCGCGACAATTCCCTATAACCGTTGCACCGAATTTCAATCCGCTCACACAGTACTTCCCATTGGGACACATGAACAATCCCCCGCAAGCGTTTTCTCGTAGCTCAAATTTGACCCCGGCGCAAGCGTCCGAAATTTCGATAGGGTCACGGAAATGGGCCAAACTTTGACCCCCCATATTTCGGGACCTAATTGTCCGATGGACTAGAAATTTGAAACGCGGCCTAAAAGGGTTTCGGCCTTCGTCCCCATGCTCGCCAATCGTGGCTCACCATGGGGGGTCCGGGCCTTTTCGCAGTAATGTTAAAACAAAAACTCGCGAATATCTCCGAAACGGTTCGATAGAATGTCGCAAATTTTGGTGTGAAAGGGCTCCCTATTTTTACCTACAAACCCTCCAAATTCGGTGGTCCTAGCTTCCATAGTTTTTTTATGGCGAATTTTTGAATGTTTAAAAAATAGCCCAAAAATTGAACGGAAATTCCCTACAGAAACTCCATTCGCGAATTTTAAAAATCCGAGATAGCCAAAATGTTGCTCTCGAAGAGTACATCAATTTAAAAAAAAGTTTCTCTCTAGGCACAATAGGACCCGACTTTCATAGGGTCAAAGTTCACGAATTTGACACATTTCGGCCGCGACAATTCCCTATAACCGTTGCACCGAATTTCAATCCGCTCACACAGTAGTTCCCATTGGGACACATGAACAATCCCCCGCAAGCGTTTTCTCTTAGCTCAAATTTGACCCCGGCGCAAGCGTCCGAAATTTCGATGGGGTCACGGAAATGGGCCAAACTTAGACACCCCATATCTCGGGCCCTAATTGTCCGATCGACTTGAAATTTTGAACGTGGCCTAACAGGGTTTCGGTCTTCCTCCCCATGCTGGCCAATCGCGGCTCACCATGGGGGTCCGGGCCTTTTCGCCGTAATGGTAAAACAAAAACTCGCGAATATCTCCGAAACGGTTCGATAGAATATCGCAAATTTTGGGGTGAAAGGGCTCCCTATTTTTACCTACAAACCCTCCAAATTCGGTGGTCCTAGCTTATATAGTTTTTTTATGGCGAATTTTTGTAGGTTTAAAAATTAGCCCAAAAATCGAACGGAAATTCCCTACAGAAATTCCATTCGCGAATTTTAAAAATCCGAGATAGCCAAAATGTTGCTCTCGAAGAGTACATCAATTTAAAAAAAAGTTTCTCTCTAGGCACAATAGGACCCGACTTTCATAGGGTCAAAGTTCACGAATTTGACACATTTCGGCCGCGACAATTCCCTATAACCGTTGCACCGAATTTCAAACCGCTCACACAGTACTTCCCATTGGGACACATGAACAATCCCCCGCAAGCGTTTTCTCGTAGCTCAAATTTGACCCCGGCGCAAGCGTCCGAAATTTCGATAGGGTCACGGAAATGGGCCAAACTTTGACCCCCCATATTTCGGGACCTAATTGTCCGATGGACTTGAAATTTGAAACGCGGCCTAAAAGGGTTTCGGCCTTCGTCCCCATGCTCGCCAATCGTGGCTCACCATGGGGGGTCCAGGCCTTTTCGCCGTAATGTTAAAACAAAAACTCGCGAATATCTCGGAAACGGTTCGATAGAATGTCGCAAATTTTGGTGTGAAAGGGCTCCCTAATTTTACCTACAAACCCTCCAAATTCGGTGGTCCTAGCTTCCATAGTTTTTTTATGGCGAATTTTTGAATGTTTAAAAAATAGCCCAAAAATCGAACGGAAATTCCCTACAGAAATTCCATTCGCGAATTTTAAAAATCCGAGATAGCCAAAATGTTGCTCTCGAAGAGTACATCAATTTAAAAAAAAGTTTCTCTCTAGGCACAATAGGACCCGACTTTCATAGGGTCAAAGTTCACGAATTTGACACATTTCGGCCGCGACAATTCCCTATAACCGTTGCACCGAATTTCAATCCGCTCACACAGTACTTCCCATTGGGACACATGAACAATCCCCCGCAAGCGTTTTCTCGTAGCTGAAATTTGACCCCGGCGCAAGCGTCCGAAATTTCGATAGGGTCACGGAAATGGGCCAAACTATGACCCCCCATATTTCGGGACCTAATTGTCCGATGGACTAGAAATTTGAAACGCGGCCTAAAAGGGTTTTGGCCTTCGTCCCCATGCTCGCCAATCGTGGCTCACCATGGGGGGTCCGGTCCTTTTCGCCGTAATGTTAAAACAAAAACTCGCGAATATCTCCGAAACGGTTCGATAGAATGTCGCAAATTTTGGTGTGAAAGGGCTCCCTATTTTTACCTACAAACCCTGCAAATTCGGTTGTCCTAGCTTCCATAGTTTTTTTATGGCGAATTTTTGAATGTTTAAAAAATAGCCCAAAAATCGAACGGAAATTCCCTACAGAAACTCCATTCGCGAATTTAAAAAATCCGAGATAGCCAAAATATTGCTCTCGAAGAGTACATCAATTTAAAAAAAAAGTTTCTCTCTAGGCACAATAGGACCCGACTTTCATAGGGTCAAAGTTCACGAATTTGACACATTTCGGCCGCGACAATTCCCTATAACCGTTGCACCGAATTTCAATCCGCTCACACAGTAGTTCCCATTGGGACACATGAACAATCCCCCGCAAGCGTTTTCTCTTAGCTCAAATTTGACCCCGGCGCAAGCGTCCGAAATTTCGTTGGGGTCACGGAAATGGGCCAAACTTAGACACCCCATATCTCGGGCCCTAATTGTCCGATCGACTTGAAATTTTGAACGTGGCCTAACAGGGTTTCGGCCTTCCTCCCCATGCTCGCCAATCGCGGCTCACCATGGGGGTCCGGGCCTTTTCGCCGTAATGGTAAAACAAAAACTCGCGAATATCTCCGAAACGGTTCGATAGAATATCGCAAATTTTGGGGTGAAAGGGCTCCCTATTTTTACCTACAAACCCTCCAAATTCGGTGGTCCTAGCTTATATAGTTTTTTTATGGCGAATTTTTGTAGGTTTAAAAATTAGCCCAAAAATCGAGCGGAAATTCCCTACAGAAATTCCATTCGCGAATTTTAAAAATCCGAGATAGCCAAAATGTTGCTCTCGAAGAGTACATCAATTTAAAAAAAAGTTTCTCTCTAGGCACAATAGGACCCGACTTTCATAGGGTCAAAGTTCACGAATTTGACACATTTCGGCCGCGACAATTCCCTATAACCGTTGCACCGAATTTCAATCCGCTCACACAGTACTTCTGATTGGGACACATGAACAATCCCCCGCAAGCGTTTTCTCTTAGCTCAAATTTGACCCCGGCGCAAGCGTCCGAAATTTCGATGGGGTCACGGAAATGGGCCAAACATAGACACCCCATATCTCGGGCCCTAATTGTCCGATCGACTTGAAATTTTGAACGTGGCCTAACAGGGTTTCGGCCTTCCTCCCCATGCTCGCCAATCGCGGCTCACCATGGGGGTCCGGGCCTTTTCGCCGTAATGGTAAAACAAAAACTCGCGAATATCTCCGAAACGGTTCGATAGAATATCGCAAATTTTGGTGTGAAAGGGCTCCCTATTTTTACCTAAAACCCTCCAAATTCCGTGGTCCTAGCTTCCATAGTTTTTTTATGGCGAATTTTTGTAGGTTTAAAAAATAGCCCAAAAATCGAACGGAAATTCCCTACAGAAACTCCATTCGCGAATTTTAAAAATCCGAGATAGCCAAAATGTTGCTCCCGAAGGGTACATCAATTTAAAAAAACGTTTCTCTCTAGGCCCAATAGGACCCGACTTTCATAGGGTCAAAGTTCACGAATTTGACACATTTCGGCCGCGACAATTCCCTATAACCGTTGCACCGAATTTCAAACCGCTCACACAGTACTTCCCATTGGGACACATGAACAATCCCCCGCAAGCGTTTTCTCGTAGCTCAAATTTGACCCCGGCGCAAGCGTCCGAAATTTCGATAGGGTCACGGAAATGGGCCAAACTTTGACCCCCCATATTTCGGGACCTAATTGTCCGATGGACTTGAAATTTGAAACGCGGCCTAAAAGGGTTTCGGCCTTCGTCCCCATGCTCGCCAATCGTGGCTCACCATGGGGGGTCCAGACCTTTTCGCCGTAATGTTAAAACAAAAACTCGCGAATATCTCGGAAACGGTTCGATAGAATGTCGCAAATTTTGGTGTGAAAGGGCTCCCTATTTTTACCTACAAACCCTCCAAATTCGGTGGTCCTAGCTTCCATAGTTTTTTTATGGCGAATTTTTGAATGTTTAAAAAATAGCCCAAAAATCGAACGGAAATTCCCTACAGAAATTCCATTCGCGAATTTTAAAAATCCGAGATAGCCAAAATGTTGCTCTCGAAGAGTACATCAATTTAAAAAAAAGTTTCTCTCTAGGCACAATAGGACCCGACTTTCATAGGGTCAAAGTTCACGAATTTGACACATTTCGGCCGCGACAATTCCCTATAACCGTTGCACCGAATTTCAATCCGCTCACACAGTACTTCCCATTGGGACACATGAACAATCCCCCGCAAGCGTTTTCTCGTAGCTCAAATTTGACCCCGGCGCAAGCGTCCGAAATTTCGATAGGGTCACGGAAATGGGCCAAATTATGACCCCCCATATTTCGGGACCTAATTGTCCGATGGACTAGAAATTTGAAACGCGGCCTAAAAGGGTTTTGGCCTTCGTCCCCATGCTCGCCAATCGTGGCTCACCATGGGGGGTCCGGTCCTTTTCGCCGTAATGGTAAAACAAAAACTCGCGAATATCTCCGAAACGGTTCGATAGAATATCGCAAATTTTGGGGTGAAAGGGCTCCCTATTTTTACCTACAAACCCTCCATATTCGGTGGTCCTAGCTTATATAGTTTTTTTATGGCGAATTTTTGTAGGTTTAAAAATTAGCCCAAAAATCGAACGGAAATTCCCTACAGAAATTCCATTCGCGAATTTTAAAAATCCGAGATAGCCAAAATGTTGCTCTCGAAGAGTACATCAATTTAAAAAAAAGTTTCTCTCTAGGCACTATAGGACCCGACTTTCATAGGGTCAAAGTTCACGAATTTGACACATTTCGGCCGCGACAATTCCCTATAACCGTTGCACCGAATTTCAATCCGCTCACACAGTACTTCTGATTGGGACACATGAACAATCCCCCGCAAGCGTTTTCTCTTAGCTCAAATTTGACCCCGGCGCAAGCGTCCGAAATTTCGATGGGGTCACGGAAATGGGCCAAACATAGACACCCCATATCTCGGGCCCTAATTGTCCGATCGACTTGAAATTTTGAACGTGGCCTAACAGGGTTTCGGCCTTCCTCCCCATGCTCGCCAATCGCGGCTCACCATGGGGGTCCGGGCCTTTTCGCCGTAATGGTAAAACAAAAACTCGCGAATATCTCCGAAACGGTTCGATAGAATATCGCAAATTTTGGTGTGAAAGGGCTCCCTATTTTTACCTACAAACCCTCCAAATTCCGTGGTCCTAGCTTCCATAGTTTTTTTATGGCGAATTTTTGTAGGTTTAAAAAATAGCCCAAAAATCGAACGGAAATTCCCTACAGAAACTCCATTCGCGAATTTTAAAAATCCGAGATAGCCAAAATGTTGCTCCCGAAGGGTACATCAATTTAAAAAAACGTTTCTCTCTAGGCCCAATAGGACCCGACTTTCATAGGGTCAAAGTTCACGAATTTGACACATTTCGGCCGCGACAATTCCCTATAACCGTTGCACCGAATTTCAAACCGCTCACACAGTACTTCCCATTGGGACACATGAAGAATCCCCCGCAAGCGTTTTCTCGTAGCTCAAATTTGACCCCGGCGCAAGCGTCCGAAATTTCGATAGGGTCACGGAAATGGGCCAAACTTTGACCCCCCATATTTCGGGACCTAATTGTCCGATGGACTTGAAATTTGAAACGCGGCCTAAAAGGGTTTCGGCCTTCGTCCCCATGCTCGCCAATCGTGGCTCACCATGGGGGGTCCAGGCCTTTTCGCCGTAATGTTAAAACAAAAACTCGCGAATATCTCGGAAACGGTTCGATAGAATGTCGCAAATTTTGGTGTGAAAGGGCTCCCTATTTTTACCTACAAACCCTCCAAATTCGGTGGTCCTAGCTTCCATAGTTTTTTTATGGCGAATTTTTGAATGTTTAAAAAATAGCCCAAAAATCGAACGGAAATTCCCTACAGAAATTCCATTCGCGAATTTTAAAAATCCGAGATAGCCAAAATGTTGCTCTCGAAGAGTACATCAATTTAAAAAAAAGTTTCTCTCTAGGCACAATAGGACCCGACTTTCATAGGGTCAAAGTTCACGAATTTGACACATTTCGGCCGCGACAATTCCCTATAACCGTTGCACCGAATTTCAATCCGCTCACACAGTACTTCCCATTGGGACACATGAACAATCCCCCGCAAGCGTTTTCTCGTAGCTCAAATTTGACCCCGGCGCAAGCGTCCGAAATTTCGATAGGGTCACGGAAATGGGCCAAACTATGACCCCCCATATTTCGGGACCTAATTGTCCGATGGACTAGAAATTTGAAACGCGGCCTAAAAGGGTTTTGGCCTTCGTCCCCATGCTCGCCAATCGTGGCTCACCATGGGGGGTCCGGTCCTTTTCGCCGTAATGTTAAAACAAAAACTCGCGAATATCTCCGAAACGGTTCGATAGAATGTCGCAAATTTTGGTGTGAAAGGGCTCCCTATTTTTACCTACAAACCCTCCAAATTCGGTGGTCCTAGCTTCCATAGTTTTTTTATGGCGAATTTTTGAATGTTTAAAAAATAGCCCAAAAATCGAACGGAAATTCCCTACAGAAACTCCATTCGCGAATTTAAAAAATCCGAGATAGCCAAAATGTTGCTCTCGAAGAGTACATCAATTTAAAAAAAATGTTTCTCTCTAGGCACAATAGGACCCGACTTTCATAGGGTCAAAGTTCACGAATTTGACACATTTCGGCCGCGACAATTCCCTATAACCGTTGCACCGAATTTCAATCCGCTCACACAGTAGTTCCCATTGGGACACATGAACAATCCCCCGCAAGCGTTTTCTCTTAGCTCAAATTTGACCCCGGCGCAAGCGTCCGAAATTTCGATGGGGTCACGGAAATGGGCCAAACTTAGACACCCCATATCTCGGGCCCTAATTGTCCGATCGACTTGAAATTTTGAACGTGGCCTAACAGGGTTTCGGCCTTCCTCCCCATGCTCGCCAATCGCGGCTCACCATGGGGGTCCGGGCCTTTTCGCCGTAATGGTAAAACAAAAACTCGCGAATATCTCCGAAACGGTTCGATAGAATATCGCAAATTTTGGGGTGAAAGGGCTCCCTATTTTTACCTACAAACCCTCCAAATTCGGTGGTCCTAGCTTATATAGTTTTTTTATGGCGAATTTTTGTAGGTTTAAAAATTAGCCCAAAAATCGAACGGAAATTCCCTACAGAAATTCCATTCGCGAATTTTAAAAATCCGAGATAGCCAAAATGTTGCTCTCGAAGAGTACATCAATTTAAAAAAAAGTTTCTCTCTAGGCACAATAGGACCCGACTTTCATAGGGTCAAAGTTCACGAATTTGACACATTTCGGCCGCGACAATTCCCTATAACCGTTGCACCGAATTTCAATCCGCTCACACAGTACTTCTGATTGGGACACATGAACAATCCCCCGCAAGCGTTTTCTCTTAGCTCAAATTTGACCCCGGCGCAAGCGTCCGAAATTTCGATGGGGTCACGGAAATGGGCCAAACATAGACACCCCATATCTCGGGCCCTAATTGTCCGATCGACTTGAAATTTTGAACGTGGCCTAACAGGGTTTCGGCCTTCCTCCCCATGCTCGCCAATCGCGGCTCACCATGGGGGTCCGGGCTTTTTCGCCGTAATGGTAAAACAAAAACTCGCGAATATCTCCGAAACGGTTCGATAGAATATCGCAAATTTTGGTGTGAAAGGGCTCCCTATTTTTACCTACAAACCCTCCAAATTCCGTGGTCCTAGCTTCCATAGTTTTTTTATGGGGAATTTTTGTAGGTTTAAAAAATAGCCCAAAAATCGAACGGAAATTCCCTACAGAAACTCCATTCGCGAATTTTAAAAATCCGAGATAGCCAAAATGTTGCTCCCGAAGGGTACATCAATTTAAAAAAACGTTTCTCTCTAGGCCCAATAGGACCCGACTTTCATAGGGTCAAAGTTCACGAATTTGACACATTTCGGCCGCGACAATTCCCTATAACCGTTGCACCGAATTTCAAACCGCTCACACAGTACTTCCCATTGGGACACATGAACAATCCCCCGCAAGCGTTTTATCGTAGCTCAAATTTGACCCCGGCGCAAGCGTCCAAAATTTCGATAGGGTCACGGAAATGGGCCAAACTTTGACCCCCCATATTTCGGGACCTAATTGTCCGATGGACTTGAAATTTGAAACGCGGCCTAAAAGGGTTTCGGCCTTCGTCCCCATGCTCGCCAATCGTGGCTCACAATGGGGGGTCCAGGCCTTTTCGCCGTAATGTTAAAACAAAAACTCGAGAATATCTCCGAAACGGTTCGATAGAATGTCGCAAATTTTGGTGTGAAAGGGCTCCCTATTTTTACCTACAAACCCTCCAAATTCGGTGGTCCTAGCTTCCATAGTTTTTTTATGGCGAATTTTTGAATGTTTAAAAAATAGCCCAAAAATCGAACGGAAATTCCCTACAGAAATTCCATTCGCGAATTTTAAAAATCCGAGATAGCCAAAATGTTGCTCTCGAAGAGTACATCAATTTAAAAAAAAGTTTCTCTCTAGGCACAATAGAACCCGACTTTCATAGGGTCAAAGTTCACGAATCTGACACATTTCGACCGCGACAATTCCCTATAACCGTTGCACCTAATTTCAAACCGCTCACACAGTACTTCCCATTGAGAAACATGAACAATTCCCCGCAAGCGTTTTCTCTTAGCTCAAATTTGACCCCGGCGCAAGCGTCCGAAATTTCGATGGGGTCACGGAAATGGGCCAAATTTAGACACCCCATATCTCGGGCCCTAATTGTCCGATCGACTTGAAATTTTGAACGTGGCCTAACAGGGTTTCGGCCTTCCTCCCCATGCTCGCGAATCGCGGCTCACCATGGGGGTCCGGGCCTTTTCGCCGTAATGGTAAAACAAAAACTCGCGTATATCTCCGAAACGGTTCGATAGAATATCGCAAATTTTGGTGTGAAAGGGCTCCCTATTTTTACCTACAAACCCTCCAAATTCGGTGGTCCTAGCTTCCTTAGTTTTTTTATGGCGAATTTTTGAATGTTTAAAAAATAGCCCAAAAATCGAACGGAAATTCCCTACAGAAACTCCATTCGTGAATTTTAAAAATCCGAGATAGCCAAAATGTTGCTCTCGAAGAGTACATCAATTTAAAAAAAAAGTTTCTATCTAGGCCCAATAAGACCCGACATTCATAGGGTCAAAGTTCACGAATTTGACACATTTCGGCCGCGGCAATTCCCTATAACCGTTGCACCGAATTTCAAACCGCTCACACAGTACTTCCCATTGAGACACATGAACAATCCCCCGCAAGCGTTTTCTCTTAGCTCAAATTTGATACCGGCGCAAGCGTCCGAAATTTCGATGGGGTCACGGAAATGGGCCAAAATTAGACCCCCCATATCTCGGGCCCTAATTGTCCGATCGACTTGAAATTTGAAACGTCGCCTAACAGGGTTTCGGCCTTCCTCCCCATACTCGCCAATCGCGGCTCACCATGGGGGTCCGGGCCTTTTCGCCGTAATGGTAAAACAAAAACTCGCAAATATCTCCGAAACGGTTCGATAGAATATCGCAAATTTTGGTGTGAAAGGGCTCCCTATTTTTACCTACAAACCCTCCAAATTTGGTGGTCCTAGCTTCCATTGTTTTTCTATGGCGAATTTTTGAAAGTTTAAAAAATAGCCCAAAAATCGAACGGAAATTCCCTACAGAAACTCCATTCGCGAATTTTAAAAATCCGAGATAGCCAAAATGTTGTTCTCGAAGGGTACATCAATTTAAAAAAACGTTTCTCTCTAGGCCCAATAGGACCCGACTTTCATAGGGTCAAAGTTCACGAATTTGACACATTTCGGCCGCGACAATTCCCTATAACCGTTGCACCGAATTTCAAACCGCTCACACAGTACTTCCCATTGCGACACATGAACAATCCCCCTCAAGCGTTTTCTCGTAGCTCAAATTTGACCATGGCGCAAGCGTCCGAAATTTCGATGGGGTCACGGAAATGGGCCAATCTTTGACCCCCCATATCTCGGGTCCTAATTGTCCGATCGACTTGAAATTTGAAACGTGGCCTAACAGGGTTTCGGCCTTCCTCCCCATGCTCGCCAATCGCGGCGCATCATGGGGGGGGGTCCAGGCCTTTTCGCCTTAATGTTAAAACAAAAACTCGCGAATATCTCGGAAACAGTTCGATAGAATGTCGCAAATTTGGTGTGAAAGGGCTGCCTATTTTTACCTACAAACCCTCCAAATTTGGTGGTCCTAGCTTCCATAGTTTTTTTATGGCGAATTTTTGAAAGTTTAAAAAGTAGCCCAAAAATCGAACGGAAATTCCCTACAGAAACTCCATTCGCGAATTTTACAAATCCGAGATAGCCAAAATGTTGCTCTCGAAGAGTACATCAATTTAAAAAAAAGTTTCTCTATAGGCCCAATAGGACCCGACTTTCATAGGGTCAAAGTTCACGAATTTGACACATTTCGGCCGTGACAATTCCCTATAATCGTTGCACCGAATTTCAAACCGCTCACACAGTACTTCCCATTGAGACACATGAACAATCCACCGCAAGCGTTTTCTCTTAGCTCAAATTTGACCCCGGCGCAAGCGTCCGAAATTTCGATGGGGTCACGGAAATGGGCCAAAATTAGACCCCCCATATCTCGGGCCCTAAATGTCCGATCGACTTGAAATTTGAAACGTCGCCTAACAGGGTTTCGGCCTTCCTCCCCATACTCGCCAATCGCGGCTCACCATGGGGGTCCGGGCCTTTTCGCCGTAATGGTAAAACAAAAACTCGCAAATATCTCCGAAACGGTTCGATAGAATATCGCAAATTTTGGTGTGAAAGGGCTCCCTATTTTTACCTACAAACCCTCCAAATTTGGTGGTTCTAGCTTCCATTGTTTTTCTATGGCGAATTTTTGAAAGTTTAAAAAATAGCCCAAAAATCGAACGGAAATTCCCTACAGAAACTCCATTCGCGAATTTTAAAAATCCGAGATAGCCAAAATGTTGTTCTCGAAGGGTACATCAATTTAAAAAAACGTTTCTCTCTAGGCCCAATAGGACCCGACTTTCATAGGGTCAAAGTTCACGAATTTGACACATTTCGGCCGCGACAATTCCCTATAACCGTTGCACCGAATTTCAAACCGCTCACACAGTACTTCCCATTGCGACACATGAACAATCCCCCTCAAGCGTTTTCTCGTAGCTCAAATTTGACCATGGCGCAAGCGTCCGAAATTTCGATGGGGTCACGGAAATGGGCCAATCTTTGACCCCCCATATCTCGGGTCCTAATTGTCCGATCGACTTGAAATTTGAAACGTGGCCTAACAGGGTTTCGGCCTTCCTCCCCATGCTCGCCAATCGCGGCGCATCATGGGGGGGTCCAGGCCTTTTCGCCTTAATGTTAAAACAAAAACTCGCGAATATCTCGGAAACAATTCGATAGAATGTCGCAAATTTGGTGTGAAAGGGCTGCCTATTTTTACCTACAAACCCTCCAAATTTGGTGGTCCTAGCTTCCATAGTTTTTTTATGGCGAATTTTTGAAAGTTTAAAAAATAGCCCAAAAATCGAACGGAAATTCCCTACAGAAACTCCATTCGCGAATTTTAAAAATCCGACATAGCCAAAATGTTGCTCTCGAAGAGTACATCAATTTAAAAAAAAAGTTTCTCTCTAGGCACAATAGGACCCGACTTTCATAGGGTCAAAGTTCACGAATTTGACACATTTCGACCGCGACAATTCGCTATAACCGTTGCACCGAATTTCAAACCGCTCACACAGTACTTCCCATTGAGACACATGAACAATTCCCCGCAAGCGTTTTCTCTTAGCTCAAATTTGACCCCGGTGCAAGCGTCCGAAATTTCGATGGGGTCACGGAAATGCGCCAAACTTAGACACCCCATATCTCGGGCCCTAATTGTCCGATCGACTTGAAATTTTGAACGTGGCCTAACAGGGTTTCGGCCTTCCTCCCCATTCTCGCCAATCGCGGCTCACCATGGGTGTCCGGGCCTTTTCGCCGTAATGGTAAAACAAAAACTCGCGAATATCTCCGAAACGGTTCGATAGAATATCGCAAATTTTGGTGTGAAAGGGCTCCCTATTTTTACCTACAAACCCTCCAACTTCGGTGGTCCTAGCTTCCATAGTTTTTTTATGGCGAATTTTTGTAGGTTTAAAAAATAGCCCAAAAATAGAACGGAAATTCCCTACAGAAACTCCATTCGCGAATTTTAAAAATCCGAGATAGCCAAAATGTTGCTCTCGAAGGGTACATCAATTTAAAAAAACGTTTCTCTCTAGGCCCAATAGGACCCGACTTTCATAGGGTCAAATTTCACGAATTTGACACATTTCGGCCGCGACAATTCCCTATAACCGTTGCACCGAATTTCAATCCGCTCACACAGTACTTCCCATTGGGACACATGAACAATCCCCCGCAAGCGTTTTCTCTTAGCTCAAATTTGACCCCGGCGCAAGCGTCCGAAATTTCGATGGGGTCACGGAAATGGGCCAAACTTAGACACCCCATATCTCGGGCCCTAATTGTCCGATCGACTTGAAATTTTGAACGTGGCCTAACAGGGTTTCGGCCTTCCTCCCCATGCTCGCCAATCGCGGCTCACCATGGGGGTCCGGGCCTTTTCGCCGTAATGGTAAAACAAAAACTCGCGAATATCTCCGAAACGGTTCGATAGAATATCGCAAATTTTGGTGTGAAAGGGCTCCCTATTTTTACCTACAAACCCTCCAAATTCGGTGGTCCTAGCTTCCATAGTTTTTTATGGCGAATTTTTGTAGGTTTAAAAAATAGCCCAAAAATCGAACGGAAATTCCCTACAGAAACTCCATTCGCGAATTTTAAAAATCCGAGATAGCCAAAATGTTGCTCTCGAAGGGTACATCAATTTAAAAAAACGTTTCTCTCTAGGCCCAATAGGACCCGACTTTCGTAGGGTCAAAGTTCACGAATTTGACACATTTCGGCCGCGACAATTACCTATAACCGTTGCACCGAATTTCAATCCGCTCACACAGTACTTCCCATTGGGACACATGAAGAATCCCCCGCAAGCGTTTTCTCTTAGCTCAAATTTGACCCCGGCGCAAGCGTCCGAAATTTCGATGGGGTCACGGAAATGGGCCAAACTTAGACACCCCATATCTCGGGCCCTAATTGTCCGATCGACTTGAAATTTTGAACGTGGCCTAACAGGGTTTCGGCCTTCCTCCCCATGCTCGCCAATCGCGGCTCACCATGGGGGTCCGGGCCTTTTCGCCGTAATGGTAAAACAAAAACTCGCGAATATCTCCGAAACGGTTCGATAGAATATCGCAAATTTTGGTGTGAAAGGGCTCCCTATTTTTACCTACAAACCCTCCGAATTCGGTGGTCCTAGCTTCCATAGTTTTTTTATGGCGAATTTTTGTAGGTTTAAAAAGTAGCCCAAAAATCGAACGGAAATTCCCTACAGAAACTCCATTCGCGAATTTTAAAAATCCGAGATAGCCAAAATGTTGCTCTCAAAGGGTACATCAATTTAAAAAAACGTTTCTCTCTAGGCCCAATAGGACCCGACTTTCATAGAGCCAAAGTTCACGAATTTGACACATTTCGGCCGCGACAATTCCCTATAACCGTTGTACCGAATTTCAAACCGCTCACACAGTACTTCCCATTGGGATACATGAACAATCCCCCGCAAGCGTTTTCTCGTAGCTCAAATTTGACCCCGGCGCAAGCGTCCGAAATTTCGATAGGGTCACGGAAATGGGCCAAACTTTAACCCCCCATATTTCGGGACCTAATTGTCCGATGGACTTGAAATTTGAAACGCGGCCTAAAAGGGTTTCGGCCTTCGTCCCCATGCTCGCCAATCGTGGCTCACCATGGGGGGTCCAGGCCTTTTCGCCGTAATGTTAAAACAAAAACTCGCGAATATCTCCGAAACGGTTCGATAGAATGTCGCAAATTTTGGTGTGAAAGGGCTCCCTATTTTTACCTACAAACCCTCCAAATTCGGTGGTCCTAGCTTCCATAGTTTTTTATGGCGAATTTTTGAATGTTTAAAAAATAGCCCAAAAATCGAACGGAAATTCCCTACAGAAATTCCATTCGCGAATTTTAAAAATCCGAGATAGCCAAAATGTTGCTCTCCAAGAGTACATCAATTTAAAAAAAAGTTTCTCTCTAGGCCCAATAGGACCCGACTTTCGTAGGGTCAAAGTTCACGAATTTGACACATTTCGACCGCGACAATTCCCTATAACCGTTGCACCGAATTTCAAACCGCTCACACAGTACTTCCGATTGCGACACATGAACAATCCCCGTCAAGCGTTTTCTCATAGCTCAAATTTGACCCCGGCGCAAGCGTCCGAAATTTCGATGGGGTCACGGAATTGGGCCAAACTTAGACACCCCATATCTCGGGCCCTAATTGTCCGATCGACTTGAAATTTTGAACGTGGCCTAACAGGGTTTCGGCCTTCCTCCCCATGCTCGCCAATCGCGGCTCACCATGGGGGTCCGGGCCTTTTCGCCGTAATGGTAAAATAAAAACTCGCGAATATCTCCGAAACGGTTCGATAGAATATCGCAAATTTTGGTGTGAAAGGGCTCCCTATTTTTACCTACAAACCCTCCAAATTCGGTGGTCCTAGCTTCCATAGTTTTTTTATGGGGAATTTTTGTAGGTTTAAAAAATAGCCCAAAAATCGAACGGAAATTCCCTACAGAAACTCCATTCGCGAATTTTAAAAATCCGAGATAGCCAAAATGTTGCTCTCGAAGGGTACATCAATTTAAAAAAACGTTTCTCTCTAGGCCCAATAGGACCCGACTTTCATAGGGTCAAAGTTCACGAATTTGACACATTTCGGCCGCGACAATTCCCTATAACCGTTGCACCGAATTTCAAACCGCTCACACAGTACTTCCCATTGGGACACATGAAGAATCCCCCGCAAGCGTTTTCTCGTAGCTCAAATTTGACCCCGGCGCAAGCGTCCGAAATTTCGATAGGGTCACGGAAATGGGCCAAACTTTAACCCCCCCATATTTCGGGACCTAATTGTCCGATGGACTTGAAATTTGAAACGCGGCCTAAAAGGGTTTCGGCCTTCGTCCCCATGCTCGCCAATCGTGGCTCACCATGGGGGGTCCAGGCCTTTTCGCCTTAATGTTAAAACAAAAACTCGCGAATATCTCGGAAACAATTGGATAGAATGTCGCCAATTTGGTGTGAAAGGGCTGCCTATTTTTACCTACAAACCCTCCAAATTTGATGGTCCTAGCTTCCATAGTTTTTTTATGGCGAATTTTTGAAAGATTAAAAAATAGCCCAAAAATCGAACGGAAATTCCCTACAGAAACTCCATTCGCGAATTTTAAAAATCCGAGATAGACAAAATGTTGCTCTCGAAGAGTACATCAATTTAAAAAAAAAGTTTCTCTCTAGGCCCAATAGGACCCGACTTTCATAGGGTGAAAGTTCACGAATTTGACACATTTCGGCCGTGACAATTCCCTATAACCGTTGCACCGAATTTCAAACCGCTCACACACTACTTCCCATTGAGACACATGAACAATCCCCCGCAAGCGTTTTCTCTTAGCTCAAATTTGACCCCGGCGCAAGCGTCCGAAATTTCGATGGGGTCACGGAAATGGGCCAAAATTAGACCCCCCATATCTCGGGCCCTAATTGTCCGATCGACTTGAAATTTGAAACGTCGCCTAACAGGGTTTCGG
Organism: Stegodyphus dumicola; assembly: GCF_044657685.1. Lineage (NCBI taxonomy): Eukaryota > Metazoa > Arthropoda > Arachnida > Araneae > Eresidae > Stegodyphus > Stegodyphus dumicola. Next base: position 2,213,179 of record NC_140770.1, read on the forward strand.
CCTTCCTCCCCATACTCGCCAATCGCGGCTCACCATGGGGGTCCGGGCCTTTTCGCCGTAATGGTAAAACAAAAACTCGCGAATATCTCCGAAACGGTTCGATAGAATATCGCAAATTTTGGTGTGAAAGGGCTCCCTATTTTTACCTACAAACCCTCCAAATTTGGTGGTCCTAGCTTCCATTGTTTTTTTATGGCGAATTTTTGAATGTTTAAAAAATAGCCCAAAAATCGAACGGAAATTCCCTACAGAAACTCCATTCGCGAATTTTAAAAATCCGAGATAGCCAAAATGTTGCTCTCGAAGGGTACATCAATTTAAAAAAACGTTTCTCTCTAGCCCCAATAGGACCCGACTTTCATAGGGTCAAAGTTCACGAATTTGACACATTTCGGCCGCGACAATTCCCTATAACCGTTGCACCGAATTTCAAACCGCTCACACAGTACTTCCCATTGGGACACATGAACAATCCCCCGCAAGCGTTTTCTCGTAGCTCAAATTTGACCCCGGCGCAAGCGTCCGAAATTTCGATAGGGTCACGGAAATGGGCCAAACTTTGACCCCCCATATCTCGGGCCCTAATTGTCCGATCGACTTGAAATTTGAAACGTGGCCTAACAGGGTTTCGGCCTTCATCCCCATGCTCGCCAATCGCGGCTCACCATGGGGGGTCCAGGCTTTTTCGCCGTAATATTAAAACAAAAACTCGCGAATATCTCCGAAACGGTTCGATAGAATGTCGCCAATTTTGGTGTGAAAGGGCTCCCTATTTTTACCTTCAAACCCTCCAAATTCGGTGGTCCTAGCTTCCACAGTTTTTTTATGGCGAATTTTTGAATGTTTAAAAAATAGCCCAAAAATCGAACGGAAATTCCCTACAGAAATTCCATTCGCGAATTTTAAAAATCCGAGATAGCCAAAATGTTGCTCTCGAAGAGTACATCAATTTAAAAAAAAGTTTCTCTCTAGGCACAATAGGACCCGAATTTCATAGGGTCAAAGTTCACGAATTGACACATTTCGACCGCGACAATTCCCTATAACCGTTGCACCTAATTTCAAACCGCTCACACAGTACTTCCCATTGGGACACATAAACAATCCCCCGCAAGCGTTTTCTCGTAGCTCAAATTTGACCCCCGCGCAAGCGTCCGAAATTTCGATAGGGTCACGGAAATGGGCCAAATTTTGACCCCCCATATCTCGGGCCCTAATTGTCCGATCGACTTGAAATTTGAAACGTCGCCTAACAGGGTTTCGGCCTTCCTCCCCATACTCGCCAATCGCGGCTCACCATGGGGGTCCGGGCCTTTTCGCCGTAATGGTAAAACAAAAACTCGCGAATATCTCCGAAACGGTTCGATAGAATATCGCAAATTTTGGTGCGAAAGGGCTCCCTATTTTTACCTACAAACCCTCCAAATTTGGTGGTCCTAGCTTCCATTGTTTTTTTATGGCGAATTTTTGAAAGTTTAAAAAATAGCCCAAAAATCGAATGGAAATTCCCTACAGAAACTCCATTCGCGAATTTTAAAAATCCGAGATAGCCAAAATGTTGCTCTCGAAGGGTACATCAATTAAAAAAAACGTTTCTCTCTAGGCCCAATAGGACCCGACTTTCATAGGGTAAAAGTTCACGAATTTGACACATTTCGGCCGCGACAATTCCCTATAACCGTTGCACCGAATTTCAAACCGCTCACACAGTACTTCCCATTGGGACACATGAACAATCCCCCGCAAGCGTTTTCTCGTAGCTCAAATTTGACTCCGGCGCAAGCGTCCGAAATTTCGATGGGGTCACGGAAATGGGCCAAACTTTGACCCCCCATATCTCGGGTCCTAATTGTCCGATCGACTTGAAATTTGAAACGTGGCCTAACAGGTTTCGGCCTTCCTCCCCATGCTCGCCAATCGCGGCGCATCATGGGGGGGTCCAGGTCTTTTCGCCTTAATGTTAAAACAAAAACTCGCGATCATCTCGGAAACAATTCGATAGAATGTCGCAAAATTGGTGTGAAAGGGCTGCCTATTTTTACCTACAAACCCTCCAAATTTGGTGGTCCTAGCTTCCATAGTTTTTTTATGGCGAATTTTTGAAAGATTAAAAAATAGCCCAAAAATCGAACGGAAATTCCCTACAGAAACTCCATTCGCGAATTTTATAAATCCGAGATAGCCAAAATGTTGCTCTCGAAGAGTACATCAATTTAAAAAAAAAAGTTTCTCTCTAGGCCCAATAGGACCCGACTTTCATAGGGTCAAAGTTCACGAATTTGACACATTTCGGCCGTGACAATTCCCTATAACCGTTGCACCGAATTTCAAACCGCTCACACAGTACTTCCCATTGAGACACATGAACAATCCCCCGCAAGCGTTTTCACTTAGCTCAAATTTGACCCCGGCGCAAGCGTCCGAAATTTCGATGGGGTCACGGAAATGGGCCAAACTTTGACCCCCCATATCTCGGGTCCTAATTGTCCGATCGACTTGAAATTTGAAACGTGGCCTAACAGGGTTTCGGCCTTGCTCCCCATGCTCGCCAATCACGGCGCATCATGGGGGGGTCCAGGCCTTTTCGACTTAATGTTAAAACAAAAACTCGCGAACATCTCGGAAACAATTCGATAGAATGTCGCAAATTTGGTGTGAAAGGGCTGCCTATTTTTACCTACAATCCCTCCAAATTTGGTGGTCCTAGCTTCCATAGTTTTTTTATGGCGAATTTTTGAAAGATTAAAAAATAGCCCAAAAATCGAACGGAAATTCCCTACAGAAATTCCATTCGCGAATTTTAAAAATCCGAGATAGCCAAAATGTTGCTCTCGAAGAGTACATCAATTTAAAAAAAAGTTTCTCTCTAGGCACAATAGGACCCGACTTTCATAGGGTCAAAGTTCACGAATTGACACATTTCGACCGCGACAATTCCCTATAACCGTTCCACCTAATTTCAAATCGCTCACACAGTACTTCCCATTGAGACACATGAACAATTCCCCGCAAGCGTTTTCTCTTAGCTCAAATTTGACCCCGGCGCAAGCGTCCGAAATTTCGATGGGGTCACGGAAATGGGCAAAACTTAGACACCCCATATCTCGGGCCGTAATTGTCCGATCGACTTGAAATTTTGAACGTGGCCTAACAGGGTTTCGGCCTTCCTCCCCATGCTCGCCAATCGCGGCTCACCATGGGGGTCCGGGCCTTTTCGCCGTAATGGTAAAACAAAAACTCGCGAATATCTCCGAAACGGTTCGATAGAATATCGCAAATTTTGGTGTGAAAGGGCTCCATATTTTTACCTACAAACCCTCCAAATTCGGTGGTCCTAGCTTCCATAGTTTTTTTATGGCGAATTTTTGAATGTTTAAAAAATAGCCCAAAAATCGAACGGAAATTCCCTACAGAAATTCCATTCGCGAATTTTAAAAATCCGAGATAGCCAAAATGTTGCTCTCGAAGAGTACATCAATTTAAAAAAAAGTTTCTCTCTAGGCACAATAGGACCCGACTTTCATAGGGTCAAAGTTCACGAATTGACACATTTCGACCGCGACAATTCCCTATAACCGTTGCACCTAATTTCAAATCGCTCACACAGTACTTCCCATTGAGACACATGAACAATCCCCCTCAAGCGTTTTCTCGTAGCTCAAATTTGATCCCGGCGCAAGCGTCCGAAATTTCGATGGGGTCACGGAAATGGGCCAAACTTTGACCCCCCATATCTCGGGTCCTAATTGTCCGATCGACTTGAAATTTGAAACGTGGCCTAACAGGGTTTCGGCCTTCCTCCCCATGCTCGCCAATTGCGGCGCATCATGGGGGGGTCCAGGCCTTTTCGCCTTAATGTTAAAACAAAAACTCGCGAATATCTCGGAAACAATTCGATAGAATGTCGCAAATTTGGTGTGAAAGGGCTGCCTATTGTTACCTACAAACCCTCCAAATTTGATGGTCGTAGCTTCCATAGTTTTTTTATGGCGAATTTTTGAAAGATTAAAAAATAGCCCAAAAATTGAACGGAAATTCCCTACAGAAACTCCATTCGCGAATTTTAAAAATCCGAGATAGACAAAATGTTGCTCTCGAAGAGTACATCAATTTAAAAAAAAAGTTTCTCTCTAGGCCCAATAGGACCCGACTTTCATAGCGTCAAATTTCACGAATTTGACACATTTCGGCCGTGACAATTCCCTATAACCGTTGCACCGAATTTCAAACCGCTCACACAGTACTTCCCATTGAGACACATGAACAATCCCCCGCAAGCGTTTTCTCTTACCTCAAATTTGACCCCGGCGCAAGCGTCCGAAATTTCGATGGGGTCACGGAAATGGGCCAAAATTAGACCCCCCATATTTCGGGACCTAATTGTCGGATGGACTTGAAATTTGAAACGCGGCCTAAAAGGGTTTCGGCCTTCGTCCCCATGCTCGCCAATCGTGGCTCACCATGGGGGGTCCAGGCTATTTCGCCGTAATTTTAAAACAAAAACTCGCGAATATCTCCGAAACGGTTCGATAGAATGTCGCAAATTTTGGTGTGAAAGGGCTCCCTATTTTTACCTACAAACCCTCCAAATTCGGTGGTCCTAGCTTCCACAGTTTTTTTATGGCGAATTTTTGAATGTTTAAAAAATAGCCCAAAAATCGAACGGAAATTCCCTACAGAAATTCCATTCGCGAATTTTAAAAATCCGAGATAGCCAAAATGTTGCTCTCGAAGAGTACATCAATTTAAAAAAAAGTTTCTCTCTAGGCCCAATAGGACCCGACTTTCATAGGGTCAAAGTTCACGAATTTGACACATTTCGGCCGTGACAATTCCCTATAACCGTTGCACCGAATTTCAAACCGCTCACACAGTACTTCCCATTGGGACACATGAACAATCCCCCGCAAGCGTTTTCTCGTAGCTCAAATTTGACCCCGGCGCAAGCGTCCGAAATTTCGATAGGGTCACGGAAATGGGCCAAACTTTAACCCCCCATATTTCGGGACCTAATTGTCGGATGGACTTGAAATTTGAAACGCGGCCTAAAAGGGTTTCGGCCTTCGTCCCCATGCTCGCCAATCGTGGCTCACCATGGGGGGTCCAGGCTATTTCGCCGTAATTTTAAAACAAAAACTCGCGAATATCTCCGAAACACTTCGATAGAATGTCGCAAATTTTGGTGTGAAAGGGCTCCCTATTTTTACCTACAAACCCTCCAAATTCGGTGGTCCTAGCTTCCACAGTTTTTTTATGCCGAATTTTTGAATGTTTAAAAAATAGCCCAAAAATCGAACGGAAATTCCCTACAGAAATTCCATTCGCGAATTTTAAAAATCCGAGATAGCCAAAATGTTGCTCTCGAAGAGTACATCAATTTAAAAAAAAGTTTCTCTCTAGGCACAATAGGACCCGAATTTCATAGGGTCAAAGTTCACGAATTGACACATTTCGACCGCGACAATTCCCTATAACCGTTGCACCTAATTTCAAACCGATCACACAGTACTTCCCATTGAGACACATGAACAATTCCCCGCAAGCGTTTTCTCTTAGCTCAAATTTGACCCCGGCGCAAGCGTCCGAAATTTCGATGGGGTCACGGAAATGGGCCAAACTTAGACACCCCATATCTCGGGCCCTAATTGTCCGATCGACTTGAAATTTTGAACGTGGCCTAACAGGGTTTCGGCCTTCCTCCCCACGCTCGCCAATCGCGGCTCACAATGGGGGTCCGGGCCTTTTCGCCGTAATGGTAAAACAAAAACTCGCGAATATCTCCGAAACGGTTCGATAGAATATCGCAAATTTTGGTGTGAAAGGGCTCCCTATTTTTACATACAAACCCTCCAAATTCGGTGGTCCTAGCTTCCATAGTTTTTTTATGGCGAATTTTTGTAGGTTTAAAAAATAGCCCAAAAATCGAACGGAAATTCCCTACAGAAACTCCATTCGCGAATTTTAAAAATCCGAGATAGCCAAAATGTTGCTCTCGAAGGGTACATTAATTTAAAAAAACGTTTCTCTCTAGGCCCAATAGGACCCGACTTTCATAGGGTCAAAGTTCACGAATTTGACACATTTCGGCCGCGACAATTCCCTATAACCGTTGCACCGAATTTCAAACCGCTCACACAGTACTTCCCATTGGGACACATGAACAATCCCCCGCAAGCGTTTTCTCGTAGCTCAAATTTGACCCCGGCGCAAGCGTCCGAAATTTCGATAGGGTCACGGAAATGGGCCAAACTTTAACCCCTCATATTTCGGGACCTAATTGTCGGATGGTCTTGAAATTTGAAACGCGGCCTAAAAGGGTTTCGGCCTTCGTCCCCATGCTCGCCAATCGTGGCTCACAATGGGGGGTCCAGGCCTTTTCGCCGTAATTTTAAAACAAAAACTCGCGAATATCTCCGAAACGGTTCGATAGAATATCGCAAATTTTGGTGTGAAAGGGCTCCCTATTTTTACCTACAAACCCTCCAAATTCGGTGGTCCTAGCTTCCACAGTTTTTTTATGGCGAATTTTTGAATGTTTAAAAAATAGCCCAAAAATCGAACGGAAATTCCCTACAGAAATTCCATTCGCGAATTTTAAAAATCCGAGATAGCCAAAATGTTGCTCTCGAAGAGTACATCAATTTAAAAAAAAGTTTCTCTCTAGGCACAATGGGACCCGACTTTCATAGGGTCAAAGTTCACGAATTTGACACATTTCGGCCGCGACAATTCCCTATAACCGTTGCACCGAATTTCAAACCGCTCACACAGTACTTCCCATTGCGACACATGAACAATCCCCCTCAAGCGTTTTCTCGTAGCTCAAATTTGATCCCGGCGCAAGCGTCCGAAATTTCGATGGGGTCACGGAAATGGGCCAAACTTTGACCCCCCATATCTCGGGTCCTAATTGTCCGATCGACTTGAAATTTGAAACGTGGCCTAACAGGGTTTCGGCCTTCCTCCCTATGCTCGCCAATTGCGGCGCATCATGGGGGGGTCCAGGCCTTTTCGCCTTAATTTTAAAACAAAAACTCGCGAATATCTCGGAAACAATTCGATAGAATGTCGCAAATTTGGTGTGAAAGGGCTGCCTATTTTTACCTACAAACCCTCCAAATTTGATGGTCCTAGCTTCCATAGTTTTTTTATGGCGAATTTTTGAAAGATTAAAAAATAGCCCAAAAATCGAGCGGAAATTCCCTACAGAAACTCCATTCGCGAATTTTAAAAATCCGAGATAGACAAAATGTTGCTCTCGAAGAGTACATCAATTTAAAAAAAAAGTTTCTCTCTAGGCCCAATAGGACCCGACTTTCATAGGGTCAAAGTTCACGAATTTGACACATTTCGGCCGTGACAATTCCCTAAAACCGTTGCACCGAATTTCAAACCGCTCACACAGTACTTCCCATTGAGACACATGAACAATCCCCCGCAAGCGTTTTCTCTTAGCTCAAATTTGACGCCGGCGCAAGCGTCCGAAATTTCGATGGGGTCACGGAAATGAGCCAAAATTAGACCCCCCATATCTCGGGCCCTAATTGTTCGATCGACTTGAAATTTGAAACGTCGCCTAACAGGGTTTCGGCCTTCCTCCCCATACTCGCCAATCGCGACTCACCATGGGGGTCCGGGCCTTTTCGCCGTAATGGTAAAACAAAAACTCGCGAATATCTCCGAAACGGTTCGATAGAATATCGCAAATTTTGGTGTGAAAGGGCTCCCTATTTTTACCTACAAACCCTCCAAATTTGGTGGTCCTAGCTTCCATTGTTTTTTTATGGCGAATTTTTGAATGTTTAAAAAATAGCCCAAAAATCGAACGGAAATTCCCTACAGAAACTCCATTCGCGAATTTTAAAAATCCGAGATAGCCAAAATATTGCTCTCGAAGGGTACATCAATTTAAAAAAACGTTTCTCTCTAGGCCCAATAGGACCCGACTTTCATAGGGTAAAAGTTCACGAATTTGACACATTTCGGCCGCGACAATTCCCTGTAACCGTTGCACCGAATTTCAAACCGCTCACACAGTACTTCCCATTGGGACACATGAACAATCCCCCGCAAGCGTTTTCTCGTAGCTCAAATTTGACCCCGGCGGAAGCGTCCGAAATTTCGATAGGGTCACGGAAATGGGCCAAACTTTGACCCCCCATATCTCGGGCCCTAATTGTCCGATCGACTTGAAATTTGAAACGTGGCCTAACAGGGTTTCGGCCTTCCTCCCCATGCTCGCGAATCGCGGCTCACCATGGGGGGTCCAGGCTTTTTCGGCGTAATGTTAAAACAAAAACTCGCGAATATCTCCGAAACGGTTCGATAGAATGTCGCAAATTTTGGTGTGAAAGGGCTCCCTATTTTTACCTACAAACCCTGCGAATTCGGTGGTCCTAGCTTCCATAGTTTTTTTATGGCGAATTTTTGAATGTTTAAAAAATAGCCCAAAAATCGAACGGAAATTCCCTACAGAAATTCCATTCGCGAATTTTAAAAATCCGAGATAGCCAAAATGTTGCTCTCGAAGAGTACATGAATTTAAAAAAAAGTTTCTCTCTAGGCACAATAGGACCCGACTTTCATAGGGTCAAAGTTCACGAATTGACACATTTCGACCGCGACAATTCCCTATAACCGTTGCACCTAATTTCAAACCGCTCACACAGTACTTCCCATTGAGACACATGAACAATTCCCCGCAAGCGTTTTCTCTTAGCTCAAATTTGACCCCGGCGCAAGCGTCCGAAATTTCGATGGGGTCACGGAAATGGGCCAAACTTAGACACCCCATATCTCGGGCCCTAATTGTCCGATCGACTTGAAATTTTGAACGTGGCCTAACAGGGTTTCGGCCTTCCTCCCCATGCTCGCGAATCGCGGCTCACCATGGGGGTCCGGGCCTTTTCGCCGTAATGGTAAAACAAAAACTCGCGTATATCTCCGAAACGGTTCGATAGAATATCGCAAATTTTGGTGTGAAAGGTCTCCCTATTTTTACCTACAAACCCTCGAAATTCTGTGGTCCTAGCTTCCATAGTTTTTTATGGCGAATTTTTGAATGTTTAAAAAATAGCCCAAAAATCGAACGGAAATTCCCTACAGAAACTCCATTCGCGAATTTTAAAAATCCGAGATAGCCAAAATGTTGCTCTCGAAGGGTACATCAATTTAAAAAAACGTTTCTCTCTAGGCCCAATAGGACCCGACTTTCATAGGGTCAAAGTTCACGAATTTGACACATTTCGGCCGCGACAATTCCCTATAACCGTTGCACCGAATTTCAAACCGCTCACACAGTACTTCCCATTGGGACACATGAACAATCCCCCGCAAGCGTTTTCTCGTAGCTCAAATTTGACCCCGGCGCAAGCGTCCGAAATTTCGATAGGGTCACGGAAATGGGCCAAACTTTAACCCCCAATATTTCGGGACCTAATTGTCCGATGGACTTGAAATTTGAAACGCGGCCTAAAAGGGTTTCGGCCTTCGTCCCCATGCTCGCCAATCGTGGCTCACCATGGGGGGTCCAGGCCTTTTCGCCGTAATGTTAAAACAAAAACTCGCGAATATCTCCGAAACGGTTCGATAGAATGTCGCAAATTTTGGTGTGAAAGGGCTCCCTATTTTTACCTACAAATCCTCCAAATTCGGTGGACCTAGCTTCCATAGTTTTTTTATGGCGAATTTTTGAATGTTTAAAAAATAGCCCAAAAATCGAACGGAAATTCCCTACAGAAATTCCATTCGCGAATTTTAAAAATCCGAGATAGCCAAAATGTTGCTCTCGAAGAGTACATGAATTTAAAAAATGTTTCTCTCTAGGCACAATAGGACCCGACTTTCATAGGGTCAAAGTTCACGAATTGACACATTTCGACCGCGACAATTCCCTATAACCGTTGCACCTAATTTCAAACCGCTCACACAGTACTTCCCATTGAGACACATGAACAATTCCCCGCAAGCGTTTTCTCTTAGCTCAAATTTGACCCCGGCGCAAGCGTCCGAAATTTCGATGGGGTCACGGAAATGGGCCAAACTTTGACACCCCATATCTCGGGCCCTAATTGTCCGATCGACTTGAAATTTTGAACGTGGCCTAACAGGGTTTCGGCCTTCCTCCCCATGCTCGCGAATCGCGGCTCACCATGGGGGTCCGGGCCTTTTCGCCGTAATGGTAAAACAAAAACTCGCGTATATCTCCGAAACGGTTCGATAGAATATCGCAAATTTTGGTGTGAAAGGGCTCCCTATTTTTACCTACAAACCCTCCAAATTCGGTGGTCCTAGCTTCCATAGTTTTTTTATGGCGAATTTTTGAATGTTTAAAAAATAGCCCAAAAATCGAAAGGAAATTCCCTACAGAAACTCCATTCGCGAATTTTAAAAATCCGAGATAGCCAAAATGTTGCTCTCGAAGAGTACATCAATTTAAAAAAACGTTTCTCTCTAGGCCCAATAGGACCCGACTTTCATAGGGTCAAAGTTCACGAATTTGACACATTTCGGCCGCGACAATTCCCTATAACCGTTGCACCGAATTTCAAACCGCTCACACAGTACTTCCCATTGCGACACATGAAAATTCCCCTCAAGCGTTTTCTCGTAGCTCAAATTTGATCCCGGCGCAAGCGTCCGAAATTTCGATGCGGTCACGGAAATGGGCCAAACTTTGACCCCCCATATCTCGGGTCCTAATTGTCCGATCGACTTGAAATTTGAAACGTGGCCTAACAGGGTTTCGGCCTTCCTCCCCATGCTCGCCAATTGCGGCGCATCATGGGGGGGGTCCAGGCCTTTTCGCCTTAATGTTAAAACAAAAACTCGCGAATATCTCGGAAACAATTCGATAGAATGTCGCAAATTTGGTGTGAAAGGGCTGCCTATTTTTACCTACAAACCCTCCAAATTTGATGGTCCTAGCTTCCATAGTTTTTTTATGGCGAATTTTTGAAAGATTAAAAAATAGCCCAAAAATCGAACGGAAATTCCCTACAGAAACTCCATTTGCGAATTTTAAAAATCCGAGATAGACAAAATGTTGCTCTCGAAGAGTACATCAATTTAAAAAAAAAGTTTCTCTCTAGGCCCAATAGGACCCGACTTTCAAAGGGTCAAAGTTCACGAATTTGACACATTTCGGCCGTGACAATTCCCTATAACCGTTGCACCGAATTTCAAACCGCTCACACAGTACTTCCCATTGAGACACATGAACAATCCCCCGCAAGCGTTTTCACTTAGCTCAAATTTGACCCCGGCGCAAGCGTCCGAAATTTCGATGGGGTCACGGAAATGGGCAAAACTTAGACACCCCATATCTCGGGCCGTAATTGTCCGATCAACTTGAAATTTTGAACGTGGCCTAACAGGGTTTCGGCCTTCCTCCCCATGCTCGCCAATCGCGGCTCACCATGGGGGTCCGGGCCTTTTCGCCGTAATGGTAAAACAAAAACTCGGGAATATCTCCGAAACGGTTCGATAGAATATCGCAAATTTTGGTGTGAAAGGGCTCCATATTTTTACCTACAAACCCTCCAAATTCGGTGGTCCTAGCTTCCATAGTTTTTTTATGGCGAATTTTTGAATGTTTAAAAAATAGCCCAAAAATCGAACGGAAATTCCCTACAGAAATTCCATTCGCGAATTTTAAAAATCCGAGATAGCCAAAATGTTGCTCTCGAAGAGTACATCAATTTAAAAAAAAGTTTCTCTCTAGGCACAATAGGACCCGACTTTCATAGGGTCAAAGTTCACGAATTGACACATTTCGACCGCGACAATTCCCTATAACCGTTGCACCTAATTTCAAATCGCTCACACAGTACTTCCCATTGAGACACATGAACAATCCCCCTCAAGCGTTTTCTCGTAGCTCAAATTTGATCCGGGCGCAAGCGTCCGAAATTTCGATGGGGTCACGGAAATGGGCCAAACTTTGACCCCCCATATCTCGGGTCCTAATTGTCCGATCGACTTGAAATTTGAAACGTGGCCTAACAGGGTTTCGGCCTTCCTCCCCATGCTCGCCAATTGCGGCGCATCATGGGGGGGTCCAGGCCTTTTCGCCTTAATGTTAAAACAAAAACTCGCGAATATCTCGGAAACAATTCGATAGAATGTCGCAAATTTGGTGTGAAAGGGCTGCCTATTGTTACCTACAAACCCTCCAAATTTGATGGTCGTAGCTTCCATAGTTTTTTTATGGCGAATTTTTGAAAGATTAAAAAATAGCCCAAAAATTGAACGGAAATTCCCTACAGAAACTCCATTCGCGAATTTTAAAAATCCGAGATAGACAAAATGTTGCTCTCGAAGAGTACATCAATTTAAAAAATAAGTTTCTCTCTAGGCCCAATAGGACCCGACTTTCATAGCGTCAAAGTTCACGAATTTGACACATTTCGGCCGTGACAATTCCCTATAACCGTTGCACCGAATTTCAAACCGCTCACACAGTACTTCCCATTGAGACACATGAACAATCCCCCGCAAGCGTTTTCTCTTACCTCAAATTTGACCCCGGCGCAAGCGTCCGAAATTTCGATGGGGTCACGGAAATGGGCCAAAATTAGACCCCCCATATTTCGGGACCTAATTGTCGGATGGACTTGAAATTTGAAACGCGGCCTAAAAGGGTTTCGGCCTTCGTCCCCATGCTCGCCAATCGTGGCTCACCATGGGGGGTCCAGGCTATTTCGCCGTAATTTTAAAACAAAAACTCGCGAATATCTCCGAAACGGTTCGATAGAATGTCGCAAATTTTGGTGTGAAAGGGCTCCCTATTTTTACCTACAAACCCTCCAAATTCGGTGGTCCTAGCTTCCACAGTTTTTTTATGGCGAATTTTTGAATGTTTAAAAAATAGCCCAAAAATCGAACGGAAATTCCCTACAGAAATTCCATTCGCGAATTTTAAAAATCCGAGATAGCCAAAATGTTGCTCTCGAAGAGTACATCAATTTAAAAAAAAGTTTCTCTCTAGGCCCAATAGGACCCGACTTTCATAGGGTCAAAGTTCACGAATTTGACACATTTCGGCCGTGACAATTCCCTATAACCGTTGCACCGAATTTCAAACCGCTCACACAGTACTTCCCATTGGGACACATGAACAATCCCCCGCAAGCGTTTTCTCGTAGCTCAAATTTGACCCCGGCGCAAGCGTCCGAAATTTCGATAGGGTCACGGAAATGGGCCAAACTTTAACCCCCCATATTTCGGGACCTAATTGTCGGATGGACTTGAAATTTGAAACGCGGCCTAAAAGGGTTTCGGCCTTCGTCCCCATGCTCGCCAATCGTGGCTCACCATGGGGGGTCCAGGCTATTTCGCCGTAATTTTAAAACAAAAACTCGCGAATATCTCCGAAACGGTTCGATAGAATGTCGCAAATTTTGGTGTGAAAGGGCTCCCTATTTTTACCTACAATTCCTCCAAATTCGGTGGTCCTAGCTTCCACAGTTTTTTTATGGCGAATTTTTGAATGTTTAAAAAATAGCCCAAAAATCGAACGGAAATTCCCTACAGAAATTCCATTCGCGAATTTTAAAAATCCGAGATAGCCAAAATGTTGCTCTCGAAGAGTACATCAATTTAAAAAAAAGTTTCTCTCTAGGCACAATAGGACCCGAATTTCATAGGGTCAAAGTTCACGAATTGACACATTTCGACCGCGACAATTCCCTATAACCGTTGCACCTAATTTCAAACCGCTCACACAGTACTTCCCATTGAGACACATGAACAATTCCCCGCAAGCGTTTTCTCTTAGCTCAAATTTGACCCCGGCGCAAGCGTCCGAAATTTCGATGGGGTCACGGAAATGGGCCAAACTTAGACACCCCATATCTCGGGCCCTAATTGTCCGATCGACTTGAAATTTTGAACGTGGCCTAACAGGGTTTCGGCCTTCCTCCCCACGCTCGCCAATCGCGGCTCACAATGGGGGTCCGGGCCTTTTCGCCATAATGGTAAAACAAAAACTCGCGAATATCTCCGAAACGGTTCGATAGAATATCGCAAATTTTGGTGTGAAAGGGCTCCCTATTTTTACATACAAACCCTCCAAATTCGGTGGTCCTAGCTTCCATAGTTTTTTTATGGCGAATTTTTGTAGGTTTAAAAAATAGCCCAAAAATCGAACGGAAATTCCCTACAGAAACTCCATTCGCGAATTTTAAAAATCCGAGATAGCCAAAATGTTGCTCTCGAAGGGTACATTAATTTAAAAAAACGTTTCTCTCTAGGCCCAATAGGACCCGACTTTCATAGGGTCAAAGTTCACGAATTTGACACATTTCGGCCGCGACAATTCCCTATAACCGTTGCACCGAATTTCAAACCGCTCACACAGTACTTCCCATTGGGACACATGAACAATCCCCCGCAAGCGTTTTCTCGTAGCTCAAATTTGACCCCGGCGCAAGCGTCCGAAATTTCGATAGGGTCACGGAAATGGGCCAAACTTTAACCCCTCATATTTCGGGACCTAATTGTCGGATGGTCTTGAAATTTGAAACGCGGCCTAAAAGGGTTTCGGCCTTCGTCCCCATGCTCGCCAATCGTGGCTCACAATGGGGGGTCCAGGCCTTTTCGCCGTAATTTTAAAACAAAAACTCGCGAATATCTCCGAAACGGTTCGATAGAATATCGCAAATTTTGGTGTGAAAGGGCTCCCTATTTTTACTTACAAACCCTCCAAATTCGGTGGTCCTAGCTTCCACAGTTTTTTTATGGCGAATTTTTGAATGTTTAAAAAATAGCCCAAAAATCGAACGGAAATTCCCTACAGAAATTCCATTCGCGAATTTTAAAAATCCGAGATAGCCAAAATGTTGCTCTCGAAGAGTACATCAATTTAAAAAAAAGTTTCTCTCTAGGCACAATGGGACCCGACTTTCATAGGGTCAAAGTTCACGAATTTGACACATTTCGGCCGCGACAATTCCCTATAACCGTTGCACCGAATTTCAAACCGCTCACACAGTACTTCCCATTGCGACACATGAACAATCCCCCACAAGCGTTTTCTCGTAGCTCAAATTTGATCCCGGCGCAAGCGTCCGAAATTTCGATGGGGTCACGGAAATGGGCCAAACTTTGACCCCCCATATCTCGGGTACTAATTGTCCGATCGACTTGAAATTTGAAACGTGGCCTAACAGGGTTTCGGCCTTCCTCCCCATGCTCGCCAATTGCGGCGCATCATGGGGGGGTCCAGGCCTTTTCGCCTTAATTTTAAAACAAAAACTCGCGAATATCTCGGAAACAATTCCATAGAATGTCGCAAATTTGGTGTGAAAGGGCTGCCTATTTTTACCTACAAACCCTCCAAATTTGATGGTCCTAGCTTCCATAGTTTTTTTATGGCGAATTTTTGAAAGATTAAAAAATAGCCCAAAAATCGAGCGGAAATTCCCTACAGAAACTCCATTCGCGAATTTTAAAAATCCGAGATAGACAAAATGTTGCTCTCGAAGAGTACATCAATTTAAAAAAAAAGTTTCTCTCTAGGCCCAATAGGACCCGACTTTCATAGGGTCAAAGTTCACGAATTTGACACATTTCGGCCGTGACAATTCCCTAAAACCGTTGCACCGAATTTCAAACCGCTCACACAGTACTTCCCATTGAGACACATGAACAATCCCCCGCAAGCGTTTTCTCTTAGCTCAAATTTGACGCCGGCGCAAGCGTCCGAAATTTCGATGGGGTCACGGAAATGGGCCAAAATTAGACCCCCCATATCTCGGGCCCTAATTGTTCGATCGACTTGAAATTTGAAACGTCGCCTAACAGGGTTTCGGCCTTCCTCCCCATACTCGCAAATCGCGACTCACCATGGGGGTCCGGGCCTTTTCGCCGTAATGGTAAAACAAAAACTCGCGAATATCTCCGAAACGGTTCGATAGAATATCGCAAATTTTGGTGTGAAAGGGCTCCCTATTTTTACCTACAAACCCTCCAAATTTGGTGGTCCTAGCTTCCACAGTTTTTTTATGGCGAAATTTTGAATGTTTAAAAAATAGCCCAAAAATCGAACGGAAATTCCCTACAGAAATTCCATTCGCGAATTTTAAAAATCCGAGATAGCCAAAATGTTGCTCTCGAAGAGTACATCAATTTAAAAAAAAGTTTCTCTCTAGGCACAATAGGACCCGACTTTCATAGGGTCAAAGTTCACGAATTGACACATTTCGACCGCGACAATTCCCTATAACCGTTGCACCTAATTTCAAATCGCTCACACAGTACTTCCCATTGAGACACATGAACAATCCCCCTCAAGCGTTTTCTCGTAGCTCAAATTTGATCCCGGCGCAAGCGTCCGAAATTTCGATGGGGTCACGGAAATGGGCCAAACTTTGACCCCCCATATCTCGGGTCCTAATTGTCCGATCGACTTGAAATTTGAAACGTGGCCTAACAGGGTTTCGGCCTTCCTCCCCATGCTCGCCAATTGAGGCGCATCATGGGGGGGTCCAGGCCTTTTCGCCTTAATGTTAAAACAAAAACTCGCGAATATCTCGGAAACAATTCGATAGAATGTCGCAAATTTGGTGTGAAAGGGCTGCCTATTGTTACCTACAAACCCTCCAAATTTGATGGTCGTAGCTTCCATAGTTTTTTTATGGCGAATTTTTGAAAGATTAAAAAATAGCCCAAAAATTGAACGGAAATTCCCTACAGAAACTCCATTCGCGAATTTTAAAAATCCGAGATAGACAAAATGTTGCTCTCGAAGAGTACATCAATTTAAAAAATAAGTTTCTCTCTAGGCCCAATAGGACCCGACTTTCATAGCGTCAAAGTTCACGAATTTGACACATTTCGGCCGTGACAATTCCCTATAACCGTTGCACCGAATTTCAAACCGCTCACACAGTACTTCCCATTGAGACACATGAACAATCCCCCGCAAGCGTTTTCTCTTACCTCAAATTTGACCCCGGCGCAAGCGTCCGAAATTTCGATGGGGTCACGGAAATGGGCCAAAATTAGACCCCCCATATTTCGGGACCTAATTGTCGGATGGACTTGAAATTTGAAACGCGGCCTAAAAGGGTTTCGGCCTTCGTCCCCATGCTCGCCAATCGTGGCTCACCATGGGGGGTCCAGGCTATTTCGCCGTAATTTTAAAACAAAAACTCGCGAATATCTCCGAAACGGTTCGATAGAATGTCGCAAATTTTGGTGTGAAAGGGCTCCCTATTTTTTACCTACAAACCCTCCAAATTCGGTGGTCCTAGCTTCCACAGTTTTTTTATGGCGAATTTTTGAATGTTTAAAAAATAGCCCAAAAATCGAACGGAAATTCCCTACAGAAATTCCACTCGCGAATTTTAAAAATCCGAGATAGCCAAAATGTTGCTCTCGAAGAGTACATCAATTTAAAAAAAAGTTTCTCTCTAGGCCCAATAGGACCCGACTTTCATAGGGTCAAAGTTCACGAATTTGACACATTTCGGCCGTGACAATTCCCTATAACCGTTGCACCGAATTTCAAACCGCTCACACAGTACTTCCCATTGGGACACATGAACAATCCCCCGCAAGCGTTTTCTCGTAGCTCAAATTTGACCCCGGCGCAAGCGTCCGAAATTTCGATAGGGTCACGGAAATGGGCCAAACTTTAACCCCCCATATTTCGGGACCTAATTGTCGGATGGACTTGAAATTTGAAACGCGGCCTAAAAGGGTTTCGTCCTTCGTCCCCATGCTCGCCAATCGTGGCTCACCATGGGGGGTCCAGGCTATTTCGCCGTAATTTTAAAACAAAAACTCGCGAATATCTCCGAAACGGTTCGATAGAATGTCGCAAATTTTGGTGTGAAAGGGCTCCCTATTTTTACCTACAATCCCTCCAAATTCGGTGGTCCTAGCTTCCACAGTTTTTTTATGGCGAATTTTTGAATGTTTAAAAAATAGCCCAAAAATCGAACGGAAATTCCCTACAGAAATTCCATTCGCGAATTTTAAAAATCCGAGATAGCCAAAATGTTGCTCTCGAAGAGTACATCAATTTAAAAAAAAGTTTCTCTCTAGGCACAATAGGACCCGAATTTCATAGGGTCAAAGTTCACGAATTGACACATTTCGACCGCGACAATTCCCTATAACCGTTGCACCTAATTTCAAACCGCTCACACAGTACTTCCCATTGAGACACATGAACAATTCCCCGCAAGCGTTTTCTCTTAGCTCAAATTTGACCCCGGCGCAAGCGTCCGAAATTTCGATGGGGTCACGGAAATGGGCCAAACTTAGACACCCCATATCTCGGGCCCTAATTGTCCGATCGACTTGAAATTTTGAACGTGGCCTAACAGGGTTTCGGCCTTCCTCCCCACGCTCGCCAATCGCGGCTCACAATGGGGGTCCGGGCCTTTTCGCCGTAATGTTAAAACAAAAACTCGCGAATATCTCCGAAACGGTTCGATAGAATATCGCAAATTTTGGTGTGAAAGGGCTCCCTATTTTTACATACAAACCCTCCAAATTCGGTGGTCCTAGCTTCCATAGTTTTTTTATGGCGAATTTTTGTAGGTTTAAAAAATAGCCCAAAAATCGAACGGAAATTCCCTACAGAAACTCCATTCGCGAATTTTAAAAATCCGAGATAGCCAAAATGTTGCTCTCGAAGGGTACATTAATTTAAAAAAACGTTTCTCTCTAGGCCCAATAGGACCCGACTTTCATAGGGTCAAAGTTCACGAATTTGACACATTTCGGCCGCGACAATTCCCTATAACCGTTGCACCGAATTTCAAACCGCTCACACAGTACTTCCCATTGCGACACATGAACAATCCCCCTCAAGCGTTTTCTCGTAGCTCAAATTTGATCCCGGCGCAAGCGTCCGAAATTTCGATGGCGTCACGGAAATGGGCCAAACTTTAACCCCTCATATTTCGGGACCTAATTGTCGGATGGTCTTGAAATTTGAAACGCGGCCTAAAAGGGTTTCGGCCTTCGTCCCCATGCTCGCCAATCGTGGCTCACAATGGGGGGTCCAGGCCTTTTCGCCGTAATTTTAAAACAAAAACTCGCGAATATCTCCGAAACGGTTCGATAGAATATCGCAAATTTTGGTGTGAAAGGGCTCCCTATTTTTACCTACAAACCCTCCAAATTCGGTGGTCCTAGCTTCCACAGTTTTTTTATGGCGAATTTTTGAATGTTTAAAAAATAGCCCAAAAATCGAACGGAAATTCCCTACAGAAATTCCATTCGCGAATTTTAAAAATCCGAGATAGCCAAAATGTTGCTCTCGAAGAGTACATCAATTTAAAAAAAAGTTTCTCTCTAGCCACAATGGGACCCGACTTTCATAGGGTCAAAGTTCACGAATTTGACACATTTCGGCCGCGACAATTCCCTATAACCGTTGCACCGAATTTCAAACCGCTCACACAGTACTTCCCATTGCGACACATGAACAATCCCCCTCAAGCGTTTTCTCGTAGCTCAAATTTGATCCCGGCGCAAGCGTCCGAAATTTCGATGGCGTCACGGAAATGGGCCAAACTTTGACCCCCCATATCTCGGGTACTAATTGTCCGATCGACTTGAAATTTGAAACGTGGCCTAACAGGGTTTCGGCCTTCCTCCCCATGCTCGCCAATTGCGGCGCATCATGGGGGGGTCCAGGCCTTTTCGCCTTAATTTTAAAACAAAAACTCGCGAATATCTCGGAAACAATTCGATAGAATGTCGCAAATTTGGTGTGAAAGGGCTGCCTATTTTTACCTACAAACCCTCCAAATTTGATGGTCCTAGCTTCCATAGTTTTTTTATGGCGAATTTTTGAAAGATTAAAAAATAGCCCAAAAATCGAGCGGAAATTCCCTACAGAAACTCCATTCGCGAATTTTAAAAATCCGAGATAGACAAAATGTTGCTCTCGAAGAGTACATCAATTTAAAAAAAAAGTTTCTCTCTAGGCCCAATAGGACCCGACTTTCATAGGGTCAAAGTTCACGAATTTGACACATTTCGGCCGTGACAATTCCCTAAAACCGTTGCACCGAATTTCAAACCGTTCACACAGTACTTCCCATTGAGACACATGAACAATCCCCCGCAAGCGTTTTCTCTTAGCTCAAATTTGACGCCGGCGCAAGCGTCCGAAATTTCGATGGGGTCACGGAAATGGGCCAAAATTAGACCCCTCATATCTCGGGCCCTAATTGTTCGATCGACTTGAAATTTGAAACGTCGCCTAACAGGGTTTCGGCCTTCCTCCCCATACTCGCCAATCGCGACTCACCATGGGGGTCCGGGCCTTTTCGCCGTAATGGTAAAACAAAAACTCGCGAATATCTCCGAAACGGTTCGATAGAATATCGCAAATTTTGGTGTGAAAGGGCTCCCTATTTTTACCTACAAACCCTCCAAATTTGGTGGTCCTAGCTTCCATTGTTTTTTTATGGCGAATTTTTGAATGTTTAAAAAATAGCCCAAAAATCGAACGGAAATTCCCTACAGAAACTCCATTCGCGAATTTTAAAAATCCGAGATAGCCAAAATGTTGCTCTCGAAGGGTACATCAATTTAAAAAAACGTTTCTCTCTAGGCCCAATAGGACCCGACTTTCATAGGGTCAAAGTTCACGAATTTGACACATTTCGGCCGCGACAATTCCCTGTAACCGTTGCACCGAATTTCAAACCGCTCACACAGTACTTCCCATTGGGACACATGAACAATCCCCCTCAAGCGTTTTCTCGTAGCTCAAATTTGATCCCGGCGCAAGCGTCCGAAATTTCGATGGGGTCACGGAAATGGGCCAAACTTTGACCCCCCATATCTCGGGTACTAATTGTCCGATCGACTTGAAATTTGAAACGTGGCCTAACAGGGTTTCGGCCTTCCTCCCCATGCTCGCCAATTGCGGCGCATCATGGGGGGGTCCAGGCCTTTTCGCCTTAATTTTAAAACAAAAACTCGCGAATATCTCGGAAACAATTCGATAGAATGTCGCAAATTTGGTGTGAAAGGGCTGCCTATTTTTACCTACAAACCCTCCAAATTTGATGGTCCTAGCTTCCATAGTTTTTTTATGGCGAATTTTTGAAAGATTAAAAAATAGCCCAAAAATCGAGCGGAAATTCCCTACAGAAACTCCATTCGCGAATTTTAAAAATCCGAGATAGACAAAATGTTGCTCTCGAAGAGTACATCAATTTAAAAAAAAAGTTTCTCTCTAGGCCCAATAGGACCCGACTTTCATAGGGTCAAAGTTCACGAATTTGACACATTTCGGCCGTGACAATTCCCTAAAACCGTTGCACCGAATTTCAAACCGCTCACACAGTACTTCCCATTGAGACACATGAACAATCCCCCGCAAGCGTTTTCTCTTAGCTCAAATTTGACGCCGGCGCAAGCGTCCGAAATTTCGATGGGGTCACGGAAATGGGCCAAAATTAGACCCCCCATATCTCGGGCCCTAATTGTCCGATCGACTTGAAATTTTGAACGTGGCCTAACAGGGTTTCGGCCTTCCTCCCCATGCTCGCGAATCGCGGCTCACCATGGGGGTCCGGGCCTTTTCGCCGTAATGGTAAAACAAAAACTCGCGTATATCTCCGAAACGGTTCGATAGAATATCGCAAATTTTGGTGTGAAAGGTCTCCCTATTTTTACCTACAAACCCTCGAAATTCTGTGGTCCTAGCTTCCATAGTTTTTTTATGGCGAATTTTTGAATGTTTAAAAAATAGCCCAAAAATCGAACGGAAATTCCCTACAGAAACTCCATTCGCGAATTTTAAAAATCCGAGATAGCCAAAATATTGCTCTCGAAGGGTACATCAATTTAAAAAAACGTTTCTCTCTAGGCCCAATAGGACCCGACTTTCATAGGGTAAAAGTTCACGAATTTGACACATTTCGGCCGCGACAATTCCCTGTAACCGTTGCACCGAATTTCAAACCGCTCACACAGTACTTCCCATTGGGACACATGAACAATCCCCCGCAAGCGTTTTCTCGTAGCTCAAATTTGACCCCGGCGCAAGCGTCCGAAATTTCGATAGGGTCACGGAAATGGGCCAAACTTTGACCCCCCATATCTCGGGCCCTAATTGTCCGATCGACTTGAAATTTGAAACGTGGCCTAACAGGGTTTCGGCCTTCCTCCCCATGCTCGCGAATCGCGGCTCACCATGGGGGGTCCAGGCTTTTTCGGCGTAATGTTAAAACAAAAACTCGCGAATATCTCCGAAACGGTTCGATAGAATGTCGCAAATTTTGGTGTGAAAGGGCTCCCTATTTTTACCTACAAACCCTGCGAATTCGGTGGTCCTAGCTTCCATAGTTTTTTTATGGCGAATTTTTGAATGTTTAAAAAATAGCCCAAAAATCGAACGGAAATTCCCTACAGAAACTCCATTCGCGAATTTTAAAAATCCGAGATAGCCAAAATGTTGCTCTCGAAGGGTACATCAATTTAAAAAAACGTTTCTCTCTAGGCCCAATAGGACCCGACTT
Organism: Stegodyphus dumicola; assembly: GCF_044657685.1. Taxonomy (NCBI): domain Eukaryota; kingdom Metazoa; phylum Arthropoda; class Arachnida; order Araneae; family Eresidae; genus Stegodyphus; species Stegodyphus dumicola. The sequence goes on from NC_140770.1 coordinate 2,235,678, forward strand.
TCATAGGGTCAAAGTTCACGAATTTGACACATTTCGGCCGCGACAATTCCCTGTAACCGTTGCACCGAATTTCAAACCGCTCACACAGTACTTCCCATTGGGACACATGAACAATCCCCCTCAAGCGTTTTCTCGTAGCTCAAATTTGATCCCGGCGCAAGCGTCCGAAATTTCGATGGGGTCACGGAAATGGGCCAAACTTTGACCCCCCATATCTCGGGTACTAATTGTCCGATCGACTTGAAATTTGAAACGTGGCCTAACAGGGTTTCGGCCTTCCTCCCCATGCTCGCCAATTGCGGCGCATCATGGGGGGGTCCAGGCCTTTTCGCCTTAATTTTAAAACAAAAACTCGCGAATATCTCGGAAACAATTCGATAGAATGTCGCAAATTTGGTGTGAAAGGGCTGCCTATTTTTACCTACAAACCCTCCAAATTTGATGGTCCTAGCTTCCATAGTTTTTTTATGGCGAATTTTTGAAAGATTAAAAAATAGCCCAAAAATCGAGCGGAAATTCCCTACAGAAACTCCATTCGCGAATTTTAAAAATCCGAGATAGACAAAATGTTGCTCTCGAAGAGTACATCAATTTAAAAAAAAAGTTTCTCTCTAGGCCCAATAGGACCCGACTTTCATAGGGTCAAAGTTCACGAATTTGACACATTTCGGCCGTGACAATTCCCTAAAACCGTTGCACCGAATTTCAAACCGCTCACACAGTACTTCCCATTGAGACACATGAACAATCCCCCGCAAGCGTTTTCTCTTAGCTCAAATTTGACGCCGGCGCAAGCGTCCGAAATTTCGATGGGGTCACGGAAATGGGCCAAAATTAGACCCCCCATATCTCGGGCCCTAATTGTCCGATCGACTTGAAATTTTGAACGTGGCCTAACAGGGTTTCGGCCTTCCTCCCCATGCTCGCGAATCGCGGCTCACCATGGGGGTCCGGGCCTTTTCGCCGTAATGGTAAAACAAAAACTCGCGTATATCTCCGAAACGGTTCGATAGAATATCGCAAATTTTGGTGTGAAAGGTCTCCCTATTTTTACCTACAAACCCTCGAAATTCTGTGGTCCTAGCTTCCATAGTTTTTTTATGGCGAATTTTTGAATGTTTAAAAAATAGCCCAAAAATCGAACGGAAATTCCCTACAGAAACTCCATTCGCGAATTTTAAAAATCCGAGATAGCCAAAATATTGCTCTCGAAGGGTACATCAATTTAAAAAAACGTTTCTCTCTAGGCCCAATAGGACCCGACTTTCATAGGGTAAAAGTTCACGAATTTGACACATTTCGGCCGCGACAATTCCCTGTAACCGTTGCACCGAATTTCAAACCGCTCACACAGTACTTCCCATTGGGACACATGAACAATCCCCCGCAAGCGTTTTCTCGTAGCTCAAATTTGACCCCGGCGCAAGCGTCCGAAATTTCGATAGGGTCACGGAAATGGGCCAAACTTTGACCCCCCATATCTCGGGCCCTAATTGTCCGATCGACTTGAAATTTGAAACGTGGCCTAACAGGGTTTCGGCCTTCCTCCCCATGCTCGCGAATCGCGGCTCACCATGGGGGGTCCAGGCTTTTTCGGCGTAATGTTAAAACAAAAACTCGCGAATATCTCCGAAACGGTTCGATAGAATGTCGCAAATTTTGGTGTGAAAGGGCTCCCTATTTTTACCTACAAACCCTGCGAATTCGGTGGTCCTAGCTTCCATAGTTTTTTTATGGCGAATTTTTGAATGTTTAAAAAATAGCCCAAAAATCGAACGGAAATTCCCTACAGAAATTCCATTCGCGAATTTTAAAAATCCGAGATAGCCAAAATGTTGCTCTCGAAGAGTACATCAATTTAAAAAAAGTTTCTCTCTAGGCACAATAGGACCCGACTTTCATAGGGTCAAAGTTCACGAATTGACACATTTCGACCGCGACAATTCCCTATAACCGTTGCACCTAATTTCAAACCGCTCACACAGTACTTCCCATTGAGACACATGAACAATTCCCCGCAAGCGTTTTCTCTTAGCTCAAATTTGACCCCGGCGCAAGCGTCCGAAATTTCGATGGGGTCACGGAAATGGGCCAAACTTAGACACCCCATATCTCGGGCCCTAATTGTCCGATCGACTTGAAATTTTGAACGTGGCCTAACAGGGTTTCGGCCTTCCTCCCCATGCTCGCGAATCGCGGCTCACCATGGGGGTCCGGGCCTTTTCGCCGTAATGGTAAAACAAAAACTCGCGTATATCTCCGAAACGGTTCGATAGAATATCGCAAATTTTGGTGTGAAAGGTCTCCCTATTTTTACCTACAAACCCTCGAAATTCTGTGGTCCTAGCTTCCATAGTTTTTTTATGGCGAATTTTTGAATGTTTAAAAAATAGCCCAAAAATCGAACGGAAATTCCCTACAGAAACTCCATTCGCGAATTTTAAAAATCCGAGATAGCCAAAATGTTGCTCTCGAAGGGTACATCAATTTAAAAAAACGTTTCTCTCTAGGCCCAATAGGACCCGACTTTCATAGGGTCAAAGTTCACGAATTTGACACATTTCGGCCGCGACAATTCCCTATAACCGTTGCACCGAATTTCAAACCGCTCACACAGAACTTCCCATTGGGACACATGAACAATCCCCCGCAAGCGTTTTCTCGTAGCTCAAATTTGACCCCGGCGCAAGCGTCCGAAATTTCGATAGGGTCACGGAAATGGGCCAAACTTTAACCCCCAATATTTCGGGACCTAATTGTCCGATGGACTTGAAATTTGAAACGCGGCCTAAAAGGGTTTCGGCCTTCGTCCCCATGCTCGCCAATCGTGGCTCACCATGGGGGGTCCAGGCCTTTTCGCCGTAATGTTAAAACAAAAACTCGCGAATATCTCCGAAACGGTTCGATAGAATGTCGCAAATTTTGGTGTGAAAGGGCTCCCTATTTTTACCTACAAATCCTCCAAATTCGGTGGACCTAGCTTCCATAGTTTTTTTATGGCGAATTTTTGAATGTTTAAAAAATAGCCCAAAAATCGAACGGAAATTCCCTACAGAAATTCCATTCGCGAATTTTAAAAATCCGAGATAGCCAAAATGTTGCTCTCGAAGAGTACATGAATTTAAAAAATGTTTCTCTCTAGGCACAATAGGACCCGACTTTCATAGGGTCAAAGTTAACGAATTGACACATTTCGACCGCGACGATTCCCTATAACCGTTGCACCTAATTTCAAACCGCTCACACAGTACTTCCCATTGAGACACATGAACAATTCCCCGCAAGCGTTTTCTCTTAGCTCAAATTTGACCCCGGCGCAAGCGTCCGAAATTTCGATGGGGTCACGGAAATGGGCCAAACTTTGACCCCCCATATCTCGGGCCCTAATTGTCCGATCGACTTGAAATTTTGAACGTGGCCTAACAGGGTTTCGGCCTTCCTCCCCATGCTCGCGAATCGCGGCTCACCATGGGGGTCCGGGCCTTTTCGCCGTAATGGTAAAACAAAAACTCGCGTATATCTCCGAAACGGTTCGATAGAATATCACAAATTTTGGTGTGAAAGGGCTCCCTATTTTTACCTACAAACCCTCCAAATTCGGTGGTCCTAGCTTCCATAGTTTTTTTATGGCGAATTTTTGAATGTTTAAAAAATAGCCCAAAAATCGAAAGGAAATTCCCTACAGAAACTCCATTCGCGAATTTTAAAAATCCGAGATAGCCAAAATGTTGCTCTCGAAGAGTACATCAATTTAAAAAAACGTTTCTCTCTAGGCCCAATAGGACCCGACTTTCATAGGGTCAAAGTTCACGAATTTGACACATTTCGGCCGCGACAATTCCCTATAACCGTTGCACCGAATTTCAAACCGCTCACACAGTACTTCCCATTGCGACACATGAAAATTCCCCTCAAGCGTTTTCTCGTAGCTCAAATTTGATCCCGGCGCAAGCGTCCGAAATTTCGATGCGGTCACGGAAATGGGCCAAACTTTGACCCCCCATATCTCGGGTCCTAATTGTCCGATCGACTTGAAATTTGAAACGTGGCCTAACAGGGTTTCGGCCTTCCTCCCCATGCTCGCCAATTGCGGCGCATCATGGGGGGGGTCCAGGCCTTTTCGCCTTAATGTTAAAACAAAAACTCGCGAATATCTCGGAAACAATTCGATAGAATGTCGCAAATTTGGTGTGAAAGGGCTGCCTATTTTTACCTACAAACCCTCCAAATTTGATGGTCCTAGCTTCCATAGTTTTTTTATGGCGAATTTTTGAAAGATTAAAAAATAGCCCAAAAATCGAACGGAAATTCCCTACAGAAACTCCATTCGCGAATTTTAAAAATCCGAGATAGACAAAATGTTGCTCTCGAAGAGTACATCAATTTAAAAAAAAAGTTTCTCTCTAGGCCCAATAGGACCCGACTTTCAAAGGGTCAAAGTTCACGAATTTGACACATTTCGGCCGTGACAATTCCCTATAACCGTTGCACCGAATTTCAAACCGCTCACACAGTACTTCCCATTGAGACACATGAACAATCCCCCGCAAGCGTTTTCTCTTAGCTCAAATTTGACCCCGGCGCAAGCGTCCGAAATTTCGATAGGGTCACGGAAATGGGCCAAACTTTGACCCCCCATATCTCGGGCCCTAATTGTCCGATCGACTTGAAATTTGAAACGTGGCCTAACAGGGTTTCGGCCTTCATCCCCATGCTCGCCAATTGCGGCTCACCATGGGGGGTCCAGGCTTTTTCGCCGTAATGTTAAAACAAAAACTCGCGAATATCTCCGAAACGGGTCGATAGAATGTCGCAAATTTTGGTGTGAAAGGGCTCCCTATTTTTACCTACAAACCCTGCAAATTGGGTGGTCCTAGCTTCCATAGTTTTTTTATGGCGAATTTTTGAATGTTTAAAAAATAGCCCAAAAATCGAACGGAAATTCCGTACAGAAATTCCATTCGCGAATTTTAAAAATCCGAGATAGCCAAAATGTTGCTCTCGAAGAGTACATCAATTTAAAAAAAAGTTTCTCTCTAGGCACAATAGGACCCGACTTTCATAGGGTCAAAGTTCACGAATTGACACATTTCGACCGCGACAATTCCCTATAACCGTTGCACCTAATTTCAAACCGCTCACACAGTACTTCCCATTGAGACACATGAACAATTCCCCGCAAGCGTTTTCTCTTACCTCAAATTTGACCCCGGCGCAAGCGTCCGAAATTTCGATGGGGTCACGGAAATGGGCCAAACTTAGACACCCCATATCTCGGGCCCTAATTGTCCGATCGACTTGAAATTTTGAACGTGGCCTAACAGGGTTTCGGCCTTCCTCCCCATGCTCGCGAATCGCGGCTCACCATGGGGGTCCGGGCCTTTTCGCCGTAATGGTAAAACAAAAACTCGCGTATATCTCCGAAACGGTTCGATAGAATATCGCAAATTTTGGTGTGAAAGAGCTCCCTATTTTTACCTACAAACCCTCCAAATTCGGTGGTCCTAGCTTCCATAGTTTTTTTATGGCGAATTTTTGAATGTTTAAAAAATAGCCCAAAAATCGAAAGGAAATTCCGTACAGAAATTCCATTCGCGAATTTTAAAAATCCGAGATAGCCAAAATGTTGCTCTCGAAGAGTACATCAATTTAAAAAAAAGTTTCTCTCTAGGCACAATAGGACCCGACTTTCATAGGGTCAAAGTTCACGAATTGACACATTTCGACCGCGACAATTCCCTATAACCGTTGCACCTAATTTCAAACCGCTCACACAGTACTTCCCATTGAGACACATGAACAATTCCCCGCAAGCGTTTTCTCTTACCTCAAATTTGACCCCGGCGCAAGCGTCCGAAATTTCGATGGGGTCACGGAAATGGGCCAAACTTAGACACCCCATATCTCGGGCCCTAATTGTCCGATCGACTTGAAATTTTGAACGTGGCCTAACAGGGTTTCGGCCTTCCTCCCCATGCTCGCGAATCGCGGCTCACCATGGGGGTCCGGGCCTTTTCGCCGTAATGGTAAAACAAAAACTCGCGTATATCTCCGAAACGGTTCGATAGAATATCGCAAATTTTGGTGTGAAAGAGCTCCCTATTTTTACCTACAAACCCTCCAAATTCGGTGGTCCTAGCTTCCATAGTTTTTTTATGGCGAATTTTTGAATGTTTAAAAAATAGCCCAAAAATCGAAAGGAAATTCCGTACAGAAATTCCATTCGCGAATTTTAAAAATCCGGGATAGCCAAAATGTTGCTCTCGAAGAGTACATCAATTTAAAAAAAAGTTTCTCTCTAGGCACAATAGGACCCGACTTTCATAGGGTCAAAGTTCACGAATTGACACATTTCGACCGCGACAATTCCCTATAACCGTTGCACCTAATTTCAAACCGCTCACACAGTACTTCCCATTGAGACACATGAACAATTCCCCGCAAGCGTTTTCTCTTACCTCAAATTTGACCCCGGCGCAAGCGTCCGAAATTTCGATGGGGTCACGGAAATGGGCCAAACTTAGACACCCCATATCTCGGGCCCTAATTGTCCGATCGACTTGAAATTTTGAACGTGGCCTAACAGGGTTTCGGCCTTCCTCCCCATGCTCGCGAATCGCGGCTCACCATGGGGGTCCGGGCCTTTTCGCCGTAATGGTAAAACAAAAACTCGCGTATATCTCCGAAACGGTTCGATAGAATATCGCAAATTTTGGTGTGAAAGAGCTCCCTATTTTTACCTACAAACCCTCCAAATTCGGTGGTCCTAGCTTCCATAGTTTTTTTATGGCGAATTTTTGAATGTTTAAAAAATAGCCCAAAAATCGAAAGGAAATTCCCTACAGAAACTCCATTCGCGAATTTTAAAAATCCGAGATAGCCAAAATGTTGCTCTCGAAGAGTACATCAATTTAAAAAAAAAGTTTCTCTCTCGGCCCAATAGGACCCGACTTTCATAGGGTCAAATTTCACGAATTTGACACATTTCGGCCGTGACAATTCCCTATAACCGTTGCACCGAATTTCAAACCGCTCACACAGTACTTCCCATTGGGACACATGAACAATCCCCCGCAAGCGTTTTCTCGTAGCTCAAATTTGACCCCGGCGCAAGCGTCCGAAATTTCGATAGGGTCACGGAAATGGGCCAAACTTTGACCCCCCATATCTCGGGCCCTAATTGTCCGATCGACTTGAAATTTGAAACGTGGCCTAACAGGGTTTCGGCCTTCCTCCCCATGCTCGCGAATCGCGGCTCACCATGGGGGGTCTAGGCTTTTTCGGCGTAATGTTAAAACAAAAACTCGCGAATATCTCCGAAACGGTTCGATAGAATGTCGCAAATTTTGGTGTGAAAGGGCTCCCTATTTTTACCTACAAACCCTGCGAATTCGGTGGTCCTAGCTTCCATAGTTTTTTTATGGCGAATTTTTGAATGTTTAAAAAATAGCCCAAAAATCGAACGGAAATTCCCTACAGAAATTCCATTCGCGAATTTTAAAAATCCGAGATAGCCAAAATGTTGCTCTCGAAGAGTACATCAATTTAAAAAAAAGTTTCTCTCTAGGCACAATAGGACCCGACTTTCATAGGGTCAAAGTTCACGAATTGACACATTTCGACCGCGACAATTCCCTATAACCGTTGCACCTAATTTCAAACCGCTCACACAGTACTTCCCATTGAGACACATGAACAATTCCCCGCAAGCGTTTTCTCTTAGCTCAAATTTGACCCCGGCGCAAGCGTCCGAAATTTCGATGGGGTCACGGAAATGGGCCAAACTTAGACACCCCATATCTCGGGCCCTAATTGTCCGATCGACTTGAAATTTTGAACGTGGCCTAACAGGGTTTCGGCCTTCCTCCCCATGCTCGCGAATCGCGGCTCACCATGGGGGTCCGGGCCTTTTCGCCGTAATGGTAAAACAAAAACTCGCGTATATCTCCGAAACGGTTCGATAGAATATCGCAAATTTTGGTGTGAAAGGTCTCCCTATTTTTACCTACAAACCCTCGAAATTCTGTGGTCCTAGCTTCCATAGTTTTTTTATGGCGAATTTTTGAATGTTTAAAAAATAGCCCAAAAATCGAACGGAAATTCCCTACAGAAACTCCATTCGCGAATTTTAAAAATCCGAGATAGCCAAAATGTTGCTCTCGAAGGGTACATCAATTTAAAAAAACGTTTCTCTCTAGGCCCAATAGGACCCGACTTTCATAGGGTCAAAGTTCACGAATTTGACACATTTCGGCCGCGACAATTCCCTATAACCGTTGCACCGAATTTGAAACCGCTCACACAGTACTTCCCATTGGGACACATGAACAATCCCCCGCAAGCGTTTTCTCGTAGCTCAAATTTGACCCCGGCGCAAGCGTCCGAAATTTCGATAGGGTCACGGAAATGGGCCAAACTTTAACCCCCAATATTTCGGGACCTAATTGTCCGATGGACTTGAAATTTGAAACGCGGCCTAAAAGGGTTTCGGCCTTCGTCCCCATGCTCGCCAATCGTGGCTCACCATGGGGGGTCCAGGCCTTTTCGCCGTAATGTTAAAACAAAAACTCGCGAATATCTCCGAAACGGTTCGATAGAATGTCGCAAATTTTGGTGTGAAAGGGCTCCCTATTTTTACCTACAAATCCTCCAAATTCGGTGGACCTAGCTTCCATAGTTTTTTTATGGCGAATTTTTGAATGTTTAAAAAATAGCCCAAAAATCGAACGGAAATTCCCTACAGAAATTCCATTCGCGAATTTTAAAAATCCGAGATAGCCAAAATGTTGCTCTCGAAGAGTACATGAATTTAAAAAATGTTTCTCTCTAGGCACAATAGGACCCGACTTTCATAGGGTCAAAGTTCACGAATTGACACATTTCGACCGCGACAATTCCCTATAACCGTTGCACCTAATTTCAAACCGCTCACACAGTACTTCCCATTGAGACACATGAACAATTCCCCGCAAGCGTTTTCTCTTAGCTCAAATTTGACCCCGGCGCAAGCGTCCGAAATTTCGATGGGGTCACGGAAATGGGCCAAACTTAGACACCCCATATCTCGGGCCCTAATTGTCCGATCGACTTGAAATTTTGAACGTGGCCTAACAGGGTTTCGGCCTTCCTCCCCATGCTCGCGAATCGCGGCTCACCATGGGGGTCCGGGCCTTTTCGCCGTAATGGTAAAACAAAAACTCGCGTATATCTCCGAAACGGTTCGATAGAATATCGCAAATTTTGGTGTGAAAGAGCTCCCTATTTTTACCTACAAACCCTCCAAATTCGGTGGTCCTAGCTTCCATAGTTTTTTTATGGCGAATTTTTGAATGTTTAAAAAATAGCCCAAAAATCGAAAGGAAATTCCCTACAGAAACTCCATTCGCGAATTTTAAAAATCCGAGATAGCCAAAATGTTGCTCTCGAAGAGTACATCAATTTAAAAAAACGTTTCTCTCTAGGCCCAATAGGACCCGACTTTCATAGGGTCAAAGTTCACGAATTTGACACATTTCGGCCGCGACAATTCCCTATAACCGTTGCACCGAATTTCAAACCGCTCACACAGTACTTCCCATTGCGACACATGAAAATTCCCCTCAAGCGTTTTCTCGTAGCTCAAATTTGATCCCGGCGCAAGCGTCCGAAATTTCGATGCGGTCACGGAAATGGGCCAAATTTTGACCCCCCATATCTCGGGTCCTAATTGTCCGATCGACTTGAAATTTGAAACGTGGCCTAACAGGGTTTCGGCCTTCCTCCCCATGCTCGCCAATTGCGGCGCATCATGGGGGGGGGTCCAGGCCTTTTCGCCTTCATGTTAAAACAAAAACTCGCGAATATCTCGGAAACAATTCGATAGAATGTCGCAAATTTGGTGTGAAAGGGCTGCCTATTTTTACCTACAAACCCTCCAAATTTGATGGTCCTAGCTTCCATAGTTTTTTTATGGCGAATTTTTGAAAGATTAAAAAATAGCCCAAAAATCGAACGGAAATTCCCTACAGAAACTCCATTCGCGAATTTTAAAAATCCGAGATAGACAAAATGTTGCTCTCGAAGAGTACATCAATTTAAAAAAAAAGTTTCTCTCTAGGCCCAATAGGACCCGACTTTCATAGGGTCAAAGTTCACGAATTGACACATTTCGACCGCGACAATTCCCTATAACCGTTGCACCTAATTTCAAACCGCTCACACAGTACTTCCCATTGAGACACATGAACAATTCCCCGCAAGCGTTTTCTCTTAGCTCAAATTTGACCCCGGCGCAAGCGTCCGAAATTTCGATGGGGTCACGGAAATGGGCCAAACTTTGACCCCCCATATCTCGGGTCCTAATTGTCCGATCGACTTGAAATTTGAAACGTGGCCTAACAGGGTTTCGGCCTTCCTCCCCATGCTCGCCAATTGCGGCGCATCATGGGGGGGTCCAGGCCTTTTCGCCTTAATGTTAAAACAAAAACTCGTGAATATCTCGGAAACAATTCGATAGAATGTCGCAAATTTGGTGTGAAAGGGCTGCCTATTTTTACCTACAAACCCTCCAAATTTGATGCTCCTAGCTTCCATAGTTTTTTTATGGCGAATTTTTGAAAGATTAAAAAATAGCCCAAAAATCGAACGGAAATTCCCTACAGAAACTCCATTCGCGAATTTTAAAAATCCGAGATAGACAAAATGTTGCTCTCGAAGAGTACATCAATTTAAAAAAAAGTTTCTCTCTAGGCCCAATAGGACCCGACTTTCATAGGGTCAAAGTTCACGAATTTGACACATTTCGGCCGTGACAATTCCCTATAACCGTTGCACCGAATTTCAAACCGCTCACACAGTACTTCCCATTGAGACACATGAACAATCCCCCGCAAGCGTTTTCTCTTAGCTCAAATTTGACCCCGGCGCAAGCGTCCGAAATTTCGATGGGGTCACGGAAATGGGCGAAAATTAGACCCCCCATATCTCGGGCCCTAATTGTCCGATCGACTTGAAATTTGAAACGTGGCCTAACAGGGTTTCGGCCTTCCTCCCCATACTCGCCAATCGCGGCTCACCATGGGGGTCCGGGCCTTTTCGCCGTAATGGTAAAACAAAAACTCGCGAATATCTCCGAAACGGTTCGATAGAATATCGCAAATTTTGGTGTGAAAGGGCTCCCTATTTTTACCTACAAACCCTCCAAATTTGGTGGTCATAGCTTCCATTGTTTTTTTATGGCGAATTTTTGAAAGTTTAAAAAATAGCCCAAAAATCGAACGGAAATTCCCTACAGAAACTCCATTCGCGAATTTTAAAAATCCGAGATAGCCAAAATGTTGCTCTCGAAGGGTACATCAATTTAAAAAAGCGTTTCTCTCTGGGCCCAATAGGACCCGACTTTCATAGGGTCAAAGTTCACGAATTTGACACATTTCGGCCGTGACAATTCCCTATAACCGTTGCACCGAATTTCAAACCGCTCACACAGTACTTCCCATTGAGACACATGAACAATCCCCCGCAAGCGTTTTCTCTTAGCTCAAATTTGACCCCGGCGCAAGCGTCCGAAATTTCGATGGGGTCACGGAAATGGGCCAAAATTAGACCCCCCATATCTCGGGCCCTAATTGTCCGATCGACTTGAAATTTGAAACGTCGCCTAACAGGGTTTCGGCCTTCCTCCCCATACTCGCCAATCGCGGCTCACCATGGGGGTCCGGGCCTTTTCGAAGTAATGGTAAAACAAAAACTCGCGAATATCTCCGAAACGGTTCGATAGAATATCGCAAATTTTGGTGTGAGAGGGCTCCCTATTTTTACCTACAAACCCTCCAAATTTGGTGGTCCTAGCTTCCATTGTTTTTTTATGGCGAATTTTTGAAAGTTTAAAAAATAGCCCAAAAATCGAACGGAAATTCCCTACAGAAATTCCATTCGCGAATTTTAAAAATCCGAGATAGCCAAAATGTTGCTCTCGAAGAGTACATCAATTTAAAAAAAAGTTTCTCTCTAGGCACAATAGGACCCGACTTTCATAGGGTCAAAGTTCACGAATTGACACATTTCGACCGCGACAATTCCCTATAACCGTTCCACCTAATTTCAAACCGCTCACACAGTACTTCCCATTGAGACACATCAACAATTCCCCGCAAGCGTTTTCTCTTAGCTCAAATTTGACCCCGGCGCAAGCGTCCGAAATTTCGATGGGGTCACGGAAATGGGCCAAACTTAGACACCCCATATCTCGGGCCCTAATTGTCCGATCGACTTGAAATTTTGAACGTGGCCTAACAGGGTTTCGGCCTTCCTCCCCATGCTCGCGAATCGCGGCTCACCATGGGGGTCCGGGCCTTTTCGCCGTAATGGTAAAACAAAAACTCGCGAATATTTCCGAAACGGTTCGATAGAATATCGAAAATTTTGGTGTGAAAGGGCTCCCTATTTTTACCTACAAACCCTCCAAATTCGGTGGTCCTAGCTTCCATAGTTTTTTTATGGCGAATTTTTGTAGGTTTAAAAAATAGCCCAAAAATCGAACGGAAATTCCCTACAGAAACTCCATTCGCGAATTTTAAAAATCCGAGATAGCCAAAATGTTGCTCTCGAAGGGTACATCAATTTAAAAAACCGTTTGTCTCTAGGCCCAATAGGACCCGACTTTCATAGGGTAAAAGTTCACGAATTTGACACATTTCGGCCGCGGCAATTCCCTATAACCGTTGCACCGAATTTCAAACCGCTCACACAGTACTTCCCATTGGGACACATGAACAATCCCCCGCAAGCGTTTTCTCGTAGCTCAAATTTGACCCCGGCGCAAGCGTCCGAAATTTCGATAGGGTCACGGAAATGGGCCAAACTTTGACCCCCCATATCTCGGGCCCTAATTGTCCGATCGACTTGAAATTTGAAACGTGGCCTAACAGGGTTTCGGCCTTCATCCCCATGCTCGCGAATCGTGGTTCACCATGGGGGGTCCAGGCTTTTTCGCCGTAATGTTAAAACAAAAACTCGCGAATATCTCCGAAACGGTTCGATAGAATGTCGCAAATTTTGGTGTGAAAGGGCTCCCTATTTTTACCTACAAACCCTGCAAATTCGGTGGTCCTAGCTTCCATAGTTTTTTTATGGCGAATTTTTGAATGTTTAAAAAATAGCCCAAAAATCGAACGGAAATTCCCTACAGAAATTCCATTCGCGAATTTTAAAAATCCGAGATAGCCAAAATGTTGCTCTCGAAGAGTACATCAATTTAAAAAAAAGTTTCTCTCTAGGCACAATAGGACCCGACTTTCATAGGGTCAAAGTTCACGAATTGACACATTTCGACCGCGACAATTCCCTATAACCGTTGCACCTAATTTCAAACCGCTCACACAGTACTTCCCATTGAGACACATGAACAATTCCCCGCAAGCGTATTCTCTTAGCTCAAATTTGACCCCGGCGCAAGCGTCCGAAATTTCGATGGGGTCACGGAATGGGCCAAACTTAGACACCCCATATCTCGGGCCCTAATTGTCCGATCGACTTGAAATTTTGAACGTGGCCTAACAGGGTTTCGGCCTTCCTCCCCATGCTCGCCAATTGCGGCGCATCATGGGGGGGTCCAGGCCTTTTCGCCTTAATGTTAAAACAAAAACTCGCGAATATCTCGGAAACAATTCGATAGAATGTCGCAAATTTGGTGTGAAAGGGCTGCCTATTTTTACCTACAAACCCTCCAAATTTGATGGTCCTAGCTTCCATAGTTTTTTTATGGCGAATTTTTGAAAGATTAAAAAATAGCCCAAAAATCGAACGGAAATTCCCTACAGAAACTCCATTCGCGAATTTTAAAAATCCGAGATAGCCAAAATGTTGCTCTCGAAGGGTACATCAATTTATAAACACGTTTCTCTCTAGGCCCAATAGGACCCGACTTTCATAGGGTCAAAGTTCACGAATTTGACACATTTCGGCCGTGACAATTCCCTATAACCGTTGCACCGAATTTCAAACCGCTCACACAGTACTTCCCATTGAGACACATGAACAATCCCCCGCAAGCGTTTTCTCTTAGCTCAAATTTGACCCCGGCGCAAGCGTCCGAAATTTCGATGGGGTCACGGAAATGGGCCAAAATTAGACCCCCCATATCTCGGGCCCTAATTGTCCGATCGACTTGAAATTTGAAACGTCGCCTAACAGGGTTTCGGCCTTCCTCACCATACTCGCCAATCGCGGCTCACCATGGGGGTCCGGGCCTTTTCGCCGTAGTGGTAAAACAAAAACTCGCGAATATCTCCGAAACGGTTCGATAGAATATCGCAAATTTTGGTGTGAAAGGGCTCCCTATTTTTACCTACAAACCCTCCAAATTTGGTGGTCCTAGCTTCCATAGTTTTTTTATGGCGAATTTTTGTAGGTTTAAAAAATAGCCCAAAAATCGAACGGAAATTCCCTACAGAAACTCCATTCGCGAATTTTAAAAATCCGAGATAGCCAAAATGTTGCTCTCGAAGGGTACATCAATTTAAAAAAACGTTTCTCTCTAGGCCCAATAGGACCCGACTTTCATAGGGTCAAAGTTCACGAATTTGACACATTTCGGCCGCGACAATTCCCTATAACCGTTGCACCGAATTTCAAACCGCTCACACAGTACTTCCCATTGGGACACATGAACAATCCCCCGCAAGCGTTTTCTCGTAGCTCAAATTTGACCCCGGCGCAAGCGTCCGAAATTTCGATAGGGTCACGGAAATGGGCCAAACTTTAACCCCCCATATTTCGGGACCTAATTGTGCGATGGACTTGAAATTTGAAACGCGGCCTAAAAGGGTTTCGGCCTTCGTCCCCATGCTCGCCAATCGCGGCTCACCATGGGGGGTCCAGGCCTTTTCGCAGTAATGTTAAAACAAAAACTCGCGAATATCTCCGAAATGGTTCGATAGAATGTCGCAAATTTTGGTGTGAAAGGGCTCCCTATTTTTACCTACAAACCCTCCAAATTCGGTGGTCCTAGCTTCCATAGTTTTTTTATGGCGAATTTTTGAATGTTTAAAAAATAGCCCAAAAATCGAACGGAAATTCCCTACAGAAATTCCATTCGCGAATTTTAAAAATCCGAGATAGCCAAAATGTTGCTCTCGAAGAGTACATCAATTTAAAAAATGTTTCTCTCTAGGCACAATAGGACCCGACTTTCATAGGGTCAATGTTCACGAATTGACACATTTCGACCGCGACAATTCCCTATAACCGTTCCACCTAATTTCAAACCGCTCACACAGTACTTCCCATTGAGACACATGAACAATTCCCCGCAAGCGTTTTCTCTTAGCTCAAATTTGACCCCGGCGCAAGCGTCCGAAATTTCGATGGGGTCACCGAAATGGGCCAAAATTAGACCCCCCATATCTCGGGCCCTAATTGTCCGATCGACTTGAAATTTGAAACGTCGCCTAACAGGGTTTCGGCCTTCCTCCCCATACTCGCCAATCGCGGCTCACCATGGGGGTCCGGGCCTTTTCGCCGTAATGTTAAAACAAAAACTCGCGAATATCTCCGAAACGGTTCGATAGAATATCGCAAATTTTGGTGTGAAAGGGCTCCCTATTTTTACCTACAAACCCTCCAAATTTGGTGGTCCTAGCTTCCATTGTTTTTTTATGGCGAATTTTTGAAAGTTTAAAAAATAGCCCAAAAATCGAACGGAAATTCCCTACAGAAACTCCATTCGCGAATTTTAAAAATCCGAGATAGCCAAAATGTTGCTCTCGAAGGGTACATCAATTTAAAAAAACGTTTCTCTCTAGGCCCAATAGGACCCGACTTTCATAGGGTCAAAGTTCACGAATTTGACACATTTCGGCCGCGACAATTCCCTATAACCGTTGCACCGAATTTCAAACCGCTCACACAGTACTTCCCATTGGGACACATGAACAATCCCCCGCAAGCGTTTTCTCGTAGCTCAAATTTGACCCCGGCGCAAGCGTCCGAAATTTCGATAGGGTCACGGAAATGGGCCAAACTTTAACCCCCCATATTTCGGGACCTAATTGTGCGATGGACTTGAAATTTGAAACGCGGCCTAAAAGGGTTTCGGCCTTCGTCCCCATGCTCGCCAATCGCGGCTCACCATGGGGGGTCCAGGCCTTTTCGCCGTAATGTTAAAACAAAAACTCGCGAATATCTCCGAAACGGTTCGATAGAATGTCGCAAATTTTGGTGTGAAAGGGCTCCCTATTTTTACCTACAAACCCTCCAAATTCGGTGGTCCTAGCTTCCATAGTTTTTTTATGGCGAATTTTTGAATGTTTAAAAAATAGCCCAAAAATCGAACGGAAATTCCCTACAGAAATTCCATTCGCGAATTTTAAAAATCCGAGATAGCCAAAATGTTGCTCTCGAAGAGTACATCAATTTAAAAAATGTTTCTCTCTAGGCACAATAGGACCCGACTTTCATAGGGTCAATGTTCACGAATTGACACATTTCGACCGCGACAATTCCCTATAACCGTTCCACCTAATTTCAAACCGCTCACACAGTACTTCCCATTGAGACACATGAACAATTCCCCGCAAGCGTTTTCTCTTAGCTCAAATTTGACCCCGGCGCAAGCGTCCGAAATTTCGATGGGGTCACCGAAATGGGCCAAAATTAGACCCCCCATATCTCGGGCCCTAATTGTCCGATCGACTTGAAATTTGAAACGTCGCCTAACAGGGTTTCGGCCTTCCTCCCCATACTCGCCAATCGCGGCTCACCATGGGGGTCCGGGCCTTTTCGCCGTAATGGTAAAACAAAAACTCGCGAATATCTCCGAAACGGTTCGATAGAATATCGCAAATTTTGGTGTGAAAGGGCTCCCTATTTTTACCTACAAACCCTCCAAATTTGGTGGTCCTAGCTTCCATTGTTTTTTTATGGCGAATTTTTGAAAGTTTAAAAAATAGCCCAAAAATCGAACGGAAATTCCCTACAGAAACTCCATTCGCGAATTTTAAAAATCCGAGATAGCCAAAATGTTGCTCTCGAAGGGTACATCAATTTAAAAAAACGTTTCTCTCTAGGCCCAATAGGACCCGACTTTCATAGGGTCAAAGTTCACGAATTTGACACATTTCGGCCGCGACAATTCCCTATAACCGTTGCACCGAATTACAAACCGCTCACACAGTACTTCCCATTGGGACACATGAACAATCCCCCGCAAGCGTTTTCTCGTAGCTCAAATTTGACCCCGGCGCAAGCGTCCGAAATTTCGATAGGGTCACGGAAATGGGCCAAACTTTAACCCCCCATATTTCGGGACCTAATTGTCCGATGGACTTGAAATTTGAAACGCGGCCTAAAAGGGTTTCGGCCTTCGTCCCCATGCTCGCCAATCGTGGCTCACCATGGGGGGTCCAGGCCTTTTCGCCGTAATGTTAAAACAAAAACTCGCGAATATCTCCGAAACGGTTCGATAGAATGTCGCAAATTTTGGTGTGAAAGGGCTCCCTATTTTTACCTACAAACCCTCCAAATTCGGTGGTCCTAGCTTCCATAGTTTTTTTATGGCGAATTTTTGAATGTTTAAAAAATAGCCCAAAAATTGAAAGGAAATTCCCTACAGAAACTCCATTCGCGAATTTTAAAAATCCGAGATAGCCAAAATGTTGCTCTCGAAGAGTACATCAATTTAAAAAAACGTTTCTCTCTAGGCCCAATAGGACTCGAATCTCTAGGCCCAATCGCGGCGCACCGGTCAAAGTTCACGAATTTGACACATTTCGGCCGTGACAATTCCCTATAACCGTTGCACCGAATTTCAAACCGCTCACACAGTACTTCCCATTGAGACACATGAACAATCCCCCTCAAGCGTTTTCTCGTAGCTTAAATTTGATCCCGGCGCAAGCGTCCGAAATTTCGATGGGGTCACGGAAATGGGCCAAACTTTGACCCCCCATATCTCGGGTCCTAATTGTCCGATCGACTTGAATTTTGAAACGTGGCCTAACAGGGTTTCGGCCTTCATCGCCATGCTCGCCAATCGCGGCTCACCATGGGGGGTCCAGGCTTTTTCGCCGTAATGTTAAAACAAAAACTCGCGAATATCTCCGAAACGGTTCGATAGAATGTCGCAAATTTTGGTGTGAAAGGGCTCCCTATTTTTACCTACAAACCCTCCAAATTCGGTGGTCCTAGCTTCCATAGTTTTTTTATGGCGAATTTTTGAAAGTTTAAAAAATAGCCCAAAAATCGAACGGAAATTCCCTACAGAAACTCCATTCGCGAATTTTAAAAATCCGAGATAGCCAAAATGTTGCTCTCGAAGAGTACATCAATTTAGAAAAAAAAAAGTTTCTCTCTAGGCCCAATAGGACTCGAATCTCTAGGCCCAATCGCGGCGCACCGGTCAAAGTTCACGAATTTGACACATTTCGGCCGTGACAATTCCCTATAACCGTTGCACCGAATTTCAAACCGCTCACACAGTACTTCCCATTGAGACACATGAACAATCCCCCTCAAGCGTTTTCTCGTAGCTTAAATTTGATCCCGGCGCAAGCGTCCGAAATTTCGATGGGGTCACGGAAATGGGCCAAACTTTGACCCCCCATATCTCGGGTCCTAATTGTCCGATCGACTTGAATTTTGAAACGTGGCCTAACAGGGTTTCGGCCTTCATCGCCATGCTCGCCAATCGCGGCTCACCATGGGGGGTCCAGGCTTTTTCGCCGTAATGTTAAAACAAAAACTCGCGAATATCTCCGAAACGGTTCGATAGAATGTCGCAAATTTTGGTGTGAAAGGGCTCCCTATTTTTACCTACAAACCTTTCAAATTTGGTGGTCCTAGCTTCCATAGTTTTTTTATGGCGAATTTTTGAATGTTTAAAAAATAGCCCAAAAATCGAACGGAAATTCCCTACAGAAACTCCATTCGCGAATTTTAAAAATCCGAGATAGCCAAAATGTTGCTCTCGAAGAGTACATCAATTTAAAAAAACGTTTCTCTCTAGGCCCAATAGGACCCGACTTTCATAGGGTCAAAGTTCACGAATTTGACACATTTCGGCCGCGACAATTCCCTATAACCGTTGCACCGAATTTCAAACCGCTCACACAGTACTTCCCATTGCGACACATGAACAATCCCCCTCAAGCGTTTTCTCTTAGCTCAAATTTGACCCCGGCGCAAGCGTCCGAAATTTCGATGGGGTCACGGAATGGGCCAAACTTAGACACCCCATATCTCGGGCCCTAATTGTCCGATCGACTTGAAATTTTGAACGTGGCCTAACAGGGTTTCGGCCTTCCTCCCCATGCTCGCCAATTGCGGCGCATCATGGGGGGGTCCAGGCCTTTTCGCCTTAATGTTAAAACAAAAACTCGCGAATATCTCGGAAACAATTCGATAGAATGTCGCAAATTTGGTGTGAAAGGGCTGCCTATTTTTACCTACAAACCCTCCAAATTTGATGGTCCTAGCTTCCATAGTTTTTTTATGGCGAATTTTTGAAAGATTAAAAAATAGCCCAAAAATCGAACGGAAATTCCCTACAGAAACTCCATTCGCGAATTTTAAAAATCCGAGATAGCCAAAATGTTGCTCTCGAAGGGTACATCAATTTATAAACACGTTTCTCTCTAGGCCCAATAGGACCCGACTTTCATAGGGTCAAAGTTCACGAATTTGACACATTTCGGCCGTGACAATTCCCTATAACCGTTGCACCGAATTTCAAACCGCTCACACAGTACTTCCCATTGAGACACATGAACAATCCCCCGCAAGCGTTTTCTCTTAGCTCAAATTTGACCCCGGCGCAAGCGTCCGAAATTTCGATGGGGTCACGGAAATGGGCCAAAATTAGACCCCCCATATCTCGGGCCCTAATTGTCCGATCGACTTGAAATTTGAAACGTCGCCTAACAGGGTTTCGGCCTTCCTCACCATACTCGCCAATCGCGGCTCACCATGGGGGTCCGGGCCTTTTCGCCGTAGTGGTAAAACAAAAACTCGCGAATATCTCCGAAACGGTTCGATAGAATATCGCAAATTTTGGTGTGAAAGGGCTCCCTATTTTTACCTACAAACCCTCCAAATTTGGTGGTCCTAGCTTCCATAGTTTTTTTATGGCGAATTTTTGTAGGTTTAAAAAATAGCCCAAAAATCGAACGGAAATTCCCTACAGAAACTCCATTCGCGAATTTTAAAAATCCGAGATAGCCAAAATGTTGCTCTCGAAGGGTACATCAATTTAAAAAAACGTTTCTCTCTAGGCCCAATAGGACCCGACTTTCATAGGGTCAAAGTTCACGAATTTGACACATTTCGGCCGCGACAATTCCCTATAACCGTTGCACCGAATTTCAAACCGCTCACACAGTACTTCCCATTGGGACACATGAACAATCCCCCGCAAGCGTTTTCTCGTAGCTCAAATTTGACCCCGGCGCAAGCGTCCGAAATTTCGATAGGGTCACGGAAATGGGCCAAACTTTAACCCCCCATATTTCGGGACCTAATTGTGCGATGGACTTGAAATTTGAAACGCGGCCTAAAAGGGTTTCGGCCTTCGTCCCCATGCTCGCCAATCGCGGCTCACCATGGGGGGTCCAGGCCTTTTCGCAGTAATGTTAAAACAAAAACTCGCGAATATCTCCGAAATGGTTCGATAGAATGTCGCAAATTTTGGTGTGAAAGGGCTCCCTATTTTTACCTACAAACCCTCCAAATTCGGTGGTCCTAGCTTCCATAGTTTTTTTATGGCGAATTTTTGAATGTTTAAAAAATAGCCCAAAAATCGAACGGAAATTCCCTACAGAAATTCCATTCGCGAATTTTAAAAATCCGAGATAGCCAAAATGTTGCTCTCGAAGAGTACATCAATTTAAAAAATGTTTCTCTCTAGGCACAATAGGACCCGACTTTCATAGGGTCAATGTTCACGAATTGACACATTTCGACCGCGACAATTCCCTATAACCGTTCCACCTAATTTCAAACCGCTCACACAGTACTTCCCATTGAGACACATGAACAATTCCCCGCAAGCGTTTTCTCTTAGCTCAAATTTGACCCCGGCGCAAGCGTCCGAAATTTCGATGGGGTCACCGAAATGGGCCAAAATTAGACCCCCCATATCTCGGGCCCTAATTGTCCGATCGACTTGAAATTTGAAACGTCGCCTAACAGGGTTTCGGCCTTCCTCCCCATACTCGCCAATCGCGGCTCACCATGGGGGTCCGGGCCTTTTCGCCGTAATGTTAAAACAAAAACTCGCGAATATCTCCGAAACGGTTCGATAGAATATCGCAAATTTTGGTGTGAAAGGGCTCCCTATTTTTACCTACAAACCCTCCAAATTTGGTGGTCCTAGCTTCCATTGTTTTTTTATGGCGAATTTTTGAAAGTTTAAAAAATAGCCCAAAAATCGAACGGAAATTCCCTACAGAAACTCCATTCGCGAATTTTAAAAATCCGAGATAGCCAAAATGTTGCTCTCGAAGGGTACATCAATTTAAAAAAACGTTTCTCTCTAGGCCCAATAGGACCCGACTTTCATAGGGTCAAAGTTCACGAATTTGACACATTTCGGCCGCGACAATTCCCTATAACCGTTGCACCGAATTTCAAACCGCTCACACAGTACTTCCCATTGGGACACATGAACAATCCCCCGCAAGCGTTTTCTCGTAGCTCAAATTTGACCCCGGCGCAAGCGTCCGAAATTTCGATAGGGTCACGGAAATGGGCCAAACTTTAACCCCCCATATTTCGGGACCTAATTGTGCGATGGACTTGAAATTTGAAACGCGGCCTAAAAGGGTTTCGGCCTTCGTCCCCATGCTCGCCAATCGCGGCTCACCATGGGGGGTCCAGGCCTTTTCGCCGTAATGTTAAAACAAAAACTCGCGAATATCTCCGAAACGGTTCGATAGAATGTCGCAAATTTTGGTGTGAAAGGGCTCCCTATTTTTACCTACAAACCCTCCAAATTCGGTGGTCCTAGCTTCCATAGTTTTTTTATGGCGAATTTTTGAATGTTTAAAAAATAGCCCAAAAATCGAACGGAAATTCCCTACAGAAATTCCATTCGCGAATTTTAAAAATCCGAGATAGCCAAAATGTTGCTCTCGAAGAGTACATCAATTTAAAAAATGTTTCTCTCTAGGCACAATAGGACCCGACTTTCATAGGGTCAATGTTCACGAATTGACACATTTCGACCGCGACAATTCCCTATAACCGTTCCACCTAATTTCAAACCGCTCACACAGTACTTCCCATTGAGACACATGAACAATTCCCCGCAAGCGTTTTCTCTTAGCTCAAATTTGACCCCGGCGCAAGCGTCCGAAATTTCGATGGGGTCACCGAAATGGGCCAAAATTAGACCCCCCATATCTCGGGCCCTAATTGTCCGATCGACTTGAAATTTGAAACGTCGCCTAACAGGGTTTCGGCCTTCCTCCCCATACTCGCCAATCGCGGCTCACCATGGGGGTCCGGGCCTTTTCGCCGTAATGGTAAAACAAAAACTCGCGAATATCTCCGAAACGGTTCGATAGAATATCGCAAATTTTGGTGTGAAAGGGCTCCCTATTTTTACCTACAAACCCTCCAAATTTGGTGGTCCTAGCTTCCATTGTTTTTTTATGGCGAATTTTTGAAAGTTTAAAAAATAGCCCAAAAATCGAACGGAAATTCCCTACAGAAACTCCATTCGCGAATTTTAAAAATCCGAGATAGCCAAAATGTTGCTCTCGAAGGGTACATCAATTTAAAAAAACGTTTCTCTCTAGGCCCAATAGGACCCGACTTTCATAGGGTCAAAGTTCACGAATTTGACACATTTCGGCCGCGACAATTCCCTATAACCGTTGCACCGAATTACAAACCGCTCACACAGTACTTCCCATTGGGACACATGAACAATCCCCCGCAAGCGTTTTCTCGTAGCTCAAATTTGACCCCGGCGCAAGCGTCCGAAATTTCGATAGGGTCACGGAAATGGGCCAAACTTTAACCCCCCATATTTCGGGACCTAATTGTCCGATGGACTTGAAATTTGAAACGCGGCCTAAAAGGGTTTCGGCCTTCGTCCCCATGCTCGCCAATCGTGGCTCACCATGGGGGGTCCAGGCCTTTTCGCCGTAATGTTAAAACAAAAACTCGCGAATATCTCCGAAACGGTTCGATAGAATGTCGCAAATTTTGGTGTGAAAGGGCTCCCTATTTTTACCTACAAACCCTCCAAATTCGGTGGTCCTAGCTTCCATAGTTTTTTTATGGCGAATTTTTGAATGTTTAAAAAATAGCCCAAAAATTGAAAGGAAATTCCCTACAGAAACTCCATTCGCGAATTTTAAAAATCCGAGATAGCCAAAATGTTGCTCTCGAAGAGTACATCAATTTAAAAAAACGTTTCTCTCTAGGCCCAATAGGACTCGAATCTCTAGGCCCAATCGCGGCGCACCGGTCAAAGTTCACGAATTTGACACATTTCGGCCGTGACAATTCCCTATAACCGTTGCACCGAATTTCAAACCGCTCACACAGTACTTCCCATTGAGACACATGAACAATCCCCCTCAAGCGTTTTCTCGTAGCTTAAATTTGATCCCGGCGCAAGCGTCCGAAATTTCGATGGGGTCACGGAAATGGGCCAAACTTTGACCCCCCATATCTCGGGTCCTAATTGTCCGATCGACTTGAATTTTGAAACGTGGCCTAACAGGGTTTCGGCCTTCATCGCCATGCTCGCCAATCGCGGCTCACCATGGGGGGTCCAGGCTTTTTCGCCGTAATGTTAAAACAAAAACTCGCGAATATCTCCGAAACGGTTCGATAGAATGTCGCAAATTTTGGTGTGAAAGGGCTCCCTATTTTTACCTACAAACCCTCCAAATTCGGTGGTCCTAGCTTCCATAGTTTTTTTATGGCGAATTTTTGAAAGTTTAAAAAATAGCCCAAAAATCGAACGGAAATTCCCTACAGAAACTCCATTCGCGAATTTTAAAAATCCGAGATAGCCAAAATGTTGCTCTCGAAGAGTACATCAATTTAGAAAAAAAAAAGTTTCTCTCTAGGCCCAATAGGACTCGAATCTCTAGGCCCAATCGCGGCGCACCGGTCAAAGTTCACGAATTTGACACATTTCGGCCGTGACAATTCCCTATAACCGTTGCACCGAATTTCAAACCGCTCACACAGTACTTCCCATTGAGACACATGAACAATCCCCCTCAAGCGTTTTCTCGTAGCTTAAATTTGATCCCGGCGCAAGCGTCCGAAATTTCGATGGGGTCACGGAAATGGGCCAAACTTTGACCCCCCATATCTCGGGTCCTAATTGTCCGATCGACTTGAATTTTGAAACGTGGCCTAACAGGGTTTCGGCCTTCATCGCCATGCTCGCCAATCGCGGCTCACCATGGGGGGTCCAGGCTTTTTCGCCGTAATGTTAAAACAAAAACTCGCGAATATCTCCGAAACGGTTCGATAGAATGTCGCAAATTTTGGTGTGAAAGGGCTCCCTATTTTTACCTACAAACCTTTCAAATTTGGTGGTCCTAGCTTCCATAGTTTTTTTATGGCGAATTTTTGAATGTTTAAAAAATAGCCCAAAAATCGAACGGAAATTCCCTACAGAAACTCCATTCGCGAATTTTAAAAATCCGAGATAGCCAAAATGTTGCTCTCGAAGAGTACATCAATTTAAAAAAACGTTTCTCTCTAGGCCCAATAGGACCCGACTTTCATAGGGTCAAAGTTCACGAATTTGACACATTTCGGCCGCGACAATTCCCTATAACCGTTGCACCGAATTTCAAACCGCTCACACAGTACTTCCCATTGCGACACATGAACAATCCCCCTCAAGCGTTTTCTCTTAGCTCAAATTTGACCCCGGCGCAAGCGTCCGAAATTTCGATGGGGTCACGGAATGGGCCAAACTTAGACACCCCATATCTCGGGCCCTAATTGTCCGATCGACTTGAAATTTTGAACGTGGCCTAACAGGGTTTCGGCCTTCCTCCCCATGCTCGCCAATTGCGGCGCATCATGGGGGGGTCCAGGCCTTTTCGCCTTAATGTTAAAACAAAAACTCGCGAATATCTCAGAAACAATTCGATAGAATGTCGCAAATTTGGTGTGAAAGGGCTGCCTATTTTTACCTACAAACCCTCCAAATTTGATGGTCCTAGCTTCCATAGTTTTTTTATGGCGAATTTTTGAAAGATTAAAAAATAGCCCAAAAATCGAACGGAAATTCCCTACAGAAACTCCATTCGCGAATTTTAAAAATCCGAGATAGACAAAATGTTGCTCTCGAAGAGTACATCAATTTAAAAAAAAAGTTTCTCTCTAGGCCCAATAGGACCCGACTTTCATAGGGTCAAAGTTCACGAATTTGACACATTTCGGCCGTGACAATTCCCTATAACCGTTGCACCGAATTTCAAACCGCTCACACAGTACTTCCCATTGAGACAGATGAACAATCCCCCGCAAGCGTTTTCTCTTAGCTCAAATTTGACCCCGGCGCAAGCGTCCGAAATTTCGATGGGGTCACGGAAATGGGCCAAACTTAGACACCCCATATCTCGGACCCTAATTGTCCGATCGACTTGAAATTTTGAACGTGGCCTAACAGGGTTTCGGCCTTCCTCCCCATGCTCGCGAATCGCGGCTCACCATGGGGGTCCGGGCCTTTTCGCCGTAATGGTAAAACAAAAACTCGCGTATATCTCCGAAACGGTTCGATAGAATATCGCAAATTTTGGTGTGAAAGGGCTCCCTATGTTTACCTACAAACCCTCCAAATTCGGTGGTCCTAGCTTCCATAGTTTTTTTATGGCGAATTTTTGAATGTTTAAAAAATAGCCCAAAAATCGAAAGGAAATTCCCTACAGAAACTCTATTCGCGAATTTTAAAAATCCGAGATAGCCAAAATGTTGCTCTCGAAGAGTACATCAATTTAAAAAAACGTTTCTCTCTAGGCCCAATAGGACCCGACTTTCATAGGGTCAAAGTTCACGAATTTGACACATTTCGGCCGCGACAATTCCCTATAACCGTTGCACCGAATTTCAAACCGCTCACACAGTACTTCCCATTGCGACACATGAACAATCCCCCTCAAGCGTTTTCTCGTAGCTCAAATTTGATCCCGGCGCAAGCGTCCGAAATTTCGATTAGGTCACGGAAATGGACCAAACTTTGACCCCCCATATCTCGGGTCCTAATTGTCCGATCGACTTGAAATTTGAAACGTGGCCTAACAGGGTTTCGGCCTTCCTCCCCATGCTCGCGAATTGCGGCGCATCATGGGGGGGTCCAGGCCTTTTCGCCGTAATGGTAAAACAAAAACTCGCGAATATCTCCGAAACGGTTCGATAGAATATCGCAAATTTTGGTGTGAAAGGGCTCCCTATTTTTACCTACAAACCCTCCAAATTTGATGGTCCTAGCTTCCATAGTTTTTTTATGGCGAATTTTTGAAAGATTAAAAAATAGCCCAAAAATCGAACGGAAATTCCCTACAGAAACTCCATTCGCGAATTTTAAAAATCCGAGATAGACAAAATGTTGCTCTCGAAGAGTACATCAACTTAAAAAAAAAGTTTCTCTCTAGGCCCAATAGGACCCGACTTTCATAGGGTCAAAGTTCACGAATTTGACACATTTCGGCCGTGACAATTCCCTATAACCGTTGCACCGAATTTCAAACCGCTCACACAGTACTTCCCATTGAGACACATGAACAATTCCCCGCAAGCGTTTTCTCTTAGCTCAAATTTGACCCCGGCGCAAGCGTCCGAAATTTCGATGGGGTCACGGAAATGGGCGAAAATTCGACCCCCCATATCTCGGGCCCTAATTGTCCGATCGACTTGAAATTTGAAACGTGGCCTAACAGGGTTTCGGCCTTCATCCCCATGCTCGCCAATCGCGGCTCACCATGGGGGGTCCAGGCTTTTTCGCCGTAATGTTAAAACAAAAACTCGCGAATATCTCGGAAACAATTCGATAGAATGTCGCAAATTTGGTGTGAAAGGGCTGCCTATTTTTACCTACAAACCCTCCAAATTTGATGGTCCTAGCTTCCATAGTTTTTTTATGGCGAATTTTTGAAAGATTAAAAAATAGCCCAAAAATCGAACGGAAATTCCCTACAGAAACTCCATTCGCGAATTTTAAAAATCCGAGATAGACAAAATGTTGCTCTCGAAGAGTACATCAATTTAAAAAAAAAGTTTCTCTCTAGGCCCAATAGGACCCGACTTTCATAGGGTCAAAGTTCACGAATTGACACATTTCGACCGCGACAATTCCCTATAACCGTTGCACCGAATTTCAAACCGCTCACACAGTACTTCCCATTGAGACACATGAACAATCCCCCTCAAGCGTTTTCTCGTAGCTTAAATTTGATCCCGGCGCAAGCGTCCGAAATTTCGATGGGGTCACGGAAATGGGCCAAACTTTGACCCCCCATATCTCGGGTCCTAATTGTCCGATCGACTTGAATTTTGAAACGTGGCCTAACAGGGTTTCGGCCTTCATCGCCATGCTCGCCAATCGCGGCTCACCATGGGGGGTCCAGGCTTTTTCGCCGTAATGTTAAAACAAAAACTCGCGAATATCTCCGAAACGGTTCGATAGAATGTCGCAAATTTTGGTGTGAAAGGGCTCCCTATTTTTACCTACAAACCTTTCAAATTTGGTGGTCCTAGCTTCCATAGTTTTTTTATGGCGAATTTTTGAATGTTTAAAAGATAGCCCAAAAATCGAACGGAAATTCCCTACAGAAACTCCATTCGCGAATTTTAAAAATCCGAGATAGCCAAAATGTTGCTCTCGAAGAGTACATCAATTTAAAAAAACGTTTCTCTCTAGGCCCAATAGGACCCGACTTTCATAGGGTCAAAGTTCACGAATTTGACACATTTCGGCCGCGACAATTCCCTATAACCGTTGCACCGAATTTCAAACCGCTCACACAGTACTTCCCATTGCGACACATGAACAATCCCCCTCAAGCGTTTTCTCTTAGCTCAAATTTGACCCCGGCGCAAGCGTCCGAAATTTCGATGGGGTCACGGAATGGGCCAAACTTAGACACCCCATATCTCGGGCCCTAATTGTCCGATCGACTTGAAATTTTGAACGTGGCCTAACAGGGTTTCGGCCTTCCTCCCCATGCTCGCCAATTGCGGCGCATCATGGGGGGGTCCAGGCCTTTTCGCCTTAATGTTAAAACAAAAACTCGCGAATATCTCAGAAACAATTCGATAGAATGTCGCAAATTTGGTGTGAAAGGGCTGCCTATTTTTACCTACAAACCCTCCAAATTTGATGGTCCTAGCTTCCATAGTTTTTTTATGGCGAATTTTTGAAAGATTAAAAAATAGCCCAAAAATCGAACGGAAATTCCCTACAGAAACTCCATTCGCGAATTTTAAAAATCCGAGATAGACAAAATGTTGCTCTCGAAGAGTACATCAATTTAAAAAAAAAGTTTCTCTCTAGGCCCAATAGGACCCGACTTTCATAGGGTCAAAGTTCACGAATTTGACACATTTCGGCCGTGACAATTCCCTATAACCGTTGCACCGAATTTCAAACCGCTCACACAGTACTTCCCATTGAGACAGATGAACAATCCCCCGCAAGCGTTTTCTCTTAGCTCAAATTTGACCCCGGCGCAAGCGTCCGAAATTTCGATGGGGTCACGGAAATGGGCCAAACTTAGACACCCCATATCTCGGGCCCTAATTGTCCGATCGACTTGAAATTTTGAACGTGGCCTAACAGGGTTTCGGCCTTCCTCCCCATGCTCGCGAATCGCGGCTCACCATGGGGGTCCGGGCCTTTTCGCCGTAATGGTAAAACAAAAACTCGCGTATATCTCCGAAACGGTTCGATAGAATATCGCAAATTTTGGTGTGAAAGGGCTCCCTATGTTTACCTACAAACCCTCCAAATTCGGTGGTCCTAGCTTCCATAGTTTTTTTATGGCGAATTTTTGAATGTTTAAAAAATAGCCCAAAAATCGAAAGGAAATTCCCTACAGAAACTCTATTCGCGAATTTTAAAAATCCGAGATAGCCAAAATGTTGCTCTCGAAGAGTACATCAATTTAAAAAAACGTTTCTCTCTAGGCCCAATAGGACCCGACTTTCATAGGGTCAAAGTTCACGAATTTGACACATTTCGGCCGCGACAATTCCCTATAACCGTTGCACCGAATTTCAAACCGCTCACACAGTACTTCCCATTGCGACACATGAACAATCCCCCTCAAGCGTTTTCTCGTAGCTCAAATTTGATCCCGGCGCAAGCGTCCGAAATTTCGATTAGGTCACGGAAATGGACCAAACTTTGACCCCCCATATCTCGGGTCCTAATTGTCCGATCGACTTGAAATTTGAAACGTGGCCTAACAGGGTTTCGGCCTTCCTCCCCATGCTCGCGAATTGCGGCGCATCATGGGGGGGTCCAGGCCTTTTCGCCGTAATGGTAAAACAAAAACTCGCGAATATCTCCGAAACGGTTCGATAGAATATCGCAAATTTTGGTGTGAAAGGGCTCCCTATTTTTACCTACAAACCCTCCAAATTTGATGGTCCTAGCTTCCATAGTTTTTTTATGGCGAATTTTTGAAAGATTAAAAAATAGCCCAAAAATCGAACGGAAATTCCCTACAGAAACTCCATTCGCGAATTTTAAAAATCCGAGATAGACAAAATGTTGCTCTCGAAGAGTACATCAACTTGAAAAAAAAGTTTCTCTCTAGGCCCAATAGGACCCGACTTTCATAGGGTCAAAGTTCACGAATTTGACACATTTCGGCCGTGACAATTCCCTATAACCGTTGCACCGAATTTCAAACCGCTCACACAGTACTTCCCATTGAGACACATGAACAATTCCCCGCAAGCGTTTTCTCTTAGCTCAAATTTGACCCCGGCGCAAGCGTCCGAAATTTCGATGGGGTCACGGAAATGGGCGAAAATTCGACCCCCCATATCTCGGGCCCTAATTGTCCGATCGACTTGAAATTTGAAACGTGGCCTAACAGGGTTTCGGCCTTCATCCCCATGCTCGCCAATCGCGGCTCACCATGGGGGGTCCAGGCTTTTTCGCCGTAATGTTAAAACAAAAACTCGCGAATATCTCGGAAACAATTCGATAGAATGTCGCAAATTTGGTGTGAAAGGGCTGCCTATTTTTACCTACAAACCCTCCAAATTTGATGGTCCTAGCTTCCATAGTTTTTTTATGGCGAATTTTTGAAAGATTAAAAAATAGCCCAAAAATCGAACGGAAATTCCCTACAGAAACTCCATTCGCGAATTTTAAAAATCCGAGATAGACAAAATGTTGCTCTCGAAGAGTACATCAATTTAAAAAAAAAGTTTCTCTCTAGGCCCAATAGGACCCGACTTTCATAGGGTCAAAGTTCACGAATTTGACACATTTCGGCCGTGACAATTCCCTATAACCGTTGCACCGAATTTCAAACCGCTCACACAGTACTTCCCATTGAGACACATGAACAATCCCCCGCAAGCGTTTTCTCTTCGCTCAAATTTGACCCCGGCGCAAGCGTCCGAAATTTCGATGGGGTCACGGAAATGGGCCAAAATTAGACCCCCCACATCTCGGGCCCTAATTGTCCGATCGACTTGAAATTTGAAACGTCGCCTAACAGGGTTTCGGCCTTCCTCACCGTACTCGCCAATCGCGGCTCACCATGGGGGTCCGGGCCTTTTCGCCGTAATGGTAAAACAAAAACTCGCGAATATCTCCGAAACGGTTCGATAGAATATCGCAAATTTTGGTGTGAAAGGGCTCCCTATTTTTACCTACAAACCCTCCAAATTTGGTGGTCCTAGCTTCCATAGTTTTTTTATGGCGAATTTTTGTAGGTTTAAAAAATAGCCCAAAAATCGAACGGAAATTCCCTACAGAAACTCCATTCGCGAATTTTAAAAATCCGAGATAGCCAAAATGTTGCTCTCGAAGGGTACATCAATTTAAAAAAACGTTTCTCTCTAGGCCCAATAGGACCCGACTTTCATAGGGTCAAAGTTCACGAATTTGACACATTTCGGCCGCGACAATTCCCTATAACCGTTGCACCGAATTTCAAACCGCTCACACAGTACTTCCCATTGGGACACATGAACAATCCCCCGCAAGCGTTTTCTCGTAGCTCAAATTTGACCCCGGCGCAAGCGTCCGAAATTTCGATAGGGTCACGGAAATGGGCCAAACTTTAACCCCCCATATTTCGGGACCTAATTGTCCGATGGACTTGAAATTTGAAACGCGGCCTAAAAGGGTTTCGGCCTTCGTCCCCATGCTCGCCAATCGTGGCTCACCATGGGGTGTCCAGGCCTTTTCGCCGTAATGTTAAAACAAAAACTCGCGAATATCTCCGAAACGGTTCGATAGAATGTCGCAAATTTTGGTGTGAAAGGGCTCCCTATTTTTACCTACAAACCCTCCAAATTCGGTGGTCCTAGCTTCCATAGTTTTTTTATGGCGAATTTTTGAATGTTTAAAAAATAGCCCAAAAATCGAACGGAAATTCCCTACAGAAATTCCATTCGCGAATTTTAAAAATCCGAGATAGCCAAAATGTTGCTCTCGAAGAGTACATCAATTTAAAAAATGTTTCTCTCTAGGCACAATAGGACCCGACTTTCATAGGGTCAATGTTCACGAATTGACACATTTCGACCGCGACAATTCCCTATAACCGTTCCACCTAATTTCAAACCGCTCACACAGTACTTCCCATTGAGACACATGAACAATTCCCCGCAAGCGTTTTCTCTTAGCTCAAATTTGACCCCGGCGCAAGCGTCCGAAATTTCGATGGGGTCACGGAAATGGGCCAAACTTAGACACCCCATATCTCGGGCCCTAATTGTCCGATCGACTTGAAATTTGAAACGTCGCCTAACAGGGTTTCGGCCTTCCTCCCCATACTCGCCAATCGCGGCTCACCATGGGGGTCCGGGCCTTTTCGCCGTAATGGTAAAACAAAAACTCGCGAATATCTCCGAAACGGTTCGATAAAATATCGCAAATTTTGGTGTGAAAGGGCTCCCTATTTTTACCTACAAACCCTCCAAATTTGGTGGTCCTAGCTTCCATTGTTTTTTTATGGCGAATTTTTGAAAGTTTAAAAAATAGCCCAAAAATCGAACGGAAATTCCCTACAGAAACTCCATTCGCGAATTTTAAAAATCCGAGATAGCCAAAATGTTGCTCTCGAAGGGTACATCAATTTAAAAAAACGTTTCTCTCTAGGCCCAATAGGACCCGACTTTCATAGGGTCAAAGTTCACGAATTTGACACATTTCGGCCGCGACAATTCCCTATAACCGTTGCACCGAATTTCAAACCGCTCACACAGTACTTCCCATTGGGACACATGAACAATCCCCCGCAAGCGTTTTCTCGTAGCTCAAATTTGACCCCGGCGCAAGCGTCCGAAATTTCGATAGGGTCACGGAAATGGGCCAATTTTTAACCCCCCATATTTCGGGACCTAATTGTCCGATGGACTTGAAATTTGAAACGCGGCCTAAAAGGGTTTCGGCCTTCGTCCCCATGCTCGCCAATCGTGGCTCACCATGGGGGGTCCAGGCCTTTTCGCCGTAATGTTAAAACAAAAACTCGCGAATATCTCCGAAACGGTTCGATAGAATGTCGCAAATTTTGGTGTGAAAGGGCTCCCTATTTTTACCTACAAACCCTCCAAATTCGGTGGTCCTAGCTTCCATAGTTTTTTTATGGCGAATTTTTGAATGTTTAAAAAATAGCCCAAAAATTGAAAGGAAATTCCCTACAGAAACTCCATTCGCGAATTTTAAAAATCCGAGATAGCCAAAATGTTGCTCTCGAAGAGTACATCAATTTAAAAAAACGTTTCTCTCTAGGCCCAATAGGACCCGACTTTCATAGGGTCAAAGTTCACGAATTTGACACATTTCGGCCGCGACAATTCCCTATAACCGTTGCACCGAATTTCAAACCGCTCACACAGTACTTCCAATTGCGACACATGAACAATCCCCCTCAAGCGTTTTCTCGTAGCTCAAATTTGATCCCGGCGCAAGCGTCCGAAATTTCGATGGGGTCACGGAAATGGGCCAAAATTTGACCCCCATATCTCGGGTCCTAATTGTCCGATCGACTTGAAATTTGAAACGTGGCCTAACAGGCTTTCGGCCTTCCTCCCCATGCTCGCCAATTGCGGCGCATCATGGGGGGGTCCAGGCCTTTTCGCCTTAATGTTAAAACAAAAACTCGCGAATATCTCGGAAACAATTCGATAGAATGTCGCAAATTTGGTGTGAAAGGGCTGCCTATTTTTACCTACAAACCCTCCAAACTTGATGGTCCTAGCTTCCATAGTTTTTTTATGGCGAATTTTTGAAAGTTTAAAAAATAGCCCAAAAATCGAACGGAAATTCCCTACAGAAACTCCATTCGCGAATTTTAAAAATCCGAGATAGCCAAAATGTTGCTCTCGAAGAGTACATCAATTTAGAAAAAAAAAAGTTTCTCTCTAGGCCCAATAGGACTCGAATCTCTAGGCCCAATCGCGGCGCACCGGTCAAAGTTCACGAATTTGACACATTTCGGCCGCGACAATTCCCTATAACCGTTGCACCGAATTTCAAACCGCTCACACAGTACTTCCCATTGAGACACATGAACAATCCCCCTCAAGCGTTTTCTCGTAGCTCAAATTTGATCCCGGCGCAAGCGTCCGAAATTTCGATGGGGTCACGGAAATGGGCCAAACTTTGACCCCCCATATCTCGGGTCCTAATTGTCCGATCGACTTGAAATTTGAAACGTGGCCTAACAGGGTTTCGGCCTTCATCGCCATGCTCGCCAATCGCGGCTCACCATGGGGGGTCCAGGCTTTTTCGCCGTAATGTTAAAACAAAAACTCGCGAATATCTCCGAAACGGTTCGATAGAATGTCGCAAATTTTGGTGTGAAAGGGCTCCCTATTTTTACCTACAAACCTTTCAAATTTGGTGGTCCTAGCTTCCATAGTTTTTTTATGGCGAATTTTTGAATGTTTAAAAAATAGCCCAAAAATCGAACGGAAATTCCCTACAGAAACTCCATTCGCGAATTTTAAAAATCCGAGATAGCCAAAATGTTGCTCTCGAAGAGTACATCAATTTAAAAAAACGTTTCTCTCTAGGCCCAATAGGACCCGACTTTCATAGGGTCAAAGTTCACGAATTTGACACATTTCGGCCGCGACAATTCCCTATAACCGTTGCACCGAATTTCAAACCGCTCACACAGTACTTCCCATTGCGACACATGAACAATCCCCCTCAAGCGTTTTCTCTTAGCTCAAATTTGACCCCGGCGCAAGCGTCCGAAATTTCGATGGGGTCACGGAATGGGCCAAACTTAGACACCCCATATCTCGGGCCCTAATTGTCCGATCGACTTGAAATTTTGAACGTGGCCTAACAGGGTTTCGGCCTTCCTCCCCATGCTCGCCAATTGCGGCGCATCATGGGGGGGTCCAGGCCTTTTCGCCTTAATGTTAAAACAAAAACTCGCGAATATCTCCGAAACGGTTCGATAGAATATCGCAAATTTTGGTGTGAAAGGGCTCCCTATTTTTACCTACAAACCCTCCAAATTTGGTGGTCCTAGCTTCCATTGTTTTTTTATGGCGAATTTTTGAAATTTTAAAAAATAGCCCAAAAATCGAACGGAAATTCCCTACAGAAACTCCATTCGCGAATTTTAAAAATCCGAGATAGCCAAAATGTTGCTCTCGAAGGGTACATCAATTTAAAAAAACGTTTCTCTCTAGGCACAATAGGACCCGACTTTCATAGGGTCAAAGTTCACGAATTGACACATTTCGACCGCGACAATTCCCTATAACCGTTGCATCTAATTTCAAACCGCTCACACAGTACTTCCCATTGAGACACATGAACAATTCCCCGCAAGCGTTTTCTCTTAGCTCAAATTTGACCCCGGCGCAAGCGTCCGAAATTTCGATGGGGTCACGGAAATGGGCCAAACTTAGACACCCCATATCTCGGGCCCTAATTGTCCGATCGACTTGAAATTTTGAACGTGGCCTAACAGGGTTTCGGCCTTCCTCCCCATGCTCGCGAATCGCGGCTCACCATGGGGGTCCGGGCCTTTTCGCCGTAATGGTAAAACAAAAACTCGCGTATATCTCCGAAACGGTTCGATAGAATATCGCAAATTTTGGTGTGAAAGGGCTCCCTATGTTTACCTACAAACCCTCCAAATTCGGTGGTCCTAGCTTCCATAGTTTTTTTATGGCGAATTTTTGAATGTTTAAAAAATAGCCCAAAAATCGAAAGGAAATTCCCTACAGAAACTCTATTCGCGAATTTTAAAAATCCGAGATAGCCAAAATGTTGCTCTCGAAGAGTACATCAATTTTAAAAAAAAGTTTCTCTCTAGGCCCAATAGGACCCGACTTTCATAGGGTCAAAGTTCACGAATTTGACACATTTCGGCCGTGACAATTCCCTATAACCGTTGCACCGAATTTCAAACCGCTCACACAGTACTTCCCATTGAGACACATGAACAATCCCCCGCAAGCGTTTTCTCTTAGCTCAAATTTGACCCCGGCGTAAGCGTCCGAAATTTCGATGGGGTCACGGAAATGGGCCAAAATTAGACCCCCCATATCTCGGGCCCTAATTGTCCGATCGACTTGAAATTTGAAACGTCGCCTAACAGGGTTTCGGCCTTCCTCCCCATACTCGCCAATCGCGGCTCACCATGGGGGTCCGGGCCTTTTCGCCGTAATGGCAAAACAAAAACTCGCGAATATCTCCGAAACGGTTCGATAGAATATCGCAAATTTTGGTGTGAAAGGGCTCCCTATTTTTACCTACAAACCCTCCAAATTTGGTGGTCCTAGCTTCCATTGTTTTTTTATGGCGAATTTTTGAAAGTTTAAAAAATAGCCCAAAAATCGAACGGAAATTCCCTACAGAAACTCCATTCGCGAATTTTAAAAATCCGAGATAGCCAAAATGTTGCTCTCGAAGGGTACATCAATTTAAAAAAACGTTTCTCTCTAGGCACAATAGGACCCGACTTTCATAGGGTCAAAGTTCACGAATTGACACATTTCGACCGCGACAATTCCCTATAACCGTTGCATCTAATTTCAAACCGCTCACACAGTACTTCCCATTGAGACACATGAACAATTCCCCGCAAGCGTTTTCTCTTAGCTCAAATTTGACCCCGGCGCAAGCGTCCGAAATTTCGATGGGGTCACGGAAATGGGCCAAACTTAGACACCCCATATCTCGGGCCCTAATTGTCCGATCGACTTGAAATTTTGAACGTGGCCTAACAGGGTTTCGGCCTTCCTCCCCATGCTCGCGAAAAGCGGCTCACCATGGGGGTCCGGGCCTTTTCGCCGTAATGGTAAAACAAAAACTCGCGTATATCTCCGAAACAATTCGATAGAATGTCGCAAATTTGGTGTGAAAGGGCTGCCTATTTTTACCTACAAACCCTCCAAATTTGATGGTCCTAGCTTCCATAGTTTTTTTATGGCGAATTTTTGAAAGATTAAAAAATAGCCCAAAAATCGAACGGAAATTCCCTACAGAAACTCCATTCGCGAATTTTAAAAATCCGAGATAGACAAAATGTTGCTCTCGAAGAGTACATCAATTTAAAAAAAAAGTTTCTCTCTAGGCCCAATAGGACCCGACTTTCATAGGGTCAAAGTTCACGAATTTGACACATTTCGGCCGTGACAATTCCCTATAACCGTTGCACCGAATTTCAAACCGCTCACACAGTACTTCCCATTGAGACAGATGAACAATCCCCCGCAAGCGTTTTCTCTTAGCTCAAATTTGACCCCGGCGTAAGCGTCCGAAATTTCGATGGGGTCACGGAAATGGGCCAAAATTAGACCCCCCATATCTCGGGCCCTAATTGTCCGATCGACTTGAAATTTGAAACGTCGCCTAACAGGGTTTCGGCCTTCCTCCCCATACTCGCCAATCGCGGCTCACCATGGGGGTCCGGGCCTTTTCGCCGTAATGGCAAAACAAAAACTCGCGAATATCTCCGAAACGGTTCGATAGAATATCGCAAATTTTGGTGTGAAAGGGCTCCCTATTTTTACCTACAAACCCTCCAAATTTGGTGGTCCTAGCTTCCATTGTTTTTTTATGGCGAATTTTTGAAATTTTAAAAAATAGCCCAAAAATCGAACGGAAATTCCCTACAGAAACTCCATTCGCGAATTTTAAAAATCCGAGATAGCCAAAATGTTGCTCTCGAAGGGTACATCAATTTAAAAAAACGTTTCTCTCTAGGCACAATAGGACCCGACTTTCATAGGGTCAAAGTTCACGAATTGACACATTTCGACCGCGACAATTCCCTATAACCGTTGCATCTAATTTCAAACCGCTCACACAGTACTTCCCATTGAGACACATGAACAATTCCCCGCAAGCGTTTTCTCTTAGCTCAAATTTGACCCCGGCGCAAGCGTCCGAAATTTCGATGGGGACACGGAAATGGGCCAAACTTAGACACCCCATATCTCGGGCCCTAATTGTCCGATCGACTTGAAATTTTGAACGTGGCCTAACAGGGTTTCGGCCTTCCTCCCCATGCTCGCGAAAAGCGGCTCACCATGGGGGTCCGGGCCTTTTCGCCGTAATGGTAAAACAAAAACTCGCGTATATCTCCGAAACGGTTCGATAGAATATCGCAAATTTTGGTGTGAAAGGGCTCCCTATGTTTACCTACAAACCCTCCAAATTCGGTGGTCCTAGCTTCCATAGTTTTTTTATGGCGAATTTTTGAATGTTTAAAAAATAGCCCAAAAATCGAAAGGAAATTCCCTACAGAAACTCTATTCGCGAATTTTAAAAATCCGAGATAGCCAAAATGTTGCTCTCGAAGAGTACATTAATTTAAAAAAACGTTTCTCTCTAGGCCCAATAGGACCCGACTTTCATAGGGTCAAAGTTCACGAATTTGACACATTTCGGCCGCGACAATTCCCTATAACCGTTGCACCGAATTTCAAACCGCTCACACAGTACTTCCCATTGCGACACATGAACAATCCCCCTCAAGCGTTTTCTCGTAGCTCAAATTTGATCCCGGCGCAAGCGTCCGAAATTTCGATGGGGTCACGGAAATGGGCCAAACTTTGACCCCCCATATCTCGGGTCCTAATTGTCCGATCGACTTGAAATTTGAAACGTGGCCTAACAGGGTTTCGGCCTTCCTCCCCATGCTCGCCAATTGCGGCGCATCATGGGGGGTCCAGGCCTTTTCGCCTTAATGTTAAAACAAAAACTCGCGAATATCTCGGAAACAATTCGATAGAATGTCGCAAATTTGGTGTGAAAGGGCTGCCTATTTTTACCTACAAACCCTCCAAATTTGATGGTCCTAGCTTCCATAGTTTTTTTATGGCGAATTTTTGAAAGAATAAAAAATAGCCCAAAAATCGAACGGAAATTCCCTACAGAAACTCCATTCGCGAATTTTAAAAATCCGAGATAGCCAAAATGTTGCTCTCGAAGAGTACATCAATTTAGAAAAAAAAAGTTTCTCTGTAGGCCCAATAGGACCCGAATCTCTAGGCCCAATTGCGGCGCACCGGTCAAAGTTCACGAATTTGACACATTTCGGCCGCGACAATTCCCTATAACCGTTGCACCGAATTTCAAACCGCTCACACAGTACTTCCCATTGGGACACATGAACAATCCCCCGCAAGCGTTTTCTCGTAGCTGAAATTTGACCCCGGCGCAAGCGTCCGAAATTTCGATAGGGACCCGACTTTCATAGGGTCAAAGTTCACGAATTTGACACATTTCGGCCGCGACAATTCCCTATAACCGTTGCACCGAATTTCAAACCGCTCACACAGTACTTCCCATTGAGACACATGAACAATCACCCGCAAGCGTTTTCTCGTAGCTCCAATTCGACCCCGGCGCAAGCGTCCGAAATTTCGATGGGGTCACGGAAATGGGTGAAACTTTGACCCCATATATCTCGGGTCCTAATTGTCCGATCGACTTGAAATTTGAAACGTGGCCTAACAGGGTTTCGGCCTTCGTCTCCATGCTCGCCAATCGCGGCGCATCATGGGGGGGGGTCCAGGCTTTTCGCCTTAATGTTAAAACAAAAACTCGCGAATATCTCGGAAACGGTTCGATAGAATGTCGCAAATTTGGTGTGAAAGGGCTCCCTATTTTTACCTACAAACCTTTCAAATTTGGTGGTCATAGCTTCCATAGTTTTTTTATGGCGAATTTTTGAATGTTTAAAAAATAGCCCAAAAATCGAACGGAAATTCCCTACAGAAACTCCATTCGCGAATTTTAAAAATCCGAGATAACCAAAATGTTGCTCTCGAAGAGTACATCAATTTAGAAAAAAAATGTTTCTCTCTAGGCCCAATAGGACTCGAATCTCTAGGCCCAATCGCGGCGCACCGGTCAAAGTTCACGAATTTGACACATTTCGGCCGCGACAATTCCCTATAACCGTTGCACCGAATTTCAAACCGCTCACACAGTACTTC
The DNA here is from genome assembly GCF_044657685.1 of Stegodyphus dumicola. Lineage (NCBI taxonomy): Eukaryota > Metazoa > Arthropoda > Arachnida > Araneae > Eresidae > Stegodyphus > Stegodyphus dumicola. Next base: position 2,275,299 of record NC_140770.1, read on the forward strand.
CCATTGAGACACATGTACAATCCCCCGCAAGCGTTTTCTCGTAGCTCAAATTTGACCCCGGCGCAAGCGTCCGAAATTTCGATAGGGTCACGGAAATGAGCCAAGCTTTGACCCCCCATATTTCGGGACCTAATTGTCCGATGGACTTGAAATTTGAAACGCGGCCTAAAAGGGTTTCGGCCTTCGTCCCCACGCTCGCCAATCGTGGCTCACCATGGGGGGTCCAGGCCTTTTCGCCGTAATGTTAAAACAAAAACTCGCGAATATCTCCGAAACGGTTCGATAGAATGTCGCAAATTTTGGTGTGAAAGGGCTCCCTATTTTTACCTACAAATCCTCCAAATTTGGTGGTCCTAGCTTCCATTGTTTTTTTATGGCGAATTTTTGAATGTTTAAAAAATAGCCCAAAAATCGAACGGAAATTCCCTACAGAAACTCCATTCGCGAATTTTAAAAATCCGAGATAGCCAAAATGTTGCTCTCGAAGAGTACATCAATTTAAAAAAAAGTTTCTCTCTAGGCCCAATAGGACCCGACTTTCATAGGGTCAAAGTTCACGAATTTGACACATTTCGGCCGCGACAATTCCCCATAACCGTTGCACCGAATTTCAAACCGCTCACACAGTACTTCCCATTGAGACACATGAACAATCACCCGCAAGCATTTTCTCGTAGCTCAAATTTGACCCCGGCGCAAGCGTCCGAAATTTCGATAGGGTCACGGAAATGGGCCAAACTTTGACCCCCCATATCTCGGGACTTAATTGTCCGATCGACTTGAAATTTGAAACGTGGCCTAACAGAGTTTCGGCCTTCATCCCCATGTTCGCCAATCGCGGCTCACCATGGGGGGGTCCAGGCTTTTTCGCCGTAATGTTAAAAGAAAAACTCGCGAATATCTCCGAAACGGTTCGATAGAATGTCGCAAATTTTGGTGTGAAAGGGCTCCCTATTTTTCCCTACAAACCCTGCAAATTTGGTGGTCCTAGCTTCCATAGGTTTTTTATGGCGAATTTTTGAAGGTTTAAAAAATAGCCCAAAAATCGAACGGAAATTCCCTACAGAAACTCCATTCGCGAATTTTAAAAATCCGAGATAGCCAAAATGTTGCTCTCGAAGAGTACATCAATTTAAAAAAACGTTTCTCTCTAGGCCCAATAGGACCCGACTTTCATAGGGTCAAAGTTCACGAATTTGACACATTTCGGCCGCGACAATTCCCTATAACCGTTGCACCGAATTTCAAACCGCTCACACAGTACTTCCCATTGAGACACATGAACAATCCCCCGCAAGCGTTTTCTCGTAGCTCAAATTTGACCCCGGCGCAAGCGTCCGAAATTTCGATGGGGTCACGGAAATGGGCCAAACTTTGACCCCCCATATCTCGGGTCCTAATTGTCCGATCGACTTGAAATTTGAAACGTGGCCTAACAGGGTTTCGGCCTTCCTCCCCATGCTCGCCAATCGCGGCGCATCATGGGGGGGGTCCAGGCCTTTTCGCCCTAATGTTAAAACAAAAACTCGCGAATACCTCCGAAACGGTTCGATAGAATGTCGCAAATTTTGGTGTGAAAGGGCTCCCTATTTTTACCTACAAACCCTGCAAATTTGGTCTTCCTAGCTTCCATAGTTTTTTTATGGCGAATTTTTGAAAGTTTAAAAAATAGCCCAAAAATCGAACGGAAATTCCCTACAGAAACTCCATTCGCGAATTTTAAAAATCCGAGATAGCCAAAATGTTGCTCTCGAAGAGTACATCAATTTAGAAAAAAAAAGTTTCTCTCTAGGCCCAATAGGACCCGAATCTCTAGGCCCAATTGCGGCGCACCGGTCAAAGTTCACGAATTTGACACATTTCGGCCGCGACAATTCCCTATAACCGTTGCACCGAATTTCAAACCGCTCACACAGTACTTCCCATTGGGACACATGAACAATCCCCCGCAAGCGTTTTCTCGTAGCTGAAATTTGACCCCGGCGCAAGCGTCCGAAATTTCGATAGGGACCCGACTTTCATAGGGTCAAAGTTCACGAATTTGACACATTTCGGCCGCGACAATTCCCTATAACCGTTGCACCGAATTTCAAACCGCTCACACAGTACTTCCCATTGAGACACATGAACAATCACCCGCAAGCGTTTTCTCGTAGCTCAAATTCGACCCCGGCGCAAGCGTCCGAAATTTCGATGGGGTCACGGAAATGGGTCAAACTTTGACCCCATATATCTCGGGTCCTAATTGTCCGATCGACTTGAAATTTGAAACGTGGCCTAACAGGGTTTCGGCCTTCGTCTCCATGCTCGCCAATCGCGGCGCATCATGGGGGGGGGTCCAGGCTTTTCGCCTTAATGTTAAAACAAAAACTCGCGAATATCTCGGAAACGGTTCGATAGAATGTCGCAAATTTGGTGTGAAAGGGCTCCCTATTTTTACCTACAAACCCTCCAAATTTGGTGGTCCTAGCTTCCATAGATTTTTATGGCGAATTTTTGAAAGTTTAAAAAATAGCCCAAAAATCGAACGGAAATTCCCTACAGAAACTCCATTCGCGAATTTTAAAAATCCGAGATAGCCAAAATGTTGCTCTCGAAGAGTACATCAATTTAGAAAAAAAAAGTTTCTCTCTAGGCCCAATAGGACCCGACTTTCATAGGGTCAAAGTTCACGAATTTGACACATTTCGGCCGCGACAATTCCCTATAACCGTTGCACCGAATTTCAAACCGCTCACACAGTACTTCCCATTGAGACATGTGAACAATCCCCCGCAAGCGTTTTCTCGTAGCTCAATTTTTGACCCTGGCGCAAGCGTCCGAAATTTCGATGGGGTCACGGAAATGGGCCAAAATTTGACCCCCCATATCTCGGGCCCTAATTGTCCGATCGACTTGAAATTTGAAACGTGGCCTAACAGGGTTTCGGGCTTCCTCCCCATGCTCGCCAATCGCTGGTCACCATGGGGGTCCGGGCCTTTCGCCGTAATGTTAAAACAAAAACTCGCGAATATCTCCGAAACGGTTCGATAGAATGTCGCAAATTTTGGTGTGAAAGGGCTCCCTAATTTTACCTACAAACCCTCCAAATTCGGTGGTCCTAGCTTCCATAGTTTTTTTATGACGAATTTTTGAATGTTTAAAAAATAGCCCAAAAATCGAACGGAAATTCCCTACAGAAACTCCATTCGCGAATTTTAAAAATCCGAGATAGCCAAAATGTTGCTCTCGAAGAGTACATCAATTTAAAAAAACGTTTCTCTCTAGGCCCAATAGGACCCGACTTTTATAGGGTCAAAGTTCACGAATTTGACACATTTCGGCCGCGACAATTCCCTATACCCGTTGCACCGAATTTCAAACCGCTCACACAGTACTTCCCATTGAGACACATGAACAATCCCCCGCAAGCGTTTTCTCGTAGCTCAAATTTGACCCCGGCGCAAGCGTCCGAAATTTCGATGGGGTCACGGAAATGGGCCAAACTTTGACCCCCCATATCTCGGGTCCTAATTGTCCGATCGACTTGAAATTTGAAACGTGGCCTAACAGGGTTTCGGCCTTCCTCCCCATGCTCGCCAATCGCGGCGCATCATGGGGGGGTCCAGGCCTTTTCGCCGTAATGTTAAAACAAAAACTCGCGAATATCTCCGAAACGGTTCGATAGAATGTCGCAAATTTTGGTGTGAAAGGGCTCCCTATTTTTACCTACAAACCCTCCAAATTCGGTGGTCCTAGCTTCCATAGTTTTTTTATGGCGAATTTTTGAATGTTTAAAAAATAGCCCAAAAATAGAACGGAAATTCCCTACAGAAACTCCATTATTTTTACCTACAAACCCTCAAAATTTGGTGGTCTTAGCTTCCATAGTTTTTTTATGGCGAATTTCTGAAAGTTTAAAAAATAGCCCAAAAATCGAACGGAAATTCCCTACAGAAACTGCATTCCCGAATTTTAAAAATCCGAGATAGCCGATATGTTGCTCTCGAAGAGTACATCAATTTAGAAAAAAAACGTTTCTCTCTAGGCCCAATAGGACCCGACTTTCATAGGGTCAATGTTCACGAATTTCACACATTTCGGCCGCGACAATTCCCTATAACCGTTGCGCCGAATTTCAAACCGCTCACACAGTACTTCCCATTGGGACACATGGACAATCCCCCGCAAGCGTTTTCTCGTAGCTCAAATTTGACCCCGGCGCAAGCGTCCGAAATTTCGATAGGGTCACGGAAATGGGCCAAACTTTGACCCCCCATATCTCGGGCCCTAATTGTCCGATCGACTTGAAATTTGAAACGCGGCCTAAAAGGGTTTCGGCCTTCGTCCCCATGCTCGCCAATCGTGGCTCACCATGGGGGTTCCAGGCCTTTTCGCCGTAAAGTTAAAACAAAAACTCGCGAATATCTCCGAAACGGTTCGATAGAATGTCGCAAATTTTGGTGTGAAAGGGCTCCCTATTTTTACCTACAAACCCTGCAAATTTGGTGGTCCTAGCTTCCATAGTTTTTTTATGGCGAATTTTTGAAAGATTAAAAAAAAGCAATGTTGCTCTCGAAGAGTACATCAATTTAGAAAAAAAAAGTTTCTCTCTAGGCCCAATAGGACCCGAATCTCTAGGCCCAATCGTGGCGCACCGGTCAAAGTTCACGAATTTGACACATTTCGGCCGCGACAATTCCCTATAACCGTTGCACCGAATTTCAAACCGCTCACACAGTACTTCCCATTGGGACACATGAACAATCCCCCGCAAGCGTTTTCTCGTAGCTCAAATTTGACCCCGGCGCAAGCGTCCGAAATTTCGATAGGGTCACGGAAATGGGCCAAACTTTGACCCCCCATATCTCGGGACCTTATTGTCCGATCGACTTGAAATTTGAAACGCGGCCTAAAAGGGTTTCGGCCTTCGTCCCCATGCTCGCCAATCGTGGCTCACCATGGGGGGTCCAGGCCTTTTCGCCGTAAAGTTAAAACAAAAACTCGCGAATATCTCCGAAACGGTTCGATAGAATGTCGCAAATTTTGGTGTGAAAGGGCTCCCTATTTTTACCTACAAACCCTCCAAATTCGGTGGTCCTAGCTTCCATAGTTTTTTTATGGCGAATTTCTGAATGTTTAAAAAATAGCCCAAAAATCGAACGGAAATTCCCTACAGAAACTGCATTCGCGAATTTTAAAAATCCGAGATAGCCGAAATGTTGCTCTCGAAGAGTACATCAATTTAGAAAAAAAACGTTTCTCTCTAGGCCCAATAGGACCCGACTTTCATAGGGTCAATGTTCACGAATTTGACACATTTCGGCCGCGAGAATTCCCTATAACCGTTGCACCGAATTTCAAACCGCTCACACAGTACTTCCCATTGGGACACATGAACAATCCCCCGCAAGCGTTTTCTCGTAGCTCAAATTTGACCCCGGCGCAAGCGTCCGAAATTTCGATAGCGTCACGGAAATGGGCCAAACTTTGACCCCCCATATCTCGGGCCCTAATTGTCCGATCGACTTGAAAGTTGAAACGTGGCCTAACAGGGTTTCGGCCTTTCTCCCCATGCTCGCCAATCGCGGCGCACCATGGGGGGGGTCCAGGCCTTTTCGCCTTAATGTTAAAACAAAAACTCGAGAATATCTCGGAAACGTTTCCATAGAATGTCGCAAATTTGGTGTGAAAGGGCTCCCTATTTTTACCTACAAACCCTCCAAATTTGGTGGTACTAGCTTCCATAGTTTTTTTATGGCGAATTTTTGAATGTTTAAAAAATAGCCCAAAAATCGAACGGAAATTCCCTACAGAAACTGCATTCGCGAATTTTAAAAATCCGAGATAGCCAAAATGTTGCTCTCGAAGAGTACATCAATTTAAAAAAAAGTTTCTCTCTAGGCCCAATAGGACCCGACGTTCATAGGGTCAAAGTTCACGAATTTGACACATTTCGGCCGCGACAATTCGCTATAACCGTTGCACCGAATTTCAAACCGCTCACACAGTACTTCCCAATGGGACACGTGGACAATCCCCCGCAAGCGTTTTCTGGTAGCTCAAATTTGACCCCGGCGCAAGCGTCCGAAATATCGATAGGGTCACGGAAATGGGCCAAACTTTGACCCCCCCATATCTCGGGCCCTAATTGTCCGATCGACTTGAAATTTGAAACGTGGCCTAACAGGGTTTCGGCCTTCCTCCCCATGCTCGCCAATCGCGGCGCATCATGGGGGGGTCCAGGCCTTTTCGCCGTAATGTTAAAACAAAAACTCGCGAATATCTCCGAAACGGTTCGATAGAATGTCGCAAATTTTGGTGTGAAAGGGCTCCCTATTTTTACCTACAAACCCTCCAAATTCGGTGGTCCTAGCTTCCATAGTTTTTTTATGGCGAATTTTTGAATGTTTAAAAAATAGCCCAAAAATAGAACGGAAATTCCCTACAGAAACTCCATTATTTTTACCTACAAACCCTCAAAATTTGGTGGTCTTAGCTTCCATAGTTTTTTTATGGCGAATTTCTGAAAGTTTAAAAAATAGCCCAAAAATCGAACGGAAATTCCCTACAGAAACTGCATTCCCGAATTTTAAAAATCTGAGATAGCCGATATGTTGCTCTCGAAGAGTACATCAATTTAGAAAAAAAACGTTTCTCTCTAGGCCCAATAGGACCCGACTTTCATAGGGTCAATGTTCACGAATTTCACACATTTCGGCCGCGACAATTCCCTATAACCGTTGCGCCGAATTTCAAACCGCTCACACAGTACTTCCCATTGGGACACATGGACAATCCCCCGCAAGCGTTTTCTCGTAGCTCAAATTTGACCCCGGCGCAAGCGTCCGAAATTTCGATAGGGTCACGGAAATGGGCCAAACTTTGACCCCCCATATCTCGGGCCCTAATTGTCCGATCGACTTGAAATTTGAAACGCGGCCTAAAAGGGTTTCGGCCTTCGTCCCCATGCTCGCCAATCGTGGCTCACCATGGGGGTTCCAGGCCTTTTCGCCGTAAAGTTAAAACAAAAACTCGCGAATATCTCCGAAACGGTTCGATAGAATGTCGCAAATTTTGGTGTGAAAGGGCTCCCTATTTTTACCTACAAACCCTGCAAATTTGGTGGTCCTAGCTTCCATAGTCTTTTTATGGCGAATTTTTGAAAGATTAAAAAAAAGCAATGTTGCTCTCGAAGAGTACATCAATTTAGAAAAAAAAAGTTTCTCTCTAGGCCCAATAGGACCCGAATCTCTAGGCCCAATCGTGGCGCACCGGTCAAAGTTCACGAATTTGACACATTTCGGCCGCGACAATTCCCTATAACCGTTGCACCGAATTTCAAACCGCTCACACAGTACTTCCCATTGGGACACATGAACAATCCCCCGCAAGCGTTTTCTCGTAGCTCAAATTTGACCCCGGCGCAAGCGTCCGAAATTTCGATAGGGTCACGGAAATGGGCCAAACTTTGACCCCCCATATCTCGGGACCTAATTGTCCGATCGACTTGAAATTTGAAACGCGGCCTAAAAGGGTTTCGGCCTTCGTCCCCATGCTCGCCAATCGTGGCTCACCATGGGCGGTCCAGGCCTTTTCGCCGTAAGGTTAAAACAAAAACTCGCGAATATCTCCGAAACGGTTCGATAGAATGTCGCAAATTTTGGTGTGAAAGGGCTCCCTATTTTTACCTACAAACCCTCCAAATTCGGTGGTCCTAGCTTCCATAGTTTTTTTATGGCGAATTTCTGAATGTTTAAAAAATAGCCCAAAAATCGAACGGAAATTCCCTACAGAAACTGCATTCGCGAATTTTAAAAATCCGAGATAGCCGAAATGTTGCTCTCGAAGAGTACATCAATTTAGAAAAAAAACGTTTCTCTCTAGGCCCAATAGGACCCGACTTTCATAGGGTCAATGTTCACGAATTTGACACATTTCGGCCGCGAGAATTCCCTATAACCGTTGCACCGAATTTCAAACCGCTCACACAGTACTTCCCATTGGGACACATGAACAATCCCCCGCAAGCGTTTTCTCGTAGCTCAAATTTGACCCCGGCGCAAGCGTCCGAAATTTCGATAGCGTCACGGAAATGGGCCAAACTTTGACCCCCCATATCTCGGGCCCTAATTGTCCGATCGACTTGAAAGTTGAAACGTGGCCTAACAGGGTTTCGGCCTTTCTCCCCATGCTCGCCAATCGCGGCGCACCATGGGGGGGGGTCCAGGCCTTTTCGCCTTAATGTTAAAACAAAAACTCGAGAATATCTCGGAAACGTTTCCATAGAATGTCGCAAATTTGGTGTGAAAGGGCTCCCTATTTTTACCTACAAACCCTCCAAATTTGGTGGTACTAGCTTCCATAGTTTTTTTATGGCGAATTTTTGAATGTTTAAAAAATAGCCCAAAAATCGAACGGAAATTCCCTACAGAAACTCCATTCGCGAATTTTAAAAATCCGAGATAGCCAAAATGTTGCTCTCGAAGAGTACATCAATTTAAAAAAAAGTTTCTCTCTAGGCCCAATAGGACCCGACGTTCATAGGGTCAAAGTTCACGAATTTGACACATTTCGGCCGCGACAATTCCCTATAACCGTTGCACCGAATTTCAAACCGCTTACACAGTACTTCCCATTGAGACACATGAACAATCGCTCGCAAGCGTTTTCTCTTAGCTCAAATTTGACCCCGGCGCAAGCGTCCGAAATTTCGATGGGGTCACGGAAATGGGCCAAACTTTGACCCCCCATATCTCGGGCCCTAACTGTGCGATCGACTTGAAATTTGAAACGTGGTCTAAAAGGGTTTCGGCCTTCGTCCCCATGCTCGCCAATCGTGGCTCACCATGGGGGTCCAGGCCTTTTCGCCGTAAATTTAAAACAAAAACTCGCGAATATCTCCGAAACGGTTCGATAGAATATCGCAAATTTTGGTGTGAAAGGGCTCCCTATTTTTACCTACAAACCCTCCAAATTTGGTGGTCCTAGCTTCCATAGTTTTTTTATGGCGAATTTCTGAAATTTTAAAAAATAGCCCAAAAATCGAACGGAAATTCCCTACAGAAACTGCATTCGCGAATTTTAAAAATCCGAGATAGCCGAAATGTTGCTCTCGAAGAGTACATCAATTTAGAAAAAAAAACGTTTCTCTCTAGGCCCAACAGGACCCGACTTTCATAGGGTCAATGTTCACGAATTTGACACATTTCGGCCGCGACAATTCGCTATAACCGTTGCACCGAATTTCAAACCGCTCACACAGTACTTCCCAATGGGACACGTGGACAATCCCCCGCAAGCGTTTTCTGGTAGCTCAAATTTGACCCCGGCGCAAGCGTCCGAAATATCGATAGGGTCACGGAAATGGGCCAAACTTTGACCCCCCCATATCTCGGGCCCTAATTGTCCGATCGACTTGAAATTTGAAACGTGGCCTAACAGGGTTTCGGCCTTCATCCCCATGCTCGCCAATTGCGGCTCACCATGGGCGGTCCAGGCTTTTTCGCCGTAATGTTAAAACAAAAACTCGCGAATATCTCCGAAACGGTTCGATAGAATGTCGCTAATTTTGGTGTGAAAGGGCTCCTTATTTTTACCTACAAACCCTGCAAATTTGGTCTTCCTAGCTTCCATAGTTTTTTTATGGCGAATTTTTGAAAGTTTAAAAAATAGCCCAAAAATCGAACGGAAATTCCCTACAGAAACTCCGTTCGCGAATTTTAAAAATCCGAGATAGCCAAAATGTTGCTCTCGAAGAGTACATCAATTTAGAAAAAAAAAGTTTCTCTCTAGGCCCAATAGGACCCGAATCTCTAGGCCCAATTGCGGCGCACCGGTCAAAGTTCACGAATTTGACACATTTCGGCCGCGACAATTCCCTATAACCGTTGCACCGAATTTCAAACCGCTCACACAGTAGTTCCCATTGGGACACATGAACAATCCCCCGCAAACGTTTTCTCGTAGCTGAAATTTGACCCCGGCGCAAGCGTCCGAAATTTCGATAGGGACCCGACTTTCATAGGGTCAAAGCTCACGAATTTGACACATTTCGGCCGCGACAATTCCCTATAACCGTTGCACCGAATTTCAAACCGCTCACACAGTACTTCCCATTGAGACACATGAACAATCACCCGCAAGCGTTTTCTCGTAGCTCAAATTCGACCCCGGCGCAAGCGTCCGAAATTTCGATGGGGTCACGGAAATGGGTCAAACTTTGACCCCATATATCTCGGGTCCTAATTGTCCGATCGACTTGAAATTTGAAACGTGGCCTAACAGGGTTTCGGCCTTCGTCTCCATGCTCGCCAATCGCAGCGCATCATGGGGGGGGTCCAGGCTTTTCGCCTTAATGTTAAAACAAAAACTCGCGAATATCTCGGAAACGGTTCGATAGAATGTCGCAAATTTGGTGTGAAAGGGCTCCCTATTTTTACCTACAAACCTTTCAAATTTGGTGGTCATAGCTTCCATAGTTTTTTTATGGCGAATTTTTGAATGTTTAAAAAATAGCCCAAAAATCGAACGGAAATTCCCTACAGAAACTCCATTCGCGAATTTTAAAAATCCGAGATAACCAAAATGTTGCTCTCGAAGAGTACATCAATTTAGAAAAAAAAAGTTTCTCTCTAGGCCCAATAGCACTCGAATCTCTAGGCCCAATCTCGGCGCACCGGTCAAAGTTCACGAATTTGACACATTTCGGCCGCGACAATTCCCTATAACCGTTGCACCGAATTTCAAACCGCTCACACAGTACTTCCCATTGAGACACATGTACAATCCCCCGCAAGCGTTTTCTCGTAGCTCAAATTTGACCCCGGCGCAAGCGTCCGAAATTTCGATAGGGTCACGGAAATGAGCCAAGCTTTGACCCCCCATATTTCGGGACCTAATTGTCCGATGGACTTGAAATTTGAAACGCGGCCTAAAAGGGTTTCGGCCTTCGTCCCCACGCTCGCCAATCGTGGCTCACCATGGGGGGTCCAGGCCTTTTCGCCGTAACTTTAAAACAAAAACTCGCGAATATCTCTGAAACGGTTCGATAGAATGTCGCAAATTTTGGTGTGAAAGGGCTCCCTATTTTTACCTACAAATCCTCCAAATTTGGTGGTCCTAGCTTCCATTGTTTTTTTATGGCGAATTTTTGAATGTTTAAAAAATAGCCCAAAAATCGAACGGAAATTCCCTACAGAAACTCCATTCGCGAATTTTAAAAATCCGAGATAGCCAAAATGTTGCTCTCGAAGAGTACATCAATTTAAAAAAAAGTTTCTCTCTAGGCCCAATAGGACCCGACTTTCATAGGGTCAAAGTTCACGAATTTGACACATTTCGGCCGCGACAATTCCCCATAACCGTTGCACCGAATTTCAAACCGCTCACACAGTACTTCCCATTGAGACACATGAACAATCACCCGCAAGCGTTTTCTCGTAGCTCAAATTTGACCCCGGCGCAAGCGTCCGAAATTTCGATAGGGTCACGGAAATGGGCCAAACTTTGACCCCCCATATCTCGGGACTTAATTGTCCGATCGACTTGAAATTTGAAACGTGGCCTAACAGAGTTTCGGCCTTCATCCCCATGTTCGCCAATCGCGGCTCACCATGGGGGGGTCCAGGCTTTTTCGCCGTAAATTTAAAACAAAAACTCGCGAATATCTCCGAAACGGTTCGATAGAATGTCGCAAATTTTGGTGTGAAAGGGCTCCCTATTTTTCCCTACAAACCCTGCAAATTTGGTGGTCCTAGCTTCCATAGGTTTTTTATGGCGAATTTTTGAAGGTTTAAAAAATAGCCCAAAAATCGAACGGAAATTCCCTACAGAAACTCCATTCGCGAATTTTAAAAATCCGAGATAGCCAAAATGTTGCTCTCGAAGAGTACATCAATTTAAAAAAACGTTTCTCTCTAGGCCCAATAGGACCCGACTTTCATAGGGTCAAAGTTCACGAATTTGACACATTTCGGCCGCGACAATTCCCTATAACCGTTGCACCGAATTTCAAACCGCTCACACAGTACTTCCCATTGAGACACATGAACAATCCCCCGCAAGCGTTTTCTCGTAGCTCAAATTTGACCCCGGCGCAAGCGTCCGAAATTTCGATGGGGTCACGGAAATGGGCCAAACTTTGACCCCCCATATCTCGGGTCCTAATTGTCCGATCGACTTGAAATTTGAAACGTGGCCTAACAGGGTTTCGGCCTTCCTCCCCATGCTCGCCAATCGCGGCGCATCATGGGGGGGGGTCCAGGCCTTTTCGCCGTAATGTTAAAACAAAAACTCGCGAATACCTCCGAAACGGTTCGATAGAATGTCGCAAATTTTGGTGTGAAAGGGCTCCCTATTTTTACCTACAAACCCTCCAAATTCGGTGGTCCTAGCTTCCATAGTTTTTTTATGGCGAATTTTTGAAACTTTAAAAAATAGCCCAAAAATCGAACGGAAATTCCCTACAGAAACTCCATTATTTTTACCTACAAACCCTCCAAATTTGGTGGTCCTAGCTTCCATAGTTTTTTTATGGCGAATTTCTGAAAGTTTAAAAAATAGCCCAAAAATCGAACGGAAATTCCCTACAGAAACTGCATTCGCGAATTTTAAAAATCCGAGATAGCCGAAATGTTGCTCTCGAAGAGTACATCAATTTAGAAAAAAAAAACGTTTCTCTCTAGGCCCAATAGGACCCGACTTTCATAGGGTCAATGTTCACGAATTTGACACATTTCGGCCGCGACAATTCCCTATAACCGTTGCACCGAATTTCAAACCGCTCACACAGTACTTCCCATTGGGACACATGAACAATCCCCCGCAAGCGTTTTCTCGTAGCTCAAATTTGACCCCGGCGCAAGCGTCCGAAATTTCGATAGGGTCACGGAAATGGGCCAAACTTTGACCCCCCATATCTCGGGACCTAATTGTCCGATCGACTTGAAATTTGAAACGGGGTCTAAAAGGGTTTCGGCCTTCGTCCCCATGCTCGCCAATCGTGGCTCACCATGGGGGTCCAGGCCTTTTCGCCGTAAATTTAAAACAAAAACTCGCGAATATCTCCGAAACGGTTCGATAGAATATCGCAAATTTTGGTGTGAAAGGGCTCCCTATTTTTACCTACAAACCCTCCAAATTTGGTGGTCCTAGCTTCCATAGTTTTTTTATGGCGAATTTCTGAAATTTTAAAAAATAGCCCAAAAATCGAACGGAAATTCTCTACAGAAACTGCATTCGCGAATTTTAAAAATCCGAGATAGCCGAAATGTTGCTCTCGAAGAGTACATCAATTTAGAAAAAAAAAGTTTCTCTCTAGGCCCAACAGGACCCGACTTTCATAGGGTCAATGTTCACGAATTTGACACATTTCGGCCGCGACAATTCCCTATAACCGTTGCACCGAATTTCAAACCGCTCACACAGTACTTCCCAATGGGACACGTGGACAATCCCCCGCAAGCGTTTTCTGGTAGCTCAAATTTGACCCCGGCGCAAGCGTCCGAAATATCGATAGGGTCACGGAAATGGGCCAAACTTTGACCCCCCATATCTCGGGCCCTAATTGTCCGATCGACTTGAAATTTGAAACGTGGCCTAACAGGGTTTCGGCCTTCATCCCCATGCTCGCCAATTGCGGCTCACCATGGGCGGTCCAGGCTTTTTCGCCGTAATGTTAAAACAAAAACTCGCGAATATCTCCGAAACGGTTCGATAGAATGTCGCAAATTTTGGTGTGAAAGGGCTCCTTATTTTTACCTACAAACCCTGCAAAATTTGGTCTTCCTAGCTTCCATAGTTTTTTTATGGCGAATTTTTGAAAGTTTAAAAAATAGCCCAAAAATCGAACGGAAATTCCCTACAGAAACTCCATTCGCGAATTTTAAAAATCCGAGATAACCAAAATGTTGCTCTCGAAGAGTACATCAATTTAGAAAAAAAAAAGTTTCTCTCTAGGCCCAATAGGACTCGAATCTCTAGGCCCAATCGCGGCGCACCGGTCAAAGTTCACGAATTTGACACATTTCGGCCGCGACAATTCCCTATAACCGTTGCACCGAATTTCAAACCGCTCACACAGTACTTCCCATTGGGACACATGAACAATGCCCCGCAAGCGTTTTCTCGTAGCTGAAATTTGACCCCGGCGCAAGCGTCCGAAATTTCGATAGGGACCCGACTTTCATAGGGTCAAAGTTCACGAATTTGACACATTTCGGCCGCGACAATTCCCTATAACCGTTGCACCGAATTTCAAACCGCTCACACAGTACTTCCCATTGAGACACATGAACAATCACCCGCAAGCGTTTTCTCGTAGCTCAAATTCGACCCCGGCGCAAGCGTCCGAAATTTCGATGGGGTCACGGAAATGGGTCAAACTTTGACCCCATATATCTCGGGTCCTAATTGTCCGATCGACTTGAAATTTGAAACGTGGCCTAACAGGGTTTCGGCCTTCGTCTCCATGCTCGCCAATCGCGGCGCATCATGGGGGGGGGGTCCAGGCTTTTCGCCTTAATGTTAAAACAAAAACTCGCGAATATCTCGGAAACGGTTCGATAGAATGTCGCAAATTTGGTGTGAAAGGGCTCCCTATTTTTACCTACAAACCCTCCAAATTTGGTGGTCCTAGCTTCCATAGATTTTTATGGCGAATTTTTGAAAGTTTAAAAAATAGCCCAAAAATCGAACGGAAATTCCCTACAGAAACTCCATTCGCGAATTTTAAAAATCCGAGATAACCAAAATGTTGCTCTCGAAGAGTACATCAATTTAGAAAAAAAAAAGTTTCTCTCTAGGCCCAATAGGACTCGAATCTCTAGGCCCAATCGCGGCGCACCGGTCAAAGTTCACGAATTTGACACATTTCGGCCGCGACAATTCCCTATAACCGTTGCACCGAATTTCAAACCGCTCACACAGTACTTCCCATTGGGACACATGAACAATCCCCCGCAAGCGTTTTCTCGTAGCTGAAATTTGACCCCGGCGCAAGCGTCCGAAATTTCGATAGGGACCCGACTTTCATAGGGTCAAAGTTCACGAATTTGACACATTTCGGCCGCGACAATTCCCTATAACCGTTGCACCGAATTTCAAACCGCTCACACAGTACTTCCCATTGAGACACATGAACAATCACCCGCAAGCGTTTTCTCGTAGCTCAAATTTGATCCCGGCGCAAGCGTCCGAAATTTCGATGGGGTCACGGAAATGGACCAAACTTTGACCCCCCATATCTCGGGTCCTAATTGTCCGATCGACTTGAAATTTGAAACGTGGCCTAACAGGGTTTCGGCCTTCCTCCCCATGCTCGCGAATTGCGGCGCATCATGGGGGGGTCCAGGCCTTTTCGCCGTAATAGTAAAACAAAAACTCGCGAATATCTCCGAAACGGTTCGATAGAATATCGCAAATTTTGGTGTGAAAGGGCTCCCTATTTTTACCTACAAACCCTCCAAATTTGGTGGTCCTAGCTTCCATTGTTATTTTATGGCGAATTTTTGAATGTTTAAAAAATAGCCCAAAAATCGAACGGAAATTCCCTACAGAAACTCCATTCGCGAATTTTAAAAATCCGAGATAGCCAAAATGTTGCTCTCGAAGAGTACATCAATTTAAAAAAACGTTTCTCTCTAGGCCCAATAGGACCCGACTTTTATAGGGTCAAAGTTCACGAATTTGACACATTTCGGCCGCGACAATTCCCTATACCCGTTGCACCGAATTTCAAACCGCTCACACAGTACTTCCCATTGACACACATGAACAATCCCCCGCAAGCGTTTTCTCGTAGCTCAAATTTGACCCCGGCGCAAGCGTCCGAAATTTCGATAGGGTCACGGAAATGGGCCAAACTTTGACCCCCCATATCTCGAGACCTAATTGTCCGATCGACTTGAAATTTGAAACGTGGCCTAACAGGGTTTCGGCCTTCGTCCCCATGCTCGCCAATCGTGGCTCACCATGGGGGTCCAGGCCTTTTCGCCGTAAATTTAAAACAAAAACTCGCGAATATCTCCGAAACGGTTCGATAGAATATCGCAAATTTTGGTGTGAAAGGGCTCCCTATTTTTACCTACAAACCCTCCAAATTTGGTGGTCCTAGCTTCCATAGTTTTTTTATGGCGAATTTCTGAAATTTTAAAAAATAGCCCAAAAATCGAACGGAAATTCCCTACAGAAACTGCATTCGCGAATTTTAAAAATCCGAGATAGCCGAAATGTTGCTCTCGAAGAGTACATCAATTTAGAAAAAAAAACGTTTCTCTCTAGGCCCAACAGGACCCGACTTTCATAGGGTCAATGTTCACGAATTTGACACATTTCGGCCGCGACAATTCCCTATAACCGTTGCACCGAATTTCAAACCGCTCACACAGTACTTCCCAATGGGACACGTGGACAATCCCCCGCAAGCGTTTTCTGGTAGCTCAAATTTGACCCCGGCGCAAGCGTCCGAAATATCGATAGGGTCACGGAAATGGGCCAAACTTTGACCCCCCATATCTCGGGCCCTAATTGTCCGATCGACTTGAAATTTGAAACGTGGCCTAACAGGGTTTCGGCCTTCATCCCCATGCTCGCCAATTGCGGCTCACCATGGGCGGTCCAGGCTTTTTCGCCGTAATGTTAAAAAAAAACTCGCGAATATCTCCGAAACGGTTCGATAGAATGTCGCAAATTTTGGTGTGAAAGGGCTCCTTATTTTTACCTACAAACCCTGCAAATTTGGTCTTCCTAGCTTCCATAGTTTTTTTATGGCGAATTTTTGAAAGTTTAAAAAATAGCCCAAAAATCGAACGGAAATTCCCTACAGAAACTCCATTCGCGAATTTTAAAAATCCGAGATAGCCAAAATGTTGCTCTCGAAGAGTACATCAATTTAGAAAAAAAGTTTCTCTCTAGGCCCAATAGGACCCGAATCTCTAGGCCCAATTGCGGCGCACCGGTCAAAGTTCACGAATTTGACACATTTCGGCCGCGACAATTCCCTATAACCGTTGCACCGAATTTCAAACCGCTCACACAGTACTTCCCATTGAGACACATGAACAATCACCCGCAAGCGTTTTCTCGTAGCTCAAATTCGACCCCGGCGCAAGCGTCCGAAATTTCGATGGGGTCACGGAAATGGGTCAAACTTTGACCCCATATATCTCGGGTCCTAATTGTCCGATCGACTTGAAATTTGAAACGTGGCCTAACAGGGTTTCGGCCTTCGTCTCCATGCTTGCCAATCGCGGCGCATCATGGGGGGGGGTCCAGGCTTTTCGCCTTAATGTTAAAACAAAAACTCGCGAATATCTCGGAAACGGTTCGATAGAATGTCGCAAATTTGGTGTGAAAGGGCTCCCTATTTTTACCTACAAACCCTCCAAATTTGGTGGTCCTAGCTTCCATAGATTTTTATGGCGAATTTTTGAAAGTTTAAAAAATAGCCCAACAATCGAACGGAAATTCCCTACAGAAACTCCATTCGCGAATTTTAAAAATCCGAGATAGCCAAAATGTTGCTCTCGAAGAGTACATCAATTTAGAAAAAAAAAGTTTCTCTCTAGGCCCAATAGGACCCGACTTTCATAGGGTCAAAGTTCACGAATTTGACACATTTCGGCCGCGACAATTCCCTATAACCGTTGCACCGAATTTCAAACCGCTCACACAGTACTTCCCATTGAGACATGTGAACAATCCCCCGCAAGCGTTTTCTCGTAGCTCAATTTTTGACCCTGGCGCAAGCGTCCGAAATTTCGATGGGGTCACGGAAATGGGCCAAAATTTGACCCCCCATATCTCGGGCCCTAATTGTCCGATCGACTTGAAATTTGAAACGTGGCCTAACAGGGTTTCGGGCTTCCTCCCCATGCTCGCCAATCGCTGGTCACCATGGGGGTCCGGGCCTTTCGCCGTAATGTTAAAACAAAAACTCGCGAATATCTCCGAAACGGTTCGATAGAATGTCGCAAATTTTGGTGTGAAAGGGCTCCCTATTTTTCCCTACAAACCCTGCAAATTTGGTGGTCCTAGCTTCCATAGGTTTTTTATGGCGAATTTTTGAAGGTTTAAAAAATAGCCCAAAAATCGAACGGAAATTCCCTACAGAAACTCCATTCGCGAATTTTAAAAATCCGAGATAGCCAAAATGTTGCTCTCGAAGAGTACATCAATTTAAAAAAACGTTTCTCTCTAGGCCCAATAGGACCCGACTTTCATAGGGTCAAAGTTCACGAATTTGACACATTTCGGCCGCGACAATTCCCTATAACCGTTGCACCGAATTTCAAACCGCTCACACAGTACTTCCCATTGAGACACATGAACAATCCCCCGCAAGCGTTTTCTCGTAGCTCAAATTTGACCCCGGCGCAAGCGTCCGAAATTTCGATGGGGTCACGGAAATGGGCCAAACTTTGACCCCCCATATCTCGGGTCCTAATTGTCCGATCGACTTGAAATTTGAAACGTGGCCTAACAGGGTTTCGGCCTTCCTCCCCATGCTCGCCAATCGCGGCGCATCATGGGGGGGGTCCAGGCCTTTTCGCCGTAATGTTAAAACAAAAACTCGCGAATACCTCCGAAACGGTTCGATAGAATGTCGCAAATTTTGGTGTGAAAGGGCTCCCTATTTTTACCTACAAACCCTCCAAATTCGGTGGTCCTAGCTTCCATAGTTTTTTTATGGCGAATTTTTGAAACTTTAAAAAATAGCCCAAAAATCGAACGGAAATTCCCTACAGAAACTCCATTATTTTTACCTACAAACCCTCCAAATTTGGTGGTCCTAGCTTCCATAGTTTTTTTATGGCGAATTTCTGAAAGTTTAAAAAATAGCCCAAAAATCGAACGGAAATTCCCTACAGAAACTGCATTCGCGAATTTTAAAAATCCGAGATAGCCGAAATGTTGCTCTCGAAGAGTACATCAATTTAGAAAAAAAAACGTTTCTCTCTAGGCCCAATAGGACCCGACTTTCATAGGGTCAATGTTCACGAATTTGACACATTTCGGCCGCGACAATTCCCTATAACCGTTGCACCGAATTTCAAACCGCTCACACAGTACTTCCCATTGGGACACATGAACAATCCCCCGCAAGCGTTTTCTCGTAGCTCAAATTTGACCCCGGCGCAAGCGTCCGAAATTTCGATAGGGTCACGGAAATGGGCCAAACTTTGACCCCCCATATCTCGGGACCTAATTGTCCGATCGACTTGAAATTTGAAACGGGGTCTAAAAGGGTTTCGGCCTTCGTCCCCATGCTCGCCAATCGTGGCTCACCATGGGGGTCCAGGCATTTTCGCCGTAAATTTAAAACAAAAACTCGCGAATATCTCCGAAACGGTTCGATAGAATATCGCAAATTTTGGTGTGAAAGGGCTCCCTATTTTTACCTACAAACCCTCCAAATTTGGTGGTCCTAGCTTCCATAGTTTTTTTATGGCGAATTTCTGAAATTTTAAAAAATAGCCCAAAAATCGAACGGAAATTCTCTACAGAAACTGCATTCGCGAATTTTAAAAATCCGAGATAGCCGAAATGTTGCTCTCGAAGAGTACATCAATTTAGAAAAAAAAACGTTTCTCTCTAGGCCCAACAGGACCCGACTTTCATAGGGTCAATGTTCACGAATTTGACACATTTCGGCCGCGACAATTCCCTATAACCGTTGCACCGAATTTCAAACCGCTCACACAGTACTTCCCAATGGGACACGTGGACAATCCCCCGCAAGCGTTTTCTGGTAGCTCAAATTTGACCCCGGCGCAAGCGTCCGAAATATCGATAGGGTCACGGAAATGGGCCAAACTTTGACCCCCCATATCTCGGGCCCTAATTGTCCGATCGACTTGAAATTTGAAACGTGGCCTAACAGGGTTTCGGCCTTCATCCCCATGCTCGCCAATTGCGGCTCACCATGGGCGGTCCAGGCTTTTTCGCCGTAATGTTAAAACAAAAACTCGCGAATATCTCCGAAACGGTTCGATAGAATGTCGCAAATTTTGGTGTGAAAGGGCTCCTTATTTTTACCTACAAACCCTGCAAAATTTGGTCTTCCTAGCTTCCATAGTTTTTTTATGGCGAATTTTTGAAAGTTTAAAAAATAGCCCAAAAATCGAACGGAAATTCCCTACAGAAACTCCATTCGCGAATTTTAAAAATCCGAGATAACCAAAATGTTGCTCTCGAAGAGTACATCAATTTAGAAAAAAAAAAGTTTCTCTCTAGGCCCAATAGGACTCGAATCTCTAGGCCCAATCGCGGCGCACCGGTCAAAGTTCACGAATTTGACACATTTCGGCCGCGACAATTCCCTATAACCGTTGCACCGAATTTCAAACCGCTCACACAGTACTTCCCATTGGGACACATGAACAATCCCCCGCAAGCGTTTTCTCGTAGCTGAAATTTGACCCCGGCGCAAGCGTCCGAAATTTCGATAGGGACCCGACTTTCATAGGGTCAAAGTTCACGAATTTGACACATTTCGGCCGCGACAATTCCCTATAACCGTTGCACCGAATTTCAAACCGCTCACACAGTACTTCCCATTGAGACACATGAACAATCACCCGCAAGCGTTTTCTCGTAGCTCAAATTCGACCCCGGCGCAAGCGTCCGAAATTTCGATGGGGTCACGGAAATGGGTCAAACTTTGACCCCATATATCTCGGGTCCTAATTGTCCGATCGACTTGAAATTTGAAACGTGGCCTAACAGGGTTTCGGCCTTCGTCTCCATGCTCGCCAATCGCGGCGCATCATGGGGGGGGGTCCAGGCTTTTCGCCTTAATGTTAAAACAAAAACTCGCGAATATCTCGGAAACGGTTCGATAGAATGTCGCAAATTTGGTGTGAAAGGGCTCCCTATTTTTACCTACAAACCCTCCAAATTTGGTGGTCCTAGCTTCCATAGATTTTTATGGCGAATTTTTGAAAGTTTAAAAAATAGCCCAAAAATCGAACGGAAATTCCCTACAGAAACTCCATTCGCGAATTTTAAAAATCCGAGATAACCAAAATGTTGCTCTCGAAGAGTACATCAATTTAGAAAAAAAAAAGTTTCTCTCTAGGCCCAATAGGACTCGAATCTCTAGGCCCAATCGCGGCGCACCGGTCAAAGTTCACGAATTTGACACATTTCGGCCGCGACAATTCCCTATAACCGTTGCACCGAATTTCAAACCGCTCACACAGTACTTCCCATTGGGACACATGAACAATCCCCCGCAAGCGTTTTCTCGTAGCTGAAATTTGACCCCGGCGCAAGCGTCCGAAATTTCGATAGGGACCCGACTTTCATAGGGTCAAAGTTCACGAATTTGACACATTTCGGCCGCGACAATTCCCTATAACCGTTGCACCGAATTTCAAACCGCTCACACAGTACTTCCCATTGAGACACATGAACAATCACCCGCAAGCGTTTTCTCGTAGCTCAAATTCGACCCCGGCGCAAGCGTCCGAAATTTCGATGGGGTCACGGAAATGGGTCAAACTTTGACCCCATATATCTCGGGTCCTAATTGTCCGATCGACTTGAAATTTGAAACGTGGCCTAACAGGGTTTCGGCCTTCGTCTCCATGCTCGCCAATCGCGGCGCATCATGGGGGGGGTCGAGGCTTTTCGCCTTAATGTTAAAACAAAAACTCGCGAATATCTCGGAAACGGTTCGATAGAATGTCGCAAATTTGGTGTGAAAGGGCTCCCTATTTTTACCTACAAACCCTCCAAATTTGGTGGTCCTAGCTTCCATAGATTTTTATGGCGAATTTTTGAAAGTTTAAAAAATAGCCCAACAATCGAACGGAAATTCCCTACAGAAACTCTATTCGCGAATTTTAAAAATCCGAGATAGCCAAAATGTTGCTCTCGAAGAGTACATCAATTTAAAAAAACGTTTCTCTCTAGGTCCAATAGGACCCGACTTTCATAGGGTCAAAGTTCACGAATTTGACACATTTCGGCCGCGACAATTCCCTATAACCGTTGCACCGAATTTCAAACCGCTCACACAGTACTTCCCATTGCGACACATGAACAATCCCCCTCAAGCGTTTTCTCGTAGCTCAAATTTGATCCCGGCGCAAGCGTCCGAAATTTCGATGGGGTCACGGAAATGGACCAAACTTTGACCCCCCATATCTCGGGTCCTAATTGTCCGATCGACTTGAAATTTGAAACGTGGCCTAACAGGGTTTCGGCCTTCCTCCCCATGCTCGCGAATTGCGGCGCATCATGGGGGGGTCCAGGCCTTTTCGCCGTAATGGTAAAACAAAAACTCGCGAATATCTCCGAAACGGTTCGATAGAATATCGCAAATTTTGGTGTGAAAGGGCTCCCTATTTTTACCTACAAACCCTCCAAATTTGGTGGTCCTAGCTTCCATTGTTATTTTATGGCGAATTTTTGAAAGTTTAAAAAATAGCCCAAAAATCGAACGGAAATTCCCTACAGAAACTCCATTCGCGAATTTTAAAAATCCGAGATAGCCAAAATGTTGCTCTCGAAGAGTACATCAATTTAAAAAAACGTTTCTCTCTAGGCCCAATAGGACCCGACTTTTATAGGGTCAAAGTTCACGAATTTGACACATTTCGGCCGCGACAATTCCCTATACCCGTTGCACCGAATTTCAAACCGCTCACACAGTACTTCCCATTGACACACATGAACAATCCCCCGCAAGCGTTTTCTCGTAGCTCAAATTTGACCCCGGCGCAAGCGTCCGAAATTTCGATAGGGTCACGGAAATGGGCCAAACTTTGACCCCCCATATCTCGAGACCTAATTGTCCGATCGACTTGAAATTTGAAACGTGGCCTAACAGGGTTTCGGCCTTCGTCCCCATGCTCGCCAATCGTGGCTCACCATGGGGGTCCAGGCCTTTTCGCCGTAAATTTAAAACAAAAACTCGCGAATATCTCCGAAACGGTTCGATAGAATATCGCAAATTTTGGTGTGAAAGGGCTCCCTATTTTTACCTACAAACCCTCCAAATTTGGTGGTCCTAGCTTCCATAGTTTTTTTATGGCGAATTTCTGAAATTTTAAAAAATAGCCCAAAAATCGAACGGAAATTCCCTACAGAAACTGCATTCGCGAATTTTAAAAATCCGAGATAGCCGAAATGTTGCTCTCGAAGAGTACATCAATTTAGAAAAAAAAACGTTTCTCTCTAGGCCCAACAGGACCCGACTTTCATAGGGTCAATGTTCACGAATTTGACACATTTCGGCCGCGACAATTCCCTATAACCGTTGCACCGAATTTCAAACCGCTCACACAGTACTTCCCAATGGGACACGTGGACAATCCCCCGCAAGCGTTTTCTGGTAGCTCAAATTTGACCCCGGCGCAAGCGTCCGAAATATCGATAGGGTCACGGAAATGGGCCAAACTTTGACCCCCCATATCTCGGGCCCTAATTGTCCGATCGACTTGAAATTTGAAACGTGGCCTAACAGGGTTTCGGCCTTCATCCCCATGCTCGCCAATTGCGGCTCACCATGGGCGGTCCAGGCTTTTTCGCCGTAATGTTAAAACAAAAACTCGCGAATATCTCCGAAACGGTTCGATAGAATGTCGCAAATTTTGGTGTGAAAGGGCTCCTTATTTTTACCTACAAACCCTGCAAATTTGGTCTTCCTAGCTTCCATAGTTTTTTTATGGCGAATTTTTGAAAGTTTAAAAAATAGCCCAAAAATCGAACGGAAATTCCCTACAGAAACTCCATTCGCGAATTTTAAAAATCCGAGATAGCCAAAATGTTGCTCTCGAAGAGTACATCAATTTAGAAAAAAAGTTTCTCTCTAGGCCCAATAGGACCCGAATCTCTAGGCCCAATTGCGGCGCACCGGTCAAAGTTCACGAATTTGACACATTTCGGCCGCGACAATTCCCTATAACCGTTGCACCGAATTTCAAACCGCTCACACAGTACTTCCCATTGAGACACATGAACAATCACCCGCAAGCGTTTTCTCGTAGCTCAAATTCGACCCCGGCGCAAGCGTCCGAAATTTCGATGGGGTCACGGAAATGGGTCAAACTTTGACCCCATATATCTCGGGTCCTAATTGTCCGATCGACTTGAAATTTGAAACGTGGCCTAACAGGGTTTCGGCCTTCGTCTCCATGCTTGCCAATCGCGGCGCATCATGGGGGGGGGGGTCCAGGCTTTTCGCCTTAATGTTAAAACAAAAACTCGCGAATATCTCGGAAACGGTTCGATAGAATGTCGCAAATTTGGTGTGAAAGGGCTCCCTATTTTTACCTACAAACCCTCCAAATTTGGTGGTCCTAGCTTCCATAGATTTTTATGGCGAATTTTTGAAAGTTTAAAAAATAGCCCAACAATCGAACGGAAATTCCCTACAGAAACTCCATTCGCGAATTTTAAAAATCCGAGATAGCCAAAATGTTGCTCTCGAAGAGTACATCAATTTAGAAAAAAAAAGTTTCTCTCTAGGCCCAATAGGACCCGACTTTCATAGGGTCAAAGTTCACGAATTTGACACATTTCGGCCGCGACAATTCCCTATAACCGTTGCACCGAATTTCAAACCGCTCACACAGTACTTCCCATTGAGACATGTGAACAATCCCCCGCAAGCGTTTTCTCGTAGCTCAATTTTTGACCCTGGCGCAAGCGTCCGAAATTTCGATGGGGTCACGGAAATGGGCCAAAATTTGACCCCCCATATCTCGGGCCCTAATTGTCCGATCGACTTGAAATTTGAAACGTGGCCTAACAGGGTTTCGGGCTTCCTCCCCATGCTCGCCAATCGCTGGTCACCATGGGGGTCCGGGCCTTTCGCCGTAATGTTAAAACAAAAACTCGCGAATATCTCCGAAACGGTTCGATAGAATGTCGCAAATTTTGGTGTGAAAGGGCTCCCTAATTTTACCTACAAACCCTCCAAATTCGGTGTTCCTAGCTTCCATAGTTTTTTTATGACGAATTTTTGAATGTTTAAAAAATAGCCCAAAAATCGGACGGAAATTCCCTACAGAAACTCCATTCGCGAATTTTAAAAATCCGAGATAGCCAAAATGTTGCTCTCGAAGAGTACATCAATTTAAAAAAACGTTTCTCTCTAGGCCCAATAGGACCCGACTTTTATAGGGTCAAAGTTCACGAATTTGACACATTTCGGCCGCGACAATTCCCTATACCCGTTGCACCGAATTTCAAACCGCTCACACAGTACTTCCCATTGACACACATGAACAATCCCCCGCAAGCGTTTTCTCGTAGCTCAAATTTGACCCCGGCGCAAGCGTCCGAAATTTCGATGGGGTCACGGAAATGGGCCAAACATTGACCCCCCATATCTCGGGTCCTAATTGTCCGATCGACTTGAAATTTGAAACGTGGCCTAACAGGGTTTCGGCCTTCCTCCCCATGCTCGCCAAACGCGGCGCATCATGGGGGGGTCCAGGCCTTTTCGCCGTAATGTTAAAACAAAAACTCGCGAATATCTCCGAAACGGTTCGATAGAATGTCGCAAATTTTGGTGTGAAAGGGCTCCCTATTTTTACCTACAAACCCTCCAAATTCGGTGGTCCTAGCTTCCATAGTTTTTTTATGGCGAATTTTTGAAAGTTTAAAAAATAGCCCAAAAATAGAACGGAAATTCCCTACAGAAACTCCATTATTTTTACCTACAAACCCTCAAAATTTGGTGGTCTTAGCTTCCATAGTTTTTTTATGGCGAATTTCTGAAAGTTTAAAAAATAGCCCAAAAATCGAACGGAAATTCCCTACAGAAACTGCATTCGCGAATTTTAAAAATCCGAGATAGCCGATATGTTGCTCTCGAAGAGTACATCAATTTAGAAAAAAAACGTTTCTCTCTAGGCCCAATAGGACCCGACTTTCATAGGGTCAATGTTCACGAATTTCACACATTTCGGCCGCGACAATTCCCTATAACCGTTGCGCCGAATTTCAAACCGCTCACACAGTACTTCCCATTGGGACACATGGACAATCCCCCGCAAGCGTTTTCTCGTAGCTCAAATTTGACCCCGGCGCAAGCGTCCGAAATTTCGATAGGGTCACGGAAATGGGCCAAACTTTGACCCCCCATATCTCGGGCCCTAATTGTCCGATCGACTTGAAATTTGAAACGCGGCCTAAAAGGGTTTCGGCCTTCGTCCCCATGCTCACCAATCGTGGCTCACCATGGGGGTTCCAGGCCTTTTCGCCGTAAAGTTAAAACAAAAACTCGCGAATATCTCCGAAACGGTTCGATAGAATGTCGCAAATTTTGGTGTGAAAGGGCTCCCTATTTTTACCTACAAACCCTGCAAATTTGGTGGTCCTAGCTTCCATAGTTTTTTTATGGCGAATTTTTGAAAGATTAAAAAAAAGCAATGTTGCTCTCGAAGAGTACATCAATTTAGAAAAAAAAAGTTTCTCTCTAGGCCCAATAGGACCCGAATCTCTAGGCCCAATCGTGGCGCACCGGTCAAAGTTCACGAATTTGACACATTTCGGCCGCGACAATTCCCTATAACCGTTGCACCGAATTTCAAACCGCTCACACAGTACTTCCCATTGGGACACATGAACAATCCCCCGCAAGCGTTTTCTCGTAGCTCAAATTTGACCCCGGCGCAAGCGTCCGAAATTTCGATAGGGTCACGGAAATGGGCCAAACTTTGACCCCCCATATCTCGGGACCTAATTGTCCGATCGACTTGAAATTTGAAACGCGGCCTTATAGGGTTTCGGCCTTCGTCCCCATGCTCGCCAATCGTGGCTCACCATGGGGGGTCCAGGCCTTTTCGCCGTAAAGTTAAAACAAAAACTCGCGAATATCTCCGAAACGGTTCGATAGAATGTCGCAAATTTTGGTGTGAAAGGGCTCCCTATTTTTACCTACAAACCCTCCAAATTCGGTGGTCCTAGCTTCCATAGTTTTTTTATGGCGAATTTCTGAATGTTTAAAAAATAGCACAAAAATCGAACGGAAATTCCCTACAGAAACTGCATTCGCGAATTTTAAAAATCCGAGATAGCCGAAATGTTGCTCTCGAAGAGTACATCAATTTAGAAAAAAAAGTTTCTCTCTAGGCCCAATAGGACCCGACTTTCATAGGGTCAATGTTCACGAATTTGACACATTTCGGCCGCGAGAATTCCCTATAACCGTTGCACCGAATTTCAAACCGCTCACACAGTACTTCCCATTGAGACACATGAACAATCCCCCGCAAGCGTTTTCTCGTAGCTCAAATTTGACCCCGGCGCAAGCGTCCGAAATTTCGATAGCGTCACGGAAATGGGCCAAACTTTGACCCCCCATATCTCGGGCCCTAATTGTCCGATCGACTTGAAATTTGAAACGTGGCCTAACAGGGTTTCGGCCTTTCTCCCCATGCTCGCCTATCGCGGCGCACCATGGGGGGGGGGTCCAGGCCTTTTCGCCGTAAAGTTAAAACAAAAACTCGCGAATATCTCCGAAACGGTTCGATAGAATGTCGCAAATTTTGGTGTGAAAGGGCTCCCTATTTTTACCTACAAACCCTCCAAATTCGGTGGTCCTAGCTTCCATAGTTTTTTTATGGCGAATTTTTGAATGTTTAAAAAATAGCCCAAAAATCGAACGGAAATTCCCTACAGAAACTCCATTCGCGAATTTTAAAAATCCGAGATAGCCAAAATGTTGCTCTCGAAGAGTACATCAATTTAAAAAAAAAGTTTCTCTCTAGGCCCAATAGGACCCGACGTTCATAGGGTCAAAGTTCACGAATTTGACACATTTCGGCCGCGACAATTCCCTATAACCGTTGCACCGAATTTCAAACCGCTTACACAGTACTTCCCATTGAGACACATGAACAATCGCTCGCAAGCGTTTTCTCTTAGCTCAAATTTGACCCCGGCGCAAGCGTCCGAAATTTCGATGGGGTCACGGAAATGGGCCAAACTTTGACCCCCCATATCTCGGGCCCTAACTGTGCGATCGACTTGAAATTTGAAACGTGGCCTAACAGGGTTTCGGCCTTCCTCCCCATGCTCGCCAATCGCGGCGCACCATGGGGGAGGGTCCAGACCTTTTCGCCTTAATGTTAAAACAAAAACTCGCGAATATCTCGGAAACGGTTCGATAGAATGTCGCAAATTTTTGTGTGAAAGCGCTCACTATTTTTACCTACAAACCCTCCAAATTTGGTGGTCCTAGCTTCCATAGTTTTTTTATGGCGAATTTCTGAATGTTTAAAAAATAGCCCAAAAATCGAACGGAAATTCCCTACAGAAACTGCATTCGCGAATTTTAAAAATCCGAGATAGCCGAAATGTTGCTCTCGAAGAGTACATCAATTTAGAAAAAAAACGTTTCTCTCTAGGCCCAATAGGACCCGACTTTCATAGGGTCAATGTTCACGAATTTGACACATTTCGGCCGCGAGAATTCCCTATAACCGTTGCACCGAATTTCAAACCGCTCACACACTACTTCCCATTGAGACACATGAACAATCCCCCGCAAGCGTTTTCTCGTAGCTCAAATTTGACCCCGGCGCAAGCGTCCGAAATTTCGATAGCGTCACGGAAATGGGCCAAACTTTGACCCCCCATATCTCGGGCCCTAATTGTCCGATCGACTTGAAATTTGAAACGTGGCCTAACAGGGTTTCGGCCTTTCTCCCCATGCTCGCCTATCGCGGCGCACCATGGGGGGGGTCCAGGCCTTTTCGCCGTAAAGTTAAAACAAAAACTCGCGAATATCTCCGAAACGGTTCGATAGAATGTCGCAAATTTTGGTGTGAAAGGGCTCCCTATTTTTACCTACAAACCCTCCAAATTCGGTGGTCCTAGCTTCCATAGTTTTTTTATGGCGAATTTTTGAATGTTTAAAAAATAGCCCAAAAATCGAACGGAAATTCCCTACAGAAACTCCATTCGCGAATTTTAAAAATCCGAGATAGCCAAAATGTTGCTCTCGAAGAGTACATCAATTTAAAAAAAAAGTTTCTCTCTAGGCCCAATAGGACCCGACGTTCATAGGGTCAAAGTTCACGAATTTGACACATTTCGGCCGCGACAATTCCCTATAACCGTTGCACCGAATTTCAAACCGCTTACACAGTACTTCCCATTGAGACACATGAACAATCGCTCGCAAGCGTTTTCTCTTAGCTCAAATTTGACCCCGCCGCAAGCGTCCGAAATTTCGATGGGGTCACGGAAATGGGCCAAACTTTGACCCCCCATATCTCGGGCCCTAACTGTGCGATCGACTTGAAATTTGAAACGTGGCCTAACAGGGTTTCGGCCTTCCTCCCCATGCTCGCCAATCGCGGCGCACCATGGGGGAGGGTCCAGACCTTTTCGCCTTAATGTTAAAACAAAAACTCGCGAATATCTCGGAAACGGTTCGATAGAATGTCGCAAATTTTTGTGTGAAAGCGCTCACTATTTTTACCTACAAACCCTCCAAATTTGGTGGTCCTAGCTTCCATAGTTTTTTTATGGCGAATTTCTGAATGTTTAAAAAATAGCCCAAAAATCGAACGGAAATTCCCTACAGAAACTGCATTCGCGAATTTTAAAAATCCGAGATAGCCGAAATGTTGCTCTCGAAGAGTACATCAATTTAGAAAAAAAACGTTTCTCTCTAGGCCCAATAGGACCCGACTTTCATAGGGTCAATGTTCACGAATTTGACACATTTCGGCCGCGAGAATTCCCTATAACCGTTGCACCGAATTTCAAACCGCTCACACACTACTTCCCATTGGGACACATGAACAATCCCCCGCAAGCGTTTTCTCGTAGCTCAAATTTGACCCCGGCGCAAGCGTCCGAAATTTCGATAGCGTCACGGAAATGGGCCAAACTTTGACCCCCATATCTCGGGCCCTAATTGTCCGATCGACGTGAAAGTTGAAACGTGGCCTAACAGGGTTTCGGCCTTTCTCCCCATGCTCGCCAATCGCGGCGCACCATGGAGGGGGGGGTCCAGGCCTTTTCGCCTTAATGTTAAAACAAAAACTCGCGAATATCTCGGAAACGTTTCCATAGAATGTCGCAAATTTGGTGTGAAAGGGCTCCCTATTTTTACCTACAAACCCTCCAAATTTGGTGGTACTAGCTTCCATAGTTTTTTTATGGCGAATTTTTGAATGTTTAAAAAATAGCCCAAAAATCGAACGGAAATTCCCTACAGAAACTCCATTCGCGAATTTTAAAAATCCGAGATAGCCAAAATGTTGCTCTCGAAGAGTACATCAATTTAAAAAAAAAGTTTCTCTCTAGGCCCAATAGGACCCGACGTTCATAGGGTCAAAGTTCACGAATTTGACACATTTCGGCCGCGACAATTCCCTATAACCGTTGCACCGTATTTCAAACCGCTTACACAGTACTTCCCATTGAGACACATGAACAATCGCTCGCAAGCGTTTTCTCTTAGCTCAAATTTGACCCCGGCGCAAGCGTCCGAAATTTCGATGGGGTCACGGAAATGGGCCAAACTTTGACCCCCCATATCTCGGGCCCTAACTGTGCGATCGACTTGAAATTTGAAACGTGGCCTAACAGGGTTTCGGCCTTCCTCCCCATGCTCGCCAATCGCGGCGCACCATGGGGGAGGGTCCAGGCCTTTTCGCCTTAATGTTAAAACAAGAACTCGCGAATATCTCGGAAACGGTTCGATAGAATGTCGCAAATTTTGGTGTGAAAGCGCTCCCTATTTTTACCTACAAACCCTCCAAATTTGGTGGTCCTAGCTTCCATAGTTTTTTTATGGCGAATTTCTGAAAGTTTAAAAAATAGCCCAAAAATCGAACGGAAATTCCCTACAGAAACTGCATTCGCGAATTTTAAAAATCCGAGATAGCCGAAATGTTGCTCTCGAAGAGTACATCAATTTAGAAAAAAAACGTTTCTCTCTAGGCCCAATAGGACCCGACTTTCATAGGGTCAATGTTCACGAATTTGACACATTTCGGCCGCGAGAATTCCCTATAACCGTTGCACCGAATTTCAAACCGCTCACACACTACTTCCCATTGGGACACATGAACAATCCCCCGCAAGCGTTTTCTCGTAGCTCAAATTTGACCCCGGCGCAAGCGTCCGAAATTTCGATAGCGTCACGGAAATGGGCCAAACTTTGACCCCCCATATCTCGGGCCCTAATTGTCCGATCGACTTGAAATTTGAAACGTGGCCTAACAGGGTTTCGGCCTTTCTCCCCATGCTCGCCTATCGCGGCGCACCATGGGGGGGGGTCCAGGCCTTTTCGCCTTAATGTTAAAACAAAAACTTGCGAATATCTCGGAAACGGTTCCATAGAATGTCGCAAATTTGGTGTAAAAGGGCTCCCTATTTTTACCTACAAACCCTCCAAATTTGGTGGTCCTAGCTTCCATAGTTTTTTTATGGCGAATTTTTGAATGTTTAAAAAATAGCCCAAAAATCGAACGGAAATTCCCTACAGAAACTCCATTCGCGAATTTTAAAAATCCGAGATAGCCAAAATGTTGCTCTCGAAGAGTACATCAATTTAAAAAAGTTTCTCTCTAGGCCCAATAGGACCCGACGTTCATAGGGTCAAAGTTCACGAATTTGACACATTTCGGCCGCGACAATTCCCTATAACCGTTGCACCGAATTTCAAACCGCTTACACAGTACTTCCCATTGAGACACATGAACAATCGCTCGCAAGCGTTTTCTCTTAGCTCAAATTTGACCCCGGCGCAAGCGTCCGAAATTTCGATGGGGTCACGGAAATGGGCCAAACTTTGACCCCCCATATCTCGGGCCCTAACTGTGCGATCGACTTGAAATTTGAAACGTGGCCTAACAGGGTTTCGGCCTTCCTCCCCATGCTCGCCAATCGCGGCGCACCATGGGGGAGGGTCCAGACCTTTTCGCCTTAATGTTAAAACAAAAACTCGCGAATATCTCGGAAACGGTTCGATAGAATGTCGCAAATTTTTGTGTGAAAGCGCTCACTATTTTTACCTACAAACCCTCCAAATTTGGTGGTCCTAGCTTCCATAGTTTTTTTATGGCGAATTTCTGAATGTTTAAAAAATAGCCCAAAAATCGAACGGAAATTCCCTACAGAAACTGCATTCGCGAATTTTAAAAATCCGAGATAGCCGAAATGTTGCTCTCGAAGAGTACATCAATTTAGAAAAAAAACGTTTCTCTCTAGGCCCAATAGGACCCGACTTTCATAGGGTCAATGTTCACGAATTTGACACATTTCGGCCGCGAGAATTCCCTATAACCGTTGCACCGAATTTCAAACCGCTCACACACTACTTCCCATTGAGACACATGAACAATCCCCCGCAAGCGTTTTCTCGTAGCTCAAATTTGACCCCGGCGCAAGCGTCCGAAATTTCGATAGCGTCACGGAAATGGGCCAAACTTTGACCCCCCATATCTCGGGCCCTAATTGTCCGATCGACTTGAAATTTGAAACGTGGCCTAACAGGGTTTCGGCCTTTCTCCCCATGCTCGCCTATCGCGGCGCACCATGGGGGGGGGTCCAGGCCTTTTCGCCGTAAAGTTAAAACAAAAACTCGCGAATATCTCCGAAACGGTTCGATAGAATGTCGCAAATTTTGGTGTGAAAGGGCTCCCTATTTTTACCTACAAACCCTCCAAATTCGGTGGTCCTAGCTTCCATAGTTTTTTTATGGCGAATTTTTGAATGTTTAAAAAATAGCCCAAAAATCGAACGGAAATTCCCTACAGAAACTCCATTCGCGAATTTTAAAAATCCGAGATAGCCAAAATGTTGCTCTCGAAGAGTACATCAATTTAAAAAAAAAGTTTCTCTCTAGGCCCAATAGGACCCGACGTTCATAGGGTCAAAGTTCACGAATTTGACACATTTCGGCCGCGACAATTCCCTATAACCGTTGCACCGAATTTCAAACCGCTTACACAGTACTTCCCATTGAGACACATGAACAATCGCTCGCAAGCGTTTTCTCTTAGCTCAAATTTGACCCCGGCGCAAGCGTCCGAAATTTCGATGGGGTCACGGAAATGGGCCAAACTTTGACCCCCCATATCTCGGGCCCTAACTGTGCGATCGACTTGAAATTTGAAACGTGGCCTAACAGGGTTTCGGCCTTCCTCCCCATGCTCGCCAATCGCGGCGCACCATGGGGGAGGGTCCAGACCTTTTCGCCTTAATGTTAAAACAAAAACTCGCGAATATCTCGGAAACGGTTCGATAGAATGTCGCAAATTTTTGTGTGAAAGCGCTCACTATTTTTACCTACAAACCCTCCAAATTTGGTGGTCCTAGCTTCCATAGTTTTTTTATGGCGAATTTCTGAATGTTTAAAAAATAGCCCAAAAATCGAACGGAAATTCCCTACAGAAACTGCATTCGCGAATTTTAAAAATCCGAGATAGCCGAAATGTTGCTCTCGAAGAGTACATCAATTTAGAAAAAAAACGTTTCTCTCTAGGCCCAATAGGACCCGACTTTCATAGGGTCAATGTTCACGAATTTGACACATTTCGGCCGCGAGAATTCCCTATAACCGTTGCACCGAATTTCAAACCGCTCACACACTACTTCCCATTGGGACACATGAACAATCCCCCGCAAGCGTTTTCTCGTAGCTCAAATTTGACCCCGGCGCAAGCGTCCGAAATTTCGATAGCGTCACGGAAATGGGCCAAACTTTGACCCCCCATATCTCGGGCCCTAATTGTCCGATCGACTTGAAAGTTGAAACGTGGCCTAACAGGGTTTCGGCCTTTCTCCCCATGCTCGCCAATCGCGGCGCACCATGGAGGGGGGGGTCCAGGCCTTTTCGCCTTAATGTTAAAACAAAAACTCGCGAATATCTCGGAAACGTTTCCATAGAATGTCGCAAATTTGGTGTGAAAGGGCTCCCTATTTTTACCTACAAACCCTCCAAATTTGGTGGTACTAGCTTCCATAGTTTTTTTATGGCGAATTTTTGAATGTTTAAAAAATAGCCCAAAAATCGAACGGAAATTCCCTACAGAAACTCCATTCGCGAATTTTAAAAATCCGAGATAGCCAAAATGTTGCTCTCGAAGAGTACATCAATTTAAAAAAAAAGTTTCTCTCTAGGCCCAATAGGACCCGACGTTCATAGGGTCAAAGTTCACGAATTTGACACATTTCGGCCGCGACAATTCCCTATAACCGTTGCACCGTATTTCAAACCGCTTACACAGTACTTCCCATTGAGACACATGAACAATCGCTCGCAAGCGTTTTCTCTTAGCTCAAATTTGACCCCGGCGCAAGCGTCCGAAATTTCGATGGGGTCACGGAAATGGGCCAAACTTTGACCCCCCATATCTCGGGCCCTAACTGTGCGATCGACTTGAAATTTGAAACCTGGCCTAACAGGGTTTCGGCCTTCCTCCCCATGCTCGCCAATCGCGGCGCACCATGGGGGAGGGTCCAGGCCTTTTCGCCTTAATGTTAAAACAAGAACTCGCGAATATCTCGGAAACGGTTCGATAGAATGTCGCAAATTTTGGTGTGAAAGCGCTCCCTATTTTTACCTACAAACCCTCCAAATTTGGTGGTCCTAGCTTCCATAGTTTTTTTATGGCGAATTTCTGAAAGTTTAAAAAATAGCCCAAAAATCGAACGGAAATTCCCTACAGAAACTGCATTCGCGAATTTTAAAAATCCGAGATAGCCGAAATGTTGCTCTCGAAGAGTACATCAATTTAGAAAAAAAACGTTTCTCTCTAGGCCCAATAGGACCCGACTTTCATAGGGTCAATGTTCACGAATTTGACACATTTCGGCCGCGAGAATTCCCTATAACCGTTGCACCGAATTTCAAACCGCTCACACACTACTTCCCATTGGGACACATGAACAATCCCCCGCAAGCGTTTTCTCGTAGCTCAAATTTGACCCCGGCGCAAGCGTCCGAAATTTCGATAGCGTCACGGAAATGGGCCAAACTTTGACCCCCCATATCTCGGGCCCTAATTGTCCGATCGACTTGAAATTTGAAACGTGGCCTAACAGGGTTTCGGCCTTTCTCCCCATGCTCGCCTATCGCGGCGCACCATGGGGGGGGGTCCAGGCCTTTTCGCCTTAATGTTAAAACAAAAACTTGCGAATATCTCGGAAACGGTTCCATAGAATGTCGCAAATTTGGTGTAAAAGGGCTCCCTATTTTTACCTACAAACCCTCCAAATTTGGTGGTCCTAGCTTCCATAGTTTTTTTATGGCGAATTTTTGAATGTTTAAAAAATAGCCCAAAAATCGAACGGAAATTCCCTACAGAAACTCCATTCGCGAATTTTAAAAATCCGAGATAGCCAAAATGTTGCTCTCGAAGAGTACATCAATTTAAAAAAAAAGTTTCTCTCTAGGCCCAATAGGACCCGACGTTCATAGGGTCAAAGTTCACGAATTTGACACATTTCGGCCGCGACAATTCCCTATAACCGTTGCACCGAATTTCAAACCGCTTACACAGTACTTCCCATTGAGACACATGAACAATCCCCCGCAAGCGTTTTCTCTTAGCTCAAATTTGACCCCGGCGCAAGTGTCCGAAATTTCGATGGGGTCACGGAAATGGGCCAAACTTTGACCCCCCATATCTCGGGCCCTAATTGTGCGATGGACTTGAAATTTGAAACGTGGCCTAACAGGGTTTCGGCCTTCCTCCCCATGCTCGCCAATCGCGGCGCACCATGGGGGGGGGGTCCAGGGCTTTTCGCCTTAATGTTAAAACAAAAACTCGCGAATATCTCGGAAACGGTTCGATAGAATGTCGCAAATTTTGGTGTGAAGGGGCTCCCTATTTTTACCTACAAACCCTCCAAATTTGGTGGTCCTAGCTTCCATAGTTTTTTTATGGCGAATTTTTGAATGTTTAAAAAATAGCCCAAAAATCGAACGGAAATTCCCTACAGAAACTCCATTCGCGAATTTTAAAAATCCGATATAGCCAAAATGTTGCTCTCGAAGAGTACATCAATTTAGAAAAAAAAAGTTTCTCTCTAGGCCCAATAGGACCCGAATCTCTAGGCCCAATCGCGGCGCACCGGTCAAAGTTCACGAATTTGACACATTTCGGCCGCGTGAATTCCCTATAACCGTTGCACCGAATTTCAAACCGCTCACACAGTACTTCCCATTGGGACACATGAACAATCCACCGCAAGCGTTTTTCTCGTAGCTCAAATTTGACCCCGGCGCAAGCGTCCTTAATTTCGATAGGGTCACGGAAATGGGCCAAACTTTGACCCCCCATATCTCGGGCCCTAATTGTCCGATCGACTTGAAATTTGAAACGTGGCCTAACAGGGTTTCGGCCTTCCTCCCCATGCTCGCCAATTGCGGCTCACAATGGGGGGTCCAGGCCTTTTCGCCGTAATGTTAAAACAAAAACTCGCGAATATCTCCGAAACGGTTCGATAGAATGTCGCAAATTTTGGTGTGAAAGGGCTCCCTATTTTTACCTACAAACCCTCCAAATTTGGTGGTCCTAGATTCCATAGTTTTTTTATGGCGAATTTTTGAATGTTTAAAAAATAGCCCAAAAATCGAACGGAAATTCCCTACAGAAACTCCATTCGCGAATTTTAAAAATCCGATATAGCCAAAATGTTGCTCTCGAAGAGTACATCAATTTAGAAAAAAAAGTTTCTCTCTAGGCCCAATAGGACCCGAATCTCTAGGCCCAATCGCGGCGCACCGGTCAAAGTTCACGAATTTGACACATTTCGGCTGCGACAATTCCCTATAACCGTTGCACCGAATTTCAAACCGCTCACACAGTACTTCCCATTCAGACACATGAACAATCCCACGCAAGCATTTTCTCGTAGCTCAATTTTTGACCCCGGCTCAAGCGTCCGAAATTTCGATGGGGTCACGGAAATGGGCCCAACTTTGACACCCCATATCTCGGGCCTAATTGTCCGATCGACTTGAAATTTGAACGTGGCCTAACAGGGTTTCGGCCTTCCTCCCCATGCTCGCCAATCGCGGCTCACCATGGGGGGTCCGAGCCTTTTCGGCGTAATGTTAAAACAAAAACTCGCGAATATCTCCGAAACGGTTCGCTAGAATGTCGCAAATTTTGGTGTGAAAGGGCTCCCTATTTTTACCTAAAAACCCTCCAAATTCGGTGGTCCTAGCTTCCATAGTTTTTTTATGGCGAATTTTTGAATGTTTAAAAAATAGCCCAAAAATCGAACGGAAATTCCCTACAGAAACTCCATTCGCGAATTTTAAAAATCCCAGATAGCCAAAATGTTGCTCTCGAAGAGTACATCAATTTAAAAAAAAAGTTTCTCTCTAGGCCCAATAGGACCCGACTTTCATAGGGTCAAAGTTCACGAATTTGACACATTTCGGCCGCGACAATTCCCTATAACCGTTGCACCGAATTTCAAACCGCTCACACAGTACTTCCCATTGAGACACATGAACAATCCCCCGCAAGCGTTTTCTCGTAGCTCAAATTTGACCCCGGCGCAAGCGTCCGAAATTTCGATGGGGTCTCGGAAATGGGCCAAACTTTGACCCCCCATATCTCGGCTCCTAATTGTCCGATCGACTTGAAATTTGAAACGTGGGCTAACAGGGTTTCGGCCTTCCTCCCCATGCTCGCCAATCGCGACCTCACCATGGGGGTCCGGGCCTTTTCGCCGTAATGGTAAAACAAAAACTCGCGAATATCTCCGAAACGGTTCGATAGAATGTCGCAAATTTTGGTGTGAAAGGGCTCCCTATTTGTACCTACAAACGCTCCAAATTTGGTGGTCCTAGCTTCCATAGTTTTGTTATGGCGAATTTTTGAATGTTTAAAAAATAGCCCAAAAATCGAACGGAAATTCCCTACAGAAACTCCATTCGCGAATTTTAAAAATCCGAGATAGCCAAAATGTTGCTCTCGAAGAGTACATCAATTTAGAAAAAAAAAGTTTCTCTCTAGGCCCAATAGGACCCGACTTTCATAGGGTCAAATTTCACGAATTTGACACATTTCGGCCGCGACAATTCCCTATAACCGTTGCACCGAATTTCAAACCGCTCACACAGTACTTCCCATTGAGACACATGAACAATCCCCCGCAAGCGTTTTCTCGTAGCTCAAATTTGACCCCGGCGCAAGCGTCCGAAATTTCGATAGGGTCACGGAAATGGGTTAAACTTTGACCCCCCATATCTCGGGACCTAATTGTCCGATCGACTTGAAATTTGAAACGCGGCCTTATAGGGTTTCGGCCTTCGTCCCCATGCTCGCCAATCGTGGCTCACATGGGGTGTCCAGGCCTTTTCGCCGTAATTTTAAAACAAAAACTCGCGAATATCTCCGAAACGGTTCGATAGAATGTCGCAAATTTTGGTGTGAAAGGGCTCCCTATTTTTACCTACAAACCCTCCAAATTCGGTGGTCCTAGCTTCCATAGTTTTTTTATGGCGAATTTTTGAATGTTTAAAAAATAGCCCAAAAATCGAACGGAAATTCCCTACAGAAACACCATTCGCGAATTTTAAAAATCCGAGATAGCCAAAATGTTGCTCTCGAAGAGTACATCAATTTAAAAAAAGTTTCTCTCTAGGCCCAATAGGACCCGACTTTCATAGGGTCAATGTTCACGAATTTGACACATTTCGGCCCCGAGAATTCCCTATAACCGTTGCACCGAATTTCAAACCGCTCACACAGTACTTCCCATTGGGACACATGAACAATCCCCCGCAAGCGTTTTCTCGTAGCTCAAATTTGACCCCGGCGCAAGCGTCCGAAATTTCGATAGCGTCACGGAAATGGGCCAAACTTTGACCCCCCATATCTCGGGCCCTAATTGTCCGATCGACTTGAAAGTTGAAACGTGGCCTAACAGGGTTTCGGCCTTTCTCCCCATGCTCGCCAATCGCGGCGCACCATGCGGGGGGTTCAGGCCTTTTCGCCTTAATGTTAAAACAAAAACTCGCGAATATCTCCGAAACGGTTCGATAGAATGTCGCAAATTTTGGTGTGAAAGGGCTCCCTATTTGTACCTACAAACGCTCCAAATTTGGTGGTCCTAGCTTCCATAGTTTTGTTATGGCGAATTTTTGAATGTTTAAAAAATAGCCCAAAAATCGAACGGAAATTCCCTACAGAAACTCCATTCGCGAATTTTAAAAATCCGAGATAGCCAAAATGTTGCTCTCGAAGAGTACATCAATTTAGAAAAAAAAAGTTTCTCTCTAGGCCCAATAGGACCCGACTTTCATAGGGTCAAATTTCACGAATTTGACACATTTCGGCCGCGACAATTCCCTATAACCGTTGCACCGAATTTCAAACCGCTCACACAGTACTTCCCATTCGGACACATGAACAATCCCCCGCAAGCGTTTTCTCGTTGCTCAAATTTGAACCCGGCGCAAGCGTCCGAAATTTCGATAGCGTCAGGGAAATGGGCCAAACTTTAACCCCCCATATCTCGGGTCCTAATTGTCCGATCGACTTGAAATTTGAAACGTGGCCTAACAGAGTTTCGGCATTCCTCCCCATGCTCGCCAATCGCGGCTCACCATGGGGTCCGGGCCTTTTCGACGTAATGGTAAAACAAAAACTCGCGAATATCTCCGAAACGTTCGATAGAATGTCGCAGATTTTGGTGTGAAAGGGCTCCCTATTTGTACCTACAAACGCTCCAAATTTGGTGGTCCTAGCTTCCATAGTTTTGTTATGGCGAATTTTTGAATGTTTAAAAAATAGCCCAAAAATCGAACGGAAATTCCCTACAGAAACTCCATTCGCGAATTTTAAAAATCCGAGATAGCCAAAATGTTGCTCTCGAAGAGTACATCAATTTAGAAAAAAAAAGTTTCTCTCTAGGCCCAGTAGGACCCGACTTTCAAAGGGTCAAAGTTCACGAATTTGACACATTTCGGCCGCGACAATTCCCTATAACCGTTGCACCGAATTTCAAACCGCTCACAGAGTACTTCCCATTGGGACACATGAACAATCCCACGCAAGCATTTTCTCGTAGCTCAATTTTTGACCCCGGCTCAAGCGTCCGAAATTTCGATGGGGTCACGGAAATGGGCCAAACTTTGACCCCCCATATCTCGCGCCCTAATTGTCCGATCGACTTGAAATTTGAAACGTGGCCTAACAGGGTTTCGGCCTTCCTCCCCATGCTCGCCAATCGCGGCGCACCATGGGGGGGTCCAGGCCTTTTCGCCTTAATGTTAAAACAAAAACTCGCGAATATCTCGGAAACTGTTCGATAGAATGTCGCAAATTTGGTGTGAAAGGGCTCCCTATTTTTACCTACAAACCCTCCAAATTTGGTGGTCCTAGCTTCCATAGTTTTTTTATGGCGAATTTTTGTATGTTTAAAAAATAGCCCAAAAATCGAACGGAAATTCCCTACAGAAACTCCATTCGCGAATTTTAAAAATCCGAGATAGCCAAAATGTTGCTCTCGAAGAGTACATCAATTTAGAAAAAAAAAGTTTCTCTCTAGGCCCAATAGGACCCGACTTTCATAGGGTCAAAGTTCACGAATTTGACACATTTCGGCCGCGACAATTCCCTATAACCGTTGCACCGAATTTCAAACCGCTCACACAGTACTTCCCATTCGGACACATGAACAATCCCCCGCAAGCGTTTTCTCGTTGCTCAAATTTGAACCCGGCG
The DNA here is from genome assembly GCF_044657685.1 of Stegodyphus dumicola. Taxonomy (NCBI): domain Eukaryota; kingdom Metazoa; phylum Arthropoda; class Arachnida; order Araneae; family Eresidae; genus Stegodyphus; species Stegodyphus dumicola. Next base: position 2,315,951 of record NC_140770.1, read on the forward strand.
CAAGCGTCCGAAATTTCGATAGCGTCAGGGAAATGGGCCAAACTTTGACCCCCCATATCTCGGGTCCTAATTGTCCGATCGACTTGAAATTTGAAACGTGGCCTAACAGGGTTTCGGCCTTCCTCCCCATGCTCGCCAATCGCGGCTCACCATGGGGTCCGGGCCTTTTCGCCGTAATGGTAAAACAAAAACTCGCGAATATCTCCGAAACGTTCGATAGAATGTCGCAAATTTTGGTGTGAAAGGGCTCCCTATTTGTACCTACAAACGCTCCAAATTTGGTGGTCCTAGCTTCCATAGTTTTGTTATGGCGAATTTTTGAATGTTTAAAAAATAGCCCAAAAATCGAACGGAAATTCCCTACAGAAACTCCATTCGCGAATTTTAAAAATCCGAGATAGCCAAAATGTTGCTCTCGAAGAGTACATCAATTTAGAAAAAAAAAGTTTCTCTCTAGGCCCAATAGGACCCGACTTTCAAAGGGTCAAAGTTCACAAATTTGACACATTTCGGCCGCGACAATTCCCTATAACCGTAGCACCGAATTTCAAACCGCTCACAGAGTACTTCCCATTGGGACACATGAACAATTCCACGCAAGCATTTTCTCGTAGCTCAATTTTTGACCCCGGCTCAAGCGTCCGAAATTTCGATGGGGTCACGGAAATGGGCCAAATTTTGACCCCCCATATCTCGCGCCCTAATTGTCCGATCGACTTGAAATTTGAAACGTGGCCTAACAGGGTTTCGGCCTTCCTCCCCATGCTCGCCAATCGCGGCGCACCATGGGGGGGTCCAGGCCTTTTCGCCTTAATGTTAAAACAAAAACTCGCGAATATCTCGGAAACTGTTCGATAGAATGTCGCAAATTTGGTGTGAAAGGGCTCCCTATTTTTACCTACAAACCCTCCAAATTTGGTGGTCCTAGCTTCCATAGTTTTTTTATGGCGAATTTTTGTATGTTTAAAAAATAGCCCAAAAATCGAACGGAAATTCCCTACAGAAACTCCATTCGCGAATTTTAAAAATCCGAGATAGCCAAAATGTTGCTCTCGAAGAGTACATCAATTTAGAAAAAAAAAGTTTCTCTCTAGGCCCAATAGGACCCGACTTTCAAAGGGTCAAAGTTCACAAATTTGACACATTTCGGCCGCGACAATTCCCTATAACCGTAGCACCGAATTTCAAACCGCTCACAGAGTACTTCCCATTGGGACACATGAACAATTCCACGCAAGCATTTTCTCGTAGCTCAATTTTTGACCCCGGCTCAAGCGTCCGAAATTTCGATGGGGTCACGGAAATGGGCCAAACTTTGACCCCCCATATCTCGCGCCCTAATTGTCCGATCGACTTGAAATTTGAAACGTGGCCTAACAGGGTTTCGGCCTTCCTCCCCATGCTCGCCAATCGCGGCGCACCATGGGGGGGGGTCCAGGCCTTTTCGCCTTAATGTTAAAACAAAAACTCGCGAATATCTCCGAAACGGTTCGATAGAATGTCGCAAATTTTGGTGTGAAAGGGCTCCCAATTTTTACCTACAAACCCTGCAAATTTGGTGGTCCTAGATTGCATAGTTTTTTTATGGCTAATTTTTGAATGTTTAAAAAATAGCCCAAAAATCGAACGGAAATTCCCTACAGAAACTCCATTCGCGAATTTTAAAAATCCGAGATAGCCAAAATGTTGCTCTCGAGAATACATCAATTAAGAAAAAAAAAGGTTCTCTCTAGGCCCAATAGGACCCGAATCTCTAGGCCCAATCGCGGCGCACCGGTCAAAGTTCACGAATTTGACACATTTCGGCCGCGACAATTCCCTATAACCGTTGCACCGAATTTCAAACCGCTCACACAGTACTTCCGATTTTGACACATGAACAATCCCCCGCAAGCGTTTTCTCGTAGCTCAAATTTGACCCCGGCGCAAGCGTCCGAAATTTCGATAGGGTCACGGAAATGGGTTAAACTTTGACCCCCCATATCTCGGGACCTAATTGTCCGATCGACTTGAAATTTGAAACGCGGCCTTATAGGGTTTCGGCCTTCGTCCCCATGCTCGCCAATCGTGGCTCACATGGGGTGTCCAGGCCTTTTCGCCGTAATTTTAAAACAAAAACTCGCGAATATCTCCGAAACGGTTCGATAGAATGTCGCAAATTTTGGTGTGAAAGGGCTCCCTATTTTTACCTACAAACCCTCCAAATTCGGTGGTCCTAGCTTCCATAGTTTTTTTATGGCGAATTTTTGAAAGTTTAAAAAATAGCCCAAAAATCGAACGGAAATTCCCTACAGAAACACCATTCGCGAATTTTAAAAATCCGAGATAGCCAAAATGTTGCTCTCGAAGAGTACATCAATTTAAAAAAAGTTTCTCTCTAGGCCCAATAGGACCCGACTTTCATAGGGTCAATGTTCACGAATTTGACACATTTCGGCCGCGAGAATTCCCTATAACCGTTGCACCGAATTTCAAACCGCTCACACAGTACTTCCCATTGGGACACATGAACAATCCCCCGCAAGCGTTTTCTCGTAGCTCAAATTTGACCCCGGCGCAAGCGTCCGAAATTTCGATAGCGTCACGGAAATGGGCCAAACTTTGACCCCCCATATCTCGGGCCCTAATTGTCCGATCGACTTGAAAGTTGAAACGTGGCCTAACAGGGTTTCGGCCTTTCTCCCCATGCTCGCCAATCGCGGCGCACCATGCGGGGGGTCCAGGCCTTTTCGCCTTAATGTTAAAACAAAAACTCGCGAATATCTCGGAAACGTTTCCATAGAATGTCGCAAATTTGGTGTGAAAGGGCTCCCTATTTTTACCTACAAACCCTCCAAATTTGGTGGTACTAGCTTCCATAGTTTTTTTATGGCGAATTTTTGAATGTTTAAAAAATAGCCCAAAAATCGAACGGAAATTCCCTACAGAAACTCCATTCGCGAATTTTAAAAATCCGAGATAGCCAAAATGTTGCTCTCGAAGAGTACATCAATTTAAAAAAAAAGTTTCTCTCTAGGCCCAATAGGACCCGACGTTCATAGGGTCAAAGTTCACGAATTTGACACATTTCGGCCGCGACAATTCCCTATAACCGTTGCACCGAATTTCAAACCGCTTACACAGTACTTCCCATTGAGACACATGAACAATCGCTCGCAAGCGTTTTCTCTTAGCTCAAATTTGACCCCGGCGCAAGCGTCCGAAATTTCGATGGGGTCACGGAAATGGGTTAAACTTTGACCCCCCATATCTCGGGACCTAACTGTGCGATCGACTTGAAATTTGAAACGTGGCCTAACAGGGTTTCGGACTTCCTCCCCATGCTCGCCAATCGCGGCGCACCATGGGGGAGGGTCCAGGCCTTTTCGCCTTAATGTTAAAACAAAAACTCGCGAATATCTCGGAAACGGTTCGATAGAATGTCGCAAATTTTGGTGTGAAAGCGCTCCCTATTTTTACCTACAAACCCTCCAAATTTGGTGGTCCTAGCTTCCATAGTTTTTTATGGCGAATTTCTGAAAGTTTAAAAAATAGCCCAAAAATCGAACGGAAATTCCCTACAGAAACTGCATTCGCGAATTTTAAAAATCCGAGATAGCCGAAATGTTGCTCTCGAAGAGTACATCAATTTAGAAAAAAAACGTTTCTCTCTAGGCCCAATAGGACCCGACTTTCATAGGGTCAATGTTCACGAATTTGACACATTTCGGCCGCGAGAACTCCCTATAACCGTTGCACCGAATTTCAAACCGCTCACACACTACTTCCCATTGGGACACATGAACAATCCCCCGCAAGCGTTTTCTCGTAGCTCAAATTTGACCCCGGCGCAAGCGTCCGAAATTTCGATAGCGTCACGGAAATGGGCCAAACTTTGACCCCCCATATCTCGGGCCCTAATTGTCCGATCGACTTGAAATTTGAAACGTGGCCTAACAGGGTTTCGGCCTTTCTCCCCATGCTCGCCTATCGCGGCGCACCATGGGGGGGGTCCAGGCCTTTTCGCCGTAAAGTTAAAACAAAAACTCGCGAATATCTCCGAAACGGTTCGATAGAATGTCGCAAATTTTGGTGTGAAAGGGCTCCCTATTTTTACCTACAAACCCTCCAAATTCGGTGGTCCTAGCTTCCATAGTTTTTTTATGGCGAATTTCTGAATGTTTAAAAAATAGCCCAAAAATCGAACGGAAATTCCCTACAGAAACTCCATTCGCGAATTTTAAAAATCCGAGATAGCCAAAATGTTGCTCTCGAAGAGTACATCAATTTAGAAAAAAAAAGTTTCTCTCTAGGCCCAATAGGACCCGACTTTCAAAGGGTCAAAGTTCACAAATTTGACACATTTCGGCCGCGACAATTCCCTATAACCGTAGCACCGAATTTCAAACCGCTCACAGAGTACTTCCCATTGGGACACATGAACAATTCCACGCAAGCATTTTCTCGTAGCTCAATTTTTGACCCCGGCTCAAGCGTCCGAAATTTCGATGGGGTCACGGAAATGGGCCAAACTTTGACCCCCCATATCTCGCGCCCTAATTGTCCGATCGACTTGAAATTTGAAACGTGGCCTAACAGGGTTTCGGCCTTCCTCCCCATGCTCGCCAATCGCGGCGCACCATGGGGGGGGTCCAGGCCTTTTCGCCTTAATGTTAAAACAAAAACTCGCGAATATCTCCGAAACGGTTCGATAGAATGTCGCAAATTTTGGTGTGAAAGGGCTCCCAATTTTTACCTACAAACCCTGCAAATTTGGTGGTCCTAGATTGCATAGTTTTTTTATGGCTAATTTTTGAATGTTTAAAAAATAGCCCAAAAATCGAACGGAAATTCCCTACAGAAACTCCATTCGCGAATTTTAAAAATCCGAGATAGCCAAAATGTTGCTCTCGAGAGTACATCAATTAAGAAAAAAAAAGGTTCTCTCTAGGCCCAATAGGACCCGAATCTCTAGGCCCAATCGCGGCGCACCGGTCAAAGTTCACGAATTTGACACATTTCGGCCGCGACAATTCCCTATAACCGTTGCACCGAATTTCAAACCGCTCACACAGTACTTCCGATTTTGACACATGAACAATCCCCCGCAAGCGTTTTCTCGTAGCTCAAATTTGACCCCGGCGCAAGCGTCCGAAATTTCGATAGGGTCACGGAAATGGGTTAAACTTTGACCCCCCATATCTCGGGACCTAATTGTCCGATCGACTTGAAATTTGAAACGCGGCCTTATAGGGTTTCGGCCTTCGTCCCCATGCTCGCCAATCGTGGCTCACATGGGGTGTCCAGGCCTTTTCGCCGTAATTTTAAAACAAAAACTCGCGAATATCTCCGAAACGGTTCGATAGAATGTCGCAAATTTTGGTGTGAAAGGGCTCCCTATTTTTACCTACAAACCCTCCAAATTCGGTGGTCCTAGCTTCCATAGTTTTTTTATGGCGAATTTTTGAAAGTTTAAAAAATAGCCCAAAAATCGAACGGAAATTCCCTACAGAAACACCATTCGCGAATTTTAAAAATCCGAGATAGCCAAAATGTTGCTCTCGAAGAGTACATCAATTTAAAAAAAGTTTCTCTCTAGGCCCAATAGGACCCGACTTTCATAGGGTCAATGTTCACGAATTTGACACATTTCGGCCGCGAGAATTCCCTATAACCGTTGCACCGAATTTCAAACCGCTCACACAGTACTTCCCATTGGGACACATGAACAATCCCCCGCAAGCGTTTTCTCGTAGCTCAAATTTGACCCCGGCGCAAGCGTCCGAAATTTCGATAGCGTCACGGAAATGGGCCAAACTTTGACCCCCCATATCTCGGGCCCTAATTGTCCGATCGACTTGAAAGTTGAAACGTGGCCTAACAGGGTTTCGGCCTTTCTCCCCATGCTCGCCAATCGCGGCGCACCATGCGGGGGGTCCAGGCCTTTTCGCCTTAATGTTAAAACAAAAACTCGCGAATATCTCGGAAACGTTTCCATAGAATGTCGCAAATTTGGTGTGAAAGGGCTCCCTATTTTTACCTACAAACCCTCCAAATTTGGTGGTACTAGCTTCCATAGTTTTTTTATGGCGAATTTTTGAATGTTTAAAAAATAGCCCAAAAATCGAACGGAAATTCCCTACAGAAACTCCATTCGCGAATTTTAAAAATCCGAGATAGCAAAAATGTTGCTCTCGAAGAGTACATCAATTTAAAAAAAAAGTTTCTCTCTAGGCCCAATAGGACCCGACGTTCATAGGGTCAAAGTTCACGAATTTGACACATTTCGGCCGCGACAATTCCCTATAACCGTTGCACCGAATTTCAAACCGCTTACACAGTACTTCCCATTGAGACACATGAACAATCGCTCGCAAGCGTTTTCTCTTAGCTCAAATTTGACCCCGGCGCAAGCGTCCGAAATTTCGATGGGGTCACGGAAATGGGCCAAACTTTGACCCCCCATATCTCGGGCCCTAACTGTGCGATCGACTTGAAATTTGAAACGTGGCCTAACAGGGTTTCGGACTTCCTCCCCATGCTCGCCAATCGCGGCGCACCATGGGGGAGGGTCCAGGCCTTTTCGCCTTAATGTTAAAACAAAAACTCGCGAATATCTCGGAAACGTTTCCATAGAATGTCGCAAATTTGGTGTGAAAGGGCTCCCTATTTTTACCTACAAACCCTCCAAATTTGGTGGTACTAGCTTCCATAGTTTTTTTATGGCGAATTTTTGAATGTTTAAAAAATAGCCCAAAAATCGAACGGAAATTCCCTACAGAAACTCCATTCGCGAATTTTAAAAATCCGAGATAGCCAAAATGTTGCTCTCGAAGAGTACATCAATTTAAAAAAAAAGTTTCTCTCTAGGCCCAATAGGACCCGACGTTCATAGGGTCAAAGTTCACGAATTTGACACATTTCGGCCGCGACAATTCCCTATAACCGTTGCACCGAATTTCAAACCGCTTACACAGTACTTCCCATTGAGACACATGAACAATCGCTCGCAAGCGTTTTCTCTTAGCTCAAATTTGACCCCGGCGCAAGCGTCCGAAATTTCGATGGGGTCACGGAAATGGGCCAAACTTTGACCCCCCATATCTCGGGCCCTAACTGTGCGATCGACTTGAAATTTGAAACGTGGCCTAACAGGGTTTCGGACTTCCTCCCCATGCTCGCCAATCGCGGCGCACCATGGGGGAGGGTCCAGGCCTTTTCGCCTTAATGTTAAAACAAAAACTCGCGAATATCTCGGAAACGGTTCGATAGAATGTCGCAAATTTTGGTGTGAAAGCGCTCCCTATTTTTACCTACAAACCCTCCAAATTTGGTGGTCCTAGCTTCCATAGTTTTTTATGGCGAATTTCTGAAAGTTTAAAAAATAGCCCAAAAATCGAACGGAAATTCCCTACAGAAACTGCATTCGCGAATTTTAAAAATCCGAGATAGCCGAAATGTTGCTCTCGAAGAGTACATCAATTTAGAAAAAAAACGTTTCTCTCTAGGCCCAATAGGACCCGACTTTCATAGGGTCAATGTTCACGAATTTGACACATTTCGGCCGCGAGAACTCCCTATAACCGTTGCACCGAATTTCAAACCGCTCACACACTACTTCCCATTGGGACACATGAACAATCCCCCGCAAGCGTTTTCTCGTAGCTCAAATTTGACCCCGGCGCAAGCGTCCGAAATTTCGATAGCGTCACGGAAATGGGCCAAACTTTGACCCCCCATATCTCGGGCCCTAATTGTCCGATCGACTTGAAATTTGAAACGTGGCCTAACAGGGTTTCGGCCTTTCTCCCCATGCTCGCCTATCGCGGCGCACCATGGGGGGGGGGTCCAGGCCTTTTCGCCGTAAAGTTAAAACAAAAACTCGCGAATATCTCCGAAACGGTTCGATAGAATGTCGCAAATTTTGGTGTGAAAGGGCTCCCTATTTTTACCTACAAACCCTCCAAATTCGGTGGTCCTAGCTTCCATAGTTTTTTTATGGCGAATTTCTGAATGTTTAAAAAATAGCCCAAAAATTGAACGGAAATTCCCTACAGAAACTGCATTCGCGAATTTTAAAAATCCGAGATAGCCGAAATGTTGCTCTCGAAGAGTACATCAATTTAGAAAAAAAACGTTTCTCTCTAGGCCCAATAGGACCCGACTTTCATAGGGTCAGTGTTCACGGATTTGACACATTTCGGCCGCGAGAATTCCCCATAACCGTTGCACCGAATTTCAAACCGCTCACACAGTACTTCCCATTGGGACACATGAACAATCCCCCGCAAGCGTTTTCTCGTAGCTCAAATTTGACCCCGGCGCAAGCGTCCGAAATTTCGATAGCGTCACGGAAATGGGCCAAACTTTGACCCCCCATATCTCGGGCCCTAATTGTCCGATCGACTTGAAAGTTGAAACGTGGCCTAACAGGGTTTCGGCCTTTCTCCCCATGCTCGCCAATCGCGGCGCACCATGGGGGGGGGTCCAGGCCTTTTCGCCTTAATGTTAAAACAAAAACTCGCGAATATCTCGGAAACGTTTCCATAGAATGTCGCAAATTTGGTGTGAAAGGGCTCCCTATTTTTACCTACAAACCCTCCAAATTTGGTGGTACTAGCTTCCATAGTTTTTTTATGGCGAATTTTTGAATGTTTAAAAAATAGCCCAAAAATCGAACGGAAATTCCCTACAGAAACTCCATTCGCGAATTTTAAAAATCCGAGATAGCCAAAATGTTGCTCTCGAAGAGTACATCAATTTAGAAAAAAAAGTTTCTCTCTAGGCCCAATAGGACCCGAATCTCTAGGCCCAATCGCGGCGCACCGGTCAAAGTTCACGAATTTGACACATTTCGGCCGCGACAATTCCCTATAACCGTTGCACCGAATTTCAAACCGCTCACACAGTACTTCCCATTGGGACACATGAACAATCCCCCGCAAGCGTTTTCTCGTAGCTCAAATTTGACCCCGGCGCAAGAGTCCGAAATTTCGATAGGGTCACGGAAATGGGCCAAACTTTGACCCCCCATATCTCGGGACCTAATTGTCCGATCGACTTGAAATTTGAAACGTGGCCTAAAAGGGTTTCGGCCTTCGTCCCCATGCTCGCCAATCGTGGGTCACCATGGGGGTCCGGGCCTTTTCCCCGTAATGTTAAAACAAAAACTCGCGAATATCTCCCAAACGGTTCGCTAGAATGTCGCAAATTTTGGTGTGAAAGGGCTCCCTATTTTTACCTACAAACCCTCCAAATTTGGTGGTCCTAGCTTCCATAGTTTTTTTATGGCGAATTTTTGAAAGTTTAAAAAATAGCCCAAAAATCGAACGGAAATTAACTACAGAAACTCCATTCGCGAATTTTAAAAATCCGAGATAGCCAAAATGTTGCTCTCGAAGAGTACATCAATTTTAAAAAAAGTTTCTCTCTAGGGCCAATAGGACCCGACCTTCATAGGGTCAAAGTTCATGAATTTGACACATTTCGGCCGCGACAATTCCCTATAACCGTTGCACCGAATTTCAAGCCGCTCACACAGTACTTCCCATTGAGACACATGAACAATCCCCCGCAAGCGTTTTCTCGTAGCTCAAATTTGACCCCGGCGCAAGCGTCCGAAATTTCGATGGGGTCTCGGAAATGGGCCAAACTTTGACCCCCCATATCTCGGGTCCTAATTGTCCGATCGACTTGAAATTTGAAACGTGGCCTAACAGGGTTTCGGCCTTCCTCCCCATGCTCGCCAATCGCGACCTCACCATGGGGGTCCGGGCCTTTTCGCCGTAATGGTAAAACAAAAACTCGCGAATATCTCCGAAACGGTTCGATAGAATGTCGCAAATTTTGGTGTGAAAGGGCTCCCTATTTGTACCTACAAACGCTCCAAATTTGGTGGTCCTAGCTTCCATAGTTTTGTTATGGCGAATTTTTGAATGTTTAAAAAATAGCCCAAAAATCGAACGGAAATTCCCTACAGAAACTCCATTCGCGAATTTTAAAAATCCGAGATAGCCAAAATGTTGCTCTCGAAGAGTACATCAATTTAGAAAAAAAAGTTTCTCTCTAGGCCCAATAGGACCCGACTTTCATAGGGTCAAATTTCACGAATTTGACACATTTCGGCCGCGACAATTCCCTATAACCGTTGCACCGAATTTCAAACCGCTCACACAGTACTTCCCATTCGGACACATGAACAATCCCCCGCAAGCGTTTTCTCGTTGCTCAAATTTGAACCCGGCGCAAGCGTCCGAAATTTCGATAGCGTCAGGGAAATGGGCCAAACTTTGACCCCCCATATCTCGGGTCCTAATTGTCCGATCGACTTGAAATTTGAAACGTGGCCTAACAGGGTTTCGGCCTTCCTCCCCATGCTCGCCAATCGCGGCTCACCATGGGGTCCGGGCCTTTTCGCCGTAATGGTAAAACAAAAACTCGCGAATATCTCCGAAACGTTCGATGGAATGTCGCAAATTTTGGTGTGAAAGGGCTCCCTATTTGTACCTACAAACGCTCCAAATTTGGTGGTCCTAGCTTCCATAGTTTTTTTATGGCGAATTTTTGAATGTAAAAAAAATAGCCCAAAAATCGAACGGAAATTTCCTACAGAAACTCCATTCGCGAATTTTAAAAATCCGAGATAGCCAAAATGTTGCTCTCGAAGAGTACATCAATTTAGAAAAAAAAAGTTTCTCTCTAGGCCCAATAGGACCCGACTTTCATAGGGTCAAAGTTCACGAATTTGACACATTTCGGCCGCGACAATTCCCTATAACCGTTGCACGGAATTTCAAACCGCTCACACAGTACTTCCCATTGGGACACATGAACAATCCCACGCAAGCATTTTCTCGTAGCTCAATTTTTGACCCCGGCTCAAGCGTCCGAAATTTCGATGGGGTCACGGAAATGGGCCAAACTTTGACCCCCCATATCTCGCGCCCTAATTGTCCGATCGACTTGAAATTTGAAACGTGGCCTAACAGGGTTTCGGCCTTCCTCCCCATGCTCGCCAATCGCGGCGCACCATGGGGGGGGGTCCAGGCCTTTTCGCCTTAATGTTAAAACAAATACTCGCGAATATCTCCGAAACGGTTCGATAGAATGTCGCAAATTTTGGTGTGAAAGGGCTCCCTATTTTTACCTACAAACCCTGCAAATTTGGTGGTCCTAGATTGCATAGTTTTTTTATGGCTAATTTTTGAATGTTTAAAAAATAGCCCAAAAATCGAACGGAAATTCCCTACAGAAACTCCATTCGCGAATTTTAAAAATCCGAGATAGCCAAAATGTTGCTCTCGAAGAGTACATCAATTTAAAAAAAAAGTTTCTCTCTAGGCCCAATAGGACCCGACTTTCATAGGGTCAATGTTCACGGATTTGACACATTTCGGCCGCGAGAATTCCCCATAACCGTTGCACCGAATTTCAAACCGCTCACACAGTACTTCCCATTGGGACACATGAACAATCCCCCGCAAGCGTTTTCTCGTAGCTCAAATTTGACCCCGGCGCAAGCGTCCGAAATTTCGATAGCGTCACGGAAATGGGCCAAACTTTGACCCCCCATATCTCGGGCCCTAATTGTCCGATCGACTTGAAAGTTGAAACGTGGCCTAACAGGGTTTCGGCCTTTCTCCCCATGCTCGCCAATCGCGGCGCACCATGGGGGGGGGTCCAGGCCTTTTCGCCTTAATGTTAAAACAAAAACTCGCGAATATCTCGGAAACGTTTCCATAGAATGTCGCAAATTTGGTGTGAAAGGGCTCCCTATTTTTACCTACAAACCCTCCAAATTTGGTGGTACTAGCTTCCATAGTTTTTTTATGGCGAATTTTTGAATGTTTAAAAAATAGCCCAAAAATCGAACGGAAATTCCCTACAGAAACTCCATTCGCGAATTTTAAAAATCCGAGATAGCCAAAATGTTGCTCTCGAAGAGTACATCAATTTAGAAAAAAAAGTTTCTCTCTAGGCCCAATAGGACCCGAATCTCTAGGCCCAATCGCGGCGCACCGGTCAAAGTTCACGAATTTGACACATTTCGGCCGCGACAATTCCCTATAACCGTTGCACCGAATTTCAAACCGCTCACACAGTACTTCCCATTGGGACACATGAACAATCCACCGCAAGCGTTTTCTCGTAGCTCAAATTTGACCCCGGCGCAAGCGTCCTTAATTTCGATAGGGTCACGGAAATGGGCCAAACTTTGACCCCCCATATCTCGGGCCCTAATTGTCCGATCGACTTGAAATTTGAAACGTGGCCTAACAGGGTTTCCGCCTTCCTCCCCATGCTCGCCAATCGCGGCTCACAATGGGGGGTCCAGGCCTTTTCGCCGTAATGTTAAAACAAAAACTCGCGAATATCTCCGAAACGGTTCGATAGAATGTCGCAAATTTTGGTGTGAAAGGGCTCCCTATTTTTACCTACAAACCCTCCAAATTTGGTGGTCCTAGATTCCATAGTTTTTTTATGGCGAATTTTTGAATGTTTAAAAAATAGCCCAAAAATCGAACGGAAATTCCCTACAGAAACTCCATTCGCGAATTTTAAAAATCCGATATAGCCAAAATGTTTCTCTCGAAGAGTACATCAATTTAGAAAAAAAAAGTTTCTCTCTAGGCCCAATAGGACCAGAATCTCTAGGCCCAATCGCGGCGCACCGGTCAAAGTTCACGAATTTGACACATTTCGGCCGCGACAATTCCCTATAACCGTTGCACCGAATTTCAAACCGCTCACACAGTACTTCCCATTGGGACACATGAACAATCCCCCGCAAGCGTTTTCTCGTAGCTCAAATTTGACCCCGGCGCAAGAGTCCGAAATTTCGATAGGGTCACGGAAATGGGCCAAACTTTGACCCCCCATATCTCGGGACCTAATTGTCCGATCGACTTGAAATTTGAAACGTGGCCTAAAAGGGTTTCGGCCTTCGTCCCCATGCTCGCCAATCGTGGGTCACCATGGGGGTCCGGGCCTTTTCCCCGTAATGTTAAAACAAAAACTCGCGAATATCTCCCAAACGGTTCGCTAGAATGTCGCAAATTTTGGTGTGAAAGGGCTCCCTATTTTTACCTACAAACCATCCAAATTTGGTGGTCCTAGCTTCCATAGTTTTTTTATGGCGAATTTTTGAAAGTTTAAAAAATAGCCCAAAAATCGAACGGAAATTAACTACAGAAACTCCATTCGCGAATTTTAAAAATCCGAGATAGCCAAAATGTTGCTCTCGAAGAGTACATCAATTTTAAAAAAAGTTTCTCTCTAGGGCCAATAGGACCCGACCTTCATAGGGTCAAAGTTCATGAATTTGACACATTTCGGCCGCGACAATTCCCTATAACCGTTGCACCGAATTTCAAGCCGCTCACACAGTACTTCCCATTGAGACACATGAACAATCCCCCGCAAGCGTTTTCTCGTAGCTCAAATTTGACCCCGGCGCAAGCGTCCGAAATTTCGATGGGGTCTCGGAAATGGGCCAAACTTTGACCCCCCATATCTCGGGTCCTAATTGTCCGATCGACTTGAAATTTGAAACGTGGCCTAACAGGGTTTCGGCCTTCCTCCCCATGCTCGCCAATCGCGACCTCACCATGGGGGTCCGGGCCTTTTCGCCGTAATGGTAAAACAAAAACTCGCGAATATCTCCGAAACGGTTCGATAGAATGTCGCAAATTTTGGTGTGAAAGGGCTCCCTATTTGTACCTACAAACGCTCCAAATTTGGTGGTCCTAGCTTCCATAGTTTTGTTATGGCGAATTTTTGAATGTTTAAAAAATAGCCCAAAAATCGAACGGAAATTCCCTACAGAAACTCCATTCGCGAATTTTAAAAATCCGAGATAGCCAAAATGTTGCTCTCGAAGAGTACATCAATTTAGAAAAAAAAGTTTCTCTCTAGGCCCAATAGGACCCGACTTTCATAGGGTCAAATTTCACGAATTTGACACATTTCGGCCGCGACAATTCCCTATAACCGTTGCACCGAATTTCAAACCGCTCACACAGTACTTCCCATTCGGACACATGAACAATCCCCCGCAAGCGTTTTCTCGTTGCTCAAATTTGAACCCGGCGCAAGCGTCCGAAATTTCGATAGCGTCAGGGAAATGGGCCAAACTTTGACCCCCCATATCTCGGGTCCTAATTGTCCGATCGACTTGAAATTTGAAACGTGGCCTAACAGGGTTTCGGCCTTCCTCCCCATGCTCGCCAATCGCGGCTCACCATGGGGTCCGGGCCTTTTCGCCGTAATGGTAAAACAAAAACTCGCGAATATCTCCGAAACGTTCGATGGAATGTCGCAAATTTTGGTGTGAAAGGGCTCCCTATTTGTACCTACAAACGCTCCAAATTTGGTGGTCCTAGCTTCCATAGTTTTTTTATGGCGAATTTTTGAATGTAAAAAAAATAGCCCAAAAATCGAACGGAAATTTCCTACAGAAACTCCATTCGCGAATTTTAAAAATCCGAGATAGCCAAAATGTTGCTCTCGAAGAGTACATCAATTTAGAAAAAAAAAGATTCTCTCTAGGCCCAATAGGACCCGACTTTCATAGGGTCAAAGTTCACGAATTTGACACATTTCGGCCGCGACAATTCCCTATAACCGTTGCACGGAATTTCAAACCGCTCACACAGTACTTCCCATTGGGACACATGAACAATCCCACGCAAGCATTTTCTCGTAGCTCAATTTTTGACCCCGGCTCAAGCGTCCGAAATTTCGATGGGGTCACGGAAATGGGCCAAACTTTGACCCCCCATATCTCGCGCCCTAATTGTCCGATCGACTTGAAATTTGAAACGTGGCCTAACAGGGTTTCGGCCTTCCTCCCCATGCTCGCCAATCGCGGCGCACCATGGGGGGGGTCCAGGCCTTTTCGCCTTAATGTTAAAACAAATACTCGCGAATATCTCCGAAACGGTTCTATAGAATGTCGCAAATTTTGGTGTGAAAGGGCTCCCTATTTTTACCTACAAACCCTGCAAATTTGGTGGTCCTAGATTGCATAGTTTTTTTATGGCTAATTTTTGAATGTTTAAAAAATAGCCCAAAAATCGAACGGAAATTCCCTACAGAAACTCCATTCGCGAATTTTAAAAATCCGAGATAGCCAAAATGTTGCTCTCGAAGAGTACATCAATTTAAAAAAAAAGTTTCTCTCTAGGCCCAATAGGACCCGACTTTCATAGGGTCAATGTTCACGGATTTGACACATTTCGGCCGCGAGAATTCCCCATAACCGTTGCACCGAATTTCAAACCGCTCACACAGTACTTCCCATTGGGACACATGAACAATCCCCCGCAAGCGTTTTCTCGTAGCTCAAATTTGACCCCGGCGCAAGCGTCCGAAATTTCGATAGCGTCACGGAAATGGGCCAAACTTTGACCCCCCATATCTCGGGCCCTAATTGTCCGATCGACTTGAAAGTTGAAACGTGGCCTAACAGGGTTTCGGCCTTTCTCCCCATGCTCGCCAATCGCGGCGCACCATGGGGGGGGGTCCAGGCCTTTTCGCCTTAATGTTAAAACAAAAACTCGCGAATATCTCGGAAACGTTTCCATAGAATGTCGCAAATTTGGTGTGAAAGGGCTCCCTATTTTTACCTACAAACCCTCCAAATTTGGTGGTACTAGCTTCCATAGTTTTTTTATGGCGAATTTTTGAATGTTTAAAAAATAGCCCAAAAATCGAACGGAAATTCCCTACAGAAACTCCATTCGCGAATTTTAAAAATCCGAGATAGCCAAAATGTTGCTCTCGAAGAGTACATCAATTTAGAAAAAAAAGTTTCTCTCTAGGCCCAATAGGACCCGAATCTCTAGGCCCAATCGCGGCGCACCGGTCAAAGTTCACGAATTTGACACATTTCGGCCGCGACAATTCCCTATAACCGTTGCACCGAATTTCAAACCGCTCACACAGTACTTCCCATTGGGACACATGAACAATCCACCGCAAGCGTTTTCTCGTAGCTCAAATTTGACCCCGGCGCAAGCGTCCTTAATTTCGATAGGGTCACGGAAATGGGCCAAACTTTGACCCCCCATATCTCGGGCCCTAATTGTCCGATCGACTTGAAATTTGAAACGTGGCCTAACAGGGTTTCCGCCTTCCTCCCCATGCTCGCCAATCGCGGCTCACAATGGGGGGTCCAGGCCTTTTCGCCGTAATGTTAAAACAAAAACTCGCGAATATCTCCGAAACGGTTCGATAGAATGTCGCAAATTTTGGTGTGAAAGGGCTCCCTATTTTTACCTACAAACCCTCCAAATTTGGTGGTCCTAGATTCCATAGTTTTTTTATGGCGAATTTTTGAATGTTTAAAAAATAGCCCAAAAATCGAACGGAAATTCCCTACAGAAACTCCATTCGCGAATTTTAAAAATCCGATATAGCCAAAATGTTGCTCTCGAAGAGTACATCAATTTAGAAAAAAAAAGTTTCTCTCTAGGCCCAATAGGACCAGAATCTCTAGGCCCAATCGCGGCGCACCGGTCAAAGTTCACGAATTTGACACATTTCGGCCGCGACAATTCCCTATAACCGTTGCACCGAATTTCAAACCGCTCACACAGTACTTCCCATTGGGACACATGAACAATCCCCCGCAAGCGTTTTCTCGTAGCTCAAATTTGACCCCGGCGCAAGAGTCCGAAATTTCGATAGGGTCACGGAAATGGGCCAAACTTTGACCCCCCATATCTCGGGACCTAATTGTCCGATCGACTTGAAATTTGAAACGTGGCCTAAAAGGGTTTCGGCCTTCGTCCCCATGCTCGCCAATCGTGGGTCACCATGGGGGTCCGGGCCTTTTCCCCGTAATGTTAAAACAAAAACTCGCGAATATCTCCCAAACGGTTCGCTAGAATGTCGCAAATTTTGGTGTGAAAGGGCTCCCTATTTTTACCTACAAACCCTCCAAATTTGGTGGTCCTAGCTTCCATAGTTTTTTTATGGCGAATTTTTGAAAGTTTAAAAAATAGCCCAAAAATCGAACGGAAATTAACTACAGAAACTCCATTCGCGAATTTTAAAAATCCGAGATAGCCAAAATGTTGCTCTCGAAGAGTACATCAATTTTAAAAAAAGTTTCTCTCTAGGGCCAATAGGACCCGACCTTCATAGGGTCAAAGTTCATGAATTTGACACATTTCGGCCGCGACAATTCCCTATAACCGTTGCACCGAATTTCAAGCCGCTCACACAGTACTTCCCATTGAGACACATGAACAATCCCCCGCAAGCGTTTTCTCGTAGCTCAAATTTGACCCCGGCGCAAGCGTCCGAAATTTCGATGGGGTCTCGGAAATGGGCCAAACTTTGACCCCCCATATCTCGGGTCCTAATTGTCCGATCGACTTGAAATTTGAAACGTGGCCTAACAGGGTTTCGGCCTTCCTCCCCATGCTCGCCAATCGCGACCTCACCATGGGGGTCCGGGCCTTTTCGCCGTAATGGTAAAACAAAAACTCGCGAATATCTCCGAAACGGTTCGATAGAATGTCGCAAATTTTGGTGTGAAAGGGCTCCCTATTTGTACCTACAAACGCTCCAAATTTGGTGGTCCTAGCTTCCATAGTTTTGTTATGGCGAATTTTTGAATGTTTAAAAAATAGCCCAAAAATCGAACGGAAATTCCCTACAGAAACTCCATTCGCGAATTTTAAAAATCCGAGATAGCCAAAATGTTGCTCTCGAAGAGTACATCAATTTAGAAAAAAAAGTTTCTCTCTAGGCCCAATAGGACCCGACTTTCATAGGGTCAAATTTCACGAATTTGACACATTTCGGCCGCGACAATTCCCTATAACCGTTGCACCGAATTTCAAACCGCTCACACAGTACTTCCCATTCGGACACATGAACAATCCCCCGCAAGCGTTTTCTCGTTGCTCAAATTTGAACCCGGCGCAAGCGTCCGAAATTTCGATAGCGTCAGGGAAATGGGCCAAACTTTGACCCCCCATATCTCGGGTCCTAATTGTCCGATCGACTTGAAATTTGAAACGTGGCCTAACAGGGTTTCGGCCTTCCTCCCCATGCTCGCCAATCGCGGCTCACCATGGGGTCCGGGCCTTTTCGCCGTAATGGTAAAACAAAAACTCGCGAATATCTCCGAAACGTTCGATGGAATGTCGCAAATTTTGGTGTGAAAGGGCTCCCTATTTGTACCTACAAACGCTCCAAATTTGGTGGTCCTAGCTTCCATAGTTTTTTTATGGCGAATTTTTGAATGTAAAAAAAATAGCCCAAAAATCGAACGGAAATTTCCTACAGAAACTCCATTCGCGAATTTTAAAAATCCGAGATAGCCAAAATGTTGCTCTCGAAGAGTACATCAATTTAGAAAAAAAAAGTTTCTCTCTAGGCCCAATAGGACCCGACTTTCATAGGGTCAAAGTTCACGAATTTGACACATTTCGGCCGCGACAATTCCCTATAACCGTTGCACGGAATTTCAAACCGCTCACACAGTACTTCCCATTGGGACACATGAACAATCCCACGCAAGCATTTTCTCGTAGCTCAATTTTTGACCCCGGCTCAAGCGTCCGAAATTTCGATGGGGTCACGGAAATGGGCCAAACTTTGACCCCCCATATCTCGCGCCCTAATTGTCCGATCGACTTGAAATTTGAAACGTGGCCTAACAGGGTTTCGGCCTTCCTCCCCATGCTCGCCAATCGCGGCGCACCATGGGGGGGGGGTCCAGGCCTTTTCGCCTTAATGTTAAAACAAATACTCGCGAATATCTCCGAAACGGTTCGATAGAATGTCGCAAATTTTGGTGTGAAAGGGCTCCCTATTTTTACCTACAAACCCTGCAAATTTGGTGGTCCTAGATTGCATAGTTTTTTTATGGCTAATTTTTGAATGTTTAAAAAATAGCCCAAAAATCGAACGGAAATTCCCTACAGAAACTCCATTCGCGAATTTTAAAAATCCGAGATAGCCAAAATGTTGCTCTCGAAGAGTACATCAATTTAAAAAAAAAGTTTCTCTCTAGGCCCAATAGGACCCGACTTTCATAGGGTCAAAGTTCACGAATTTGACACATTTCGGCCGCGACAATTCCCTATAACCGTTGCACCGAATTTCAAACCGCTCACACAGTACTTCCCATTCGGACACATGAACAATCCCCCGCAAGCGTTTTCTCGTAGCTCAATTTTTGACCCTGGCGCAAGCGTCCAAAATTTCGATGGGGTCACGGAAATGGGCCAAAATTTGACCCCCCATATCTCGGGCAATAATTGTCCGATCGACTTGAAATTTGAAACGTGGCCTAACAGGGTTTCGGGCTTCCTCCCCATGCTCGCCAATCGCTGGTCACCATGGGGGTCCGGGCCTTTTCCCCGTAATGTTAAAACAAAAACTCGCGAATATCTCCGAAACGGTTCGCTAGAATGTCGCAAATTTTGGTGTGAAAGGGCTCCCTATTTTTACCTACAAACCCTCCAAATTTGGTGGTCCTAGCTTCCATAGTTTTTTTATGGCGAATTTTTGAATGTAAAAAAAATAGCCCAAAAATCGAACGGAAATTTCCTACAGAAACTCCATTCGCGAATTTTAAAAATCCGAGATAGCCAAAATGTTGCTCTCGAAGAGTACATCAATTTAGAAAAAAAAAGTTTCTCTCTAGGCCCAATAGGACCCGAATCTCTAGGCCCAATCGCGGCGCACCGGTCAAAGTTCACGAATTTGACACATTTCGGCCGCGACAATTCCCTATAACCGTTGCACCGAATTTCAAACCCCTCACACAGTACTTCCCATTGAGACACATGAACAATCCCCCGCAAGCGTTTTCTCGTAGCTCAAATTTGACCCCGGCGCAAGCGTCCGAAATTTCGATGGGGTCACGGAAATGGGCCAAACTTTGACCCCCCATATCTCGGGTCCTATTTGTCCGATCGACTTGAAATTTGAAACGTGGTCTAACAGGGTTTCGGCCTTCCTCCCCATGCTCGCCAATCGCGGCTCACCATGGGGGTCCTGGCCTTTTCGCCGTAATGGTAAAACAAAAACTCGCGAATATCTCCGAAACGGTTCGATAGAATGTCGCAAATTTTGGTGTGAAAGGGCTCCCTATTTTTACCTACAAACCCTCCAAATTCGGTGGTCCTAGCTTCCATAGTTTTTTTATGGCGAATTTTTGAAAGTTTAAAAAATAGCCCAAAAATCGAACGGAAATTCCCTACAGAAACTCCATTCGCGAATTTTAAAAATCCGAGATAGCCAAAATGTTGCTCTCGAAGAGTACATCAATTTAGAAAAAAAAGTTTCTCTCTAGGCCCAATAGGACCCGAATCTCTAGGCCCAATCGCGGCGCACCGGTCAAAGTTCACGAATTTGACACATTTCGGCCGCGACAATTCCCTATAACCGTTGCACCGAATTTCAAACCGCTCACACAGTACTTCCCATTGAGACACATGAACAATCCCCCGCAAGCGTTTTCTCGTAGCTCAAATTTGACCCCGGCGCAAGCGTCCGAAATTTCGATGGGGTCACGGAAATGGGCCAAACTTTGACCCCCCATATCTCGGGTCCTATTTGTCCGATCGATTTGAAATTTGAAACGTGGCCTAACAGGGTTTCGGCCTTCCTCCCCATGCTCGCCAATCGTGGCTCACCATGGGGGTCCGGGCCTTTTCGCCGTAATGGTAAAACAAAAACTCGCGAATATCTCCGAAACGGTTCGATAGAATGTCGCAAATTTTGGTGTGAAAGGGCTCCCTATTTGTACCTACAAACGCTCCAAATTTGGTGGTCCTAGCTTCCATAGTTTTGTTATGGCGAATTTTTGAATGTTTAAAAAATAGCCCAAAAATCGAACAGAAATTCCCTACAGAAACTCCATTCGCGAATTTAAAAAACCCGGGATAGCCAAAATGTTGCTCTCGAAGAGTACATCAATTTAGAAAAAAAAAGTTTCTCTCTAGGCCCAATAGGACCTGACTTTCATAGGGTCAAAGTTCACGAATTTGACACATTTCGGCCGCGACAATTCCCTATAACCGTTGCACCGAATTTCAAACCGCTCACACAGTACTTCCCATTGAGACACATGAACAATCCCCCGCAAGCGTTTTCTCGTAGCTCAAATTTGACCCCGGCGCAAGCGTCCGAAATTTCGATGGGGTCACGGAAATGGGCCAAACTTTGACCCCCCATATCTCGGGTCCTATTTGTCCGATCGATTTGAAATTTGAAACGTGGCCTAACAGGGTTTCGGCCTTCCTCCCCATGCTCGCCAATCGCGGCTCACCATGGGGGTCCGGGCCTTTTCGCCGTAATGGTAAAACAAAAACTCGCGAATATCTCCGAAACGGTTCGATAGAATGTCGCAAATTTTGGTGTGAAAGGGCTCCCTATTTGTACCTACAAACGCTTCAAATTTGGTGGTCCTAGCTTCCATAGTTTTGTTATGGCGAATTTTTGAATGTTTAAAAAATAGCCCAAAAATCGAACAGAAATTCCCTACAGAAACTCCATTCGCGAATTTAAAAAACCCGGGATAGCCAAAATGTTGCTCTCGAAGAGTACATCAATTTAGAAAAAAAAAAGTTTCTCTCTAGGCCCAATAGGACCTGACTTTCATAGGGTCAAAGTTCACGAATTTGACACATTTCGGCCGCGACAATTCCCTATAACCGTTGCACCGAATTTCAAACCGCTCACACAGTACTTCCCATTGGGACACATGAACAATCCCACGCAAGCATTTTCTCGTAGCTCAATTTTTGACCCCGGCTCAAGCGTCCGAAATTTCGATGGGGTCACGGAAATGGGCCAAATTTTGACCCCCCATATCTCGCGCCCTAATTGTCCGATCGACTTGAAATTTGAAACGTGGCCTAACAGGGTTTCGGCCTTCCTCCCCATGCTCGCCAATCGCTGCGCACCATGGGGGGGGGGTCCAGGCCTTTTCGCCTTAATGTTAAAACAAAAACTCGCGAATATCTCGGAAACTGTTCGATAGAATGTCGGAAATTTGGTGTGAAAGGGCTCCCTATTTTTACCTACAAACCCTCCAAATTTGGTGGTCCTAGCTTCCATAGTTTTTTTATGGCGAATTTTTGTATGTTTAAAAAATAGCCCAAAAATCGAACGGAAATTCCCTACAGAAACTCCATTCGCGAATTTTAAAAATCCGAGATAGCCAAAATGTTGCTCTCGAAGAGTACATCAATTTAGAAAAAAAAAGTTTCTCTCTAGGCCCAATAGGACCCGAATCTCTAGGCCCAATCGCGGCGCACCGGTCAAAGTTCACGAATTTGACACATTTCGGCCGCGACAATTCCCTATAACCGTTGCACCGAATTTCAAACCCCTCACACAGTACTTCCCATTGAGACACATGAACAATCCCCCGCAAGCGTTTTCTCGTAGCTCAAATTTGACCTCGGCGCAAGCGTCCGAAATTTCGATGGGGTCACGGAAATGGGCCAAACTTTGACCCCCCATATCTCGGGTCCTATTTGTCCGATCGACTTGAAATTTGAAACGTGGCCTAACAGGGTTTCGGCCTTCCTCCCCATGCTCGCGAATCGCGGCTCACCATGGGGGTCCTGGCCTTTTCGCCGTAATGGTAAAACAAAAACTCGCGAATATCTCCGAAACGGTTCGATAGAATGTCGCAAATTTTGGTGTGAAAGGGCTCCCTATTTGTACCTACAAACGCTCCAAATTTGGTGGTCCTAGCTTCCATAGTTTTGTTATGGCGAATTTTTGAATGTTTAAAAAATAGCCCAAAAATCGAACGGAAATTCCCTACAGAAACTCCATTCGCGAATTTAAAAAACCCGGGATAGCCAAAATGTTGCTCTCGAAGAGTACATCAATTTAGAAAAAAAAAAGTTTCTCTCTAGGCCCAATAGGACCTGACTTTCATAGGGTCAAAGTTCACGAATTTGACACATTTCGGCCGCGACAATTCCCTATAACCGTTGCACCGAATTTCAAACCGCTCACACAGTACTTCCCATTGAGACACATGAACAATCCCCCGCAAGCGTTTTCTCGTAGCTCAATTTTTGACCCTGGCGCAAGCGTCCAAAATTTCGATGGGGTCACGGAAATGGGCCAAAATTTGAGCCCCCATATCTCGGGCCCTAATTGTCCGATCGACTTGAAATTTGAAACGTGGCCTAACAGGGTTTCGGGCTTCCTCCCCATGCTCGCCAATCGCTGGTCACCATGGGGGTCCGGGGCTTTTCCCCGTAATGTTAAAACAAAAACTCGCGAATATCTCCGAAACGGTTCGCTAGAATGTCGCAAATTTTGGTGTGAAAGGGCTCCCTATTTTTACCTACAAACCCTCCAAATTTGGTGGTCCTAGCTTCCATAGTTTTTTTACGGCGAATTTCTGAATGTTTAAAAAATAGCCCAAAAATCGAACGGAAATTCCCTACAGAAACTCCATTCGCGAATTTTAAAAATCCGAGATAGCCAAAATGTTGCTCTCGAAGAGTACATCAATTTAGAAAAAAAAAGTTTCTCTCTAGGCCCAATAGGACCCGAATCTCTAGGCCCAATCGCGGCGCACCGGTCAAAGTTCACGAATTTGACACATTTCGGCCGCGACAATTCCCTATAACCGTTGCACCGAATTTCAAACCGCTCACACAGTACTTCCCATTGAGACACATGAACAATCCCCCGCAAGCGTTTTCTCGTAGCTCAAATTTGACCCCGGCGCAAGCGTCCGAAATTTCGATGGGGTCACGGAAATGGGCCAAACTTTGACCCCCCATATCTCGGGTCCTAATTGTCCGATCGACTTGAAATTTGAAACGTGGCCTAACAGGGTTTCGGCCTTCCTCCCCATGCTCGCCAATCGCGGCTCACCATGGGGGCCCGGGCCTTTTCGCCGTAATGGTAAAACAAAAACTCGCGAATATCTCCGAAACGGTTCGATAGAATGTCGCAAATTTTGGTGTGAAAGGGCTCCCTATTTGTACCTACAAACGCTCCAAATTTGGTGGTCCTAGCTTCCATAGTTTTGTTATGGCGAATTTTTGAATGTTTAAAAAATAGCCCAAAAATCGAACGGAAATTCCCTACAGAAACTCCATTCGCGAATTTAAAAATCCGAGATAGCCAAAATGTTGCTCTCGAAGAGTACATCAATTTTAAAAAAAGTTTTTCTCTAGGCCCAATAGGACCCGACTTTCATAGGGTCAAAGTTCACGAATTTGACACATTTCGGCCGCGACAATTCCGTATAACCGTTGCACCGAATTTCAAACCGCTCACACAGTACTTCCCATTCAGACACATGAACAATCCCACGCAAGCATTTTCTCGTAGCTCAATTTTTGACCCCGGCTCAAGCGTCCGAAATTTCGATGGGGTCACGGAAATGGGACAAACTTTGACACCCCATATCTCGGGCCTAATTGTCCGATCGACTTAAAATTTGAAACGTGGCCTAACAGGGTTTCGGCCTTCCTCCACATGCTCGCCAATCGCGGCTCACCATGGGGGGTCCGAGCCTTTTCGCCGTAATGTTAAAACAAAAACTCGCGAATATCTCCGAAACGGTTCGCTAGAATGTCGCAAATTTTGGTGTGAAAGGGCTCCCTATTTTTATCTACAAACCCTCCAAATTTGGTGGTCCTAGCTTCCATAGTTTTTTATGGCGAATTTTTGAATGTTTAAAAAATAGACCAAAAATCGAACGGAAATTCCCTACATAAACTCCATTCGCGAATTTTAAAAATCCGAGATAGCCAAAATGTTGCTCTCGAAGAGTACATCAATTTAGAAAAAAAAGTTTCTCTCTAGGCCCAATAAGACCCGAATCTCTAGGCCCAATCGCGGCGCCCCGGTCAAAGTTCACGAATTTCACACATTTCGGCCGCGACAATTCCCTATAACCGTTGCACCGAATTTCAAACCGCTCACACAGTACTTCCCATTGGGACACATGAACAATCCCCCGCAAGCGTTTTCTCGTAGCTCAAATTTGACCCCGGCGCAAGCGTCCGAAATTTCGATAGGGTCACGGAAATGGGCCAAACTTTGACCCCCCATATCTCGGGACCTAATTGTCCGATCGACTTAAAATTTGAAACGCGGCCTAAAAGGGTTTCGGCCTTCGACCCCATGCTCGCCAATCGTGGCTCACCATGGGGGGTCCAGGCCTTTTCGCCGTAATGTTAAAACAAAAACTCGCGAATATATCCGAAACGGTTCGATAGAATGTCGCAAATTTTGGTGTGAAAGGGCTCCCTATTTTTACCTACAAACACTTCAAATTCGGTGGTCCTAGCTTCCATAGTTTTTTTATGGCGAATTTTTGAATGTTTAAAAAATAGCCTAAAAATCGAACGGAAATTCCCTACAGAAACTCCATTTGCGAATTTTAAAAATCCGAGATAGCCAAAATGTTGCTCTCGAAGAGTACATCAATTTAAAAAAAACGTTTCTCTCTAGGCCCAATAGGACCCGACTTTCATAGGGTCAAAGTTCACGAATTTGACACATTTCGGCCGCGACAATTCCCTATAACCGTTGCACCGAATTTCAAACCGCTCACACAGTACTTCCCATTGGCACACATGAACAATCTCCCGCAAGCGTTTTCTCGTAGCTCAAATTTGACCCCGGCGCAAGCGTCCGAAATTTCGATAGGGTCACGGAAATGGGCCAAATTTTGACCCCCCATATCTCGGGACCTAATTGTCCGATCGACTTGAAATTTGAAACGCGGCCTAAAAGGGTTTCGGCCTTTGTCCCCATGCTCGCCAATCGTGGCTCACCATGGGGGGTCCAGGCCTTTTCGCCGTAATTTTAAAACAAAAACTCGCGAATATCTCCGAAACGGTTCGATAGAATGTCGCAAATTTTGGTGTGAAAGGGCTCCCTATTTTTACCTACAAACAATCCAAATTTGGTGGTCCTAGCTTCCATAGTTTTTTTATGGCGAATTTTTGAAAGTTTAAAAAATAGCCCAAAAATCGAACGGAAATTCCCTACAGAAACTCCATTCGCGAATTTTAAAAATCCGAGATAGCCAAAATGTTGCTCTCGAAGAGTACATCAATTTAAAAAAAAAGTTTCTCTCTAGGCCCAATAGGACCCGACTTTCATAGGGTCAAAGTTCACGAATTTGACACATTTCGGCCGCGACAATTCCCTATAACCGTTGCACCGAATTTCAAACCGCTCACACAGTACTTCCCATTGAGACACATGAACAATTCCCCGCAAGCGTTTTCTCTTAGCTCAAATTTGACCCCGGCGCAAGCGTCCGAAATTTCGATAGGGTCACGGAAATGGGCCAAACTTTGACCCCCCATATCTCGGGACCTAATTGTCCGATCGACTTGAAATTTGAAACGCGGCCTAAAAGGGTTTCGGCCTTCGTCCCCATGCTCGCCAGTCGTGGCTCACCATGGGGGGTCCAGGTCTTTTCGCCTTAATGTTAAAACAAAAACTCGCGAATATCTCGGAAACGGTTCGATAGAATGTCGCAAAGTTGGTGTGAAAGGGCTCCCTATTTTTACTTACAAACCCTCAAAATTTGGTGGTCCTAGCTTCCATAGTTTTTTTATGGCGAATTTTTGAATGTTTAAAAAATAGCCCAAAAATCGAACGGAAATTCCCTACAGAAACTCCATTCGCGAATTTTAAAAATCCGAGATAGCCAAAATGTTGCTCTCGAAGAGTACATCAATTTAAAAAAAAAGTTTCTCTCTAGGCCCAATAGGACCCGACTTTCATAGGGTCAAAGTTCACGAATTTGACACATTTCGGCCGCGACAATTCCCTATAACCGTTGCACCGAATTTCAAACCGCTCACACAGTACTTCCCATTGGCACACATGAACAATCCCCCGCAAGCGTTTTCTCGTAGCTCAAATTTGATGCCGGCGCAAGCGTCCGAAATTTCGATAGGGTCACGGAAATGGGCCAAACTTTGACCCCCATATCTCGGGACCTAATTGTCCGATCGACTTGAAATTTGAAACGCGGCCTAAAAGGGTTTCGGCCTTCGTCCCCATGCTCGCCAATCGTGGCTCACCATGGGGGGTCCAGGCCTTTTCGCCGTAATTTTAAAACAAAAACTCGCGAATATCTCCGAAACGGTTCGATAGAATGTCGCAAATTTTGGTGTGAAAGGGCTCCCTATTTTTACCTACAAACAATCCAAATTTGGTGGTCCTAGCTTCCGTAGTTTTTTTATGGCGAATTTTTGAAAGTTTAAAAAATAGCCCAAAAATCGAACGGACATTCCCTACAGAAACTCCATTCGCGAATTTTAAAAATCCGAGATAGCCAAAATGTTGCTCTCGAAGAGTACATCAATTTAAAAAAAAAGTTTCTCTCTAGGCCCAATAGGACCCGACTTTCATAGGGTCAAAGTTCACGAATTTGATACATTTCGGCCGCGACAATTCCCTATAACCGTTGCACCGAATTTCAAACCGCTCACACAGTACTTCCCATTGAGACACATGAACAATTCCCCGCAAGCGTTTTCTCTTAGCTCAAATTTGACCCCGGCGCAAGCGTCCGAAATTTCGATGGGGTCACGGAAATATGCCAAACTTTGACACCCCATATCTCGGGCCTAATTGTCCGATCGACTTGAAATTTGAAACGTGGCCTAACAGGGTTTCGGCCTTCCTCCACATGCTCGCCAATCGCGGCTCACCATGGGGGGTCCAGGCCTTTTCGCGGTAATGTTAAAACAAATACTCGCGAATATCTCCGAAACGGTTCGCTAGAATGTCGCAAATTTTGGTATGAAAGGGCTCCCTATTTTTACCTACAAACCCTCCAAATTTGGCGGTCCTAGCTTCCATAGTTTTGTTATGGCGATTTTTGAATGTTTAAAAAATAGCCCAAAAATCGAACGGAAATTCCCTACAGAAACTCCATTCGCGAATTTTAAAAATCAGAGATAGCCAAAATGTTGCTCTCAAAGAGTACATCAATTTAGAAAAAAAAAGTTTCTCTTTAGGCCCAATAGGACCCGAATCTCTAGGCCCAATCGCGGCGCACCGGTCAAAGTTTTCGAATTTGACACATTTCGGCCGCGACAATTCCCTATAACCGTTGCACCGAATTTCAAACCGCTCACACAGTACTTCCCATTGAGACAGATGAACAATCCCCCGCAAGCGTTTTCTCGTAGCTCAATTTTTGACCCCGGCGCAAGCGTCCGAAATTTCGATGGGGTCACGGAAATGGTCACGAAACTGCGTCAAAATTTGACCCCCCATATCTCGGGCCCTAATTGTCCGATCGACTTGAAATTTGAAACGTGGCCTAACAGGGTTTCGGCCTTCCTCCCCATGCTCGCCAATCGCGGCTCACCATGGGGGGTGCAGGCCTTTTCGCCGTAATGTTAAAACAAAAACTCGCGAATATCTCCGAAACGGTTCGATAGAATGTCGCAAATTTTGGTGTGAAAGGGCTCCCTATTTTTACCTACAAACGCTCCAAATTTGGTGGTCCTAGCTTCCATAGTTTTGTTATGGCGATTTTTGAATGTTTAAAAAATAGCCCAAAAATCGAACGGAAATTCCCTACAGAAACTCCATTCGCGAATTTTAAAAATCCGAGATAGCCAAAATGTTGCTCTCAAAGAGTACATCAATTTAGAAAAAAAAGTTTCTCTCTAGGCCCAATAGGACCCGACTTTCATAGGGTCAAAGTTCACGAATTTGACACATTTCGGCCGCGACAATTCCCTATAACCGTTGCACCGAATTTCAAACCGCTCACACAGTACTTCCCATTGAGACACATGAACAATCCCCCGCAAGCGTTTTCTCGTAGCTCAATTTCTGACCCTGGCGCAAGCGTCCAAAATTTCGATGGGGTCACGGAAATGGGCCAAAATTTGACCCCCCATATCTCGGGCCCTAATTGTCCGATCGACTTGAAATTTGAAACGTGGCCTAACAGGGTTTCGGGCTTCCTCCCCATGCTCCTCAATCGCTGATCACCATGGGGGTCCGGGCCTTTTCCCCGTAATGTTGAAACAAAGACTCGCGAATATCTCCGAAACGGTTCGCTAGAATGTCGCAAATTTTGGTGTGGTGAAAGGGCTCCCTATTTTTACCTACAAACCCTCCAAATTTGGTGGTCCTAGCTTCCATAGTTTTTTTATGGTGAATTTTTGAAAGTTTAAATAATAGCCCAAAAATCGAACGGAAATTTCCTACAGAAACTCCATTCGCGAATTTTAAAAATCCGAGATAGCCAAAATGTTGCTCTCGAAGAGTACATCAATTTTAAAAAAAGTTTCTCTCTAGGCCCAATAGGACCCGACTTTCATAGGGTCAAAGTTCACGAATTCGACACATTTCGGCCGCGACAATTCCCTATAACCGTTGCACCGAATTTCAAACCGCTCACACAATACTTCCCATTGAGACACATGAACAATTCCCCGCAAGCGTTTTCTCGTAGCTCAAATTTGACCCCGGCGCAAGCGTCCGAAATTTCGATAGGGTCACGGAAATGGGCCAAACTTTGACCCCCCATATCTCGGGACCTAATTGTCCGATCGACTTGAAATTTGAAACGCGGCCTAAAAGGGTTTCGGCCTTCGTCCCCATGCTCGCCAATCGTGGCTCACCATGGGGGGTCCAGGCCTTTTCGCCTTAATGTTAAAACAAAAACTCGCG
Source organism: Stegodyphus dumicola (assembly GCF_044657685.1). Lineage (NCBI taxonomy): Eukaryota > Metazoa > Arthropoda > Arachnida > Araneae > Eresidae > Stegodyphus > Stegodyphus dumicola. Next base: position 2,345,606 of record NC_140770.1, read on the forward strand.
AATATCTCGGAAACGGTTCGATAGAATGTCGCAAAGTTGGTGTGAAAGGGCTCCCTATTTTTACTTACAAACCCTCAAAATTTGGTGGTCCTAGCTTCCATAGTTTTTTTATGGCGAATTTTTGAATGTTTAAAAAATAGCCCAAAAATCGAACGGAAATTCCCTACAGAAACTCCATTCGCGAATTTTAAAAATCCGAGATAGCCAAAATGTTGCTCTCGAAGAGTACATCAATTTAAAAAAAAAGTTTCTCTCTAGGCCCAATAGGACCCGACTTTCATAGGGTCAAAGTTCACGAATTTGACACATTTCGGCCGCGACAATTCCCTATAACCGTTGCACCGAATTTCAAACCGCTCACACAGTACTTCCCATTGGCACACATGAACAATCCCCCGCAAGCGTTTTCTCGTAGCTCAAATTTGACCCCGGCGCAAGCGTCCGAAATTTCGATAGGGTCACGGAAATGGGCCAAACTTTGACCCCCCATATCTCGGGACCTAATTGTCCGATCGACTTGAAATTTGAAACGCGGCCTAAAAGGGTTTCGGCCTTCGTCCCCATGCTCGCCAATCGTGGCTCACCATGGGGGTCCAGGGCTTTTCGCCGTAATTTTAAAACAAAAACTCGCGAATATCTCCGAAACGGTTCGATAGAATGTCGCAAATTTTGGTGTGAAAGGGCTCCCTATTTTTACCTACAAACAATCCAAATTTGGTGGTCCTAGCTTCCATAGTTTTTTATGGCGAATTTTTGAAAGTTTAAAAAATAGCCCAAAAATCGAACGGAAATTCCCTACAGAAACTTCATTCGCGAATTTTAAAAATCCGAGATAGCCAAAATGTTGCTCTCGAAGAGTACATCAATTTAAAAGAAAAGTTTCTCTCTAGGCCCAATAGGACCCGACTTTCATACGGTCAAAGTTCACGAATTTGATACATTTCGGCCGCGACAATTCCCTATAACCGTTGCACCGAATTTCAAACCGCTCACACAGTACTTCCCATTGAGACACATGAACAATTCCCCGCAAGCGTTTTCTCTTAGCTCAAATTTGACCCCGGCGCAAGCGTCCGAAATTTCGATGGGGTCACGGAAATATGCCAAACTTTGACACCCCATATCTCGGGCCTAATTGTCCGATCGACTTGAAATTTGAAACGTGGCCTAACAGGGTTTCGGCCTTCCTCCACATGCTCGCCAATCGCGGCTCACCATGGGGGGTCCAGGCCTTTTCGCCGTAATGTTAAAACAAATACTCGCGAATATCTCCGAAACGGTTCGCTAGAATGTCGCAAATTTTGGTATGAAAGGGCTCCCTATTTTTACCTACAAACCCTCCAAATTTGGCGGTCCTAGCTTCCATAGTTTTTTTATGGCGAATTTTTGAATGTTTAAAAAATAGCCCAAAAATCGAATGGAAATTCCCTACAGAAACTCCATTCGCGAATTTTAAAAATCCGAGATAGCCAAAATGTTGCTCTCGAAGAGTACATCAATTTAGAAAAAAAAAGTTTCTCTTTAGGCCCAATAGGACCCGAATCTCTAGGCCCGATCGCGGCGCACCGGTCAAAGTTCTCGAATTTCACACATTTCGGCCGCGACAATTCCCTATAACCGTTGCACCGAATTTCAAACCGCTCACACAGTACTTCCCATTGAGACAGATGAACAATCCCCCGCAAGCGTTTTCTCGTAGCTCAATTTTTGACCCCGGCGCAAGCGTCCGAAATTTCGATGGGGTCACGGAAATGGTCACGAAACTGCGTCAAACTTTGACCCCCCATATCTCGGGCCCTAATTGTCCGATCGACTTGAAATTTGAAACGTGGCCTAACAGGGTTTCGGCCTTCCTCCCCATGCTCGCCAATCGCGGCTCACCATGGGGGGTCCAGGCCTTTTCGCCGTAATGTTAAAACAAAAACTCGCGAATATCTCCGAAACGGTTCGATAGAATGTCGCAAATGTTGGTGTGAAAGGGCTCCCTATTTTTACCTACGAACAATCCAAATTTGGTGGTCCTAGCTTCCATAGTTTTTTTATGGCGAATTTTTGAATGTTTAAAATATAGCCCAAAAATCGAACGGAAATTCCCTACAGAAACTCCATTCGCGAATTTTAAAAATCCGAGATAGCCAAAATGTTGCTCTCGAAGAGTACATCAATTTAAAAAAAAAGTTTCTCTCTAGGCCCAATAGGACCCGACTTTCATAGGGTCAAAGTTCACGAATTTGATACATTTCGGCTGCGACAATTCCCTATAACCGTTGCACCGAATTTCAAACCGCTCACACAGTACTTCCCATTGAGACACATGAACAATTCCCCGCAAGCGTTTTCTCGTAGCTCATATTTGACCCCGGCGCAAGCGTCCGAAATTTCGATAGGGTCACGGAAATGGGCCAAACTTTGACCCCCCATATCTCGGGCCCTAATTGACCGATCGACTTGAAATTTGAAACGTGGCCTAACAGGGTTTCGGCCTTCCTCCACATGCTCGCAAATCGCGGCTCACCATGGGGGGTCCAGGACTTTTCGCCGTAATGTTAAAACAAATACTCGCGAATATCTCCGAAACGGTTCGCTAGAATGTCGCAAATTTTGGTATGAAAGGGCTCCCTATTTTTACCTACAAACCCTCCAAATTTGGTGGTCCTAGCTTCCATAGTTTTTTTATGGCGAATTTTTGAATGTTTAAAAAATAGCCCAAAAATCGAACGGAAATTCCCTACAGAAACTCCATTCGCGAATTTTAAAAATCCGAGATAGCCAAAATGTTGCTCTCGAAGAGTACATCAATTTAAAAAAACGTTTCGCTATAGGCCCAATAGGACCCGACTTTCATAGGGTCAAAGTTCACGAATTTGACACATTTCGGCCGCGACAATTCCCTATAACCGTTGCACCGAATTTCAAACCGCTCACACAGTACTTCCCATTGAGACAGATGAACAATCCCCCGCAAGCGTTTTCTCGTAGCTCAATTTTTGACCCCGGCGCAAGCGTCCGAAATTTCGATGGGGTCACGGAAATGGTCACGAAACTGCGTCAAACTTTGACCCCCCATATCTCGGGCCCTAATTGTCCGATCGACTTGAAATTTGAAACGTGGCCTAACAGGGTTTCGGCCTTCCTCCCCATGCTCGCCAATCGCGGCTCACCATGGGGGGTCCAGGCCTTTTTGCCGTAATGTTAAAACAAAAAATCGCGAATATCTCCGAAACGGTTCGATAGAATGTCGCAAATTTTGGTGTGAAAGGGCTCCCTATTTTTACCTACAAACGCTCCAAATTTGGTGGTCCTAGCTTCCATAGTTTTGTTATGGCGATTTTTGAATGTTTAAAAAATAGCCCAAAAATCGAACGGAAATTCCCTACAGAAACTCCATTCGCGAATTTTAAAAATCCGAGATAGCCAAAATGTTGCCCTCAAAGAGTACATCAATTTAGAAAAAAAAGTTTCTCTCTAGGCCCAATAGGACCCGACTTTCATAGGGTCAAATTTCACGAATTTGACACATTTCGGCCGCGACAATTCCCTATAACCGTTGCACCGAATTTCAAACCGCTCACACAGTACTTCCCATTGAGACACATGAACAATCCCCCGCAAGCGTTTTCTCTTAGCTCAAATTTGACCCCGGCGCAAGCGTCCGAAATTTCGATGGGGTCACGGAAATGGGCCAAATTTTGACCCCCCATATCTCGGGCCCTAATTGTCCAATCGACTTGAAATTTGAAACGTGACCTAACAGGGTTTCGGCCTTCCTCCCCATGCTGGCCAATCGCGGCTCACCAGGGGGGTCCAGGCCTTTTCGCCGTAATGTTAAAACAAAAACTCGCGAATATATCCGAAACGGTTCGATAGAATGTCGCAAATTTTGGTTTGAAAGGGCTCCCTGCTTTTACCTACAAACGCTCCAAATTTGGTGGTCCTAGCTTCCATAGTTTTGTTATGGCGAATTTTTGAATGTTTAAAAAATAGCCCAAAAATCGAACGGAAATTCCCTACAGAAACTCCATTCGCGAATTTTAAAAATACGAGATAGCCAAAATGTTGCTCTCGAAGAGTACATCAATTTAGAAAAAAAAAGTTTCTCTCTAGGCCCAATAGGACCGGACTTTCATAGGGTCAAAGTTCACGAATTTGACACATTTCGGCCGCGACAATTCCCTATAACCGTTGCACCGAATTTCAAACCGCTCACACAGTACTTCCCATTGAGACACATGAACAATCCCCCGCAAGCGTTTTCTCGTAGCTCAATTTTTGACCCTGGCGCAAGCGTCCAAAATTTCGATGGGGTCACGGAAATGGGCCAAAATTTGACCCCCCATATCACGGGACCTAATTGTCCGATCCACTTGAAATTTGAAACGTGGCCTAACAGGGTTTCGTGCTTCCTCCCCATGCTCGCCAATCGCTGGTCACCATGGGGGTCCGGGCCTTTTCCCCGTAATGTTAAAACAAAAACTCGCGAATATCTCCGAAACGGTTCGCTAGAATGTAGCTAATTTTGGTGTGAAAGGGCTCCATATTTTTACCTACAAACCCTCCAAATTTGGTGGTCCTAGCTTCCATAGTTTTTTTATGGCGAATTTTTGAATGTTTAAAAAATAGCCCAAAAATCGAACGGAAATTTCCTACAGAAACTCCATTCGCGAATTTTAAAAATCCGAGATAGCCAAAATGTTGCTCTCGAAGAGTACATCAATTTTAAAAAAAGTTTCTCTCTAGGCCCAATAGGACCCGACTTTCATAGGGTCAAAGTTCACGAAATTGACACATTTCGGCCGCGACAATTCCCTATAACCGTTGCACCGAATTTCAAACCGCTCACACAGTACTTCCCATTCAGACACATGAACAATCACACGCAAGCATTTTCTCGTAGCTCAATTTTTGACCCCGGCTCAAGCGTCCGAAATTTCGATGGGGTCACGGAAATATGCCAAACTTTGACACCCCATATCTCGGGCCTAATTGTCCGATCGACTTGAAATTTGAAACGTGGCCTAACAGGGTTTCGGCCTTCCTCCACATGCTCGCCAATCGCGGCTCACCATGGGGGGTCCAGGCCTTTTCGCCGTAATGTTAAAGCAAATACTCGCGAATATCTCCGAAACGGTTCGCTAGAATGTCGCAAATTTTGGTATGAAAGGGCTCCCTATTTTTACCTACAAACCCTCCAAATTTGGTGGTCCTAGCTTCCATAGTTTTTTTATGGCGAATTTTTGAATGTTTAAAAAATAGCCCAAAATTCGAACGGAAATTCCCTACAGAAACTCCATTCGCGAATTTTAAAAATCCGAGATAGCCAAAATGTTGCTCTCGAAGAGTACATCAATTTAAAAAAACGTTTCTCTATAGGCCCAATAGGACCCGACTTTCATAGGGTCAAAGTTCACGAATTTGACACATTTCGGCCGCGACAATTCCCTATAACCGTTGCACCGAATTTCAAACCGCTCACACAGTACTTCCCTTTGGGACACATGAACAATCCCCCGCAAGCGTTTTCTCGTAGCTCAAATTTGACCCCGGCGCAAGCGTCCGAAATTTCGATAGGGTCACGGAAATGGGCCAAACTTTGACCCCCCATATCTCGGGCCCTAATTGTCCGATCGACTTGAAATTTGAAACGTGGCCTAACAGGGTCTCGGCCTTTCTCCCCATGCTCGCCAATCGCGGCTCACCATGGGGGGTCCAGGCCTTTTCGCCTTAATGTTAAAACAAAAACTCGCGAATATCTCCGAAACGGTTCGATAGAATGTCGCAAATTTTGGTGTGAAAGGGCTCCCTATAAGGTAAAAATTTACCTACAAACCCTCCAAATTTGGTGGTCCTATCTTCCATAGTTTTTTTATGGCGAATTTTTGAACGTTTAAAAAATAACCCAAAAATCGAATGGAAATTCCCTACAGAAACTCCATTCGCGAATTTTAAAAATCCGAGATAGCCAAAATGTTGCTCTCGAAGAGTACATCAATTTAGAAAAAAAAAGTTTCTCTTTAGGCCCAATAGGACCCGAATCTGTAGGCCCAATCGCGGCGCACCGGTCAAAGTTCTCGAATTTGACACATTTCGGCCGCGACAATTCCCTATAACCGTTGCACCGAATTTCAAACCGCTCACACAGTTCTTCCCATTGAGACAGATGAACAATCCCCCGCAAGCGTTTTCTCGTAGCTCAATTTTTGACCCCGGCGCAAGCGTCCGAAATTTCGATGGGGTCACGGAAATGGTCACGAAACTGCGTCAAAATTTGACCCCCCATATCTCGGGCCCTAATTGTCCGATCGACTTGAAATTTGAAACGTGGCCTAACAGGGTTTCGGCCTTCCTCCCCATGCTCGCCAATCGCGGCTCACCATGGGGGGTCCAGGCCTTTTCGCCGTAATGTTAAAAGAAAAACTCGCGAATATCTCCGAAACGGTTCGATAGAATGTCGCAAATTTTGGTGTGAAAGGGCTCCCTATTCTTACCTACAAACGCTCCAAATTTGGTGGTCCTAGCTTCCATAGTTTTGTTATGGCGATTTTTGAATGTTTAAAAAATAGCCCAAAAATCGAACGGAAATTCCCTACAGAAACTCCTTTCGCGAATTTTAAAAATCCGAGATAGCCAAAATGTTGCTCTCAAAGAGTACATCAATTTAGAAAAAAAAGTTTCTCTCTAGGCCCAATAGGACCCGACTTTCATAGGGTCAAAGTTCACGAATTTGACACATTTCGGCCGCGACAATTCCCTATAACCGTTGCACCGAATTTCAAACCGCTCACACAGTACTTCCCATTGAGACACATGAACAATCCCCCGCAAGCGTTTTCTCGTAGCTCAATTTTTGACCCTGGCGCAAGCGTCCAAAATTTCGATGGGGTCACGGAAATGGGCCAAACTTTGACCAACCATATCTCGGGCCCTAATTGTCCGATCGACTTGAAATTTGAAACGTGGCCTAACAGGGTCTCGGCCTTTCTCCCCATGCTCGCCAATCGCGGCTCACCATGGGGGGTCCAGGCCTTTTCGCCGTAATGTTAAAACAAAAACTCGCGAATATCTCCGAAACGGTTCGATAGAATGTCGCAAATTTTGGTGTGAAAGGGCTCCCTATAAGGTAAAAATTTACCTACAAACCCTCCAAATTTGGTGGTCCTAGCTTCCATAGTTTTTTTATGGCGAATTTTTGAACGTTTAAAAAATAACCCAAAAATCGAATGGAAATTCCCTACAGAAACTCCATTCGCGAATTTTAAAAATCCGAGATAGCCAAAATGTTGCTCTCGAAGAGTACATCAATTTAGAAAAAAAAAGTTTCTCTTTAGGCCCAATAGGACCCGAATCTCTAGGCCCAATCGCGGCGCACCGGTCAAAGTTCTCGAATTTGACACATTTCGGCCGCGACAATTCCCTATAACCGTTGCACCGAATTTCAAACCGCTCACACAGTACTTCCCATTGAGACAGATGAACAATCCCCCGCAAGCGTTTTCTCGTAGCTCAATTTTTGACCCCGGCGCAAGCGTCCGAAATTTCGATGGGGTCACGGAAATGGTCACGAAACTGCGTCAAACTTTGACCCCCCATATCTCGGGCCCTAATTGTCCGATCGACTTGAAATTTGAAACGTGGCCTAACAGGGTTTCGGCCTTCCTCCCCATGCTCGCCAATCGCGGCTCACCATGGGGGGTCCAGGCCTTTTCGCCGTAATGTTAAAAGAAAAACTCGCGAATATCTCCGAAACGGTTCGATAGAATGTCGCAAATTTTGGTGTGAAAGGGCTCCCTATTCTTACCTACAAACGCTCCAAATTTGGTGGTCCTAGCTTCCATAGTTTTGTTATGGCGATTTTTGAATGTTTAAAAAATAGCCCAAAAATCGAACGGAAATTCCCTACAGAAACTCCTTTCGCGAATTTTAAAAATCCGAGATAGCCAAAATGTTGGTCTCAAAGAGTACATCAATTTAGAAAAAAAGTTTCTCTCTAGGCCCAATAGGACCCGACTTTCATAGGGTCAAAGTTCACGAATTTGCACATTTCGGCCGCGACAATTCCCTATAACCGTTGCACCGAATTTCAAACCGCTCACACAGTACTTCCCATTGAGACACATGAACAATCCCCCGCAAGCGTTTTCTCGTAGCTCAATTTTTGACCCTGGCGCAAGCGTCCAAAATTTCGATGGGGTCACGGAAATGGGCAAAAATTTGACCCCCCATATCTCGGGCCCTAATTGTCCGATCGACTTGAAATTTGAAATGTGGCCTAACAGGGTTTCGGGCTTCCTCCCCATGCTCGTCAATCGCTGATCACCATGGGCGTCCGGGCCTTTTCCCCGTAATGTTAAAACAAAAACTCGCGAATATCTCCGAAACGGTTCGCTAGAATGTCGCAAATTTTTGAGTGGTGAAAGGGCTCCCTATTTTTACCTACAAACCCTCCAAATTTGGTGGTCCTAGCTTCCATAGTTTTTTTATGGTGAATTTTTGAAAGTTTAAAAAATAGCCCAAAAATCGAACGGAAATTCCCTACAGAAACTCCATTCGCGAATTTTAAAAATCCGAGATAGCCAAAATGTTGCTCTCGAAGAGTACATCAATTTTAAAAAAAGTTTCTCTCTAGGCCCAATAGGACCCGACTTTCATAGGGTCAAAGTTCACGAATTTGACACATTTCGGCCGCGACAATTCCCTATAACCGTTGCACCGAATTTCAAACCGCTCACACAGTACTTCCCATTCAGACACATGAACAATCCCACGCAAGCATTTTCTCGTAGCTCAATTTTTGACCCCGGCTCAAGCGTCCGAAATTTCGATGGGGTCACGGAAATGGGCCAAACTTTGACACCCCATATCTCGGGCCCTAATTGTCCGATCGACTTGAAATTTGAAACGTGGCCTAACAGGGTTTCGGCCTTCCTCCACATGCTCGACAATCGCGGCTCACCATGGGGGGTCCGAGCCTTTTCGCCGTAATATTAAAACAAAAACTCGCGAATATCTCCGAAACGGTTCGCTAGAATGTCGCAAATTTTGGTGTCAAAGGGCTCCCTATTTTTACCTACAAACCCTCCAAATTTGGTGGTCCTAGCTTCCATAGTTTTTTTATGGCGAATTTTTGAATGTTTAAAAAATAGCCCAAAAATCGACGGAAATTCCCTACAGAAACTCCATTCGCGAATTTTAAAAATCCGAGATAGCCAAAATGTTGCTCTCGAAGAGTACATCAATTTAGAAAAAAAAAGTTTCTCGCTAGGCCCAATAGGACCCGAATCTCTAGGCCCAATCGCGGCGCCCCGGTCAAAGTTCACGAATTTGACACATTTCGGCCGCGACAATTCCCTATAACCGTTGCACCGAATTTCAAACCGCTCACACAGTACTTCCCATTGGGACACATGAACAATTCCCCGCAAGCGTTTTCTCGTAGCTCAAATTTGACCCCGGCGCAAGCGTCCGAAATTTCGATAGGGTCACGGAAATGGGCCAAAATTTGACCCCCCATATCTCGGGACCTAATTGTCCGATCGACTTGAAATTTGAAACGCGGCCTAAAAGGGTTTCGGCCTTCGTCCCCATGCTCGCCAATCGTGGCTCACCATGGGGGGTCCAGGCCTTCTCGCCGTATTGTTAAAACAAAAACTCGCGAATATCTCCGAAACGGTTCGATAGAATGTCGCAAATTTTGATGTGGTGAAAGGGCTCCCTATTTTTACCTACAAACCCTCCAAATTTGCTGGTCCTAGCTTCCATAGTTTTTTTATGGCGAATTTTTGAAAGTTTAAAAAATAGCCCAAAAATCGAACGGAAATTCCCTACAGAAACTCCATTCGCGAATTTTAAAAATCCGAGATAGCCAAAATGTTGCTCTCGAAGAGTACATCTATTTTAAAAAAAAGTTTCTCTCTAGGCCCAATAGGACCCGACTTTCATAGGGTCAAAGTTCACGAATTTGACACATTTCGGCCGCGACAATTCCCTATAACCGTTGCACCGAATTTCAAACCGCTCACACAGTACTTCCGATTGGCACACATGAACAATCCCCCGCAAGCGTTTTCTCGTAGCTCAAATTTGACCCCGGCGCAAGCGTCCGAAATATCGATAGGGTCACGGAAATGGGCCAAACTTTGACCCCCCATATCACGGGACCTAATTGTCCGATCGACTTGAAATTTGAAACGCGGCCTAAAAGGGTTTCGGCCTTCGTCCCCATGCTCGCCAATCGTGGCTCACCATGGGGGGTCCAGGCCTTTTCGCCGTAATTTTAAATCAAAAACTCGCGAATATCTCCGAAACGGTTCGATAGAATGTCGCAAATTTTGGTGTGAAAGGGCTCCCTATTTTTACCTACAAACAATCCAAATTTGGTGGTCCTAGCTTCCATAGTTTTTTTATGGCGAATTTTTGAATGTTTAAAAAATAGCCCAAAAATCGAACGGAAATTCCCTACAGAAACTCCATTCGCGAATTTTAAAAATCCGAGATAGCCAAAATGTTGCTCTCGAAGATTACATCAATTTAAAAAAAACGTTTCTCTCTAGGCCCAATAGGACCCGACTTTCATAGGGTCTAAGTTCACGAATTTGATACATTTCGGCCGCGACAATTCCCTATAACCGTTGCACCGAATTTCAAACCGCTCACACAGTACTTCCCATTGAGACACATGAACAATTCCCCGCAAGCGTTTTCTCTTAGCTCAAATTTGACCCCGGCGCAAGCGTCCGAAATTTCGATGGGGTCACGGAAATGGGCCAAATTTTGACCCCCCATATCTCGGGCCCTAATTGTCCAATCGACTTGAAATTTGAAACGTGACCTAACAGGGTTTCGGCCTTCCTCCCCATGCTCGCCAATCGCGGCTCACCATGGGGGGTCCAGGCCTTTTCGCCGTAATGTTAAAACAAAAACTCGCAAATATCTCCGAAAGGGTTCGATAGAATGTCGGAAATTTTGGTGTGAAAGGGCTCCCTATTTTTACCTACAAACAATCCAAATTTGGTGGTCCTAGCTTCCATAGTTTTGTTATGGCGAATTTTTGAAAGTTTAAAAAATAGCCCAAAAATCGAACGGAAATTCCCTACAGAAACTCCATTCGCGAATTTTAAAAATCCGAGATAGCCAAAATGTTGCTCTCGAAGAGTACATCAATTTTAAAAAAAAGTTTTTCTCTAGGCCCAATAGGACCCGACTTTCATAGGGTCAAAGTTCACGAATTTGACACATTTCGGCCGCGACAATTCCCTATAACCGTTGCACCGAATTTCAAACCGCTCACACAGTACTTCCGATTGGCACACATGAACAATCCCCCGCAAGCGTTTTCTCGTAGCTCAAATTTGACCCCGGCGCAAGCGTCCAAAATTTCGATAGGGTCACGGAAATGGGCCAAACTTTGACCCCCCATATCACGGGACCTAATTGTCCGATCGACTTGAAATTTGAAACGCGGCCTAAAAGGGTTTCGGCCTTCGTCCCCATGCTCGCCAATGGGTGCTCACCATGGGGGGTCCAGGCCTTTTCGCCGTAATTTTAAATCAAAAACTCGCGAATATCTCCGAAACGGTTCGATAGAATGTCGCAAATTTTGGTGTGAAAGGGCTCCCTATTTTTACCTACAAACAATCCAAATTTGGTGGTCCTAGCTTCCATAGTTTTTTTATGGCGAATTTTTGAATGTTTAAAAAATAGCCCAAAAATCGAACGGAAATTCCCTACAGAAACTCCATTCGCGAATTTTAAAAATCCGAGATAGCCAAAATGTTGCTCTCGAAGATTACATCAATTTAAAAAAAAATTTCTCTCTAGGCCCAATAGGACCCGACTTTCATAGGGTCAAAGTTCACGAATTTGATACATTTCGGCCGCGACAATTCCCTATAACCGTTGCACCGAATTTCAAACCGCTCACACAGTACTTCCCATTGAGACACATGAACAATTCCCCGCAAGCGTTTTCTCTTAGCTCAAATTTGACCCCGGCGCAAGCGTCCGAAATTTCGATGGGGTCACGGAAATGGGCCAAATTTTGACCCCCCATATCTCGGGCCCTAATTGTCCAATCGACTTGAAATTTGAAACGTGACCTAACAGGGTTTCGGCCTTCCTCCCCATGCTCGCCAATCGCGGCTCACCATGGGGGGTCCAGGCCTTTTCGCCGTAATGTTAAAACAAAAACTCGCAAATATCTCCGAAAGGGTTCGATAGAATGTCGGAAATTTTGGTGTGAAAGGGCTCCCTATTTTTACCTACAAACAATCCAAATTTGGTGGTCCTAGCTTCCATAGTTTTTTTATGGCGAATTTTTGAATGTTTAAAAAATAGCCCAAAAATCGAACGGAAATTCCCTACAGAAACTCCATTCGCGAATTTTAAAAATCCGAGATAGCCAAAATGTTGCTCTCGAAGATTACATCAATTTAAAAAAAAAGTTTCTCTCTAGGCCCAATAGGACCCGACTTTCATAGGGTCAAAGTTCACGAATTTGACACATTTCGGCCGCGACAATTCCCTATAACCGTTGCACCGAATTTCAAACCGCTCACACAGTACTTCCCATTGAGACACATGAACAATTCCCCGCAAGCGTTTTCTCGTAGCTCAAATTTGACCCCGGCGCAAGCGTCCGAAATTTCGATGGGGTCACGGAAATGGGCCAAATTTTGACCCCCCATATCTCGGGCCCTAATTGTCCAATCGACTTGAAATTTGAAACGTGACCTAACAGGGTTTCGGCCTTCCTCCCCATGCTCGCCAATCGCGGCTCACCATGGGGGGTCCAGGCTTTTCGCCGTAATGTTAAAACAAAAACTCGCAAATATCTCCGAAACGGTTCGATAGAATGTCGCAAATTTTGGTGTGAAAGGGCTCCCTATTTTTCCCTACAAACGCTCCAAATTTGGTGGTCCTAGCTTCCATAGTTTTGTTATGGCGAATTTTTGAATGTTTAAAAAATAGCCCAAAAATCGAACGGAAATTCCCTACAGAAACTCCATTCGCGAATTTTAAAAATCCGAGATAGCCAAAATGTTGCTCTCGAAGAGTACATCAATTTAGAAAAAAAAAAGTTTCTCTCTAGGCCCAATAGGACCCGACTTTCATAGGGTCAAAGTTCACGAATTTGACACATTTCGGCCGCGACAATTCCCTATAACCGTTGCACCGAATTTCAAACCGCTCACACAGTACTTCCCTTTGGGACACATGAACAATCCCCCGCAAGCGTTTTCTCGTAGCTCAAATTTGACCCCGGCTCAAGCGTCCGAAATTTCGATGGGGTCACGGAAATATGCCAAACTTTGACACCCCATATCTCGGGCCTAATTGTCCGATCGACTTGAAATTTGAAACGTGGCCTAACAGGGTTTCGGCCTTCCTCCACATGCTCGCCAATCGCTGGTCATCATGGGGGTCCGGGCCTTTTCCCCGTAATGTTAAAACAAAAACTCGCGAATATCTCCGAAACGGTACGCTAGAATGTCGCAAATTTTGGTATGAAAGGGCTCCCTATTTTTACCTACAAACAATCCAAATTTGGTGGTCCTAGCTTCCATAGTTTTTTTATGGCGAATTTTTGAATGTTTAAAAAATAGCCCAAAAATCGAACGGAAATTCCCTACAGAAACTCCATTCGCGAATTTTAAAAATCCGAGATAGCCAAAATGTTGCTCTCGAAGAGTACATCAATTTAGAAAAAAAAAAGTTTCTCTCTAGGCCCAATAGGACCCGAATCTCTAGGCCCAATCGCGGCGCCCCGTTGAAAGTTCACGAATTTGACACATTTCGGCCGCGACAATTCCCTATAACCGTTGCACCGAATTTCAAACCGCTCACACAGTACTTCCCATTCAGACACATGAACAATCCCACGCAAGCATTTTCTCGTAGCTCAATTTTTGACCCCGGCTCAAGCGTCCGAAATTTCGATGGGGTCACGGAAATGGGCGAAACTTTGACACCCCATATCTCGGGCCCTAATTGTCCGATCGACTTGAAATTTGAAACGTGGCCTAACAGGGTTTCGGCCTTCCTGCCTATGCTCGCCAATCGCTGGTCACCATGGGGGGTCCCAGCCTTTTCGCCGTAATGTTAAAACAAAAACTCGCAAATATCTCCGAAACGGTTCGATAGAATGTCGCAAATTTTTGCGTGAAAGGGCTCTCCATTTTTACCTACAAACCCTCCAAATTTGGTGGTCCTAGCTTCCATAGTTTTTTTATGGCGAATTTTTGAACGTTTAAAAAATAACCCAAAAATCGAATGGAAATTCCCTACAGAAACTCCATTCGCGAATTTTAAAAATCCGAGATAGCCAAAATGTTGCTCTCGAAGAGTACATCAATTTAGAAAAAAAAAGTTTCTCTTTAGGCCCAATAGGACCCGAATCTCTAGGCCCAATCGCGGCGCACCGGTCAAAGTTCTCGAATTTGACACATTTCGGCCGCGACAATTCCCTATAACCGTTGCACCGAATTTCAAACCGCTCACACAGTACTTCCCATTGAGACAGATGAACAATCCCCCGCAAGCGTTTTCTCGTAGCTCAATTTTTGACCCCGGCGCAAGCGTCCGAAATTTCGATGGGGTCACGGAAATATGCCAAACTTTGACACCCCATATCTCGGGCCTAATTGTCCGATCGACTTGAAATTTGAAACGTGGCCTAACAGGGTTTCGGCCTTCCTTCCCATGCTCCCCAATCGCGGCTCACCATGGGGGGTCCAGGCCTTTTCGCCGTAATGTTAAAACAAAAACTCGCGAATATCTCCGAAACGGTTCGATAGAATGTCGCAAATTTTGGTGTGAAAGGGCTCCCTATTTTTGCCTACAAACGCTCCAAATTTGGTGGTCCTAGCTTCCATAGTTTTGTTATGGCGATTTTTGAATGTTTAAAAAATAGCCCAAAAGTCGAACGGAAATTCCCTACAGAAACTCCATTCGCGAATTTTAAAAATCCGAGATAGCCAAAATGTTGCTCTCAAAGAGTACATCAATTTAGAAAAAAAAGTTTCTCTCTAGGCCCAATAGGACCCGACTTTCATAGGGTCAAAGTTCACGAATTTGACACATTTCGGCCGCGACAATTCCCTATAACCGTTGCACCGAATTTCAAACCGCTCACACAGTACTTCCCATTGAGACACATGAACAATCCCCCGCAAGCGTTTTCTCGTAGCTCAATTTTTGACCCTGGCGCAAGCGTCCAAAATTTCGATGGGGTCACGGAAATGGGCCAAAATTTGACCCCCCATATCTCGGGCCCTAATTGTCCGATCGACTTGAAATTTGAAACGTGGCCTAACAGGGTTTCGGGCTTCCTCCCCATGCTCGTCAATCGCTGATCACCATGGGGGTCCCGGCCTTTTCCCCGTAATGTTAAAACAAAAACTCGCGAATATATCCGAAACGGTTCGCTAGAATGTCGCAAATTTTGGTGTGGTGAAAGGGCTCCCTATTTTTACCTACAAACCCTCCAAATTTGGTGGTCCTAGCTTCCATAGTTTTTTTATGGTGAATTTTTGAAAGTTTAAAAAATAGCCCAAAAATCGAACGGAAATTCCCTACAGAAACTCCATTCGCGAATTTTAAAAATCCGAGATAGCCAAAATGTTGCTCTCGAAGAGTACATCAATTTTAAAAAAAGTTTCTCTCTAGGCCCAATAGGACCCGACTTTCATAGGGTCAAAGTTCATGAATTTGCACATTTCGGCCGCGACATTTCCCTATAACCGTTGCACCGAATTTCAAACCGCTCACACAGTACTTCCCATTCAGACACATGAACAATCCCACGCAAGCATTTTCTCGTAGCTCAATTTTTGACCCCGGCTCAAGCGTCCGAAATTTCGATGGGGTCACGGAAATGGGCCAAACTTTGACACCCCATATCTCGGGCCCTAATTGTCCGATCGACTTGAAATTTGAAACGTGGCCTAACAGTGTTTCGGCCTTCCTCCACATGCTCGACAATCGCGGCTCACCATGGGGGGTCCGAGCCTTTTCGCCGTAATATTAAAAAAAAACTCGCGAATATCTCCGAAACGGTTCGCTAGAATGTCGCAAATTTTGGTGTCAAAGGGCTCCCTATTTTTACCTACAAACCCTCCAAATTTGGTGGTCCTAGCTTCCATAGTTTTTTTATGGCGAATTTTTGAATGTTTAAAAAATAGCCCAAAAATCGAACGGAAATTCCCTACAGAAACTTAATTCGCGAATTTTAAAAATCCGAGATAGCCAAAATGTTGCTCTCGAAGAATACATCAATTTAGAAAAAAAAAGTTTCTCTCTAGGCCCAATAGGACCCGAATCTCTAGGCCCAATCGCGGCGCCCCGGTCAAAGTTCACGAATTTGACACATTTCGGCCGCGACAATTCCCTATAACCGTTGCACCGAATTTCAAACCGCTCACACAGTACTTCCCATTGGCACACATGAACAATCCCCCGCAAGCGTTTTCTCGTAGCTCAAATTTGACCCCGGCGCAAGCGTCCGAAATTTCGATAGGGTCACGGAAATGGGCCAAAATTTGACCCCCCCATATCTCGGGACCTAATTGTCCGATCGACTTGAAATTTGAAACGCGGCCTAAAAGGGTTTCGGCCTTCGTCCCCATGCTCGCCAATCGTGGCTCACTATGGGGGGTCCAGGCCTTTTCGCCGTAATTTTAAATCAAAAACTCGCGAATATCTCCGAAACGGTTCGATAGAATGTCGCAAATTTTGGTGTGAAGGGGCTCCCTATTTTTACCTACAAACAATCCAAATTTGGTGGTCCTAGCTTCCATAGTTTTTTTATGGCGAATTTTTGAAAGTTTAAAAAATAGCCCAAAAATCGAACAGAAATTCCCTACAGAAACTCCATTCGCGAATTTTAAAAATCCGAGATAGCCAAAATGTTGCTCTCGAAGAGTACATCAATTTAAAAAAAAGTTTCTCTCTAGGCCCAATAGGACCCGACTTTCATAGGGTCAAATTTCACGAATTTGACACATTTCGGCCGCGACAATTCCCTATAACCGTTGCACCGAATTTCAAACCGCTCACACAGTACTTCCCATTGGCACACATGAACAATCCCCCGCAAGCGTTTTCTCGTAGCTCAATTTTTGACCCTGGCGCAAGCCTCCAAAATTTCGATGGGGTCACGGAAATGGGCCAAAATTTGACCCTCCATATCTCGGGCCTAATTGTCCGCTCGACTTGAAATTTGAAACGTGGCCTAACAGGGTCTCGGCCTTCCTCCCCATGCTCGCCAACCGCGGCTCACCATGGGGGGTCCAGGCCTTTTCGCCGTAATGTTAAAACAAAAACTCGCGAATATCTCCGAAACGGTTCGATAGAATGTCGCAAATTTTGGTGTGAAAGGGCTCCCTATAAGGTAAAAATTTACCTACAAACCCTCCAAATTTGGTGGTCCTAGCTTCCATAGTTTTTTTATGGCGAATTTTTGAACGTTTAAAAAATAACCCAAAAATCGAATGGAAATTCCCTACAGAAACTCCATTCGCGAATTTTAAAAATCCGAGATAGCCAAAATGTTGCTCTCGAAGAGTACATCAATTTAGAAAAAAAAAGTTTCTCTTTAGGCCCAATAGGACCCGAATCTCTAGGCCCAATCGCGGCGCACCGGTCAAAGTTCTCGAATTTGACACATTTCGGCCGCGACAATTCCCTATAACCGTTGCACCGAATTTCAAACCGCTCACACAGTACTTCCCATTGAGACAGATGAACAATCCCCCGCAAGCGTTTTCTCGTAGCTCAATTTTTGACCCCGGCGCAAGCGTCCGAAATTTCGATGGGGTCACGGAAATGGTCACGAAACTGCGTCAAACTTTGACCCCCCATATCTCGGGCCCTAATTGTCCGATCGACTTGAAATTTGAAACGTGGCCTAACAGGGTTTCGGCCTTCCTTCCCATGCTCCCCAATCGCGGCTCACCATGGGGGGTCCAGGCCTTTTCGCCGTAATGTTAAAACAAAAACTCGCGAATATCTCCGAAACGGTTCGATAGAATGTCGCAAATTTTGGTGTGAAAGGGCTCCCTATTTTTGCCTACAAACGCTCCAAATTTGGTGGTCCTAGCTTCCATAGTTTTGTTATGGCGATTTTTGAATGTTTAAAAAATAGCCCAAAAGTCGAACGGAAATTCCCTACAGAAACTCCATTCGCGAATTTTAAAAATCCGAGATAGCCAAAATGTTGCTCTCAAAGAGTACATCAATTTAGAAAAAAAAGTTTCTCTCTAGGCCCAATAGGACCCGACTTTCATAGGGTCAAATTTCACGAATTTGACACATTTCGGCCGCGACAATTCCCTATAACCGTTGCACCGAATTTCAAACCGCTCACACAGTACTTCCCATTGAGACACATGAACAATCCCCCGCAAGCGTTTTCTCGTAGCTCAATTTTTGACCCTGGCGCAAGCGTCCAAAATTTCGATGGGGTCACGGAAATGGGCCAAAATTTGACCCCCCATATCTCGGGCCCTAATTGTCCGATCGACTTGAAATTTGAAACGTGGCCTAACAGGGTTTCGGGCTTCCTCCCCATGCTCGTCAATCGCGGCTCACCATGGGGGGTCCGAGCCTTTTCGCCGTAATATTAAAAAAAATCTCGCGAATATCTCCGAAACGGTTCGCTAGAATGTCGCAAATTTTGGTGTCAAAGGGCTCCCTATTTTTACCTACAAACCCTCCAAATTTGGTGGTCCTAGCTTCCATAGTTTTTTTATGGCGAATTTTTGAATGTTTAAAAAATAGCCCAAAAATCGAACGGAAAATCCCTACAGAAACTTAATTCGCGAATTTTAAAAATCCGAGATAGCCAAAATGTTGCTCTCGAAGAGTACATCAATTTAGAAAAAAAAAGTTTCTCTCTAGGCCCAATAGGACCCGAATCTCTAGGCCCAATCGCGGCGCCCCGGTCAAAGTTCACGAATTTGACACATTTCGGCCGCGACAATTCCCTATAACCGTTGCACCGAATTTCAAACCGCTCACACAGTACTTCCCATTGGCACACATGAACAATCCCCCGCAAGCGTTTTCTCGTAGCTCAAATTTGACCCCGGCGCAAGCGTCCGAAATTTCGATAGGGTCACGGAAATGGGCCAAACTTTGACCCCCCATATCTCGGGACCTAATTGTCCGATCGACTTGAAATTTAAAACGCGGCCTAAAAGGGTTTCGGCCTTCGTCCCCATGCTCGCCAATCGTGGCTCACTATGGGGGGTCCAGGCCTTTTCGCCGTAATTTTAAATCAAAAACTCGCGAATATCTCCGAAACGGTTCGATAGAATGTCGCAAATTTTGGTGTGAAGGGGCTCCTTATTTTTACCTACAAACAATCCAAATTTGGTGGTCCTAGCTTCCATAGTTTTTTTATGGCGAATTTTTGAATGTTTAAAAAATAGCCCAAAAATCGAACAGAAATTCCCTACAGAAACTCCATTCGCGAATTTTAAAAATCCGAGATAGCCAAAATGTTGCTCTCGAAGAGTACATCAATTTAAAAAAAAGTTTCTCTCTAGGCCCAATAGGACCCGACTTTCATAGGGTCAAATTTCACGAATTTGACACATTTCGGCCGCGACAATTCCCTATAACCGTTGCACCGAATTTCAAACCGCTCACACAGTACTTCCCATTGAGACACATGAACAATCCCCCGCAAGCGTTTTCTCGTAGCTCAATTTTTGACCCTGGCGCAAGCGTCCAAAATTTCGATGGGGTCACGGAAATGGGCCAAAATTTGACCCCCCATATCTCGGGCCCTAATTGTCCGATCGACTTGAAATTTGAAACGTGGCCTAACAGGGTTTCGGGCTTCCTCCCCATGCTCGTCAATCGCTGATGACCATGGGGGTCCCGGCCTTTTCCCCGTAATGTTAAAACAAAAACTCGCGAATATCTCCGAAACGGTTCGCTAGAATGTCGCAAATTTTGGTGTGGTGAAAGGGCTCCCTATTTTTACCTACAAACCCTCCAAATTTGGTGGTCCTAGCTTCCATAGTTTTTTTATGGTGAATTTTTGAAAGTTTAAAAAATAGCCCAAAAATCGAACGGAAATTCCCTACAGAAACTCCATTCGCGAATTTTAAAAATCCGAGATAGCCAAAATGTTGCTCTCGAAGAGTACATCAATTTTAAAAAAAGTTTCTCTCTAGGCCCAATAGGACCCGACTTTCATAGGGTCAAAGTTCATGAATTTGACACATTTCGGCCGCGACAATTCCCTATAACCGTTGCACCGAATTTCAAACCGCTCACACAGTACTTCCCATTCAGACACATGAACAATCCCACGCAAGCATTTTCTCGTAGCTCAATTTTTGACCCCGGCTCAAGCGTCCGAAATTTCGATGGGGTCACGGAAATGGGCCAAACTTTGACACCCCATATCTCGGGCCCTAATTGTCCGATCGACTTGAAATTTGAAACGTGGCCTAACAGTGTTTCGGCCTTCCTCCACATGCTCGACAATCGCGGCTCACCATGGGGGGTCCGAGCCTTTTCGCCGTAATATTAAAAAAAAACTCGCGAATATCTCCGAAACGGTTCCCTAGAATGTCGCAAATTTTGGTGTCAAAGGGCTCCCTATTTTTACCTACAAACCCTCCAAATTTGGTGGTCCTAGCTTCCATAGTTTTTTTATGGCGAATTTTTGAATGTTTAAAAAATAGCCCAAAAATCGAACGGAAAATCCCTTCAGAAACTTAATTCGCGAATTTTAAAAATCCGAGATAGCCAAAATGTTGCTCTCGAAGAGTACATCAATTTAGAAAAAAAAAGTTTCTCTCTAGGCCCAATAGGACCCGAATCTCTAGGCCCAATCGCGGCGCCCCGGTCAAAGTTCACGAATTTGACACATTTCGGCCGCGACAATTCCCTATAACCGTTGCACCGAATTTCAAACCGCTCACACAGTACTTCCCATTGGCACACATGAACAATCCCCCGCAAGCGTTTTCTCGTAGCTCAAATTTGACCCCGGCGCAAGCGTCCGAAATTTCGATAGGGTCACGGAAATGGGCCAAACTTTGACCCCCCATATCTCGGGACCTAATTGTCCGATCGACTTGAAATTTGAAACGCGGCCTAAAAGGGTTTCGGCCTTCGTCCCCATGCTCGCCAATCGTGGCTCACTATGGGGGGTCCAGGCCTTTTCGCCGTAATTTTAAATAAAAAACTCGCGAATATCTCCGAAACGGTTCGATAGAATGTCGCAAATTTTGGTGTGAAGGGGCTCCCTATTTTTACCTACAAACAATCCAAATTTGGTGGTCCTAGCTTCCATAGTTTTTTTATGGCGAATTTTTGAAAGTTTAAAAAATAGCCCAAAAATCGAACAGAAATTCCCTACAGAAACTCCATTCGCGAATTTTAAAAATCCGAGATAGCCAAAATGTTGCTCTCGAAGAGTACATCAATTTAAAAAAAAGTTTCTCTCTAGGCCCAATAGGACCCGACTTTCATAGGGTCAAATTTCACGAATTTGACACATTTCGGCCGCGACAATTCCCTATAACCGTTGCACCGAATTTCAAACCGCTCACACAGTACTTCCCATTGAGACACATGAACAATCCCCCGCAAGCGTTTTCTCGTAGCTCAATTTTTGACCCTGGCGCAAGCGTCCAAAATTTCGATGGGGTCACGGAAATGGGCCAAAATTTGACCCCCCATATCTCGGGCCCTAATTGTCCGATCGACTTGAAATTTGAAACGTGGCCTAACAGGGTTTCGGGCTTCCTCCCCATGCTCGTCAATCGCTGATGACCATGGGGGTCCCGGCCTTTTCCCCGTAATGTTAAAACAAAAACTCGCGAATATCTCCGAAACGGTTCGCTAGAATGTCGCAAATTTTGGTGTGGTGAAAGGGCTCCCTATTTTTACCTACAAACCCTCCAAATTTGGTGGTCCTAGCTTCCATAGTTTTTTTATGGTGAATTTTTGAAAGTTTAAAAAATAGCCCAAAAATCGAACGGAAATTCCCTACAGAAACTCCATTCGCGAATTTTAAAAATCCGAGATAGCCAAAATGTTGCTCTCGAAGAGTACATCAATTTTAAAAAAAGTTTCTCTCTAGGCCCAATAGGACCCGACTTTCATAGGGTCAAAGTTCATGAATTTGACACATTTCGGCCGCGACAATTCCCTATAACCGTTGCACCGAATTTCAAACCGCTCACACAGTACTTCCCATTCAGACACATGAACAATCCCACGCAAGCATTTTCTCGTAGCTCAATTTTTGACCCCGGCTCAAGCGTCCGAAATTTCGATGGGGTCACGGAAATGGGCCAAACTTTGACACCCCATATCTCGGGCCCTAATTGTCCGATCGACTTGAAATTTGAAACGTGGCCTAACAGTGTTTCGGCCTTCCTCCACATGCTCGACAATCGCGGCTCACCATGGGGGGTCCGAGCCTTTTCGCCGTAATATTAAAAAAAAACTCGCGAATATCTCCGAAACGGTTCCCTAGAATGTCGCAAATTTTGGTGTCAAAGGGCTCCCTATTTTTACCTACAAACCCTCCAAATTTGGTGGTCCTAGCTTCCATAGTTTTTTTATGGCGAATTTTTGAATGTTTAAAAAATAGCCCAAAAATCGAACGGAAAATCCCTTCAGAAACTTAATTCGCGAATTTTAAAAATCCGAGATAGCCAAAATGTTGCTCTCGAAGAGTACATCAATTTAGAAAAAAAAAGTTTCTCTCTAGGCCCAATAGGACCCGAATCTCTAGGCCCAATCGCGGCGCCCCGGTCAAAGTTCACGAATTTGACACATTTCGGCCGCGACAATTCCCTATAACCGTTGCACCGAATTTCAAACCGCTCACACAGTACTTCCCATTGGCACACATGAACAATCCCCCGCAAGCGTTTTCTCGTAGCTCAAATTTGACCCCGGCGCAAGCGTCCGAAATTTCGATAGGGTCACGGAAATGGGCCAAACTTTGACCCCCCATATCTCGGGACCTAATTGTCCGATCGACTTGAAATTTGAAACGCGGCCTAAAAGGGTTTCGGCCTTCGTCCCCATGCTCGCCAATCGTGGCTCACTATGGGGGGTCCAGGCCTTTTCGCCGTAATTTTAAATAAAAAACTCGCGAATATCTCCGAAACGGTTCGATAGAATGTCGCAAATTTTGGTGTGAAGGGGCTCCCTATTTTTACCTACAAACAATCCAAATTTGGTGGTCCTAGCTTCCATAGTTTTTTTATGGCGAATTTTTGAAAGTTTAAAAAATAGCCCAAAAATCGAACAGAAATTCCCTACAGAAACTCCATTCGCGAATTTTAAAAATCCGAGATAGCCAAAATGTTGCTCTCGAAGAGTACATCAATTTAAAAAAAAGTTTCTCTCTAGGCCCAATAGGACCCGACTTTCATAGGGTCAAATTTCACGAATTTGACACATTTCGGCCGCGACAATTCCCTATAACCGTTGCACCGAATTTCAAACCGCTCACACAGTACTTCCCATTGGCACACATGAACAATCCCCCGCAAGCGTTTTCTCGTAGCTCAAATTTGACCCCGGCGCAAGCGTCCGAAATTTCGATAGGGTCACGGAAATGGGCCAAACTTTGACCCCCCATATCTCGGGACCTAATTGTCCGATCGACTTGAAATTTGAAACGCGGCCTAAAAGGGTTTCGGCCTTCGTCCCCATGCTCGCCAATCGTGGCTCACTATGGGGGGTCCAGGCCTTTTCGCTGTAATTTTAAATCAAAAACTCGCGAATATCTCCGAAACGGTTCGATAGAATGTCGCAAATTTTGGTGTGAAAGGGCTCCCTATTTTTACCTACAAACAATCCAAATTTGGTGGTCCTAGCTTCCATAGTTTTTTTATGGCGAATTTTTGAAAGTTTAAAAAATAGCCCAAAAATCGAACGGAAATTCCCTACAGAAACTCCATTCGCGAATTTTAAAAATCCGAGATAGCCAAAATGTTGCTCTCGAAGAGTACATCAATTTAAAAAAAAAGTTTCTCCCTAGGCCCAATAGGACCCGACTTTCATAGGGTCAAAGTTCACGAATTTGACACATTTCGGCCACGACAATTCCCTATAACCGTTGCACCGAATTTCAAACCGCTCACACAGTACTTCCCATTGGGACACATGAACAATCCCCCGCAAGCGTTTTCTCGTAGCTCAAATTTGACCCCGGCGCCAGCGTCCGAAATTTCGATAGGGTCACAGAAATGGGCCAAACTTTGACCCCCCATATCTCGGGACCTAATTGTCCGATCGACTTGAAATTTGAAACGCGGCCTAAAAGGGTTTCGGCCTTCGTCCCCATGCTCGCCAATCGTGGCTCACCATGGGGGGGTCCAGGCCTTTTCGCCGTAATATTAAAACAAAAACTCGCGAATATCTCCGAAACGGTTCGATAGAATGTCGCAAATTTTGGTGTGAAAGGGCTCCCTATTTTTACCTACAAACACTCCAAATTCGGTGATCCTAAATTCCATAGCTTTTTTATGGCGAATTTTTGAAAGTTTAAAAAATAGCCCAAAAATCGAACGGAAATTCCCTACAGAAACTCCATTCGCGAATTTTAAAAATCCGAGATAGCCAAAATGTTGCTCTCGAAGAGTACATCAATTTAAAAAAACGTTTCTCTCTAGGCCCAATAGGACCCGACTTTCATAGGGTCAAAGTTCACGAATTTGACACATTTCGGCCGCGACAATTCCCTATAACCGTTGCACCGAATTTCAAACCGCTCACACAGTACTTCCCATTGGGACACATGAACAATCCCCCGCAAGCGTTTTCTCGTAGCTCAAATTTGACCCCGGCGCAAGCGTCCGAAATTTCGATAGGGTCACGGAAATGGGCCAAACTTTGACCCCCCATATCTCGGGCCCTAATTGTCCGATCGACTTGAAATTTGAAACGTGGCCTAACAGGGTCTCGGCCTTCCTCCCCATGCTCGCCAATCGCGGCTCACCATGGGGGGTCCAGGCCTTTTCGCCGTAATGTTAAAACAAAAACTCGCGAATATCTCCGAAACGGTTCGATAGAATGTCGCAAATTTTGGTGTGAAAGGGCTCCCTATTTTTACCTACAAACAATCCAAATTTGGTGGTCCTAGCTTCCATAGTTTTTTTATGGCGAATTTTTGAACGTTTAAAAAATAACCCAAAAATCGAATGGAAATTCCCTACAGAAACTCCATTCGCGAATTTTAAAAATCCGAGATAGCCAAAATGTTGCTCTCGAAGAGTACATCAATTTAGAAAAAAAAAGTTTGTCTTTAGGCCCAATAGGACCCGAATCTCTAGGCCCAATCGCGGCGCACCGTTCAAAGTTCTCGAATTTGACACCTTTCGGCCGCGACAATTCCCTATAACCGTTGCACCGAATTTCAAACCGCTCACACAGTACTTCCCATTGAGACACATGAACAATCCCCCGCTAGCGTTTTCTCGTAGCTCAATTTTTGACCCTGGCGCAAGCGTCCAAAATTTCGATGGGGTCACGGAAATGGGCCAAAATTTGACTCCCCATATCACGGGCCCTAATTGTCCGATCCACTTGAAATTTGAAACGTGGCCTAACAGGGTTTCGGGCTTCCTCCCCATGCTCGCCAATCGCGGCTCACCATGGGGGGTCCAGGCCTTTTCGCCGTAATGTTATAACAAATACTCGCGAATATCTCCGAAACGGTCCGCTAGAATGTCGCAAATTTTGGTATGAAAGGGCTCCCTATTTTTACCTACAAACCCTCCACATTTGGTGGTCCTAGCTTCCATAGTTTTTTTATGGCGAATTTTTGAATGTTTAAAAAATAGCCCAAAAATCGAACGGAAATTCCCTACAGAAACTCCATTCGCGAATTTTAAAAATCCGAGATAGCCAAAATGTTGCTCTCGAAGGGTACATCAATTTAGAAAAAAAAAGTTTCTCTCTAGGCCCAATAGGACCCGAATCTCTAGGCCCAATCGCGGCGCCCCGTTGAAAGTTCACGAATTTGACACATTTCGGCCGCGACAATTCCCTATAACCGTTGCACCGAATTTCAAACCGCTCACACAGTACTTCCCATTGGGACACATGAACAATCCCCCGCAAGCGTTTTCTCGTAGCTCAAATTTGACCCCGGCGCCAGCGTCCGAAATTTCGATAGGGTCACAGAAATGGGCCAAATTTTGACCCCCCATATCTCCGGACCTAATTGTCCGATCGACTTGAAATTTGAAACGCGGCGTAAAAGGGTTTCGGCCTTCGTCCCCATGCTCGCCAATCGTGGCTCACCATGGGGGGTCCAGGCCTTTTCGCCGTAATGTTAAAACAAAAACTCGCGAATATCTCCGAAACGGTTCAATAGAATGTCGCAAATTTTGGTGTGAAAGGGCTCCCTATTTTTACCTACAAACACTCCAAATTCGGTGGTCCTAGCTTCCATAGTTTTTTTATGGCGAATTTTTGAAAGTTTAAAAAATAGCCCAAAAATCGAACGGAAATTCCCTACAGAAACTCCATTCGCGAATTTTAAAAATCCGAGATAGCCAAAATGTTGCTCTCGAAGAGTACATCAATTTAAAAAAACGTTTCTCTCTAGGCCCAATAGGACCCGACTTTCATAGGGTCAAAGTTCACGAATTTGACACATTTCGGCCGCGACAATTCCCTATAACCGTTGCACCGAATTTCAAACCGCTCACACAGTACTTCCCATTGAGACACATGAACAATCCTCCGCACCTCCGCAAGCGTTTTCTCGTAGCTCAAATTTGACCCCGGCGCAAGCGTCCGAAATTTCGATAGGGTCACGGAAATGGGCCAAACTTTGACCCCCCATATCTCGGGCCCTAATTGTCCGATCGACTTGAAATTTGAAACGTGGCCTAACAGGGTCTCGGCCTTCCTCCCCATGCTCGCCAATCGCGGCTCACCATGGGGGGTCCAGGCCTTTTCGCCGTAATGTTAAAACAAAAACTCGCGAATATCTCCGAAACGGTTCGATAGAATGTCGCAACTTTTGGTGTGAAAGGGCTCCCTATTTTTACCTACAAACCCTCCAAATTTGGTGGTCCTAGCTTCCATAGTATTTTTATGGCGAATTTTTGAACGTTTAAAAAATAACCCAAAAATCGAATGGAAATTCCCTACAGAAACTCCATTCGCGAATTTGAAAAATCCGAGATAGCCAAAATGTTGCTCTCGAAGAGTACATCAATTTAGAAAAAAAAAAGTTTGTCTTTATGCCCAATAGGACCCGAATCTCTAGGCCCAATCGCGGTGCACCGGTCAAACTTCTCGAATTTGACACCTTTCGGCCGCGACAATTCCCTATAACCGTTGCACCGAATTTCAAACCGCTCACACAGTACTTCCCATTGAGACAGATGAACAATCCCCCGCAAGCGTTTTCTCGTAGCTCAATTTTTGACCCCGGCGCAAGCGTCCGAAATTTCGATGGGGTCACGGAAATGGTCACGAAACTGCGTCAAACTTTGACCTCCCATATCTCGGGCCCTAATTGTCCGATCGACTTGAAATTTGAAACGTGGCCTAACAGGGTTTCGGCCTTCCTCCCCATGCTCGCCAATCGCGGCTCACCATGGGGGGTCCAGGCCTTTTCGCCGTAATGTTAAAACAAAAACTCGCGAATATCTCCGAAACGGTTCGATAGAATGTCGCAAATTTTTGTGTGAAAGGGCTCCCTATTTTTACCTACAAACGCTCCAAATTTGGTGGTCCTAGCTTCCATAGTTTTGTTATGGCGATTTTTGAATGTTTAAAAAATAGCCCAAAAATCGAACGGAAATTCCCTACAGAAACTCCATTCGCGAATTTTAAAAATCCGAGATAGCCAAAATGTTGCTCTCAAAGAGTACATCAATTTAGAAAAAAAAGTTTCTCTCTAGGCCCAATAGGACCCGACTTTCATAGGGTCAAAGTTCACGAATTTGACACATTTCGGCCGCGACAATTCCCTATAACCGTTGCACCGAATTTCAAACCGCTCACACAGTACTTCCCATTGAGACACATGAACAATCCCCCGCAAGCGTTTTCTCGTAGCTCAATTTTTGACCCTGGCGCAAGCGTCCAAAATTTCGATGGGGTCACGGAAATGGGCCAAAATTTGACCCCCCATATCTCGGGCCCTAATTGTCCGATCGACTTGAAATTTGAAACGTGGCCTAACAGGGTTTCGGGCTTCCTCCCCATGCTCGTGAATCGCTGATCACCATGGGGGTCCGGGCCTTTTCCCCGTAATGTTAAAACAAAAACTCGCGAATATCTCCGAAACGGTTCGCTAGAATGTCGCAAATTTTGGTGTGGTGAAAGGGCTCCCTATTTTTACCTACAAACCCTCCAAATTTGGTGGTCCTAGCTTCCATAGTTTTTTTATGGTGAATTTTTGAAAGTTTAAAAAATAGCCCAAAAATCGAACGGAAATTCCCTACAGAAACTCCATTCGCGAATTTTAAAAATCCGAGATAGCCAAAATGTTGCTCTCGAAGAGTACATCAATTTAGAAAAAAAAAGTTTCTCTCTAGGCCCAATAGGACCCGAATCTCTAGGTCCAATCGCGGCGCCCCGGTCAAAGTTCACGAATTTGACACATTTCGGCCGCGACAATTCCGTATAACCGTTGCACCGAATTTCAAACCGCTCACACAGTACTTCCCATTGAGACACATGAACAATTCCCCGCAAGCGTTTTCTCGTAGCTCAAATTTGACCCCGGCGCAAGCGTCCGAAATTTCGATGGGGTCACGGAAATGGGCCAAACTTTGACCCCCCATATCTCGGGCCCTAATTGTCCAATCGACTTGAAATTTGAAACGTGATCTAACAGGGTTTCGGCCTTCCTCCCCATGCTCGCCAATCGCGGCTCACCATGGGGGGTCCAGGCCTTTTCGCCGTAATGTTAAAACAAAAACTCGCGAATATCTCCGAAACGGTTCGATAGAATGTCGCAAATTTGGTGTGAAAGGGCTCCCTGTTTTTACCTACAAACCCTCCAAATTTTATGGTCCTAGCTTCCATAGTTTTTTTATGGCGAATTTTTGAAAGTTTAAAAAATAGCCCAAAAATCGAACGGAAATTCCCTGCAGAAACTCCATTCGCGAATTTTAAAAATCCGAGATAACCAAAATGTTGCTCTCGAAGAGTACATCAATTTAAAAAAACGTTTCTCTCTAGGCCCAATAGGACCCGACTTTCATAGGGTCAAAGTTCACGAATTTGACATATTTCGGCCGCGACAATTCCCTATAACCGTTGCACCGAATTTCAAACCGCTCACACAGTACTTCCCATTGAGACACATGAACAATCCCCCGCAAGCGTTTTCTCGTAGCTCAAATTTGACCCCGGCGCAAGCGTCCGAAATTTCGATGGGGTCACGGAAATGGGCCAAATTTTGACCCGCCATATCTCGGGTCCTAATTGTCCGATCGACTTGAAATTTGAAACGTGCCCTAACAGGGTTTCGGCCTTCCTCCCCATGCTCGCCAATCGCAGCGCATCATGGGGGGGGGTCCAGGCCTTTTCGCCTTAATGTTAAAACAAAAACTCGCGAATATCTCGGAAATGGTTCGATAGAATGTCGCAAATTTGGTGTGAAAAGGCTCCCTATTTTTACCTACAAATCCTCAAAATTTGGTGGTCCTAGCTTCCATAGTTTTTTTATGGCGAATTTTTGAATGTTTAAAAAATAGCCCAAAAATCGAACGGAAATTCCCTACAGAAACTCCATTCGCGAATTTTAAAAATCCGAGATAGCCAAAATGTTGCTCTCGAAGAGTACATCAATTTAGAAAAAAAAAGTTTCTCTCTAGGCCCAATAGGACCCGAATCTCTAGGCCCAATCGCGGCGCCCCGGTCAAAGTTCACGAATTTGACACATTTCGGCCGCGACAATTCCCTATAACCGTTGCACCGAATTTCAAATCGCTCAACCAGTACTTCCCATTGGGACACATGAACAATCCCCCGCAAGCGTTTTCTCGTAGCTCAAATTTGACCCCGGCGCAAGTGTCCGAAATTTCGATAGGGTCACGGAAATGGGCCAAACTTTGACCCCCCATATCTCGGGACCTAATTGTCCGATCGACTTAAAATTTGAAACGCGGCCTAAAAGGTTTCGGCCTTCTTCCCCATGCTCGCCAATCGTGGCTCACCATGGGGGGTCCAGGCCTTTTCGCCGTAATGTTAAAACAAAAACTCGCGAATATCTCCGAAACGGTTCGATAGAATGTCGCAAATTTTGGTGTGAAAGGGCTCCCTATTTTTACCTACAAACCCTCAAAATTTGGTGGTCCTAGCTTCCATAGTTTTTTTATGGCGAATTTTTGAATGTTTAAAAAATAGCCCAAAAATCGAACGGAAATTCCCTACAGAAACTCCATTCGCGAATTTTAAAAATCCGAGATAGCCAAAATGTTGCTCTCGAAGAGTACATCAATTTAAAAAAACGTTTCTCTCTAGGCCCAATAGGACCCGACTTTCATAGGGTCAAAGTTCACGAATTTGACACATTTCGGCCGCGACAATTCCCTATAACCGTTGCACCGAATTTCAAACCGCTCACACAGTATTTCCCATTGAGACACATGAACAATCCCCCGCAAGCGTTTTCTCGTAGCTCAAATTTGACCCCGGCGCAAGCGTCCGAAATTTCGATGGGGTCACGGAAATGGGCCAAACTTTGACCCCCCATATCTCGGGTCCTAATTGTCCGATCGACTTGAAATTTGAAACGTGGCCTAACAGGGTTTCGGCCTTCCTCCCCATGCTCGCCAATCGCGGCGCATCATGGGGGGGGGGTCCAGGTCTTTTCGCCTTAATGTTAAAACAAAAACTCGCGAATATCTCGGAAACGGTTCGATAGAATGTCGCAAATTTGGTGTGAAAGGGCTCCCTGTTTTTACCTACAAACCCTCAAAATTTTATGGTCCTAGCTTCCATAGTTTTTTTATGGCGAATTTCTGAATGTTTAAAAAATAGCCCAAAAAACGAACGGAAATTCCCTCTAGAAACTGCATTCGCCAATTTTAAAAATCCGAGATAGCCAAAATGTTGCTCTCGAAGAGTACATCAATTTAAAAAAACGTTTCTCTCTAGGCCCAATAGGACCCGACTTTCATAGGGTCAAAGTTCACGAATTTGACACATTTCGGCCGCGACAATTCCCTATAACCGTTGCACCGAATTTCAAACCGCTCACACAGCACTTCCCATTGAGACACATGAACAATCCTCCGCACCTCCGCAAGCGTTTTCTCGTAGCTCAAATTTGACCCCGGCGCAAGCGTCCGAAATTTCGATAGGGTCACGGAAATGGGCCAAACTTTGACCCCCCATATCTCGGGCCCTAATTGTCCGATCGACTTGAAATTTGAAACGTGGCCTAACAGGGTCTCGGCCTTCCTCCCCATGCTCGCCAATCGCGGCTCACCATGGGGGGTCCGGGCCTTTTCGCCGTAATGTTAAAACAAAAACTCGCGAATATCACCGAAACGGTTCGATAGAATGTCGCAACTTTTGGTGTGAAAGGTCTCCCTATTTTTACCTACAAAACCTCCAAATTTGGTGGTCCTAGCTTCCATAGTATTTTTATGGCGAATTTTTGAACGTTTAAAAAATAACCCAAAAATCGAATGGAAATTCCCTACAGAAACTCCATTCGTGAATTTTAAAAATCCGAGATAGCCAAAATGTTGCTCTCGAAGAGTACATCAATTTAGAAAAAAAAAAGTTTGTCTTTATGCCCAATAGGACCCGAATCTCTAGGCCCAATCGCGGTGCACCGGTCAAACTTCTCGAATTTGACACCTTTCGGCCGCGACAATTCCCTATAACCGTTGCACCGAATTTCAAACCGCTCACACAGTACTTCCCATTGAGACAGATGAACAATCCCCCGCAAGCGTTTTCTCGTAGCTCAATTTTTGACCCCGGCGCAAGCGTCCGAAATTTCGATGGGGTCACGGAAATGGTCACGAAACTGCGTCAAACTTTGACCTCCCATATCTCGGGCCCTAATTGTCCGATCGACTTGAAATTTGAAACGTGGCCTAACAGGGTTTCGGCCTTCCTCCCCATGCTCGCCAATCGCGGCTCACCATGGGGGGTCCAGGCCTTTTCGCCGTAATGTTAAAACAAAAACTCGCGAATATCTCCGAAACGGTTCGATAGAATGTCGCAAATTTTTGTGTGAAAGGGCTCCCTATTTTTACCTACAAACGCTCCAAATTTGGTGGTCCTAGCTTCCATAGTTTTTTTATGGCGAATTTTTGAATGTTTAAAAAATAGCCCAAAAATCGAACGGAAATTCCCTACAGAAACTCCATTCGCGAATTTTAAAAATCCGAGATA
The DNA here is from genome assembly GCF_044657685.1 of Stegodyphus dumicola. Taxonomy (NCBI): domain Eukaryota; kingdom Metazoa; phylum Arthropoda; class Arachnida; order Araneae; family Eresidae; genus Stegodyphus; species Stegodyphus dumicola. The sequence continues at coordinate 2,377,973 of NC_140770.1, forward strand.
GCCAAAATGTTGCTCTCGAAGAGTACATCAATTTAAAAAAACGTTTCTCTCTAGGCCCAATAGGACCCGACTTTCATAGGGTCAAAGTTCACGAATTTGACACATTTCGGCCGCGACAATTCCCTATAACCGTTGCACCGAATTTCAAACCGCTCACACAGTATTTCCCATTGAGACACATGAACAATCCCCCGCAAGCGTTTTCTCGTAGCTCAAATTTGACCCCGGCGCAAGCGTCCGAAATTTCGATGGGGTCACGGAAATGGGCCAAACTTTGACCCCCCATATCTCGGGTCCTAATTGTCCGATCGACTTGAAATTTGAAACGTGGCCTAACAGGGTTTCGGCCTTCCTCCCCATGCTCGCCAATCGCGGCGCATCATGGGGGGGGTCCAGGTCTTTTCGCCTTAATGTTAAAACAAAAACTCGCGAATATCTCGGAAACGGTTCGATAGAATGTCGCAAATTTGGTGTGAAAGGGCTCCCTGTTTTTACCTACAAACCCTCAAAATTTTATGGTCCTAGCTTCCATAGTTTTTTTATGGCGAATTTCTGAAAGTTTAAAAAATAGCCCAAAAATCGAACGGAAATTCCCTCTAGAAACTGCATTCGCCAATTTTAAAAATCCGAGACAGCCAAAATGTTGCTCTCGAAGAGTACATCAATTTAGAAAAAAAAAAGTTTCCCTCTAGGCCCAATAGGACCCGACTTTCATAGGGTCAAAGTTCACGAATTTGACACATTTCGGCCGCGACAATTCCCTATAACCGTTGCACCGAATTTCAAACCGCTCACACAGTACTTCCCATTGAGACAGATGAACAATCCCCTGCAAGCGTTTTCTCGTAGCTCAATTTTTGACCCCGGCGCAAGCGGCCGAAATTTCGATGGGGTCACGGAAATAGTCACGAAACTGCGTCAAAATTTGACCCCCCATATCTCGGGCCCTAATTGTCCGATCGACTTGAAATTTGAAACGTGGCCTAACAGGGTTTCGGCCTTCCTCCCCATGCTCGCCAATCGCGGCTCACCATGTGGGGTCCAGGCCGTATCGCCGTAATGTTGAAACAAAAACTCGCGAATATCTCCGAAACGGTTCGATAGAATGTCGCAAATTTTGGTGTGAAAGGGCTCCCTATTTTTACCTACAAACGCTCCAAATTTGGTGGTCCTAGCTTCCATAGTTTTGTTATGGCGAATTTTTGAATGTTTAAAAAAGAGCCCAAAAATCGAACGGAAATTCCCTACAGAAACTCCATTCGCGAATTTTAAAAATCCGAGATAGCCAAAATGTTGCTCTCGACGAGTACATCAATTTAGAAAAAAAAGTTTCTCTCTAGGCCCAATAGGACCCGACTTTCATAGGCTCAAAGTTCACGAATTTGACACATTTCGGCCGCGACAATTCTCTATAACCGTTGCACCGAATTTCAAACCGCTCACACAGTACTTCCCATTGAGACACATGAACAATCCCCGCAAGCGTTTTCTCGTAGCTCAATTTTTGACCCCGGCGCAAGCGTCCGAAATTTCGATGGGGTCACGGAAATGGGCCAAATTTTGACCCCCCATATCTCGGGTCCTAATTGTCCGATCGACTTGAAATTTGAAACGCTGCCTAAAAGGGTTTCGGCCTTCCTCCCCATGCTCGCCAATCGCAGCGCATCATGGGGGAGGTCCAGGCCTTTTCGCCTTAATGTTAAAACAAAAACTCGCGAATATCTCGGAAACGGTTCGATAGAATGTCGCAAATTTGGTGTGAAAGGGCTCCCTATTTTTACCTACAAATCCTCAAAATTTGGTGGTCCTAGCTTCCATAGTTCTTTTATGGCGAATTTTTGAATGTTTAAAAAATAGCCCAAAAATCGAACGGAAATTCCCTACAGAAACTCCATTCGCGAATTTTAAAAATCCGAGATAGCCAAAATGTTGCTCTCGAAGAGTACATCAATTTAGAAAAAAAAAGTTTCCCTCTAGGCCCAATAGGACCCGACTTTCATAGGGTCAAAGTTCACGAATTTGACACATTTCGGCCGCGACAATTCCCTATAACCATTGCACCGAATTTCAAACCGCTCACACAGTACTTCCCATTGAGACAGATGAACAATCCCCTGCAAGCGTTTTCTCGTAGCTCAATTTTTGACCCCGGCGCAAGCGGCCGAAATTTCGATGGGGTCACGGAAATGGTCACGAAACTGCGTCAAAATTTGACCCCCCATATCTCGGGCCCTAATTGTCCGATCGACTTGAAATTTGAAACGTGGCCTAACAGGGTTTCGGGCTTCCTCCCCATGCTCGTCAATCGCTGATCACAATGGGGGTCCGGGCCTTTTCCCCGTAATGTTAAAACAAAAACTCGCGAATATCTCCGAAACGGTTCGCTAGAATGTCGCAAATTTTGGTGTGGTGAAAGGGCTCCCTATTTTTACCTACAAACCCTCCAAATTTGGTGGTCCTAGCTTCCATAGTTTTTTTATGGCGAATTTTTGAAAGTTTAAAAAATAGCCCAAAAATCGAACGGAAATTCCCTACAGAAACTCCATTCGCGAATTTTAAAAATCCGACATAGCCAAAATGTTGCTCTCGAAGAGTACATCAATTTTAAAAAAAGTTTCTCTCTAGCCCAATAGGACCCGACTTTCACAGGGTCAAAGTTCACGAATTTGACACATTTCGGCCGCGACAGTTCCCTATATCCGTTGCACCGAATTTCAAACCGCTCACACAGTACTTCCCATTGAGACACATGAACAATCGCACGCAAGCATTTTCTCGTAGCTCAATTTTTGACCCCGGCTCAAGCGTCCGAAATTTCGATGGGGTCACGGAAATGGGCCAAACTTTGACACCCCATATCTCGGGCCCTAATTGTCCGATCGACTTGAAATTTGAAAGGTGGCCTAACAGGGTTTCGGCCTTCCTCCACATGCTCGCCAATCGCGGCTCACCATGGGGGGTCCGAGCCTTTTCGCCGTAATATTAAAACAAAAACTCGCGAATATCTCCGAAACGGTTCGCTAGAATGTCGCAAATTTTGGTGTGAAAGGGCTCCCTATTTTTACCTACAAACCCTGCAAATTTGGTGGTCCTAGCTTCCATAGTTTTTTTATGGCGAATTTTTGAATGTTTAAAAAATAGCCCAAAAATCGAACGGAAATTCCCTACAGAAACTCCATTCGCGAATTTTAAAAATCCGAGATAGCCAAAATGTTGCTCTCGAAGAGTACATCAATTTAGAAAAAAAAAGTTTCTCTCTAGGCCAAATAGGACCCGAATCTCTAGGCCCAATCGCGGCGCCCCGGTCAAAGTTCACGAATTTGACACATTTCGGCCGCGACAATTCCCTATAACCGTTGCACCGAATTTCAAACCGCTCACACAGTACTTCCCATTGGGACACATGAACAATCCCCCGCAAGCGTTTTCTCGTAGCTCAAATTTGACCCCGGCGCAAGCGTCCGAAATTTCGATAGGGTCACGGAAATGGGCCAAACTTTGACCCCCCATATCTCGGGACCTAATTGTCCGATCGACTTGAAATTTGAAACGCGGCCTAAAAGGCTTTCGGCCTTCGTCCCCATGCTCGCCAATCGTGGCTCACCATGGGGGGTCCAGGCCTTTTCGCCGTAATGTTAAAACAAAAACTCGCGAATATCTCCGAAACGGTTCGATAGAATGTCGCAAATTTTGGTGTGAAAGGGCTACCTATTTTTACCTACAAACCCTCCAAATTTGGTGGTCCTAGCTTCCATAGTTTTTTTATGGCGAATTTTTGAATGTTTAAAAAATAGCCCAAAAATTGAACGGAAATTCCCTACAGAAACTCCATTCGCGAATTTTAAAAATCCGACATAGCCAAAATGTTGCTCTCGAAGAGTACATCAATTTAAAAAAACGTTTCTCTCTAGGCCCAATAGGACCCGACTTTCATAGGGTCAAAGTTCACGAATTTGACACCTTTCGGCCGCGACAATTCCCTATAACCGTTGCAACGAATTTCAAAGCGCTCACACAGTACTTCCCATTGAGACAGATGAACAATCCCCTGCAAGCGTTTTCTCGTAGCTCAATTTTTGACCCCGGCGCAAGCGGCCGAAATTTCGATGGGGTCACGAAACTGCGTCAAAATTTTACCCCCCATATCTCGGGCCCTAATTGTCCGATCGACTTGAAATTTGAAACGTGGCCTAACAGGGTTTCGGGCTTCCTCCCCATGCTCGTCAATCGCTGATCACCATGGGGGTCCGGGCCTTTTCCCCGTAATGTTAAAACAAAAACTCGCGAATATCTCCGAAACGGTTCGCTAGAATGTCGCAAATTTTGGTGTGGTGAAAGGGCTCCCTATTTTTACCTACAAACCCTCCAAATTTGGTGGTCCTAGCTTCCATAGTTTTTTTATGGCGAATTTTTGAAAGTTTAAAAAATAGCCCAAAAATCGAACGGAAATTCCCTACAGAAAATCCATTCGCGAATTTTAAAAATCCGACATAGCCAAAATGTTGCTCTCGAAGAGTACATCAATTTTAAAAAAAGTTTCTCTCTAGCCCAATAGGACCCGACTTTCATAGGGTCAGAGTTCACGAATTTGACACATTTCGGCCGCGACAATTCCCTATAACCGTTGCACCGAATTTCAAACCGCTCACACAGTACTTCCCATTCAGACACATGAACAATCCCACGCAAGCATTTTCTCGTAGCTCAATTTTTGACCCCGGCTCAAGCGTCCGAAATTTCGATGGGGTCACGGAAATGGGCCAAACTTTGACACCCCATATCTCGGGCCCTAATTGTCCGATCGACTTGAAATTTGAAACGCGGCCTAAAAGGGTTTCGGCCTTCGTCCCCATGCTCGCCAATCGTGGCTCACCATGGGGGGTCCAGGCCTTTTCGCCGTAATGTTAAAACAAAAACTCGCGAATATCTCCGAAACGGTTCGATAGAATGTTGCAAATTTTGGTGTGAAAGAGCTCCCTATTTTTACCTACAAACACTCCAAATTCGGTGGTCCTAGCTTCCATAGTTTTTTTATGGCGAATTTTTGAATGTTTAAAAAATAGCCCAAAAATCGAACGGAAATTCCTACAGAAACTCCATTCGCGAATTTTAAAAATCCGAGATAGCCAAAATGTTGCTCTCGAAGAGTACATCAATTTAAAAAAACGTTTCTCTCTAGGCCCAATAGGACCCGACTTTCATAGGGTCAAAGTTCACGAATTTGACACATTTCGGCCGCGACAATTCCCTATAACCGTTTCGCCGAATTTCAAACCGCTCACACAGTACTTCCCATTGAGACACATGAACAATCCCCCGCAAGCGTTTTCTCGTAGCTCAACTTTGACCCCGGCGCAAGCGTCCGAAATTTCGATGGGGTCACGGAAATGGGCCAAACTTTGACCCCCCATATATCGGGTCCTAATTGTCCAATCGACTTGAAATTTGAAACGTGGCCTAACAGGGTTTCGGCCTTCCTCTACATGCTCGCCGATCGCGGCTCACCATGGGGGGTCCGAGCCTTTTCGCCGTAATGTTAAAACAAAAACTCGCGAATATCTCCGAAACGGTTCGCTAGAATGTCGCAAATTTTGGTGTGAAAGGGCTACCTATTTTTACCTACAAACCCTCCAAATTTGGTGGTCCTAGCTTCCATAGTTTTTTTATGGCGAATTTTTGAATGTTTAAAAAATAGCCCAAAAATCGAACGGAAATTCCCTACAGAAACTCCATTCGCGAATTTTAAAAATCCGAGATAGCCAAAATGGTACTCTCGAAGAGTACATCAATTTAAAAAAAACGTTTCTCTCTAGGCCCAATAGGACCCGACTTTCATAGGGTCAAAGTTCACGAATTTGACACCTTTCGGCCGCGACAATTCCCTATAACCGTTGCAACGAATTTCAAAGCGCTCACACAGTACTTCCCATTGAGACACATGAACAATCCCCCGCAAGCGTTTTCTCGTAGGTCAAATTTGACCCCGGCGCAAGCGTCCGAAATTTCGATGGGGTCACGGAAATGGGCCAAATTTTGACCCCCCATATCTCGGGTCCTAATTGTCCGATCGACTTGAAATTTGAAACGTGGCCTAACAGGGTTTCGGCCTTCCTCCCCATGCTCGCCAATCGCAGCGCATCATGGGGGAGGTTCAGGCCTTTTCGCCTTAATGTTAAAACAAAAACTCGCGAATATCTCGGAAACGGTTCGATAGAATGTCGCAAATTTGGTGTGAAAGGGCTCCCTAAGTTTACCTACAAATCTTCAAAATTTGGTGGTCCTAGCTTCCATAGTTCTTTTATTGCGAATTTTTGAATGTTTAAAAAATAGCCCAAAAATCGAACGGAAATTCCCTACAGAAACTCCATTCGCGAATTTTAAAAATCCGAGATAGCCAAAATGTTGCTCTCGAAGAGTACATCAATTTAAAAAAAAGTTTCTCTCTAGGCCCAATAGGACCCGACTTTCATAGGGTCAAAGTTCACGAATTTGACACATTTCGGCCGCGACAATTCCCTATAACCGTTGCACCGAATTTCAAACCGCTCACACAGTACTTCCCATTGGGACACATGAACAATCCCCCGCAAGCGTTTTCTCGTAGCTCAAATTTGACCCCGGCGCAAGCGTCCGAAATTTCGATAGGGTCACGGAAATGGGCCAAAATTTGACCCCCCATATCTCGGGACCTAATTGTCCGATCGACTTGAAATTTGAAACGCGGCCTAAAAGGGTTTCGACCTTCGTCCCCATGCTCGCCAATCGTGGCTCACCATGGGGGGTCCAGGCCTTTTCGCCGTAATGTTAAAACAAAAACTCGCGAATATCTCCGAAACGGTTCGATAGAATGTCGCAAATTTTGGTGTGAAAGGGCTCCCTATTTTTACCTACAAACACTCCAAATTCGGTGGTCCTAGCTTCCATAGTTTTTTTATGGCGAATTTTTGAATGTTTAAAAAATAGCCCAAAAATCGAACGGAAATTCCCTACAGAAACTCCATTCGCGAATTTTAAAAATCCGAGATAGCCAAAATGTTGCTCTCGAAGAGTACATCAATTTAAAAAAACGTTTCTCTCTAGGCCCAATAGGACCCGACTTTCATAGGGTCAAAGTTCACGAATTTGACACATTTCGGCCGCGACAATTCCCTATAACCGTTGCACCGAATTTCAAACCGCTCACACAGTACTTCCCATTGGGACACATGAACAATCCCCCGCAAGCGTTTTCTCGTAGCTCAAATTTGACCCCGGCGCAAGTGTCCGAAATTTCAATAGGGTCACGGAAATGGGCCAAATTTTGAACCCCATATCTCGGGAGCTAATTGTCCGATCGACTTGAAATTTGAAACGCGGCCTAAAAGGGTTTCGGCCTTCGTCCCCATGCTCGCCAATCGTGGCTCACCATTGGGGTTCCAGGCCTTTTCGCCGTAATGTTAAAACAAAAACTCGCGAATATCTCCGAAACGGTTCGATAGAATGTCGCAAATTTTGGTGTGAAAGGGCTCCCTATTTTTACCTACAAACACTCCAAATTCGGTGGTCCTAGCTTCCATAGTTTTTTTATGGCGAATTTTTGAATGTTTAAAAAATAGCCCAAAAATCGAACGGAAATTCCCTACAGAAACTCCATTCGCGAATTTTAAAAATCCGAGATAGCCAAAATGCTGCTCTCGAAGAGTACATCAATTTAAAAAAACGTTTCTCTCTAGGCCCAATAGGACCCGACTTTCATAGGGTCAAAGTTCACGAATTTGACACATTTCGGCCGCGACAATTCCCTATAACCGTTGCACCAAATTTCAAACCGCTCACACAGTACTTCCCATTCAGACACATGAACAATCCCACGCAAGCATTTTCTCGTAGCTCATTTTTGACCCCGGCTCAAGAGTCCGAAATTTCGATGGGGTCACGGAAATGGGCCAAACTTTGACACCCCATATCTCGGGCCCTAATTGTCCGATCGACTTGAAATTTGAAACGTGGCCTAACAGGGTTTCGGCCTTCCTCTACATGCTCGCCGATCGCGGCTCACCATGGGGGGTCCGAGCCTTTTCGCCGTAATGTTAAAACAAAAACTCGCGAATATCTCCGAAACGGTTCGCTAGAATGTCGCAAATTTTGGTGTGAAAGGGCTCCCTATTTTTACCTACAAACCCTCCAAATTTGGTGGTCCTATCTTCCTTAGTTTTTTTATGGCGAATTTTTGAATGTTTAAAAAATAGCCCAAAAATCGAACGGAAATTCCCTACAGAAACTCCATTCGCGAATTTTAAAAATCCGAGATAGCCAAAATGTTGCTCTCGAAGAGTACATCAATTTAAAAAAACGTTTCTCTCTAGGCCCAATAGGACCCGACTTTCATAGGGTCAAAGTTCACGAATTTGACACCTTTCGGCCGCGACAATTCCCTATAACCGTTGCAACGAATTTCAAAGCGCTCACACAGTACTTCCCATTGAGACACATGAACAATCCCCCGCAAGCGTTTTCTCGTAGCTCAAATTTGACCCCGGCGCAAGCGTCCGAAATTTCGATGGGGTCACGGAAATGGGCCAAATTTTGACCCCCCATATCTCGGGTCCTAATTGTCCGATCGACTTGAAATTTGAAACGTGGCCTAACAGGGTTTCGGCCTTCCTCCCCATGCTCGCCAATCGCAGCGCATCATGGGGGAGGTCCAGGCCTTTTCGCCTTAATGTTAAAACAAAAACTCGCGAATATCTCGGAAACGGTTCGATAGAATGTCGCAAATTTGGTGTGAAAGGGCTCCCTATTTTTACCTACAAATCCTCAAAATTTGGTGGTCCTAGCTTCCATAGTCCTTTTATGGCGAATTTTTGAATGTTTAAAAAATAGCCCAAAAATCGAACGGAAATTCCCTACAGAAACTCCATTCGCGAATTTTAAAAATCCGAGATAGCCAAAATGTTGCTCTCGAAGAGTACATCAATTTAGAAAAAAAAGTTTCCCTCTAGGCCCAATAGGACCCGACTTTCATAGGGTCAAAGTTCACGAATTTGACACATTTCGGCCGCGACAATTCCCTATAACCATTGCACCGAATTTCAAACCGCTCACACAGTACTTCCCATTGAGACAGATGAACAATCCCCTGCAAGCGTTTTCTCGTAGCTCAATTTTTGACCCCGGCGCAAGCGGCCGAAATTTCGATGGGGTCACGGAAATGGTCACGAAACTGCGTCAAAATTTTACCCCCCATATCTCGGGCCCTAATTGTCCGATCGACATGAAATTTGAAACGTGGCCTAACAGGGTTTCGGGCTTCCTCCCCATGCTCGTCAATCGCTGATCACCATGGGGGTCCGGGCGTTTTCCCCGTAATGTTAAAACAAAAACTCGCGAATATCTCCGAAACGGTTCGCTAGAATGTCGCAAATTTTGGTGTGGTGAAAGGGCTCCCTATTTTTACCTACAAACCCTCCAAATTTGGTGGTCCTAGCTTCCATAGTTTTTTTATGGCGAATTTTTGAAAGTTTAAAAAATAGCCCAAAAATCGAACGGAAATTCCCTACAGAAAATCCATTCGCGAATTTTAAAAATCCGACATAGCCAAAATGTTGCTCTCGAAGAGTACATCAATTTTAAAAAAAGTTTCTCTCTAGCCCAATAGGACCCGACTTTCATAGGGTCAAAGTTCACGAATTTGACACATTTCGGCCGCGACAATTCCCTATAACCGTTGCACCGAATTTCAAACCGCTCACACAGTACTTCCCATTCAGAAACATGAACAATCCCACGCAAGCATTTTCTCGTAGCTCAATTTTTGACCCCGGCTCAAGCGTCCGAAATTTCGATGGGGTCACGGAAATGGGCCAAACTTTGACACCCCATATCTCGGGCCCTAATTGTCCGATCGACTTGAAATTTGAAACGTGGCCTAACAGGGTTTCTGCCTTCCTCCACATGCTCGCCAATCGCGGCTCACCATGGGGGGTCCGAGCCTTTTCGCCGTAATATTAAAACAAAAACTCGCGAATATCTCCGAAACGGTTCGCTAGAATGTCGCAAATTTAGGTGTCAAAGGGCTCCCTATTTTTACCTACAAACCCTCCAAATTTGGTGGCCCTAGCTTCCATAGTTTTTATATGGCGAATTTTTGAATGTTTAAAAAATAGCCCAAAAATCGAACGGAAATTCCCTACAGAAACTCCATTCGCGAATTTTCAAAATCCGAGATAGCCAAAATGTTGCTCTCGAAGAGTACATCAATTTAAAAAAAAATTTCTCTCTAGGCCCAATAGGACCCGACTTTCATAGGGTCAAAGTTCACGAATTTGACACATTTCGGCCGCGACAATTCCCTATAACCGTTGCACCGAATTTCAAACCGCTACACAGTACTACCCATTGAGACACATAAACAATCCCCCGCAAGCGTTTACTTGTAGCTCAATTTTTGACCCCGGCGCAAGCGTCCGAAATTTCGATGGGGTCACGGAAATGGGCCAAATTTTGACCCCCCATATCTCGGGCCCTAATTGTCCGATCGACTTCAAATTTGAAACGTGGCCTAACAGGGTTTCGGCCTTCCTCCACATGCTCGTCAATCGCGGCTCACCATGGGGGGTCCGAGCCTTTTCGCCGTAATGTTAAAACAAAAACTCGCGAATATCTCCGAAACGGTTCGATAGAATGTCGCAAATGTTGGTGTGAAAGGGCTCCCTATTTTTACCTACAAACCCTCAAATTTGGTGGTGATAGCTTCCATAGTTTTTTTATGGCGAATTTTTGAATGTTTAAAAAAAAGCCCAAAAATCGAACGGAAATTCCCTACAGAAACTCCATTCGCGAATTTTAAAAATCCGAGATAGCCAAAATGTTGCTCTCGAAGAGTACATCAATTTAGAAAAAAAATTTCTCTCTAGGCCCAATAGGACCCGACTTTCATAGGGTCAAAGTTCACGAATTTGACACATTTCGGCCGCGACAATTCCCTATAACCGTTGCACCGAATTTCAAACCGCTACACAGTACTTCCCATTGAGACACATGAACATTCCCCCGCAAGCGTTTACTTGTAGCTCAATTTTTGACCCCGGCGCAAGCGTCCGAAATTTCGATGGGGTCACGGAAATGGGCCAAATTTTGACCCCCCATATCTCGGGCCCTAATTGTCCGATCGACTTGAAATTTGAAACGTGGCCTAACAGGGTTTCGGGCTTCCTCCCCATGCTCGTCAATCGCTGATCACCATGGGGGTCCGGGCCTTTTCCCCGTAATGTTAAAACAAAAACTCGCGAATATCTCCGAAACGGTTCGCTAGAATGTCGCAAATTTTGGTGTGAAAGGGCTCCCTATTTTTACCTACAAACACTCCAAATTCGGTGGTCCTAGCTTCCATAGTTTTTTTATGGCGAATTTTTGAATGTTTAAAAAATAGCCCAAAAATCGAACGGAAATTCCCTACAGAAACTCCATTCGCGAATTTTAAAAATCCGAGATAGCCAAAATGTTGCTCTCGAAGAGTACATCAATTTAGAAAAAAAAAGTTTCTCTCTAGGCCCAATAGGACCCGAATCTCTAGGCCCAATCGCGGCGCCCCGGTCAAAGTTCACGAATTTCACACATTTCGGCCGCGACAATTCCCTATAACCGTTGCACTGAATTTCAAACCGCTCACACAGTACTTCCCATTGAGACACATGAACAATCCCCCGCAAGCGTTTTCTCGTAGCTCAAATTTGACCCCGGCGCAAGCGTCCGAAATTTCGATGGGGTCACGGAAATGGGCCAAACTTTGACCCCCCATATCTCGGGTCCTAATTGTCCGATCGACTTGAAATTTGAGACGTGGCCTAACAGGGTTTCGGCCTTCCTCCCCATGCTCGCCAATCGCGGCGCATCATGGGGGGGGGTCCAGGCCTTTTCGCCGTAATGTTAAAACAAAAACTCGCGAATATCTCCGAAACGGTTCGATAGAATGTCGCAAATTTTGGTGTGAAAGGGCTCCCTATTTTTACCTACAAATCCTCAAAATTTGGTGGTCCTAGCTTCCATAGTCCTTTTATGGCGAATTTTTGAATGTTTAAAAAATAGCCCAAAAATCGAACGGAAATTCCCTACAGAAACTCCATTCGCGAATTTTAAAAATCCGAGATAGCCAAAATGTTGCTCTCGAAGAGTACATCAATTTAGAAAAAAAAGTTTCTCTCTAGGCCCAATAGGACCCGACTTTCATAGGTCAAAGTTCACGAATTTGACACATTTCGGCCGAGACAATTCCCTATAACCGTTGCACCGAATTTGAAACCGCTCACACAGTACTTCCCATTGAGACACATGAACAATCCCCCGCAAGCGTTTTCTCGTAGCTCAAATTTGACCCCGGCGCAAGCGTCCGAAATTTCGATAGGGTGACGGAAATGGGCCAAACTTTGACCCCCCATATCTCAAGCCCTAATTGTCCAATCGACTTGAAATTTGAAACGTGACCTAACAGGGTTTCGGCCTTCCTCCCCATGCTCGCCAATCGCGGCTCGCCATGCGGGGTCCTGGCCTTTTCGCCGTAACGTTAAAACAAAAACTCGCGAATATCTCCGAAACGGTTCGATAGAATGTCGCAAATTTTGGTGTGAAAGGGCTCCCTATTTTTACCTACAAACGCTCCAAATTTGGTGGTCCTAGCTTCCATAGTTTTGTTATGGCGAATTTTTGAATGTTTAAAAAATAGCCCAAAAATCGAACGGAAATTCCCTACAGAAACTCCATTCGCGAATTTTAAAAATCCGAGATAGCCAAAATGTTGCTCTCGAAGAGTACATCAATTTAGAAAAAAAATTTCTCTCTAGGCCCAATAGGACCCGACTTTCATAGGGTCAAAGTTCACGAATTTGACACATTTCGGCCGCGACAATTCCCTATAACCGTTGCACCGAATTTCAAACCGCTACACAGTACTTCCCATTGAGACACACGAACATTCCCCCGCAAGCGTTTACTTGTAGCTCAATTTTTGACCCCGGCGCAAGCGTCCGAAATTTCGATGGGGTCACGGAAATGGGCCAAATTTTGACCCCCCATATCTCGGGCCCTAATTGTCCGATCGACTTGAAATTTGAAACGTGGCCTAACAGGGTTTCGGCCTTCCTCCCCATGCTCGCCAATCGCTGGTCACCATGGGGGGTCCGGGCATTTTCGCCGTAAATTTAAAACAAAATCTCGCGAATATCTCCGAAACGGTTCGATAGAATGTCGCAAATTTTGGTGTGAAAGGGCTCCCTATTTTTACCTACAAACCCTCAAATTTGGTGGTGATAGCTTCCATAGTTTTTTTATGGCGAATTTTTTAAGGTTTAAAAAATAGCCCAAAAATCGAACGGAAATTCCCTACAGAAACTCCATTCGCGAATTTTAAAAATCCGAGATAGCCAAAATGTTGCTCTCGAAGAGTACATCAATTTAGAAAAAAAAAGTTTCTCTCTAGGCCCAATAGGACCCGACTTTCATAGGGTCAAAGTTCACGAATTTGACACATTTCGGCCGAGACAATTCCCTATAACCGTTGCACCGAATTTCAAACCGCTCACACAGTACTTCCCATTGAGGCACATGAACATTCCCCCGCAAGCGTTTTCTCGTAGCTCAATTTTTGACCCTGGTGCAAGCGTCCGAATTTTCGATGGGGTCACGGAAATGGGCCAAACTTAGACCCCCATATCTCGGGCCCTAATTGTCCGATCGACTTGAAATTTGAAACGTGGCCTAAAAGGGTATCGGCCTTCCTCCCCATGCTCGCCAATCGCGGCTCACCATGGGGGTCCAGGCCTTTTCGCAGTAATGTTAAAACAAACACTCGCGAATATCTCCGAAACGGTTCCATAGAATGTCGCAAATTTTGGTATGAAAGGACTCCCTATTTTTACCTACAAATCCTCCAAATTTGGTGGTCCTAGCTTGCATAGTTTTTTTATGGCGAATTTTTGAAAGTTAAAAAATTAGCCCAAAAATCGAACTGAAATTCCCTACAGAAACTCGATTCGCGAATTTTAAAAATCCGAGATAGCCAAAATGTTGCTCTCGAAGAGTACATCAATTTAAAAAAAAAAGTTTCTCTCTAGGCCCAATAGGACCCGACTTTCATAGGGTCAAAGTTCACGAATTTGACACATTTCGGCCGCGACAATTCCCTATAGCCGTTGCACCGAATTTCAAACTGCTCACACAGTACTTCCCATTGAGACACATGAACAATCCCCCGCAAGCGTTTTCTCGTAGCTCAATTTTTGACCCCGGCGCAAGCGTCCGAAATTTCGATGGGGTCACGAAAATGGGCCAAACTTTGACCCCCCATATCTCGGGCCCTAATTGTCCGATCGACTTGAAATTTGAAACGTGGCCTAACAGGGTTTCGGCCTTCGTCCCCATGTTCGCCAATCGCGGCTCACCATGGGGGGTCCGAGCCTTTTCGTCGTAATGTTAAAACAAAAACACGCGAATATCTCCGAAACGGTTCGATAGAATGTCGCAAATTTTGGTGTGAAAGGACTCCCTATTTTTACCTACAAATCCTCCAAATTTGGTGGTCCTAGCTTCCATAGTTTTTTTATGGCGAATTTTTGAATGTTAAAAAATTAGCCCAAAAATCGAACGGAAATTCCCTACAGAAACTCGATTCGCGAATTTTAAAAATCCGAGATAGCCAAAATGTTGCTCTCGAAGAGTACATCAATTTAAAAAAAAAGTTTCTCTCTAGGCCCAATAGGACCCGACTTTCATAGGGTCAAAGTTCACGAATTTGACACATTTCGGCCGCGACAATTCCCTATAGCCGTTGCACCGAATTTCAAACTGCTCACACAGTACTTCCCATTGAGACACATGAACAATCCCCCGCAAGCGTTTTCTCGTAGCTCAATTTTTGATCCCGGGGCAAGCGTCCGAAATTTCGATGGGGTCACGGAAATGGGCCAAACTTTGACCCCCCATATCTCGGGCCCTAATTGTCCGATCGACTTGAAATTTGAAACGTGGCCTAACAGGTTTTCGGCCTTCCTCCCCATGCTCGCCAATCGCTGGTCACCATGGGGTGTCCGGGCCTTTTCGCCGTAAATTTTAAACAAAATCTCGCGTGTATCTCCGAAACGGTTCGATAGAATGTCGCAAATTTTGGTGTGAAAGGGCTCCCTATTTTTACCTACAAACCCTCCAAATTTGGTGGTCGTCGCTTCCATAGTTTTGTTATGGCGAATTTTTGAAAGTTAAAAAATTAGCCCAAAAATCGAACGGAAATTCACTACAGAAACTCCATTCGCGAATTTTGAAAATCCGAGATAGCCAAAACGTTGCTCTCGAAGAGAACATCATTTAGAAAAAAAAAGTTTCTCTCTAGGCCCAATTGGACCCGACTTTCATAGGGTCAAAGTTCACGAATTTGACACATTTGGGCCGCGACAATTCCCTATAACCGTTGCACCGAATTTCAAACCGCTCACACAGTACTTCCCATTGAGACACATGAACAATCCCCCGCAAGCGTTTTCTCGTAGCTCAATTTTTGACCCCGGCGCAAGCGTCCGAAATTTCGATGGGGGTCACGGAAATGGGCCAAAATTTGACCCCCCATATCTCGGGCCCTAATTGTCCGATCGACTTGAAATTTGAAACGTGCCCTAACAGAGTTTCGGCCTTCCTCCCCATGCTCGCCAATCGCGGCTCACCATGTGGGGTCCAGGCCTTTTCGCCGTAATGTTAAAACAAAAACTCGCGAATATCTCCGAAACGGTTCGATAGAATGTCGCAACTTTTGGTGTGAAAGGGCTCCCTATTTTTACCTACAAACCGTCCAAATTTGGTTTTCCTAGCTTCCATAGTATTTTTATGGCGAATTTTTGAATGTTTAAAAAATAGCCCAAAAATCGAACGGAAATTCCCTACAGAAACTCCATTCGCGAATTTTGAAAATCCGAGATAGCCAAAACGTTGCTCTCGAAGAGTACATCAATTTAAAAAAAAAAGTTCTCTCTAGGCCCGAAGGTCCCGACTTTCATAGGGTCAAAGTTCACGAATTTGACACATTTCGGCCGCGACAATTCCCTATAACCGTTGCACCGAATTTCAAACCGCTCACACAGTACTTCCCATTGAGACACAGGAACAATCCCCCGTAAGCGTTTTCTCGTAGCTCAATTTTTGACCCCGGCGCAAGCGTCCGCAATTTCGATGGGGTCACGAAAATGGGCCAAACTTTGACCCCCCATATCTCGGGCCCTAATTGTCCGATCGACTTGAAATTTGAAACGTGGCCTAACAGGGTTTCGGCCTTCGTCCCCATGTTCGCCAATCGCGGCTCACCATGGGGGGTCCGAGCCTTTTCGTCGTAATGTTAAAACAAAAACACGCGAATATCTCCGAAACGGTTCGATAGAATGTCGCAAATTTTGGCGTGAAAGGACTCCCTATTTTTACCTACAAATCCTCCAAATTTGGTGGTCCTAGCTTCCATAGTTTTTTTATGGCGAATTTTTGAAAGTTAAAAAATTAGCCCAAAAATCGAACGGAAATTCCCTACAGAAACTCCATTCGCGAATTTTGAAAATCCGAGATAGCCAAAACGTTGCTCTCGAAGAGAACATCAATTTAAAAAAAAAGTTTCTCTCTAGGCCCAATAGGACCCGACTTTCATAGGGTCAAAGTTCACGAATTTGACACATTTCGGCCGCGACAATTCCCTATAGCCGTTGCACCGAATTTCAAACTGCTCACACAGTACTTCCCATTGAGACACATGAACAATCCCCCGCAAGCGTTTTCTCGTAGCTCAATTTTTGATCCCGGGGCAAGCGTCCGAAATTTCGATGGGGTCACGGAAATGGGCCAAACTTTGACCCCCCATATCTCGGGCCCTAATTGTCCGATCGACTTGAAATTTGAAACGTGGCCTAACAGGGTTTCGGCCTTCCTCCCCATGCTCGCCAATCGCTGGTCACCATGGGGGGTCCGGGCCTTTTCGCCGTAAATTTAAAACAAAATCTCGCGAGTATCTCCGAAACGGTTCGATAGAATGTCGCAAATTTTGGTGTGAAAGGGCTCCCTATTTTTACCTACAAACCCTCCAAATTTGGTGGTCGTCGCTTCCATAGTTTTGTTATGGCGAATTTTTGAAAGTTAAAAAATTAGCCCAAAAATCGAACGGAAATTCCCTACAGAAACTCCATTCGCGAATTTTGAAAATCCGAGATAGCCAAAACGTTGCTCTCGAAGAGAACATCATTTAGAAAAAAAAAGTTTCTCTCTAGGCCCAATTGGACCCGACTTTCATAGGGTCAAAGTTCACGAATTTGACACATTTGGGCCGCGACAATTCCCTATAACCGTTGCACCGAATTTCAAACCGCTCACACAGTACTTCCCATTGAGACACATGAACAATCCCCCGCAAGCGTTTTCTCGTAGCTCAATTTTTGACCCCGGCGCAAGCGTCCGAAATTTCGATGGGGGTCACGGAAATGGGCCAAATTTTGACCCCCCATATCTCGGGCCCTAATTGTCCGATCGACTTGAAATTTGAAACGTGCCCTAACAGAGTTTCGGCCTTCCTCCCCATGCTCGCCAATCGCGGCTCACCATGGGGGTCCAGGCGTTTTCGCCGTAATGTTAAAACAAAAACTCGCGAATATCTCCGAAACGGTTCGATAGAATGTCGCAAATATTGTCGTGAAAGGGCTCCCTATTTTTACCTACAAACCGTCCAAATTTGGTGGTCCTAGCTTCCATAGTATTTTTATGGCGAATTTTTGAATGTTTAAAAAATAGCCCAAAAATCGAACGGAAATTCCCTACAGAAACTCCATTCGCGAATTTTGAAAATCCGAGATAGCCAAAACGTTGCTCTCGAAGAGTACATCAATTTAAAAAAAAAAGTTCTCTCTAGGCCCGAAGGTCCCGACTTTCATAGGGTCAAAGTTCACGAATTTGACACATTTCGGCCGCGACAATTCCCTATAACCGTTGCACCGAATTTCAAACCGCTCACACAGTACTTCCCATTGAGACACATGAACAATCCCCCGCAAGCGTTTTCTCGTAGCTCAATTTTTGACCCCGGCGCAAGCGTCCGAAATTTCGATAGGGTCACGGAAATGGGCCAAACTTTGTCCCCCCATATCTCAAGCCCTAATTGTCCAATCGACTTGAAATTTGAAACGTGACCTAACAGGGTTTCGGCCTTCCTCCCCATGCTCGCCAATCGCGGCTCGCCATGCGGGGTCCTGGCCTTTTCGCCGTAATGTTAAAACAAAAACTCGCGAATATCTCCGAAACGGTTCGATAGAATGTCGCAAATTTTGGTGTGAAAGGGCTCCCTATTTTTACCTACAAACGCTCCAAATTTGGTGGTCCTAGCTTCCATAGTTTTGTTATGGCGAATTTTTGAATGTTTCAAAAATAGCCCAAAAATCGAACGGAAATTCCCTACAGAAACTCCATTCGCGAATTTTAAAAATCCGAGATAGCCAAATTGTTGCTCTCGAAGAGTACATCAATTTAGAAAAAAAAATTTCTCTCTAGGCCCAATAGGACCCGACTTTCATAGGGTCAAAATTCACGAATTTGACACATTTCGGCCGCGACAATTCCCTATAACCGTTGCACCGAATTTCAAACCGCTACACAGTACTTCCCATTGAGACACATGAACAATCCCCCGCAAGCGTTTACTTGTAGCTCAATTTTTGACCCCGGCGCAAGCGTGCGAAATTTCGATGGGGTCACGGAAATGGGCCAAATTTTGACCCCCCATATCTCGGGCCCTAATTGTCCGATCGACTTCAAATTTGAAACGTGGCCTAACAGGGTTTCGGCCTTCCTCCACATGCTCGCCAATCGCGGCTCGTCATGGGGGGTCCGAGCCTTTTCGCCGTAATGTTAAAACAAAAACTCGCGAATATCTCCGAAACGGTTCGATAGAATGTCGCAAATGTTGGTGTGAAAGGGCTCCCTATTTTTACCTACAAACCCTCAAATTTGGTGGTGATAGCTTCCATAGTTTTTTTATGGCGAATTTTTTAAGGTTTAAAAAATAGCCCAAAAATCGAACAGAAATTCCCTACAGAAACTCCATTCGCGAATTTTAAAAATCCGAGATAGCCCAAATGTTGCTCTCGAAGAGTACATCAATTTAGAAAAAAAAAAGTTTCTCTCTAGGCCCAATAGGACCCGACTTTCATAGGGTCAAAGTTCACGAATTTGACACATTTCGGCCGAGACAATTCCCTATAACCGTTGCACCGAATTTCAAACCGCTCACACAGTACTTCCCATTGAGGCACATGAACATTCCCCCGCAAGCGTTTTCTCGTAGCTCAATTTTTGACCCTGGCGCAAGCGTCCGAAATTTCGATGGGGTCACGGAAATGGGCCAAACTTAGACCCCCATATCTCGGGCCGTAGTTGTCCGATCGACTTGAAATTTGAAACGTGGCCTAAAAGGGTATCGGCCTTCCTCCCCATGCTCGCCAATCGCGGCTCACCATGGGGGTCCAGGCCTTTTCGCCGTAATGTTAAAACAAAAACTCGCGAATATCTCCGAAACGGTTCCATAGAATGTCGCAAATTTTGGTGTGAAAGGGCTCCCTATTTTTACCTACAAACCGTCCAAATTTGGTGGTCCTAGCTTCCATAGTTTTTTTATGGCGAATTTTTGAAAGTTAAAAAATTAGCCCAAAAATCGAACGGAAATTCCCTACAGAAACTCCATTCGCGAATTTTAAAAATCCGAGATAGCCAAAATGTTGCTCTCGAAGAGTACATCAATTTAAAAAAAAAGTTTCTCTCTAGGCCCAATAGGACCCGACTTTCATAGGGTCAAAGTTCACGAATTTGACACATTTCGGCCGCGACAATTCCCTATAGCCGTTGCAGCGAATTTCAAACTGCTCACACAGTACTTCCCATTGAGACACATGAACAATCCCCCGCAAGCGTTTTCTCGTAGCTCAATTTTTGATCCCGGGGCAAGCGTCCGAAATTTCGATGGGGTCACGGAAATGGGCCAAACTTTGACCCCCCCATATCTCGGGCCCTAATTGTCCGATCGACTTGAAATTTGAAACGTGGCCTAACAGGGTTTCGGCCTTCCTCCCCATGCTCGCCAATCGCTGGTCACCATGGGGGGTCCGGGCCTTTTCGCCGTAAATTTAAAACAAATTCTCGCGAATATCTCCGAAACGGTTCGATAGAATGTCGCAAATTTTGGTGTGAAAGGGCTCCCTATTTTTACCTACAAACCCTCGAAATTTGGTGGTCGTCGCTTCCATAGTTTTGTTATGGCAAATTTTTGAAAGTTAAAAAATTAGCCCAAAAATCGAACGGAAATTTCCTACAGAAACTCCATTCGCGAATTTTGAAAACCCGAGATAGCCAAAACGTTGCTCTCGAAGAGAACATCATTTAGAAAAAAAAAGTTTCTCTCTAGGCCCAATTGGACCCGACTTTCATAGGGTCAAAGTTCACGAATTTGACACATTTGGGCCGCGACAATTCCCTATAACCGTTGCACCGAATTTCAAACCGCTCACACAGTACTTCCCATTGAGACACATGAACAATCCCCCGCAAGCGTTTTCTCGTAGCTCAATTTTTGACCCCGGCGCAAGCGTCCGAAATTTCGATGGGGTCACGGAAATGGGCCAAATTTTAACCCCCCATATCTCGGGCCCTAATTGTCCGATCGACTTGAAATTTGAAACGTGCCCTAACAGAGTTTCGGCCTTCCTCCCCATGCTCGCCAATCGCGGCTCACCATGGGGGGTCCAGGCCTTTTCGCCGTAATGTTAAAACAAAAACTCGCGAATATCTCCGAAACGGTTCGATAGAATGTCGCAACTTTTGGTGTGAAAGGGCTCCCTATTTTTACCTACAAACCGTCCAAATTTGGTGGTCCTAGCTTCCATAGTATTTTTATGGCGAATTTTTGAAAGTGTAAAAAATAGCCCAAAACTCGAACGGAAATTCCCTACAGAAACTCCATTCGCGAATTTTAAAAATCCGAGATAGCCAAAATGTTGCTCTCGAAGAGTACATCAATTTAAAATAAAGTTTCTCTCTAGGCCCAATAGGACCCGACTTTCATAGGGTCAAAGTTCACGAATTTGACACATTTCGGCCGCGACAATTCCCTATAACCGTTGCACCGAATTTCAAACCGCTCACACAGTACTTCCCATTGAGACACATGAACAATCACCGGCAAGCGTTTTCTCGTAGGTCAAATTTGATCCCGGGGCAAGCGTCCGAAATTTCGATGGGGTCACGGAAATGGGCCAAACTTTGACCCCCCATATCTCGGGCCCTAATTGTCCGATCGACTTGAAATTTGAAACGTGGCCTAACAGGGTTTCGGCCTTCCTCCCCATGCTCGCCAATCGCGGCTCACCATGGGGGGTCCGGGCCTTTTCGCCGTAAATTTAAAACAAAATCTCGCGAATATCTCCGAAACGGTTCGATAGAATGTCGCAAATTTTGGTGTGAAAGGGCTCCCTATTTTTACCTACAAACCCTCCAAATTTGGTGGTCCTAGCTTCCATAGTATTTTTATGGCGAATTTTTGAAAGTGTAAAAAATAGCCCAAAACTCGAACGGAAATTCCCTACAGAAACTCCATTCGCGAATTTTAAAAATCCGAGATAGCCAAAATGTTGCTCTCGAAGAGTACATCAATTTAAAATAAAGTTTCTCTCTAGGCCCAATAGGACCCGACTTTCATAGGGTCAAAGTTCACGAATTTGACACATTTCGGCCGCGACAATTCCCTATAACCGTTGCACCGAATTTCAAACCGCTCACACAGTACTTCCCATTGAGACACATGAACAATCACCGGCAAGCGTTTTCTCGTAGGTCAAATTTGACCCCGGCGCAAGCGTCCGAAATTTCGATGGGGTCACGGAAATGGGCCAAATTTTGACCCCCCATATCTCGGGCCCTAATTGTCCGATCGACTTGAAATTTGAAACGTGGCCTAACAGGGTTTCGGCCTTCCTCACCATGCTCGCCAATCGCGGCTCACCATGGGGGGTCCGGGCCTTTACGCCGTAATGTTAAAACAAAAACTCGCGAATATCTCCGAAACGGTTCGATAGAATGTCGCAAATTTTGGTGTGAAAGGACTCCCTATTTTTACCTACAAATCCTCCAAATTTGGTGGTCCTAGCTTCCATAGTTTTTTTATGGCGAATTTTTGAAGGTTAAAAAATTAGCCCAAAAATCGAACGGAAATTCCCTACAGAAACTCGATTCGCGAATTTTAAAAATCCGAGATAGCCAAAATGTTGCTCTCGAAGAGTACATCAATTTAAAAAAAAAGTTTCTCTCTAGGCCCAATAGGACCCGACTTTCATAGGGTCAAAGTTCACGAATTTGACACATTTCGGCCGCGACAATTCCCTATAGCCGTTGCACCGAATTTCAAACTGCTCACACAGTACTTCCCATTGAGACACATGAACAATCCCCCGCAAGCGTTTTCTCGTAGCTCAATTTTTGATCCCGGGGCAAGCGTCCGAAATTTCGATGGGGTCACGGAAATGGGCCAAACTTTGACCCCCCCATATCTCGGGCCCTAATTGTCCGATCGACTTGAAATTTGAAACGTGGCCTAACAGGGTTTCGGCCTTCCTCCCCATGCTCGCCAATCGCTGGTCACCATGGGGGGTCCGGGCCTTTTCGCCGTAAATTTAAAACAAAATCTCGCGAATATCTCCGAAACGGTTCGATAGAATGTCGCAAATTTTGGTGTGAAAGGGCTCCCTATTTTTACCTACAAACCCTCCAAATTTGGTGGTCGTCGCTTCCATAGTTTTGTTATGGCGAATTTTTGAAAGTTAAAAAATTACCCCAAAAATCGAACGGAAATTCCCTACAGAAACTCCATTCGCGAATTTTGAAAATCCGAGATAGCCAAAACGTTGCTCTCGAAGAGAACATCATTTAGAAAAAAAAAGTTTCTCTCTAGGCCCAATTGGACCCGACTTTCATAGGGTCAAAGTTCACGAATTTGACACATTTGGGCCGCGACAATTCCCTATAACCGTTGCACCGAATTTCAAACCGCTCACACAGTACTTCCCATTGAGACACATGAACAATCCCTCGCAAGCGTTTTCTCGTAGCTCAATTTTTGACCCCGGCGCAAGCGTCCGAAATTTCGATGGGGGTCACGGAAATGGGCCAAATTTTGACCCCCCATATCTCGGGCCCTAATTGTCCGATCGACTTGAAATTTGAAACGTGCCCTAACAGAGTTTCGGCCTTCCTCCCCATGCTCGCCAATCGCGGCTCACCATGGGGGTTCCAGGCCTTTTCGCCGTAATGTTAAAACAAAAACTCGCGAATATCTCCGAAACGGTTCGATAGAATGTCGCAAATTTTGGTGTGAAAGGGCTCCCTATTTTTACCTACAAACCGTCCAAATTTGGTGGTCCTAGCTTCCATAGTATTTTTATGGCGAATTTTTGAATGTTTAAAAAATAGCCCAAAAATCGAACGGAAATTCCCTACAGAAACTCCATTCGCGAATTTTGAAAATCCGAGATAGCCAAAACGTTGCTCTCGAAGAGTACATCAATTTAAAAAAAAAGTTCTCTCTAGGCCCGAAGGTCCCGACTTTCATAGGGTCAAAGTTCACGAATTTGACACATTTCGGCCGCGACAATTCCCTATAACCGTTGCACCGAATTTCAAACCGCTCACACAGTACTTCCCATTGAGACACATGAACAATCCCCCGCAAGCGTTTTCTCGTAGCTCAATTTTTGACCCCGGCGCAAGCGTCCGAAATTTCGATAGGGTCACGGAAATGGGCCAAACTTTGTCCCCCCATATCTCAAGCCCTAATTGTCCAATCGACTTGAAATTTGAAACGTGACCTAACAGGGTTTCGGCCTTCCTCCCCATGCTCGCCAATCGCGGCTCGCCATGCGGGGTCCTGGCCTTTTCGCCGTAATGTTAAAACAAAAACTCGCGAATATCTCCGAAACGGTTCGATAGAATGTCGCAAATTTTGGTGTGAAAGGGCTCCCTATTTTTACCTAGAAACGCTCCAAATTTGGTGGTCCTAGCTTCCATAGTTTTGTTATGGCGAATTTTTGAATGTTTAAAAAATAGCCCAAAAATCGAACGGAAATTCCCTACAGAAACTCCATTCGCGAATTTTAAAAATCCGAGATAGCCAAAATGTTGCTCTCGAAGAGTACATCAATTTAGAAAAAAAAATTTCTCTCTAGGCCCAATAGGACCCGACTTTCATAGGGTCAAAATTCACGAATTTGACACATTTCGGCCGCGACAATTCCCTATAACCGTTGCACCGAATTTCAAACTGCTCACACAGTACTTCCCATTGAGGCACATGAACATTCCCCCGCAAGCGTTTTCTCGTAGCTCAATTTTTGACCCTGGCGCAAGCGTCCGAAATTTCGATGGGGTCACGGAAATGGGCCAAACTTAGACCCCCATATCTCGGGCCCTATTTGTCCGATCGACTTGAAATTTGAAACGTGGCCTAAAAGGGTATCGGCCTTCCTCCCCATGCTCGCCAATCGCGGCTCACCATGGGGGTCCAGACCTTTTCGCTGTAATGTTAAAACAAAAACTCGCGAATATCTCCGAAACGGTTCCATAGAATGTCGCAAATTTTGGTGTGAAAGGGCTCCCTATTTTTACCTACAAACCCTCCAAATTTGGTGGTCCTAGCTTCCATAGTTTTTTTATGGCGAATTTTTTAAGGTTAAAAAATTAGCCCAAAAATCGAACGGAAATTCCCTACAGAAACTCCATTCGCGAATTTTAAAAATCCGAGATAGCCAAAATGTTGCTCTCGAAGAGTACATCAATTTAAAAAAAAAAGTTTCTCTCTAGGCCCAATAGGACCCGACTTTCATAGGGTCAAAGTTCACGAATTTGACACATTTCGGCCGCGACAATTCCCTATAGCCTTTGCACCGAATTTCAAACTGCTCACACAGTACTTCCCATTGAGACACATGAACAATCCCCCGCAAGCGTTTTCTCGTAGCTCAATTTTTGATCCCGGGGCAAGCGTCCGAAATTTCGATGGGGTCACGGAAATGGGCCAAACTTTGACCCCCCATATCTCGGGCCCTAATTGTCCGATCGACTTGAAATTTGAAACGTGGCCTAACAGGGTTTCGGCCTTCCTCCCCATGCTCGCCAATCGCTGGTCACCATGGGGGGTCCGGCCCTTTTCGCCGTAAATTTAAAACAAAATCTCGCGAATATCTCCGAAACGGTTCGATAGAATGTCGCAAATTTTGGTGTGAAAGGGCTCCCTATTTTTACCTACAAACCCTCGAAATTTGGTGCTCGTCGCTTCCATAGTTTTGTTATGGCGAATTTTTGAAAGTTAAAAAATTAGCCCAAAAATCGAACGGAAATTTCCTACAGAAACTCCATTCGCGAATTTTGAAAACCCGAGATAGCCAAAACGTTGCTCTCGAAGAGAACATCATTTAGAAAAAAACAGTTTCTCTCTAGGCCCAATTGGACCCGACTTTCATAGGGTCAAAGTTCACGAATTTGACACATTTGGGCCGCGACAATTCCCTATAACCGTTGCACCGAATTTCAAACCGCTCACACAGTACTTCCCATTGAGACACATGAACAATCCCCCGCAAGCGTTTTCTCGTAGCTCAATTTTTGACCCCGGCGCAAGCGTCCGAAATTTCGATAGGGTCACGGAAATGGGCCAAACTTTTTCCCCCCATATCTCAAGCCCTAATTGTCCAATCGACTTGAAATTTGAAACGTGACCTAACAGGGTTTCGGCCTTCCTCCCCATGCTCGCCAATCGCGGCTCGCCATGCGGGGTCCTGGCCTTTTCGCCGTAATGTTAAAACAAAAACTCGCGAATATCTCCGAAACGGTTCGATAGAATGTCGCAACTTTTGGTGTGAAAGGGCTCCCTATTTTTACCTACAAACCGTCCAAATTTGGTGGTCCTAGCTTCCATAGTATTTTTATGGCGAATTTTTGAAAGTTTAAAAAATTAGCCCAAAAATCGAACGGAAATTTCCTACAGAAACTCCATTCGCGAATTTTGAAAACCCGAGATAGCCAAAACGTTGCTCTCGAAGAGAACATCATTTAGAAAAAAAAAGTTTCTCTCTAGGCCCAATTGGACCCGACTTTCATAGGGTCAAAGTTCACGAATTTGACACATTTGGGCCGCGACAATTCCCTATAACCGTTGCACCGAATTTCAAACCGCTCACACAGTACTTCCCATTGAGACACATGAACAATCACCGGCAAGCGTTTTCTCGTAGCTCAAATTTGACCCCGGCGCAAGCGTCCGAAATTTCGATGGGGTCACGGAAATGGGCCAAAATTTGACCCCCCATATCTCGGGCCTTAATTGTCCGATCGACTTGAAATTTGAAACGTGGCCTAACAGGGTTTCGGCCTTCCTCCCCATGCTCGCCAATCGCGGCTCACCATGGGGGGTCCGGGCCTTTACGCCGTAATGTTAAAACAAAAACTCGCGAATATCTCCGAAACGGTTCCATAGAATGTCGCAAATTTTGGTGTGAAAGGACTCCCTATTTTTACCTACAAATCCTCCAAATTTGGTGGTCCTAGCTTCCATAGTTTTTTTATGGCGAATTTTTGAAGGTTAAAAAATTAGCCCAAAAATCGAACGGAAATTCCCTACAGAAACTCGATTCGCGAATTTTGAAAACCCGAGATAGCCAAAACGTTCCTCTCGAAGAGAACATCATTTAGAAAAAAAAAGTTTCTCTCTAGGCCCAATTGGACCCGACTTTCATAGGGTCAAAGTTCACGAATTTGACACATTTGGGCCGCGACAATTCCCTATAACCGTTGAACCGAATTTCAAACCGCTCACACAGTACTTCCCATTGAGACACATGAACAATCCCCCGCAAGCGTTTTCTCGTAGCTCAATTTTTGACCCCGGCGCAAGCGTCCGAAATTTCGATGGGGGTCACGGAAATGGGCCAAATTTTAACCCCCCATATCTCGGGCCCTAATTGTCCGATCGACTTGAAATTTGAAACGTGCCCTAACAGAGTTTCGGCCTTCCTCCCCATGCTCGCCAATCGCGGCTCACCATGGGGGGTCCAGGCCTTTTCGCCGTAATGTTAAAACAAAAACTCGCGAATATCTCCGAAACGGTTCGATAGAATGTCGCAACTTTTGGTGTGAAAGGGCTCCCTATTTTTACCTACAAACCGTCCAAATTTGGTGGTCCTAGCTTCCATAGTATTTTTATGGCGAATTTTTGAAAGTTTAAAAAATAGCCCAAAACTCGAACGGAAATTCCCTACAGAAACTCCATTCGCGAATTTTAAAAATCCGAGATAGCCAAAATGTTGCTCTCGAAGAGTACATCAATTTAAAATAAAGTTTCTCTCTAGGCCCAATAGGACCCGACTTTCATAGGGTCAAAGTTCACGAATTTGACACATTTCGGCCGCGACAATTCCCTATAACCGTTGCACCGAATTTCAAACCGCTCACACAGTACTTCCCATTGAGACACATGAACAATCACCGGCAAGCGTTTTCTCGTAGCTCAAATTTGACCCCGGCGCAAGCGTCCGAAATTTCGATGGGGTCACGGAAATGGGCCAAAATTTGACCCCCCATATCTCGGGCCTTAATTGTCCGATCGACTTGAAATTTGAAACGTGGCCTAACAGGGTTTCGGCCTTCCTCCCCATGCTCGCCAATCGCGGCTCACCATGGGGGGTCCGGGCCTTTACGCCGTAATGTTAAAACAAAAACTCGCGAATATCTCCGAAACGGTTCCATAGAATGTCGCAAATTTTGGTGTGAAAGGGCTCCCTATTTTTACCTACAAACGCTCCAAATTTGGTGGTCCTAGCTTCCATAGTTTTGTTATGGCGAATTTTTGAATGTTTAATAAATAGCCCAAAAATCGAACGGAAATTCCCTACAGAAACTCCATTCGCGAATTTTAAAAATCCGAGATAGCCAAATTGTTGCTCTCGAAGAGTACATCAATTTAGAAAAAAAAATTTCTCTCTAGGCCCAATAGGACCCGACTTTCATAGGGTCAAAATTCACGAATTTGACACATTTCGGCCGCGACAATTCCCTATAACCGTTGCACCGAATTTCAAACCGCTACACAGTACTTCCCATTGAGACACATGAACAATCCCCCGCAAGCGTTTACTTGTAGCTCAATTTTTGACCCCGGCGCAAGCGTGCGAAATTTCGATGGGGTCACGGAAATGGGCCAAATTTTGACCCCCCATATCTCGGGCCCTAATTGTCCGATCGACTTCAAATTTGAAACGTGGCCTAACAGGGTTTCGGCCTTCCTCCACATGCTCGCCAATCGCGGCTCACCATGGGGGGTCCGAGCCTTTTCGCCGTAATGTTAAAACAAAAACTCGCGAATATCTCCGAAACGGTTCGATAGAATGTCGCAAATGTTGGTGTGAAAGGGCTCCCTATTTTTACCTACAAACCCTCAAATTTGGTGGTGATAGCTTCCATAGTTCTTTTATGGCGAATTTTTTAAGGTTTAAAAAATAGCCCAAAAATCGAACAGAAATTCCCTACAGAAACTCCATTCGCGAATTTTAAAAATCCGAGATAGCCCAAATGTTGCTCTCGAAGAGTACATCAATTTAGAAAAAAAAAGTTTCTCTCTAGGCCCAATAGGACCCGACTTTCATAGGGTCAAAGTTCACGAATTTGACACATTTCGGCCGAGACAATTCCCTATAACCGTTGCACCGAATTTCAAACCGCTCACACAGTACTTCCCATTGAGGCACATGAACATTCCCCCGTGGGCGTTTTCTCGTAGCTCAATTTTTGACCCTGGCGCAAGCGTCCGAAATTTCGATGGGGTCACGGAAATGGGCCAAACTTAGACCCCCATATCTCGGGCCCTAATTGTCCGATCGACTTGAAATTTGAAACGTGGACTAAAAGGGTATCGGCCTTCCTCCCCATGCTCGCCAATCGCGGCTCACCATGGGGGTCCAGGCCTTTTCGCCGTAATGTTAAAACAAAAACTCGCGAATATCTCCGAAACGGTTCGATAGAATGTCGCAACTTTTGGTGTGAAAGGGCTCCCTATTTTTACCTACAAACCGTCCAAATTTGGTGGTCCTAGCTTCCATAGTATTTTTATGGCGAATTTTTGAAAGTTTAAAAAATTAGCCCAAAAATCGAACGGAAATTTCCTACAGAAACTCCATTCGCGAATTTTGAAAACCCGAGATAGCCAAAACGTTGCTCTCGAAGAGAACATCATTTAGAAAAAAAAAGTTTCTCTCTAGGCCCAATTGGACCCGACTTTCATAGGGTCAAAGTTCACGAATTTGACACATTTGGGCCGCGACAATTCCCTATAACCGTTGCACCGAATTTCAAATCGCTCACACAGTACTTCCCATTGAGACACATGAACAATCCCCCGCAAGCGTTTTCTCGTAGCTCAATTTTTGACCCCGGCGCAAGCGTCCGAAATTTCGATGGGGGTCACGGAAATGGGCCAAATTTTAACCCCTTATATCTCGGGCCCTAATTGTCCGATCGACTTGAAATTTGAAACGTGCCCTAACAGAGTTTCGGCCTTCCTCCCCATGCTCGCCAATCGCGGCTCACCATGGGGGGTCCAGGCCTTTTCGCCGTAATGTTAAAACAAAAACTCGCGAATATCTCCGAAATGGTTCGATAGAATGTCGCAACTTTTGGTGTGAAAGGGCTCCCTATTTTTACCTACAAACCGTCCAAATTTGGTGGTCCTAGCTTACATAGTATTTTTATGGCGAATTTTTGAAAGTTTAAAAAATAGCCCAAAACTCGAACGGAAATTCCCTACAGAAACTCCATTCGCGAATTTTAAAAATCCGAGATAGCCAAAATGTTGCTCTCGAAGAGTACATCAATTTAAAATAAAGTTTCTCTCTAGGCCCAATAGGACCCGACTTTCATAGGGTCAAAGTTCACGAATTTGACACATTTCGGCCGCGACAATTCCCTATAACCGTTGCACCGAATTTCAAACCGCTCACACAGTACTTCCCATTGAGACACATGAACAATCACCGGCAAGCGTTTTCTCGTAGCTCAAATTTGACCCCGGCGCAAGCGTCCGAAATTTCGATGGGGTCACGGAAATGGGCCAAATTTTGACCCCCCGTATCTCGGGCCCTAATTGTCCGATCGACTTGAAATTTGAAACGTGGCCTAACAGGGTTTCGGCCTTCCTCCCCATGCTCGCCAATCGCGGCTCACCATGGGGGGTCCGGGCCTTTACGCCGTAATGTTAAAACAAAAACTCGCGAATATCTCCGAAACGGTTCCATAGAATGTCGCAAATTTTGGTGTGAAAGGACTCCCTATTTTTACCTACAAATCCTCCAAATTTGGTGGTCCTAGCTTCCATAGTTTTTTTATGGCGAATTTTTGAAGGTTAAAAAATTAGCCCAAAAATCGAACGGAAATTCCCTACAGAAACTCGATTCGCGAATTTTAAAAATCCGAGATAGCCAAAATGTTGCTCTCGAAGAGTACATCAATTTAAAAAAAAAGTTTCT
The DNA here is from genome assembly GCF_044657685.1 of Stegodyphus dumicola. NCBI lineage: Eukaryota > Metazoa > Arthropoda > Arachnida > Araneae > Eresidae > Stegodyphus > Stegodyphus dumicola. The sequence continues at coordinate 2,408,566 of NC_140770.1, forward strand.
CTCTAGGCCCAATAGGACCCGACTTTCATAGGGTCAAAGTTCACGAATTTGACACATTTCGGCCGCGACAATTCCCTATAGCCGTTGCACCGAATTTCAAACTGCTCACACAGTACTTCCCATTGAGACACATGAACAATCCCCCGCAAGCGTTTTCTCGTAGCTCAATTTTTGATCCCGGGGCAAGCGTCCGAAATTTCGATGGGGTCACGGAAATGGGCCAAACTTTGACCCCCCATATCTCGGGCCCTAATTGTCCGATCGACTTGAAATTTGAAACGTGGCCTAACAGGGTTTCGGCCTTCCTCCCCATGCTCGCCAATCGCTGGTCACCATGGGGGGTCCGGGCCTTTTCGCCGTAAATTTAAAACAAAATCTCGCGAATATCTCCGAAACGGTTCGATAGAATGTCGCAAATTTTGGTGTGAAAGGGCTCCCTATTTTTACCTACAAACCCTCCAAATTTGGTGGTCGTCGCTTCCATAGTTTTGTTATGGCGAATTTTTGAAAGTTAAAAAATTAGCCCAAAAATCGAACGGAAATTCCCTACAGAACCTCCATTCGCGAATTTTGAAAATCCGAGATAGCCAAAACGTTGCTCTCGAAGAGAACATCATTTAGAAAAAAAAAGTTTCTCTCTAGGCCCAATTGGACCCGACTTTCATAGGGTCAAAGTTCACGAATTTGACACATTTGGGCCGCGACAATTCCCTATAACCGTTGCACCGAATTTCAAACCGCTCACACAGTACTTCCCATTGAGACACATGAACAATCCCTCGCAAGCGTTTTCTCGTAGCTCAATTTTTGACCCCGGCGCAAGCGTCCGAAATTTCGATGGGGGTCACGGAAATGGGCCAAATTTTGACCCCCCATATATCGGGCCCTAATTGTCCGATCGACTTGAAATTTGAAACGTGCCCTAACAGAGTTTCGGCCTTCCTCCCCATGCTCGCCAATCGCGGCTCACCATGGGGGTTCCAGGCCTTTTCGCCGTAATGTTAAAACAAAAACTCGCGAATATCTCCGAAACGGTTCGATAGAATGTCGCAAATTTTGGTGTGAAAGGGCTCCCTATTTTTACCTACAAACCGTCCAAATTTGGTGGTCCTAGCTTCCATAGTATTTTTATGGCGAATTTTTGAATGTTTAAAAAATAGCCCAAAAATCGAACGGAAATTCCCTACAGAAACTCCATTCGCGAATTTTGAAAATCCGAGATAGCCAAAACGTTGCTCTCGAAGAGTACATCAATTTAAAAAAAAGTTCTCTCTAGGCCCGAAGGTCCCGACTTTCATAGGGTCAAAGTTCACGAATTTGACACATTTCGGCCGCGACAATTCCCTATAACCGTTGCACCGAATTTCAAACCGCTCACACAGTACTTCCCATTGAGACACATGAACAATCCCCCGCAAGCGTTTTCTCGTAGCTCAATTTTTGACCCCGGCGCAAGCGTCCGAAATTTCGATAGGGTCACGGAAATGGGCCAAACTTTGTCCCCCCATATCTCAAGCCCTAATTGTCCAATCGACTTGAAATTTGAAACGTGACCTAACAGGGTTTCGGCCTTCATCCCCATGCTCGCCAATCGCGGCTCGCCATGCGGGGTCCTGGCCTTTTCGCCGTAATGTTAAAACAAAAACTCGCGAATATCTCCGAAACGGTTCGATAGAATGTCGCAAATTTTGGTGTGAAAGGGCTCCCTATTTTTACCTACAAACGCTCCAAATTTGGTGGTCCTAGCTTCCATAGTTTTGTTATGGCGAATTTTTGAATGTTTAAAAAATAGCCCAAAAATCGAACGGAAATTCCCTACAGAAACTCCATTCGCGAATTTTAAAAATCCGAGATAGCAAAAATGTTGCTCTCGAAGAGTACATCAATTTAGAAAAAAAAATTTCTCTCTAGGCCCAATAGGACCCGACTTTCATAGGGTCAAAATTCACGAATTTGACACATTTCGGCCGCGACAATTCCCTATAACCGTTGCACCGAATTTCAAACCGCTACACAGTACTTCCCATTGAGACACATGAACAATCCCCCGCAAGCGTTTACTTTTAGCTCAATTTTTGACCCCGGCGCAAGCGTGCGAAATTTCGATGGGGTCACGGAAATGGGCCAAATTTTGACCCCCCATATCTCGGGCCCTAATTGTCCGATCGACTTCAAATTTGAAACGTGGCCTAACAGGGTTTCGGCCTTCCTCCACATGCTCGCCAATCGCGGCTCACCATGGGGGGTCCGAGCCTTTTCGCCGTAATGTTAAAACAAAAACTCGCGAATATCTCCGAAACGGTTCGATAGAATGTCGCAAATGTTGGTGTGAAAGGGCTCCCTATTTTTACCTACAAACCCTCAAATTTGGTGGTGATAGCTTCCATAGTTTTTTTATGGCGAATTTTTGAAAGTTAAAAAATTAGCCCAAAAATCGAACGGAAATTCCCTACAGAAACTCCATTCGCGAATTTTAAAAATCCGAGATAGCCAAAATGTTGCTCTCGAAGAGTACATCAATTCAAAAAAAAAGTTTCTCTCTAGGCCCAATAGGACCCGACTTTCATAGTGTCAAAGTTCACGAATTTGACACATTTCGGCCGCGACAATTCCCTATAGCCGTTGCACCGAATTTCAAACTGCTCACACAGTACTTCCCATTGAGACACATGAACAATCCCCCGCAAGCGTTTTCTCGTAGCTCAATTTTTGATCCCGGGGCAAGCGTCCGAAATTTCGATGGGGTCACGGAAATGGGCCAAACTTTGACCCCCCCATATCTCGGGCCCTAATTGTCCGATCGACTTGAAATTTGAAACGTGGCCTAACAGGGTTTCGGCCTTCCTCCCCATGCTCGCCAATCGCTGGTCACCATGGGGGGTCCGGGCCTTTTCGCCGTAAATTTAAAACAAAATCTCGCGAATATCTCCGAAACGGTTCGATAGAATGTCGCAAATTTTGGTGTGAAAGGGCTCCCTATTTTTACCTACAAACCCTCGAAATTTGGTGGTCGTCGCTTCCATAGTTTTGTTATGGCGAATTTTTGAAAGTTAAAAAATTAGCCCAAAAATCGAACGGAAATTTCCTACAGAAACTCCATTCGCGAATTTTGAAAACCCGAGATAGCCAAAACGTTGCTCTCGAAGAGAACATCATTTAGAAAAAAAAAGTTTCTCTCTAGGCCCAATTGGACCCGACTTTCATAGGGTCAAAGTTCACGAATTTGACACATTTGGGCCGCGACAATTCCCTATAACCGTTGCACCGAATTTCAAACCGCTCACACAGTACTTCCCATTGAGACACATGAACAATCCCCCGCAAGCGTTTTCTCGTAGCTCAATTTTTGACCTCGGCGCAAGCGTCCAAAATTTCGATGGGGGTCACGGAAATGGGCCAAATTTTAACCCCCCATATCTCGGGCCCTAATTGTCCGATTGACTTGAAATATGAAACGTGCCCTAACAGAGTTTCGGCCTTCCTCCCCATGCTCGCCAATCGCGGCTCACCATGGGGGGTCCAGGCCTTTTCGCCGTAATGTTAAAACAAAAACTCGCGAATATCTCCGAAACGGTTCGATAGAATGTCGCAACTTTTGGTGTGAAAGGGCTCCCTATTTTTACCTACAAACCGTCCAAATTTGGTGGTCCTAGCTTCCATAGTATTTTTATGGCGAATTTTTGAAAGTTTAAAAAATAGCCCAAAACTCGAACGGAAATTCCCTACAGAAACTCCATTCGCGAATTTTAAAAATCCGAGATAGCCAAAATGTTGCTCTCGAAGAGTAAATCAATTTAAAATAAAGTTTCTCTCTAGGCCCAATAGGACCCGACTTTCATAGGGTCAAAGTTCAAGAATTTGACACATTTCGGCCGCGACAATTCCCTATAACCGTTGCACCGAATTTCAAACCGCTCACACAGTACTTCCCATTGAGACACATGAACAATCACCGGCAAGCGTTTTCTCGTAGCTCAAATTTGACCCCGGCGCAAGCGTCCGAAATTTCGATGGGGTCACGGAAATGGGCCAAAATTTGACCCCCCATATCTCGGGCCCTAATTGTCCGATCGACTTGAAATTTGAAACGTGGCCTAACAGGGTTTCGGCCTTCCTCCCCATGCTCGCCAATCGCTGGTCACCATGGGGGGTCCGGGCCTTTTCGCCGTAAATTTAAAACAAAATCTCGCGAATATCTCCGAAACGGTTCGATAGAATGTCGCAAATTTTGGTGTGAAAGGGCTCCCTATTTTTACCTACAAACCCTCCAAATTTGGTGGTCGTCGCTTCCATAGTTTTGTTATGGCGAATTTTTGAAAGTTAAAAAATTAGCCCAAAAATCGAACGGAAATTCCCTACAGAAACTCCATTCGCGAATTTTGAAAATCCGAGATAGCCAAAACGTTGCTCTCGAAGAGAACATCATTTAGAAAAAAAAAGTTTCTCTCTAGGCCCAATTGGACCCGACTTTCATAGGGTCAAATTTCACGAATTTGACACATTTGGGCCGCGACAATTCCTTATAACCGTTGCACCGAATTTCAAACCGCTCACACAGTACTTCCCATTGAGACACATGAACAATCCCTCGCAAGCGTTTTCTCGTAGCTCAATTTTTGACCCCGGCGCAAGCGTCCGAAATTTCGATAGGGTCACGGAAATGGGCCAAACTTTGTCCCCCCATATCTCAAGCCCTAATTGTCCAATCGACTTGAAATTTGAAACGTGACCTAACAGGGTTTCGGCCTTCCTCCCCATGCTCGCCAATCGCGGCTCGCCATGCGGGGTCCTGGCCTTTTCGCCGTAATGTTAAAACAAAAACTCGCGAATACCTCCGAAACGGTTCGATGGAATGTCGCAAATTTTGGTGTGAAAGGGCTCCCTATTTTTACCTACAAACGCTCCAAATTTGGTGGTCCTAGCTTCCATAGTTTTGTTATGGCGAATTTTTGAATGTTTAAAAAATAGCCCAAAAATCGAACGGAAATTCCCTACAGAAACTCCATTCGCGAATTTTAAAAATCCGAGATAGCCAAAATGTTGCTCTCGAAGAGTACATCAATTTAGAAAAAAAAATTTCTCTCTAGGCCCAATAGGACCCGACTTTCATAGGGTCAAAATTCACGAATTTGACACATTTCGGCCGCGACAATTCCCTATAACCGTTGCACCGAATTTCAAACCGCTCACACAGTACTTCCCATTGAGACACATGAACAATCACCGGCAAGCGTTTTCTCGTAGCTCAAATTTGACCCCGGCGCAAGCGTCCGAAATTTCGATGGGGTCACGGAAATGGGCCAAATTTTGACCCCCCATATCTCGGGCCCTAATTGTCCGATCGACTTGAAATTTGAAACGTGGCCTAACAGGGTTTCGGCCTTCCTCCCCATGGTCGCCAATCGCGGCTCACCATGGGGGGTCCGGGCCTTTACGCCGTAATGTTAAAACAAAAACTCGCGAATATCTCCGAAACGGTTCCATAGAATGTCGCAAATTTTGGTGTGAAAGGACTCCCTATTTTTACCTACAAATCCTCCAAATTTGGTGGTCCTAGCTTCCATAGTTTTTTTATGGCGAATTTTTGAATGTTTAAAAAATAGCCCAAAACTCGAACGGAAATTCCCTACAGAAACTCCATTCGCGAATTTTAAAAATCCGAGATAGCCAAAATGTTGCTCTCGAAGAGTACATCAATTTAAAATAAAGTTTCTCTCTAGGCCCAATAGGACCCGACTTTCATAGGGTCAAAGTTCAAGAATTTGACACATTTCGGCCGCGACAATTCCCTATAACCGTTGCACCGAATTTCAAACCGCTCACACAGTACTTCCCATTGAGACACATGAACAATCACCGGCAAGCGTTTTCTCGTAGCTCAAATTTGACCCCGGCGCAAGCGTCCGAAATTTCGATGGGGTCACGGAAATGGGCCAAATTTTGACCCCCCATATCTCGGGCCCTAATTGTCCGATCGACTTGAAATTTGAAACGTGGCCTAACAGGGTTTCGGCCTTCCTCCCCATGCTCGCCAATCGCGGCTCACCATGGGGGGTCCGGGCCTTTACGCCGTAATGTTAAAACAAAAACTCGCGAATATCTCCGAAACGGTTCCATAGAATGTCGCAAATTTTGGTGTGAAAGGACTCCCTATTTTTACCTACAAATCCTCCAAATTTGGTGGTCCTAGCTTCCATAGTTTTTTTATGGCGAATTTTTGAATGTTAAAAATTTAGCCCAAAAATCGAACGGAAATTCCCTACAGAAACTCGATTCGCGAATTTTAAAAATCCGAGATAGCCAAAATGTTGCTCTCGAAGAGTACATCAATTTAAAAAAAAAAGTTTCTCTCTAGGCCCAATAGGACCCGACTTTCATAGGGTCAAAGTTCACGAATTTGACACATTTCGGCCGCGACAATTCCCTATAGCCGTTGCACCGAATTTCAAACTGCTCACACAGTACTTCCCATTGAGACACATGAACAATCCCCCGCAAGCGTTTTCTCGTAGCTCAATTTTTGATCCCGGGGCAAGCGTCCGAAATTTCGATGGGGTCACGGAAATGGGCCAAACTTTGACAGCCCCATATCTCGGGCCCTAATTGTCCGATCGACTTGAAATTTGAAACGTGGCCTAACAGGGTTTCGGCCTTCCTCCCCATGCTCGCCAATCGCTGGTCACCATGGGGGGTCCGGGCCTTTTCGCCGTAAATTTAAAACAAAATCTCGCGAATATCTCCGAAACGGTTCGATAGAATGTCGCAAATTTTGGTGTGAAAGGGCTCCCTATTTTTACCTACAAACCCTCCAAATTTGGTGGTCGTCGCTTCCATAGTTTTGTTATGGCGAATTTTTGAAAGTTAAAAAATTAGCCCAAAAATCGAACGGAAATTCCCTACAGAAACTCCATTCGCGAATTTTGAAAATCCGAGATAGCCAAAACGTTGCTCTCGAAGAGAACATCATTTAGAAAAAAAAAGTTTCTCTCTAGGCCCAATTGGACCCGACTTTCATAGGGTCAAAGTTCACGAATTTGACACATTTGGGCCGCGACAATTCCCTATAACCGTTGCACCGAATTTCAAACCGCTCACACAGTACTTCCCATTGAGACACATGAACAATCCCCCGCAAGCGTTTTCTCGTAGCTCAATTTTTGACCCCGGCGCAAGCGTCCGAAATTTCGATAGGGTCACGGAAATGGGCCAAACTTTGTCCCCCCATATCTCAAGCCCTAATTGTCCAATCGACTTGAAATTTGAAACGTGACCTAACAGGGTTTCGGCCTTCCTCCCCATGCTCGCCAATCGCGGCTCGCCATGCGGGGTCCTGGCCTTTTCGCCGTAATGTTAAAACAAAAACTCGCGAATACCTCCGAAACGGTTCGATGGAATGTCGCAAATTTTGGTGTGAAAGGGCTCCCTATTTTTACCTACAAACGCTCCAAATTTGGTGGTCCTAGCTTCCATAGTTTTGTTATGGCGAATTTTTGAATGTTTAAAAAATAGCCCAAAAATCGAACGGAAATTCCCTACAGAAACTCCATTCGCGAATTTTAAAAATCCGAGATAGCCAAAATGTTGCTCTCGAAGAGTACATCAATTTAGAAAAAAAAATTTCTCTCTAGGCCCAATAGGACCCGACTTTCATAGGGTCAAAATTCACGAATTTGACACATTTCGGCCGCGACAATTCCCTATAACCGTTGCACCGAATTTCAAACCGCTACACAGTACTTCCCATTGAGACACATGAACAATCCCCCGCAAGCGTTTACTTGTAGCTCAATTTTTGACCCCGGCGCAAGCGTGCGAAATTTCGATGGGGTCACAGAAATGGGCCAAATTTTGACCCCCCATATCTCGGGCCCTAATTGTCCGATCGACTTCAAATTTGAAACGTGGCCTAACAGGGTTTCGGCCTTCCTCCACATGCTCGCCAATCGCGGCTCACCATGGGGGGTCCGAGCCTTTTCGCCGTAATGTTAAAACAAAAACTCGCGAATATCTCTGAAACGGTTCGATAGAATGTCGCAAATGTTGGTGTGAAAGGGCTCCCTATTTTTACCTACAAACCCTCAAATTTGGTGGTGATAGCTTCCATAGTTTTTTTATGGCGAATTTTTTAAGGTTTAAAAAATAGCCCAAAAATCGAACAGAAATTCCCTACAGAAACTCCATTCGCGAATTTTAAAAATCCGAGATAGCCAAAATGTTGCTCTCGAAGAGTACATCAATTTAGAAAAAAAAAAGTTTCTCTCTAGGCCCAATAGGACCCGACTTTCATAGGGTCAAAGTTCACGAATTTGACACATTTCGGCCGAGACAATTCCCTATAACCGTTGCACCGAATTTCAAACCGCTCACACAGTACTTCCCATTGAGGCACATGAACATTCCCCCGCAAGCGTTTTCTCGTAGCTCAATTTTTGACCCTGGCGCAAGCGTCCGAAATTTCGATGGGGTCACGGAAATGGGCCAAACTTAGACCCCCATATCTCGGGCCCTAATTGTCCGATCGACTTGAAATTTGAAACGTGGCCTAAAAGGGTATCGGCCTTCCTCCCCATGCTCGCCAATCGCGGCTCACCATGGGGGTCCAGGCCTTTTCGCCGTAATGTTAAAACAAAAACTCGCGAATATCTCCGAAACGGTTCCATAGAATGTCGCAAATTTTGGTGTGAAAGGGCTCCCTATTTTTACCTACAAACCCTCCAAATTTGGTGGTCCTAGCTTCCATAGTTTTTTTATGGCGAATTTTTGAAGGTTAAAAAATTAGCCCAAAAATCGAACGGAAATTCCCTACAGAAACTCCATTCGCGAATTTTAAAAATCCGAGATAGCCAAAATGTTGCTCTCGAAGAGTACATCAATTTAAAAAAAAAGCTTCTCTCTAGGCCCAATAGGACCCGACTTTCATAGGGTCAAAGTTCACGAATTTGACACATTTCGGCCGCGACAATTCCCTATAGCCTTTGCACCGAATTTCAAACTGCTCACACAGTACTTCCCATTGAGACACATGAACAATCCCCCGCAAGCGTTTTCTCGTAGCTCAATTTTTGATCCCGGGGCAAGCGTCCGAAATTTCGATGGGGTCACGGAAATGGGCCAAACTTTGACCCCCCCATATCTCGGGCCCTAATTGTCCGATCGACTTGAAATTTGAAACGTGGCCTAACAGGGTTTCGGCCTTCCTCCCCATGCTCGCCAATCGCTGGTCACCATGGGGGGTCCGGGCCTTTTCGCCGTAAATTTAAAACAAAATCTCGCGAATATCTCCGAAACGGTTCGATAGAATGTCGCAAATTTTGGTGTGAAAGGGCTCCCTATTTTTACCTACAAACCCTCGAAATTTGGTCGTCGTCGCTTCCATAGTTTTGTTATGGCGAATTTTTGAAAGTTAAAAAATTAGCCCAAAAATCGAACGGAAATTTCCTACAGAAACTCCATTCGCGAATTTTGAAAACCCGAGATAGCCAAAACGTTGCTCTCGAAGAGAACATCATTTAGAAAAAAAAAGTTTCTCTCTAGGCCCAATTGGACCCGACTTTCATAGGGTCAAAGTTCACGAATTTGACACATTTGGGCCGCGACAATTCCCTATAACCGTTGCACCGAATTTCAAACCGCTCACACAGTACTTCCCATTGAGACACATGAACAATCCCCCGCAAGCGTTTTCTCGTAGCTCAATTTTTGACCCCGGCGCAAGCGTCCGAAATTTCGATGGGGGTCACGGAAATGGGCCAAATTTTAACCCCCCATATCTCGGGCCCTAATTGTCCGATCGACTTGAAATTTGAAACGTGCCCTAACAGAGTTTCGGCCTTCCTCCCCATGCTCGCCAATCGCGGCTCACCATGGGGGGTCCAGGCCTTTTCGCCGTAATGTTAAAACAAAAACTCGCGAATATCTCCGAAACGGTTCGATAGAATGTCGCAACTTTTGGTGTGAAAGGGCTCCCTATTTTTACCTACAAACCGTCCAAATTTGGTGGTCCTAGCTTCCATAGTATTTTTATGGCGAATTTTTGAATGTTTAAAAAATAGCCCAAAACTCGAACGGAAATTCCCTACAGAAACTCCATTCGCGAATTTTAAAAATCCGAGATAGCCAAAATGTTGCTCTCGAAGAGTACATCAATTTAAAATAAAGTTTCTCTCTAGGCCCAATAGGACTCGACTTTCATAGGGTCAAAGTTCACGAATTTGACACATTTCGGCCGCGACAATTCCCTATAACCGTTGCACCGAATTTCAAACCGCTCACACAGTACTTCCCATTGAGACACATGAACAATCACCGGCAAGCGTTTTCTCGTAGCTCAAATTTGACCCCGGCGCAAGCGTCCGAAATTTCGATGGGGTCACGGAAATGGGCCAAATTTTGACCCCCCATATCTCGGGCCCTAATTGTCCGATCGACTTGAAATTTGAAACGTGGCCTAACAGGGTTTCGGCCTTCCTCCCCATGCTCGCCAATTGCGGCTCACCATGGGGGGTCCGGGCCTTTACGCCGTAATGTTAAAACAAAAACTCGCGAATATCTCCGAAACGGTTCGATAGAATGTCGCAAATTTTGGTGTGAAAGGACTCCCTATTTTTACCTACAAATCCTCCAAATTTGGTGGTCCTAGCTTCCATAGTTTTTTTATGGCGAATTTTTGAATGTTAAAAAATTAGCCCAAAAATCGAACGGAAATTCCCTACAGAAACTCGATTCGCGAATTTTAAAAATCCGAGATAGCCAAAATGTTGCTCTCGAAGAGTACATCAATTTAAAAAAAAAGTTTCTCTCTAGGCCCAATAGGACCCGACTTTCATAGGGTCAAATTTCACGAATTTGACACATTTCGGCCGCGACAATTCCCTGTAGCCGTTGCACCGAATTTCAAACTGCTCACACAGTACTTCCCATTGAGACACATGAACAATCCCCCGCAAGCGTTTTCTCGTAGCTCAATTTTTGATCCCGGGGCAAGCGTCCGAAATTTCGATGGGGTCACGGAAATGGGCCAAACTTTGACCCCCCCATATCTCGGGCCCTAATTGTCCGATCGACTTGAAATTTGAAACGTTGCCTAACAGGGTTTCGGCCTTCCTCCCCATGCTCGCCAATCGCTGGTCACCATGGGGGGTCCGGGCCTTTTCGCCGTAAATTTAAAACAAAATCTCGCGAATATCTCCGAAACGGTTCGATAGAATGTCGCAAATTTTGGTGTGAAAGGGCTCCCTATTTTTACCTACAAACCCTCCAAATTTGGTGGTCGTCGCTTCCATAGTTTTGTTATGGCGAATTTTTGAAAGTTAAAAAATTAGCCCAAAAATCGAACGGAAATTCCCTACAGAAACTCCATTCGCGAATTTTGAAAATCCGAGATAGCCAAAACGTTGCTCTCGAAGAGAACATCATTTAGAAAAAAAAAGTTTCTCTCTAGGCCCAATTGGACCCGACTTTCATAGGGTCAAAGTTCACGAATTTGACACATTTGGGCCGCGACAATTCCCTATAACCGTTGCACCGAATTTCAAACCGCTCACACAGTACTTCCCATTGAGACACATGAACAATCCCTCGCAAGCGTTTTCTCGTAGCTCAATTTTTGACCCCGGCGCAAGCGTCCGAAATTTCGATGGGGGTCACGGAAATGGGCCAAATTTTGACCCCCCATATCTCGGGCCCTAATTGTCCGATCGACTTGAAATTTGAAACGTGCCCTAACAGAGTTTCGGCCTTCCTCCCCATGCTCGCCAATCGCGGCTCACCATGGGGGTTCCAGGTCTTTTCGCCGTAATGTTAAAACAAAAACTCGCGAATATCTCCGAAACGGTTCGATAGAATGTCGCAACTTTTGGTGTGAAAGGGCTCCCTATTTTTACCTACAAACCGTCCAAATTTGGTGGTCCTAGCTTCCATAGTATTTTTATGGCGAATTTTTGAAAGTTTAAAAAATAGCCCAAAACTCGAACGGAAATTCCCTACAGAAACTCCATTCGCGAATTTTAAAAATCCGAGATAGCCAAAATGTTGCTCTCGAAGAGTACATCAATTTAAAATAAAGTTTCTCTCTAGGCCCAATAGAACCCGACTTTCATAGGGTCAAAGTTCACGAATTTGACACATTTCGGCCGCGACAATTCCCTATAACCGTTGCACCGAATTTCAAACCGCTCACACAGTACTTCCCATTGAGACACATGAACAATCACCGGCAAGCGTTTTCTCGTAGCTCAAATTTGACCCCGGCGCAAGCGTCCGAAATTTCGATGGGGTCACGGAAATGGGCCAAATTTTGACCCCCCATATCTCGGGCCGTAATTGTCCGATCGACTTGAAATTTGAAACGTGGCCTAACAGGGTTTCGGCCTTCCTCCACATGCTCGCCAATCGCGGCTCACCATGGGGGGTCCGGGCCTTTACGCCGTAAAGTTAAAACAAAAACTCGCGAATATCTCCGAAACGGTTCGATAGAATGTCGCAACTTTTGGTGTTAAAGGGCTCCCTATTTTTACCTACAAACCCTCCAAATTTGGTGGTCCTAGCTTCCATAGTTTTTTTATGGCGAATTTTTGAAGGTTTAAAGAATAGCCCAAAAATCGAACGGAAATTCCCTACAGAAATTCCATTCGCGAATTTTAAAAATCCGAGATAGCCAAAATGTTGCTCTCGAAGAGTACATCAATTTAAAAAAAAAGTTTCTCTCTAGGCCCGAAGGTCCCGACTTTCATAGGGTCAAAGTTCACGAATTTGACACATTTCGGCCGCGACAATTCCCTATAACCGTTGCACCGAATTTCAAACCGCTCACACAGTACGTCCCATTGAGACACATGAACAATCCCCCGCAAGCGTTTTCTCGTAGCTCAATTTTTGACCCCGGCGCAAGCGTCCGAAATTTCGATGGTGTCACGGAAATGATCACGAAAATGGGCCAAACTTTGACCCCCCATATCTCGGGCCCTAATTGTCCGATCGACTGGAAATTTGAAACGTGGCCTAACAGGGTTTCGGCCTTCGTCCCCATGTTCGCCAATCGCGGCTCACCATGGGGGTCCAGGCCTTTTCGCCGTAATGTTAAAACAAAAACTCGCGAATATCTCCGAAACGGTTCCATATATTGTCGCAAAATTTGGTGTGAAAGTGTTCCCTATTTTTACCTACAAACCCTCCAAATTTGTGGTCCTAGCTTCCATAGTTTTTTTATGGCGAATTTTTGAATGTTTAAAAAATAGCCCAAAAATCGAACGGAAATTCCCTACAGAAACTCCATTCGCCAATTTTTAAAATCCGAGATAGCCAAAACGTTGCTCTCGAAGAGTACATCAATTTTAAAAAAAAGTTTCTCTCTAGGCCCAATGGGACCCGACTTTCATAGGGTCAAAGTTCACGAATTAGACACATTTCGGCCGCGACAATTCCCTATAGCCGTTGCACCGAATTTCAAACTGCTCACACAGTACTTTCCATTGAGACACATGAACAATCCCCCGCAAGCGTTTTCTCGTAGCTCAATTTTTGATCCCGGGGCAAGCGTCCGAAATTTCGATGGGGTCACGGAAATGGGCCAAACTTTGACCCCCCCCATATCTCGGGCCCTAATTGTCCGATCGACTTGAAATTTGAATCGTCGTCTAACAGGGTTTCGGCTTTCCTCCCCATGCTCGCCAATCGCTGGTCACCATGGGGGGTCCGGGCCTTTTCGCCGTAAATTTAAAACAAAATCTCGCGAATATCTCCGAAACGGTTCGATAGAATGTCGCAAATTTTGGTGTGAAAGGGCTCCCTATTTTCACCTACAAACCCTCCAAATTTGTGGTCCTAGCTTCCATAGTTTTTTTATGGCGAATTTTTGAATGTTTAAAAAATAGCCCAAAAATCGAACGGAAATTCCCTACAGAAACTCCATTCGCGAATTTTGAAAATCCGAGATAGCCAAAACGTTGCTCTCCAAGAGTACATCAATTTAAAAAAAAAGTTTCTCTCTAGGCCCAATAGGACCCGACTTTCATAGGGTCAAAGTTCACGAATTCGACACATTTCGGCCGAGACAATTCCCTATAACCGTTGCACCGAATTTCAAACCGCTCACACAGTACTTCCCATTGAAGCACATGAACATTCCCCCGCAAGCGTTTTCTCGTAGCTCAATTTTTGACCCTGGCGCAAGCGTCCGAAATTTCGATGGCGTCACGGAAATGGGCCAAACTTAGACCCCCATATCTCGGACCCTAATTGTCCGATCGACTTGAAATTTGAAACGTGGCCTAAAAGGGTATCGGCCTTCCTCCCCATGCTCGCCAATCGCGGCTCACCATGGGGGTGCAGGCCTTTTCGCCGTAATGTTAAAACAAAAACTCGCGAATATCTCCGAAACGGTTCCATAGAATGTCGCAAATTTTGGTGTGAAAGGGCTCCCTATTTTTACCTACATACCCTCCAAATTTGGTGGTCCTAGCTTCCATAGTTTTGTTATGGCGAATTTTTGAAAGTTAAAAAATTAGCCCAAAAATCGAACGGAAATTCCCTACAGAAACTCCATTCGCGAATTTTGAAAACCCGAGATAGCCAAAACGTTGCTCTCGAAGAGAACATCATTTAGAAAAAAAAAGTTTCTCTCTAGGCCCAATTGGACCCGACTTTCATAGGCTCACAGTTCACGAATTTGACACATTTGGGCCGCGACAATTCCCTATAACCGTTGCACCGAATTTCAAACCGCTCACACAGTACTTCCCATTGAGACACATGAACAATCCCCCGCAAGCGTTTTCTCGTAGCTCAATTTTTGACCCCGGCGCAAGCGTCCGAAATTTCGATGGGGGTCACGGAAGTGGGCCAAATTTTAACCCCCCATATCTCGGGCCCTAATTGTCCGATCGACTTGAAATTTGAAACGTGGCCTAAAAGGGTTTCGGCCTTCCTCACCATGCTCGCCAATCGCGGCTCACCATGGGGGGTCCAGGCCTTTTCGCCGTAATGTTAAAACAAAAACTCGCGAATATCTCCGAAACGGTTCGATAGAATGTCGCAAATTTTGGTGTGAAAGGGCTCTCTATTTTTACCTACAAACACTCCAAATTTGGTGGTTCTAGCTTCCATAGTTTTTTTATGGCGAATTTTTGAATGTTTAAAAAATAGCCCAAAACTCGAACGGAAATTCCCTACAGAAACTCCATTCGCGAATTTTAAAAATCCGAGATAGCCAAAATGTTGCTCTCGAAGAGTACATCAATTTAAAATAAAGTTTCTCTCTAGGCCCAATAGGACCCGACATTCATAGGGTCAAAGTTCACGAATTTGACACATTTCGGCCGCGACAATTCCCTATAACCGTTGCACCGAATTTCAAACCGCTCACACAGTACTTCCCATTGAGACACATGAACAATCACCGGCAAGCGTTTTCTCGTAGCTCAAATTTGACCCCGGCGCAAGCGTCCGAAATTTCGATGGGGTCACGGAAATGGGCCAAATTTTGACCCCCGATATCTCGGGCCCTAATTGTCCGATCGACTTGAAATTTGAAACGTGGCCTAACAGTGTTTCGGCCTTCCTCCCCATGCTCGCCAATCGCGGCTCACCATGGGGGTTCCGGGCCTTTACGCCGTAATGTTAAAACAAAAACTCGCGAATATCTCCGAAACGGTTCGATAGAATGTCGCAAATTTTGGTGTTAAAGGGCTCCCTATTTTTACCTACAAACCCTCCAAATTTGGTGGTCCTAGCTTCCATAGTTTTTTATGGCGAATTTTTGAAGGTTTAAAGAATAGCCCAAAAATCGAACGGAAATTCCCTACAGAATTTCCATTAGCGAATTTTAAAAATCCGAGATAGCCAAAATGTTGCTCTCGAAGAGTACATGAATTTAAAAAAAAAGTTTCTCTATAGGCCCGAAGGTCCCGACTTTCATAAGGTCAAAGTTCACGAATTTGACACATTTCGGCCGCGACAATTCCCTATAACCGTTGCACCGAATTTCAAACCGCTCACACAGTACTTCCCATTGAGACACATGAACAATCCCCCGCAAGCGTTTTCTCGTAGCTCAATTTTTGACCCCGGCGCAAGCGTCCGAAATTTCGATAGGGTGACGGAAATGGGCCAAATTTTGACCCCCCATATCTCCGGCCCTAATTGTCCGATCGACTTGAAATTTGAAACGTGGCCTAACAGGGTTTCGGCCTTCGTCTCCATGCTCGCCAATTGCGGCTCACCATGGGGGTCCGGGTCTTTTCGCCGTAAGGTTAAAACAAAAACACGCGAATATCTCCGAAACGGTTCCATATATTGTCGCAAATTTTGGTGTGAAAGGGTTCCCTATTTTTACCTACAAACCCTCCAAATTTGTGGTCCTAGCTTCCATAGTTTTTTTATGGCGAATTTTTGAATGTTTAAAAAATAGCCCAAAAATCGAACGGAAATTCCCTACAGAAACTCCATTCGCCAATTTTGAAAATCCGAGATAGCCAAAACGTTGCTCTCGAAGAGTACATCATTTAGAAAAAAAAAGTTTCTCTCTAGGCCCAATTGGACCCGACTTTCATAGGGTCAAAGTTCACGAATTTGACACATTTGGGCCGCGACAATTCCCTATAACCGTTGCACCGAATTTCAAACCGCTCACACAGTACTTCCCATTGAGACACATGAACAATCACCGGCAAGCGTTTTCTCGTAGCTCAAATTTGTCCCCGGCGCAAGCGTCCGAAATTTCGATGGGGGTCACGGAAATGGGCCAAATTTTAACCCCCCATATCTCGGGCCCTAATTGTCCGATCGACTTGAAATTTGAAACGTGCCCTAACAGAGTTTCGGCCTTCCTCCCCATGCTCGCCAATCGCGGCTCACCATGGGGGGTCCAGGCCTTTTCGCCGTAATGTTAAAACAAAAACTCGCGAATATCTCCGAAACGGTTCGATAGAATGTCGCAACTTTTGGTGTGAAAGGGCTCCCTATTTTTACCTACAAACCGTCCAAATTTGGTGGTCCTAGCTTCCATAGTATATTTATGGCGAATTTTTGAAAGTTTAAAAAATAGCCCAAAAATCGAACGGAAATTCCCTACAGAAACTCCATTCGCGAAATTTGAAAATCCGAGATAGCCAAAACGTTGCTCTCGAAGAGTACATCAATTTAAAAAAAAAGTTCTCTCTAGGACCGAAGGTCCCGACTTTCATAGGGTCAAAGTTCACGAATTTGACACATTTCGGCCGCGACAATTCCCTATAACCGTTGCACCGAATTTCAAACCGCTCACACAGTACTTCCCATTGAGGCACATGAACATTCTCCCGCAAGCGTTTTCTCGTAGCTCAATTTTTGACCCTGGCGCAAGCGTCCGAAATTTCGATGGGGTCACGGAAATGGGCCAAAACTTGACCCCCATATCTCGGGCCCTAATTGTCCGATCGACTTGAAATTTGAAACGTGGCCTAAAAGGGTTTCGGCCTTCCTCCCCATGCTCGCCAATCGCGGCTCACCATGGGGGGTCCAGGCCTTTTCGCCGTAATGTTAAAACAAAAACTTGCGAATATCTCCGAAACGGTTCGATAGAATGTCGCAAATTTTGGTGTGAAAGGGCTCTCTATTTTTACCTACAAACACTCCAAATTTGGTGGTTCTAGCTTCCATAGTTTTTTTATGGCGAATTTTTGAAGGTTTAAAAAATAGCCCAAAACTCGAACGGAAATTCCCTACAGAAACTCCATTCGCGAATTTTAAAAATCCGAGATAGCCAAAATGTTGCTCTCGAAGAGTACATCAATTTAAAATAAAGTTTCTCTCTAGGCCCGAAGGTCCCGACTTTCATAAGGTCAAAGTTCACGAATTTGACACATTTCGGCCGCGACAATTCCCTATAACCGTTGCACCGAATTTCAAACCGCTCACACAGTACTTCCCATTGAGACACATGAACAATCACCGGCAAGCGTTTTCTCGTAGCTCAAATTTGACCCCGGCGCAAGCGTCCGAAATTTCGATGGGGTCACGGAAATGGGCCAAATTTTGACCCCCGATATCTCGGCCCTAATTGTCCGATCGACTTGAAATTTGAAACGTGGCCTAACAGTGTTTCGGCCTTCCTCCCCATGCTCGCCAATCGCGGCTCACCATGGGGGTTCCGGGCCTTTACGCCGTAATGTTAAAACAAAAACTCGCGAATATCTCCGAAACGGTTCGATAGAATGTCGCAAATTTTGGTGTTAAAGGGCTCCCTATTTTTACCTACAAACCCTCCAAATTTGGTGGTCCTAGCTTCCATAGTTTTTTATGGCGAATTTTTGAAGTTTTAAAGAATAGCCCAAAAATCGAACGGAAATTCCCTACAGAAATTCCATTCGCGAATTTTAAAAATCCGAGATAGCCAAAATGTTGCTCTCGAAGAGTACATGAATTTAAAAAAAAAGTTTCTCTATAGGCCCGAAGGTCCCGACTTTCATAAGGTCAAAGTTCACGAATTTGACACATTTCGGCCGCGACAATTCTCTATAACCGTTGCACCGAATTTCAAACCGCTCACACAGTACTTCCCATTGAGACACATGAACAATCCCCCGCAAGCGTTTTCTCGTAGCTCAAATTTGACCCCGGCGCAAGCGTCCGAAATTTCGATGGGGTCACGGAAATGATCACTAAAATGGGCCAAACTTTGACCCCCTATATCTCGGGCCCTAATTGTCCGATCGACTGGAAATTTGAATCGTCGCCTAACAGGGTTTCGGCCTTCCTCCCCATGCTCGCCAATCGCGGCTCACCATGGGGGGTCGAGGCCTTTTCGCCGTAATGTTAAAACAAAAACTCGCGAATATCTCCGAAACGGTTCGATAGAATGTCGCAAATTTTGGTGTGAAAGGGCTCTCTATTTTTACCTACAAACACTCCAAATTTGGTGGTTCTAGCTTCCATAGTTTTTTTATGGCGAATTTTTGAAGGTTTAAAAAATAGCCCAAAACTCGAACGGAAATTCCCTACAGAAACTCCATTCGCGAATTTTAAAAATCCGAGATAGCCAAAATGTTGCTCTCGAAGAGTACATCAATTTAAAATAAAGTTTCTCTCTAGGCCCAATAGGACCCGACTTTCATAGGGTCAAAGTTCACGAATTTGACACATTTCGGCCGCGACAATTCCCTATAACCGTTGCACCGAATTTCAAACCGCTCACACAGTACTTCCCATTGAGACACATGAACAATCACCGGCAAGCGTTTTCTCGTAGCTCAAATTTGACCCCGGCGCAAGCGTCCGAAATTTCGATGGGGTCACGGAAATGATCACTAAAATGGGCCAAACTTTGACCCCCCATATCTCGGGCCCTAATTGTCCGATCGACAGGAAATTTGAATCGTCGCCTAACAGGGTTTCGGCCTTCCTCCCCATGCTCGCCAATCGCTGGTCACCATGGGGGGTCCGGGCCTTTTCGCCGTAAATTTAAAACAAAATCTCGCGAATATCTCCGAAACGGTTCGATAGAATGTCGCAAATTTTGGTGTGAAAGGGCTCCCTATTTTTACCTACAAACCCTCCAAATCTGTGGTCCTAGCTTCCATAGTTTTTTTATGGCGAATTTTTGAATGTTTAAAAAATAGCCCAAAAATCGAACGGAAATTCCCTACAGAAACACCATTCGCGAATTTTGAAAATCCGAGATAGCCAAAACGTTGCTCTCGAAGAGTACATCAATTTTAAAAAAAAGTTTCTCTCTAGGCCCAATAGGACCCGACTTTCATAGGGTCAAAGTTCACGAATTTGACACATTTCGGCCGCGACAATTCCCTATAGCCGTTGCACCGAATTTCAAACTGCTCACACATTACTTCCCATTGAGACACATGAACAATCCCCCGCAAGCGTTTTCTCGTAGCTCAATTTTTGATCCCGGGGCAAGCGTCCGAAATTTCGATAGGGTCACGGAAATGGGCCAAAATTTGACCCCCCCATATCTCGGGCCCTAATTGCCCGATCGACTTGAAATTTAAAACGTGGCCTAACAGGGTTTCGGCCTTCCTCCCCATGCTCGCCAATCGCGGCTCACCATGGGGGGTCCAGGCCTTTTCGCCGTAATGTTAAAACAAAAACTCGCGAATATCTCCGAAACGGTTCGATAGAATGTCGCAACTTTTGGTGTGAAAGGGCTCCCTATTTTTACCTACAAACCGTCCAAATTTGGTGGTCCTAGCTTCCATAGTATTTTTACAGCGAATTTTTGAAAGTTTAAAAAATAGCCCAAAAATCGAACGGAAATTCCCTACAGAAACTCCATTCGCGAATTTTGAAAATCCGAGATAGCCAAAACGTTGCTCTCGAAGAGTACATCAATTTAAAAAAAAGTTTCTCTCTAGGCCCGAAGGTCCCGACTTTCATAGGGTCAAAGTTCACGAATTTGACACATTTCGGCCGCGACAATTCCCTATAACCGTTGCACCGAGTTTCAAACTGCTCACACAGTACTTCCGATTGAGACACATGAACAATCCCCCGCAAGCGCTTTCTCGTAGCTCAAATTTTGATCCCGGGGCAAGCGTCCGAATTTCGATGGGGTCACGGAAATGGGCCAAACTTTGACCCCCCCATATCTCGGGCCCTAATTGTCCGATCGACTTGAAATTTGAATCGTCGCCTAACAGGGTTTCGGCCTTCCTCCCCATGCTCGCCAATCGCTGGTCACCATGGGGGGTCCGGGCCTTTTCGCCGTAAATTTAAAACAAAATCTCGCGAATATCTCCGAAACGGTTCGATAGAATGTCGCAAATTTTGGTGTGAAAGGGCTCCCTATTTTTACCTAAAAACCCTCCAAATTTGGTGGTCCTAGCTTCCACAGTTTTTTTATGGCGAATTTTTGAACGTTTAAAGAATAGCCCAAAAATCGAACGGAAATTCCCTACAGAAATTCCATTCGCGAATTTTAAAAATCCGAGATAGCCAAAATGTTGCTCTCGAAGAGTACATAATTTAGAAAAAAAAAGTTTCTCTCTAGGCCCAATTGGACCCGACTTTCATAGGGTCAAAGTTCACGAATTTGACACATTTGGGCCGCGACAATTCCCTATAACCGTTTCACCGAATTTCAAACCGCTCACACACTACTTCCCATTGAGACACATGAACAATCCCCCGCAAGCGTTTTCTCGTAGCTCAATTTTTGACCCCGGCGCAAGCGTCCGAAATTTCGATGGTGTCACGGAAATGATCACGAAAATGGGCCAAACTTTGACCCCCCATATCTCGGGCCCTAATTGTCCGATCGACTGGAAATTTGAAACGTGGCCTAACAGGGTTTCGGCCTTCCTCCCCATGCTCGCCAATCGCTGGTCACCATGGGGGTCCAGGCCTTTTCGCCGTAATGTTAAAACAAAAACTCGCGAATATCTCCGAAACGGTTCCATATATTGTCGCAAATTTTGGTGTGAAAGGGCTCCCTATTTTTACCTACAAACCCTCCAAATTTGTGGTCCTAGCTTCCATAGTTTTTTTATGGCGAATTTTTGAACGTTTAAAGAATAGCCCAAAAATCGAACGGAAATTCCCTACAGAAATTCCATTCGCGAATTTTAAAAATCCGAGATAGCCAAAATGTTGCTCTCGAAGAGTACATCAATTTAAAAAAAAAGTTTCTCTCTAGGCCCGAAGGTCCCGACTTTCATAGGGTCAAAGTTCACGAATTTGACACATTTCGGCCGCGACAATTCCCTATAACCGTTGCACCGAATTTCAAACCGCTCACACAGTACGTCCCATTGAGACACATGAACAATCCCCCGCAAGCGTTTTCTCGTAGCTCAATTTTTGACCCCGGCGCAAGCGTCCGAAATTTCGATGGTGTCACGGAAATGATCACGAAAATGGGCCAAACTTTGACCCCCCATATCTCGGGTCCTAATTGTCCGATAGACTGGAAATTTGAAACGTGGCCTAACAGGGTTTCGGCCTTCGTCGCCATGTTCGCCAATCGCGGCTCACCATGGGGGTCCAGGCCTTTTCGCCGTAATGTTAAAACAAAAACTCGCGAATATCTCCGAAACGGTTCCATATATTGTCGCAAATTTTGGTGTGAAAGGGTTCCCTATTTTTACCTACAAACCCTCCAAATTTGTGGTCCTAGCTTCCATAGTTTTTTTATGGCGAATTTTTGAATGTTTAAAGAATAGCCCAAAAATCGAACGGAAATTCCCTACAGAAACTCCATTCGCCAATTTTGAAAATCCGAGATAGCCAAAACGTTGCTCTCGAAGAGTACATCAATTTAAAAAAAAAGTTTCTCTCTAGGCCCAATAGGACCCGACTTTCATAGGGTCAAAGTTCACGAATTTGACACATTTCGGCCGCGACAATTCCCTATAACCGTTGCACCGAATTTCAAACCGCTCGCACAGTACTTCCCATTGAGACACATGAACAATCCCCCGCAAGCGTTTTCTCGTAGCTCAATTTTTGACCCTGGCGCAAGCGTCCGAAATTTCGATGGGGTCACGAAAATGGGCCAAACTTTGACCCCCCATATCTCGGGCCCTAATTGTCCGATCGACTTGAAATTTGAAACGTGGCCTAACAGGATTTCGGCCTTCCTGCCTATGCTCGCCAATCGCTGGTCACCATGGGGGGTCCCAGCCTTTTCGCCGTAATGTTAAAACAAAAACTCGCGAATATCTCCGAAACGGTTCGATAGAATGTCGCAAATTTTGGCGTGAAAGGGCTCTCTATTTTTACCTACAAACACTCCAAATTTGGTGGTTCTAGCTTCCATAGTTTTTTTATGGCGAATTTTTGAAGGTTTAAAAAATAGCCCAAAACTCGAACGGAAATTCCCTACAGAAACTCCATTCGCGAATTTTAAAAATCCGAGATAGCCAAAATGTTGCTCTCGAAGAGTACATCAATTTAAAATAAAGTTTCTCTCTAGGCCCAATAGGACCCGACTTTCATAGGGTCAAAGTTCACGAATTTGACACATTTGGGCCGCGACAATTCCCTATAACCGTTGCACCGAATTTCAAACCGCTCAAACACTACTTCCCATTGAGACACATGAACAATCCCCCGCAAGCGTTTTCTCGTAGCTCAATTTTTGACCCTGGCGCAAGCGTCCGAAATTTCGATGGGGTCACGAAAATGGGCCAAACTTTGACCCCCCATATCTCGGGCCCTAATTGTCCGATCGACTTGAAATTTGAAACGTGGCCTAACAGGATTTCGGCCTTCCTGCCTATGCTCGCCAATCGCTGGTCACCATGGGGGGTCCCAGCCTTTTCGCCGTAATGTTAAAACAAAAACTCGCGAATATCTCCGAAACGGTTCGATAGAATGTCGCAAATTTTGGCGTGAAAGGGCTCTCTATTTTTACCTACAAACACTCCAAATTTGGTGGTTCTAGCTTCCATAGTTTTTTTATGGCGAATTTTTGAAGGTTTAAAAAATAGCCCAAAACTCGAACGGAAATTCCCTACAGAAACTCCATTCGCGAATTTTAAAAATCCGAGATAGCCAAAATGTTGCTCTCGAAGAGTACATTATTTAGAAAAAAAAAAGTTTCTCTCTAGGCCCAATTGGACGCGACTTTCATAGGGTCAAAGTTCACGAATTTGACACATTTGGGCCGCGACAATTCCCTATAACCGTTGCACCGAATTTCAAACCGCTCAAACACTACTTCCCATTGAGACACATGAACAATCCCCCGCAAGCGTTTTCTCGTAGCTCAATTTTTGACCCCGGCGCAAGCGTCCGAAATTTCGATTGGGTCACGGAAATGATCACGAAAATGGGCCAAACTTTGACCCCCCATATCTCGGGCCCTAATTGTCCGATCGACTTGAAATTTGAAACGTGGCCTAACAGGGTCTCGGCCTTCCTCCCCATGCTCGCCAATCGCTGGTCACCATGGGGGGTCCGGGCCTTTTCGATGTAAATTTAAAACAAAATCTCGCGAATATCTCCGAAACGGTTCGATAGAATGTCGCAACTTTTGGTGTGAAAGGGCTCCCTATTTTTACCTACAAACCGTCCAAATTTGGTGGTCCTAGCTTCCATAGTATTTTTACGGCGAATTTTTGAAAGTTTAAAAAATAGCCCAAAAATCGAACGGAAATTCCCTACAGAAACTCCACTCGCGAATTTTGAAAATCCGAGATAGCCAAAACGTTGCTCTCGAAGAGTACATCAATTTAAAAAAAAAGTTTCTCTCTAGGCCCGAAGGTCCCGACTTTCTTAGGGTCAATATTCACGTAATTGACACATTTCGGCCGCGACAATTCCCTATAACCGTTGCATCGAATTTCAAACCGCTCACACAGTACTTCTCATTGAGACACATGAACAATCCCCCGCAAGCGTTTTCTCGTAGCTCAATTTTTGACCCCGGCGCAAGCGTCCGAACTTCCGATGGGGGTCACGGAAATGGGCCAAAATTTGACCCCCCATATCTCGGGCCCTAATTGTCTGATCGACTTGAAATTTGAAACGTGGCCTAACAGGGTTTCGGCCTTCCTCCCCATGCTCGCCAATCGCGGCTCACCATGGGGGGTCCAGACCTATTCGCCGTAATGTTAAAACAAATACTCGCGAATATCTCCGAAACGGTTCCATAGAATGTCGCAACTTTTGGTGTGAAAAGGTTCCCTCTTTTTACCTACAAACCCTCCAAATTCGGTGGTCCTAGCTTCCATAGTTTTTTTATGGCGAATTTTTGAATGTTTAAAAAATAGCCCAAAAATCGAACGGAAATTCCCTACAGAAACTCCATTCGCGAATTTTTAAAATCCGAGATAGCCAAAACGTTGCTCTCGAAAAGTACATCAATTTAAAAAAAAAGTTTCTCTCTAGGCCCGAAGGTCCCGACTTTCATAGGGTCAAAGTTCACGAATTTGACACATTTCGGCCGCGACAATTCCCTATAACCGTTGCACCGAATTTCAAACCGCTCACACAGTACTTCCCATTGAGACACATGAACAATGCCCCGCAAGCGTTTTCTCGTAGCTCAATTTTTGACCCCGGCGCAAGCGTCCGAAATTTCGATGGTGTCACGGAAATGATCACGAAAATGGGCCAAACTTTGACCCCCCATATCTCGGGCCCTAATTGTCCGATCGACTGGAAATTTGAAACGTGGCCTAACAGGGTTTCGGCCTTCGTCCCCATGTTCGCCAATCGCGGCTCACCATGGGGGTCCAGGCCTTTTCGCCGTAATGTTAAAACAAAAACTCGCGAATATCTCCGAAAGGGTTCGATAGAATGTCGCAAATTTTGGTGTGAAAGGGCTCCCTATTTTCACCTACAAACCCTCCAAATTTGGTGGTCCTAGCTTCCATAGTTTTATTATGGCGAAATTTTGAAGGTTTAAAAAATAGCCCAAAAATCGAACGGAAATTCCCTACAGAAACTCCATTCGCGAATTTTGAAAATCCGAGATAGCCAAAACGTTGCTCTCGAAAAGTACATCAATTTAAAAAAAAAGTTTCTCTCTAGGCCCGAAGGTCCCGACTTTCATAGGGTCAAAGTTCACGAATTTGACACATTTCGGCCGCGACAATTCCCTATAACCGTTGCACCGAATTTCAAACCGCTCACACAGTACTTCCCATTGAGACACATGAACAATGCCCCGCAAGCGTTTTCTCGTAGCTCAATTTTTGACCCCGGCGCAAGCGTCCGAAATTTCGATGGGGTCACGGAAATGATCACGAAAATGGGCCAAACTTTGACCCCCCATATCTCGGGCCCTAATTGTCCGATCGACTGGAAATTTGAAACGTGGCCTAACAGGGTTTCAGCCTTCGTCCCCATGTTCGCCAATCGCGGCTCACCATGGGGGTCCAGACCTTTTCGCCGTAATGTTAAAACAAAAACTCGCGAATATCTCCGAAACGGTTCGATAGAATGTCGCAAATTTTGGTGTGAAAGGGCTCCCTATTTTCACCTACAAACCCTCCAAATTTGGTGGTCCTTGCTTCCATAGTTTTATTATGGCGAAATTTTGAAGGTTTAAAAAATAGCCCAAAAATCGAACGGACATTCCCTACAGAAACTCCATTCGCGAATTTTAAAAATCCGAGATATCCAAAATGTTGCTCTCGAAGAGTACATCAATTTAAAAAAAAAGTTTCTCTCTAGGACCCGACTTTCATAGGGTCAAAGTTCACGAATTTGACACATTTTGGCCGCGACAATTCCCTATAACCGTTGCACCGAATTTCAAACCGCTACACAGTACTTCCCATTGAGACACATGAACAATCCCTCGCAAGCGTTTACTTGTAGCTCAATTTTTGACCCCGGCGCAAGCGTCCGAAATTTCGATGGGGTCACGGAAATGGGCCAAAATTTGACCCCCCATATCTCGGGCCCTAATTGTCCGATCGACTTCAAATTTGAAACGTGGCCTAACAGGGTTTCGGCCTTCCTCCACATGCTCGCCAATCGCGGCTCACCATGGGGGGTCTGAGCCTTTTCGCCGTAATGTTAAAACAAAAACTCGCGAATATCTCCGAAACGGTTCGATAGAATGTCGCAAATGTTGGTGTGAAAGGGCTCCCTATTTTTACCTACAAACCCTCAAATTTGGTGGTGATAGCTTCCATAGTTTTTTTATGGCGAATTTTTTAAGGTTTAAAAAATAGCCCAAAAATCGAACGGAAATTCCCTACAGAAACTCCATTCGCGAATTTTAAAAATCCGAGATAGCCAAAATGTTGCTCTCGAAGAGTACATCAATTTAGAAAAAAAAAGTTTCTCTCTAGGCCCAATAGGACCCGACTTTCATAGGGTCAAAGTTCACGAATTTGACACATTTCGGTCGCGACAGTTCCCTATAGCCGTTGCACCGAATTTCAAACTGCTCACACAGTACTTCCCATTGAGACACATGAACAATCCCCCGCAAGCGTTTTCTCATAGCTCAATTTTTGATCACGGGGCAAGCGTCCGAAATTTCGATGGGGTCACGGAAATGGGCCAAACTTTGCCCCCCCATATCTCGGGCCCTAATTGTCCGATCGACTGGACATTTGAAACGTGGCCTAACAGGGTTTCAGCCTTCGTCCCCATGTTCGCCAATCGCGGCTCACCATGGGGGTCCAGGCCTTTTCGCCGTAATGTTAAAACAAAAACTCGCGAATATCTCCGAAACGGTTCGATAGAATGCCGCAAATTTTGGTGTAAAAGGGCTCCCTACAAACCCTCCAAATTTGGTGGTCCTAGCTTCCATAGTTTTATTATGGCGAATTTTTGAAGGTTTAAAAAATAGCCCAAAAATCGAACGGAAATTCCCTACAGAAACTCCATTCGCGAATTTTGAAAATCCGAGATAGCCAAAACGTTGCTCTCGAAGACTACATCAATTTAAAAAAAAAGTTTCTCTCTAGGCCCGAAGGTCCCGACTTTCATAGGGTCAAAGTTCACGAATTTGACACATTTCGGCCGCGACAGTTCCCTATAGCCGTTGCACCGAATTTCAAACTGCTCACACAGTACTTCCCATTGAGACACATGAACAATCCCCCGCAAGCGTTTTCTCGTAGCTCAATTTTTGATCCCGGGGCAAGCGTCCGAAATTTCGATGGGGTCACGGAAATGGGCCAAACTTTGACCCCCCATATCTCGGGCCCTAATTGTCCGATCGACTTGAAATTTGAAACGTGGCCTAACAGGGTTTCGGCCTTCCTCCCCATGCTCGCCAATCGCTGGTCACCATGGGGGGTCCGGGCCTTTTCGCCGTAAATTTAAAACAAAAACTCGCGAATATCTCCGAAACGGTTCGATAGAATGTCGCAAATTTTGGTGTGAAAGGGCTCCCTATTTTCACCTACAAACCCTCCAAATTTGGTGGTCCTAGCTTCCATAGTTTTATTATGGCGAAATTTTGAAGGTTTAAAAAATAGCCCAAAAATCGAACGGAAATTCCCTACAGAAACTCCATTCGCGAATTTTAAAAATCCGAGATATCCAAAATGTTGCTCTCGAAGAGTACATCAATTTAAAAAAAAAGTTTCTCTCTAGGACCCGACTTTCATAGGGTCAAAGTTCACGAATTTGACACATTTCGGCCACGACAATTCCCTATAACCGTTGCACCGAATTTCAAACCGCTACACAGTACTTCCCATTGAGACACATGAAAAATCCCCCGCAAGCGTTTACTTGTAGCTCAATTTTTGACCCCGGCGCAAGGGTCCGAAATTTCGATGGGGTCACGGAAATGGGCCAAATTTTGACCCCCCATATCTCGGGCCCTAATTGTCCGATCGACTTCAAATTTGAAACGTGGTCTAACAGGGTTTCGGCCTTCCTCCACATGCTCGCCAATCGCAGCTCACCATGGGGGGTCCGAGCCTTTTCGCCGTAATGTTAAAACAAAAAGTCGCGAATATCTCCGAAACGGTTCGATAGAATGTCGCAAATGTTGGTGTGAAAGGGCTCCCTATTTT
This sequence comes from Stegodyphus dumicola, assembly GCF_044657685.1. NCBI lineage: Eukaryota > Metazoa > Arthropoda > Arachnida > Araneae > Eresidae > Stegodyphus > Stegodyphus dumicola. Next base: position 2,436,990 of record NC_140770.1, read on the forward strand.
TACCTACAAACCCTCAAATTTGGTGGTGATAGCTTCCATAGTTTTTTTATGGCGAATTTTTTAAGTTTTAAGAAATAGCCCAAAAATCGAACGGAAATTCCCTACAGAAACTCCATTCGCGAATTTTAAAAATCCGAGATAGCCAAAATGTTGCTCTCGAAGAGTATATCAATTTAGAAACAAAAAGTTTCTCTCTAGGCCCAATAGGACCCGACTTTCATAGGGTCAAAGTTCACGAATTTGACACATTTCGGCCGCGACAGTTCCCTATAGCCGTTGCACCGAATTTCAAACTGCTCACACAGTACTTCCCATTGAGACACATGAACAATCCCCCGCAAGCGTTTTCTCGTAGCTCAATTTTTGACCCCGGGGCAAGCGTCCGAAATTTCGATGGGGTCACGGAAATGGGCCAAATTTTGACCCCCCATATCTCGGGCCCTAATTGTCCGATCGACTTCAAATTTGAAACGTGGCCTAACAGGGTTTCGGCCTTCGTCCCCATGCTCGCCAATTGCGGCTCACCATCGGGGTCCGGGCCTTTTCGCCGTAAGGTTAAAACAAAATCTCGCGAATATCTCCGAAACAGTTCCATGTATTGTGGCAAATTTTGGTGTGAAAGGGTTCCCTATTTTTACCTACAAACCCTCCAAATTTGTGGTCCTAGCTTCCATAGTTTTTTTATGGCGAATTTTTGAATGTTTAAAAATAGCCCAAAAATCGAACGGAAATTCCCTACAGAAACTCCATTCGGCAATTTTGAAAATCCGAGATAGCCAAAACGTTGCTCTCGAAGAGTACATCAATTTAAAAAAAAAGTTTCTCTCTAGGCCCAATAGGACCCGACTTTCATAGGGTCAAAGTTCACGAATTTGACACATTTCGGCCGCGACAGTTCCCTATAGCCGTTGCACCGAATTTCAAACTGCTCACACAGTACTTCCCATTGAGACACATGAACAATCCCCCGCAAGCGTTTTCTCGTAGCTCAATTTTTGATCCCGGGCCAAGCGTCCGAAATTTCGATGGGGTCACGGAAATGGGCCAAATTTTGACCCCCCCATATCTCGGGCCCTAATTGTCCGATCGACTTGAAATTTGAAACGTGGCCTAACAGGGATTCGGCCTTCCTCCCCATGCTCGCCAATCGCTGGTCACCATGGGGGGTCCAGGCCTTTTCGCTGTAATGTTAAAACAAAAACTCGCGAATATCTCCGAAACGGTTCGATAGAATGTCGCAACTTTTGGTGTGAAAGGGCTCGCTATTTTTACCTACAAACCATCCAAATTTGGTGGTCCTAGCTTCCATAGTATTTTTATGGCGAATTTTTGAAAGTTTAAAAAATAGCCCAAAAATCGAACGGAAATTCCCTACAGAAACTCCATTCGCGAATTTTGAAAATCCGAGATAGCCAAAACGTTGCTCTCGAAGAGTACATCAATTTAAAAAAAAAAGTTTCTCTCTAGGCCCGAAGGTCCCGAGTTTCATAGGGTCAAAGTTCACGAATTTGACACATTTCGGCCGCGACAATTCCCTATAACCGTTGCACCGAATTTCAAACCGCTCACACAGTACTTCCCATTGAGACACATGAACAATCACCGGCAAGCGTTTTCTCGTAGCTCAAATTTGACCCCGGCGCAAGCGTCCCAAATTTCGATGGGGGTCACGGAAATGGGCCAAACTTTGACCCCCCATATCTCGGGCCCTAATTGTCCGATCGACTTCAAATTTGAAACGTGGCCTAACAGGGTTTCGGCCTTCGTCCCCATGTTCGCCAATCGCGGCTCACCATGGGGGGTCCAGGCCTTTTCGCTGTAATGTTAAAACAAAAACTCGCAAATATCTCCGAAACGGTTCGATAGAATGTCGCAACTTTTGGTGTGAAACGGCTCCCTATTTTTACCTACAAACCGTCCAAATTTGGTGGTCCTAGCTTCCATAGTATTTTTATGGCGAATTTTTGAATGTTTAAAAAATAGCCCAAAAATCGAACGGAAATTCCCTACAGAAACTCCATTCGCGAATTTTAAAAATCCGAGATAGCCAAAATGTTGCTCTCGAAGAGTACATCAATTTAGAAAAAAAAAGTTTCTCTCTAGGCCCAATTGGACCCGACTTTCATAGGGTCAAAGTTCACGAATTTGACACATTTCGGCCGCGACAATTCCCTATAACCGTTGCACCGAATTTCAAACCGCTCACACAGTACTTCCCATTGAGGCACATGAACATTCCCCCGCAAGCGTTTTCTCGTAGCTCAATTTTTGACCCTGGTGCAGGCGTCCGAAATTTCGATGGGGTCACGGAAATGGGCCAAATTTTGACCCCCCATATCTCGGGCCCTAATTGTCCGATCGACTTGAAATTTGAAACGTGGCCTAACAGGGTTTCGGCCTTCCTCCACATGCTCGCCAATCGCGGCTCACCATGGGGGTTCCGAGCCTTTTCGCCGTAATGTTAAAACAAAAACTCGCGAATATCTCCGAAACGGTTCGATAGAATGTCGCAAATGTTGGTGTGAAAGGGCTCCCTATTTTTACCTACAAACCCTCCAAATTTGGTGGTCCTAGCTTCCATAGTTTTTTTATGGCGAATTTTTGAAAGTTTAAAGAATAGCCCAAAAATCGAACGGAAATTCCCTACAGAAATTCCATTCGCGAATTTTAAAAATCCGAGATAGCCAAAATGTTGCTCTCGAAGAGTACATCAATTTAGAAAAAAAAAGTTTCTCTCTAGACCCAATTGGACCCGACTTTCATAGGGTCAAAGTTCACGAATTTGACACATTTCGGCCGCGACAATTCCCTATAACCGTTGCATCGAATTTCAAACCACTCACACAGTACTTCTCATTGAGACACATGAACAATCCCCCGCAAGCGTTTTCTCGTAGCTCAATTTTTGACCCCGGCGCAAGCGTCCGAAATTTCGATGGGGGTCACGGAAATGGGCCAAACTTTGACCCCCCATATCTCGGGCCCTAATTGTCTGATCGACTTGAAATTTGAAACGTGGCCTAACAGGGTTTCGGCCTTCCTCCCCATGCTCGCCAATCGCGGCTCACCATGGGGGGTCCAGACCTTTTCGCCGTAATGTTAAAACAAAAACTCGCGAATATCTCCGAAACGGTTCAATAGAATGTCGCAACTTTTGGTGTGAAAGGGCTCCCTCTTTTTACCTAAAAACCCTCCAAATTTGGTGGTCCTAGCTTCCATAGTTTTTTTATGGCGAATTTTTGAAAGTTTAAAAAATAGCCCAAAAATCGAACGGAAATTCCCTACAGAAACTCCATTCGCGAATTTTAAAAATCCGAGATATCCAAAATGTTGCTCTCGAAGAGTACATCAATTTTAAAAAAAAGTTTCTCTCTAGGACCCGACTTTCATAGGGTCAAAGTTCACGAATTTGACACATTTCGGCCGCGACAATTCCCTAAAACCGTTGCACCGAATTTCAAACCGCTACACAGTACTTCCCATTGAGACACATGAACAATCCCCTGCAAGCGTTTACTTGTAGCTCAATTTTTGACCCCGGCGCAAGCGTCCGAAATTTCGATGGGGTCACGGAAATGGGCCAAATTTTGACCCCCCATATCTCGGGCCCTAATTGTCCGATCGACTTCAAATTTGAAACGTGGCCTAACAGGGTTTCGGCCTTCCTCCACATGCTCGCCAATCGCGGCTCACCATGGGGGGTCCGAGCCTTTTCGCCGTAATGTTAAAACAAAAACTCGCGAATATCTCCGAAACGGTTCGATAGAATGTCGCAAATGTTGGTGTGAAAGGGCTCCCTATTTTTACCTACAAACCCTCAAATTTGGTGGTGATAGCTTCCATAGTTTTTTTTATGGCGAATTTTTTAAGGTTTAAAAAATAGCCCAAAAATCGAACGGAAATTCCCTACAGAAACTCCATTCGGCAATTTTGAAAATCCGAGATAGCCAAAACGTTGCTCTCGAAGAGTACATCAATTTAAAAAAAAAAGTTTCTCTCTAGGCCCAATAGGACCCGACTTTCATAGGGTCAAAGTTCACGAATTTGACACATTTCGGCCGCGACAGTTCCCTATAGCCGTTGCACCGAATTTCAAACTGCTCACACAGTACTTCCCATTGAGACACATGAACAATCCCCCGCAAGCGTTTTCTCGTAGCTCAATTTTTGATCCCGGGCCAAGCGTCCGAAATTTCGATGGGGTCACGGAAATGGGCCAAATTTTGACCCCCCATATCTCGGGCCCTAATTGTCCGATCGACTTGAAATTTGAAACGTGGCCTAACAGGGATTCGGCCTTCCTCCCCATGCTCGCCAATCGCTGGTCACCATGGGGGGTCCAGGCCTTTTCGCTGTAAAGTTAAAACAAAAACTCGCGAATATCTCCGAAACGGTTCGATAGAATGTCGCAACTTTTGGTGTGAAAGGGCTCCCTATTTTTACCTACAAACCATCCAAATTTGGTGGTCCTAGCTTCCATAGTATTTTTATGGCGAATTTTTGAATGTTTAAAAAATAGCCCAAAAATCGAACGGAAATTCCCTACAGAAACTCCATTCGCGAATTTTGAAAATCCGAGATAGCCAAAACGTTGCTCTCGAAGAGTACATCAATTTAAAAAAAAAAGTTTCTCTCTAGGCCCGAAGGTCCCGAGTTTCATAGGGTCAAAGTTCACGAATTTGACACATTTCGCCCGCGACAATTCCCTATAACCGTTGCACCGAATTTCAAACCGCTCACACAGTACTTCCCATTGAGACACATGAACAATCCCCCGTAAGCGTTTTCTCGTAGCTCAATTTTTGACCCCGGCGCAAGCGTCCGAAATTTAGATGGGGTCACGAAAATGGGCCAAACTTTGACCCCCCATATCTCGGGCCCTAATTGTCCGATCGACTTGAAATTTGAAACGTGGCCTAACAGGGTTTCGGCCTTCCTCCCCATGCTGCCCAATCGCGGCTCACCATGGGGGTCCAGGCCTTTTCGCCGTAATGTTAAAACAAAAGCTCGCGAATATCTCCGAAACGGTTCGATAGAATGTCGCAAATGTTGGTGTGAAAGGGCTCCCTATTTTTACCTACAAACCCTCAAATTTGGTGGTGATAGCTTCCATAGTTTTTTTTATGGCGAATTTTTTAAGGTTTAAAAAACAGCCCAAAAATCGAACGGAAATTCCCTACAGAAACTCCATTCGCGAATTTTAAAAATCCGAGATAGCCAAAATGTTGGTCTCGAAGAGTATATCAATTTAGAAAAAAAAAAGTTTCTCTCTAGGCCCAATTGGACCCGACTTTCATAGGGTCAAAGTTCACGAATTTGACACATTTCGGCCGCGACAATTCCCTATAACCGTTGCACCGAATTTCAAACCGCTCACACAGTACTTCCCATTGAGACACATGAACAATCACCGGCAAGCGTTTTCTCGTAGCTCAAATTTGACCCCGGCGCAAGCGTCCCAAATTTCGATGGGGGTCACGGAAATGGGCCAAACTTTGACCCCCCATATCTCGGGCCCTAATTGTCCGATCGACTTCAAATTTGAAACGTGGCCTAACAGGGTTTCGGCCTTCGTCCCCATGTTCGCCAATCGCGGCTCACCATGGGGGGTCCAGGCCTTTTCGCTGTAATGTTAAAACAAAAACTCGCAAATATCTCCGAAACGGTTCGATAGAATGTCGCAACTTTTGGTGTGAAACGGCTCCCTATTTTTACCTACAAACCGTCCAAATTTGGTGGTCCTAGCTTCCATAGTATTTTTATGGCGAATTTTTGAATGTTTAAAAAATAGCCCAAAAATCGAACGGAAATTCCCTACAGAAACTCCATTCGCGAATTTTAAAAATCCGAGATAGCCAAAATGTTGCTCTCGAAGAGTACATCAATTTAGAAAAAAAAAGTTTCTCTCTAGACCCAATTGGACCCGACTTTCATAGGGTCAAAGTTCACGAATTTGACACATTTCGGCCGCGACAATTCCCTATAACCGTTGCATCGAATTTCAAACCACTCACACAGTACTTCTCATTGAGACACATGAACAATCCCCCGCAAGCGTTTTCTCGTAGCTCAATTTTTGACCCCGGCGCAAGCGTCCGAAATTTCGATGGGGGTCACGGAAATGGGCCAAACTTTGACCCCCCATATCTCGGGCCCTAATTGTCTGATCGACTTGAAATTTGAAACGTGGCCTAACAGGGTTTCGGCCTTCCTCCCCATGCTCGCCAATCGCGGCTCACCATGGGGGGTCCAGACCTTTTCGCCGTAATGTTAAAACAAAAACTCGCGAATATCTCCGAAACGGTTCAATAGAATGTCGCAACTTTTGGTGTGAAAGGGCTCCCTCTTTTTACCTAAAAACCCTCCAAATTTGGTGGTCCTAGCTTCCATAGTTTTTTTATGGCGAATTTTTGAAAGTTTAAAAAATAGCCCAAAAATCGAACGGAAATTCCCTACAGAAACTCCATTCGCGAATTTCAAAAATCCGAGATATCCAAAATGTTGCTCTCGAAGAGTACATCAATTTTAAAAAAAAGTTTCTCTCTAGGACCCGACTTTCATAGGGTCAAAGTTCACGAATTTGACACATTTCGGCCGCGACAATTCCCTAAAACCGTTGCACCGAATTTCAAACCGCTACACAGTACTTCCCATTGAGACACATGAACAATCCCCTGCAAGCGTTTACTTGTAGCTCAATTTTTGACCCCGGCGCAAGCGTCCGAAATTTCGATGGGGTCACGGAAATGGGCCAAATTTTGACCCCCCATATCTCGGGCCCTAATTGTCCGATCGACTTCAAATTTGAAACGTGGCCTAACAGGGTTTCGGCCTTCCTCCACATGCTCGCCAATCGCGGCTCACCATGGGGGGTCCGAGCCTTTTCGCCGTAATGTTAAAACAAAAACTCGCGAATATCTCCGAAACGGTTCGATAGAATGTCGCAAATGTTGGTGTGAAAGGGCTCCCTATTTTTACCTACAAACCCTCAAATTTGGTGGTGATAGCTTCCATAGTTTTTTTTATGGCGAATTTTTTAAGGTTTAAAAAATAGCCCAAAAATCGAACGGAAATTCCCTACAGAAACTCCATTCGGCAATTTTGAAAATCCGAGATAGCCAAAACGTTGCTCTCGAAGAGTACATCAATTTAAAAAAAAAAGTTTCTCTCTAGGCCCAATAGGACCCGACTTTCATAGGGTCAAAGTTCACGAATTTGACACATTTCGGCCGCGACAGTTCCCTATAGCCGTTGCACCGAATTTCAAACTGCTCACACAGTACTTCCCATTGAGACACATGAACAATCCCCCGCAAGCGTTTTCTCGTAGCTCAATTTTTGATCCCGGGCCAAGCGTCCGAAATTTCGATGGGGTCACGGAAATGGGCCAAATTTTGACCCCCCATATCTCGGGCCCTAATTGTCCGATCGACTTGAAATTTGAAACGTGGCCTAACAGGGATTCGGCCTTCCTCCCCATGCTCGCCAATCGCTGGTCACCATGGGGGGTCCAGGCCTTTTCGCTGTAATGTTAAAACAAAAACTCGCGAATATCTCCGAAACGGTTCGATAGAATGTCGCAACTTTTGGTGTGAAAGGGCTCCCTATTTTTACCTACAAACCATCCAAATTTGGTGGTCCTAGCTTCCATAGTATTTTTATGGCGAATTTTTGAATGTTTAAAAAATAGCCCAAAAATCGAACGGAAATTCCCTACAGAAACTCCATTCGCGAATTTTGAAAATCCGAGATAGCCAAAACGTTGCTCTCGAAGAGTACATCAATTTAAAAAAAAAAGTTTCTCTCTAGGCCCGAAGGTCCCGAGTTTCATAGGGTCAAAGTTCACGAATTTGACACATTTCGCCCGCGACAATTCCCTATAACCGTTGCACCGAATTTCAAACCGCTCACACAGTACTTCCCATTGAGACACATGAACAATCCCCCGTAAGCGTTTTCTCGTAGCTCAATTTTTGACCCCGGCGCAAGCGTCCGAAATTTAGATGGGGTCACGAAAATGGGCCAAACTTTGACCCCCCCATATCTCGGGCCCTAATTGTCCGATCGACTTGAAATTTGAAACGTGGCCTAACAGGGTTTCGGCCTTCCTCCCCATGCTGCCCAATCGCGGCTCACCATGGGGGTCCAGGCCTTTTCGCCGTAATGTTAAAACAAAAGCTCGCGAATATCTCCGAAACGGTTCGATAGAATGTCGCAAATGTTGGTGTGAAAGGGCTCCCTATTTTTACCTACAAACCCTCAAATTTGGTGGTGATAGCTTCCATAGTTTTTTTTATGGCGAATTTTTTAAGGTTTAAAAAACAGCCCAAAAATCGAACGGAAATTCCCTACAGAAACTCCATTCGCGAATTTTAAAAATCCGAGATAGCCAAAATGTTGGTCTCGAAGAGTATATCAATTTAGAAAAAAAAAAGTTTCTCTCTAGGCCCAATTGGACCCGACTTTCATAGGGTCAAAGTTCACGAATTTGACACATTTCGGCCGCGACAATTCCCTATAACCGTTGCACCGAATTTCAAACCGCTCACACAGTACTTCCCATTGAGACACATGAACAATCACCGGCAAGCGTTTTCTCGTAGCTCAAATTTGACCCCGGCGCAAGCGTCCCAAATTTCGATGGGGGTCACGGAAATGGGCCAAACTTTGACCCCCCATATCTCGGGCCCTAATTGTCCGATCGACTTCAAATTTGAAACGTGGCCTAACAGGGTTTCGGCCTTCGTCCCCATGTTCGCCAATCGCGGCTCACCATGGGGGGTCCAGGCCTTTTCGCTGTAATGTTAAAACAAAAACTCGCAAATATCTCCGAAACGATTCGATAGAATGTCGCAACTTTTGGTGTGAAAGGGCTCCCTATTTTTACCTACAAACCGTCCAAATTTGGTGGTCCTAGCTTCCATAGTATTTTTATGGCGAATTTTTGAAAGTTTAAAAAATAGCCCAAAAATCGAACGGAAATTCCCTACAGAAACTCCATTCGCGAATTTTAAAAATCCGAGATAGCCAAAATGTTGCTCTCGAAGAGTACATCAATTTAGAAAAAAAAAAGTTTCTCTCTAGGCCCAATTGGACCCGACTTTCATAGGGTCAAAGTTCACGAATTTGACACATTTCGGCCGCGACAATTCCCTATAACCGTTGCACCGAATTTCAAACCGCTCACACAGTACTTCCCATTGAGGCACATGAACATTCCCCCGCAAGCGTTTTCTCGTAGCTCAATTTTTGACCCTGGTGCAAGCGTCCGAAATTTCGATGGGGTCACGGAAATGGGCCAAATTTTGACCCCCCATATCTCGGGCCCTAATTGTCCGATCGACTTGAAATTTGAAACGTGGCCTAACAGGGTTTCGGCCTTCCTCCACATGCTCGCCAATCGCGGCTCACCAGGGGGGGTCCGAGCCTTTTCGCCGTAATGTTAAAACAAAAACTCGCGAATATCTCCGAAACGGTTCGATAGAATGTCGCAAATGTTGGTGTGAAAGGGCTCCCTATTTTTACCTACAAACACTCAAATTTGGTGGTGATAGCTTCCATAGTTTTTTTATGGCGAATTTTTGAAAGTTTAAAGAATAGCCCAAAAATCGAACGGAAATTCCCTACAGAAACTCCATTCGCGAATTTTAAAAATCCGAGATAGCCAAAATGTTGGTCTCGAAGAGTATATCAATTTAGAAAAAAAAAGTTTCTCTCTAGGCTCAATAGGACCCGACTTTCATAGGGTCAAAGTTCACGAATTTGTCACATTTCGGCCGAGACAATTCCCTATAACCGTTGCACCGAATTTCAAACCGCTCACACAGTACTTCCCATTGAGGCACATGAACATTCCCCCGCAAGCGTTTTCTCGTAGCTCAATTTTTGACCCTGGTGCAAGCGTCCGAAATTTCGATGGGGTCACGGTAATGGGCCACAATTTGACCCCCATATCTCGGGCCCTAATTGTCCGACCGACTTGAAATTTGAAACGTGGCCTAAAAGGGTTTCAGCCTTCCTCCCCATGCGCCCCAATCGCGGCACACCATGGGGGTCCAGGCCTTTTCGCCGTAATGTTAAAACAAAAACTCGGGAATATCTCCGAAACGGTTCGATAGAATGTCGCAAATTTTGGTGAGAAAGGGCTCCCTATTTTTACCTACAAACCCTCCGAATTTGGTGGTCCTAGCTTCCATAGTTTTTTTATGGCGAATTTTTGAAAGTTTAAAGAATAGCCCAAAAATCGAACGGAAATTCCCTACAGAAATTCCATTCGCGAATTTTAAAAATCCGAGATAGCCAAAATGTTGCTCTTGAAGAGTACATCAATTTAGAAAAAAAAAGTTTCTCTCTAGGCCCAATTGGACCCGACTTTCATAGGGCCAAAGTTCACGAATTTGACACATTTCGGCCGCGACAATTCCCTATAACCGTTGCACCGAATTTCAAACCGCTCACACAGTACTTCCCATTGAGGCACATGAACATTCCCCCGCAAGCGTTTTCTCGTAGCTCAAATTTTGACCCTGGTGCAAGCGTCCGAAATTTCGATGGGGTCACGGAAATGGGCCAAATTTTGACCCCCCATATCTCGGGCCCTAATTGTCTGATCGACTTGAAATTTGAAACGTGGCCTAACAGGGTTTCGGCCTTCCTCCACATGCTCGCCAATCGCGGCTCACCAGGGGGGGTCCGAGCCTTTTCGCCGTAATGTTAAAACAAAAACTCGCGAATATCTCCGAAACGGTTCAATAGAATGTCGCAACTTTTGGTGTGAAAGGGCTCCCTCTTTTTACCTAAAAACCCTCCAAATTTGGTGGTCCTAGCTTCCATAGTTTTTTTATGGCGAATTTTTGAAAGTTTAAAAAATAGCCCAAAAATCGAACGGAAATTCCCTACAGAAACTCCATTCGCGAATTTTAAAAATCCGAGATATCCAAAATGTTGCTCTCGAAGAGTACATCAATTTTAAAAAAAAGTTTCTCTCTAGGACCCGACTTTCATAGGGTCAAAGTTCACGAATTTGACACATTTCGGCCGCGACAATTCCCTAAAACCGTTGCACCGAATTTCAAACCGCTACACAGTACTTCCCATTGAGACACATGAACAATCTCCCGCAAGCGTTTACTTGTAGCTCAATTTTTGACCCCGGCGCAAGCGTCCGAAATTTCGATGGGGTCACGGAAATGGGCCAAATTTTGACCCCCCATATCTCGGGCCCTAATTGTCCGATCGACTTCAAATTTGAAACGTGGCCTAACAGGGTTTCGGCCTTCCTCCACATGCTCGCCAATCGCGGCTCACCATGGGGGGTCCGAGCCTTTTCGCCGTAATGTTAAAACAAAAACTCGCGAATATCTCCGAAACGGTTCGATAGAATGTCGCAAATGTTGGTGTGAAAGGGCTCCCTATTTTTACCTACAATCCCTCAAATTTGGTGGTGATAGCTTCCATAGTTTTTTTATGGCGAATTTTTGAACGTTTAAAAAATAGCCCAAAAATCGAACGGAAATTCCCTACAGAAACTCCATTCGCGAATTTTAAAAATCCGACATAGCCAAAATGTTCCTCTCGAAGAGTACATCAATTTAGAAAAAAAAAGTTTCTCTCTAGGCCCAATAGGACCCGACTTTCATAGGGTCAAAGTTCACGAATTTGACACATTTCGGCCGAGACAATTCCCTATAACCGTTGCACCGAATTTCAAACCGCTCACACAATACTTCCCATTGAGGCACATGAATATTCCCCCGCAAGCGTTTTCTCGTAGCTCAATTTTTGACCCTGGCGCAAGCGTCCGAAATTTCGATGGGGTCACGGAAATGGGCCAAAATTTGACCCCCATATCTCGGGCCCTAATTGTCCGATCGACTTGAAATTTGAAACGTGGCCTAAAAGGGTTTCGGCCTTCCTCCCCATGCTCGCCAATCGCGGCTCACCATGGGGGTCCAAGCCTTTTCGCCGTAATGTTAAAACAAAAACTCGCGAATATCTCCGAAACGGTTCGATAGAATGTCGACTCTTTTGGTGTGAAAGGGCTCCCTCTTTTTACCTACAAACCCTGCAAATTTGGTGGTCCTAGCTTCCATAGTTTTTTTATGGCGAATTTTTGAAAGTTTAAAAAATAGCCCAAAAATCGAACGGAAATTCCCTACAGAAACTCCATTCGCGAATTTTAAAAATCCGAGATATCCAAAATGTTGCTCTCGAAGAGTACATCAATTTTAAAAAAAAGTTTCTCTCTAGGACCCGACTTTCATAGGGTCAAAGTTCACGAATTTGACACATTTCGGCCGCGACAATTCCCTAAAACCGTTGCACCGAATTTCAAACCGCTACACAGTACTTCCCATTGAGACACATGAACAATCCCCCGCAAGCGTTTACTTGTAGCTCAATTTTTGACCCCGGCGCAAGCGTCCGAAATTTCGATGGGGTCACGGAAATGGGCCAAATTTTGACCCCCCATATCTCGGGCCCTAATTGTCCGATCGACTTCAAATTTGAAACGTGGCCTAACAGGGTTTCGGCCTTCCTCCACATGCTCGCCAATCGCGGCTCACCATGGGGGGTCCGAGCCTTTTCGCCGTAATGTTAAAACAAAAACTCGCGAATATCTCCGAAACGGTTCGATAGAATGTCGCAAATGTTGGTGTGAAAGGGCTCCCTATTTTTACCTACAAACCCTCAAATTTGGTGGTGATAGCTTCCATAGTTTTTATATGGCGAATTTTTTAAGGTTTAAAAAATAGCCCAAAAATCGAACGGAAATTCCCTACAGAAACTCCATTCGCGAATTTTAAAAATCCGAGATAGCCAAAATGTTGCTCTCGAAGAGTACATCAATTTAGAAAAGAAAAGTTTCTCTCTAGGCCCAATAGGACCCGACTTTCATAGGGTCAAAGTTCACGAATTTGACACATTTCGGCCGAGACAATTCCCTATAACCGTTGCACCGAATTTCAAACCGCTCACACAGTACTTCCCATTGAGGCACATGAACATTCCCCCGCAAGCGTTTTCTCGTAGCTCAATTTTTGACCCTGGCGCAAGCGTACGAAATTTCGATGGGGACACGGAAATGGGCCAAAATTTGACCCCCATATCTCGGGCCCTAATTGTCCGATCGACTTGAAATTTGAAACGTGGCCTAAAAGGGTTTCGGCCTTCCTCCCCATGCTCGCCAATCGCGGCTCACCATGGGGGTCCAGGCCTTTTCGCCGTAATGTTAAAACAAAAACTCGCGAATATCTCCGAAACGGTTCGATAGAATGTCGCAAATTTTGGTGTGAAATGGCTCCCTATTTTTACCTACAAACCCTCCAAATTTGGTGGTCCTAGCTTCCATAGTTTTTTTATGCCGAATTTTTGAATGTTAAAAAATTAGCCCAAAAATCGAACGGAAATTCCCTACAGAGACTCCATTCGCGAATTTTAAAAATCCGAGATAGCCAAAATGTTGCTCTCGAAGAGTACATCAATTAAAAAAAAAGTTTCTCTCTAGGCCCAATAGGACCCGACTTTCATAGGGTCAAAGTTCACGAATTCGACACATTTCGGCTGCGACAATTCCCTATAACCGTTGCACCGAATTTCAAACCGCTCACACAGTACTTCCCATTCGGACACATGAACAATCCCCCGCAAGCGTTTTCTCGTAGCTCAAATTTGACCCCGGCGCAAGCGTCCGAAATTTCGATAGGGTCACGGAAATGGGCCAAACTTTGACCCCCCATATCTCCGGCCCTAATTGTCCGATCGACTTGAAATTTGAAACGTGGCCTAACAGGGTTTCGGCCTTCGTCCCCATGCTCGCCAATTGCGGCTCACCATCGGGGTCCGGGCCTTTTCGCTGTAAGTTTAAAACAAAATCTCGCGAATATCTCCGAAACGGTTCCATGTATTGTGGCAAATTTTGGTGTGAAAGGGTTCCCTATTTTTACCTACAAACCCTTCAAATTTGTGGTCCTAGCTTCCATAGTTTTTTTATGGCGAATTTTTGAATGTTTAAAAAATAGCCCAAAAATCGAACGGAAATTCCCTACAGAAACTCCATTCGGCAATTTTGAAAATCCGAGATAGCCAAAACGTTGCTCTCGAAGAGTACATCAATTTAAAAAAAAACGTTTCTCTCTAGGCCCAATAGGACCCGACTTTCATAGGGTCAAAGTTCACGAATTTGACACATTTCGGCCGCGACAGTTCCCTATAGCCGTTGCACCGAATTTCACACTGCTCACACAGTACTTCCCATTGAGACACATGAACAATCCCCCGCAAGCGTTTTCTCGTAGCTCAATTTTTGATCCCGGGGCAAGCGTCCGAAATTTCGATGGGGTCACGGAAATGGGCCAAATTTTGACCCCCCCATACCTCGGGCCCTAATTGTCCGATCGACTTGAAATTTGAAACGTGGCCTAACAGGGATTCGGCCTTCCTCCCCATGCTCGCCAATCGCTGGTCACCATCGGGGTCCGGGCCTTTTCGCCGTAAGGTTAAAACAAAATCTCGCGAATATCTCCGAAACGGTTCCATGTATTGTGGCAAATTTTGGTGTGAAAGGGTTCCCTATTTTTACCTACAAACCCTTCAAATTTGTGGTCCTAGCTTCCATAGTTTTTTTATGGCGAATTTTTGAATGTTTAAAAAATAGCCCAAAAATCGAACGGAAATTCCCTACAGAAACTCCATTCGGCAATTTTGAAAATCCGAGATAGCCAAAACGTTGCTCTCGAAGAGTACATCAATTTAAAAAAAAACGTTTCTCTCTAGGCCCAATAGGACCCGACTTTCATAGGGTCAAAGTTCACGAATTTGACACATTTCGGCCGCGACAGTTCCCTATAGCCGTTGCACCGAATTTCAAACTGTTCACACAGTACTTCCCATTGAGACACATGAACAATCCCCCGCAAGCGTTTTCTCGTAGCTCAATTTTTGATCCCGGGGCAAGCGTCCGAAATTTCGATGGGGTCACGGAAATGGGCCAAATTTTGACCCCCCCATATCTCGGGCCCTAATTGTCCGATCGACTTGAAATTTGAAACGTGGCCTAACAGGGATTCGGCCTTCCTCCCCATGCTCGCCAATCGCGGCTCACCATGGGGGTCCAGGCCTTTTCGCCGTAATGTTAAAACAAAAACTCGCGAATATCTCCGAAACGGTTCGATAGAATGTCGCAAATTTTGGTGTGAAAGCGCTCCCTATTTTTACCTACAAACCCTCCAAATTTGGTGGTCCTAGCTTCCATAGTTTTTTTATGCCGAATTTTTGAATGTTAAAAAATTAGCCCAAAAATCGAACGGAAATTCCCTACAGAGACTCCATTCGCGAATTTTAAAAATCCGAGATAGCCAAAATGTTGCTCTCGAAGAGTACATCAATTAAAAAAAAAGTTTCTCTCTAGGCCCAATAGGACCCGACTTTCATAGGGTCAAAGTTCACGAATTCGACACATTTCGGCTGCGACAATTCCCTATAACCGTTGCACCGAATTTCAAACCGCTCACACAGTACTTCCCATTCGGACACATGAACAATCCCCCGCAAGCGTTTTCTCGTAGCTCAAATTTGACCCCGGCGCAAGCGTCCGAAATTTCGATAGGGTCACGGAAATGGGCCAAACTTTGACCCCCCATATCTCCGGCCCTAATTGTCCGATCGACTTGAAATTTGAAACGTGGCCTAACAGGGTTTCGGCCTTCGTCCCCATGCTCGCCAATTGCGGCTCCCCATCGGGGTCCGGGCCTTTTCGCCGTAAGGTTAAAACAAAATCTCGCGAATATCTCCGAAACGGTTCCATGTATTGTGGCAAATTTTGGTGTGAAAGGGTTCCCTATTTTTACCTACAAACCCTTCAAATTTGTGGTCCTAGCTTCCATAGTTTTTTTATGGCGAATTTTTGAACGTTTAAAAAATAGCCCAAAAATCGAACGGAAATTCCCTACAGAAACTCCATTCGCGAATTTTAAAAATCCGAGATAGCCAAAATGTTGCTCTCGAAGAGTACATCAATTTAGAAAAAAAAAGTTTCTCTCTAGGCCCAATAGGACCCGACTTTCATAGGGTCAAAGTTCACGAATTTGACACATTTCGGCCGAGACAATTCCCTATAACCGTTGCACCGAATTTCAAACCGCTCACACAATACTTCCCATTGAGGCACATGAACATTCCCCCGCAAGCGTTTTCTCGTAGCTCAATTTTTGACCCTGGCGCAAGCGTCCGAAATTTCGATGGGGTCACGGAAATGGGCCAAAATTTGACCCCCATATCTCGGGCCCTAATTGTCCGATCGACTTGAAATTTGAAACGTGGCCTAAAAGGGTTTCGGCCTTCCTCCCCATGCTCGCCAATCGCGGCTCACCATGGGGGTCCAAGCCTTTTCGCCGTAATGTTAAAACAAAAACTCGCGAATATCTCCGAAACGGTTCGATAGAATGTCGCAACTTTTGGTGTGAAAGGGCTCCCTCTTTTTACCTACAAACCCTCCAAATTTGGTGGTCCTAGCTTCCATAGTTTTTTTATGGCGAATTTTTGAAAGTTTAAAAAATAGCCCAAAAATCGAACGGAAATTCCCTACAGAAACTCCATTCGCGAATTTTAAAAATCCGAGATATCCAAAATGTTGCTCTCGAAGAGTACATCAATTTTAAAAAAAAGTTTCTCTCTAGGACCCGACTTTCATAGGGTCAAAGTTCACGAATTTGACACATTTCGGTCGCGACAATTCCCTAAAACCGTTGCACCGAATTTCAAACCGCTACACAGTACTTCCCATTGAGACACATGAACAATCCCCCGCAAGCGTTTACTTGTAGCTCAATTTTTGACCCCGGCGCAAGCGTCCGAAATTTCGATGGGGTCACGGAAATGGGCCAAATTTTGACCCCCCATATCTCGGGCCCTAATTGTCCGATCGACTTCAAATTTGAAACGTGGCCTAACAGGGTTTCGGCCTTCCTCCACATGCTCGCCAATCGCGGCTCACCATGGGGGGTCCGAGCCTTTTCGCCGTAATGTTAAAACAAAAACTCGCGAATATCTCCGAAACGGTTCGATAGAATGTCGCAAATGTTGGTGTGAAAGGGCTCCCTATTTTTACCTACAAACCCTGAAATTTGGTGGTGATAGCTTCCATAGTTTTTATATGGCGAATTTCTTAAGGTTTAAAAAATAGCCCAAAAATCGAACGGAAATTCCCTACAGAAACTCCATTCGCGAATTTTAAAAATCCGAGATAGCCAAAATGTTGCTCTCGAAGAGTACATCAATTTAGAAAAGAAAAGTTTCTCTCTAGGCCCAATAGGACCCGACTTTCATAGGGTCAAAGTTCACGAATTTGACACATTTCGGCCGAGACAATTCCCTATAACCGTTGCACCGAATTTCAAACCGCTCACACAGTACTTCCCATTGAGGCACATGAACATTCCCCCGCAAGCGTTTTCTCGTAGCTCAATTTTTGACCCTGGCGCAAGCGTACGAAATTTCGATGGGGACACGGAAATGGGCCAAAATTTGACCCCCGTATCTCGGGCCCTAATTGTCCGATCGACTTGAAATTTGAAACGTGGCCTAAAAGGGTTTCGGCCTTCCTCCCCATGCTCGCCAATCGCGGCTCACCATGGGGGTCCAGGCCTTTTCGCCGTAATGTTAAAACAAAAACTCGCGAATATCTCCGAAACGGTTCGATAGAATGTCGCAAATTTTGGTGTGAAATGGCTCCCTATTTTTACCTACAAACCCTCCAAATTTGGTGGTCCTAGCTTCCATAGTTTTTTTATGCCGAATTTTTGAATGTTAAAAAATTAGCCCAAAAATCGAACGGAAATTCCCTACAGAGACTCCATTCGCGAATTTTAAAAATCCGAGATAGCCAAAATGTTGCTCTCGAAGAGTACATCAATTAAAAAAAAAGTTTCTCTCTAGGCCCAATAGGACCCGACTTTCATAGGGTCAAAGTTCACGAATTCGACACATTTCGGCTGCGACAATTCCCTATAACCGTTGCACCGAATTTCAAACCGCTCACACAGTACTTCCCATTCGGACACATGAACAATCCCCCGCAAGCGTTTTCTCGTAGCTCAAATTTGACCCCGGCGCAAGCGTCCGAAATTTCGATAGGGTCACGGAAATGGGCCAAACTTTGACCCCCCATATCTCCGGCCCTAATTGTCCGATCGACTTGAAATTTGAAACGTGGCCTAACAGGGTTTCGGCCTTCGTCCCCATGCTCGCCAATTGCGGCTCACCATCGGGGTCCGGGCCTTTTCGCCGTAAGTTAAAAACAAAATCTCGCGAATATCTCCGAAACGGTTCCATGTATTGTGGCAAATTTTGGTGTGAAAGGGTTCCCTATTTTTACCTACAAACCCTTCAAATTTGTGGTCCTAGCTTCCATAGTTTTTTTATGGCGAATTTTTGAATGTTTAAAAAATAGCCCAAAAATCGAACGGAAATTCCCTACAGAAACTCCATTCGGCAATTTTGAAAATCCGAGATAGCCAAAACGTTGCTCTCGAAGAGTACATCAATTTAAAAAAAAACGTTTCTCTCTAGGCCCAATAGGACCCGACTTTCATAGGGTCAAAGTTCACGAATTTGACACATTTCGGCCGCGACAGTTCCCTATAGCCGTTGCACCGAATTTCAAACTGCTCACACAGTACTTCCCATTGAGACACATGAACAATCCCCCGCAAGCGTTTTCTCGTAGCTCAATTTTTGATCCCGGGGCAAGCGTCCGAAATTTCGATGGGGTCACGGAAATGGGCCAAATTTTGACCCCCCCATACCTCGGGCCCTAATTGTCCGATCGACTTGAAATTTGAAACGTGGCCTAACAGTGATTCGGCCTTCCTCCCCATGCTCGCCAATCGCTGGTCACCATCGGGGTCCGGGCCTTTTCGCCGTAAGGTTAAAACAAAATCTCGCGAATATCTCCGAAACGGTTCCATGTATTGTGGCAAATTTTGGTGTGAAAGGGTTCCCTATTTTTACCTACAAACCCTTCAAATTTGTGGTCCTAGCTTCCATAGTTTTTTTATGGCGAATTTTTGAATGTTTAAAAAATAGCCCAAAAATCGAACGGAAATTCCCTACAGAAACTCCATTCGGCAATTTTGAAAATCCGAGATAGCCAAAACGTTGCTCTCGAAGAGTACATCAATTTAAAAAAAAACGTTTCTCTCTAGGCCCAATAGGACCCGACTTTCATAGGGTCAAAGTTCACGAATTTGACACATTTCGGCCGCGACAGTTCCCTATAGCCGTTGCACCGAATTTCAAACTGCTCACACAGTACTTCCCATTGAGACACATGAACAATCCCCCGCAAGCGTTTTCTCGTAGCTCAATTTTTGATCCCGGGGCAAGCGTCCGAAATTTCGATGGGGTCACGGAAATGGGCCAAATTTTGACCCCCCCATATCTCGGGCCCTAATTGTCCGATCGACTTGAAATTTGAAACGTGGCCTAACAGGGATTCGGCCTTCCTCCCCATGCTCGCCAATCGCGGCTCACCATGGGGGTCCAGGCCTTTTCGCCGTAATGTTAAAACAAAAACTCGCGAATATCTCCGAAACGGTTCGATAGAATGTCGCAAATTTTGGTGTGAAAGGGCTCCCTATTTTTACCTACAAACCCTCCAAATTTGGTGGTCCTAGCTTCCATAGTTTTTTTATGCCGAATTTTTGAATGTTAAAAAATTAGCCCAAAAATCGAACGGAAATTCCCTACAGAGACTCCATTCGCGAATTTTAAAAATCCGAGATAGCCAAAATGTTGCTCTCGAAGAGTACATCAATTAAAAAAAATGTTTCTCTCTAGGCCCAATAGGACCCGACTTTCATAGGGTCAAAGTTCACGAATTCGACACATTTCGGCTGCGACAATTCCCTATAACCGTTGCACCGAATTTCAAACCGCTCACACAGTACTTCCCATTCGGACACATGAACAATCCCCCGCAAGCGTTTTCTCGTAGCTCAAATTTGACCCCGGCGCAAGCGTCCGAAATTTCGATAGGGTCACGGAAATGGGCCAAACTTTGACCCCCCATATCTCCGGCCCTAATTGTCCGATCGACTTGAAATTTGAAACGTGGCCTAACAGGGTTTCGGCCTTCGTCCCCATGCTCGCCAATTGCGGCTCCCCATCGGGGTCCGGGCCTTTTCGCCGTAAGGTTAAAACAAAATCTCGCGAATATCTCCGAAACGGTTCCATGTATTGTGGCAAATTTTGGTGTGAAAGGGTTCCCTATTTTTACCTACAAACCCTTCAAATTTGTGGTCCTAGCTTCCATAGTTTTTTTATGGCGAATTTTTGAATGTTTAAAAAATAGCCCAAAAATCGAACGGAAATTCCCTACAGAAACTCCATTCGGCAATTTTGAAAATCCGAGATAGCCAAAACGTTGCCCTCGAAGAGTACATCAATTTAAAAAAAAACGTTTCTCTCTAGGCCCAATAGGACCCGACTTTCATAGGGTCAAAGTTCACGAATTTGACACATTTCGGCCGCGACAGTTCCCTATAGCCGTTGCACCGAATTTCAAACTGCTCACACAGTACTTCCCTTTGAGACACATGAACAATCCCCCGCAAGCGTTTTCTCGTAGCTCAATTTTTGATCCCGGGGCAAGCGTCCGAAATTTCGATGGGGTCACGGAAATGGGCCAAATTTTGACCCCCCCATATCTCGGGCCCTAATTGTCCGATCGACTTGAAATTTGAAACGTGGCCTAACAGGGATTCGGCCTTCCTCCCCATGCTCGCCAATCGCTGGTCACCATGGGGGGTCCGGGCCTTTTCGCCGTAAATTTAAAACAAAAACTCGCGAATATCTCCGAAACGGTTCGATAGAATGTCGCAAATTTTGGTGTGAAAGGGCTCCCTATTTTTACCTACAAACCGTCCAAATTTGGTGGTCCTAGCTTCCATAGTATTTTTATGGCGAATTTTTGAAAGTTTAAAAAATAGCCCAAAAATCGAACGGAAATTCCCTACAGAAACTCCATTCGCGAATTTTGAAAATCCGAGATAGCCAAAACGTTGCTCTCGAAGAGTACATCAATTTAAAAAAAAAAAAGTTTCTCTCTAGGCCCGAAGGTCCCGAGTTTCATAGGGTCAAAGTTCACGAATTTGACACATTTCGGCCGCGACAATTCCCTATAACCGTTGCACCGAATTTCAAACCGCTCACACAGTACTTCCCATTGAGACACATGAACAATCCCCCGTAAGCGTTTTCTCGTAGCTCAATTTTTGACCCCGGCGCAAGCGTCCGAATGTTCCATGGGGTCACGAAAATGGGCCAAACTTTGACCCCCTATATCTCGGGCCCTAATTGTCCGATCGACTTGAAATTTGAAACGTGGCCTAACAGGGTTTCGGACTTCCTCCCCATTCTCCCCAATCGCGGCTCACCATGGGGGTCCAGGCCTTTTCGCCGTAATGTTAAAACAAAAACTCGCGAATATCTCCGAAACGGTTCGATAGAATGTCGCAAATTTTGGTGTGAAAGGGCTCCCTATTTTTACCTACAAACCCTCCAAATTTGGTGGTCCTAGCTTCCATAGTTTTTTTATGCCGAATTTTTGAATGTTAAAAAATTAGCCCAAAAATCGAACGGAAATTCCCTACAGAGACTCCATTCGCGAATTTTAAAAATCCGAGATAGCCAAAATGTTGCTCTCGAAGAGTACATCAATTAAAAAAAAAGTTTCTCTCTAGGCCCAATAGGACCCGACTTTCATAGGGTCAAAGTTCACGAATTCGACACATTTCGGCTGCGACAATTCCCTATAACCGTTGCACCGAATTTCAAACCGCTCACACAGTACTTCCCATTCGGACACATGAACAATCCCCCGCAAGCGTTTTCTCGTAGCTCAAATTTGACCCCGGCGCAAGCGTCCGAAATTTCGATAGGGTCACGGAAATGGGCCAAACTTTGACCCCCCATATCTCCGGCCCTAATTGTCCGATCGACTTGAAATTTGAAACGTGGCCTAACAGGGTTTCGGCCTTCGTCCCGATGCTCGCCAATTGCGGCTCCCCATCGGGGTCCGGGCCTTTTCGCCGTAAGGTTAAAACAAAATCTCGCGAATATCTCCGAAACGGTTCCATGTATTGTCGCAAATTTTGGTGTGAAAGGGTTCCCTATTTTTACCTACAAACCCTTCAAATTTGTGGTCCTAGCTTCCATAGTTTTTTTATGGCGAATTTTTGAATGTTTAAAAAATAGCCCAAAACTCGAACGGAAATTCCCTACAGAAACTCCATTCGCGAATTTTAAAAATCCGAGATAGCCAAAATGTTGCTCTCGAAGAGTACATCAATTTAAAATAAAGTTTCTCTCTAGGCCCAATAGGACCCGACTTTCATAGGGTCAAAGTTCACGAATTTGACACATTTCGGCCGCGACAAGTCCCTATAACCGTTGCACCGAATTTCAAACCGCTCACACAGTACTTCCCATTGAGGCACATGAACATTCCCCCGCAAGCGTTTTCTCGTAGCTCAATTTTTGACCCTGGTGCAAGCGTCCGAAATTTCGATGGGGTCACGGAAATGGGCCAAAATTTGACCCCCATATCTCGGGCCCTAATTGTCCGACCGACTTGAAATTTGAAACGTGGCCTAAAAGGGTTTCAACCTTCCTCCCCATGCGCCCCAATCGCGGCTCACCATGGGGGTCCAGGCCTTTTCGCCGTAATGTTAAATCAAAAACTCGCGAATATCTCCGAAACGGTTCGATAGAATGTCGCAAATTTTGGTGTGAAAGGGCTCCCTCTTTTTTCCTACAAACCCTCCAAATTTGGTGGTCCTAGCTTCCATAGTTTTTTTATGGCGAATTTTTGAAAGTTTAAAAAATAGCCCAAAAATCGAACGGAAATTCCCTACAGAAACTCCATTCGCGAATTTTAAAAATCCGAGATATCCAAAATGTTGCTCTCGAAGAGTACATCAATTTAAAAAAAAAGTTTCTCTCTAGGACCCGACTATCATAGGGTCAAAGTTCACGAATTTGACACATTTCGGCCGCGACAAGTCCCTATACCCGTTGCACCGAATTTCAAACCGCTCACACAGTACTTCCCATTGAGACACATGAACAATCCCCCGCAAGCGTTTACTTGTAGCTCAATTTTTGACCCCGGCGCAAGCGTCCGAAATTTCGATGGGGTCACGGAAATGGGCCAAATTTTGACCCCCCATATCTCGGGCCCTAATTGTCCGATCGACTTCAAATTTGAAACGTGGCCTAACAGGGTTTCGGCCTTCCTACACATGCTCGCCAATCGCGGCTCACCATGGGGGGTCCGAGCCTTTTCGCCGTAATGTTAAAACAAAAACTCGCGAATATCTCCGAAACGGTTCGATAGAATGTCGCAAATGTTGGTGTGAAAGGGCTCCCTATTTTTACCTACAAACCCTCAAATTTGGTGGTGATAGCTTCCATAGTTTTTTTATGGCGAATTTTTTAAGGTTTAAAAAATAGCCCAAAAATCGAACGGAAATTCCCTACAGAAACTCCATTCGCGAATTTTAAAAATCCGAGATAGCCAAAATGTTGCTCTCGAAGAGTACATCAATTTAGAAAAAAAAAGTTTCTCTCTAGGCCCAATAGGACCCGACTTTCATAGGGTCAAAGTTCACGAATTTGACACATTTCGGCCGAGACAATTCCCTATAACCGTTGCACCGAATTTCAAACCGCTCACACAGTACTTCCCATTGAGGCACATGAACATTCCCCCGCAAGCGTTTTCTCGTAGCTCAATTTTGGACCCTGGCGCAAGCGTCCGAAATTTCGATGGGGTCACGGAAATGGGCCAAAATTTGACCCCCATATCTCGGGCCCTAATTGTCCGATCGACTTGAAATTTGAAACGTGGCCTAAAAGGGTTTCGGCCTTCCTCCCCATGCTCGCCAATCGCGGCTCACCATGGGGGTCCAGGCCTTTTCGCCGTAATGTTAAAACAAAAACTCGCGAATATCTCCGAAACGGTTCGATAGAATGTCGCAAATTTTGGTGTGAAAGGGCTCCCTATTTTTACCTACAAACCCTCCAAATTTGGTGGTCCTAGCTTCCATACTTTTTTATGGCGAATTTTTGAACGTTTAAAGAATAGCCCAAAAATCGAACGGAAATTCCCTACAGAAATTCCATTCGCGAATTTTAAAAATCCGAGATAGCCAAAATGTTGCTCTCGAAGAGTACATCATTTAGAAAAAAAAGTTTCTCTCTAGGCCCAATTGGACCCGACTTTCATAGGGTCAAAGTTCACGAATTTGACACATTTGGGCCGCGACAATTCCCTATAACCGTTGCACCGAATTTCAAACCGCTCACACAGTACTTCCCATTCGGACACATGAACAATCCCCCGCAAGCGTTTTCTCGTAGCTCAAATTTGACCCCGGCGCAAGCGTCCGAAATTTCGATAGGGTCACGGAAATGGGCCAAACTTTGACCCCCCATATCTCCGGCCCTAATTGTCCGATCGACTTGAAATTTGAAACGTGGCCTAACAGGGTTTCGGCCTTCGTCCCCATGCTCGCCAATTGCGGCTCCCCATCGGGGTCCGGGCCTTTTCGCCGTAAGGTTAAAACAAAATCTCGCGAATATCTCCGAAACGGTTCCATGTATTGTGGCAAATTTTGGTGTGAAAGGGTTCCCTATTTTTACCTACAAACCCTTCAAATTTGTGGTCCTAGCTTCCATAGTTTTTTTATGGCGAATTTTTGAATGTTTAAAAAATAGCCCAAAAATCGAACGGAAATTCCCTACAGAAACTCCATTCGGCAATTTTGAAAATCCGAGATAGCCAAAACGTTGCCCTCGAAGAGTACATCAATTTAAAAAAAAACGTTTCTCTCTAGGCCCAATAGGACCCGACTTTCATAGGGTCAAAGTTCACGAATTTGACACATTTCGGCCGCGACAGTTCCCTATAGCCGTTGCACCGAATTTCAAACTGCTCACACAGTACTTCCCATTGAGACACATGAACAATCCCCCGCAAGCGTTTTCTCGTAGCTCAATTTTTGATCCCGGGGCAAGCGTCCGAAATTTCGATGGGGTCACGGAAATGGGCCAAATTTTGACCCCCCCATATCTCGGGCCCTAATTGTCCGATCGACTTGAAATTTGAAACGTGGCCTAACAGGGATTCGGCCTTCCTCCCCATGCTCGCCAATCGCTGGTCACCATGGGGGGTCCGGGCCTTTTCGCCGTAAATTTAAAACAAAAACTCGCGAATATCTCCGAAACGGTTCGATAGAATGTCGCAAATTTTGGTGTGAAAGGGCTCCCTATTTTTACCTACAAACCGTCCAAATTTGGTGGTCCTAGCTTCCATAGTATTTTTATGGCGAATTTTTGAAAGTTTAAAAAATAGCCCAAAAATCGAACGGAAATTCCCTACAGAAACTCCATTCGCGAATTTTGAAAATCCGAGATAGCCAAAACGTTGCTCTCGAAGAGTACATCAATTTAAAAAAAAAAAGTTTCTCTCTAGGCCCGAAGGTCCCGAGTTTCATAGGGTCAAAGTTCACGAATTTGACACATTTCGGCCGCGACAATTCCCTATAACCGTTGCACCGAATTTCAAACCGCTCACACAGTACTTCCCATTGAGACACATGAACAATCCCCCGTAAGCGTTTTCTCGTAGCTCAATTTTTGACCCCGGCGCAAGCGTCCGAATGTTCCATGGGGTCACGAAAATGGGCCAAACTTTGACCCCCCCATATCTCGGGCCCTAATTGTCCGATCGACTTGAAATTTGAAACGTGGCCTAACAGGGATTCGGCCTTCCTCCCCATTCTCCCCAATCGCGGCTCACCATGGGGGTCCAGGCCTTTTCGCCGTAATGTTAAAACAAAAGCTCGCGAATATCTCCGAAACGGTTCAATAGAATGTCGCAAATTTTGGTGTGAAAGGGCTCTCTATTTTCACCTACAAACCCTCCAAATTTGGTGGTTCTAGCTTCCATAGTTTTTTTATGGCGAATTTTTGAATGTTTAAAAAATAGCCCAAAACTCGAACGGAAATTCCCTACAGAAACTCCATTCGCGAATTTTAAAAATCCGAGATAGCCAAAATGTTGCTCTCGAAGAGTACATCAATTTAAAATAAAGTTTCTCTCTAGGCCCAATAGGACCCGACTTTCATAGGGTCAAAGTTCACGAATTTGACACATTTCGGCGGCGACAATTTCCTATAACCGTTGCACCGAATTTCAAACCGCTCACACAGTACTTCCCATTGAGACACATGAACAATCACCGGCGAGCGTTTTCTCGTAGCTCAAATTTGACCCCGGCGCAAGCGTCCGAAATTTCGATGGGGTCACGGAAATGGGCCAAATTTTGACCCCCCATATCTCGGGCCCTAATTGTCCGATCGACTTGAAATTTGAAAGGTGGCCTAACTGGGTTTCGGCCTTCCTCCCCATGCTCGCCAATCGCGGCTCACCATGGGGGGTCCGAGCCTTTTCGCCGTAATGTTAAAACAAAAACTCGCGAATATCTCCGAAACGGTTCGATAGAATGTCGCAAATGTTGGTGTGAAAGGGCTCCCTATTTTTACCTACAAACCCTCAAATTTGGTGGTGATAGCTTCCATAGTTTTTTTATGGCGAATTTTTTAAGGTTTAAAAAATAGCCCAAAAATCGAACGGAAATTCCCTACAGAAACTCCATTCGCGAATTTTAAAAATCCGAGATAGCCAAAATGTTGCTCTCGAAGAGTACATCAATTTAGAAAAAAAAAGTTTCTCTCTAGGCCCAATAGGACCCGACTTTCATAGGGTCAAAGTTCACGAATTTGACACATTTCGGCCGAGACAATTCCCTATAACCGTTGCACCGAATTTCAAACCGCTCACACAGTACTTCCCATTGAGGCACATGAACATTCCCCCGCAAGCGTTTTCTCGTAGCTCAATTTTGGACCCTGGCGCAAGCGTCCGAAATTTCGATGGGGTCACGGAAATGGGCCAAAATTTGACCCCCATATCTCGGGCCCTAATTGTCCGATCGACTTGAAATTTGAAACGTGGCCTAAAAGGGTTTCGGCCTTCCTCCCCATGCTCGCCAATCGCGGCTCACCATGGGGGTCCAGGCCTTTTCGCCGTAATGTTAAAACAAAAACTCGCGAATATCTCCGAAACGGTTCGATAGAATGTCGCAAATTTTGGTGTGAAAGGGCTCCCTATTTTTACCTACAAACCCTCCAAATTTGGTGGTCCTAGCTTCCATACTTTTTTATGGCGAATTTTTGAACGTTTAAAGAATAGCCCAAAAATCGAACGGAAATTCCCTACAGAAATTCCATTCGCGAATTTTAAAAATCCGAGATAGCCAAAATGTTGCTCTCGAAGAGTACATCATTTAGAAAAAAAAGTTTCTCTCTAGGCCCAATTGGACCCGACTTTCATAGGGTCAAAGTTCACGAATTTGACACATTTGGGCCGCGACAATTCCCTATAACCGTTGCACCGAATTTCAAACCGCTCACACAGTACTTCCCATTGAGACACATGAACAATCCCCCGCAAGCGTTTTCTCGTTGCTGAATTTTTGACCCCGGCGGAAGCGTCCGAAATTTCGATGGGGGTCACGGAAATGGGCCAAACTTTGACCCCCATATCTCGGGCTATTATTGTCCGATCGACTTGAAATTTGAAACGTGGCCTAACAGGGTTTCGGCCTTCCTGCTTATGCTCGCCAATCGCGGCTCACCATGGGGGGTCCAGGCCTTTTCGCTGTAATGTTAAAACAAAAACTCGCGAATATCTCCGAAACGGTTCGATAGAATGTCGCAACTTTTGGTGTGAAAGGGCTCCCTATTTTTACCTACAAACCGTCCAAATTTGGTGGTCCTAGCTTCCATAGTATTTTTATGGCGAATTTTTGAAAGTTTAAAAAATAGCCCAAAAATCGAACGGAAATTCCCTACAGAAACTCCATTCGCGAATTTTGAAAATCCGAGATCGCCAAAACGTTGCTCTCGAAGAGTACATCAATTTAAAAAAAAAAAGTTTCTCTCTGGGCCAGAAGGTCCCGAGTTTCATAGGGTCAAAGTTCACGAATTTGACACATTTCGGCCGCGACAATTCCCTATAACCGTTGCACCGAATTTCAAACCGCTCACACAGTACTTCCCATTGAGACACATGAACAATCCCCCGTAAGCGTTTTCTCGTAGCTCAATTTTTGACCCCGGCCCAAGCGTCCGAAATTTCCATGGGGTCACGAAAATGGGCCAAACTTTGACCCCCCATATCTCGGGCCCTAATTGTCCGATCGACTTGAAATTTGAAACGTGGCCTAACAGGCTTTCGGCCTTCCTCCCCATGCTCCCCAATCGCGGCTCACCATGGGGGTCCAGGCCTTTTCGCCGTAATGTTAAAACAGAAGCTCGCGAATATCTCCGAAACGGTTCGATAGAATGTCGCAAATTTTGGTGTGAAAGGGCTCTCTATTTTTACCTACAAACCCTCCAAATTTGGTGGTTCTAGCTTCCATAGTTTTTTTATGGCGAATTTTTGAATGTTTAATAAATAGCCCAAAACTCGAACGGAAATTCCCTACAGAAACTCCATTCGCGAATTTAAAAATCCGAGATAGCCAAAATGTTGCTCTCGAAGAGTACATCAATTTAAAATAAAGTTTCTCTCTAGGCCCAATAGGACCCGACTTTCATAGGGTGAAAGTTCACGAATTTGACACATTTCGGCCGCGACAATTCCCTATAACCGTTGCACCGAATTTCAAACCGCTCACACAGTACTTCCCATTGAGACACATGAACAATCACCGGCAAGCGTTTTCTCGTAGCTCAAATTTGACCCCGGCGCAAGCGTCCGAAATTTCGATGGGGGTCACGGAAATGGGCCAAACTTTGACCCCCCATATCTCGGGCCCTAATTGTCCGATCGACTTGAAATTTGAAACGTGGCCTAACAGGGTTTCGGCCTTCGTCCCCATGTTCGCCAATCGCGGGTCACCATGGGGGGTCCAGGCCTTTTCGCTGTAATGTTAAAACAAAAACTCGCAAATATCTCCGAAACGGTTCAATAGAATGTCGCAACTTTTGGTGTGAAAGGGCTCCCTATTTTTTCCTACAAACCGTCCAAATTTGGTGGTCCTAGCTTCCATAGTATTTTTATGGCGAGTTTTTGAAAGTTTAAAAAATAGCCCAAAAATCGAACGGAAATTCCCTACAGAAACTCCATTCGCGAATTTTGAAAATCCGAGATAGCCAAAACGTTGCTGTCGAAGAGTACATCAATTTAAAAAAAAAAGTTTCTCTCTAGGCCCGAAGGTCCCGAGTTTCATAGGGTCAAAGTTCACGAATTTGACACATTTCGGCCGCGACAATTCCCTATAACCGTTGCACCGAATTTCAAACCGCTCACACAGTACTTCCCATTGAGACACATGAACAATCCCCCGTAAGCGTTTTCTCGTAGCTCAATTTTTGACCCCGGCGCAAGCGTCCGAATGTTCCATGGGGTCACGAAAATGGGCCAAACTTTGACCCCCCATATCTCGGGCCCTAATTGTCCGATCGACTTGAAATTTGAAACGTGGCCTAACAGGGTTTCGGCCTTCCTCCACATGCTCGCCAATCGCGGCTCACCATGGGGGGTCCGAGCCTTTTCGCCGTAATGTTAAAACAAAAACTCGCGAATATCTCCGAAACGGTTCGATAGAATGTCGCAAATGTTGGTGTGAAAGGGCTCCCTATTTTTACCTACAAACCCTCAAATTTGGTGGTGATAGCTTCCATAGTTTTTTTATGGCGAATTTTTTAAGGTTTAAAAAATAGCCCAAAAATCGAACGGAAATTCCCTACAGAAACTCCATTCGCGAATTTTAAAAATCCGAGATAGCCAAAATGTTGCTCTCGAAGAGTACATCAATTTAGAAAAAAAAAGTTTCTCTCTAGGCCCAATAGGACCCGACTTTCATAGGGTCAAAGTTCACGAATTTGACACATTTCGCCCGAGACAATTCCCTATAACCGTTGCACCGAATTTCAAACCGCTCACACAGTACTTCCCATTGAGGCACATGAACATTCCCCCGCAAGCGTTTTCTCGTAGCTCAATTTTTGACCCTGGTGCAAGCGTCCGAAATTTCGATAAGGTCACGGAAATGGGCCAAAATTTGACCCCCATATCTCGGGCCCTAATTGTCCGACCGACTTGAAATTTGAAACGTGGCCTAAAAGGGTTTCAGCCTTCCTCCCCATGCGCCCCAATCGCGGCTCACCATGGGGTCCAGGCCTTTTCGCCGTAATGTTAAAACAAAAACTCGCGAATATCTCCGAAACGGTTCGATAGAATGTCGCAAATTTTGGTGTGAAAGGGCTCCCTATTTTTACCTACAAACCCTCCAAATTTGGTGGTCCTAGCTTCCATAGTTTTTTTATGGCGAATTTTTGAATGTTTAAAGAATAGCCCAAAAATCGAACGGAAATTCCCTACAGAAATTCCATTCGCGAATTTTAAAAATCCGAGATAGCCAAAATGTTGCTCTTGAAGAGTACATCAATTTAGAAAAAAAAAGTTTCTCTCTAGGCCCAATTGGACCCGACTTTCATAGGGTCAAAGTTCACGAATTTGACACATTTCGGCCGCGACAATTCCCTATAACCGTTGCACCGAATTTCAAACCGCTCACACAGTACTTCTCATTGAGACACATGAACAATCCCCGCAAGCGTTTTCTCGTAGCTCAAATTTTGACCCCGGCGCAAGCGTCCGAAATTTCGATGGGGGTCACGGAAATGGGCCAAATTTTGACCCCCCATATCTCGGGCCCTAATTGTCTGATCGACTTGAAATTTGAAACGTGGCCTAACAGGGTTTCGGCCTTCCTCCCCATGCTCGCCAATCGCGGCTCACCATGGGGGGTCCAGACCTTTTCGCCGTAATGTTAAAACAAAAACTCGCGAATATCTCCGAAACGGTTCAATAGAATGTCGCAACTTTTGGTGTGAAAGGGCTCCCTCTTTTTACCTACAAACCCTCCAAATTTGGTGGTCCTAGCTTCCATAGTTTTTTTATGGCGAATTTTTGAAAGTTTAAAAAATAGCCCAAAAATCGAACGGAAATTCCCTACAGAAACTCCATTCGCGAATTTTAAAAATCCGAGATAGCCAAAATGTTGCTCTCGAAGAGTACATCAATTTAGAAAAAAAAAGTTTCTCTCTAGGCCCAATAGGACCCGACTTTCATAGGGTCAAAGTTCACGAATTTGACACATTTCGGCCGAGACAATTCCCTATAACCGTTGCACCGAATTTCAAACCGCTCACACAGTACTTCCCATTGAGGCACATGAACATTCCCCCGCAAGCGTTTTCTCGTAGCTCAATTTTGGACCCTGGCGCAAGCGTCCGAAATTTCGATGGGGTCACGGAAATGGGCCAAAATTTGACCCCCATATCTCGGGCCCTAATTGTCCGATCAACTTGAAATTTAAAACGTGGCCTAAAAGGGTTTCGGCCTTCCTCCCCATGCTCGCCAATCGCGGCTCACCATGGGGGTCCAGGCCTTTTCGCCGTAATGTTAAAACAAAAACTCGCGAATATCTCCGAAACGGTAAAATAGAATGTCGCAAATTTTGGTGTGAAAGGGCTCCCTATTTTTACCTACAAACACTCCAAATTTGGTGGTCCTAGCTTCCATAGTTTTTTTATGGCGAATTTTTGAAAGTTAAAAAATTAGCCCAAAAATCGAACGGAAATTCCCTACAGAAACTCCATTCGCGAATTTTAAAAATCCGAGATAGCCAAAATGTTGCTCTCGAAGAGTACATCAATTTAAAAAAAAGTTTCTCTCTAGGCCCAATAGGACCCGACTTTCATAGGGTCAAAGTTCACGAATTTGACACATTTCGGCTGCGACAATTCCCTATAACCGTTGCACCGAATTTCAAACCGCTCACACAGTACTTCCCATTGGGACACATGAACAATCCCCCGCAAGCGTTTTCTCGTAGCTCAAATTTGACCCCGGCGCAAGCGTCCGAAATTTCGATAGGGTCACGGAAATGGGCCAAAATTTGACCCCCCCATATCTCCGGCCCTAATTGTCCGATCGACGTGAAATTTGAAACGTGGCCTAACAGGGTTTCGGCCTTCGTCCCCATGCTCGCCAATTGCGGCTCACCATGGGGATCCGGGCCTTTTCGCCGTAAGGTTAAAACAAAATCTCGCGAATATCTCCGAAACGGTTCCATATATTGTCGCAAATTTTGGTGTGAAAGTGTTCCCTATTTTTAACTACAAACCCTCCAAATTTGTGGTCCTAGCTTCCATAGTTTTTTTATGGCGAATTTTTGAATGTTTAAAAAATAGCCCAAAAATCGAACGGAAATTCCCTACAGAAACTCCTTTCGCCAATTTTGAAAATCCGAGATAGCCAAAACGTTGCTCTCGAAGAGTACATCAATTTAAAAAAAAAGTTTCTCTCTAGGCCCAATAGGACCCGACTTTCATAGGGTCAAAGTTCACGAATTTGACACATTTCGGCCGCGACAATTCCCTATAGCCGTTGCACCGAATTTCAAACTGCTCACACAGTACTTCCCATTGAGACACATGAACAATCCCCCGCAAGCGTTTTCTCGTAGCTCAATTTTTGATCCCGGGGCAAGCGTCCGAAATTTCGATAGGGTCACGGAAATGGGCCAAACTTTGACCCCCCCATATCTCGGGCCCTAATTGTCCGATCGACTTGAAATTTGAAACATTGCCTAACAGGGTTTCGGCCTTCGTCCCCATGTTCGCCAATCGCGGCTCACCATGGGGGGTCCGAGCCTTTTCGCCGTAATGTTAAAACAAAAACACGCGAATATCTCCGAAACGGTTCAATAGAATGTCGGAAATTTTGGTGTTAAAGGGCTCCCTATATTTACCTACAAACCCTCCAAATATGGTGGTCCTAGCTTCCATAGTTTTTTTATGGCGAATTTTTGAATGTTTAAAGAATAGCCCAAAAATCGAACGGAAATTCCCTACAGAAATTCCATTCGCGAATTTTAAAAATCCGAGATAGCCAAAATGTTGCTCTCGAAGAGTACATCAATTTAGAAAAAAAAAGTTTCTCTCTAGGCCCAATTGGACCCGACTTTCATAGGGTCAAAGTTCACGAATTTGACACATTTCGGCCGCGACAAGTCCCTATAACCGTTGCACCGAATTTCAAACCGCTCACACAGTACTTCCCATTGAGGCACATGAACATTCCCCCGCAAGCGTTTTCTCGTAGCTCAAATTTTGACCCCGGCGCAAGCGTCCGAAATTTCGATGGGGGTCACGGAAATGGGCCAAATTTTGACCCCCCATATCTCGGGCCCTAATTGTCTGATCGACTTGAAATTTGAAACGTGGCCTAACAGGGTTTCGGCCTTCCTCCCCATGCTCGCCAATCGCGGCTCACCATGGGGGGTCCAGACCTTTTCGCCGTAATGTTAAAACAAAAACTCGCGAATATCTCCGAAACGGTTCAATAGAATGTCGCAACTTTTGGTGTGAAAGGGCTCCCTCTTTTTACCTACAAACCCTCCAAATTTGGTGGTCCTAGCTTCCATAGTTTTTTTATGGCGAATTTTTGAAAGTTTAAAAAATAGCCCAAAAATCGAACGGAAATTCCCTACAGAAACTCCATTCGCGAATTTTAAAAATCCGAGATAGCCAAAATGTTGCTCTCGAAGAGTACATCAATTTAGAAAAAAAAAGTTTCTCTCTAGGCCCAATAGGACCCGACTTTCATAGGGTCAAAGTTCACGAATTTGACACATTTCGGCCGAGACAATTCCCTATAACCGTTGCACCGAATTTCAAACCGCTCACACAGTACTTCCCATTGAGGCACATGAACATTCCCCCGCAAGCGTTTTCTCGTAGCTCAATTTTGGACCCTGGCGCAAGCGTCCGAAATTTCGATGGGGTCACGGAAATGGGCCAAAATTTGACCCCCATATCTCGGGCCCTAATTGTCCGATCAACTTGAAATTTAAAACGTGGCCTAAAAGGGTTTCGGCCTTCGTCCCCATGCTCGCCAATTGCGGCTCACCATGGGGATCCGGGCCTTTTCGCCGTAAGGTTAAAACAAAATCTCGCGAATATCTCCGAAACGGTTCCATATATTGTCGCAAATTTTGGTGTGAAAGTGTTCCCTATTTTTAACTACAAACCCTCCAAATTTGTGGTCCTAGCTTCCATAGTTTTTTTATGGCGAATTTTTGAATGTTTAAAAAATAGCCCAAAAATCGAACGGAAATTCCCTACAGAAACTCCTTTCGCCAATTTTGAAAATCCGAGATAGCCAAAACGTTGCTCTCGAAGAGTACATCAATTTAAAAAAAAAGTTTCTCTCTAGGCCCAATAGGACCCGACTTTCATAGGGTCAAAGTTCACGAATTTGACACATTTCGGCCGCGACAATTCCCTATAGCCGTTGCACCGAATTTCAAACTGCTCACACAGTACTTCCCATTGAGACACATGAACAATCCCCCGCAAGCGTTTTCTCGTAGCTCAATTTTTGATCCCGGGGCAAGCGTCCGAAATTTCGATAGGGTCACGGAAATGGGCCAAACTTTGACCCCCCCATATCTCGGGCCCTAATTGTCCGATCGACTTGAAATTTGAAACATTGCCTAACAGGGTTTCGGCCTTCGTCCCCATGTTCGCCAATCGCGGCTCACCATGGGGGGTCCGAGCCTTTTCGCCGTAATGTTAAAACAAAAACACGCGAATATCTCCGAAACGGTTCAATAGAATGTCGGAAATTTTGGTGTTAAAGGGCTCCCTATATTTACCTACAAACCCTCCAAATATGGTGGTCCTAGCTTCCATAGTTTTTTTATGGCGAATTTTTGAATGTTTAAAGAATAGCCCAAAAATCGAACGGAAATTCCCTACAGAAATTCCATTCGCGAATTTTAAAAATCCGAGATAGCCAAAATGTTGCTCTCGAAGAGTACATCAATTTAGAAAAAAAAAGTTTCTCTCTAGGCCCAATTGGACCCGACTTTCATAGGGTCAAAGTTCACGAATTTGACACATTTCGGCCGCGACAAGTCCCTATAACCGTTGCACCGAATTTCAAACCGCTCACACAGTACTTCCCATTGAGGCACATGAACATTCCCCCGCAAGCGTTTTCTCGTAGCTCAATTTTTGACCCTGGTGCAAGCGTCCGAAATTTCGATGGGGTCACGGAAATGGGCTAAATTTTGACCCCCCATATCTCGGGCCCTAATTGTCCGATCGACTTGAAATTTGAAACGTGGCCTAACAGGGTTTCGGCCTTCCTCCACATGCTCGCCAATCGCGGCTCACCATGGGGGGTCCGAGCCTTTTCGCCGTAATGTTAAAACAAAAACTCGCGAATATCTCCGAAACGGTTCGATAGAATGTCGCAAATGTTGGTGTGAAAGGGCTCCCTATTTTTACCTACAAACCCTCAAATTTGGTGGTGATAGCTTCCATAGTTTTTTTATGGCGAATTTTTTAAGGTTTAAAAAATAGCCCAAAAATCGAACGGAAATTCCCTACAGAAACTCCATTCGCGAATTTTAAAAATCCGAGATAGCCAAAATGTTGCTCTCGAAGAGTACATCAATTTAGAAAAAAAAAGTTTCTCTCTAGGCCCAATAGGACCCGACTTTCATAGGGTCAAAGTTCACGAATTTGACACATTTCGCCCGAGACAATTCCCTATAACCGTTGCACCGAATTTCAAACCGCTCACACAGTACTTCCCATTGAGACACATGATCATTCCCCCGCAAGCGTTTTCTCGTAGCTCAATTTTTGACCCTGGTGCAAGCGTCCGAAATTTCGATAAGGTCACGGAAATGGGCCAAAATTTGACCCCCATATCTCGGGCCCTAATTGTCCGACCGACTTGAAATTTGAAACGTGGCCTAAAAGGGTTTCAGCCTTCCTCCCCATGCGCCCCAATCGCGGCTCACCATGGGGTCCAGGCCTTTTCGCCGTAATGTTAAAACAAAAACTCGCGAATATCTCCGAAACGGTTTGATAGAATGTCGCAAATTTTGGTGTGAAAGGGCTCCCTATTTTTACCTACAAACCCTCCAAATTTGGTGGTCCTAGCTTCCATAGTTTTTTTATGGCGAATTTTTGAATGTTTAAAGAATAGCCCAAAAATCGAACGGAAATTCCCTACAGAAATTCCATTCGCGAATTTTAAAAATCCGAGATAGCCAAAATGTTGCTCTTGAAGAGTACATCAATTTAGAAAAAAAAAGTTTCTCTCTAGGCCCAATTGGACCCGACTTTCATAGGGTCAAAGTTCACGAATTTGACACATTTCGGCCGCGACAATTCCCTATAACCGTTGCACCGAATTTCAAACCGCTCACACAGTACTTCTCATTGAGACACATGAACAATCCCCCGCAAGCGTTTTCTCGTAGCTCAATTTTTGACCCCGGCGCAAGCGTCCGAAATTTCGATGGGGGTCACGGAAATGGGCCAAACTTTGACCCCCCATATCTCGGGCCCTAATTGTCTGATCGACTTGAAATTTGAAACGTGGCCTAACAGGGTTTCGGCCTTCCTCCCCATGCTCGCCAATCGCGGCTCACCATGGGGGGTCCAGACCTTTTCGCCGTAATGTTAAAACAAAAACTCGCGAATATCTCCGAAACGGTTCAATAGAATGTCGCAACTTTTGGTGTGAAAGGGCTCCCTCTTTTTACCTACAAACCCTCCAAATTTGGTGGTCCTAGCTTCCATAGTTTTTTTATGGCGAATTTTTGAAAGTTTAAAAAATAGCCCAAAAATCGAACGGAAATTCCCTACAGAAACTCCATTCGCGAATTTTAAAAATCCGAGATAGCCAAAATGTTGCTCTCGAAGAGTACATCAATTTAGAAAAAAAAAGTTTCTCTCTAGGCCCAATAGGACCCGACTTTCATAGGGTCAAAGTTCACGAATTTGACACATTTCGGCCGAGACAATTCCCTATAACCGTTGCACCGAATTTCAAACCGCTCACACAGTACTTCCCATTGGGACACATGAACAATCCCCCGCAAGTGTTTTCTCGTAGCTCAAATTTGACCCCGGCGCAAGCGTCCGAAATTTCGATAGGGTCACGGAAATGGGCCAAAATTTGACCCCCCCATATCTCCGGCCCTAATTGTCCGATCGACGTGAAATTTGAAACGTGGCCTAACAGGGTTTCGGCCTTCGTCCCCATGCTCGCCAATTACGGCTCACCATGGGGATCCGGGCCTTTTCGCCGTAAGGTTAAAACAAAATCTCGCGAATATCTCCGAAACGGTTCCATATATTGTCGCAAATTTTGGTGTGAAAGTGTTCCCTATTTTTAACTACAAACCCTCCAAATTTGTGGTCCTAGCTTCCATAGTTTTTTTATGGCGAATTTTTGAATGTTTAAAAAATAGCCCAAAAATCGAACGGAAATTCCCTACAGAAACTCCTTTCGCCAATTTTGAAAATCCGAGATAGCCAAAACGTTGCTCTCGAAGAGTACATCAATTTAAAAAAAAAGTTTCTCTCTAGGCCCAATAGGACCCGACTTTCATAGGGTCAAAGTTCACGAATTTGACACATTTCGGCCGCGACAATTCCCTATAGCCGTTGCACCGAATTTCAAACTGCTCACACAGTACTTCCCATTGAGACACATGAACAATCCCCCGCAAGCGTTTTCTCGTAGCTCAATTTTTGATCCCGGGGCAAGCGTCCGAAATTTCGATAGGGTCACGGAAATGGGCCAAACTTTGACCCCCCCATATCTCGGGCCCTAATTGTCCGATCGACTTGAAATTTGAAACGTGGCCTAACAGGGTTTCGGCCTTCGTCCCCATGTTCGCCAATCGCGGCTCACCATGGGGGGTCCGAGCCTTTTCGCCGTAATGTTAAAACAAAAACACGCGAATATCTCCGAAACGGTTCGATAGAATGTCGCAAATGTTGGTGTGAAGGGGCTCCCTATTTTCACCTACAAACCCTCCAAATTTGGTGGTCCTAGCTTCCATAGTTTTATTATGGAGAATTTTTAAAATTTAAAAAATAGCCCAAAAATCGAACGGAAATTCCCTACAGAAACTCCATTCGCGAATTTTAAAAATCCGAGATAGCCAAAATGTTGCTCTCGAAGAGTACATCAATTTAAAAAAAAGTTTCTCTCTAGGCCCAATAGGACCCGACTTTCATAGGGTCAAAGTTCACGAATTTGACACATTTCGGCCACGACAATTCCCTATAACCGTTGCACCGAATTTCAAACCGCTACACAGTACTTCCCATTGAGACACATGAACAATCCCCCGCAAGCGTTTACTTGTAGCTCAATTTTTGACCCCGGCGCAAGCGTCCGAAATTTCGATGGGGTCACGGAAATGGGCCAAACTTTGACCCCCCATATCTCCGGCCCTAATTGTCCGATCGACTTGAAATTTGAAACGTGGCCTAACAGGGTTTCGGCCTTCCTGCTTATGCTCGCCAATCGCTGGTCACCATGGGGGGTCCGGGCCTTTTCGCCGTAAATTTAAAACAAAAACTCGCGAATATCTCCGAAACGGTTCGATAGAATGTCGCAAATTTTGGTGTGAAAGGGCTCCCTATTTTTACCTACAAACCGTCCAAATTTGGTGGGCCTAGCTTCCATAGTATTTTTATGGCGAATTTTTGAAAGTTTAAAAAATAGCCCAAAAATCGAACGGAAATTCCCTACAGAAACTCCATTCGCGAATTTTGAAAATCCGAGATAGCCAAAACGTTGCTGTCGAAGAGTACATCAATTTAAAAAAAAAAGTTTCTCTCTAGGCCCGAAGGTCCCGACTTTCATAGGGTCAAAGTTCACGAATTTGACACATTTCGGCCGCGACAATTCCCTATAACCGTTGCACCGAATTTCAAACCGCTCACACAGTACTTCCCATTGAGACACATGAACAATGCCCCGCGAGCGTTTTCTCGTAGCTCAATTTTTGACCCCGGCGCAAGCGTCCGAAATTTCGATGGGGTCACGAAAATGGGCCAAACTTTGACCCCCCATATCTCGGGCCCTAATTGTCCGATCGACTTGAAATTTGAAACGTGGCCTAACAGGGTTTCGGCCTTCGTCCCCATGTTCGCCAATCGCGGCTCACCATGGGGTGTCCGAGCCTTTTCGTCGTAATGTTAAAACAAAAAAGCGCGAATATCTCCGAAACGGTTCGATAGAATGTCGCAAATGTTGGTGTTAAAGGGCTCCCTATTTTCACCTACAAACCCTCCAAATTTGGTGGTCCTAGCTTCCATAGTTTTATTATGGAGAATTTTTAAAGTTTAAAAAATAGCCCAAAAATCGAACGGAAATTCCCTACAGAAACTCCATTCGCGAATTTTAAAAATCCGAGATAGCCAAAATGTTGCTCTCGAAGAGTACATCAATTTTAAAAAAAAGTTTCTCTCTAGGCCCAATAGGACCCGACTTTCATAGGGTCAAATTTCACGAATTTGACACATTTCGGCCGCGACAATTCCCTATAACCGTTGCACCGAATTTCAAACCGCTCACACAGTACTTCCCATTGAGACACATGAACAATCCCCCGCAAGCGTTTTCTCGTAGCTCAATTTTTGACCCTGGCGCAAGCGTCCGAAATTTCGATGGGGTCACGAAAATGGGCCAAACTTTGACCCCCCCATATCTCGGGCCCTAATTGTCCGATCGACTTGAAATTTGAAACGTGGCCTAACAGGGTTTCGGCCTTCCTGCTTATGCTCGCCAATCGCTGGTCACCATGGGGGGTCCGGGCCTTTTCGCCGTAAATTTAAAACAAAAACTCGCGAATATCTCCGAAACGGTTCGATAGAATGTCGCAAATTTTGGTGTCAAAGGGCTCCCTATTTTTACCTACAAACCGTCCAAATTTGGTGGTCCTAGCTTCCATAGTATTTTTATGGCGAATTTTTGAAAGTTTAAAAAATAGCCCAAAAATCGAACGGAAATTCCCTACAGAAACTCCATTCGCGAATTTTGAAAATCCGAGATAGCCAAAACTTTGCTGTCGAAGAGTACATCAATTTAAAAAAAAAAGTTTCTCTCTAGGCCCGAAGGTCCCGACTTTCATAGGGTCAAAGTTCACGAATTTGACACATTTCGGCCGCGACAATTCCCTATAACCGTTGCACCGAATTTCAAACCGCTCACACAGTACTTCCCATTGAGACACATGAACAATCCCCCGTAAGCGTTTTCTCGTAGCTCAATTTTTGACCCCGGCGCAAGCGTCCGAAATTTCGATGGGGTCACGAAAATGGGCCAAACTTTGACCCCCCATATCTCGGGCCCTAATTGTCCGATCGACTTGAAATTTGAAACGTGGCCTAACAGGGTTTCGGCCTTCGTCCCCATGTTCGCCAATCGCGGCTCACCATGGGGGGTCCGAGCCTTTTCGTCGTAATGTTAAACAAAAAAACGCGAATATCTCCGAAACGGTTCGATAGAATGTCGCAAATGTTGGTGTGAAAGGGCTCCCTATTTTCACCTACAAACCCTCCAAATTTGGTGGTCCTAGCTTCCATAGTTTTATTATGGAGAATTTTTAAAGTTTAAAAAAGAGCCCAAAAATCGAACGGAAATTCCCTACAGAAACTCCATTCGCGAATTTTAAAAATCCGAGATAGCCAAAATGTTGCTCTCGAAGAGTACATCAATTTTAAAAAAAAGTTTCTCTCTAGGCCCAATAGGACCCGACTTTCATAGGGTCAAAGTTCACGAATTTGACACATTTCGGCCGCGACAATTCCCTATAACCGTTGCACCGAATTTCAAACCGCTCACACAGTACTTCCCATTGAGACACATGAACAATCCCCCGCAAGCGTTTTCTCGTAGCTCAATTTTTGACCCTGGCGCAAGCGTCCGAAATTTCGATGGGGTCACGAAAATGGGCCAAACATTGACCCCCCCTATCTCGGGCCCTAATTGTCCGATCGACTTGAAATTTGAAACGTGGCCTAACAGGGTTTCGGCCTTCTTGCTTATGCTCGCCAATCGCTGGTCACCATGGGGGGTCCGAGCCTTTTCGCCGTAATGTTAAAACAAATGCTCGCGAATATCTCCGAAACGGTTCGATAGAATGTCGCAAATTTTGGTGTGAAAGGGCTTTCTATTTTTACCTACAAACACTCCAAATTTGGTGGTTCTAGCTTCCATAGTTTTTTTATGGCGAATTTTTGAATGTTTAAAAAATAGCCCAAAACTCGAACGGAAATTCCCTACAGAAACTCCATTCGCGAATTTTAAAAATCCGAGATAGCCAAAATGT
This sequence comes from Stegodyphus dumicola, assembly GCF_044657685.1. Taxonomy (NCBI): domain Eukaryota; kingdom Metazoa; phylum Arthropoda; class Arachnida; order Araneae; family Eresidae; genus Stegodyphus; species Stegodyphus dumicola. The sequence continues at coordinate 2,478,347 of NC_140770.1, forward strand.
TGCTCTCGAAGAGTACATCAATTTAAAATAAAGTTTCTCTCTAGGCCCAATAGGACCCGACTTTCATAGGGTCAAAGTTCACGGATTTGGCACATTTCGGCCGCGACAATTCCCTATAACCGTTGCACCGAATTTCAAACCGCTCACACAGTACTTCCCATTGAGACACATGAACAATCACCGGCAATCGTTTTCTCGTAGCTCAAATTTGACCCCGGCGCAAGCGTCCGAAATTTCGATGGGGTCACGGAAATGGGCCAAATTTTGACCCCCCATAACTCATGCCCTAATTGTCCGATCGACTTGAAATTTGAAACGTGGCCTAACAGGGTTTCGGCCTTCGTCCCCATGTTCGCCAATCGCGGCTCACCATGGGGGTCCAGGCCTTTTCGCCGTAATGTTAAAATAAAAACTCGCGTATATCTCCGAAACGGTTCGATAGAATGTCGCAAATTTTGGTGTGAAAGGGCTCCCTATTTTTACCTACAAACCCTCCAAATTTGGTGGTCCTAGCTTCCATAGTTTTTTTATGGCGAATTTTTGAATGTTAAAAAATTAGCCCAAAAATCGAAAGGAAATTCCCTACAGAAACTCCATTCGCGAATTTTAAAAATCCGAGATAGCCAAAATGTTGCTCTCGAAAAGTATATCAATTTAAAAAAAAAGTTTCTCTCTAGGCCCAATAGGACCCGACTTTCATAGGGTCAAAGTTCACGGATTTGACACATTTCGGCCGCGACAATTCCCTATAACCGTTGCACCGAATTTCAAACCGTTCACACAGTACTTCCCATTGAGACACATGAACAATCACCGGCAATCGTTTTCTCGTAGCTCAAATTTGACCCCGGCGCAAGCGTCCGAAATTTCGATGGGGTCACGGAAATGGGCCAAATTTTGACCCCCCATAACTCATGCCCTAATTGTCCGATCGACTTGAAATTTGAAACGTGGCCTAACAGGGTTTCGGCCTTCGTCCCCATGTTCGCCAATCGCGGCTCACCATGGGGGTCCAGGCCTTTTCGTCGTAATGTTAAAACAAAAACTCGCGAATATCTCCGAAACGGTTCGATAGAATGTCGCAAATTTTGGTGTGAAAGGGCTCCCTATTTTCACCTACAAACCCTCCAAATTTGGTGGTCCTAGCTTCCATAGTTTTATTATGGCGAAATTTTGAAGGTTTAAAAAATAGCCCAAAAATCGAACGGAAATTCCCTACAGAAACTCCATTCGCGAATTTTAAAAATCAGAGATACCCAAAATGTTGCTCTCGAAGAGTACATCAATTTAAAAAAAAAGTTTCTCTCTAGGACCCGACTTTCATAGGGTCAAAGTTCACGAATTTGACACATTTCGGCCGCGACAATTCCCTATAACCGTTGCACCGAATTTCAAACCGCTACACAGTACTTCCCATTCAGACACATGAACAATCCCCCGCAAGCGTTTACTTGTAGCTCAATTTTTGACCCTGGCGCAAGCGTCCGAAATTTCGATGGGGTCACGGAAATGGGCCAAATTTTGACCCCCCATATCTCGGGCCCTAATTGTCCGATCGACTTCAAATTTGAAACGTGGCCTAACAGGGTTTCGGCCTTCCTCCACATGCTCGCCAATCGCGGCTCACCATGGGGGATCCGAGCCTTTTCGCCGTAAAGTTAAAACAAAAACTCGCGAATATCTCCGAAACGGTTCGATAGAATGTCGCAAATGTTGGTGTGAAAGGGCTCCCTATTTTTACCTACAAACCCTCAAATTTGGTGGTGATAGCTTCCATAGTTTTTTTATGGCGAATTTTTTAAGGTTTAAAAAATAGCCCAAAAATCGAACGGAAATTCCCTACAGAAACTCCATTCGCGAATTTTAAAAATCCGAGATAGCCAAAATGTTGCTCTCGAAGAGTACATCAATTTAGAAAAAAAAAAGTTTCTCTCTAGGCCCAATAGGACCCGACTTTCATAGGGTCAAAGTTCACGAATTTGACACATTTCGGCTGCGACAATTCCCTATAACCGTTGCACCGAATTTCAAACCGCTCACACAGTACTTCCCATTGAGACACATGAACAATCCCCCGCAAGCGTTTACTTGTAGCTCAATTTTTGACCCCGGCGCAAGCGTCCGAAATTTCGATGGGGTCACGGAAATGGGCCAAATTTTGACCCCCCATATCTCCGGCCCTAATTGTCCGATCGACTTGAAATTTGAAACGTGGCCTAACAGGGTTTCGGCCTTCCTGCTTATGCTCGCCAATCGCTGGTCACCATGGGGGGTCCGGGCATTTTCGCCGTAAATTTAAAACAAAAACTCGCGAATATCTCCGAAACGGTTCGATAGAATGTCGCAAATTTTGGTGTGAAAGGGCTCCCTATTTTTACCTACAAACCGTCCAAATTTGGTGGTCCCAGCTTCCATAGTATTTTTATGGCGAATTTTTGAAAGTTTAAAAAATAGCCCAAAAATCGAACGGAAATTCCCTACAGAAACTCCATTCGCGAATTTTAAAAATCCGAGATAGCCAAAATGTTGCTGTCGAAGAGTACATCAATTTAAAAAAAAAAGTTTCTCTCTAGGCCCGAAGGTCCCGACTTTCATAGGGTCAGTTCACGAATTTGACACATTTCGGCCGCGACAATTCCCTATAACCGTTGCACCGAATTTCAAACCGCTCACACAGTACTTCCCATTGAGACACATGAACAATCCCCCGTAAGCGTTTTCTCGTAGCTCAATTTTTGACCCCGGCGCAAGCGTCCGAAATTTCGATGGGGTCACGAAAATGGGCCAAACTTTGACCCCCCATATCTCGGGCCCTAATTGTCCGATCGACTTGAAATTTGAAACGTGGCCTAACAGGGTTTCGGCCTTCGTCCCCATGTTCGCCAATCGCGGCTCACCATGGGGGGTCCGAGCCTTTTCGTCGTAAAGTTAAAAGAAAAACACGCGAATATCTCCGAAACGGTTCGATAGAATGTCGCAAATGTTTGTGTGAAAGGGCTCCCTATTTTCACCTACAAACCCTCCAAATTTGGTGGTCCTAGCTTCCATAGTTTTATTATGGAGATTTTTTAAATTTTAAAAAATAGCCCAAAAATCGAACGGAAATTCCCTACAGAAACTCCATTCGCGAATTTTAAAAATCCGAGATAGCCAAAATGTTGCTCTCGAAGAGTACATCAATTTTAAAAAAAAGTTTCTCTCTAGGCCCAATAGGACCCGACTTTCATAGGGTCAAAGTTCACGAATTTGACACATTTCGGCCGCGACAATTCCCTATAACCGTTGCACCGAATTTCAAACCGCTCACACAGTACTTCCCATTGAGACACATGAACAATCCCCCGCAAGCGTTTTCTCGTAGCTCAATTTTTGACCCTGGCGCAAGCGTCCGAAATTTCGATAGGGTCACGAAAATGGGCCAAACTTTGACCCCCCCATATCTCGGGCCCTAATTGTCCGATCGACTTGAAATTTGAAACGTGGCCTAACAGGGTTTCGGCCTTCCTGCTTATGCTCGCCAATCGCTGGTCACCATGGGGGGTCCGAGCCTTTTCGCCGTAATGTTAAAACAAATGCTCGCGAATATCTCCGAAACGGTTCGATAGAATGTCGCAAATTTTGGTGTGAAAGGGCTCTCTATTTTTACCTACAAACACTCCAAATTTGGTGGTTCTAGCTTCCATAGTTTTTTTATGGCGAATTTTTGAATGTTTAAAAAATAGCCCAAAACTCGAACGGAAATTCCCTACAGAAACTCCATTCGCGAATTTTAAAAATCCGAGATATCCAAAATGTTGCTCTCGAAGAGTACATCAATTTAAAAAAAAAGTTTCTCTCTAGGACCCGACTTTCATAGGGTCAAAGTTCACGAATTTGACACATTTCGGCCGCGACAATTCCCTATAACCGTTGCACCGAATTTCAAACCGCTACACAGTACTTCCCATTGAGACACATGAACAATCCCCCGCAAGCGTTTACTTGTAGCTCAATTTTTGACCCTGGCGAAGCGTCCGAAATTTCGATGGGGTCACGGAAATGGGCCAAATTTTGACCCCCCATATCTCGGGCCCTAATTGTCCGATCGACTTCAAATTTGAAACGTGGCCTAACAGGGTTTCGGCCTTCCTCCACATGCTCGCCAATCGCGGCTCACCATGGGGGATCCGAACCTTTTCGCCGTAATGTTAAAACAAAATCTCGCGAATATCTCCGAAACGGTTCGATAGAATGTCGCAAATGTTGGTGTGAAAGGGCTCCCTATTTTTACCTACAAACCCTCAAATTTGGTGGTGATAGCTTCCATAGTTTTTTTATGGCGATTTTTTTAAGGTTTAAAAAATAGCCCAAAAATCGAACGGAAATTCCCTACAGAAACTCCATTCGCGAATTTTAAAAATCCGAGATAGCCAAAATGTTGCTCTCGAAGAGTACATCAATTTTAAAAAAAAGTTTCTCTCTAGGCCCAATAGGACCCGACTTTCATAGGGTCAAAGTTCACGAATTTGACACATTTCGGCCGCGACAATTCCCTATAACCGTTGCACCGAATTTCAAACCGCTCACACAGTACTTCCCATTGAGACACATGAACAATCCCCCGCAAGCGTTTTCTCGTAGCTCAATTTTTGACCCTGGCGCAAGCGTCCGAAATTTCGATAGGGTCACGAAAATGGGCCAAACTTTGACCCCCCCATATCTCGGGCCCTAATTGTCCGATCGACTTGAAATTTGAAACGTGGCCTAACAGGGTTTCGGCCTTCCTGCTTATGCTCGCCAATCGCTGGTCACCATGGGGGGTCCGAGCCTTTTCGCCGTAATGTTAAAACAAATGCTCGCGAATATCTCCGAAACGGTTCGATAGAATGTCGCAAATTTTGGTGTGAAAGGGCTCTCTATTTTTACCTACAAACACTCCAAATTTGGTGGTTCTAGCTTCCATAGTTTTTTTATGGCGAATTTTTGAATGTTTAAAAAATAGCCCAAAACTCGAACGGAAATTCCCTACAGAAACTCCATTCGCGAATTTTAAAAATCCGAGATATCCAAAATGTTGCTCTCGAAGAGTACATCAATTTAAAAAAAAAGTTTCTCTCTAGGACCCGACTTTCATAGGGTCAAAGTTAACGAATTTGACACATTTCGGCCGCGACAATTCCCTATAACCGTTGCACCGAATTTCAAACCGCTCACACAGTACTTCCCATTGAGACACATGAACAATCCCCCGCAAGCGTTTACTTGTAGCTCAATTTTTGACCCTGGCGCAAGCGTCCGAAATTTCGATGGGGTCACGGAAATGGGCCAAATTTTGACCCCCCATATCTCGGGCCCTAATTGTCCGATCGACTTCAAATTTGAAACGTGGCCTAACAGGGTTTCGGCCTTCCTCCACATGCTCGCCAATCGCGGCTCACCATGGGGGATCCGAACCTTTTCGCCGTAATGTTAAAACAAAATCTCGCGAATATCTCCGAAACGGTTCGATAGAATGTCGCAAATTTTGGTGTGAAAGGGCTCCCTATTTTTACCTACAAACCCTCAAATTTGGTGGTGATAGCTTCCATAGTTTTTTTATGGCGATTTTTTTAAGGTTTAAAAAATAGCCCAAAAATCGAACGGAAATTCCCTACAGAAACTCCATTCGCGAATTTTAAAAATCCGAGATAGCCAAAATGTTGCTCTCGAAGAGTACATCAATTTAGAAAAAAAAAAATGTTTCTCTCTAGGCCCAATAGGACCCGACTTTCATAGGGTCAAAGTTCACGAATTTGACACATTTCGGCCGAGACAATTCCCTATAACCGTTGCACCGAATTTCAAACCGCTCACACAGTACTTCCCATTGAGGCACATGAACATTCCCCCGCAAGCGTTTTCTCGTAGCTCAATTTTGGACCCTGGCGCAAGCGTCCGAAATTTCGATGGGGTCACGGAAATGGGCCAAAATTTGACCCCCATATCTCGGGCCCTAATTGTCCGATCGACTTGAAATTTGAAAGGTGGCCTAAAAGGGTTTCGGCCTTCCTCCCCATGCTCGCCAATCGCGGCTCACCATGGGGGTCCAGGCCTTTTCGCCGTAATGTTAAAATAAATACTCGCGTATATCTCCGAAACGGTTCGATAGAATGTCGCAAATTTTGGTGTGAAAGGGCTCCCTATTTTTACCTACAAACCCTCCAAATTTGGTGGTCCTAGCTTCCATAGTTTTTTTATGGCGAATTTTTGAATGTTAAAAAATTAGCCCAAAAATCGAACGGAAATTCCCTACAGAAACTCCATTCGCGAATTTTAAAAATCCGAGATAGCCAAAATGTTGCTCTCGAAAAGTATATCAATTTAAAAAAAAAAGTTTCTCTCTAGGCCCAATAGGACCCGACTTTCATAGGGTCAAAGTTCACGAATTTGACACATTTCGGCTGCGACAATTCCCTATAACCGTTGCACCGAATTTCAAACCGCTCACACAGTACTTCCCATTGAGACACATGAACAATCTCCCGCAAGCGTTTACTTGTAGCTCAATTTTTGACCCCGGCGCAAGCGTCCGAAATTTCGATGGGGTCACGGAAATGGGCCAAATTTTGACCCCCCATAACTCATGCCCTAATTGTCCGATCGACTTGAAATTTGAAACGTGGCCTAACAGGGTTTCGGCCTTCGTCCCCATGTTCGCCAATCGCGGCTCACCATGGGGGTCCAGGCCTTTTCGCCGTAATGTTAAAACAAAAACTCGCGAATATCTCCGAAACGGTTCGATAGAATGTCGCAAATTTTGGTGTGAAAGGGCTCCCTATTTTCACCTACAAACCCTCCAAATTTGGTGGTCCTAGCTTCCATAATTTTATTATGGCGAAATTTTGAAGGTTTAAAAAATAGCCCAAAAATCGAACGGAAATTCCCTACAGAAACTCCATTCGCGAATTTTAAAAATCCGAGATATACAAAATGTTGCTCTCGAAGAGTAAATCAATTTAAAAAAAAAGTTTCTCTCTAGGACCCGACTTTCATAGGGTCAAAGTTCACGAATTTGACACATTTCGGCCGCGACAATTCCCTATAACCGTTGCACCGAATTTCAAACCGCTACACAGTACTTCCCATTCAGACACATGAACAATCCTCCGCAAGCGTTTACTTGTAGCTCAATTTTTGACCCTGGCGCAAGCGTGCGAAATTTCGATGGGGTCACGGAAATGGGCCAAATTTTGACCCCCCATATCTCGGGCCCTAATTGTCCGATCGACTTGAAATTTGAAACGTGGCCTAACAGGGTTTCGGCCTTCCTCCACATGCTCGCCAATCGCGGCTCACCATGGGGGAACCGAGCCTTTTCGCCGTAATGTTAAAACAAAAACTCGCGAATATCTCCGAAACGGTTCGATAGAATGTCGCAAATGTTGGTGTGAAAGGGCTCCCTATTTTTACCTACAAACCCTCAAATTTGGTGGTGATAGCTTCCATAGTTTTTTTATGGCGAATTTTTTAAGGTTTAAAAAATAGCCCAAAAATCGAACGGAAATTCCCTACAGAAACTCCTTTCGCGAATTTTAAAAATCCGAGATAGCCAAAATGTTGCTCTCGAAGAGTACATCAATTTAGAAAAAAAAAAGTTTCTCTCTAGGCCCATTAGGACCCGACTTTCATAGGGTCAAAGTTCACGAATTTGACACATTTCGGCCGAGACAATTCCCTATAACCGTTGCACCGAATTTCAAACCGCTCACGCAGTACTTCCCATTGAGGCACATGAACATTCCCCCGCAAGCGTTTTCTCGTAGCTCAATTTTGGACCCTGGCGCAAGCGTCCGAAATTTCGATGGGGTCACGGAAATGGGCCAAAATTTGACCCCCATATCTCGGGCCCTAATTGTCCGATCGACTTGAAATTTGAAAGGTGGCCTAAAAGGGTTTCGGCCTTCCTCCCCATGCTCGCCAACCGCGGCTCACCATGGGGGTCCAGGCCTTTTCGCCGTAATGTTAAAATAAAAACTCGCGTATATCTCCGAAACGGTTCGATAGAATGTCGCAAATTTTGGTGTGAAAGGGCTCCCTATTTTTACCTACAAACCCACCAAATTTGGTGGTCCTAGCTTCCATAGTTTTTTTATGGCGAATTTTTGAATGTTAAAAAATTAGCCCAAAAATCGAACGGAAATTCCCTACAGAAACTCCATTCGCGAATTTTAAAAATCCGAGATAGCCAAAATGTTGCTCTCGAAAAGTATATCCATTTAAAAAAAAAAGTTTCTCTCTAGGCCCAATAGGACCCGACTTTCATAGGGTCAAAGTTCACGAATTTGACACATTTCGGCTGCGACAATTCCCTATAACCGTTGCACCGAATTTCAAACCGCTCACACAGTACTTCCCATTGAGACACATGAACAATCCCCCGCAAGCGTTTTCTCGTAGCTCAATTTTTGACCCTGGCGCAAGCGTCCGAAATTTCGATGGGGTCACGAAAATGGGCCAAACTTTGACCCCCCCATATCTCGGGCCCTAATTGTCCGATCGACTTGAAATTTGAAACGTGGCCTAACAGGGTTTCGGCCTTCCTGCTTATGCTCGCCAATCGCTGGTCACCATGGGGGTCCGAGCCTTTTCGCCGTAATGTTAAAACAAATGCTCGCGAATATCTCCGAAACGGTTCGATAGAATGTCGCAAATTTTGGTGTGAAAGGGTTCTCTATTTTTACCTACAAACACTCCAAATTTGGTGAATCTAGCTTCCATAGTTTTTTTATGGCGAATTTTTGAATGTTTAAAAAATAGCCCAAAACTAGAACGGAAATTCCCTACAGAAACTCCATTCGCGAATTTTAAAAATCCGAGATAGCCAAAATGTTGCTCTCGAAGAGTACATCAATTTAAAATAAAGTTTCTCTCTAGGCCCAATAGGACCCGACTTTCATAGGGTCAAAGTTCACGAATTTGACACATTTCGGCCGCGACAATTCCCTATAACCGTTGCACCGAATTTCAAACCGCTCACACAGTACTTCCCATTGAGACACATGAACAATCACCGGCAAGCGTTTCTCGTAGCTCAAATTTGACCCCGGCGCAAGCGTCCGAAATTTCGATGGGGTCACGGAAATGGGCCAAATTTTGACCCCCCATAACTCATGCCCTAATTGTCCGATCGACTTGAAATTTGAAACGTGGCCTAACAGGGTTTCGGCCTTCGTCCCCATGTTCGCCAATCGCGGCTCACCATGGGGGTCCAGGCCTTTTCGCCGTAATGTTAAAACAAAAACTCGCGAATATCTCCGAAACGGTTCGATAGAATGTCGCAAATTTTGGTGTAAAAGGGCTCCCTATTTTCACCTACAAACCCTCCAAATTTGGTGGTCCTAGCTTCCATAGTTTTATTATGGCGAAATTTTGAAGGTTTAAAAAATAGCCCAAAAATCGAACGGAAATTCCCTACAGAAACTCCATTCGCGAATTTTAAAAATCCGAGATATCCAAAATGTTGCTCTCGAAGAGTACATCAATTTAAAAAAAAAGTTTCTCTCTAGGACCCGACTTTCATAGGGTCAAAGTTCACGAATTTGACACATTTCGGCCGCGACAATTCCCTATAACCGTTGCACCGAATTTCAAACCGCTACACAGTACTTCCCATTCAGACACATGAACAATCCTCCGCAAGCGTTTACTTGTAGCTCAATTTTTGACCCTGGCGCAAGCGTGCGAAATTTCGATGGGGTCACGGAAATGGGCCAAATTTTGACCCCCCATATCTCGGGCCCTAATTGTCCGATCGACTTGAAATTTGAAACGTGGCCTAACAGGGTTTCGGCCTTCCTCCACATGCTCGCCAATCGCGGCTCACCATGGGGGAACCGAGCCTTTTCGCCGTAATGTTAAAACAAAAACTCGCGAATATCTCCGAAACGGTTCGATAGAATGTCGCAAATGTTGGTGTGAAAGGGCTCCCTATTTTTACCTACAAACCCTCAAATTTGGTGGTGATAGCTTCCATAGTTTTTTTATGGCGAATTTTTTAAGGTTTAAAAAATAGCCCAAAAATCGAACGGAAATTCCCTACAGAAACTCCATTCGCGAATTTTAAAAATCCGAGATAGCCAAAATGTTGCTCTCGAAGAGTACATCAATTTAGAAAAAAAAAAGTTTCTCTCTAGGCCCAATAGGACCCGACTTTCATAGGGTCAAAGTTCACGAATTTGACACATTTCGGCCGAGACAATTCCCTATAACCGTTGCACCGAATTTCAAACCGCTCACGCAGTACTTCCCATTGAGGCACATGAACATTCCCCCGCAAGCGTTTTCTCGTAGCTCAATTTTGGACCCTGGCGCAAGCGTCCGAAATTTCGATGGGGTCACGGAAATGGGCCAAAATTTGACCCCCATATCTCGGGCCCTAATTGTCCGATCGACTTGAAATTTGAAAGGTGGCCTAAAAGGGTTTCGGCCTTCCTCCCCATGCTCGCCAACCGCGGCTCACCATGGGGGTCCAGGCCTTTTCGCCGTAATGTTAAAATAAAAACTCGCGTATATCTCCGAAACGGTTCGATAGAATGTCGCAAATTTTGGTGTGAAAGGGCTCCCTATTTTTACCTACAAACCCACCAAATTTGGTGGTCCTAGCTTCCATAGTTTTTTTATGGCGAATTTTTGAATGTTAAAAAATTAGCCCAAAAATCGAACGGAAATTCCCTACAGAAACTCCATTCGCGAATTTTAAAAATCCGAGATAGCCAAAATGTTGCTCTCGAAAAGTATATCCATTTAAAAAAAAAAGTTTCTCTCTAGGCCCAATAGGACCCGACTTTCATAGGGTCAAAGTTCACGAATTTGACACATTTCGGCTGCGACAATTCCCTATAACCGTTGCACCGAATTTCAAACCGCTCACACAGTACTTCCCATTGAGACACATGAAGAATCCCCCGCAAGCGTTTACTTGTAGCTCAATTTTTGACCCCGGCGCAAGCGTCCGAAATTTCGATGGGGTCACGGAAATGGGCCAAAATTTGACCCCCCATATCTCCGGCCCTAATTGTCCGATCGACTTGAAATTTGAAACGTGGCCTAACAGGGTTTCGGCCTTCGTCCCCATGTTCGCCAATCGCGGCTCACCATGGGGGGTCCGAGCCTTTTCGTTGTAAATTTAAAAGAAAAACACGCGAATATCTCCGAAACGGTTCGATAGAATGTCGCAAATGTTGGTGTGAAAGGGCTCCCTATTTGCACCTACAAACCCTCCAAATTTGGTGGTCCTAGCTTCCATAGTTTTATTATGGAGAATTTTTAAAGTTTAAAAAATAGCCCAAAAATCGAACGGAAATTCCCTACAGAAACTCCATTCGCGAATTTTAAAAATCCGAGATAGCCAAAATGTTGCTCTCGAAGAGTACATCAATTTAAAAAAAAAGTTTCTCTCTAGGCCCAATAGGACCCGACTTTCATAGGGTCAAAGTTCACGAATTTGACACATTTCGGCCGCGACAATTCCCTATAACCGTTGCACCGAATTTCAAACCGCTCACACAGTACTTCCCATTGAGACACATGAACAATCCCCCGCAAGCGTTTTCTCGTAGCTCAATTTTTGACCCTGGCGCAAGCGTCCGAAATTTCGATGGGGTCACGAAAATGGGCCAAACTTTGACCCCCCCATATCTCGGGCCCTAATTGTCCGATCGACTTGAAATTTGAAACGTGGCCTAACAGGGTTTCGGCCTTCCTGCTTATGCTCGCCAATCGCTGGTCACCATGGGGGTCCGAGCCTTTTCGCCGTAATGTTAAAACAAATGCTCGCGAATATCTCCGAAACGGTTCGATAGAATGTCGCAAATTTTGGTGTGAAAGGGTTCTCTATTTTTACCTACAAACACTCCAAATTTGGTGAATCTAGCTTCCATAGTTTTTTTATGGCGAATTTTTGAATGTTTAAAAAATAGCCCAAAACTAGAACGGAAATTCCCTACAGAAACTCCATTCGCGAATTTTAAAAATCCGAGATAGCCAAAATGTTGCTCTCGAAGAGTACATCAATTTAAAATAAAGTTTCTCTCTAGGCCCAATAGGACCCGACTTTCATAGGGTCAAAGTTCACGAATTTGACACATTTCGGCCGCGACAATTCCCTATAACCGTTGCACCGAATTTCAAACCGCTCACACAGTACTTCCCATTGAGACACATGAACAATCACCGGCAAGCGTTTCTCGTAGCTCAAATTTGACCCCGGCGCAAGCGTCCGAAATTTCGATGGGGTCACGGAAATGGGCCAAATTTTGACCCCCCATAACTCATGCCCTAATTGTCCGATCGACTTGAAATTTGAAACGTGGCCTAACAGGGTTTCGGCCTTCGTCCCCATGTTCGCCAATCGCGGCTCACCATGGGGGTCCAGGCCTTTTCGCCGTAATGTTAAAACAAAAACTCGCGAATATCTCCGAAACGGTTCGATAGAATGTCGCAAATTTTGGTGTGAAAGGGCTCCCTATTTTCACCTACAAACCCTCCAAATTTGGTGGTCCTAGCTTCCATAGTTTTATTATGGCGAAATTTTGAAGGTTTAAAAAATAGCCCAAAAATCGAACGGAAATTCCCCACAGAAACTCCATTCGCGAATTTTAAAAATCCGAGATATCCAAAATGTTGCTCTCGAAGAGTACATCAATTTAAAAAAAAAGTTTCTCTCTAGGACCCGACTTTCATAGGGTCAAAGTTCACGAATTTGACACATTTCGGCCGCGACAATTCCCTATAACCGTTGCACCGAATTTCAAACCGCTACACAGTACTTCCCATTGAGACACATGAACAATCCCCCGCAAGCGTTTACTTGTAGCTCAATTTTTGACCCCGGCGCAAGCGTCCGAAATTTCGATGGGGTCACGGAAATGGGCCAAATTTTGACCCCCCATATCTCGGGCCCTAATTGTCCGATCGACTTCAAATTTTAAACGTGGCCTAACAGGGTTTCGGCCTTCCTCCACATGTTCGCCAATCGCGGCTCACCGTGGGGGATCCGAGACTTTTCGCCGTAATGTTAAAACAAAAACTCGCGAATATCTCCGAAACGGTTCGATAGAATGTCGCAAATGTTGGTGTGAAAGGGCTCCCTATTTTTACCTACAAACCCTCAAATTTGGTGGTGATAGCTTCCATAGTTTTTTTATGGCGAATTTTTTAATGTTTAAAAAAAAGCCCAAAAATCGAACGGAAATTCCTTACAGAAACTCCATTCGCGAATTTTAAAAATCCGAGATATACAAAATGTTGCTCTCGAAGAGTAAATCAATTTAAAAAAAAAGTTTCTCTCTAGGACCCGACTTTCATAGGGTCAAAGTTCACGAATTTGACACATTTCGGCCGCGACAATTCCCTATAACCGTTGCACCGAATTTCAAACCGCTACACAGTACTTCCCATTCAGACACATGAACAATCCTCCGCAAGCGTTTACTTGTAGCTCAATTTTTGACCCTGGCGCAAGCGTGCGAAATTTCGATGGGGTCACGGAAATGGGCCAAATTTTGACCCCCCATATCTCGGGCCCTAATTGTCCGATCGACTTGAAATTTGAAACGTGGCCTAACAGGGTTTCGGCCTTCCTCCACATGCTCGCCAATCGCGGCTCACCATGGGGGAACCGAGCCTTTTCGCCGTAATGTTAAAACAAAAACTCGCGAATATCTCCGAAACGGTTCGATAGAATGTCGCAAATGTTGGTGTGAAAGGGCTCCCTATTTTTACCTACAAACCCTCAAATTTGGTGGTGATAGCTTCCATAGTTTTTTTATGGCGAATTTTTTAAGGTTTAAAAAATAGCCCAAAAATCGAACGGAAATTCCCTACAGAAACTCCATTCGCGAATTTTAAAAATCCGAGATAGCCAAAATGTTGCTCTCGAAGAGTACATCAATTTAGAAAAAAAAAAGTTTCTCTCTAGGCCCAATAGGACCCGACTTTCATAGGGTCAAAGTTCACGAATTTGACACATTTCGGCCGAGACAATTCCCTATAACCGTTGCACCGAATTTCAAACCGCTCACACAGTACTTCCCATTGAGGCACATGAACATTCCCCCGCAAGCGTTTTCTCGTAGCTCAATTTTGGACCCTGGCGCAAGCGTCCGAAATTTCGATGGGGTCACGGAAATGGGCCAAAATTTGACCCCCATATCTCGGGCCCTAATTGTCCGATCGACTTGAAATTTGAAAGGTGGCCTAAAAGGGTTTCGGCCTTCCTCCCCATGCTCGCCAACCGCGGCTCACCATGGGGGTCCAGGCCTTTTCGCCGTAATGTTAAAATAAAAACTCGCGTATATCTCCGAAACGGTTCGATAGAATGTCGCAAATTTTGGTGTGAAAGGGCTCCCTATTTTTACCTACAAACCCACCAAATTTGGTGGTCCTAGCTTCCATAGTTTTTTTATGGCGAATTTTTGAATGTTAAAAAATTAGCCCAAAAATCGAACGGAAATTCCCTACAGAAACTCCATTCGCGAATTTTAAAAATCCGAGATAGCCAAAATGTTGCTCTCGAAAAGTATATCCATTTAAAAAAAAAGTTTCTCTCTAGGCCCAATAGGACCCGACTTTCATAGGGTCAAAGTTCACGAATTTGACACATTTCGGCTGCGACAATTCCCTATAACCGTTGCACCGAATTTCAAACCGCTCACACAGTACTTCCCATTGAGACACATGAAGAATCCCCCGCAAGCGTTTACTTGTAGCTCAATTTTTGACCCCGGCGCAAGCGTCCGAAATTTCGATGGGGTCACGGAAATGGGCCAAAATTTGACCCCCCATATCTCCGGCCCTAATTGTCCGATCGACTTGAAATTTGAAACGTGGCCTAACAGGGTTTCGGCCTTCGTCCCCATGTTCGCCAATCGCGGCTCACCATGGGGGGTCCGAGCCTTTTCGTTGTAAATTTAAAAGAAAAACACGCGAATATCTCCGAAACGGTTCGATAGAATGTCGCAAATGTTGGTGTGAAAGGGCTCCCTATTTTCACCTACAAACCCTCCAAATTTGGTGGTCTTAGCTTCCATAGTTTTATTATGGAGAATTTTTAAAGTTTAAAAAATAGCCCAAAAATCGAACGGAAATTCCCTACAGAAACTCCATTCGCGAATTTTAAAAATCCGAGATAGCCAAAATGTTGCTCTCGAAGAGTACATCAATTTAAAAAAAATGTTTCTCTCTAGGCCCAATAGGACCCGACTTTCATAGGGTCAAAGTTCACGAATTTGACACATTTCGGCCGCGACAATTCCCTATAACCGTTGCACCGAATTTCAAACCGCTCACACAGTACTTCCCATTGAGACACATGAACAATCCCCCGCAAGCGTTTTCTCGTAGCTCAATTTTTGACCCTGGCGCAAGCGTCCGAAATTTCGATGGGGTCACGAAAATGGGCCAAACTTTGACCCCCCCATATCTCAGGCCCTAATTGTCCGATCGACTTGAAATTTGAAACGTGGCCTAACAGGGTTTCGGCCTTCCTGCTTATGCTCGCCAATCGCTGGTCACCATGGGGGTCCGAGCCTTTTCGCCGTAATGTTAAAACAAATGCTCGCGAATATCTCCGAAACGGTTCGATAGAATGTCGCAAATTTTGGTGTGAAAGGGTTCTCTATTTATACCTACAAACACTCCAAATTTTGTGAATCTAGCTTCCATAGTTTTTTTATCGCGAATTTTTGAATGTTTAAAAAATAGCCCAAAACTAGAACGGAAATTCCCTACAGAAACTCCATTCGCGAATTTTAAAAATCCGAGATAGCCAAAATGTTGCTCTCGAAGAGTACATCAATTTAAAATAAAGTTTCTCTCTAGGCCCAATAGGACCCGACTTTCATAGGGTCAAAGTTCACGAATTTGACACATTTCGGCCGCGACAATTCCCTATAACCGTTGCACTGAATTTCAAACCGCTCACACAGTACTTCCCATTGAGACACATGAACAATCACCGGCAAGCGTTTCTCGTAGCTCAAATTTGACCCCGGCGCAAGCGCCCGAAATTTCGATGGGGTCACGGAAATGGGCCAAATTTTGACCCCCCATAACTCATGCCCTAATTGTCCGATCGACTTGAAATTTGAAACGTGGCCTAACAGGGTTTCGGCCTTCGTCCCCATGTTCGCCAATCGCGGCTCACCATGGGGGTCCAGGCCTTTTCGCCGTAATGTTAAAACAAAAACTCGCGAATATCTCCGAAACGGTTCGATAGAATGTCGCAAATTTTGGTGTGAAAGGGCTCCCTATTTTCACCTACAAACCCTCCAAATTTGGTGGTCCTAGCTTCCATAGTTTTATTATGGCGAAATTTTGAAGGTTTAAAAAATAGCCCAAAAATCGAACGGAAATTCCCTACAGAAACTCCATTCGCGAATTTTAAAAATCCGAGATATCCAAAATGTTGCTCTCGAAGAGTACATCAATTTAAAAAAAAAGTTTCTCTCTAGGACCCGACTTTCATAGGGTCAAAGTTCACGAATTTGACACATTTCGGCCGCGACAATTCCCTATAACCGTTGCACCGAATTTCAAACCGCTACACAGTACTTCCCATTGAGACACATGAACAATCCCCCGCAAGCGTTTACTTGTAGCTCAATTTTTGACCCCGGCGCAAGCGTGCGAAATTTCGATGGGGTCACGGAAATGGGCCCAATTTTGACCCCCCATATCTCGGGCCCTAATTGTCCGATTGACTTCAAATTTGAAACGTGGCCTAACAGGGTTTCGGCCTTCCTCCACATGCTCGCCAATCGCGGCTCACCATGGGGGAACCGAGCCTTTTCGCCGTAATGTTAAAACAAAAACTCGCGAATATCTCCGAAACGGTTCGATAGAATGTCGCAAATGTTGGTGTGAAAGGGCTCCCTATTTTTACCTACAAACCCTCAAATTTGGTGGTGATAGCTTCCATAGTTTTTTTATGGCGAATTTTTTAAGGTTTAAAAAATAGCCCAAAAATCGAACGGAAATTCCCTACAGAAACTCCATTCGCGAATTTTAAAAATCCGAGATAGCCAAAATGTTGCTCTCGAAGAGTACATCAATTGAGAAAAAAAAAAGTTTCTCTCTAGGCCCAATAGGACCCGACTTTCATAGGGTCAAAGTTCACGAATTTGACACATTTCGGCCGAGACAATTCCCTATAACCGTTGCACCGAATTTCAAACCGCTCACACAGTACTTCCCATTGAGGCACATGAACATTCCCCCGCAAGCGTTTTCTCGTAGCTCAATTTTGGACCCTGGCGCAAGCGTCCGAAATTTCGATGGGGTCACGGAAATGGGCCAAAATTTGACCCCCATATCTCGGGCCCTAATTGTCCGATCGACTTGAAATTTGAAAGGTGGCCTAAAAGGGTTTCGGCCTTCCTCCCCATGCTCGCCAATCGCGGCTCACCATGGGGGTCCAGGCCTTTTCGCCGTAATGTTAAAATAAAAACTCGCGTATATCTCCGAAACGGTTCGATAGAATGTCGCAAATTTTGGTGTGAAAGGGCTCCCTATTTTTACCTACAAACCCACCAAATTTGGTGGTCCTAGCTTCCATAGTTTTTTTATGGCGAATTTTTGAATGTTAAAATATTAGCCCAAAAATCGAACGGAAATTCCCTACAGAAACTCCATTCGCGAATTTTAAAAATCCGAGATAGCCAAAATGTTGCTCTCGAAAAGTATATCCATTTAAAAAAAAAAGTTTCTCTCTAGGCCCAATAGGACCCGACTTTCATAGGGTCAAAGTTCACGAATTTGACACATTTCGGCTGCGACAATTCCCTATAACCGTTGCACCGAATTTCAAACCGCTCACACAGTACTTCCCATTGAGACACATGAACAATCCCCCGCAAGCGTTTTCTCGTAGCTCAATTTTTGACCCTGGCGCAAGCGTCCGAAATTTCGATGGGGTCACGAAAATGGGCCAAACTTTGACCCCCCCATATCTCGGGCCCTAATTGTCCGATCGACTTGAAATTTGAAACGTGGCCTAACAGGGTTTCGGCCTTCCTGCTTATGCTCGCCAATCGCTGGTCACCATGGGGGGTCCGAGCCTTTTCGCCGTAATGTTAAAACAAATGCTCGCGAATATCTCGGAAACGGTTCGATAGAATGTCGCAAATTTTGGTGTGAAAGGGCTCTCTATTTTTACCTACAAACACTCCAAATTTGGTGGTTCTAGCTTCCATAGTTTTTTTATGGCGAATTTTTTAAGGTTTAAAAAATAGCCCAAAAATCGAACGGAAATTCCCTACAGAAACTCCATTCGCGAATTTTAAAAATCCGAGATAGCCAAAATGTTGCTCTCGAAGAGTACATCAATTCAGAAAAAAAAAGTTTCTCTCTAGGCCCAATAGGACCCGACTTTCATAGGGTCAAAGTTCACGAATTTGACACATTTCGGCCGAGACAATTCCCTATAACCGTTGCACCGAATTTCAAACCGCTCACACAGTACTTCCCATTGAGGCACATGAACATTCCCCCGCAAGCGTTTTCTCGTAGCTCAATTTTGGACCCTGGCGCAAGCGTCCGAAATTTCGATGGGGTCACGGAAATGGGCCAAACTTTGACCCCCATATCTCCGGCCTTAATTGTCCGATCGACTTGAAATTTGAAACGTGGCCTAACAGGGTTTCGGCCTTCGTCCCCATGCTCGCCAATTGCGGCTCACCATGGGGATCCGGGCCTTTTCGCCGTAAGGTTAAAACAAAATCTCGCGAATATCTCCGAAACGGTTCCATATATTGTCGCAAATTTTGGTGTGAAAGGGTTCCCTATTTTTACCTACAAACCCTCCAAATTTGTAGTCCTAGCTTCCATAGTTTTTTTATGGCGAATTTTTGAATGTTTAAAAAATAGCCCAAAAATCGAACGGAAATTCCCTACAGAAACTCCATTCGCCAATTTTGAAAATCCGAGATAGCCAAAACGTTGCTCTCCAAGAGTACATCAATTTAAAAAAAAAGTTTCTCTCTAGGCCCAATAGGACCCGACTTTCATAGGGTCAAAGTTCACGAATTTGACACATTTCGCCCGCGACAATTCCCTATAGCCGTTGCACCGAATTTCAAACTGCTCACACAGTACTTCCCATTGAGACACATGAACAATCCCCCGCAAGCGTTTTCTCGTAGCTCAATTTTTGATCCCGGGGCAAGCGTCCGAAATTTCGATAGGGTCACGGAAATGGGCCAAATTTTGACCCCCCCATATCTCGGGCCCTAATTGACCGATCGACTTGAAATTTGAAACGTGGCCTAACAGGGTTTCGGCCTTCCTCCCCATGCTCGCCAATCGCTGGTCACCATGGGGGGTCCGGGCCTTTTTGCCTGTAAATTTAAAACAAAAACTCGCGAATATCTCCGAAACGGTTCGATAGAATGTCGCAAATTTTGGTGTGAAATGGCTCCCTATTTTTACCTACAAACCGTCCAAATTTGGTGGTCCTAGCTTCCATAGTATTTTTATGGCGAATTTTTGAATGTTTAAAAAATAGCCCAAAAATCGAACGGAAATTCCCTACAGAAACTCCATTCGCGAATTTTGAAAATCCGAGATAGCCAAAACGTTGCTGTCGAAGAGTACATCAATTTAAAAAAAAAATTTTCTCTCTAGGCCCGAAGGTCCCGACTTTCATAGGGTCAAAGTTCACGAATTTGACACATTTCGGCCGCGACAATTCCCTATAACCGTTGCACCGAATTTCAAACCGCTCACACAGTACTTCCCATTGAGACACATGAACAATCCCCCGTAAGCGTTTTCTCGTAGCTCAATTTTTGACCCCGGCGCAAGCGTCCGAAATTTCGATGGGGTCACGAAAATGGGCCAAACTTTGACCCCCCATATCTCGGGCCCTAATTGTCCGATCGACTTGAAATTTGAAACGTGGCCTAACAGGGTTTCGGCCTTCGTCCCCATGTTCGCCAATCGCGGCTCACCATGGGGGTCCAGGCATTTTCGCCGTAATGTTAAAACAAAAACTCGCGAATATCTCCGAAACGGTTCGATAGAATGTCGCAAATTTTGGTGTCAAAGGGCTCCCTATTTTTACCTACAAACCGTCCAAATTTGGTGGTCCTAGCTTCCATAGTATTTTTATGGCGAATTTTTGAACGTTTAAAAAATAGCCCAAAAATCGAACGGAAATTCCCTACAGAAACTCCATTCGCGAATTTTGAAAATCCGAGATAGCCAAAACGTTGCTGTCGAAGAGTACATCAATTTAAAAAAAAAAGTTTCTCTCTAGGCCCGAAGGTCCCGACTTTCATAGGGTCAAAGTTCACGAATTTGACACATTTCGGCCGCGACAATTCCCTATAACCGTTGCACCGAATTTCAAACCGCTCACACAGTACTTCCCATTGAGACACATGAACAATCCCCCGTAAGCGTTTTCTCGTAGCTCAATTTTTGACCCCGGCGCAAGCGTCCGAAATTTCGATGGGGTCACGAAAATGGGCCAAACTTTGACCCCCCATATCTCGGGCCCTAATTGTCCGATCGACTTGAAATTTGAAACGTGGCCTAACAGGGTTTCGGCCTTCGTCCCCATGTTCGCCAATCGCGGCTCACCATGGGGGTCCAGGCATTTTCGCCGTAATGTTAAAACAAAAACTCGCGAATATCTCCGAAACGGTTCGATAGAATGTCGCAAATTTTGGTGTGAAAGGGCTCCCTATTTTCACCTACAAACTCTCCAAATTTGGTGGTCCTAGCTTCCATAGTTTTATTATGGCGAAATTTTGAAGGTTTAAAAAATAGCCCAAAAATCGAACGGAAATTCCCTACAGAAACTCCATTCGCGAATTTTAAAAATCCGAGATATCCAAAATGTTGCTCTCGAAGAGTACATCAATTTAAAAAAAAAGTTTCTCTCTAGGACCCGACTTTCATAGGGTCAAAGTTCACGAATTTGACACATTTCGGCCGCGACAATTCCCTATAACAGTTGCACCGAATTTCAAACCGCTACACAGTACTTCCCATTGAGACACATGAACAATCCCCCGCAAGCGTTTACTTGTAGCTCAATTTTTGACCCCGGCGCAAGCGTCCGAAATTTCGATGGGGTCACGGAAATGGGCCAAATTTTGACCCCCCATATCTCGGGCCCTAATTGTCCGATCGACTTCAAATTTGAAACGTGGCCTAACAGGATTTCGGCTTTCCTCCACATGCTCGCCAATCGCGGCTCACCATGGGGGGTCCGAGCCTTTTCGCCGTAATGTTAAAACAAAAACTCGCGAATATCTCCGAAACGGTTCGATAGAATGTCGCAAATGTTGGTGTGAAAGGGCTCCCTATTTTTACCTACAAACCCTCAAATTTGGTGGTGATAGCTTCCATAGTTTTTTTATGGCGAATTTTTTAAGGTTTAAAAAATAGCCCAAAAATCGAACGGAAATTCCCTACAGAAACTCCATTCGCGAATTTTAAAAATCCGAGATAGCCAAAATGTTGCTCTCGAAGAGTACATCAATTTAGAAAAAAAAAAGTTTCTCTCTAGGCCCAATAGGAACCGACTTTCATAGGGTCAAAGTTCACGAATTTGACACATTTCGGCCGAGACAATTCCCTATAACCGTTGCACCGAATTTCAAACCGCTCACACAGTACTTCCCATTGAGGCACATGAACATTCCCCCGCAAGCGTTTTCTCGTAGCTCAATTTTTGACCCTGGCGCAAGCGTCCGAAATTTCGATGGGGTCACGGAAATGGGCCAAAATTTGATCCCCATATCTCGGGCCCTAATTGTCCAATCGACTTGAAATTTGAAACGTGGCCTAAAAGAGTTTCGGCCTTCCTCCCCATGCTCGCCAATCGCGGCTCACCATGGGGGTCCAGGCCTTTTCGCCGTAATGTTAAAACAAACACACGCGAATATCTCCGAAACGGTTCGATAGAATGTCGCAAATTTTGGTGTGAAAGGGCTCCCTATTTTTACCTACAAACCCTCCAAATTTGGTGGTCCTAGCTTCCATAGTTTTATTATGGCGAA
The DNA here is from genome assembly GCF_044657685.1 of Stegodyphus dumicola. NCBI lineage: Eukaryota > Metazoa > Arthropoda > Arachnida > Araneae > Eresidae > Stegodyphus > Stegodyphus dumicola. The sequence goes on from NC_140770.1 coordinate 2,500,372, forward strand.
TTTTTGAACGTTTAAAGAATAGCCCAAAAATCGAACGGAAATTCCCTACAGAAACTCCATTCGCGAATTTTAAAAATCCGAGATAGCCAAAATGTTGCTCTCGAAGAGTACATCAATTTAAAAAAAAGTTTCTCTCTAGGCCCAATAGGACCCGACTTTCATAGGGTCAAAGTTCACGAATATGACACATTTCGGCTGCGACAATTCCCTATAACCGTTGCACCGAATTTCAAACCGCTCACACAGTACTTCCCATTGGGACACATGAACAATCCCCCGCAAGCGTTTTCTCGTAGCTCAAATTTGACCCCGGCGCAAGCGTCCGAAATTTCGATAGGGTCACGGAAATGGGCCAAACTTTGACCCCCCATATCTCGGGCCCTAATTGTCCGATCGACTTGAAATTTGAAACGTGGCCTAACAGGGTTTCGGCCTTCGTCCCCATGTTCGCCAATCGCTGGTCACCATGGGGGGTCCGGGCCTTTTCGCCGTAAATTTAAAACAAAAACTCGCGAATATCTCCGAAACGGTTCGATAGAATGTCGCAAATTTTGGTGTGAAAGGGCTCCCTATTTTTACCTACAAACCCTCCAAATTTGGTGGTCCTAGCTTCCATAGTTTTTTTATGGCGAATTTTTGAACGTTTAAAGAATAGCCCAAAAATCGAACGGAAATTGCCTACAGAAATTCCATTCGCGAATTTTAAAAATCCGAGATAGCCAAAATGTTGCTCTCGAAGAGTACATCATTTAGAAAAAAAAAGTTTCTCTCTAGGCCCAATTGGACCCGACTTTCATAGTGTCAAAGTTCACGAATTTGACACATTTGGGCCGCGACAATTCCCTATAACCGTTTTTCTAACCCGAATTTCAAACCGCTCACACAGTACTTCCCATTGAGACACATGAACTATCCCCCGCAAGCGTTTTCTCGTAGCTCAATTTTAGACCCCGGCGCAAGCGTCCGAAATTTCGATGGGGGTCACGGAAATGGGCCAAACTTTGACCCCCCATATCTCGGGCCCTAATTGTCCGATCGAGTTGAAATTTGAAACGTGGCCTAACAGGATTTCGTCCTTCGTCCCCATGTTCGCCAATCGCTGGTCACCATGGGGGGTCCGGGCCTTTTCGCCGTAAATTTAAAACAAAAACTCGCGAATATCTCCGAAACGGTTCGATAGAATGTCGCAAATTTTGGTGTGAAAGGGCTCCCTATTTTTACCTACAAACCGTCCAAATTTGGTGTTCCTAGCTTCCATAGTATTTTTATGGCGAACTTTTGAAAGTTAAAAAAATAGCCCAAAAATCGACCGGAAATTCCCTACAGAAACTCCATTCGCGAATTTTGAAAATCCGAGATAGCCAAAACGTTGCTCTCGAAGAGTACATCAATTTAAAAAAAAAAGTTTCTCTCTAGGCCCGAAGGTCCCGACTTTCATAGGGTCAAAGTTCACGAATTTGAAACATTTCGGCCGCGACAATTCCCTATAACCGTTGCACCGAATTTCAAACCGCTCACACAGTACTTCCCATTGAGACACATGAACAATCCCCCTCAAGCGTTTTCTCGTAGCTCAATTTTTGACCCTGGCGCAAGCGTCCGAAATTTCGATGGGGTCACGAAAATGGGCCAAACTTTGACCCCCCCATATCTCGGGCCCTAATTGTCCGATCGACTTCAAATTTGAAACGTGGCCTAACAGGATTTCGGCCTTCCTCCACATGCTCGCCAATCGCGGCTCACCATGGGGGGTCCGAGCCTTTTCGCCGTAATGTTAAAACAAAAACTCGCGAATATCTCCGAAACGGTTCGATAGAATGTCGCAAATGTTGGTGTGAAAGGGCTCCCTATTTTTACCTACAAACCCTCAAATTTGGTGGTGATAGCTTCCATAGTTTTTTTATGGCGAATTTTTTAAGGTTTAAAAAATAGCCCAAAAATCGAACGGAAATTCCCTACAGAAACTCCATTCGCGAATTTTAAAAATCCGAGATAGCCAAAATGTTGCTCTCGAAGAGTACATCAATTTAGAAAAAAAAAATTTCTCTCTAGGCCCAATAGGACCCGACTTTCATAGGGTCAAAGTTCACGAATTTGACACATTTCGGCCGAGACAATTCCCTATAACCGTTGCACCGAATTTCAAACCGCTCACACAGTACTTCCCATTGAGGCACATGAACGTTCCCCCGCAAGCGTTTTCTCGTAGCTCAATTTTTGACCCTGGCGCAAGCGTCCGAAATTTCGATGGGGTCACGGAAATGGGCCAAAATTTGACCCCCATATCCCGGGCCCTAATTGTCCGATCGACTTGAAATTTGAAACGTGGCCTAAAAGGGTTTCGGCCTTCCTCCCCATGCTCGCCAATCGCGGCTCACCATGGGGGTCCAGGCCTTTTCGCCGTAATGTTAAAACAAACACACGCGAATATCTCCGAAACGGTTCGATAGAATGTCGCAAATTTTGGTGTGAAAGGGCTCCCTATTTTTACCTACAAACCCTCCAAATTTGGTGGTCCTAGCTTCCATAGTTTTATTATGGCGAATTTTTGAACGTTTAAAGAATAGCCCAAAAATCGAACGGAAATTCCCTACAGAAACTCCATTCGCGAATTTTAAAAATCCGAGATAGCCAAAATGTTGCTCTCGAAGAGTACATCAATTTAAAAAAAAGTTTCTCTCTAGGCCCAATAGGACCCGACTTTCATAGGGTCAAAGTTCACGAATATGACACATTTCGGCTGCGACAATTCCCTATAACCGTTGCACCGAATTTCAAACCGCTCACACAGTACTTCCCATTGGGACACATGAACAATCCCCCGCAAGCGTTTTCTCGTAGCTCAAATTTGACCCCGGCGCAAGCGTCCGAAATTTCGATAGGGTCACGGAAATGGGCCAAACTTTGACCCCCCATATCTCGGGCCCTAATTGTCCGATCGACTTGAAATTTGAAACGTGGCCTAACAGGGTTTCGGCCTTCGTCCCCATGTTCGCCAATCGCTGGTCACCATGGGGGGTCCGGGCCTTTTCGCCGTAAATTTAAAACAAAAACTCGCGAATATCTCCGAAACGGTTCGATAGAATGTCGCAAATTTTGGTGTGAAAGGGATCCCTATTTTTACCTACAAACCCTCCAAATTTGGTGGTCCTAGCTTCCATAGTTTTTTTATGGCGAATTTTTGAACGTTTAAAGAATAGCCCAAAAATCGAACGGAAATTGCCTACAGAAATTCCATTCGCGAATTTTAAAAATCCGAGATAGCCAAAATGTTGCTCTCGAAGAGTACATCATTTAGAAAAAAAAAGTTTCTCTCTAGGCCCAATTGGACCCGACTTTCATAGTGTCAAAGTTCACGAATTTGACACATTTGGGCCGCGACAATTCCCTATAACCGTTTTTCTAACCCGAATTTCAAACCGCTCACACAGTACTTCCCATTGAGACACATGAACTATCCCCCGCAAGCGTTTTCTCGTAGCTCAATTTTAGACCCCGGCGCAAGCGTCCGAAATTTCGATGGGGGTCACGGAAATGGGCCAAACTTTGACCCCCCATATCTCGGGCCCTAATTGTCCGATCGAGTTGAAATTTGAAACGTGGCCTAACAGGATTTCGTCCTTCGTCCCCATGTTCGCCAATCGCTGGTCACCATGGGGGGTCCGGGCCTTTTCGCCGTAAATTTAAAACAAAAACTCGCGAATATCTCCGAAACGGTTCGATAGAATGTCGCAAATTTTGGTGTGAAAGGGCTCCCTATTTTTACCTACAAACCGTCCAAATTTGGTGTTCCTAGCTTCCATAGTATTTTTATGGCGAACTTTTGAAAGTTAAAAAAATAGCCCAAAAATCGACCGGAAATTCCCTACAGAAACTCCATTCGCGAATTTTGAAAATCCGAGATAGCCAAAACGTTGCTCTCGAAGAGTACATCAATTTAAAAAAAAAAGTTTCTCTCTAGGCCCGAAGGTCCCGACTTTCATAGGGTCAAAGTTCACGAATTTGAAACATTTCGGCCGCGACAATTCCCTATAACCGTTGCACCGAATTTCAAACCGCTCACACAGTACTTCCCATTGAGACACATGAACAATCCCCCTCAAGCGTTTTCTCGTAGCTCAATTTTTGACCCTGGCGCAAGCGTCCGAAATTTCGATGGGGTCACGAAAATGGGCCAAACTTTGACCCCCCCATATCTCGGGCCCTAATTGTCCGATCGACTTCAAATTTGAAACGTGGCCTAACAGGATTTCGGCCTTCCTCCACATGCTCGCCAATCGCGGCTCACCATGGGGGGTCCGAGCCTTTTCGCCGTAATGTTAAAACAAAAACTCGCGAATATCTCCGAAACGGTTCGATAGAATGTCGCAAATGTTGGTGTGAAAGGGCTCCCTATTTTTACCTACAAACCCTCAAATTTGGTGGTGATAGCTTCCATAGTTTTTTTATGGCGAATTTTTTAAGGTTTAAAAAATAGCCCAAAAATCGAACGGAAATTCCCTACAGAAACTCCATTCGCGAATTTTAAAAATCCGAGATAGCCAAAATGTTGCTCTCGAAGAGTACATCAATTTAGAAAAAAAAAATTTCTCTCTAGGCCCAATAGGACCCGACTTTCATAGGGTCAAAGTTCACGAATTTGACACATTTCGGCCGAGACAATTCCCTATAACCGTTGCACCGAATTTCAAACCGCTCACACAGTACTTCCCATTGAGGCACATGAACGTTCCCCCGCAAGCGTTTTCTCGTAGCTCAATTTTTGACCCTGGCGCAAGCGTCCGAAATTTCGATGGGGTCACGGAAATGGGCCAAAATTTGACCCCCATATCCCGGGCCCTAATTGTCCGATCGACTTGAAATTTGAAACGTGGCCTAAAAGGGTTTCGGCCTTCCTCCCCATGCTCGCCAATCGCGGCTCACCATGGGGGTCCAGGCCTTTTCGCCGTAATGTTAAAACAAACACACGCGAATATCTCCGAAACGGTTCGATAGAATGTCGCAAATTTTGGTGTGAAAGGGCTCCCTATTTTTACCTACAAACCCTCCAAATTTGGTGGTCCTAGCTTCCATAGTTTTATTATGGCGAATTTTTAAAATTTAAAAAATAGCCCAAAAATCGAACGGAAATTCCCTACAGAAACTCCATTCGCGAATTTTAAAAATCCGAGATAGCCAAAATGTTGCTCTCGAAGAGTACATCAATTTAAAAAAAAAGTTTCTCTCTAGGCCCAATAGGACCCGACTTTCATAGGGTCAAAGTTCACGAATTTGACACATTTCGGCTGCGACAATTCCCTATAACCGTTGCACCGAATTTCAAACCGCTCACACAGTACTTCCTATTGGGACACATGAACAATCCCCCGCAAGCGTTTTCTCGTAGCTCAAATTTGACCCCGGCGCAAGCGTCCGAAATTTCGATAGGGTCACGGAAATTGGCCAAACTTTGACCCCCCATATCTCCGGCCCTAATTGTCCGATCGACTTGAAATTTGAAACGTGGCCTAACAGGGTTTCGACCTTCCTCCCCATGCTCGCCAATCGCTGGTCACCATGGGGGGTCCGGGCCTTTTCGCCGTAAATTTAAAACAAAAACTCGCGAATATCTCCGAAACGGTTCGATAGAATGTCGCAAATTTTGGTGTGAAAGGGCTCCCTATTTTTACCTACAGACCCTCCAAATTTGGTGGTCCTAGCTTCCATAGTTTTTTTATGGCGAATTTTTGAACGTTTAAAGAATAGCCCAAAAATCGAACGGAAATTGCCTACAGAAATTCCATTCGCGAATTTTAAAAATCCGAGATAGCCAAAATGTTGCTCTCGAAGAGTACATCATTTAGAAAAAAAAAGTTTCTCTCTAGGCCCAATTGGACCCGACTTTCATAGTGTCAAAGTTCACGAATTTGACACATTTGGGCCGCGACAATTCCCTATAACCGTTGCACCGAATTTCAAACTGCTCACACAGTACTTCCCATTGAGACACATGAACTATCCCCCGCAAGCGTTTTCTCGTAGCTCAATTTTAGACCCCGGCGCAAGCGTCCGAAATTTCGATGGGGGTCACGGAAATGGGCCAAACTTTGACCCCCCATATCTCGGGCCCTAATTGTCCGATCGACTTGAAATTTGAAACGTGGCCTAACAGGGTTTCGGCTTTCGTCCCCATGTTCGCCAATCGCTGGTCACCATGGGGGGTCCGGGCCTTTTCGCCGTAAATTTAAAACAAAAACTCGCGAATATCTCCGAAACGGTTCGATAGAATGTCGCAAATTTTGGTGTGAAAGGGCTCCCTATTTTTACCTACAAACCGTCCAAATTTGGTGGTCCTAGCTTCCATAGTATTTTTATGGCGAACTTTTGAAAGTTAAAAAAATAGCCCAAAAATCGACCGGAAATTCCCTACAGAAACTCCATTCGCGAATTTTGAAAATCCGAGATAGCCAAAACGTTGCTCTCGAAGAGTACATCAATTTAAAAAAAAAAGTTTCTCTCTAGGCCCGAAGGTCCCGACTTTCATAGGGTCAAAGTTCACGAATTTGAAACATTTCGGCCGCGACAATTCCCTATAACCGTTGCACCGAATTTCAAACCGCTCACACAGTACTTCCCATTGAGACACATGAACAATCCCCCGTAAGCGTTTTCTCGTAGCTCAATTTTTGACCCCGGCGCAAGCGTCCGAAATTTCGATGGGGTCACGAAAATGGGCCAAACTTTGACCCCCCATATCTCGGGCCCTAATTGTCCGATCGACTTGAAATTTGAAACGTGGCCTAACAGGGTTTCTGCCTTCGTCCCCATGTTCGCCAATCGCGGCTCACCATGGGGGGTCCGAGCCTTTTCGCCGTAATGTTAAAACAAAAACTCGCGAATATCTCCGAAACGGTTCGATAGAATGTCGCAAATTTTGGTGTGAAAGGGCTCCCTATTTTCACCTACAAACCCTCCAAATTTGGTGGTCCTAGCTTCCATAGTTTTATTATGGCGAATTTTTGAATGTTTAAAGAATAGCACAAAAATCGAACGGAAATTCCCTACAGAAATTCCATGCGCGAATTTTAAAAATCCGAGATATCCAAAATGTTGCTCTCGAAGAGTACATCAATTTAAAAAAAAAGTTTCTCTCTAGGACCCGACTTTCATAGGGTCAAAGTTCACGAATTTGACACATTTCGGCCGCGACAATTCCCTATAACCGTTGCACCGAATTTCAAACCGCTACACAGTACTTCCCATTGAGACACATGAACAATCCCCCGCAAGCGTTTACTTGTAGCTCAATTTTTGACCCCGGCGCAAGCGTCCGAAATTTCGATGGGGTCACGGAAATGGGCCAAATTTTCACCCCCCATATCTCGGGCCCTAATTGTCCGATCGACTTCAAATTTGAAACGTGGCCTAACAGGATTTCGGCCTTCCTCCACATGCTCGCCAATCGCGGCTCACCATGGGGGGTCCGAGCCTTTTCGCCGTAATGTTAAAACAAAAACTCGCGAATATCTCCGAAACGGTTCGATAGAATGTCGCAAATGTTGGTGTGAAAGGGCTCCCTATTTTTACCTACAAACCCTCAAATTTGGTGGTGATAGCTTCCATAGTTTTTTTATGGCGAATTTTTGAACGTTTAAAGAATAGCCCAAAAATCGAACGGAAATTGCCTACAGAAACTCCATTCGCGAATTTTAAAAATCCGAGATAGCCAAAATGTTGCTCTCGAAGAGTACATCAATTTAGAAAAAAAAAAGTTTCTCTCTAGGCCCAATAGGACCCGACTTTCATAGGGTCAAAGTTCACGAATTTGACACATTTCGGCCGAGACAATTCCCTATAACCGTTGCACCGAATTTCAAACCGCTCACACAGTACTTCCCATTGAGGCACATGAACATTCCCCCGCAAGCGTTTTCTCGTAGCTCAATTTTTAACCCTGGCGCAAGCGTCCGAAATTTCGATGGGGTCACGGAAATGGGCCAAAATTTGACCCCCATATCTCGGGCCCTAATTGTCCGATCGACTTGAAATTTGAAACGTGGCCTAAAAGGGTTTCAGCCTTCCTCCCCATGCTCGCCAATCGCGGCTCACCATGGGGGTCCAGGCCTTTTCGCCGTAATGTTAAAACAAACACACGCGAATATCTCCGAAACGGTTCGATAGAATGTCGCAAATTTTGGTGTGAAAGGGCTCCCTATTTTTACCTACAAACCCTCCAAATTTGGTGGTCCTAGATTCCATAGTTTTTTTATGGCGAATTTTTGAATGTTAAAAAATTAGCCCAAAAATCGAACGGAAATACCCTACAGAAACTCCATTCGCGAATTTTAAAAATCCGAGATAGCGAAAATGTTGCTCTCGAAGAGTACATCAATTTAAAAAAAAAGTTTCTCTCTAGGCCCAATAGGACCCGACTTTCATAGGGTCAAAGTTCACGAATTTGACACATTTCGGCTGCGACAATTCCCTATAACCGTTGCACCGAATTTCAAACCGCTCACACAGTACTTCCCATTGGGACACATGAACAATCCCCCGCAAGCGTTTTCTCGTAGCTCAAATTTGACCCCGGCGCAAGCGTCCGAAATTTCGATAGGGTCACGGAAATTGGCCAAACTTTGACCCCCCATATCTCCGGCCCTAATTGTCCGATCGACTTGAAATTTGAAACGTGGCCTAACAGGGTTTCGACCTTCCTCCCCATGCTCGCCAATCGCTGGTCACCATGGGGGGTCCGGGCCTTTTCGCCGTAAATTTAAAACAAAAACTCGCGAATATCTCCGAAACGGTTCGATAGAATGTCGCAAATTTTGGTGTGAAAGGGCTCCCTATTTTTACCTACAAACCCTCCAAATTTGGTGGTCCTAGCTTCCATAGTTTTTTTATGGCGAATTTTTGAACGTTTAAAGAATAGCCCAAAAATCGAACGGAAATTGCCTACAGAAATTCCATTCGCGAATTTTAAAAATCCGAGATAGCCAAAATGTTGCTCTCGAAGAGTACATCATTTAGAAAAAAAAAGTTTCTCTCTAGGCCCAATTGGACCCGACTTTCATAGTGTCAAAGTTCACGAATTTGACACATTTGGGCCGCGACATTTCCCTATAACCGTTGCACCGAATTTCAAACCGCTCACACAGTACTTCCCATTGAGACACATGAACAATCCCCCGCAAGCGTTTTCTCGTAGCTCAATTTTAGACCCCGGCGCAAGCGTCCGAAATTTCGATGGGGGTCACGGAAATGGGCCAAACTTTGACCCCCCATATCTCTGGCCCTAATTGTCCGATCGACTTGAAATTTGAAACGTGGCCTAACAGGGTTTCGGCCTTCGTCCCCATGTTCGCCAATCGCTGGTCACCATGGGGGGTCCGGGCCTTTTCGCCGTAAATTTAAAACAAAAACTCGCGAATATCTCCGAAACGGTTCGATAGAATGTCGCAAATTTTGGTGTGAAAGGGCTCCCTATTTTTACCTACAAACCGTCCAAATTTGGTGGTCCTAGCTTCCATAGTATTTTTATGGCGAACTTTTGAAAGTTAAAAAAATAGCCCAAAAATCGACCGGAAATTCCCTACAGAAACTCCATTCGCGAATTTTGAAAATCCGAGATAGCCAAAACGTTGCTCTCGAAGAGTACATCAATTTAAAAAAAAAAGTTTCTCTCTAGCCCCGAAGGTCCCGACTTTCATAGGGTCAAAGTTCACGAATTTGACACATTTCGGCCGCGACAATTCCCTATAACCGTTGCACCGAATTTCAAACTGCTGACACAGTACTTCCCATTGAGACACATGAACAATCCCCCGCAAGCGTTTTCTCGTAGCTCAATTTTTGATCCCGGGGCAAGCGTCCGAAATTTCGATAGGGTCACGGAAATGGGCCAAAATTTGACCCCCCTATATCTCGGGCCCTAATTGTCCGATCGACTTGAAATTTGAAACGGGGCCTAACAGGGTTTCGGCCTTCCTCCCCATGCTCGCCAATCGCTGGTCACCATGGGGGGTCGGGGCCTTTTCGCCGTAAATTTAAAACAAAACCTCGCGAATATCTCCGAAACGGTTCGATAGAATGTCGCAAATTTTGGTGTGAAAGGGCTCCCTATTTTGACCTACAAACCGTCCAAATTTGGTGGTCCTAGCTTCCATAGTATTTTTATGGCGAATTTTTGAAAGTTTAAAAAATAGCCCAAAAATCGAACGGAAATTCCCTACAGAAACTCCATTCGCGAATTTTGAAAATCCGAGATAGCCAAAACGTTGCTGTCGAAGAGTACATCAATTTAAAAAAAAAGTTTTTCTCTAGGCCCGAAGGTCTCGACTTTCATAGGGTCAAAGTTCACGAATTTGACACATTTCGGCCGCGACAATTCCCTATAACCGTTGCACCGAATTTCAAACCGCTCACACAGTACTTCCCATTGAGACACATGAACAATCCCCCGTAAGCGTTTTCTCGTAGTTCAATTTTTGACCCCGGCGCAAGCGTCCGAAATTTCGATGGGGTCACGAAAATGGGCCAAACTTTGACCCCCCATATCTCGGGCCCTAATTGTCCGATCGACTTGAAATTTGAAACGTGGCCTAACAGGGTTTCGGCCTTCCTCCCTATGCTCGCCAATCACGGCTCACCATGGGGGGTCCGGGCCTTTACGCCGTAATGTTAAAACAAAAACTCGCGAATATCTCCGAAACGGTTCGATAGAATGTCGCAAATTTTGGTGTTAAAGGGCTCCCTATTTTTACCTACAAACCCTCCAAATTTGGTGGTCCTAGCTTCCATAGTTTTTTTATGGCGAATTTTTGAATGTTTAAAGAATAGCCCAAAAATCGAACGGAAATTCCCTACAGAAACTCCATTCGCCAATTTTGAAAATCCGAGATAGCCAAAACGTTGCTCTCGAAGAGTACATCAATTTAAAAAAAAAGTTTCTCTCTAGGCCCAATAGGACCCGACTTTCATAGGGTCAAAGTTCACGAATTTGACACATTTTGGCCGCGAAAATTCCCTATAGCCGTTGCACCGAATTTCAAACTGCTCACACAGTACTTCCCATTGAGACACATGAACAATCCCCCGCAAGCGTTTTCTCGTAGCTCAATTTTTGATCCCGGGGCAAGCGTCCGAAATTTCGATAGGGTCACGGAAATGGGCCAAAATTTGACCCCCCCATATCTCGGGCCCTAATTGTCCGATCGACTTGAAATTTGAAACTTGGCATAAGAGGGTTTCGGCCTTCCTCCCCATGCTCGCCAGTCGCTGGTCACCATGGGGGGTCCGGGCCTTTTCGCCGTAAATTTAAAACAAAAACTCGCGAATATCTCCGAAACGGTTCGATAGAATGTCGCAAATTTTGGTGTGAAAGGGCTCCCTATTTTTACCTACAAACCGTCCAAATTTGGTGATCCTAGCTTCCATAGTATTTTTATGGCGAATTTTTGAAAGTTTAAAAAATAGCCCAAAAATCGAACGGAAATTCCCTACAGAAACTCCATTCGCGAATTTTGAAAATCCGAGATAGCCAAAACGTTGCTGTCGAAGAGTACATCAATTTAAAAAAAAAGTTTCTCTCTAGGCCCGAAGGTCCCGACTTTCATAGGGTCAAAGCTCACGAATTTGACACATTTCGGCCGCGACAATTCCCTATAACCGTTGCACCGAATTTCAAACCGCTCACACAGTACTTCCCATTGAGACACATGAACAATCCCCCGCAAGCGTTTTCTCGTAGCTCAATTTTTGACCCTGGCGCAAGCGTCCGAAATTTCGATGGGGTCACGAAAATGGCCAAAATTTTACCCCCCATAACTCGGACCCTAATTGTCCGATCGACTTGAAATTTGAAACGTGGCCTAACAGGGTTTCGGCCTTCCTGCTTATGCTCGCCAATCGCTGGTCACCATGGGGAGTCCGAGCCTTTTCGCCGTAATGTTAAAACAAATGCTCGCGAATATCTCCGAAACGGTTCGATAGAATGTCGCAAATTTTGGTGTGAAAGGGCTCTCTATTTTTACCTACAAACACTCCAAATTTGGTGGTTCTAGCTTCCATAGTTTTTTTATGGCGAATTTTTGAATGTTTAAAAAATAGCCCAAAACTCGAACGGAAATTCCCTACAGAAACTCCATTCGCGAATTTTAAAAATCCGAGATAGCCAAAATGTTGCTCTCGAAGAGTACATCAATTTAAAATAAAGTTTCTCTCTAGGCCCAATAGGACCCGACTTTCATAGGGTCAAAGTTCACGAATTTGACACATTTCGGCTGCGACAATTCCCTATAACCGTTGCACCGAATTTCAAACCGCTCACACAGTACTTCCCATTGGGACACATGAACAATCCCCCGCAAGCGTTTTCTCGTAGCTCAAATTTGACCCCGGCGCAAGCGTCCGAAATTTCGATAGGGTCACGGAAATTGGCCAAACTTTGCCCCCCATATCTCGGGTCCTAATTGTCCGATCGACTTGAAATTTGAAACGTGGCCTAACAGAGTTTCGACCTTCCTCCCCATGCTCACCAATCGCTGGTCACCATGGGGGGTCCGGGCCTTTTCGCCGTAAATTTAAAACAAAAACTCGCGAATATCTCCGAAACGGTTCGATAGAATGTCGCAAATTTTGGTGTGAAAGGGCTCCCTATTTTTACCTACAAACCCTCCAAATTTGGTGGTCCTAGCTTCCATAGTTTTTTTATGGCGAATTTTTGAACGTTTAAAGAATAGCCCAAAAATCGAACGGAAATTGCCTACAGAAATTCCATTCGCGAATTTTAAAAATCCGAGATAGCCAAAATCTTGCTCTCGAAGAGTACATCATTTAGAAAAAAAAAGTTTCTCTCTAGGCCCAATTGGACCCGACTTTCATAGTGTCAAAGTTCACGAATTTGACACATTTGGGCCGCGACATTTCCCTATAACCGTTGCACCGAATTTCAAACCACTCACACAGTACTTCCCATTGAGACACATGAACAATCCCCCGCAAGCGTTTTCTCGTAGCTCAATTTTTGACCCCGGCGCAAGCGTCCGAAATTTCAATGGGGGTCACGGAAATGGGCCAAACTTTGACCCCCCATATCTCGGGCCCTAATTGTCCGATCGACTTGAAATTTGAAACGTGGCCTAACAGGGTTTCGGCCTTCCTCCCCATGCTCGCCAATCACGGCTCACCATGGGGGGTCCGGGCCTTTACGCCGTAATGCACGCGAATATCTCCGAAACACGCGAATATCTCCGAAACGGTTCGATAGAATGTCGCAAATGTTGGTGTGAAAGGGATCCCTATTTTCACCTACAAACCCTCCAAATTTGGTGGTCCTAGCTTCCATAGTTTTATTATGGAGAATTTTTAAAGTTTAAAAAATAGCCCAAAAATCGAACGGAAATTCCCTACAGAAACTCCATTCGCGAATTTTAAAAATCCGAGATAGCCAAAATGTTGCTCTCGAAGAGTACATCAATTTAAAAAAAAAGTTTCTCTCTAGGCCCAATAGGACCCGACTTTCATAGGGTCAAAGTTCACGAATTTGACACATTTCGGACGCGACAATTCCCTATAACCGTTGCACCGAATTTCAAACCGCTCACACAGTACTTCCCATTGAGACACATGAACAATCCCCCGCAAGCGTTTTCTCGTAGCTCAATTTTTGACCCTGGCGCAAGCGTCCGAAATTTTGATGGGGTCACGAAAATGGGCCAAAATTTGACCCCCCATATCTCGGGCCCTAATTGTCCGATCGACTTGAAATTTGAAACGTGGCCTAACAGGGTTTCGGCCTTCCTGCTTATGCTCGCCAATCGCTGGTCACCATGAGGAGTCCGAGCCTTTTCGCCGTAATGTTAAAACAAATGCTCGCGAATATCTCCGAAACGGTTCGATAGAATGTCGCAAATTTTGGTGTGAAAGGGCTCTCTATTTTTACCTACAAACACTCCAAATTTGGTGGTCCTAGCTTCCATAGTTTTATTATCGCGAAATTTTGAAGGTTTAAAAAATAGCCCAAAAATCGACCGGAAATTCCCTACAGAAACTCCATTCGCGAATTTTGAAAATCCGAGATAGCCAAAACGTTGCTCTCGAAGAGTACATCAATTTAAAAAAAAAGTTTCTCTCTAGGCCCGAAGGTCCCGACTTTCATAGGGTCAAATTTCACGAATTTGACACATTTCGGCCGCGACAATTCCCTATAACCGTTGCACCGAATTTCAAACCGCTCACACAGTACTTCCCATTGAGACACATGAACAATCACCGGCAAGCGTTTTCTCGTAGCTCAAATTTGACCCCGGCGCAAGCGTCCGAAATTTCGATGGGGTCACGGAAATGGGCCAAATTTTGACCCCCCATATCTCGGGCCCTAATTGTCCGATCGACTTGAAATTTGAAACGTGGCCTAACAGGGTTTCGGCCTTCCTCCCCATGCTCGCCAATCGCGGCTCACCATGGGGGGTCCGGGCCTTTACGCCGTAATGTTAAAACAAAAACTCGCAAATATCTCCGAAACGGTTCGATAGAATGTCGCAAATTTTGGTGTTAAAGGGCTCCCTATTTTTACCTACAAACCCTCCAAATTTGGTGGTCCTAGCTTCCATAGTTTTTTTACGGCGAATTTTTGAATGTTTAAAAAATAGCCCAAAAATCGAACGGAAATTCCTTACAGAAACTCCATTCGCGAATTTTGAAAATCCGAGATAGCCAAAACGTTGCTCTCGAAGAGTACATCAATTTAAAAAAAAAGTTTCTCTCTAGGCCCGAAGGTCCCGACTCTTATAGGGTCAAAGTTCACGAATTTGACACATTTCGGCCGCGACAATTTCCTATAACCGTTGCACCGAATTTCAAACCGCTCACAGAGTACTTCCCATTGAGACACATGAACAATCCCCCGCAAGCGTTTTCTCGTAGCTCAATTTTTGACCCCCGCGCAAGCGTCCGAAATTTCGATGGTGTCACGGAAATGATCACGAAAAGGGGCCAAACTTTGACCCCCCATATCTCGGGTCCTAATATTCCGATCGACTGGAAATTTGAAACGTTGCCTAACAGGGTTTCGGCCTTCGTCCCCATGTTCGCCAATCGCGGCTCACCATGGGGGTCCAGGCCTTTTCGCCGTAATGTTAAAACAAAAACTCGCGAATATCTCCGAAACGGTTCGATAGAATGTCGCAAATTTTGGTGTGAAAGGGCTCCCTCTTTTTACCTACAAACCCTCCTAATTTGGTGGTCCTAGCTTCCATAGTTTTTTTATGGCGAATTTTTGAATGTTTAAAAAATAGCCCAAAAATCGAACGGAAATTCCCTACAGAAACTCCATTCGCGAATTTTAAAAATCCGAGATAGCCAAAATGTTGCTCTCGAAGAGTACATCAATTTAGAAAAAAAAAGTTTCTCTCTAGGCCCAATAGGACCCGACTTTCATAGGGTCAAAGTTCACGAATTTGACACATTTCGGCCGAGACAATTCCCTATAACCGTTGCACCGAATTTCAAACCGCTCACACAGTACTTCCCATTGAGGCACATGAACATTCCCCCGCAAGCGTATTCTCGTAGCTCAATTTTTGACCCTGGCGCAAGCGTCCGAAATTTCGATGGGGTCACGGAAATGGGCCAAAATTTGACCCCCATATCTCGGGCCCTAATTGTCCGATCGACTTGAAATTTGAAACGTGGCCTAACAGGGTTTCGGCCTTCCTCCCCATGCTCGCCAATCACGGCTCACCATGGGGGGTCCGGGCCTTTACGCCGTAATGTTAAAACAAAAACTCGCGAATATCTCCGAAACGGTTCGATAGAATGTCGCAAATGTTGGTGTGAAAGGGCTCCCTATTTTCACCTACAAACCCTCCAAATTTGGTGGTCCTAGCTTCCATAGTTTTATTATGGAGAATTTTTAAAGTTTAAAAAATAGCCCAAAAATCGAACGGAAATTCCCTACAGAAACTCCATTCGCGAATTTTAAAAATCCGAGATAGCCAAAATGTTGCTCTCGAAGAGTACATCAATTTAAAAAAAAAGTTTCTCTCTAGGCCCAATAGGACCCGACTTTCATAGGGTCAAAGTTCACGAATTTGACACATTTCGGACGCGACAATTCCCTATAACCGTTGCACCGAATTTCAAACCGCTCACACAGTACTTCCCATTGAGACACATGAACAATCCCCCGCAAGCGTTTTCTCGTAGCTCAATTTTTGACCCTGGCGCAAGCGTCCGAAATTTCGATGGGGTCACGAAAATGGGCCAAAATTTGACCCCCCATATCTCGGGCCCTAATTGTCCGATCGACTTGAAATTTGAAACGTGGCCTAACAGGGTTTCGGCCTTCCTGCTTATGCTCGCCAATCGCTGGTCACCATGAGGAGTCCGAGCCTTTTCGCCGTAATGTTAAAACAAATGCTCGCGAATATCTCCGAAACGGTTCGATAGAATGTCGCAAATTTTGGTGTGAAAGGGCTCTCTATTTTTACCTACAAACACTCCAAATTTGGTGGTCCTAGCTTCCATAGTTTTATTATCGCGAAATTTTGAAGGTTTAAAAAATAGCCCAAAAATCGACCGGAAATTCCCTACAGAAACTCCATTCGCGAATTTTGAAAATCCGAGATAGCCAAAACGTTGCTCTCGAAGAGTACATCAATTTAAAAAAAAGTTTCTCTCTAGGCCCGAAGGTCCCGACTTTCATAGGGTCAAATTTCACGAATTTGACACATTTCGGCCGCGACAATTCCCTATAACCGTTGCACCGAATTTCAAACCGCTCACACAGTACTTCCCATTGAGACACATGAACAATCACCGGCAAGCGTTTTCTCGTAGCTCAAATTTGACCCCGGCGCAAGCGTCCGAAATTTCGATGGGGTCACGGAAATGGGCCAAATTTTGACCCCCCATATCTCGGGCCCTAATTGTCCGATCGACTTGAAATTTGAAACGTGGCCTAACAGGGTTTCGGCCTTCCTCCCCATGCTCGCCAATCGCGGCTCACCATGGGGGGTCCGGGCCTTTACGCCGTAATGTTAAAACAAAAACTCGCAAATATCTCCGAAACGGTTCGATAGAATGTCGCAAATTTTGGTGTTAAAGGGCTCCCTATTTTTACCTACAAACCCTCCAAATTTGGTGGTCCTAGCTTCCATAGTTTTTTTACGGCGAATTTTTGAATGTTTAAAAAATAGCCCAAAAATCGAACGGAAATTCCTTACAGAAACTCCATTCGCGAATTTTGAAAATCCGAGATAGCCAAAACGTTGCTCTCGAAGAGTACATCAATTTAAAAAAAAAGTTTCTCTCTAGGCCCGAAGGTCCCGACTCTTATAGGGTCAAAGTTCACGAATTTGACACATTTCGGCCGCGACAATTTCCTATAACCGTTGCACCGAATTTCAAACCGCTCACAGAGTACTTCCCATTGAGACACATGAACAATCCCCCGCAAGCGTTTTCTCGTAGCTCAATTTTTGACCCCCGCGCAAGCGTCCGAAATTTCGATGGTGTCACGGAAATGATCACGAAAAGGGGCCAAACTTTGACCCCCCATATCTCGGGTCCTAATATTCCGATCGACTGGAAATTTGAAACGTTGCCTAACAGGGTTTCGGCCTTCGTCCCCATGTTCGCCAATCGCGGCTCACCATGGGGGTCCAGGCCTTTTCGCCGTAATGTTAAAACAAAAACTCGCGAATATCTCCGAAACGGTTCGATAGAATGTCGCAAATTTTAGTGTGAAAGGGCTCCCTCTTTTTACCTACAAACCCTCCTAATTTGGTGGTCCTAGCTTCCATAGTTTTTTTATGGCGAATTTTTGAATGTTTAAAAAATAGCCCAAAAATCGAACGGAAATTCCCTACAGAAACTCCATTCGCGAATTTTAAAAATCCGAGATAGCCAAAATGTTGCTCTCGAAGAGTACATCAATTTAGAAAAAAAAAGTTTCTCTCTAGTGCCAATAGGACCCGACTTTCATAGGGTCAAAGTTCACGAATTTGACACATTTCGGCCGAGACAATTCCCTATAACCGTTGCACCGAATTTCAAACCGCTCACACAGTACTTCCCATTGAGGCACATGAACATTCCCCCGCAAGCGTATTCTCGTAGCTCAATTTTTGACCCTGGCGCAAGCGTCCGAAATTTCGATGGGGTCACGGAAATGGGCCAAAATTTGACCCCCATATCTCGGGCCCTAATTGTCCGATCGACTTGAAATTTGAAACGTGGCCTAAAAGGGTTTCGGCCTTCCTCCCCATGCTCGCCAATCGCGGCTCACCATGGGGGTCCAGGCCTTTTCGCCGTAATGTTAAAACAAAAACTCGCGAATATCTCCGAAACGGTTCGATAGAATGTCGCAAATTTTGGTGTGAAAGGGCTCCCTCTTTTTACCTACAAACCCTCCTAATTTGGTGGTCCTAGCTTCCATAGTTTTTTTATGGCGAATTTTTGAATGTTTAAAAAATAGCCCAAAAATCGAACGGAAATTCCCTACAGAAACTCCATTCGCGAATTTTAAAAATCCGAGATAGCCAAAATGTTGCTCTCGAAGAGTACATCAATTTAGAAAAAAAAAGTTTCTCTCTAGGCCCAATAGGACCCGACTTTCATAGGGTCAAATTTCACGAATTTGACACATTTCGGCCGCGACAATTCCCTATAGCCGTTGCACCGAATTTCAAACTGCTCACACAGTACTTCCCATTGAGACACATGAACAATCCCCCGCAAGCGTTTTGTCGTAGCTTAATTTTTGATCCCGGGGCAAGCGTCCGAAATTTCGATGGGGTCACGGAAATGGGCCAAACTTTGACCCCCCCCCCATATCTCGGGCCCTAATTGTCCGATCGACTTGAAATTTGAAACGTGGCCTAACAGGGTTTCGGCCTTCCTCCCCATGCTCGCCAATCGCGGCTCACCATGGGGGTCCAGGCCTTTTCGCCGTAATGTTAAAACAAAAACTCGCGAATATCTCCGAAACGGTTCGATAGAATGTCGCAAATTTTGGTGTGAAAGGGCTCCCTCTTTTTACCTACAAACCCTCCTAATTTGGTGGTCCTAGCTTCCATAGTTTTTTTATGGCGAATTTTTGAATGTTTAAAAAATAGCCCAAAAATCGAACGGAAATTCCCTACAGAAACTCCATTCGCGAATTTTAAAAATCCGAGATAGCCAAAATGTTGCTCTCGAAGAGTTCATCATTTAGAAAAAAAAAGTTTCTCTCTAGGCCCAATTGGACCCGACTTTCATAGGGTCAAAGTTCACGAATTTGACACATTTGCGCCGCGACAATTCCCTATAACCGTTGCACCGAATTTCAAACCGCTCACACAGTACTTCCCATTGAGACACATGAATAATCACCGGCAAAGGTTTTCTCGTAGCTCAAATTTGACCCCGGCGCAAGCGTCCGAAATTTCGATGGGGTCACGGAGATGGGCCAAATTTTGACCCCCCATATCTCGGGCCCTAATTGTCTGATCGACTTGAAATTTGAAACGTGGCCTAACAGGGTTTCGGCCTTCCTCCCCATGCTCGCCAATCGCGGCTCACCATGGGGGGTCCGGGCCTTTACGCCGTAATGTTAAAACAAAAACTCGCGAATATCTCCGAAACGGTTCGATAGAATGTCGCAAATTTTGGTGTGAAAGGGCTCCCTATTTTTACCTACAAACCGTCCAAATTTGGTGATCCTAGCTTCCATAGTATTTTTATGGCGAACTTTTGAAAGTTAAAAAAATAGCCCAAAAATCGAAGGGAAATTCCCTACAGAAACTCCATTCGCGAATTTTAAAAATCCGAGATAGCTAAAACGTTGCTCTCGAAGAGTACATCAATTTAGAAAAAAAAGTTTCTCTCTAGGCCCGAAGGTCCCGACTTTCATAGGGTCAAAGTTCACGAATTTGACACATTTCGGCCGCGACAATTCCCTATAACCGTTGCACCGAATTTCAAACCGCTCACACAGTACTTCCCATTGAGACACGTGAACAATCCCCCGTAAGCGTTTTCTCGTAGCTCAATTTTTGACCCCGGCGCAAGCGTCCGAAATTTCGATGGGGTCACGAAAATGGGCGAAACTTTGACCCCCCATATCTCGGGCCCTAATTGTCCGATCGACTTGAAATTTGAAACGTGGCCTAACAGGGTTTCGGCCTTCGTCCCCATGTTCGCCAATCGCGGCTCACCATGGGGGGTCCGAGCCTTTTCGCCCTAATGTTAAAACAAATGCTCGCGAATATCTCCGAAACGGTTCGATAGAATGTCGCAAATTTTGGTGTGAAAGGGCTCTCTATTTTTACCTACAAACACTCCAAATTTGGTGGTTCTAGCTTCCATAGTTTTTTATGGCGAATTTTTGAATGTTTAAAAAATAGCCCAAAACTCGAACGGAAATTCCCTACAGAAACTCCATTCGCGAATTTTAAAAATCCGAGATAGCCAAAATGTTGCTCTCGAAGAGTACATCAATTTAAAATAAAGTTTCTCTCTAGGCCCAATAGGACCCGACTCTTATAGGGTCAAAGTTCACGAATTTGACACATTTCGGCCGCGACAATTTCCTATAACCGTTGCAGCGAATTTCAAACCGCTCACATAGTACTTCCCATTGAGACACATGAACAATCCCCCGCAAGCGTTTTCTCGTAGCTCAATTTTTGACCCCCGCGCAAGCGTCCGAAATTTCGATGGTGTCACGGAAATGATCACGAAAAGGGGCCAAACTTTGACCCCCCATATCTCGGGTCCTAATTGTCCGATCGACTTGAAATTTGAAACGTGACCTAACAGGGTTTCGGCCTTCCTCCCCATGCTCGCCAATCGCTGGTCACCATGGGGGGTCCGGGCCTTTTTGCCGTAAATTTAAAACAAAAACTCGCGAATATCTCCGAAACGGTTCGATAGAATGTCGCAAATTTTGGTGTGAAAGGGCTCCCTATTTTTACCTACAAACCCTCCAAATTTGGTGGTCCTAGCTTCCATAGTTTTTTTATGGCGAATTTTTGAATGTTTAAAAAATAGCCCAAAAATCGAACGGAAATTCCCTACAGAAACTCCATTCGCGAATTTTAAAAATCCGAGATAGCCAAAATGTTGCTCTCGAAGAGTACATCAATTTAGAAAAAAAAAGTTTCTCTCTAGGCCCAATAGGACCCGACTTTCATAGGGTCAAAGTTCACGAATTTGACACATTTCGGCCGAGACAATTCCCTATAACCGTTGCACCGAATTTCAAACCGCTCACACAGTACTTCCCATTGGGACACATGAACAATCCCCCGCAAGCGTTTTCTCGTAGCTCAAATTTGACCCCTGCGCAAGAGTCCGAAATTTCGATAGGGTCACGGAAATCGGCCAAACTTTGACCCCCCATATCTCCGGCGCTAATTGTCCGATCGACTTGAAATTTTAAACGTGGCCTAACAGGGTTTCGGCCTTCCTCCCCATGCTCGCCAATCGCTGGTCACCATGGGGGGTCCGGGCCTTTTCGCCGTAAATTTAAAACAAAAACTCGCGAATATCTCCGAAACGGTTCGATAGAATGTCGCAAATTTTGGTGTGAAAGGGCTCCCTATTTCTACCTACAAACCCTCCAAATTTGGTGGTCCTAGCTTCCATAGTTTTTTTATGGCGAATTTTTGAACGTTTAAAGAATAGCCCAAAAATCGAACGGAAATTCCCTACAGAAATTCCATTCGCGAATTTTAAAAATCCGAGATAGCCAAAATGTTGCTCTCGAAGAGTTCATCATTTAGAAAAAAAAAGTTTCTCTCTAGGCCCAATTGGACCCGACTTTCATAGGGTCAAAGTTCACGAATTTGACACATTTGGGCCGCGACAATTCCCTATAACCGTTGCACCGAATTTCAAACCGCTCACACAGTACTTCCCATTGAGACACATGAATAATCACCGGCAAGCGTTTTCTCGTAGCTCAAATTTGACCCCGGCGCAAGCGTCCGAAATTTCGATGGGGTCACGGAGATGGGCCAAATTTTGACCTCCCATATCTCGGGCCCTAATTGTCCGATCGACTTGAAATTTGAAACGTGGCCTAACAGGGTTTCGGCCTTCCTCCCCATGCTCGCCAATCGCGGCTCACCATGGGGGGTCCGGGCCTTTACGCCGTAATGTTAAAACAAAAACTCGCGAATATCTCCGAAACGGTTCGATAGAATGTCGCAAATTTTGGTGTGAAAGGGCTCCCTATTTTTACCTACAAACCGTCCAAATTTGGTGATCCTAGCTTCCATAGTATTTTTATGGCGAACTTTTAAAAGTTAAAAAAATAGCCCAAAAATCGAAGGGAAATTCCCTACAGAAACTCCATTCGCGAATTTTAAAAATCCGAGATAGCTAAAACTTTGCTCTCGAAGAGTACATCAATTTAGAAAAAAAAGTTTCTCTCTAGGCCCGAAGGTCCCGACTTTCATAGGGTCAAAGTTCACGAATTTGACACATTTCGGCCGCGACAATTCCCTATAACCGTTGCACCGAATTTCAAACCGCTCACACAGTACTTCCCATTGAGACACATGAACAATCCCCCGCAAGCGTTTTCTCGTAGCTCAATTTTTGACCCTGGCGCAAGCGTCCGAAATTTCGATGGGGTCACGAAAATGGGCCAAACTTTGACCCCCCATATCTCGGGCCCTAATTGTCCGATCGACTTGAAATTTGAAACGTGGCCTAACAGGGTTTCGGCCTTCCTGCCTATGCTCGCCAATCGCTGGTCACCATGGGGGGTCCGAGCCTTTTCGCCGTAATATCAAAACAAATGCTCGCGAATATCTCCGAAACGGTTCGATAGAATGTCGCAAATTTTGGTGTGAAAGGGCTCTCTATTTTTACCTAGAAACACTCCAAATTTGGTGGTTCTAGCTTCCATAGTTTTTTTTATGGCGAATTTTTAAATGTTTAAAAAACAGCCCAAAACTCGAACGGAAATTCCCTACAGAAACTCCATTCGCGAATTTTAAAAATCCGAGATAGCCAAAATGTTGCTCTCGAAGAGTACATCAATTTAAAATAAAGTTTCTCTCTAGGCCCAATAGGACCCGACTTTCATAGGGTCAAAGTTCACGAATTTGACACATTTCGGCCGCGACAAATCCCTATAACCGTTGCACCGAATTTCAAACCGCTCACACAGTACTTCCCATTGAGACACATGAACAATCACCGGCAAGCGTTTTCTCGTAGCTCAAATTTGACCCCGGCGCAACCGTCCGAAATTTCGATGGGGTCACGGAAATGGGCCAAATTTTGACCCCCCATATCTCGGGCCCTAATTGTCCGATCGACTTGAAATTTGAAACGTGGCCTAACAGGGTTTCGGCCTTCGTCCCCATGTTCGCCAATCGCTGGTCACCATGGGGGGTCCGGGCCTTTTCGCCGTAAATTTAAAACAAAAACTCGCGAATATCTCCGAAACGGTTCGATAGAATGTCGCAAATGTTGGTGTGAAAGGGCTCCTTATTTTCACCTACAAACCCTCCAAATTTGGTGGTCCTAGCTTCCATAGTTTTTTATGGCGAATTTTTGAATGTTTAAAAAATAGCCCAAAAATCGAACGGAAATTCCCTACAGAAACTCCATTCGCGAATTTTGAAAATCCGAGATAGCCAAAATGTTGCTCTCGAAGAGTACATCAATTTAAAATAAAGTTTCTCTCTAGGCCCAATAGGACCCGACTCTTATAGGGTCAAAGTTCACGAATTTGACACATTTCGGCCGCGACAATTTCCTATAACCGTTGCAGCGAATTTCAAACCGCTCACATAGTACTTCCCATTGAGACACATGAACAATCCCCCGCAAGCGTTTTCTCGTAGCTCAATTTTTGACCCCCGCGCAAGCGTCCGAAATTTCGATGGTGTCACGGAAATGATCACGAAAAGGGGCCAAACTTTGACCCCCCATATCTCGGGTCCTAATTGTCCGATCGACTTGAAATTTGAAACGTGACCTAACAGGGTTTCGGCCTTCCTCCCCATGCTCGCCAATCGCTGGTCACCATGGGGGGTCCGGGCCTTTTTGCCGTAAATTTAAAACAAAAACTCGCGAATATCTCCGAAACGGTTCGATAGAATGTCGCAAATTTTGGTGTGAAAGGGCTCCCTATTTTTACCTACAAACCCTCCAAATTTGGTGGTCCTAGCTTCCATAGTTTTTTTATGGCGAATTTTTGAATGTTTAAAAAATAGCCCAAAAATCGAACGGAAATTCCCTACAGAAACTCCATTCGCGAATTTTAAAAATCCGAGATAGCCAAAATGTTGCTCTCGAAGAGTACATCAATTTAGAAAAAAAAAGTTTCTCTCTAGGCCCAATAGGACCCGACTTTCATAGGGTCAAAGTTCACGAATTTGACACATTTCGGCCGAGACAATTCCCTATAACCGTTGCACCGAATTTCAAACCGCTCACACAGTACTTCCCATTGGGACACATGAACAATCCCCCGCAAGCGTTTTCTCGTAGCTCAAATTTGACCCCTGCGCAAGCGTCCGAAATTTCGATAGGGTCACGGAAATCGGCCAAACTTTGACCCCCCATATCTCCGGCGCTAATTGTCCGATCGACTTGAAATTTTAAACGTGGCCTAACAGGGTTTCGGCCTTCCTCCCCATGCTCGCCAATCGCTGGTCACCATGGAGGGTCCGGGCCTTTTCGCCGTAAATTTAAAACAAAAACTCGCGAATATCTCCGAAACGGTTCGATAGAATGTCGCAAATTTTGGTGTGAAAGGGCTCCCTATTTCTACCTACAAACCCTCCAAATTTGGTGGTCCTAGCTTCCATAGTTTTTTTATGGCGAATTTTTGAACGTTTAAAGAATAGCCCAAAAATCGAACGGAAATTCCCTACAGAAATTCCATTCGCGAATTTTAAAAATCCGAGATAGCCAAAATGTTGCTCTCGAAGAGTTCATCATTTAGAAAAAAAAAGTTTCTCTCTAGGCCCAATTGGACCCGACTTTCATAGGGTCAAAGTTCACGAATTTGACACATTTGGGCCGCGACAATTCCCTATAACCGTTGCACCGAATTTCAAACCGCTCACACAGTACTTCCCATTGAGACACATGAATAATCACCGGCAAGCGTTTTCTCGTAGCTCAAATTTGACCCCGGCGCAAGCGTCCGAAATTTCGATGGGGTCACGGAGATGGGCCAAATTTTGACCTCCCATATCTCGGGCCCTAATTGTCCGATCGACTTGAAATTTGAAACGTGGCCTAACAGGGTTTCGGCCTTCCTCCCCATGCTCGCCAATCGCGGCTCACCATGGGGGGTCCGGGACTTTACGCCGTAATGTTAAAACAAAAACTCGCGAATATCTCCGAAACGGTTCGATAGAATGTCGCAAATTTTGGTGTGAAAGGGCTCCCTATTTTTACCTACAAACCGTCCAAATTTGGTGATCCTAGCTTCCATAGTATTTTTATGGCGAACTTTTAAAAGTTAAAAAAATAGCCCAAAAATCGAAGGGAAATTCCCTACAGAAACTCCATTCGCGAATTTTAAAAATCCGAGATAGCTAAAACTTTGCTCTCGAAGAGTACATCAATTTAGAAAAAAAAGTTTCTCTCTAGGCCCGAAGGTCCCGACTTTCATAGGGTCAAAGTTCACGAATTTGACACATTTCGGCCGCGACAATTCCCTATAACCGTTGCACCGAATTTCAAACCGCTCACACAGTACTTCCCATTGAGACACATGAACAATCCCCCGCAAGCGTTTTCTCGTAGCTCAATTTTTGACCCTGGCGCAAGCGTCCGAAATTTCGATGGGGTCACGAAAATGGGCCAAACTTTGACCCCCCATATCTCGGGCCCTAATTGTCCGATCGACTTGAAATTTGAAACGTGGCCTAACAGGGTTTCGGCCTTCCTGCCTATGCTCGCCAATCGCTGGTCACCATGGGGGGTCCGAGCCTTTTCGCCGTAATATCAAAACAAATGCTCGCGAATATCTCCGAAACGGTTCAATAGAATGTCGCAAATTTTGGTGTGAAAGGGCTCTCTATTTTTACCTAGAAACACTCCAAATTTGGTGGTTCTAGCTTCCATAGTTTTTTTATGGCGAATTTTTAAATGTTTAAAAAACAGCCCAAAACTCGAACGGAAATTCCCTACAGAAACTCCATTCGCGAATTTTAAAAATCCGAGATAGCCAAAATGTTGCTCTCGAAGAGTACATCAATTTAAAATAAAGTTTCTCTCTAGGCCCAATAGGACCCGACTTTCATAGGGTCAAAGTTCACGAATTTGACACATTTCGGCCGCGACAAATCCCTATAACCGTTGCACCGAATTTCAAACCGCTCACACATTACTTCCCATTGAGACACATGAACAATCACCGGCAAGCGTTTTCTCGTAGCTCAAATTTGACCCCGGCGCAACCGTCCGAAATTTCGATGGGGTCACGGAAATGGGCCAAATTTTGACCCCCCATATCTCGGGCCCTAATTGTCCGATCGACTTGAAATTTGAAACGTGGCCTAACAGGGTTTCGGCCTTCGTCCCCATGGTCGCCAATCGCTGGTCACCATGGGGGGTCCGGGCCTTTTCGCCGTAAATTTAAAACAAAAACTCGCGAATATCTCCGAAACGGTTCGATAGAATGT
This sequence comes from Stegodyphus dumicola, assembly GCF_044657685.1. NCBI lineage: Eukaryota > Metazoa > Arthropoda > Arachnida > Araneae > Eresidae > Stegodyphus > Stegodyphus dumicola. The sequence goes on from NC_140770.1 coordinate 2,526,996, forward strand.
CGCAAATGTTGGTGTGAAAGGGCTCCTTATATTCACCTACAAACCCTCCAAATTTGGTGGTCCTAGCTTCCATAGTTTTTTATGGCGAATTTTTGAATGTTTAAAAAATAGCCCAAAAATCGAACGGAAATTCCCTACAGAAACTCCATTCGCGAATTTTGAAAATCCGAGATAGCCAAAACGTTGCTCTCGAAGAGTACATCAATTTAAAAAAAAAGTTTCTCTCTAGGCCCGAAGGTCTCGACTCTTATAGGGTCAAAGTTCACGAATTTGACACATTTCGGCCGCGACAATTTCCTATAACCGTTGCACCGAATTTCAAACCGCTCACACAGTACTTCCCATTGAGACACATGAACAATCCCCCGCAAGCGTTTTCTCGTAGCTCAATTTTTGACCCCCGCGCAAGCGTCCGAAATTTCGATGGTGTCACGGAAATGATCACGAAAATGGGCCAAACTTTGACCCCCCATATCTCGGGCCCTAATTGTCCGATCGACTGGAAATTTGAAACGTGGCCTAACAGGGTTTCGGCCTTCGTCCCCATGTTCGCCAATCGCGGCTCACCATGGGGGTCCAGGCCTTTTCGCCGTAATGTTAAAACAAAAACTCGCGAATATCTCCGAAACGGTTCGATAGAATGTCGCAAATTTTGGTGTGAAAGGGCTCCCTATTTTCACATACAAACCCTCCAAATTTGGTGGTCCTAGCTTCCATAGTTTTATTATGGCGAAATTTTGAAGGTTTAAAAAATAGCCCAAAAATCGAACGGAAATTCCCTACAGAAACTCCATTCGCGAATTTTAAAAATCCGAGATAGCCAAAATGTTGCTCTCGAAGAGTACATCAATTTAGAAAAAAAAAGTTTCTCTCTAGGCCCAATAGGACCCGACTTTCATAGGGTCAATGTTCACGAATTTGACACATTTCGGCCGCGACAATTCCCTATAGCCGTTGCACCGAATTTAAACTGCTCACACAGTACTTCCCATTGAGACACATGAACAATCCCCCGCAAGCGTTTTGTCGTAGCTCAATTTTTGATCCCGGGGCAAGCGTCCGAAATTTCGATGGGGTCACGGAAATGGGCCAAACTTTGACCCCCCATATCTCAGGCCCTAATTGTCCGATCGACTTGAAATTTGAAACGTGGCCTAAAAGGGTTTCGGCCTTCCTCCCCATGCTCGCCAATCGCGGCTCACCACGGGGGTCCAGGCCTTTTCGCCGTAATGTTAAAACAAAAACACGCGAATATCTCCGAAACGGTTCGATAGAATGTCGCAAATTTTGGTGTGAAAGGGCTCCCTATTTTTACCTACAAACCCTCCAAATTTGGTGGTCCTAGATTCCATAGTTTTTTTATGGCGAATTTTTGAATGTTAAAAAATTAGCCCAAAAATCGAACGGAAATTCCCTACAGAAACTCCATTCGCGAATTTTAAAAATCCGAGATAGCCAAAATGTTGCTCTCGAAGAGTACATCAATTTAAAAAAAAGTTTCTCTCTAGGCCCAATAGGACCCGACTTTCATAGGGTCAAAGTTCACGAATTTGACACATTTCGGCTGCGACAATTCCCTATAACCGTTGCACCGAATTTCAAACCGCTCACACAGTACTTCCCATTGGGACACATGAACAATCCCCCGCAAGCGTTTTCTCCTAGCTCAAATTTGACCCCGGCGCAAGCGTCCGAAATTTCGATAGGGTCACGGAAATGGGCCAAACTTTGACCCCCCATATCTCCGGCCCTAATTGTCCGATCGACTTGAAATTTGAAACGTGGCCTAACAGGGTTTCGGCCTTCCTCCCCATGCTCGCCAATCGCGGCTCACGATGGGGGTCCAGGCCTTTTCGCCGTAATGTTAAAACAAAAACTCGCGAATATCTCCGAAACGGTTCAATAGAATGTCGCAACTTTTGGTGTGGAAGGGCTCCCTCTTTTTACCTACAAACCCTCCAAATTTGGTGGTCCTAGCTTCCATAGTTTTTTTATGGCGAATTTTTGAATGTTTAAAAAATAGCCCAAAAATCGAACGGAAATTCCCTACAGAAACTCCATTCGCGAATTTTGAAAATCCGAGATAGCCAAAACGTTGCTCTCGAAGAGTACATCAATTTAAAAAAAAAGTTTCTCTCTAGGCCCGAAGGTCTCGACTCTTATAGGGTCAAAGTTCACGAATTTGACACATTTCGGCCGCGACAATTTCCTATAACCGTTGCACCGAATTTCAAACCGCTCACACAGTACTTCCCATTGAGTCACATGAACAATCCCCCGCAAGCGTTTTCTCGTAGCTCAATTTTTGACCCCCGCGCAAGCGTCCGAAATTTCGATGGTGTCACGGAAATGATCACGAAAATGGGCCAAACTTTGACCCCCCATATCTCGGGCCCTAATTGTCCGATCGACTGGAAATTTGAAACGTGGCCTAACAGGGTTTCGGCCTTCGTCCCCATGTTCGCCAATCGCGGCTCACCATGGGGGTCCAGGCCTTTTCGCCGTAATGTTAAAACAAAAACTCGCGAATATCTCCGAAACGGTTCGATAGAATGTCGCAAATTTTGGTGTGAAAGGGCTCCCTATTTTCACATACAAACCCTCCAAATTTGGTGGTCCTAGCTTCCATAGTTTTATTATGGCGAAATTTTGAAGGTTTAAAAAATAGCCCAAAAATCGAACGGAAATTCCCTACAGAAACTCCATTCGCGAATTTTAAAAATCCGAGATAGCCAAAATGTTGCTCTCGAAGAGTACATCAATTTAGAAAAAAATAAGTTTCTCTCTAGGCCCAATAGGACCCGACTTTCATAGGGTCAAAGTTCACGAATTTGACACATTTCGGCCGCGACAATTCCCTATAGCCGTTGCACCGAATTTCAAACTGCTCACACAGTACTTCCCATTGGGACACATGAACAATCCCCCGCAAGCGTTTTCTCCTAGCTCAAATTTGACCCCGGCGCAAGCGTCCGAAATTTCGATAGGGTCACGGAAATGGGCCAAACTTTGACCCCCCATATCTCCGGCCCTAATTGTCCGATCGACTTGAAATTTGAAACGTGGCCTAACAGGGTTTCGGCCTTCCTCCCCATGCTCGCCAATCGCGGCTCACGATGGGGGTCCAGGCCTTTTCGCCGTAATGTTAAAACAAAAACTCGCGAATATCTCCGAAACGGTTCAATAGAATGTCGCAACTTTTGGTGTGGAAGGGCTCCCTCTTTTTACCTACAAACCCTCCAAATTTGGTGGTCCTAGCTTCCATAGTTTTTTTATGGCGAATTTTTGAATGTTTAAAAAATAGCCCAAAAATCGAACGGAAATTCCCTACAGAAACTCCATTCGCGAATTTTGAAAATCCGAGATAGCCAAAACGTTGCTCTCGAAGAGTACATCAATTTAAAAAAAAAGTTTCTCTCTAGGCCCGAAGGTCTCGACTCTTATAGGGTCAAAGTTCACGAATTTGACACATTTCGGCCGCGACAATTTCCTATAACCGTTGCACCGAATTTCAAACCGCTCACACAGTACTTCCCTTTGAGTCACATGAACAATCCCCCGCAAGCGTTTTCTCGTAGCTCAATTTTTGACCCCCGCGCAAGCGTCCGAAATTTCGATGGTGTCACGGAAATGATCACGAAAATGGGCCAAACTTTGACCCCCCATATCTCGGGCCCTAATTGTCCGATCGACTGGAAATTTGAAACGTGGCCTAACAGGGTTTCGGCCTTCGACCCCATGTTCGCCAATCGCGGCTCACCATGGGGGTCCAGGACTTTTCGCCGTAATGTTAAAACAAAAACTCGCGAATATCTCCGAAACGGTTCGATAGAATGTCGCAAATTTTGGTGTGAAAGGGCTCCCTATTTTCACATACAAACCCTCCAAATTTGGTGGTCCTAGCTTCCATAGTTTTATTATGGCGAAATTTTGAAGGTTTAAAAAATAGCCCAAAAATCGAACGGAAATTCCCTACAGAAACTCCATTCGCGAATTTTAAAAATCCGAGATAGCCAAAATGTTGCTCTCGAAGAGTACATCAATTTAAAAAAAAAGTTTCTCTCTAGGCCCAATAGGACCCGACTTTCATAGGGTCAAAGTTCACGAATTTGACACATTTCGGCTGCGACAATTCCCTATAACCGTTGCACCGAATTTCAAACCGCTCACACAGTACTTCCCATTGGGACACATGAACAATCCCCCGCAAGCGTTTTCTCCTAGCTCAAATTTGACCCCGGCGCAAGCGTCCGAAATTTCGATAGGGTCACGGAAATGGGCCAAACTTTGACCCCCCATATCTCCGGCCCTAATTGTCCGATCGACTTGAAATTTGAAACGTGGCCTAACAGGGTTTCGGCCTTCGTCCCCATGTTCGCCAATCGCGGCTCACGATGGGGGTCCAGGCCTTTTCGCCGTAATGTTAAAACAAAAACTCGCGAATATCTCCGAAACGGTTCAATAGAATGTCGCAAATGTTGGTGTGAAAGGGCTCCTTATTTTCACCTACAAACCCTCCAAATTTGGTGGTCCTAGCTTCCATAGTTTTTTATGGCGAATTTTTGAATGTTTAAAAAATAGCCCAAAAATCGAACGGAAATTCCCTACAGAAACTCCATTCGCGAATTTTGAAAATCCGAGATAGCCAAAACGTTGCTCTCGAAGAGTACATCAATTTAAAAAAAAAGTTTCTCTCTAGGCCCGAAGGTCTCGACTCTTATAGGGTCAAAGTTCACGAATTTGACACATTTCGGCCGCGACAATTTCCTATAACCGTTGCACCGAATTTCAAACCGCTCACACAGTACTTCCCATTGAGTCACATGAACAATCCCCCGCAAGCGTTTTCTCGTAGCTCAATTTTTGACCCCCGCGCAAGCGTCCGAAATTTCGATGGTGTCACGGAAATGATCACGAAAATGGGCCAAACTTTGACCCCCCATATCTCGGGCCCTAATTGTCCGATCGACTGGAAATTTGAAACGTGGCCTAACAGGGTTTCGGCCTTCGTCCCCATGTTCGCCAATCGCGGCTCACCATGGGGGTCCAGGCCTTTTCGCCGTAATGTTAAAACAAAAACTCGCGAATATCTCCGAAACGGTTCGATAGAATGTCGCAAATTTTGGTGTGAAAGGGCTCCCTATTTTCACATACAAACCCTCCAAATTTGGTGGTCCTAGCTTCCATAGTTTTATTATGGCGAAATTTTGAAGGTTTAAAAAATAGCCCAAAAATCGAACGGAAATTCCCTACAGAAACTCCATTCGCGAATTTTAAAAATCCGAGATAGCCAAAATGTTGCTCTCGAAGAGTACATCAATTTAAAAAAAAAGTTTCTCTCTAGGCCCAATAGGACCCGACTTTCATAGGGTCAAAGTTCACGAATTTGACACATTTCGGCTGCGACAATTCCCTATAACCGTTGCACCGAATTTCAAACCGCTCACACAGTACTTCCCATTGGGACACATGAACAATCCCCCGCAAGCGTTTTCTCCTAGCTCAAATTTGACCCCGGCGCAAGCGTCCGAAATTTCGATAGGGTCACGGAAATGGGCCAAACTTTGACCCCCCATATCTCCGGCCCTAATTGTCCGATCGACTTGAAATTTGAAACGTGGCCTAACAGGGTTTCGGCCTTTCTCCCCATGCTCGCCAATCGCGGCTCACGATGGGGGTCCAGGCCTTTTCGCCGTAATGTTAAAACAAAAACTCGCGAATATCTCCGAAACGGTTCAATAGAATGTCGCAACTTTTGGTGTGGAAGGGCTCCCTCTTTTTACCTACAAACCCTCCAAATTTGGTGGTCCTAGCTTCCATAGTTTTTTTATGGCGAATTTTTGAATGTTTAAAAAATAGCCCAAAAATCGAACGGAAATTCCCTACAGAAACTCCATTCGCGAATTTTGAAAATCCGAGATAGCCAAAACGTTGCTCTCGAAGAGTACATCAATTTAAAAAAAAAGTTTCTCTCTAGGCTGAAGGTCTCGACTCTTATAGGGTCAAAGTTCACGAATTTGACACATTTCGGCCGCGACAATTTCCTATAACCGTTGCACCGAATTTCAAACCGCTCACACAGTACTTCCCATTGAGTCACATGAACAATCCCCCGCAAGCGTTTTCTCGTAGCTCAATTTTTGACCCCCGCGCAAGCGTCCGAAATTTCGATGGTGTCACGGAAATGATCACGAAAATGGGCCAAACTTTGACCCCCCATATCTCGGGCCCTAATTGTCCGATCGACTGGAAATTTGAAACGTGGCCTAACAGGGTTTCGGCCTTCGTCCCCATGTTCGCCAATCGCGGCTCACCATGGGGGTCCAGGCCTTTTCGCCGTAATGTTAAAACAAAAACTCGCGAATATCTCCGAAACGGTTCGATAGAATGTCGCAAATTTTGGTGTGAAAGGGCTCCCTATTTTCACATACAAACCCTCCAAATTTGGTGGTCCTAGCTTCCATAGTTTTATTATGGCGAAATTTTGAAGGTTTAAAAAATAGCCCAAAAATCGAACGGAAATTCCCTACAGAAACTCCATTCGCGAATTTTAAAAATCCGAGATATCCAAAATGTTGCTCTCGAAGAGTACATCAATTTAAAAAAAAAGTTTCTCTCTAGGCCCAATAGGACCCGACTTTCATAGGGTCAAAGTTCACGAATTTGACACATTTCGGCTGCGACAATTCCCTATAACCGTTGCACCGAATTTCAAACCGCTCACACAGTACTTCCCATTGGGACACATGAACAATCCCCCGCAAGCGTTTTCTCCTAGCTCAAATTTGACCCCGGCGCAAGCGTCCGAAATTTCGATAGGGTCACGGAAATGGGCCAAACTTTGACCCCCCATATCTCCGGCCCTAATTTTCCGATCGACTTGAAATTTGAAACGTGGCCTAACAGGGTTTCGGCCTTCCTCCCCATGCTCGCCAATCGCGGCTCACGATGGGGGTCCAGGCCTTTTCGCCGTAATGTTAAAACAAAAACTCGCGAATATCTCCGAAACGGTTCAATAGAATGTCGCAACTTTTGGTGTGGAAGGGCTCCCTCTTTTTACCTACAAACCCTCCAAATTTGGTTGTCCTAGCTTCCATAGTTTTTTTATGGCGAATTTTTGAATGTTTAAAAAATAACCCAACAATCGAACGGAAATTCCCTACAGAAACTCCATTCGCGAATTTTGAAAATCCGAGATAGCCAAAACGTTGCTCTCGAAGGGTACATCAATTTAAAAAAAAAGTTTCTCTCTAGGCCCGAAGGTCTCGACTCTTATAGGGTCAAAGTTCACGAATTTGACACATTTCGGCCGCGACAATTTCCTATAACCGTTGCACCGAATTTCAAACCGCTCACACAGTACTTCCCATTGAGTCACATGAACAATCCCCCGCAAGCGTTTTGTCGTAGCTCAATTTTTGATCCCGGGGCAAGCGTCCGAAATTTCGATGGGGTCACGGAAATGGGCCAAACTTTGACCCCCCATATCTCGGGCCCTAATTGTCCGATCGACTTGAAATTTGAAACGTGGCCTAAAAGGGTTTCGGCCTTCCTCCCCATGCTCGCCAATCGCGGCTCACCATGGGGGTCCAGGCCTTTTCGCCGTAATGTTAAAACAAAAACACGCGAATATCTCCGAAACGGTTCGATAGAATGTCGCAAATTTTGGTGTGAAAGGGCTCCCTATTTTTACCTACAAACCCTCCAAATTTGGTGGTCCTAGATTCCATAGTTTTTTTATGGCGAATTTTTGAAAGGTAAAAAATTAGCCCAAAAATCGAACGGAAATTCCCTACAGAAACTCCATTCGCGAATTTTAAAAATCCGAGATAGCCAAAATGTTGCTCTCGAAGAGTACATCAATTTAAAAAAAAAGTTTCTCTCTAGGCCCAATAGGACCCGACTTTCATAGTGTCAAAGTTCACGAATTTGACACATTTCGGCCGCGACAATTCCCTATAACCGTTGCACCGAATTTCAAACCGCTCACACAGTACTTCCCATTGAGACACACGAACAATCCCCCGTAAGCGTTTTCTCGTAGCTCAATTTTTGACCCCTGCGCAAGCGTCCGAAATTTCGATGGGGTCACGAAAATGGGCCAAACTTTGACCCCCCATATCTCGGGCCCTAATTGTCCGATCGACTTGAAATTTGAAACGTGGCCTAACAGGGTTTCGGCCTTCGTCCCCATGTTCGCCAATCGCGGCTCACCATGGGGGGGTCCGAGCCTTTTTGCCGTAATGTTAAAACAAAAACACGCGAATATCTCCGAAACGGTTCGATAGAATGTCGCAAATTTTGGTGTGAAAGGGCTCCCTATTTTTACCTACAAACCCTCCAAATTTGGTGGTCCTAGATTCCATAGTTTTTTTATGGCGAATTTTTGAAAGGTAAAAAATTAGCCCAAAAATCGAACGGAAATTCCCTACAGAAACTCCATTCGCGAATTTTAAAAATCCGAGATAGCCAAAATGTTGCTCTCGAAGAGTACATCAATTTAAAAAAAAAGTTTCTCTCTAGGCCCAATAGGACCCGACTTTCATAGGGTCAAAGTTCACGAATTTGACACATTTCGGCCGCGACAATTCCCTATAACCGTTGCACCGAATTTCAAACCGCTCACACAGTACTTCCCATTGAGACACACGAACAATCCCCCGTAAGCGTTTTCTCGTAGCTCAATTTTTGACCCCTGCGCAAGCGTCCGAAATTTCGATGGGGTCACGAAAATGGGCCAAACTTTGACCCCCCATATCTCGGGCCCTAATTGTCCGATCGACTTGAAATTTGAAACGTGGCCTAACAGGGTTTCGGCCTTCCTGCCTATGCTCGCCAATCTCTGGTCACCATGGGGGGTCCGAGCCTTTTCGCCGTAATGTTAAAATAAATGCTCGCGAATATCTCCGAAACGGTTCGATAGAATGTCGCAAATTTTGGTGTGAAAGGGCTCTCTATTTTTACCTACAAACAATCCAAATTTGGTGGTTCTAGCTTCCATAGTTTTTTATGGCGAATTTTTGAATATTTAAAAAATAGCCCAAAACTCGAACGGAAATTCCCTACAGAAACTCCATTCGCGAATTTTAAAAATCCGAGATAGCCAAAATGTTGCTCTCGAAGAGTACATCAATTTAAAATAAAGTTTCTCTCTAGGCCCAATAGGACCCGACTTTCATAGGGTCAAAGTTCACGAATTTGACACATTTCGGCCGCGACAATTCCCTATAGCCGTTGCACCGAATTTCAAACTGCTCACACAGTACTTCCCATTGAGACACATGAACAATCCCCCGCAAGCGTTTTGTCGTAGCTCAATTTTTGATCCCGGGGCAAGCGTCCGAAATTTCGATGGGGTCACGGAAATGGGCCGAAATTTGACCCCCCATATCTCGGGCCCTAATTGTCCGATCGACTTGAAATTTGAAACGTGGCCTAACAGGGTTTCGGCCTTCGTCCCCATGTTCGCCAATCGCGGCTCACCATGGGGGGTCCGAGCCTTTTCGCCGTAATGTTAAAACAAAAACTCGCGAATATCTCCGAAACGGTTCGATAGAATGTCGCAAATTTTGGTGTGAAAGGGCTCCCTATTTTTACCTACAAACCCTCCAAATTTGGTGGTCCTAGCTTCCATAGTTTTTTTATGGCGAATTTTTGAACGTTTAAAGAATAGCCCAAAAATCGAACGGAAATTTCCTACAGAAATTCCATTCGCGAATTTTAAAAATCAGAGATAGCCAAAATGTTGCTCTCGAAGAGTACATCATTTAGAAAAAAAAAAGTTTCTCTCTAGGCCCGAAGGTCCCGACTTTCATAGGGTCAAATTTCACGAATTTGACACATTTCGGCCGCGACAATTCCCTATAACCGTTGCACCGAATTTCAAACCGCTCACACAGTACTTCCCATTGAGACACATGAACAATCCCCCGTAAGCGTTTTCTCGTAGCTCAATTTTTGACCCCGGCGCAAGCGTCCGAAATTTCGATGGGGTCACGAAAATGGGCCAAACTTTGACCCCCCATATCTCGGGCCCTAATTGTCCGATCGACTTGAAATTTGAAACGTGGCCTAACAGGGTTTCGGCCTTCCTGCCTATGCTCGCCAATCTCTGGTCACCATGGGGGGTCCGAGCCTTTTCGCCGTAATGTTAAAATAAATGCTCGCGAATATCTCCGAAACGGTTCGATAGAATGTCGCAAATTTTGGTGTGAAAGGGCTCTCTATTTTTACCTACAAACAATCCAAATTTGGTGGTTCTAGCTTCCATAGTTTTTTATGGCGAATTTTTGAATATTTAAAAAATAGCCCAAAACTCGAACGGAAATTCCCTACAGAAACTCCATTCGCGAATTTTAAAAATCCGAGATAGCCAAAATGTTGCTCTCGAAGAGTACATCAATTTAAAATAAAGTTTCTCTCTAGGCCCAATAGGACCCGACTTTCATAGGGTCAAAGTTCACGAATTTGACACATTTCGGCCGCGACAATTCCCTATAGCCGTTGCACCGAATTTCAAACTGCTCACACAGTACTTCCCATTGAGACACATGAACAATCCCCCGCAAGCGTTTTGTCGTAGCTCAATTTTTGATCCCGGGGCAAGCGTCCGAAATTTCGATGGGGTCACGGAAATGGGCCAAAATTTGACCCCCCATATCTCGGGCCCTAATTGTCCGATCGACTTGAAATTTGAAACGTGGCCTAACAGGGTTTCGGCCTTCGTCCCCATGTTCGCCAATCGCGGCTCACCATGGGGGGTCCGAGCCTTTTCGCCGTAATGTTAAAACAAAAACTCGCGAATATCTCCGAAACGGTTCGATAGAATGTCGCAAATTTTGGTGTGAAAGGGCTCCCTATTTTTACCTACAAACCCTCCAAATTTGGTGGTCCTAGCTTCCATAGTTTTTTTATGGCGAATTTTTGAACGTTTAAAGAATAGCCCAAAAATCGAACGGAAATTCCCTACAGAAACTCCATTCGCGAATTTTAAAAATCAGAGATAGCCAAAATGTTGCTCTCGAAGAGTACATCATTTAGAAAAAAAAAAGTTTCTCTCTAGGCCCGAAGGTCCCGACTTTCATAGGGTCAAATTTCACGAATTTGACACATTTGGGCCGCGACAATTCCCTATAACCGTTGCACCGAATTTCAAACCGCTCACACAGTACTTCCCATTGAGACACATGAACAATCCCCCGTAAGCGTTTTCTCGTAGCTCAATTTTTGACCCCGGCGCAAGCGTCCGAAATTTCGATGGGGTCACGAAAATGGGCCAAACTTTGACCCCCCATATCTCGGGCCCTAATTGTCCGATCGACTTGAAATTTGAAACGTGGCCTAACAGGGTTTCGGCCTTCGTCCCCATGTTCGCCAATCGCGGCTCACCATGGGGGGTCCGAGCCTTTTTGCCGTAATGTTAAAACAAAAACTCGCGAATATCTCCAAAACGGTTCGATAGAATGTCGCAAATGTTGGTGTGAAAGGGCTCCCTATTTTCACCTACAAACCCTCCAAATTTGGTGGTCCTAGCTTCCATAGTTTTATTATGGCGAATTTTTAAAGTTTAAAAAATAGCCCAAAAATCGAACGGAAATTCCCTACAGAAACTCCATTCGCGAATTTTAAAAATCCGAGATAGCCAAAATGTTGCTCTCGAAGAGTACATCAATTTAAAAAAAAAGTTTCTCTCTAGGCCCAATAGGACCCGACTTTCATAGGGTCAAAGTTCACGAATTTGACACATTTCGGCCGCGACAATTCCCTATAACCGTTGCACCGAATTTCAAACCGCTCACACAGTACTTCCCATTGAGACACATGAACAATCCCCCGCAAGCGTTTTCTCGTAGCTCAATTTTTGACCCTGGCGCAAGCGTCCGAAATTTCGATGGGGTCACGAAAATGGGCCAAAATTTGACCCCCCATATATCGGGCCCTAATTGTCCGATCGACTTGAAATTTGAAACGTGGCCTAACAGGGTTTCGGCCTTCCTGCCTATGCTCGCCAATCGCTGGTCACCATGGGGCGTCCGAGCCTTTTCGCCGTAATTTTAAAACAAATGCTCGCGAATATCTCCGAAACGGTTCGATAGAATGTCGCAAATTTTGGTGTGAAAGGGCTTTCTATTTTTACCTACAAACACTCCAAATTTGGTGGTCCTAGCTTCCATAGTTTTTTTATGGCGAATTTTTGAAGGTTTAAAGAATAGCCCAAAAATCGAAAGGAAATTCCCTACAGAAATTCCATTCGCGAATTTTAAAAATCCGAGATAGCCAAAATGTTGCTCTCGTAGGGTACATCAAATTAGAAAAAAAACGTTTCTCTCTAGGCCCAATTGGACCCGACTTTCATAGGGTCAAAGTTCACGAATTTGACACATTTCGGCCGCGACAATTCCCTATAACCGTTGCATCGAATTTCAAACCGCTCACACAGTACTTCTCATTGAGACACACGAACAATGCCCCGCAAGCGTTTTCTCGTAGCTCAATTTTTGACCCCGGCGCAGGCGTCCGAAATTTCGATGGGGGTCACGGAAATGGGCCAAACTTTGACCCCCCATATCTCGGGCCCTAATTGTCCGATCGACTTGAAATTTGAAACGTGGCCTAACAGGGTTTCGGCCTTCCTGCCTATGCTCGCCAATCGCTGGTCACCATGGGGCGTCCGAGCCTTTTCGCCGTAATTTTAAAACAAATGCTCGCGAATATCTCCGAAACGGTTCGATAGAATGTCGCAAATTTTGGTGTGAAAGGGCTTTCTATTTTTACCTACAAACACTCCAAATTTGGTGGTCCTAGCTTCCATAGTTTTTTTATGGCGAATTTTTGAATGTTTAAAAAATAGCCCAAAAATCGAACGGAAATTCCCTACAGAAACTCCATTCGCGAATTTTGAAAATCCGAGATAGCCAAAACGTTGCTCTCGAAGAGTACATCAATTTAAAAAAAAAGTTTCTCTCTAGGCCCGAAGGTCCCGACTCTTATAGGGTCAAAGTTCACGAATTTGACACATTTCGGCCGCGACAATTTCCTATAACCGTTGCACCGAATTTCAAACCGCTCACACAGTACTTCCCATTGAGACACATGAACAATCCCCCGCAAGCTTTTTCTCGTAGCTCAATTTTTGACCCCCGCGCAAGCGTCCGAAATTTCGATGGTGTCACGGAAATGATCACGAAAATGGGCCAAAATTTGACCCCCCATATCTCGGGCCCTAATTGTCCGATCGACTGGAAATTTGAAACGTGGCCTAACAGGGTTTCGGCCTTCGTCCCCATCTTCGCCAATCGCGGCTCACCATGGCGGTCCAGGCCTTTTCGCCGTAATGTTAAAACAAAAACTCGCGAATATCTCCGAAACGGTTCGATAGAATGTCGCAAATTTTGGTGTGAAAGGGCTCCCTATTTTTACCTACAAACCCTCCAAATTTGGTGGTCCTAGCTTCCATAGTTTTTTTATGGCGAATTTTTGAACGTTTAAAGAATAGCCCAAAAATCGAACGGAAATTCCCTACAGAAATTCCATTCGCAAATCCGAGATAGCCAAAATGTTGCTCTCGAAGAGTACATCAATTTAGAAAAAAAAAAGTTTCTCTCTAGGCCCAATAGGACCCGACTTTCATAGGGTCAAATTTCACGAATTTGACACATTTCGGCTGCGACAATTCCCTATAACCGTTGCACCGAATTTCAAACCGCTCACACAGTACTCCCCACTGGGACACATGAACAATCCCCCGCAAGCGTTTTCTCGTAGCTCAAATTTGACCCCGGCGCAAGCGTCCGAAATTTCGATAGGGCCACGGAAATGGGCCAAACTTTGACCCCCCATATCTCCGGCGCTAATTGTCCGATCGACTTGAAATTTGAAACGTGGCCTAACAGGGTTTCGGCCTTCGTCCCCATGTTCGCCAATCGCGGCTCACCATGGGGGGTCCGAGCCTTTTCGCCGTAATTACAAAAACTCGCGAATATCTCCGAAACGGTTCGATAGAATGTCGCAAATGTTGGTGCTCCTTATTTTCACCTACAAACCCTCCAAATTTGGTGGTCCTAGCTTCCATAGTTTTATTATGGCGAATTTTTAAAGTTTAAAAAATAGCCCAAAAATCGAACGGAAATTCCCTACAGAAACTCCATTCGCGAATTTTAAAAATCCGAGATAGCCAAAATGTTGCTCTCGAAGAGTACATCAATTTAAAATAAAGTTTCTCTCTAGGCCCAATAGGACCCGACTTTCATAGGGTCAAAGTTCACGAATTTGACACACTTCGGCCGCGACAATTCCCTATAACCGTTGCACCGAATTTCAAACCGCTCACACAGTACTTCCCATTGAGACACATGAACAATCACCGGCAAGCGTTTTCTCGTAGTTCAAATTTGACCCCGGCGCAAGCGTCCGAAATTTCGATGGGGTCACGGAAATGGGCCAAATTTTGACCCCCCATATCTCGGGCCCTAATTGTCCGATCGACTTGAAATTTGAAACGTGGCCTAACAGGGTTTCGGCCTTCCTCCCCATGCTCGCCAATCGCGGCTCACCATGGGGGGTCCGGGCCTTTACGCCGTAAATTTAAAACAAAAACTCGCGAATATCTCCGAAACGGTTCGATAGAATGTCGCAAATTTTGGTGTGAAAGGGCTCCCTATTTTTACCTACAAACCGTCCAAATTTGGTGATCCTAGCTTCCATAGTATTTTTATGGCGAACTTTTGAAAGTTAAAAAAATAGCCCAAAAATCGAACGGAAATTCCCTACAGAAACTCCATTCGCGAATTTGGAAAATCCGAGATAGCCAAAACGTTGCTCTCGAAGAGTACATCAATTTAAAAAAAAAGTTTCTCTCTAGGCCCGAAGGTCCCGACTTTCATAGGGTCAAAGTTCACGAATTTGACACATTTCGGCCGCGACAATTCCCTATAACCGTTGCACCGAATTTCAAACCGCTCACACAGTACTTCCCATTGAGACACATGAACAATCACCGGCAAGCGTTTTCTCGTAGCTCAAATTTGACCCCGGCGCAAGCGTCCGAAATTTCGATGGGGTCACGGAAATGGGCCAAATTTTGACCCCCCATATCTCGGGCCCTAATTGTCCGATCGACTTGAAATTTGAAACGTGGCCTAACAGGGTCTCGGCCTTCCTCCCCCTGCTCGCCAATCGCGGCTCACCATGGCGGGTCCGGGCCTTTACGCCGTAATGTTAAAACAAAAACTCGCGAATATCTCCGAAACGGTTCGATAGAATGTCGCAAATTTTGGTGTTAAAGGGCTCCCTATTTTTACCTACAAACCCTCCAAATTTGGTGGTCCTAGCTTCCATAGTTTTTTTATGGCGAATTTTTGAAAGTTTAGAGAATAGCCCAAAAATCGAACGGAAATTCCCTACAGAAATTCCATTCGCGAATTTTAAAAATCCGAGATAGCCAAAATGTTGCTCTCGAAGAGTACATCAATTTAGAAAAAAAATGTTTCTCTCTAGGCCCAATTGGACCCGACTTTCATAGGGTCAAAGTTCACGAATTTGACACATTTCGGCCGCGACAATTCCCTATAACCGTTGCATCGAATTTCAAACCGCTCACACAGTACTTCTCATTGAGACACATGAACAATCTCCCGCAAGCGTTTTCTCGTAGCTCAATTTTTGACCCCGGCGCAGGCGTCCGAAATTTCGATGGGGGTCACGGAAATGGGCCAAACTTTGACCCCCATATCTCGGGCCCTAATTGTCCGATCGACTTGAAATTTGAAACGTGGCCTAACAGGGTTTCGGCCTTTCTCCCCATGCTCGCCAATCGCGGCTCACCATGGGGGGTCCAGACCTTTTCACCGTAATGTTAAAACAAAAACTCGCGAATATCTCCGAAACGGTTCAATAGAATGTCGCAACTTTTGGTGTGAAAGGGCTCCCTCTTTTTACCTACAAACCCTCCAAATTTGGTGGTCCTAGCTTCCATAGTTTTTTTATGGCGAATTTTTGAAGGTTTAAAGAATAGCCCAAAAATCGAACGGAAATTCCCTACAGAAACTCCATTCGCGAATTTTGAAAATCCGAGATAGCCAAAACGTTGCTCTCGAAGAGTACATCAATTTAAAAAAAAGTTTCTCTCTAGGCCCGAAGGTCCCGACTTTCATAGGGTCAATGTTCACGAATTTGACACATTTCGGCCGCGACAATTCCCTATAACCGTTGCACCGAATTTCAAACCGCTCACACAGTACTTCCCATTGAGACACATGAACAATCACCGGCAAGCGTTTTCTCGTAGCTCAAATTTGACCCCGGCGCAAGCGTCCGAAATTTCGATGGGGTCACGGAAATGGGCCAAATTTTGACCCCCCATATCTCGGGCCCTAATTGTCCGATCGACTTGAAATTTTAAACGTGGCCTAACAGGGTCTCGGCCTTCCTCCCCCTGCTCGCCAATCGCGGCTCACCATGGGGGGTCCGGGCCTTTACGCCGTAATTTTAAAACAAAAACTCGCGAATATCTCCGAAACGGTTCGATAGAATGTCGCAAATTTTGGTGTTAAAGGGCTCCCTATTCTTACCTACAAACCCTCCAAATTTGGTGGTCCTAGCTTCCATAGTTTTTTTATGGCGAGTTTTTGAACGTTTAGAGAATAGCCCAAAAATCGAACGGAAATTCCCTACAGAAATTCCATTCGCGAATTTTAAAAATCCGAGATAGCCAAAATGTTGCTCTCGAAGAGTACATCAATTTAGAAAAAAAATGTTTCTCTCTAGGCCCAATTGGACCCGACTTTCATAGGGTCAAAGTTCACGAATTTGACACATTTCGGCCGCGACAATTCCCTATAACCGTTGCATCGAATTTCAAACCGCTCACACAGTACTTCTCATTGAGACACATGAACAATCCCCCGCAAGCGTTTTCTCGTAGCTCAATTTTTGACCCCGGCGCAGGCGTCCGAAATTTCGATGGGGGTCACGGAAATGGGCCAAACTTTGACCCCCCATATCTCGGGCCCTAATTGTCCGATCGACTTGAAATTTGAAACGTGGCCTAACAGGGTTTCGGCCTTTCTCCCCATGCTCGCCAATCGCGGCTCACCATGGGGGGTCCAGACCTTTTCACCGTAATGTTAAAACAAAAACTCGCGAATATCTCCGAAACGGTTCAATAGAATGTCGCAACTTTTGGTGTGAAAGGGCTCCCTCTTTTTACCTACAAACCCTCCAAATTTGGTGGTCCTAGCTTCCATAGTTTTTTTATGGCGAATTTTTGAAGGTTTAAAGAATAGCCCAAAAATCGAACGGAAATTCCCTACAGAAACTCCATTCGCGAATTTTGAAAATCCGAGATAGCCAAAACGTTGCTCTCGAAGAGTACATCAATTTAAAAAAATGTTTCTCTCTAGGCCCGAAGGTCCCGACTTTCATAGGGTCAAAGTTCACGAATTTGACACATTTCGGCCGCGACAATTTCCTATAACCGTTGCACCGAATTTCAAACCGCTCACACAGTACTTCCCATTGAGACACATGAACAATCCCCCGCAAGCGTTTTCTCGTAGCTCAATTTTTGACCCCCGCGCAAGCGTCCGAAATTTCGATGGTGTCACGGAAATGATCACGAAAATGGGCCAAACTTTGACCCCCATATCTCGGGCCCTAATTGTCCGATCGACTGGAAATTTGAAACGTGGCCTAACAGGGCTTCGGCCTTCGTCCCCATGTTCGCCAATCGCGGCTCACCATGGGGGTCCAGGCCTTTTCGCCGTAATGTTAAAACAAAAACTCCCGAATATCTCCGAAACGGTTCGATAGAATGTCGCAGATTTTGGTGTGAAAGGGCTCCCTATTTTCACCTACAAACCCTCCAAATTTGGTGGTCCTAGCTTCCATAGTTTTATTATGGCGAAATTTTGAAGGTTTAAAAAATAGCCCAAAAATCGAACGGAAATTCCCTACAGAAACTCCATTCGCGAATTTTAAAAATCCGAGATAGCCAAAATGTTGCTCTCGAAGAGTACATCAATTTAGAAAAAAAAAGTTTCTCTCTAGGCCCAATAGGTCCCGACTTTCATAGGGTCAAAGTTCACGAATTTGACACATTTCGGCCGCGACAATTTCCTATAACCGTTGCACCGAATTTCAAACCGCTCACACAGTACTTCCCATTTGGACACATGAACAATCCCCCGCAAGCGTTTTCTCGTAGCTCAATTTTTGACCCCTGCGCAAGCGTCCGAAATTTCGATGGTGTCACTGAAATGATCACGAAAATGGGCCAAACTTTGACCCCCCATATCTCGGGCCCTAATTGTCCGATCGACTTGAAATTTGAAACGTGGCCTAACAGGGTTTCGGCCTTCGTCCCCATGTTCGCCAATCGCGGCTCACCATGGGGGTCCAGGCCTTTTCGCCGTAATGTTAAAACAAAAACTCCCGAATATCTCCGAAACGGTTCGATAGAATGTCGCAAATTTTGGTGTGAAAGGGCTCCCTATTTTCACCTACAAACCCTCCAAATTTGGTGGTCCTAGCTTCCATAGTTTTTTTATGGCGAATTTTTGAACGTTTAAAGAATAGCCCAAAAATCGAACGGAAATTCCCTACAGAAATTCCATTCGCAAATCCGAGATAGCCAAAATGTTGCTCTCGAAGAGTACATCATTTAGAAAAAAAAAGTTTCTCTCTAGGCCCAATTGGACCCGACTTTCATAGGGTCAAAGTTCACGAATTTGACACATTTGGGCCGCGACAATTCCCTATAACCGTTGCACCGAATTTCAAACCGCTTACACAGTACTTCCCATTGAGACACATGAACAATCCCCCGCAAGCGTTTTCTCGTAGCTCAATTTTTGACCCCCGCGCAAGCGTCCGAAATTTCGATGGTGTCACTGAAATGATCACGAAAATGGGCCAAACTTTGACCCCCCATATCTCGGGCCCTAATTGTCCGATCGACTTGAAATTTGAAACGTGGCCTAACAGGGTTTCGGCCTTCGTCCCCATGTTCGCCAATCGCGGCTCACCATGGGGGTCCAGGCCTTTTCGCCGTAATGTTAAAACAAAAACTCCCGAATATCTCCGAAACGGTTCGATAGAATGTCGCAAATTTTGGTGTGAAAGGGCTCCCTATTTTCACCTACAAACCCTCCAAATTTGGTGGTCCTAGCTTCCATAGTTTTTTTATGGCGAATTTTTGAACGTTTAAAGAATAGCCCAAAAATCGAACGGAAATTCCCTACAGAAATTCCATTCGCAAATCCGAGATAGCCAAAATGTTGCTCTCGAAGAGTACATCATTTAGAAAAAAAAAGTTTCTCTCTAGGCCCAATTGGACCCGACTTTCATAGGGTCAAAGTTCACGAATTTGACACATTTGGGCCGCGACAATTCCCTATAACCGTTGCACCGAATTTCAAACCGCTTACACAGTACTTCCCATTGAGACACATGAACAATCCCCCGCAAGCGTTTTCTCGTAGCTCAATTTTTGACCCCCGCGCAAGCGTCCGAAATTTCGATGGTGTCACGGAAATGATCACGAAAATGGGCCAAACTTTGACCCCCCATATCTCGGGCCCTAATTGTCCGATCGACTGGAAATTTGAAACGTGGCCTAACAGGGCTTCGGCCTTCGTCCCCATGTTCGCCAATCGCGGCTCACCATGGGGGTCCAGGCCTTTTCGCCGTAATGTTAAAACAAAAACTCCCGAATATCTCCGAAACGGTTCGATAGAATGTCGCAAATTTTGGTGTGAAAGGGCTCCCTATTTTCACCTACAAACCCTCCAAATTTGGTGGTCCTAGCTTCCATAGTTTTATTATGGCGAAATTTTGAAGGTTTAAAAAATAGCCCAAAAATCGAACGGAAATTCCCTACAGAAACTCCATTCGCGAATTTTAAAAATCCGAGATAGCCACAATGTTGCTCTCGAAGAGTACATCAATTTAGAAAAAAAAAGTTTCTCTCTAGGCCCAATAGGACCCGACTTTCATAGGGTCAAAGTTCACGAATTTGACACATTTCGGCCGCGACAATTTCCTATAACCGTTGCACCGAATTTCAAACCGCTCACACAGTACTTCCCATTTGGACACATGAACAATCCCCCGCAAGCGTTTTCTCGTAGCTCAATTTTTGACCCCCGCGCAAGCGTCCGAAATTTCGATGGTGTCACTGAAATGATCACGAAAATGGGCCAAACTTTGACCCCCCATATCTCGGGCCCTAATTGTCCGATCGACTTGAAATTTGAAACGTGGCCTTACAGGGTTTCGGCCTTCGTCCCCATGTTCGCCAATCGCGGCTCACCATGGGGGTCCAGGCCTTTTCGCCGTAATGTTAAAACAAAAACTCCCGAATATCTCCGAAACGGTTCGATAGAATGTCGCAAATTTTGGTGTGAAAGGGCTCCCTATTTTCACCTACAAACCCTCCAAATTTGGTGGTCCTAGCTTCCATAGTTTTTTTATGGCGAATTTTTGAACGTTTAAAGAATAGCCCAAAAATCGAACGGAAATTCCCTACAGAAATTCCATTCGCAAATCCGAGATAGCCAAAATGTTGCTCTCGAAGAGTACATCATTTAGAAAAAAAAAAGTTTCTCTCTAGGCCCAATTGGACCCGACTTTCATAGGGTCAAAGTTCACGAATTTGACACATTTGGGCCGCGACAATTCCCTATAACTGTTGCACCGAATTTCAAACCGCTTACACAGTACTTCCCATTGAGACACATGAACAATCCCCCGCAAGCGTTTTCTCGTAGCTCAATTTTTGACCCCCGCGCAAGCGTCCGAAATTTCGATGGTGTCACTGAAATGATCACGAAAATGGGCCAAACTTTGACCCCCCATATCTCGGGCCCTAATTGTCCGATCGACTTGAAATTTGAAACGTGGCCTAACAGGGTTTCGGCCTTCGTCCCCATGTTCGCCAATCGCGGCTCACCATGGGGGTCCAGGCCTTTTCGCCGTAATGTTAAAACAAAAACTCCCGAATATCTCCGAAACGGTTCGATAGAATGTCGCAAATTTTGGTGTGAAAGGGCTCCCTATTTTCACCTACAAACCCTCCAAATTTGGTGGTCCTAGCTTCCATAGTTTTTTTATGACGAATTTTTGAACGTTTAAAGAATAGCCCAAAAATCGAACGGAAATTCCCTACAGAAATTCCATTCGCAAATCCGAGATAGCCAAAATGTTGCTCTCGAAGAGTACATCATTTAGAAAAAAAAAGTTTCTCTCTAGGCCCAATTGGACCCGACTTTCATAGGGTCAAAGTTCACGAATTTGACACATTTGGGCCGCGACAATTCCCTATAACCGTTGCACCGAATTTCAAACCGCTTACACAGTACTTCCCATTGAGACACATGAACAATCCCCCGCAAGCGTTTTCTCGTAGCTCAATTTTTGACCCCCGCGCAAGCGTCCGAAATTTCGATGGTGTCACGGAAATGATCACGAAAATGGGCCAAACTTTGACCCCCCATATCTCGGGCCCTAATTGTCCGATCGACTGGAAATTTGAAACGTGGCCTAACAGGGCTTCGGCCTTCGTCCCCATGTTCGCCAATCGCGGCTCACCATGGGGGTCCAGGCCTTTTCGCCGTAATGTTAAAACAAAAACTCCCGAATATCTCCGAAACGGTTCGATAGAATGTCGCAAATTTTGGTGTGAAAGGGCTCCCTATTTTCACCTACAAACCCTCCAAATTTGGTGGTCCTAGCTTCCATAGTTTTATTATGGCGAAATTTTGATAGTTTAAAAAATAGCCCAAAAATCGAACGGAAATTCCCTACAGAAACTCCATTCGCGAATTTGGAAAATCCGAGATAGCCAAAACGTTGCTCTCGAAGAGTACATCAATTTAAAAAAAAAAGTTTCTCTCTAGGCCCGAAGGTCCCGACTTTCATAGGGTCAAAGTTCACGAATTTGACACATTTCGGCCGCGACAATTCCCTATAACCGTTGCACCGAATTTCAAACCGCTCACACAGTACTTCCCATTGAGACACATGAACAATCCCCCGTAAGCGTTTTCTCGTAGCTCAATTTTTGACCCCGGCGCAAGCGTCCGAAATTTCGATGGGGTCACGAAAATGGGCCAAACTTTGACCCCCCGTATCTCGGGCTCTAATTGTCCGATCGACTTGAAATTTGAAACGTGGCCTAACAGGGTTTCGGCCTTCGTCCCCATGTTCGCCAAACGCGGCTCACCATGGGGGGTCCGAGCCTTTTCGCCGTAATGTTAAAACAAAAACTCGAGAATATCTCCGAAACGGTTTGATAGAATGTCGCAAATGTTGGTGTGAAAGGGCTCCTTATTTTCACCTACAAACCCTCCAAATTTGGTAGTCCTAGCTTCCATAGTTTTTTTATGGCGAATTTTTGAAGGTTTAAAAAATAGCCCAAAACTCGAACGGAAATTCCCTACAGAAACTCCATTCGCGAATTTTAAAAATCCGAGATAGCCAAAATGTTGCTCTCGAAGAGTACATCAATTTAAAATAAAATTTCTCTCTAGGCCCAATAGGACCCGACTTTCATAGGGTCAAAGTTCACGAATTTGACACATTTCGGCC
This sequence comes from Stegodyphus dumicola, assembly GCF_044657685.1. Lineage (NCBI taxonomy): Eukaryota > Metazoa > Arthropoda > Arachnida > Araneae > Eresidae > Stegodyphus > Stegodyphus dumicola. Next base: position 2,549,580 of record NC_140770.1, read on the forward strand.
GCGACAATTCCCTATAACCGTTGCACCGAATTTCAAACCGCTCACACAGTACTTCCCATTGAGACACATGAACAATCCCCCGCAAGCGTTTTCTCGTAGCTCAATTTTTGACCCCGGCGCAAGCGTCCGAAATTTCGATGGGGGTCACGGAAATGGGCCAAACTTTGACCCCCCCCATATCTCGGGCCCTAATTGTCCGATCGACTTGAAATTTGAAACGTGGCCTAACAGGGTTGCGGCCTTCCTGCCTATGCTCGCCAATCGCGGGTCACCATGGGGGGTCCGAGCCTTTTCGCCGTAATGTTAAAACAAAAACTCGCGAATATCTCCGAAACGGTTCGATAGAATGTCGCAAATTTTGGTGTGAAAGGGCTCTCTATTTTTACCTACAAACACTCCAAATTTGGTGGTTCTTGCTTCCATAGTTTTTTTATGGCGAATTTTTCAAGGTTTAAAAAATAGCCCAAAACTCGAACGGAAATTCCCTACAGAAACTCCATTCGCGAATTTTAAAAATCCGAGATAGCCAAAATGTTGCTCTCGAAGAGTACATCAATTTAGAAAAAAAAAGTTTCTCTCTAGGCCCAATAGGACCCGACTTTCATAGGGTCAAAGTTCACGAATTTGACAAATTTCGGCCGCGACAATTCCCTATAGCCGTTGCACCGAATTTCAAACTGCTCACACAGTACTTCCCATTGAGACACATGAACAATCCCCCGCAAGCGTTTTGTCGTAGCTCAATTTTTGATCCCGGGGCAAGCGTCCGAAATTTCGATGGTGTCACGGAAATGGGCCAAACTTTGACTCCCCCATATCTCGGGCCCTAATTGTCCGATCGACTTGAAATTTGAAACGTGGCTTAACAGGGTTACGGCCTTCCTGCCCATGCTCGCCAATCGCTGGTCACCATGGGGGGTCCGGGCCTTTTCGCCGTAAATTTAAAACAAAAACTCGCGAATATCTCCGAAACGGTTCGATAGAATATCGCAAATTTTGGTGTGAAAGGGCTCCCTATTTTTACCTACAAACCCTCCAAATTTGGTGGTCCTAGCTTCCATAGTTTTTTTATGGCGAATTTTTTAACGTTTAAAGAATAGCCCAAAAATCGAACGGAAATTCCCTACAGAAACTCCATTCGCGAATTTTAAAAACCCGAGATAGCCAAAATGTTGCTCTCGAAGAGTACATCAATTTAAAAAAAAACTTTCTCTCTAGGCCCAAAAGGACCCGACTTTCATAGGGTCAAAGTTCACGAATTTCACACATTTCGGCCGCGACAATTCCCTATAACCGTTGCACCGAATTTCAAACCGCTCACACAGTACTTCCCATTTGGACACATGAACAATCCCCCGCAAGCGTTTTTTCGTAGCTCAATTTTTGACCCCCGCGCAAGCGTCCGAAATTTCGATGGTGTCACTGAAATGATCACGAAAATGGGCCAAACTTTGACCCCCCATATCTCGGGCCCTAATTGTCCGATCGACTTGAAATTTGAAACGTGGCCTAACAGGGTTTCGGCCTTCGTCCCCATGTTCGCCAATCGCGGCTCACCATGGGGGTCCAGGCCTTTTCGCCGTAATGTTAAAACAAAAACTCCCGAATATCTCCGAAACGGTTCGATAGAATGTCGCAAATTTTGGTGTGAAAGGGCTCCCTATTTTCACCTACAAACCCTCCAAATTTGGTGGTCCTAGCTTCCATAGTTTTTTTATGGCGAATTTTTGAACGTTTAAAGAATAGCCCAAAAATCGAACGGAAATTCCCTACAGAAATTCCATTCGCAAATCCGAGATAGCCAAAATGTTGCTCTCGAAGAGTACATCATTTAGAAAAAAAAAGTTTCTCTCTAGGCCCAATTGGACCCGACTTTCATAGGGTCAAAGTTCACGAATTTGACACATTTGGGCCGCGACAATTCCCTATAACCGTTGCACCGAATTTCAAACCGCTTACACAGTACTTCCCATTGAGACACATGAACAATCCCCCGCAAGCGTTTTCTCGTAGCTCAATTTTTGACCCCCGCGCAAGCGTCCGAAATTTCGATGGTGTCACGGAAATGATCACGATAATGGGCCAAACTTTGACCCCCCATATCTCGGGCCCTAATTGTCCGATCGACTGGAAATTTGAAACGTGGCCTAACAGGGCTTCGGCCTTCGTCCCCATGTTCGCCAATCGCGGCTCACCATGGGGGTCCAGGCCTTTTCGCCGTAATGTTAAAACAAAAACTCCCGAATATCTCCGAAACGGGTCGATAGAATGTCGCAAATTTTGGTGTGAAAGGGCTCCCTATTTTCACCTACAAACCCTCCAAATTTGGTGGTCCTAGCTTCCATAGTTTTATTATGGCGAAATTTTGAAGGTTTAAAAAATAGCCCAAAAATCGAACGGAAATTCCCTACAGAAACTCCATTCGCGAATTTGGAAAATCCGAGATAGCCAAAACGTTGCTCTCGAAGAGTACATCAATTTAAAAAAAAAAGTTTCTCTCTAGGCCCGAAGGTCCCGACTTTCATAGGGTCAAAGTTCACGAACTTGACACATTTCGGCCGCGACAATTCCCTATAACCGTTGCACCGAATTTCAAACCGCTCACACAGTACTTCCCATTGAGACACATGAACAATCCCCCGTAAGCGTTTTCTCGTAGCTCAATTTTTGACCCCGGCGCAAGCGTCCGAAATTTCGATGGGGTCACGAAAATGGGCCAAACTTTGACCCCCCGTATCTCGGGCTCTAATTGTCCGATCGACTTGAAATTTGAAACGTGGCCTAACAGGGTTTCGGCCTTCGTCCCCATGTTCGCCAAACGCGGCTCACCATGGGGGGTCCGAGCCTTTTCGCCGTAATGTTAAAACAAAAACTCGAGAATATCTCCGAAACGGTTTGATAGAATGTCGCAAATGTTGGTGTGAAAGGGCTCCTTATTTTCACCTACAAACCCTCCAAATTTGGTGGTCCTAGCTTCCATAGTTTTTTTATGGCGAATTTTTGAAGGTTTAAAAAATAGCCCAAAACTCGAACGGAAATTCCCTACAGAAACTCCATTCGCGAATTTTAAAAATCCGAGATAGCCAAAATGTTGCTCTCGAAGAGTACATCAATTTAAAATAAAATTTCTCTCTAGGCCCAATAGGACCCGACTTTCATAGGGTCAAAGTTCACGAATTTGACACATTTCGGCCGCGACAATTCCCTATAACCGTTGCACCGAATTTCAAACCGCTCACACAGTACTTCCCATTGAGACACATGAACAATCCCCCGCAAGCGTTTTCTCGTAGCTCAATTTTTGACCCCGGCGCAAGCGTCCGAAATTTCGATGGGGGTCACGGAAATGGGCCAAACTTTGACCCCCCCATATCTCGGGCCCTAATTGTCCGATCGACTTGAAATTTGAAACGTGGCCTAACAGGGTTGCGGCCTTCCTGCCTATGCTCGCCAATCGCGGGTCACCATGGGGGGTCCGAGCCTTTTCGCCGTAATGTTAAAACAAAAACTCGCGAATATCTCCGAAACGGTTCGATAGAATGTCGCAAATTTTGGTGTGAAAGGGCTCTCTATTTTTACCTACAAACCCTCCAAATTTGGTGGTTCTTGCTTCCATAGTTTTTTTATGGCGAATTTTTCAAGGTTTAAAAAATAGCCCAAAACTCGAACGGAAATTCCCTACAGAAACTCCATTCGCGAATTTTAAAAATCCGAGATAGCCAAAATGTTGCTCTCGAAGAGTACATCAATTTAGAAAAAAAAAGTTTCTCTCTAGGCCCAATAGGACCCGACTTTCATAGGGTCAAAGTTCACGAATTTGACAAATTTCGGCCGCGACAATTCCCTATAGCCGTTGCACCGAATTTCAAACTGCTCACACAGTACTTCCCATTGAGACACATGAACAATCCCCCGCAAGCGTTTTGTCGTAGCTCAATTTTTGATCCCGGGGCAAGCGTCCGAAATTTCGATGGTGTCACGGAAATGGGCCAAACTTTGACTCCCCCATATCTCGGGCCCTAATTGTCCGATCGACTTGAAATTTGAAACGTGGCTTAACAGGGTTACGGCCTTCCTGCCCATGCTCGCCAATCGCTGGTCACCATGGGGGGTCCGGGCCTTTTCGCCGTAAATTTAAAACAAAAACTCGCGAATATCTCCGAAACGGTTCGATAGAATATCGCAAATTTTGGTGTGAAAGGGCTCCCTATTTTTACCTACAAACCCTCCAAATTTGGTGGTCCTAGCTTCCATAGTTTTTTTATGGCGAATTTTTTAACGTTTAAAGAATAGCCCAAAAATCGAACGGAAATTCCCTACAGAAACTCCATTCGCGAATTTTAAAAACCCGAGATAGCCAAAATGTTGCTCTCGAAGAGTACATCAATTTAAAAAAAAAGTTTCTCTCTAGGCCCAATAGGACCCGACTTTCATAGGGTCAAAGTTCACGAATTTCACACATTTCGGCCGCGACAATTCCCTATAACCGTTGCACCGAATTTCAAACCGCTCACACAGTACTTCCCATTTGGACACATGAACAATCCCCCGCAAGCGTTTTTTCGTAGCTCAATTTTTGACCCCCGCGCAAGCGTCCGAAATTTCGATGGTGTCACTGAAATGATCACGAAAATGGGCCAAACTTTGACCCCCCATATCTCGGGCCCTAATTGTCCGATCGACTTGAATTTTGAAACGTGGCCTAACAGGGTTTCGGCCTTCGTCCCCATGTTCGCCAATCGCGGCTCACCATGGGGGTCCAGGCCTTTTCGCCGTAATGTTAAAACAAAAACTCCCGAATATCTCCGAAACGGTTCGATAGAATGTCGCAAATTTTGGTGTGAAAGGGCTCCCTATTTTCACCTACAAACCCTCCAAATTTGGTGGTCCTAGCTTCCATAGTTTTTTTATGGCGAATTTTTGAACGTTTAAAGAATAGCCCAAAAATCGAACGGAAATTCCCTACAGAAATTCCATTCGCAAATCCGAGATAGCCAAAATGTTGCTCTCGAAGAGTACATCATTTAGAAAAAAAAAAGTTTCTCTCTAGGCCCAATTGGACCCGACTTTCATAGGGTCAAAGTTCACGAATTTGACACATTTGGGCCGCGACAATTCCCTATAACCGTTGCACCGAATTTCAAACCGCTTACACAGTACTTCCCATTGAGACACATGAACAATCCCCCGCAAGCGTTTTCTCGTAGCTCAATTTTTGACCCCCGCGCAAGCGTCCGAAATTTCGATGGTGTCACGGAAATGATCACGATAATGGGCCAAACTTTGACCCCCCATATCTCGGGCCCTAATTGTCCGATCGACTGGAAATTTGAAACGTGGCCTAACAGGGCTTCGGCCTTCGTCCCCATGTTCGCCAATCGCGGCTCACCATGGGGGTCCAGGCCTTTTCGCCGTAATGTTAAAACAAAAACTCCCGAATATCTCCGAAACGGGTCGATAGAATGTCGCAAATTTTGGTGTGAAAGGGCTCCCTATTTTCACCTACAAACCCTCCAAATTTGGTGGTCCTAGCTTCCATAGTTTTATTATGGCGAAATTTTGAAGGTTTAAAAAATAGCCCAAAAATCGAACGGAAATTCCCTACAGAAACTCCATTCGCGAATTTGGAAAATCCGAGATTGCCAAAATGTTGCTCTCGAAGAGTACATCAATTTAAAAAAAAAAGTTTCTCTCTAGGCCCGAAGGTCCCGACTTTCATAGGGTCAAAGTTCACGAATTTGACACATTTCGGCCGCGACAATTCCCTATAACCGTTGCACCGAATTTCAAACCGCTCACACAGTACTTCCCATTGAGACACATGAACAATCCCCCGTAAGCGTTTTCTCGTAGCTCAATTTTTGACCCCGGCGCAAGCGTCCGAAATTTCGATGGGGTCACGAAAATGGGCCAAACTTTGACCCCCCGTATCTCGGGCTCTAATTGTCCTATCGACTTGAAATTTGAAACGTGGCCTAACAGGGTTTCGGCCTTCGTCCCCATGTTCGCCAAACGCGGCTCACCATGGGGGGTCCGAGCCTTTTCGCCGTAATGTTAAAACAAAAACTCGAGAATATCTCCGAAACGGTTTGATAGAATGTCGCAAATGTTGGTGTGAAAGGGCTCCTTATTTTCACCTACAAACCCTCCAAATTTGGTGGTCCTAGCTTCCATAGTTTTTTTATGGCGAATTTTTGAAGGTTTAAAAAATAGCCCAAAACTCGAACGGAAATTCCCTACAGAAACTCCATTCGCGAATTTTAAAAATCCGAGATAGCCAAAATGTTGCTCTCGAAGAGTACATCAATTTAAAATAAAATTTCTCTCTAGGCCCAATAGGACCCGACTTTCATAGGGTCAAAGTTCACGAATTTGACACATTTCGGCCGCGACAATTCCCTATAACCGTTGCACCGAATTTCAAACCGCTCACACAGTACTTCCCATTGAGACACATGAACAATCCCCCGCAAGCGTTTTCTCGTAGCTCAATTTTTGACCCCGGCGCAAGCGTCCGAAATTTCGATGGGGGTCACGGAAATGGGCCAAACTTTGACCCCCCCATATCTCGGGCCCTAATTGTCCGATCGACTTGAAATTTGAAACGTGGCCTAACAGGGTTGCGGCCTTCCTGCCTATGCTCGCCAATCGCGGGTCACCATGGGGGGTCCGAGCCTTTTCGCCGTAATGTTAAAACAAAAACTCGCGAATATCTCCGAAACGGTTCGATAGAATGTCGCAAATTTTGGTGTGAAAGGGCTCTCTATTTTTACCTACAAACACTCCAAATTTGGTGGTTCTTGCTTCCATAGTTTTTTTATGGCGAATTTTTCAAGGTTTAAAAAATAGCCCAAAACTCGAACGGAAATTCCCTACAGAAACTCCATTCGCGAATTTTAAAAATCCGAGATAGCCAAAATGTTGCTCTCGAAGAGTACATCAATTTAGAAAAAAAAAGTTTCTCTCTAGGCCCAATAGGACCCGACTTTCATAGGGTCAAAGTTCACGAATTTCACACATTTCGGCCGCGACAATTCCCTATAACCGTTGCACCGAATTTCAAACCGCTCACACAGTACTTCCCATTTGGACACATGAACAATCCACCGCAAGCGTTTTTTCGTAGCTCAATTTTTGACCCCCGCGCAAGCGTCCGAAATTTCGATGGTGTCACTGAAATGATCACGAAAATGGGCCAAACTTTGACCCCCCATATCTCGGGCCCTAATTGTCCGATCGACTTGAAATTTGAAACGTGGCCTAACAGGGTTTCGGCCTTCGTCCCCATGTTCGCCAATCGCGGCTCACCATGGGGGTCCAGGCCTTTTCGCCGTAATGTTAAAACAAAAACTCCCGAATATCTCCGAAACGGTTCGATAGAATGTCGCAAATTTTGGTGTGAAAGGGCTCCCTATTTTCACCTACAAACCCTCCAAATTTGGTGGTCCTAGCTTCCATAGTTTTTTTATGGCGAATTTTTGAACGTTTAAAGAATAGCCCAAAAATCAAACGGAAATTCCCTACAGAAATTCCATTCGCAAATCCGAGATAGCCAAAATGTTGCTCTCGAAGAGTACATCATTTAGAAAAAAAAAAGTTTCTCTCTAGGCCCAATTGGACCCGACTTTCATAGGGTCAAAGTTCACGAATTTGACACATTTGGGCCGCGACAATTCCCTATAACCGTTGCACCGAATTTCAAACCGCTTACACAGTACATCCCATTGAGACACATGAACAATCCCCCGCAAGCGTTTTCTCGTAGCTCAATTTTTGACCCCCGCGCAAGCGTCCGAAATTTCGATGGTGTCACTGAAATGATCACGAAAATGGGCCAAACTTTGACCCCCCATATCTCGGGCCCTAATTGTCCGATCGACTTGAAATTTGAAACGTGGCCTAACAGGGTTTCGGCCTTCGTCCCCATGTTCGCCAATCGCGGCTCACCATGGGGGTCCAGGCCTTTTCGCCGTAATGTTAAAACAAAAACTCCCGAATATCTCCGAAACGGTTCGATAGAATGTCGCAAATTTTGGTGTGAAAGGGCTCCCTATTTTCACCTACAAACCCTCCAAATTTGGTGGTCCTAGCTTCCATAGTTTTTTTATGGCGAATTTTTGAACGTTTAAAGAATAGCCCAAAAATCGAACGGAAATTCCCTACAGAAATTCCATTCGCAAATCCGAGATAGCCAAAATGTTGCTCTCGAAGAGTACATCATTTAGAAAAAAAAAGTTTCTCTCTAGGCCCAATTGGACCCGACTTTCATAGGGTCAAAGTTCACGAATTTGACACATTTGGGCCGCGACAATTCCCTATAACCGTTGCACCGAATTTCAAACCGCTTACACAGTACTTCCCATTGAGACACATGAACAATGCCCCGCGAGCGTTTTCTCGTAGCTCAATTTTTGACCCCCGCGCAAGCGTCCGAAATTTCGATGGTGTCACGGAAATGATCACGAAAATGGGCCAAACTTTGACCCCCCATATCTCGGGCCCTAATTGTCCGATCGACTGGAAATTTGAAACGTGGCCTAACAGGGCTTCGGCCTTCGTCCCCATGTTCGCCAATCGCGGCTCACCATGGGGGTCCAGGCCTTTTCGCCGTAATGTTAAAACAAAAACTCCCGAATATCTCCGAAACGGGTCGATAGAATGTCGCAAATTTTGGTGTGAAAGGGCTCCCTATTTTCACCTACAAACCCTCCAAATTTGGTGGTCCTAGCTTCCATAGTTTTATTATGGCGAAATTTTGAAGGTTTAAAAAATAGCCCAAAAATCGAACGGAAATTCCCTACAGAAACTCCATTCGCGAATTTGGAAAATCCGAGATAGCCAAAACGTTGCTCTCGAAGAGTACATCAATTTAAAAAAAAAAGTTTCTCTCTAGGCCCGAAGGTCCCGACTTTCATAGGGTCAAAGTTCACGAATTTGACACATTTCGGCCGCGACAATTCCCTATAACCGTTGCACCGAATTTCAAACCGCTCACACAGTACTTCCCATTGAGACACATGAACAATGCCCCGCAAGCGTTTTCTCGTAGCTCAATTTTTGACCCCCGCGCAAGCGTCCGAAATTTCGATGGTGTCACGGAAATGATCACGAAAATGGGCCAAACTTTGACCCCCCATATCTCGGGCCCTAATTGTCCGATCGACTGGAAATTTGAAACGTGGCCTAACAGGGCTTCGGCCTTCGTCCCCATGTTCGCCAATCGCGGCTCACCATGGGGGTCCAGGCCTTTTCGCCGTAATGTTAAAACAAAAACTCCCGAATATCTCCGAAACGGGTCGATAGAATGTCGCAAATTTTGGTGTGAAAGGGCTCCCTATTTTCACCTACAAACCCTCCAAATTTGGTGGTCCTAGCTTCCATAGTTTTATTATGGCGAAATTTTGAAGGTTTAAAAAATAGCCCAAAAATCGAACGGAAATTCCCTACAGAAACTCCATTCGCGAATTTGGAAAATCCGAGATAGCCAAAACGTTGCTCTCGAAGAGTACATCAATTTAAAAAAAAAAGTTTCTCTCTAGGCCCGAAGGTCCCGACTTTCATAGGGTCAAAGTTCACGAATTTGACACATTTCGGCCGCGACAATTCCCTATAACCGTTGCACCGAATTTCAAACCGCTCACACAGTACTTCCCATTGAGACACATGAACAATCCCCCGTAAGCGTTTTCTCGTAGCTCAATTTTTGACCCCGGCGCAAGCGTCCGAAATTTCGATGGGGTCACGAAAATGGGCCAAACTTTGACCCCCCGTATCTCGGGCTCTAATTGTCCGATCGACTTGAAATTTGAAACGTGGCCTAACAGGGTTTCGGCCTTCGTCCCCATGTTCGCCAAACGCGGCTCACCATAGGGGGTCCGAGCCTTTTCGCCGTAATGTTAAAACAAAAACTCGAGAATATCTCCGAAACGGTTTGATAGAATGTCGCAAATGTTGGTGTGAAAGGGCTCCTTATTTTCACCTACAAACCCTCCAAATTTGGTGGTCCTAGCTTCCATAGTTTTTTTATGGCGAATTTTTGAAGGTTTAAAAAATAGCCCAAAACTCGAACGGAAATTCCCTACAGAAACTCCATTCGCGAATTTTAAAAATCCGAGATAGCCAAAATGTTGCTCTCGAAGAGTACATCAATTTAAAATAAAATTTCTCTCTAGGCCCAATAGGAACCGACTTTCATAGGGTCAAAGTTCACGAATTTGACACATTTCGGCCGCGACAATTCCCTATAACCGTTGCACCGAATTTCAAACCGCTCACACAGTACTTCCCATTGAGACACATGAACAATCCCCCGCAAGCGTTTTCTCGTAGCTCAATTTTTGACCCCGGCGCAAGCGTCCGAAATTTCGATGGGGGTCACGGAAATGGGCCAAACTTTGACCCCCCCATATCTCGGGCCCTAATTGTCCGATCGACTTGAAATTTGAAACGTGGCCTAACAGGGTTGCGGCCTTCCTGCCTATGCTCGCCAATCGCGGGTCACCATGGGGGGTCCGAGCCTTTTCGCCGTAATGTTAAAACAAAAACTCGCGAATATCTCCGAAACGGTTCGATAGAATGTCGCAAATTTTGGTGTGAAAGGGCTCTCTATTTTTACCTACAAACACTCCAAATTTGGTGGTTCTTGCTTCCATAGTTTTTTTATGGCGAAATTTTCAAGGTTTAAAAAATAGCCCAAAACTCGAACGGAAATTCCCTACAGAAACTCCATTCGCGAATTTTAAAAATCCGAGATTGCCAAAATGTTGCTCTCGAAGAGTACATCAATTTAGAAAAAAAAAGTTTCTCTCTAGGCCCAATAGGACCCGACTTTCATAGGGTCAAAGTTCACGAATTTGACAAATTTCGGCCGCGACAATTCCCTATAGCCGTTGCACCGAATTTCAAACTGCTCACACAGTACTTCCCATTGAGACACATGAACAATCCCCCGCAAGCGTTTTGTCGTAGCTCAATTTTTGATCCCGGGGCAAGCGTCCGAAATTTCGATGGTGTCACGGAAATGGGCCAAACTTTGACCCCCCATATCTCGGGCCCTAATTGTCCGATCGACTTGAAATTTGAAACGTGGCCTAACAGGGTTGCGGCCTTCCTGCCTATGCTCGCCAATCGCGGGTCACCATGGGGGGTCCGAGCCTTTTCGCCGTAATGTTAAAACAAAAACTCGCGAATATCTCCGAAACGGTTCGATAGAATGTCGCAAATTTTGGTGTGAAAGGGCTCTCTATTTTTACCTACAAACACTCCAAATTTGGTGGTTCTTGCTTCCATAGTTTTTTTATGGCGAATTTTTGAAGGTTTAAAAAATAGCCCAAAACTCGAACGGAAATTCCCTACAGAAACTCCATTCGCGAATTTTAAAAATCCGAGATAGCCAAAATGTTGCTCTCGAAGAGTACATCAATTTAAAATAAAATTTCTCTCTAGGCCCAATAGGACCCGACTTTCATAGGGTCAAAGTTCACGAATTTGACACATTTCGGCTGCGACAATTCCCTATAACCGTTGCACCGAATTTCAAACCGCTCACACAGTACTTCCCATTGGGACACATGAACAATCCCCCGCAAGCGTTTTCTCGTAGCTCAAATTTGACCCCGGCGCAAGCGTCCGAAATTTCGATAGGGTCACGGAAATTGGCCAAACTTTGCCCCCCATATCTCGGGCCCTAATTGTCCGATCGACTTGAAATTTGAAACGTGGCCTAACAGGGTTTCGACCTTCCTCCCCATGCTCACCAATCGCTGGTCACCATGGGGGGTCCGGGCCTTTTCGCCGTAAATTTAAAACAAAAACTCGCGAATATCTCCGAAACGGTTCGATAGAATGTCGCAAATTTTGGTGTGAAAGGGCTCCCTATTTTTACCTACAAACTCTCCAAATTTGGTGGTCCTAGCTTCCATGGTTTTTTTATGGCGAATTTTTGAACGTTTAAAGAATAGCCCAAAAATCGAACGGAAATTGCCTACAGAAATTCCATTCGCGAATTTTAAAAATCCGAGATAGCCAAAATGTTGCTCTCGAAGAGTACATCATTTAGAAAAAAAAAGTTTCTCTCTAGGCCCAATTGGACCCGACTTTCATAGTGTCAAAGTTCACGAATTTGACACATTTGGGCCGCGACATTTCCCTATAACCGTTGCACCGAATTTCAAACCACTCACACAGTACTTCCCATTGAGACACATGAACAATCCCCCGCAAGCGTTTTCTCGTAGCTCAATTTTTGACCCCGGCGCAAGCGTCCGAAATTTCGATGGGGGTCACGGAAATGGGCCAAACTTTGACCCCCCCATATCTCGGGCCCTAATTGTCCGATCGATTTGAAATTTGAAACGTGGCCTAACAGGGTTTCGGCCTTCCTGCCTATGCTCGCCAATCGCGGGTCACCATGGGGGGTCCGAGCCTTTTCGCCGTAATGTTAAAACAAAAACTCGCGAATATCTCCGAAACGGTTCGATAGAATGTCGCAAATGTTGGTGTGAAAGGGCTCCCTATTTTCACCTACAAACCCTCCAAATTTGGTGATCCTAGCTTCCATAGTTTTATTATGGCGAATTTTTAAAGTTTAAAAAATAGCCCAAAAATCGAACGGAAATTCCCTACAGAAACTCCATTCGCGAATTTTAAAAATCCGAGATAGCCAAAATGTTGCTCTCGAAGAGTACATCAATTTAAAAAAAAAGTTTCTCTCTAGGCCCAATAGGACCCGACTTTCATAGGGTCAAAGTTCACGAATTTGACACATTTCGGCCGCGACAATTCCCTATAACCGTTGCACCGAATTTCAAACCGCTCACACAGTACTTCCCATTGAGACACATGAACAATCCCCCGCAAGCGTTTTCTCGTAGCTCAATTTTTGACCCTGGGGCAAGCGTCCGAAATTTCGATGGGGTCACGAAAATGGGCCAAACTTTGACCCCCCATATCTCGGGCCCTAATTGTCCGATCGACTGGAAATTTGAAACGTGGCCTAACAGGGTTTCGGCCTTCGTCCCCATGTTCGCCAATCGCGGCTCAGCATTAGGGTAAAGGCCTTTTCGCCGTAATGTTAAAACAAAAACTCCCGAATATCTCCGAAACGGTTCGATAGAATGTCGCAAATTTTGGTGTGAAAGGGCTCCCTATTTTCACCTACAAACCCTCCAAATTTGGTGGTCCTAGCTTCCATAGTTTTATTATGGCGAATTTTTGAAGGTTTAAAAAATAGCCCAAAAATCGAACGGAAATTCCCTACAGAAACTCCATTCGCGAATTTGGAAAATCCGAGATAGCCAAAACGTTGCTCTCGAAGAGTACATCAATTTAAACAAAAAGTTTCTCTCTAGGCCCAAAGGTCCCGACTTTCATAGGGTCAAAGTTCGCGAATTTGACACATTTCGGCCGCGACAATTCCCTATAACCGTTGCACCGAATTTCAAACCGCTCACACAGTACTTCCCATTAAGACACATGAACAATCCCCCGTAAGCGTTTTGTCGTAGCTCAATTTTTGACCCCGGCGCAAGCGTCCGAAATTTCGATGGGGTCACGAAAATGGGCCAAACTTTGACCCCCCATATCTCGGGCCCTAATTGTCCGATCGACTTGAAATTTGAAACGTGGCCTAACAGGGTTTCGGCCTTCCTGCCTATGCTCGCCAATCGCGGCTCACCATGGGGGGTCCAGGCCTTTTCGCCGTAATGTTAAAACAAAAACTCCCGAATATCTCCGAAACGGTTCGATAGAATGTCGCAAATTTTGGTGTGAAAGGGCTCCCTATTTTCACCTACAAACCCTCCAAATTTGGTGGTCCTAGCTTCCATAGTTTTATTATGGCGAAATTTTGAAGGTTTAAAAAATAGCCCAAAAATCGAACGGAAATTCCCTACAGAAACTCCATTCGCGAATTTTAAAAATCCGAGATAGCCAAAATGTTGCTCTCGAAGAGTATATCAATTTAGGAAAAAAAGTTTCTGTCTAGGCCCAATAGGACCCGACTTTCATAGGGTCAAATTTCACGAATTTGACACATTTCGGCCGCGACAATTCCCTATAGCCGTTGCACCGAATTTCAAACTCCACACACAGTACTTCCCATTGAGACACATGAACAATCCCCCGCAAGCGTTTTGTCGTAGCTCAATTTTTGATCCCGGGGCAAGCGTCCGAAATTTCGATGGGGTCACGGAAATGGGCCAAAATTTGACCCCCCCATATCTCGGGCCCTAATTGTCCGATCGACTTGAAATTTGAAACGTGGCCTAACAGGGTTTCGGCCTTCGTCCCCATGTTCGCCAATCGCGGCTCACCATGGGGGGTCCGAGCCTTTTCGCCGTAATGTTAAAACAAAAACTCGAGAATATCTCCGAAACGGTTCGATAGAATGTCGCAAATGTTGGTGTGAAAGGGCTCCCTATTTTCACCTACAAACCCTCCAAATTTGGTGGTCCTAGCTTCCATAGTATTTTTATGGCGAATTTTTGAAGGTTTAAAAAATAGCCCAAAACTCGAACGGAAATTCCCTACAGAAACTCCATTCGCGAATTTTAAAAATCCGAGATAGTCAAAATGTTGCTCTCGAAGAGTACATCAATTTAAAATAAAGTTTCTCTCTAGGCCCAATAGGACCCGACTTTCATAGGGTCAAAGTTCACGAATTTGACACATTTCGGCCGCGACAATTCCCTATAACCGTTGCACCGAATTTCAAACCGCTCACACAGTACTTCCCATTGAGACACATGAACAATCCCCCGCAAGCGTTTTCTCGTAGCTCAATTTTTGACCCTGGGGCAAGCGTCCGAAATTTCGATGGGGTCACGAAAATGGGCCAAACTTTGACCCCCCATATCTCGGGCCCTAATTGTCCGATCGACTGGAAATTTGAAACGTGGCCTAACAGGGTTTCGGCCTTCGTCCCCATGTTCGCCAATCGCGGCTCAGCATTAGGGTAAAGGCCTTTTCGCCGTAATGTTAAAACAAAAACTCCCGAATATCTCCGAAACGGTTCGATAGAATGTCGCAAATTTTGGTGTGAAAGGGCTCCCTATTTTCACCTACAAACCCTCCAAATTTGGTGGTCCTAGCTTCCATAGTTTTATTATGGCGAATTTTTGAAGGTTTAAAAAATAGCCCAAAAATCGAACGGAAATTCCCTACAGAAACTCCATTCGCGAATTTGGAAAATCCGAGATAGCCAAAACGTTGCTCTCGAAGAGTACATCAATTTAAACAAAAAGTTTCTCTCTAGGCCCAAAGGTCCCGACTTTCATAGGGTCAAAGTTCACGAATTTGACACATTTCGGCCGCGACAATTCCCTATAACCGTTGCACCGAATTTCAAACCGCTCACACAGTACTTCCCATTAAGACACATGAACAATCCCCCGTAAGCGTTTTGTCGTAGCTCAATTTTTGACCCCGGCGCAAGCGTCCGAAATTTCGATGGGGTCACGAAAATGGGCCAAACTTTGACCCCCCATATCTCGGGCCCTAATTGTCCGATCGACTTGAAATTTGAAACGTGGCCTAACAGGGTTTCGGCCTTCCTGCCTATGCTCGCCAATCGCGGCTCACCATGGGGGGTCCAGGCCTTTTCGCCGTAATGTTAAAACAAAAACTCCCGAATATCTCCGAAACGGTTCGATAGAATGTCGCAAATTTTGGTGTGAAAGGGCTCCCTATTTTCACCTACAAACCCTCCAAATTTGGTGGTCCTAGCTTCCATAGTTTTATTATGGCGAAATTTTGAAGGTTTAAAAAATAGCCCAAAAATCGAACGGAAATTCCCTACAGAAACTCCATTCGCGAATTTTAAAAATCCGAGATAGCCAAAATGTTGCTCTCGAAGAGTATATCAATTTAGGAAAAAAAGTTTCTGTCTAGGCCCAATAGGACCCGACTTTCATAGGGTCAAATTTCACGAATTTGACACATTTCGGCCGCGACAATTCCCTATAGCCGTTGCACCGAATTTCAAACTCCACACACAGTACTTCCCATTGAGACACATGAACAATCCCCCGCAAGCGTTTTGTCGTAGCTCAATTTTTGATCCCGGGGCAAGCGTCCGAAATTTCGATGGGGTCACGGAAATGGGCCAAAATTTGACCCCCCCATATCTCGGGCCCTAATTGTCCGATCGACTTGAAATTTGAAACGTGGCCTAACAGGGTTTCGGCCTTCGTCCCCATGTTCGCCAATCGCGGCTCACCATGGGGGGTCCGAGCCTTTTCGCCGTAATGTTAAAACAAAAACTCGAGAATATCTCCGAAACGGTTCGATAGAATGTCGCAAATGTTGGTGTGAAAGGGCTCCCTATTTTCACCTACAAACCCTCCAAATTTGGTGGTCCTAGCTTCCATAGTATTTTTATGGCGAATTTTTGAAGGTTTAAAAAATAGCCCAAAACTCGAACGGAAATTCCCTACAGAAACTCCATTCGCGAATTTTAAAAATCCGAGATAGTCAAAATGTTGCTCTCGAAGAGTACATCAATTTAAAATAAAGTTTCTCTCTAGGCCCAATAGGACCCGACTTTCATAGGGTCAAAGTTCACGAATTTGACACATTTCGGCCGCGACAATTCCCTATAACCGTTGCACCGAATTTCAAACCGCTCGCACAGTACTTCCCATTGAGACACATGAACAATCCCCCGCAAGCGTTTTCTCGTAGCTCAATTTTTGACCCCCGCGCAAGCGTCCGAAATTTCGATGGTGTCACTGAAATGATCACGAAAATGGGCCAAACTTTGACCCCCCATATCTCGGGCCCTAATTGTCCGATCGACTTGAAATTTGAAACGTGGCCTAACAGGGTTTCGGCCTTCGTCCCCATGTTCGCCAATCGCGGCTCACCATGGGGGTCCAGGCCTTTTCGCCGTAATGTTTAAACAAAAACTCCCGAATATCTCCGAAACGGTTCGATAGAATGTCGCAAATTTTGGTGTGAAAGGGCTCCCTATTTTCACCTACAAACCCTCCAAATTTCGTGGTCCTAGCTTCCATAGTTTTTTTATGGCGAATTTTTGAACGTTTAAAGAATAGCCCAAAAATCGAACGGAAATTCCCTACAGAAATTCCATTCGCAAATCCGAGATAGCCAAAATGTTGCTCTCGAAGAGTACATCATTTAGAAAAAAAAAGTTTCTCTCTAGGCCCAATTGGACCCGACTTTCATAGGGTCAAAGTTCACGAATTTGACACATTTGGGCCGCGACAATTCCCTATAACCGTTGCACGGAATTTCAAACCGCTTACACAGTACTTCCCATTGAGACACATGAACAATCCCCCGCAAGCGTTTTCTCGTAGCTCAATTTTTGACCCCCGCGCAAGCGTCCGAAATTTCGATGGTGTCACGGAAATGATCACGATAATGGGCCAAACTTTGACCCCCCATATCTCGGGCCCTAATTGTCCGATCGACTGGAAATTTGAAACGTGGCCTAACAGGGCTTCGGCCTTCGTCCCCATGTTCGCCAATCGCGGCTCACCATGGGGGTCCAGGCCTTTTCGCCGTAATGTTAAAACAAAAACTCCCGAATATCTCCGAAACGGGTCGATAGAATGTCGCAAATTTTGGTGTGAAAGGGCTCCCTATTTTCACCTACAAACCCTCCAAATTTGGTGGTCCTAGCTTCCATAGTTTTATTATGGCGAAATTTTGAAGGTTTAAAAAATAGCCCAAAAATCGAACGGAAATTCCCTACAGAAACTCCATTCGCGAATTTGGAAAATCCGAGATAGCCAAAACGTTGCTCTCGAAGAGTACATCAATTTAAAAAAAAAAGTTTCTCTCTAGGCCCGAAGGTCCCGACTTTCATAGGGTCAAAGTTCACGAATTTGACACATTTCGGCCGCGACAATTCCCTATAACCGTTGCACCGAATTTCAAACCGCTCACACAGTACTTCCCATTGAGACACATGAACAATCCCCCGTAAGCGTTTTCTCGTAGCTCAATTTTTGACCCCGGCGCAAGCGTCCGAAATTTCGATGGGGTCACGAAAATGGGCCAAACTTTGACCCCCCGTATCTCGGGCTCTAATTGTCCGATCGACTTGAAATTTGAAACGTGGCCTAACAGGGTTTCGGCCTTCGTCCCCATGTTCGCCAAACGCGGCTCACCATGGGGGGTCCGAGCCTTTTCGCCGTAATGTTAAAACAAAAACTCGAGAATATCTCCGAAACGGTTTGATAGAATGTCGCAAATGTTGGTGTGAAAGGGCTCCTTATTTTCACCTACAAACCCTCCAAATTTGGTGGTCCTAGCTTCCATAGTTTTTTTATGGCGAATTTTTGAAGGTTTAAAAAATAGCCCAAAACTCGAACGGAAATTCCCTACAGAAACTCCATTCGCGAATTTTAAAAATCCGAGATAGCCAAAATGTTGCTCTCGAAGAGTACATCAATTTAAAATAAAATTTCTCTCTAGGCCCAATAGGACCCGACTTTCATAGGGTCAAAGTTCACGAATTTGACACATTTCGGCCGCGACAATTCCCTATAACCGTTGCACCGAATTTCAAACCGCTCACACAGTACTTCCCATTGAGACACATGAACAATCCCCCGCAAGCGTTTTCTCGTAGCTCAATTTTTGACCCCGGCGCAAGCGTCCGAAATTTCGATGGGGGTCACGGAAATGGGCCAAACTTTGACCCCCCCATATCTCGGGCCCTAATTGTCCGATCGACTTGAAATTTGAAACGTGGCCTAACAGGGTTGCGGCCTTCCTGCCTATGCTCGCCAATCGCGGGTCACCATGGGGGGTCCGAGCCTTTTCGCCGTAATGTTAAAACAAAAACTCGCGAATATCTCCGAAACGGTTCGATAGAATGTCGCAAATTTTGGTGTGAAAGGGCTCTCTATTTTTACCTACAAACACTCCAAATTTGGTGGTTCTTGCTTCCATAGTTTTTTTATGGCGAATTTTTCAAGGTTTAAAAAATAGCCCAAAACTCGAACGGAAATTCCCTACAGAAACTCCATTCGCGAATTTTAAAAATCCGAGATAGCCAAAATGTTGCTCTCGAAGAGTACATCAATTTAGAAAAAAAAAGTTTCTCTCTAGGCCCAATAGGACCCGACTTTCATAGGGTCAAAGTTCACGAATTTGACAAATTTCGGCCGCGACAATTCCCTATAGCCGTTGCACCGAATTTCAAACTGCTCACACAGTACTTCCCATTGAGACACATGAACAATCCCCCGCAAGCGTTTTGTCGTAGCTCAATTTTTGATCCCGGGGCAAGCGTCCGAAATTTCGATGGTGTCACGGAAATGGGCCAAACATTGACTCCCCCATATCTCGGGCCCTAATTGTCCGATCGACTTGAAATTTGAAACGTGGCTTAACAGGGTTACGGCCTTCCTGCCCATGCTCGCCAATCGCTGGTCACCATGGGGGGTCCGGGCCTTTTCGCCGTAAATTTAAAACAAAAACTCGCGAATATCTCCGAAACGGTTCGATAGAATATCGCAAATTTTGGTGTGAAAGGGCTCCCTATTTTTACCTACAAACCCTCCAAATTTGGTGGTCCTAGCTTCCATAGTTTTTTTATGGCGAATTTTTTAACGTTTAAAGAATAGCCCAAAAATCGAACGGAAATTCCCTACAGAAACTCCATTCGCGAATTTTAAAAACCCGAGATAGCCAAAATGTTGCTCTCGAAGAGTACATCAATTTAAAAAAAAAGTTTCTCTCTAGGCCCAATAGGACCCGACTTTCATAGGGTCAAAGTTCACGAATTTCACACATTTCGGCCGCGACAATTCCCTATAACCGTTGCACCGAATTTCAAACCGCTCACACAGTACTTCCCATTTGGACACATGAACAATCCCCCGCAAGCGTTTTTTCGTAGCTCAATTTTTGACCCCCGCGCAAGCGTCCGAAATTTCGATGGTGTCACTGAAATGATCACGAAAATGGGCCAAACTTTGACCCCCCATATCTCGGGCCCTAATTGTCCGATCGACTTGAAATTTGAAACGTGGCCTAACAGGGTTTCGGCCTTCGTCCCCATGTTCGCCAATCGCGGCTCACCATGGGGGTCCAGGCCTTTTCGCCGTAATGTTAAAACAAAAACTCCCGAATATCTCCGAAACGGTTCGATAGAATGTCGCAAATTTTGGTGTGAAAGGGCTCCCTATTTTCACCTACAAACCCTCCAAATTTGGTGGTCCTAGCTTCCATAGTTTTTTTATGGCGAATTTTTGAACGTTTAAAGAATAGCCCAAAAATCGAACGGAAATTCCCTACAGAAATTCCATTCGCAAATCCGAGATAGCCAAAATGTTGCTCTCGAAGAGTACATCAATTTAGAAAAAAAAAAGTTTCTCTCTAGGCCCAATTGGACCCGACTTTCATAGGGTCAAAGTTCACGAATTTGACACATTTGGGCCGCGACAATTCCCTATAACCGTTGCACCGAATTTCAAACCGCTTACACAGTACATCCCATTGAGACACATGAACAATCCCCCGCAAGCGTTTTCTCGTAGCTCAATTTTTGACCCCCGCGCAAGCGTCCGAAATTTCGATGGTGTCACTGAAATGATCACGAAAATGGGCCAAACTTTGACCCCCCATATCTCGGGCCCTAATTGTCCGATCGACTTGAAATTTGAAACGTGGCCTAACAGGGTTTCGGCCTTCGTCCCCATGTTCGCCAATCGCGGCTCACCATGGGGGTCCAGGCCTTTTCGCCGTAATGTTAAAACAAAAACTCCCGAATATCTCCGAAACGGTTCGATAGAATGTCGCAAATTTTGGTGTGAAAGGGCTCCCTATTTTCACCTACAAACCCTCCAAATTTGGTGGTCCTAGCTTCCATAGTTTTTTTATGGCGAATTTTTGAACGTTTAAAGAATAGCCCAAAAATCGAACGGAAATTCCCTACAGAAATTCCATTCGCAAATCCGAGATAGCCAAAATGTTGCTCTCGAAGAGTACATCATTTAGAAAAAAAAAGTTTCTCTCTAGGCCCAATTGGACCCGACTTTCATAGGGTCAAAGTTCACGAATTTGACACATTTGGGCCGCGACAATTCCCTATAACCGTTGCACCGAATTTCAAACCGCTTACACAGTACTTCCCATTGAGACACATGAACAATGCCCCGCAAGCGTTTTCTCGTAGCTCAATTTTTGACCCCCGCGCAAGCGTCCGAAATTTCGATGGTGTCACGGAAATGATCACGAAAATGGGCCAAACTTTGACCCCCCATATCTCGGGCCCTAATTGTCCGATCGACTGGAAATTTGAAACGTGGCCTAACAGGGCTTCGGCCTTCGTCCCCATGTTCGCCAATCGCGGCTCACCATGGGGGTCCAGGCCTTTTCGCCGTAATGTTAAAACAAAAACTCCCGAATATCTCCGAAACGGGTCGATAGAATGTCGCAAATTTTGGTGTGAAAGGGCTCCCTATTTTCACCTACAAACCCTCCAAATTTGGTGGTCCTAGCTTCCATAGTTTTATTATGGCGAAATTTTGAAGGTTTAAAAAATAGCCCAAAAATCGAACGGAAATTCCCTACAGAAACTCCATTCGCGAATTTGGAAAATCCGAGATAGCCAAAACGTTGCTCTCGAAGAGTACATCAATTTAAAAAAAAAGTTTCTCTCTAGGCCCGAAGGTCCCGACTTTCATAGGGTCAAAGTTCACGAATTTGACACATTTCGGCCGCGACAATTCCCTATAACCGTTGCACCGAATTTCAAACCGCTCACACAGTACTTCCCATTGAGACACATGAACAATCCCCCGTAAGCGTTTTCTCGTAGCTCAATTTTTGACCCCGGCGCAAGCGTCCGAAATTTCGATGGGGTCACGAAAATGGGCCAAACTTTGACCCCCCGTATCTCGGGCTCTAATTGTCCGATCGACTTGAAATTTGAAACGTGGCCTAACAGGGTTTCGGCCTTCGTCCCCATGTTCGCCAAACGCGGCTCACCATGGGGGGTCCGAGCCTTTTCGCCGTAATGTTAAAACAAAAACTCGAGAATATCTCCGAAACGGTTTGATAGAATGTCGCAAATGTTGGTGTGAAAGGGCTCCTTATTTTCACCTACAAACCCTCCAAATTTGGTGGTCCTAGCTTCCATAGTTTTTTTATGGCGAATTTTTGAAGGTTTAAAAAATAGCCCAAAACTCGAACGGAAATTCCCTACAGAAACTCCATTCGCGAATTTTAAAAATCCGAGATAGCCAAAATGTTGCTCTCGAAGAGTACATCAATTTAAAATAAAATTTGTCTCTAGGCCCAATAGGACCCGACTTTCATAGGGTCAAAGTTCACGAATTTGACACATTTCGGCCGCGACAATTCCCTATAACCGTTGCACCGAATTTCAAACCGCTCACACAGTACTTCCCATTGAGACACATGAACAATCCCCCGCAAGCGTTTTCTCGTAGCTCAATTTTTGACCCCGGCGCAAGCGTCCGAAATTTCGATGGGGGTCACGGAAATGGGCCAAACTTTGACCCCCCCATATCTCGGGCCCTAATTGTCCGATCGACTTGAAATTTGAAACGTGGCCTAACAGGGTTGCGGCCTTCCTGCCTATGCTCGCCAATCGCGGGTCACCATGGGGGGTCCGAGCCTTTTCGCCGTAATGTTAAAACAAAAACTCGCGAATATCTCCGAAACGGTTCGATAGAATGTCGCAAATTTTGGTGTGAAAGGGCTCTCTATTTTTACCTACAAACACTCCAAATTTGGTGGTTCTTGCTTCCATAGTTTTTTTATGGCGAATTTTTCAAGGTTTAAAAAATAGCCCAAAACTCGAACGGAAATTCCCTACAGAAACTCCATTCGCGAATTTTAAAAATCCGAGATAGCCAAAATGTTGCTCTCGAAGAGTACATCAATTTAGAAAAAAAAAGTTTCTCTCTAGGCCCAATAGGACCCGACTTTCATAGGGTCAAAGTTCACGAATTTGACAAATTTCGGCCGCGACAATTCCCTATAGCCGTTGCACCGAATTTCAAACTGCTCACACAGTACTTCCCATTGAGACACATGAACAATCCCCCGCAAGCGTTTTGTCGTAGCTCAATTTTTGATCCCGGGGCAAGCGTCCGAAATTTCGATGGTGTCACGGAAATGGGCCAAACTTTGACTCCCCCATATCTCGGGCCCTAATTGTCCGATCGACTTGAAATTTGAAACGTGGCTTAACAGGGTTACGGCCTTCCTGCCCATGCTCGCCAATCGCTGGTCACCATGGGGGGTCCGGGCCTTTTCGCCGTAAATTTAAAACAAAAACTCGCGAATATCTCCGAAACCGTTCGATAGAATATCGCAAATTTTGGTGTGAAAGGGCTCCCTATTTTTACCTACAAACCCTCCAAATTTGGTGGTCCTAGCTTCCATAGTTTTTTTATGGCGAATTTTTTAACGTTTAAAGAATAGCCCAAAAATCGAACGGAAATTCCCTACAGAAACTCCATTCGCGAATTTTAAAAACCCGAGATAGCCAAAATGTTGCTCTCGAAGAGTACATCAATTTAAAAAAAAGTTTCTCTCTAGGCCCAATAGGACCCGACTTTCATAGGGTCAAAGTTCACGAATTTCACACATTTCGGCCGCGACAATTCCCTATAACCGTTGCACCGAATTTCAAACCGCTCACACAGTACTTCCCATTGAGACACATCAACAATCCCCCGCAAGCGTTTTCTCGTAGCTCAATTTTTGACCCTGGGGCAAGCGTCCGAAATTTCGATGGGGTCACGAAAATGGGCCAAACTTTGACCCCCCATATCTCGGGCCCTAATTGTCCGATCGACTTGAAATTTGAAACGTGGCCTAACAGGGTTGCGGCCTTCCTGCCTATGCTCGCCAATCGCGGGTCACCATGGGGGGTCCGAGCCTTTTCGCCGTAATGTTAAAACAAAAACTCGCGAATATCTCCGAAACGGTTCGATAGAATGTCGCAAATTTTGGTGTGAAAGGGCTCTCTATTTTTACCTACAAACACTCCAAATTTGGTGGTTCTTGCTTCCATAGTTTTTTTATGGCGAATTTTTGAAGGTTTAAAAAATAGCCCAAAACTCGAACGGAAATTCCCTACAGAAACTCCATTCGCGAATTTTAAAAATCCGAGATAGCCAAAATGTTGCTCTCGAAGAGTACATCATTTAGAAAAAAAAAAGTTTCTCTCTAGGCCCAATTGGACCCGACTTTCATAGTGTCAAAGTTCACGAATTTGACACATTTGGGCCGCGACATTTCCCTATAACCGTTGCACCGAATTTCAAACCACTCACACAGTACTTCCCATTGAGACACATGAACAATCCCCCGCAAGCGTTTTCTCGTAGCTCAAATTTGACCCCGGCGCAAGCGTCCGAAATTTCGATAGGGTCACGGAAATTGGCCAAACTTTGCCCCCCATATCTCGGGCCCTAATTGTCCGATCGACTTGAAATTTGAAACGTGGCCTAACAGGGTTTCGACCTTCCTCCCCATGCTCACCAATCGCTGGTCACCATGGGGGGTCCGGGCCTTTTCGCCGTAAATTTAAAACAAAAACTCGCGAATATCTCCGAAACGGTTCGATAGAATGTCGCAAATTTTGGTGTGAAAGGGCTCCCTATTTTTACCTACAAACCCTCCAAATTTGGTGGTCCTAGCTTCCATAGTTTTTTTATGGCGAATTTTTGAACGTTTAAAGAATAGCCCAAAAATCGAACGGAAATTGCCTACAGAAATTCCATTCGCGAATTTTAAAAATCCGAGATAGCCAAAATGTTGCTCTCGAAGAGTACATCATTTAGAAAAAAAAAAGTTTCTCTCTAGGCCCAATTGGACCCGACTTTCATAGTGTCAAAGTTCACGAATTTGACACATTTGGGCCGCGACATTTCCCTATAACCGTTGCACCGAATTTCAAACCGCTCACACAGTACTTCCCATTAAGACACATGAACAATCCCCCGTAAGCGTTTTGTCGTAGCTCAATTTTTGACCCCGGCGCAAGCGTCCAAAATTTCGATGGGGGTCACGGAAATGGGCCAAACTTTGACCCCCCCATATCTCGGGCCCTAATTGTCCGATCGATTTGAAATTTGAAACGTGGCCTAACAGGGTTTCGGCCTTCCTGCCTATGCTCGCCAATCGCGGCTCACCATGGGGGGTCCAGGCCTTTTCGCCGTAATGTTAAAACAAAAACTCCCGAATATCTCCGAAACGGTTCGATAGAATGTCGCAAATTTTGGTGTGAAAGGGCTCCCTATTTTCACCTACAAACCCTCCAAATTTGGTGGTCCTAGCTTCCATAGTTTTATTATGGCGAATTTTTAAAGTTTAAAAAATAGCCCAAAAATCGAACGGAAATTCCCTACAGAAACTCCATTCGCGAATTTTAAAAATCCGAGATAGCCAAAATGTTGCTCTCGAAGAGTACATCAATTTAAAAAAAAAGTTTCTCTCTAGGCCCAATAGGACCCGACTTTCATAGGGTCAAAGTTCACGAATTTCACACATTTCGGCCGCGACAATTCCCTATAACCGTTGCACTGAATTTCAAACCGCTCACACAGTACTTCCCATTGAGACACATGAACAATCCCCCGCAAGCGTTTTCTCGTAGCTCAATTTTTGACCCTGGGGCAAGCGTCCGAAATTTCGATGGGGTCACGAAAATGGGCCAAACTTTGACCCCCCATATCTCGGGCCCTAATTGTCCGATCGACTGGAAATTTGAAACGTGGCCTAACAGGGTTTCGGCCTTCGTCCCCATGTTCGCCAATCGCGGCTCAGCATTAGGGTCCAGGCCTTTTCGCCGTAATGTTAAAACAAAAACTCCCGAATATCTCCGAAACGGTTCGATAGAATGTCGCAAATTTTGGTGTGAAAGGGCTCCCTATTTTCACCTACAAACCCTCCAAATTTGGTGGTCCTAGCTTCCATAGTTTTATTATGGCGAAATTTTGAAGGTTTAAAAAATAGCCCAAAAATCGAACGGAAATTCCCTACAGAAACTCCATTCGCGATTTTTAAAAATCCGAGATAGCCAAAATGTTGCTCTCGAAGAGTACATCAATTTAGAAAAAAAAAGTTTCTCTCTAGGCCCAATAGGACCCGACTTTCATAGGGTCAAAGTTCACGAATTTGACACATTTCGGCCGCGACAATTCCCTATAGCCGTTGCACCGAATTTCAAACTCCACACACAGTACTTCCCATTGAGACACATGAACAATCCCCCGCAAGCGTTTTGTCGTAGCTCAATTTTTGATCCCGGGGCAAGCGTCCGAAATTTCGATGGGGTCACGGAAATGGGCCAAACTTTGACCCCCCATATCTCGGGCCCTAATTGTCCGATCGACTTGAAATTTGAAACGTGGCCTAACAGGGTTTCGGCCTTCCTCCCCATGCTCGCCAATCGCTGGTCACCATGAGGGGTCCGGGCCTTTTCGCCGTAAATTTAAAACAAAAACTCGCGAATATCTCCGAAACGGTTCGATAGAATGTCGCAAATTTTGGTGTGAAAGGGCTCCCTATTTTTACCTACAAACCCTCCAAATTTGGTGGTCCTAGCTTCCATAGTATTTTTATGGCGAATTTTTGAATGTTTAAAAAATAGCCCAAAAATCGAACGGAAATTCCCTACAGAAACTCCATTCGCGAATTTGGAAAATCCGAGATAGCCAAAACGTTGCTCTCGAAGAGTACATCAATTTAAAAAAAAAGTTTCTCTCTAGGCCCAAAGGTCCCGACTTTCATAGGGTCAAAGTTTACGAATTTGACACATTTCGGCCGCGACAATTCCCTATAACCGTTGCACCGAATTTCAAACCGCTCACACAGTACTTCCCATTAAGACACATGAACAATCCCCCGTAAGCGTTTTGTCGTAGCTCAATTTTTGACCCCGGCGCAAGCGTCCGAAATTTCGATGGGGTCACGAAAATGGGCCAAACTTTGACCCCCCATATCTCGGGCCCTAATTGTCCGATCGACTTGAAATTTGAAACGTGGCCTAACAGGGTTTCGGCCTTCCTGCCTATGCTCGCCAATCGCGGCTCACCATGGGGGGTCCAGGCCTTTTCGCCGTAATGTTAAAACAAAAACTCCCGAATATCTCCGAAACGGTTCGATAGAATGTCGCAAATTTTGGTGTGAAAGGGCTCCCTATTTTCACCTACAAACCCTCCAAATTTGGTGGTCCTAGCTTCCATAGTTTTATTATGGCGAAATTTTGAAGGTTTAAAAAATAGCCCAAAAATCGAACGGAAATTCCCTACAGAAACTCCATTCGCGAATTTTAAAAATCCGAGATAGCCAAAATGTTGCTCTCGAAGAGTATATCAATTTAGGAAAAAAAGTTTCTGTCTAGGCCCAATAGGACCCGACTTTCATAGGGTCAAATTTCACGAATTTGACACATTTCGGCCGCGACAATTCCCTATAGCCGTTGCACTGAATTTCAAACTCCACACACAGTACTTCCCATTGAGACACATGAACAATCCCCCGCAAGCGTTTTGTCGTAGCTCAATTTTTGATCCCGGGGCAAGCGTCCGAAATTTCGATGGGGTCACGGAAATGGGCCAAAATTTGACCCCCCCATATCTCGGGCCCTAATTGTCCGATCGACTTGAAATTTGAAACGTGGCCTAACAGGGTTTCGGCCTTCGTCCCCATGTTCGCCAATCGCGGCTCACCATGGGGGGTCCGAGCCTTTTCGCCGTAATGTTAAAACAAAAACTCGAGAATATCTCCGAAACGGTTCGATAGAATGTCGCAAATGTTGGTGTGAAAGGGCTCCCTATTTTCACCTACAAACCCTCCAAATTTGGTGGTCCTAGCTTCCATAGTTTTTTTATGGCGAATTTTTGAACGTTTAAAGAATAGCCCAAAAATCGAACGGAAATTCCCTACAGAAATTCCATTCGCAAATCCGAGATAGCCAAAATGTTGCTCTCGAAGAGTACATCAATTTAAAAAAAACGTTTCTCTCTAGGCCCAATAGGACCCGACTTTCATAGGGTCAAAGTTCACGAATTTGACACATTTCGGCCGCGACAATTCCCTGTAACCGTTGCACCGAATTTCAAACCGCTCACACAGTACTTCCCATTGAGACACATGAACAATCCCCCGCAAGCGTTTTCTCGTAGCTCAATTTTTGACCCTGGCGCAAGCGTCCGAAATTTCGATGGGGTCACGAAAATGGGCCAAACTTTGACCCCCCATATCTCGGGCCCTAATTGTCCGATCGACTTGAAATTTGAAACGTGGCCTAACAGGGTTTCGGCCTTCCTGCCTATGCTCGGCAATCGCGGGTCACCATGGGGGGTCCGAGGCTTTTCGCCGTAATGTTAAAACAAAAACTCGCGAATATCTCCGAAACGGTTCGATAGAATGTCGCAAATTTTGGTGTGAAAGGGCTCTCTATTTTTACCTACAAACACTCCAAATTTGGTGGTTCTTGCTTCCATAGTTTTTTTATGGCGAATTTTTGAAGGTTTAAAAAATAGCCCAAAACTCGAACGGAAATTCCCTACAGAAACTCCATTCGCGAAGTTTAAAAATCCGAGATAGCCAAAATGTTGCTCTCGAAGAGTACATCAATTTAAAATAAAGTTTCTCTCTAGGCCCAATTGGACCCGACTTTCATAGGGTCAAAGTTCACGAATTTGACACATTTGGGCCGCGACAATTCCCTATAACCGTTGCACCGAATTTCAAACCGCTCACACAGTACTTCCCATTGAGACACATGAACAATCCCCCGCAAGCGTTTTCTCGTAGCTCAATTTTTGACCCCGGCGCAAGCGTCCGAAATTTCGATGGGGTCACGAAAATGGGCCAAACTTTGACCCCCCATATCTCGGGCCCTAATTGTGCGATCGACTTGAAATTTGAAATGTGGCCTAACAGGGTTTCGGCCTTCGTCCCCATGTTCGCCAATCGCGGCTCACCATGGGGGTCCAGGCCTTTTCGCCGTAATGTTAAAACAAAAACTCCCGAATATCTCCGAAACGGTTCGATAGAATGTCGCAAATTTTTGTGTGAAAGGGCTCCCTATTTTCACCTACAAACCCTCCAAATTTGGTGGTCCTAGCTTCCATAGTTTTATTATGGCGAATTTTTAAATTTTAAAAAACAGCCCAAAAATCGAACGGAAATTCCCTACAGAAACTCCATTCGCGAATTTTAAAAATCCGAGATAGCCAAAATGTTGCTCTCGAAGAGTACATCAATTTAAAAAAAAAGTTTCTCTCTAGGCCCAATTGGACCCGACTTTCATAGGGTCAAAGTTCACGAATTTGACACATTTCGGCCGCGACAATTCCCTATAACCGTTGCACCGAATTTCAAACCGCTCACACAGTACTTCCCATTGAGACACATGAACAATCCCCCGCAAGCGTTTTCTCGTAGCTCAATTTTTGACCCTGGCGCAAGCGTCCGAAATTTCGATGGGGTCACGAAAATGGGCCAAAATTTGACCCCCCATATCTCGGGCCCTAATTGTCCGATCGACTTGAAATTTGAAACGTGGCCTAACAGGGTTTCGGCCTTCCTGCCTATGATCGGCAATCGCGGGTCACCATGGGGGGTCCGAGCCTTTTCGCCGTAATGTTAAAACAAAAACTCGCGAATATCTCCGAAACGGTTCGATAGAATGTCGCAAATTTTGGTGTGAAAGGGCTCTCTATTTTTACCTACAAACACTCCAAATTTGGTGGTTCTTGCTTCCATAGTTTTTTTATGGCGAATTTTTGAAGGTTTAAAAAATAGCCCAAAACTCGAACGGAAATTCCCTACAGAAACTCCATTCGCGAATTTTAAAAATCCGAGATAGCCAAAATGTTGCTCTCGAAGAGTACATCAATTTAAAATAAAGTTTCTCTCTAGGCCCAATTGGACCCGACTTTCATAGGGTCAAAGTTCACGAATTTGACACATTTGGGCCGCGACAATTCCCTATAACCGTTGCACCGAATTTCAAACCGCTCACACAGTACTTCCCATTGAGACACATGAACAATCCCCCGCAAGCGTTTTCTCGTAGCTCAATTTTTGACCCCCGCGCAAGCGTCCGAAATTTCGATGGTGTCACGGAAATGATCACGAAATGGGCCAAACTTTGACCCCCCATATCTCGGGCCCTAATTGTCCGATCGACTGGAAATTTGAAACGTGGCCTAACAGGGTTTCGGCCTTCGTCCCCATGTTCGCCAATCGCGGCTCACCATGGGGGTCCAGGCCTTTTCGCCGTAATGTTAAAACAAAAACTCGCGAATATCTCCGAAACGGTTCGATAGAATGTCGCAAATTTTGGTGTGAAAGGGCTCCCTATTTTCACCTACAAATCCTCCAAATTTGGTGGTCCTAGCTTCCATAGTTTTATTATGGCGAAATTTTGAAGGTTTAAAAAATAGCCCAAAAATCGAACGGAAATTCCCTACAGAAACTCCATTCGCGAATTTTAAAAATCCGAGATAGCCAAAATGTTGCTCTCGAAGAGTACATCAATTTAAAAAAAAAGTTTCTCTCTAGGCCCAATAGGACCCGACTTTCATAGGGTCAAAGTTCACGAATTTGACACATTTCGGCCGCGACAATTCCCTATAGCCGTTGCACCGAATTTCAAACTGCTCACACAGTACTTCCCATTGAGACACATGAACAATCCCCCGCAAGCGTTTTGTCGTAGCTCAATTTTTGATCCCGGGGCAAGCGTCCGAAATTTCGATGGGGTCACGGAAATGGGCCAAACTTTGACCCCCCATATCTCGGGCCCTAATTGTCCGATCGACTTGAAATTTGAAACGTGGCCTAACAGGGTTTCGGCCTTTCTGCCTATGCTCGCCAATCGCGGGTCACCATGGGGGGTCCGAGCCTTTTCGCCGTAATGTTAAAACAAAAACTCGCGAATATCTCCGAAACGGTTCGATAGAATGACGCAAATTTTGGTGTGAAAGGGCTCCCAATTTTTACCTACAAACCCTCCAAATTTGGTGGTCCTAGCTTCCATAGTTTTTTAATGGCGAATTTTTGAATGTTTAAAAAATAGCCCAAAAATCGAACGGAAATTCCCTACAGAAACTCCATTCGCGAATTTTAAAAATCCGAGATAGCCAAAATGTTGCTCTCGAAGAGTACATCAATTTAAAATAAAGTTTCTCTCTAGGCCCAATAGGACCCGACTTTCATAGGGTCAAAGTTCACGAATTTGACACATTTCGGCCGCGACAATTCCCTATAACCGTTGCACCGAATTTCAAACCGCTCACACAGTACTTCCCATTGAGACACATGAACAATCCCCCGCAAGCGTTTTCTCGTAGCTCAATTTTTGACCCTGGCGCAAGCGTCCGAAATTTCGATGGGGTCGCGAAAATGGGCCAAACTTTGACCCCCCATATCTCGGGCCCTAATTGTCCGATCGACTTGAAATTTGAAACGTGGCCTAACAGGGTTTCGGCCTTTCTGCCTATGCTCGCCAATCGCGGGTCACCATGGGGGGTCCGAGCCTTTTCGCCGTAATGTTAAAACAAAAACTCGCGAATATCTCCGAAACGGTTCGATAGAATGTCGCAAATTTTGGTGTGAAACGGCTCTCTATTTTTACCTACAAACACTCCAAATTTGGTGGTTCTTGCTTCCATAGTTTTTTTATGGCGAATTTTTGAAGGTTTAAAAAATAGCCCAAAACTCGAACGGAAATTCCCTACAGAAACTCCATTCGCGAATTTTAAAAATCCGAGATAGCCAAAATGTTGCTCTCGAAGAGTACATCAATTTAAAATAAAGTTTCTCTCTAGGCCCAATAGGACCCGACTTTCATAGGGTCAAAGTTCACGAATTTGACACATTTCGGCCGCGACAATTCCCTATAACCGTTGCACCGAATTTCAAACCGCTCACACAGTACTTCCCATTGACACACATGAACAATCACCGGCAAGCGTTTTCTCTTAGCTCAATTTTTGACCCCGGCGCAAGCGTCCGAAATTTCGATGGGGTCACGGAAATGGGCCAAACTTTGACCCCCCATATCTCGGGCCCTAATTGTCCGATCGACTTGAAATTTGAAACGTGGCCTAACAGGGTTTCAACCTTCCTCCACATGCTCGCCAATCGCGGCTCACCATGGGGGGTCCGGGCCTTTACGCCGTAATGTTAAAACAAAAACTCGCGAATATCTCCGAAACGGTTCGATAGAATGTCGCAAATTTTGGTGTGAAAGGGCTCCCTATTTTCACCTACAAACCCTCCAAACTTGGTGGTCCTAGCTTCCATAGTTTTATTATGGCGAATTTTTGAAGGTTTAAAAAATAGCCCAAAAATCGAACGGAAATTCCCTACAGAAACTCCATTCGCGAATTTTAAAAATCCGAGATAGCCAAAATATTGCTCTCGAAGAGTACATCAATTTAAAAAAAAAGTTTCTCTCTAGGCCCAATAGGACCCGACTTTCATAGGTTCAAAGTTCACGAATTTGACACATTTCGGCCGCGACAATTCCCTATAACCGTTGCACCGAATTTCAAACCGCTCACACAGTACTTCCCATTGAGACACATGAACAATCCCCCGCAAGCGTTTTCTCGTAGCTCAATTTTTGACCCCGGCGCAAGCGTCCGAAATTTCGATGGGGGTCAGGGAAATGGGCCAAACTTTGACCCCCCATATCTCGGGACCTAATTGTCCGATCGACTTGAAATTTGAAACGTGACCTAACAGGGTTTCGGCCTTCCTCCCCATGCTCGCCAATCGCGGCTCGCCATGGGGGGTCCAGACCTTTTCGCCGTAATGTTAAAACAAAAACTCGCGAATATCTCCGAAACGGTTCAATAGAATGTCGCAACTTTTGGTGTGAAAGGGCTCCCTCTTTTTACCTACAAACCATCCAAATTTGGTGGTCCTAGCTTCCATAGTTTTGTTATGGCGAATTTTTGAAAGTTGAAAAAATAGCCCAAAAATCGAACGGAAATTCCCTACAGAAACTCCATTCGCGAATTTTAAAAATCCGAGATAGCCAAAATGTTGCTCTCGAAGAGTATATCAATTTAGGAAAAAAAGTTTCTGTCTAGGCCCAATAGGACCCGACTTTCATAGGGTCAAATTTCACGAATTTGACACATTTCGGCCGCGACAATTCCCTATAGCCGTTGCACCGAATTTCAAACTCCACACACAGTACTTCCCATTGAGACACATGAACAATCCCCCGCAAGCGTTTTGTCGTAGCTCAATTTTTGATCCCGGGGCAAGCGTCCGAAATTTCGATGGGGTCACGGAAATGGGCCAAAATTTGACCCCCCCATATCTCGGGCCCTAATTGTCCGATCGACTTGAAATTTGAAACGTGGCCTAACAGGGTTTCGGCCTTCGTCCCCATGTTCGCCAATCGCGGCTCACCATGGGGGGTCCGAGCCTTTTCGCCGTAATGTTAAAACAAAAACTCGAGAATATCTCCGAAACGGTTCGATAGAATGTCGCATATGTTGGTGTGAAAGGGCTCCCTATTTTCACCTACAAACCCTCCAAATTTGGTGGTCCTAGCTTCCATAGTATTTTTATGGCGAATTTTTGAAGGTTTAAAAAATAGCCCAAAACTCGAACGGAAATTCCCTACAGAAACTCCATTCGCGAATTTTAAAAATCCGAGATAGTCAAAATGTTGCTCTCGAAGAGTACATCAATTTAAAATAAAGTTTCTCTCTAGGCCCAATAGGACCCGACTTTCATAGGGTCAAAGTTCACGAATTTGACACATTTCGGCCGCGACAATTCCCTATAACCGTTGCACCGAATTTCAAACCGCTCGCACAGTACTTCCCATTGAGACACATGAACAATCCCCCGCAAGCGTTTTGTCGTAGCTCAATTTTTGATCCCGGGGCAAGCGTCCGAAATTTCGATGGGGTCACGGAAATGGGCCAAACTTTGACCCCCCATATCTCGGGCCCTAATTGTCCGATCGACTTGAAATTTGAAACGTGGCCTAACAGGGTTTCGGCCTTTCTGCCTATGCTCGCCAATCGCGGGTCACCATGGGGGGTCCGAGCCTTTTCGCCGTAATGTTAAAACAAAAACTCGCGAATATCTCCGAAACGGTTCGATAGAATGACGCAAATTTTGGTGTGAAAGGGCTCCCAATTTTTACCTACAAACCCTCCAAATTTGGTGGTCCTAGCTTCCATAGTTTTTTAATGGCGAATTTTTGAATGTTTAAAAAATAGCCCAAAAATCGAACGGAAATTCCCTACAGAAACTCCATTCGCGAATTTTAAAAATCCGAGATAGCCAAAATGTTGCTCTCGAAGAGTACATCAATTTAAAATAAAGTTTCTCTCTAGGCCCAATAGGACCCGACTTTCATAGGGTCAAAGTTCACGAATTTGACACATTTCGGCCGCGACAATTCCCTATAA
Organism: Stegodyphus dumicola; assembly: GCF_044657685.1. Taxonomy (NCBI): domain Eukaryota; kingdom Metazoa; phylum Arthropoda; class Arachnida; order Araneae; family Eresidae; genus Stegodyphus; species Stegodyphus dumicola. The sequence continues at coordinate 2,583,998 of NC_140770.1, forward strand.
CCGTTGCACCGAATTTCAAACCGCTCACACAGTACTTCCCATTGAGACACATGAACAATCCCCCGCAAGCGTTTTCTCGTAGCTCAATTTTTGACCCTGGCGCAAGCGTCCGAAATTTCGATGGGGTCACGAAAATGGGCCAAACTTTGACCCCCCATATCTCGGGCCCTAATTGTCCGATCGACTTGAAATTTGAAACGTGGCCTAACAGGGTTTCGGCCTTTCTGCCTATGCTCGCCAATCGCGGGTCACCATGGGGGGTCCGAGCCTTTTCGCCGTAATGTTAAAACAAAAACTCGCGAATATCTCCGAAACGGTTCGATAGAATGTCGCAAATTTTGGTGTGAAAAGGCTCTCTATTTTTACCTACAAACACTCCAAATTTGGTGGTTCTTGCTTCCATAGTTTTTTTATGGCGAATTTTTGAAGGTTTAAAAAATAGCCCAAAACTCGAACGGAAATTCCCTACAGAAACTCCATTCGCGAATTTTAAAAATCCGAGATAGCCAAAATGTTGCTCTCGAAGAGTACATCAATTTAAAATAAAGTTTCTCTCTAGGCCCAATAGGACCCGACTTTCATAGGGTCAAAGTTCACGAATTTGACACATTTCGGCCGCGACAATTCCCTATAACCGTTGCACCGAATTTCAAACCGCTCACACAGTACTTCCCATTGACACACATGAACAATCACCGGCAAGCGTTTTCTCTTAGCTCAATTTTTGACCCCGGCGCAAGCGTCCGAAATTTCGATGGGGTCACGGAAATGGGCCAAACTTTGACCCCCCATATCTCGGGCCCTAATTGTCCGATCGACTTGAAATTTGAAACGTGGCCTAACAGGGTTTCAACCTTCCTCCACATGCTCGCCAATCGCGGCTCACCATGGGGGGTCCGGGCCTTTACGCCGTAATGTTAAAACAAAAACTCGCGAATATCTCCGAAACGGTTCGATAGAATGTCGCAAATTTTGGTGTGAAAGGGCTCCCTATTTTCACCTACAAACCCTCCAAAGTTGGTGGTCCTAGCTTCCATAGTTTTATTATGGCGAATTTTTGAAGGTTTAAAAAATAGCCCAAAAATCGAACGGAAATTCCCTACAGAAACTCCATTCGCGAATTTTAAAAATCCGAGATAGCCAAAATGTTGCTCTCGAAGAGTACATCAATTTAAAAAAAAAGTTTCTCTCTAGGCCCAATAGGACCCGACTTTCATAGGTTCAAAGTTCACGAATTTGACACATTTCGGCCGCGACAATTCCCTATAACCGTTGCACCGAATTTCAAACCGCTCACACAGTACTTCCCATTGAGACACATGAACAATCCCCCGCAAGCGTTTTCTCGTAGCTCAATTTTTGACCCCGGCGCAAGCGTCCGAAATTTCGATGGGGGTCAGGGAAATGGGCCAAACTTTGACCCCCCATATCTCGGGACCTAATTGTCCGATCGACTTGAAATTTGAAACGTGGCCTAACAGGGTTTCGGCCTTCCTCCCCATGCTCGCCAATCGCGGCTCGCCATGGGGGGTCCAGACCTTTTCGCCGTAATGTTAAAACAAAAACTCGCGAATATCTCCGAAACGGTTCAATAGAATGTCGCAACTTTTGGTGTGAAAGGGCTCCCTCTTTTTACCTACAAACCATCCAAATTTGGTGGTCCTAGCTTCCATAGTTTTGTTATGGCGAATTTTTGAAAGTTGAAAAAATAGCCCAAAAATCGAACGGAAATTCCCTACAGAAACTCCATTCGCGAATTTTAAAAATCCGAGATAGCCAAAATGTTGCTCTCGAAGAGTATATCAATTTAGGAAAAAAAGTTTCTGTCTAGGCCCAATAGGACCCGACTTTCATAGGGTCAAATTTCACGAATTTGACACATTTCGGCCGCGACAATTCCCTATAGCCGTTGCACCGAATTTCAAACTCCACACACAGTACTTCCCATTGAGACACATGAACAATCCCCCGCAAGCGTTTTGTCGTAGCTCAATTTTTGATCCCGGGGCAAGCGTCCGAAATTTCGATGGGGTCACGGAAATGGGCCAAAATTTGACCCCCCCATATCTCGGGCCCTAATTGTCCGATCGACTTGAAATTTGAAACGTGGCCTAACAGGGTTTCGGCCTTCGTCCCCATGTTCGCCAATCGCGGCTCACCATGGGGGGTCCGAGCCTTTTCGCCGTAATGTTAAAACAAAAACTCGAGAATATCTCCGAAACGGTTCGATAGAATGTCGCATATGTTGGTGTGAAAGGGCTCCCTATTTTCACCTACAAACCCTCCAAATTTGGTGGTCCTAGCTTCCATAGTATTTTTATGGCGAATTTTTGAAGGTTTAAAAAATAGCCCAAAACTCGAACGGAAATTCCCTACAGAAACTCCATTCGCGAATTTTAAAAATCCGAGATAGTCAAAATGTTGCTCTCGAAGAGTACATCAATTTAAAATAAAGTTTCTCTCTAGGCCCAATAGGACCCGACTTTCATAGGGTCAAAGTTCACGAATTTGACACATTTCGGCCGCGACAATTCCCTATAACCGTTGCACCGAATTTCAAACCGCTCGCACAGTACTTCCCATTGAGACACATGAACAATCCCCCGCAAGCGTTTTCTCGTAGCTCAATTTTTGACCCCCGCGCAAGCGTCCGAAATTTCGATGGTGTCACGGAAATGATCACGAAAATGGGCCAAACTTTGACCCCCCATATCTCGGGCCCTAATTGTCCGATCGACTGGAAATTTGAAACGTGGCCTAACAGGGTTTCGGCCTTCGTCCCCATGTTCGCCAATCGCGGCTCACCATGGGGGTCCAGGCCTTTTCGCCGTAATGTTAAAACAAAAACTCGCGAATATCTCCGAAACGGTTCGATAGAATGTCGCAAATTTTGGTGTGAAAGGGCTCCCTATTTTCACCTACAAACCCTCCAAATTTGGTGGTCCTAGCTTCCATAGTTTTATTATGGCGAAATTTTGAAGGTTTAAAAAATAGCCCAAAAATCGAACGGAAATTCCCTACAGAAACTCCATTCGCGAATTTTAAAAATCCGAGATAGCCAAAATGTTGCTCTCGAAGAATACATCAATTTAGAAAAAAAAAGTTTCTCTCTAGGCCCAATAGGACCCGAATTTCATAGGGTCAAAGTTCACGAATTTGACACATTTCGGCCGCGACAATTCCCTATAGCCGTTGCACCGAATTTCAAACTGCTCACACAGTACTTCCCATTGAGACACATGAACAATCCCCCGCAAGCGTTTTGTCGTAGCTCAATTTTTGATCCCGGGGCAAGCGTCCGAAATTTCGATGGGGTCACGGAAATGGGCCAAACTTTGACCCCCCCATATCTCGGGCCCTAATTGTCCGATCGACTTGAAATTTGAAACGTTGCCTAACAGGGTTTCGGCCTTCCTCCACATGCTCGCCAATCGCTGGTCATCATGGGGGGTCCGGGCGTTTTCGCCGTAAATTTAAAACAAAAACTCGCGAATATCTCCGAAACGGTTCGATAGAATATCGCAAATTTTGGTGTGAAAGGGCTCCCTATTTTTACCTACAAACCCTCCAAATTTGGTGGTCCTAGCTTCCATAGTTTTTTTATGGCGAATTTTTGAACGTTTAAAGAATAGCCCAAAAATCGAACGGAAATTCCCTACAGAAATTCCATTCGCAAATCCGAGATAGCCAAAATGTTGCTCTCGAAGAGTACATCAATTTAAAAAAAACGTTTCTCTCTAGGCCCAATAGGACCCGACTTTCATAGGGTCAAAGTTCACGAATTTGACACATTTCGGCCGCGACAATTCCCTATAACCGTTGCACCGAATTTCAAACCGCTCACACAGTACTTCCCATTGAGACACATGAACAATCCCCCGCAAGCGTTTTCTCGTAGCTCAATTTTTGACCCTGGCGCAAGCGTCCGAAATTTCGATGGGGTCACGAAAATGGGCCAAACTTTGACCCCCCATATCTCGGGCCCTAATTGTCCGATCGACTTGAAATTTGAAACGTGGCCTAACAGGGTTTCGGCCTTCCTGCCTATGCTCGGCAATCGCGGGTCACCATGGGGGGTCCGAGGCTTTTCGCCGTAATGTTAAAACAAAAACTCGCGAATATCTCCGAAACGGTTCGATAGAATGTCGCAAATTTTGGTGTGAAAGGGCTCTCTATTTTTACCTACAAACACTCCAAATTTGGTGGTTCTTGCTTCCATAGTTTTTTTATGGCGAATTTTTGAAGGTTTAAAAAATAGCCCAAAACTCGAACGGAAATTCCCTACAGAAACTCCATTCGCGAAGTTTAAAAATCCGAGATAGCCAAAATGTTGCTCTCGAAGAGTACATCAATTTAAAATAAAGTTTCTCTCTAGGCCCAATTGGACCCGACTTTCATAGGGTCAAAGTTCACGAATTTGACACATTTGGGCCGCGACAATTCCCTATAACCGTTGCACCGAATTTCAAACCGCTCACACAGTACTTCCCATTGAGACACATGAACAATCCCCCGCAAGCGTTTTCTCGTAGCTCAATTTTTGACCCCGGCGCAAGCGTCCGAAATTTCGATGGGGTCACGAAAATGGGCCAAACTTTGACCCCCCATATCTCGGGCCCTAATTGTGCGATCGACTTGAAATTTGAAATGTGGCCTAACAGGGTTTCGGCCTTCGTCCCCATGTTCGCCAATCGCGGCTCACCATGGGGGTCCAGGCCTTTTCGCCGTAATGTTAAAACAAAAACTCCCGAATATCTCCGAAACGGTTCGATAGAATGTCGCAAATTTTTGTGTGAAAGGGCTCCCTATTTTCACCTACAAACCCTCCAAATTTGGTGGTCCTAGCTTCCATAGTTTTATTATGGCGAATTTTTAAATTTTAAAAAATAGCCCAAAAATCGAACGGAAATTCCCTACAGAAACTCCATTCGCGAATTTTAAAAATCCGAGATAGCCAAAATGTTGCTCTCGAAGAGTACATCAATTTAAAAAAAAAGTTTCTCTCTAGGCCCAATTGGACCCGACTTTCATAGGGTCAAAGTTCACGAATTTGACACATTTCGGCCGCGACAATTCCCTATAACCGTTGCACCGAATTTCAAACCGCTCACACAGTACTTCCCATTGAGACACATGAACAATCCCCCGCAAGCGTTTTCTCGTAGCTCAATTTTTGACCCTGGCGCAAGCGTCCGAAATTTCGATGGGGTCACGAAAATGGGCCAAACTTTGACCCCCCATATCTCGGGCCCTAATTGTCCGATCGACTTGAAATTTGAAACGTGGCCTAACAGGGTTTCGGCCTTCCTGCCTATGCTCGGCAATCGCGGGTCACCATGGGGGGTCCGAGCCTTTTCGCCGTAATGTTAAAACAAAAACTCGCGAATATCTCCGAAACGGTTCGATAGAATGTCGCAAATTTTGGTGTGAAAGGGCTCCCTATTTTTACCTACAAACCCTCCAAATTTGGTGGTCCTAGCTTCCATAGTTTTTTTATGGCGAATTTTTGAACGTTTAAAGAATAGCCCAAAAATCGAACGGAAATTCCCTACAGAAATTCCATTCGCAAATCCGAGATAGCCAAAATGTTGCTCTCGAAGAGTACATCAATTTAAAAAAAACGTTTCTCTCTAGGCCCAATAGGACCCGACTTTCATAGGGTCAAAGTTCACGAATTTGACACATTTCGGCCGCGACAATTCCCTATAACCGTTGCACCGAATTTCAAACCGCTCACACAGTACTTCCCATTGAGACACATGAACAATCCCCCGCAAGCGTTTTCTCGTAGCTCAATTTTTGACCCTGGCGCAAGCGTCCGAAATTTCGATGGGGTCACGAAAATGGGCCAAACTTTGACCCCCCATATCTCGGGCCCTAATTGTCCGATCGACTTGAAATTTGAAACGTGGCCTAACAGGGTTTCGGCCTTCCTGCCTATGCTCGGCAATCGCGGGTCACCATGGGGGGTCCGAGGCTTTTCGCCGTAATGTTAAAACAAAAACTCGCGAATATCTCCGAAACGGTTCGATAGAATGTCGCAAATTTTGGTGTGAAAGGGCTCTCTATTTTTACCTACAAACACTCCAAATTTGGTGGTTCTTGCTTCCATAGTTTTTTTATGGCGAATTTTTGAAGGTTTAAAAAATAGCCCAAAACTCGAACGGAAATTCCCTACAGAAACTCCATTCGCGAAGTTTAAAAATCCGAGATAGCCAAAATGTTGCTCTCGAAGAGTACATCAATTTAAAATAAAGTTTCTCTCTAGGCCCAATTGGACCCGACTTTCATAGGGTCAAAGTTCACGAATTTGACACATTTGGGCCGCGACAATTCCCTATAACCGTTGCACCGAATTTCAAACCGCTCACACAGTACTTCCCATTGAGACACATGAACAATCCCCCGCAAGCGTTTTCTCGTAGCTCAATTTTTGACCCCGGCGCAAGCGTCCGAAATTTCGATGGGGTCACGAAAATGGGCCAAACTTTGACCCCCCATATCTCGGACCCTAATTGTGCGATCGACTTGAAATTTGAAATGTGGCCTAACAGGGTTTCGGCCTTCGTCCCCATGTTCGCCAATCGCGGCTCACCATGGGGGTCCAGGCCTTTTCGCCGTAATGTTAAAACAAAAACTCCCGAATATCTCCGAAACGGTTCGATAGAATGTCGCAAATTTTTGTGTGAAAGGGCTCCCTATTTTCACCTACAAACCCTCCAAATTTGGTGGTCCTAGCTTCCATAGTTTTATTATGGCGAATTTTTAAATTTTAAAAAATAGCCCAAAAATCGAACGGAAATTCCCTACAGAAACTCCATTCGCGAATTTTAAAAATCCGAGATAGCCAAAATGTTGCTCTCGAAGAGTACATCAATTTAAAAAAAAAGTTTCTCTCTAGGCCCAATTGGACCCGACTTTCATAGGGTCAAAGTTCACGAATTTGACACATTTCGGCCGCGACAATTCCCTATAACCGTTGCACCGAATTTCAAACCGCTCACACAGTACTTCCCATTGAGACACATGAACAATCCCCCGCAAGCGTTTTCTCGTAGCTCAATTTTTGACCCTGGCGCAAGCGTCCGAAATTTCGATGGGGTCACGAAAATGGGCCAAACTTTGACCCCCCATATCTCGGGCCCTAATTGTCCGATCGACTTGAAATTTGAAACGTGGCCTAACAGGGTTTCGGCCTTCCTGCCTATGCTCGGCAATCGCGGGTCACCATGGGGGGTCCGAGCCTTTTCGCCGTAATGTTAAAACAAAAACTCGCGAATATCTCCGAAACGGTTCGATAGAATGTCGCAAATTTTGGTGTGAAAGGGCTCTCTATTTTTACCTACAAACACTCCAAATTTGGTGGTTCTTGCTTCCATAGTTTTTTTATGGCGAATTTTTGAAGGTTTAAAAAATAGCCCAAAACTCGAACGGAAATTCCCTACAGAAACTCCATTCGCGAATTTTAAAAATCCGAGATAGCCAAAATGTTGCTCTCGAAGAGTACATCAATTTAAAATAAAGTTTCTCTCTAGGCCCAATTGGACCCGACTTTCATAGGGTCAAAGTTCACGAATTTGACACATTTGGGCCGCGACAATTCCCTATAACCGTTGCACCGAATTTCAAACCGCTCACACAGTACTTCCCATTGAGACACATGAACAATCCCCCGCAAGCGTTTTCTCGTAGCTCAATTTTTGACCCCCGCGCAAGCGTCCGAAATTTCGATGGTGTCACGGAAATGATCACGAAATGGGCCAAACTTTGACCCCCCATATCTCGGGCCCTAATTGTCCGATCGACTGGAAATTTGAAACGTGGCCTAACAGGGTTTCGGCCTTCGTCCCCATGTTCGCCAATCGCGGCTCACCATGGGGGTCCAGGCCTTTTCGCCGTAATGTTAAAACAAAAACTCGCGAATATCTCCGAAACGGTTCGATAGAATGTCGCAAATTTTGGTGTGAAAGGGCTCCCTATTTTCACCTACAAATCCTCCAAATTTGGTGGTCCTAGCTTCCATAGTTTTATTATGGCGAAATTTTGAAGGTTTAAAAAATAGCCCAAAAATCGAACGGAAATTCCCTACAGAAACTCCATTCGCGAATTTTAAAAATCCGAGATAGCCAAAATGTTGCTCTCGAAGAGTACATCAATTTAAAAAAAAAGTTTCTCTCTAGGCCCAATAGGACCCGACTTTCATAGGGTCAAAGTTCACGAATTTGACACATTTCGGCCGCGACAATTCCCTATAGCCGTTGCACCGAATTTCAAACTGCTCACACAGTACTTCCCATTGAGACACATGAACAATCGCCCGCAAGCGTTTTGTCGTAGCTCAATTTTTGATCCCGGGGCAAGCGTCCGAAATTTCGATGGGGTCACGGAAATGGGCCAAACTTTGACCCCCCATATCTCGGGCCCTAATTGTCCGATCGACTTCAAATTTGAAACGTGGCCTAACAGGGTTTCGGCCTTCCTCCACATGCTCGCCAATCGCTGGTCACCATGGGGGGTCCGGGCCTTTTCGCCGTAAATTTAAAACAAAAACTCGCGAATACCTCCGAAACGGTTCGAAAGAATGTCGCAAATTTTGGTGTGAAAGGGCTCCCTATTTTTACCTACAAACCCTCCAAATTTGGTGGTCCTAGCTTCCATAGTTTTTTAATGGCGAATTTTTGAACGTTTAAAGAATAGCCCAAAAATCGAACGGAAATTCCCTACAGTAATTCCATTCGCAAATCCGAGATAGCCAAAATGTTGCTCTCGAAGAGTACATCATTTAGAAAAAAAAAGTTTCTCTCTAGGCCCAATTGGACCCGACTTTCATAGGGTCAAAGTTCACGAATTTGACACATTTGGGCCGCGACAATTCCCTATAACCGTTGCACCGAATTTCAAACCGCTCACACAGTACTTCCCATTGAGACACATGAACAATCCCCCGTAAGCGTTTTCTCGTAGCTCAATTTTTGACCCCGGCGCAAGCGTCCGAAATTTCGATGGGGTCACGAAAATGGGCCAAACTTTGACCCCCCATATCTCGGGCCCTAATTGTGCGATCGACTTGAAATTTGAAATGTGGCCTAACACTGTTTCGGCCTTCGTCCCCATGTTCGCCAATCGCGGCTCACCATGGGGGTCCAGGCCTTTTCGCCGTAATGTTAAAACAAAAACTCCCGAATATCTCCGAAACGGTTCGATAGAATGTCGCAAATTTTGGTGTGAAAGGGCTCCCTATTTTCACCTACAAACCCTCCAAATTTGGTGGTCCTAGCTTCCATAGTTTTATTATGGCGAAATTTTGAAGGTTTAAAAAATAGCCCAAAAATCGAACGGAAATTCCCTACAGAAACTCCATTCGCGAATTTTAAAAATCCGAGATAGCCAAAATGTTGCTCTCGAAGAGTACATCAATTTAGAAAAAAAAAGTTTCTCTCTAGGCCCAATAGGACCCGACTTTCATAGGGTCAAAGTTCACGAATTTGACACATTTCGGCCGCGACAATTCCCTATAGCCGTTGCACCGAATTTCAAACTGCTCACACAGTACTTCCCATTGAGACACATGAACAATCCCCCGCAAGCGTTTTGTCGTAGCTCAATTTTTGATCCCGGGGCAAGCGTCCGAAATTTCGATGGGGTCACGGAAATGGGCCAAACTTTGACCCCCCATATCTCGGGCCCTAATTGTCCGATCGACTTGAAATTTGAAACGTGGCCTAACAGGGTTTCGGCCTTTCTGCCTATGCTCGCCAATCGCGGGTCACCATGGGGGGTCCGAGCCTTTTCGCCGTAATGTTAAAACAAAAACTCGCGAATATCTCCGAAACGGTTCGATAGAATGTCGCAAATTTTGGTGTGAAACGGCTCTCTATTTTTACCTACAAACACTCCAAATTTGGTGGTTCTTGCTTCCATAGTTTTTTTATGGCGAATTTTTGAAGGTTTAAAAAATAGCCCAAAACTCGAACGGAAATTCCCTACAGAAACTCCATTCGCGAATTTTAAAAATCCGAGATAGCCAAAATGTTGCTCTCGAAGAGTACATCAATTTAAAATAAAGTTTCTCTCTAGGCCCAATAGGACCCGACTTTCATAGGGTCAAAGTTCACGAATTTGACACATTTCGGCCGCGACAATTCCCTATAACCGTTGCACCGAATTTCAAACCGCTCACACAGTACTTCCCATTGACACACATGAACAATCACCGGCAAGCGTTTTCTCTTAGCTCAATTTTTGACCCCGGCGCAAGCGTCCGAAATTTCGATGGGGTCACGGAAATGGGCCAAACTTTGACCCCCCATATCTCGGGCCCTAATTGTCCGATCGACTTGAAATTTGAAACGTGGCCTAACAGGGTTTCAACCTTCCTCCACATGCTCGCCAATCGCGGCTCGCCATGGGGGGTCCAGACCTTTTCGCCGTAATGTTAAAACAAAAACTCGCGAATATCTCCGAAACGGTTCGATAGAATGTCGCAAATTTTGGTGTGAAAGGGCTCCCTATTTTCACCTACAAACCCTCCAAATTTGGTGGTCCTAGCTTCCATAGTTTTATTATGGCGAATTTTTGAATGTTTAAAAAATAGCCCAAAAATCGAACGGAAATTCCCTACAGAAACTCCATTCGCGAATTTTAAAAATCCGAGATAGCCAAAATGTTGCTCTCGAAGAGTACATCAATTTAAAAAAAAGGTTTCTCTCTAGGACCCGACTTTCATAGGGTCAAAGTTCACGAATTTGACATATTTCGGCCGCGACAATTCCCTATAACCGTTGCACCGAATTTCAAACCGCTCACACAGTACTTCCCATTGAGATACATGAACAATCCCCCGCAAGCGTTTTCTCGTAGCTCAATTTTTGACCCCGGCGCAAGCGTCCGAATTTTCGATGGGGTCACGGAAATGGGCCAAACTGTAAGCCCCCATATCTCGGGCCCTAATTGTCCGATCGACTTGAAATTTGAAACGTGGCCTAACGGTGTTTCGGCCTTCCTCCCCATGCTCGCCAATCGCTGGTCACCATGGGGGGTCCGGGCCTTTTGGCCGTAATGTTAAAACAAAAACTCGCGAATATCTCCGAAACGGTTCGATAGAATGTCGCAAATTTTGGTGTGAAAGGGCTCCCTATTTTCACCTACAAACCCTCCAAATTTGGAGGTCCTAGCTTCCATAGTTTTATTATGGCGAATTTTTGAAGGTTTAAAAAATAGCCCAAAAATCGAACGGAAATTCCCTACAGAAACTCCATTCGCGAATTTTAAAAATCCGAGATAGCCAAAATGTTGCTCTCGAAGAGTACATCAATTTAAAAAAAAAGTTTCTCTCTAGGCCCGAAGGTCCCGACTTTCATAGGGTCAAAGTTCACGAATTTGACATATTTCGGCCGCGACTATTCCCTATAACCGTTGCACCGAATTTCAAACCGCTCACACAGTACTTCCCATTGAGACACATGAACAATCACCGGCAAGCGTTTTCTCGTAGCTCAAATTTGACCCCGGCGCAAGCGTCCGAAATTTCGATGGGGTCACGGAAATGGGCCAAACTTTGACCCCCCATATCTCGGGCCCTAATTGTCCGATCGACTTGAAATTTGAAACGTGGCCTAACAGGTTTTCGGCCTTCGTCCCCATGTTCGCGAATCGCGGCTCACCATGGGGGTCCAGGCCTTTTCGCCGTAATGTTTAAACAAAAACTCGCGAATATCTCCGAAACGGTTCGATAGAATGTCGCAAATTTTGGTGTGAAAGGGCTCCCTATTTTCACCTACAAACCCTCCAAATTTGGTGGTCCTAGCTTCCATAGTTTTATTATGGCGAATTTTTGAAGGTTTAAAAAATAGCCCAAAAATCGAACGGAAATTCCCTACAGAAACTCCATTCGCGAATTTTAAAAATCCGAGATAGCCAAAATGTTGCTCTCGAAGAGTACATCAATTTAAAAAAAAAAGTTTCTCTCTAGGACCCGACTTTCATAGGGTCAAAGTTCACGAATTTGACACATTTCGGCCGCGACTATTCCCTATAACCGTTGCACCGAATTTCAAACCGCTCACACAGTACTTCCCATTGAGACACATGAACAATCACCGGCAAGCGTTTTCTCGTAGCTCAAATTTGACCCCGGCGCAAGCGTCCGAAATTTCGATGGGGTCACGGAAATGGGCCAAACTTTGACCCCCCATATCTCGGGCCCTAATTGTCCGATCGACTTGAAATTTGAAACGTGGCCTAACAGGTTTTCGGCCTTCGTCCCCATGTTCGCCAATCGCGGCTCACCATGGGGGTCCAGGCCTTTTCGCCGTAATGTTAAAACAAAAACTCGCGAATATCTCCGAAACGGTTCGATAGAATGCCGCAAATTTTGGTGTAAAAGGGCTCCCTACAAACCCTCCAAATTTGGTGGTCCTAGCTTCCATAGTTTTATTATGGCGAATTTTTGAAGGTTTAAAAAATAGCCCAAAAATCGAACGGAAATTCCCTACAGAAACTCCATTCGCGAATTTTAAAAATCCGAGATAGCCAAAATGTTGCTCTCGAAGAGTACATCAATATAAAAAAAAAGTTTCTCTCTAGGCCCAATAGGACCCGACTTTCATAGGGTCAAAGTTCACGAATTTGACACATTTCGGCCGCGACTATTCCCTATAACCGTTGCACCGAATTTCAAACCGCTCACACAGTACTTCCCATTGAGACACATGAACAATCACCGGCAAGCGTTTTCTCGTAGCTCAAATTTGACCCCGGCGCAAGCGTCCGAAATTTCGATGGGGTCACGGAAATGGGCCAAACTTTGACCCCCCATATCTCGGGCCCTAATTGTCCGATCGACTTGAAATTTGAAACGTGGCCTAACAGGTTTTCGGCCTTCGTCCCCATGTTCGCCAATCGCGGCTCACCATGGGGGTCCAGGCCTTTTCGCCGTAATGTTAAAACAAAAACTCGCGAATATCTCCGAAACGGTTCGATAGAATGCCGCAAATTTTGGTGTAAAAGGGCTCCCTACAAACCCTCCAAATTTGGTGGTCCTAGCTTCCATAGTTTTATTATGGCGAATTTTTGAAGGTTTAAAAAATAGCCCAAAAATCGAACGGAAATTCCCTACAGAAACTCCATTCGCGAATTTTAAAAATCCGAGATAGCCAAAATGTTGCTCTCGAAGAGTACATCAATTTAAAAAAAAAAGTTTCTCTCTAGGACCCGACTTTCATAGGGTCAAAGTTCACGAATTTGACACATTTCGGCCGCGACAATTCACTATAACCGTTGCACCGAATTTCAAACCGCTCACACAGTACTTCCCATTGAGACACATGAACAATCCCCCGCAAGCGTTTTCTCGTAGCTCAATTTTTGACCCCGCGCAAGCGTCCGAAATTTCGATGGGGTCACGGAAATGGGCCAAACTTTGACCCCCCATATCTCGGGCCCTAATTGTCCGATCGACTTGAAATTTGAAACGTGGCCTAACGGTGTTTCGGCCTTCCTCCCCATGCTCGCCAATCGCTGGTCACCAAGGGGGGTCCGGGCCTTTTGGCCGTAATGTTAAAACAAAAACTCGCGAATATCTCCGAAACGGTTCGATAGAATGTCGCAAATTTTGGTGTGAAAGGGCTCCCTATTTTCACCTACAAACCCTCCAAATTTGGTGGTCCTAGCTTCCATAGTTTTATTATGGCGAATTTTTGAATGTTTAAAAAATAGCCCAAAAATCGAACGGAAATTCCCTACAGAAACTCCATTCGCGAATTTCAAAAATCCGAGATAGCCAAAATGTTGCTCTCGAAGAGTACATCAATTTAAAAAAAAAGTTTCTCTCTAGGCCCAATAGGACCCGACATTCATAGGGTCAAAGTTCACGAATTTGACACATTTCGGCCGCGACAATTCCCTATAACAGTTGCACCGAATTTCAAACCGCTCACACAGTACTTCCCATTGAGACACATGAACAATCCCCCGCAATCGTTTTCTCGTAGCTCAATTTTTGACCCCGGCGCAAGCGTCCGAAATTACGATGGGGGTCACGGAAATGGGCCAAATTTTGTCCCCCCATATCTCGGGCCCTAATTGTCCGATCGACTTGAAATTTGAAACGTGGCCTAACGGTGTTTCGACCTTCCTCTCCATGCTCGCCAATCGCTGGTCACCATGGGGGGTCCGGGCCTTTTGGCCGTAATGTTAAAACAAAAACTCGCGAATATCTCCGAAACGGTTCGATAGAATGTCGCAAATTTTGGTGTGAATGGGCTCCCTATTTTCACCTACAAACCCTCCAAATTTGGTGGTCCTAGCTTCCATAGTTTTATTATGGCGAATTTTTGAAGGTTTAAAAAATAGCCCAAAAATCGAACGGAAATTCCCTACAGAAACTCCATTCGCGAATTTTAAAAATCCGAGATAGCCAAAATGTTGCTCTCGAAGAGTACATCAATTTAAAAAAAAGTTTCTCTCTAGGCCCAATAGGACCCGACTTTCATAGGGTCAAAGTTCACGAATTTGACACATTTCGGCCGCGACAATTCCCTATAACAGTTGCACCGAATTTCAAACCGCTCACACAGTACTTCCCATTGAGACACATGAACAATCCCCCGCAAGCGTTTTCTCGTAGCTCAATTTTTGACCCCGGCGCAAGCGTCCGAAATTTCGATGGTGTCACGGAAATGATCACGAAAATGGGCCAAACTTTGACCCCCCATATCTCGGGCCCTAATTGTCCGATCGACTTGAAATTTGAAACGTGACCTAACAGGGTTTCGGCCTTCCTCCCCATGTTCGCCAATCGCGGCTCACCATCGGGGTCCAGGCCTTTTCGCCGTAATGTTAAAACAAAAACTCGCGAATATCTCCGTAACGGTTCGATAGAATGTCGCAAATTTTGGTGTGAAAGGGCTCCCTATTTTCACCTACAAACCCTCCAAATTTGGTGGTCCTAGCTTCCATAGTTTTATTATGGCGAATTTTTGAAGGTTTAAAAAATAGCCCAAAAATCGAACGGAAATTCCCTACAGAAACTCCATTCGCGAATTTTAAAAATCCGAGATAGCCAAAATGTTGCTCTCGAAGAGTACATCAATTTAAAAAAAAAGTTTCTCTCTAGGCCCGAAGGTCCCGACTTTCATAGGGTCAATGTTCACGAATTTGACATATTTCGGCCGCGACTATTCCCTATAACCGTTGCACCGAATTTCAAACCGCTCACACAGTACTTCCCATTGAGACACATGAACAATCACCGGCAAGCGTTTTCTCGTAGCTCAAATTTGACCCCGGCGCAAGCGTCCGAAATTTCGATGGGGTCACGGAAATGGGCCAAACTTTGACCCCCCATATCTCGGGCCCTAATTGTCCGATCGACTTGAAATTTGAAACGTGGCCTAACAGGTTTTCGGCCTTCGTCCCCATGTTCGCCAATCGCGGCTCACCATGGGGGTCCAGGCCTTTTCGCCGTAATGTTAAAACAAAAACTCGCGAATATCTCCGAAACGGTTCGATAGAATGCCGCAAATTTTGGTGTAAAAGGGCTCCCTACAAACCCTCCAAATTTGGTGGTCCTAGCTTCCATAGTTTTATTATGGCGAATTTTTGAAGGTTTAAAAAATAGCCCAAAAATCGAACGGAAATTCCCTACAGAAACTCCATTCGCGAATTTTAAAAATCCGAGATAGCCAAAATGTTGCTCTCGAAGAGTACATCAATTTAAAAAAAAAGTTTCTCTCTAGGACCCGACTTTCATAGGGTCAAAGTTCACGAATTTGACACATTTCGGCTGCGACAATTCCCTATAACCGTTGCACCGAATTTCAAACCGCTCACACAGTACTTCCCATTGAGTCACATGAACAATCCCCCGCAAGCGTTTTCTCGTAGCTCAATTTTTGACCCCGGCGCAAGCGTCCGAAATTTCGATGGGTTCACGGAAATGGGCCAAAATTTGAGCCCCCATATCTCGGGCCCTAATTGTCCGATCGACTTGAAATTTGAAACGTGGCCTAACGGTGTTTCGGCCTTCCTCCCCATGCTCGCCAATCGCTGGTCACCATGGGGGGTCCGGGCCTTTTGGCCGTAATGTTAAAACAAAAACTCGCAAATATCTCCGAAACGGTTCGATAGAATGTCGCAAATTTTGGTGCGAAAGGGCTCCCTATTTTCACCTACAAACGCTCCAAATTTGGTGGTCCTAGCTTCCATAGTTTTATTATGGCGAATTTTTGAAGGTTTAAAAAATAGCCCAAAAATCGAACTGAAATTCCCTACAGAAACTCCATTCGCGAATTTTGAAAATCCGAGATAGCCAAAACGTTGCTCTCGAAGAGTACATCAATTTAAAAAAAAAAGTTTCTCTCTAGGCCCGAAGGTCCCGACTTTCATAGGGTCAAAGTTCACGAATTTGACACATTTCGGCCGCGACAATTCCCTATAACCGTTGCACCGAATTTCAAACCGCTCACACAGTACTTCCCATTGAGACACATCAACAATCCCTCGCAAGCATTTTCTCGTAGCTCAATTTTTGACCCCGGCGCAAGCGTCCGAAATTTCGATGGGGGTCACGGAAATGGGCCAAACTTTGACCCCCCATACCTCGGGCCCTTATTGTCCGATCGACTTGAAATTTGAAACGTGACCTAACAGGGTTTCGGCCTTCCTCCCCATGCTCGCCAATCGCGGCTCACCATGGGGGGTCAGACGTTTTCGCCGTAATGTTAAAACAAAAACTCGCGAATATCTCCGAAACGGTTCAATAGAATGTCGCAACTTTTGGTGTGAAAGGGCTCCCTCTTTTTACCTACAAACCCTCCAAATTTGGTGGTCCTAGCTTCCATAGTTTTTTTATTTCGAATTTTTGAATGTTTAAAAAATAGCCCAAAAATCGAACGGAAATTCCCTACAGAAACTCCATTCGCGAATTTTGAAAATCCGAGATAGCCAAAACGTTGCTCTCGAAGAGTACATCAATTTAAAAAAAAACGTTTCTCTCTAGGCCCGAAGGTCCCGACTTTCATAGGGTCAAAGTTCACGAATTTGACACATTTCAGCCGCGACAATTCCCTATAACCGTTGCACCGAATTTCAAACCGCTCAAACAGTACTTCCCATTGAGACACATGAACAATCCCCCGCAAGCGTTTTCTCGTAGCTCAATTTTTGACCCCGGCGCAAGCGTCCGAAATTACGATGGGGGTCACGGAAATGGACCAAATTTTGTCCCCCCATATCTCGGGCCCTAATTGTCCGATCGACTTGAAATTTGAAACGTGGCCTAACGGTGTTTCGACCTTCCTCCCCATGCTCGCCAATCGCTGGTCACCATGGGGGGTCCGGGCCTTTTGGCCGTAATGTTAAAACAAAAACTCGCGAATATCTCCGAAACGGTTCGATAGAATGTCGCAAATTTTGGTGTGAATGGGCTCCCTATTTTCACCTACAAACCCTCCAAATTTGGTGGTCCTAGCTTCCATAGTTTTATTATGGCGAATTTTTGAAGGTTTAAAAAATAGCCCAAAAATCGAACGGAAATTCCCTACAGAAACTCCATTCGCGAATTTTAAAAATCCGAGATAGCCAAAATGTTGCTCTCGAAGAGTACATCAATTTAAAAAAAAGGTTTCTCTCTAGGACCCGACTTTCATAGGGTCAAAGTTCACGAATTTGACACATTTCGGCCGCGACAACTCCCTATAACCGTTGCACCGAATTTCAAACCGCTCACACAGTACTTCCCATTGAGACACATGAACAATCACCGGCAAGCGTTTTCTCGTAGCTCAAATTTGACCCCGGCGCAAGCGTCCGAAATTTCGATGGGGTCACGGAAATGGGCCAAACTTTGACCCCCCATATCTCGGGCCCTAATTGTCCGATCGACTTGAAATGTGAAACGTGGCCTAACAGGTTTTCGGCCTTCGTCCCCATGTTCGCCAATCGCGGCTCACCATGGGGGTCCAGGCCTTTTCGCCGTAATGTTAAAACAAAAACTCGCGAATATCTCCGAAACGGTTCGATAGAATGCCGCAAATTTTGGTGTAAAAGGGCTCCCTACAAACCCTCCAAATTTGGTGGTCCTAGCTTCCATAGTTTTATTATGGCGAATTTTTGAAGGTTTAAAAAATAGCCCAAAAATCGAACGGAAATTACCTACAGAAACTCCATTCGCGAATTTTAAAAATCCGAGATAGCCAAAATGTTGCTCTCGAAGAGTACATCAATTTAAAAAAAAAAGTTTCTCTCTAGGACCCGACTTTCATAGGGTCAAAGTTCACGAATTTGACACATTTCGGCCGCGACAATTCACTATAACCGTTGCACCGAATTTCAAACCGCTCACACAGTACTTCCCATTGAGACACATGAACAATCCCCCGCAAGCGTTTTCTCGTAGCTCAATTTTTGACCCCGCGCAAGCGTCCGAAATTTCGATGGGGTCACGGAAATGGGCCAAACTTTGACCCCCCATATCTCGGGCCCTAATTGTCCGATCGACTTGAAATTTCAAACGTGGCCTAACGGTGTTTCGGCCTTCCTCCCCATGCTCGCCAATCGCTGGTCACCAAGGGGGGTCCGGGCCTTTTGGCCGTAATGTTAAAACAAAAACTCGCGAATATCTCCGAAACGGTTCGATAGAATGTCGCAAATTTTGGTGTGAAAGGGCTCCCTATTTTCACCTACAAACCCTCCAAATTTGGTGGTCCTAGCTTCCATAGTTTTATTATGGCGAATTTTTGAAGGTTTAAAAAATAGCCCAAAAATCGAACGGAAATTCCCTACAGAAACTCCATTCGCGAATTTTAAAAATCCGAGATAGCCAAAATGTTGCTCTCGAAGAGTACATCAATTTAAAAAAAAGGTTTCTCTCTAGGACCCGACTTTCATAGGGTCAAAGTTCACGAATTTGACACATTTCGGCCGCGACAATTCCCTATAACCGTTGCACCGAATTTCAAACCGCTCACACAGTACTTCCCATTGAGACACATGAACAATCACCGGCAAGCGTTTTCTCGTAGCTCAAATTTGACCCCGGCGCAAGCGTCCGAAATTTCGATGGGGTCACGGAAATGGGCCAAACTTTGACCCCCCATATCTCGGGCCCTAATTGTCCGATCGACTTGAAATTTGAAACGTGGCCTAACAGGTTTTCGGCCTTCGTCCCCATGTTCGCCAATCGCGGCTCACCATGGGGGTCCAGGCCTTTTCGCCGTAATGTTAAAACAAAAACTCGCGAATATCTCCGAAACGGTTCGATAGAATGCCGCAAATTTTGGTGTAAAAGGGCTCCCTACAAACCCTCCAAATTTGGTGGTCCTAGCTTCCATAGTTTTATTATGGCGAATTTTTGAAGGTTTAAAAAATAGCGCAAAAATCGAACGGAAATTCCCTACAGAAACTCCATTCGCGAATTTTAAAAATCCGAGATAGCCAAAATGTTGCTCTCGAAGAGTACATCAATTTAAAAAAAAAAGTTTCTCTCTAGGACCCGACTTTCATAGGGTCAAAGTTCACGAATTTGACACATTTCGGCCGCGACAATTCACTATAACCGTTGCACCGAATTTCAAACCGCTCACACAGTACTTCCCATTGAGACACATGAATAATCCCCCGCAAGCGTTTTCTCGTAGCTCAATTTTTGACCCCGCGCAAGCGTCCGAAATTTCGATGGGGTCACGGAAATGGGCCAAACTTTGACCCCCCATATCTCGGGCCCTAATTGTCCGATCGACTTGAAATTTGAAACGTGGCCTAACGGTGTTTCGGCCTTCCTCCCCATGCTCGCCAATCGCTGGTCACCAAGGGGAGTCCGGGCCTTTTGGCCGTAATGTTAAAACAAAAACTCGCGAATATCTCCGAAACGGTTCGATAGAATGTCGCAAATTTTGGTGTGAAAGGGCTCCCTATTTTCACCTACAAACCCTCCAAATTTGGTGGTCCTAGCTTCCATAGTTTTATTATGGCGAATTTTTGAAGGTTTAAAAAATAGCCCAAAAATCGAACGGAAATTCCCTACAGAAACTCCATTCGCGAATTTTAAAAATCCGAGATAGCCAAAATGTTGCTCTCGAAGAGTACATCAATATAAAAAAAAGTTTATCTCTAGGCCCAATAGGACCCGACTTTCATAGGGTCAAAGTTCACGAATTTGACACATTTCGGCCGCGACAATTCCCTATAACAGTTGCACCGAATTTCAAACCGCTCACACAGTACTTCCCATTGAGACACATGAACAATCCCCCGCAATCGTTTTCTCGTAGCTCAATTTTTACCCCGGCGCAAGCGTCCGAAATTTCGATGGGGTCACGGAAATGGGCCAAACTTTGACCCCCCATATCTCGGGCCCTAATTGTCCGATCGACTTGAAATTTGAAACGTGGCCTAACGGTGTTTCGACCTTCCTCCCCATGCTCGCCAATCGCTGGTCACCATGGGGGGTCCGGGCCTTTTGGCCGTAATGTTAAAACAAAAACTCGCGAATATCTCCGAAACGGTTCGATAGAATGTCGCAAATTTTGGTGTGAATGGGCTCCCTATTTTCACCTACAAACCCTCCAAATTTGGTGGTCCTAGCTTCCATAGTTTTATTATGGCGAATTTTTGAAGGTTTAAAAAATAGCCCAAAAATCGAACGGAAATTCCCTACAGAAACTCCATTCGCGAATTTTAAAAATCCGAGATAGCCAAAATGTTGCTCTCGAAGAGTACATCAATTTAAAAAAAAAGTTTCTCTCTAGGCCCGAAGGTCCCGACTTTCATAGGGTCAAAGTTCACGAATTTGACATATTTCGGCCGCGACTATTCCCTATAACCGTTGCACCGAATTTCAAACCGCTCACACAGTACTTCCCATTGAGACACATGAACAATCACCGGCAAGCGTTTTCTCGTAGCTCAAATTTGACCCCGGCGCAAGCGTCCGAAATTTCGATGGGGTCACGGAAATGGGCCAAACTTTGACCCCCCATATCTCGGGCCCTAATTGTCCGATCGACTTGAAATTTGAAACGTGGTCTAACAGGTTTTCGGCCTTCGTCCCCATGTTCGCCAATCGCGGCTCACCATGGGGGTCCAGGCCTTTTCGCCGTAATGTTAAAACAAAAACTCGCGAATATCTCCGAAACGGTTCGATAGAATGCCGCAAATTTTGGTGTAAAAGGGCTCCCTACAAACCCTCCAAATTTGGTGGTCCTAGCTTCCATAGTTTTATTATGGCGAATTTTTGAAGGTTTAAAAAATAGCCCAAAAATCGAACGGAAATTCCCCACAGAAACTCCATTCGCGAATTTTAAAAATCCGAGATAGCCAAAATGTTGCTCTCGAAGAGTACATCAATTTAAAAAAAAAGTTTCTCTCTAGGACCCGACTTTCATAGGGTCAAAGTTCACGAATTTGACTCATTTCGGCCGCGACAATTCACTATAACCGTTGCACCGAATTTCAAACCGCTCACACAGTACTTCCCATTGAGACACATGAACAATCCCCCGCAAGCGTTTTCTCGTAGCTCAATTTTTGACCCCGCGCAAGCGTCCGAAATTTCGATGGGGTCACGGAAATGGGCCAAACTTTGACCCCCCATATCTCGGGCCCTAATTGTCGGATCGACTTGAAATTTGAAACGTGGCCTTACGGTATTTCGGCCTTCCTCCCCATGCTCGCCAATCGCTGGTCACCAAGGGGGGTCCGGGCCTTTTGGCCGTAATGTTAAAACAAAAACTCGCGAATATCTCCGAAACGGTTCGATAGAATGTCGCAAATTTTGGTGTGAAAGGGCTCCCTATTTTCACCTACAAACCCTCCAAATTTGGTGGTCCTAGCTTCCATAGTTTTATTATGGCGAATTTTTGAAGGTTTAAAAAATAGCCCAAAAATCGAACGGAAATTCCCTACAGAAACTCCATTCGCGAATTTTAAAAATCCGAGATAGCCAAAATGTTGCTCTCGAAGAGTACATCAATATAAAAAAAAAGTTTCTCTCTAGGCCCAATAGGACCCGACTTTCATAGGGTCAAAGTTCACGAATTTGACACATTTCGGCCGCGACAATTCCCTATAACAGTTGCACCGAATTTCAAACCGCTCACACAGTACTTCCCATTGAGACACATGAAGAATCCCCCGCAATCGTTTTCTCGTAGCTCAATTTTTGACCCCGGCGCAAGCGTCCGAAATTACGATGGGGGTCACGGAAATGGGCCAAATTTTGTCCCCCCATATCTCGGGCCCTAATTGTCCGATCGACTTGAAATTTGAAACGTGGCCTAACGGTGTTTCGACCTTCCTCCCCATGCTCGCCAATCGCTGGTCACCATGGGGGGTCCGGGCCTTTTGGCCGTAATGTTAAAACAAAAACTCGCGAATATCTCCGAAACGGTTCGATAGAATGTCGCAAATTTTGGTGTGAATGGGCTCCCTATTTTCACCTACAAACCCTCCAAATTTGGTGGTCCTAGCTTCCATAGTTTTATTATGGCGAATTTTTGAAGGTTTAAAAAATAGCCCAAAAATCGAACGGAAATTCCCTACAGAAACTCCATTCGGGAATTTTAAAAATCCGAGATAGCCAAAATGTTGCTCTCGAAGAGTACATCAATTTAAAAAAAAAGTTTCTCTCTAGGACCCGACTTTCATAGGGTCAAAGTTCACGAATTTGACACATTTCGGCTGCGACAATTCCCTATAACCGTTGCACCGAATTTCAAACCGCTCACACAGTACTTCCCATTGAGTCACATGAACAATCCCCCGCAAGCGTTTTCTCGTAGCTCAATTTTTGACCCCGGCGCAAGCGTCCGAAATTTCGATGGGGTCACGGAAATGGGCCAAAATTTGAGCCCCCATATCTCGGGCCCTAATTGTCCGATCGACTTGAAATTTGAAACGTGGCCTAACGGTGTTTCGGCCTTCCTCCCCATGCTCGCCAATCGCTGGTCACCATGGGGGGTCCGGGCCTTTTGGCCGTAATGTTAAAACAGAAACTCGCAAATATCTCCGAAACGGTTCGATAGAATGTCGCAAATTTTGGTGCGAAAGGGCTCCCTATTTTCACCTACAAACGCTCCAAATTTGGTGGTCCTAGCTTCCATAGTTTTATTATGGCGAATTTTTGAAGGTTTAAAAAATAGCCCAAAAATCGAACGGAAATTCCCTACAGAAACTCCATTCGCGAATTTTAAAAATCCGAGATAGCCAAAATCTTGTTCTCGAAGAGTACATCAATTTAAAAAAAAGTTTCTCTTTAGGCCCAATAGGACCCGACTTTCATAGGGTCAAAGTTCACGAATTTGACACATTTCGGCCGCGACAATTCCCTATAACCGTTGCACCGAATTTCAAACCGCTCACACAGTACTTCCCATTGACACACATGAACAATCCAACGCAAGCGTTTTCTCGTAGCTCAATTTTTGACCCCGGCGCAAGCGTTCGAAATTTCGATGGGGGTCACGGAAATGGCCCAAACTTTGACCCCCCATACCTCGGGCCCTAATTGTCCGATCGACTTGAAATTTGAAACGTGACCTAACAGGGTTTCGGCCTTCCTCCCCATGCTCACCAATCGCGGCTCACCATGGGGTGTCAGACGTTTTCGCCGTAATGTTAAAACAAAAACTCGCGAATATCTCCGAAACGGTTCGATAGAATGCCGCAAATTTTGGTGTAAAAGGGCTCCCTACAAACCCTCCAAATTTGGTGGTCCTAGCTTCCATAGTTTTATTATGGCGAATTTTTGAAGGTTTAAAAAATAGCCCAAAAATCGAACGGAAATTCCCTACAGAAACTCCATTCGCGAATTTTAAAAATCCGAGATAGCCAAAATGTTGCTCTCGAAGAGTACATCAATTTAAAAAAAAAGTTTCTCTCTAGGACCCGACTTTCATAGGGTCAAAGTTCACGAATTTGACTCATTTCGGCCGCGACAGTTCACTATAACCGTTGCACCGAATTTCAAACCGCTCACACAGTACTTCCCATTGAGACACATGAACAATCCCCCGCAAGCGTTTTCTCGTAGCTCAATTTTTGACCCCGCGCAAGCGTCCGAAATTTCGATGGGGTCACGGAAATGGGCCAAACTTTGACCCCCCATATCTCGGGCCCTAATTGTCGGATCGACTTGAAATTTGAAACGTGGCCTAACGGTATTTCGGCCTTCCTCCCCATGCTCGCCAATCGCTGGTCACCAAGGGGGGTCCGGGCCTTTTGGCCGTAATGTTAAAACAAAAACTCGCGAATATCTCCGAAACGGTTCGATAGAATGTCGCAAATTTTGGTGTGAAAGGGCTCCCTATTTTCACCTACAAACCCTCCAAATTTGGTGGTCCTAGCTTCCATAGTTTTATTATGGCGAATTTTTGAAGGTTTAAAAAATAGCCCAAAAATCGAACGGAAATTCCCTACAGAAACTCCATTCGCGAATTTTAAAAATCCGAGATAGCCAAAATGTTGCTCTCGAAGAGTACATCAATATAAAAAAAAAGTTTCTCTCTAGGCCCAATAGGACCCGACTTTCATAGGGTCAAAGTTCACGAATTTGACACATTTCGGCCGCGACAATTCCCTATAACAGTTGCACCGAATTTCAAACCGCTCACACAGTACTTCCCATTGAGACACATGAAGAATCCCCCGCAATCGTTTTCTCGTAGCTCAATTTTTGACCCCGGCGCAAGCGTCCGAAATTACGATGGGGGTCACGGAAATGGGCCAAATTTTGTCCCCCCATATCTCGGGCCCTAATTGTCCGATCGACTTGAAATTTGAAACGTGGCCTAACGGTGTTTCGACCTTCCTCCCCATGCTCGCCAATCGCTGGTCACCATGGGGGGTCCGGGCCTTTTGGCCGTAATGTTAAAACAAAAACTCGCGAATATCTCCGAAACGGTTCGATAGAATGTCGCAAATTTTGGTGTGAATGGGCTCCCTATTTTCACCTACAAACCCTCCAAATTTGGTGGTCCTAGCTTCCATAGTTTTATTATGGCGAATTTTTGAAGGTTTAAAAAATAGCCCAAAAATCGAACGGAAATTCCCTACAGAAACTCCATTCGCGAATTTTAAAAATCCGAGATAGCCAAAATGTTGCTCTCGAAGAGTACATCAATTTAAAAAAAAAGTTTCTCTCTAGGACCCGACTTTCATAGGGTCAAAGTTCACGAATTTGACACATTTCGGCTGCGACAATTCCCTATAACCGTTGCACCGAATTTCAAACCGCTCACACAGTACTTCCCATTGAGTCACATGAACAATCCCCCGCAAGCGTTTTCTCGTAGCTCAATTTTTGACCCCGGCGCAAGCGTCCGAAATTTCGATGGGGTCACGGAAATGGGCCAAAATTTGAGCCCCCATATCTCGGGCCCTAATTGTCCGATCGACTTGAAATTTGAAACGTGGCCTAACGGTGTTTCGGCCTTCCTCCCCATGCTCGCCAATCGCTGGTCACCATGGGGGGTCCGGGCCTTTTGGCCGTAATGTTAAAACAGAAACTCGCAAATATCTCCGAAACGGTTCGATAGAATGTCGCAAATTTTGGTGCGAAAGGGCTCCCTATTTTCACCTACAAACGCTCCAAATTTGGTGGTCCTAGCTTCCATAGTTTTATTATGGCGAATTTTTGAAGGTTTAAAAAATAGCCCAAAAATCGAACGGAAATTCCCTACAGAAACTCCATTCGCGAATTTTAAAAATCCGAGATAGCCAAAATCTTGTTCTCGAAGAGTACATCAATTTAAAAAAAAGTTTCTCTTTAGGCCCAATAGGACCCGACTTTCATAGGGTCAAAGTTCACGAATTTGACACATTTCGGCCGCGACAATTCCCTATAACCGTTGCACCGAATTTCAAACCGCTCACACAGTACTTCCCATTGACACACATGAACAATCCAACGCAAGCGTTTTCTCGTAGCTCAATTTTTGACCCCGGCGCAAGCGTTCGAAATTTCGATGGGGGTCACGGAAATGGCCCAAACTTTGACCCCCCATACCTCGGGCCCTAATTGTCCGATCGACTTGAAATTTGAAACGTGACCTAACAGGGTTTCGGCCTTCCTCCCCATGCTCACCAATCGCGGCTCACCATGGGGTGTCAGACGTTTTCGCCGTAATGTTAAAACAAAAACTCGCGAATATCTCCGAAACGTTTCAATAGAATGTCGCAACTTTTGGTGTGAAAGGGCTCCCTCTTTTTACCTACAAACCCTCCAAATTTGGTGGTCCTAGCTTCCATAGTTTTTTTATTTCGAATTTTTGAAAGTTTAAATAATAGCCCAAAAATCGAACGGAAATTCCCTACAGAAACTCCATTCGCGAATTTTGAAAATCCGAGATAGCCAAAACGTTGCTCTCGAAGAGTACATCAATTTAAAAAAAAAAAGTTTCTCTCTAGGCCCGAAGGTCCCGACTTTCATAGGGTCAAAGTTCACGAATTTGACACATTTCGGCCGCGACAATTCCCTATAACCGTTGCACCGAATTTCAAACCGCTCACACAGTACTTCCCATTGAGACACATGAACAATCCCCCGCAAGCGTTTTCTCGTAGCTCAATTTTTGACCCCGGCGCAAGCGTCCGAAATTTCGATGGTGTCACGGAACTGATCACGAAAATGGGCCAAACTTTGACCCCCCATATCTCGGGCCCTAATTGTCCGATCGACTTGAAATTTGAAACGTGGCCTAACAGGGTTTCGGCCTTCGTCCTCATGTTCGCCAATCGCGGCTCACCATGAGGTCCAGGCCTTTTCGCCGCAATGTTAAAACAAAAACTCGCGAATATCTCCGAAACGGTTCGATAGAATGTCGCAAATTTTGGTGTGAAAGGGCTACCTATTTTCACCTATAAACCCTCCAAATTTGGTGGTCCTAGCTTCCATAGTTTTATTATGGCGAATTTTTGAAGGTTTAAAAAATAGCCCAAAAATCGAACGGAAATTCCCTACAGAAACTCGATTCGCGAATTTTAAAAATCCGAGATAGCCAAAATGTTGCTCTCGAAGAGTACATCAATTTAAAAAAAAAAGTTTCTCTCTAGGCCCGAAGGTCCCGACTTTCATAGGATCAAAGTTCACGAATTTGACACATTTCGGCCGCGACAATTCCCTATAACAGTTGCACCGAATTTCAAACCGCTCACACAGTACTTCCCATTGAGACACATGAACAATCCCCCGCAATCGTTTTCTCGTAGTTCAATTTTTGACCCCGGCGCAAGCGTCCGAAATTACGATGGGGGTCACGGAAATGGGCCAAATTTTGTCCCCCCATATCTCGGGCCCTAATTGTCCGATCGACTTGAAATTTGAAACGTGGCCTAACGGTGTTTCGACCTTCCTCCCCATGCTCGCCAATCGCTGGTCACCATGGGGGTCCGGGCCTTTTGGCCGTAATGTTAAAACAAAAACTCGCGAATATCTCCGAAACGGTTCGATAGAATGTCGCAAATTTTGGTGTGAATGGGCTCCCTATTTTCACCTACAAACCCTCCAAATTTGGTGGTCCTAGCTTCCATAGTTTTATTATGGCGAATTTTTGAAGGTTTAAAAAATAGCCCAAAAATCGAACGGAAATTCCCTACAGAAACTCCATTCGCGAATTTTAAAAATCCGAGATAGCCAAAATGTTGCTCTCGAAGAGTACATCAATTTAAAAAAAAAGTTTCTCTCTAGGACCCGACTTTCATAGGGTCAAAGTTCACGAATTTGACACATTTCGGCTGCGACAATTCCCTATAACCGTTGCACCGAATTTCAAACCGCTCACACAGTACTTCCCATTGAGTCACATGAACAATCCCCCGCAAGCGTTTTCTCGTAGCTCAATTTTTGACCCCGGCGCAAGCGTCCGAAATTTCGATGGGGTCACGGAAATGGGCCAAAATTTGAGCCCCCATATCTCGGGCCCTAATTGTCCGATCGACTTGAAATTTGAAACGTGGCCTAACGGTGTTTCGGCCTTCCTCCCCATGCTCGCCAATCGCTGGTCACCATGGGGGGTCCGGGCCTTTTGGCCGTAATGTTAAAACAAAAACTCGCGAATATCTCCGAAACGGTTCGATAGAATGTCGCAAATTTTGGTGCGAAAGGGCTCCCTATTTTCACCTACAAACGCTCCAAATTTGGTGGTCCTAGCTTCCATAGTTTTATTATGGCGAATTTTTGAAGGTTTAAAAAATAGCCCAAAAATCGAACGGAAATTCCCTACAGAAACTCCATTCGCGAATTTTAAAAATCCGAGATAGCCAAAATCTTGTTCTCGAAGAGTACATCAATTTAAAAAAAAGTTTCTCTTTAGGCCCAATAGGACCCGACTTTCATAGGGTCAAAGTTCACGAATTTGACACATTTCGGCCGCGACAATTCCCTATAACAGTTGCACCGAATTTCAAACCGCTCACACAGTACTTCCCATTGAGACACATGAACATGCCCCCGCAATCGTTTTCTCGTAGCTCAAATTTTGACCCCGGCGCAAGCGTCCGAAATTACGATGGGGGTCACGGAAATGGGCCAAACTTTGACCCCCCATATCTCGGGCCCTAATTGTCCGATCGACTTGAAATTTGAAACGTGGCCTAACGGTGTTTCGGCCTTCCTCCCCATGCTCGCCAATCGCTGGTCACCATGGGGGGGGTCCGGGCCTTTTGGCCGTAATATTAAAACAAAAACTCGCGAATATCTCCGAAACGGTTCGATAGAATGTCGCAAATTTTGGTGTGAAAGGGCTCCCTATTTTCACCTACAAACCCTCCAAATTTGGTGGTCCTAGCTTCCATAGTTTTATTATGGCGAATTTTTGAAGGTTTAAAAAATAGCCCAAAAATCGAACGGAAATTCCCTACAGAAACTCCATTCGCGAATTTTAAAAATCCGAGATAGGCAAAATGTTGCTCTCGAAGAGTACATCAATTTAAAAAAAAAGTTTCTCTCTAGGCCCAATAGGACCCGACTTTCATAGGGTCAAAGTTCACGAATTTGACATATTTCGGCCGCGACAATTCCCTATAACCGTTGCACCGAATTTCAAACCGCTCACACAGTACTTCCCATTGAGACACATCAACAATCCCCCGCAAGCGTTTTCTCGTAGCTCAATTTTTGACCCCGGCGCAAGCGTCCGAAATTTCGATGGGGGTCACGGAAATGGGCCAAACTTTGACCCCCCATACCTCGGGCCCTAATTGTCCGATCGACTTGAAATTTGAAACGTGACCTAACAGGGTTTCGGCCTTCCTCCCCATGCTCGCCAATCGCGGCTCACCATGGGGGGTCATACGTTTTCGCCGTAATGTTAAAACAAAAACTCGCGAATATCTCCGAAACGGTTCAATAGAATGTCGCAAATTTTGATGTGAAAGGGCTCCCTCTTTTTACCTACAAACCCTCCAAATTTGGTGGTCCTAGCTTCCATAGTTTTTTTATTTCGAATTTTTGAAAGTTTAAAAAATAGCCCAAAAATCGAACGGAAATTCCCTACAGAAACTCCATTCGCGAATTTTGAAAATCCGAGATAGCCAAACCGTTGCTCTCGAAGAGTACATCAATTTAAAAAAAAAAAGTTTCTCTTTAGGCCCGAAGGTCCCGACTTTCATAGGGTCAAAGTTCACGAATTTGACACATTTCGGCCGCGACAATTCCCTATAACCGTTGCACCGAATTTCAAACCGCTCACACGGTACTTCCCATTGAGATACATGAACAATCCCCCGCAAGCGTTTTCTCGTAGCTCAATTTTTGACCCCGGCGCAAGCGTCCGAAATTTCGATGGTGCCACGGAACTGATCACGAAAATGGGCCAAACTTTGACCCCCCATATCTCGGGCCCTAAATGTCCGATCGACTTGAAATTTGAAACGTGGCCTAACAGGGTTTCGGCCTTCGTCCCCATGTTCGCCAATCGCGGCTCACCATGGGGGTCCAGGCCTTTTCGCCGTAATGTTAAAACAAAAACTCGCGAATATCTCCGAAACGGTTCGATAGAATGTCGCAAATTTTGGTGTGAAAGGGCTCCCTATTTTCACCTACAAACCCTCCAAATTTGGTGGTCCTAGCTTCCATAGTTTTATTATGGCGAATTTTTGAAGGTTTAAAAAATAGCCCAAAAATCGAACGGAAATTCCCTACAGAAACTCCATTCGCGAATTTTAAAAATCCGAGATAGCCAAAATGTTGCTCTCGAAGAGTACATCAATTTAAAAAAAAAAGTTTCTCTCTAGGCCCGAAGGTCCCGACTTTCATAGGGTCAAAGTTCACGAATTTGACACATTTCGGCCGCGATAATTCCCTATAACCGTTGCACCGAATTTCAAACCGCTCACACAGTACTTCCCATTGAGACACATGAACAATCCCCGCAAGCGTTTTCTCGTAGCTCAATTTTTGACCCCGGCGCAAGCGTCCGAAATTTCGATGGGGTCACGGAAATGGGCCAAACTTTGAGCCCCCATATCTCGGGCCCTAATTGTCCGATCGACTTGAAATTTGAAACGTGGCCTAACGGTGTTTCGGCCTTCCTCCCCATGCTCGCCAATCGCTGGTCACCATGGGGGGGTCCGGGCCTTTTGGCCGTAATATTAAACAAAAACTCGCGAATATCTCCGAAACGGTTCAAAAGAATGTCGCAAATTTTGGTGTGAAAGGGCTCCCTATTTTCACCTACAAACCCTCCAAATTTGGTGGTCCTAGCTTCCATAGTTTTATTATGGCGAATTTTTGAAGGTTTAAAAAATAGCCCAAAAATCGAACGGAAATTCCCTACAGAAACTCCATTCGCGAATTTTAAAAATCCGAGATAGGCAAAATGTTGCTCTCGAAGAGTACATCAATTTAAAAAAAAAAGTTTCTCTCTAGGCCCAATAGGACCCGACTTTCATAGGGTCAAAGTTCACGAATTTGACACATTTCGGCCGCGACAATTCCCTATAACCGTTGCACCGAATTTCAAACCGCTCACACAGTACTTCCCATTGAGACACATGAACAATCCCCCGCAAGCGTTTTCTCGTAGCTCAATTTTTGACCCCGGCGCAAGCGTCCGAAATTTCGATGGGGGTCACGGAAATGGGCCAAACTTTGACCCCCCATATCTCGGGCCCTAATGGTCCGATCGACTTGAAATTTCAAACGTGGCCTCACAGGGTTTCGGCGTTCCTCCCCATACTCGCCAATCGCGGCTCACGATGGGGGGTCCTGACCTTTTCGCCGTAATGTTAAAACAAAAACTCGCGAATATCTCCGAACCGGTTCAATAGAATGTCGCAACTTTTGGTGTGAAAGGGCTCCCTACAAACCCTCCAAATTGGGTGGTCCTAGCTTCCATAGTTTTATTATGGCGAATTTTTGAAGGTTTAAAAAATAGCCCAAAAATCGAACGGAAATTCCCTACAGAAACTCCATTCGCGAATTTTGAAAATCCGAGATAGCCAAAACGTTGCTCTCGAAGAGTACATCAATTTAAAAAAAAAAAGTTTCTCTCTAGGCCCGAAGGTCCCGACTTTCATAGGGTCAAAGTTCACGAATTTGACACATTTCGGCCGCGACAATTCCCTATAACCGTTGCACCGAATTTCAAACCGCTCACACAGTACTTCCCATTGAGACACATGAACAATCACCGGCAAGCGTTTTCTCGTAGCTCAAATTTGACCCCGGCGCAAGCGTCCGAAATTTCGATGGGGTCACGGAAATGGGCCAAACTTTGACCCCCCATATCTCGGGCCCTAATTGTCCGATCGACTTGAAATTTGAAACGTGGCCTAACAGGTTTTCGGCCTTCGTCCCCATGTTCGCCAATCGCGGCTCACCATGGGGGTCCAGGCCTTTTCGCCGTAATGTTAAAACAAAAACTCGCGAATATCTCCGAAACGGTTCGATAGAATGCCGCAAATTTTGGTGTAAAAGGGCTCCCTACAAACCCTCCAAATTTGGTGGTCCTAGCTTCCATAGTTTTATTATGGCGAATTTTTGAAGGTTTAAAAAATAGCCCAAAAATCGAACGGAAATTCCCTACAGAAACTCCATTCGCGAATTTTAAAAATCCGAGATAGCCAAAATGTTGCTCTCGAAGAGTACATCAATTTAAAAAAAACGTTTCTCTCTAGGACCCGACTTTCATAGGGTCAATGTTCACGAATTTGACACATTTCGGCCGCGACAATTCACTATAACCGTTGCACCGAATTTCAAACCGCTCACACAGTACTTCCCATTGAGACACATGAACAATCCCCCGCAAGCGTTTTCTCGTAGCTCAATTTTTGACCCCGCGCAAGCGTCCGAAATTTCGATGGGGTCACGGAAATGGGCCAAACTTTGACCCCCCATATCTCGGGCCCTAATTGTCCGATCGACTTGAAATTTGAAACGTGGCCTAACGGTGTTTCGGCCTTCCTCCCCATGCTCGCCAATCGCTGGTCACCAAGGGGGGTCCGGGCCTTTTGGCCGTAATGTTAAAACAAAAACTCGCGAATATCTCCGAAACGGTTCGATAGAATGTCGCAAATTTTGGTGTGAAAGGGCTCCCTATTTTCACCTACAAACCCTCCAAATTTGGTGGTCCTAGCTTCCATAGTTTTATTATGGCGAATTTTTGAAGGTTTAAAAAATAGCCCAAAAATCGAACGGAAATTCCCTACAGAAACTCCATTCGCGAATTTTAAAAATCCGAGATAGCCAAAATGTTGCTCTCGAAGAGTACATCAATTTAATAAAAAGGTTTCTCTCTAGGACCCGACTTTCATAGGGTCAAAGTTCACGAATTTGACACATTTCGGCCGCGACAATTCCCTATAACCGTTGCACCGAATTTCAAACCGCTCACACAGTACTTCCCATTGAGACACATGAACAATCACCGGCAAGCGTTTTCTCGTAGCTCAAATTTGACCCCGGCGCAAGCGTCCGAAATTTCGATGGGGTCACGGAAATGGGCCAAACTTTGACCCCCCATATCTCGGGCCCTAATTGTCCGATCGACTTGAAATTTGAAACGTGGCCTAACAGGTTTTCGGCCTTCGTCCCCATGTTCGCCAATCGCGGCTCACCATGGGGGTCCAGGCCTTTTCGCCGTAATGTTAAAACAAAAACTCGCGAATATCTCCGAAACGGTTCGATAGAATGCCGCAAATTTTGGTGTAAAAGGGCTCCCTACAAACCCTCCAAATTTGGTGGTCCTAGCTTCCATAGTTTTATTATGGCGAATTTTTGAAGGTTTAAAAAATAGCCCAAAAATCGAACGGAAATTCCCTACAGAAACTCCATTCGCGAATTTTAAAAATCCGAGATAGCCAAAATGTTGCTCTCGAAGAGTACATCAATTTAAAAAAAAGGTTTCTCTCTAGGACCCGACTTTCATAGGGTCAAAGTTCACGAATTTGACACATTTCGGCCGCGACAATTCCCTATAACCGTTGCACCGAATTTCAAACCGCTCACACAGTACTTCCCATTGAGACACATGAACAATCACCGGCAAGCGTTTTCTCGTAGCTCAAATTTGACCCCGGCGCAAGCGTCCGAAATTTCGATGGGGTCACGGAAATGGGCCAAACTTTGACCCCCCATATCTCGGGCCCTAATTGTCCGATCGACTTGAAATTTGAAACGTGGCCTAACAGGTTTTCGGCCTTCGTCCCCATGTTCGCCAATCGCGGCTCACCATGGGGGTCCAGGCCTTTTCGCCGTAATGTTAAAACAAAAACTCGCGAATATCTCCGAAACGGTTCGATAGAATGCCGCAAATTTTGGTGTAAAAGGGCTCCCTACAAACCCTCCAAATTTGGTGGTCCTAGCTTCCATAGTTTTATTATGGCGAATTTTTGAAGGTTTAAAAAATAGCCCAAAAATCGAACGGAAATTCCCTACAGAAACTCCATTCGCGAATTTTAAAAATCCGAGATAGCCAAAATGTTGCTCTCGAAGAGTACATCAATTTAAAAAAAAAGGTTCTCTCTAGGACCCGACTTTCATAGGGTCAAAGTTCACGAATTTGACACATTTCGGCCGCGACAATTCACTATAACCGTTGCACCGAATTTCAAACCGCTCACACAGTACTTCCCATTGAGACACATGAACAATCCCCCGCAAGCGTTTTCTCGTAGCTCAATTTTTGACCCCGCGCAAGCGTCCGAAATTTCGATGGGGTCACGGAAATGGGCCAAACTTTGACCCCCCATATCTCGGGCCCTAATTGTCCGATCGACTTGAAATTTGAAACGTGGCCTAACGGTGTTTCGGCCTTCCTCCCCATGCTCGCCAATCGCTGGTCACCAAGGGGGGTCCGGGCCTTTTGGCCGTAATGTTAAAACAAAAACTCGCGAATATCTCCGAAACGGTTCGATAGAATGTCGCAAATTTTGGTGTGAAAGGGCTCCCTATTTTCACCTACAAACCCTCTAAATTTGGTGGTCCTAGCTTCCATAGTTTTATTATGGCGAATTTTTGAAGGTTTAAAAAATAGCCCAAAAATCGAACGGAAATTCCCTACAGAAACTCCATTCGCGAATTTTAAAAATCCGAGATAGCCAAAATGTTGCTCTCGAAGAGTACATCAATTTAAAAAAAAGTTTCTCTCTAGGCCCGAAGGTCCCGACTTTCATAGGGTCAAAGTTCACGAATTTGACATATTTCGGCCGCGACTATTCCCTATAACCGTTGCACCGAATTTCAAACCGCTCACACAGTACTTCCCATTGAGACACATGAACAATCACCGGCAAGCGTTTTCTCGTAGCTCAAATTTGACCCCGGCGCAAGCGTCCGAAATTTCGATGGGGTCACGGAAATGGGCCAAACTTTGAGCCCCCATATCTCGGGCCCTAATTGTCCGATCGACTTGAAATTTGAAACGTGGCCTAACAGGTTTTCGGCCTTCGTCCCCATGTTCGCCAATCGCGGCTCACCATGGGGGTCCAGGCCTTTTCGCCGTAATGTTAAAACAAAAACTCGCGAATATCTCCGAAACGGTTCGATAGAATGCCGCAAATTTTGGTGTAAAAGGGCTCCCTACAAACCCTCCAAATTTGGTGGTCCTAGCTTCCATAGTTTTATTATGGCGAATTTTTGAAGGTTTAAAAAATAGCCCAAAAATCGAACGGAAATTCCCTACAGAAACTCCATTCGCGAATTTTAAAAATCCGAGATAGCCAAAATGTTGCTCTCGAAGAGTACATCAATTTAAAAAAAAAGTTTCTCTCTAGGACCCGACTTTCATAGGGTCAAAGTTCACGAATTTGAGACATTTCGGCTGCGACAATTCCCTATAACCGTTGCACCGAATTTCAAACCGCTCACACAGTACTTCCCATTGAGTCACATGAACAATCCCCCGCAAGCGTTTTCTCGTAGCTCAATTTTTGACCCCGGCGCAAGCGTCCGAAATTTCGATGGGGTCACGGAAATGGGCCAAAATTTGAGCCCCCATATCTCGGGCCCTAATTGTCCGATCGACTTGAAATTTGAAACGTGGCCTAACGGTGTTTCGGCCTTCCTCCCCATGCTCGCCAATCGCTGGTCACCATGGGGGGTCCGGGCCTTTTGGCCGTAATGTTAAAACAAAAACTCGCAAATATCTCCGAAACGGTTCGATAGAATGTCGCAAATTTTGGTGCGAAAGGGCTCCCTGTTTTCACCTACAAACGCTCCAAATTTGGTGGTCCTAGCTTCCATAGTTTTATTATGGCGAATTTTTGAAGGTTTAAAAAATAGCCCAAAAATCGAACGGAAATTCCCTACAGAAACTCCATTCGCGAATTTTAAAAATCCGAGATAGCCAAAATCTTGTTCTCGAAGAGTACATCAATTTAAAAAAAAGTTTCTCTTTAGGCCCAATAGGACCCGACTTTCATAGGGTCAAAGTTCACGAATTTGACACATTTCGGCCGCGACAATTCCCTATAACCGTTGCACCGAATTTCAAACCGCTCACACAGTACTTCCCATTGACACACATGAACAATCCAACGCAAGCGTTTTCTCGTAGCTCAATTTTTGACCCCGGCGCAAGCGTTCGAAATTTCGATGGGGGTCACGGAAATGGCCCAAACTTTGACCCCCCATACCTCGGGCCCTAATTGTCCGATCGACTTGAAATTTGAAACGTGACCTAACAGGGTTTCGGCCTTCCTCCCCATGCTCGCCAATCGCGGCTCACCATGGGGTGTCAGACGTTTTCGCCGTAATGTTAAAACAAAAACTCGCGAATATCTCCGAAACGTTTCAATAGAATGTCGCAACTTTTGGTGTGAAAGGGCTCCCTCTTTTTACCTACAAACCCTCCAAATTTGGTGGTCCTAGCTTCCATAGTTTTTTTATTTCGAATTTTTGAAAGTTTAAATAATAGCCCAAAAATCGAACGGAAATTCCCTACAGAAACTCCATTCACGAATTTTGAAAATCCGAGATAGCCAAAACGTTGCTCTCGAAGAGTACATCAATTTAATAAAAAGGTTTCTCTCTAGGACCCGACTTTCATAGGGTCAAAGTTCACGAATTTGACACATTTCGGCCGCGACAATTCCCTCTAACCGTTGCACCGAATTTCAAACCGCTCACACAGTACTTCCCATTGAGACACATGAACAATCCCCCGCAAGCGTTTTCTCGTAGCTCAATTTTTGACCCCGGCGCAAGCGTCCGAAATTTCGATGGTGTCACGGAACTGATCACGAAAATGGGCCAAACTTTGATCCCCCATATCTCGGGCCCTAATTGTCCGATCGACTTGAAATTTGAAACGTGGCCTAACAGGGTTTCGGCCTTCGTCCCCATGTTC
Organism: Stegodyphus dumicola; assembly: GCF_044657685.1. Classification (NCBI taxonomy): domain Eukaryota; kingdom Metazoa; phylum Arthropoda; class Arachnida; order Araneae; family Eresidae; genus Stegodyphus; species Stegodyphus dumicola. The sequence continues at coordinate 2,620,783 of NC_140770.1, forward strand.
GCCAATCGCGGCTCACCATGGGGGTCCAGGCCTTTTCGCCGCAATGTTAAAACAAAAACTCGCGAATATCTCCGAAACGGTTCGATAGAATGTCGCAAATTTTGGTGTGAAAGGGCTACCTATTTTCACCTACAAACCCTCCAAATTTGGTGGTCCTAGCTTCCATAGTTTTATTATGGCGAATTTTTGAAGGTTTAAAAAATAGCCCAAAAATCGAACGGAAATTCCCTACAGAAACTCGATTCGCGAATTTTAAAAATCCGAGATAGCCAAAATGTTGCTCTCGAAGAGTACATCAATTTAAAAAAAAAGTTTCTCTCTAGGCCCGAAGGTCCCGACTTTCATAGGGTCAAAGTTCACGAATTTGACACATTTCGGCCGCGACAATTCCCTATAACCGTTGCACCGAATTTCAAACCGCTCACACAGTACTTCCCATTGAGACACATGAACAATCCCCGCAAGCGTTTTCTCGTAGCTCAATTTTTGACCCCGGCGCAAGCGTCCGAAATTTCGATGGGGTCACGGAAATGGGCCAAATTTTGACCCCCATATCTCGGGCCCTAATTGTCCGATCGACTTGAAATTTGAAACGTGGCCTAACGGTGTTTCGGCCTTCCTCCCCATGCTCGCCAATCGCTGGTCACCATGGGGGGGGTCCGGGCCTTTTGGCCGTAATATTAAAACAAAAACTCGCGAATATCTCCGAAACGGTTCAAAAGAATGTCGCAAATTTTGGTGTGAAAGGGCTCCCTATTTTCACCTACAAACCCTCCAAATTTGGTGGTCCTAGCTTCCATAGTTTTATTATGGCGAATTTTTGAAGGTTTAAAAAATAGCCCAAAAATCGAACGGAAATTCCCTACAGAAACTCCATTCGCGAATTTTAAAAATCCGAGATAGGCAAAATGTTGCTCTCGAAGAGTACATCAATTTAAAAAAAAAAAGTTTCTCTCTAGGCCCAATAGGACCCGACTTTCATAGGGTCAAAGTTCACGAATTTGACACATTTCGGCCGCGACAATTCCCTATAACCGTTGCACCGAATTTCAAACCGCTCACACAGTACTTCCCATTGAGACACATGAACAATCCCCTGCAAGCGTTTTCTCGTAGCTCAATTTTTGACCCCGGCGCAAGCGTCCGAAATTTCGATGGGGGTCACGGAAATGGGCCAAACTTTGACCCCCCATATCTCGGGCCCTAATGGTCCGATCGACTTGAAATTTCAAACGTGGCCTCACAGGGTTTCGGCCTTCCTCCCCATGCTCGCCAATCGCGGCTCACCATGGGGGGTCAGACGTTTTCGCCGTAATGTTAAAACAAAAACTCGCGAATATCTCCGAAACGGTTCGATAGAATGTCGCAAATTTTGGTGTGAAAGGGCTCCCTACAAACCCTCCAAATTTGGTGGTCCTAGCTTCCATAGTTTTATTATGGCGAATTTTTGAAGGTTTAAAAAATAGCCCAAAAATCGAACGGAAATTCCCTACAGAAACTCCATTCGCGAATTTTAAAAATCCGAGATAGCCAAAATGTTGCTCTCGAAGATTACATCAATTTAAAAAAAAAGTTTCTCTCTAGGACCCGACTTTCATAGGGTCAAAGTTCACGAATTTGAGACATTTCGGCCGCGACAATTCCCTATAACCGTTGCACCGAATTTCAAACCGCTCACACAGTACTTCCCATTGAGACACATCAACAATCCCCCGCAAGCGTTTTCTCGTAGCTCAATTTTTGACCCCGGCGCAAGCGTCCGAAATTTCGATGGGGGTCACGGAAATGGGCCAAACTTTGACCCCCCATACCTCGGGCCCTAATTGTCCGATCGACTTGAAATTTGAAACGTGACCTAACAGGGTTTCGGCCTTTCTCCCCATGCTCGCCAATCGCGGCTCACCATGGGGGGTCAGACGTTTTCGCCGTAATGTTAAAACAAAAACTCGCGAATATCTCCGAAACGGTTCAATAGAATGTCGCAACTTTTGATGTGAAAGGGCTCCCTCTTTTTACCTACAAACCCTCCAAATTTGGTGGTCCTAGCTTCCACAGTTTTTTTATTTCGAATTTTTGAAAGTTTAAAAAATAGCCCAAAAATCGAACGGAAATTCCCTACAGAAACTCCATTCGCGAATTTTGAAAATCCGAGATAGCCAAACCGTTGCTCTCGAAGAGTACATCAATTTAAAAAAAAAAAGTTTCTCTTTAGGCCCGAAGGTCCCGACTTTCATAGGGTCAAAGTTCACGAATTTGACACATTTCGGCCGCGACAATTCCCTATAACCGTTGCACCGAATTTCAAACCGCTCACACAGTACTTCCCATTGAGACACATGAACAATCCCCCGCAAGCGTTTTCTCGTAGCTCAATTTTTGACCCCGGCGCAAGCGTCCGAAATTTCGATGGTGCCACGGAACTGATCACGAAAATGGGCCAAACTTTGACCCCCCATATCTCGGGCCCTAAATGTCCGATCGACTTGAAATTTGAAACGTGGCCTAACAGGGTTTCGGCCTTCGTCCCCATGTTCGCCAATCGCGGCTCACCATGGGGGTCCAGGCCTTTTCGCCGTAATGTTAAAACAAAAACTCGCGAATATCTCCGAAACGGTTCGATAGAATGTCGCAAATTTTGGTGTGAAAGGGCTCCCTATTTTCACCTACAAACCCTCCAAATTTGGTGGTCCTAGCTTCCATAGTTTTATTATGGCGAATTTTTGAAGGTTTAAAAAATAGCCCAAAAATCAAACGGAAATTCCCTACAGAAACTCCATTCGCGAATTTTAAAAATCCGAGATAGCCAAAATGTTGCTCTCGAAGAGTACATCAATTTAAAAAAAAGTTTCTCTCTAGGCCCGAAGGTCCCGAATTTCATAGGGTCAAAGTTCACGAATTTGACACATTTCGGCCGCGATAATTCCCTATAACCGTTGCACCGAATTTCAAACCGCTCACACAGTACTTCCCATTGAGACACATGAACAATCCCCGCAAGCGTTTTCTCGTAGCTCAATTTTTGACCCCGGCGCAAGCGTCCGAAATTTCGATGGGGTCACGGAAATGGGCCAAACTTTGAGCCCCCATATCTCGGGCCCTAATTGTCCGATCGACTTGAAATTTGAAACGTGGCCTAACGGTGTTTCGGCCTTCCTCCCCATGCTCGCCAATCGCTGGTCACCATGGGGGGGTCCGGGCCTTTTGGCCGTAATATTAAACAAAAACTCGCGAATATCTCCGAAACGGTTCAAAAGAATGTCGCAAATTTTGGTGTGAAAGGGCTCCCTATTTTCACCTACAAACCCTCCAAATTTGGTGGTCCTAGCTTCCATAGTTTTATTATGGCGAATTTTTGAAGGTTTAAAAAATAGCCCAAAAATCGAACGGAAATTCCCTACAGAAACTCCATTCGCGAATTTTGAAAATCCGAGATAGCCAAACCGTTGCTCTCGAAGAGTACATCAATTTAAAAAAAAAAAGTTTCTCTTTAGGTCCGAAGGTCCCGACTTTCATAGGGTCAAAGTTCACGAATTTGACACATTTCGGCCGCGACAATTCCCTATAACCGTTGCACCGAATTTCAAACCGCTCACACAGTACTTCCCATTGAGACACATGAACAATCCCCCGCAAGCGTTTTCTCGTAGCTCAATTTTTGACCCCGGCGCAAGCGTCCGAAATTTCGATGGGGTCACGGAAATGGGCCAAACTTTGAGCCCCCATATCTCGGGCCCTAATTGTCCGATCGACTTGAAATTTGAAACGTGGCCTAACGGTGTTTCGGCCTTCCTCCCCATGCTCGCCAATCGCTGGTCACCATGGGGGGTCCGGGCCTTTTGGCCGTAATATTAAACAAAAACTCGCGAATATCTCCGAAACGGTTCAAAAGAATGTCGCAAATTTTGGTGTGAAAGGGCTCCCTATTTTCACCTACAAACCCTCCAAATTTGGTGGTCCTAGCTTCCATAGTTTTATTATGGCGAATTTTTGAAGGTTTAAAAAATAGCCCAAAAATCGAACGGAAATTCCCTACAGAAACTCCATTCGCGAATTTTGAAAATCCGAGATAGCCAAACCGTTGCTCTCGAAGAGTACATCAATTTAAAAAAAAAAAGTTTCTCTTTAGGCCCGAAGGTCCCGACTTTCATAGGGTCAAAGTTCACGAATTTGACACATTTCGGCCGCGACAATTCCCTATAACCGTTGCACCGAATTTCAAACCGCTCACACAGTACTTCCCATTGAGACACATGAACAATCCCCCGCAAGCGTTTTCTCGTAGCTCAATTTTTGACCCCGGCGCAAGCGTCCGAAATTTCGATGGGGTCACGGAAATGGGCCAAACTTTGACCCCCCATATCTCGGGCCCTAATTGTCCGATCGACTTGAAATTTGAAACGTGGCCTAACAGGTTTTCGGCCTTCGTCCCCATGTTCGCCAATCGCGGCTCACCATGGGGGTCCAGGCCTTTTCGCCGTAATGTTAAAACAAAAACTCGCGAATATCTCCGAAACGGTTCGATAGAATGCCGCAAATTTTGGTGTAAAAGGGCTCCCTACAAACCCTCCAAATTTGGTGGTCCTAGCTTCCATAGTTTTATTATGGCGAATTTTTGAAGGTTTAAAAAATATCCCAAAAATCGAACGGAAATTCCCTACAGAAACTCCATTCGCGAATTTTAAAAATCCGAGATAGCCAAAATGTTGCTCTCGAAGAGTACATCAATTTAAAAAAAAGGTTTCTCTCTAGGACCCGACTTTCATAGGGTCAAAGTTCACGAATTTGACACATTTCGGCCGCGACAATTCCCTATAACCGTTGCACCGAATTTCAAACCGCTCACACAGTACTTCCCATTGAGACACATGAACAATCACCGCAAGCGTTTTCTCGTAGCTCAAATTTGACCCCGGCGCAAGCGTCCGAAATTTCGATGGGGTCACGGAAATGGGCCAAACTTTGACCCCCCATATCTCGGGCCCTAATTGTCCGATCGACTTGAAATTTGAAACGTGGCCTAACGGTGTTTCGGCCTTCCTCCCCATGCTCGCCAATCGCTGGTCACCAAGGGGGGTCCGGGCCTTTTGGCCGTAATGTTAAAACAAAAACTCGCGAATATCTCCGAAACGGTTCGATAGAATGTCGCAAATTTTGGTGTGAAAGGGCTCCCTATTTTCACCTACAAACCCTCCAAATTTGGTGGTCCTAGCTTCCATAGTTTTATTATGGCGAATTTTTGAAGGTTTAAAAAATAGCCCAAAAATCGAACGGAAATTCCCTACAGAAACTCCATTCGCGAATTTTAAAAATCCGAGATAGCCAAAATGTTGCTCTCGAAGAGTACATCAATTTAAAAAAAAGTTTCTCTCTAGGCCCGAAAGTCCCGACTTTCATAGGGTCAAAGTTCACGAATTTGACATATTTCGGCCGCGAGTATTCCCTATAACCGTTGCACCGAATTTCAAACCGCTCACACAGTACTTCCCATTGAGACACATGAACAATCACCGGCAAGCGTTTTCTCGTAGCTCAAATTTGACCCCGGCGCAAGCGTCCGAAATTTCGATGGGGTCACGGAAATGGGCCAAACTTTGAGCCCCCATATCTCGGGCCCTAATTGTCCGATCGACTTGAAATTTGAAACGTGGCCTAACAGGTTTTCGGCCTTCGTCCCCATGTTCGCCAATCGCGGCTCACCATGGGGGTCCAGGCCTTTTCGCCGTAATGTTAAAACAAAAACTCGCGAATATCTCCGAAACGGTTCGATAGAATGCCGCAAATTTTGGTGTAAAAGGGCTCCCTACAAACCCTCCAAATTTGGTGGTCCTAGCTTCCATAGTTTTATTATGGCGAATTTTTGAAGGTTTAAAAAATAGCCCAAAAATCGAACGGAAATTCCCTACAGAAACTCCATTCGCGAATTTTAAAAATCCGAGATAGCCAAAATGTTGCTCTCGAAGAGTACATCAATTTAAAAAAAAAGTTTCTCTCTAGGACCCGACTTTCATAGGGTCAAAGTTCACGAATTTGACACATTTCGGCTGCGACAATTCCCTATAACCGTTGCACCGAATTTCAAACCGCTCACACAGTACTTCCCATTGAGTCACATGAACAATCCCCCGCAAGCGTTTTCTCGTAGCTCAATTTTTGACCCCGGCGCAAGCGTCCGAAATTTCGATGGGGTCACGGAAATGGGCCAAAATTTGAGCCCCCATATCTCGGGCCCTAATTGTCCGATCGACTTGAAATTTGAAACGTGGCCTAACGGTGTTTCGGCCTTCCTCCCCATGCTCGCCAATCGCTGGTCACCATGGGGGGTCCGGGCCTTTTGGCCGTAATGTTAAAACAAAAACTCGCAAATATCTCCGAAACGGTTCGATAGAATGTCGCAAATTTTGGTGCGAAAGGGCTCCCTATTTTCACCTACAAACGCTCCAAATTTGGTGGTCCTAGCTTCCATAGTTTTATTATGGCGAATTTTTGAAGGTTTAAAAAATAGCCCAAAAATCGAACGGAAATTCCCTACAGAAACTCCATTCGCGAATTTTAAAAATCCGAGATAGCCAAAATCTTGTTCTCGAAGAGTACATCAATTTAAAAAAAAGTTTCTCTTTAGGCCCAATAGGACCCGACTTTCATAGGGTCAAAGTTCACGAATTTGACACATTTCGGCCGCGACAATTCCCTATAACCGTTGCACCGAATTTCAAACCGCTCACACAGTACTTCCCATTGACACACATGAACAATCCAACGCAAGCGTTTTCTCGTAGCTCAATTTTTGACCCCGGCGCAAGCGTTCGAAATTTCGATGGGGGTCACGGAAATGGCCCAAACTTTGACACCCCATACCTCGGGCCCTAATTGTCCGATCGACTTGAAATTTGAAACGTGACCTAACAGGGTTTCGGCCTTCCTCCCCATGCTCGCCAATCGCGGCTCACCATGGGGTGTCAGACGTTTTCGCCGTAATGTTAAAACAAAAACTCGCGAATATCTCCGAAACGTTTCAATAGAATGTCGCAACTTTTGGTGTGAAAGGGCTCCCTCTTTTTACCTACAAACCCTCCAAATTTGGTGGTCCTAGCTTCCATAGTTTTTTTATTTCGAATTTTTGAAAGTTTAAATAATAGCCCAAAAATCGAACGGAAATTCCCTACAGAAACTCCATTCACGAATTTTGAAAATCCGAGATAGCCAAAACGTTGCTCTCGAAGAGTACATCAATTTAATAAAAAGGTTTCTCTCTAGGACCCGACTTTCATAGGGTCAAAGTTCACGAATTTGACACATTTCGGCCGCGACAATTCCCTCTAACCGTTGCACCGAATTTCAAACCGCTCACACAGTACTTCCCATTGAGACACATGAACAATCCCCCGCAAGCGTTTTCTCGTAGCTCAATTTTTGACCCCGGCGCAAGCGTCCGAAATTTCGATGGTGTCACGGAACTGATCACGAAAATGGGCCAAACTTTGACCCCCCATATCTCGGGCCCTAATTGTCCGATCGACTTGAAATTTGAAACGTGGCCTAACAGGGTTTCGGCCTTCGTCCCCATGTTCGCCAATCGCGGCTCACCATGGGGGTCCAGGCCTTTTCGCCGCAATGTTAAAACAAAAACTCGCGAATATCTCCGAAACGGTTCGATAGAATGTCGCAAATTTTGGTGTGAAAGGGCTACCTATTTTCACCTACAAACCCTCCAAATTTGGTGGTCCTAGCTTCCATAGTTTTTTTATTTCGAATTTTTGAAAGTTTAAATAATAGCCCAAAAATCGAACGGAAATTCCCTACAGAAACTCGATTCGCGAATTTTAAAAATCCGAGATAGCCAAAATGTTGCTCTCGAAGAGTACATCAATTTAAAAAAAAAGTTTCTCTCTAGGCCCGAAGGTCCCGACTTTCATAGGGTCAAAGTTCACGAATTTGAGACATTTCGGCCGCGACAATTCCCTATAACCGTTGCACCGAATTTCAAACCGCTCACACAGTACTTCCCATTGAGACACATGAACAATCCCCGCAAGCGTTTTCTCGTAGCTCAATTTTTGACCCCGGCGCAAGCGTCCGAAATTTCGATGGGGTCACGGAAATGGGCCAAATTTTGACCCCCATATCTCGGGCCCTAATTGTCCGATCGACTTGAAATTTGAAACGTGGCCTAACGGTGTTTCGGCCTTCCTCCCCATGCTCGCCAATCGCTGGTCACCATGGGGGGGGGTCCGGGCCTTTTGGCCGTAATATTAAAACAAAAACTCGCGAATATCTCCGAAACGGTTCAAAAGAATGTCGCAAATTTTGGTGTGAAAGGGCTCCCTATTTTCACCTACAAACCCTCCAAATTTGGTGGTCCTAGCTTCCATAGTTTTATTATGGCGAATTTTTGAAGGTTTAAAAAATAGCCCAAAAATCGAACGGAAATTCCCTACAGAAACTCCATTCGCGAATTTTAAAAATCCGAGATAGGCAAAATGTTGCTCTCGAAGAGTACATCAATTTAAAAAAAAAAAGTTTCTCTCTAGGCCCAATAGGACCCGACTTTCATAGGGTCAAAGTTCACGAATTTGACACATTTCGGCCGCGACAATTCCCTATAACCGTTGCACCGAATTTCAAACCGCTCACACAGTACTTCCCATTGAGACACATGAACAATCCCCTGCAAGCGTTTTCTCGTAGCTCAATTTTTGACCCCGGCGCAAGCGTCCGAAATTTCGATGGGGGTCACGGAAATGGGCCAAACTTTGACCCCCCATATCTCGGGCCCTAATGGTCCGATCGACTTGAAATTTCAAACGTGGCCTCACAGGGTTTCGGCCTTCCTCCCCATGCTCGCCAATCGCGGCTCACCATGGGGGGTCAGACGTTTTCGCCGTAATGTTAAAACAAAAACTCGCGAATATCTCCGAAACGGTTCGATAGAATGTCGCAAATTTTGGTGTGAAAGGGCTCCCTACAAACCCTCCAAATTTGGTGGTCCTAGCTTCCATAGTTTTATTATGGCGAATTTTTGAAGGTTTAAAAAATAGCCCAAAAATCGAACGGAAATTCCCTACAGAAACTCCATTCGCGAATTTTAAAAATCCGAGATAGCCAAAATGTTGCTCTCGAAGATTACATCAATTTAAAAAAAAAGTTTCTCTCTAGGACCCGACTTTCATAGGGTCAAAGTTCACGAATTTGAGACATTTCGGCCGCGACAATTCCCTATAACCGTTGCACCGAATTTCAAACCGCTCACACAGTACTTCCCATTGAGACACATCAACAATCCCCCGCAAGCGTTTTCTCGTAGCTCAATTTTTGACCCCGGCGCAAGCGTCCGAAATTTCGATGGGGGTCACGGAAATGGGCCAAACTTTGACCCCCCATACCTCGGGCCCTAATTGTCCGATCGACTTGAAATTTGAAACGTGACCTAACAGGGTTTCGGCCTTCCTCCCCATGCTCGCCAATCGCGGCTCACCATGGGGGGTCAGACGTTTTCGCCGTAATGTTAAAACAAAAACTCGCGAATATCTCCGAAACGGTTCAATAGAATGTCGCAACTTTTGATGTGAAAGGGCTCCCTCTTTTTACCTACAAACCCTCCAAATTTGGTGGTCCTAGCTTCCACAGTTTTTTTATTTCGAATTTTTGAAAGTTTAAAAAATAGCCCAAAAATCGAACGGAAATTCCCTACAGAAACTCCATTCGCGAATTTTGAAAATCCGAGATAGCCAAACCGTTGCTCTCGAAGAGTACATCAATTTAAAAAAAAAAAGTTTCTCTTTAGGCCCGAAGGTCCCGACTTTCATAGGGTCAAAGTTCACGAATTTGACACATTTCGGCCGCGACAATTCCCTATAACCGTTGCACCGAATTTCAAACCGCTCACACAGTACTTCCCATTGAGACACATGAACAATCCCCCGCAAGCGTTTTCTCGTAGCTCAATTTTTGACCCCGGCGCAAGCGTCCGAAATTTCGATGGTGCCACGGAACTGATCACGAAAATGGGCCAAACTTTGACCCCCCATATCTCGGGCCCTAAATGTCCGATCGACTTGAAATTTGAAACGTGGCCTAACAGGGTTTCGGCCTTCGTCCCCATGTTCGCCAATCGCGGCTCACCATGGGGGTCCAGGCCTTTTCGCCGTAATGTTAAAACAAAAACTCGCGAATATCTCCGAAACGGTTCGATAGAATGTCGCAAATTTTGGTGTGAAAGGGCTCCCTATTTTCACCTACAAACCCTCCAAATTTGGTGGTCCTAGCTTCCATAGTTTTATTATGGCGAATTTTTGAAGGTTTAAAAAATAGCCCAAAAATCGAACGGAAATTCCCTACAGAAACTCCATTCGCGAATTTTAAAAATCCGAGATAGCCAAAATGTTGCTCTCGAAGAGTACATCAATTTAAAAAAAAAGTTTCTCTCTAGGCCCGAAGGTCCCGACTTTCATAGGGTCAAAGTTCACGAATTTGACACATTTCGGCCGCGATAATTCCCTATAACCGTTGCACCGAATTTCAAACCGCTCACACAGTACTTCCCATTGAGACACATGAACAATCCCCGCAAGCGTTTTCTCGTAGCTCAATTTTTGACCCCGGCGCAAGCGTCCGAAATTTCGATGGGGTCACGGAAATGGGCCAAAATTTGAGCCCCCATATCTCGGGCCCTAATTGTCCGATCGACTTGAAATTTGAAACGTGGCCTAACGGTGTTTCGGCCTTCCTCCCCATGCTCGCCAATCGCTGGTCACCATGGGGGGGTCCGGGCCTTTTGGCCGTAATATTAAACAAAAACTCGCGAATATCTCCGAAACGGTTCAAAAGAATGTCGCAAATTTTGGTGTGAAAGGGCTCCCTATTTTCACCTACAAACCCTCCAAATTTGGTGGTCCTAGCTTCCATAGTTTTATTATGGCGAATTTTTGAAGGTTTAAAAAATAGCCCAAAAATCGAACGGAAATTCCCTACAGAAACTCCATTCGCGAATTTTGAAAATCCGAGATAGCCAAACCGTTGCTCTCGAAGAGTACATCAATTTAAAAAAAAAAAGTTTCTCTTTAGGCCCGAAGGTCCCGACTTTCATAGGGTCAAAGTTCACGAATTTGACACATTTCGGCCGCGACAATTCCCTATAACCGTTGCACCGAATTTCAAACCGCTCACACAGTACTTCCCATTGAGACACATGAACAATCCCCCGCAAGCGTTTTCTCGTAGCTCAATTTTTGACCCCGGCGCAAGCGTCCGAAATTTCGATGGTGCCACGGAACTGATCACGAAAATGGGCCAAACTTTGACCCCCCATATCTCGGGCCCTAAATGTCCGATCGACTTGAAATTTGAAACGTGGCCTAACAGGGTTTCGGCCTTCGTCCCCATGTTCGCCAATCGCGGCTCACCATGGGGGTCCAGGCCTTTTCGCCGTAATGTTAAAACAAAAACTCGCGAATATCTCCGAAACGGTTCGATAGAATGTCGCAAATTTTGGTGTGAAAGGGCTCCCTATTTTCACCTACAAACCCTCCAAATTTGGTGGTCCTAGCTTCCATAGTTTTATTATGGCGAATTTTTGAAGGTTTAAAAAATAGCCCAAAAATCGAACGGAAATTCCCTACAGAAACTCCATTCGCGAATTTTAAAAATCCGAGATAGGCAAAATGTTGCTCTCGAAGAGTACATCAATTTAAAAAAAAAAAGTTTCTCTCTAGGCCCAATAGGACCCGACTTTCATAGGGTCAAAGTTCACGAATTTGACACATTTCGGCCGCGACAATTCCCTATAACCGTTGCACCGAATTTCAAACCGCTCACACAGTACTTCCCATTGAGACACATGAACAATCCCCTGCAAGCGTTTTCTCGTAGCTCAATTTTTGACCCCGGCGCAAGCGTCCGAAATTTCGATGGGGGTCACGGAAATGGGCCAAACTTTGACCCCCCATATCTCGGGCCCTAATGGTCCGATCGACTTGAAATTTCAAACGTGGCCTCACAGGGTTTCGGCCTTCCTCCCCATGCTCGCCAATCGCGGCTCACCATGGGGGGTCAGACGTTTTCGCCGTAATGTTAAAACAAAAACTCGCGAATATCTCCGAAACGGTTCGATAGAATGTCGCAAATTTTGGTGTGAAAGGGCTCCCTACAAACCCTCCAAATTTGGTGGTCCTAGCTTCCATAGTTTTATTATGGCGAATTTTTGAAGGTTTAAAAAATAGCCCAAAAATCGAACGGAAATTCCCTACAGAAACTCCATTCGCGAATTTTAAAAATCCGAGATAGCCAAAATGTTGCTCTCGAAGATTACATCAATTTAAAAAAAAAGTTTCTCTTTAGGACCCGACTTTCATAGGGTCAAAGTTCACGAATTTGAGACATTTCGGCCGCGACAATTCCCTATAACCGTTGCACCGAATTTCAAACCGCTCACACAGTACTTCCCATTGAGACACATCAACAATCCCCCGCAAGCGTTTTCTCGTAGCTCAATTTTTGACCCCGGCGCAAGCGTCCGAAATTTCGATGGGGGTCACGGAAATGGGCCAAACTTTGACCCCCCATACCTCGGGCCCTAATTGTCCGATCGACTTGAAATTTGAAACGTGACCTAACAGGGTTTCGGCCTTTCTCCCCATGCTCGCCAATCGCGGCTCACCATGGGGGGTCAGACGTTTTCGCCGTAATGTTAAAACAAAAACTCGCGAATATCTCCGAAACGGTTCAATAGAATGTCGCAACTTTTGATGTGAAAGGGCTCCCTCTTTTTACCTACAAACCCTCCAAATTTGGTGGTCCTAGCTTCCACAGTTTTTTTATTTCGAATTTTTGAAAGTTTAAAAAATAGCCCAAAAATCGAACGGAAATTCCCTACAGAAACTCCATTCGCGAATTTTGAAAATCCGAGATAGCCAAACCGTTGCTCTCGAAGAGTACATCAATTTAAAAAAAAAAAGTTTCTCTTTAGGCCCGAAGGTCCCGACTTTCATAGGGTCAAAGTTCACGAATTTGACACATTTCGGCCGCGACAATTCCCTATAACCGTTGCACCGAATTTCAAACCGCTCACACAGTACTTCCCATTGAGACACATGAACAATCCCCCGCAAGCGTTTTCTCGTAGCTCAATTTTTGACCCCGGCGCAAGCGTCCGAAATTTCGATGGTGCCACGGAACTGATCACGAAAATGGGCCAAACTTTGACCCCCCATATCTCGGGCCCTAAATGTCCGATCGACTTGAAATTTGAAACGTGGCCTAACAGGGTTTCGGCCTTCGTCCCCATGTTCGCCAATCGCGGCTCACCATGGGGGTCCAGGCCTTTTCGCCGTAATGTTAAAACAAAAACTCGCGAATATCTCCGAAACGGTTCGATAGAATGTCGCAAATTTTGGTGTGAAAGGGCTCCCTATTTTCACCTACAAACCCTCCAAATTTGGTGGTCCTAGCTTCCATAGTTTTATTATGGCGAATTTTTGAAGGTTTAAAAAATAGCCCAAAAATCGAACGGAAATTCCCTACAGAAACTCCATTCGCGAATTTTAAAAATCCGAGATAGCCAAAATGTTGCTCTCGAAGAGTACATCAATTTAAAAAAAAAGTTTCTCTCTAGGCCCGAAGGTCCCGACTTTCATAGGGTCAAAGTTCACGAATTTGACACATTTCGGCCGCGATAATTCCCTATAACCGTTGCACCGAATTTCAAACCGCTCACACAGTACTTCCCATTGAGACACATGAACAATCCCCGCAAGCGTTTTCTCGTAGCTCAATTTTTGACCCCGGCGCAAGCGTCCGAAATTTCGATGGGGTCACGGAAATGGGCCAAAATTTGAGCCCCCATATCTCGGGCCCTAATTGTCCGATCGACTTGAAATTTGAAACGTGGCCTAACGGTGTTTCGGCCTTCCTCCCCATGCTCGCCAATCGCTGGTCACCATGGGGGGGTCCGGGCCTTTTGGCCGTAATATTAAACAAAAACTCGCGAATATCTCCGAAACGGTTCAAAAGAATGTCGCAAATTTTGGTGTGAAAGGGCTCCCTATTTTCACCTACAAACCCTCCAAATTTGGTGGTCCTAGCTTCCATAGTTTTATTATGGCGAATTTTTGAAGGTTTAAAAAATAGCCCAAAAATCGAACGGAAATTCCCTACAGAAACTCCATTCGCGAATTTTGAAAATCCGAGATAGCCAAACCGTTGCTCTCGAAGAGTACATCAATTTAAAAAAAAAAAGTTTCTCTTTAGGCCCGAAGGTCCCGACTTTCATAGGGTCAAAGTTCACGAATTTGACACATTTCGGCCGCGACAATTCCCTATAACCGTTGCACCGAATTTCAAACCGCTCACACAGTACTTCCCATTGAGACACATGAACAATCCCCCGCAAGCGTTTTCTCGTAGCTCAATTTTTGACCCCGGCGCAAGCGTCCGAAATTTCGATGGTGCCACGGAACTGATCACGAAAATGGGCCAAACTTTGACCCCCCATATCTCGGGCCCTAAATGTCCGATCGACTTGAAATTTGAAACGTGGCCTAACAGGGTTTCGGCCTTCGTCCCCATGTTCGCCAATCGCGGCTCACCATGGGGGTCCAGGCCTTTTCGCCGTAATGTTAAAACAAAAACTCGCGAATATCTCCGAAACGGTTCGATAGAATGTCGCAAATTTTGGTGTGAAAGGGCTCCCTATTTTCACCTACAAACCCTCCAAATTTGGTGGTCCTAGCTTCCATAGTTTTATTATGGCGAATTTTTGAAGGTTTAAAAAATAGCCCAAAAATCGAACGGAAATTCCCTACAGAAACTCCATTCGCGAATTTTAAAAATCCGAGATAGCCAAAATGTTGCTCTCGAAGAGTACATCAATTTAAAAAAAAAGTTTCTCTCTAGGCCCGAAGGTCCCGACTTCCATAGGGTCAAAGTTCACGAATTTGACACATTTCGGCCGCGATAATTCCCTATAACCGTTGCACCGAATTTCAAACCGCTCACACAGTACTTCCCATTGAGACACATGAACAATCCCCGCAAGCGTTTTCTCGTAGCTCAATTTTTGACCCCGGCGCAAGCGTCCGAAATTTCGATGGGGTCACGGAAATGGGCCAAACTTTGAGAGCCCATATCTCGGGCCCTAATTGTCCGATCGACTTGAAATTTGAAACGTGGCCTAACGGTGTTTCGGCCTTCCTCCCCATGCTCGCCAATCGCTGGTCACCATGGGGGGGTCCGGGCCTTTTGGCCGTAATATTAAACAAAAACTCGCGAATATCTCCGAAACGGTTCAAAAGAATGTCGCAAATTTTGGTGTGAAAGGGCTCCCTATTTTCACCTACAAACCCTCCAAATTTGGTGGTCCTAGCTTCCATAGTTTTATTATGGCGAATTTTTGAAGGTTTAAAAAATAGCCCAAAAATCGAACGGAAATTCCCTACAGAAACTCCATTCGCGAATTTTAAAAATCCGAGATAGGCAAAATGTTGCTCTCGAAGAGTACATCAATTTAAAAAAAAAGTTTCTCTCTAGGCCCAATAGGACCCGACTTTCATAGGGTCAAAGTTCACGAATTTGACACATTTCGGCCGCGACAATTCCCTATAACCGTTGCACCGAATTTCAAACCGCTCACACAGTACTTCCCATTGAGACACATGAACAATCCCCCGCAAGCGTTTTCTCGTAGCTCAATTTTTGACCCCGGCGCAAGCGTCCGAAATTTCGATGGGGGTCACGGAAATGGGCCAAACTTTGAGCCCCCATATCTCGGGCCCTAATTGTCCGATCGACTTGAAATTTGAAACGTGGCCTAACGGTGTTTCGGCCTTCCTCCCCATGCTCGCCAATCGCTGGTCACCATGGGGGGGGTCCGGGCCTTTTGGCCGTAATATTAAAACAAAAACTCGCGAATATCTCCGAAACGGTTCGATAGAATGTCGCAAATTTTGGTGTGAAAGGGCTCCCTACAAACCCTCCAAATTTGGTGGTCCTAGCTTCCATAGTTTTATTATGGCGAATTTTTGAAGGTTTAAAAAATAGCCCAAAAATCGAACGGAAATTCCCTGCAGAAACTCCATTCGCGAATTTTAAAAATCCGAGATAGGCAAAATGTTGCTCTCGAAGAGTACATCAATTTAAAAAAAAAGTTTCTCTCTAGGCCCAATAGGACCCGACTTTCATAGGGTCAAAGTTCACGAATTTGACATATTTCGGCCGCGACAATTCCCTATAACAGTTGCACCGAATTTCAAACCGCTCACACAGTACTTCCCATTGAGACACATGAACATGCCCCCGCAATCGTTTTCTCGTAGCTCAAATTTTGACCCCGGCGCAAGCGTCCGAAATTACGATGGGGGTCACGGAAATGGGCCAAACTTTGAGCCCCCATATCTCGGGCCCTAATTGTCCGATCGACTTGAAATTTGAAACGTGGCCTAACGGTGTTTCGGCCTTCCTCCCCATGCTCGCCAATCGCTGGTCACCATGGGGGGGGTCCGGGCCTTTTCGCCGTAATGTTAAAACAAAAACTCGCGAATATCTCCGAAACGGTTCGATAGAATGTCGCAAATTTTGGTGTGAAAGGGCTCCCTACAAACCCTCCAAATTTGGTGGTCCTAGCTTCCATAGTTTTATTATGGCGAATTTTTGAAGGTTTAAAAAATAGCCCAAAAATCGAACGGAAATTCCCTACAGAAACTCCATTCGCGAATTTTAAAAATCCGAGATAGCCAAAATGTTGCTCTCGAAGATTACATCAATTTAAAAAAAAAGTTTCTCTCTAGGACCCGACTTTCATAGGGTCAAAGTTCACGAATTTGAGACATTTCGGCCGCGACAATTTCCTATAACCGTTGCACCGAATTTCAAACCGCTCACACAGTACTTCCCATTGAGACACATCAACAATCCCCCGCAAGCGTTTTCTCGTAGCTCAATTTTTGACCCCGGCGCAAGCGTCCGAAATTTCGATGGGGGTCACGGAAATGGGCCAAACTTTGACCCCCCATACCTCGGGCCCTAATTGTCCGATCGACTTGAAATTTGAAACGTGACCTAACAGGGTTTCGGCCTTCCTCCCCATGCTCGCCAATCGCGGCTCACCATGGGGGGTCAGACGTTTTCGCCGTAATGTTAAAACAAAAACTCGCGAATATCTCCGAAACGGTTCAATAGAATGTCGCAACTTTTGATGTGAAAGGGCTCCCTCTTTTTACCTACAAACCCTCCAAATTTGGTGGTCCTAGCTTCCACAGTTTTTTTATTTCGAATTTTTGAAAGTTTAAAAAATAGCCCAAAAATCGAACGGAAATTCCCTACAGAAACTCCATTCGCGAATTTTGAAAATCCGAGATAGCCAAACCGTTGCTCTCGAAGAGTACATCAATTTAAAAAAAAAAAGTTTCTCTTTAGGCCCGAAGGTCCCGACTTTCATAGGGTCAAAGTTCACGAATTTGACACATTTCGGCCGCGACAATTCCCTATAACCGTTGCACCGAATTTCAAACCGCTCACACAGTACTTCCCATTGAGACACATGAACAATCCCCCGCAAGCGTTTTCTCGTAGCTCAATTTTTGACCCCGGCGCAAGCGTCCGAAATTTCGATGGTGCCACGGAACTGATCACGAAAATGGGCCAAACTTTGACCCCCATATCTCGGGCCCTAAATGTCCGATCGACTTGAAATTTGAAACGTGGTCTAACAGGGTTTCGGCCTTCGTCCCCATGTTCGCCAATCGCGGCTCACCATGGGGGTCCAGGCCTTTTCGCCGTAATGTTAAAACAAAAACTCGCGAATATCTCCGAAACGGTTCGATAGAATGTCGCAAATTTTGGTGTGAAAGGGCTCCCTATTTTCACCTACAAACCCTCCAAATTTGGTGGTCCTAGCTTCCATAGTTTTATTATGGCGAATTTTTGAAGGTTTAAAAAATAGCCCAAAAATCGAACGGAAATTCCCTACAGAAACTCCATTCGCGAATTTTAAAAATCCGAGATAGGCAAAATGTTGCTCTCGAAGAGTACATCAATTTAAAAAAAAAAGTTTCTCTCTAGGCCCAATAGGACCCGACTTTCATAGGGTCAAAGTTCACGAATTTGACACATTTCGGCCGCGACAATTCCCTATAACCGTTGCACCGAATTTCAAACCGCTCACACAGTACTTTCCATTGAGACACATGAACAATCCCCCGCAAGCGTTTTCTCGTAGCTCAATTTTTGACCCCGGCGCAAGCGTCCGAAATTTCGATGGGGGTCACGGAAATGGGCCAAACTTTGACCCCCCATATCTCGGGCCCTAATGGTCCGATCGACTTGAAATTTCAAACGTGGCCTCACAGGGTTTCGGCCTTCCTCCCCATACTCGCCAATCGCGGCTCACGATGGGGGGTCCTGACCTTTTCGCCGTAATGTTAAAACAAAAACTCGCGAATATCTCCGAAACGGTTCAATAGAATGTCGCAACTTTTGGTGTGAAAGGGCTCCCTCTTTTTACCTACAAACCGTCCAAATTTGGTGGTCCTAGCTTCCATAGTATTTTTATGGCGAATTTTTGAATGTTTAAAAAATAGCCCAAAAATCGAACGGAAATTCCCTACAGAAACTCCATTCGCGAATTTTGAAAATCCGAGATAGCCAAAACGTTGCTCTCGAAGAGTACATCAATTTAAAAAAAAAAAGTTTCTCTCTAGGCCCGAAGGTCCCGACTTTCATAGGGTCAAAGTTCACGAATTTGACACATTTCGGCCGCGACAATTCCCTATAACCGTTGCACCGAATTTCAAACCGCTCACACAGTACTTCCCATTGAGACACATGAACAATCCCCCGCAAGCGTTTTCTCGTAGCTCAATTTTTGACCCCGGCGCAAGCGTCCGAAATTTCGATGGGGGTCACGGAAATGGGCCAAACTTTGACCACCCATACCTCGGGCCCTAATTGTCCGATCGACTTGAAATTTGAAACGTGACCTAACAGGGTTTCGGCCTTCCTCCCCATGCTCGCCAATCGCGGCTCACCATGGGGGGTCAGACGTTTTCGCCGTAATGTTAAAACAAAAACTCGCGAATATCTCCGAAACGGTTCAATAGAATGTCGCAACTTTTGGTGTGAAAGGGCTCCCTCTTTTTACCTACAAACCCTCCAAATTTGGTGGTCCTAGCTTCCATAGTTTTTTTATTTCGAATTTTTGAAAGTTTAAAAAATAGCCCAAAAATCGAACGGAAATTCCCTACAGAAACTCCATTCGCGAATTTTGAAAATCCGAGATAGCCAAAACGTTGCTCTCGAAGAGTACATCAATTTAAAAAAAAAAGTTTCTCTTTAGGCCCGAAGGTCCCGACTTTCATAGGGTCAAAGTTCACGAATTTGACACATTTCGGCCGCGACAATTCCCTATAACCGTTGCACCGAATTTCAAACCGCTCACACAGTACTTCGCATTGAGACACATGAACAATCCCCCGCAAGCGTTTTCTCGTAGCTCAATTTTTGACCCCGGCGCAAGCGTCCGAAATTTCGATGGTGCCACGGAACTGATCACGAAAATGGGCCAAACTTTGACCCCCCATATCTCGGGCCCTAATTGTCCGATCGACTTGAAATTTGAAACGTGGCCTAACAGGGTTTCGGCCTTCGTCCCCATGTTCGCCAATCGCGGCTCACCATGGGGTTCCAGGCCTTTTCGCCGTAATGTTAAAACAAAAACTCGCGAATATCTCCGAAACGGTTCAATAGAATGTCGCAACTTTTGGTGTGAAAGGGCTCCCTATTTTCACCTACAAACCCTCCAAATTTGGTGGTCCTAGCTTCCATAGTTTTATTATGGCGAATTTTTGAAGGTTTAAAAAATAGCCCAAAAATCGAACGGAAATTCCCTACAGAAACTCCATTCGCGAATTTTAAAAATCCGAGATAGCCAAAATGTTGCTCTCGAAGAGTACATCAATTTAAAAAAAAGTTTCTCTCTAGGCCCAATAGGACCCGAATTTCATAGGGTCAAAGTTCACGAATTTGACACATTTCGGCCGCGACAATTCCCTATAACCGTTGCACCGAATTTCAAACCGCTCACACAGTATTTCCCATTGAGACACATGAACAATCCCCCGCAAGCGTTTTCTCGTAGCTCAATTTTTGACCCCGGCGCAAGCGTCCGAAATTTCGATGGGGGTCACGGAAATGGGCCAAACTTTGACCCCCATATCTCTGGGCCTAATGGTCCGATCGACTTGAAATTTCAAACGTGGCCTCACAGGGTTTCGGCCTTCCTCCCCATACTCGCCAATCGCGGCTCACCATGGGGGGTCCTGACCTTTTCGCCATAATGTTAAAACAAAAACTCGCGAATATCTCCGAACCGGTTCAATAGAATGTCGCAACTTTTGGTGTGAAAGGGCTCCCTCTTTTTACCTACAAACCGCCCAAATTTGGTGGTCCTAGCTTCCATAGTATTTTTATGGCGAATTTTTGAATGTTTAAAAAATAGCCCAAAAATCGAACGGAAATTCCCTACAGAAACTCCATTCGCGAATTTTGAAAATCCGAGATAGCCAAAACGGTTCTCTCGAAGAGTACATCAATTTAAAAAAAAAGTTTCTCTCTAGGCCCGAAGGTCCCTACTTTCATAGGGTCAAAGTTCACGAATTTGACATATTTCGGCCGCGACAATTCCCTATAACCGTTGCACCGAATTTCAAACCGCTCACACAGTACTTCCCATTGAGACACATGAACAATCACCGGCAAGCGTTTTCTCGTAGCTCAATTTTTGACCCCGGCGCAAGCGTCCGAAATTTCGATGGGGGTCACGGAAATGGGCCAAACTTTGACCCCCCATATCTCGGGCCCTAATAGTCCGATCGACTTGAAATTTCAAACGTGGCCTCAGGTTTCGGCCTTCCTCCCCATACTCGCCAGTCGCGGCTCACCATGGGGGGTCCGGGCCTTTTCCGCCGTAATGTTAAAACAAAAACTCGCGAATATCTCCGAAACGGTTCGATAGAATGTCGCAAATTTTGGTGTGAAAGGGCTCCCTATTTTTACCTACAAACCCTCCAAATTTGGTGGTCCTAGCTTCCATAGTTTTTTTATAGCGAATTTTTGAATGTTTAAAGAATAGCCCAAAAATCGAACGGAAATTCCCTACAGAAATTCCATTCGCGAATTTTAAAAATCCGAGATAGCCAAAATGTTGCTCTCGAAAGTACATCAATTTAGAAAAAAAAAGTTTCTCTCTAGGCCCAATTGGACCCGACTTTCATAGGGTCAAATTTCACGAATTTGACACATTTCGGCCGCGACAATTCCCTATAACCGTCGCACCGAATTTCAAACCGCTCACACAGTACTTTCCATTGAGACACATGAACAATCACCGGCAAGCGTTTTCTCGTAGCTCAAATTTGTCCCCGGCGCAAGCATCCGAAATTTCGATTGGGTCACGGAAATGGGCCAAAATTGACCCCCCATATCTCGGGCCCTAATTGTCCGATCGACTTGAAATTTGAAACGTGGCCTAACGGTGTTTCGGCCTTCCTCCCCATACTCGCCAATCGCGGCTCACCATGGGGGGTCCTGATCTTTTCGCCGTAATGTTAAAACAAAAACTCGCGAATATCTCCGAACCGGTTCAATAGAATGTCGCAACTTTTGGTGTGAAAGGGCTCCCTCTTTTTACCTACAAACCGTCTAAATTTGGTGGTCCTAGCTTCCATAGTATTTTTATGGCGAATTTTTGAATGTTTAAAAAATAGCCCAAAAATCGAACGGAAATTCCCTACAGAAACTCCATTCGCGAATTTTGAAAATCCGAGATAGCCAAAACGTTGCACTCGAAGAGTACATCAATTTAAAAAAAAGTTTCTCTCTAGGCCCGAAGGTCCCTACTTTCATAGGGTCAAAGTTCACGAATTTGACACATTTCGGCCGCGACAATTCCCTATAACCGTTGCACCGAGTTTCAAACCGCTCACACAGTACTTCCCATTGAGACACATGAACAATCAGCGGCAAGCGTTTTATCGTAGCTCAAATTTGACCCCGGCGCAAGCGTCCGAAATTTCGATGGGGTCACGGAAATGGGCCAAATTTTGATCCCCCATATCTCGGGCCCTAATTGTCCGATCGACTTGAAATTTGAAACGTGGCCTAACAGCGTTTCGGCCTTCCTCCCCATGCTCGCCAATCGCTGGTCACCATGGGGTTCCAGGCCTTTTCGCCGTAATATTAAAACACAAAACTCGCGAATATCTCCGAAACGGTTCGAAAGAATGTCGCAAATTTTGGTGTGAAAGGGCTCCCTCTTTTCACCTACAAACCCTCCAAATTTGGTGGTCCTAGCTTCCATAATTTTATTATGGCGAATTTTTGAAGGTTTAAAAAATAGCCCAAAAATCGAACGGAAATTCCCTACAGAAACTCCATTCGCGAATTTTAAAAATCCGAGATAGCCAAAATGTTGCTCTCGAAGAGTACATCAATTTAGAAAAAAAAAGTTTCTCTCTAGGCCCAATTGGACCCGACTTTCATAGGGTCAAAGTTCACGAATTTGACACATTTCGGCCGCGACAATTCCCTATAACCGTTGCATCGAATTTCAAACCGCTCACACAGTACTTTCCAATGAGACACATGAACAATCCCCCGCAAGCGTTTTCTCGTAGCTCAATTTTTGACCCCGTCGCAAGCGTCCGAAATTTCGATGGGGTCACGGAAATGGGCCAAACTTTGACCCCCCATATCTCGGGCCCTAATTGTCCGATCGACTTGAAATTTGAAACGTGGCCTAACGGTGTTTCGGCCTTCCTCCCCATGCTCGCCAATCGCTGGTCACCATGGGGGGTGGTCCGGGCCTTTTGGCCGTAATATTAAAACAAAAGCTCGCGAATATCTCCGAAACGGTTCAATAGAATGTCGCAAATTTTGGTGTGAAAGGGCTCCCTATTTTTACCTACAAACCCTCCAAATTTGGTGGTCCTAGCTTCCATAGTTTTTTTATGGCGAATTTTTGAATGTTTAAAGAATAGCCCAAAAATCCAACGGAAATTCCCTACAGAAATTCCATTCGCGAATTTTAAAAATCCGAGATAGCCAAAATGTTGCTCTCGAAAGTACATCAATTTAGAAAAAAAAAGTTTCTCTCTAGGCCCAATTGGACCCGACTTTCATAGGGTCAAAGTTCACGAATTTGACACATTTCGGCCGCGACAATTCCCTATAACCGTTGCATCGAATTTCAAACCGCTCACACAGTACTTCTCATTGAGACACATGAACAATCCCCCGCAAGCGTTTTCTCGTAGCTGAATTTTTGACCCCGTCGCAAGCGTCCGAAATTTCGATGGGGTCACGGAAATGGGCCAAACTTTGACCCCCCATATCTCGGGCCCTAATTGTCCGATCGACTTGAAATTTGAAACGTGGCCTAACAGGGTTTCGGCCTTCGTCCCCATGTTCGCCAATCGCGGCTCACCATGGGGTTCCAGGCCTTTTCGCCGTAATGTTAAAACAAAAACTCGCGAATATCTCCGAAACGGTTCGATAGAATGTCGCAAATTTTGGTGTGAAAGGGCTCCCTATTTTCACCTACAAACCCTCCAAATTTGGTGGTCCTAGCTTCCATAATTTTATTATGGCGAATTTTTGAAGGTTTAAAAAATAGCCCAAAACTCGAACGGAAATTCCCTACAGAAACTCCATTCGCGAATTTTAAAAATCCGAGATAGCCAAAATGTTGCTCTCGAAGAGTACATCAATTTAAAAAAAAAGTTTCTCTCTAGGACCCGACTTTCATAGGGTCAAAGTTCACGAATTTGACACATTTCGGCCGCGACAATTCCCTATAACCGTTGCACCGAATTTCAAACCGCTCATACAGTACTTTCCAATGAGACACATGAACAATCCCCCGCAAGCGTTTTCTCGTAGCTCAATTTTTGACCCCGTCGCAAGCGTCCGAAATTTCGATGGGGTCACGGAAATGGGCCAAGCTTTGACCCCCCATATCTCGGGCCCTAATTGTCCGATCGACTTGAAATTTGAAACATGGCCTAACGGTGTTTCGGCCTTCCTCCCCATGCTCGCCAATCGCTGGTCACCATGGGGGGTGGTCCGGGCCTTTTGGCCGTAGTATTAAAACAAAAACTCGCGAATATCTCCGAAACGGTTCGATAGAATGTCGCAAATTTTGGTGTGAAAGGGCTCCCTATTTTCACCTACAAACCCTCCAAATTTGGTGGTCCTAGCTTCCATAGTTATATTATGGCAAATTTTTGAATGTTTAAAAACTAGTCCAAAAATCGAACGGAAATTCCCTACAGAAACTCCATTCGCGAATTTTAAAAATCCGAGATAGCCAAAATGTTGCTCTCGAAGAGTTCATCAATTTAAAAAAAAAGTTTCTCTCTAGGCCCAATAGGACCCGACTTTCATAGGGTCAAAGTTCACGAATTTGACACATTTCGGCCGCGACAATTCCCTATAACCGTTGCACCGAATTTCAAACCGCTCACACAGTACTTCCCATTGACACACATGAACAATCCCCCGCAAGCGTTTTCTCGTAGCTCAATTTTTGACCCCGGCGCAAGCGTCCGAAATTTCGATGGGGGTCACGGAAATGGGCCAAACTTTGACCCCCCATATCTCTGGCCCTAATGGTCCGATCGACTTGAAATTTCAAACGTGGCCTCACAGGGTTTCGGCCTTCCTCCCCATACTCGCCAATCGCGGCTGACCATGGGGGGTCCTGACCTTTTCGCCGTAATGTTAAAACAAAAACTCGCGAATATCTCCGAACCGGTTCAATAGAATGTCGCAACTTTTGGTGTGAAAGGGCTCCCTCTTTTTACCTACAAACCGTCCAAATTTGGTGGTCCTAGCTTCCATAGTATTTTTATGGCGAATTTTTGAATGTTTAAAAAATAGCCCAAAAATCGAACGGAAATTCCCTACAGAAACTCCATTCGCGAATTTTAAAAATCCGAGATAGCCAAAATGTTGCTCTCGAAAGTACATCAATTTAGAAAAAAAAAGTTGCTCTCTAGGCCCAATTGGACCCGACTTTCATAGGGTCAAAGTTCACGAATTTGACACATTTCGGCCGCGACAATTCCCTATAACCGTTGCATCGAATTTCAAACCGCTCACACAGTACTTCCCATTGAGACACATGAACAATCACCGGCAAGCGTTTTCTCGTAGCTCAAATTTGACCCCGTCGCAAGCGTCCGAAATTTCGATGGGGTCACGGAAATGGGCCAAACTTTGACCCCCCATATCTCGGGCCCTAATTGTCCGATCGACTTGAAATTTGAAACGTGGCCTAACGGTGTTTCGGCCTTCCTCCCCATGCTCGCCAATCGCTGGTCACCATGGGGGGTGGTCCGGGCCTTTTGGCCGTAATATTAAAACAAAAACTCGCGAATATCTCCGAAACGGTTCGATAGAATGTCGCAAATTTTGGTGTGAAAGGGCTCCCTATTTTCACCTACAAACCCTCCAAATTTGGTGGTCCTAGCTTCCATAGTTATATTATGGCGAATTTTTGAATGTTTAAAAAATAGCCCAAAAATCGAACGGAAATTCCCTACAGAAACTCCATTCGCGAATTTTAAAAATCCGAGATAGCCAAAATGTTGCTCTCGAAGAGTACATCAATTTAAAAAAAAAGTTTCTCTCTAGGCCCAATAGGACCCGACTTGCATAGGGTCAAAGTTCACGAATTTGACACAATTCGGCCGCGACAATTCCCTATAACCGTTGCACCGAATTTCAAACCGCTCACACAGTACTTCCCATTGACACACATGAACAATCCCCCGCAAGCGTTTTCTCGTAGCTCAATTTTTGACCCCGGCGCAAGCGTCCGAAATTTCGATGGGGGTCACGGAAATGGGCCAAACTTTGACGCCCCTTATCTCTGGCCCTAATGGTCCGATCGACTTGAAATTTCAAACGTGGCCTCACAGGGTTTCGGCCTTCCTCCCCATACTCGCCAATCGCGGCTGACCATGGGGGGTCCTGACCTTTTCGCCGTAATGTTAAAACAAAAACTCGCGAATATCTCCGAACCGGTTCAATAGAATGTCGCAACTTTTGGTGTGAAAGGGCTCTCTCTTTTTACCTACAAACCGTCCAAATTTGGTGGTCCTAGCTTCCATAGTATTTTTATGGCGAATTTTTGAATGTTTAAAAAATAGCCCAAAAATTGAACGGAAATTCCCTACAGAAACTCCATTCGCGAATTTTAAAAATCCGAGATAGCCAAAATGTTGCTCTCGAAAGTACATCAATTTAGAAAAAAAAAGTTGCTCTCTAGGTCCAATTGGACCCGACTTTCATAGGGTCAAAGTTCACGAATTTGACACATTTCGGCCGCGACAATTCCCTATAACCGTTGCATCGAATTTCAAACCGCTCACACAGTACTTCTCATTGAGACACATGAACCATCCCCCGCAAGCGTTTTCTCGTAGCTCAATTTTTGACCCCGTCGCAAGCGTCCGAAATTTCGATGGGGTCACGGAAATGGGCCAAACTTTGACCCCCCATATCTCGGGCCCTAATTGTCCGATCGACTTGAAATTTGAAACGTGGCCTAACAGGGTTTCGGCCTTCGTCCCCATGTTCGCCAATCGCGGCTCACCATGGGGTTCGAGGCCTTTTCGCCGTAATGTTAAAACAAAAACTCGCGAATATCTCCGAAACGGTTCGATAGAATGTCGCAAATTTTGGTGTGAAAGGGCTCCCTATTTTCACCTACAAACCCTCCAAATTTGGTGGTCCTAGCTTCCATAATTTTATTATGGCGAATTTTTGAAAGTTTAAAAAATAGCCCAAAAATCGAACGGAAATTCCCTACAGAAACTCCATTCGCGAATTTTAAAAATCCGAGATAGCCAAAATGTTGCTCTCGAAGAGTACATCAATTTAAAAAAAAAGTTTCTCTCTAGGCCCGAAGGTCCCTACTTTCATAGGGTCAAAGTTCACGTATTTGACATATTTCGGCCGCGACAATTCCCTATAACCGTTGCACCGAATTTCAAACCGCTCACACAGTACTTCCCATTGAGACACATGAACAATCACCGGCAAGCGTTTTCTCGTAGCTCAAATTTGACCCCGTCGCAAGCGTCCGAAATTTCGATGGGGTCACGGAAATGGGCCAAACTTTGACCCCCCATATCTCGGGCCCTAATTGTCCGATCGACTTGAAATTTGAAACGTGGCCTAACAGGGTTTCGGCCTTCGTCCCCATGTTCGCCAATCGCGGCTCACCATGGGGTTCCAGGCCTTTTCGCCGTAATGTTAAAACAAAAACTCGCGAATATCTCCGAAACGGTTCGATAGAATGTCGCAAATTTTGGTGTGAAAGGGCTCCCTATTTTCACCTACAAACCCTCCAAATTTGGTGGTCCTAGCTTCCATAATTTTATTATGGCGAATTTTTGAAGGTTTAAAAAATAGCCCAAAACTCGAACGGAAATTCCCTACAGAAACTCCATTCGCGAATTTTAAAAATCCGAGATAGCCAAAATGTTGCTCTCGAAGAGTACATCAATTTAAAAAAAAAGTTTCTCTCTAGGACCCGACTTTCATAGGGTCAAAGTTCACGAATTTGACACATTTCGGCCGCGACAATTCCCTATAACCGTTGCACCGAATTTCAAACCGCTCACACAGTACTTTCCAATGAGACACATGAACAATCCCCCGCAAGCGTTTTCTCGTAACTCAATTTTTGACCCCGTCGCAAGCGTCCGAAATTTCGATGGGGTCACGGAAATGGGCCAAGCTTTGACCCCCCATATCTCGGGCCCTAATTGTCCGATCGACTTGAAATTTGAAACGTGGCCTAACGGTGTTTCGGCCTTCCTCCCCATGCTCGCTAATCGCTGGTCACCATGGGGGGTGGTCCGGGCCTTTTGGCCGTAATATTAAAACAAAAACTCGCGAATATCTCCGAAACGGTTCGATAGAATGTCGCAAATTTTGGTGTGAAAGGGCTCCCTATTTTCACCTACAAACCCTCCAAATTTGGTGGTCCTAGCTTCCATAGTTATATTATGGCGAATTTTTGAATGTTTAAAAAATAGCCCAAAAATCGAACGGAAATTCCCTACAGAAACTCCATTCGCGAATTTTAAAAATCCGAGATAGCCAAAATGTTGCTCTCGAAGAGTACATCAATTTAAAAAAAAAGTTTCTCTCTAGGCCCAATAGGACCCGACTTTCATAGGGTCAAAGTTCACGAATTTGACACATTTCGGCCGCGACAATTCCCTATAACCGTTGCACCGAATTTCAAACCGCTCACACAGTACTTCCCATTGACACACATGAACAATCCCCCGCAAGCGTTTTCTCGTAGCTCAATTTTTGACCCCGGCGCAAGCGTCCGAAATTTCGATGGGGGTCACGGAAATGGGCCAAACTTTGACGCCCCTTATCTCTGGCCCTAATGGTCCGATCGACTTGAAATTTCAAACGTGGCCTCACAGGGTTTCGGCCTTCCTCCCCATACTCGCGAATCGCGGCTGACCATGGGGGGTCCTGACCTTTTCGCCGTAATGTTAAAACAAAAACTCGCGAATATCTCCGAACCGGTTCAATAGAATGTCGCAACTTTTGGTGTGAAAGGGCTCTCTCTTTTTACCTACAAACCGTCCAAATTTGGTGGTCCTAGCTTCCATAGTATTTTTATGGCGAATTTTTGAATGTTTAAAAAATAGCCCAAAAATCGAACGGAAATTCCCTACAGAAACTCCATTCGCGAATTTTAAAAATCCGAGATAGCCAAAATGTTGCTCTCGAAGAGTACATCAATTTCAAAAAAAAAGTTTCTCTCTAGGTCCAATAGGACCCGACTTTCATAGGGTCAAAGTTCACGAATTTGACACATTTCGGCCGCGACAATTCCCTATAACCGTTGCACCGAATTTCAAACCGCTCACACAGTACTTCCCATTGACACACATGAACAATCCCCCGCAAGCGTTTTCTCGTAGCTCAATTTTTGACCCCGGCGCAAGCGTCCGAAATTTCGATGGGGGTCACGGAAATGGGCCAAACTTTGACCCCCCATATCTCTGGCCCTAATGGTCCGATCGACTTGAAATTTGAAACGTGGCCTAACGGTGTTTCGGCCTTCCTCCCCATGCTCGCCAATCGCGGCTCACCATGGGGGGTCCGGGCCTTTTCGCCGTAATGTTAAAACAAAAACTCGCGAATATCTCCGAAACGGTTCGATAGAATGTCGCAAATTTTGGTGTGAAAGGGCTCCCTATTTTTACCTACAAACCCTCCAAATTTGGTGGTCCTAGCTTCCATACTTTTTTTATGGCGAATTTTTGAATGTTTAAAGAATAGCCCAAAAATCGAACGGAAATTCCCTACAGAAATTCCATTCGCGAATTTTAAAAATCCGAGATAGCCAAAATGTTGCTCTCGAAAGTACATCAATTTAGAAAAAAAAAGTTGCTCTCTAGGCCCAATTGGACCCGACTTTCATAGGGTCAAAGTTCACGAATTTGACACATTTCGGCCGCGACAATTCCCTATAACCGTTGCATCGAATTTCAAACCGCTCACACAGTACTTCTCATTGAGACACATGAACAATCCCCCGCAAGCGTTTTCTCGTAGCTCAATTTTTGACCCCGTCGCAAGCGTCCGAAATTTCGATGGGGTCACGGAAATGGGCCAAACTTTGACCCCCCATATCTCGGGCCCTAATTGTCCGATCGGCTTGAAATTTGAAACGTGGCCTAACAGGGTTTCGGCCTTCGTCCCCATGTTCGCCAATCGCGGCTCACCATGGGGTTCCAGGCCTTTTCGCCGTAATGTTAAAACAAAAACTCGCGAATATCTCCGAAACGGTTCGATAGAATGTCGCAAATTTTGGTGTGAAAGGGCTCCCTATTTTCACCTACAAACCCTCCAAATTTGGTGGTCCTAGCTTCCATAATTTTATTATGGCGAATTTTTGAAGGTTTAAAAAATAGCCCAAAAATCGAACGGAAATTCCCTACAGAAACTCCATTCGCGAATTTTAAAAATCCGAGATAGCCAAAATGTTGCTCTCGAAGAGTACATCAATTTAAAAAAAATGTTTCTCTCTAGGACCCGACTTTCATAGGGTCAAAGTTCACGAATTTGACACATTTCGGCCGCGACAATTCCCTATAACCGTTGCACCGAATTTCAAACCGCTCACACAGTACTTTCCAATGAGACACATGAACAATCCCCCGCAAGCGTTTTCTCGTAGCTCAATTTTTGACCCCGTCGCAAGCGTCCGAAATTTCGATGGGGTCACGGAAATGGGCCAAACTTTGACCCCCCATATCTCTGGCCCTAATGGTCCGATCGACTTGAAATTTGAAACGTGGCCTCACAGGGTTTCGGCCTTCCTCCCCATACTCGCCAATCGCGGCTCACCATGGGGGGTCCTGACCTTTTCGCCGTAATGTTAAAACAAAAACTCGCGAATATCTCCGAACCGGTTCAATAGAATGTCGCAACTTTTGGTGTGAAAGGGCTCCCTCTTTTTACCTACAAACCGTCCAAATTTGGTGGTCCTAGCTTCCATAGTATTTTTATGGCGAATTTTTGAATGTTTAAAAAATAGCCCAAAAATCGAACGGAAATTCCCTACAGAAACTCCATTCGCGAATTTTGAAAATCCGAGATAGCCAAAACGTTGCTCTCGAAGAGTACATCAATTTAAAAAAAAAGTTTCTCTCTAGGCCCGAAGGTCCCTACTTTCATAGGGTCAAAGTTCACGAATTTGACATATTTCGGGAACGACAATTCCCTATAACCGTTGCACCGAATTTCAAACCGCTCACACAGTACTTCCCATTGAGACACATGAACAATCACCGGCAAGCGTTTTCTCGTAGCTCAATTTTTGACCCCGGCGCAAGCGTCCGAAATTTCGATGGGGGTCACGGAAATGGGCCAAACTTTGACCCCCCATATCTCGGGCCCTAATAGTCCGATCGACTTGAAATTTCAAACGTGGCCTCACAGGGTTTCGGCCTTCCTCCCCATACTCGCCAATCGCGGCTCACCATGGGGGGTCCTGACCTTTTCGCCGTAATGTTAAAACAAAAACTCGCGAATATCTCCGAACCGGTTCAATAGAATGTCGCAACTTTTGGTGTGAAAGGGCTCCCTCTTTTTACCTACAAACCGTCCAAATTTGGTGGTCCTAGCTTCCATAGTATTTTTATGGCGAATTTTTGAATGTTTAAAAAATAGCCCAAAAATCGAACGGAAATTCCCTACAGAAACTCCATTCGCGAATTTTGAAAATCCGAGATAGCCAAAACGTTGCTCTCGAAGAGTACATCAATTTAAAAAAAAGTTTCTCTCTAGGCCCGAAGGTCCCTACTTTCATAGGGTCAAAGTTCACGAATTTGACATATTTCGGCCGCGACAATTCCCTATAACCGTTGCACCGAATTTCAAACCGCTCACACAGTACTTCCCATTGAGACACATGAACAATCACCGGCAAGCGTTTTCTCGTAGCTCAATTTTTGACCCCGGCGCAAGCGTCCGAAATTTCGATGGGGGTCACGGAAATGGGCCAAACTTTGACCCCCCATATCTCGGGCCCTAATAGTCCGATCGACTTGAAATTTCAAACGTGGCCTCACAGGGTTTCGGCCTTCCTCCCCATACTCGCCAATCGCGGCTCACCATGGGGGGTCCTGACCTTTTCGCCGTAATGTTAAAACAAAAACTCGCGAATATCTCCGAACCGGTTCAATAGAATGTCGCAACTTTTGGTGTGAAAGGGCTCCCTCTT
Source organism: Stegodyphus dumicola (assembly GCF_044657685.1). NCBI lineage: Eukaryota > Metazoa > Arthropoda > Arachnida > Araneae > Eresidae > Stegodyphus > Stegodyphus dumicola. Next base: position 2,652,596 of record NC_140770.1, read on the forward strand.
TTTACCTACAAACCGTCCAAATTTGGTGCTCCTAGCTTCCATAGTATTTTTATGGCGAATTTTTGAATGTTTAAAAAATAGCCCAAAAATCGAACGGAAATTCCCTACAGAAACTCCATTCGCAAATTTTGAAAATCCGAGATAGCCAAAACGTTGCTCTCGAAGAGTACATCAATTTAAAAAAAAAGTTTCTCTCTAGGCCCGAAGGTTCCTACTTTCATAGGGTCAAAGTTCACGAATTTGACACATTTCGGCCGCGACAATTCCCTATAACCGTTGCACCGAATTTCAAACCGCTCACACAGTACTTTCCATTGAGACACATGAACAATCACCGGCAAGCGTTTTCTCGTAGCTCAAATTTGTCCCCGGCGCAAGCATCCGAAATTTCGATGGGGTCACGGAAATGGGCCAAACTTTGACCCCCCATATCTCGGGCCCTAATTGTCCGATCGACTTGAAATTTGAAACGTGGCCTAACGGTGTATCGGCCTTCCTCCCCATGCTCGCCAGTCGCGGCTCACCATGGGGGGTCCGGGCCTTTCCGCCGTAATGTTAAAACAAAAACTCGCGAATATCTCCGAAACGGTTTGATAGAATGTCGCAAATTTTGGTGTGAAACGGCTCCCTATTTTTACCTACAAACCCTCCAAATTTGGTGGTCCTAGCTTCCATAGTTTTTTTATAGCGAATTTTTGAATGTTTAAAGAATAGCCCAAAAATCGAACGGAAATTCCCTACAGAAATTCCATTCGCGAATTTTAAAAATCCGAGATAGCCAAAATGTTGCTCTCGAAAGTACATCAATTTAGAAAAAAAAAGTTTCTCTCTAGGCCCAATTGGACCCGACTTTCATAGGGTCAAATTTCACGAATTTGACACATTTCGGCCGCGACAATTCCCTATAACCGTTGCATCGAATTTCAAACCGCTCACACAGTACTTTCCAATGAGACACATGAACAATCCCCCGCAAGCGTTTTCTCGTAGCTCAATTTTTGACCCCGTCGCAAGCGTCCGAAATTTCGATGGGGTCACGGAAATGGGCCAAACTTTGACCCCCCATATCTCGGGCACTAATTGTCCGATCGACTTGAAATTTGAAACGTGGCCTAACGGTGTTTCGGCCTTCCTCCCCATGCTCGCCAATCGCTGGTCACCATGGGGGGTGCTCCGGGCCTTTTGGCCGTAATATTAAAACAAAAACTCGCGAATATCTCCGAAACGGTTCAATAGAATGTCGCAATTTTTGGTGTGAAAGGGCTCCCTATTTTTATCTACAAACCCTCCAAATTTGGTGGTCCTAGCTTCGATAGTTTTTTATGGCGAATTTTTGAATGTTTAAAGAATAGCCCAAAAATCGAACGGAAATTCCCTACAGAAATTCCATTCGCGAATTTTAAAAATCCGAGATAGCCAAAATGTTGCTCTCGAAAGTACATCAATTTAGAAAAAAAAACTTTCTCTCTAGGCCCAATTGGACCCGACTTTCATAGGGTCAAAATTCACGAATTTGACACATTTCGCCCGCGACAATTCCCTATAACCGTTGCATCGAATTTCAAACCGCTCACACAGTACTTCTCATTGAGACACATGAACGATCCCCCGCAAGCGTTTTCTCGTAGCTCAATTTTTGACCCCGTCGCAAGCGTCCGAAATTTCGATGGGGTCACGGAAATGGGCCAAACTTTGACCCCCCATATCTCGGGCCCTAATTGTCCGATCGACTTGAAATTTGAAACGTGGCCTAACAGGGTTTCGGCCTTCGTCCCCATGTTCGCCAATCGCGGCTCACCATGGGGTTCCAGGCCTTTTCGCCGTAATGTTAAAACAAAAACTCGCGAATATCTCCGAAACGGTTCGATAGAATGTCGCAAATTTTGGTGTGAAAGGGCTCCCTATTTTCACCTACAAACCCTCCAAATTTGGTGGTCCTAGCTTCCATAATTTTATTATGGCGAATTTTTGAAGGTTTAAAAAATAGCCCAAAAATCGAACGGAAATTCCCTACAGAAACTCCATTCGCGAATTTTAAAAATCCGAGATAGCCAAAATGTTGCTCTCGAAGAGTACATCAATTTAAAAAAAAAGTTTCTCTCTGGGACCCGACTTTCATAGGGTCAAAGTTCACGAATTTGACACATTTCGGCCGCGACAATTCCCTATAACCGTTGCACCGAATTTCAAACCGCTCAGACAGTACTTCCCATTGAGACACATGAACAATCCCCCGCAAGCGTTTTCTCGTAGCTCAATTTTTGACCCCGGCGCAAGCGTCCGAAATTTCGATGGGGTCACGGAAATGGGCCAAACTTTGACACCCCATATCTCGGGCCCTAATTGTCCGATCGACTTGAAATTTGAAACGTGGCCTAACGGTGTTTCGGCCTTCGTCCCCATGCTCGCCAATCGCTGGTCACCATGGGGGGTGGTCCGGGCCTTTTGGCCGTAATATTAAAACAAAAACTCGCGAATATCTCCGAAACGGTTCGATAGAATGTCGCAAATTTTGGTGTGAAAGGGCTCCCTATTTTCACCTACAAACTCTCCAAATTTGGTGGTCCTAGCTTCCATAGTTTTATTATGGCGAATTTTTGAAAGTTTAAAAAATAGCCCAAAAATCGAACGGAAATTCCCTACAGAAACTCCATTCGCGAGTTTTAAAAATCCGAGATAGCCAAAATGTTGCTCTCGAAGAGTACATCAATTTAAAAAAAAGTTTCTCTCTAGGCCCAATAGGACCCGACTTTCATAGGGTCAAAGTTCACGAATTTGACACATTTCGGCCGCGACAATTCCCTATAACCGTTGCACCGAATTTCAAACCGCTCACACAGTATTTCCCATTGAGACACATGAACAATCACCCGCAAGCGTTTTCTCGTAGCTCAATTTTTGACCCCGGCGCAAGCGTCCGAAATTTCGATGGGGGTCACGGAAATGGGCCAAACTTTGACCCCCATATCTCTGGCCCTAATGGTCCGATCGACTTGAAATTTCAAACGTGGCCTCACAAGTTTTCGGCCTTCCTCCCCATACTCGCCAATCGCGGCTCACCATGGGGGGTCCTGACCTTTTCGCCATAATGTTAAAACAAAAACTCGCGAATATCTCCGAACCGGTTCAATAGAATGTCGCAACTTTTGGTGTGAAAGGGCTCCCTCTTTTTACCTACAAACCGTCCAAATTTGGTGGTCCTAGCTTCCATAGTATTTTTATGGCGAATTTTTGAATGTTTAAAAAATAGCCCAAAAATCGAACGGAAATTCCCTACAGAAGCTCCATTCGCGAATTTTGAAAATCCGAGATAGCCAAAATGTTGCTCTCGAAGAGTACATCAATTTAAAAAAAAAGTTTCTCTCTAGGCCCAATAGGACCCGACTTTCATAGGGTCAAAGTTCACAAATTTGACACATTTCGGCCGCGACAATTCCCTATAACCGTTGCACCGAATTTCAAACCGCTCACACAGTATTTCCCATTGAGACACATGAACAATCCCCCGCAAGCGTTTTCTCGTAGCTCAATTTTTGACCCCGGCGCAAGCGTCCGAAATTTCGATGGGGGTCACGGAAATGGGCCAAACTTTGACCCCCATATCTCTGGCCCTAATGGTCCGATCGACTTGAAATTTCAAACGTGGCCTCACAGGGTTTCGGCCTTCCTCCCCATACTCGCCAATCGCGGCTCACCATGGGGGGTCCTGACCTTTTCGCCATAATGTTAAAACAAAAACTCGCGAATATCTCCGAACCGGTTCAATAGAATGTCGCAACTTTTGGTGTGAAAGGGCTCCCTCTTTTTACCTACAAACCGTCCAAATTTGGTGGTCCTAGCTTCCATAGTATTTTTATGGCGAATTTTTGAATGTTTAAAAAATAGCCCAAAAATCGAACGGAAATTCCCTACAGAAGCTCCATTCGCGAATTTTGAAAATCCGAGATAGCCAAAACGTTGCTCTCGGAGAGTACATCAATTTAAAAAAAAAGTTTCTCTCTAGGCCCGAAGGTCCCTACTTTCATAGGGTCAAAGTTCACGAATTTGACATATTTCGGCCGCGACAATTCCCTATAACCGTTGCACCGAATTTCAAACCGCTCACACAGTACTTCCCATTGAGACACATGAACAATCACCGGCAAGCGTTTTCTCGTAGCTCAAATTTGACCCCGGCGCAAGCGTCCGGAATTTCGATGGGGTCACGGAAATGGGCCAAAATTTGACCCCCCATATCTCGGGCCCTAATTGTCCGATCGACTTGAAATTTGAAACGTGGCCTAACAGGGTTTCGGCCTTCCTCCCCATGCTCGCCAATCGCGGCTCACCATGGGGGGTCAGGGCCTTTTCGCCGTAATGTTAAAACAAAAACTCGCGAATATTACCGAAACGGTTCGATAGAATGTCGCAAATTTTGGTGTGAAAGGGCTCCCTCTTTTTACCTACAAACCGTCCAAATTTGGTGGTCCTAGCTTCCATAGTATTTTTATGGCGAATTTTTGAATGTTTAAAAAATAGCCCAAAAATCGAACGGAAATTCCCTACAGAAACTCCATTCGCGAATTTTGAAAATCCGAGATAGCCAAAACGTTGCTCTCGAAGAGTACATCAATTTAAAAAAAAAGTTTCTCTCTAGGCCCGAAGGTCCCGACTTTCATAGGGTCAAAGTTCACGAATTTGACACATTTCGGCTGCGACAATTCCCTATAACCGTTGCAAAGAATTTCAAACCGCTCACACAGTACTTCCCATTGAGACACATGAACAATCCCCCGCAAGCGTTTTCTCGTAGCTCAATTTTTGACCCCGGCGCAAGCGTCCGAAATTTCGATGGTGTCACGGAAATGATCACGAAAATGGGCCAAACTTTGACCCCCCATATCTCGGGCCCTAATTGTCCGATCGACTTGAAATTTGAAACGTGGCCTAACAGGGTTTCGGCCTTCGTCCCCATGTTCGCCAATCGCGGCTCACCATGGGGGTCCAGGCCTTTTCGCCGTAATGTTAAAACAAAAACTCGCGAATATCTCCGAAACGGTTCGATAGAATGTCGCAAATTTTGGTGTGAAAGGGCTCCCTATTTTCACCTACAAACCCTCCAAAATTGGTGGTCCTAGCTTCCATAGTTTTATTATGGCGAATTTTTGAAGGTTTAAAAAATAGCCCAAAAATCGAACGGAAATTCCCTACAGAAACTCCATTCGCGAATTTTAAAAATCCGAGATAGCCAAAATGTTGCTCTCGAAGAGTACATCAATTTAAAATAAAGTTTCTCTCTAGGACCCGACTTTCATAGGGTCAAAGTTCACGAATTTGACACATTTCGGCCGCGACAATTCCCTATAACCGTTGCACCGAATTTCAAACCGCTCAGACAGTACTTCCCATTGAGACACATGAACAATCACCGGCAAGCGTTTTCTCGTAGCTCAAATTTGACCCCGGCGCAAGCGTCCGAAATTTCGATGGGGTCACGGAAATGGGCCAAACTTTGACCCCCCATATCTCGGGCCCTAATTGTCCGATCGACTTGAAATTTGAAACGTGGCCTAACAGGGTTTCGGCCTTCCTCCCCATGCTCGCCAATCGCGGCTCACCATGGGGGGTCCGGGCCTTTTGGCCGTAATATTAAAACAAAAACTCGCGAATATCTCCGAAACGGTTCGCTAGAATATCGCAAATTTTGGTGTGAAAGGGCTCCCTATTTTTACCTACACACCCTCCAAATTTGGTGGTCCTAGCTTCCATAGTTTTTTATGGCGAATTTTTGAAGGTTTAAAAAATAGCCCAAAAATCGAACGGAAATTCCCTACAGAAACTCCATTCGCGAATTTTAAAAATCCGAGATAGCCAAAATGTTGCTCTCGAAGAGTACATCAATTTAAAATAAAGTTTCTCTCTGGGACCCGACTTTCATAGGGTCAAAGTTCACGAATTTGACACATTTCGGCCGCGACAATTCCCTATAACCGTTGCACCGAATTTCAAACCGCTCAGACAGTACTTCCCATTGAGACACATGAACAATCCCCCGCAAGCGTTTTCTCGTAGCTCAATTTTTGACCCCGGCGCAAGCGTCCGAAATTTCGATGGGGTCACGGAAATGGGCCAAACTTTGACACCCCATATCTCGGGCCCTAATTGTCCGATCGACTTGAAATTTGAAACGTGGCCTAACGGTGTTTCGGCCTTCGTCCCCATGCTCGCCAATCGCTGGTCACCATGGGGGGGGGTCCGGGCGTTTTGGCCGTAATATTAAAACAAAAACTCGCGAATATCTCCGAAACGGTTCGCTAGAATATCGCAAATTTTGGTGTGAAAGGGCTCCCTATTTTTACCTACACACCCTCCAAATTTGGTGGTCCTAGCTTCCATAGTTTTTTATGGCGAATTTTTGAAGGTTTAAAAAATACCCCAAAAATCGAACGGAAATTCCCTACAGAAACTCCATTCGCGAATTTTGAAAATCCGAGATAGCCAAAACGTTGCTCTCGAAGAGTACATCAATTTAAAAAAAAAGTTTCTCTCTAGGCCCGAAGGTCCCGACTTTCATAGGGTCAAAGTTCACGAATTTGACACATTTCGGCTGCGACAATTCCCTATAACCGTTGCACCGAATTTCAAACCGCTCACACAGTACTTCCCATTGAGACACATGAACAATCCCCCGCAAGCGTTTTCTCGTAGCTCAATTTTTGACCCCGGCGCAAGCGTCCGAAATTTCGATGGGGGTCACGGAAATGGGCCAATCCCTGACCCCCCATATCTCGGGCCCTAATTGTCCGATCGACTTGAAATTTGAAACGTGGCCTAACGGTGTTTCGGCCTTCGTCCCCATGCTCGCCAATCGCTGGTCACCATGGGGGGGGTCCGGGCGTTTTGGCCGTAATATTAAAACAAAAACTCGCGAATATCTCCGAAACGGTTCGCTAGAATATCGCAAATTTTGGTGTGAAAGGGCTCCCTATTTTTACCTACACACCCTCCAAATTTGGTGGTCCTAGCTTCCATAGTTTTTTATGGCGAATTTTTGAAGGTTTAAAAAATAGCCCAAAAATCCAACGGAAATTCCCTACAGAAACTCCATTCGCGAATTTTAAAAATCCGAGATAGCCAAAATGTTGCTCTCGAAGAGTACATCAATTTAAAATAAAGTTTCTCTCTGCGACCCGACTTTCATAGGGTCAAAGTTCACGAATTTGACACATTTCGGCCGCGACAATTCCCTATAACCGTTGCACCGAATTTCAAACCGCTCACACAGTACTTCCCATTGAGACACATGAACAATCCCCCGCAAGCGTTTTCTCGTAGCTCAATTTTTGACCCCGGCGCAAGCGTCCGAAATTTCGATGGGGGTCACGGAAATGGGCCAAACTTTGACCCCCCATATCTCGGGCCCTAATTGTCCGATCGACTTGAAATTTCAAACGTGGCCTAACAGGGTTTCGGCCTTCCTCCCCATGCTCGCCAATCGCGGCTCACCATGGGGGGTCCTGACCTTTTCGCCGTAATGTTAAAACAAAAACTCGCGAATATCTCCGAACCGGTTCAATAGAATGTCGCAACTTTTGGTGTGAAAGGGCTCCCTATTTTTACCTACAAACCGTCCAAATTTGGTGGTCCTAGCTTCCATAGTTTTATTATGGCGAATTTTTGAAGGTTTAAAAAATAGCCCAAAAATCGAACGGAAATTCCCTACAGAAACTCCATTCGCGAATTTTAAAAATCCGAGATAGGCAAAATGTTGCTCTCGAAGAGTACATCAATTTAAAAAAAAAGTTTCTCTCTAGGCCCGAAGGTCCCGACTTTCATAGGGTCAAAGTTCACGAATTTGACACATTTCGGCCGCGACAATTCCCTATAACCGTTGCACCGAATTTCAAACCGCTCACACAGTACTTCCCATTGAGACACATGAACAATCCCCCGCAAGCGGTTTCTCGTAGCTCAATTTTTGACCCCGGCGCAAGCGTCCGAAATTTCGATGGTGTGACGGAAATGATCACGAAAATGGGCCAAACTTTGACCCCCCATATCTCGGGCCCTAATTGTCCGATCGACTTGAAATTTGAAACGTGGCCTAACAGGGTTTCGGCCTTCGTCCCCATGTTCGCCAATCGCGGCTCACCATGGGGGTCCAGGCCATTTCGCCGTAATGTTAAAACAAAAACCCGCGAATATCTCCGAAACGGTTCGATAGAATGTCGCAAATTTTGGTGTGAAAGGGCTCCCTATATTCACCTACAAACCCTCCAAATTTGGTGGTCCTAGCCTCCATAGTTTTATTATGGCGAATTTTTGAAGGTTTAAAAAATAGCCCAAAAATCGAACGGAAATTCCCTACAGAAACTCCATTCGCGAATTTTAAAAATCGGAGATAGCCAAAATGTTGCTCTCGAAGAGTACATCAATTTAAAAAAAAAGTTTCTCTCTAGGTCCAATAGGACCCGACTTTCATAGGGTCAAATTTCACGAATTTGACACATTTCGGCCGCGACAATTCCTTATAACCGTTGCATCGAATTTCAAACCGCTCACACAGTACTTCTCATTGAGACACATGAACAATCCCCCGCAAGCGTTTTCTCGTAGCTCAATTTTTGACCCCGGCGGAAGCGTCCGAAATTTCGATGGGGGTTACGGAAATGGGCCAATCCTTGACCCCCCATATCTCGGGCCCTAATTGTCCGATCGACTTGAAATTTGAAACGTGGCCTAACAGGGTTTCGGCCTTCGTCCCCATGTTCGCCAATCGCGGCTCACCATGGGGGTCCAGGCCATTTCGCCGTAATGTTAAAACAAAAACTCGCGAATATCTCCGAAACGGTTCGATAGAATGTCATAAATTTTGGTGTGAAAGGGCTCCCTATTTTCACCTACAAACCCTCCAAATTTGGTGGTCCTAGCTTCCATAGTTTTATTATGGCGAATTTTTGAAGGTTTAAAAAATAGCCCAAAAATCGAACGGAAATTCCCTACAGAAATTCCATTCGCGAATTTTAAAAATCCGAGATAGCCAAAATGTTTCTCTCGAAGAGTACATCAATTTAGAAAAAAAAGTTTCTCTCTAGGCCCAATTGGACCCGACTTTCATAGGGTCAAAGTTCACGAATTTGACACATTTCGGCCGCGACAATTCCCTATAACCGTTGCATCGAATTTCAAACCGCTCACACAGTACTTCCCATTGAGACACATGAACAATCACCGGCAAGCGTTTTCTCGTAGCTCAAATTTGACCCCAGCGCAAGCGTCCGAAATTTCGATGGGGTCACGGAAATGGGCCAAATTTTGACCCCCCATATCTCGGGCCCTAATTTCCCGATTGACTTAAAATTTGAAACGTGGCCTAACAGGGTTTCGGCCTTCCTCCCCATTCTCGCCAATCGCGGCTCACCATGGGGGGTTCGGGCCTTTTCGCCGTAATGTTAAAACAAAAACTCGCGAATATCTCCGAAACGGTTCGATAGAATGTCGCAAATTTTGGTGTGAAAGGGCTCCCTATTTTCACCTACAAACCCTCCAAATTTGGTGGTCCTAGCTTCCATAGTATTTTTATGGCGAATTTTTGAATGTTTAAAAAATAGCCCAAAAATCGAACGGAAATTCCCTACAGAAACTCCATTCGCGAATTTTGAAAATCCGAGATAGCCAAAACGTTGCTCTCGAAGAGTACATCAATTTAAAAAAAAAGTTTCTCTCTAGGCCCGAAGGTCCCTACTTTCATAGGGTCAAAGTTCACGAATTTGACACATTTCGGCCGCGACAATTCCCTATAACCGTTGCACCGAATTTCAAACCGCTCACACAGTACTTCCCATTGAGACACATGAACAATCCCCCGCAAGCGTTTTCTCGTAGCTCAATTTTTGACCCCGGCGCAAGCGTCCGAAATTTCGATGGGGTCACGGAAATGGGCCAAACTTTGACCCCCCATATCTCGGGCCCTAATTGTCCGATCGACTTGAAATTTGAAACGTGGCCTAACGCTGTTTCGGCCTTCCTCCCCATGCTCGCCAATCGCTGGTCACCATGGGGGGGTCTGGGCCTTTTGGCCGTAATTTTAAAACAAAAACTCGCGAATATCTCCGAAACGGTTCGATAGAATGTCGCAACTTTTGGTGTGAAAGGGCTCCCTCTTTTTACCTACAAACAGTCCAAATTTGGTGGTCCTAGCTTCCATAGTATTTTTATGGCGAATTTTTGAATGTTTAAAAAATAGCCCAAAAATCGAACGGAAATTCCCTACAGAAACTCCATTCGCGAATTTTGAAAATCCGAGATAGCCAAAACGTTGCTCTCGAAGAGTACATCAATTTAAAAAAAAAGTTTCTCTCTAGGCCCGAAGGTCCCTACTTTCATAGGGTCAAAGTTCACGAATTTGACACATTTCGGCCGCGACAATTCCCTATAACCGTTGCACCGAATTTCAAACCGCTCACACAGTACTTCCCATTGAGACACATGAACAATCCCCGCAAGCGTTTTCTCGTAGCTCAAATTTTGACCCCGGCGCAAGCGTCCGAAATTTCGATGGTCTCACGGAAATGATCACGAAAATGGGCCAAACTTTGACCCCCCATATCTCGAGCCGTAATTGTCCGATCGACTTGAAATTTGAAACGTGGCCTAACAGGGTTTCGGCCTTCGTCCCCATGTTCGCCAATCGCGGCTCACCATGGGGGTTCAGGCCTTTTCGCCGTAATGTTAAAACAAAAACTCGCGAATATCTCCGAAACGGTTCGATAGAATGTCGCAAATTTTGGTGTGAAAGGGCTCCCTATTTTCACCTACAAACCCTCCAAATTTGGTGGTCCTAGCTTCCATAGTTTTTTTATGGCGAATTTTTGAATGTTTAAAGAATAGCCCAAAAATCGAACGGAAATTCCCTACAGAAATTCCATTCGCGAATTTTAAAAATCCGAGATAGCCAAAATGTTGCTCTCGAAGAGTACATCAATTTAGAAAAAAAAAGTTTCACTCTAGGCCCAATTGGACCCGACTTTCATAGGATCAAAGTTCACGAATTTGACACATTTCGGCCGCGACAATTCCCTATAACCGTTGCATCGAATTTCAAACCGCTCACACAGTACTTCTCATTGAGACACATGAACAATCCCCCGCAAGCGTTTTCTCGTAGCTCAATTTTTGACCCCGGCGCAAGCGTCCGAAATTTCGATGGGGGTCACGGAAATGGGCCAAACTTTGACCCCCATATCTCGGGCCCTAATTGTCCGATCGACTTGAACTTTCAAACGTGGCCTAACAGGGTTTCGTCCTTCCTCCCCATGCTCGCCAATCGCGGCTCACCATGGGGAGTCCAGACCTTTTCGCCGTAATGTTAAACCAAAAACTCGCGAATATCTCCGAAACGGTTCAATAGAATGTCGCAAATTTTGGTGTGAAAGGGCTCCCTCTTTTTACCTACAAACCGTCCGAATTTGGTGGTCCTAGCTTCCATTGTGTTTTTATGGCGAATTTTTGAAAGTTTAAAAAATAGCCCAAAAATCGAACGGAAATTTTCTACAGAAACTCCATTCGCGAATTTTGAAAATCCGAGATAGCCAAAACGTTGCTCTCGAAGAGTACATCAATTTAAAAAAAAAGTTTCTCTCTAGGCCCGAAGGTCCCGACTTTCATAGGGTCAAAGTTCACGAATTTGACACATTTCGGCCGCGACAATTCCCTATAACCGTTGCACCGAATTTCAAACCGCTCACACAGTACTTCCCATTGAGACACATGAACAATCCCCCGCAAGCGTTTTCTCGTAGCTCAATTTTTGACCCCGGCGCAAGCGTCCGAAATTTCGATGGTGTCACGGAAATGATCACGAAAATGGGCCAAACTTTGACCCCCCATATCTCGGGCCATAATTGTCCGATCGACTTGAAATTTGAAACGTGGCCTAACAGGGTTTCGGCCTTCGTCCCCATGTTCGCCAATCGCGGCTCACCATGGGGGTTCAGGCCATTTCGCCGTAATGTTAAAACAAAAACTCGCGAATATCTCCGAAACGGTTCGATAGAATGTCGCAAATTTTGGTGTGAAAGGGCTCCCTATTTTCACCTACAAACCCTCCAAATTTGGTGGTCCTACCTTCCATAGTTTTATTATGGCGAATTTTTGAAGGTTTAAAAAATAGCCCAAAAATCGAACGGAAATTCCCTACAGAAACTCCATTCGCGAATTTTAAAAATCCGAGATAGCCAAAATGTTGCTCTCGAAGAGTACATCAATTTAAAAAAGAAAGTTTCTCTCTAGGACCCGACTTTCATAGGGTCAAAGTTCACGAATTTGACACATTTCGGCCGCGACAATTCCCTATAACCGTTGCACCGAATTTCAAACCGCTCACACAGTACTTCCCATTGAGACACATGAACAATCCCCCGCAAGCGTTTTCTCGTAGCTCAATTTTTGACCCCGGCGCAAGCGTCCGAAATTTCGATGGGGTCACGGAAATGGGCCAAACTTTGACCCCCCATATCTCGGTCCCTAATTGTCCGATCGACTTGAAATTTGAAACGTGGCCTAACGGTGTTTCGGCCTTCCTCCCCATGCTCGCCAATCGCTGGTCACCATGGGGGGGGGTCTGGGCCTTTTGGCCGTAATGTTAAAACAAAAACTCGCGAATATCTCCGAAACGGTTCGATAGAATGTCGCAACTTTTGGTGTGAAAGGGCTCCCTCTTTTTACCTACAAACCGTCCAAATTTGGTGGTCCTAGCTTCCATAGTATTTTTATGGCGAATTTTTGAATGTTTAAAAAATAGCCCAAAAATCGAACGGAAATTCCCTACAGAAACTCCATTCGCGAATTTTGAAAATCCGAGATAGCCAAAACGTTGCTCTCGAAGAGTACATCAATTTAAAAAAAAAGTTTCTCTCTAGGCCCGAAGGTCCCGACTTTCATAGGGTCAAAGTTCACGAATTTCACACATTTCGGCCGCGACAATTCCCTATAACCGTTGCATCGAATTTCAAACCGCTCACACAGTACTTCTCATTGAGACACATGAACAATCCCCCGCAAGCGTTTTCTCGTAGCTCAATTTTTGACCCCGGCGCAAGCGTCCGAAATTTCGATGGGGGTCACGGAAATGGGCCAAACTTTGACCCCCCATATCTCGGGCCCTAATTGTCCGATCGGCTTGAACTTTCAAACGTGGCCTAACAGGGTTTCGTCCTTCCTCCCCATGCTCGCCAATCGCGGCTCACCATGGGGAGTCCAGACCTTTTCGCCGTAATGTTAAACCAAAAACTCGCGAATATCTCTGAAACGGTTCAATAGAATGTCGCAACTTTTGGTGTGAAAGGGCTCCCTCTTTTTACCTACAAACCGTCCGACTTTGGTGGTCCTAGCTTCCATAGTATTTTTATGGCGAATTTTTGAAAGTTTAAAAAATAGCCCAAAAATCGAACGGAAATTCCCTACAGAAACTCCATTCGCGAATTTTGAAAATCCGAGATAGCCAAAACGTTGCTCTCGAAGAGTACATCAATTTAAAAAAAAAGTTTCTCTCTAGGCCCGAAGGTCCCGACTTTCATAGGGTCAAAGTTCACGAATTTGACACATTTCGGCCGCGACAATTCCCTATAACCGTTGCACCGAATTTCAAACCGCTCACACAGTACTTCCCATTGAGACACATGAACAATCCCCCGCAAGCGTTTTCTCGTAGCTCAATTGCCCTCAGGGGCTCACTTTTGTGAGTACGGGTGTGGCAATCCCGAGGTACCCTAGCCCTTCAGGGGATCATCTTCTTGGTGAGACGGGTGTCACGATCCTGGAGCCCCAGTGATCTATCCTCTTTTCCGTCTCCTCTCCTCTTGGCTGGATCTTTTTCCCTTCCCTTCTCCCTTGTGGTTTCTCTCTACGGAGTTTGGGGCTTGTCACGAGAGGCTGGAACAGACCTTGTCTCTAGTTCTCGAGTGGCGAGAAAACTGCCCACGTGTTTGCCGTGCGTGGAGACCCGTGTCGCTGGAAAGGAGGGTCCTGGTAGTTGAGGGGCGAGGTACTGTCCCCAACACACTGCTTTGGCCTCTGCTTCAGCTAAACGGGAGGCACCTTAGTCGTCCTCACGGGTGTCAATCGGCTGGTCACTAGTCCTTGTGTCAGTGGCTTGGGGTCAAGCTCTCGGGAGTACCTGCTTTCGGGAAAGCCGACTGTGGGGCTTCAGTTTGCGTATAGGTCCGGCTAGCCCTAACACAGGAATCTGTGTTCCCTTGTTGGGCTCCGTGGTGGGCGGGGCCGTCGGACCCGAATCTTTTCTTATTTCAATATGGCTAATTCCCAAATTTTTCTGATCAAAGACTTCGAAGTCACTCCAGTCTCTCAACCTAGTTCTGAAACGTCTACTACTAAACCAGTCACTCAACCTAGCTCTGAACCACCTACTAATAAACCAATCATTCAACCTAGTTCTGAAAAGTCTACTACTAAACCAGTCACTCAACCTAGTTCTGAAAATTCTGCAAAAAAATTACGGACAGATGCAAATAAAAAAAATCATCACAATAGTCCCCGTTTCCTAGTCATCTCTAGTCCTTCTGGCGAAATGCATAAGATGTCTCCTTTCGTAATAAATAAATACATCCAGTCTTGTATTGGTGAGCCGAGAAACATAAAGCGTCTCCGCTCCGGAGACTTGCTTATTGATACAAACTCAGCCACCCAGTCTGCTTCTTTACTTCAGATTACTAAACTTGGGCAAGCGAATGTCACTGTAACAGCACATAAGACACTGAATTATTGTCGTGGCGTAATATCGGAATTCGACCTTCTGTACGTTCCTGAAGAAGAGATCGCTTCCGAGCTATCCGACCAAAATGTCTGCGGTGCTAGGCGGATCAAGATGCGTAAGGAAGGTAAGTTGATCGATACGAAACACGTGATCCTTACCTTCAACACGCCTGATCTGCCTAAGAATATTAAGGCCGGATATTTAAATTGTCCTGTAAGACCTTATATTCCCAACCCTATGCGATGCTTCCAATGCCAGCGTTTCGGCCATTCTAAGACGTCTTGTCGTGGCAGCCTCACATGCGCCCGATGCTCACAGATTGGCCACGATTCGGAAAATTGTACCGCTGCGCCTTCGTGTATAAATTGCAAGGGTCAGCACCCAGCATTTTCACGCCTCTGCCCAAAATGGAAATCCGAAAAAGAAGTACAGACTCTTAAAGTTACCAGGAACATCTCGTATGCTGAAGCCAGAAAACTAGTTCAAAGCACACAGCTCCAATCAAACAAATCTTATGCCAGTGCAGTTAAAACAACACGTAGCATTGCCACCCAAACATCAATAGGCACGCAGACTAAACCAAATAAAATCCAACCAACCACATCCACCAAGAAAACGGAAAATGCAACTGATTTAATACAAAAAAAAAGAAACAGTCATTCAAAGTAAACCTAAAATTGAAAGTCACAAAATAATTAATAAAAATAGAAGTCCCAGCAATAGCTCTTTTGACGAAATGATTTCTGAATCTGCGGATTCAGACACTATGGAAGTAGAGGAGGGTCTAGAATTTCCCAGGCATCTACTTCCACGAAAAACCAAACAAGAGCACAGAAAGAACAAAAACCAGACATAATGGCCACCCTCGTCTCATGGAACTGTCGCGGTTTCCACCGAAATTTGCTCGACATCAAAGCCATAATTAATGCTTATCATCCTGTATGCTTCGCAGTACAGGAAACAAATCTAAAACCAGAACAACAGGCAAAACTTCGGAGGTTTTCCTTCGTCAGGAAAGATAACCTTGCAGGTGAGCGTGCCAGTGGAGGTGTAGGTCTCCTCACCTCACTGGATTATCCCTCAAATGTGCTTTCTTTGACGACATCCCTCCAAGTTGTCGCTACTCAAACAAATTTTGATTTTGTTGTTACAGTCGTTTCTCTGTATTTGCCTCCAAATGAGCATATTGATCAGCAAGATTTAAATGGTCTTTTAGAGCAGCTGCCTGAGCCTTTCATCATAATAGGAGATTTTAACGGCCATAGTCCGCTCTGGGGTAGTAAGGATACTAATTGCCGAGGAAGACAAATTGAGCAGATGATCGAAGATCATAGCCTTTGTCTCCTCAATAATGGGCAAGATACTTACTTCCATGAGCCTTCAAAAACATTCCATGCTCTCGACCTTGCCATCTGTTCACCATCTCTGTTGCCTTTTTGCACTTTTAATGTGGGTAAAGATCTTTACAACAGTGATCATTATCCCATTCTTGTGTCTCTTGCACGAAGAGGAGCAAACCCCATGTCGAGATCCCCTCGATTCATACTGGACAGGGCAGACTGGGAACTCTTCTCTTCCATTGCAGAGCTCACAGATGAAATGGTAGAAGATGCGCATATCGATGACGCTGTTGAAGCTGTTACTAATACTATTATTCAGGCAGCTATGCTTTCGATTCATAGAACATCAGGAAAACTACTAAAATATTCAAAACCATGGTGGAATCGCGACTGTCATGAAGCACTGAAAAAACAGAAAAAAGCATGGGGTATTTTTCGTAGATATCCTACTCTGCGAAACCTCATAGCCTTTAAAAGAGCCAAAGCAAATGCACGAAAAGTAAGAAGGCAGAGCCAGAGGGATTCCTGGATTTCATATGTGTCGTCAATAACATCCTCCACGCCTAGCAAGCGGGTTTGGGAAAGAGTTCAAAAAGCATGCGGCATATATAAAGACCACTCACTTTCCTTTTTGGAAAAAGATGGCCGAGTGATTAGCTCCATAGAAGAAATTGCGAATACTATTGGTGAGACATTTGCTTCCGTTTCTTCCAGCAGAAACTATACACCTGCATTTCTTTCTATGAAGCAGCACTCTGAAATAAATCCCATCGCATTCAACTCTTCCAAATCTGAGCCTTACAATAGAGACTTTACTATGCTTGAATTAAGGAGTGCTTTATTGCAGACACATAGGTCTTCTCCGGGTCTTGATGGAGTGAATTATGAAATGCTAAAGCATCTGTCCTGTAAGTCACTGAATGCCCTTCTCACACTTTGCAATAGAGTGTGGAAGGAGCGTACATTTCCCAGTGCATGGAGGAGAGCTGTTGTCATTCCTATTCCTAAGCCAGGGAAAGATCCAAGGAATCCCTCCAACTATCGGCCAATTGCCCTTACGAGTTGCCTCTGCAAACTGTTTGAAAAGATGGTAAACAGCCGCCTAGTCTACTTCTTGGAAAAGAATGATATTATATCGCCTTATCAGAGTGGTTTTCGAAAGGGAAGAACAACTGTAGATAACATGCTCCTCTTAGAGACATCTATTCGAAAAGCATTTGTAAGAAGAAGCCACCTTGTCTCGATCTTCTTCGACATTGAAAAAGCTTATGATAAGGCATGGAGATACGGTATACTCCGGGATCTTCACGAGAGTGGCTTGCGCGGCAACCTACCAATTTTCATTCAAAATTTCTTGAACACTAGAACTTTTCAAGTAAGAATTGGCTCTGTTTTTTCGGATGTTTTTGAACAGGAAGAGGGTGTGCCTCAAGGCTGTGTGCTCAGTGTAACCCTGTTTAGTTTAAAAATAAATTCTGTACTAAAAGAACTTCCTCCCACCATCTTGGGATCTCTATATGTTGATGATCTGCAGATTAGCTGTCGAGGAGCAGACATGAGATATGTAGAGAGGCAACTGCAGATGGCTCTGATTAAGATCCAAGAATGGTCAGACAAACAGGGATTTACATTTTCGAAACAGAAAACTGTCTGCGTGCACTTTTGTAGGAAGCGAGGTCTCCATCCTGAACCTGAGTTATACTTGAATGGTACAATTATTCCAGTTGCGCCTGAAGTAAAATTTTTAGGAGTGACGTTCGACCGAAAATTGACTTTCCTTTCTCATGTTTTAAACCTGAGAAAGAAGTGTCTAAAAACACTAAATATTTTAAAAGTGTTGGCGAACACCTCCTGGGGTGCAGAGCGTTGCTCCATGCTTCGCATTTACAGAGCGCTTATCCGCTCTAAACTGGACTATGGCTCAGTTGTTTATGGATCCGCTCGCTCATCTGTTTTGTTAAAACTGGATCCTGTTCACCATCAAGGTCTGCGGATTTGTTCAGGAGCTTTCAGGACTTCTCCTGTGCAGAGGCTATATGTTGACTGTAACGAACCATCACTTTATCTGAGGCGTGAGCAATTGTCCCTTTTGCAATATTTTAATACTCTATCTCAACCTGAACATCCCAATAAGCTGTGCTTACTTGATAATGAGTGTAACACATTATTTGAAACACGTCCATCCTGTGTTCCTACTTTCCCTTTAAGAGTTCGCCCTGTCATTGAGGAACTCTCCCTCTCTGATATGCACCCCCAAGCAGTACAGAATTTTGAAATTCCACCTTGGGAAAATTCACGGATCCAGCTTCTTGATGTTTTTAAACATCACGTAAAGGCGAGCACTAACGAGATCGTTTACAGACAAATTTTCGCTGAGCACAGGCACAAATATAGCAGTTATTATCCGATATACACAGATGGATCAAAGTCAAATGATCATGTGGGGATGGCTTTTGTATTTGAAAATTACATAGAGGGCAGATGCCTGCACCATGCTTTCTCTGTCCTAACATCTGAACTAACTGCAATATATTATGCTCTTTTGTACATCTCAAAGCTCTGCCACAAAAAGTTCATAGTTTACACAGACTCGTATAGTGCTCTTAAATCCTTGGAAGCTTTTCCCAACGCTCAGAATCCTGTGGTAGTGGATGTTCTCAAAATTCATAGAAATTTAATGATACGAGGATATGAAATCCTGTACTGCTGGGTTCCCGGGCATACGGGAATAAAGGGAAACGAGCTTGCAGACATCGCGGCAAAATCTGCTGTCGAACTGTCCAGTCGCCTTATCCCTTTTAGAGACATCTGCTGTGTCATCAAGGGAAAGATACGAAAAAAATGGCAGCAAATTTGGGATGTTCAGCATCACAACAAGTTGAGAAACATCAAACCTAGAATTGAGCATTGGGATTTTGCTGGAAATCGTAAAGAGGACGCTCTTTTGACTCGACTCAGAATTGGTCATACCAGAGTTACACATAGCTATCTTCTTAAAGCTGAAAATGAGCCTGTTTGTTTTAATTGTAATGTTTGTTTATCTGTTCGTCATATTTTAATTGAGTGTCCATGTTTTAATAGTCTTCGCCAGAAATATTTTAATAGCTGTGACTTACCTCTCGACCGTTTAATCGGAAGAGAGGTTAATTCTAATTTATTTTATTATTTAAAAGAGATTGGGTTTTATTACCAAATGTAATTTGTTTTGAAGACTGTGTCTTGAATGTTAATATGTGCTTTTAACTTCTTTTTATATGACTTCATCCTCTGGATTTGGTACATTTATCTACTTGTTTTTATTTATTGAATTTTAATGTCATCAATTGTAATCATCTCATCTTTTGTTTGGCGCGTCATAATCATCTCTGGTTTTTGCGCCATAATCACTCACTCACTCGTAGCTCAATTTTTGACCCCGGCGCAAGCGTCCGAAATTTCGATGGTGTCACGGAAATGATCACGAAAATGGGCCAAACTTTGACCCCCCATATCTCGGGCCCTAATTGTCCGATCGACTTGAAATTTGAAACGTGGCCTAACAGGGTTTCGGCCTTCGTCCCCATGTTCGCCAATCGCGGCTCACCATGGGGGTTCAGGCCATTTCGCCGTAATGTTAAAACAAAAACTCGCGAATATCTCCGAAACGGTTCGATAGAATGTCGCAAATTTTGGTGTGAAAGGGCTCCCTATTTTCACCTACAAACCCTCCAAATTTGGTGGTCCTACCTTCCATAGTTTTATTATGGCGAATTTTTGAAGGTTTAAAAAATAGCCCAAAAATCGAACGGAAATTCCCTACAGAAACTCCATTCGCGAATTTTAAAAATCCGAGATAGCCAAAATGTTGCTCTCGAAGAGTACATCAATTTAAAAAAGAAAGTTTCTCTCTAGGACCCGACTTTCATAGGGACAAAGTTCACGAATTTGACACATTTCGGCCGCGACAATTCCCTATAACCGTTGCACCGAATTTCAAACCGCTCACACAGTGCTTCCCATTGAGACACATGAACAATCCCCCGCAAGCGTTTACTCGTAGCTCAATTTTTGACCCCGGCGCAAGCGTCCGAAATTTCGATGGGGGTCACGGAAATGGGCCAAACTTTGACCCCCCATATCTCGGTCCCTAATTGTCCGATCGACTTGAAATTTGAAACGTGGCCTAACGGTGTTTCGGCCTTCCTCCCCATGCTCGCCAATCGCTGGTCACCATGGGGGGGGGTCTGGGCCTTTTGGCCGTAATTTTAAAACAAAAATTTGCGAATATCTCCGAAACGGTTCGACAGAATGTCGCAAATTTTGGTGTGAAAGGGCTCCCTATTTTCACCTACAAACCCTCCAAATTTGGTGGTCCTAGCTTCCATAGTTTTATTATGGCGAATTTTTGAAGGTTTAAAAAATAGCCCAAAAATCGAACGGAAATTCCCTACAGAAACTCCATTCGCGAATTTTAAAAATCCGAGATAGCCAAAATGTTGCTCTCGAAGAGTACATCAATTTAGAAAAAAAAAGTTTCTCTCTAGGCCCAATTGGACCCGACTTTCATAGGGTCAAAGTTCACGAATTTGACACAATTCGGCCGCGACAATTCCCTATAACCGTTGCACCGAATTTCAAACCGCTCACACAGTACTTCCCATTGAGACACATGAACAATCCCCCGCAAGCGTTTTCTCGTAGCTCAATTTTTGACCCCGGCGCAAGCGTCCGAAATTTCGATGGGGTCACGGAAATGGGCCAAACTTTGACCCCCCATATCTCTGTCCCTAATTGTCCGATCGACTTGAAATTTGAAACGTGGCCTAACGGTGTTTCGGCCTTCCTCCCCATGCTCGCCAATCGCTGGTCACCATGGGGGGGTCTGGGCCTTTTGGCCGTAATGTTAAAACAAAAACTCGCGAATATCTCCGAAACGGTTCGATAGAATGTCGCAACTTTTGGTGTGAAAGGGCTCCCTCTTTTTACCTACAAACCGTCCAAATTTGGTGGTCCTAGCTTCCATAGTATTTTTATGGCGAATTTTTGAATGTTTAAAAAATAGCCCAAAAATCGAACGGAAATTCCCTACAGAAACTCCATTCGCGAATTTTGAAAATCCGAGATAATCAAAACGTTGCTCTCGAAGAGTACATCAATTTAAAAAAAAAGTTTCTCTCTAGGCCCGAAGGTCCCGACTTTCATAGGGTCAAAGTTCACGAATTTGACACATTTCGGCCGCGACAATTCCCTATAACCGTTGCACCGAATTTCAAACCGCTCACACAGTGCTTCCCATTGAGACACATGAACAATCCCCCGCAAGCGTATTCTCGTAGCTCAATTTTTGACCCCGGCGCAAGTGTCCGAAATTTCGATGGTGTCACGGAAATGATCACGAAAATGGGCCAAACTTTGACCCCCCATATCTCGGGCCCTAATTGTCCGATCGACTTGAAATTTGAAACGTGGCCTAACAGGGTTTCGGCCTTCGTCCCCATGTTCGCCAATCGCGGCTCACCACGGGGGGTCCGGGCCTTTTCGCCGTAATGTTAAAACAAAAACTCGCGAATATCTCCGAAACGGTTCGATAGAATGTCGCAAATTTTGGTGTGAAAGGGCTCCCTATTTTTGCCTACAAACCCTCCAAATTTGGTGGTCCTAGCTTCCATACTTTTTTTATGGCGAATTTTTGAATGTTTAAAGAATAGCCCAAAAATCGAACGGAAATTCCCTACAGAAATTCCATTCGCGAATTTTAAAAATCCGAGATAGCCAAAATGTTGCTCTCGAAGAGTACATCAATTTAGAAAAAAAAAGTTTCTCTCTAGGCCCAATTGGACCCGACTTTCATACAATCAAATTTCACGAATTTGACACATTTCGGCCGCGACAATTCCCTATAACCGTTGCATCGAATTTCAAACCGCTCACACAGTACTTCTCATTGAGACACATGAACAATCCCCCGCAAGCGTTTTCTCGTAGCTCAATTTTTGACCCCGGCGCAAGCGTCCGAAATTTCGATGGGGGTCACGGAAATGGGCCAAACTTTGACCCCCCATATCTCGGGCCCTAATTGTCCGATCGACTTGAACTTTCAAACGTGGCCTAACAGGGTTTCGTCCTTCCTCCCCATGCTCGCCAATCGCGGCTCACCATGGGGAGTCCAGACCTTTTCGATGTAATGTTAAACCAAAAACTCGCGAATATCTCCGAAACGGTTCAATAGAATGTCGCAACTTTTGGTGTGAAAGGGCTCCCTATTTTTACCTACAAACCGTCCAAATTTGGTGGTCCTAGCTTCCATAGTATTTTTATGGCGAATTTTTGAAAGTTTAAAAAATAGCCCAAAAATCGAACGGAAATTCCCTACAGAAACTCCATTCGCGAATTTTGAAAATCCGAGATAGCCAAAACGTTGCTCTCGAAGAGTACATCAATTTAAAAAAAAAGTTTCTCTCTAGGCCCGAAGGTCCCGACTTTCATAGGGTCAAAGTTCACGAATTTGACACATTTCGGCCGCGACAATTTCCTATAACCGTTGCACCGAATTTCAAACCGCTCACACAGTACTTCCCATTGAGACACATGAATAATCCCCCGCAAGCGTTTTCTCGTAGCTCAATTTTTGACCCCGGCGCAAGCGTCCGAAATTTCGATGGTGTCACGGAAATGATCACGAAAATGGGCCAAACTTTGACCCCCCATATCTCGGGCCCTAATTGTCCGATCGACTTGAAATTTGAAACGTGGCCCAACAGGGTTTCGGCCTTCGTCCCCATGTTCGCCAATCGCGGCTCACCATGGGGGTTCAGGCCATTTCGCCGTAATGTTAAAACAAAAACTCGCGAATATCTCCGAAACGGTTCGATAGAATGTCGCAAATTTTGGTGTGAAAGGGCTCCCTATTTTCACCTACAAACCCTCCAAATTTGGTGGTCCTACCTTCCATAGTTTTATTATGGCGAATTTTTGAAGGTTTAAAAAATAGCCCAAAAATCGAACGGAAATTCCCTACAGAAACTCCATTCGCGAATTTTAAAAATCCGAGATAGCCAAAATGTTGCTCTCGAAGAGTACATCAATTTAAAAAAGAAAGTTTCTCTCTAGGACCCGACTTTCATAGGGTCAAAGTTCACGAATTTGACACATTTCGGCCGCGACAATTCCCTATAACCGTTGCACCGAATTTCAAACCGCTCACACAGTACTTCCCATTGAGACACATGAACAATCCCCCGCAAGCGTTTTCTCGTAGTTCAATTTTTGACCCCGGCGCAAGCGTCCGAAATTTCGATGGGGTCACGGAAATGGGCCAAACTTTGACCCCCCATATCTCGGTCCCTAATTGTCCGATCGACTTGAAATTTGAAACGTGGCCTAACGGTGTTTCGGCCTTCCTCCCCATGCTCGCCAATCGCTGGTCACCATGGGGGGGTCTGACCTTTTCGCCGTAATGTTAAAACAAAAACTCGCGAATATCTCCGAAACGGTTCGATAGAATGTCGCAAATTTTGGTGTGAAAGGGCTCCCTATTTTCACCTACAAACCCTCCAAATTTGGTGGTCCTAGCTTCCATAGTTTTATTATGGCGAATTTTTGAATGTTTAAAAAATAGCCCAAAAATCGAACGGAAATTCCCTACAGAAACTCCATTCGCGAATTTTAAAAATCCGAGATAGCCAAAATGTTGCTCTCGAAGAGTACATCAATTTAGAAAAAAAAAGTTTCTCTCTAGGCCCAATTGGACCCGACTTTCATAGGGTCAAAGTTCACGAATTTGACACATTTCGGCCGCGACAATTCCCTATAGCCGTTGCATCGAATTTCAAACCGCTCACACAGTACTTCTCATTGAGACACATAAACAATCCCCCGCAAGCGTTTTCTCGTATCTCAGTTTTTGACCCCGGCGCAAGCGTCCGAAATTTCGATGGGGTCACGGAAATAGGCCAAACTTTGACCCCCCATATCTCGGGCCCTAATTGTCCGATCGACTTGAAATTTGAAACGTGGCCTAACGGTGTTTCGGACTTCGTCCCCATGCTCTCCAATCGCTGGTCACCATGGGGGGGTCTGGGCCTTTTGGCCGTAATTTTAAAACAAAAACTCGCGAATATCTCCGAAACGGTTCGACAGAATGTCCAAATTTTGGTGTGAAAGGGCTCCCTATTTTCACCTACAAACCCTCCAAATTTGGTGGTCCTAGCTTCCATAGTTTTATTATGGCGAATTTTTGAAGGTTTAAAAAACAGCACAAAATTCGAACGGAAATTCCCTACAGAAACTCCATTCGCGAATTTTAAAAATCCGAGATAGCCAAAATGTTGCTCTCGAAGAGTACATCAATTTAGAAAAAAAAAGTTTCTCTCTAGGCCCAATTGGACCCGACTTTCATAGGGTCAAAGTTCACGAATTTGACACAATTCGGCCGCGACAATTCCCTATAACCGTTGCACCGAATTTCAAACCGCTCACACAGTACTTCCCATTGAGACACATGAACAATCCCCCGCAAGCGTTTTCTCGTAGCTCAATTTTTGACCCCGGCGCTTGCGTCCGAAATTTCGATGGTGTCACGGAAATGATCACGAAAATGGGCCAAACTTTGACCCCCCATATCTCGGGCCCTAATTGTCCGATCGACTTGAAATTTGAAACGTGGCCTAACAGGGTTTCGGCTTTCGCCCCATGTACGCCAATCGCGGCTCCCCATGGGGGTTCAGGCCATTTCGCCGTAATGTTAAAACAAAAACTCGCGAATATCTCCGAAACGGTTCGATAGAATGTCGCAAATTTTGGTGTGAAAGGGCTCCCTATTTTCACCTACAAACCCTCCAAATTTGGTGGTCCTACCTTCCATAGTTTTATTATGGCGAATTTTTGAAGGTTTAAAAAATAGCCCAAAAATCGAACGGAAATTCCCTACAGAAACTCCATTCGCGAATTTTAAAAATCCGAGATAGCCAAAATGTTGCTCTCGAAGAGTACATCAATTTAAAAAGGAAAGTTTCTCTCTAGGACCCGACTTTCATAGGGTCAAAGTTCACGAATTTGACACATTTCGGCCGCGACAATTCCCTATAACCGTTGCACCGAATTTCAAACCGCTCACACAGTACTTCCCATTGAGACACATGAACAATCCCCCGCAAGCGTTTTCTCGTAGCTCAATTTTTGACCCCGGCGCAAGCGTCCGAAATTTGGATGGGGTCACGGAAATGGGCCAAACTTTGACCCCCCATATCTCGGTCCCTAATTGTCCGATCGACTTGAAATTTGAAACGTGGCCTAACGGTGTTTCGGCCTTCCTCCCCATGCTCGCCAATCGCTGGTCACCATGGGGGGGTCTGGGCCTTTTGCCGTAATGTTAAAACAAAAACTCGCGAATATCTCCGAAACGGTTCGATAGAATGTCGCAACGTTTGGTGTGAAAGGGCTCCCTCTTTTTACCTACAAACCGTCCAAATTTGGTGGTCCTAGCTTCCATAGTATTTTTATGGCGAATTTTTGAATGTTTAAAAAATAGCCGAAAAATCGAACGGAAATTCCCTACAGAAACTCCATTCGCGAATTTTGAAAATCCGAGATAGCCAAAACGTTGCTCTCGAAGAGTACATCAATTTAAAAAAAAAGTTTCTCTCTAGGCCCGAAGGTCCCTACTTTCATAGGGTCAAAGTTCACGAATTTGACACATTTCGGCCGCGACAATTCCCTATAACCGTTGCACCGAATTTCAAACCGCTCACACAGTACTTCCCATTGAGACACATGAACAATCACCGGCAAGCGTTTTCTCGTAGCTCAAATTTGACCCCGGCGCAAGCGTCCGAAATTTCGATGGGGTCACGGAAATGGGCCAAACTTTGACCCCCCATATCTCGGGCCCTAATTGTCCGATCGACTTGAAATATGAAACGTGGCCTAACAGGGTTTCGGCCTTCCTCCCCATGCTCGCCAATCGCTGGTCACCATGGGGGGGTCTGGGCCTTTTGGCCGTAATTTTAAAACAAAAACTCGCGAATATCTCCGAAACGGTTCGACAGAATGTCGCAAGTTTTGGTGTGAAAGGGCTCCCTATTTTCACCTACAAACCCTCCAAATTTGGTGGTCCTAGCTTCCATAGTTTTATTATGGCGAATTTTTGAAGGTTTAAAAAATAGCCCAAAAATCGAACGGAAATTCCCTACAGAAACTCCATTCGCGAATTTTAAAAATCCGAGATAGCCAAAATGTTGCTCTCGAAGAGTACATCAATTTAGAAAAAAAAAGTTTCTCTCTAGGCCCAATTGGACCCGACTTTCATAGGGTCAAAGTTCACGAATTTGACACAATTCGGCCGCGACAATTCCCTATAACCGTTGCACCGAATTTCAAACCGCTCACACAGTACTTCCCATTGAGACACATGAACAATCCCCCGCAAGCGTTTTCTCGTAGCTCAATTTTTGACCCCGGCGCAAGCGTCCGAAATTTCGATGGTGTCACGGAAATGATCACGAAAATGGGCCAAATTTTGACCCCCCATATCTCGGGCCCTAATTGTCCGATCGACTTGAAATTTGAAACGTGGCCTAACAGGGTTTCGGCCTTCGTCCCCATGTTCGCCAATCGCGGCTCACCATGGGGGGTCCGGGCCTTTTCGCCGTAATGTTAAAACAAAAACTCGCGAATATCTCCGAAACGGTTCGATAGAATGTCGCAAATTTTGGTGTGAAAGGGCTCCCTATTTTTACCTACAAACCCTCCAAATTTGGTGGTCCTAGCTTCCATAGTTTTTTTATGGCGAATTTTTGAATGTTTAAAGAATAGCCCAAAAATCGAACGGAAATTCCCTACAGAAATTCCATTCGCGAATTTTAAAAATCCGAGATAGCCAAAATGTTGCTCTCGAAGAGTACATCAATTTAGAAAAAAAAAGTTTCTCTCTAGGCCCAATTGGACCCGACTTTCATAGGGTCAAAGTTCACGAATTTGACACATTTCGGCCGCGACAATTCCCTATAACCGTTGCATCGAATTTCAAACCGCTCACACAGTACTTCTCATTGAGACACATGAACAATCCCCCGCAAGCGTTTTCTCGTATCTCAATTTTTGACCCCGGCGCAAGCGTCCGAAATTTCGATGGGGTCACGGAAATGGGCCAAACTTTGACCCCCCATATCTCGGGCCCTAATTGTCCGATCGACTTGAAATTTGAAACGTGGCCTAACGGTGTTTCGGCCTTCGTCCCCATGCTCTCCAATCGCGGCTCACCACGGGGGGTCCGGGCCTTTTCGCCGTAATGTTAAAACAAAAACTCGCGAATATCTCCGAAACGGTTCAATAGAATGTCGCAAATTTTGGTGTGAAAGGGCTCCCTCTTTTTACCTACAAACCGTCCAAATTTGGTGGTCCTAGCTTCCATAGTATTTTTATGGCGAATTTTTGAAAGTTTAAAAAATAGCCCAAAAATCGAACGGAAATTCCCTACAGAAACTCCATTCGCGAATTTTGAAAATCCGAGATAGCCAAAACGTTGCTCTCGAAGAGTACATCAATTTAAAAAAAAGTTTCTCTCTAGGCCCGAAGGTCCCGACTTTCATAGGGTCAAAGTTCACGAATTTGACACATTTCGGCCGCGACAATTCACTATAACCGTTGCACCGAATTTCAAACCGCTCACACAGTACTTCCCATTGAGACACATGAACAATCCCCCGCAAGCGTTTTCTCGTAGCTCAATTTTTGACCCCGGCGCAAGCGTCCGAAATTTCGATGGTGTCACGGAAATGATCACGAAAATGGGCCAAACTTTGACCCCCCATATCTCGGGCCCTAATTGTCCGATCGACTTGAAATTTGAAACGTGGCCTAACAGGGTTTCGGCCTTCGTCCCCATGTACGCCAATCGCGGCTCACCATGGGGGTTCAGGCCATTTCGCCGTAATGTTAAAACAAAAACTCGCGAATATCTCCGAAACGGTTCGATAGAATGTCGCAAATTTTGGTGTGAAAGGGCTCCCTATTTTCACCTACAAACCCTCCAAATTTGGTGGTCCTACCTTCCATAGTTTTATTATGGCGAATTTTTGAAGGTTTAAAAAATAGCCCAAAAATCGAACGGAAATTCCCTACAGAAACTCCATTCGCGAATTTTAAAAATCCGAGATAGCCAAAATGTTGCTCTCGAAGAGTACATCAATTTAAAAAAGAAAGTTTCTCTCTAGGACCCGACTTTCATAGGGTCAAAGTTCACGAATTTGACACATTTCGGCCGCGACAATTCCCTATAACCGTTGCACCGAATTTCAAACCGCTCACACAGTACTTCCCATTGAGACACATGAACAATCCCCCGCAAGCGTTTTCTCGTAGCTCAATTTTTGACCCCGGCGCAAGTGTCCGAAATTTCCATGGGGTCACGGAAATGGGCCAAACTTTGACCCCCCATATCTCGGTCCCTAATTGTCCGATCGACTTGAAATTTGAAACGTGGCCTAACGGTGTTTCGGCCTTCCTCCCCATGCTCGCCAATCTCTGGTCACCATGGGGGGGGGTCTGGGCCTTTTGCCGTAATGTTAAAACAAAAACTCGCGAATATCTCCGAAACGGTTCGATAGAATGTCGCAACGTTTGGTGTGAAAGGGCTCCCTCTTTTTACCTACAAACCGTCCAAATTTGGTGGTCCTAGCTTCCATAGTATTTTTATGGCGAATTTTTGAATGTTTAAAAAATAGCCGAAAAATCGAACGGAAATTCCCTACAGAAACTCCATTCGCGAATTTTGAAAATCCGAGATAGCCAAAACGTTGCTCTCGAAGAGTACATCAATTTAAAAAAAAAGTTTCTCTCTAGGCCCGAAGGTCCCTACTTTCATAGGGTCAAAGTTCACGAATTTGACACATTTCGGCCGCGACAATTCCCTATAACCGTTGCACCGAATTTCAAACCGCTCACACAGTACTTCCCATTGAGACACATGAACAATCACCGGCAAGCGTTTTCTCGTAGCTCAAATTTGACCCCGGCGCAAGCGTCCGAAATTTCGATGGGGTCACGGAAATGGGCCAAACTTTGACCCCCCATATCTCGGGCCCTAATTGTCCGATCGACTTGAAATATGAAACGTGGCCTAACAGGGTTTCGGCCTTCCTCCCCATGCTCGCCAATCGCTGGTCACCATGGGGGGGTCTGGGCCTTTTGGCCGTAATTTTAAAACAAAAACTCGCGAATATCTCCGAAACGGTTCGACAGAATGTCGCAAATTTTGGTGTGAAAGGGCTCCCTATTTTCACCTACAAACCCTCCAAATTTGGTGGTCCTAGCTTCCATAGTTTTATTATGGCGAATTTTTGAAGGTTTAAAAAATAGCCCAAAAATCGAACGGAAATTCCCTACAGAAACTCCATTCGCGAATTTTAAAAATCCGAGATAGCCAAAATGTTGCTCTCGAAGAGTACATCAATTTAGAAAAGAAAAGTTTCTCTCTAGGCCCAATTGGACCCGACTTTCATAGGGTCAAAGTTCACGAATTCGACACAATTCGGCCGCGACAATTCCCTATAACCGTTGCACCGAATTTCAAACCGCTCACACAGTACTTCCCATTGAGACACATGAACAATCCCCCGCAAGCGTTTTCTCGTAGCTCAATTTTTGACCCCGGCGCAAGCGTCCGAAATTTCGATGGTGTCACGGAAATGATCACGAAAATGGGCCAAATTTTGACCCCCCATATCTCGGGCCCTAATTGTCCGATCGACTTGAAATTTGAAACGTGGCCTAACAGGGTTTCGGCCTTCGTCCCCATGTTCGCCAATCGCGGCTCACCATGGGGTGTCCGGGCCTTTTCGCCGTAATGTTAAAACAAAAACTCGCGAATATCTCCGAAACGGTTCGATAGAATGTCGCAAATTTTGGTGTGAAAGGGCTCCCTATTTTTATCTACAAACCCTCCAAATTTGGTGGTCCTAGCTTCCATAGTTTTTTTATGGCGAATTTTTGAATGTTTAAAGAATAGCCCAAAAATCGAACGGAAATTCCCTACAGAAATTCCATTCGCGAATTTTAAAAATCCGAGATAGCCAAAATGTTGCTCTCGAAGAGTACATCAATTTAGAAAAAAAAAAGTTTCTCTCTAGGCCCAATTGGACCCGACTTTCATAGGGTCAAAGTTCACGAATTTGACACATTTCGGCCGCGACAATTCCCTATAACCGTTGCATCGAATTTCAAACCGCTCACACAGTACTTCTCATTGAGACACATGAACAATCCCCCGCAAGCGTTTTCTCGTATCTCAATTTTTGACCCCGGCGCAAGCGTCCGAAATTTCGATGGGGTCACGGAAATGGGCCAAACTTTGACCCCCCATATCTCGGGCCCTAATTGTCCGATGGACTTGAAATTTGAAACGTGGCCCTAACGGTGTTTCGGCCTTCGTCCCCATGCTCTCCAATCGCGGCTCACCACGGGGGGTCCGGGCCTTTTCGCCGTAATGTTAAAACAAAAACTCGCGAATATCTCCGAAACGGTTCAATAGAATGTCGCAAATTTTGGTGTGAAAGGGCTCCCTCTTTTTACCTACAAACCGTCCAAATTTGGTGGTCCTAGCTTCCATAGTATTTTTATGGCGAATTTTTGAAAGTTTAAAAAATAGCCCAAAAATCGAACGGAAATTCCCTACAGAAACTCCATTCGCGAATTTTGAAAATCCGAGATAGCCAAAACGTTGCTCTCGAAGAGTACATCAATTTAAAAAAAAGTTTCTCTCTAGGCCCGAAGGTCTCGACTTTCATAGGGTCAAAGTTCACGAATTTGACACATTTCGGCCGCGACAATTCCCTATAACCGTTGCACCGAATTTCAAACCGCTCACACAGTACTTCCCATTGAGACACTTGAACAATCCCCCGCAAGCGTTTTCTCGTAGCTCAATTTTTGACCCCGGCGCAAGCGTCCGAAATTTCGATGGTGTCACGGAAATGATCACGAAAATGGGCCAAACTTTGACCCCCCATATCTCGGGCCCTAATTGTCCGATCGACTTGAAATTTGAAACGTGGCCTAACAGGGTTTCGGCCTTCGTCCCCATGTACGCCAATCGCGGCTAACCATGGGGGTTCAGGCCATTTCGCCGTAATGTTAAAACAAAAACTCGCGAATATCTCCGAAACGGTTCGATAGAATGTCGCAACGTTTGGTGTGAAAGGGCTCCCTCTTTTTACCTACAAACCGTCCAAATTTGGTGGTCCTAGCTTCCATAGTATTTTTATGGCGAATTTTTGAATGTTTAAAAAATAGCCGAAAAATCGAACGGAAATTCCCTACAGAAACTCCATTCGCGAATTTTGAAAATCCGAGATAGCCAAAACGTTGCTCTCGAAGAGTACATCAATTTAAAAAAAAGTTTCTCTCTAGGCCCGAAGGTCCCTACTTTCATAGGGTCAAAGTTCACGAATTTGACACATTTCGGCCGCGACAATTCCCTATAACCGTTGCACCGAATTTCAAACCGCTCACACAGTACTTCCCATTGAGACACATGAACAATCACCGGCAAGCGTTTTCTCGTAGCTCAAATTTGACCCCGGCGCAAGCGTCCGAAATTTCGATGGGGGTCACGGAAATGGGCCAAACTTTGACCCCCCATATCTCGGGCCCTAATTGTCCGATCGACTTGAAATATGAAACGTGGCCTAACAGGGTTTCGGCCTTCCTCCCCATGCTCGCCAATCGCTGGTCACCATGGGGGGGTCTGGGCCTTTTGGCCGTAATTTTAAAACAAAAACTCGCGAATATCTCCGAAACGGTTCGACAGAATGTCGCAAATTTTGGTGTGAAAGGGCTCCCTATTTTCACCTACAAACCCTTCAAATTTGGTGGTCCTAGCTTCCATAGTTTTATTATGGCGAATTTTTGAAGGTTTAAAAAATAGCCCAAAAATCGAACGGAAATTCCCTACAGAAACTCCATTCGCGAATTTTAAAAATCCGAGATAGCCAAAATGTTGCTCTCGAAGAGTACATCAATTTAGAAAAAAAAAGTTTCTCTCTAGGCCCAATGGGACCCGACTTTCATAGGGTCAAAGTTCACGAATTTGACACAATTCGGCCGCGACAATTCCCTATAACCGTTGCACCGAATTTCAAACCGCTCACACAGTACTTCCCATTGAGACACATGAACAATCCCCCGCAAGCGTTTTCTCGTATCTCAATTTTTGACCCCGGCGCAAGCGTCCGAAATTTCGATGGGGTCACGGAAATGGGCCAAACTTTGACCCCCCATATCTCGGGCCCTAATTGTCCGATGGACTTGAAATTTGAAACGTGGCCCTAACGGTGTTTCGGCCTTCGTCCCCATGCTCTCCAATCGCGGCTCACTACGGGGGGTCCGGGCCTTTTCGCCGTAATGTTAAAACAAAAACTCGCGAATATCTCCGAAACGGTTCAATAGAATGTCGCAAATTTTGGTGTGAAAGGGCTCCCTCTTTTTACCTACAAACCGTCCAAATTTGGTGGTCCTAGCTTCCATAGTATTTTTATGGCGAATTTTTGAAAGTTTAAAAAATAGCCCAAAAATCGAACGGAAATTCCCTACAGAAACTCCATTCGCGAATTTTGAAAATCCGAGATAGCCAAAACGTTGCTCTCGAAGAGTACATCAATTTAAAAAAAAGTTTCTCTCTAGGCCCGAAGGTCTCGACTTTCATAGGGTCAAAGTTCACGAATTTGACACATTTCGGCCGCGACAATTCCCTATAACCGTTGCACCGAATTTCAAACCGCTCACACAGTACTTCCCATTGAGACACATGAACAATCCCCCGCAAGCGTTTTCTCGTAGCTCAATTTTTGACCCCGGCGCAAGCGTCCGAAATTTCCATGGGGTCACGGAAATGGGCCAAACTTTGACCCCCATATCTCGGGCCCTAATTGTCCGATCGACTTGAAATTTGAAACGTGGCCTAACAGGGTTTCGGCCTTCGTCCCCATGTTCGCCAATCGCGGCTCACCATGGGGGGTCCGGGCCTTTTCGCCGTAATGTTAAAACAAAAACTCGCGAATATCTCCGAAACGGTTCGATAGAATGTCGCAAATTTTGGTGTGAAAGGGCTCCCTATTTTTACCTACAAACCCTCCAATTTTGGTGGTCCTAGCTTCCATAGTTTTTTTATGGCGAATTTTTGAATGTTTAAAGAATAGCCCAAAAATCGAACGGAAATTCCCTACAGAAATTCCATTCGCGAATTTTAAAAATCCGAGATAGCCAAAATGTTGCTCTCGAAGAGTACATCAATTTAGAAAAAAAAAGTTTCTCTCTAGGCCCAATTGGACCCGACTTTCATAGGGTCAATGTTCACGAATTTGACACATTTCGGCCGCGACAATTCCCTATAACCGTTGCATCGAATTTCAAACCGCTCACACAGTACTTCTCATTGAGACACATGAACAATCCCCCGCAAGCGTTTTCTCGTATCTCAATTTTTGACCCCGGCGCAAGCGTCCGAAATTTCGATGGGGTCACGGAAATGGGCCAAACTTTGACCCCCCATATCTCGGGCCCTAATTGTCCGATCGACTTGAAATTTGAAACGTGGCCTAACGGTGTTTCGGCCTTCGTCCCCATGCTCTCCAATCGCTGGTCACCATGGGGGGGTCTGGGCCTTTTGGCCGTAATTTTAAAACAAAAACTCGCGAATATCTCCGAAACGGTTCGACAGAATGTCGCAAATTTTGGTGTGAAAGGGCTCCCTATTTTCACCTACAAACCCTCCAAATTTGGTGGTCCTAGCTTCCATAGTTTTATTATGGATAATTTTTGAAGGTTTAAAAAATAGCCCAAAAATCGAACGGAAATTCCCTACAGAAACTCCATTCGCGAATTTTAAAAATCCGAGATAGCCAAAATGTTGCTCTCGAAGAGTACATCAATTTAGAAAAAAAAAGTTTCTCTCTAGGCCCAATTGGACCCGACTTTCATAGGGTCAAAGTTCACGAATTTGACACAATTCGGCCGCGACAATTCCCTATAACCGTTGCACCGAATTTCAAACCGCTCACACAGTACTTCCCATTGAGACACATGAACAATCCCCCGCAAGCGTTTTCTCGTAGCTCAATTTTTGACCCCGGCGCAAGCGTCCGAAATTTCGATGGTGTCACGGAAATGATCACGAAAATGGGCCAAACTTTGACCCCCCATATCTCGGGCCCTAATTGTCCGATCGACTTGAAATTTGAAACGTGGCCTAACAGGGTTTCGGCCTTCGTCCCCATGTTCGCCAATCGCGGCTCACCATGGGGGGTCCGGGCCTTTTCGCCGTAATGTTAAAACAAAAACTCGCGAATATCTCCGAAACGGTTCGATAGAATGTCGCAAATTTTGGTGTGAAAGGGCTCCCTATTTTTACCTACAAACCCTCCAAATTTAGTGGTCCTAGCTTCCATAGTTTTTTTTATGGCGAATTTTTGAATGTTTAAAGAATAGCCCAAAAATCGAACGGAAATTCCCTACAGAAATTCCATTCGCGAATTTTAAAAATCCGAGATAGCCAAAATGTTGCTCTCGAAGAGTACATCAATTTAGAAAAAAAAAGTTTCTCTCTAGGCCCAATTGGACCCGACTTTCATAGGGTCAAAGTTCACGAATTTGACACATTTCGGCCGCGACAATTCCCTATAACCGTTGCACCGAATTTAAACCGCTCACACAGTACTTCCCATTGAGACACATGAACAATCCCCCGCAAGCGTTTTCTCGTAGCTCAATTTTTGACCCCTGCGCAAGCGTCCGAAATTTCGATGGGGGTCACGGAAATGGGCCAAACTTTGACCCCCCATATCTCGGGCCCTAATTGTCCGATCGACTTGAAATTTCAAACGTGGCCTCACAGGGTTTCGGCCTTCCTCCCCATACTCGCCAATCGCGGCTCACCATGGGGGGTCCTGAACTTTTCGCCGTAATTTTAAAACAAAAACTCGCGAATATCTCCGAACCGGTTCAATAGAATGTCGCAACTTCTGGTGTGAAAGGGCTCCCTCTTTTTACCTACAAACCGTCCAAATTTGGTGGTCCTAGCTTCCATAGTATTTTTATGGCGAATTTTTGAATGTTTAAAAAATAGCCCAAAAATCGAACGGAAATTCCCTACAGAAACTCCATTCGCGAATTTTGAAAATCCGAGATAGCCAAAACGTTGCTCTCGAAGAGTACATCAATTTAAAAAAAAAGTTTCTCTCTAGGCCCGAAGGTCCCTACTTTCATAGGGTCAAAGTTCACGAATTTGACACATTTCGGCCGCGACAATTCAATATAACCGTTGCACCGAATTTCAAACCGCTCACACAGTACTTCCCATTGAGACACATGAACAATCACCGGCAAGCGTTTTCTCGTAGCTCAAATTTGACCCCGGCGCAAGCGTCCGAAATTTCGATGGGGTCACGGAAATGGGCCAAACTTTGACCCCCCATATCTCGGGCCCTAATTGTCCGATCGACCTGAAATTTGAAACGTGGCCTAACAGGGTTTCGGCCTTCCTCCCCATGCTCGCCAATCGCGGCTCACCATGGGGGGTTCGGGCCTTTTCGCCGTAATGTTAAAACAAAAACTCGCGAATATCTCCGAAACGGTTCGATAGAATGTCGCAGATTTTGGTGTGAAAGGGCTCCCTATTTTTACCTACAAACCCTCCAAATTTGGTGGTCCTAGCTTCCATAGTTTTTTTATGGCGAATTTTTGAATGTTTAAAGAATAGCCCAAAAATCGAACGGAAATTCCCTACAGAAATTCCATTCGCGAATTTTAAAAATCCGAGATAGCCAAAATGTTGCTCTCGAAGAGTACATCAATTTAGAAAAAAACGTTTCTCTCTAGGCCCTATTGGACCCGACTTTCATAGGGTCAAAGTTCACGAATTTGACACATTTCGGCCGCGACAATTCCCTATAACCGTTGCATCGAATTTCAAACCGCTCACACAGTACTTCTCATTGAGACACATGAACAATCCCCCGCAAGCGTTTTCTCGTATCTCAATTTTTGACCCCGGCGCAAGCGTCCGAAATTTCGATGGGGTCACGGAAATGGGCCAAACTTTGACCCCCCATATCTCGGGCCCTAATTGTCCGATCGACTTGAAATTTGAAACGTGGCCTAACGGTGTTTCGGCCTTCGTCCCCATGCTCTCCAATCGCTGGTCACCATGGGAGGGTCTGGGCCTTTTGGCCGTAATTTTAAAACAAAAACTCGCGAATATCTCCGAAACGGTTCGACAGAATGTCGCAAATTTTGGTGTGAAAGGGCTCCCTATTTTCACCTACAAACCCTCCAAATTTGGTGGTCCTAGCTTCCATAGTTTTATTATGGATAATTTTTGAAGGTTTAAAAAATAGCCCAAAAATCGAACGGAAATTCCCTAGAGAAACTCCATTCGCGAATTTTAAAAATCCGAGATAGCCAAAATGTTGCTCTCGAAGAGTACATCAATTTAGAAAAAAAAAGTTTCTCTCTAGGCCCAATTGGACCCGACTTTCATAGGGTCAAAGTTCACGAATTTGACACAATTCGGCCGCGACAATTCCCTATAACCGTTGCACCGAATTTCAAACCGCTCACACAGTACTTCCCATTGAGACACATGAACAATCCCCCGCAAGCGTTTTCTCGTAGCTCAATTTTTGACCCCGGCGCAAGCGTCCGAAATTTCGATGGTGTCACGGAAATGATCACGAAAATGGGCCAAACTTTGACCCCCCATATCTCGGGCCCTAATTGTCCGATCGACTTGAAATTTGAAACGTGGCCTAAGAGGGTTTCGGCCTTCGTCCCCATGTTCGCCAATCGCGGCTCACCATGGGGGGTCCGGGCCTTTTCGCCGTAATGTTAAAACAAAAACTCGCGAATATCTCCGAAACGGTTCGATAGAATGTCGCAAATTTTGGTGTGAAAGGGCTCCCTATTTTTACCTACAAACCCTCCAAATTTTGTGGTCCTAGCTTCCATAGTTTTTTTATGGCGAATTTTTGAATGTTTAAAGAATAGCCCAAAAATCGAACGGAAATTCCCTACAGAAATTCCATTCGCGAATTTTAAAAATCCGAGATAGCCAAAATGTTGCTCTCGAAGAGTACATCAATTTAGAAAAAAAAAGTTTCTCTCTAGGCCCAATTGGACCCGACTTTCATAGGGTCAAAGTTCACGAATTTGACACATTTCGGCCGCGACAATTCCCTATAACCGTTGCACCGAATTTAAACCGCTCACACAGTACTTCCCATTGAGACACATGAACAATCCCCCGCAAGCGTTTTCTCGTAGCTCAAATTTGACCCCGGCGCAAGCGTCCGAAATTTCGATGGGGTCACGGAAATGGGCCAAACTTTGACCCCTCATATCTCGGGCCCTAATTGTCCGATCGACTTGAAATTTGAAACGTGGCCTAACAGAGTTTCGGCCTTCCTCCCCATGCTCGCCAATCGCGGCTCACCATGGGGGGTTCGGGCCTTTTCGCCGTAATGTTAAAACAAAAACTCGCGAATATCTCCGAAACGGTTCGATAGAATGTCGCAGATTTTGGTGTGAAAGGGCTCCCTATTTTTACCTACAAACCCTCCAAATTTGGTGGTCCTAGCTTCCATAGTTTTTTTATGGCGAATTTTTGAATGTTTAAAGAATAGCCCAAAAATCGAACGGAAATTCCCTACAGAAATTCCATTCGCGAATTTTAAAAATCCGAGATAGCCAAAATGTTGCTCTCGAAGAGTACATCAATTTAGAAAAAAAAGTTTCTCTCTAGGCCCAATTGGACCCGACTTTCATAGGGTCAAAGTTCACGAATTTGACACATTTCGGCCGCGACAATTCCCTATAACCGTTGCATCGAATTTCAAACCGCTCACACAGTACTTCTCATTGAGACACATGAACAATCCCCCGCAAGCGTTTTCTCGTAGCTCAATTTTTGACCCCGGCGCAAGCGTCCGAAATTTCGATGGGGGTCACGGAAATGGGCCAAACTTTGACCCCCCATATCTCCGGCCCTAATTGTCCGATCGACTTGAACATTCAAACGTGGTCTAACAGGGTTTCGGCCTTCCTCCCCATACTCGCCAGTCGCGGCTCACCATGGGGGGTTCTGACCTTTTCGTCGTAATGTTAAAACAAAAACTCGCGAATATCTCCGAACCGGTTCAATAGAATGTCGCAACTTCTGGTGTGAAAGGGCTCCCTCTTTTTACCTACAAACCGTCCAAATTTGGTGGTCCTAGCTTCCATAGTATTTTTATGGCGAATTTTTGAATGTTTAAAAAATAGCCCAAAAATCGAACGGAAATTCCCTACAGAAACTCCATTCGCGAATTTTAAAAATCCGAGATAGCCAAAATGTTGCTCTCGAAGAGTACATCAATTTAAAAAAGAAAGTTTCTCTCTAGGACCCGACTTTCATAGGGTCAAAGTTCACGAATTTGACACATTTCGGCCGCGACAATTCCCTATAACCGTTGCACCGAATTTCAAACCGCTCACACAGTACTTCCCATTGAGACACATGAACAATCCCCCGCAAGCGTTTTCTCGTAGCTCAATTTTTGACCCCGGCGCAAGCGTCCGAAATTTCCATGGGGTCACGGAAATGGGCCAAACTTTGACCCCCCATATCTCGGTCCCTAATTGTCCGATCGACTTGAAATTTGAAACGTGGCCTAACGGTGTTTCGGCCTTCCTCCCCATGCTCGCCAATCTCTGGTCACCATGGGGGGGTCTGGGCCTTTTGCCGTAATGTTAAAACAAAAACTCGCGAATATCTCCGAAACGGTTCGATAGAATGTCGCAACGTTTGGTGTGAAAGGGCTCCCTCTTTTTACCTACAAACCGTCCAAATTTGGTGGTCCTAGCTTCCATAGTAATTTTATGGCGAATTTTTGAATGTTTAAAAAATAGCCGAAAAATCGAACGGAAATTCGCTACAGAAACTCCATTCGCGAATTTTGAAAATCCGAGATAGCCAAAACGTTGCTCTCGAAGAGTACATCAATTTAAAAAAAAAGTTTCTCTCTAGGCCCGAAGGTCCCTACTTTCATAGGGTCAAAGTTCACGAATTTGACACATTTCGGCCGCGACAATTCCCTATAACCGTTGCACCGAATTTCAAACCGCTCACACAGTACTTCCCATTGAGACACATGAACAATCCCCCGCAAGCGTTTTCTCGTAGCTCAATTTTTGACCCCGGCGCAAGCGTCCGAAATTTCCATGGGGTCACGGAAATGGGCCAAACTTTGACCCCCCATATCTCGGTCCCTAATTGTCCGATCGACTTGAAATTTGAAACGTGGCCTAACGGTGTTTCGGCCTTCCTCCCCATGCTCGCCAATCGCGGCTCACCATGGGGGGTTCGGGCCTTTTCGCCGTAATGTTAAAACAAAAACTCGCGAATATCTCCGAAACGGTTCGATAGAATGTCGCAGATTTTCGTGTGAAAGGGCTCCCTATTTTTACCTACAAACCCTCCAAATTTGGTGGTCCTAGCTTCCATAGTTTTTTTATGGCGAATTTTTGAATGTTTAAAGAATAGCCCAAAAATCGAACGGAAATTCCCTACAGAAATTCCATTCGCGAATTTTAAAAATCCGAGATAGCCAAAATGTTGCTCTCGAAGAGTACATCAATTTAGAAAAAAAGTTTCTCTCTAGGCCCTATTGGACCCGACTTTCATAGGGTCAAAGTTCACGAATTTGACACATTTCGGCCGCGACAATTCCCTATAACCGTTGCATCGAATTTCAAACCGCTCACACAGTACTTCTCATTGAGACACATGAACAATCCCCCGCAAGCGTTTTCTCGTAGCTCAATTTTTGACCCCGGCGCAAGCGTCCGAAATTTCGATGGGGGTCACGGAAATGGGCCAAACTTTGACCCCCCATATCTCCGGCCCTAATTGTCCGATCGACTTGAACATTCAAACGTGGTCTAACAGGGTTTCGGCCTTCCTCCCCATACTCGCCAGTCGCGGCTCACCATGGGGGGTCCTGACCTTTTCGTCGTAATGTTAAAACAAAAACTCGCGAATATCTCCGAAACGGTTCGATAGAATGTCGCAAATTTTGGTGTGAAAGGGCTCCCTATTTTCACCTACAAACCCTCCAAATTTGGTGGTCCTAGCTTCCATAGTTTTATTATGGCGAATTTTTGAAGGTTTAAAAAATAGCCCAAAAATCGAACGGAAATTCCCTACAGAAACTCCATTCGCGAATTTAAAAAATCCGAGATAGCCAAAATGTTGCTCTCGAAGAGTACATCAATTTAGAAAAAAAAAGTTTCTGTCTAGGCCCAATTGGACCCGACTTTCATAGGGTCAAAGTTCACGAATTTGACACATTTCGGCCGCGACAATTCCCTATAACTGTTGCACCGAATTTAAACCGCTCACACAGTACTTCCCATTGAGACACATGAACAATCCCCCGCAAGCGTTTTCTCGTAGCTCAATTTTTGACCCCGGCGCAAGCGTCCGAAATTTCGATGGTGTCACGGAAATGATCACGAAAATGGGCCAAACTTTGACCCCCCATATCTCGGGCCCTAATTGTCCGATCGACTTGAAATTTGAAACGTGGCCTAAGAGGGTTTCGGCCTTCGTCCCCATGTTCGCCAATCGCGGCTCACCATGGGGGGTCCGGGCCTTTTCGCCGTAATGTTAAAACAAAAACTCGCGAATATCTCCGAAACGGTTCGATAGAATGTCGCAAATTTTGGTGTGAAAGGGCTCCCTATTTTTACCTACAAACCCTCCAAATTTTGTGGTCCTAGCTTCCATAGTTTTTTTATGGCGAATTTTTGAATGTTTAAAGAATAGCCCAAAAATCGAACGGAAATTCCCTACAGAAATTCCATTCGCGAATTTTAAAAATCCGAGATAGCCAAAATGTTGCTCTCGAAGAGTACATCAATTTAGAAAAAAAAAGTTTCTCTCTAGGCCCAATTGGACCCGACTTTCATAGGGTCAAAGTTCACGAATTTGACACATTTCGGCCGCGACAATTCCCTATAACCGTTGCACCGAATTTAAACCGCTCACACAGTACTTCCCATTGAGACACATGAACAATCCCCCGCAAGCGTTTTCTCGTAGCTCAAATTTGACCCCGGCGCAAGCGTCCGAAATTTCGATGGGGTCACGGAAATGGGCCAAACTTTGACCCCTCATATCTCGGGCCCTAATTGTCCGATCGACTTGAAATTTGAAACGTGGCCTAACAGAGTTTCGGCCTTCCTCCCCATGCTCGCCAATCGCGGCTCACCATGGGGGGTTCGGGCCTTTTCGCCGTAATGTTAAAACAAAAACTCGCGAATATCTCCGAAACGGTTCGATAGAATGTCGCAGATTTTGGTGTGAAAGGGCTCCCTATTTTTACCTACAAACCCTCCAAATTTGGTGGTCCTAGCTTCCATAGTTTTTTTATGGCGAATTTTTGAATGTTTAAAGAATAGCCCAAAAATCGAACGGAAATTCCCTACAGAAATTCCATTCGCGAATTTTAAAAATCCGAGATAGCCAAAATGTTGCTCTCGAAGAGTACATCAATTTAGAAAAAAAAGTTTCTCTCTAGGCCCAATTGGACCCGACTTTCATAGGGTCAAAGTTCACGAATTTGACACATTTCGGCCGCGACAATTCCCTATAACCGTTGCATCGAATTTCAAACCGCTCACACAGTACTTCTCATTGAGACACATGAACAATCCCCCGCAAGCGTTTTCTCGTAGCTCAATTTTTGACCCCGGCGCAAGCGTCCGAAATTTCGATGGGGGTCACGGAAATGGGCCAAACTTTGACCCCCCATATCTCCGGCCCTAATTGTCCGATCGACTTGAACATTCAAACGTGGTCTAACAGGGTTTCGGCCTTCCTCCCCATACTCGCCAGTCGCGGCTCACCATGGGGGGTTCTGACCTTTTCGTCGTAATGTTAAAACAAAAACTCGCGAATATCTCCGAACCGGTTCAATAGAATGTCGCAACTTCTGGTGTGAAAGGGCTCCCTCTTTTTACCTACAAACCGTCCAAATTTGGTGGTCCTAGCTTCCATAGTATTTTTATGGCGAATTTTTGAATGTTTAAAAAATAGCCCAAAAATCGAACGGAAATTCCCTACAGAAACTCCATTCGCGAATTTTAAAAATCCGAGATAGCCAAAATGTTGCTCTCGAAGAGTACATCAATTTAAAAAAGAAAGTTTCTCTCTAGGACCCGACTTTCATAGGGTCAAAGTTCACGAA
Source organism: Stegodyphus dumicola (assembly GCF_044657685.1). NCBI lineage: Eukaryota > Metazoa > Arthropoda > Arachnida > Araneae > Eresidae > Stegodyphus > Stegodyphus dumicola. Next base: position 2,694,943 of record NC_140770.1, read on the forward strand.
TTTGACACATTTCGGCCGCGACAATTCCCTATAACCGTTGCACCGAATTTCAAACCGCTCACACAGTACTTCCCATTGAGACACATGAACAATCCCCCGCAAGCGTTTTCTCGTAGCTCAATTTTTGACCCCGGCGCAAGCGTCCGAAATTTCCATGGGGTCACGGAAATGGGCCAAACTTTGACCCCCCATATCTCGGTCCCTAATTGTCCGATCGACTTGAAATTTGAAACGTGGCCTAACGGTGTTTCGGCCTTCCTCCCCATGCTCGCCAATCTCTGGTCACCATGGGGGGGTCTGGGCCTTTTGCCGTAATGTTAAAACAAAAACTCGCGAATATCTCCGAAACGGTTCGATAGAATGTCGCAACGTTTGGTGTGAAAGGGCTCCCTCTTTTTACCTACAAACCGTCCAAATTTGGTGGTCCTAGCTTCCATAGTAATTTTATGGCGAATTTTTGAATGTTTAAAAAATAGCCGAAAAATCGAACGGAAATTCCCTACAGAAACTCCATTCGCGAATTTTGAAAATCCGAGATAGCCAAAACGTTGCTCTCGAAGAGTACATCAATTTAAAAAAAAAGTTTCTCTCTAGGCCCGAAGGTCCCTACTTTCATAGGGTCAAAGTTCACGAATTTGACACATTTCGGCCGCGACAATTCCCTATAACCGTTGCACCGAATTTCAAACCGCTCACACAGTACTTCCCATTGAGACACATGAACAATCCCCCGCAAGCGTTTTCTCGTAGCTCAATTTTTGACCCCGGCGCAAGCGTCCGAAATTTCCATGGGGTCACGGAAATGGGCCAAACTTTGACCCCCCATATCTCGGTCCCTAATTGTCCGATCGACTTGAAATTTGAAACGTGGCCTAACGGTGTTTCGGCCTTCCTCCCCATGCTCGCCAATCGCGGCTCACCATGGGGGGTTCGGGCCTTTTCGCCGAATGTTAAAACAAAAACTCGCGAATATCTCCGAAACGGTTCGATAGAATGTCGCAGATTTTCGTGTGAAAGGGCTCCCTATTTTTACCTACAAACCCTCCAAATTTGGTGGTCCTAGCTTCCATAGTTTTTTTATGGCGAATTTTTGAATGTTTAAAGAATAGCCCAAAAATCGAACGGAAATTCCCTACAGAAATTCCATTCGCGAATTTTAAAAATCCGAGATAGCCAAAATGTTGCTCTCGAAGAGTACATCAATTTAGAAAAAAAGTTTCTCTCTAGGCCCTATTGGACCCGACTTTCATAGGGTCAAAGTTCACGAATTTGACACATTTCGGCCGCGACAATTCCCTATAACCGTTGCATCGAATTTCAAACCGCTCACACAGTACTTCTCATTGAGACACATGAACAATCCCCCGCAAGCGTTTTCTCGTAGCTCAATTTTTGACCCCGGCGCAAGCGTCCGAAATTTCGATGGGGGTCACGGAAATGGGCCAAACTTTGACCCCCCATATCTCCGGCCCTAATTGTCCGATCGACTTGAACATTCAAACGTGGTCTAACAGGGTTTCGGCCTTCCTCCCCATACTCGCCAGTCGCGGCTCACCATGGGGGGTCCTGACCTTTTCGTCGTAATGTTAAAACAAAAACTCGCGAATATCTCCGAAACGGTTCGATAGAATGTCGCAAATTTTGGTGTGAAAGGGCTCCCTATTTTCACCTACAAACCCTCCAAATTTGGTGGTCCTAGCTTCCATAGTTTTATTATGGCGAATTTTTGAAGGTTTAAAAAATAGCCCAAAAATCGAACGGAAATTCCCTACAGAAACTCCATTCGCGAATTTAAAAAATCCGAGATAGCCAAAATGTTGCTCTCGAAGAGTACATCAATTTAGAAAAAAAAAGTTTCTGTCTAGGCCCAATTGGACCCGACTTTCATAGGGTCAAAGTTCACGAATTTGACACATTTCGGCCGCGACAATTCCCTATAACTGTTGCACCGAATTTAAACCGCTCACACAGTACTTCCCATTGAGACACATGAACAATCCCCCGCAAGCGTTTTCTCGTAGCTCAATTTTTGACCCCGGCGCAAGCGTCCGAAATTTCGATGGTGTCACGGAAATGATCACGAAAATGGGCCAAACTTTGACCCCCCATATCTCGGGCCCTAATTGTCCGATCGACTTGAAATTTGAAACGTGGCCTAAGAGGGTTTCGGCCTTCGTCCCCATGTTCGCCAATCGCGGCTCACCATGGGGGGTCCGGGCCTTTTTGCCGTAATGTTAAAACAAAAACTCGCGAATATCTCCGAAACGGTTCGATAGAATGTCGCAAATTTTGGTGTGAAAGGGCTCCCTATTTTTACCTACAAACCCTCCAAATTTTGTGGTCCTAGCTTCCATAGTTTTTTTATGGCGAATTTTTGAATGTTTAAAGAATAGCCCAAAAATCGAACGGAAATTCCCTACAGAAATTCCATTCGCGAATTTTAAAAATCCGAGATAGCCAAAATGTTGCTCTCGAAGAGTACATCAATTTAGAAAAAAAAAGTTTCTCTCTAGGCCCAATTGGACCCGACTTTCATAGGGTCAAAGTTCACGAATTTGACACATTTCGGCCGCGACAATTCCCTATAACCGTTGCACCGAATTTAAACCGCTCACACAGTACTTCCCATTGAGACACATGAACAATCCCCCGCAAGCGTTTTCTCGTAGCTCAAATTTGACCCCGGCGCAAGCGTCCGAAATTTCGATGGGGTCACGGAAATGGGCCAAACTTTGACCCCTCATATCTCGGGCCCTAATTGTCCGATCGACTTGAAATTTGAAACGTGGCCTAACAGAGTTTCGGCCTTCCTCCCCATGCTCGCCAATCGCGGCTCACCATGGGGGGTTCGGGCCTTTTCGCCGTAATGTTAAAACAAAAACTCGCGAATATCTCCGAAACGGTTCGATAGAATGTCGCAGATTTTGGTGTGAAAGGGCTCCCTATTTTTACCTACAAACCCTCCAAATTTGGTGGTCCTAGCTTCCATAGTTTTTTTATGGCGAATTTTTGAATGTTTAAAGAATAGCCCAAAAATCGAACGGAAATTCCCTACAGAAATTCCATTCGCGAATTTTAAAAATCCGAGATAGCCAAAATGTTGCTCTCGAAGAGTACATCAATTTAGAAAAAAAAGTTTCTCTCTAGGCCCAATTGGACCCGACTTTCATAGGGTCAAAGTTCACGAATTTGACACATTTCGGCCGCGACAATTCCCTATAACCGTTGCATCGAATTTCAAACCGCTCACACAGTACTTCTCATTGAGACACATGAACAATCCCCCGCAAGCGTTTTCTCGTAGCTCAATTTTTGACCCCGGCGCAAGCGTCCGAAATTTCGATGGGGGTCACGGAAATGGGCCAAACTTTGACCCCCCATATCTCCGGCCCTAATTGTCCGATCGACTTGAACATTCAAACGTGGTCTAACAGGGTTTCGGCCTTCCTCCCCATACTCGCCAGTCGCGGCTCACCATGGGGGGTTCTGACCTTTTCGTCGTAATGTTAAAACAAAAACTCGCGAATATCTCCGAACCGGTTCAATAGAATGTCGCAACTTCTGGTGTGAAAGGGCTCCCTCTTTTTACCTACAAACCGTCCAAATTTGGTGGTCCTAGCTTCCATAGTATTTTTATGGCGAATTTTTGAATGTTTAAAAAATAGCCCAAAAATCGAACGGAAATTCCCTACAGAAACTCCATTCGCGAATTTTAAAAATCCGAGATAGCCAAAATGTTGCTCTCGAAGAGTACATCAATTTAAAAAAGAAAGTTTCTCTCTAGGACCCGACTTTCATAGGGTCAAAGTTCACGAATTTGACACATTTCGGCCGCGACAATTCCCTATAACCGTTGCACCGAATTTCAAACCGCTCACACAGTACTTCCCATTGAGACACATGAACAATCCCCCGCAAGCGTTTTCTCGTAGCTCAATTTTTGACCCCGGCGCAAGCGTCCGAAATTTCCATGGGGTCACGGAAATGGGCCAAACTTTGACCCCCCATATCTCGGTCCCTAATTGTCCGATCGACTTGAAATTTGAAACGTGGCCTAACGGTGTTTCGGCCTTCCTCCCCATGCTCGCCAATCTCTGGTCACCATGGGGGGGTCTGGGCCTTTTGCCGTAATGTTAAAACAAAAACTCGCGAATATCTCCGAAACGGTTCGATAGAATGTCGCAACGTTTGGTGTGAAAGGGCTCCCTCTTTTTACCTACAAACCGTCCAAATTTGGTGGTCCTAGCTTCCATAGTATTTTTATGGCGAATTTTTGAAGGTTTAAAAAATAGCCCAAAAATCGAACGGAAATTCCCTACAGAAACTCCATTCGCGAATTTTAAAAATCCGAGATAGCCAAAATGTTGCTCTCGAAGAGTACATCAATTTAGAAAAAAAAAGTTTCTCTCTAGGCCCAATTGGACCCGACTTTCATAGGGTCAAAGTTCACGAATTTGACACAATTCGGCCGCGACAATTCCCTATAACCGTTGCACCGAATTTCAAACCGCTCACACAGTACTTCCCATTGAGACACATGAACAATCCCCCGCAAGCGTTTTCTCGTAGCTCAATTTTTGACCCCGGCGCAAGCGTCCGAAATTTCGATGGTGTCACGGAAATGATCACGAAAATGGGCCAAACTTTGACCCCCCATATCTCGGGCCCTAATTGTCCGATCGACTTGAAATTTGAAACGTGGCCTAACAGGGTTTCGGCCTTCGTCCCCATGTTCGCCAATCGCGGCTCACCATGGGGGGTCCGGGCCTTTTCGCCGTAATGTTAAAACAAAAACTCGCGAATATCTCCGAAACGGTTCGATAGAATGTCGCAAATTTTGGTGTGAAAGGGCTCCCTATTTTTACCTACAAACCCTCCAATTTTGGTGGTCCTAGCTTCCATAGTGTTTTTATGGCGAATTTTTGAATGTTTAAAGAATAGCCCAAAAATCGAACGGAAATTCCCTACAGAAATTCCATTCGCGAATTTTAAAAATCCGAGATAGCCAAAATGTTGCTCTCGAAGAGTACATCAATTTAGAAAAAAAAAGTTTCTCTCTAGGCCCAATTGGACCCGACTTTCATAGGGTCAAAGTTCACGAATTTGACACATTTCGGCCGCGACAATTCCCTATAACCGTTGCATCGAATTTCAAACCGCTCACACAGTACTTCTCATTGAGACACATGAACAATCCTCCGCAAGCGTTTTCTCGTATCTCAATTTTTGACCCCGGCGCAAGCGTCCGAAATTTCGATGGCGTCACGGAAATGGGCCAAACTTTGACCCCCCATATCTCGGGCCCTAATTGTCCGATCGACTTGAAATTTGAAACGTGGCCTAACGGTGTTTCGGCCTTCGTCCCCATGCTCTCCAATCGCTGGTCACCATGGGGGGGTCTGGGCCTTTTGGCCGTAATTTTAAAACAAAAACTCGCGAATATCTCCGAAACGGTTCGACAGAATGTCGCAAATTTTGGTGTGAAAGGGCTCCCTATTTTTACCTACAAACCCTCCAAATTTGGTGGTCCTAGCTTCCATAGTATTTTTATGGCGAATTTTTGAATGTTTAAAAAATAGCCCAAAAATCGAACGGAAATTCCCTACAGAAACTCCATTCGCGAATTTTGAAAATCCGAGATAGCCAAAACGTTGCTCTCGAAGAGTACATCAATTTAAAAAAAAAGTTTCTCTCTAGGCCCGAAGGTCCCTACTTTCATAGGGTCAAAGTTCACGAATTTGACACATTTCGGCCGCGACAATTCCCTATAACCGTTGCTTCGAATTTCAAACCGCTCACACAGTACTTCCCATTGAGACACATGAACAATCCCCCGCAAGCGTTTTCTCGTAGCTCAATTTTTGACCCCGGCGCAAGCGTCCGAAATTTCGATGGTGTCACGGAAATGATCACGAAAATGGGCCAAACTTTGACCCCCCATATCTCGGGCCCTAATTGTCCGATCGACTTGAAATTTGAAACGTGGCCTAACAGGGTTTCGGCCTTCGTCCCCATGTACGCCAATCGCGGCTCACCATGGGGGTTCAGGCCATTTCGCCGTAATGTTAAAACAAAAACTCGCGAATATCTCCGAAACGGTTCGATAGAATGTCGCAAATTTTGGTGTGAAAGGGGTCCCTATTTTCACCTACAAACCCTCCAAATTTGGTGGTCCTACCTTCCATAGTTTTATTATGGCGAATTTTTGAAGGTTTAAAAAATAGCCCAAAAATCGAACGGAAATTCCCTACAGAAACTCCATTCGCGAATTTTAAAAATCCGAGATAGCCAAAATGTTGCTCTCGAAGAGTACATCAATTTAAAAAAGAAAGTTTCTCTCTAGGACCCGACTTTCATAGGGTCAAAGTTCACGAATTTGACACATTTCGGCCGCGACAATTCCCTATAACCGTTGCACCGAATTTCAAACCGCTCACACAGTACTTCCCATTGAGACACATGAACAATCCCCCGCAAGCGTTTTCTCGTAGCTCAATTTTTGACCCCGGCGCAAGCGTCCGAAATTTCCATGGGGTCACGGAAATGGGCCAAACTTTGACCCCCCATATCTCGGTCCCTAATTGTCCGATCGACTTGAAATTTGAAACGTGGCCTAACGGTGTTTCGGCCTTCCTCCCCATGCTCGCCAATCTCTGGTCACCATGGGGGGGTCTGGGCCTTTTGCCGTAATGTTAAAACAAAAACTCGCGAATATCTCCGAAACGGTTCGATAGAATGTCGCAACGTTTGGTGTGAAAGGGCTCCCTCTTTTTACCTACAAACCGTCCAAATTTGGTGGTCCTAGCTTCCATAGTATTTTTATGGCGAATTTTTGAATGTTTAAAAAATAGCCGAAAAATCGAACGGAAATTCCCTACAGAAACTCCATTCGCGAATTTTGAAAATCCGAGATAGCCAAAATGTTGCTCTCGAAGAGTACATCAATTTAGAAAAAAAAAGTTTCTCTCTAGGCCCAATTGGACCCGACTTTCATAGGGTCAAAGTTCACGAATTTGACACAATTCGGCCGCGACAATTCCCTATAACCGTTGCACCGAATTTCAAACCGCTCACACAGTACTTCCCATTGAGACACATGAACAATCCCCCGCAAGCGTTTTCTCGTAGCTCAATTTTTGACCCCGGCGCAAGCGTCCGAAATTTCGATGGTGTCACGGAAATGATCACGAAAATGGGCCAAACTTTGACCCCCCATATCTCGGGCCCTAATTGTCCGATCGACTTGAAATTTGAAACGTGGCCTAACAGGGTTTCGGCCTTCGTCCCCATGTTCGCCAATCGCGGCTCACCATGGGGGGTCCGGGCCTTTTCGCCGTAATGTTAAAACAAAAACTCGCGAATATCTCCGAAACGGTTCGATAGAATGTCGCAAATTTTGGTGTGAAAGGGCGCCCTATTTTTACCTACAAACCCTCCAATTTTGGTGGTCCTAGCTTCCATAGTTTTTTTATGGCGAATTTTTGAATGTTTAAAGAATAGCCCAAAAATCGAACGGAAATTCCCTACAGAAATTCCATTCGCGAATTTTAAAAATCCGAGATAGCCAAAATGTTGCTCTCGAAGAGTACATCAATTTAGAAAAAAAAAGTTTCTCTCTAGGCCCAATTGGACCCGACTTTCATAGGGTCAAAGTTCACGAATTTGACACATTTCGGCCGCGACAATTCCCTATAACCGTTGCATCGAATTTCAAACCGCTCACACAGTACTTCTCATTGAGACACATGAACAATCCCCCGCAAGCGTTTTCTCGTATCTCAATTTTTGACCCCGGCGCAAGCGTCCGAAATTTCGATGGGGTCACGGAAATGGGCCAAACTTTGACCCCCCATATCTCGGGCCCTAATTGTCCGATCGACTTGAAATTTGAAACGTGGCCTAACGGTGTTTCGGCCTTCGTCCCCATGCTCTCCAATCGCTGGTCACCATGGGGGGTCTGGGCCTTTTGGCCGTAATTTTAAAACAAAAACTCGCGAATATCTCCGAAACGGTTCGACAGAATGTCGCAAATTTTGGTGTGAAAGGGCTCCCTATTTTCACCTACAAACCCTCCAAATTTGGTGGTCCTAGCTTCCATAGTTTTATTATGGCGAATTTTTGAAGGTTTAAAAAATAGCCCAAAAATCGAACGGAAATTCCCTACAGAAACTCCATTCGCGAATTTTAAAAATCCGAGATAGCCAAAATGTTGCTCTCGAAGAGTACATCAATTTAGAAAAAAAAAGTTTCTCTCTAGGCCCAATTGGACCCGACTTTCATAGGGTCAAAGTTCACGAATTTGACACAATTCGGCCGCGACAATTCCCTATAACCGTTGCACCGAATTTCAAACCGCTCACACAGTACTTCCCATTGAGACACATGAACAATCCCCCGCAAGCGTTTTCTCGTAGCTCAATTTTTGACCCCGGCGCAAGCGTCCGAAATTTCGATGGTGTCACGGAAATGATCACGAAAATGGGCCAAATTTTGACCCCCCATATCTCGGGCCCTAATTGTCCGATCGACTTGAAATTTGAAACGTGGCCTAACAGGGTTTCGGCCTTCGTCCCCATGTTCGCCAATCGCGACTCACCATGGGGGGTCCGGGCCTTTTCGCCGTAATGTTAAAACAAAAACTCGCGAATATCTCCGAAACGGTTCGATAGAATGTCGCAAATTTTGGTGTGAAAGGGCTCCCTATTTTTACCTACAAACCCTCCAAATTTTGTGGTCCTAGCTTCCATAGTTTTTTTATGGCGAATTTTTGAATGTTTAAAGAATAGCCCAAAAATCGAACGGAAATTCCCTACAGAAATTCCATTCGCGAATTTTAAAAATCCGAGATAGCCAAAATTTTGCTCTCGAAGAGTACATCAATTTAGAAAAAAAAAGTTTCTCTCTAGGCCCAATTGGACCCGACTTTCATAGGGTCAAAGTTCACGAATTTGACACATTTCGGCCGCGACAATTCCCTATAACCGTTGCACCGAATTTAAACCGCTCACACAGTACTTCCGATTGAGACACATGAACAATCCCCCGCAAGCGTTTTCTCGTAGCTCAATTTTTGACCCCTGCGCAAGCGTCCGAAATTTCGATGGGGGTCACGGAAATGGGCCAAACTTTGACCCCCCATATCTCGGGCCCTAATTGTCCGATCGACTTGAAATTTCAAACGTGGCCTCACAGGGTTTCGGCCTTCCTCCCCATACTCGCATATCGCGGCTCACCATGGGGGGTCCTGAACTTTTCGCCGTAATTTTAAAACAAAAACTCGCGAATATCTCCGAACCGGTTCAATAGAATGTCGCAGATTTCGGTGTGAAAGGGCTCCCTATTTTTACCTACAAACCCTCCAAATTTGGTGGTCCTAGCTTCCATAGTTTTTTTATGGCGAATTTTTGAATGTTTAAAGAATAGCCCAAAAATCGAACGGAAATTCCCTACAGAAATTCCATTCGCGAATTTTAAAAATCCGAGATAGCCAAAATGTTGCTCTCGAAGAGTACATCAATTTAGAAAAAAAAGTTTCTCTCTAGGCCCAATTGGACCCGACTTTCATAGGGTCAAAGTTCACGAATTTGACACATTTCGGCCGCGACAATTCCCTATAACCGTTGCATCGAATTTCAAACCGCTCACACAGTACTTCTCATTGAGACACATGAACAATCCCCCGCAAGCGTTTTCTCGTAGCTCAATTTTTGACCCCGGCGCAAGCGTCCGAAATTTCGATGGGGGTCACGGAAATGGGCCAAACTTTGACCCCCCATATCTCCGGCCCTAATTGTCCGATCGACTTGAACATTCAAACGTGGTCTAACAGGGTTTCGGCCTTCCTCCCCATACTCGCCAGTCGCGGCTCACCATGGGGGGTCCTGACCTTTTCGTCGTAATGTTAAAACAAAAACTCGCGAATATCTCCGAACCGGTTCAATAGAATGTCGCAACTTCTGGTGTGAAAGGGCTCCCTCTTTTTACCTACAAACCGTCCAAATTTGGTGGTCCTAGCTTCCATAGTATTTTTATGGCGAATTTTTGAATGTTTAAAAAATAGCCCAAAAATCGAACGGAAATTCCCTACAGAAACTCCATTCGCGAATTTTGAAAATCCGAGATAGCCAAAAAGTTGCTCTCGAAGAGTACATCAATTTAAAAAAAAAGTTTCTGTCTAGGCCCGAAGGTCCCGACTTTCATAGGGTCAAAGTTCACGAATTTGACACATTTCGGCCGCGACAATTCCCTATAACCGTTGCACCGAATTTCAAACCGCTCACACAGTACTTCCCATTGAGACACATGAACAATCCCCCGCAAGCGTTTTCTCGTAGCTCAATTTTTGACCCCGGCGCAAGCGTCCGAAATTTCGATGGTGTCACGGAAATGATCACGAAAATGGGCCAAACTTTGACCCCCATATCTCGGGCCCTAATTGTCCGATCGACTTGAAATTTGAAACGTGGCCTAACAGGGTTTCGGCCTTCGTCCCCATGTTCGCCAATCGCAGCTCACCATGGGGGGTCCGGGCCTTTTCGCCATAATGTTAAAACAAAAACTCGCGAATATCTCCGAAACGGTTCGATAGAATGTCGCAACTTTTGGTGTGAAAGGGCTCCCTCTTTTTACCTACAAACCCTCCAAATTTGGTGGTCCTAGCTTCCATAGTTTTTTTATGGCGAATTTTTGAATGTTTAAAGAATAGCCCAAAAATCGAACGGAAATTCCCTACAGAAATTCCATTCGCGAATTTTAAAAATCCGAGATAGCCAAAATGTTGCTCTCGAAGAGTACATCAATTTAGAAAAAAAAAGTTTCTCTCTAGGCCCGATTGGACCCGACTTTCATAGGGTCAAAGTTCACGAATTTGACACATTTCGGCCGCGACAATTCCCTATAACCGTTGCATCGAATTTCAAACCGCTCACACAGTACTTCTCATTGAGACACATGAACAATCCCCCGCAAGCGTTTTCTCGTAGCTCAATTTTTGACCCCGGCGCAAGCGTCCGAAATTTCGATGGTGTCACGGAAATGATCACGAAAATGAGCCAAATTTTGACCCCCCATATCTCGGGCCCTAATTGTCCGATCGACTTGAAATTTGAAACGTGGCCTAACAGGGTTTCGGCCTTCGTCCCCATGTTCGCCAATCGCGGCTCACCATGGGGTTTCAGGCCTTTTCGCCGTAATGTTAAAAGAAAAACTCGCGAATATCTCCGAAACGGTTCGATAGAATGTCGCAAATTTTGATGTGAAAGGGCTCCCTATTTTCACCTACAAACCCTCCAAATTTGGTGGTCCTACCTTCCATAGTTTTATTATGGCGAATTTTTGAAGGTTTAAAAAATAGCCCAAAAATCGAACGGAAATTCCCTACAGAAACTCCATTCGCGAATTTTAAAAATCCGAGATAGCCAAAATGTTGCACTCGAAGAGTACATCAATTTAAAAAAAAAAAGTTTCTCTCTAGGACCCGACTTTCATAGGGTCAAAGTTCACGAATTTGACACATTTCGGCCGCGACAATTCCCTATAACCGTTGCACCGAATTTCAAACCGCTCACACAGTACTTCCCTTTGAGACACATGAACAATCACCGGCAAGCGTTTTCACGTAGCTCAAATTTGACCCCGGCGCAAGCGTCCGAAATTTCGATGGGGTCACGGAAATGGGCCAAACTTTGACCCCCGATATCTCGGGCCCTAATTGTCCGATCGACTTGAAATTTGAAACGCCGCCTAACGGTGTTTCGGCCTTCCTCCCCATGCTCGCCAATCGCTGGTCACCATGGGGGGGGGTCTGGGCCTTTTGGCCGTAATGTTAAAACAAAAACTCGCGAATATCTCCGAAACGGTTCGATAGAATGTCGCAAATTTTGGTGTGAAAGGGCTCCCTATTTTCACCTACAAACCCTCCAAATTTGGTGGTCCTAGCTTCCATAGTTTTATTATGGCGAATTTTTGAAGGTTTAAAAAATAGCCCAAAAATCGAACGGAAATTCCCTACAGAAACTCCATTCGCGAATTTAAAAAATCCGAGATAGCCAAAATGTTGCTCTCGAAGAGTACATCAATTTAGAAAAAAAAAGTTTCTCTCTAGGCCCAATTGGACCCGACTTTCATAGGGTCAAAGTTCACGAATTTGACACATTTCGGCCGCGACAATTCCCTATAACCGTTGCACCGAATTTAAACCGCTCACACAGTACTTCCCATTGAGACACATGAACAATCCCCCGCAAGCGTTTTCTCGTAGCTCAATTTTTGACCCCGGCGCAAGCGTCCGAAATTTCGATGGTGTCACGGAAATGATCACGAAAATGGGCCAAACTTTGACCCCCCATATCTCGGGCCCTAATTGTCCGATCGACTTGAAATTTGAAACGTGGCCTAACAGGGTTTCGGCCTTCGTCCCCATGTTCGCCAATCGCGGCTCACCATGGGGGGTCCGGGCATTTTCGCCGTAATGTTAAAACAAAAACTCGCGAATATCTCCGAAACGGTTCGATAGAATGTCGCAAATTTTGGTGTGAAAGGGCTCCCTATTTTTACCTACAAACCCTCCAAATTTTGTGGTCCTAGCTTCCATAGTTTTTTATGGCGAATTTTTGAATGTTTAAAGAATAGCCCAAAAATCGAACGGAAATTCCCTACAGAAATTCCATTCGCGAATTTTAAAAATCCGAGATAGCCAAAATGTTGCTCTCGAAGAGTACATCAATTTAGAAAAAAAAAGTTTCTCTCTAAGCCCAATTGGACCCGACTTTCATAGGGTCAAAGTTCACGAATTTGACACATTTCGGCCGCGACAATGCCCTATAACCGTTGCACCGAATTTAAACCGCTCACACAGTACTTCCCATTGAGACACATGAACAATCCCCCGCAAGCGTTTTCTCGTAGCTCAAATTTGACCCCGGCGCAAGCGTCCGAAATTTCGATGGGGTCACGGAAATGGGCCAAACTTTGACCCCCCATATCTCGGGCCCTAATTGTCCGATCAACTTGAAATTTGAAACGTGGTCTAACAGGGTTTCGGCCTTCCTCCCCATACTCGCCAGTCGCGGCTCACCATGGGGGGTCCTGACCTTTTCGTCGTAATGTTAAAACAAAAACTCGCGAATATCTCCGAACCGGTTCAATAGAATGTCGCAACTTCTGGTGTGAAAGGGCTCCCTCTTTTTACCTACAAACCGTCCAAATTTGGTGGTCCTAGCTTCCATAGTATTTTTATGGCGAATTTTTGAATGTTTAAAAAATAGCCCAAAAATCGAACGGAAATTCCCTACAGAAACTCCATTCGCGAATTTTGAAAATCCGAGATAGCCAAAACGTTGCTCTCGAAGAGTACATCAATTTAAAAAAAAAGTTTCTCTCTAGGCCCGAAGGTCCCTACTTTCATAGGGTCAAAGTTCACGAATTTGACACATTTCGGCCGCGACAATTCCCTATAACCGTTGCTTCGAATTTCAAACCGCTCACACAGTACTTCTCATTGAGACACATGAACAATCACCGGCAAGCGTTTTCTCGTAGCTCAAATTTGACCCCGGCGCAAGCGTCCGAAATTTCGATGGGGTCACGGAAATGGGCCAAACTTTGACCCCCCATATCTCGGGCCCTAATTGTGCGATCGACTTGAAATTTGAAACGTGGCCTAACAGAGTTTCGGCCTTCCTCCCCATGCTCGCCAATCGCGGCTCATCATGGGGGGTTCGGGCCTTTTCGCCGTAATGTTAAAACAAAAACTCGCGAATATCTCCGAAACGGTTCGATAGAATGTCGCAGATTTTGGTGTGAAAGGGCTCCCTATTTCTACCTACAAACCCTCCAAATTTGGTGGTCCTAGCTTCCATTGTTTTTTTATGGCGAATTTTTGAATGTTTAAAGAATAGCCCAAAAATCGAACGGAAATTCCCTACAGAAATTCCATTCGCGAATTTTAAAAATCCGAGATAGCCAAAATGTTGCTCTCGAAGAGTACATCAATTTAGAAAAAAAAGTTTCTCTCTAGGCCCAATTGGACCCGACTTTCATAGGGTCAAAGTTCACGAATTTGACACATTTCGGCCGCGACAATTCCCTATAACCGTTGCATCGAATTTCAAACCGCTCACACAGTACTTCTCATTGAGACACATGAACAATCCCCCGCAAGCGTTTTCTCGTAGCTCAATTTTTGACCCCGGCGCAAGCGTCCGAAATTTCGATGGGGGTCACGGAAATGGGCCAAACTTTGACCCCCCATATCTCCGGCCCTAATTGTCCGATCGACTTGAACATTCAAACGTGGTCTAACAGGGTTTCGGCCTTCGTCCCCATGTTCGCCAATCGCAGCTCACCATGGGGGGTCCGGGCCTTTTCGCCGTAATGTTAAAACAAAAACTCGCGAATATCTCCGAAACGGTTCGATAGAATGTCGCAACTTTTGGTGTGAAAGGGCTCCCTCTTTTTACCTACAAACCCTCCAAATTTGGTGGTCCTAGCTTCCATAGTTTTTTTATGGCGAATTTTTGAATGTTTAAAGAATAGCCCAAAAATCGAACGGAAATTCCCTACAGAAATTCCATTCGCGAATTTTAAAAATCCGAGATAGCCAAAATGTTGCTCTCGAAGAGTACATCAATTTAGAAAAAAAAGTTTCTCTCTAGGCCCAATTGGACCCGACTTTCATAGGGTCAAAGTTCACGAATTTGACACATTTCGGCCGCGACAATTCCCTATAACCGTTGCATCGAATTTCAAACCGCTCACACAGTACTTCTCATTGAGACACATGAACAATCCCCCGCAAGCGTTTTCTCGTAGCTCAAATTTTGACCCCGGCGCAAGCGTCCGAAATTTCGATGGTGTCACGGAAATGATCACGAAAATGAGCCAAATTTTGACCCCCCATATCTCGGGCCCTAATTGTCCGATCGACTTGAAATTTGAAACGTGGCCTAACAGGGTTTCGGCCTTCGTCCCCATGTTCGCCAATCGCGGCTCACCATGGGGTTTCAGGCCTTTTCGCCGTAATGTTAAAAGAAAAACTCGCGAATATCTCCGAAACGGTTCGATAGAATGTCGCAAATTTTGGTGTGAAAGGGCTCCCTATTTTCACCTACAAACCCTACAAATTTGGTGGTCCTACCTTCCATAGTTTTATTATGGCGAATTTTTGAAGGTTTAAAAAATAGCCCAAAAATCGAACGGAAATTCCCTACAGAAACTCCATTCGCGAATTTAAAAAATCCGAGATAGCCAAAATGTTGCTCTCGAAGAGTACATCAATTTAAAAAAAAAGTTTCTCTCTAGGCCCAATTGGACCCGACTTTCATAGGGTCAAAGTTCACGAATTTGACACATTTCGGCCGCGACAATTCCCTATAACCGTTGCACCGAATTTTAAACCGCTCACACAGTACTTCTCATTGAGACACATGAACAATCCCCCGCAAGCGTTTTCTCGTAGCTCAATTTTTGACCCCGGCGCAAGCGTCCGAAATTTCGATGGTGGTCACGGAAATGGGCCAAATTTGACCCCCCATATCTCGGGCCCTAATTGTCCGATCGACTTGAACATTCAAACGTGGCCTAACAGGGTTTCGGCCTTCCTCCCCATGCTCGCCAATCGCGGCTCACCATGGGGAGTCCAGACCTTTTCGCCGTAATGTTAAACCAAAAACTCGCGAATATCTCCGAAACGGTTCAATAGAATGTCGCAACTTTTGGTGTGAAAGGGCTCCCTCTTTTTACCTACAAACCGTCCAAATTTGGTGGTCCTAGCTTCCATAGTATTTTTATGGCGAATTTTTGAACGTTTAGAAAATAGCCTAAAAATCGAACGGAAATTCCCTACAGAAACTCCATTCGCGAATTTTAAAAATCCGAGATAAGCAAAATGTTGCTCTCGAAGAGTACATCAATTTAAAAAAAAAAGTTTCCCTCTAGGCCCAATTGGACCCGACTTTCATAGGGTCAAAGTTCACGAATTTGACACATTTCGGCCGCGACAATTCCCTATAACCGTTGCATCGAATTTCAAACCGCTCACACAGTACTTCTCATTGAGACACATGAAATATCCCCCGCAAGCGTTTTCTCGTATCTCAATTTTTGACCCCGGCGCAAGCGTCCGAAATTTCGATGGTGTCACGGAAATGATCACGAAAATGAGCCAAACTTTGACCCCCCATGTCTCGGGCCCTAATTGTCCGATTGACTTGAAATTTGAAACGTGGCCTAACAGGGTTTCGGCCTTCATCCCCATGTTCGCCAATCGCGGCTCACCATGGGGGTTCAGGCCTTTTCGCCGTAATGTTAAAACAAAAACTCGCGAATATCTCCGAAACGGTTCGATAGAATGTCGCAACTTTTGGTGTGAGAGGGCTCCCTATTTTCACCTACAAACCCTCCAAATTTGGTGGTCCTACCTTCCATAGTTTTATTATGGCGAATTTTTGAAGGTTTAAAAAATAGCCCAAAAATCGAACGGAAATTCCCTACAGAAACTCCATTCGCGAATTTTAAAAATCCGAGATAGCCAAAATGTTGCTCTCGAAGAGTACATCAATTTTAAAAAAAAATTTCTCTCTAGGACCCGACTTTCATAGGGTCAAAGTTCACGAATTTGACACATTTCGGCCGCGACAATTCCCTATAACCGTTGCTTCGAATTTCAAACCGCTCACACAGTACTTCCCATTGAGACACATGAACAATCCCCCGCAAGCGTTTTCTCGTAGCTCAATTTTTGACCCCGGCGCAAGCGTCCGAAATTTCGATGGGGTCACGGAAATGGGCCAATCTTTGACCCCCCATATCTCGGGCCCTAATTGTCCGATCGACTTGAAATTTGAAACGTGGCCTAACGGTGTTTCGGCCTTCCTCCCCATGCTCGCCAATCGCCGGTCACCATGGGGGGGTCTGGGCCTTTTGGCCGTAATGTTAAAACAAAAACTCGCGAATATCTCCGAAACGGTTCGATAGAATGTCGCAAATTTTGGTGTGAAAGGGCTCCCTATTTTCACCTACAAACCCTCCAAATTTGGTGGTCCTAGCTTCCATAGTTTTTTATGGCGAATTTTTGAATGTTTAAAGAATAGCACAAAAATCGAACGGAAATTCCCTACAGAAATTCCATTCGCGAATTTTAAAAATCCGAGATAGCCAAAATGTTGCTCTCGAAGAGTACATCAATTTAGAAAAAAAAAGTTTCTCACTAGGCCCAATTGGACCCGACTTTCATAGGGTCAAAGTTCACGAATTTGACAAATTTCGGCCGCGACAATTCCCTATAACCGTTGCATCGAATTTCAAACCGCTCACACAGTACTTCTCATTGAGACACATGAAAAATCCCCCGCAAGCGTTTTCTCGTAGCTCAATTTTTGACCCCGGCGCAAGCGTCCGAAATTTCGATGGTGTCAGGGAAATGATCACGAAAATGGGCCAAACTTTGACCCCCCATATCTCGGGCCCTAATTGTCCGATCGACTTGAAATTTGAAACGTGGCCTAACAGGGTTTCGGCCTTCGTCCCCATGTTCGCCAATCGCGGCTCACCATGGGGGTCCGGGCCTTTTCGCCGTAATGTTAAAACAAATACTCGCGAATATCTCCGAAACGGTTCGATAGAATGTCGCAAATTTTGGTGTGAAAGGGCTCCCTGTTTTTACCTACAAACCCTCCAAATTTGGTGGTCCTAGCTTCCATAGTTTTTTTATGGCGAATTTTTGAATGTTTAAAGAATAGCCCAAAAATCGAACGGAAATTCCCTACAGAAATTCCATTCGCGAATTTTAAAAATCCGAGATAGCCAAAATGTTGCTCTCCAAGAGTACATCAATTTAGAAAAAAAAGTTTCTCTCTAGGCCCAATTGGACCCGACTTTCATAGGGTCAAAGTTCACGAATTTGACACATTTCGGCCGCGACAATTCCCTATAACCGTTGCACCGAATTTCAAACCGCTCACACAGTACTTCCCATTGAGACACATGAACAATCACCGGCAAGCGTTTTCTCGTAGCTCAAATTTGACCCCGGCGCAAGCGTCCGAAATTTCGATGGGGTCACGGAAATGGGCCAAATTTTGACCCCCCATATCTCGGGCCCTAATTGTCCGATCGACTTGAAATTTGAAACGTGGCCTAACAGGGTTTTGGCCTTCCTCCCCATGCTCGCCAATCGCTGGTCACCATGGGGGGTCTGGGCCTTTTGGCCGTAATGTTAAAACAAAAACTCGCGAATATCTCCGAAACGGTTCGATAGAATGTCGCAAATTTTGGTGTGAAAGGGCTCCCTATTTTCACCTACAAACCCTCCAAATTTGGTGGTCCTAGCTTCCATAGTTTTATTATGGCGAATTTTTGAAGGTTTAAAAAATAGCCCAAAAATCGAACGGAAATTCCCTACAAAAACTCCATTTGCGAATTTTAAAAATCCGAGATAGGCAAAATGTTGCTCTCGAAGAGTACATCAATTTAAAAAAAAGTTTCTCTCTAGGCCCAATAGGACCCGACTTTCATAGGGTCAAAGTTCACGAATTCGACACATTTCGGCCGCGACAATTCCCTATAACCGTTGCACCGAATTTTAAACCGCTCACACAGTACTTCCCATTGAGACACATGAACAATCCCCCGCAAGCGTTTTCTCGTAGCTCAATTTTTGACCCCGGCGCAAGCGTCCGAAATTTCGATGGGGGTCACGGAAATGGGCCAAACTTTGACCCCCCATATCTCGGGCCCTAATTGTCCGATCGACTTGAACATTCAAACGTGGCCTAACAGGGTTTCGGCCTTCCTCCCCATGCTCGCCAATCGCGGCTCACCATGGGGAGTCAAGACCTTTTCGCCGTAATGTTAAACCAAAAACTCGCGAATATCTCCGAAACGGATCAATAGAATGTCGCAACTTTTGGTGTGAAAGGGCTCCCTATTTTCACCTACAAACCCTCCAAATTTGGTGGTCCTACCTTCCATAGTTTTATTATGGCGAATTTTTGAAGGTTTAAAAAATAGCCCAAAAATCGAACGGAAATTCCCTACAGAAACTCCATTCGCGAATTTTAAAAATCCGAGATAGCCAAAATGTTGCTCTCGAAGAGTACATCAATTTTAAAAAAAAATTTCTCTCTAGGACCCGACTTTCATAGGGTCAAAGTTCACGAATTTGACACATTTCGGCCGCGACAATTCCCTATAACCGTTGCTTCGAATTTCAAACCGCTCACACAGTACTTCCCATTGAGACACATGAACAATCCCCCGCAAGCGTTTTCTCGTAGCTCAATTTTTGACCCCGGCGCAAGCGTCCGAAATTTCGATGGGGTCACGGAAATGGGCCAAACTTTGACCGCCCATATCTCGGGCCCTAATTGTCCGATCGACTTGAAATTTGAAACGTGGCCTAACGGTGTTTCGGCCTTCCTCCCCATGCTCGCCAATCGCTGGTCACCATGGGGGGGTCTGGGCCTTTTGGCCGTAATGTTAAAACAAAAACTCGCGAATATCTCCGAAACGGTTCGATAGAATGTCGCAAATTTTGGTGTGAAAGGGCTCCCTATTTTCACCTACAAACCCTCCAAATTTGGTGGTCCTAGCTTCCATAGTTTTATTATGGCGAATTTTTGAAGGTTTAAAAAATAGCCCAAAAATCGAACGGAAATTCCCTACAGAAACTCCATTCGCGAATTTTAAAAATCCGAGATAGGCAAAATGTTGCTCTCGAAGAGTACATCAATTTAAAAAAAAAGTTTCTCTCTAGGCCCAATAGGACCCGACTTTCATAGGGTCAAAGTTCACGAATTTGACACATTTCGGCCGCGACAATTCCCTATAACCGTTGCACCAAATTTCAAACCGCTCACACAGTACTTCCCATTGAGACACATGAACAATCACCGGCAAGCGTTTTCTCGTAGCTCAAAATTGACCCCGGCGCAAGCGTCCGAAATTTCGATGGGGTCACGGAAATGGGCCAAACTTTGACCCCCCATATCTCGGGCCCTAATTGTCCGATCGACTTGAAATTTGAAACGTGGCCTAACAGGGTTTCGGCCTTCCTGCCTATGCTCGCCAATCGCTGGTCACCATGGGGGGGTCTGGGCCTTTTGGCCGTAATTTTAAAACAAAAACTCGCGAATATCTCCGAAACGGTTCGATAGAATGTCGCAAATTTTGGTGTGAAAGGGCTCCCTATTTTCACCTACAAACCCTCCAAATTTGGTGGTCCTAGCTTCCATAGTTTTATTATGGCGAATTTTTGAATGTTTAAAAAATAGCCCAAAAATCGAACGGAAATTCCCTACAGAAACTCCATTCGCGAATTTTAAAAATCCGAGATAGGCAAAATGTTGCTCTCGAAGAGTACATCAATTTAAAAAAAAAGTTTCTCTCTAGGCCCAATAGGACCCGACTTTCATAGGGTCAAAGTTCACGAATTTGACACATTTCGGCCGCGACAATTCCCTATAACCGTTGCACCGAATTTCAAACCGCTCACACAGTACTTCCCATTGAGACACATGAACAATCCCCCGCAAGAGTTTTCTCGTAGCTCAATTTTTGACCCCGGCGCAAGCGTCCGAAATTTCGATGGTGTCGCGGAAATGATCACGAAAATGGGCCAAACTTTGACCCCCCATATCTCGGGCCCTAATTGTCCGATCGACTTGATCGAAACTTGGCCTAACAGGGTTTCGGCCTTCCTGCCTATGCTCGCCAGTCGCGGCTCACCATGGGGGGTCCGGGCCTTTTCGCCGTAATGTTAAAACAAAAACTCGCGAATATCTCCGAAACGGTTCGATAGAATGTCGCACATTTTGGTGTGAAAGGGCTACCTATTTTTACCTACAAACCCTCCAAATTTGGTGGTCCTAGCTTCCATAGTTTTTTTATGGCGAATTTTTGAATGTTTAAAGAATAGCACAAAAATCGAACGGAAATTCCCTACAGAAATTCCATTCGCGAATTTTAAAAATCCGAGATAGCCAAAATGTTGCTCTCGAAGTGTACATCAATTTAGAAAAAGAACGTTTCTCTCTAGGCCCAATTGGACCCGACTTTCATAGGGTCAAAGTTCACGAATTTGACACATTTCGGCCGCGACAATTCCCTATAACCGTTGCATCGAATTTCAAACCGCTCACACAGTACTTCTCATTGAGACACATGAACAATCCCCCGCAAGCGTTTTCTCGTAGCTCAATTTTTGACCCCGGCGCAAGCGTCCGAAATTTCGATGGGGGTCACGGAAATGGGCCAAACTTTGACCCCCCATATCTCGGGCCCTGATTGTCCGATCGACTTGAAATTTGAAACGTGGCCTAACGGTGTTTCGGCCTTCCTCCCCATGCTCGCCAATCGCTGGTCACCATGGGGGGGGTCCGGGGCTTTTGGCGGTAATGTTAAAACAAAAACTCGCGAATATCTCCGAAACGGTTCGATAGAATGTCGCAAATTTTGGTGTGAAAGGGCTCCCTATTTTCACCTACAAACCCTCCAAATTTGGTGGTCCTAGCTTTTATAGTTTTATTATGGCGAATTTTTGAATGTTTAAAGAATAGCCCAAAAATCGAACGGAAATTCCCTACAGAAATTCCATTCGCGAATTTTAAAAATCCGAGATAGCCAAAATCTTGCTCTCGAAGAGTACATCAATTTAGAAAAAAAAAGTTTCTCTCTAGGCCCAATTGGAACCGACTTTCATAGGGTCAAAGTTCACGAATTTGACACATTTCGGCCGCGACAATTCCCTATAACCGTTGCACCGAATTTCAAACCGCTCACACTGTACTTCCCATTGAGACACATGAACAATCCCCCGCAAGCGTTTTCTCGTAGCTCAATTTTTCACCCCGGCGCAAGCGTCCGAAATTTCGATGGGGTCACGGAAATGGGCCAAACTTTGACCCCCCATATCTCGGGCCCTAATTGTCCGATCGACTTGAAATTTGAAACGTGGCCTAACAGGGTTTCGGCCTTCCTCCCCATGCTCGCCAATCGCGGCTCACCATGGGGAGTCCAGACCTTTTCGGCGTACTGTTAAACCAAAAACTCGCGAATATCTCCGAAACGGTTCAATAGAATGTCGCAACTTTTGGTGTGAAAGAGCTCCCTCTTTTTA
The DNA here is from genome assembly GCF_044657685.1 of Stegodyphus dumicola. Taxonomy (NCBI): domain Eukaryota; kingdom Metazoa; phylum Arthropoda; class Arachnida; order Araneae; family Eresidae; genus Stegodyphus; species Stegodyphus dumicola. The sequence continues at coordinate 2,717,057 of NC_140770.1, forward strand.
CCTACAAACCGTCCAAATTTGGTGGTCCTAGCTTCCATAGTATTTTTATGGCGAATTTTTGAAAGTTTAAAAAATAGCCCAAAAATCGAACGGAAATTCCCTACAGAAACTCCATTCGCGAATTTTGAAAATCCGAGATAGCCAAAACATTGCTCTCGAAGAGTACATCAATTTAAAAAAAAAGTTTCTCTCTAGGCCCGAAGGTCCCGACTTAAATAGGGTCAAAGTTCACGAATTTGACACATTTCGGCCGCGACAATTCCCTATAACCGTTGCACCGAATTTCAAACCGCTCACACAGTACTTCCCATTGAGACACATGAACAATCCCCCGCAAGCGTTTTCTCGTAGCTCAATTTTTGACCCCGGCGCAAGCGTCCGAAATTTCGATGGTGTCACGGAAATGATCACGAAAATGGGCCAAAATTTGACCCCCCATATCTCGGGCCCTAATTGTCCGATCGACTTGAAATTTGAAACGTGGCCTAACAGGGTTTCGTCCTTCGTCCACATGTTCGCCAATCGCGGCTCACCATGGGGGTTCAGGCCTTTTCGCCGTAATGTTAAAACAAAAACTCGCGAATATCTCCGAAACGGTTCGATAGAATGTCGCAAATTTTGGTGTGAAAGGGCTCCCTATTTTCACCTACAAACCCTCCAAATTTGGTGGTCCTACCTTCCATAGTTTTATTATGGCGAATTTTTGAATGTTTAAAAAATAGCCCAAAAATCGAACGGAAATTCCCTACAGAAACTCCATTCGCGAATTTTAAAAATCCGAGATAGCCAAAATGTTGCTCTCGAAGAGTACATCAATTTAAAAAAAAAGTTTCTCTCTAGGACCCGACTTTCATAGGGTCAAAGTTCACGAATTTGACACATTTCGGCCGCGACAATTCCCTATAACCGTTGCACCGAATTTCAAACCGCTCATACAGTACTTCCCATTGAGACACATGAAGATTCCCCCGCAAGCGTTTTCTCGTAGCTCAATTTTTGACCCCGGCGCAAGCGTCCGAAATTTCGATGGGGGTCACGGAAATGGGCCAAATTTTGACCCCCCATATCTCGGGCCCTAATTGTCCGATCGACCCTAAATTTCAAACGTGGCTTAACAGGGTTTCGGCCTTCCTCCCCATGCTCGCCAATCGCGGCTCACCATGGGGGGTCCTGACCTTTTCGCCGTAATGTTAAAACAAAAACTCGCGAATATCTCCGAACCGGTTCAATAGAATGTCGCAACTTTTGGTGTGAAAGGGCTCCCTCTTTTTACCTACAAACCGTCCAAATTTGGTGGTCCTAGCTTCCATAGTATTTTTATGGCGAATTTTTGAATGTTTAAAAAATAGCCCAAAAATCGAACGGAAATTCCCTACAGAAACTCCATTCGCGTATTTTGAAAATCCGAGATAGCCAAAACGTTGCTCTCGAAGAGTACATCAATTAAAAAAAAAGTTTCTCTCTAGGCCCGAAGGTCCCGACTTTCATAGGGTCAAAGTTCACGAATTTGACACATTTCGGCCGCGACAATTCCCTACAACCGTTGCACCGAATTTCAAACCGCTCACACAGTACTTCCCATTGAGACACATGAACAATCCCCCGCAAGCCTTTTCTCGTAGCTCAATTTTTGACCCCGGCGCAAGCGTCCGAAATTTCGATGGTGTCACGGAAATGATCACGAAAATGGGCCAAACTTTGACCCCCCATATCTCGGGCCCTAATTGTCCGATCGACTTGATCGAAACTTGGCCTAACAGGGTTTCGGCCTTCGTCCCCATGTTCGCCAATCGCGGCTCACCATGGGGGTCCAGGCCATTTCGCCGTAATGTTAAAACAAAAACTCGCGAATATCTCCGAAACGGTTCGATAGAATGTCGCAAATTTTGGTGTGAAAAGGCTCCCTATTTTCACCTACAAACCCTCCAAATTTGGTGGTCCTAGCTTCCATAGTTTTATTATGGCGAATTTTTGAATGTTTAAAAAATAGCCCAAAATTCGAACGGAAATTCCCTACAGAAACTCCATTCGCGAATTTTAAAAATCCGAGATAGCCAAAATGTTGATCTCGAAGAGTACATCAATTTAAAAAAAAAGTTTTCACTCTAGGACCCGACATTCATAGGGTCAAAGTTCACGAATTTGACACATTTCGGCCGCGACAATTCCCTATAACCGTTGCACCGAATTTCAAACCGCTCACACAGTACTTCCCATTGAGACACATGAACAATCCCCCGCAAGCGTTTTCTCGTAGCTCAATTTTTGACCCCGGCGCAAGCGTCCGAAATTTCGATGGGGTCACGGAAATGGGCCAGACATTGACCCCCCATATCTCGGGCCCTAATTGTCCGATCGACTTGAAAACTTGTCCGATCGACTTGAAACGTGGCCTAACGGTGTTTCGGCCTTCCTCCCCATGCTCGCCAATCGCTGGTCACCATGGGGGGGGGGGTCCGGGGCTTTTGGCCGTAATGTTAAAACAAAAACTCGCGAATATCTCCGAAACGGTTCGATAGAATGTCGCAAATTTTGGTGTGAAAGGGCTCCCTATTTTCACCTACAAACCCTCCAAATTTGGTGGTCCTAGCTTCCATAGTTTTATTATGGCGAATTTTTGAATGTTTAAAGAATAGCCCAAAAATCGAACGGAAATTCCCTACAGAAATTCCATTCGCGAATTTTAAAAATCCGAGATAGCCAAAATGTTGCTCTCGAAGAGTACATCAATTTAGAAAAAAAAAGTTTCTCTCTAGGCCCAATTGGAACCGACTTTCATAGGGTCAAAGTTCACGAATTTCACACATTTCGGCCGCGACAATTCCCTATAACCGTTGCATCGAATTTCAAACCGCTCACACAGTACTTCTCATTGAGACACATGAACAATCCCCCGCAAGCGTTTTCTCGTAGCTCAATTTTTGACCTCGGCGCAAGCGTCCGAAATTTCGATGGGGGTCACGGAAATGGGCCAAACTTTGACCCCCCATATCTCGGGCCCTAATTGTCCGATCGACTTGAACTTTCAAACGTGGCCTAACAGGGTTTCGGCCTTCCTCCCCATGCTCGCCAATCGCGGCTCACCATGGGGAGTCCAGACCTTTTCGCCGTAATGTTAAACCAAAAACTCGCGAATATCTCCGAAACGGTTCAATAGAATGTCGCAACTTTTGGTGTAAAAGGGCTCCCTCTTTTTACCTACAAACTGTCCAAATTTGGTGGTCCTAGCTTCCATAGTATTTTTATGGCGAATTTTTGAAAGTTTAAAAAATAGCCCAAAAATCGACCGGAAATTCCCTACAGAAACTCCATTCGCGAATTTTGAAAATCCGAGATAGCCAAAACGTTGCTCTCGAAGAGTACATCAATTTAAAAAAAAAGTTTCTCTCTAGGCCCGAAGGTCCCGACTTTCATAGGGTCAAAGTTCACGAATTTGACACATTTCGGGCGCGACAATTCCCTATAACCGTTGCACCGAATTTCAAACCGCTCACACAGTACTTCCCATTGAGACACATGAACAATCCCCCGCAAGCGTTTTCTCGTAGCTCAATTTTTGACCCCGGCGCAAGCGTCCGAAATTTCGATGGTGTCACGGAAATGATCACGAAAATGGGCCAAACTTTGACCCCCCATATCTCGGGCCCTAATTGTCCGATCGACTTGAAATTTGAAACGTGGCCTAACAGGGTTTCGGCCTTCGTCCCCATGTTCGCCAATCGCGGCTCACCATGGGGGTTCAGGCCTTTTCGCCGTAATGTTAAAACAAAAACTCGCGAATATCTCCGAAACGGTTCGATAGAATGTCGCAAATTTTGGTGTGAAAGGGCTCCCTATTTTCACCTACAAACCCTCCAAATTTGGTGGTCCTACCTTCCATAGTTTTATTATGGCGAATTTTTGAAGGTTTAAAAAATAGCTCAAAAATCGAACGGAAATTCCCTACAGAAACTCCATTCGCGTATTTTGAAAATCCGAGATAGCCAAAACGTTGCTCTCGAAGAGTACATCAATTAAAAAAAAAGTTTCTCTCTAGGCCCGAAGGTCCCGACTTTCATAGGGTCAAAGTTCACGAATTTGACACATTTCGGCCGCGACAATTCCCTACAACCGTTGCACCGAATTTCAAACCGCTCACACAGTACTTCCCATTGAGACACATGAACAATCCCCCGCAAGCCTTTTCTCGTAGCTCAATTTTTGACCCCGGCGCAAGCGTCCGAAATTTCGATGGTGTCACGGAAATGATCACGAAAATGGGCCAAACTTTGACCCCCCATATCTCGGGCCCTAATTGTCCGATCGACTTGATCGAAACTTGGCCTAACAGGGTTTCGGCCTTCGTCCCCATGTTCGCCAATCGCGGCTCACCATGGGGGTCCAGGCCATTTCGCCGTAATGTTAAAACAAAAACTCGCGAATATCTCCGAAACGGTTCGATAGAATGTCGCAAATTTTGGTGTGAAAAGGCTCCCTATTTTCACCTACAAACCCTCCAAATTTGGTGGTCCTAGCTTCCATAGTTTTATTATGGCGAATTTTTGAATGTTTAAAAAATAGCCCAAAATTCGAACGGAAATTCCCTACAGAAACTCCATTCGCGAATTTTAAAAATCCGAGATAGCCAAAATGTTGATCTCGAAGAGTACATCAATTTAAAAAAAAAGTTTTCTCTCTAGGACCCGACATTCATAGGGTCAAAGTTCACGAATTTGACACATTTCGGCCGCGACAATTCCCTATAACCGTTGCACCGAATTTCAAACCGCTCACACAGTACTTCCCATTGAGACACATGAACAATCCCCCGCAAGCGTTTTCTCGTAGCTCAATTTTTGACCCCGGCGCAAGCGTCCGAAATTTCGATGGGGTCACGGAAATGGGCCAGACATTGACCCCCCATATCTCGGGCCCTAATTGTCCGATCGACTTGAAAACTTGTCCGATCGACTTGAAACGTGGCCTAACGGTGTTTCGGCCTTCCTCCCCATGCTCGCCAATCGCTGGTCACCATGGGGGGGGGGGGGTCCGGGGCTTTTGGCCGTAATGTTAAAACAAAAACTCGCGAATATCTCCGAAACGGTTCGATAGAATGTCGCAAATTTTGGTGTGAAAGGGCTCCCTATTTTCACCTACAAACCCTCCAAATTTGGTGGTCCTAGCTTCCATAGTTTTATTATGGCGAATTTTTGAATGTTTAAAGAATAGCCCAAAAATCGAACGGAAATTCCCTACAGAAATTCCATTCGCGAATTTTAAAAATCCGAGATAGCCAAAATGTTGCTCTCGAAGAGTACATCAATTTAGAAAAAAAAAGTTTCTCTCTAGGCCCAATTGGAACCGACTTTCATAGGGTCAAAGTTCACGAATTTCACACATTTCGGCCGCGACAATTCCCTATAACCGTTGCATCGAATTTCAAACCGCTCACACAGTACTTCTCATTGAGACACATGAACAATCCCCCGCAAGCGTTTTCTCGTAGCTCAATTTTTGACCTCGGCGCAAGCGTCCGAAATTTCGATGGGGGTCACGGAAATGGGCCAAACTTTGACCCCCCATATCTCGGGCCCTAATTGTCCGATCGACTTGAACTTTCAAACGTGGCCTAACAGGGTTTCGGCCTTCCTCCCCATGCTCGCCAATCGCGGCTCACCATGGGGAGTCCAGACCTTTTCGCCGTAATGTTAAACCAAAAACTCGCGAATATCTCCGAAACGGTTCAATAGAATGTCGCAACTTTTGGTGTAAAAGGGCTCCCTCTTTTTACCTACAAACTGTCCAAATTTGGTGGTCCTAGCTTCCATAGTATTTTTATGGCGAATTTTTGAAAGTTTAAAAAATAGCCCAAAAATCGACCGGAAATTCCCTACAGAAACTCCATTCGCGAATTTTGAAAATCCGAGATAGCCAAAACGTTGCTCTCGAAGAGTACATCAATTTAAAAAAAAAGTTTCTCTCTAGGCCCGAAGGTCCCGACTTTCATAGGGTCAAAGTTCACGAATTTGACACATTTCGGGCGCGACAATTCCCTATAACCGTTGCACCGAATTTCAAACCGCTCACACAGTACTTCCCATTGAGACACATGAACAATCCCCCGCAAGCGTTTTCTCGTAGCTCAATTTTTGACCCCGGCGCAAGCGTCCGAAATTTCGATGGTGTCACGGAAATGATCACGAAAATGGGCCAAACTTTGACCCCCCATATCTCGGGCCCTAATTGTCCGATCGACTTGAAATTTGAAACGTGGCCTAACAGGGTTTCGGCCTTCGTCCCCATGTTCGCCAATCGCGGCTCACCATGGGGGTTCAGGCCTTTTCGCCGTAATGTTAAAACAAAAACTCGCGAATATCTCCGAAACGGTTCGATAGAATGTCGCAAATTTTGGTGTGAAAGGGCTCCCTATTTTCACCTACAAACCCTCCAAATTTGGTGGTCCTACCTTCCATAGTTTTATTATGGCGAATTTTTGAAGGTTTAAAAAATAGCCCAAAAATCGAACGGAAATTCCCTACAGAAACTCCATTCGCGAATTTTAAAAATCCGAGATAGCCAAAATGTTGCTCTCGAAGAGTACATCAATTTAAAAAAAAGTTTCTCTCTAGGACCCGACTTTCATAGGGTCAAAGTTCACGAATTTGACACATTTCGGCCGCGACAATTCCCTATAACCGTTGCACCGAATTTCAAACCGCTCATACAGTACTTCCCATTGAGACACATGAAGATTCCCCCGCAAGCGTTTTCTCGTAGCTCAATTTTTGACCCCGGCGCAAGCGTCCGAAATTTCGATGGGGGTCACGGAAATGGGCCAAATTTTGACCCCCCATATCTCGGGCCCTAATTGTCCGATCGACCCTAAATTTCAAACGTGGCTTAACAGGGTTTCGGCCTTCCTCCCCATGCTCGCCAATCGCGGCTCACCATGGGGGGTCCTGACCTTTTCGCCGTAATGTTAAAACAAAAACTCGCGAATATCTCCGAACCGGTTCAATAGAATGTCGCAACTTTTGGTGTGAAAGGGCTCCCTCTTTTTACCTACAAACCGTCCAAATTTGGTGGTCCTAGCTTCCATAGTATTTTTATGGCGAATTTTTGAATGTTTAAAAAATAGCCCAAAAATCGAACGGAAATTCCCTACAGAAACTCCATTCGCGAATTTTGAAAATCCGAGATAGCCAAAACGTTGCTCTCGAAGAGTACATCAATTAAAAAAAAAGTTTCTCTCTAGGCCCGAAGGTCCCGACTTTCATAGGGTCAAAGTTCACGAATTTGACACATTTCGGCCGCGACAATTCCCTACAACCGTTGCACCGAATTTCAAACCGCTCACACAGTACTTCCCATTGAGACACATGAACAATCCCCCGCAAGCCTTTTCTCGTAGCTCAATTTTTGACCCCGGCGCAAGCGTCCGAAATTTCGATGGTGTCACGGAAATGATCACGAAAATGGGCCAAACTTTGACCCCCCATATCTCGGGCCCTAATTGTCCGATCGACTTGATCGAAACTTGGCCTAACAGGGTTTCGGCCTTCGTCCCCATGTTCGCCAATCGCGGCTCACCATGGGGGTCCAGGCCATTTCGCCGTAATGTTAAAACAAAAACTCGCGAATATCTCCGAAACGGTTCGATAGAATGTCGCAAATTTTGGTGTGAAAAGGCTCCCTATTTTCACCTACAAACCCTCCAAATTTGGTGGTCCTAGCTTCCATAGTTTTATTATGGCGAATTTTTGAATGTTTAAAAAATAGCCCAAAATTCGAACGGAAATTCCCTACAGAAACTCCATTCGCGAATTTTAAAAATCCGAGATAGCCAAAATGTTGATCTCGAAGAGTACATCAATTTAAAAAAAAAGTTTTCTCTCTAGGACCCGACTTTCATAGGGTCAAAGTTCACGAATTTGACACATTTCGGCCGCGCAATTCCCTATAACCGTTGCACCGAATTTCAAACCGCTCACACAGTACTTCCCATTGAGACACATGAACAATCCCCCGCAAGCGTTTTCTCGTAGCTCAATTTTTGACCCCGGCGCAAGCGTCCGAAATTTCGATGGGGTCATGGAAATGGGCCAAACTTTAACCCCCCATATCTCGGGCCCTAATTGTCCGATCGACTAGAAATTTGAAACGTGGCCTAACAGGGTTTCGGCCTTCCTCCCCATGCTCGCCAATCGCTGGTCACCATGGGGGGGTCTGGGCCTTTTGGCCGTAATTTTAAAACAAAAACTCGCGAATATCTCCGGAACGGTTCGATAGAATGTCGCAAATTTTGGTGTGAAAGGGCTCCCTATTTTCACCTACAAACCCTCCAAATTTGGTGGTCCTAGCTTCCATAGTTTTATTATGGCGAATTTTTGAAGGTTTAAAAAATAGCCCAAAAATCGAACGGAAATTCCCTACAGAAACTCCATTCGCGAATTTTAAAAATCCGAGATGGGCAAAATGTTGCTCTCGAAGAGTACATCAATTTAAAAAAAAGTTTCTCTCTAAGCCCAATAGAACCCGACTCTCATAGGGTCAAAGTTCACGAATTTGACACATTTCGGCCGCAACAATTCCCTATAACCGTTGCACCGAATTTCAAACCGCTCACACAGTACTTCCCATTGAGACACATGAACAATCACCGGCAAGCGTTTTCACGTAGCTCAAATTTGACCCCGGCGCAAGCGTCCGAAATTTCGATGGGGTCACGGAAATGGGCAAATTTTGACCCCCCATATCTCGGGCCCTAATTGTCCGATCGACTTGAAATTTGAAACGTGGCCTAACAGGGTTTCGGCCTTCCTCCCCATGCTCGCCAATCGCGGCTCACCATGGGGGGTCCGGGCCTTTTCGCCGTAATGTTAAAACAAAAACTCGCGAATATCTCCGAAACGGTTCGATAGAATGTCGCAAATTTTGGTGTGAAAGGGCTCCCTATTTTTACCTACAAACCCTCCAAATTTGGTGGTACTAGCTTCCATAGTTTTTTTATGGCGAATTTTTGAATGTTTAAAGAATAGCCCAAAAATCGAACGGAAATTCCCTACAGAAATTCCATTCGCGAATTTTAAAAATCCGAGATAGCCAAAATGTTGCTCTCGAAGAGTACATCAATTTAGAAAAAAAAACGTTTCTCTCTAGGCCCAATTGGACCCGACTTTCATAGGGTCAAATTTCACGAATTTGACACATTTCGGCCGCGACAATTCCCTATAACCGTTGCATCGAATTTCAAACCGCTCACACAGTACTTCTCATTGAGACACATGAACAATCCCCCGCAAGCGTTTTCTCGTACCTCAATTTTTGACCCTGGCGCAAGCGTCCGAAATTTCGATGGGGGTCACGGAAATGGGCCAAACTTTGACCCCCCATATCTCGGGCCCTAATTGTCCGATCGACTTGAACTTTCAAACGTGGCCTAACAGGGTTTCGGCCTTCCTCCCCATGCTCGCCAATCGCGGCTCACCATGGGGAGTCCAGACCTTTTCGCCGTAATGTTAAAACAAAAACTCGCGAATATCTCCGAAACGGTTCAATAGAATGTCGCAACTTTTGGTGTGAAAGGGCACCCTCTTTTTACCTACAAACCGTCCAAATTTGGTGGTCCTACCTTCCATAGTATTTTTATGGCGAATTATTGAATGTTTAAAAAATAGCCCAAAAATCGAACGGAAATTCCCTACAGAAACTCCATTCGCGAATTTTGAAAATCCGAGATAGCCAAAACGTTGCTCTCGAAGAGTACATCAATTTAAAAAAAAAAGTTTCTCTCTAGGCCCGAAGGTCCCGACTTTCATAGGGTCAAAGTTCACGAATTTGACACATTTCGGCCGCGACTATTCCCTATAACCGTTGCACCGAATTTCAAACCGCTCACACAGTACTTCCCATTGAGACACATGAACAATCCCCCGCAAGCGTTTTCTCGTAGCTCAATTTTTGACCCCGGCGCAAGCGTCCGAAATTTCGATGGTGTCACGGAAATGATCACGAAAATGGGCCAAACTTTGACCCCCCATATCTCGGGCCCTAATTGTCCGATCGACTTGATCGAAACGTGGCCTAACAGGGTTTCGGCCTTCGTCCCCATGTTCGCCAATCGCGGCTCAACATGGGGGACCAGGCCATTTCGCCGTAATGTTAAAACAAAAACTCGCGAATATCTCCGAAACGGTTCGATAGAATGTCGCAAATTTTGGTGTGAAAGGGCTCCTTGTTTTCACCTACAACCCCTCCAAATTTCGTGGTCCTAGCTTCCATAGTTTTATTATGGCGAATTTTTGAAGGTTTAAAAAATAGCCCAAAAATCGAACGGAAATTCCCTACAGAAACTCCATTCACGAATTTTAAAAATCCGAGATAGCCAAAACGTTGCTCTCGAAGAGTACATCAATTAAAAGAAAAGTTTCTCTCTAGGCCCGAAGGTCCCGACTTTCATAGGGTCAAAGTTCACGAATTTGACACATTTCGGCGGCGACAATTCCCTATAACCGTTGCACCGAATTTCAAACCGCTCACACAGTACTTCCCATTGAGACACATGAACAATCTCCCGCAAGCCTTTTGTCGTAGCTCAATTTTTGACCCCGGCGCAAGCGTCCGAAATTTCGATGCTGTCACGGAAATGATCAGGAAAATGGGCCAAACTTTGACCCCCCATATCTCGGGCCCTAATTGTCCGATCGACTTGATCGAAACTTGGCCTAACAGGGTTTCGGCCTTCGTCCCCATGTTCGCCAATCGCGGCTCACCATGGGGGTCCAGGCCATTTCGCCGTAATGTTAAAACAAAAACTCGCGAATATCTCCGAAACGGTTCGATAGAATGTCGCAAATTTTGGTGTGAAAAGGCTCCCTATTTTCACCTACAAACCCTCCAAATTTGGTGGTCCTAGCTTCCATAGTTTTATTATGGCGAATTTTTGAAGGTTTAAAAAATAACCCAAAATTCGAACGGAAATTCCCTACAGAAACTCCATTCGCGAATTTTAAAAATCCGAGATAGCCAAAATGTTGCTCTCGAAGAGTACATCAATTTAAAAAAAAAGTTTTCTCTCTAGGACCCGACTTTCATAGGGTCAAAGTTCACGAATTTGACACATTTCGGCCGCGACAATTCCCTATAACCGTTGCACCGAATTTCAAACCGCTCATACAGTACTTACCATTGAGACACATGAACAATCCCCCGCAAGCGTTTTCTCGTAGCTCAATTTTTGACCCCGGCGCAAGCGTCCGAAATTTCGATGGTGTCACGGAAATGATCACGAAAATGGGCCAAACTTTGACCCCCCATATCTCGGGCCCTAATTGTCCGATCGACTTGAAATTTGTAACGTGGCCTAACAGGGTTTCGGCCTTCGTCCCCATGTTCGCCAATCGCGGCTCACCATGGGGGTTCAGGCCTTTTCGCCGTAATGTTAAAACAAAAACTCGCGAATATCTCCGAAACGGTTCGATAGAATGTCGCAAATTTTGGTGTGAAAGGGCTCCCTATTTTCACCTACAAACCCTCCAAATTTGGTGGTCCTACCTTCCATAGTTTTATTATGGCGAATTTTTGAAGGTTTAAAAAATAGCCCAAAAATCGAACGGAAATTCCCTACAGAAACTCCATTCGCGAATTTTAAAAATCCGAGATAGCCAAAATGTTGCTCTCGAAGAGTATATCAATTTAAAAAAAAGTTTCTCTCTAGGACCCGACTTTCATAGGGTCAAAGTTCACGAATTTGACACATTTCGGCCGCGACAATTCCCTATAACCGTTGCACCGAATTTCAAACCGCTCACACAGTACTTCCCATTGAGACACATGAACAATCCCCCGCAAGCGTTTTCTCGTAGCTCAATTTTTGACCCCGGCGCAAGCGTCCGAAATTTCGATGGGGTCATGGAAATGGGCCAAACTTTAACCCCCCATATCTCGGGCCCTAATTGTCCGATCGACTAGAAATTTGAAACGTGGCCTAACAGGGTTTCGGCCTTCCTCCCCATGCTCGCCAATCGCTGGTCACCATGGGGGGGTCTGGGCCTTTTGGCCGTAATTTTAAAACAAAAACTCGCGAATATCTCCGGAACGGTTCGATAGAATGTCGCAAATTTTGGTGTGAAAGGGCTCCCTATTTTCACCTACAAACCCTCCAAATTTGGTGGTCCTAGCTTCCATAGTTTTATTATGGCGAATTTTTGAAGGTTTAAAAAATAGCCCAAAAATCGAACGGAAATTCCCTACAGAAACTCCATTCGCGAATTTTAAAAATCCGAGATGGGCAAAATGTTGCTCTCGAAGAGTACATCAATTTAAAAAAAAGTTTCTCTCTAAGCCCAATAGAACCCGACTCTCATAGGGTCAAAGTTCACGAATTTGACACATTTCGGCCGCAACAATTCCCTATAACCGTTGCACCGAATTTCAAACCGCTCACACAGTACTTCCCATTGAGACACATGAACAATCACCGGGAAGCGTTTTCACGTAGCTCAAATTTGACCCCGGCGCAAGCGTCCGAAATTTCGATGGGGTCACGGAAATGGGCCAAATTTTGACCCCCCATATCTCGGGCCCTAATTGTCCGATCGACTTGAAATTTGAAACGTGGCCTAACAGGGTTTCGGCCTTCCTCCCCATGCTCGCCAATCGCGGCTCACCATGGGGGGTCCGGGCCTTTTCGCCGTAATGTTAAAACAAAAACTCGCGAATATCTCCGAAACGGTTCGATAGAATGTCGCAAATTTTGGTGTGAAAGGGCTCCCTATTTTTACCTACAAACCCTCCAAATTTGGTGGTACTAGCTTCCATAGTTTTTTTATGGCGAATTTTTGAATGTTTAAAGAATAGCCCAAAAATCGAACGGAAATTCCCTACAGAAATTCCATTCGCGAATTTTAAAAATCCGAGATAGCCAAAATGTTGCTCTCGAAGAGTACATCAATTTAGAAAAAAAAACGTTTCTCTCTAGGCCCAATTGGACCCGACTTTCATAGGGTCAAATTTCACGAATTTGACACATTTCGGCCGCGACAATTCCCTATAACCGTTGCATCGAATTTCAAACCGCTCACACAGTACTTCTCATTGAGACACATGAACAATCCCCCGCAAGCGTTTTCTCGTACCTCAATTTTTGACCCTGGCGCAAGCGTCCGAAATTTCGATGGGGGTCACGGAAATGGGCCAAACTTTGACCCCCCATATCTCGGGCCCTAATTGTCCGATCGACTTGAACTTTCAAACGTGGCCTAACAGGGTTTCGGCCTTCCTCCCCATGCTCGCCAATCGCGGCTCACCATGGGGAGTCCAGACCTTTTCGCCGTAATGTTAAAACAAAAACTCGCGAATATCTCCGAAACGGTTCAATAGAATGTCGCAACTTTTGGTGTGAAAGGGCACCCTCTTTTTACCTACAAACCGTCCAAATTTGGTGGTCCTACCTTCCATAGTATTTTTATGGCGAATTTTTGAATGTTTAAAAAATAGCCCAAAAATCGAACGGAAATTCCCTACAGAAACTCCATTCGCGAATTTTGAAAATCCGAGATAGCCAAAACGTTGCTCTCGAAGAGTACATCAATTTAAAAAAAAAAGTTTCTCTCTAGGCCCGAAGGTCCCGACTTTCATAGGGTCAAAGTTCACGAATTTGACACATTTCGGCCGCGACTATTCCCTATAACCGTTGCACCGAATTTCAAACCGCTCACACAGTACTTCCCATTGAGACACATGAACAATCCCCCGCAAGCGTTTTCTCGTAGCTCAATTTTTGACCCCGGCGCAAGCGTCCGAAATTTCGATGGTGTCACGGAAATGATCACGAAAATGGGCCAAACTTTGACCCCCCATATCTCGGGCCCTAATTGTCCGATCGACTTGATCGAAACGTGGCCTAACAGGGTTTCGGCCTTCGTCCCCATGTTCGCCAATCGCGGCTCAACATGGGGGACCAGGCCATTTCGCCGTAATGTTAAAACAAAAACTCGCGAATATCTCCGAAACGGTTCGATAGAATGTCGCAAATTTTGGTGTGAAAGGGCTCCCTGTTTTCACCTACAACCCCTCCAAATTTCGTGGTCCTAGCTTCCATAGTTTTATTATGGCGAATTTTTGAAGGTTTAAAAAATAGCCCAAAAATCGAACGGAAATTCCCTACAGAAACTCCATTCACGAATTTTAAAAATCCGAGATAGCCAAAACGTTGCTCTCGAAGAGTACATCAATTAAAAAAAAAGTTTCTCTCTAGGCCCGAAGGTCCCGACTTTCATAGGGTCAAAGTTCACGAATTTGACACATTTCGGCGGCGACAATTCCCTATAACCGTTGCACCGAATTTCAAACCGCTCACACAGTACTTCCCATTGAGACACATGAACAATCTCCCGCAAGCCTTTTGTCGTAGCTCAATTTTTGACCCCGGCGCAAGCGTCCGAAATTTCGATGCTGTCACGGAAATGATCAGGAAAATGGGCCAAACTTTGACCCCCCATATCTCGGGCCCTAATTGTCCGATCGACTTGATCGAAACTTGGCCTAACAGGGTTTCGGCCTTCGTCCCCATGTTCGCCAATCGCGGCTCACCATGGGGGTCCAGGCCATTTCGCCGTAATGTTAAAACAAAAACTCGCGAATATCTCCGAAACGGTTCGATAGAATGTCGCAAATTTTGGTGTGAAAAGGCTCCCTATTTTCACCTACAAACCCTCCAAATTTGGTGGTCCTAGCTTCCATAGTTTTATTATGGCGAATTTTTGAAGGTTTAAAAAATAACCCAAAATTCGAACGGAAATTCCCTACAGAAACTCCATTCGCGAATTTTAAAAATCCGAGATAGCCAAAATGTTGCTCTCGAAGAGTACATCAATTTAAAAAAAAAGTTTTCTCTCTAGGACCCGACTTTCATAGGGTCAAAGTTCACAAATTTGACACATTTCGGCCGCGACAATTCCCTATAACCGTTGCACCGAATTTCAAACCGCTCATACAGTACTTACCATTGAGACACATGAACAATCCCCCGCAAGCGTTTTCTCGTAGCTCAATTTTTGACCCCGGCGCAAGCGTCCGAAATTTCGATGGTGTCACGGAAATGATCACGAAAATGGGCCAAACTTTGACCCCCCATATCTCGGGCCCTAATTGTCCGATCGACTTGAAATTTGTAACGTGGCCTAACAGGGTTTCGGCCTTCGTCCCCATGTTCGCCAATCGCGGCTCACCATGGGGGTTCAGGCCTTTTCGCCGTAATGTTAAAACAAAAACTCGCGAATATCTCCGAAACGGTTCGATAGAATGTCGCAAATTTTGGTGTGAAAGGGCTCCCTATTTTCACCTACAAACCCTCCAAATTTGGTGGTCCTACCTTCCATAGTTTTATTATGGCGAATTTTTGAAGGTTTAAAAAATAGCCCAAAAATCGAACGGAAATTCCCTACAGAAACTCCATTCGCGAATTTTAAAAATCCGAGATAGCCAAAATGTTGCTCTCGAAGAGTACATCAATTTAAAAAAAAAGTTTCTCTCTAGGACCCGACTTTCATAGGGTCAAAGTTCACGAATTTGACACATTTGGGCCGCGACAATTCCCTATAACCGTTGCACCGAATTTCAAACCGCTCACACAGTACTTCCCATTGAGACACATGAACAATCCCCCGCAAGCGTTTTCTCGTAGCTCAATTTTTGACCCCGGCGCAAGCGTCCGAAATTTCGAGGGTGTCACGGTAATGATCACGAAAATGGGCCAAACTTTGACCCCCCATATCTCGGGCCCTAATTGTCCGATCGACTTGATCGAAACGTGGCCTAACAGGGTTTCGGCCTTCGTCCCCATGTTCGCCAATCGCGGCTCACCATGGGGGTCCAGGCCATTTCGCCGTAATGTTAAAATAAAACCTCGCGAATATCTCCGAAACGGTTCGTTGAATGTCGCAAATTTTGGTGTGAAAGGGCTCCCTATTTTCACCTACAAACCCTCCAAATTTGGTGGTCCTACCTTCCATAGTTTTATTATGGCGAATTTTTGAAGGTTTAAAAAATAGCCCAAAAATCGAACGGAAATTCCCTACAGAAACTCCATTCGCGAATTTTAAAAATCCGAGATAGCCAAAATGTTGCTCTCGAAGAGTACATCAATTTAAAAAAAAAGTTTCTCTCTAGGACCCGACTTTCATAGGGTCAAAGTTCACGAATTTGACACATTTGGGCCGCGACAATTCCCTATAACCGTTGCACCGAATTTCAAACCGCTCACACAGTACTTCCCATTGAGACACATGAACAATCCCCCGCAAGCGTTTTCTCGTAGCTCAATTTTTGACCCCGGCGCAAGCGTCCGAAATTTCGAGGGTGTCACGGTAATGATCACGAAAATGGGCCAAACTTTGACCCCCCATATCTCGGGCCCTAATTGTCCGATCGACTTGATCGAAACGTGGCCTAACAGGGTTTCGGCCTTCGTCCCCATGTTCGCCAATCGCGGCTCACCATGGGGGTCCAGGCCATTTCGCCGTAATGTTAAAATAAAACCTCGCGAATATCTCCGAAACGGTTCGTTGAATGTCGCAAATTTTGGTGTGAAAGGGCTCCCTATTTTCACCTACAAACCCTCCAAATTTGGTGGTCCTAGCTTCCATAGTTTTATTATGGCGAATTTTGAAGGTTTAAAAAATAGCCCAAAATCGAACGGAAATTCCCTACAGAAATTCCATTCGCGAATTTTAAAAATCCGAGATAGCCAAAATGTTGCTCTCGAAGAGTACATCAATTTAGAAAAAAAAACCTTTCTCTCTAGGCCCAATTGGACCCGACTTTCATAGGGTCAAATTTCACGAATTTGACACATTTCGGCCGCGACAATTCCCTATAACCGTAGCATCGAATTTCAACCGCTCACACAGTACTTCTCATTGAGACACATGAACAATCCCCCGCAAGCGTTTTCTCGTAGCTCAAATTTTGACCCTGGCGCAAGCGTCCGAAATTTCGATGGGGGTCACGGAAATGGGCCAAACTTTGACCCCCCATATTTCGGGCCCTAATTGTCCGATCGACTTGAAATTTGAAACGTGGCCTAACAGGGTTTCGGCCTTCCTCCCCATGCTCGCCAATCGCTGGTCACCATGGGGGGGTCTGGGCCTTTTGGCCGTAATTTTAAAACAAAAACTCGCGAATATCTCCGGAACGGTTCGATAGAATGTCGCAAATTTTGGTGTGAAAGGGCTCCCTATTTTCACCTACAAACCCTCCAAATTTGGTGGTCCTAGCTTCCATAGTTTTATTATGGCGAATTTTTGAAGGTTTAAAAAATAGCCCAAAAATCGAACGGAAATTCCCTACAGAAACTCCATTCGCGAATTTTAAAAATCCGAGATAGCCAAAACGTTGCTCTCGAAGAGTACATCAATTAAAAAAAAAGTTTCTCTCTAGGCCCGAAGGTCCCGACTTTCATAGGGTCAAAGTTCACGAATTTGACACATTTCGGCCGCGACAATTCAGTATAACCGTTGCACCGAATTTCAAACCGCTCACACAGTACTTCCCATTGAGACACATGAACATTCCCCCGCAAGCGTTTTCTCGTAGCTCAATTTTTGACCCCGGCGCAAGCGTCCGAAATTTCGATGGTGTCACGGAAATGATCACGAAAATGGGCCAAATTTTGACCCCCCATATCTCGGGCCCTAATTGTCCGATCGACTTGAAATTTGAAACGTGGCCTAACAGGGTTTCGGCCTTCGTCCCCATGTTCGCCAATCGCGGCTCACCATGGGGGTTCAGGCCTTTTCGCCGTAATGTTAAAACAAAAACTCGCGAATATCTCCGAAACGGTTCGATAGAATGTCGCAAATTTTGGTGTGAAAAGGCTCCCTATTTTCACCTACAAACCCTCCAAATTTGGTGGTCCTACCTTCCATAGTTTTATTATGGCGAATTTTTGAAGGTTTAAAAAATAGCCCAAAAATCGAACGGAAATTCCCTACAGAAACTCCATTCGCGAATTTTAAAAATCCGAGATAGCCAAAATGTTGCTCTCGAAGAGTATATCAATTTAAAAAAAAAGTTTCTCTCTAGGACCCGACTTTCATAGGGTCAAAGTTCACGAATTTGACACATTTCGGCCGCGACAATTCCCTATAACCGTTGCACCGAATTTCAAACCGCTCACACAGTACTTCCCATTGAGACACATGAACAATCCCCCGCAAGCGTTTTCTCGTAGCTCAATTTTTGACCCCGGCGCAAGCGTCCGAAATTTCGATGGGGTCACGGAAATGGGCCAAACTTTGACCCCCCATATCTCGGGCCCTAATTGTCCGATCGACTTGAAATTTGAAACGTGGCCTAACAGGGTTTCGGCCTTCCTCCCCATGCTCGCCAATCGCTGGTCACCATGGGGGGGTCTGAGCCTTTTGGCCGTAATTTTAAAACAAAAACTCGCGAATATCTCCCGAACGGTTCGATAGAATGTCGCAAATTTTGGTGTGAAAGGGCTCCCTATTTTCACCTACAAACCCTCCAAATTTGGTGGTCCTAGCTTCCATAGTTTTATTATGGCGAATTTTTGAAGGTTTAAAAATTAGCCCAAAAATCGAACGGAAATTCCCTACAGAAATTCCATTCGCAAATTTTAAAAATCCGAGATAGCCAAAATGTTGCTCTCGAAGATTACATCAATTTAGAAAAAAAACATTTCTCTCTAGGCCCAATTGGACCCGACTTTCATAGGGTCAAAGTTCACGAATTTGACACATTTCGGCCGCGACAATTCCCTATAACCGTTGCACCGAATTTCAAACCGCTCACACAGTACTTCCCATTGAGACACATGAACATTCCCCCGCAAGCGTTTTCTCGTAGCTCAATTTTTGACCCCGGCGCAAGCGTCCGAAATTTCGATGGGGTCACGGAAATGGGCCAAACTTTGACCCCCCATATCTCGGGCCCTAATTGTCCGATCGACTTGATCGAAACGTGGCCTAACAGGGTTTCGGCCTTCCTCCCCATGCTCGCCAATCGCGGCTCACCATGGGGTGTCCGGGCCTTTTCGCCGTAATGTTAAAACAAAAACTCGCGAATATCTCCGAAACGGTTCGATAGAATGTCGCAAATTTTGGTGTGAAAGGGCTCCCTATTTTTACCTACAAACTCTCCAAATTTGGTGGTACTAGCTTCCATAGTTTTATTATGGCGAATTTTTGAATGTTTAAAGAATAGCCCAAAAATCGAACGGAAATTCCCTACAGAAATTCCATTCGCAAATTTTAAAAATCCGAGATAGCCAAAATGTTGCTCTCGAAGATTACATCAATTTAGAAAAAAAACATTTCTCTCTAGGCCCAATTGGACCCGACTTTCATAGGGTCAAAGTTCACGAATTTGACACATTTCGGCCGCGACAATTCCCTATAACCGTTGCACCGAATTTCAAACCGCTCACACAGTACTTCCCATTGAGACACATGAACATTCCCCCGCAAGCGTTTTCTCGTAGCTCAATTTTTGACCCCGGCGCAAGCGTCCGAAATTTCGATGGGGTCACGGAAATGGGCCAAACTTTGACCCCCCATATCTCGGGCCCTAATTGTCCGATCGACTTGATCGAAACGTGGCCTAACAGGGTTTCGGCCTTCGTCCCCATGTTCGCCAATCGCGGCTCACCATGGGGGTCCAGGCCATTTCGCCGTAATGTTAAAATAAAACCTCGCGAATATCTCCGAAACGGTTCGTTGAATGTCGCAAATTTTGGTGTGAAAGGGCTCCCTATTTTCACCTACAAACCCTCCAAATTTGGTGGTCCTAGCTTCCATAGTTTTATTATGGCGAATTTTGAAGGTTTAAAAAATAGCCCAAAATCGAACGGAAATTCCCTACAGAAATTCCATTCGCGAATTTTAAAAATCCGAGATAGCCAAAATGTTGCTCTCGAAGAGTACATCAATTTAGAAAAAAAACCTTTCTCTCTAGGCCCAATTGGACCCGACTTTCATAGGGTCAAATTTCACGAATTTGACACATTTCGGCCGCGACAATTCCCTATAACCGTAGCATCGAATTTCAACCGCTCACACAGTACTTCTCATTGAGACACATGAACAATCCCCCGCAAGCGTTTTCTCGTAGCTCAAATTTTGACCCTGGCGCAAGCGTCCGAAATTTCGATGGGGATCACGGAAATGGGCCAAACTTTGACCCCCCATATTTCGGGCCCTAATTGTCCGATCGACTTGAAATTTGAAACGTGGCCTAACAGGGTTTCGGCCTTCCTCCCCATGCTCGCCAATCGCTGGTCACCATGGGGGGGTCTGGGCCTTTTGGCCGTAATTTTAAAACAAAAACTCGCGAATATCTCCGGAACGGTTCGATAGAATGTCGCAAATTTTGGTGTGAAAGGGCTCCCTATTTTCACCTACAAACCCTCCAAATTTGGTGGTCCTAGCTTCCATAGTTTTATTATGGCGAATTTTTGAAGGTTTAAAAAATAGCCCAAAAATCGAACGGAAATTCCCTACAGAAACTCCATTCGCGAATTTTAAAAATCCGAGATAGCCAAAACGTTGCTCTCGAAGAGTACATCAATTAAAAAAAAAGTTTCTCTCTAGGCCCGAAGGTCCCGACTTTCATAGGGTCAAAGTTCACGAATTTGACACATTTCGGCCGCGACAATTCAGTATAACCGTTGCACCGAATTTCAAACCGCTCACACAGTACTTCCCATTGAGACACATGAACATTCCCCCGCAAGCGTTTTCTCGTAGCTCAATTTTTGACCCCGGCGCAAGCGTCCGAAATTTCGATGGTGTCACGGAAATGATCACGAAAATGGGCCAAATTTTGACCCCCCATATCTCGGGCCCTAATTGTCCGATCGACTTGAAATTTGAAACGTGGCCTAACAGGGTTTCGGCCTTCGTCCCCATGTTCGCCAATCGCGGCTCACCATGGGGGTTCAGGCCTTTTCGCCGTAATGTTAAAACAAAAACTCGCGAATATCTCCGAAACGGTTCGATAGAATGTCGCAAATTTTGGTGTGAAAAGGCTCCCTATTTTCACCTACAAACCCTCCAAATTTGGTGGTCCTACCTTCCATAGTTTTATTATGGCGAATTTTTGAAGGTTTAAAAAATAGCCCAAAAATCGAACGGAAATTCCCTACAGAAACTCCATTCGCGAATTTTAAAAATCCGAGATAGCCAAAATGTTGCTCTCGAAGAGTATATCAATTTAAAAAAAAAGTTTCTCTCTAGGACCCGACTTTCATAGGGTCAAAGTTCACGAATTTGACACATTTCGGCCGCGACAATTCCCTATAACCGTTGCACCGAATTTCAAACCGCTCACACAGTACTTCCCATTGAGACACATGAACAATCCCCCGCAAGCGTTTTCTCGTAGCTCAATTTTTGACCCCGGCGCAAGCGTCCGAAATTTCGATGGGGTCACGGAAATGGGCCAAACTTTGACCCCCCATATCTCGGGCCCTAATTGTCCGATCGACTTGAAATTTGAAACGTGGCCTAACAGGGTTTCGGCCTTCCTCCCCATGCTCGCCAATCGCTGGTCACCATGGGGGGGTCTGAGCCTTTTGGCCGTAATTTTAAAACAAAAACTCGCGAATATCTCCCGAACGGTTCGATAGAATGTCGCAAATTTTGGTGTGAAAGGGCTCCCTATTTTCACCTACAAACCCTCCAAATTTGGTGGTCCTAGCTTCCATAGTTTTATTATGGCGAATTTTTGAAGGTTTAAAAATTAGCCCAAAAATCGAACGGAAATTCCCTACAGAAACTCCATTCGCGAATTTTAAAAATCCGAGATAGGCAAAATGTTGCTTTCGAAGAGTACATCAATTTAAAAAAAAGTTTCTCTCTAGGCCCAATAGAACCCGACTTTCATAGGGTCAAAGTTCACGAATTTGACACATTTCGCCCGCGACAATTCCCTATAACCGTTGCACCGAATTTCAAACCGCTCACACAGTACTTCCCATTGAGACACATGAACAATCACCGGCAAGCGTTTTCTCGTAGCTCAAATTTGACCCCGGCGCAAGCGTCCGAAATTTCGATGGGGTCACGGAAATGGGCCAAATTTTGACCCCCCATATCTCGGGCCCTAATTGTCCGATCGACTTGAAATTTGAAACGTGGCCTAACAGGGTTTCGGCCTTCCTCCCCATGCTCGCCAATCGCGGCTCACCATGGGGTGTCCGGGCCTTTTCGCCGTAATGTTAAAACAAAAACTCGCGAATATCTCCGAAACGGTTCGATAGAATGTCGCAAATTTTGGTGTGAAAGGGCTCCCTATTTTTACCTACAAACTCTCCAAATTTGGTGGTACTAGCTTCCATAGTTTTATTATGGCGAATTTTTGAATGTTTAAAGAATAGCCCAAAAATCGAACGGAAATTCCCTACAGAAATTCCATTCGCAAATTTTAAAAATCCGAGATAGCCAAAATGTTGCTCTCGAAGATTACATCAATTTAGAAAAAAAACATTTCTCTCTAGGCCCAATTGGACCCGACTTTCATAGGGTCAAAGTTCACGAATTTGACACATTTCGGCCGCGACAATTCCCTATAACCGTTGCACCGAATTTCAAACCGCTCACACAGTACTTCCCATTGAGACACATGAACATTCCCCCGCAAGCGTTTTCTCGTAGCTCAATTTTTGACCCCGGCGCAAGCGTCCGAAATTTCGATGGGGTCACGGAAATGGGCCAAACTTTGACCCCCCATATCTCGGGCCCTAATTGTCCGATCGACTTGAAATTTGAAACGTGGCCTAACAGGGTTTCGGCCTTCGTCCCCATGTTCGCCAATCGCGGCTCACCATGGGGGTTCAGGCCTTTTCGCCGTAATGTTAAAACAAAAACTCGCGAATATCTCCGAAACGGTTCGATAGAATGTCGCAAATTTTGGTGTGAAAGGGCTCCCTATTTTCACCTACAAACCCTCCAAATTTGGTGGTCCTACCTTCCATAGTTTTATTATGGCGAATTTTTGAAGGTTTAAAAAATAGCCCAAAAATCGAACGGAAATTCCCTACAGAAACTCCATTCGCGAATTTTAAAAATCCGAGATAGCCAAAATGTTGCTCTCGAAGAGTATATCAATTTAAAAAAAAAGTTTCTCTCTAGGACCCGACTTTCATAGGGTCAAAGTTCACGAATTTGACACATTTCGGCCGCGACAATTCCCTATAACCGTTGCACCGAATTTCAAACCGCTCACACAGTACTTCCCATTGAGACACATGAACAATCCCCCGCAAGCGTTTTCTCGTAGCTCAATTTTTGACCCCGGCGCAAGCGTCCGAAATTTCGATGGGGTCACGGAAATGGGCCAAACTTTGACCCCCCATATCTCGGGCCCTAATTGTCCGATCGACTTGAAATTTGAAACGTGGCCTAACAGGGTTTCGGCCTTCCTCCCCATGCTCGCCAATCGCTGGTCACCATGGGGGGGTCTGAGCCTTTTGGCCGTAATTTTAAAACAAAAACTCGCGAATATCTCCCGAACGGTTCAATAGAATGTCGCAAATTTTGGTGTGAAAGGGCTCCCTATTTTCACCTACAAACCCTCCAAATTTGGTGGTCCTAGCTTCCATAGTTTTATTATGGCGAATTTTTGAAGGTTTAAAAATTAGCCCAAAAATCGAACGGAAATTCCCTACAGAAACTCCATTCGCGAATTTTAAAAATCCGAGATAGGCAAAATGTTGCTTTCGAAGAGTACATCAATTTAAAAAAAAGTTTCTCTCTAGGCCCAATAGAACCCGACTTTCATAGGGTCAAAGTTCACGAATTTGACACATTTCGGCCGCGACAATTCCCTATAACCGTTGCACCGAATTTCAAACCGCTCACACAGTACTTCCCATTGAGACACATGAACAATCACCGGCAAGCGTTTTCTCGTAGCTCAAATTTGACCCCGGCGCAAGCGTCCGAAATTTCGATGGGGTCACGGAAATGGGCCAAATTTTGACCCCCCATATCTCGGGCCCTAATTGTCCGATCGACTTGAAATTTGAAACGTGGCCTAACAGGGTTTCGGCCTTCCTCCCCATGCTCGCCAATCGCGGCTCACCATGGGGTGTCCGGGCCTTTTCGCCGTAATGTTAAAACAAAAACTCGCGAATATCTCCGAAACGGTTCGATAGAATGTCGCAAATTTTGGTGTGAAAGGGCTCCCTATTTTTACCTACAAACTCTCCAAATTTGGTGGTACTAGCTTCCATAGTTTTATTATGGCGAATTTTTGAATGTTTAAAGAATAGCCCAAAAATCGAACGGAAATTCCCTACAGAAATTCCATTCGCAAATTTTAAAAATCCGAGATAGCCAAAATGTTGCTCTCGAAGATTACATCAATTTAGAAAAAAAACATTTCTCTCTAGGCCCAATTGGACCCGACTTTCATAGGGTCAAAGTTCACGAATTTGACACATTTCGGCCGCGACAATTCCCTATAACCGTTGCACCGAATTTCAAACCGCTCACACAGTACTTCCCATTGAGACACATGAACATTCCCCCGCAAGCGTTTTCTCGTAGCTCAATTTTTGACCCCGGCGCAAGCGTCCGAAATTTCGATGGGGTCACGGAAATGGGCCAAACTTTGACCCCCCATATCTCGGGCCCTAATTGTCCGATCGACTTGAAATTTGAAACGTGGCCTAACAGGGTTTCGGCCTTCGTCCCCATGTTCGCCAATCGCGGCTCACCATGGGGGTTCAGGCCTTTTCGCCGTAATGTTAAAACAAAAACTCGCGAATATCTCCGAAACGGTTCGATAGAATGTCGCAAATTTTGGTGTGAAAGGGCTCCCTATTTTCACCTACAAACCCTCCAAATTTGGTGGTCCTACCTTCCATAGTTTTATTATGGCGAATTTTTGAAGGTTTAAAAAATAGCCCAAAAATCGAACGGAAATTCCCTACAGAAACTCCATTCGCGAATTTTAAAAATCCGAGATAGCCAAAATGTTGCTCTCGAAGAGTATATCAATTTAGAAAAAAAACATTTCTCTCTAGGCCCAATTGGACCCGACTTTCATAGGGTCAAAGTTCACGAATTTGACACATTTCGGCCGCGACAATTCCCTATAACCGTTGCACCGAATTTCAAACCGCTCACACAGTACTTCCCATTGAGACACATGAACAATCACCGGCAAGCGTTTTCTCGTAGCTCAAATTTGACCCCGGCGCAAGCGTCCGAAATTTCGATGGGGTCACGGAAATGGGCCAAATTTTGACCCCCCATATCTCGGGCCCTAATTGTCCGATCGACTTGAAATTTGAAACGTGGCCTAACAGGGTTTCGGCCTTCCTCCCCATGCTCGCCAATCGCGGCTCACCATGGGGTGTCCGGGCCTTTTCGCCGTAATGTTAAAACAAAAACTCGCGAATATCTCCGAAACGGTTCGATAGAATGTCGCAAATTTTGGTGTGAAAGGGCTCCCTATTTTTACCTACAAACCCTCCAAATTTGGTGGTACTAGCTTCCATAGTTTTTTTATGGCGAATTTTTGAATGTTTAAAGAATAGCCCAAAAATCGAACGGAAATTCCCTACAGAAATTCCATTCGCGAATTTTAAAAATCCGAGATAGCCAAAATGTTGCTCTCGAAGAGTACATCAATTTAGAAAAAAAAACCTTTCTCTCTAGGCCCAATTGGACCCGACTTTCATAGGGTCAAATTTCACGAATTTGACACATTTCGGCCGCGACAATTCCCTATAACCGTTGCATCGACTTTCAAACCGCTCACACAGTACTTCTCATTGAGACACATGAACAATCCCCGCAAGCGTTTTCTCGTAGCTCAATTTTTGACCCTGGCGCAAGCGTCCGAAATTTCGATGGGGGTCACGGAAATGGGCCAAACTTTGACCCCCCATATCTCGGGCCCTAATTGTCCGATCGACTTGAAATTTGAAACGTGGCCTAACAGGGTTTCGGCCTTCGTCCCCATGTTCGCCAATCGCGGCTCACCATGGGGGTTCAGGCCTTTTCGCCGTAATGTTAAAACAAAAACTCGCGAATATCTCCGAAACGGTTCGATAGAATGTCGCAAATTTTGGTGTGAAAGGGCTCCCTATTTTCACCTACAAACCCTCCAAATTTGGTGGTCCTACCTTCCATAGTTTTATTATGGCGAATTTTTGAAGGTTTAAAAAATAGCCCAAAAATTGAACGGAAATTCCCTACAGAAACTCCATTCGCGAATTTTAAAAATCCGAGATAGCCAAAATGTTGCTCTCGAAGAGTATATCAATTTAGAAAAAAAACATTTCTCTCTAGGCCCAATTGGACCCGACTTTCATAGGGTCAAAGTTCACGAATTTGACACATTTCGGCCGCGACAATTCCCTATAACCGTTGCACCGAATTTCAAACCGCTCACACAGTACTTCCCATTGAGACACATGAACAATCACCGGCAAGCGTTTTCTCGTAGCTCAAATTTGACCCCGGCGCAAGCGTCCGAAATTTCGATGGGGTCACGGAAATGGGCCAAACTTTGACCCCCCATATCTCGGGCCCTAATTGTCCGATCGACTTGAAATTTGAAACGTGGCCTAACAGGGTTTCGGCCTTCGTCCCCATGTTCGCCAATCGCGGCTCACCATGGGGGTTCAGGCCTTTTCGCCGTAATGTTAAAACAAAAACTCGCGAATATCTCCGAAACGGTTCGATAGAATGTCGCAAATTTTGGTGTGAAAGGGCTCCCTATTTTCACCTACAAACCCTCCAAATTTGGTGGTCCTACCTTCCATAGTTTTATTATGGCGAATTTTTGAAGGTTTAAAAAATAGCCCAAAAATTGAACGGAAATTCCCTACAGAAACTCCATTCGCGAATTTTAAAAATCCGAGATAGCCAAAATGTTGCTCTCGAAGAGTATATCAATTTAGAAAAAAAACATTTCTCTCTAGGCCCAATTGGACCCGACTTTCATAGGGTCAAAGTTCACGAATTTGACACATTTCGGCCGCGACAATTCCCTATAACCGTTGCACCGAATTTCAAACCGCTCACACAGTACTTCCCATTGAGACACATGAACAATCACCGGCAAGCGTTTTCTCGTAGCTCAAATTTGACCCCGGCGCAAGCGTCCGAAATTTCGATGGGGTCACGGAAATGGGCCAAATTTTGACCCCCCATATCTCGGGCCCTAATTGTCCGATCGACTTGAAATTTGAAACGTGGCCTAACAGGGTTTCGGCCTTCCTCCCCATGCTCGCCAATCGCGGCTCACCATGGGGTGTCCGGGCCTTTTCGCCGTAATGTTAAAACAAAAACTCGCGAATATCTCCGAAACGGTTCGATAGAATGTCGCAAATTTTGGTGTGAAAGGGCTCCCTATTTTCACCTACAAACCCTCCAAATTTGGTGGTCCTAGCTTCCATAGTTTTATTATGGCGAATTTTTGAAGGTTTAAAAAATAGCCCAAAAATCGAACGGAAATTCCCTACAGAAACTCCATTCGCGAATTTTAAAAATCCGAGATAGCCAAAACGTTGCTCTCGAAGAGTACATCAATTAAAAAAAAAGTTTCTCTCTAGGCCCGAAGGTCCCGACTTTCATAGGGTCAAAGTTCACGAATTTGACACATTTCGGCCGCGACAATTCCCTATAACCGTTGCACCGAATTTCAAACCGCTCACACAGTACTTCCCATTGAGACACATGAACATTCCCCCGCAAGCGTTTTCTCGTAGCTCAATTTTTGACCCCGGCGCAAGCGTCCGAAATTTCGATGGGGGTCACGGAAATGGGCCAAACTTTGACCCCCCATATCTCGGGCCCTAATTGTCCGATCGACTTGAAATTTGAAACGTGGCCTAACAGGGTTTCGGCCTTCCTCCCCATGCTCGCCAATCGCGGCTCACCATGGGGGATCCTGACCTTTTCGCCGTAATGTTAAAACAAAAACTCGCGAATATCTCCGAAACGGTTCGATAGAATGTCGCAAATTTTGGTGTGAAAGGGCTCCCTATTTTCACCTACAAACCCTCCAAATTTGGTGGTCCTACCTTCCATAGTTTTATTATGGCGAATTTTTGAAGGTTTAAAAAATAGCCCAAAAATCGAACGGAAATTCCCTACAGAAACTCCATTCGCGAATTTTAAAAATCCGAGATAGGCAAAATGTTGCTCTCGAAGAGTACATCAATTTAAGAAAAAGTTTCTCTCTAGGCCCAATAGGACCCGACTTTCATAGGGTCAAAGTTCACGAATTTGACACATTTCGGCCGCGACAATTCCCTATAACCGTTGCACCGAATTTCAAACCGCTCACACAGTACTTCCCATTGAGACACATGAACAATCACCGGCAAGCGTTTTCTCGTAGCTCAAATTTGACCCCGGCGCAAGCGTCCGAAATTTCGATGGGGTCACGGAAATGGGCCAAATTTTGACCCCCCATATCTCGGGCCCTAATTGTCCGATCGACTTGAAATTTGAAACGTGGCCTAACAGGGTTTCGGCCTTCCTCCCCATGCTCGCCAATCGCGGCTCACCATGGGGGGTCCGGGCCTTTTCGCCGTAATGTTAAAACAAAAACTCGCGAATATCTCCGAAACGGTTCGATAGAATGTCGCAAATTTTAGTGTGAAAGGGCTCCCTATTTTTACCTACAAACCCTCCAAATTTGGTGGTCCTAGCTTCCATAGTTTTTTTATGGCGAATTTTTGAATGTTTAAAGAATAGCCCAAAAATCGAACGGAAATTCCCTACAGAAATTCCATTCGCGAATTTTAAAAATCCGAGATAGCCAAAATTTTGCTCTCGAAGAGTACATCAATTTAGAAAAAAAACGTTTCTCTCTAGGCCCAATTGGACCCGACTTTCATAGGGTCAAATTTCACGAATTTGACACATTTCGGCCGCGACAATTCCCTATAACCGTTGCACGGAATTTCAAACCGCTCACACAGTACTTCCCATTGAGACACATGAACAATCCCCCGCAAGCGTTTTCTCGTAGCTCAATATTTGACCCCGGCGCAAGCGTCCGAAATTTCGATGGTGTCACGGAAATGATCACGAAAATGGGCCAAATTTTGACCCCCCATATCTCGGGCCCTAATTGTCCGATCGACTTGAAATTTGAAACGTGGCCTAACAGGGTTTCGGCCTTCGTCCCCATGTTCGCCAATCGCGGCTCACCATGGGGGTTCAGGCCTTTTCGCCGTAATGTTAAAACAAAAACTCGCGAATATCTCCGAAACGGTTCGATAGAATGTCGCAAATTTTGGTGTGAAAGGGCTCCCTATTTTCACCTACAAACCCTCCAAATTTGGTGGTCCTACCTTCCATAGTTTTATTATGGCGAATTTTTGAAGGTTTAAAAAATAGCCCAAAAATCGAACGGAAATTCCCTACAGAAACTCCATTCGCGAATTTTAAAAATCCGAGATAGCCAAAATGTTGCTCTCGAAGAGTATATCAATTTAAAAAAAAAGTTTCTCTCTAGGACCCGACTTTCATAGGGTCAAAGTTCACGAATTTGACACATTTCGGCCGCGACAATTCCCTATAACCGTTGCACCGAATTTCAAACCGCTCACACAGTACTTCCCATTGAGACACATGAACAATCCCCCGCAAGCGTTTTCTCGTAGCTCAATTTTTGACCCCGGCGCAAGCGTCCGAAATTTCGATGGGGTCACGGAAATGGGCCAAACTTTGACCCCCCATATCTCGGGCCCTAATTGTCCGATCGACTTGAAATTTGAAACGTGGCCTAACAGGGTTTCGGCCTTCCTCCCCATGCTCGCCAATCGCTGGTCACCATGGCGGGTCTGGGCCTTTTGGCCGTAATTTTAAAACAAAAACTCGCGAATATCTCCGGAACGGTTCGATAGAATGTCGCAAATTTTGGTGTGAAAGGGCTCCCTATTTTCACCTACAAACCCTCCAAATTTGGTGGTCCTAGCTTCCATAGTTTTATTATGGCGAATTTTTGAAGGTTTAAAAAGTAGCCCAAAAATCGAACGGAAATTCCCTACAGAAACTCCATTCGCGAATTTTAAAAATCCGAGATAGGCAAAATGTTGCTCTCGAAGAGTACATCAATTTAAAAAAAAGTTTCTCTCTAGGCCCAATAGAACCCGACTTTCATAGGGTCAAAGTTCACGAATTTGACACATTTCGGCCGCGACAATTCCCTATAACCGTTGCACCGAATTTCAAACCGCTCACACAGTACTTCCCATTGAGACACATGAACAATCACCGGCAAGCGTTTTCTCGTAGCTCAAATTTGACCCCGGCGCAAGCGTCCGAAATTTCGATGGGGTCACGGAAATGGGCCAAATTTTGACCCCCCCATATCTCG
This sequence comes from Stegodyphus dumicola, assembly GCF_044657685.1. Taxonomy (NCBI): domain Eukaryota; kingdom Metazoa; phylum Arthropoda; class Arachnida; order Araneae; family Eresidae; genus Stegodyphus; species Stegodyphus dumicola. Next base: position 2,747,408 of record NC_140770.1, read on the forward strand.
GGCCCTAATTGTCCGATCGACTTGAAATTTGAAACGTGGCCTAACAGGGTTTCGGCCTTCCTCCCCATGCTCGCCAATCGCGGCTCACCATGGGGAGTCCAGACTTTTTCGCCGTAATGTTAAAACAAAAACTCGCGAATATCTCCGAAACGGTTCAATAGAATGTCGCAACTTTTGGTGTGAAAGGGCACCCTCTTTTTACCTACAAACCGTCCAAATTTGGTGGTCCTACCTTCCATAGTATTTTTATAGCGAATTTTTGAATGTTTAAAAAATAGCCCAAAAATCGAACGGAAATTCCCTACACAAACTCCATTCGCGAATTTTGAAAATCCGAGATAGCCAAAACGTTGCTCTCGAAGAGTACATCAATTTAAAAAAAAAAGTTTCTCTCTAGGCCCGAAGGTCCCGACTTTCATAGGGTCAAAGTTCACGAATTTGACACATTTCGGCCGCGACAATTCCCTATAACCGTTGCACCGAATTTCAAACCGCTCACACAGTACTTCCCATTGAGACACATGAACAATCCCCCGCAAGCGTTTTCTTGTAGCTCAATTTTTGACCCTGGCGCAAGCGTCCGAAATTTCGATGGTGTCACGGAAATGATCACGAAAATGGGCCAAACTTTGACCCCCCATATCTCGGGCCCTAATTGTCCGATCGACTTGATCGAAACGTGGCCTAACAGGGTTTCGGCCTTCGTCCCCATGTTCGCCAATCGCGGCTCAACATGGGGGTCCAGGCCATTTCGCCGTAATGTTAAAACAAAAACTCGCGAATATCTCCGAAACGGTTCGATAGAATGTCGCAAATTTTGGTGTGAAAGGGCTCCCTATTTTCACCTACAAACCCTCCAAATTTGGTGGTCCTAGCTTCCATAGTTTTATTATGGCGAATTTTTGAAGGTTTAAAAAATAGCCCAAAAATCGAACGGAAATTCCCTACAGAAACTCCATTCGCGAATTTTAAAAATCCGAGATAGCCAAAACGTTGCTCTCGAAGAGTACATCAATTAAAAAAAAAGTTTCTCTCTAGGCCCGAAGGTCCCGACTTTCATAGGGTCAAATTTCACGAATTTGACACATTTCGGCCGCGACAATTCCCTATAACCGTTGCATCGAATTTCAAACCGCTCACACAGTACTTCTCATTGAGACACATGAACAATCCCCCGCAAGCGTTTTCTCGTAGCTCAATTTTTGACCCTGGCGCAAGCGTCCGAAATTTCGATGGGGGTCACGGAAATGGGCCAAACTTTGACCCCCCATATCTCGGGCCCTAATTGTCCGATCGACTTGAACTTTCAAACGTGGCCTAACAGGGTTTCGGCCTTCCTCCCCATGCTCGCCAATCGCGGCTCACCATGGGGAGTCCAGACTTTTTCGCCGTAATGTTAAAACAAAAACTCGCGAATATCTCCGAAACGGTTCAATAGAATGTCGCAACTTTTGGTGTGAAAGGGCACCCTCTTTTTACCTACAAACCGTCCAAATTTGGTGGTCCTACCTTCCATAGTATTTTTATAGCGAATTTTTGAATGTTTAAAAAATAGCCCAAAAATCGAACGGAAATTCCCTACACAAACTCCATTCGCGAATTTTGAAAATCCGAGATAGCCAAAACGTTGCTCTCGAAGAGTACATCAATTTAAAAAAAAAAGTTTCTCTCTAGGCCCGAAGGTCCCGACTTTCATAGGGTCAAAGTTCACGAATTTGACACATTTCGGCCGCGACAATTCCCTATAACCGTTGCACCGAATTTCAAACCGCTCACACAGTACTTCCCATTGAGACACATGAACAATCCCCCGCAAGCGTTTTCTTGTAGCTCAATTTTTGACCCCGGCGCAAGCGTCCGAAATTTCGATGGTGTCACGGAAATGATCACGAAAATGGGCCAAACTTTGACCCCCCATATCTCGGGCCCTAATTGTCCGATCGACTTGATCGAAACGTGGCCTAACAGGGTTTCGGCCTTCGTCCCCATGTTCGCCAATCGCGGCTCAACATGGGGGTCCAGGCCATTTCGCCGTAATGTTAAAACAAAAACTCGCGAATATCTCCGAAACGGTTCGATAGAATGTCGCAAATTTTGGTGTGAAAGGGCTCCCTATTTTCACCTACAAACCCTCCAAATTTGGTGGTCCTAGCTTCCATAGTTTTATTATGGCGAATTTTTGAAGGTTTAAAAAATAGCCCAAAAATCGAACGGAAATTCCCTACAGAAACTCCATTCGCGAATTTTAAAAATCCGAGATAGCCAAAACGTTGCTCTCGAAGAGTACATCAATTAAAAAAAAAGTTTCTCTCTAGGCCCGAAGGTCCCGACTTTCATAGGGTCAAAGTTCACGAATTTGACACATTTCGGCCGCGACAATTCCCTATAACCGTTGCACCGAATTTCAAACCGCTCACACAGTACTTCCCATTGAGACACATGAACATTCCCCCGCAAGCGTTTTCTCGTAGCTCAATTTTTGACCCCGGCGCAAGCGTCCGAAATTTCGATGGGGGTCACGGAAATGGGCCAAACTTTGACCCCCCATATCTCGGGCCCTAATTGTCCGATCGACTTGAAATTTCAAACGTGGCCTAACAGGGTTTCGGCCTTCCTCCCCATGCTCGCCAATCGCGGCTCACCATGGGGCGTCCTGACCTTTTCGCCGTAATGTTAAAACAAAAACTCGCGAATATCTCCGAAACGGTTCGATAGAATGTCGCAAATTTTGGTGTGAAAGGGCTCCCTATTTTCACCTACAAACCCTCCAAATTTGGTGGTCCTACCTTCCATAGTTTTATTATGGCGAATTTTTGAAGGTTTAAAAAATAGCCCAAAAATCGAACGGAAATTCCCTACAGAAACTCCATTCGCGAATTTTAAAAATCCGAGATAGGCAAAATGTTGCTCTCGAAGAGTACATCAATTTAAGAAAAAGTTTCTCTCTAGGCCCAATAGGACCCGACTTTCATAGGGTCAAAGTTCACGAATTTGACACATTTCGGCCGCGACAATTCCCTATAACCGTTGCACCGAATTTCAAACCGCTCACACAGTACTTCCCATTGAGACACATGAACAATCACCTGCAAGCGTTTTCTCGTAGCTCAAATTTGACCCCGGCGCAAGCGTCCGAAATTTCGATGGGGTCACGGAAATGGGCCAAATTTTGACCCCCCATATCTCGGGCCCTAATTGTCCGATCGACTTGAAATTGGAAACGTGGCCTAACAGGGTTTCGGCCTTCCTCCCCATGCTCGCCAATCGCGGCTCACCATAGGGGGTCCGGGCCTTTTCGCCGTAATGTTAAAACAAAAACTCGCGAATATCTTCGAAACGGTTCGATAGAATGTCGCAAATTTTGGTGTGAAAGGGCTCCCTATTTTTACCTACAAACCCTCCAAATTTGGTGGTCCTAGCTTCCATAGTTTTTTTATGGCGAATTTTTGAATGTTTAAAGAATAGCCCAAAAATCGAACGGAAATTCCCTACAGAAATTCCATTCGCGAATTTTAAAAATCCGAGATAGCCAAAATGTTGCTCTCGAAGAGTACATCAATTTAGAAAAAAAACGTTTCTCTCTAGGCCCAATTGGACCCGACTTTCATAGGGTCAAAGTTCACGAATTTGACACATTTTTTTTTTGACACACGCGACAATTCCCTATAACCGTTGCATCGAATTTCAAACCGCTCACACAGTACTTCTCATTGAGACACATGAACAATCCCGCGCCAGCGTTTTCTCGTAGCTCAATTTTTGACCCCGGCGCAAGCGTCCGAAATTGCGATGGGGGTCACGGAAATGGGCCAAACTTTGACCCCCATATCTCGGGCCCTAATTGTCCGATCGACTTGAACTTTCAAACGTGGCCTAACAGGGTTTCGGCCTTCCTCCCCATGCTCGCCAATCGCGGCTCACAATGGGGAGTCCAGACCTTTTCGCCGTAATGTTAAAACAAAATCTCGCGAATATCTCCGAAACGGTTCAATAGAATGTCGCAACTTTTGGTGTGAAAGGGCTCCCTCTTTTTACCTACAAACCGTCCAAATTTGGTGGTCCTACCTTCCATAGTATTTTTATGGCGAATTTTTGAATGTTTAAAAAATAGCCCAAAAATCGAACGGAAATTCCCTACAGAAACTCCATTCGCGAATTTTGAAAATCCGAGATAGCCAAAACGTTGCTCTCGAAGAGTACATCAATTTAAAAAAAAAAGTTTCTCTCTAGGCCCGAAGGTCCCGACTTTCATAGGGTCAAAGTTCACGAATTTGACACATTTCGGCCGCGACAATTCCCTATAACCGTTGCACCGAATTTCAAACCGCTCACACAGTACTTCCCATTGAGACACATGAACAATCCCCCGCAAGCGTTTTCTCGTAGCTCAATTTTTGACCCCGGCGCAAGCGTCCGAAATTTCGATGGTGTCACGGTAATGATCACGAAAATGGGCCAAACTTTGACCCCCCATATCTCGGGCCCTAATTGTCCGATCGACTTGATCGAAACGTGGCCTAACAGGGTTTCGGCCTTCGTCCCTATGTTCGCCAATCGCGGCTCACCATGGGGGTCCAGGCCATTTCGCCGTAATGTTAAAACAAAAACTCGCGAATATCTCCGAAACGGTTCGATAGAATGTCGCAAATTTTGGTGTGAAAGGGCTCCCTATTTTCACCTACAAACCCTCCAAATTTGGTGGTCCTACCTTCCATAGTTTTATTATGGCGAATTTTTGAATGTTTAAAAAATAGCCCAAAAATCGAACGGAAATTCCCTACAGAAACTCCATTCGCGAATTTTAAAAATCCGAGATAGCCAAAATGTTGCTCTCGAAGAGTACATCAATTTAAAAAAAAAGTTTCTCTCTAGGACCCGACTTTCATAGGGTCAAAGTTCACGAATTTGACACATTTCGGCCGCGACAATTCCCTATAACCGTTGCACCGAATTTCAAACCGCTCACACAGTACTTCCCATTGAGACACATGAACATTCCCCCGCAAGCGTTTTCTCGTAGCTCAATTTTTGACCCCGGCGCAAGCGTCCGAAATTTCGATGGGGGTCACGGAAATGGGCCAAACTTTGACCCCCCATATCTCGGGCCCTAATTGTCCGATCGACTTGAAATTTGAAACGTGGCCTAACAGGGTTTCCGCCTTCCTCCCCATGCTCGCCAATCGCGGCTCACCATGGGGGGTCCTGACCTTTTCGCCGTAATGTTAAAACAAAAACTCGCGAATATCTCCGAACCGGTTCAATAGAATGTCGCAACTTTTGGTGTGAAAGGGCTCCCTCTTTTTACCTACAAACCGTCCAAATTTGGTGGTCCTAGCTTCCATAGTTTTATTATGGCGAATTTTTGAATGTTTGAAGAATAGCCCAAAAATCGAACGGAAATTCCCTACAGAAATTCCATTCGCGAATTTTAAAAATCAGAGATAGCCAAAATGTTGCTCTCGAAAGTACATCAATTTAGAAAAAAAAAGTTTCTCTCTAGGCCCAATTGGAACCGACTTTCATAGGGTCAAAGTTCACGAATTTGACACATTTCGGCCGCGACAATTCCCTATAACCGTTGCATCGAATTTCAAACCGCTCACACAGTACTTCTCATTGAGACACATGAACCCCCGCAAGCGTTTTCTCGTAGCTCAATTTTTGATCTCGGCGCAAGCGTCCGAAATTTCGATGGGGGTCACGGAAATGGGCCAAACTTTGACCCCCCATATCTCGGGCCCTAATTGTCCGATCGACTTGAACTTTCAAACGTGGCCTAACAGGGTTTCGGCCTTCCTCCCCATGCTTGCCAATCGCGGCTCACCATGGGGAGTCCAGACCTTTTCGCCGTAATGTTAAACCAAAAACTCGCGAATATCTCCGAAACGGTTTAATAGAATGTCGCAACTTTTGGTGTGAAAGGGCTCCCTCTTTTTACCTACAAACCGTCCAAATTTGGTGGTCCTAGCTTCCATAGTATTTTTATGGCGAATTTTTGAAAGTTTAAAAAATAGCCCAAAAATCGACCGGAAATTCCCTACAGAAACTCCATTCGCGAATTTTGAAAATCCGAGATAGCCAAAACGTTGCTCTCGAAGAGTACATCAATTTAAAAAAAAAGTTTCTCTCTAGGCCCGAAGGTCCCGACTTTCATAGGGTCAAAGTTCACGAATTTGACACATTTCGGCCGCGACAATTCCCTATAACCGTTGCACCGAATTTCAAACCGCTCACACAGTACTTCCCATTGAGACACATGAACAATCCCCCGCAAGCGTTTTCTCGTAGCTCAATTTTTGACCCCGGCGCAAGCGTCCGAAATTTCGATGGTGTCACGGAAATGATCACGAAAATGGGCCAAACTTTGACCCCCCATATCTCGGGCCCTAATTGTCCGATCGACTTGAAATTTGAAACGTGGCCTAACAGGGTTTGGCCTTCGTCCCCATGTTCGCCAATCGCGGCTCACCATGGGGGTTCAGGCCTTTTCGCCGTAATGTTAAAACAAAAACTCGCGAATATCTCCGAAACGGTTCGATAGAATGTCGCAAATTTTGGTGTGAAAGGGCTCCCTATTTTCACCTACAAACCCTCCAAATTTGGTGGTCCTACCTTCCATAGTTTTATTATGGCGAATATTTGAAGGTTTAAAAAATAGCCCAAAAATCGAACGGAAATTCCCTACAGAAACTCCATTCGCGAATTTTAAAAATCCGAGATAGCCAAAATGTTGCTCTCGAAGAGTACATCAATTTAAAAAAAAAGTTTTCTCTCTAGGACCCGACTTTCATAGGGTCAAAGTTCACGAATTTGACACATTTCGGCCGCGACAATTCCCTATATCCGTTGCACCGAATTTCAAACCGCTCACACAGTACTTCCCATTGAGATACATGAAGAATCCCCCGCAAGCGTTTTCTCGTAGCTCAATTTTTGACCCCGGCGCAAGCGTCCGAAATTCCGATGGGGTCACGGAAATGGGCCAGACTTTGACCCCCCATATCTCGGGCCCTAATTGTCCGATCGACTTGAAATTTGAAACGTGGCCTAACAGGGTTTCGGCCTTCGTCCCCATGTTCGCCAATCGCGGCTCACCATGGGGGTTCAGGCCTTTTCGCCGTAATGTTAAAACAAAAACTCGCGAATATCTCCGAAACGGTTCGATAGAATGTCGCAAATTTTGGTGTGAAAGGGCTCCCTATTTTCACCTACAAACCCTCCAAATTTGGTGGTCCTACCTTCCATAGTTTTATTATGGCGAATTTTTGAAAGTTTAAAAAATAGCCCAAAAATCGAACGGAAATTCCCTACAGAAACTCCATTCGCGAATTTTAAAAATCCCAGATAGCCAAAATGTTGCTCTCGAAGAGTACATCAATTTAAAAAAAAAGTTTCTCTCTAGGACCCGACTTTCATAGGGTAAAAGTTCACGAATTTGACACATTTCGGCCGCGACAATTCCCTATAACCGTTGCACCGAATTTCAAACCGCTCACACAGTACTTCCCATTGAGACACATGAACAATCCCCGCAAGCGTTTTCTCGTAGCTCAATTTTTGACCCCGGCGCAAGCGTCCGAAATTTCGATGGGGTCACGGAAATGGGCCAAACTTTGACCCCCCATATCTCGGGCCCTAATTGTCCGATCGACTTGAAATTTGAAACGTGGCCTAACGGTGTTTCGGCCTTCCTCCCCATGCTCGCCAATCGCTGGTCACCATGGGGGGGTCTGGGCCTTTTGGCCGTAATTTTAAAACAAAAACTCGCGAATATCTCCGGAACGGTTCGATAGAATGTCGCAACTTTTGGTGTGAAAGGGCTCCCTCTTTTTACCAACAAACCGTCCAAATTTGGTGGTCCTACCTTCCATGGTATTTTTATGGCGAATTTTTGAATGTTTAAAAAATAGCCCAAAAATCGAACGGAAATTCCCTACAGAAACTCCATTCGCGAATTTTGAAAATCCGAGATAGCCAAAACGTTGCTCTCGAAGAGTACATCAATTTAAAAAAAAAAGTTTCTCTCTAGGCCCGAAGGTCCCGACTTTCATAGGGTCAAATTTCACGAATTTGACACATTTCGGCCGCGACAATTCCCTATAACCGTTGCACCGAATTTCAAACCGCTCACACAGTACTTCCCATTGAGACACATGAACAATCCCCCGCAAGCGTTTTCTCGTAGCTCAATTTTTGACCCCGGCGCAAGCGTCCGAAATTTCGATGGTGTCACGGAAATGATCACGAAAATGGGCCAAACTTTGACCCCCCCCATATCTCGGGCCCTAATTGTCCGATCGACTTGATCGAAACGTGGCCTAACAGGGTTTCGGCCTTCGTCCCCATGTTCGCCAATCGCGGCTCACCATGGGGGTCCAGGCCATTTCGCCGTAATGTTAAATCAAAAACTCGCGAATATCTCCGAAACGGTTCGATAGAATGTCGCAAATTTTGGTGTGAAAGGGCTCCCTATTTTCACCTACAAACCCTCGAAATTTGGTGGTCCTAGCTTCCAAAATTTTATTATGGCGAATTTTTGAAGGTTTAAAAAATAGCCCAAAAATCGAACGGAAATTCCCTACAGAAACTCCATTCGCGAATTTTAAAAATCCGAGATAGCCAAAATGTTGCTCTCGAAGAGTACATCAATTTAAAAAAAAAGTTTCTCTCTAGGACCCGACTTTCATAGAGTCAAAGTTCACGAATTTGACACATTTCGGCCGCGACAATTCCCTATAACCGTTGCACCGAATTTCAAACCGCTCACACAGTACTTCCCATTGAGACACATGAACAATCCCCCGCAAGCGTTTTCTCGTAGCTCAATTTTCGAACCCGGCGCAAGCGTCCGAAATTTCGATGGTGTCACGGAAATGATCACGAAAATGGGCCAAACTTTGACCCCCCATATCTCGGGTCCTAACTGTCCGATCGACTTGAAATTTGAAACGTGGCCTAACAGGGTTTCGGCCTTCGTCCCCATGTTCGCCAATCGCGGCTCACCATGGGGGTTCAGGCCTTTTCGCCGTAATGTTAAAACAAAAACTCGCGAATATCTCCGAAACGGTTCGATAGAATGTCGCAAATTTTGGTGTGAAAGCGCTCCCTATTTTCACCTACAAACCCTCCAAATTTGGTGGTCCTTCCTTCCATAGTTTTATTTTGGCGAATTTTTGAAGGTTTAAAAAATAGCCCAAAAATCGAACGGAAATTCCCTACAGAAACTCCATTCGCGAATTTTAAAAATCCGAGATAGCCAAAATGTTGCTCTCGAAGAGTACATCAATTTAAAAAAAAAGTTTTCTCTCTAGGACCCGACTTTCATAGGGTCAAAGTTCACGAATTTGACACATTTCGGCCGCGACAATTCCCTATAACCGTTGCACCGAATTTCAAACCGCTCACACAGTACTTCCCATTGAGATACATGAAGAATCCCCCGCAAGCGTTTTCTCGTAGCTCAATTTTTGACCCCGGCGCAAGCGTCCGAAATTTCGATGGGGTCACGGAAATGGGCCAGACTTTGACCCCCCATATCTCGGGCCCTAATTGTCCGATCGACTTGAAATTTGAAACGTGGCCTAACAGGGTTTCGGCCTTCGTCCCCATGTTCGCCAATCGCGGCTCACCATGGGGTCCAGGCCTTTTCGCCGTAATGTTAAAACAAAAACTCGCGAATATCTCCGAAACGGTTCGATAGAATGTCGCAAATTTTGGTGTGAAAGGGCTCCCTATTTTCACCTACAAACCCTCCAAATTTTGTGGTCCTAGCTTCCATAGTTTTATTATGGCGAATGTTTGAAGGTTTAAAAAATAGCCCAAAAATCGAACGGAAATTCCCTACAGAAATTCCATTCGCGAATTTTAAAAATCCGAGATAGCCAAAATGTTGCTCTCGAAGAGTACATCAATTTAAAAAAAAGTTTCTCTCTAGGCCCAATAGGACCCGACTTTCATAGGGTCAAAGTTCACGAATTTGACACATTTCGGCCGCGACAATTCCCTATAACCGTTGCACCGAATTTCAAACCGCTCACACAGTACTTCCCATTGAGACACATGAACAATCCCCCGCAAGCGTTTTCTCGTAGCTCAATTTTTGACCCCGGCGCAAGCGTCCGAAATTTCGATGGGGTCACGGAAATGGTCACGAAAATGGTCCAAACTTTGACCCCCCATATCTCGGGCCCTAATTGTCCGATCGACTTGAAATTTGAAACGTGGCCTAACAGGGTTTCGGCCTTCTTCCCCATGTTCGCCAATCGCGGCTCAGCATGGGGGGTCCAGGCCTTTTCGCCGTAATGTTAAAACAAAAACTCGCAAATATCTCCGAAACGGTTCGACAGAATGTCGCAAATTTTGGTGTGAAAGGGCTCCCTATTTTTACCTACAAACCCTCCAAATTTGGCGGTTCTAGCTTCCATAGTTTTTTTATGGCGAATTTTTGAATGTTTAAAAAATAGCCCAAAAATCGAACGGAAATTCCCTACAGAAACTCCTGTCGCGAATTTTAAAAATCCGAGATAGCCAAAATGTTGCTTTCGAAGAGTACATCAATTTAGAAAAAAAAATTTTCTCTCTAGGCCCAATAGGACCCGACTTTCATAGGGTCAAAGTTCACGAATTTGACACATTTCGGCCGCGACGATTCCCTATAATCGTTGCACCGAATTTCAAACCGCTCACACAGTACTTCCCATTGAGACACATGAACAATCCCCAGCAAGCGTTTTCTCGTAGCTCAAATTTGACCCCGGGTCAAAGTTCACGAATTTGACACATTTCGGCCGCGACAATTCACTATAACCGTTGCACCGAATTTCAAACCGCTCACACAGTACTTCCCATTGAGACACAAGAACAATCCCCCGCAAGCGTTTTCTCGTAGGTCAATTTTTGACCCCGGCGCAAGCGTCCGAAATTTCGATGGGGGTCACGGAAATGGGCCAAACTTTGACCCCCCATATCTTGGGCCCTAATTGTCCGATCGACTTGAAATTTGAAACGTGGCCTAACAGGGTTTCGGCCTTCCTGCCTATGCTCGCCAATCGCTGGTTACCATGGGGGGTCCGAGCCTTTTCGCCGTAATGTTAAAACAAAAACTCGCGAATATCTCCGAAACGGTTCGACAGAATGTCGCAAATTTTGGTGTTAAAGGCTCCCTATTTTTACCTACAAACCCTCCAAATTTGGTGGTCCTAGCTTCCATAGTTTTATATGGCGAATTTTTGAAGGTTTAAAAAATAGCCCAAAAATCGAACGGAAATTCCCTACAGAAACTCCATTCGCGAATTTTAAAAATCCGAGATAGCCAAAATGTTGCTCTCGAAGAGTACATCAATTTAAAAAAAAAGTTTTCTCTCTAGGACCCGACTTTCATAGGGTCAAAGTTCACGAATTTGACACATTTCGGCCGCGACAATTCCCTATAACCGTTGCACCGAATTTCAAACCGCTCACACAGTACTTCCCATTGAGATACATGAAGAATCCCCCGCAAGCGTTTTCTCGTAGCTCAATTTTTGACCCCGGCGCAAGCGTCCGAAATTTCGATGGGGTCACGGAAATGGGCCAGACTTTGACCCCCCATATCTCGGGCCCTAATTGTCCGATCGACTTGAAATTTGAAACGTGGCCTAACAGGGTTTCGGCCTTCGTCCCCATGTTCGCCAATCGCGGCTCACCATGGGGTCCAGGCCTTTTCGCCGTAATGTTAAAACAAAAACTCGCGAATATCTCCGAAACGGTTCGATAGAATGTCGCAAATTTTGGTGTGAAAGGGCTCCCTATTTTCACCTACAAACCCTCCAAATTTTGTGGTCCTAGCTTCCATAGTTTTATTATGGCGAATGTTTGAAGGTTTAAAAAATAGCCCAAAAATCGAACGGAAATTAACTACAGAAATTCCATTCGCGAATTTTAAAAATCCGAGATAGCCAAAATGTTGCTCTCGAAGAGTACATCAATTTAAAAAAAAGTTTCTCTCTAGGCCCAATAGGACCCGACTTTCATAGGGTCAAAGTTCACGAATTTGACACATTTCGGCCGCGACAATTCCCTATAACCGTTGCACCGAATTTCAAACCGCTCACACAGTACTTCCCATTGAGACACATGAACAATCCCCCGCAAGCGTTTTCTCGTAGCTCAATTTTTGACCCCGGCGCAAGCGTCCGAAATTTCGATGGGGTCACGGAAATGGTCACGAAAATGGTCCAAACTTTGACCCCCCATATCTCGGGCCCTAATTGTCCGATCGACTTGAAATTTGAAACGTGGCCTAACAGGGTTTCGGCCTTCTTCCCCATGTTCGCCAATCGCGGCTCAGCATGGGGGGTCCAGGCCTTTTCGCCGTAATGTTAAAACAAAAACTCGCGAATATCTCCGAAACGGTTCGACAGAATGTCGCAAATTTTGGTGTGAAAGGGCTCCCTATTTTTACCTACAAACCCTCCAAATTTGGCGGTTCTAGCTTCCATAGTTTTTTTATGGCGAATTTTTGAATGTTTAAAAAATAGCCCAAAAATCGAACGGAAATTCCCTACAGAAACTCCTGTCGCGAATTTTAAAAATCCGAGATAGCCAAAATGTTGCTTTCGAAGAGTACATCAATTTAGAAAAAAAAATTTTCTCTCTAGGCCCAATAGGACCCGACTTTCATAGGGTCAAAGTTCACGAATTTGACACATTTCGGCCGCGACGATTCCCTATAATCGTTGCACCGAATTTCAAACCGCTCACACAGTACTTCCCATTGAGACACATGAACAATCCCCAGCAAGCGTTTTCTCGTAGCTCAAATTTGACCCCGGGTCAAAGTTCACGAATTTGACACATTTCGGCCGCGACAATTCACTATAACCGTTGCACCGAATTTCAAACCGCTCACACAGTACTTCCCATTGAGACACAAGAACAATCCCCCGCAAGCGTTTTCTCGTAGGTCAATTTTTGACCCCGGCGCAAGCGTCCGAAATTTCGATGGGGGTCACGGAAATGGGCCAAACTTTGACCCCCCATATCTTGGGCCCTAATTGTCCGATCGACTTGAAATTTGAAACGTGGCCTAACAGGGTTTCGGCCTTCCTGCCTATGCTCGCCAATCGCTGGTTACCATGGGGGGTCCGAGCCTTTTCGCCGTAATGTTAAAACAAAAACTCGCGAATATCTCCGAAACGGTTCGACAGAATGTCGCAAATTTTGGTGTTAAAGGCTCCCTATTTTTACCTACAAACCCTCCAAATTTGGTGGTCCTAGCTTCCATAGTTTTATATGGCGAATTTTTGAAGGTTTAAAAAATAGCCCAAAAATCGAACGGAAATTCCCTACAGAAACTCCATTCGCGAATTTTAAAAATCCGAGATAGCCAAAATGTTGCTCTCGAAGAGTACATCAATTTAAAAAAATGTTTCTCTCTAGGCCCAATAGGACCCGACTTTCATAGGGTCAAAGTTCACGAATTTGACACATTTCGGCCGCGACAATTCCCTATAACCGTTGCACCGAATTTCAAACCGCTCACACAGTACTTCCCATTGAGACACATGAACAATCCCCCGCAAGCGTTTTCTCGTAGCTCAATTTTTGACCCCGGCGCAAGCGTCCGAAGTTTCGATGGGGTCACGGAAATGGGCCAAATTTTGACCCCCCATATCTCGGGCCCTAATTGTCCAATCGACTTGAAATTTGAAACGTGGCCTAACGGTGTTTCGGCCTTCCTCCCCATGCTCGCCAATCGCTGGTCACCATGGGGGGGTCCGGGCCTTTTGGCCGTAATATTAAAACAAAAACTCGCGAAAATCTCCGAAACGGTTCGTTAGAATGTCGCAAATTTTGGTGTGAAAGGGCTCCCTATTTTCACCTACAAACCTTCCAAATTTGGTGGTCCTACCTTCCATAGTTTTATTATGGCGAATTTTTGAAAGTTTAAAAAATAGCCCAAAAATCGAACGGAAATTCCCTACAGAAACTCCATTCGCGAATTTTAAAAATCCGAGATAGCCAAAATGTTGCTCTCGAAGAGTACATCAATTTAAAAAAAAAGTTTCTGTCTAGGACCCGACTTTCATAGGGTCAAAGTTCACGAATTTGACACATTTCGGCCGCGACAATTCCCTATAACCGTTGCACCGAATTTCAAACTGCTCACACAGTACTTCCCATTGAGACACATGAACAATCCCCCGCAAGCGTTTTCTCGTAGCTCAATTTTTGACCCCGGCGCAAGCGTCCGAAATTTCGATGGGGTCACGGAAATGGTCACGAAAATGGTCCAAACTTTGACCCCCCATATCTCGGGCCCTAATTGTCCGATCGACTTGAAATTTGAAACGTGGCCTAACAGGGTTTCGGCCTTCTTCCCCATGTTCGCCAATCGCGGCTCACCATGGGGGGTCCAGGCCTTTTGGCCGTAATGTTAAAACAAAAACTCGCGAATATCTCCGAAACGGTTCGACAGAATGTCGCAAATTTTGGTGTGAAAGGGCTCCCTATTTTCACCTACAAACCCTCCAAATTTGGTGGTCCTACCTTCCATAGTTTTATTATGGCGAATTTTTGAAGGTTTAAAAAATAGCCCAAAAATCGAACGGAAATTCCCTACAGAAACTCCATTCGCGAATTTTAAAAATCCGAGATAGGCAAAATGTTGCTCTCGAAGAGTACATCAATTTAAAAAAAAAGTTTCTCTCTAGGACCCGACTTTCATAGAGTCAAAGTTCACGAATTTGACACATTTCGGCCGCGACAATTCCCTATAACCGTTGCACCGAATTTCAAACCGCTCACACAGTACTTCCCATTGAGACACATGAACAATCCCCCGCAAGCGTTTTCTCGTAGCTCAATTTTTGACCCCGGCGCAAGCGTCCGAAATTTCGATGGGGTCACGGAAATGGGCCAAATTTTGACCCCCCATATCTCGGGCCCTAATTGTCCGATCGACTTGAAATTTGAAACGTGGCCTAACAGGGTTTCGGCCTTCCTCCCCATGCTCGCCAATCGCTGGTCACCATGGGGGGGTCTGGGCCTTTTGGCCGTAATTTTAAAACAAAAACTCGCGAATATCTCCGGAACGGTTCGATAGAATGTCGCAAATTTTGGTGTGAAAGGGCTCCCTATTTTCACCTACAAACCCTCCAAATTTGGTGGTCCTAGCTTCCATAGTTTTATTATGGCGAATTTTTGAAGGTTTAAAAAGTAGCCCAAAAATCGAACGGAAATTCCCTACAGAAACTCCATTCGCGAATTTTAAAAATCCGAGATAGGCAAAACGTTGCTCTCGAAGAGTACATCAATTTAAAAAAAAGTTTCTCTCTAGGCCCAATAGAACCCGACTTTCATAGGGTCAAAGTTCACGAATTTGACACATTTCGGCCGCGACAATTCCCTATAACCGTTGCACCGAATTTCAAACCGCTCACACAGTACTTCCCATTGAGACACATGAACATTCCCCCGCAAGCGTTTTCTCGTAGCTCAAATTTGACCCCGGCGCAAGCGTCCGAAATTTCGATGGGGTCACGGAAATGGGCCAAATTTTGACCCCCCCATATCTCGGGCCCTAATTGTCCGATCGACTTGAAATTTGAAACGTGGCCTAACAGGGTTTCGGCCTTCCTCCCCATGCTCGCCAATCGCGGCTCACCATGGGGTGTCCGGGCCTTTTCGGCGTAATGTTAAAACAAAAACTCGCAAATATCTCCGAAACGGTTCGATAGAATGTCGCAAATTTTGGTGTGAAAGGGCTCCCTCTTTTTACCTACAAACCGTCCAAATTTGGTGGTCCTAGCTTCCATAGTATTTTTATGGCGAATTTTTGAATGTTTAAAGAATAGCCCAAAAATCGAACGGAAATTCCCTACAGAAACTCCATTCGCGAATTTTAAAAATCCGAGATAGTCAAAATGTTGCTCTCGAAGAGTACATCAATTTAGAAAAAAAAGTTTCTCTCTAGGCCCGAAGGTCCCGACTTTCATAGGGTCAAAGTTCACGAATTTGACACATTTCGGCCACGACAATTCCCTATAACCGTTGCACCGAATTTCAAACCGCTCACACAGTACTTCCCATTGAGACACATGAACAATCCCCCGCAAGCCTTTTCTCGTAGCTCAATTTTTGACCCCGGCGCAAGCGTCCGAAATTTCGATGGGGTCACGGAAATGGGCCAGACTTTGACCCCCCATATCTCGGGCCCTAATTGTCCGATCGACTTGAAATTTGAAACGTGGCCTAACGGTGTTTCGGCCTTCCTCCCCATGCTCGCCAATCGCTGGTCACCATGGGGGGGGGTCCGGGGCTTTTGGCCGTAATGTTAAAACAAAAACTCGCGAATATATCTGAAACGGTTCGATAGAATGTCGCAAATTTTGGTGTGAAAGGGCTCCCTATTTTCACCTACAAACCCTGCAAATTTGGTGGTCCTAGCTTCCATAGTTTTATTATGGCGAATTTTTGAATGTTTGAAGAATAGCCCAAAAATCGAACGGAAATTCCCTACAGAAATTCCATTCGCGAATTTTAAAAATCAGAGATAGCCAAAATGTTGCTCTCGAAAGTACATCAATTTAGAAAAAAAAAGTTTCTCTCTAGGCCCAATTGGAACCGACTTTCATAGGGTCAAAGTTCACGAATTTGACACATTTCGGCCGCGACAATTCCCTATAACCGTTGCATCGAATTTCAAACCGCTCACACAGTACTTCTCATTGAGACACATGAACCCCCGCAAGCGTTTTCTCGTAGCTCAATTTTTGATCTCGGCGCAAGCGTCCGAAATTTCGATGGGGGTCACGGAAATGGGCCAAACTTTGACCCCCCATATCTCGGGCCCTAATTGTCCGATCGACTTGAACTTTCAAACGTGGCCTAACAGGGTTTCGGCCTTCCTCCCCATGCTTGCCAATCGCGGCTCACCATGGGGAGTCCAGACCTTTTCGCCGTAATGTTAAACCAAAAACTCGCGAATATCTCCGAAACGGTTTAATAGAATGTCGCAACTTTTGGTGTGAAAGGGCTCCCTCTTTTTACCTACAAACCGTCCAAATTTGGTGGTCCTAGCTTCCATAGTATTTTTATGGCGAATTTTTGAAAGTTTAAAAAATAGCCCAAAAATCGACCGGAAATTCCCTACAGAAACTCCATTCGCGAATTTTGAAAATCCGAGATAGCCAAAACGTTGCTCTCGAAGAGTACATCAATTTAAAAAAAAAGTTTCTCTCTAGGCCCGAAGGTCCCGACTTTCATAGGGTCAAAGTTCACGAATTTGACACATTTCGGCCGCGACAATTCCCTATAACCGTTGCACCGAATTTCAAACCGCTCACACAGTACTTCCCATTGAGACACATGAACAATCCCCCGCAAGCGTTTTCTCGTAGCTCAATTTTTGACCCCGGCGCAAGCGTCCGAAATTTCGATGGTGTCACGGAAATGATCACGAAAATGGGCCAAACTTTGACCCCCCATATCTCGGGCCCTAATTGTCCGATCGACTTGAAATTTGAAACGTGGCCTAACAGGGTTTGGCCTTCGTCCCCATGTTCGCCAATCGCGGCTCACCATGGGGGTTCAGGCCTTTTCGCCGTAATGTTAAAACAAAAACTCGCGAATATCTCCGAAACGGTTCGATAGAATGTCGCAAATTTTGGTGTGAAAGGGCTCCCTATTTTCACCTACAAACCCTCCAAATTTGGTGGTCCTACCTTCCATAGTTTTATTATGGCGAATATTTGAAGGTTTAAAAAATAGCCCAAAAATCGAACGGAAATTCCCTACAGAAACTCCATTCGCGAATTTTAAAAATCCGAGATAGCCAAAATGTTGCTCTCGAAGAGTACATCAATTTAAAAAAAAAAGTTTTCTCTCTAGGACCCGACTTTCATAGGGTCAAAGTTCACGAATTTGACACATTTCGGCCGCGACAATTCCCTATATCCGTTGCACCGAATTTCAAACCGCTCACACAGTACTTCCCATTGAGATACATGAAGAATCCCCCGCAAGCGTTTTCTCGTAGCTCAATTTTTGACCCCGGCGCAAGCGTCCGAAATTCCGATGGGGTCACGTTAATGGGCCAGACTTTGACCCCCCATATCTCGGGCCCTAATTGTCCGATCGACTTGAAATTTGAAACGTGGCCTAACAGGGTTTCGGCCTTCGTCCCCATGTTCGCCAATCGCGGCTCACCATGGGGGTTCAGGCCTTTTCGCCGTAATGTTAAAACAAAAACTCGCGAATATCTCCGAAACGGTTCGATAGAATGTCGCAAATTTTGGTGTGAAAGGGCTCCCTATTTTCACCTACAAACCCTCCAAATTTGGTGGTCCTACCTTCCATAGTTTTATTACGGCGAATTTTTGAAAGTTTAAAAAATAGCCCAAAAATCGAACGGAAATTCCCTACAGAAACTCCATTCGCGAATTTTAAAAATCCCAGATAGCCAAAATGTTGCTCTCGAAGAGTACATCAATTTAAAAAAAAAGTTTCTCTCTAGGACCCGACTTTCATAGGGTAAAAGTTCACGAATTTGACACATTTCGGCCGCGACAATTCCCTATAACCGTTGCACCGAATTTCAAACCGCTCACACAGTACTTCCCATTGAGACACATGAACAATCCCCGCAAGCGTTTTCTCGTAGCTCAATTTTTGACCCCGGCGCAAGCGTCCGAAATTTCGATGGGGTCACGGAAATGGGCCAAACTTTGACCCCCCATATCTCGGGCCCTAATTGTCCGATCGACTTGAAATTTGAAACGTGGCCTAACGGTGTTTCGGCCTTCCTCCCCATGCTCGCCAATCGCTGGTCACCATGGGGGGGTCTGGGCCTTTTGGCCGTAATTTTAAAACAAAAACTCGCGAATATCTCCGGAACGGTTCGATAGAATGTCGCAACTTTTGGTGTGAAAGGGCTCCCTCTTTTTACCAACAAACCGTCCAAATTTGGTGGTCCTACCTTCCATGGTATTTTTATGGCGAATTTTTGAATGTTTAAAAAATAGCCCAAAAATCGAACGGAAATTCCCTACAGAAACTCCATTCGCGAATTTTGAAAATCCGAGATAGCCAAAACGTTGCTCTCGAAGAGTACATCAATTTAAAAAAAAAAGTTTCTCTCTAGGCCCGAAGGTCCCGACTTTCATAGGGTCAAATTTCACGAATTTGACACATTTCGGCCGCGACAATTCCCTATAACCGTTGCACCGAATTTCAAACCGCTCACACAGTACTTCCCATTGAGACACATGAACAATCCCCCGCAAGCGTTTTCTCGTAGCTCAATTTTTGACCCCGGCGCAAGCGTCCGAAATTTCGATGGTGTCACGGAAATGATCACGAAAATGGGCCAAACTTTGACCCCCCCCCATATCTCGGGCCCTAATTGTCCGATCGACTTGATCGAAACGTGGCCTAACAGGGTTTCGGCCTTCGTCCCCATGTTCGCCAATCGCGGCTCACCATGGGGGTCCAGGCCATTTCGCCGTAATGTTAAATCAAAAACTCGCGAATATCTCCGAAACGGTTCGATAGAATGTCGCAAATTTTGGTGTGAAAGGGCTCCCTATTTTCACCTACAAACCCTCGAAATTTGGTGGTCCTAGCTTCCAAAATTTTATTATGGCGAATTTTTGAAGGTTTAAAAAATAGCCCAAAAATCGAACGGAAATTCCCTACAGAAACTCCATTCGCGAATTTTAAAAATCCGAGATAGCCAAAATGTTGCTCTCGAAGAGTACATCAATTTAAAAAAAAAGTTTCTCTCTAGGACCCGACTTTCATAGAGTCAAAGTTCACGAATTTGACACATTTCGGCCGCGACAATTCCCTATAACCGTTGCACCGAATTTCAAACCGCTCACACAGTACTTCCCATTGAGACACATGAACAATCCCCCGCAAGCGTTTTCTCGTAGCTCAATTTTCGAACCCGGCGCAAGCGTCCGAAATTTCGATGGTGTCACGGAAATGATCACGAAAATGGGCCAAACTTTGACCCCCCATATCTCGGGTCCTAATTGTCCGATCGACTTGAAATTTGAAACGTGGCCTAACAGGGTTTCGGCCTTCGTCCCCATGTTCGCCAATCGCGGCTCACCATGGGGGTTCAGGCCTTTTCGCCGTAATGTTAAAACAAAAACTCGCGAATATCTCCGAAACGGTTCGATAGAATGTCGCAAATTTTGGTGTGAAAGCGCTCCCTATTTTCACCTACAAACCCTCCAAATTTGGTGGTCCTTCCTTCCATAGTTTTATTTTGGCGAATTTTTGAAGGTTTAAAAAATAGCCCAAAAATCGAACGGAAATTCCCTACAGAAACTCCATTCGCGAATTTTAAAAATCCGAGATAGCCAAAATGTTGCTCTCGAAGAGTACATCAATTTAAAAAAAAAGTTTTCTCTCTAGGACCCGACTTTCATAGGGTCAAAGTTCACGAATTTGACACATTTCGGCCGCGACAATTCCCTATAACCGTTGCACCGAATTTCAAACCGCTCACACAGTACTTCCCATTGAGATACATGAAGAATCCCCCGCAAGCGTTTTCTCGTAGCTCAATTTTTGACCCCGGCGCAAGCGTCCGAAATTTCGATGGGGTCACGGAAATGGGCCAGACTTTGACCCCCCATATCTCGGGCCCTAATTGTCCGATCGACTTGAAATTTGAAACGTGGCCTAACAGCGTTTCGGCCTTCGTCCCCATGTTCGCCAATCGCGGCTCACCATGGGGTCCAGGCCTTTTCGCCGTAATGTTAAAACAAAAACTCGCGAATATCTCCGAAACGGTTCGATAGAATGTCGCAAATTTTGGTGTGAAAGGGCTCCCTATTTTCACCTACAAACCCTCCAAATTTTGTGGTCCTAGCTTCCATAGTTTTATTATGGCGAATGTTTGAAGGTTTAAAAAATAGCCCAAAAATCGAACGGAAATTCCCTACAGAAATTCCATTCGCGAATTTTAAAAATCCGAGATAGCCAAAATGTTGCTCTCGAAGAGTACATCAATTTAAAAAAAAGTTTCTCTCTAGGCCCAATAGGACCCGACTTTCATAGGGTCAAAGTTCACGAATTTGACACATTTCGGCCGCGACAATTCCCTATAACCGTTGCACCGAATTTCAAACCGCTCACACAGTACTTCCCATTGAGACACATGAACAATCCCCCGCAAGCGTTTTCTCGTAGCTCAATTTTTGACCCCGGCGCAAGCGTCCGAAATTTCGATGGGGTCACGGAAATGGTCACGAAAATGGTCCAAACTTTGACCCCCCATATCTCGGGCCCTAATTGTCCGATCGACTTGAAATTTGAAACGTGGCCTAACAGGGTTTCGGCCTTCTTCCCCATGTTCGCCAATCGCGGCTCAGCATGGGGGGTCCAGGCCTTTTCGCCGTAATGTTAAAACAAAAACTCGCGAATATCTCCGAAACGGTTCGACAGAATGTCGCAAATTTTGGTGTGAAAGGGCTCCCTATTTTTACCTACAAACCCTCCAAATTTGGCGGTTCTAGCTTCCATAGTTTTTTTATGGCGAATTTTTGAATGTTTAAAAAATAGCCCAAAAATCGAACGGAAATTCCCTACAGAAACTCCTGTCGCGAATTTTAAAAATCCGAGATAGCCAAAATGTTGCTTTCGAAGAGTACATCAATTTAGAAAAAAAAATTTTCTCTCTAGGCCCAATAGGACCCGACTTTCATAGGGTCAAAGTTCACGAATTTGACACATTTCGGCCGCGACGATTCCCTATAATCGTTGCACCGAATTTCAAACCGCTCACACAGTACTTCCCATTGAGACACATGAACAATCCCCAGCAAGCGTTTTCTCGTAGCTCAAATTTGACCCCGGGTCAAAGTTCACGAATTTGACACATTTCGGCCGCGACAATTCACTATAACCGTTGCACCGAATTTCAAACCGCTCACACAGTACTTCCCATTGAGACACAAGAACAATCCCCCGCAAGCGTTTTCTCGTAGGTCAATTTTTGACCCCGGCGCAAGCGTCCGAAATTTCGATGGGGGTCACGGAAATGGGCCAAACTTTGACCCCCCATATCTTGGGCCCTAATTGTCCGATCGACTTGAAATTTGAAACGTGGCCTAACAGGGTTTCGGCCTTCCTGCCTATGCTCGCCAATCGCTGGTTACCATGGGGGGTCCGAGCCTTTTCGCCGTAATGTTAAAACAAAAACTCGCGAATATCTCCGAAACGGTTCGACAGAATGTCGCAAATTTTGGTGTTAAAGGCTCCCTATTTTTACCTACAAACCCTCCAAATTTGGTGGTCCTAGCTTCCATAGTTTTATATGGCGAATTTTTGAAGGTTTAAAAAATAGCCCAAAAATCGAACGGAAATTCCCTACAGAAACTCCATTCGCGAATTTTAAAAATCCGAGATAGCCAAAATGTTGCTCTCGAAGAGTACATCAATTTAAAAAAATGTTTCTCTCTAGGCCCAATAGGACCCGACTTTCATAAGGTCAAAGTTCACGAATTTGACACATTTCGGCCGCGACAATTCCCTATAACTGTTGCACCGAATTTCAAACCGCTCACACAGTACTTCCCATTGAGACACATGAACAATCCCCCGCAAGCGTTTTCTCGTAGCTCAATTTTTGACCCCGGCGCAAGCGTCCGAAATTTCGATGGTGTCACGGAAATGATCACGAAAATGGGCCAAACTTTGACCCCCCATATCTCGGGCCCTAATTGTCCGATCGACTTGATCGAAACGTGGCCTAACAGGGTTTCGGCCTTCGTCCCCATGTTCGCCAATCGCGGCTCACCATGGGGGTCCAGGCCATTTCGCCGTAATGTTAAAACAAAAACTCGCGAATATCTCCGAAACGGTTCGATAGAATGTCGCAAATTTTGGTGTGAAAGGGCTCCCTATTTTCACCTACAAACCCTCCAAATTTGGTGGTCCTAGCTTCCAAAATTTTATTATGGCGAATTTTTGAAGGTTTAAAAAATAGCCCAAAAATCGAACGGAAATTCCCTACAGAAACTCCATTCGCGAATTTTAAAAATCCGAGATAGCCAAAATGTTGCTCTCGAAGAGTACATCAATTTAAAAAAAACGTTTCTCTCTAGGACCCGACTTTCATAGGGTCAAAGTTCACGAATTTGACACATTTCGGCCGCGACAATTCCCTATAACCGTTGCACCGAATTTCAAACCGCTCACACAGTACTTCCCATTGAGACACATGAACAATCCCCCGCAAGCGTTTTCTCGTAGCTCAATTTTTGACCCCGGCGCAAGCGTCCGAAGTTTCGATGGGGTCACGGAAATGGGCCAAACTTTGACCCCCCATATCTCGGGCCCTAATTGTCCAATCGACTTGAAATTTGAAACGTGGCCTAACGGTGTTTCGGCCTTCCTCCCCATGCTCGCCAATCGCTGGTCACCATGGGGGGGTCCGGGCCTTTTGGCCGTAATATTAAAACAAAAACTCGCGAATATCTCCGAAACGGTTCGTTAGAATGTCGCAAATTTTGGTGTGAAAGGGCTCCCTATTTTCACCTACAAACCCTTCAAATTTGGTGGTCCTAGCTTTCATAGTTTTATTATGGCGAATTTTTGAATGTTTAAAAAATAGCCCAAAAATCGAACGGAAATTCCCTACAGAAACTCCATTCGCAAATTTTAAAAATCCGAGATAGGCAAAATGTTGCTCTCGAAGAGTACATCAATTTAAAAAAAAAGTTTCTCTCTAGGCCCAATAGGAGCCGACTTTCATAGGGTCAAAGTTCACGAATTTGACACATTTCGGCGGCGACAATTCCCTATAACCGTTGCACCGAATTTCAAACCGCTCACACAGTACTTCCCATTGAGACACATGAACAATCCCCCGCAAGCGTTTTCTCGTAGCTCAATTTTTGACCCCGGCGCAAGAGTCCGAAATTTCGATGGTGTCACGGAAATGATCACGAAAATGGGCCAAATTTTGACCCCCCATATCTCGGGCCCTAATTGTCCGATCGACTTGAAATTTGAAACGTGGCCTAACAGGGTTTCGGCCTTCGTCCCCATGTTCGCCAATCGCGGCTCACCATGGGGTCCAGGCCTTTTCGCCGTAATGTTAAAACAAAAACTCGCGAATATCTCCGAAACGGTTCGATAGAATGTCGCAAATTTTGGTGTGAAAGGGCTCCCTATTTTCACCTACAAACCTTCCAAATTTGGTGGTCCTACCTTCCATAGTTTTATTATGGCGAATTTTTGAAAGTTTAAAAAATAGCCCAAAAATCGAACGGAAATTCCCTACAGAAACTCCATTCGCGAATTTTAAAAATCCGAGATAGCCAAAATGTTGCTCTCGAAGAGTACATCAATTTAAAAAAAAAGTTTCTGTCTAGGACCCGACTTTCATAGGGTCAAAGTTCACGAATTTGACACATTTCGGGCGCGACAATTCCCTATAACCGTTGCACCGAATTTCAAACTGCTCACACAGTACTTCCCATTGAGACACATGAACAATCCCCCGCAAGCGTTTTCTCGTAGCTCAATTTTTGACCCCGGCGCAAGCGTCCGAAATTTCGATGGGGTCACGGAAATGGTCACGAAAATGGTCCAAACTTTGACCCCCCATATCTCGGGCCCTAATTGTCCGATCGACTTGAAATTTGAAACGTGGCCTAACAGGGTTTCGGCCTTCTTCCCCATGTTCGCCAATCGCGGCTCACCATGGGGGGTCCAGGCCTTTTGGCCGTAATGTTAAAACAAAAACTCGCGAATATCTCCGAAACGGTTCGACAGAATGTCGCAAATTTTGGTGTGAAAGGGCTCCCTATTTTTAGCTACAAACCCTCCAAATTTGGCGGTTCTAGCTTCCATAGTTTCTTTATGGCGAATTTTTGAATGTTTAAAAAATAGCCCAAAAATCGAACGGAAATTCCCTACAGAAACTCCTGTCGCGAATTTTAAAAATCCGAGATAGCCAAAATGTTGCTTTCGAAGAGTACATCAATTTAGAAAAAAAAATTTTCTCTCTAGGCCCAATAGGACCCGACTTTCATAGGGTCAAAGTTCACGAATTTGACACATTTCGGCCGCGACGATTCCCTATAATCGTTGCACCGAATTTCAAACCGCTCACACAGTACTTCCCATTGAGACACATGAACAATCCCCAGCAAGCGTTTTCTCGTAGCTCAAATTTGACCCCGGGTCAAAGTTCACGAATTTGACACATTTCGGCCGCGACAATTCACTATAACCGTTGCACCGAATTTCAAACCGCTCACACAGTACTTCCCATTGAGACACAAGAACAATCCCCCGCAAGCGTTTTCTCGTAGCTCAATTTTTGACCCCGGCGCAAGCGTCCGAAATTTCGATGGGGTCACGGAAATGGTCACGAAAATGGGCCAAACTTTGACACCCCATATCACGGGCCCTAATTGTCCGATCGACCTGAAATTTGAAACGTGGCCTAACAAGGTTTCGGCCTTCTTCCCCATGTTCGCCAATCGCGGCTCACCATGGGGTGTCCAGGCCTTTTCGCCGTAATGTTAAAACAAAAACTCTCGAATATCTCCGAAACGGTTCGACAGAATGTCGCAAATTTTGGTGTGAAAGGGCTCCCTATTTTTACCTACAAACCCTCCAAATTTGGTGAGTCTAGCTTCCATAGTTTTTTATTGCGAATTTTTGAAGGTTTAAAAAATAGCCGAAAAATCGAACGGAAATTCCCTACAGAAACTCCATTCGCGAATTTTAAAAATCCGAGATAGCCAAAATGTTGCTCTCGAAGAGTACATCAATTTAAAAAAAAAGTTTCTCTCTAGGCCCTATAAGACCCGACTTTCATAGGGTCAAATTCCACGAATTTGACACATTTCGGCCGCGACAATTCCCTATAACCGTTGCACCGAATTTCAAACCGCTCACACAGTACTTCCCATTGAGACACATGAACAATCACCCGCAAGCGTTTTCTCGTAGCTCAATTTTTGACCCCGGCGCAAGCGTCCGAAATTTCGATGGGGTCACGGAAATGGTCACGAAAACGGAACAAATTTTGACCCCCCATACCTCGGGCCCTAATTGTCTGATCGACTTGAAATTTGAAACGTGGCTTAACAGGGTTTCGGCCTTCGTTACCATGTTCACCAATCGCGGCTCACCATGGGGGGCCAAGGCCTTTTCGCCGTAATGTTAAAACAAAAACTCGGGAATATCTCCGAAACGGTTCGCTAGAATATCGCAAATTTTGGTGTGAAAGGGCTCCCTATTTTCACCTACAAACCATCCAAATTTGGTGGTCCTAGCTTTCATAGTTTTTTATGGCGAATTTTTGAATGTTTAAAAAATAGCCCAAAAATCGAACGGAAATTCCCTACAGAAACTCCATTCGCGAATTTTAAAAATCCGAGATAGCCAAAATGTTGCTCTCGAAGAGTACATCAATTTAAAAAAAAAGTTTCTCTCTAGGACCCGACTTTCATAGGGTCAAAGTTCACGAATTTGACACATTTGGGCCGCGACAATTCCCTATAACCGTTGCACCGAATTTCAAACCGCTCACACAGTACTTCCCATTGAGACACATGAACAATCCCCAGCAAGCGTTTTCTCGTAGCTCAAATTTGACCCCGGGTCAAAGTTCACGAATTTGACACATTTCGGCCGCGACAATTCCCTATAATCGTTGCACCGAATTTCAAACCGCTCACACAGTACTTCCCATTGAGACACATGAACAATCCCCAGCAAGCGTTTTCTCGTAGCTCAAATTTGACCCCGGGTCAAAGTTCACGAATTTGACACATTTCGGCCGCGACAATTCACTATAACCGTTGCACCGAATTTCAAACCGCTCACACAGTACTTCCCATTGAGACACAAGAACAATCCCCCGCAAGCGTTTTCTCGTAGCTCAATTTTTGACCCCGGCGCAAGCGTCCGAAATTTCGATGGGGTCACGGAAATGGTCACGAAAACGGAACAAATTTTGACCCCCCATATCTCGGGCCCTAATTGTCCGATCGACTTGAAATTTGAAACGTGGCCTAACAGGGTTTCGGCCTTCCTGCCTATGCTCGCCAATCGCTGGTTACCATGGGGGGTCCGAGCCTTTTCGCCGTAATGTTAAAACAAAAACTCGCGAATATCTCCGAAACGGTTCGACAGAATGTCGCAAATTTTGGTGTGAAAGGGCTCCCTATTTTCACCTACAAACCCTCCAAATTTGGTGGTCCTAGCTTCCAAAATTTTATTATGGCGAATTTTTGAAGGTTTAAAAAATAGCCCAAAAATCGAACGGAAATTCCCTACAGAAACTCCATTCGCGAATTTTAAAAATCCGAGATAGCCAAAATGTTGCTCTCGAAGAGTACATCAATTTAAAAAAAAAGTTTCTCTCTAGGCCCAATAGGACCCGACTTTCATAGGGTCAAAGTTCACGAATTTGACACATTTCGGCCGCGACAATTCCCTATAACCGTTGCACCGAATTTCAAACCGCTCACACAGTACTTCCCATTGAGACACATGAACAATCCCCCGCAAGCGTTTTCTCGTAGCTCAATTTTTGACCCCGGCGCAAGCGTCCGAAATTTCGATGGTGTCACGGAAATGATCACGAAAATGGGCCAAACTTTGACCCCCCATATCTCGGGCCCTAATTGTCCGATCGACTTGATCGAAACGTGGCCTAACAGGGTTTCGGCCTTCGTCCCCATGTTCGCCAATCGCGGCTCACCATGGGGGTCCAGGCCATTTCGCCGTAATGTTAAAACAAAAACTCGCGAATATCTCCGAAACGGTTCGATAGAATGTCGCAAATTTTGGTGTGAAAGGGCTCCCTATTTTCACCTACAAACCCTCCAAATTTGGTGGTCCTAGCTTCCAAAATTTTATTATGGCGAATTTTTGAAGGTTTAAAAAATAGCCCAAAAATCGAACGGAAATTCCCTACAGAAACTCCATTCGCGAATTTTAAAAATCCGAGATAGTCAAAATGTTGCTCTCGAAGAGTACATCAATTTAAAAAAAAAGTTTCTCTCTAGGCCCAATAGGACCCGACTTTCATAGGGTCAAAGTTCACGAATTTGACACATTTCGGCCGCGACAATTCCCTATAACCGTTGCACCGAATTTCAAACCGCTCACACAGTACTTCCCATTGAGACACATGAACAATCCCCCGCAAGCGTTTTCTCGTAGCTCAATTTTTGACCCCGGCGCAAGCGTCCGAAGTTTCGATGGGGTCACGGAAATGGGCCAAACTTTGACCCCCCATATCTCGGGCCCTAATTGTCCAATCGACTTGAAATTTAAAACGTGGCCTAACGGTGTTTCGGCCTTCCTCCCCATGCTCGCCAATCGCTGGTCACCATGGGGGGGTCCGGGCCTTTTGGCCGTAATATTAAAACAAAAACTCGCGAATATCTCCGAAACGGTTCGTTAGAATGTCGCAAATTTTGGTGTGAAAGGGCTCCCTATTTTCACCTACAAACCCTTCAAAGTTGGTGGTCCTAGCTTCCATAGTTTTATTATGGCGAATTTTTGAAGGTTTAAAAAATAGCCCAAAAATCGAACGGAAATTCCCTACAGAAACTCCATTCGCGAATTTTAAAAATCCGAGATAGGCAAAATGTTGCTCTCGAAGAGTACATCAATTTAAAAAAAAAGTTTCTCTCTAGGCCCAATAGGACCCGACTTTCATAGGGTCAAAGTTCACGAATTTGACACATTTCGGCCGCGACAATTCCCTATAACCGTTGCACCGAATTTCAAACCGCTCACACAGTACTTCCCATTGAGACACATGAACAATCCCCCGCAAGCGTTTTCTCGTAGCTCAATTTTTGACCCCGGCGCAAGAGTCCGAAATTTCGATGGTGTCACGGAAATGATCACGAAAATGGGCCGAATTTTGACCCCCCATATCTCGGGCCCTAATTGTCCGATCGACTTGAAATTTGAAACGTGGCCTAACAGGGTTTCGGCCTTCGTCCCCATGTTCGCCAATCGCGGCTCACCATGGGGTCCAGGCCTTTTCGCCGTAATGTTAAAACAAAAACTCGCGAATATCTCCGAAACGGTTCGATAGAATGTCGCAAATTTTGGTGTGAAAGGGCTCCCTATTTTCACCTACAAACCCTCCAAATTTGGTGGTCCTACCTTCCATAGTTTTATTATGGCGAATTTTTGAAAGTTTAAAAAATAGCCCAAAAATCGAACGGAAATTCCCTACAGAAACTCCATTCGCGAATTTTAAAAATCCGAGATAGCCAAAATGTTGCTCTCGAAGAGTACATCAATTTAAAAAAAAACTTTCTGTCTAGGACCCGACTTTCATAGGGTCAAAGTTCACGAATTTGACACATTTCGGCCGCGACAATTCCCTATAACCGTTGCACCGAATTTCAAACCGCTCACACAGTACTTCCCATTGAGACACATGAACAATCCCCCGCAAGCGTTTTCTCGTAGCTCAATTTTTGACCCCGGCGCAAGAGTCCGAAATTTCGATGGGGTCACGGAAATGGTCACGAAAATGGTCCAAACTTTGACCCCCATATCTCGGGCCCTAATTGTCCGATCGACTTGAAATTTGAAACGTGGCCTAACAGGGTTTCGGCCTTCTTCCCCATGTTCGCCAATCGCGGCTCACCATGGGGGGTCCAGGCCTTTTGGCCGTAATGTTAAAACAAAAACTCGCGAATATCTCCGAAACGGTTCGACAGAATGTCGCAAATTTTGGTGTGAAAGGGCTCCCTATTTTTAGCTACAAACCCTCCAAATTTGGCGGTTCTAGCTTCCATAGTTTCTTTATGGCGAATTTTTGAATGTTTAAAAAATAGCCCAAAAATCGAACGGAAATTCCCTACAGAAACTCCTGTCGCGAATTTTAAAAATCCGAGATAGCCAAAATGTTGCTTTCGAAGAGTACATCAATTTAGAAAAAAAAATTTTCTCTCTAGGCCCAATAGGACCCGACTTTCATAGGGTCAAAATTCACGAATTTGACACATTTCGGCCGCGACAATTCACTATAACCGTTGCACCGAATTTCAAACCGCTCACACAGTACTTCCCATTGAGACACAAGAACAATCCCCCGCAAGCGTTTTCTCGTAGGTCAATTTTTGACCCCGGCGCAAGCGTCCGAAATTTCGATGGGGGTCACGGAAATGGGCCAAACTTTGACCCCCCATATCTCGGGCCCTAATTGTCCGATCGACTTGAAATTTGAAACGTGGCCTAACAGGGTTTCGGCCTTCCTGCCTATGCTCGCCAATCGCTGGTTACCATGGGGGGTCCGAGCCTTTTCGCCGTAATGTTAAAACAAAAACTCGCGAATATCTCCGAAACGGTTCGACAGAATGTCGCAAATTTTGGTGTTAAAGGGCTCCCTATTTTTACCTACAAACCCTCCAAATTTGGTGGTCCTAGCTTCCATAGTTTTATTATGGCGAATTTTGAAGGTTTAAAAAATAGCCCAAAAATCGAACGGAAATTCCCTACAGAAACTCCATTCGCGAATTTTAAAAATCCGAGATAGCCAAAATGTTGCTCTCGAAGAGTACATCAATTTAAAAAAAAAAGTTTCTCTCTAGGACCCGACTTTCATAGGGTCAAAGTTCACGAATTTGACACATTTCGGCCGCGACAATTCCCTATAACCGTTGCACCGAATTTCAAACCGCTCACACAGTACTTCCCATTGAGACACATGAACAATCCCCCGCAAGCGTTTTCTCGTAGCTCAATTTTTGACCCCGGCGCAAGCGTCCGAAATTTCGATGGGGTCACGGAAATGGTCACGAAAATGGGCCAAACTTTGACCCCCCATATCACGGGCCCTAATTGTCCGATCGACCTGAAATTTGAAACGTGGCCTAACAAGGTTTCGGCCTTCTTCCCCATGTTCGCCAATCGCGGCTCACCATGGGGTGTCCAGGCCTTTTCGCCGTAATGTTAAAACAAAAACTCTCGAATATCTCCGAAACGGTTCGACAGAATGTCGCAAATTTTGGTGTGAAAGGGCTCCCTATTTTTACCTACAAACCCTCCAAATTTGGTGAGTCTAGCTTCCATAGTTTTTTATTGCGAATTTTTGAAGGTTTAAAAAATAGCCGAAAAATCGAACGGAAATTCCCTACAGAAACTCCATTCGCGAATTTTAAAAATCCGAGATAGCCAAAATGTTGCTCTCGAAGAGTACATCAATTTAAAAAAAAAGTTTCTCTCTAGGCCCTATAAGACCCGACTTTCATAGGGTCAAATTTCACGAATTTGACACATTTCGGCCGCGACAATTCCCTATAACCGTTGCACCGAATTTCAAACCGCTCACACAGTACTTCCCATTGAGACACATGAACAATCACCCGCAAGCGTTTTCTCGTAGCTCAATTTTTGACCCCGGCGCAAGCGTCCGAAATTTCGATGGGGTCACGGAAATGGTCACGAAAACGGAACAAATTTTGACCCCCCATACCTCGGGCCCTAATTGTCTGATCGACTTGAAATTTGAAACGTGGCTTAACAGGGTTTCGGCCTTCGTTCCCATGTTCACCAATCGCGGCTCACCATGGGGGGTCCAGGCCTTTTCGCCGTAATGTTAAAACAAAAACTCGGGAATATCTCCGAAACGGTTCGCTAGAATATCGCAAATTTTGGTGTGAAAGGGCTCCCTATTTTTACCTACAAACCATCCAAATTTGGTGGTCCTAGCTTTCATAGTTTTTTATGGCGAATTTTTGAATGTTTAAAAAATAGCCCAAAAATCGAACGGAAATTACCTGCAAGAACTCCATTCGCGAATTTTAAAAATCCGAGATAGCCAAAATTTTGCTTTCGAAGAGTACATCAATTTAGAAAAAATAATTTTCTCTCTAGGCCCAATAGGACCCGACTTTCATAGGGTCAAAGTTCACGAATTTGACACATTTCGGCCGCGACAATTCCCTATAATCGTTGCACCGAATTTCAAACCGCTCACACAGTACTTCCCATTGAGACACATGAACAATCCCCAGCAAGCGTTTTCTCGTAGCTCAAATTTGACCCCGGGTCAAAGTTCACGAATTTGACACATTTCGGCCGCGACAATTCACTATAACCGTTGCACCGAATTTCAAACCGCTCACACAGTACTTTCCATTGAGACACATGAACAATCCCCCGCAAGCGTTTTCTCGTAGCTCAAATTTGACCCCGGCCCAAGCGTCCGAAATTTCGATGGGGTCACGGAAATGGGCCAAACTTTCACCCCCCATATCTCGGGACCTAATTGTCCGATCGACTTGAAATTTGAAACGTGGCCTAACAGGGTTTCGGCCTTCCTCCCCATGCTTGCCAATCGCGGCTCACCCTGGGGGATCCAGGCCTTTTCGCCGTAATGTTAAAAGAAAAATTCGCGAATATCTCCGAAACGGTGCAATAGAATGTCGCAAATTTTGGTGTGAAAGGGCTCCCTATTTTTACCTACAATCCGTCCAAATTTGGTGGTCCTAGCTTCCACAGTATTTTTATGGCGAATATTTGAAGTTTTAAAAAATAGCCCAAAAATCGAACGGAAATTCCCTACAGAAACTCCATTCGCGAATTTTGAAAATCCGAGATAGCCAAAACGTTGCTCTCGAAGAGTACATATATTTAAAAATAAAGTTTCTCTCTAGGCCCGAAGGACCCGACTTTCATAGGGTCAAAGTTCACGAATTTGACACATTTCGGCCGCGACAATTCCCTATAACCGTTGCACCGAATTTCAAACCGCTCACACAGTACTTCCCATTGAGACACATAAACAATCCCCTGCAAGCGTTTTCTCGTAGGTCAATTTTTGACCCCTGCGCAAGCGTCCGAAATTTCGATGGGGGTCACGGAAATGGGCCAAATTTTGACCCCCCATATCTCGGGCCCTAATTGTCCGATCGACTTGAAATTTGAAACGTGGCCTAACAGGGTTTCGGCCTTCCTGCTTATGCTCGCCAATCGCTGGTCACCATGGGGTGTCCGAGCCTTTTCGCCGTAATGTTAAAACAAAAACTCGCGAATATCTCCGAAACGGTTCGACAGAATGTCGCAAATTTTGGTGTGAAAGGGCTCCCTATTTTTACCTACAAACCCTCCAAATTTGGTGGTCCTAGCTTCCATAGTTTTTATGGCGAATATTTGAAGTTTTAAAAAATAGCCCAAAAATCGAACGGAAATTCCCTACAGAAACTCCATTCGCGAATTTTAAAAATCCGAGGTAGCCAAAATGTTGCTCTCGAAGAGTACATCAATTTAAAAAAATGTTTCTCTCTAGGACCCGACTTTCATAGGGTCAAAGTTCACGAATTTGACACATTTCGGCCGCGACAATTCCCTATAACCGTTGCACCGAATTTCAAACCGCTCGCACAGTACTTCCCATTGAGACACATGAACAATCCCCCACAAGCATTTTCTCGTAGCTCAATTTTTGACCCCGGCGCAAACAACCGAAATTTCGATGGGGGTCACGGAAATGGTCACGAAAATGGGGCAAACTTTGACCCATCATATCTCGGGCCCTAATTGTCCGATCGACTTGAAATTTGAAACGTGGCCTAACAGGGTTTCGGCCTTCTTCCCCATGTTCGCCAATCGCGGCTCACCATGGGGGGTCCAGGCCTTTTGGCCGTAATGTTAAAACAAAAACTCGCGAATATCTCCGAAACGGTTCGACAGAATGTCGCAAATTTTGGTGTGAAAGGGCTCCCTATTTTTACCTACAAACCCTCCAAATTTGGCGGTTCTAGCTTCCATAGTTTCTTTATGGCGAATTTTTGAATGTTTAAAAAATAGCCCAAAAATCGAACGGAAATTCCCTACAGAAACTCCTGTCGCGAATTTTAAAAATCCGAGATAGCCAAAATGTTGCTTTCGAAGAGTACATCAATTTAGAAAAAAAAATTTTCTCTCTAGGCCCAATAGGACCCGACTTTCATAGGGTCAAAGTTCACGAATTTGACACATTTCGGCCGCGACGATTCCCTATAATCGTTGCACCGAATTTCAAACCGCTCACACAGTACTTCCCATTGAGACACATGAACAATCCCCAGCAAGCGTTTTCTCGTAGCTCAAATTTGACCCCGGGTCAAAGTTCACGAATTTGACACATTTCGGCCGCGACAATTCACTATAACCGTTGCACCGAATTTCAAACCGCTCACACAGTACTTCCCATTGCGACACAAGAACAATCCCCCGCAAGCGTTTTCTCGTAGGTCAATTTTTGACCCCGGCGCAAGCGTCCGAAATTTCGATGGGGGTCACGGAAATGGGCCAAACTTTGACCCCCCATATCTCGGGCCCTAATTGTCCGATCGACTTGAAATTTGAAACGTGGCCTAACAGGGTTTCGGCCTTCCTGCCTATGCTCGCCAATCGCTGGTTACCATGGGGGGTCCGAGCCTTTTCGCCGTAATGTTAAAACAAAAACTCGCGAATATCTCCGAAACGGTTCGACAGAATGTCGCAAATTTTGGTGTTAAAGGGCTCCCTATTTTTACCTACAAACCCTCCAAATTTGGTGGTCCTAGCTTCCATAGTTTTATATGGCGAATTTTTGAAGGTTTAAAAAATAGCCCAAAAATCGAACGGAAATTCCCTACAGAAACTCCATTCGCGAATTTTAAATATCCGAGATAGCCAAAATGTTGCTCTCGAAGAGTACATCAATTTAAAAAAATGTTTCTCTCTAGGCCCAATAGGACCCGACTTTCATAGGGTCAAAGTTCACGAATTTGACACATTTCGGCCGCGACAATTCCCTATAACCGTTGCACCGAATTTCAAACCGCTCACACAGTACTTCCCATTGAGACACATGAACAATCCCCCGCAAGCGTTTTCTCGTAGCTCAATTTTTGACCCCGGCACAAGCGTCCGAAATTTCGATGGGGACACGGAAATGGGCCAAGCATTGACCCCTTATATCTCGGGCCCTAATTGTCCGATCGACTTGAAATTTGAAACGTGGCCTAACGGTGTTTCGGCCTTTCTCCCCATGCTCGCCAATCGCTGGTCACCATGGGGGGTCCGGGCCTTTTCGCCGTAATGTTAAAACAAAAACTCGCGAATATCTCCGAAACGGTTCGTTGAATGTCGCAAATTTTGGTGTGAAAGGGCTCCCTATTTTCATCTACAAACCCTCCAAATTTGGTGGTCCTAGCTTCCATAGTTTTATTATGGCGAATTTTGAAGGTTTAAAAAATAGCCCAAAAATCGAACGGAAATTCCCTACAGAAACTCCATTCGCGAATTTTAAAAATCCGAGATAGCCAAAATGTTGCTCTCGAAGAGTACATCAATTTAAAAAAAAAAGTTTCTCTCTAGGACCCGACTTTTATAGGGTCAAAGTTCACGAATTTGACACATTTCGGCCGCGACAATTCCCTATAACCGTTGCACCGAATTTCAAACCGCTCACACAGTACTTCCCATTGAGACACATGAACAATCCCCCGCAAGCGTTTTCTCGTAGCTCAATTTTTGACCCCGGCGCAAGCGTCCGAAATTTCCATGGGGTCACGGAAATGGGCCAAACTTTGACCCCCCATATCTCGGGCCCTAATTGTCCGATCGACTTGAAATTTGAAACGTGGCCTAACAGGTTTTCGGCCTTCGTCCCCATGTTCGCCAATCGCGGCTCAGCATGGGGGTCCAGGCCTTTTCGCCGTAATGTTAAAACAAAAACTCGCGAATATCTCCGAAACGGTTCGTTGAATGTCGCAAATTTTGGTGTGAAAGGGCTCCCTATTTTCACCTACAAATCCTCCAAATTTGGTGGTCCTAGCTTCCATAGTTTTATTATGGCGAATTTTTGAAGGTTTAAAAAATACCCCAAAAATCGAACGGAAATTCCCTACAGAAACTCCATTCGCGAATTTTAAAAATCCGAGATAGCCAAAATGTTGCTCTCGAAGAGTACATCAATTTAAAAAAAAGTTTCTCTCTAGGACCCGACTTTCATAGGGTCAAAGTTCACGAATTTGACACATTTCGGCCGCGACAATTCCCTATAACCGTTGCACCGAATTTCAAACCGCTCGCACAGTACTTCCCATTGAGACACATGAACAATCCCCCGCAAGCGTTTTCTCGTAGCTCAATTTTTGACCCCGGCGCAAGCAACCGAAATTTCGATGGGGGTCACGGAAATGGTCACGAAAATGGGGCAAACTTTGACCCCCCAAATCACGGGCCCTAATTGTCCGATCGACTTGAAATTTGAAACGTGGCCTAACAGGGATTCGGCCTTCTTCCCCATGTTCGCCAATCGCGGCTCACCATGGGGGGTCCAGGCCTTTTCTCCGTAATGTTAAAACAAAAACTCGCGAATATCTCCGAAACGGCTCGACAGAATGTCGCAAATTTTGGTGTGAAATGGCCCCCTATTTTTACCTACAAACCCTCCAAATTTGGTGAGTCTAGCTTTCATAGTTTTTTATTGCGAATTTTTGAAGATTTAAAAAATAGCCCAAAAATCGAACGGAAATTCCCTACAGAAACTCCATTCGCGAATTTTAAAAATCCGAGATAGCCAAAATGTTGCTCTCGAAGAGTACATCAATTTAAAAAAAAAGTTTCTCACTAGGCCCAATAAGACCCGACTTTCATAGGGTCAAATTTCACGAATTTGACACATTTCGGCCGCGACAATTCCCTATAACCGTTGCACCGAATTTCAAACCGCTCACACAGTACTTCCCATTGAGACACATGAACAATCACCCGCAAGCGTTTTCTCGTAGCTCAATTTTTGACCCCGGCGCAAGCGTCCGAAATTTCGATGAGGTCACGGAAATGGTCACGAAAACGGAACAAATTTTGACCCCCCATACCTCGGGCCCTAATTGTCTGATCGACTTGAAATTTGAAACGTGACTTAACAGGGTTTCGGCCTTCGTCCCCATGTTCGCCAATCGCGGCTCACCATGGGGGGTCCAGGCTTTT
This sequence comes from Stegodyphus dumicola, assembly GCF_044657685.1. Taxonomy (NCBI): domain Eukaryota; kingdom Metazoa; phylum Arthropoda; class Arachnida; order Araneae; family Eresidae; genus Stegodyphus; species Stegodyphus dumicola. Next base: position 2,784,371 of record NC_140770.1, read on the forward strand.
TCGCCGTAATGTTAAAACAAAAACTCGGGAATATCTCCGAAACGGTTCGCTAGAATATCGCAAATTTTCGTCTGAAAGGGCTCCCTATTTTTACCTACAAACCATCCAAATTTGGTGGTCCTAGCTTTCATAGTTTTTTATGGCGAATTTTTGAATGTTTAAAAAATAGCCCAAAAACCGAACGGAAATTACCTGCAAGAACTCCATTCGCGAATTTTAAAAATCCGAGATAGCCAAAATGTTGCTTTCGAAGAGTACATCAATTTAGAAAAAAAAATTTCTCTCTAGGCCCAATAGGACCCGACTTTCATAGGGTCAAAGTTCACGAATTTGACACATTTCGGCCGCGACAATTCCCTATAATCGTTGCACCGAATTTCCAACCGCTCACACAGTACTTCCCATTGAGATACATGAACAATCCCCAGCAAGCGTTTTCTCGTAGCTCAAATTTGACCCCGGGTCAAAGTTCACGAATTTGACACATTTCGGCCGCGACAATTCACTATAATCGTTGCACCGAATTTCAAACCGCTCACACAGTACTTCCCATTGAGACACATGAACAATCCCCCGCAAGCGTTTTCTCGTAGCTCAAATTTGACCCCGGCGCAAGCGTCCGAAATTTCGATGGGGTCACGGAAATGGGCCAATCTTTCACCCCCCATATGTCGGGCCCTAATTGTCCGATCGACTTGAAATTTGAAACGTGGCCTAACAGGGTTTCGGCCTTCCTCCCCATGCTCGCCAATCGCGGCTCACCCTGGGGGATCCAGGCCTTTTCGCCGTAATGTTAAAAGAAAAATTCGCGAATATCTCCGAAACGGTGCAATAGAATGTCGCAAATTTTGGTGTGAAAGAGCTCCCTATTTTTACCTAAAAACCGTCCAAATTTGGTGGTCCTAGGTTCCACAGTATTTTTATGGCGAATTTTTGAATGTTAAAAAAATAGCCCAAAAATCGAACGGAAATTCCCTACAGAAACTCCATTCGCGAATTTTGAAAATCCGAGATAGCCAAAACGTTGCTCTCGAAGAGTACATCAATTTAAAAATAAAGTTTCTCTCCAGGCCCGAAGGACCCGACTTTCATAGGGTCAAAGTTCACGAATTTGACACATTTCGGCCGCGACAATTCCCTATAACCGTTGCACCGAATTTCAAACCGCTCACACAGTACTTCTCATTGAGACACATGAACAATCTCCTGCAAGCGTTTTCTCGTAGGTCAATTTTTGACCCCGGCGCAAGCGTCCGAAATTTCGATGGGGGTCACGGAAATGGGCCAAACTTTGACCCCCCATATCTCGGGCCCTAATTGTCCGATCGACTTGAAATTTGAAACGTGGCCTAACAGGGTTTCGGCCTTCTTCCCCATGTTCGCCAATCGCGGCTCACCATGGGGGGTCCAGGCCTTTTCTCCGTAATGTTAAAACAAAAACTCGCGAATATCTCCGAAACGACTCGACAGAATGTCGCAAATTTTGGTGTGAAATGGCTCCCTATTTTTACCTACAAACCCTCCAAATTTGGTGAGTCTAGCTTTCATAGTTTTTTATTGCGAATTTTTGAATGTTTAAAAAATAGCCCAAAAATCGAACGGAAATTCCCTACAGAAACTCCATTCGCGAATTTTAAAAATCCGAGATAGCCAAAATGTTGCTCTCGAAGAGTACATCAATTTAAAAAAAAAAGTTTCTCTCTAGGCCCAATAAGACCCGACTTTCATAGGGTCAAAGTTCACGAATTTGACACATTTCGGCCGCAACAATTCCTTATAACCGTTGCACCGAATTTCAAACCGCTCACACAGTACTTCCCATTGAGACACATGAACAATCACCCGCAAGCGTTTTCTCGTAGCTCAATTTTTGACCCCGGCGCAAGCGTCCGAAATTTCGATGGGGTCACGGAAATGGTCACGAAAACGGAACAAACTTTGTCCCCCCATACATGGGGCCCTAATTGTCCGATCGACTTGAAATTTGAAACGTGGCCTAACAGGGTTTCGGCCTTCGTCCCCATGTTCGCCAATCGCGGCTCACCATGGGGGGTCCAGGCCTTTTCGCCGTAATTTTAAAACAAAAACTCGCGAATATGTCCGAAACGGTTCGCTAGAATATCGCAAATTTTGTTGTGAAAGGGCTCCCTATTTTTACCTACAAACCATCCAAATTTGGTGGTCCTAGCTTTCATAGTTTTTTATGGCGAATTTTTGAATGTTTAAAAAATAGCCCAAAAATCGAACGGAAATTCCCTACAAGAACTCCATTCGCGAATTTTAAAAATCCGAGATAGCCAAAATGTTGCTTTCGAAGAGTACATCAATTTAGAAAAAAAAAATTTCTCTCTAGGCCCAATAGGACCCGACTTTCATAGGGTCAAAGTTCACGAATTTGACACATTTCGGCCGCAACAATTCCCTATAACCGTTGCACCGAATTTCAAACCGCTCACACAGTACTTCCCATTGAGACACATGAACAATCCCCTGCAAGCGTTTTCTCGTAGCTCAAATTTGACCCCGGCGCAAGCGTCCGAAATTTCGATGGGGTCACGGAAATGGGCCAAACTTTCACCCCCCATATCTCGGGCCCTAATTGTCCGATCGACTTCAAATTTGAAACGTGGCCTAACAGGGTTTCGGCCTTCGTCCCCATGTTCGCAAATCGCGGCTCAGCATGGGGGTCCAGGCCTTTTCGCCGTAATGTTAAAACAAAAACTCGCGAATATCTCCAAAACGGTTCGCTAGAATATCGCAAATTTTGGTGTGAAAGGGCTCCCTATTTTCACCTACAAACCCTCCAAATTTGGTGGTCCTAGCTTCCATAGTTTTATTATGGCGAATTTTTGAAGGTTTAAAAAATAGCCGAAAAATCGAACGGAAATTCCCTAAAGAAACTCCATTCGCGAATTTTAAAAATCCGAGATAGCCAAAATGTTGCTCTCGAAGAGTACATCAATTTAAAAAAAAAGTTTCTCTCTACGACCCGACTTTCATAGGGTCAAAGTTCACGAATTTGACACATTTCGGCCGCGACAATTCCCTATAACCGTTGCACCGAATTTCAAACCGCTCACACAGTACTTCCCATTGAGACACATGAACAATCCCCCGCAAGCGTTTTCTCGTAGCTCAATTTTTGACCCCGGCGCAAGCGTCCGAAATTTCGATGGGGTCACGGAAATGGGCCAAACTTTGACCCCCCATATCTCGGCCCCTAATTGTCCGATCGACTTGAAATTTGAAACGTGGCCTAACAGGATTTCGGCCTTCTTCCCCATGTTCGCCAATCGCGGCTCACCATGGGGGGTCCAGGCCTTTTCGCCGTAATATTAAAACAAAAACTCGCGAATATCTCGGAAAAGGTTCGACAGAATGTCGCAAATTTTGGTGTGAAAGGGCTCCCTATTTTTACCTACGAACCCTCCAAATTTGGTGGTTCTAGCTTCCATAGTTTTTCATGGCGAATTTTTGAAGTTTTAAAAAATAGCCCAAAAATCTAACGGAAATTCCCTACAGAAACTCCATTCGCGAATTTTAAAAATCCGAGATAGCCAAAATGTTGCTCTCGAATAGTACATCAATTTAAAAAAAAAAGTTTATCTCTAGGCCCAATAAGACCCGACTTTCATAGGGTCAAAATTCACGAATTTGACACATTTCGGCCGCGACAATTCCCTATAACCGTTGCACCGAATTTCAAACCGCTCACACAGTACTTCCCATTGAGACACATCAACAATCCCCCGCAAGCGTTTTCTCGTAGCTCAAATTTGACCCCGGGTCAAAGTTCACGAATTTGACACATTTCGGCCGCGACAATTCACTATAACCGTTGCACCGAATTTCAAACCGCTCACACAGTACTTCCCATTGAGACACGTGAACAATCCCCCGCAAGCGTTTTCTCGTAGCTCAATTTTTGACCCCGGCGCAAGCGTCCGAAATTTCGATGGGGTCACGGAAATGGGCCAAACTTTGACCCCCCATATCTCGGGCCCTAATTGTCCGATCGACTTGAAATTTGAAACGTGGCCTAACAGGGTTTCGGCCTTCGTCCCCATGTTCGCCAATCGCGGCTCAGCATGGGGGTCCAGGCCTTTTCGCCGTAATGTTAAAACAAAAACTCGCGAATATCTCCGAAACGGTTCGTTGAATGTCGCAAATTTTGGTGTGAAAGGGCTCCCTATTTTCACCTACAAATCCTCCAAATTTGGTGGTCCTAGCTTCCATAGTTTTATTATGGCGAATTTTGGAAGGTTTAAAAAATAGCCCAAAAATCGAACGGAAATTCCCTACAGAAACTCCATTCGCGAATTTTAAAAATCCGAGATAGCCAAAATGTTGCTCTCGAAGAGTACATCAAATTAAAAAAAAAGTTTCTCTCTAGGCCCAATAGGACCCGACATTCAAAGGGTCAAACTCCACGAATTTGACACATTTCGGCCGCGACAATTCCCTATAACCGTTGCACCGAATTTCAAACCGCTCACACAGTACTTCCCATTGAGACACATGAACAATCCCCCGCAAGCGTTTTCTCGTAGCTCAATTTTTGACCCCGGCGCAAGTGTCCGAAATTTCGATGGGGTCACGGAAATGGTCACGAAAATGGGCCAAAATTTGACCCCCCATATCTCGGGCCCTAATTGTCCGATCGACTTGAAATTTGAAACGTGGCCTAACGGTGTTTCGGCCTTCCTCCCCATGCTCGCCAATCGGTGGTCACCATGGGGGGTCCGGGCCTTTTCGCCGTAATGTTAAAACAAAAACTCGCGAATATCTCCGAAACGGTTCGTTGAATGTCGCAAATTTTGGTGTGAAAGGGCTCCCTATTTTTAGCTACAAACCCTCCGAATTTGGTGGTTCTAGCTTCCATAGTTTTTTATGGCGAATTTTTGAATGTTTAAAAAATAGCCCAAAAATCGAACGGAAATTCAATACAAGAACTCCATTCGCGAATTTTAAAAATCCGAGATAGCCAAAATGTTGCTTTCGAAGAGTACATCAATTTAGATTAAAAAATTTTCTCTCTAGGCCCAATAGGACCCGACTTTCATAGGGTCAAAGTTGACGAATTTGACACATTTCGGCCGCGACAATTCCCTATAACCGTTGCACCGAATTTCAAAGCGCTCACACAGTACTTCCCATTGAGACACATGAACAATCCCCCGCAAGCGTTTTCTCGTAGCTCAAATTTGACCCCGGCGCAAGCGTCCGAAATTTCGATAGGGTCACGGAAATATGCCAAACTTTCACCCCCCATATCTCGGGCCCTAATTGTCCGATCGACTTGAAATTTGAAACGTGGCCTAACAAGGTTTCGGCCTTCCTCCCCATGCTCGCCAATCGCGGCTCACCATGGGGGATCCAGGCCTTTTTGCCGTAATGTTAAAATAAAACTCGCGAATATCTCCGAAACGGTTCGTTGAATGTCGCAAATTTTGGTGTGAAAGGGCTCCCTATTTTCACCTACAAACCCTCCAAATTTGGTGGTCCTAGCTTCCATAGTTTTATTATGGCGAATTTTTGAAAGTTTAAAAAATAGCCCAAAAATCGAACGGAAATTCCCTACAGAAACTCCATTCGCGAATTTTAAAAATCCGAGATAGCCAAAATGTTGCTCTCGAAGAGTACATCAATTTAAAAAAAAAGTTTCTCTCTAGGCCCAATAGGACCCGACTTTCATAGGGTCAAAATCCACGAATTTGACACATTTCGGCCGCGACAATTCCCTATAACCGTTGCACCGAATTTCAAACCGCTCACACAGTACTTCCCATTGAGACACATGAACAATCACCGGCAAGCGTTTTCTCGTAGCTCAATTTTTGACCCCGGCGCAAGCAACCGAAATTTCGATGGGGGTCACGGAAATGGGCCAAACTTTGACCCCCCATATCTCGGGCCCTAATTGTCCGATCGACTTGAAGTTTGAAACGTGGCCTAACGGTGTTTCGTCCTTCCTCCCCATGCTCGCCAATTGCTGGTCACCATGGGGGGTCCGGGCCTTTTCGCCGTAATGTTAAAACAAAAACTCGCGAATATCTCCGAAACGGTTCGTTGAATGTCGCAAATTTTGGTGTGAAAGGGCTCCCTATTTTTACCTACAAACCCTCCAAATTTGGTGGTTCTAGCTTCCATAGTTTTTTATGGCGAATTTTTGAATGTTTAAAAAATAGCCCAAAAATCGAACGGAAATTCCCTACAAGAACTCCATTCGCGAATTTTAAAAATCCGAGATAGCCAAAATGTTGCTTTCGAAGAGTACATCAATTTAGATTAAAAAATTTTCTCTCTAGGCCCAATAGGACCCGACTTTCATAGGGTCAAAGTTGACGAATTTGACACATTTCGGCCGCGACAATTCCCTATAACCGTTGCACCGAATTTCAAACCGCTCACACAGTACTTCCCATTGAGACACATGAACAATCCCCCGCAAGCGTTTTCTCGTAGCTCAAATTTGACCCCGGCGCAAGCGTCCGAAATTTCGATGGGGTCACGGAAATATGCCAAACTTTCACCCCCCATATCTCGGGCCCTAATTGTCCGATCGACTTGAAATTTGAAACGTGGCCTAACAGGGTTTCGGCCTTCCTCCCCATGCTCGCCAATCGCGGCTCACCATGGGGGATCCAGGCCTTTTCGCCGTAATGTTAAAAGAAAAATTCGCGACTATCTCCGAAACGGTGCAATAGAATGTCCCAAATTTTGGTGTGAAAGGGCTCCCTATTTTTACCTACAAACCGTTCAAATTTGGTGGTCCTAGCTTCCACAGTATTTTTATGGCGAATGTTTGAAAGTTTAAAAAATAGCCCAAAAATCGAACGGAAATTCCCTACAGAAACTCCATTCGCGAATTTTAAAAATCCGAGATAGCCAAAATGTTGCTCTCGAAGAGTACATCAATTTAAAAAAAAAGTTTCTCTCTAGGCCCAATAGGACCCGACTTTCATAGGGTCAAAGTCCACGAATTTGACACATTTCGGACGCGACAATTCCCTATAACCGTTGCACAGAATTTCAAACCGCTCACACAGTACTTCCCATTGAGACACATGAACAATCCCCCGCAAGCGTTTTCTCGTAGCTCAATTTTTGACCCCGGCGCAAGTGTCCGAAATTTCGATGGGGTCACGGAAATGGTCACGAAAATGGGCCAAACTTTGACCCCCCATATCTCGGGCCCTAATTGTCCGATCGACTTGAAATTTGAAACGTGGCCTAACGGTGTTTCGTCCTTCCTCCCCATGCTCGCCAATCGCTGGTCACCATGGGGGGTCTGGGCCTTTTCGCCGTAATGTTAAAACAAAAACTCGCGAATATCTCCGAAACGTTTCGTTGAATGTCGCAAATTTTGGTGTGAAAGGGCTCCCTATTTTTACCTACAAACCCTCCAAATTTGGTGGTTCTAGCCTCCATAGTTTTTTATGGCGAATTTTTGAATGTTTAAAAAATAGCCCAAAAATCGAACGGAAATTCCCTACAAGAACTCCATTCGCGAATTTTAAAAATCCGAGATAGCCAAAATGTTGCTTTCGAAGAGTACATCAATTTAGATTAAAAAATTTTCTCTCTAGGCCCAATAGGACCCGACTTTCATAGGGTCAATGTTGACGAATTTGACACATTTCGGCCGCGACAATTCCCTATAACCGTTGCACCGAATTTCAAACCGCTCACACAGTACTTCCCATTGAGACACATGAACAATCCCCCGCAAACGTTTTCTCGTAGCTCAAATTTGACCCCGGCGCAAGCGTCCGAAATTTCGATGGGGTCACGGAAATATGCCAAACTTTCACCCCCCATATCTCGGGCCCTAATTGTCCGATCGACTTGAAATTTGAAACGTGGCCTAACAGGGTTTCGGCCTTCCTCCCCATGCTCGCCAATCGCGGCTCACCATGGGGGATCCAGGCCTTTTCGCCGTAATGTTAAAAGAAAAATTCGCGAATATCTCCGAAACGGTGCAATAGAATGTCGCAAATTTTGGTGTGAAAGGGCTCCCTATTTTTACCTACAAACCGTTCAAATTTGGTGGTCCTAGCTTCCACAGTATTTTTATGGCGAATTTTTGAAAGTTTAAAAAATAGCCCAAAAATCGAACGGAAATTCCCTCCATTCGCGAATTTTAAAAATCCGAGATAGCCAAAATGTTGCTCTCGAAGAGTACATCAATTTAAAAAAAAAGTTTCTCTCTAGGCCCAATAAGACCCGACTTTCATAGGGTCAAATTTCACGAATTTGACACATTTCGCCCGCGACAATTCCCTATAACCGTTGCACCGAATTTCAAACCGCTCACACAGTACTTCTCATTGAGACACATGAACAATCACCCGCAAGCGTTTTCTCGTAGCTCAATTTTTGACCCCGGCGCAAGCGTCCGAAATTTCGATGGGGTCACGGAAATGGTCACGAAAATGGGCCAAACTTTGACCCCCCATATCTCGGGCCCTAATTGTCCGATCGACTTGAAATTTGAAACGTGGCCTAACAGGGTTTCGGCCTTCGTCCCCATGTTCGCCAATCGCGGCTCACCATGGGGGGTCCATGCCTTTTCGCCGTAATGTTAAAACAAGAACTCGCGAATATCTCCGAAACGGTTCGACAGAATGTCGCAAATTTTGGTGTGAAATGGCTCCCTATTTTTACCTACAAACCCTCCAAATTTGGTGGTTCTAGCTTCCATAGTTTTTTATAGCGAATTTTTGAATGTTTAAAAAATAGCCCAAAAATCGAACGGAAATTCCCTACAAGAACTCCATTCGCGAATTTTAAAAATCCGAGATAGCCAAAATGTTGCTTTCGAAGAGTACATCAATTTAGATTAAAAAATTTTCTCTCTAGGCCCAATAGGATCCGACTTTCATAGGGTCAAAATTGACGAATTTGACACATTTCGGCCGCGACAATTCCCTATAACCGTTGCACCGAATTTCAAACCGCTCACACAGTACTTCCCATTGAGACACATGAACAATCACCGGCAAGCGTTTTCTCGTAGCTCAATTTTTGACCCCGGCGCAAGCAACCGAAATTTCGATGGGGGTCACGGAAATGGGCCAAACTTTGACCCCCCCATATCTCGGGCCCTAATTGTCCGATCGACTTGAAATTTGAAACGTGGCCTAACGGTGTTTCGGCCTTCCTCCCCATGCTCGCCAATCGCTGGTCACCATGGGGGGTCCAGGCCTTTTCGCCGTAATGTTAAAACAAAAACTCGCGAATATCTCCGAAACGGTTCGTTGAATGTCGCAAATTTTGGTGTGAAAGGGCTCCCTATTTTCACCTACAAACCCTCCAAATTTGGTGGTTCTAGCTTCCATAGTTTTTTATGGCGAATTTTTGAATGTTTAAAAAATAGCCCAAAAATCGAACGGAAATTCCCTACAAGAACTCCATTCGCGAATTTTAAAAATCCGAGATAGCCAAAATGTTGCTTTCGAAGAGTACATCAATTTAGATTAAAAAATTTTCTCTCTAGGCCCAATAGGACCCGACTTTCATAGGGTCAAAGTTGACGAATTTGACACATTTCGGCCGCGACAATTCCCTATAACCGTTGCACCGAATTTCAAACCGCTCACACAGTACTTCCCATTGAGACACATGAACAATCACCGGCAAGCGTTTTCTCGTAGCTCAATTTTTGACCCCGGCGCAAGCAACCGAAATTTCGATGGGGGTCACGGAAATGGGCCAAACTTTGACCCCCCATATCTCGGGCCCTAATTGTCCGATCGACTTGAAATTTGAAACGTGGCCTAACGGTGTTTCGGCCTTCCTCCCCATGCTCGCCAATCGCTGGTCACCATGGGGGGTCCAGGCCTTTTCGCCGTAATGTTAAAACAAAAACTCGCGAATATCTCCGAAACGGTTCGTTGAATGTCGCAAATTTTGGTGTGAAAGGGCTCCCTATTTTCACCTACAAACCCTCCAAATTTGGTGGTTCTAGCTTCCATAGTTTTTTATGGCGAATTTTTGAATGTTTAAAAAATAGCCCAAAAATCGAACGGAAATTCCCTACAAGAACTCCATTCGCGAATTTTAAAAATCCGAGATAGCCAAAATGTTGCTTTCGAAGAGTACATCAATTTAGATTAAAAAATTTTCTCTCTAGGCCCAATAGGACCCGACTTTCATAGGGTCAAAGTTGACGAATTTGACACATTTCGGCCGCGACAATTCCCTATAACCGTTGCACCGAATTTCAAACCGCTCACACAGTACTTCCCATTGAGACACATGAACAATCACCGGCAAGCGTTTTCTCGTAGCTCAATTTTTGACCCCGGCGCAAGCAACCGAAATTTCGATGGGGGTCACGGAAATGGGCCAAACTTTGACCCCCCATATCTCGGGCCCTAATTGTCCGATCGACTTGAAATTTGAAACGTGGCCTAACGGTGTTTCGGCCTTCCTCCCCATGCTCGCCAATCGCTGGTCACCATGGGGGGTCCAGGCCTTTTCGCCGTAATGTTAAAACAAAAACTCGCGAATATCTCCGAAACGGTTCGTTGAATGTCGCAAATTTTGGTGTGAAAGGGCTCCCTATTTTAACCTACAAACCCTCCAAATTTGGTGGTTCTAGCTTCCATAGTTTTTTATGGCGAATTTTTGAATGTTTAAAAAATAGCCCAAAAATCGAACGGAAATTCCCTACAAGAACTCCATTCGCGAATTTTAAAAATCCGAAATAGCCAAAATGTTGCTTTCGAAGAGTACATCAATTTAGATTAAAAAATTTTCTCTCTAGGCCCAATAGGACCCGACTTTCATAGGGTCAAAGTTGACGAATTTGACACATTTCGGCCGCGACAATTCCCTATAACCGTTGCACCGAATTTCAAACCGCTCACACAGTACTTCCCATTGAGACACATGAACAATCCCCCGCAAGCGTTTTCTCGTAGCTCAAATTTGACCCCGGCGCAAGCGTCCGAAATTTCGATGGGGTCACGGAAATATGCCAAACTTTCACCCCCCATATCTCGGGCCCTAATTGTCCGATCGACTTGAAATTTGAAACGTGGCCTAACGGTGTTTCGGCCTTTCTCCCCATGCTCGCCAATCGCTGGTCACCATGGGGGGTCCGGGCCTTTTCGCCGTAATGTTAAAACAAAAACTCGCGAATATCTCCGAAACGGTTCGTTAAATGTCGCAAATTTTGGTGTGAAAGGGCTCCATATTTTCACCTACAAACCCTCCAAATTTGGTGGTCCTAGCTTCCATAGTTTTATTATGGCGAATTTTTGAAGGTTTAAAAAATAGCCCAAAAATCGAACGGAAATTCCCTACAGAAACTCCATTCGCGAATTTTAAAAATCCGAGATAGCCAAAATGTTGCTCTCGAAGACTACATCAATTTAAAAAAAAAGTTTCGCTCTAGGCCCAATAGGACCCGACTTTCATAGGGTCAAAGTCCACGAATTTGACACATTTCGGCCGCGACAATTCCCTATAACCTTTCACCGAATTTCAAACCGCTCACACAGTACTTCCCATTGAGACACATGAACAATCCCCCGCGAGCGTTTTCTCGTAGCTCAAATTTGACCCCGGGTCAAAGTTCACGAATTTGACACATTTCGGCCGCGACAATTCACTATAACCGTTGCACCGAATTTCAAACCGCTCACACAGTACTTCCCATTGAGACACATGAACAATCCCCCGCAAGCGTTTTCTCGTAGCTCAAATATGACCCCGGCGCAAGCGTCCGAAATTTCGAGGGGGTCACGGAAATGGGCCAAAATTTCACCCCCCATATCTCGGGCCCTAATTGTCCGATCGACTTGAAATTTGAAACGTGGCCTAACAGGGTTTCGGCCTTCGTCCCCATGTTCGCCAATCGCGGCTCAGCATGGGAGTCCAGGCCTTTTCGCCGTAATGTTAAAACAAAAACTCGCGAATATCTCCGAAACGGTTCGCTAGAATATCGCAAATTTTGGTGTGAAAGGGCTCCCTATTTTTACCTACACACCCTCCAAATTTGGTGGTCCTAGCTTCCATACTTTTTTATGGCGAATTTTTGAAGGTTTAAAAAATAGCCCAAAAATCGAACGGAAATTCCCTACAGAAACTCCATTCGCGAATTTTAAAAATCCGAGATAGCCAAAATGTTGCTCTCGAAGAGTACATCAATTTAAAAAAAAGTTTCTCTCTAGGCCCAATAAGACCCGACTTTCATAGGGTCAAAGTTCACGAATTTGACACATTTCGGCCGCGACAATTCGCTATAACCGTTGCACCGAATTTCAAGCCGCTCACACAGTACTTCCCATTGAGACACATGAACAATAAGCCGCAAGCGTTTTCTCGTAGCTCAATTTTTGACCCCGGCGCAAGCGTCCGAAATTTCGATGGGGTCACGGAAATGGTCACAAAATCAGGACAAACTTTGACCCCCCATATCTCGGGCCCTAATTGTCCGATCGACTTGAAATTTGAAACGTGGCCTAACAGGGTTTCGGCCTTCGTCCCCATGTTCGCCAATCGCGGCTCACCATGGGGGGTCTAGGCCTTTTCGCCATAATGTTAAAACAAAAACTCGCGAATATCTCCGAAACGGTTCGTTGAATGTCGCAAATTTTGGTGTGAAAGGGCTCCCTATTTTCACCTACAAACCCTCCAAATTTGGTGGTCCTAGCTTCCATAGTTTTATTATGGCGAATTTTTGAAGGTTTAAAAAATAGCCCAAAAATCGAACGGAAATTCCCTACAGAAACTCCATTCGCGAATTTTGAAAATCCGAGATAGCCAAAACGTTGCTCTCGAAGAGTACATCAATTTAAAAATAAAGTTTCTCTCTAGGGCCGAAGGACCCGACTTTCATAGGGTCAAAGTTCACGAATTTGACACATTTCGGCCGCGACAATTCCCTATAACCGTTGCACCGAATTTCAAACCGCTCACACAGTACTTCCCATTGAGACACATGAACAATCCCCCGCAAGCATTTTCTCGTAGCTCAATTTTTGACCCCGGCGCAAGCGTCCGAAATTTCGATGGGGTCACGGAAATGGGCCAAACATTGACCCCCCATATCTCGGGCTCTAATTGTCCGATCGACTTGAAATTTGAAACGTGGCCTAACGGTGTTTCGGCCTTCCTCCCCATGCTCGCTAATCGCTGGTCACCATGGGGGGTCCGGGCCTTTTCGCCGTAATGTTAAAACAAAAACTCGCGAATATCTCCGAAACGGTTCGTTGAATGTCGCAAATTTTGGTGTGAAAGGGCTCCCTATTTTCACCTACAAACCCTCCAAATTTGGTGGTCCTAGCTTCCATAGTTTTATTATGGCGAATTTTTGAAGGTTTAAAAAATAGCCCAAAAATCGAACGGAAATTACCTCAGAAACTCCATTCGCGAATTTTAAAAATCCGAGATAGCCAAAATGTTGCTCTCGAAGAGTACATCAATTTAAAAAAAAAGTTTCTCTCTAGGCCCAATAGAACCCGACTTTCATAGGGTCAAAGTCCCCGAATTTGACACATTTCGGCCGCGACAATTCCCTATAACCGTTGCACCGAATTTCAAACCGCTCACACAGTACTTCCCATTGAGACACATGAACAATCCCCCGCAAGCGTTTTCTCGTAGCTCAATTTTTGACCCCGGCGCAAGCGTCCGAAATTTCGATGCGGTCACGGAAATGGTCACGAAAATGGGCCAAACTTTGACCCCCCATATCTCCGGGCCCTAATTGTCCGATCGACTTGAAATTTGAAACGTGGCCTAACAGGGTTTCGGCCTTCGTCCCCATGTTCGCCAATCGCGGCTCACCATGGGGGGTCCAGGCCTTTTCGCCGTAATGTTAAAACAAGAACTCGCGAATATCTCCGAAACGGTTCGACAGAATGTCGCAAATTTTGGTGTGAAAGGGCTCCCTATTTTTACCTACAAACCCTCCAAATTTGGTGGTTCTAGCTTCCATAGTTTTTTATGGCGAATTTTTGAATGTTTAAAAAATAGCCCAAAAATCGAACGGAAATTCCCTACAAGAACTCCATTCGCGAATTTTAAAAATCCGAGATAGCCAAAATGTTGCTTTCGAAGAGTACATCAATTTAGATTAAAAAATTTTCTCTCTAGGCCCAATAGGACCCGACTTTCATAGGGTCAAATTTGACGAATTTGACACATTTCGGCCGCGACAATTCCCTATAACCGTTGCACCGAATTTCAAACCGCTCACACAGTACTTCCCATTGAGACACATGAACAATCCCCCGCAAGCATTTTCTCGTAGCTCAAATTTGACCCTGGCGCAAGCGTCCGAAATTTCGATGGGGTCACGGAAATGGGCCAAACTTTGACCCCCCATATCTCCGGCCCTAATTGTCCGATCGACTTGAAATTTGAAACGTGGCCTAACGGTGTTTCGGCCTTTCTCCCCATGCTCGCCAATCGCTGGTCACCATGGGGGGTCCGGGCCTTTTCGCCGTAATGTTAAAACAAAAACTCGCGAATATCTCCGAAACGGTTCGTTTAATGTCGCAAATTTTGGTGTGAAAGGGCTCCATATTTTCACCTACAAACCCTCCAAATTTGGTGGTCCTAGCTTCCATAGTTTTATTATGGCGAATTTTTGAAGGTTTAAAAAATAGCCCAAAAATCGAACGGAAATTCCCTACAGAAACTCCATTCGCGAATTTTAAAAATCCGAGATAGCCAAAATGTTCCTCTCGAAGAGTACATCAATTTAAAAAAAAAGTTTCGCTCTAGGCCCAATAGGAACCGACTTTCATAGGGTCAAAGTCCACGAATTTGACACATTTCAGCCGCGACAATTCCCTATAACCTTTCACCGAATTTCAAACCGCTCACACAGTACTTCCCATTGAGACACATGAACAATCCCCCGCGAGCGTTTTCTCGTAGCTCAAATTTGACCCCGTTCAAAGTTCACGAATTTGACACATTTCGGCCGCGACAATTCACTATAACCGTTGCACCGAATTTCAAACCGCTCACACAGTACTTCCCATTGAGACACATGAACAATCCCCCGCAAGCGTTTTCTCGTAGCTCAAATTTGACCCCGGCGCAAGCGTCCGAAATTTCGAGGGGGTCACGGAAATGGGCCAAAATTTCACCCCCCATATCTCGGGCCCTAATTGTCCGATCGACTTGAAATTTGAAACGTGGCCTAACAGGGTTTCGGCCTTCGTCCCCATGTTCGCCAATCGCGGCTCACCATGGGGGGTCTAGGCCTTTTCGCCGTAATGTTAAAACAAAAACTCGCGAATATCTCCGAAACGGTTCGCTAGAATATCGCAAATTTTGGTGTGAAAGGGCTCCCTATTTTTACCTACAAACCATCCAAATTTGGTGTTCCTAGCTTCCATAGTTTTATTATGGCGAATTTTTGAAGGTTTAAAAAATAGCCCAAAAATCGAACGGAAATTCCCTACAGAAACTCCATTCGCGAATTTTGAAAATCCGAGATAGCCAAAACGTTGCTCTCGAAGAGTACATCAACTTAAAAATAAAGTTTCTCTCTAGGGCCGAAGGACCCGACTTTCATAGGGTCAAAGTTCACGAATTTGACACATTTCGGCCGCGACAATTCCCTATAACCGTTGCACCGAATTTCAAACCGCTCACACAGTACTTCCCATTGAGACACATGAACAATCCCCCGCAAGCATTTTCTCGTAGCTCAATTTTTGACCCCGGCGCAAGCGTCCGAAATTTCGATGGGGTCACGGAAATGGGCCAAAGTTTGACCCCCCATATCTCGGGCTCTAATTGTCCGATCGACTTGAAATTTGAAACGTGGCCTAACGGTGTTTCGGCCTTCCTCCCCATGCTCGCTAATCGCTGGTCACCATGGGGGGTCCGGGCCTTTTCGCCGTAATGTTAAAACAAAAACTCGCGAATATCTCCGAAACGTTTCGTTGAATGTCGCAAATTTTGGTGTGAAAGGGCTCCCTATTTTCACCTACAAACCCTCCAAATTTGGTGGTCCTAGCTTCCATAGTTTTATTATGGCGAATTTTTGAAGGTTTAAAAAATAGCCCAAAAATCGAACGGAAATTACCTACAGAAACTCCATTCGCGAATTTTAAAAATCCGAGATAGCCAAAATGTTGCTCTCGAAGAGTACATCAATTTCAAAAAAAAGTTTCTCTCTAGGCCCAATAGAACCCGACTTTCGTAGGGTCAAAGTCCCCGAATTTGACACATTTCGGCCGCGACAATTCCCTATAACCGTTGCACCGAATTTCAAACCGCTCACACAGTACTTCCCATTGAGACACATGAACAATCCCCCGCAAGCGTTTTCTCGTAGCTCAATTTTTGACCCCGGCGCAAGCGTCCGAAATTTCGATGCGGTCACGGAAATGGTCACGAAAATGGGCCAAACTTTGACCCCCCATATCTCCGGGCCCTAATTGTCCGATCGACTTGAAATTTGAAACGTGGCCTAACAGGGTTTCGGCCTTCGTCCCCATGTTCGCCAATCGCGGCTCACCATGGGGGGTCCAGGCCTTTTCGCCGTAATGTTAAAACAAGAACTCGCGAATATCTCCGAAACGGTTCGACAGAATGTCGCAAATTTTGGTGTGAAAGGGCTCCCTATTTTTACCTACAAACCCTCCAAATTTGGTGGTTCTAGCTTCCATAGTTTTTTATGGCGAATTTTTGAATGTTTAAAAAATAGCCCAAAAATCGAACGGAAATTCCCTACAAGAACTCCATTCGCGAATTTTAAAAATCCGAGATAGCCAAAATGTTGCTTTCGAAGAGTACATCAATTTAGATTAAAAAATTTTCTCTCTAGGCCCAATAGGACCCGACTTTCATAGGGTCAAAGTTGACGAATTTGACACATTTCGGCCGCGACAATTCCCTATAACCGTTGCACCGAATTTCAAACCGCTCACACAGTACTTCCCATTGAGACACATGAACAATCCCCCGCAAGCGTTTTCTCGTAGCTCAAATTTGACCCCGGGTCAAAGTTCACGAATTTGACACATTTCGGCCGCGACAATTCACTATAACCGTTGCACCGAATTTCAAACCGCTCACACAGTACTTCCCATTGAGACACATGAACAATCCCCCGCAAGCGTTTTCTCGTAGCTCAAATTTGACCCCGGCGCAAGCGTCCGAAATTTCGATGGGGTCACGGAAATATGCCAAACTTTCACCCCCCATATCTCGGGCCCTAATTGTCCGATCGACTTAAAATTTGAAACGTAGCCTAACAGGGTTTCGGCCTTCCTCCCCATGCTCGCCAATCGCGGCTCACCGTGGGGGATCCAGGCCTTTTCGCCGTAATGTTAAAAGAAAAATTCGCGAATATCTCCGAAACGGTGCAATAGAATTTCGCAAATTTTGGTGTGAAAGGGCTCCCTATTTTTACCTACAAACCGTCCAAATTTGGTGGTCCTAGCTTCCACAGTATTTTTATGGCGAATTTTTGAAAGTTTAAAAAATAGCCCAAAAATCGAACGGAAATTCCCTACAAAAACTCCATTCGCGAATTTTGAAAATCGGAGATAGCCAAAACGTTGCTCTCGAAGAGTACATCAATTTAAAAATAAAGTTTCTCTCTAGGCCCGAAGGACCCGACTTTCATAGGGTCAAAGTTCACGAATTTGACACATTTCGGCCGCGACAATTCCCTATAACCGTTGCACTGAATTTCAAACCGCTCACACAGTACTTCTCATTGAGACACATGAACAATCCCCCGCAAGCGTTTTCACGTAGGTCAATTTTTGACCCCGGCGCAAGCGTCCGAAATTTCGATGGGGGTCACAGAAATGGGCCAAACTTTGACCCCCCATATCTCGGGCCCTAATTGTCCGATCGACTTGAAATTTGAAACGTGGCCTAACAGGGTTTCCGCCTTCCTGCCCATGCTCGCCAATCGCTGGTCACCATGGGGGGTCCGAGCCTTTTCGCCGTAATGTTAAAACAAAAACTCGCGAATATCTCCGAAACGGTTCGACAGAATGTCGCAAATTTTGGTGTGAAAGGGCTCCTTATTTTTACCTACAAACCCTCCAAATTTGGTGGTCCTAGCTTCCATAGTTTTATTATGGCGAATTTTTGAATGTTTAAAAAATAGCCCAAAAATCGAACGGAAATTCCCTACAGAAACTCCATTCGCGAATTTTAAAAATCCGAGATAGCCAAAATGTTACTCTCGAAGAGTACATCAATTTTAAAAAAAGTTTCTCTCTAGGCACAATAGGCCCCGACTTTCATAGGGTCAAAATTCACGAATTTGACACATTTCGGCCGCGACAATTCGCTGTAACCGTTGCACCGAATTTCAAACCGCTCACACAGTACTTCCCATTGAGATACATGAACAATCACCCGCAAGCTTTTTCTCGTAGCTCAATTTTTGACCCCGGCGCAAGCGTCCGAAATTTCGATGGGGTCACGGAAATGGTCACGAAAACGGGACAAATTTGACCCCCCATATCTCGGGCCCTAATTGTCCGATCGACTTGAAATTTGAAAGGTGGCCTAACAGGGTTTCGGCCTTCGTCCCCATGTTCGCCAGTCGCGGCTCACCATGGGGGGTCCAGGCCTTTTCGCCGTAATGTTAAAACAAAAACTCGCGAATATCTCCGAAACGGTTTGATAGAATGTCGCAACTTTTGGTGTGAAAGGGCTCCCAATTTTTACCTACAAACCCTCCAAATTTGGTGGTCCTAGCTTCCATAGCTTTTTTATGGCGAATTTTTGAATGTTTAAAAAATAGCCCAAAAATCGAACGGAAATTCCCTACAGAAACTCCATTCGCGAATTTTAAAAATCCGAGATACCCAAAATGTTGCTCTCGAAGAGTACATCAATTTTAAAAAAAGTTTCTCTCTAGGCACAATAGGACCCGACTTTCATAGGGTCAAAGTTCACAAATTTGACACATTTCGGCCGTGACAATTCCCTATAACCGTTGCACTGAATTTCAAACCGCTCACGCAGAACTTCCCATTGAGACACATGAACAATCTCCCGCAAGCGTTTTCTCGTAGCTCAATTTTTGACCCCGGCGCAAGCAACCGAAATTTCGATGGGGCGCCCCAATGGTCACGGAAATGGGCCAAAATTTGACCCCCCCATATCTCGTGCCCTAATTGTCAGATCGACTTGAAATTTGAAACGTGGCCTAACAGGGTTTCGGCCTTCCTCTCCATGCTCGCCAATCGCGGCTCACCATGGGGGGTCCGGGACTTTTCGCCGTAATGTTAAAACAAAAACTCGCGAATATCTCCGAAAGGGTTCGATAGAATGTCGTAAATTTTGGTGTGAGAGGGCTCCCTATTTTTACCTACAAACCCTCCAAATTTGGTGGTCCTAGCTTCCATAGTTTTTTTACGGCGAATTTTTGAAGGTTTAAAAAATAGCCCAAAAATCGAACGGAAATTCCCTACAGAAACTCCATTCGCGAATTTTAAAAATCCGAGATAGCCAAAATGTTGCTCTCGAAGAGTACATCAATTTTAAAAAAAAGTTTCTCTCTAGGCACAATAGGACCCGACTTTCATAGGGTCAAATTTCACGAATTTGACACATTTCGGCCGCGACAATTCCCTATAACCGTTGCACCGAATTTCAAACCGCTCACACAGTACTTCCCATTGAGATACATGAACAATCTCCCGCAAGCGTTTTCTCTTAGCTCAATTTTTGACCCCAGCGCAAGCGACCGAAATTTCGATGGGATGCCCCAATGGTCAAGGAAATGGGCCAAACATTGACCCCCCATATCTCGGGCCCTAATTGTCAGATCGACTTGAAATTTGAAACGTGGCCTAACAGGGTTTCGGCCTTCCTCCCCATGCTCGCCAATCGCGGCTCACCATGGGGGGTCCGGGCTTTTTCGCCGTAATGTTAAAACAAAAACTCGCGAATATCTCCGAAACGGTTCGATAGAATGTCGGAAATTTTGGTGTGAGAGGGCTCCCTATTTTTACCTACAAACCCTCCAAATTTGGTGGTCCTAGCTTCCATAGTTTTTTTATGGCGAATTTTTGAAGGTTTAAAAAATAGCCCAAAAATCGAACGGAAATTCCCTACAGAAACTCCATTCGCGAATTTTAAAAATCCGAGATAGCCAAAATGTTGCTCTCGAAGAGTACATCAATTTAAAAAAAAACGTTTCTCTCTAGGCCCATTAGGACCCGACTTTCATAGGGTCAAAATTCACGAATTTGACACATTTCGGCCGCGACAATTCCCTATAACCGTTGCACCGAATTTCAAACCGCTCACACAGTGATTGTGACACATGAACAATCCCCCGCAAGCGTTTTCTCGTAGCTCAATTTTTGACCCCGGCGCAAGCGTCCGAAATTTCGATGGGGTCACGGAATGGGCCAAATTTTGACCCCCCATATCTCGGGCCCTAATTGTCCGATCGACTTGAAATTTGAAACCTGGCCTAACAGGGTTTCGGCCTTCCTCTCCATGCTCGCCAATCGCGGCTCACCATGGGGGGTCAGGGCCTTTTCGCCGTAATGTTAAAACAAAAACTCGCTATTATCTCCGAAAGGGTTCGATAGAATGTCGTAAATTTTGGTGTGAAAGGGCTCCCTATTTTTACCTACAAACCCTCCAAATTTGGTGGTCCTAGCTTCCATAGTTTTTTTATGGCGAATTTTTGAAGGTTTAAAAAATAGCCCAAAAATCGAACGGAAATTCCCTACAGAAACTCCATTCGCGAATTTTAAAAATCCAAGATAGCCAAAATCTTGCTCTCGAAGAGTACATCAATTTTAAAAAAAAGTTTCTCTCTAGGCACAATAGGACCCGACTTTCATAGGGTCAAAGTTCACGAATTTGACACATTTCGGCCGCGACAATTCCCTATAACCGTTGCACCGAATTTCAAACCGCTCACAGAGTACTTCCCATTGAGACACATGAACAATCCCCCGCAAGCGTTTTCTCGTAGCTCAATTTTTGACCCCGGCGCAAGCGTCCGAAATTTCGATGGGGTCACGGAAAGGGGCCAAATTTTGACCCCCCATATCTCGGGCCCTAATTGTCCGATCGACTTGAAATTTGAAACCTGGCCTAACAGGGTTTCGGCCTTTCTCCCCATGCTCGCCAATCGCGGCTCACCATGGGGGGTCTGGGCCTTTTCGCCGTAATTTTAAAACAAAAACTCGCGAATATCTCCGAAACGGTTTGATAGAATGTCGCAACTTTTGGTGTGAAAGGGCTCCCAATTTTTACCTACAAACCCTCCAAATTTGGTGGTCCTAGCTTCCATAGTTTTTTAATGGCGAATTTTTGAATGTTTAAAAAATAGCCCAAAAATCGAACGGAAATTCCCTACAGAAACTCCATTCGCGAATTTTAAAAATCCGAGATAGCCAAAATGTTGCTCTCGAAGAGTACATCAATTTAAAAAAAAAGTTTCTAGGCCCAATAGGACCCGACTTGACTTTCATAGGGTCAAAATTCACGAATTTGACACATTTCGGCCGCGACAATTCCCTATAACTGTTGCACCGAATTTCAAACCGCTCACACAGTACTTCCCATTGAGACACATGAACAATCCCCCGCAAGCGTTTTCTCGTAGCTCAATTTTTGACCCCGGCGCAAGCGTCCGAAATTTCGATGGGGTCACGGAAATGGTCACGAAAACGGAACAAACTTTGACCCCCCATACCTCGGGCCCTAATTGTCCGATCGACTTGAAATTTGAAACGTGGCCTAACAGGGTTTCGGCCTTCGTCCCCATGTTCGCCAATCGCGGCTCACCATGGGGGGTCCAGGCCTTTTCGCCGTAATGTTAAAACAAAAACTCGCGAATATGTCCGAAACGGTTCGCTAGAATATCGCAAATTTTGTTGTGAAAGGACTCCCTATTTTTACCTACAAACCATCCAAATTTGGTGGTCCTAGCTTTCATAGTTTTTTATGGCGATATTTTGAATGTTTAAAAAATAGCCCAAAAATCGAACGGAAATTCCCTACAAGAACTCCATTCGCGAATTTTAAAAATCCGAGATAGCCAAAATGTTGCTTTCGAACAGTACATCAATTTAGAAAAAAAAATTTTCTCTCTAGGCCCAATAGGACCCGACTTTCATAGGGTCAAAGTTCACGAATTTGACACATTTCGGCCGCGACAATTCCCTATAACCGTTGCACCGAATTTCAAACCGCTCACACAGTACTTCCCATTGAGACACATGAACAATCCCCCGCAAGCGTTTTCTCGTAGCTCAAATTTGACCCCGGCGCAAGCGTCCGAAATTTCGATGGGGTCACGGAAATATGCCAAACTTTCACCCCCCATATCTCGGGCCCTAATTGTCCGATCGACTTGAAATTTGAAACGTGGCCTAACAGGGTTTCGGCCTTCCTCCCCATGCTCGCCAATCGCGGCTCACCATGGGGGATCCAGGCCTTTTCGCCGTAATGTTAAAAGAAAAATTCGCGAATATCTCCGAAACGGTGCAATAGAATGTCGCAAATTTTGGTGTGAAAGGGCTCCCTATTTTTACCTACAAACCGTCCAGATTTGGTGGTCCTAGCTTCCACAGTATTTTTATGGCGAATTTTTGAAAGTTTAAAAAATAGCCCAAAAATCGAACGGAAATTCCCTACAGAAACTCCATTCGCGAATTTTAAAAATCCGAGATAGCCAAAATGTTGCTCTCGAAGAGTACATCAATTTAAAAAAAAAGTTTCTCTCTAGGCCCAATAAGACCCGACTTTCATAGGGTCAAATTTCACGAATTTGACACATTTCGCCCGCGACAATTCCCTATAACCGTTGCACCGAATTTCAAACCGCTCACACAGTACTTCCCATTGAGACACATGAACAATCCCCCGCAAGCGTTTTCTCGTAGCTCAATTTTTGACCCCGGCGCAAGCGTCCGAAATGTCGATGGGGTCACGGAAATGGTCACGAAAATGGGCCAAACTTTGACCCCCCATATCTCGGGCCCTAATTGTCCGATCGACTTGAAATTTGAAACGTGGCCTAACAGGGTTTCGGCCTTCGTCCCCATGTTCGCCAATCGCGGCTCACCATGGGGGGTCCATGCCTTTTCGCCGTAATGTTAAAACAAGAACTCGCGAATATCTCCGAAACGGTTCGACAGAATGTCGCAAATTTTGGTGTGAAATGGCTCCCTATTTTTACCTACAAACCCTCCAAATTTGGTGGTTCTAGCTTCCATAGTTTTTTATAGCGAATTTTTGAATGTTTAAAAAATAGCCCAAAAATCGAACGGAAATTCCCTACAAGAACTCCATTCGCGAATTTTAAAAATCCGAGATAGCCAAAATGTTGCTTTCGAAGAGTACATCAATTTAGATTAAAAAATTTTCTCTCTAGGCCCAATAGGATCCGACTTTCATAGGGTCAAAGTTGACGAATTTGACACATTTCGGCCGCGACAATTCCCTATAACCGTTGCACCGAATTTCAAACCGCTCACACAGTACTTCCCATTGAGACACATGAACAATCACCGGCAAGCGTTTTCTCGTAGCTCAAATTTTGACCCCGGCGCAAGCAACCGAAATTTCGATGGGGGTCACGGAAATGGGCCAAACTTTGACCCCCCATATCTCGGGCCCTAATTGTCCGATCGACTTGAAATTTGAAACGTGGCCTAACGGTGTTTCGGCCTTCCTCCCCATGCTCGCCAATCGCTGGTCACCATGGGGGGTCCAGGCCTTTTCGCCGTAATGTTAAAACAAAAACTCGCGAATATCTCCGAAACGGTTCGTTGAATGTCGCAAATTTCGTGTGAAAGGGCTCCCTATTTTCACCTACAAA
This sequence comes from Stegodyphus dumicola, assembly GCF_044657685.1. Lineage (NCBI taxonomy): Eukaryota > Metazoa > Arthropoda > Arachnida > Araneae > Eresidae > Stegodyphus > Stegodyphus dumicola. The sequence goes on from NC_140770.1 coordinate 2,808,171, forward strand.
CCCTCCAAATTTGGTGTTCCTAGCTTCCATAGTTTTATTATGGCGAATTTTTGAAGGTTTAAAAAATAGCCCAAAAATCGAACGGAAATTCCCTACAGAAACTCCATTCGCGAATTTTAAAAATCCGAGATAGCCAAAATGTTGCTCTCGAAGAGTACATCAATTTAAAAAAAAAGTTTCTCTCTAGGTCCAATAGGACCCGACTTTCATAGGGTCAAAATCCACGAATTTCACACATTTCGGCCGCGACAATTCCCTATAACCGTTGCACCGAATTTCAAACCGCTCACACAGTACTTCCCATTGAGACACATGAACAATCCCCCGCAAGCGTTTTCTCGTAGCTCAATTTTTGACCCCGGCGCAAGTGTCCGAAATTTCGATGGGGTCACGGAAATGGTCACGAAAATGGGCCAAACTTTGACCCCCCATATCTCGGGCCCTAATTGTCCGATCGAATTGAAATTTGAAACGTGGCCTAACGGTGTTTCGGCCTTCCTCCCCATGCTCGCCAATCGCTGGTCACCATGGGGTGTCCGGGCCTTTTCGCCGTAATGTTAAAACAAAAACTCGCGAATATCTCCGAAACGGTTCGTTGAATGTCGCAAATTTTGGTGTGAAAGGGCTCCCTATTTTTACCTACAAACCCTCCAAATTTGGTGGTCCTAGCTTCCATAGTTTTATTATGGCGAATTTTGAAGGTTTAAAAAATAGCCCAAAAATCGAACGGAAATTCCCTACAGAAACTCCATTCGCGAATTTTAAAAATCCGAGATAGCCAAAATGTTGCTTTCGAAGAGTACATCAATTTAGATTAAAAAATTTTCTCTCTAGGCCCAATAGGACCCGACTTTCATAGGGTCAAATTTGACGAATTTGACACATTTCGGCCGCGACAATTCCCTATAACCGTTGCACCGAATTTCAAACCGCTCACACAGTACTTCCCATTGAGACACATGAACAATCCCCCGCAAGCGTTTTCTCGTAGCTCAAATTTGACCCCGGCGCAAGCGTCCGAAATTTCGATGGGGTCACGGAAATATGCAAAACTTTCACCCCCCATATCTCGGGCCCTAATTGTCCGATCGACTTGAAATTTGAAACGTGGCCTAACGGTGTTTCGGCCTTTCTCCCCATGCTCGCCAATCGCGGCTCACCATGGGGGGTCCGGGCCTTTTCGCCGTAATGTTAAAACAAAAACTCGCGAATATCTCCGAAACGGTTCGTTGAATGTCGCAAATTTTGGTGTGAAAGGGCTCCCTATTTTCACCTACAAACCCTCCAAATTTGGTGGTCCTAGCTTCCATAGTTTTATTATGGCGAATTTTGAAGGTTTAAAAAATAGCCCAAAAATCGAACGGAAATTCCCTACAGAAACTCCATTCGCGAATTTTAAAAATCCGAGATAGCCAAAATGTTGCTCTCGAAGAGTACATCAATTTAAAAAAAAAGTTTCTCTCTAGGCCCAATAAGACCCGACTTTCATAGGGTCAAATTTCACGAATTTGACACATTTCGGCCGCGACAATTCCCTATAACCGTTGCACCGAATTTCAAACCGCTCACACAGTACTTCCCATTGAGACACATGAACAATCCCCCGCGAGCGTTTTCTCGTAGCTCAAATTTGACCCCGGGTCAAAGTTCACGAATTTGACACATTTCGGCCGCGACAATTCACTATAACCGTTGCACCGAATTTCAAACCGCTCACACAGTACTTCCCATTGAGACACATGAACAATCCCCCGCAAGCGTTTTCTCGTAGCTCAAATTTGACCCCGGCGCAAGCGTCCGAAATTTCGATGGGGTCACGGAAATGGGCCAAACTTTCACCCTCCTATCTCGGGCCCTAATTGTCCGATCGACTTGAAATTTGAAACGTGGCCTAACAGGGTTTCGGCCTTCGTCCCCATGTTCGCCAATCGCGGCTCAGCATGGGGGTCCAGGCCTTTTCGCCGTAATGTTAAAACAAAAACTCGCGAATATCTCCGAAAGGGTTCGACAGAATGTCGCAAATTTTGGTGTGAAAGGGCTCCCTACTTTTACCTACAAACCCTCCAAATTTGGTGGTTCTAGCTTCCATAGTTTTTTATGGCGAATTTTTGAATGTTTAAAAAATAGCCCAAAAATCGAACGGAAATTCCCTACAAGAACTCCATTCGCGAATTTTAAAAATCCGAGATAGCCAAAATGTTGCTTTCGAAGAGTACATCAATTTAGATTAAAAAATTTTCTCTCTAGGCCCAATAGGACCCGACTTTCATAGGGTCAAAGTTGACGAATTTGACACATTTCGGCCGCGACAATTCCCTATAACCGTTGCACCGAATTTCAAACCGCTCACACAGTACTTCCCATTGAGACACATGAACAATCCCCCGCAAGCGTTTTCTCGTAGCTCAAATTTGACCCTGGCGCAAGCGTCCGAAATTTCGATGGGGTCACGGAAATGGGCCAAACTTTGACCCCCCATATCTCGGGCCCTAATTGTCCGATCGACTTGAAATTTGAAACGTGGCCTAACGGTGTTTCGGCCTTTCTCCCCATGCTCGCCAATCGCTGGTCACCATGGGGGGTCCGGGCCTTTTCGCCGTAATGTTAAAACAAAAACTCGCGAATATCTCCGAAACGGTTCGACAGAATGTCGCAAATTTTGGTGTGAAAGGGCTCCTTATTTTTACCTACAAACCCTCCAAATTTGGTGGTCCTAGCTTCCATAGTTTTATTATGGCGAATTTTTGAATGTTTAAAAAATAGCCCAAAAATCGAACGGAAATTCCCTACAGAAACTCCATTCGCGAATTTTAAAAATCCGACATAGCCAAAATGTTGCTCTCGAAGAGTACATCAATTTAAAAAAAAGTTTCTCTCTAGGCCCAATAAGACCCGACTTTCATAGGGTCAAAGTTCACGAATTTGACACATTTCGGCCGCGACAATTCGCTATAACCGTTGCACCGAATTTCAAGCCGCTCACACAGTACTTCCCATTGAGACACATGAACAATAAGCCGCAAGCGTTTTCTCGTAGCTCAATTTTTGACCCCGGCGCAAGCGTCCGAAATTTCGATGGGGTCACGGAAATGGTCACAAAATCAGGACAAACTTTGACCCCCCATATCTCGGGCCCTAATTGTCCGATCGACTTGAAATTTGAAACGTGGCCTAACAGGGTTTCCGCCTTCCTGCCCATGCTCGCCAATCGCTGGTCACCATGGGGGGTCCGAGCCTTTTCGCCGTAATGTTAAAACAAAAACTCGCGAATATCTCCGAAACGGTTCGACAGAATGTCGCAAATTTTGGTGTGAAAGGGCTCCTTATTTTTACCTACAAACCCTCCAAATTTGGTGGTCCTAGCTTCCATAGTTTTATTATGGCGAATTTTTGAATGTTTAAAAAATAGCCCAAAAATCGAACGGAAATTCCCTACAGAAACTCCATTCGCGAATTTTAAAAATCCGAGATAGCCAAAATGTTACTCTCGAAGAGTACATCAATTTTAAAAAAAGTTTCTCTCTAGGCACAATAGGCCCCGACTTTCATAGGGTCAAAATTCACGAATTTGACACATTTCGACCGCGACAATTTGCTGTAACCGTTGCACCGAATTTCAAACCGCTCACACAGTACTTCCCATTGAGATACATGAACAATCACCCGCAAGCTTTTTCTCGTAGCTCAATTTTTGACCCCGGCGCAAGCGTCCGAAATTTCGATGGGGTCACGGAAATGGTCACGAAAACGGGACAAATTTGACCCCCCATATCTCGGGCCCTAATTGTCCGATCGACTTGAAATTTGAAAGGTGGCCTAACAGGGTTTCGGCCTTCGTCCCCATGTTCGCCAGTCGCGGCTCACCATGGGGGGTCCAGGCCTTTTCGCCGTAATGTAAAAACAAAAACTCGCGAATATCTCCGAAACGGTTCGATAGAATGTCGCAAATTTTGGTGTGAGAGGGCTCCCTATTTTTACCTACAAACCCTCCAAATTTGGTGGTCCTAGCTTCCATAGTTTTTTTATGGCGAATTTTTGAATGTTTAAAAAATAGCCCAAAAATCGAACGGAAATTCCCTACAGAAACTCCATTCGCGAATTTTAAATATCCGAGATAGCCAAAATGTTGCTCTCGAAGAGTACATCAATTTTAAAAAAAAAGTTTTTAGGCCCAATAGGACGCGACTTGACTTTCATAGGGTCAAAATTCACAAATTTGACACATTTCGGCCGCGACAATTCCCTATAACCGTTGCACCGAATTTCAAACCGCTCACACAGTACTTCCCATTGAGGTACATGAACAATCTCCCGCAAGCGTTTTCTCGTAGCTCAATTTTTGACCCCGGCGCAAGCGACCGAAATTTCGATGGGATGCCCCAATGGTCACGGAAATGGGCCAAACATTGACCCCCCCCATATCTCGGGCCCTAATTGCCAGATCGACTTGAAATTTGAAACGTGGCCTAACAGGGTTTCGGCCTTCCTCCCCATGCTCGCCAATCGCGGCTCACCATGGGGGGTCCGGGCTTTTTCGCCGTAATGTTAAAACAAATACTCGCGAATATCTCCGAAACGGTTCGATAGAATGTCGTAAATTTTGGTGTGAGAGGGCTCCCTATTTTTACCTACAAACCCTCCAAATTTGGTGGTCCTAGCTTCCATAGTTTTTTATGGCGAATTTTTGAAGTTTTAAAAAATAGCCCAAAAATCGAACGGAAATTCCCTACAGAAACTCCATTCGCGAATTTTAAAAATCCGAGATAGCCAAAATGTTGCTCTCGAAGAGTACATCAATTGAAAAAAAAAGTTTCTCTCTAGGCACAATAGGACCCGACTTTCATAGGGTCAAAATTCACGAATTTGACACATTTCGGCCGCGACAATTCCCTATAACCGTTGCACCGAATTTCAAACCGCTCACACAGTCCTTCCTATTGAGACACACGAACAATCCCCCGCAAGCGTTTTCTCGTAGCTCAATTTTTGACCCCGGCGCAAGCGTCCGAAATTTCGATGGGGTCACGGAAATGGGCCAAATTTTGACCCCCCATATCTCGGGCCCTAATTGTCCGATCTACTTGAAATTTGAAACGTGGCCTAACAGGGTTTCGGCCTTCCTCCCCATGCTCGCCAATCGCGGCTCACCATGGGGGTCCGGGCCTTTTCGCCGTAATGTTAAAACAAAAACTCGCGAATATCTCCGAAAGGGTTCGATAGAATGTCGCAAATTTTGGTGTGAGAGGGCTCCCTATTTTTACCTACAAACCCTCCAAATTTGGTGGTCCTAGCTTCCATAGATTTTTATGGCGAATTTATGAATTTTTAAAAAATAGCCCAAAAATCGAACGGAAATTCCCTACAGAAACTCCATTCGCGAATTTTAAAAATCCGAAATAGCCAAAATGTTGCTCACGAAGCGTGCATCAATTTAAAAAAAAAGTTTCTCTCTAGGTCCAATAGGACCCGACTTTCATAGGGTCAAATTTCACGAATTTGACACATTTCGGCCGCGACAATTCCCTATAACCGTTGCACCGAATTTCAAACCGCTCACACAGTACTTCCCATTGAGGTACATGAACAATCTCCCGCAAGCGTTTTCTCGTAGCTCAATTTTTGACCCCGGCGCAAGCGACCGAAATTTCGATGGGATGCCCCAATGGTCACGGAAATGGGCCAAAATTTGACCCCCCCATATCTCGTGCCCTAATTGTCAGATCGACTTGAAATTTGAAACGTGGCCTAACAGGGTTTCGGCCTTCCTCTCCATGCTCGCCAATCGCGGCTCACCATGGGGGGTCCGGGCCTTTTCGCCGTAATGTTAAAACAAAAACTCGCGAATATCTCCGAAACGGTTCGACAGAATGTCGCAAATTTTGGTGTGAAAGGGCTCCTTATTTTTACCTACAAACCCTCCAAATTTGGTGGTCCTAGCTTCCATAGTTTTATTATGGCGAATTTTTGAATGTTTAAAAAATAGCCCAAAAATCGAACGGAAATTCCCTACAGAAACTCCATTCGCGAATTTTAAAAATCTGAGATAGCCAAAATGTTACTCTCGAAGAGTACATCAATTTTAAAAAAAGTTTCTCTCTAGGCACAATAGGCCCCGACTTTCATAGGGTCAAAATTCACGAATTTGACACATTTCGGCCGCGACAATTTGCTGTAACCGTTGCACCGAATTTCAAACCGCTCACACAGTACTTCCCATTGAGATACATGAACAATCACCCGCAAGCGTTTTCTCGTAGCTCAATTTTTGACCCCGGCGCAAGCGACCGAAATTTCGATGGGATGCCCCAATGGTCACGGAAATGGGCCAAACATTGACCCCCCCCATATCTCGGGCCCTAATTGCCAGATCGACTTGAAATTTGAAACGTGGCCTAACAGGGTTTCGGCCTTCCTCCCCATGCTCGCCAATCGCGGCTCACCATGGGGGGTCCGGGCTTTTTCGCCGTAATGTTAAAACAAATACTCGCGAATATCTCCGAAACGGTTCGATAGAATGTCGTAAATTTTGGTGTGAGAGGGCTCCCTATTTTTACCTACAAACCCTCCAAATTTGGTGGTCCTAGCTTCCATAGTTTTTTATGGCGAATTTTTGAAGTTTTAAAAAATAGCCCAAAAATCGAACGGAAATTCCCTACAGAAACTCCATTCGCGAATTTTAAAAATCCGAGATAGCCAAAATGTTGCTCTCGAAGAGTACATCAATTGAAAAAAAAAGTTTCTCTCTAGGCACAATAGGACCCGACTTTCATAGGGTCAAAATTCACGAATTTGACACATTTCGGCCGCGACAATTCCCTATAACCGTTGCACCGAATTTCAAACCGCTCACACAGTCCTTCCTATTGAGACACACGAACAATCCCCCGCAAGCGTTTTCTCGAAGCTCAATTTTTGACCCCGGCGCAAGCGTCCGAAATTTCGATGGGGTCACGGAAATGGGCCAAATTTTGACCCCCCATATCTCGGGCCCTAATTGTCCGATCTACTTGAAATTTGAAACGTGGCCTAACAGGGTTTCGGCCTTCCTCCCCATGCTCGCCAATCGCGGCTCACCATGGGGGTCCGGGCCTTTTCGCCGTAATGTTAAAACAAAAACTCGCGAATATCTCCGAAAGGGTTCGATAGAATGTCGCAAATTTTGGTCTGAGAGGGCTCCCTATTTTTACCTACAAACCCTCCAAATTTGGTGGTCCTAGCTTCCATAGATTTTTATGGCGAATTTATGAATTTTTAAAAAATAGCCCAAAAATCGAACGGAAATTCCCTACAGAAACTCCATTCGCGAATTTTAAAAATCCGAAATAGCCAAAATGTTGCTCACGAAGCGTGCATCAATTTAAAAAAAAAGTTTCTCTCTAGGTCCAATAGGACCCGACTTTCATAGGGTCAAATTTCACGAATTTGACACATTTCGGCCGCGACAATTCCCTATAACCGTTGCACCGAATTTCAAACCGCTCACACAGTACTTCCCATTGAGGTACATGAACAATCTCCCGCAAGCGTTTTCTCGTAGCTCAATTTTTGACCCCGGCGCAAGCGACCGAAATTTCGATGGGATGCCCCAATGGTCACGGAAATGGGCCAAAATTTGACCCCCCCATATCTCGTGCCCTAATTGTCAGATCGACTTGAAATTTGAAACGTGGCCTAACAGGGTTTCGGCCTTCCTCTCCATGCTCGCCAATCGCGGCTCACCATGGGGGGTCCGGGCCTTTTCGCCGTAATGTTAAAACAAAAACTCGCGAATATCTCCGAAACGGTTCGACAGAATGTCGCAAATTTTGGTGTGAAAGGGCTCCTTATTTTTACCTACAAACCCTCCAAATTTGGTGGTCCTAGCTTCCATAGTTTTATTATGGCGAATTTTTGAATGTTTAAAAAATAGCCCAAAAATCGAACGGAAATTCCCTACAGAAACTCCATTCGCGAATTTTAAAAATCCGAGATAGCCAAAATGTTACTCTCGAAGAGTACATCAATTTTAAAAAAAGTTTCTCTCTAGGCACAATAGGCCCCGACTTTCATAGGGTCAAAATTCACGAATTTGACACATTTCGGCCGCGACAATTTGCTGTAACCGTTGCACCGAATTTCAAACCGCTCACACAGTACTTCCCATTGAGATACATGAACAATCACCCGCAAGCTTTTTCTCGTAGCTCAATTTTTGACCCCGGCGCAAGCGTCCGAAATTTCGATGGGGTCACGGAAATGGTCACGAAAACGGGACAAATTTGACCCCCCATATCTCGGGCCCTAATTGTCCGATCGACTTGAAATTTGAAAGGTGGCCTAACAGGGTTTCGGCCTTCGTCCCCATGTTCGCCAGTCGCGGCTCACCATGGGGGGTCCAGGCCTTTTCGCCGTAATGTAAAAACAAAAACTCGCGAATATCTCCGAAACGGTTCGATAGAATGTCGCAAATTTTGGTGTGAGAGGGCTCCCTATTTTTACCTACAAACCCTCCAAATTTGGTGGTCCTAGCTTCCATAGTTTTTTTATGGCGAATTTTTGAATGTTTAAAAAATAGCCCAAAAATCGAACGGAAATTCCCTACAGAAACTCCATTCGCGAATTTTAAATATCCGAGATAGCCAAAATGTTGCTCTCGAAGAGTACATCAATTTTAAAAAAAAAGTTTTTAGGCCCAATAGGACGCGACTTGTCTTTCATAGGGTCAAAATTCACAAATTTGACACATTTCGGCCGCGACAATTCCCTATAACCGTTGCACCGAATTTCAAACCGCTCACACAGTACTTCCCATTGAGGTACATGAACAATCTCCGGCAAGCGTTTTCTCGTAGCTCAATTTTTGACCCCGGCGCAAGCGACCGAAATTTCGATGGGATGCCCCAATGGTCACGGAAATGGGCCAAACATTGACCCCCCCATATCTCGGGCCCTAATTGCCAGATCGACTTGAAATTTGAAACGTGGCCTAACAGGGTTTCGGCCTTCCTCCCCATGCTCGCCAATCGCGGCTCACCATGGGGGGTCCGGGCTTTTTCGCCGTAATGTTAAAACAAATACTCGCGAATATCTCCGAAACGGTTCGATAGAATGTCGTAAATTTTGGTGTGAGAGGGCTCCCTATTTTTACCTACAAACCCTCCAAATTTGGTGGTCCTAGCTTCCATAGTTTTTTATGGCGAATTTTTGAAGTTTTAAAAAATAGCCCAAAAATCGAACGGAAATTCCCTACAGAAACTCCATTCGCGAATTTTAAAAATCCGAGATAGCCAAAATGTTGCTCTCGAAGAGTACATCAATTGAAAAAAAAAGTTTCTCTCTAGGCACAATAGGACCCGATTTTCATAGGGTCAAAATTCACGAATTTGACACATTTCGGCCGCGACAATTCCCTATAACCGTTGCACCGAATTTCAAACCGCTCACACAGTCCTTCCTATTGAGACACACGAACAATCCCCCGCAAGCGTTTTCTCGTAGCTCAATTTTTGACCCCGGCGCAAGCGTCCGAAATTTCGATGGGGTCACGGAAATGGGCCAAATTTTGACCCCCCATATCTCGGGCCCTAATTGTCCGATCGACTTGAAATTTGAAACGTGGCCTAACAGGGTTTCGGCCTTCCTCCCCATGCTCGCCAATCGCGGCTCACCATGGGGGGTCCGGGCCTTTTCGCCGTAATGTTAAAACAAAAACTCGCGAATATCTCCGAAAGGGTTCGATAGAATGTCGTAAATTTTGGTGTGAGAGGGCTCCCTATTTTTACCTACAAACCCTCCAAATTTGGTGGTCCTAACTTCCATAGTTTTTTATGGCGAATTTTTGAAGTTTTAAAAAATAGCCCAAAAATCGAACGGAAATTCCCTACAGAAACTCCATTCGCGAATTTTAAAAATCCGAGATAGCCAAAATGTTGCTCTCGAAGAGTACATCAATTTTAAAAAAAAGTTTCTCTCTAGGCACAATAGGACCCGACTTTCATAGGGTCAAAATTCATTTGACACATTTCGGCCGCGACAATTCCCTATAACCGTTGCACCGAATTTCAAACCGCTCACACAGTACTTCCCATTGAGACACATCAACAATCCTCCGCAAGCGTTTTCTCGTAGCTCAATTTTTGACCCCGGCGCAAGCGACCGAAATTTCGATGGGATGCCCCAATGGTCACGGAAATGGGCCAAAATTTGACCCCCCATATCTCGTGCCCTAATTGTCAGATCGACTTGAAATTTGAAACGTGGCCTAACAGGGTTTCGGCCTTCCTCTCCATGCTCGCCAATCGCGGCTCACCATGGGGGGTCCGGGCCTTTTCGCCGTAATGTTAAAACAAAAACTCGCGAATATCTCCGAAAGGGTTCGATAGAATGTCGTAAATTTTGGTGTGAGAGGGCTCCCTATTTTTACCTACAAACCCTCCAAATTTGGTGGTCCTAGCTTCCATAGTTTTTTATGGCGAATTTTTGAAGTTTTAAAAAATAGCCCAAAAATCGAACGGAAATTCCCTACAGAAACTCCATTCGCGAATTTTAAAAATCCGAGATAGCCAAAATGTTGCTCTCGAAGAGTACATCAATTTTAAAAAAAAGTTTCTCTCTAGGCACAATAGGACCCGACTTTCATAGGGTCAAAATTCATTTGACACATTTCGGCCGCGACAATTCCCTATAACCGTTGCACCGAATTTCAAACCGCTCACACAGTACTTCCCATTGAGACACATCAACAATCCTCCGCAAGCGTTTTCTCGTAGCTCAATTTTTGACCCCGGCGCAAGCGTCCGAAATTTCGATGGGTTCACTGAAATGGGCCAAACTTTGACCCCCCATATCTCGGGCCCTAATTGTCCGATCGACTTGAAATTTGAAACGTGGCCTAACAGGGTTTCGGCCTTCCTCCCCATGCTCGCCAATCGCGGCTCACCATGGGGGGTCCGGGCCTTTTCGCCGTAATTTTAAAACAAAAACTCGCGAATATCTCCGAAACGGTTCGATAGAATGTCGCAAATTTTGGTGTGAACGGGCTCCCTATTTTTACCTACAAACCCTCCAAATTTGGTGGTCCTAGCTTCGATAGATTTTTTATGGCGAATTTTTGAATGTTTAAAAAATAGCCCAAAAATCGAACGGAAATTCCCTACAGAAACTCCATTCGCGAATTTTAAAAATCCGAGATAGCCAAAATGTTGCTCTCGAAGAGTACATCAATTTTAAAAAAAAGTTTCTCTCTAGGCACAATAGGACCCGACTTTCATAGGGTCAAATTTCACGAATTTCACACATTTCGGCCGCGACAATTCCCTATAACCGTTGCACCGAATTTCAAACCGCTCACACAGTACTTCCCATTGAGACACATGAACAATCCCCCGCAAGCGTTTTCTCGTAGCTCAATTTTTGACCCCGGCGCAAGCGTCCGAAATTTCGATGGGGTCACGGAAAGGGGCCAAATTTTGACCCCCCATATCTCGGGCCCTAATTGTCCGATCGACTTGAAATTTGAAACCTGGCCTAACAGGGTTTCGGCCTTCCTCCCCATGCTCGCCAATCGCGGCTCACCATGGGGTCCGGGCATTTTCGCCGTAATTTTAAAACAAAAACTCGCGAATATCTCCGAAACGGTTTGATAGAATGTCGCAACTTTTAATGTGAAAGGGCTCCCAATTTTTACCTACAAACCCTCCAAATTTGGTGGTCCTAGCTTCCATAGTTTTTTAATGGCGAATTTTTGAATGTTTAAAAAATAGCCCAAAAATCGAACGGAAATTCCCTACAGAAACTCCATTCGCGAATTTTAAAAATCCGAGATAGCCAAAATGTTGCTCTCGAAGAGTACATCAATTTAAAAAAAAAATTTCTCTCTAGGTCCATTAGGACCCGACTTTCATAGGGTCAAAATTCACGAATTTGACACCATTCGGCCGCGACAATTCCCTATAACCGTTGCACCGAATTTCAAACCGCTCACACAGTACTTCCCATTGAGACACATGAACAATCCCCCGCAAGCGTTTTCTCGTAGCTCAAATTTGACCCCGGCGCAAGCGTCCGAAATTTCGATGGGGTCACGGAAATATGCAAAACTTTCACCCCCCATATCTCGGGCCCTAATTGTCCGATCGACTTGAAATTTGAAACGTGGCCTAACGGTGTTTCGGCCTTTCTCCCCATGCTCGCCAATCGCGGCTCACCATGGGGGGTCCGGGCCTTTTCGCCGTAATGTTAAAACAAAAACTCGCGAATATCTCCGAAACGGTTCGTTGAATGTCGCAAATTTTGGTGTGAAAGGGCTCCCTATTTTCACCTACAAACCCTCCAAATTTGGTGGTCCTAGCTTCCATAGTTTTATTATGGCGAATTTTGAAGGTTTAAAAAATAGCCCAAAAATCGAACGGAAATTCCCTACAGAAACTCCATTCGCGAATTTTAAAAATCCGAGATAGCCAAAATGTTGCTCTCGAAGAGTACATCAATTTAAAAAAAAAGTTTCTCTCTAGGCCCAATAAGACCCGACTTTCATAGGGTCAAATTTCACGAATTTGACACATTTCGGCCGCGACAATTCCCTATAACCGTTGCACCGAATTTCAAACCGCTCACACAGTACTTCCCATTGAGACACATGAACAATCCCCCGCGAGCGTTTTCTCGTAGCTCAAATTTGACCCCGGGTCAAAGTTCACGAATTTGACACATTTCGGCCGCGACAATTCACTATAACCGTTGCACCGAATTTCAAACCGCTCACACAGTACTTCCCATTGAGACACATGAACAATCCCCCGCAAGCGTTTTCTCGTAGCTCAAATTTGACCCCGGCGCAAGCGTCCGAAATTTCGATGGGGTCACGGAAATGGGCCAAACTTTCACCCCCCTATCTCGGGCCCTAATTGTCCGATCGACTTGAAATTTGAAACGTGGCCTAACAGGGTTTCGGCCTTCGTCCCCATGTTCGCCAATCGCGGCTCAGCATGGGGGTCCAGGCCTTTTCGCCGTAATGTTAAAACAAAAACTCGCGAATATCTCCGAAAGGGTTCGACAGAATGTCGCAAATTTTGGTGTGAAAGGGCTCCCTACTTTTACCTACAAACCCTCCAAATTTGGTGGTTCTAGCTTCCATAGTTTTTTATGGCGAATTTTTGAATGTTTAAAAAATAGCCCAAAAATCGAACGGAAATTCCCTACAAGAACTCCATTCGCGAATTTTAAAAATCCGAGATAGCCAAAATGTTGCTTTCGAAGAGTACATCAATTTAGATTAAAAAATTTTCTCTCTAGGCCCAATAGGACCCGACTTTCATAGGGTCAAAGTTGACGAATTTGACACATTTCGGCCGCGACAATTCCCTATAACCGTTGCACCGAATTTCAAACCGCTCACACAGTACTTCCCATTGAGACACATGAACAATCCCCCGCAAGCGTTTTCTCGTAGCTCAAATTTGACCCTGGCGCAAGCGTCCGAAATTTCGATGGGGTCACGGAAATGGGCCAAACTTTGACCCCCCATATCTCGGGCCCTAATTGTCCGATCGACTTGAAATTTGAAACGTGGCCTAACGGTGTTTCGGCCTTTCTCCCCATGCTCGCCAATCGCTGGTCACCATGGGGGGTCCGGGCCTTTTCGCCGTAATGTTAAAACAAAAACTCGCGAATATCTCCGAAACGGTTCGACAGAATGTCGCAAATTTTGGTGTGAAAGGGCTCCTTATTTTTACCTACAAACCCTCCAAATTTGGTGGTCCTAGCTTCCATAGTTTTATTATGGCGAATTTTTGAATGTTTAAAAAATAGCCCAAAAATCGAACGGAAATTCCCTACACAAACTCCATTCGCGAATTTTAAAAATCCGACATAGCCAAAATGTTGCTCTCGAAGAGTACATCAATTTAAAAAAAAGTTTCTCTCTAGGCCCAATAAGACCCGACTTTCATAGGGTCAAAGTTCACGAATTTGACACATTTCGGCCGCGACAATTCGCTATAACCGTTGCACCGAATTTCAAGCCGCTCACACAGTACTTCCCATTGAGACACATGAACAATAAGCCGCAAGCGTTTTCTCGTAGCTCAATTTTTGACCCCGGCGCAAGCGTCCGAAATTTCGATGGGGTCACGGAAATGGTCACAAAATCAGGACAAACTTTGACCCCCCATATCTCGGGCCCTAATTGTCCGATCGACTTGAAATTTGAAACGTGGCCTAACAGGGTTTCCGCCTTCCTGCCCATGCTCGCCAATCGCTGGTCACCATGGGGGGTCCGAGCCTTTTCGCCGTAATGTTAAAACAAAAACTCGCGAATATCTCCGAAACGGTTCGACAGAATGTCGCAAATTTTGGTGTGAAAGGGCTCCTTATTTTTACCTACAAACCCTCCAAATTTGGTGGTCCTAGCTTCCATAGTTTTATTATGGCGAATTTTTGAATGTTTAAAAAATAGCCCAAAAATCGAACGGAAATTCCCTACAGAAACTCCATTCGCGAATTTTAAAAATCCGACATAGCCAAAATGTTGCTCTCGAAGAGTACATCAATTTAAAAAAAAGTTTCTCTCTAGGCCCAATAAGACCCGACTTTCATAGGGTCAAAGTTCACGAATTTGACACATTTCGGCCGCGACAATTCGCTATAACCGTTGCACCGAATTTCAAGCCGCTCACACAGTACTTCCCATTGAGGTACATGAACAATCTCCCGCAAGCGTTTTCTCGTAGCTCAATTTTTGACCCCGGCGCAAGCGACCGAAATTTCGATGGGATGCCCCAATGGTCACGGAAATGGGCCAAAATTTGACCCCCCCATATCTCGTGCCCTAATTGTCAGATCGACTTGAAATTTGAAACGTGGCCTAACAGGGTTTCGGCCTTCCTCTCCATGCTCGCCAATCGCGGCTCACCATGGGGGGTCCGGGCCTTTTCGCCGTAATGTTAAAACAAAAACTCGCGAATATCTCCGAAACGGTTCGACAGAATGTCGCAAATTTTAGTGTGAAAGGGCTCCTTATTTTTACCTACAAACCCTCCAAATTTGGTGGTCCTAGCTTCCATAGTTTTATTATGGCGAATTTTTGAATGTTTAAAAAATAGCCCAAAAATCGAACGGAAATTCCCTACAGAAACTCCATTCGCGAATTTTAAAAATCCGAGATAGCCAAAATGTTACTCTCGAAGAGTACATCAATTTTAAAAAAAGTTTCTCTCTAGGCACAATAGGCCCCGACTTTCATAGGGTCAAAATTCACGAATTTGACACATTTCGGCCGCGACAATTTGCTGTAACCGTTGCACCGAATTTCAAACCGCTCACACAGTACTTCCCATTGAGATACATGAACAATCACCCGCAAGCTTTTTCTCGTAGCTCAATTTTTGACCCCGGCGCAAGCGTCCGAAATTTCGATGGGGTCACGGAAATGGTCACGAAAACGGGACAAATTTGACCCCCCATATCTCGGGCCCTAATTGTCCGATCGACTTGAAATTTGAAAGGTGGCCTAACAGGGTTTCGGCCTTCGTCCCCATGTTCGCCAGTCGCGGCTCACCATGGGGGGTCCAGGCCTTTTCGCCGTAATGTAAAAACAAAAACTCGCGAATATCTCCGAAACGGTTCGATAGAATGTCGCAAATTTTGGTGTGAGAGGGCTCCCTATTTTTACCTACAAACCCTCCAAATTTGGTGGTCCTAGCTTCCATAGTTTTTTTATGGCGAATTTTTGAATGTTTAAAAAATAGCCCAAAAATCGAACGGAAATTCCCTACAGAAACTCCATTCGCGAATTTTAAATATCCGAGATAGCCAAAATGTTGCTCTCGAAGAGTACATCAATTTTAAAAAAAAAGTTTTTAGGCCCAATAGGACGCGACTTGTCTTTCATAGGGTCAAAATTCACAAATTTGACACATTTCGGCCGCGACAATTCCCTATAACCGTTGCACCGAATTTCAAACCGCTCACACAGTACTTCCCATTGAGGTACATGAACAATCTCCCGCAAGCGTTTTCTCGTAGCTCAATTTTTGACCCCGGCGCAAGCGACCGAAATTTCGATGGGATGCCCCAATGGTCACGGAAATGGGCCAAACATTGACCCCCCCATATCTCGGGCCCTAATTGCCAGATCGACTTGAAATTTGAAACGTGGCCTAACAGGGTTTCGGCCTTCCTCCCCATGCTCGCCAATCGCGGCTCACCATGGGGGGTCCGGGCTTTTTCGCCGTAATGTTAAAACAAATACTCGCGAATATCTCCGAAACGGTTCGATAGAATGTCGTAAATTTTGGTGTGAGAGGGCTCCCTATTTTTACCTACAAACCCTCCAAATTTGGTGGTCCTAGCTTCCATAGTTTTTTATGGCGAATTTTTGAAGTTTTAAAAATTAGCCCAAAAATCGAACGGAAATTCCCTACAGAAACTCCATTCGCGAATTTTAAAAATCCGAGATAGCCAAAATGTTGCTCTCGAAGAGTACATCAATTGAAAAAAAAAGTTTCTCTCTAGGCACAATAGGACCCGACTTTCATAGGGTCAAAATTCACGAATTTGACACATTTCGGCCGCGACAATTCCCTATAACCGTTGCACCGAATTTCAAACCGCTCACACAGTCCTTCCTATTGAGACACACGAACAATCCCCCGCAAGCGTTTTCTCGTAGCTCAATTTTTGACCCCGGCGCAAGCGTCCGAAATTTCGATGGGGTCACGGAAATGGGCCAAATTTTGACCCCCCATATCTCGGGCCCTAATTGTCCGATCGACTTGAAATTTGAAACGTGGCCTAACAGGGTTTCGGCGTTCCTCCCCATGCTCGCCAATCGCGGCTCACCATGGGGGGTCCGGGCCTTTTCGCCGTAATGTTAAAACAAAAACTCGCGAATATCTCCGAAAGGGTTCGATAGAATGTCGTAAATTTTGGTGTGAGAGGGCTCCCTATTTTTACCTACAAACCCTCCAAATTTGGTGGTCCTAGCTTCCATAGTTTTTTATGGCGAATTTTTGAAGTTTTAAAAAATAGCCCAAAAATCGAACGGAAATTCCCTACAGAAACTCCATTCGCGAATTTTAAAAATCCGAGATAGCCAAAATGTTGCTCTCGAAGAGTACATCAATTTTAAAAAAAAGTTTCTCTCTAGGCACAATAGGACCCGACTTTCATAGGGTCAAAATTCATTTGACACATTTCGGCCGCGACAATTCCCTATAACCGTTGCACCGAATTTCAAACCGCTCACACAGTACTTCCCATTGAGACACATCAACAATCCTCCGCAAGCGTTTTCTCGTAGCTCAATTTTTGACCCCGGCGCAAGCGACCGAAATTTCGATGGGATGCCCCAATGGTCACGGAAATGGGCCAAAATTTGACCCCCCCATATCTCGTGCCCTAATTGTCAGATCGACTTGAAATTTGAAACGTGGCCTAACAGGGTTTCGGCCTTCCTCTCCATGCTCGCCAATCGCGGCTCACCACGGGGGGTCCGGGCCTTTTCGCCGTAATGTTAAAACAAAAACTCGCGAATATCTCCGAAAGGGTTCGATAGAATGTCGTAAATTTTGGTGTGAGAGGGCTCCCTATTTTTACCTACAAACCCTCCAAATTTGGTGGTCCTAGCTTCCATAGTTTTTTATGGCGAATTTTTGAAGTTTTAAAAAATAGCCCAAAAATCGAACGGAAATTCCCTACAGAAACTCCATTCGCGAATTTTAAAAATCCGAGATAGCCAAAATGTTGCTCTCGAAGAGTACATCAATTTTAAAAAAAAGTTTCTCTCTAGGCACAATAGGACCCGACTTTCATAGGGTCAAAATTCATTTGACACATTTCGGCCGCGACAATTCCCTATAACCGTTGCACCGAATTTCAAACCGCTCACACAGTACTTCCCATTGAGACACATCAACAATCCTCCGCAAGCGTTTTCTCGTAGCTCAATTTTTGACCCCGGCGCAAGCGTCCGAAATTTCGATGGGTTCACTGAAATGGGCCAAACTTTGACCCCCCATATCTCGGGCCCTAATTGTCCGATCGACTTGAAATTTGAAACGTGGCCTAACAGGGTTTCGGCCTTCCTCCCCATGCTCGCCAATCGCGGCTCACCATGGGGGGTCCGGGCCTTTTCGCCGTAATTTTAAAACAAAAACTCGCGAATATCTCCGAAACGGTTTGATAGAATGTCGCAAATTTTGGTGTGAACGGGCTCCCTATTTTTACCTACAAACCCTCCAAATTTGGTGGTCCTAGCTTCGATAGATTTTTTATGGCGAATTTTTGAATGTTTAAAAAATAGCCCAAAAATCGAACGGAAATTCCCTACAGAAACTCCATTCGCGAATTTTAAAAATCCGAGATAGCCAAAATGTTGCTCTCGAAGAGTACATCAATTTTAAAAAAAAGTTTCTCTCTAGGCACAATAGGACCCGACTTTCATAGGGTCAAATTTCACGAATTTGACACATTTCGGCCGCGACAATTCCCTATAACCGTTGCACCGAATTTCAAACCGCTCACACAGTACTTCCCATTGAGACACATGAACAATCCCCCGCAAGCGTTTTCTCGTAGCTCAATTTTTGACCCCGGCGCAAGCGTCCGAAATTTCGATGGGGTCACGGAAAGGGGCCAAATTTTGACCCCCCATATCTCGCGCGCTAATTGTCCGATCGACTTGAAATTTGAAACCTGGCCTAACAGGGTTTCGGCCTTCCTCCCCATGCTCGCCAATCGCGGCTCACCATGGGGTCCGGGCATTTTCGCCGTAATTTTAAAACAAAAACTCGCGAATATCTCCGAAACGGTTTGATAGAATGTCGCAACTTTTAATGTGAAAGGGCTCCCAATTTTTACCTACAAACCCTCCAAATTTGGTGGTCCTAGCTTCCATAGTTTTTTAATGGCGAATTTTTGAATGTTTAAAAAATAGCCCAAAAATCGAACGGAAATTCCCTACAGAAACTCCATTCGCGAATTTTAAAAATCCGAGATAGCCAAAATGTTGCTCTCGAAGAGTACATCAATTTAAAAAAAAAAGTTTCTCTCTAGGTCCATTAGGACCCGACTTTCATAGGGTCAAAATTCACGAATTTGACACCATTCGGCCGCGACAATTCCCTATAACCGTTGCACCGAATTTCAAACCGCTCACACAGTACTTCCCATTGAGACACATCAACAATCCTCCGCAAGCGTTTTCTCGTAGCTTAATTTTTGACCCCGGCGCAATCGTCCGAAATTTCGATGGTATCGCGGAAATGGGCCAAACTTTGACCCTCATATCTCGGGCCCTAATTGTCCGATCGACTTGAAATTTGAAACGTGGCCTGACAGTGTTCGGCCTTCCTCCCCATGCTCGCCAATCGCGGCTCACCATGGGGGGTCCGGGCCTTTTCGCCGTAATTTTAAAACAGAAACTCGCGAATATCTCCGAAACGGTTTGATAGAATGTCGCAAATTTTGGTGTGAAAGGTCTCCCTATTTTTACCTACAAACCCTCCAAATTTGGTGGTCCTAGCTTCCATAGATTTTTATGGCGAATTTATGAATGTTTAAAAAATAGCCCAAAAATCGAACGGAAATTCCCTACAGAAACTCCATTCGCGAATTTTAAAAATCCGAAATAGCCAAAATGTTGCTCACGAAGAGTACATCAATTTAAAAAAAAAGTTTCTCTCTAGGCACAATAGGACGCGACTTTCATAGGATCAAAATTCATTTGACACATTTCGGCCGCGACAATTCCCTATAACCGTTGCACCGAATTTCAAACCGCTCACACAGTACTTCCCATTGAGACACATGAAGAATCCCTCGCAAGCGTTTTCTCGTAGCTCAATTTTTGACCCCGGCGCAAGCGTCCGAAATTTCGATGGGTTCACGGAAATGGGCCAAAATTTGACCCCCCATATCTCGGGCCCTAATTGTCCGATCGACTTGAAATTTGAAACGTGGCCTAACAGGGTTTCGGCCTTCTTCCCCATGCTCGCCAATCGCGGCTCACCATGGGGGGTCCGGGCCTTTTCGCTGTAATTTTTAAACAAAAACTCGCTAATATCTCCGAAACGGTTCGATAGAATGTCGCAAATTTTGGTGTGAACGGGCTCCCTATTTTTACCTACAAACCCTCCGAATTTGGTGGTCCTAGCTTCGATAGTTTTTTTATGGCGAATTTTTGAATGTTTAAAAAATAGCCCAAAAATCGAACGGAAATTCCCTACAGAAACGCCATTCGCGAATTTTAAAAATCCGAGATAGCCAAAATGTTGCTCGCGAAGAGTACATCAATTTTAAAAAAAAGTTTCTCTCTAGGTCCAATAGGACCCGACTTTCATAGGGTCAAAATTCACGAATTTGACACATTTCTGACGCGACAATTCGCTATAACCGTTGCACCGAATTTCAAACCGCTCACACAGTACTTCCCATTGAGACACATCAACAATCCTCCGCAAGCGTTTTCTCGTAGCTCAATTTTTGACCCCGGCGCAAGCGTCCGAAATTTCGATGGGTTCACTGAAATGGGCCAAACTTTGACCCCCCATATCTCGGGCCCTAATTGTCCGATCGACTTGAAATTTGAAATGTGGCCTAACAGGGTTTCGGCCTTCCTCCCCATGCTCGCCAATCGCGGCTCACCATGGGGGGTCCGGGCCTTTTCGCCGTAATTTTAAAACAAAAATTCGCGAATATCTCCGAAAGGGTTCGATAGAATGTCGCAAATTTTGGTGTGAGAGGGCTCCCTATTTTTACCTACAAACCCTCCAAATTTGGTGATCCTAGCTTCCATAGTTTTTTTATGGCGAATTTTTGAAAGTTTAAAAAATAGCCCAAAAATCGAACGGAAATTCCCTACAGAAACTCCATTCGCGAATTTTAAAAATCCGAGATAGCCAAAATGTTGCTCTCGAAGAGTACATCAATTTAAAAAAAAAGTTTCTAGGCCCAATAGGACCCGACTTGACTTTCATAGGGTCAAAATTCACGAATTTGACACATTTCGGCCGCGACAATTCCCTATAACTGTTGCACCGAATTTCAAACCGCTCACACAGTACTTCCCATTGAGACACATGAACAATCTCCCGCAAGCGTTTTCTCGTAGCTCAATTTTTGACCCCGGCGCAAGGAACCGAAATTTCGATGGGGCGCCCCAATGGTCACGGAAATGGGCCAAACTTTGACCCCCCCATATCTCGGGCCCTAATTCTCAGATCGACTTGAAATTTGAAACGTGGCCTAACAGGGTTTCGGCCTTCCTCCCCATGCTCGCTAATCGCGGCTCACCATGGGGGGTCCGGGCCTTTTCGCCGTAATTTTAAAACAAAAACTCGCGAATATCTCCGAAACGGTTCGATAGAATATCGCAACTTTTGGTGTGAAAGGGCTCCCTATTTTTACCTACAAACCATCCAAATTTGGTTGTCCTAGCTTCCATAGTTTTTTTATGGCGAATTTTTGAAGGTTTAAAAAATAGCCCAAAAATCGAACGGAAATTCCCTACAGAAACTCCATTCGCGAATTTTAAAAATCCGAGATAGCCAAAATGTTGCTCTCGAAGAGTACATCAATTTTAAAAAAAATTTCTCTCTAGGCACAATAGGACCCGACTTTCATAGGGTCAAATTTCACGAATTTGACACATTTCGGCCGCGACAATTCCCTATAACCGTTGCACCGAATTTCAAACCGCTCACACAGTACTTCCCATTGAGACACATGAACAATCCCCCGCAAGCGTTTTCTCGTAGCTCAATTTTTGACCCCGGCGCAAGCGTCCGAAATTTCGATGGGGTCACGGAAATGGGCCAAATTTTGACCCCCCATATCTCGGGCCCTAATTGTCCGATCGACTTGAAATTTGAAACGTGGCCTAACAGGGTTTCGGCCTTCCTCCCCATGATCGCCAATCGCGGCTCACCATGGGGGTCCGGGCCTTTTCGCCGTAATTTTAAAACAAAAACTCGCGAATATCTCCGAAACGGTTCGATAGAATGTCGCAACGTTTGGTGTGAAAGGGCTCCCTATTTTTATCTACAAACCCTCCAAATTTGGTGGTCCTTGCTTCCATAGTTTTTAAATGGAGAATTTTTGAACATTTAAAAATTAGCCCAAAAATCGAACGGAAATTTCCTACAGAAACTCCATTCGCGAATTTTAAAAATCCGAGATAGCCAAAATGTTGCTCTCGAAGAGTACATCAATTTAAAAAAAACGTTTCTAGGCCCAATAGGACCTGACTTTCATAGGGTCAAATTTCACGAATTTGACACATTTCGGCCGCGACAATTCCCTATAACCGTTGCACCGAATTTCAAACCGCTCACACAGTACTTCCCATTGAGACACATGAACAATCTCCCGCAAGCGTTTTCTCGTAGCTCTATTTTTGACCCCGGCGCAAGCGACCGAAATTTCGATGGGGCGCCCCAATAGTCACGGAAATGGGCCAAACTTTGACCCCCCATATCTCGGGCCCTAATTGTCCGATCGACTTGAAATTTGAAACGTGGCTTAACAGGGTTTCGGCTTTCCTCCCCATGCTCGCCAATCGCGGCTCACCATGGGGTGTCCGGGCCTTTTCGCCGTAATATTAACCCCCCGAGTGTTAAGGGTTTTTTCAGGAAACGACGTAAAAATAATCGTGTTTTCTTACCAGGACTGTCGCAAAAGTGGCAAGCATTTTTACTCAAACTGCTTCAAAAGCGGGCCCCCCTTACCATGTGGATATAATTAAGCTAATTCTCCTGACCGTTGAATTCAGCGAGTGAAATTAGTTTTTCTCCCTATGGTATCTTCGTCACGAGACTGGTTGCTAAAATAGTATTTTATCTCCTATTTGGCTACTTTATAATTTGCACACTAACACATATGCTGTATATTACTCGTACCTTAAATCAAGATGTGTGCCGAATACAGAAAGTTAGTCAATATACATCAGTAAGAGAAACTACGTAAAATGCTTTAAATTTTCAGTTTCTTTAATGAATTGCTTCGATAATGGTGAAAAATTAATCTTGCATTTTTTTATCCTTATTTTCTGAGGAAATACTTTTTAATATACAAAGGGAATTTGTGAGAATTTTTTTCTCTCGTGTTCCAATTTTTCGAATACAAATTATTCGCAACTTATTTTAGTATTATGTTTATATTTAATTTTCAAATATTATAAGTTTATTCCAGTTTAAAGTGTTAGATTTAAATAATTCTTTAGATTGCATCATAAATTTATTAGTAGTTAGTTATTTATGACACCGTTTTGACTTGTGAGAAACAAATAAAGTATTGTAATCGCGAAACATTTCTATTTTCATATTTCAAAGGAAATTTCCATTTTGAATAGCTCCATCATGACGTTTACACGTACGTATGTCGCATAACTTAACATAAAATGATGAAATTTTATATTTGGGACTTATGACTAGTTTTAGCGCGACATATGTCTGTACGTATGTATGCATGTATATCGCATAATTCAAAAACGTTAACCGTAGAATGTTGAAAGTTTCTGTATGGGGCATCTGTATAACATCTAATTGTGCACCTCCCTTTTTATTGCTTTCGGCAGTGCCAAAGGGGCATTTTGAAATGGAAGATCATATCTCATTTTCAAACGAAATAGGTTTAAATGAAGTTTAGCAAAATTTGCGTTTCATTTATTTGTCGTACAAGGAAGTCATGTGGTGTCCGCGTCAGATTTTTTAAGATGTTACAAAATAAATAAATATATGGTTTGAATATCAAATGATCTCAAATGTATCAGCTTTATTTGTTTGTAAATATTCTACAAGGAAGTCAAGAAATAATCTAAATAGCATACCTTGAGAAGAAACACATTAAATACATTTTCTTTTCAAGGAAAGTTGAAATTTTAAAGAATAACTGATTAAATTTTCTTTAAATCCTTTTATAAAATATTATATATAAAACCAGTTACGGTTTTCAGAAAGACAATTTAAGGAGGAAAATATTATTTTAGAATGCATATCGCACAATATTTCCACCTTAAATTGTTTTTCTGAAAAATATTTGTGTAATATTCATTCTAAAGTAATATTTTTACTCATAAATTTGGTATGCTTAAATTTATGTTATCTACCTGTATATAATATAAGCAGTCAGTTCAACCACAATTTAACAATGATACAAGCTCTGTGTAAAGATCGATTTCTATCATCTATGTCCATCTGTTCTATAATCTATTTCTAACTCTATAATCAGCCAAAGTGTTATAATTATCCTTTTGAATATTGGAACGGGTAAAATATATCAATATGAAATATGCGATCAAGTAAAATTATCTCATTGCTGTTACAGGAGGATGTTGTGTGTAAAACGTCCTTTAAAAGGTGGCAAAAAAACATAAGTGTTTTAGGTTTTGTTTTATTTATTTGATTGCGGCAAAACAAGTATTCGTATGTATTATCTGTCTAATGAAGGCATGCTTTCGTGGAGAACTGCTTAAGGAAAACTAGCTGGCACTGACGTTAACACATAAGGAAAACCATGAAAGCCTCCATGGAGTCAGCCTGTTCGCCAAAACTAGACACTGGCTCGAAGTACTAGTGTTCAGAGATATTACCGCTGTACTATGTTAGAATATTAAATCTATGTCATCTTTAAGTTATTTAGCAGATACTATGTAACAACAAATTATTAAATTCTCAATGACTTGATTCAAGTAATTTTCTATAAAACTGGGCCTTCTGATAGGCGATTGGATAAGCCCAAAGAATTTGAGTTTTCGACCTGGGCCAGAATCATGGCACCTGGCTGCATTTGTGGATTTCTCCATAGGGAGTACAAATGTGAGGTAGGTTTCCTTACAGAATCCTTCACGAAAGCATTACGCTCTTTAGGCAGATAACCTTAGTATTTTTCATCGATTACTGTTAAATCAAATGAGCTTCCGATAAAGTGCGATGTAAAAGTAGGACCGAGGAAGTACGACAGTCCTCTATATACATATATCGTTCTGAGAAAGTACGATATACATACACAGAGAAAGTATGACATAAAAAAAGGCAGTAAATACATTTGAAGTGTTGAAACGTTTTTTGAAGGAGAATAAAATGCAAACAATATTTTGCTTCTAGACACACTTTCCAAACTGGGATAAATCAGAGTGCAGAATGCACTTAAAACAAATTAGCTTGAATAATTTTATCAAAAAACTTATTCATGAATGAGAAATCATAAACACAATTTTTGTTATTTTTTACGTTGTAGAGACGTTAGGTATTTTGGAAGCAGAAAAATGAAAAATAAGCAATGCCGGGAAGCGAACCATGGGCCTTTCAATTATGCCCTGAGCGTGCAGACTACCACACCACGAAGGCATACCAAGAAGGTGGGATTTGGCAACTGGGTTTTTAGGTCGCCAAATCCAGGGGGAGGAGAATCGTCATCCAACACCCTTTTAGTTCGGGTGCCACTGTAGAGAAATTAGGTAATTTTTGGAAAGCAGGAGTGATGAAAAATATGCAACGCCTTTGCCGGGAATCGAACCCCGGACCTCTCAATTACGCGCTGAGCGTGCAGACCACCACACCACGAAGGCGGGAGAAATACCTTATAATGTAATGAAATTTATAAGTATTAAAAATTTTAATACAGCTAAATTAAAACTGTATATAAAATTAACTGCGATAATTCGATTCTTCGGTTATCGCCGTTTCAATTATGCAATTTTAATGTAATAACATAATTACAAAATATTTTTGCCGGTTTTTCAGCCACCTTATAAAAAAGGAGCATATGATATGACGTGATTTTCTTCACTGCTTAGTTGTTCGATATATTGCTCATTAGCTGTTTATTTATCTGATGTCTCACTATATATGTTATTATATTAAGCAGAACTTTATGTATAATGCAACTTAATATTTGCCTATAGCAGTTCTGTAACAGATCGGACATACGTACATATTATTTATCTCATCGGTATATCATAT
This sequence comes from Stegodyphus dumicola, assembly GCF_044657685.1. Classification (NCBI taxonomy): domain Eukaryota; kingdom Metazoa; phylum Arthropoda; class Arachnida; order Araneae; family Eresidae; genus Stegodyphus; species Stegodyphus dumicola. The sequence goes on from NC_140770.1 coordinate 2,834,108, forward strand.
ACCTGGGAGTCTAAATTCCCTTTTCTCATTACTTAAAATCTGATAAAATTATTACCTTTAAGCTGAGGTAATCTGGAATACCTTGTCACGCAAGGAAATTTCCCTTAAATTGTGCATTTTACATCCATTCGGTCTTCTTTTTTAAGTCCAAAAGTGCAGGTTGGCTCTGAAGGACTATTAATTTCGTTTTGGCATTTTGCTAAGAGGCTGAATCACTTTTGAAATCGTTGCCACCATGTATTATCTCCCTTTCTTATATTTAAAGAAATTAAACAATGAAGAATCTCAATAAATGTAGGTATGTTTCTCGCATTGTGATAAAACAACGGTACTTAGAGCCACCCAAATTTGAATAACATAATTTTCCATAGAATATAGGCACGTGGAAGCCCTAATTTGAATTTGAAATTTATTTTATTATCGATTTCAGATTTTGTAACCCTTCAACGAATTTTTGATTAAAAAAACGAAACGATTTCAAAGCGAGCAATAGCAACACTGTACGGGAAAAAAAAATATCTCCAGCGCGAGGCTCTGTATCGGAAATTCTAAAGATATGTAATTTGAGATATTGCTGTTGAACTGAATTTTATAGTTTGAGTATGTTTTCCCCTGTATAATATGCTAGTTTCTCTCAGAATGTCCTCCACGAAGGCATCCTTCCTCATAGGCAGGTAGCCCTCGCAGCTTTGCTTATTTAAATAACTGAATCGATCATGATTTTGATCCTTCCAAGGACGTTTTGAGTTTACCTGTTTCATGGCTTTACTATTATTAATGAATTCCTCTCATGTTATCCAAAAATTATGTTATCCAAATGTTATCCAAAAATATATTAACAACTCAGATTATTCGAGAATTTTTTTTTCTATCCGAATACCCAGTAAAACACCTTTGTTATGCATGAAAACTACTATGTGAGCTTTAGTATGGAAGAAGAAAGATACTAGGATGCTGAAACAATGAAATTTTTATTAATTACATAAGAATAAACTGGCGGTTCTAGCTTCATTAATCGTTCACATTATGCTATTTGTAATTATTCAACTTAGAGTGGATCACTTAATTTTAAAAAAACAAGTGATTTATGCATTTACAATTACCAGACAAGGCATTTTTTAAAGCATAAAGATAATTAAATGTATTTTAAAAATTGAGTTTGTAATCAAGCTTCGCTATCTAGGAATAAGATATAGCGCTGCAGTTAAGTTATATTCTTTCTTAAAAAATATTTCTTTTGTTCACCTATTAAAAATAACAATCAGCAGCGTGTGTTTTTGAAAATATCCCTAAATGCAACATAAATACAAGTCAGATTTCTTTAGGGAATCCTTTACGAAGACATTTTACCACTTAGGTAGAAAACGTTTTGCTAAATTAAACTCTAAATTTACAAAGGCGATTTTATGAGAAAACAGAAGGAGGACTCTACATTGGACTAATAATTAGCAAGTTGCTCATCAGGGAAAAATAATGGCAATCTTGGATAAAATAAAAATCAGAACGATATTATTGCAAATTCTTCAATAAAGCATCTAACATATTGCAAATTAAAAATTTAAAAAAGCGTTCTTTATTTTGTGAGTTTATTTGTGAAACTATGTGAGAAATAACTTCATTTTATCTTGTAATATTGGGAAATGTTTTCAGCTGTCATTATCTATCACAAATTAAATACTTTGGATTCATTTTAAGCTGTTTAAAATATTATTTGTGTTCGTGCTTAGGGTGAAGAAATGTTTGTGTGCTGTGTTCATTCATAAGTGTATGTATTTCGCCAGGATTTTGATTTTGTACTTCCCAGTTTTTATCAAATAACATAAAATTAGCATTTCATGGGGAGGAAAAAACAACATTTTTTGTTTATCTTTAATTTAAACAGCAAAGGGATTAGAATTTTTGTTACTTTGCAAAAAGTACTTAGTAAAAAGATGGATTTCGAATTTGAAATGTTTTTGCTATTTGGTTAGTAAATTAATTAATATAATGTAGTATACTACTTAGTTAACTATGTTTTTATTGGGAACCGTTTAAGGACATTTTATAACAGTGGAAATTACTTTTGCTCCTTTTGAAGTTCCTCTATACATTATAAAATTAACCAATTGATCAAAATTTGCATTATACAATAAAATAAGTACTGTAACACAACAACAACGATAAATAGCCTTCTTATATAACAGCCCCAATTAAAATTGCTAACTAACTAAAAACAACGAACGTGGAGACATTTCTATTATGTAGTAAAGTAAGCTTTAAAATATTTTGGAAGAACTGGTCATAAATTATGTGAAAGAAAGTGAATCCAATTTTCATTTAAAAAATTTTTCTTATAATGTGTCAGCTTATTTTAAGCCATTTTATCTAGTAATAACAACATGATATTGTTTCAGATTAAAAATAATGAATGCTATATCATCCATATTTCGAAATGGGCTTATTTAGTTATGCTGTTATAACTACTAATAACTGTTGATGAAACATTTCCACAGCAACATGATTTTGATCTGCTATGCAAGTTTATTTATGTGTTTATTTTTTTGAATAAATATTGAATCTCCGAATGTAAAAGAAAGCATTAATAAAATCTTTAAATGCCTGTCTTTGAGTCTGAGTTCGAGCACAGCATATTTAAAACGAGAGACTATTACAAGACTTTGCTCGGATCCTGCTAGCCGCGCAAGACGCTTTGTTAGAAGGAAACAACTGATTGAAAGCATGTGTTCAAATTATCACATCTGTCATTTATCTGTCGAACAAAAGGTAGGACTTTTGTATGAGTATGTTTCAAAGCTTGTTTTTCCGTTCCCTAAGTACGCCAATCCCCAGGGGTGTAATTAGTCTTTTACGACAAATCTGAACTACTGCAGTTCTTAGAATATACTTATGATGACATTACTGAATGATCTGAAAGCCATCTGCTACTCTGAACTATTTTGTACTTTCTTTAAAAATGCAGAAGTTATAAGTACAGGTTTTTTGCGCATCTACAGTTATTGTTTTCTAATTACTGTCATGTAACATAAATGCAAAAGCATTTAATATTTATTTAGTCTTTCACAAAATATGTCAAAAAAAATTTCTCTTAAGTCATCTGTTTATGGCTGAAGTTGCTATCTGTATTTCTTTAATTTATGCTATGGAAGTTAAAAATACAGCGATCAATAAAAAATATAAAAATTCTGCACATGTGAAAATAAAATTATGGTAAAATGCTTGAACACCATCTCCAAAACAAGAGACTAAATTAAAAAAAATCATGTTTGAGCTAAAATATTAATGTCTTGCAAAATCTTTTCTAACATACGTGACAATTTTCTATAGAGGGACAAGCTTTTTTTTACTGCTTAGACCTAGAGTACTATTTTTTTACTTCTTACTAAACAATCATAGATCCTTTCCCAGATTTTACTAATCAAGTCTTGCTGGCCTAAGATGTAATACTTTGATAAAGAAATTCTAAAAAGTTTAGCTTTTTTTATTTCAGTAATTCTGAATACTTATAAAAATTCGGAATACTACAAATTTTATTAAAACTCATCCTATGATTCAAAAAGGTGCTTCAGACCGCTGACGAAGTTTTTAAATTAAAAAGAAACTGTATTTGATATGGTAATGAAGTTAAAATATCATTGCACCTGCTTAGACAATATTCAATCTAAGAATGCTACTATTTTAGAGAATTCTATGCCTTTCAAATAAAAAATAGCACAAATAATTATTATATATTCAGATTATACACGACTACTGCGTCATTCGCCAACAACATACATTCAAAAAACAATAAAAATTTTTTAAAAAAATCTGACAGGTTTCAGATTTTAAATTACGCCGAAAAGAACATTTCTTTAACCTTTTGTGTGGTACCTTTATTTATTAAATATCATGTTCTTTGCACTTAAACCATAAAATTCAGTTCAAATGCAATGTCGATAATTAATTTTAAAATGAGCATATATTTAGAATTGTCGGTAGACAATTCCGCGCGCTGGAGATAAAAGTTTTCCACTCCCGTAGAGTGTTCCTTTTGCTTGCTTTGAAATCGTTGAGTTTGTTACTCAAAAATTGGTTAAAGTTTCACAAAATATGAAATAGATAATAAAACAAATTCCAAATTTCAAATTTGGTCTTCCACATGCCCATATTCGTAGGATGATTATGTCATTCAAACTTGGATGGCCTTTTTCAAACTTTTTTTTATCACAATGCGAGAAATATACATACATTTACGCAGATTTTCATTATTTAATTACTTCAAATGTAATGCGGGACTAATAACATTTGGTGGCAACAGTCTGAAAAGTGATTCGCCGTTTCTAGTGATTCAACGCAAAATCGCAAAAACGAAAACTGTATTAGTATATTTTTTTTTCCCTTTGAGAACATACAGACTCCCCGTGCACCACATATGTACAACACGGGGCTTACAGAAGTAAGTTAACTAGAACATTAAAGGTTACATGTATAAATAAACATTAAAAATTACATGCATAAATAAAGCGAACAAAAGCAGAGAACAGCAGTCTGGACTTCACGAAAACAGATAAGTAAAACAATAGTGTCTCACGGACTATTGTTTTAAATACTAATACGTCCCTTTGGACTAATAAATAAAAATATGAAAGGTTTCAGATTTTAAACTACGTCCAAAGGAGCGTTTTTAACGTTTTGTGTGTTACCTTATTAAATATCATGTTCTACGTACTCAAACCATAAAGTTCAGTTCAACAGCAATATCTCAAAATTATTTTTAAATGACCGTATCTTAGAGTCTTTCGCGCTGGAGATAAAAATAGGATTTTTTTCGTACGGTGTTGACATTACTCGCTTTGAAATCGTATAGTTTTTTAATCAAAAATTCGTTGACGTGTTATAAAATATGAAATCGATAATAAAACAAATTTCAAATTCAAATAGGGCTTCCACATGCCCATATTGTATGGAAGATTACGTTATTTAAATTTTGATAGCTCTAGGTACCGTTGTTTTATCACAATGCGAGAAATATGCGTACATTCATGTAGATTCTTCAATATTTAATTTCTTTAAGTATAATACAGAGCGATAATATTTAGTGGCAACAATTTGAAAAGTGATTCCCCGTTTATAGTTTTCAATGAAAAATGCCAAAGCGAAATTAAAAGTCCTTCAGGGCAAATTGCCCCTTTGAACTAAAAATAAAGTAAGTAAATATAAAAAAATTAATTTTCGTGCTTCTTTTCTTAATAGTATTTCGTTTTATTTATTTACTGCAGTTTTTTTTTTAACTGAAATTTGTTACTTTTAGAAGAGTTGCGGGTTATATTTCGGACATTCAGTTGTTAGGCTGTAGGTTGGTTATTTTAATAATTTATATAGCAAAATACAGAAATTTTAACACACCTTTGCCTTTCTGCTTGTAGTTATTTTGCGTTGAACAATGTAATTACAATTATGTAAGAAAATCAAACTCATTGAATTTTTTCTAATAAAAATCGCATTGAAATCAATGTACATAAAAAGATTTTTAATATTTGAAATGAATTTGAACAGAACTTCATCAAATCAATATGAGCCACGAATATTGTTCCAAAATGAATAAATAATTCGCCATTATTATTCTTACTATCAAATTAGAGTATGCTTCATAAACCCGTTCAAAATACGCTTATTATAAATTACTGTTGATGGCTAATTTTTATTTGAATTATTGCTTAATTATGTTATTCTTTACATGTAATTATATATAATTCATATTAAATGCAGTATTAAATTAAATGCAGTAATTAAATGCGCTATTCGTTTCGCTCGAATAATTAAAACTTATAACTTGCCGGTTTTAATTATGTATCTATATATCCATAAGTAAATTTGTTTAAATATTTCCTAATGCTATTTTTTAATTGAATTCACGAGCATTTCCCATATTTCTGAACATTCAATTTAAAAACTAAAGGATATTTTATGAAAATGTTATCTGTTTAAAGAGAGTATTGAAAAAACATGCTTACATGCTACTTTTTTATTTCGCGAAGAATGTCCACGTTTGTTTGTTGTTTATAAACCACTACATGATCAAGCGTTTTCTTGGCGATTAAACATATCGGTCTAAAACGAAAAAGAGCAACCCTCTTTGCCTCCTACTGAGAACTGTCATTTAGAGATCTCCAGGGTTCCAGAAATAAGGGGGGCAGGAGACATCTGCACGGCCGCTTTAAGGCGGTCATAACGCTTTCGAGGTCTTCACCACTGACCGCCTAGAACCGTCAGTAACGCTTTCGAACACTTTTCCAGTGACCGCCTAGAAGCGTCCGTAACGCATTCGAGGTAGGCCGTCTTGACCGCCTAAACCCGGTCATAACGCTCAGAGGGTTAAAACAAAAACTCGCGAATATCTCCGAAACGGTTCGATAGAATGTCGCAAATTTTGGTGTGAGAGGGCTCCCTATTTTTACCTACAAACCATCCAAATTTGGTGGTCCTAGCTTCCATAGTTTTTTTATGGCGAATTTTTGAAGGTTTAAAAAATAGCCCAAAAATCGAACGGAAATTCCCTACAGAAACTCCGTTCGCGAATTTTAAAAATCCGAGATAGCCAAAATGTTGCTCTCGAAGAGTACATCAATTTAAAAAAAAAAGATTCTTTCTAGGCCATATAGGACCCGACTTTCATAGGGTCAAATTTCACGAATTTGACACATTTCGGCCGTGACAATTCCCTATAACCGTTGCACCGAATTTCAAACCGCTCACACAGTACTTCCCATTGAGACACATGAACAATCCCCCGCAAGCATTTTCTCGTAGTTCAATTTTTGACCCCGGCGCAAGCGTCCGAAATTTCGATGGGGTCACGGAAATGGTCACGTATATGGTCACGTAAATGGGCCAAACTTTGACCCCCCATATCTCGGGCCCTAATTGTCCGATCCACTTGAAATTAGAAACGTTGCCTAACAGGGTTTCGGCCTTCCTCCCCATGCTCGCCAATCGCGGCTCACCATGGGGGTCCGGACCTTTTCGCCGTAATGTTGAAACAAAAACTCGCGAATATCTCTGAAACGGTTCGATAGAATGTCGCAAATTTTGGTGTGAAAGAGCTCCCTATTTTTACCTACAAACCCTCCAAATTTGGTGGTGCTAGCTTTCATAGTTTTTTTATGGCGAATTTTTGAAGGTTTAAAAAATAGCCCAAAAATCGAACGGAAATTCCCTACAGAAACTCCGCGAATTTTAAAAATCCGAGATAGCCAAAATGTTGCTCTCGAAGAGTACATCAATTGAAAAAAAAAGTTTCTCTCTAGGCCGAATAGGACCCGACTTTCATAGGGTCAAAGTTCACGAATTTGACACATTTCGGCCGCGACAATTCCCTATAATCGTTGCACCGAATTTCAAACCGCTCACACAGTACTTCCCATTGAGACACATGAACAATCCCCCGCAAGCGTTTTCTCGTAGCTCAATTTTTGACCCCGGCGCGAGCGTCCGAAATTTCGATGGGGTCACGGAAATGGGCCAAATTTTGACCCCCCATATCTCGGGCCCTAATTTTCTGATCGACTTGAAATTTGAAACGTGGCCTAACAGGGTTTCGGCCTTCCTCCCCATGCTCGCCAATCGCGTCTCACCATGGGGGGCCCGGGCCTTTTCGCCGTAATGTTAAAACAAAAACTTGCGAATATCTCCGAAACGGTTCGATAGAATGTCGCAAATTTTGGTGTGAAAGGGCTCTCTATTTTTACCTACAAACCCTCCAAATTTGGTGGTCCTAGCTTCCATAGTTTTTTTATGGGGAATTTTTGCATGTTTAAAAAACAGCACAAAATTCGAACGGAAATTCCCTACAGAAACTCCGCTCGCGAATTTTAAAAATCCGAGATAGCCAAAATGTTGCTCTCGAAGAGTACATCAATTTAAAGAAAAAATTTCTCTCTAGGTCCAATAGGACCCGACTTTCATAGGGTCAAAGTTCACGAATTTGACACATTTCGGCCGCGTCAATTCCCTATAACCGTTGCACCGAATTTCAAACCGCTCACACAGTACTTCCCATTGAGACACATCAACAATCCCCCGCAAGCGTTTTCTCGTAGCTCAATTTTTGACCCCGGCGCAAGCGACCGAAATTTCGATGGGGCGCCCCAATGGTCACGGAAATGGGCCAAACTTTGACCCCTCATAGCTCGGGCCCTAATTGTCCGATCGACTTGAAATTTGAAACGTGGCCTAACAGGGTTTCGGCCTTCCTCCCCACGCTCGCCAATCGCGGCTCACCATGGGGGGTCCAGGCCTTTTCGCCGTAATGTTAAAACAAAAACTCGCGAATATATCCGAAACGGTTCGATAGAATGTCGCAAATTTTGGTGTGAGAGAGCTCCCTATTTTTACCTACAAACCCTCCAGATTTAGTGGTCCTAGCTTCCATAGTTTTTTTATGGCGAATTTTTGAATGTTTAAAAAATAGGCCAAAAATCGAACGGAAATTCCCTACAGAAACTAACCAAACTAACCAAGAAAGTGAAGCGGCGGTACATGCAAGCTACGTCTTGTCCGAGTTGATAGCTAAACATTCGAAGCCTTTTACTGAATGTGATTTCATCAAGGAATGCCTAATGAAAGCTGGAGAAATTGTTTGTCCTGCAAATGTAAAGGCTTTTCAATGAATTTCATTGTCTCGAAATACAGTTGCGGGAAAGAGTTACTGATTTTGCCGCAAATTTAAGTGATCAGATCAAAGCAAAATCATCTAGTTTCGAAAGTTTCTCCATTGCCTGTGACGAGAGCACGGACATTAGTGGCAAAGCTCAATTAGCAGTGTTTCTTCGTTCTTGTGACAAGAATTTTAACATTTTTGAGGAATTACTGGAACTAATACCGATGCCTGGTACTACCACAGGAGAAGATATATTTACTTGTGTTTTTGGACTTCTGCAGAAATACAATCTACCTTTGGCAAAATTAAATTCTGTAGCTACAGATGGCGCTCCATCAATGACAGGGAAAAACAAGGGCTTCGTAGCATTACTAAGAAAAAAACTTAGTGAAATTCACAGTTCAAACACTCATCATATGCATTGTATTATACATCAAGAAGTTCTATGCACGAAAGTAATAAATATGGAGAATGTTTTGTCATATATAAAAAAAAGTTATAAATTTTATAAGATCTCGAGGTTTAAATCAGCGTCAATTCACTTCTTTCTTAAGTGAGTTAGATAGTGAATATTTGGGTTTGTCCTACTATACCGAGGTACGTTGGTTATCTTGCTCCAAGATTCTCAAACAATTCTGGGATTTGAAAGAAGAAATATGTCAGTTTTTAGAAACGAAAAACCAAGACGTAAGTTTGTTTTACGATCCAATATGGATACAAGATTTATCTTTCTTGGTTGATATAACCAAACACTTAACCTATTTAAATTTATCGTTACAAGGAAAAGATCATATCATTACGAACATGTTTGACATAATTAAATCATTCAAATGTCAACTAGTTCTTTGGGAAAAACAACTTAAAAATGAAGATTTGACGTACTTCCCGACGTGCAGCATGAACAAATCAAGTTTAGATGATACTTGTTCGTATCAAAAATACGCAGAAAAAATTGCAAATTTAACAACTGAATTTGAAACGAGGTTTAATGATTTTAGTTCCCTCGAAGACAATTTTTTTTTTTTTGTTTTCTTCGATTTTCTCAATAAGTATTGACTCAGTACCCAGCCATATGCAAATGGAGGTGATCGAGATTCAATGCAACTCAAATTTGAAAGCAAAATTCATTGAAGTGGGCGTGCCTGAATTTTACAAATATTTACCAGCCAGGTTTGAAAATACTCGAAAATTCGCATATGAAATTATTTCCATGTTTGGTAGCACTTATCGGGGCGAGCAGTTATTTTAGTCATGAAAGGTAATAAGTCTCCTATTAGAAACAGTATTAATGATGCTCACCTTGGGTCAGCGTTGAAAGTTATCACTGCAAACAAAATTTCTCCCGAAATAGGAAAGATAATAGCAGAGAAGAGATGTCAAGTATCAGGACGTAAACATTAAATTTTTATTGTTCTTTTCTATATAAATATATATATATATGTTTATTATTGTATTATTCGAAATAAATCTACGTTTCTATGAATATTAATTTTTTTTTTTTTTTTTTTTTTTTTTTTTTTTTTTTTTTTGCGGCCCGCCTAAAGTTAAACCTTGTTTGTTTGGCCCAAGTGTACCTATGAGTTTGACATCCCTGCTCTAAACCATCTTCCATCCTGTCTTCCTGGACTTACTCTGCTGCGCTCAATCTACTTGAAACGCCCTTCTGTAGGATACGAAGTTCTGATAAGCCGGAACGCAGCATGAGCTTTTCATGCTAATCTCAGCATGCAGCGGACTTTGGAATTAGTTGACAATATTCAGCCCTTGATTACATAATTAACTTGTTGCAATCGCTTGCGAGGTTGAGACCTTGCCAACCAAAGATGAGTATTTGAGTGTTTTTCATCAAAGTCTGAGCTGAAATTAACACTGGAACGCCAAAGTTTCGGTTTTATCCGTTTTGTGCACTTTCTGTGAGTTTCTCACTAAACTGATTGTGCAACATTTGGTCTCGTTCATTCGCTCTCCCAACACTGTTGTAAGTTCAGATTGGAATTCTAATATTCTTCTTTTCTGCCTCTCAAAGTGGAATGCGACTTTATGTTCTATGGTAATTGTTGCTCATCTGGATGAGTACTATCACCCTTCTTAAATTGTAAAAGTAATTTAGAATCACCCAGGAATAGTTGATTATAAAAAAGATTTGTTTGCGTTGGATTCCGCATAATCTGACAAGCGCTCGAAAGAAGCCTCTTGTCGATTGGTGCAAGGAAATGTTAGAACAATAATTTCAAAATGCATAAAATAGTGTGTATAACATTTACAGAGGTGATGAATCACACGACCATTTGTTTGCCAGAAGTCATACTAGAAATTCGAAAAAAAGCAAAAGAAGAGGCGAACCATTCTTTATATCCTGACAAGTGCGAGCCCTCACACATGGACTCAAACAAAGGAATTTTTTACCTACCAAAACATTGAAGTGATTGGTCATCTGTCGTATAGCCCAGATTTGCAACCCAATGACAGTTTTTTACGCCCGCAGATCAAAAGTCAATTACGTGGCCAGCGATATGCGACACCCGAAGAAGCGGTTGATGGATTCAAAACGCATGTTTTGGAGATACCTCATTTGGAGCGGGAAAAGTCTTCGAAAATTCGTTCAAACGCATGCAGAAGTGTATTAATCTTTATGAAGAATATTTTAAAAAAGAGTAAAATCTATTTTGATCATAAACATCTGTTTTTTCATTATTATGCCAGAAATATGAACAGCAACCTAAGGTGATGGATTAAAGTTATGCATTTTCTATTTTGTTTCATTTACTGCAATGCTAGGAAATGATGCAGTGTACAGACAATTATTAGGCAGATACAGATAATGTTCAACATACTTTTGTACATTGGTTGCATATGCTACCAGCAATTCATAAAAACAGGGATTCTACAGAATACTTATGCATTGTATTAGAATGCAGAGAAATGGCCGAGGTGCCAAATGACAAACCGGTAGTATATGGAATGTGCACTCCGAAAAAAAAAGGGGGGACAGTTCTATATCTCTCGTGCTGCTGGGCCGATTGACGAAATTCAAAATGCGTTTTTCATGTTTTGAAAGCGAGACTTAGGATATATATTATATTAGACTTGTACATAGCATTGTTCTAATATAGGTATTTTGACACAAAATCGGACTTTTTCTGAAAAAATCATGCCAATGTTTTTCCAGATTTCGATTCAACGAATGAAATTATGCATAAATATTAAATTTTGTAATTTGCAGTGAGAAATTTATGAAGAAATTTCAGAATTCAGTCAAAAATGAAGCAGTTATGCAGAAATATTCAGCAAATAATGTTCTTGCCTACTCACACATGAACTTGCGGCTAGCAACAAATAAAAAATATATATAACGTCATTCAGAGGATGAGGAAACCTCTTTAAATATTTAGCTTCGGAAATTGAATGTAATAACAGCGATACTCGAGCATTTTAATTAAAGCTAAAACGAAAAAAATTGATCTGTACATTACAGGAATTCCTTGTACGGAATATTAAATTATACGTGTTTTTTTTAATTTCATTTAAACTTATTTTATTGAATTAAATCCTCTCCGTCGATAACGCATAAACCGCCATAGAATAAATGAAATCTTTAAAATTCACTGTTTACCATAGCGAAACTCTGGCGCTAGGTTAACTTAAGAACGTTACATTTCATTCATTTTAACTCAGAATGCACAAAATTTATAGCATCTGAAGAATTATCTAATTGTTGACGCAAGTTCTATTCAAATATTATAATAAATCTAAAAATTGCATAAAGCAAATTAAGCAAACAAAAAAAGACACAGTTTTTCAAAGACGATTCCATAATTCTCATTCACTTCTCACTTCGTGATATTAAAAATTACGAATAAATCTTAAACAGCATAATTTAATTCGCAATAAAAAAGACGTCATCTTTGTTGTTTCGAAGCTTAGTTTCTCTAGACTGGCAACAAATCAACTATTCTGCTAAGTTTCAAATGTAAACAAATATGGCCTGTATGGTAAACATAATTAGGCTTAGCCGCACTTAAACAACTATTAAATTGCTGATAATTCTACAAATATTGCACGCAGATTTACTGAAGGCTTAAAAACCTTAACCGGAAGATAAGAACAACATAATTTTTTGAAGCAAAAAAATGCACATAAAAAAAACTGAGCTTAATGAGCCGAGTAACAGAGTGAATACACACACACACACACACACATATATATATATATATATATGTGTGTGTGTGTGTGTGTGTGTGTGTGTGTGTGTGTGTGTGTGTGTGTGTGTGTGTGTGTGTGTGATGTACCAGCTTTTGTCCGGAATAAATAGATTTGTGAAGCATCATAAATGTAGTTGTAGCTTAAATTATCAGACGATAAGTTTACAAAACAAGATCCATTTATTATTATTCAGGAGAAATAGCAGTTACAAAATCAGATATCCGGAAAAAGAATTACTAATAACTTTTTGTATGAAGTTTACTGCATCGTTGCATTAAAGAAAAGCTCCCGATATTCCGTTGCGAGTCCTTTTATAGCCTCTGGAAAGGCGGAGCTTCCAAGAAATGACGACAGCCAATCCAGTTCGCTTTAAATATTTCTAGAACATTCTATAACTGTACGTGTAGAAAAGGCGGGAAAAACAACTTGACTACGGGGCTGTGGATTTAATTTCACGTACTTTCAGATAAGAGACCGTCATCACTAAAAAAATGAAAAGAACATACAGTTAGAATTTTAAGTGTATCCTTGACTATTTTATTATTACATAATTAGATATAAAAAAACATGTTGGCTGTTTCAAAAAAAATAATAATTGGTGATCTCAAAATTAACATTTTAAAATTGGTAATAATTTAGGGGCACTAAATTCATCTCTTCTCACAAGTTCCAGATTTTTCTATCTTACGTAACGTTTTAATGCAAATGCCTCTTGTCCAATCAAATTAATTGTAAACCAAAACTCTGAACTGAAACTTCCCACTCCCAACCTTCTTCCTCTGAAAGTACTATAAGTTTAATGTATGCTGCTGCCGCTTACTTGCTTAAAACGATGTCGTACTTCAAACTTACAGTATTCAAATATAACTATTAAACATCTTGCCTGAAAAAGGATGATTTGATATGCATTAAAAAGTAAAGATTGTGATTTTTCAAGATACGTTATGCTAAATTGCGTCATCATGCTTTCCACTCTGCCACCTTCAAACCACTACGGTCTTCTCGGTCATCTACGCAGTATCGTAAGCTGTTAAAAGTTCCAGTGCCTTCATCTACGCATTTTAAAATTATTACACACACACACACACACACACACATATATATATATATATATATATACTTTTGTTGCGGCCGAATGCAACCAAAACAGGAGGTGCACATCTACATGTTATAGCAGTCTTATATGCAAAATTTCAACGTTCTGAGGCTACTCATTTTTGAGTTATGTGAGATACATACATACGTACGTACGTAGAAACGTAACGAAAATGATCTCTTCTGAATTCATTTTAAATTCTTTTTGCAACCCGTTTTGGAAAAAAGTCTCCTTTATTCTGTCTTTTCGTAGAGATGTCACGCAAAAATATCGTTAAATTTCATTCAATTGCAGTCAAATCACAAATTCTTCATTATATGAGCCAGCTTCAGAGGGCAACGCACTTTTAAATATCGAAAATCTTTCATCCAACTTTTTACATCACTTTTATTTTAAATGAGGGCGAGATAATTGTTTTATAATCTGTGAAAACTTTATAACCGATGCATTTCTAGATGTCAAGATTTTAAAATTATAAACGTCAAATAATCTAAATAATCGAGCAATTTTAAATGATTTACCAAATATTCAGAAAGTGAGGTACGATTTTCATAAACCGTTTTATTGAAAAGATTTTTTTCCCTCTGTATCAGACATTAATTATGATTTTATTTTGGCTTGCATCCGATGGAGGCAAGTTTATCAGGAAGTAGATTAAAAATCGACAAGTAGATCCCACCCACTGTGCAACACCATGAGTGAAATAAATAAAAGCTTATAATACATAAATAAAAAATATATAAAAATCTGAAAGCTTTCAGATTTATATTACGCCCAAAAAGGCGTTTTTAACGTTTTGTTTGTTATCTTTACTTATTCAATATCTTGTTCTTAGCACTTATACCATAAAATTCAAATCGACAACACTATCACAGTTTAAAACAGCATATCTTTAGAATTCCCGATACACGGTCTCGCGCACTGGGGATACATTGTTCCTCCCTCGCACAGTGTTGCCATAGCTCGCTTTGAAATCTTCAGTATGTTAATAAAAAATTATTTAATATTTGACAAACTATGAAATAGATATTAAAAAATATTCCCAATGTGGGCTTCCAGATGCCCACTTGAATAGAGGACTATGTAATTCAAAATTCGATGTGTCTATGTACCATTGTCGCAGTACCATCGTAGTGCGAGAAAAATACTTACATTCATGCAGATTCTTCATTATTTAATTTCTTTAATTATACTGCGGAGCTCTAATATTTGGTGGTAACAATTTGAAAAGTGAACCGAGGCAAAATGCCAAAGCGAAATTAATAGCCCTTGTCAAATTGTCCTTTTGGGCTAAAACGTGAATTTCTAAGAATTTTCCATGAATTCTGGCAAAGGAAATCATTCTTAATTTACTATATATTTTTAATATAATCTCATTATATAAGCCATTAAGTAAGTAATTTCTCAGGCAGCATGTTTCGTAATATAAGCCAGAAGATTCAACAAGTCATTAGATGATAATTTTGTGGAAGGCAACGTATTTTGTTTCCTTACAAAACTTAAAATTAGCCTTTTTCCCGGCTGAGAGAAAGTTATTAAATGTAATTGTATTGTTTATAATTTGGAGACGTTCGTAGTTGCTTTTAATTAGGAGGCCATTTGAGAGCTTGATAAGTGGTGCCGTAACTTTGGTTTATGATAATCATAATCAAACATTTTTTTAAAATATTGCGTCATTGACGTACTAGTAGGGTGACTCCATCGTAGTAACTGGTATTGGTTGCATTTAGATTAGACTATGTTTAAGTTGCAAAAAAATTAAACTAAAAAAAAATCATTTAATATAAACTTAAGAAAAGCTCTGTTAACAACATAAACGGCAACTGTCAATTAATATTAAATGCATAGAAAGAAATTATTGAGTTAAGCTATTGTCCTGATCATGTAAGGATCTTGCTAGTCGAGAATCTCAAACCTTAAATGCATGAATTTTTATTTTTAAAGTCATTACATTAGAATACATTAGAATTGATATCAAATAAAATAAGAAAAATACAAAAAAATTTTAAACTGAAGTTTTTATTCCAATTTTAAAAAAAAATTATTATTAACTTCTACTAAAAGAAATATGATTGGCATATATGTAATAGCAGTTTTAAATACATACTTTATAAACTCGTTCAAACAATTTTAAAACTTGAACACATTAAGATAACAACAAACACAAAATCAAGAATTCGTAAACACAAATGATGTCCACACCCTACACATCATCTCTCACAATAATGACCGTTACACCGTTAGTGGGTCCACCACATTGAAACTTTCAAAACTATATACGTGAACAGTGTATCTATTCAATTGGTTACACTATGCAGTAAGCTAAAATTTGTATTTTGATTTTATTTACGTGACTAAATATGAGTATGTTGCCAAATGGCAACTACGTGCATTTAAGGGTTAAAGTGTTTTGAATATTTGTTCCGTGTGAAACAGATGATAGACTGAATTAGTTACGCCTTTTTAACTTTTCCGAATGTTTTACGTCGTCTGATTCGTTACAATCGATGACGTTATTAGGCAGTCGCAGAAACATTGATGGGTTAGCCTGTTGAAATAGAGAAGGTTTGATGAAATCTCTTGCCACTGAAAGTGAAGTTATGGCTTTTGTAATGTCAAGTGGAAGCGTTACAAGTTATTGTTCCTGCAATGTCTCAGCATGTCGTTCTACACCTCGTCAGACCTCGACTTGTACACATGAATTCTTTGTGTGGTTCGCCGTAAAACAAATATTTTCGATTGGTTATTGTATAAGATATTTCTCCCGCCTTCTTAGCGAGCCCTCGCGGTGTAATGGTCTGCGCGCTCAGCGGGTAATTGAGAGGTCCGCGGTTCGATTCCCGGCGAAGGCGTTGCTAATTTTCCATCTTGCCTGCTTCCAAAAATACCTAATGTCTCTAAAACTGTTACGGTTATTTTAAAAGCTATTTACAATATGATTTTACTTATTTCACCTTTCAATTCCGATTAAATATGTTTCGAATATTTTCTTCTGTTTCAACTAATAATTATTTGTGAATTTAATATTAAGGACTCTCTATTTTAAGGTATTTTCTCCCTCCTTTCAAAATGCTTTTGTGGTGTAATGGTTAGCACACTCGGCGCGTATTCGGAGCGAGGTCCAGGTTTCGAGTCCCGACGAGGGCAACGCACATTTTTCATGTCTCTTACAAATAAAAGAGCCTAATGACTCTGCGGTGGAGCCCGAACTAAAAGATGGTGGATGGTCCCAACCAGGATTTGGGGATTGGGTCCCCTAATCCCCAGTCGCCCTTTGAAAAGGGAATGCATAAGGTATTTTCTCTCTCTTTTCAGCCTTTGCGGTGTAATATTTAGCACACTCGGCGCGTATTCCAGAGGTTCAGGATTCAATTCCCAGCGAGGGCAATGCATATTTTTCATGTCTCCTGCTAGTAAAATAATCTCATGGCTTAATACATAGTCTTCATACATAGAGTTTTGGGTAATCCCTGCGCTAATACTTCAATAGTCCCTGTGCTAATAGCCATGTATTTTTATCAATGGGAAACACGTAAAATTTCGCAATCAAGTCAAATTCCTGGGGCTTGTGTGGAATAAAAGACTTACCTGGCTACCTCACATAACATACCTTAAAACAAAAACTCAAGCCATTGCAAACAAAATACGTCAGCTGCAGGGCGGCACTTAGAGAAGGAACCTTCACAAAAGCTACTGTATAAAACAGTAATTGAAAAAATGGTTACATACTCCGCTGTCTGGGCGTCATCAATGGGAGGACGTAACAGCTACTCTCAGTACAAAGGCCTTTTGTCCTCACCATAACCAGAGCTTTCCAAACTACTTATACAGATGCACTCAACGTTTTAGCTGTCCTACTTCCTCTCCATATTTACCTTGAGCAAGAGGCAGTCCTAGCGAAGTTACTCCATCTGCATCAGGAAATTACCTACCATGGCTCCACATTCGCTCCGACAGAGGTTGCTCTACGATGTGCTGCATACCACACCCATCTAGCAGGCAGAGGAAAAGGCACAGATGGCTCAAAATCTGATGCAGGTGTAGGAAGTGCAATAGTCCATCTGACCAACTCTGTACAGACATATCACTGGAAAGGGTACCTCGCGTAACGTAACAGCGTCATCCAGACAGAGGCCTTGGAGAAAGCAGTCCGCTATGCCATTACACACAATCTCCGGAATATACAAATAATCTCAGACAACCATTCTGCATTGTTTCACATTCCTCACAACCAGTAAAGTCGGTACAACAATTACTTCACAATCAGTGAAGTCGATACAACAACACGCATCTGAACATCACGCTCCATTGGGCCAAGGCATATGCAGGATATGCGGTGAATGAACTTGCTGATTCTCTAGGCAAAGAAACAGCTTCAAATACAGGGGGTTACCCAATGTCACCTCCCGGCATCGAGATACTGTCTTAAGCACCGTATTCTGAACATTATGTCAAAATGCTTGGTAATTATAAAATTTTTATAATAAGAAATATCAAAATTTCTAAATTTTTGTCGACTCACAGTTTAAGAAACTCAATTTTAGACGATCGTTTCTATATTACAGTCCTTGTAGGGGATCGTTAAAGTCTGAAGCCTTTCAGATTTTATTTTTGCAGCGGTTTTTTTTTTTTTTTTTTTTTTTTTTTTTTTTTTTACTATTATTACTGTTATTTATTTCTTAATTTTCGAATATGAGATTTACCTGAAAACCTGAAATGGAAGAAACTGCCATAAAGTTTATGACGAAATGCTGATTTTTGCCGCAAATTCGATAACAGGAACAATTGTTTTGAATCTGTTCTTAAAGTGATCACCAAGAAATTTAAACCAGAACAAAAAAAAAAAAAAAAAAAAAAAAAAAAAAAAAAAAAAAAAAGCTCCCTTTTAATCTCCTGGATTTAAATACATAAATATATAACGATAATATTTTTTTGCAATCATATATCATCTTTTTTCCTAAAACTTAACTATTTTGATGACTATGGTAAAGGCTTAGTAAGGGTTTTAGTCAATACACTTTCTGTGCTTTGAAAAATTTGCGAAAATATTTGCAATGCAGGACAAATAGTTGTGTATTCTCAGCCAACAAATTTTCATGAGCAAACATCAAAGAATATTCCTCTTTTTACTTCCTCGTGCGATGTAAAGGAAGTATTGTAATCAGGAAACATTCCGAACACCATATTTCAAAGAAAATATCCGTTTTGACCGCTATGAATGCAATTGAACAATGTTTTTGTGTGACAATCTGTACGTAAAGACAGAGTAAAGGGTCCCCCCCCGAAACGAATTATAAAACTGATTTAAATAAAATGGATTCAGAAGACATTTCTTTCGTGGCGTCTGTACGTATCTCCAACTCAAAACTGAGTACCCTCCGAACTTTATATTTTACCGCTATAACATGTAGTTGTGAACCTCCCTTTTTTTGTTGCAAACGGCCGCATCAAAAGTATATGTATGTAATAATAAGAGCACAAAGAAAAAGCCGTAGCAGTGTCAATGCGAGCTTAGATCCATATTGAAGAAGAATTTTGATTGCGTAGAACTTGGCAGTCAAGGCAGTTTTAATTCCATTTTTATTTCCAATTGATATTTGTGGCCACAATCACTTGGCACTCTAGTCGTGCCTTTCCACAGAAGATTTACATTTTTAATATTGTTGGGATAGAAAGCAAGCCAGCGAAATTACATCTTAGCACAGTAGCGAGCAAAAGCTGAAGTGCGTAGTTATGCAAGATGGAAGCACGCGAAGAGAAAAGTTTTGGTTTACAGTGGCAGTTTCAGTTCTTAATTATTACGTCATCAGAGTTGCGCCTATCATAGAGTGATCTAGAAATGACGCAATGCAGAGAAGTTATTACGATTTTAGAATAGAGAGGAAGAATTAATGTTTTATAGTTTAATCTATAATTTTGATTCATACATTTTTTATCTTACATGTATACATATATTTATCTATACATATATTTATACATATTATTTCAGAAAAGTCTGATTTTGTGTCAAAATACCTATGTTAGACTAGTGCTATACATAAACCTAATATATACCCTAAGTCGCGCTGTCGAGACATGAAAAAACGCAATTTGAATTTAGTCAATCGGCCCAGTAGAACGGGAGATATAGAACTGTCCCCTTTTTTTTTTTTTTTTTTTTTTTTCGCAGTGTACCTGAAACAAATCACCGTTTACGGCATCAACTTGGGCGTAGAATTCCTGTTACTGTGGATAAATAACCTAATGTAATTATTTTGTATATTAATTTATTTCTATATCTTCGTTATTATGATCGAATAATTAATAGACATATTTTCTAAGTATAAATAAAGAAGTAACTAAACAGGATTCTGGTACTTAATATCGAATGACCTTTGCAAGTTAAGAGGAAACGTGGTATATTATTTGCAGTTCGAAATTTTCATAATATGTCATTCCGAAGCTTTTAACTTTGTTCATATATTGAATCTGTTACTAGCACTTCCATTAAACCCAAGTCCAAAAATCAGGACTAATATTAAGCTTGATATTGAATTTATTAATGTGATGGATTTTTACAATTTAATATAACATGTATTGCGTTGGTTCACTATAAACGGCGTATCACTTTTCAAATTGTTGCCACAAAATAATTTCACCTTGTACTATTTTTTAAAAAATCAAATAAGGAAGAATCTGCATGAATGTATGCATGTTTCTCGCACTATGACGAAACAACGTTGCTTAGAATGTTTGAATGTATGGTTCTCACAATGTAAAAAACGACGGTACAGTCGCACCAGAAGGCGGGGTATAGGGACGGGAAAATTTTGGTTTTAGAAGTATGAAACATTCCAAAATGGCGATAAAGTTAAAGGCGGATCGATTTTTTTCTCTTTTTTGTACTAATAATCTGGAGGGGGAAATCATTCGTAAGTATCAGTTGCTAACTCCAGAATGTATGCTTTCCTTTCTTAAGACACAAAATCATTGACGTAAGTAGAGCAGTCGTGGCATGAAAGGACTTTGCCCCACCCACATGTCGAAATGCTGTCCTCGTCCAGGAAATGCAAAGAATTTATGACACCACATTTAGAAAAGAGAGATTTTCCGTTTCTTAGGGATCTTTGAATGAATTCAAGGTCAAAGAAAAAGGGGGCGTGTTTTATGAGACAAGCTAATACAAAGAACACAAAGTTTCATTCTGGTTGCTTAAACATTAAGCGGCAAATATTCTAGTTAATTTTTTTCCCTTAAATTTATCGAAATTCATGACTTCTTCTTCACTTATGGGGAGAGGAAATGAAATGGATGAATATTTTTACTTCAAATAATGAGTAAATCAATATTTATCCAATTTTTCATATCGAAATTTACAAAATATTCTCACATTGCAGATAAAGTACAGGTTAAGAATTCTTTAAAATTCCTAAACGAGAATTAAATCTGAAGGCATAGAACTCGTAAATTGATTTGCTTTAGGAAAAAGAATAGCTGTGGTGTTTCTTAGCTTATGAATTACTCATCTACCAAAAATTCACACTAATCTGTAAAAGATAATTCTGAAGATATTAAATTTGTTTTGAAAGAAATATTTTAATTTCCTTTCGTTTGAAAAAATATAATAAATTACAATCCATTTTAACAACGTGAAACATTTAAGCCTAGAATTCAGTAATGCGCAATAATTTGTATGTTATTTAAACGGAACTGAATTGAATATTATATAATAATAAAACACTCGAGGCCCAAGGGAAAGAACGCCTTCGTGGAGTACTTTCTAATCGTTATTTGAAATGAAAAAATGTGTGTGTGTGTCTGATTGTAGCAAAACTTCCAGAGCTATCTGCCTAAGGGAAGGAATGCGTTCGTGGAGGACTTTCTAAGGGAAACTGGCTCGTATACACATTACACATGGGGAAAACCACGAAAACGCCCATGCAGCCAGCCCGTTCGCGGGATTCGAACCTCGGACCGAACTACCAGTGTCCAGCGACTTTACCGCTTGGCCGCTAGTGGGCCGTTATTTGAAATTAAACTTTAAAATTTACACTTTTGCTTTTAATTTATTTAAATTTTTATTCTACTTTTACTTTGCACAGCGTTCAGTACGTGAAATCATCACTAATAATAATAATATAATAATGATAATAAAAATGACATCATACAACTAAAAGTATATACTACTTCGTAAATTTCGATAAATTAATTACTGAAAATATTAAGCATATCAATGGCAGCGTTGGACCTAATAGTTTTAAGTTGCATTTCAACATCTGAAAGAACACGAATTACAATACAATTTTCTCTACACAGACGAATGGAAAAGAATTCTCCCACTTTTATTGCAATATTTCAATAATTTTCGCAATTAAAATTTAGTTAAAACGTTTCAGTGGAAAATGATGCGATTTTCACTCATAAAATCCCCTTTAGCATTATTCTCTTTCATTCTGGCACCACTGCGTAGCTAAGACATAAATAGGTTCCGTTAATATATGTTCCCCCATATTACATGTATTTTTCATATTTTTGTCATTTATAAATTAATGTTTAAGATAAAAATGATACGGCTTAATTTATAAGCAATGTAAAAACTGAAATCTGAGGTAATTAATTTCTGAGACAGAAATAGTTGTTTTAAGACGTAAATAAAAAAGATAACAATAATCAAAAATATTAATGCTCCTAAAATATATCGTGATTTTTGCTTTCCTAACTGATTTTTGCTTTTTGATCCACCTGGGGTAAAAAAAAAAAATCTATTTTCATTAAATGATGTTTTTCGCTTTTCTCTAAGAAGTGCGCAAAACTTGTTTCGTACAACTTTATTTTTAATAGATATGAAGAAACTTTATACTTGTTTCCAAACAAGTATTTATTTATGCTAATTTTATGCGATAGAGTACTCATCTTCAAATATGCGTTAGTGTCAATAAGTTTAACTACAAATTATTAAACATTTCTGGGAACTTGAAACTTGGAAGGTTTAATTTTAAAATTTCCATTTCACATATTACACAGTTATCTTCAAAGATCTTTGGATACAGGTCAATAAAATTTGTTTATTATTTCATCCTAAACATGTGGAAGAATTTCCTAAAATTATTCGAATATCCATAATTTTTACTGTTAAATATTTAATAATTATACATTAACGTAAGTATATTGAAACACTCAATCGATTTCGAGGGCAGCTAAAGGTCCCTCCTCATCAGAAGAAAGAAATACATAGTAAGAAGAAAAATAAAGGGGAAGGAGTTTCAGAAACAAGTGATCCTTATCAGCACTGCACGTGGTTATAACCGGATTTTTAATCAGAGTTACACTGGCCGCCTACTTTTACTGAGCCAGGCTACCTGATCAAACATGTAACACAAAGGACAAGAAAAATTAGCGAAGTTAAAAATAGGGAGCAAGGGGGAACTGCACCTTCACGCTCAAAATCTGAACTTCGAGTAATAATAATTACTTCAATATGCTTACGCTAAATACAAGGTTGTTTTTGCGATTTTGATTGTCACATTAGCGTGTTTCTCTTCTTGTCTAATTATACATTAACTGAAATACTTTTATAGTACAGAGGAAATGCTAAAAGATATTGCAGGTCATGTATTATTTGCCATTGGAATATGACAATAATAATAGTAGAATTTGACTGAAAAAAAAAAAAAAAAAAAAAAAAAAAAAGGAGGTTTCAGCTTTTTAGAATGGAAAGTGGACATCTTTACAGTAAAATCTTAGATGAAAGTTTTACTGTGACTCAACTTGGGAAGACACTGGAAATTTATGGTGGAGGCGGGGTCCCTTTCTTTGCTAAACAGCTGCATTGAAGTGTGAAATGCTATCTTCAGTATACTTGTAATTGGCTGATGACTCAGAACAGTAAACTGAACTTGCTCGTACTCTAATGACATTTCTCTAGTCTACATCACTACATCGAGAGCACAAAGAAGTTTTTCTTTAAAATTAAATTTGAAAGGGATCTCAAATATAATTCTTCATTATAAAGGTAAGTTATTGATTTGTAATATTACATAAACTAAATTCTTATAATTTCAAACTTACTAAAAATTCAATTTAACTAAACTTTTAATCCATTTATCCAAAAATTCAAACTTATCACCATTAACAATGCAAATGTCTTCTAATATTAATAACGTATTGTTATATTAACATGAAATATTTTTATGATAAATATAAAATATAAATATATGTTTCCATACATTAAGAAACATAATGACAGGCTAACAATAAAAAACAATTTTTTTTAAAGTTGTCCTGCGCTATAGCTGCAGGATTGAAGTAAAATAAAGTTAAAGCATCTAAATTTAAAATTAAATTGGAATCAAAGGAAAGCAATTCCTTGACGCTATAAATAATTGCAACCGTTTGCATTCACCTTAGCACTCACAGTTTGCATTAATCTATTACAGAATTGCTAATTCAGAAGTCAAACAACAAAAATCAGCGTTAATTTACAAAATTTTCACAGGACTAGTTTCGATGGTTTTACCGAACCATCATCTTCAGCTTTAAAACCGAAGTTAACTTCAGTACTACAGTTTACCGTAAAACTTCATCGGTTTGCCTTCCACCACACTTTAAATCATGTCATCCGACTAAACAAAAGTTAGCTTCATTTTATTCCTATGTTTTCCGTGCTCTTCAAGTTTGCTCCTCCAAACTAGCCCTTGATGAAGAACTAAATTATTTAAAAGCAATAGCTATTGACAGGGGCTTTTCACCCAACATTATTAATCAAGCAGTTAAAAAATTCTCATCTCAACACACTAAAAGCCACACTCTTATTTTAGGAGATTATAAAAATTCTGTTGTCATTCCCTTCTTTCCATCAATTAGCTATAAAGTTGCACATATTTTGCAGAAATTTAACTTTCCGGTTGTTTACTCTCCCATCAATAAAATTCCAACTTCTATACTCAAGGACCCCATTCCGGATATGAATTCCTGGGGTATTTATAGGATTCCTTGCCAGTGCGGTTTAATTTACATTGGCCAAACTAAGAGAGCCTTAAAATTTCGCGTCAAAGAACATGAGGCATATGTTAGAAAAAAGGAAACACAGAAGTCTTCTGTTGCTCAACATTGTTGGTCCGAAAATCACACTTTCAATTTTTCTGCTGCCAAAATTATTCAAAAAACATCTTCCATTGGAGAACTGGATTTTCTAGAGGCATTTCACATTCATAAAAATCTTTCTGTTCTAGTTAACGATCCTAATTCCAATCCAAATTTGCCTTCGGCTTTTAGAGAAATTATGTTTTAGTTCTGGTTTCGCCAACAGATGGCGCCACTTGCTTTTTCTTATCTTATCTAAACATTATTTCTTTCTTGTTCATTTGCGGTTTTACAGCTGAAGATGATGGTTCGGTAAAACCATCGAAACTAGTCCTGTGAAAATTTTGTAAATTAACGCTGATTTTTGTTGTTTGACTTCTGAATTAGTATTTATTCGGCGTGTTATTGTGTCTTAATTACAGAATTGCTGTTACAGATAATGAATCTTTGATTTTCTGTTACTTAAAAATTCTGTCGATTTCTGTTCTACGTACGTAACAGGCCCACCAGCGGTCGAGCGGTAAAGTCTCTGTACACTGGTAGTTCAGTTCGAATTCTGCGAAAGGGCGCTGGCTGCATGAGCGCTTTTGTGGTTTTTCCCATGTGTTACGTGTATACGAGCCAGTTCTCCTTAAAACGTCCTCCACGAAGGCATCTCTCCTCTTAGGCAGATAGCCCTAGTGTGCTTTGTCGTAATCTCAATAAATCAAACCAAACCATCTATGTATTTAATCGACACATTATGCTGTTTCCTGTTAAAGACACCATTTGTTACATCTCATTGTTGATGTCTCACTAGTTCATGGAAAATTGACGTTTTAATAAATACTATCGTATGCAATAATACATGCAACCATAGCTTTAGTAATTTAAACGTTATTATGTATCTTTCCTTTCAGCGAAAACTGCCAAACAAATCTAGGCTTTATCATGAAAAATAACTACGACTTCGCATATAATAAATATGTTACTCCAATTCATATTGGAATTTAACGAGTAATATTTTAAATCGTTTTGCAGCTCTTGCTATATAAGGCTTTTGTTAGATTGTCGAAGTCGTTGAATGCTATTGAAAACATCCTTCTCTGGGATATTTCTTCCATGTTAATACTGCCGCCGGCCTGACCCACCGGTGGGTCATACTTGTCTGTTCCGTGGGGAGGCATGACTCACCTATGGGTCACGCTTGTATATCAAAAAACACTAAAATACGCTTGCATATCAAAAAGTAGAATTGTTATATTTTTTTTATAAAATATATAATTTTATAATATAATGTAACAATTTAATTTTATAATTTTAATTTATATTTTTATAATTTTAATTTTATGATTTTTATTTTTAAATTTTTAATTTTATAATTTGACGCTGAGCCGGAGCACCAGCGGCCGAGCGGTAAAGTCGCTGAACACTGATAGTTCAGTCCAAGGTTCGAATCCCGCAAACGGTCTGGCTGCATGGGCGTTTTCGTGGTTTTTCCCCATGTGTGACGTGTATACAAGTCAGTTGCCCTTAGAAAGTCGTCCACGAAGGCATCCTTTCCGTTAGGCAAGATAGCCTTAGTGTGCTTAATTAACCCTAGTGCGTAATTAAATACACCACTACCTTGACGCTGCTCCGCTACATGAAACGGACCGCAAATTCAAGCGCCGCCTCACGAAAAGAACAATGAATATCCGCGCCGCCGTCAACGTGTTAAAGTTTATCACACCAAACTATTAAAGACCTTTGATTACATTACTCTAGGATTTCACGTCCTACTAAAGGGAAAAGTTTGTTTGCTTGTCAATTTAACACTAACGAATGGATATTTCTGTTAGTGAAATGTAAAGAAATGCTTTAAAATTAATAATCTGTTTAACACATATACATTTTTGATCTCTTATTACAGTAAATGCTTTCCCAAATTAATTGTGTAGAGCCTAGGTTTGATTTGCTGTTTATACGCTATAAATGGGAAGCATTCTTAAGTCTTAAGAGTAGAACAAAATAATTGTCTAAAATTATTTTTCTACTTTACTACATAGTTTCGCATTGATTTTTAATTTTTTTACATAAATCAAATATTTCGTGAAGTGCAAAAATATTCAGTTTACGGGAAATGCAAAAACTCATTGGGGGTAGATCTTAGAAATTGGTTCATTGGGAGATTCTTAGGTGCTCAACGTTTCTTTAAGTGTTGGCCTGCGGCAGAGAAAAACAAACTATGAGAGGCTCCGAATCTCCTTCACGTTTTTAGATGTCCACCAGCTACCGAGCACCATAACAGTATGAACAATAAATTTGAAAAATATTTCTTCTCTTAAATTTCACATGCTTTCAGCTAAGAAATAATTGTATGCGCAAATGAACACGTTACGGGGAAGGTGGAACATGCTGGTGTACAGAAATAATTATTATTTTACTTGTAACGGTATGAAATGTAAATAAGTTAAAAGTGACTCACAAATATTTTAATAAATATTTAAATGTTCACTTTGCGTGTTACTGTATTACTGTATTATTGTTATTTGCGTGTTACTGTTGGCCTTTTGTGGTAACAGTTCTCGCATTGGATTTCTCTTTAGAATCTATCGGATGAATAAAAGTCTATCTTTTCTTTCAAGAGAAAATTAGTTTTACTACTGGAGATGAAAAATAAAGGACTTGATGGTTAATATTTTAGTATTATTTTTAGCTCAATAAATACCGTTATGGTATTTATCTCTATCTTATTACGTTGTCTCAGCTAAGAACCGACATACAAGAAGCAGCGCTCGTTACATACAAGATATTGGCGAGTTTCCACGGCTATCACTTTCGAAATAATATACTTAACTTGAGATATAATTTCCTTTGTTAGCCCAAACAGCCGGTAGCCCAGAAGGGCTATTAGCCTCAAAACGTCATTTTGTGGCGTTTCACTCTAAATGGGGAATATCGTTTTAAACGCTTCCAGGTGTTATCGCCCTGTATTATATTTAAAGAAAATAAATAATGAAGAATCTGCATGAATGTATGTACCTAGAACCATCAAATTTTGAATAACTTAGTTCTCCGCCCGAACATGCACATGCCCGAATTTTTAATTTCGAATTCGGTTTATTATTTATTTCATATTTCGTAAACGTTTAGCGAATTTTTGATTAACGAACTCAATGATTTCAAAGCGAGCAGTGTACAGGGAAAAAACATTTACCTCCAGCATGCAAGACTGTCTATAGGAAATTCCAAAGATATGCTGTTTTAAAATATTTTATGAAATTGCTGTTGAATTGAGTTTTATGTGGTTTAATTGCGAAGAACATGATATTTAATAAATAAAGGTAACACACAAAACGTTAAAAAAGGTGTCTTTGGGCGTAATATTTGGAATTTTTATATTTTACCAAATACTGTATTTTTATGTTGCATGTTTTTTTATGTTAAATATTGTTTATTACATTTTTATTTTATTTTTAACTAGAACAAGCTAGTGAATTTTTTAATGCATGCTAATGGTGAAAATTGCCAGGGCGTTATTTTTCGTTAGTAGGTATCAGGTCTTGAGATTGTTAGTTTCTTTAGATGACTTTTTTCATTAACTTTGTTAATTTTCTGTGAGAACAACTCATTGTCATTTATTCGTATTAATAGCAAACTTTACATTTTACCGAGTATTGAATATGGATATATAATTCTCGAGTAAATACCGAGTTAGCATTTCGAAGTCTAAATCACGGAAATATAAAGCGCTATTTAATGTTAAATTTGAGAAAAAAGATCATTTTTTTTTTATTTGCTTGAGCCAAAAATTCGCATCTGAGCAACACCTGAACTGGCCTGAGTTATATTGCGACGACATCCGGCTCTTGAGCCGCTCATCAACAGTCGTGAGTTAAAGTCACTGAATACTGCTAGTTAGGTCCGAGGTTCGAATCCCGCGAACGGGACGCATATTTCACAAGTGCACATCAGTGTAGCCACTGAGGGAGGGGTTTCGAAAATGAACCAATGGGCTGCTCTTGTGACGCTAAATCTTCGTGCATTTGAGCGGATGTTGTTTACATTTTAACTTGCATTTGTTTCGCAGTTATAAATATATGGCGTAATAGTAGAAAATCTCGTAGTGCTTTCGTTTTCTGAATTTGATTAATCGCTGACATTTCACTTTCGCGATTTTTATCACGCATTAATATTAGGATTGATGTTCACGGCATATTATGTGGATTAAGAGAATTCAAGTGTATATTTTTTTTAATTGAGCTTAGAATAGCTGAGTGTTACAATGAAGCTAGTGTTTTCTTATTTCAGAGCTTGCATTTCTTTTATTTTTAAAGTGTAAGATTCAGAATACATATGATCTGATTATATCCATTGTTATCATTAAAACTTATATGTGAATAAATTGAATATATTTGTTGTGAATACGATAAATTCACTCTGTTTGATAAGTATTTCTTGTGTAGACAGTACGTTTAAGAGTGAGAATTCATTAAATGTGAAATTTAACGCACTAAATCTATACGAATGCAAATTAGTAAAGTTCACTTTGAATAAAATTCTGCATTGGCTATTATTATAGAACATCTTTTTCATATAGACTGACATAAAAAGTGCTGACTTCTATTTACATAATTGCTGTAAATATTTTTTCTCATACGCATAGTTTTATGAAAAGATTGCATTTGAGCTCAGATGTTTATCATGGATTTCTTTCTTCCTCTTATTTACCACTTATTAAGTAATATTTCACATCGATATTTTTGCGAAGTATGCAGCATGTGTTTGTATTTATTTCAACCAGGTAGTGAAATCTTCATAATTTCCCATATTTGATCTAACTTCGCAATGAAATGTTTCAGAAGCAATCGACGAATCTTTAATTATTTTGTACAGAAAATTGCGTGGCAGAGTATTTTCAACCATCTTGCTTAATTCTTAAAGGACGCAATGTGACATGACAGAAATATTGCTGGATGCTTATTGGTCCATCTTAGAAGCCACTCCCTCGGTGGCTACACAGATGTGCACTTGTGAAATATGCGAACGGGACATTAACGTTTTCGTAGTTTTCCCATATATAACGGGCACACGAGTGCGTTTCCCTTAGAAAGTCTTCTAGGAAAGCTTCCTTCCCCTTAGGCAGATAGCCGTCGACTACCTTACCGTTATCAGATAAATCAAACCCTGCTTTTGCATATTATTTAAGGTAATATTTTTGCATTAAAATATCGTGCGGCTAATTCTTACGCAATAAACTATTTCCTCGATCATGACTTGTGTGCATTGATTGCAAACAGGTAACAACAGCCACTTTTCTGTACGCTTAAATTAACGTAATTTATTTTTCGATATCTAAAAAATCAAGTTAACAGAACGAAACAATCAAGTTGATAAAATTACTCATCCATCCATTACGAAACTATAATACAAAGAATAAAACGGTTTAAATATTGTTAAAATTATTACAGTTAGCGAAAGAATCTGCAAAACATAGAATTGTGCTCACTTACAAGTGCGATCTTAAGACTGGTGGCACTTTGAATTCAATAGCAATTAGATTTTGCGACAAGCACACTTATTTTAGATTTGCAGTCAGTTTTCTGAAACCCTGTCCGATCGACAACTTAAAAGTGTAAGTGACGGCTGTTTTAAAAGTACAAAAACATTGCTGCTATTCCAACAAAGATCTTATTTTCACTTTGTAAGGATCTTAAGTTTTACTAACGTTTATTTTATTTTAAATCTTTACTATCACTTCTTATTTTCTACTTCCGGCCAGAATTATAAGCGTGAAGGAGTTTATGCAAAGTTGTCTGGCGAACGCCAAGTATTTAAGTGTGGCCTTTTTGCCAAGCAGAAGAGAGGAAGCCGTGAGTTCGAAGCAGGCCGCTTACCTTAGAAGTTACGCAGTTGCTACTTTGCCTTCCAGGCCAGAGGTTTTAATCCTCTTGATAAATTAAACGTATTGTAGTGTTCACAGTCTCTGTGCTACATACGCTTTCTGTTATTATAAGGCCAATCTTATTCTAAAGTTAAATTAGAGTTTAGTTTTATTTTGATATCTTTTAAGTTAGACCCCGAGTGGAGGGTCATTGTATTCCGAAGTACGGAAGTCATTGTATATAAAGAAAAAATAAAGGGTTTTGTATACCCTTCGTCTGTATCCTGTCTACTTACTACAATTAGTGAACATAGCTTTAGTAAGCTCTCTGTTCTAGTCAGGTCATTGAATGTTTCCGAAGAAGGTTAGAAGAAACATTGAACCTGATAACTTTAACGAGTACCTAGTAAGTAATATGCAGATTATCGAGGTAATTTGAGAAATGAAACAATTTCCGCACTTATGATGTAACATATATACAGTTAATATCGCATGCGTGTGAAATCTCTGAGCTTTACGAAAAAGTAACAGCGCGGTAGTTTTTTATAAGATATGTTGCAGATTCTCAAAACGCTTTGTATCGAAAAGCCAGTACAACAAAATACGAAGGTAATGCTTAAAAGCTCAGCGTCAAAAGCTAAAAAAGAAATGCTTTCGAAAGGGAGAACAAATACATGAATTTCATGATAGACAACCCGAAATATTTTACAATCTTCGAAACGTAAATCAGAAAAATGAATCGTCAATTTTTGGATAAAGCATAATAATTAGGTATCGGCATTGATTTTTCCAATTTAAAATTAAGGGTTGTTTCGATTAATTTTACGATATTTTCAATTAAATGTCATCACTGTAAGAACAAGGACCGTTTGAAAAGTTCGCATACAACAGTGCAGTTTGTTGCTGTTGTGTCATGACTTATCTCACTTATCTGAGAGTAACATCAGAACAAGCTCACGAAATTCATCGTGGCAAGTAGTACAAGATAAAGCCTCTGTCATTGTCTGTGTGCCTTGGGGGAGCACCGTAAAGGTGACAGTATGACTTCGCTCAGTTCCGCCCCAATTTTCATAGAGAGCACCCGTGAGGGGGATGGGT
The DNA here is from genome assembly GCF_044657685.1 of Stegodyphus dumicola. Lineage (NCBI taxonomy): Eukaryota > Metazoa > Arthropoda > Arachnida > Araneae > Eresidae > Stegodyphus > Stegodyphus dumicola. Next base: position 2,866,046 of record NC_140770.1, read on the forward strand.
CCGAGAGTCTCCCACTACTCTTTCCATGGAGGTAGGAAGTAAGAAGGAGACGCCCTAAACAAGTTTCTCTGTACCCTGCTCTGAAGCACCGGCGATCCCTACGTGGTGACCAAAACATTGGGTCATTTACCATTGAGTTCTATGGGATTTGACGCGTTCGGGTGTAAATATTTTGTAATTACGTCGCAAATATACATATAAATGTATATATTTTCTTTTTCTACAACACTTCAGAGTCCTAAGTATGTGAAAACAACATATTTTTAAACAACATTTCATTCTGAACGGAATTAAATGCTATACTTTTCACAGGACAGTTTTCTCAGAATGGTTTAATTTGAATGAAATATTTTCACAAGTTTTCGTTAATTACATTAGAAAAAAAAATTAAGGTGATTCGATTTTATTCGGTTAAGGTACAAAAATTAAGATCAAAGTTTATTGTATTATTAATATTAAAATTATGCATTATTTCTTTTCTATTTATAGAGCTTCTTCCTAAAATACTTTCTTAAATATGACATGATTTCTTGGCTTCTTTTAAATCGAAAAATGTAAATCAATTTATAATTAATGCTCTATTCGGTTCATTTTAAATTAGAGAATTATTAGGAATTAGCGAAATACTTATTTAAAGGAATATGTATTATATACTTAATACATAATCCAAAACTCTTTATTACGTTCTTAAGTGCGCATCTTATAGCATTTGCTTTACAATACCTTTTAACAGATTGCTTTCCAATACGAACAATTCTTGCTTAAATAGTTTTATAACGTATTTGTCAACAGGATTTCAATTTATGTTTACAATTCAATATTAGGCCCACCAGCGGCCGAGCGGTAACGTCGCTGAACACTGGTAGTTCGGTCCGAGGTTCGAATCCCGCGAACGGGCTGGCTGCATGGGTGTTTTCGTGGTTTTCCCCATGTGTAACGTGCATACGAGCCAGTTTCCCTTAGAAAGTCCTCCACGAAGGCATCCCTCCTCTTAGGCAGATAGCCCTCGAGGCTTTGCCATAATCACACACACCACCACACCAATTCAATATTAAAGTTATTATATATTTAGATAACATTTATAATCATTATAAATTAGATACATTTAATCATTAGATTTCTTCACAGTACTTTCACAGTTGTTTATAAGTGAATAAATTCTTCATTTCAAATACATTTATAAATAATTTAATGAATATTTAAGTATTTCGTCAAAGGCAGATACATGCTTTTTGCAAGCACATGCATAAATACCCGTACATATTTCCTATTTATCATTTCCGGCATGTGAATATCTTTAATTTCTGTGCATTCACTATATTTTTCGTGTAAAGTAATTTACACTAATTTAGCATACACCCGAAAGTTTTACATAAAAAATATATATGAATATAATTTGAATGAAAATTATAGGTATTATTTTTAATACCCACTCAAAGGTCGAGTTTTTCTTCAAAATTCCTCCACGATGGCATCTCTCTCTTTAGGCAGATAGCCCTTGCATGCGTTACTCTATTTAATAAAAACTTAATCTGACCTATGTGCCTAATTACAAATATTTTAACATACATAATTTTATATTTACATTTAGCCATCAAATTTCAAACTTTTCAAATCTTCTAAATAATCAATAAATAAATTTTGGCAGATAATTAAAATTTATCAATTCAAATAAATTTTGGCAGATCTCTTTTAGCAATTTTCTTAAAATCTATATTTTTGTAGTGCAACTGCTTAGAATTTTATAAAACAAATTCATAATCAAAATCGCTGTTGTTAGTTATCGAAAAATAACCTAGATGTGATTTTTGCGTAAATGTCAGTAAACTATACAAATTGCTATTATCCATCACACTATGAATGTTTCTTTTATGCGAGAGTGTCCCTTTTCCGATTTCTATGGAACTGTCGTGTGTCGAAATACTATCAGAATCTTGTTAAGCGAGCTTCTGAATGTAAACAAAGAACACCCCGTCTGGTGACCCAAGCTTCAAAGAAGTGCTTCACTTCTAGCGCGGAATGGCCCCTCCTCCCTTTCCTACCTCCATGACTCTTTCCCTACCACCAACCTTTCGAGAGGATCCTCTCCATGCATTTAGAGTGTCCCCATGCCCCAAACGTATTGTACATTTGCCACAAAGGTACAACCTCCATGCTTGTCTGGGATTGATCCCGGGGCACTTCAGTATCGCAATAGGCTCCCCTAACCACTTTACCGTCTGGACGGCACATTGCAGAGGACACTAAACACTTGGACGAATTACGAGTTCGACTGCATAACATTTTGTTCACATTTGAAGAAAACACAAAAGTCAGCTAACTTTAGTGTTACCATGGAAACCGATTACGAAGAAATATAAACATTCGATTTAGAATTATTAAAATTGGTAAATAACTTTAGGAATATACATCATACAAGTAAACATGGCGAATATTTTAACAGTTATTAATAAACATCATAAAAAGCCGCTTCTTTCCAGAATAAATTGAGTTAACAAATTTAATACAGCGAATTTTAAGGACAGTAATAGTAGAAAGGATATCTGTTACGGTAACTTATAAACAAAACGTGCTAAAATGAGAAATTGGATCGCGTATCACAAAACAGCAGTTTTTCCATGAAACTGCACTTTTGGAAATTATATGTACTGTGGCGATATTGCTGTAAATGGATTAGGAACATGTTAAATTTTTGTTTGAAAAAGTGGATTTTTTTAGTATTCTATACGTAATATTGGGAGGACAATTCTTAACCGCCTCACCGTACCAACAATACGGCTGATCTATTTGCAAAATGAAGCTGTACGGCGGTATAAAAAAAGGAAAAAGTAGTAAAAATGAATTAAACGTTGAAGCAGAAGTCTTTGCAACCGCAACCTATTGCCAATACGAAATTTGGTTTTATTTTTGGTTCTTCATTTAAAGACAAGACTGCATTAAACTCGTTGTTTGATGCTATTAAAGTCTGAATGAATTCAAACAGTAGTGGCTTAGTTTCAAAAGGCAGAGTTGTAAGTAGTAATTGTGAATCTTCCTACGTGACGAACATATGCTAATACTTGAGAATTTTTTTATATGATGATCATGAAAGGATATTGCGAGTATCTTGAAGACTGTCTTTGTCATGATTAAAGAAAAGAAATAGAAGATTTAAAATTGAACTATATACTTCGTTAAAAAAAGTAAGTATAATCATGAATTGCAAAAATAAAACCACGAATGGCGAACTCAATTTTATGTATGTTTCATGTTTGCAATTTCATGTTCTAGTCACGCTTTTACTCATTAGTGGGATAATTAAACCGAACGCAATCACCAAGCGGAATAAAGTAACGTGCATTGTCGTTGTATGTCAAAAGATTTCCGCCGAAAAAATAATTCTGCAACTTATTCAAATTCGAAACCGGAAGGGTTTAATAAGTTGCAGAATTATTTTTTCGGCGGAAATCTTTTGGCTATTGCTTTTAGCACTGAATGAAAACCGTATTCGCCGTAACCATGTACACGTCGACTTATTTTTACTTAAAAAAACATCCCAGAATTGCACAAAAATGGCATTGCGCACACTCCTGACTTTATCCATGTACACTGCTATTTTCTCATAAATTACAAAAATTTGCACGAAAAAGCAGGAAAATTTTGTGAATCTCCACATGCTCGTTTTACAAAAGTACGTATAACACGTAGGGTTGCCGTAAGTAGGGTCTCCAAATTTGGCAATTTATGCGAATTTTGGCCTGGTTGCGTTAATACGTAAGTACCAGATTGGGTATCCAATTATTTTAAAAATATTATTATCAAACGGCCACATTATACAAAAAACATACGATAGGCAAATGTGTAATAAAAAATTTATGTAATAATATATAATTTATAAACTTTTTCAAACAATTTTAAAACTCTGAATACATCAAAATATCATCAAACACAAAATAAAAAATTCGTAAACACTAATGATGTCCACGCCCTACACATCAACTCACAATAATGACCCTTACGTTGCTAGTGTTAAACTGAAACTTTTACTCGCGTTTGGATTGTTAGTACGTTTGTTCTAATTTATTTGAGTCAGCAGTTCATTTTCCTAATTATCTTGGCGAAAATTCATCGCCATCTTTCTGATTTTATTGCAGTTGTGTGAAAAAATCACAAAGTACCAAATTGAATTTTAATTTTTATACATTTCTCAAAGGGTGAATAACATGCAGTCTGTTCCAGTATCGAGCGAACGAGCGGTAGAGTTGCTGAATATGATTCGGTTCGAGGATCGAATCCTGCGAAAGGGCTTGCAACGTCAAGCGCCGAAGGGAGTTGTGTATTATTAGACGCCTACTGCGTTGGTGCGCGATTTCTGCGTTCTGCTGAGTAGAGAGGTTCTTAGGATGGACGCTGAGAGTCAGTTAGCAGACGCAGATGATCTTCTGGCTTTACTTCGCGGTGTTATTCTGGTTTCGGCCAACGGCCTAAACCGTTATGGACACCTAGGATTTTAATAGGTATTTACCCGCCTCCTACTTCTAACGGACTTAAAATAGGCCAGGGTCTTTCTCTGCCTAACGAATATTCAACTAACGATTTTGTGAAGGACTACTTCATTTACTGAAGATCAGACCTGATGTAGTGAAAAGCACTTACCAAGAACTATCCTATTTACCATCGGTTACTGGACCTGACATTTATACTGATCAGTATATGCCTGAAATCCAAATGCTAAGCAAGCAGTTTGAGGTTTCAGAAGGTAAGTGCAAATTTTACCTGGTCAGATTATTCAAATTTTGTTGAAAGTAATGACAAATGTAATGATGGTACAGTCAACGCAAGTTCAGAGTCCAATTCTATTGCACTTATTGTTAGTAGTGATAGGGATTCTAAAAGTAAATGAAAAAGTTGTACTTGTGAATAATAATATGCCTGACAATGGCAAAAATTTTTTTTAAATCTAGCAAAACTGCCAAGGCATTTAAGCATAACCTCCTTGATTTATCTAATTGATATGATGTTCTCAAGTGTTGTTAGTTCTCGTATTCTTGCAAATAATACGAGTTACTGTAATACTGATGATAATGTTAACGGTAATGTGTGTAAATTGAACGGTAATGGGCAGCAGCAGGCATCAGTTCAAATTGCTATCCCAGTTATGATTAGGCCAACCGAAAATGTAAAATTTCCTGATTTTCTTTGATATTTTGTGGCTAAATTACTAGAGGCTAAATATTTACGCAAATTAAGCGGCGAATTCCCTAAGGTACTCTCCACGAAACAATCACAGAATCGTTAGTAGGTATTTTTTTTTCGAAAATGCAATAGATCACTTTGTTATTAGTTTTAGGCACGAAAGACGAGTACAAATCTTGTTAAGAAACTTATCCTCAAATATGTACACGGCTGAAATCAAGTGTTTAAGTACTGGTGCTTCGTAAACTCTGCGGAGTTTGTTTTGAACTTCAGCCGCATTTTTGCATTCTGTTTGAAGACATCTTGTAACAGAGAATTTATTGAGCACTTTGGCTCACGATGACGACTTTACACCCATTTATGATAATAGAAGTTGGTGGAATAGAAACCTTCACGCAACTAGTGTATCCGGAGTAGTTGTGTGGAGTCTATCCAATGTGTTCGTGTGGAAATGGTTTATTCCACCCTATTTCAACACAAATAGCATATATTATATCTTCTTCACAAATAGTATAATTTTCACAAATAGTATAAATTTAATTTTTAATCTTATCATTCTGGGATTTTAAGAATTACAGTGTTCTATTACAGTTTTGGGCTGATCTTTACAATATGGTAACTGGTAGTTTGGCGACATTTTGTTGGCGATAAAGGTTACTACCTGGGACTTTGGTAATAATGTGAGCAGTACTCATTTCCGATTACGCATTATTTTGTGTGAGGGAAATGAGAGATCATGTGATATGTCATGTGATATTAATGGACGAATTACGGTTCTTTAATCGGAAAAGGGGGGAAATCGGGAAAAATCTGGAAATTTTGTATTTGCCTTTATTCTGTGTTGTGTGAAACAGTGTTCGTTAATTTTTGGATCCCATGGCCCTAACTAAAGTGAATTCGAAATGGGTATTTAGTGGGATTGAAAGGGGTAGTAATAAGTGTTTCTTTAAGGTTGTGCGAGATAGAAGTAAAGATGTTTTATTAAGTTATTTATTTTACCTGGTACCTTGGTGTGAACTATAAGTATGATTTTAAAGATCCTGAAACAGAAATAAGAAAAGTTTATCGGACACGTAATCAATATTCTGAAAAAGAATAGGTAAGTTAGTATTTTTAATTATTTGAGGATATTATTTTTATGCATTGTTCTAAATGTAAGTAAATGTGGAAGTAAAGTAATTTGCGTAAACGTGCATGGAAATAATTTAAATATTTGACACTAAGTATTTGTAACCATTTGTAATGAAGTAAAGGTATGAATTAGTTAGTGACGTTTGTAATATAATAGATAATGTAGAGGTAAAAGTTTTTGGATATTTTATTTATTTTATACGGGGAAATGTTCATATTTGGAAAGGGTATGTACTTTTTCGTAATCAGGTAATTTCATATATGTTCTTTTTACCGGGTTTAAAGATTCAGAAAATTGTTATGCATTTTCGTGAAATTTTTCTAATTTATGAGAAAAAAGCAGTGTGCATAAATATAGTGAAGAGTGTGCGCAATGCCATTTTTGTGCAATTCTGGGATGTTTTTTTAAGTAAAAATAAGTCGACGTGTACATGGTTTAGTGATATTTTAATTAAATGATAGTTATTTTGTGAATTTTATGTTTGTAGGAATTTGGTATACGTTTAAGTTGAAGTAAACGTGCATGGAAATAATTAAAATATTTGACACTAAGTATTTGTAATGCTTGCGGTATGAATTCGTTGGTGACGTGTATAATATAATAGATGATTTAGAGGTAAATGTTTTTGGATATTTTATTTATTTTATATGTGGAAATGTTCATATTTGGAAAGGGTATAAACTTTTTCGCGATCAGGTAATTTCATATATGTTCTTTTTACCGGGTTTAAAGATTCAGAAAATTGTCATGTATTTTCGTGAAATTTTTCTAATTTATGAGAAAAAAGCAGTGTACATGGATATAGTGAAGAGTGTGCGCAATGCCATTTTTGTGTAATTCTGGGATGTTTATTTAAGTAAAAATAAGTCGGCGTGTACATGGTTTATGTGTATGTGTTATTTTGAAAAACGCGTAAGGAGTATGGTATTGTGCACTTTTCCCCAATTTTGCAGTCAATATTTGTCATGATTAAGCAGTTTTGTTAGATACAATTTCGGTTTAATCCTATTATACGGTGCACACGGGATTTGGCTACTTTTGGCGACTTTATGATGAGCAGTAAAAACGGGACATATACGATGAATAGTTAACGGGTCATTCAAAGAAAATATACAGTTAAACATAGTATATGCTATGTATATAGTATATATACTATGTGTGTATATACATGTACTATGTGTGTATATACATATACTATGTGTGTATAGTATATATATATAGACGTTATTTGGATCATTTTTGGTGTTGGCGATAATTTTCAAAGTCGCGCCAAGGCTGCACCGTATACTAGGATTTTACCAAAATTTCTAGCATAAGTGTAATTCGGCTAGTAGATTGTTGGAAGAAGTGTTCAGTAGATAAAAAGAAAAGAAACATGTCTTTACTTCTTGAAGACAAAATGGCGGCGGGAAAAAAAAATAGAGGGTTGCTGTAGGAGAGTTGGTCGCCAAATTTTCGCCAAAAAAACGCCAAGTTACCATAATGTAAAGATCAACCTAGTTTTGTACTCGGCGGCGATGCTGCCATTATTTACAATACAATAATTAATAAATAGAAATCTCCAGGCATGGCCTTTTATTCTTTGTGACATTGAATTAAGATAAGAGGAAGATTTAAAAGTATTTGTCTATGTTGTTAAACATAATCAAATTTTAATAACAATAAATCTTTTTTAAATTTTCGCTTCATTTTTTCAATATAGTTTTAGGCATTCTGTAATCTACTGATGGCATATTTTTAATATTACCATTTAACTTCGAATTTTTTAATCTTAATCATTTTAAGGGAGAGTTTTTAATATCTGTTACCTTATCCTGAGATAAAACAGCACGTGATGAAAACAATTTATTTTCACCTTTCTGGAAATTAAAATCCAAAACTGTAAAGGATTTGCTGTTCACTTATAATGAATTTAAATCTATAATAATAAAAGCAAGTGTAATGTGTCTGTCTGTCTGTCTGACCGAGCTCTCCAGCCAAATCTATCGCACGCAGGGACCTGGAATTTTTTATACCGAAGCACAAAGGGGCTGGCCACCAGACCTCGAAGCCCGATTTTCGATTTTTGAATTAGAAAAATTTTTAAAAAATTATTTATAATTAATTAATCACGGTTTTTTTGACTCACTGATATTATTATTTGTTTTCAAATAACGTTCGGTTGTAACAATTGATTTCTTTATTCTAGCGTTAGTTTGCTGTTTTGACGATACATTAAATCGATTAATTACAATTCATTTCTTTTTTGTAGCTTGTGGGGGGGGAGAGAGAGAGACAGTCTACATGTCCTACACTACTATTCCTGCGCTATTCACTTATCTGCATTTTCTAAATGCACGGGCAACGCCGGGCGGGTACACCTAGTATTTCATAAAAATAGTTACCGAGTTTAAAATAGGATGCAGATCATATGAACGTAAAGTACATGAAGCGGTTTCGTTCTTATTAAAATAAATTATATCATAGTAATTAAAACATGAAAATATAACTGTACTAATAATGCGAAGTTGTCATCGACAGGAATGAACGATTATTAAAATTCTATTCCTGGTATTTCGAGAATTTAATGACTGCATCATTCATAAATGAGAATTAGTAAATGACATATTAATTATTAATCATTTGTGAATGACATGCAAAAGAATTAGGCTATTAATTATTAATCATTTGTGAGTGACATGCAAAAGAATTAGGCTATTAATTATTAATCATTTGTGAATGACATGCAAAAGAATTAGGCTATTAATTATTAATCATTTGTGAATGATATGCAAAAGAATTAGGCTCTACTCTTATATGCCTAATAGTACCAAATGTGACGATATGTGTTCTGCGCTGGTTTTTGGCGCGATTGCGTGTTGTATGGCAACCTTCTTGACGTTGAATACTCTTCGGTTGAATGGTTCGTGTCGTGCGTGTTTTGAAATGGCCTATGTTGCAATGAGAGAAGTGTTTGCAAGAGGGTCTGGGAGATTATTTAGAGGTATGGAAACGCTGATGCAGTGTATTAAAGAGTGGATTAAGCCTTGTACAACTATTTTTTCGGATGGCTGGAAATCTTACAAGGATTTAGGAAAAGAAGGTTTTGAACATTTATTTGTGAACCATAGTATGAATTTATTGGATTCTGGCTGATATATAAATATGATAGTGACTACGTGGCAGCATGAAATTGGTCTCTCTGCTGTTCGTAAAAGCGTTCATTCATGGTAAGTGCATTTTATTTTATTCTTGTTCGTATTTTGCAGAATGTTATGTTCATTGTTTTTTAGTATGAATTTCTGTCGTTATTGTTGTTTCTTTAACTGTTTAAACTTTATTTTAGTTTATTATGTTGATTAGTGCCTAGATTGTGCAAGTCTTAGATTTTTTTTAAAGTTGAAACAGAACGCTATGTACATGGTATTATTTGAAATTTATTGTTATGTTAATTTATTAAAGCGTTCTGTGCGTAGTTCGCTGATTCTTTCGCGGCCTAGGTTGTGCCATTCGTAGATGTTTTATTGAGTTAAAACATATCACTGTGTACATGGATTCTTGTCAAATATTTTTTGGTTAGAAACGACCAAAACAAAAAGTTTTTGCTATCTAAATTTTTTGTTTTGTTTCGGATTTTTAGCTTAATTTGTGAGTTCAAAACGTGTTTTTTGCATGTGCGACTTGAGGGAGCATGTAAGAGTAGTTCTAAAAATTAATAGTTATTGTTCTTACCCCAAAGAACGTATGATTTTGAAAAATATACATTCTATAAATTTTATAGAATAGTGCATCATGTAAAAGGATGTAACAAAGATGGTTTTAGGAAAACTTTGAAATTTTTAGTAAAGTTGTTTGTTTTTGTTCTACATTTAACTGATATTTAATATTCTTTGCTAATATATAGCCATTCCTTGATGGCCCACTAGCGGTAAAGTCGCTGAACACGGGTAGTTAAGTTCGAGGAATGAATCCCGCGAATGATCTAGCTGCGTGGGTGTTTTCATGTTTTTCTCCAAGAGTAACCTGTATATGAGGTAGTTTCCCTTAGAAAGTCCTCCACGAGGGCATCCCTCCTCTTAGGCAGATAGCCCTCGAGGCACTGCCGTAATCACATAAAACAACCAACCAAAGCATTCCTTCATTCAAATTAGTTTCTAATGCAAGAAAAGAAAGGAGATCTTATTAATTGGCGTTATTTGTTATCTTGAATATTGTATTCGAGATTTTGGTATTTCAACGTTCTTAATGGACCTAACAACTTAAATTCAATTAAAACTTAAATTAAACAATTGTAACTTAAATTACAATTGTAACTCTATAATTATAAAGTTGAAAAATGAGTTATGTTTAAATTAGAATTATTTTAATAATATACGATTTCTTCAAAAACACTTGTAATTTTGTACAGTTTTCCTCAAATCATGCCAAATAATTTAACGAAGAAATATCGCAGAAATGACTTAATTAGACGAAAAAGCTAAGTGGTAAATTAAAATTTTAGCTCTCCGGAGCTTAGGAGAATTGTAAGATAGTATTTAAAAACACGTGATTTACTTAAATTTTGTCTACAAAAATATTTTGAATAACATTTTCCAGAATGAAATACGTATACATTTAATGCCTTAAAAGAGCGGTTGCAAACATTCTATTCTAGCTCCCATTTTTAAAGGGGAGTTAGTTGTAAAAAGATTACAAGCGGATTGAGGTTTTCTACGACAAGGTCTACTCTATATTCAGGTTTTCAATATAGAGTAGGACGTTGTTCTACACTACATTGTTCTACCTAACTCTATATTGTTCTACCTTGTTCCACTCTATATTGGTTTACCTTGTTCTACTCTATATTATTCTACCTAACTAGATAACTTAACTCTGTATTGTTCTGTCTTGATTTATCGAATAGATGTGATGTTCTTAGCCCTAGAATATTAACCCTTAAATTTACTCACTATGTATTTAAAAAACATAATTCTTGTGTATAAGCATACATTTAAATTCTACTCAAAACCTATGTATTAAACACATCTTTGTAATAAAATTTAGTAAGATAAGCATACTTAATGAGTGAAAGAAATAATGAGGAAAATTGCACTATTCTGCTGACCTTTGCCACATATTGAATTACGGCATTACGGCAATTAGTAGTATATTTTCTTTTAAAATATTAACAAGGAAGAACAATATTTTTTAGGTCCTTTTCGAGCGCATTTCATTTTTGTGTGAGTAAAATGGGATGATCTTTACAATATGGTAACTGGTAGTTTGGCGACATTTTGGAGGCGATAAAGGTTACTACCTGGCACTTTGGTAATAATGTGAGCAGTACTCAGTTCCGATTACGCATTATTTTGTGTGAGGGAAATGAGAGATCATGGGATATGTCATGTGATATTAATGGACGAATTACGGTTCTTGAATCGGAAAAGGGGGGAAACCGGGAACAAATCTGGAAATTTTGTATTTGCCTTTATTCTGTGTTGTGTGAAACAGTGTTCGTTAATTTTTGGATCCCATGGCCCTAACTAAAGAAAAGTTTATCGGACACGTAATCAAGATTCTGAAGAAGATTAGGTAAGTTAGTATTTTTAATTATTTGAGGATATTATTTTTATGCATTGTTCTAAATGTAAGGTGGAAAGGAATTTTGTATTATTGGGAAAATTGTTATTAGCAATGATTTAGTTTAAAGTAATTAGGATTGTAAGGTAATTTTTATTAATTTAATGTATGTGCTTATTTATCTTTTAAGTAGTGTTTTTGAATTTAATTATATTTTAATGAAATGATAGTTATTTTGTGAATTTTATGTTTGTAGGAATTTGGTATACGTTTAAGTTGAAATAAACGTGCATGGAAATAATTTAAATATTTGATATTAAGTATTTGTAATGCTTGAGGTATGAATTCGTTGGTGACGTGTATAATGTAATAGATGATTTAGAGGTAAACGTTTTTGGATATTTTATTTATTTTATATGTGGAAAAGTTCATTACTTTTTCGCGATCAGGTAATTTCATATAAGTTCTTTTTACCGGGTTTAAAGATTGAGAAAATTGTCATGTATTTTCGTGAAATTTTTCTAATTTATGAGAAAAAAGCAGTGTACATGGATATAGTGAAGAGTGTGCGCAATGCCATTTTTGTGCAATTCTGGGATGTTTTTTTAAGTAAAAATAAGTCGCCGTGTACATGGTTTATGTGTATGTGTTATTTTGAAAAACGCGTAAGGAGTATGGTATTGTGCACTTTTTCCCAATTTTGCAGTGAATATTTGTCATGATTAAGCAGTTTTGTTTGATAAAATTTCTAGCATAAGTGTAATTCGGCTACTAGATTGTTGGAAGAAGTGTTCAGTAGATAAAAAGAAAAGAAACATGTCTTTACTTCGTGAAGACAAAATGGCGGCGGGGAAAAAAAATAGAGGGTTGCTGTAGGAGAGTTGGTCGCCAAATTTTCGCCAAAAAAACGCCAAGTTACCATAATGTAAAGATCAACCGTAAAATGTATAGAGATTATTATTCTAGGGTTAACAGTGTTATCACTTCTCATATTCTTGCAAATGAGCCTTTGCCTAGTATCTACACGTTACACATGGGGAAAACCATGAATACGCACATGCAGGCAGCCCGTTCGTCGGGATTCGAACCCACAACAAAATATTAAAATAATTTCTATTTGTTAAAGTTGTCAAATCCCGGAGAATTTTTTTAATTAAACATTACAAATCAGTTGACAGAATATAGAAATAAAAGCATATTGTTCTATTTAAAATAAGTGCTCCGAAACAATAATGATGAGTTGGAAGCCAAAAATCGGTACTTTTCCTTTTCGCCGGCGCAAATCTCGTCAAGCAGACTTTATTGGTGACAACATACAGTATACACATAAAAAATATTAAAAAAATTTTAGTTCTAAGAAATCTTTTTTTGAAGGCATAAACATTTTAATATCGCTTAAAACTTTATAAAAAGCCAATAAATAAAGACAATCAATTTGTAAAAAGACGTTAATTTAAGAATTTACTATGCTTTCATGGTTCAACATCCTAATTCGCCGGTTCATATCACGTGACCCCAAGCGATCTCATCTCACGTAAACTACTCTAGAAAATTCTAATGCTCTCAGTAATTAAGTTAAATCTTAATTTAAGTTAAATCTTAATTTGGAACACAAGTTTAAATGCAAGAAATATTTCAATGCGTACGAATAGCTTACTCAGAAATTATGTAAAACTGCCGTGCTTTACTTCACTAATGCATTCTTATTAGAATTGATGAATTTAACCCTTGACTTTCCTTTATCTATATTTTCGGCTTCGGGTAAGCATCCTAATTGACTTAATTACCGAAAATGGCTTTAGACATAAAACTGAACTATCTGATAAAAATTCTATGTAATTATATGCCAGTATTGAAAGTAACAATCAATCTGATAAGAAAAAGCTGCGACTTGTTTTGAAAATGAGGCGTAAAAGGTTACCAGCGAGAATATTCCGTTTGGCATCGGTCGTATCATTATTGGCGACTTTATCGCTTGCGCCGGCAAAACGGAAAATTACCCAAAAATCTTCAAAAATTGGTGATTTAGGATTTTTTCGTTCTCAAACTCTTTAACACGTTTAGCTTTCTAAAAGTACCATAGTTTAATCTCTATGAAAATTTGAACTGTAAAAAAATCGTGTTTCAATTTGTCATCAAATGCTTTGATAAAGGAGGATGTTTCACATAAAAACGAGTTTTTCTCCAAACTATTTTTTATACTTGATGTACCTTTTCTCAGGAACTGCTGTTACAGGCATGTAAAATTTTTATGGCTTATTTATTGTGTTTCCTAATATTTACTGAAATGAGCTCTTTGTGATGAACTAAGAGAAAAATTTCACATTTTTTTTTTTTTTTTTTTTTTTTTTTTTTTGTGAGAAAAGTGCTAAATTTTACTAAGCCTAATGCAATATTCTATATATTACTCTAAAGTTCAAAATGTTTCAAATGCTCATTTCAGTATAATGTGTACTTTAATTACACAGAAGATTTTGAGAAAAGGTACATATAAATGGCCATTTTGGAGTAGTTTAAGGAATTTCAACTCCTTAAACTACTTCAACATATTAAGAAAGTCTTCTAGCCAAGGGACGTAGTACATTTGGATCTAAATATTTTTCTATAATAATTGAGACCTTGGAATATATTTTAAACATTTATGTCTTTCAATTCTATTTACTTCTCCCAGCATTAAAGAAATTATTTGTGATGGTGATTTCGTTTTGAATTCACAGTTAGCCAGTAAATCTCCGATTACCAGGCCAATTTGAAGCCAGGTCCAACAAGAGATTTTCAGGTTCGAAGCAAATGAAAAGGACAAATACATTCGCAGAATATAGTCATCCTTTCCTGCGACATGCTTTTGTTAATGACATGCCGGACAACATTAATTTATCAATTGTCCTTTTTGATAGCAGTTAGCTAGTAAACTGTGTGCGTTGATCTTTTTACATAGCTTATCAGAAATGTAATAACTATACTAAGTATCTAGGACTTGAATTTTTATGCGTCTTCTGATTATTAAATGCTTTCTGCATATATTATATTCTCGAGGCAATTAATTATCTTGTGTAACACTTCGCTTCATTTGTGACATGTTTGAGATATTTCCGAAATCTTACATTCTTAAGGTAAGTTATGAAATATATGACGTTCACGTGGATATGAGTGTCTCGGCATATCTCTATATGAGAAAAGCTTTCTCATAATAATGGAAATCTTTTGTCGTAATTGAAGAATTTTTAGTAGACATTTAATGTACTTAAGTGTAATTTGTGTGCTTGCTTTGCAATGTAACTCTTTTGTGAACTGACTTGAAAATCAAATACTGTGGGTCCCAAATGACAGTATGCTATTTTTGCCAATTTTCTCGCATGCAATATAAATAGGAAGTTCTTTATAGAAAATTTTCTTCGAAAGCGTTCTTGTTCTTAGGCAGCTTTTATTCGTGTGTTTCGTCATAATCAATGTAATTCTCTTCGACCAGTGGGCGAGTGGTTAAAATTCCTGGACACTGGCAGTCCGGTCCGAGTTCGAAACCTCCATGAACGAACCTGTTGTTGAGGGGTGTTTTCATGTTTTTCACCATGCTTAGCATAGATTTTAGCCCGTTTTGCTTGAAATTTTCTGTGAATGCATCCTTCCCCTTAGGCAAGTAACGTTTGTGGGCTTTGCAATATTCAAATAAAAAATACATTTCTAGATATTAAAAGAAAGGTTGGTTTGGTTTATGTGATTACGGCAAACCCTCGGAATATCTGCCTAAAGGCCTTTGCCCGAAGACTTTCGAAGGGAAACTGTTTCGTATACACATTACGCATGGACAAAACCACGAAAACGCCCCATGCAGCCAAGCCCGCTCATGGGATTCGAACTTGGGAGCGAACTACCAGTGTTCAATGACTTTACAGTTTAGCCGGTGTTAGGCTATTAAAGGAAAGAGTCCAGTTTGCGTTTTTCCATATTTTTGCTTGCGAAAGTGCCCGAGCAATTTCCATTTTTTTTTAGTGTAATGCTCTCAGGCGTAAAAGTACGTTTTAAAGACAATACAATGCTCCTTTAAGAGATATCTATAATCATTCAAAATATGGAGCGTCGTTATTTATTACCTTCTAATGCGGTTGGTTCCTAGACCTTTTGACTCGCAGAAACGTTTGTAGAATCAGCATCTCTACCGGGGAGTCCCTTAGGCACGTCCTTTAGGTTCCAAGTTAAGGATGTTTAACAATTACATTCCATGGTTAGATTAGATGCTTTGAATATGGAAAAGAATAGGAAGGCTACCTGCATATTACCTGGGTAGGTAAAAGGTACAGTTGGTAAGGGAATATAAAGATATCTTTGACGTTCAGTGTACTCGAAAAGAAATTATACTTTATAGTTTTTAACTTTACTCTAATATCTCAATTTTTACGCAACGTCATATTGTTAAAATTTAGCCGTACATAAAGTTTCATCCAAAGTTCAATGAAACGCGCCAGTTTACCGTTTCAACAAATATTTTACACAACTTCTAAGAGCATAATAAATGTTGTTACAATAAATTCGGTTGCTACAATTATATGCAGTTCAATGGATACACTTGGTCGCTTGTTACCTGTCATTTAAAATTTCTTTTACCCTTTATAGAAGGCAATTTGCATTTTGATTTCATTATTATGAAACTGCTGTGCACTGTAATCCTAAGTTAAGAGATAACGTAATGTTTAATGAGACATAGGCGGTCGCTATTTTGTGCCCATGTCAACGACCCCACACAAACCTACTTCAGCGTGCAGCAAGAAGAACACATGGTGGCATTTCACTCAGATTTCCATTTTCACAGTGGCTTCACATATTAGTACATAGCATCTGCTTTTAAGAAGTCGCGATTTTATATCAATTAGTGTTTTAAATATCACCTTTATTAATAAACACTTTCTAGTTTCACAACTAAACTAAAAAAAAATCAAACTCCCCGAAAACTTCAACAATCGTTAAGAAATCGCAATATTATTGCTCAGAACGTTCAAATCGACAAGTCACCTGCATTGAAATGAACTACGCTACGAGAAGCTTTGAGCGGATTCCAAGAACTCTCGAAGGATCGAGAATGAGTGAGAACTTCTCAAATGGGCAGTAATTAGTGAGGGCCAAGCATAGTCTGCTACAGGAGAAGTGAAATTCAACTTGGTGATTTTCCACCTTTAAAACATAATTTATAAATTTCTGCTTTTCATTCTTCTTTTTGATGCTTATTCTTCATTTCATTCAACTTTTATTTATTTTCTTAAATCGAAAAATTAGCTCCGTTGGATGTGAACGCGGAGCTTTAAGGACACAGATTGGGAATGTCTGTTCTAACCAATAGGTTTTTACAACTAGTAAAGCAATAATTTTGTCCTTATTTATGGCATATATTTTAGTCAAGACTAACCTAAGGTTGTTGTTTTGCCTAATTTTATTTTTACTTCGGCATGTTCCTTCCCCGTCTTCAGTATTGATTTTTGCTTTGTTTTACAGTAATATATCTGTTGTAATACATCCATTTCTCAGAGTCTCACAATTTCCTGTAGGAAAGATTTACTGTGTAATTTACTGTAATATTCAGACGCCTTATGATGTACTCATACTTCTTCTTCGTCTAGATAAGTTCCTGTGACATTCTTTCTGAATCTTTCCCATAGAGTGTAAACAATTGAAATCGTGAATCCCATTTATTTCGCAAATTCCTTTTTAGTTAGAAATAAACCGCCATCTAGAATGCGCAAAAGCGGCCGAGCGGTAAAGTCGTTGAACACCGGTGGTTCGGTCCGAGGTTCGAATCCAGCGAACGGGCCTTCTTCATTGGCGTTGTCGTGGTTTTCCCCATGAATAAAAGTGTATAATACGAGCCAGTTTACCTTAGGAAGTCCTCCATGAAGGTATCCCTTCCCTTAGGGCATAAAGTCGTAATTAAATAAATCAAACCAGCCATCTAGGAATACTAACAGATTCGTATGTGTAACCTTCACATGCATGTTTGTGTATCCTTCATCACTAACTTCAAAATCACTAAATTCAAACCTTCGATATGAAAACTGATTCTAGCTGTCTTATATACTTTCGTCCTCAAGAACACAGGAAATAGAACGACTAAACTACATTTATGACCTTTTGCCTTGAGCAAAGTAAGGAATGAAGTAATAAATAAATTCTTTGTAACTCGCTGTCCTTCATCTATTGACGTTAATAAAAGTTTCAGAATTCGATCAACTTTTCTAGAATTTTGTTTTGACGATGGATCGATGATTGCCATATAGCACGAAGACATGGAAACATAAGATTTGTACGCTAGTGGCATACTTCGCATAAAAATATTTTAAAACCTTTAGTTTAGATACAGATGTAAGTGGAATTTAGTGGAAACACCAGAATTTTACATCGGACTGTACAGGTATAATCACACTGCACTAACTGTGCAATTTCAGCCAAAGTTTATAGAGAACACCTCGCGGAACGGTTCTTGGGTGTTTCGCCCCTCTTACTGTTCTATCAGAACCCTTAAAAGGATTTTCGTTCCGCTAGTATTTTGAGTGTCTCTATGTCGCAAAGATACTATACACATTTAAATATTCATACGTTCTCCAGAATTCGAACACTGGCATATCGGTACCGTAGTCAGCGTCTTTAATCATTATACCGATCAGAGTATGCCTATGCATTTTATATTTTGCTCGTAACATGGACAGCGCATGACTTCCTTGTATGGCCTATTAAATTATGTACATCTTTTTTAAAAATTAAGTACTATTAAATTATGTACAATAGCCGTGACAGAATCTTGGACTATTACACTAAGTTTCAAAAAGAAAGTAATGTAGCCTTCACATCGAATCTTATTATGGAACTTATTTCCGCACATAAATTTCAATGTATTTGTATTACTCTAGAGGGATCCTTCATAAACTGATTTTAATTAAGGTATACATCTGCGTTGAAATGGCGAATTTTGGCGAAAAGTAACAACAGAATGACTGTATTTGAGAGAGCACTTTTTTAAATTTTCAGGAAGCTTTATATCTGTATGTTAACTTCAAGAAAAGTTATTACAGATTTGTTAAGCAGGTAGACCGAAAGTACATGTGTACGTTTGTGTGATTTTGAGTTCCGAAAGTAAATTTTAATCGTTCGATTGAATTAGAGGAGTGCATTGAATGATTATATATGTCTTTACGTGTTTTAAATTGGACATTTCGCTACTTTCTCCGAGACTCGAACCTGGAACCATCAGCATTCAAGACAACGCTACTAACTTCTATTCTGTTTGGGTGGTTTGCGTTCGCTTGATTCCGCGTTCAGCTTGAAAATATTGGATCAAATATAGACACAGGAACATCATCCGCATTTCCCGCAAGAAATTACTCATAATTAGTCTTAGTAAAGTTTTACGCACATGTAACA
This sequence comes from Stegodyphus dumicola, assembly GCF_044657685.1. Taxonomy (NCBI): domain Eukaryota; kingdom Metazoa; phylum Arthropoda; class Arachnida; order Araneae; family Eresidae; genus Stegodyphus; species Stegodyphus dumicola. The sequence continues at coordinate 2,885,295 of NC_140770.1, forward strand.
TTGTAAGTACCTAACAATTAATATAATAATATAACATTTAACCATATCGTAATTATGGATTATTAATATGAAACATTGGCTAAAATGAGAGTAAAAGAATGTTCTCGTAAAATTGCTACATTGCTAAAATCAAATCTTTATGCATCTATTTTTAATTGAAATTTTAAAAAAGGCGTTTATTACAAAATAATAGTATTCATCCCATACTCGTATGAACAGCTTTACGTTATCTGAGAGCCCAAGCTTAATATTGACAGCAATTTAAATTCCAAAGAAAATCTCAGATGGATTTGCTTTTAGAATTTTTTTAAAGTTTGTACTCTATTTTATGTGACGTGATGCGAGTGTCGTATTCATTGCAGAAAGCAATTCCAAAACACTGCGATCGTCACGATCGATTATTTCAGTTACGAAGAGTTGTTTTATTTTCGAAACATTAGAGGTTGGGTATATTCGTTCTAAAGGTCTTTCTATAAACAACGACGACGGAAATGTAGTAATCTATTTACATTCTTTTTCTTTAATTTTCAAGGAGCCTGTGAAGTAAATGTTGCCTCTGAGTATCCTGTTGTTCCTGAAATTCTACGTTGTCTTTATCAAGCCTCTAAGACCACAGAAAAGCAAGTCTAATAAATTGTATTTATTCGTTCTAATGAAGTTTATATTTGAGTAGCTCTGGAAAGTAACGACTTAACAATATACCCAAACAATTAAGGTCAAACAAATTGTTGCTTTTTAAAAAGTATAATTTTTTTTTTCTTAAGCTGTATTTATAAACATATAAATGTACCAAGTATACTCTAAACATACTAAACAACCATAATATAAACAGTATAATAAGCGTACAAATTATACTGAAAATCTGGAGATGTTTAGGTCAAGCATTACAGCTTCCTTGGATAACTGAAGAGTCGGCGAGCAATCGAGCGGTTACTGAAGTCGTTGACCAGAGCTGGATTACATGCGAGGAGTATTTTCGCGTTTTTCTCCGTGTAACGGCGATGTGAGCCAGTTTTCCTTGGAAAGTCTTTCATAAAGACATCTTTTCTTTTAGGCAGATGGCCCTTGGGTGCTTTATCATAAACAGAATCAAAGGTTGAAAATTGGGTATGAGTTGTAAGTGTAGCCAACAACGCCCCGAAATGACATATTTAACGTTTATTTTTGAAATCACTGAAGGATGTTGGTATGTATCTAGGTAACTGTCGGTTCTTGACCTACACATCTTGTTTAAAGTGCAATAATTTTAAATAATAAACTTTCAAGTATATAAAAGTGGCTGCTAGAAATCTTCTGAAAGTGAACTTCGAAAAGAATTGTTACTTAACGATTTTTTTTTCGTTGCTTAGAAATGAGATGGATTTCATTCCTTATTTTTATTCAGATCTTTTCAAAGTATTATGTTTGTATAAGACTCTTTAGTGAGATGGTAAAACAAAAAAGGAAGATAGTACGAATTCTTTCATTTGTGGGAAATAATTTTGTGAATTGTCATACAAAATTTTCGAAACTTGACAATGAAAACTATTTTAAAACGATTACACATCGAAAACTGTGCATTTAAAAATATGAAAAGAAGCAAATTTCGAATTCCATTCATAGTAATCCAAACATAAAATAGCTGACGTTTCTTTGAAGTGAGAGTTTTTGCAAATAAACGAAGGTCAAGAAGCCTAGAAACCCAAGCATTCTCATACTGTCATAAGCCTAAATGGATATTTTGACATTTGAAGAAATCTTATTTAAGCATCGCAGTTCTATTACATTTACAAACAATAGGTGATAAAAAGGGAAACATTTTAAATTATTTTTTACTATTCGCAATTAAGACCAAATAAAATTTCTTATTAATTAAGGCGCTCATGTAATGTTCTAATGTTAGACAATTACAATCTTACTTTTTTTTTAAATTTACTTTATTTTTGAAAATAAAAGTTAAGTAACATAAAACATTCATGTTTGAACTTGTACTTTTGAAACAAAAATTACATGTTTATATTGTTAGCTAGTTATAATGAAATTAAAATGTTCTTAAGTACCATTATTAAACTCGGAAGTTTTCTGCTATGTAAGTAAATTTCTAAAGTAATATAAACTAATTTTCATAATTTAAGAAATTGAGATTTAACATTCTAGCAAGTACGACTGCCAGATTTTGATGTGTGTAACTTCTAATCATAATCTTTAATTTTTTTTAGTGTTTCGTTACCGGGACATTTCGTCGCGCCAATCGTTATGGTGATTTGTGGCGCCGGCTACTACATCGTTGGGTCTCATTTCGAATCCAGAGTAAGCATGCACGTTTGGATACCTAATTTAGATGTTCTTGATTTTTTATTTAAAAATGTTTTGAATTAGTATATCTTCGTAATTTTAAATTTGAGTTATTGTTAAATTAGTGTATTTTTAATAATTTTAAATTTGAACGCTTTTTGAATTTGTTACTGTTCGTAACTTTTAAGCACAACTGAGAGGAATAATTTTATTTCTGGCATAAAAACTTTACAGTTTGGGATTATAAATCATGAAAATAACTCAGAAGGCGACATATAGCGATAATCTTTTATCGTTAAGCTATCTGCATTTAGCGATTTCTCGCCTTTGATTCCTACATATTGGTATACTCTGCATTTTTGCTTTGAAAGGGATTGAATTATGTTGTTTTTTTGGTTGAGGGTTTTATGCCTTTAGTTAATCTGCATGCAGTAGTTGTAGAATTATCAACAAGTTAAAAGTGATGCCTAATGTAGCGGCTATTTTTCACATATGAAATTTAGTAGGATAGTAAATTAAGTCAACTGATCTATCAATTTCAGTGTCTTTTTGCCCAGAAGGTCAAAAGGTTAACTTTTAAATTGTTCGGGAACGCGCAAAATTTTGTCTAGACGTTAGCTAGACGAGCTCCTTGTTTTTGAGCAGAAATCTAGTTTTAATTGCAGAATTTTTTTTAAAACTGTATTTAGTGTTTTAGCTTTTTCTGTACTTTGCAATTTTTAAGAAGATGTTTTAAGTTTTCTATATTTTTCCCTTGCCGCCAAATGAGAACTGAATGGATTGAATGAGAAGTCTGTCTCTAATGAAACTTGAGGAAATAAGCTTAAATGAAATTGTGTATAATTTTACAGATCGTATAAGGAAGTCGTATGGTTATCCCCATCGGATTTTTTGAAATTGGTACTTACTTAATGTTTGTTAAAACTGATTTTGGTTCTTGCTTTGATATTTATCAGCATTATTGCTAATCATTGTTGGTTAAATTATAAAACACGTTTAATCTAAATCCAAATAAATTTTTATGTACTTTTAGAGTTGAAAAGGATGAGGGAATGATCTTCTAGCACAGTAGTGAAAAGGGTGCGGGGAGCAAAACTGCTATAGGTTAGGATAAGGACACGCTTGAGAATGCAGTACGTACAAATTCTCATTAAAATCAGTACGTACAAAATATCATTAAAATCTTTCTATTTGTTTTGGGGATAATAATCTCCCTAATGTGAAAATTCTGTAAACATTGAATTCAGTGGAGTTAGCAGAACATGTATTATCGTTTCTCTTCATATCTACTTGATCAGTAAATTTTAAAGTAGCACAAATGTAAGCAAATTTCAATATCTAAAACATAATAAAATACTGCTGCAAATTTGAGTTTGAAGAATGCTAATATAACCAAGTCCTTAATATAAACAGTAAAGCATAGGAAAATCGTTCTTGCAAAAAGGCTTTTAGATGGCAGTGCAGAGTTTGCTTGCGTAGTAGCTCCAAAGTGATTTTTGAGGGATTGTTGTGGAGGGGGGGCTGGATAATAGACGGGTCAGCGTTACTACGTTTTAGAGGACGAACAGGGGAGTTAGGCAGGGGTGCGAATAAATTATGAATGCATTAGATAGCAATGATTACTTAATATAATTAGAACAATTACAACTATTGGAACAATACAATTAGAACAATTAGAACTGACTAAAAAGATGAGATGCACATCCGAATAAAAGTATTAAGGAGGCTTACCTTGCTATTATTGCAGCTCTTCGACACGTTATATCCTGGAAATATTAACGTTTATATCCTGGAAATACGCCCTTTTCGACACTTAATAATAAACACGATATATTATCGCACACGATGATCCTGCAACATTCAAACTTGTACCAGAGGCAGGCGAAAGGTACCAGCTATCCAATAGTATGTCGATTGTGGCCGGATGGACAGATAGAGCCGAGGTATCCTTTAATAAAATAACGCTACTAAACTGTACTTCGCTGATAATAGCACTCCCTTGCTCTGTTATCCATAGCGATCGTTTAGAGAATGGAGAAGAATCTTCAAAACATCATTACTCTGTATCCGTTGGACAAAATAACATGAAACCAACATCAAGTTTGAGCTTTCGGCAGTTCCTTTCCGCTGACATAAGAAAAGAGAGCTTTTCTAGGGAAGGCACCAATTATTTTTCAGTCATGGACAGAGTGAAATGAAATTAGAAAATAGCTGAAATACCGATAGCGAAGTAGATGACTGGAAGTGGCGGATTACCCCATCAGCGGCCGAGTCGCAAAGTCGCTGAACACTGGTAGTTCAGCATGGGTCCGGGAGAAAAGGCTATGGACGGCACTATGGACGTTTTGGTCATTTTATCCACGTAAAACGTGCACAGCAGACAATTTCCCTCAGAACTTCCTCCAAAGAAGTTCCTCTGAAAGGAGTTTCCTCAGAAAGTCCTACTCTCTCCTTCCCTCAGAAAATTCTCACCGAGTCTTTCGAGTCATTTCTTTTAGGCAGATAGCCCTAACGTAGTTTCCCACTGTCAAAACACTTCTCTAGAATCGGTATACGCAGAGGTTCAGTGACGGATAGACTGTCTTTGGCACTGGAGCTGGGACACTCGACAAACTTTATTAACACGTTGACTGCCGAGCGCATTTTACGTGGTTTGCCAATGACGTCAACTTAAAAATTTTTATTATGCGATGTATATTATGTTGAACTATTATCTACAGAAGATATTGTGAGTTATATAATCGTGCTTAACGCATTTTTCGTGAGACCATTATTGCGATTTATAATTTAGATTTTTATTTATTATTCTTCAAACTATTACAGTAACAATAATGGTACTACACTGACTACCAATAAGTATTTGGACACCTATGCAAATGACGATATCTGCGGTCCTACGGTACGTCACGGACTTTGCCAGTATATAACGTGTAGGAAACAGCATCGGCTTTAGTCGCATGCAAGATGCCTCGCAGTTCGGAGCTCTCTGATTTCGAGAAAGGTATAATTATCGGGTATCACAAATGTGGCCGATCCTTAAAGGACATATCTAGCGATCTGAAATACCCAAAATCGACAGTGACCCATGTGATTAAGAAGTGGAAGGTGAGCGGTGATTGTCGGATGTGCCCCGAGTCGGCAGACCAACGAAACTGGGAGATAGAGACCGACGAGTGCTGTCCAGAGGAGACCGACGAGTGCTGTCCAGAGAAATTCGGAAGAACCTCACCCAACCGATGGCCCTCATCCGCGAGGAGTTTCAACAGGCATTCGGGAGTATTGTTTCAATGAATACCATCCGTAAGGAAGCACATCTGCTTGGTTTTCATGGTCGTGCTGCTGCCCATAAGCCTTTGATCACAAAGTCCAACCGTGCTGCTCTGTTAATGTGGTGCAAAGCACATCGAAATTGGACCCTAGATCAGTGGAAACGGGTTCTTTGGAGTGACGAATCAAGGTTCATCCTTTACCGTTCGGATGGCAGGGTCTGGGTCTGGCGTCTACCTGGAAAACGTCTCCCGGCAGAATGCATTGAGCCAACAGTCAAGTTCGGCGGGCGGGGAATTATGGTCGGGGGGTGTTTCTCCTGGTATGGGCTGGGACCCTTGGTCCCCATTCATGGTAAGCTCAACCCCGATGCCTACTGCACTATTTTGGATGACAATGTGCTTCCTACTTTGTGGCAGTTTTACGTGTTGGACGCCTGTTACTTTCAGGACGACAATGCCAGTTGTCATGTTTCGACGTTAACCAAGGCTTGGTTTGGTGCCAATGGAGTTCATCGAATGGACTGGCCTGCCCAGAGTCCAGACCTGAACCCTATCGAGAACCTCTGGGACGAGTTGCATCGCCGAATTTGAAGGAACTTCTATGTCTTCTCCAAGCCGAGTTGAAGAAAATACCACTAGCTGTCATACAAAGAATTGTGGAAAGTATGCCCCGGAGGGTCCACGCTGTAATTACCTCTCGTGGAGGCTCTAACAACAATTGATTTTGAATAAAGTTAGTTTTTCTTTTCTATCACATGTGTCCATTATTGGTAGTCAGTGTATTTACTCTGTATTTTACTATTGGTTGCGTCGCCGGTCACCGGTGGCACGCACGGCGCTGTAGCCAGGTCAAGTGCCGTTCAACGGTGGACCCCCACGGCAGTCAACGTTTTAAAATAAAGCAGATGGCGGAATTGGATTTTATATGGTGAATTTGAAGCTAGTTCTCATGGTGAACTGGAAGCGTTTCACATGGACTTACAACAAACACTCTGACTGTCGTAAATGTCCTTCTCGAGATCCGTCATAGCCCCACCTGGGGATGAATGTTTAAGACCGTTCAATACTGGCAGTTCGACCTGATTTGCGTTCGATCCCACGAAAAACGGGCTAGCTGCGGGGTTGGTTTTAATTGTTTTTCTCTTATGAGCCACGTTGTTTCAGAATGTCCTCTACGATGACATCGATCCTTTCAGGTCGATAGTTTTCGTGTCTCTGCCATACTCAAATAATCTAACTTGACCCAACCTAAGCAGTAGTAACGTGACAGTTCTACGCCAGGATTTCAAACTCGCAGGCTGGTTCCGGATGAGCCCACCTAGAGAAATGCCGATCTAGAGGCGTAGCGTAAGGAGGAATGTTCTATGATTTCTAATTTAGTTGATAAAATGGCCTCACAATTTGATGAGAGATTACCTTTTATTGATGATTCGGAGGTTAGTAACCTTTTTAAATCAAACTTTAGACATTCTATTTTTCTTCTTATTCTAGATTTTTTACTACGTATATAATGATTAATTCCTATGTACCTTTAACATCGCTTAGTTTCGAATTGAATGATAAATTTACAAGGCATTAAATTCTGATTTAAGTATTCAATTTTTAAGGTATATTTTAAGACTTTTAATTTTCTATATATTCTAAATTTTACCTTATTTAATAAATCTTTTGTTCATAATACCACATTAATTTCCGCCATCATAATCACATTAGGAATTTTTATTATTTATTCAATTTACATAGAATTTGTTTCATACTTGTTAACCAATATTCACAATGTTAAGTTATTTAATATATCTTACGAGAGTAATTACTAAAATACGCCTTCTTATTCATTATATAATTTAATTTTTAACTACTTTCACTTTCTGACCATATATATGTATGAACCTTTTTTTAATTTTAGATGCAATTTCCAACTTGTTTCAAACAGTTTAACCTTAATAATATTCTAATTACTTACATTAATACTTTCACATAAACTTCATTTAATTTTTGCAATATTTCCACCGATTTCTTCCTTTTAGTATCCAATATACTATTTTTAACTCATTTTTTATAATTTTCAATCCTAATAACACTTTTGATTTTACTTTTCTTACTATCCCTTAAATTTACATGTTTAAATTTCTTAAACATGCAGATAGTTTTCAATTAAGCATTTAAATTTCCGACTGTTAATTATTATTCATATGCAATTCATTGTGCAGCCCTTCATTAGTCTATAGTTTAACGTACTATTTTAATTTGCACATTCTACAATTTTTCGTTCTGTAGTAATCATACCATGAATAATTTTGCTATTTTACTTCATTATGTAAATGATATTAAGTAGATCTTTCTTAAACATGATTAGCATTTTTAAACTTTATCATTTCTTGCATATTCAGATAATTTCATATAATTTTTAATATCATTTATTGTTTGAATGAATTTTTTTAAGCTGTGCAATGTTACAAATTTTGACTTTTTGAACCTCGATTGCCTTTAAGCTATACCTTGGTATATTCTCAATTTTTTAGAACGAAATCTCAATTTTTATCAATAGTAAACACCTCTATCCGGAAGGCAGACGTGGCGTTAGAGAAAAGGGGCGTGAAAGCAACCGGAAGTGATGTACTGTGTTTGAATGACGGTATGTTTTTCAAAGTTTCATCATTTTGAGAAAACGATATGTTTTTCAGTTTTTATTTTTGTGGGAGCTATCTCTTGAACCACGTGTAATATAAATTAATATAATTTATTAATTTTTCGTCTTAATACATTTCCCAAGCTTACATTTTACTTTCAATTTTCACGAATTAATGTTTGCACATTTTTATTTTTACGAAATTAAATTTATTTTTTACATTTCATTTATTTTGAATTTTAAATATTTTTCCATTTTCCCTTTTTCACTTTAAATTAAATTTTTAATTTAAACTTTTTTTAATAAGGGTAATACAGTCAAAAGTCTTTAATCCGGACTCGTCGGGACTTCGGCGATTCCGGATTATCGATTTTTCCGGATTATAGATCATCAGTTTAAATCTGGTAAGATGGCATGCAGAAATTATAAAATTAAAAATATGAAACCGTAATTTATAAAATAATGAGCAATTATGATTTAAAGGGTATCAAAATTTACCAAAAAAGAAGCCTAATATTTATTTGTTTACTTTATTAAACATTTCTTTCAACGCGCGGATGCGTAAAGCATACCTTATGCATAGCCGAAATTAGAAAATTGCAACCAGAAAACTATTTGATTTGTATTCGTGGTATTTATAATGACGAGGAATTTGATTTAAATCATATCAAAGACGGAGTACATCGAAATTAAATACTACATTTAGTAAAGAATTATAAGCCGAATAAAATAAAAACATCTGCTCTGAAGATAACGATAGTGTTGACAAATCAACTTCCAGTTCACTGCGCGCCGCGACGTCTTCCCCCCCCCGCGCAGAGCAGCGTGAAATTGATAAACAGATTTCGGAACGGTTAGATAAACAAAGAATATGCCTTTATCCATTTTTTGTAGCAATTCGTTTTTTGTTTGATGGACATCGAAACATACTTTCGTTTTCTAGATCCTTTGGAAGCTCCAGCATCGGAAATTCTATTTGACATAATCAAAACTTCAAGCTTACTTTTAGAAAATTGCTCTTACAGTCTGCAAAAAATAATAAGCCGGATCCAATTCGAAGATTAAGGAACAACGCAATCATCAACATTAACTGAAATTGATAATTAGATAATTTTAGCTTATAGCGTCTGTTATACATTAAACGCGCACGCGAAAACGTATTCTGCACTTGCGCAGATGCATATGCGCAGTCGTAAATGTCTTGGGCGCACGAGTAAAACGCCTATGCGCATGCGTCAATGCGGCGCATGCGCAGAAAGATTTTAGCTTTGAGGTCCGGATTATAGATCATTCCGGATTATGGGTGTCCGAATTAACGACTTTTGACTGTATTTATTTTTCAAGTTGAGCATTTCTTTCGCGTTCTGTATTAAAAACATTTTTATATTTTCAATTTATTTTACAAAAGTATTATTTATTTTTATAAGTTTAATTTTTTTTCTCTTTTCTTTACAAAAATAAAAGTTTACATTTACTTTTTCAATCGAAAATAAATTTTAATTCCCTTTTCATTTTTTCCCAAACGAAATTTTTGAGTCCTTTAAAATATTTTCTGTTCCGATTTTTATTTTACACTTAATACTTTCCTTTTGTTTTAAATACTTATTTATGTTGCATTTCTATTACTCAAAAAGTACACATATATTTTTTTCGGTCTTCGAAACTTAAACTGGAATTTACATGCATATCATTTCACTCTGCACGCTTTCATGAATAATGTTATGTGCACCTTAAAATTAATTTAAACCAATAAGTACAGAATTCATTCTACATAGTTTAATTGGAATCCAAAACCAAAAAATTATAACTGTTACATTTTTATGCTAATAACACTTTATCAGAGATACTCAGAACTTTGTCTTCTAATGTATTGTACTAACTACTATTGACAGTAGTAACATTTTAAAACATTATACAGAACATAACGGATTCTCTTTTACTTTTATTCGAAAGGTTCATCAAACTCTGTGTAAAACAACAGAAAATCTCTTTTACACATATTACTTTCATTCAAAGGTTTCACCAAACAATGTTCGACAAATGTCAAATATTACTCTTTATATACTCCATTTACACAATTTTCCTTATATTTAACATTTTCCCTAATTTTAAACACCTTTATGTTACGTTTCTAATTCCACATTTCAAAAACAGACATACACAAGTTTCTTTTTTTTTTTTTTTTTTTTTTTTTTTTTTTTTTTGTAAGATCTACGATTTCAACTGAATCAAATCTTATGCAGTAATAATAAAATTTCTTGCCAAGTATTCTGAAATCAGCGCACGTGCATGCGAGAAAAATGATTCATTTTTAATTATTTTTATGCTTATACATACATTTACGCGAATATATTCAGAAAGCTCTTTTTTATTCAGCTGAGGGATTGATTTAAATATTTTACACTTATAATAGGTAGGACATATTTGAAAGAAGATAAGTGACATTTACGTTTTAATAGCTTTATGCTGATTTTTTTATGTCTCATTTTGTCACATACTTGGTCAGTCTACAGCAGAGGTTCTCAACCAGTGGTATGCGTACCACTGGACGTACGTAAGAAGAAAATAGGTGGTACACAAAGAAGCAAAGTATTTTTAACTATTTATTTCAAAAATTAAAACCCCAACATCCTGATTGAGTTTTTTCTCTAACACTCGTAAATTTTGTTTAAATAACATTTGTTAAATCTTTGAAACTCTTTACAAAACGTGATAGTATTTTATTGTGTATACATCTTACCTTAACCTACTACATGTATGTTAAAACTTTATTTCTATTTTAAGAAAAGTCCTCACAGATTCTTAACACGATGCCACCACTCTTAACCAAAAGATTATAGTCTCTAACCACTACTGTATTCAAACTTATCACACTCTTGACTTTCTTCACAAGCTACATGGAAACTGATTTACAGCGTGGACGTTATTTTTAACAATATCCACACTGTAGCGTATTATCTAAATTCGAATCATGGCCAGATCTATGATGGAGTCTTCAGAAAGAAGTCTGTAATACCGTAGAATTAATATTCACTTAAGAATTTAAAGCTTACTTCCTTTCACCCGAGGCGGAGAATTTTTGGTTCAAACAGTATCGTCATTATACACTCATGTCCATAAATTAAGGATAATCCGGAGTCACGCCGAAATCGAACTCTAAAATAAATATATCACCTGTTAAATCACTACACACATCTTCAAGATTCATATACAAATTTCAGGAAGTAACCAGATGACACCGATGGTACGTCACAATGACGAAAGTGTAAGAGAGTGATATATAAGGAATATAGGCAAAGAAGTCAAATTGTTCGCAGGCGCTTTATAAGCATTGCAGTGCAATAACCGAATAGTTATGACACAAAGGACGCATTTGGATGATTTTTTTACGTGGTAGAATTATCGGCCGTCTGGAATGTGGGCGTACCCAACTGGAAGTATCAGACGAACATGGAATTGTCCAGAGTGTCATCTCCAGGCTTTGGCAACGATTCCAAGATGATGGTAATGTGAGTAGACGTTACAGCACAGGTCGCCCTAGAGTTACAACGCCGAGAATGAGGACCGGTATTTGGTAGTTACTGCCAAAAGAAACAGGCGGAGCACAGCCTCAGACCTGTCTCGTGAGCTCTCTTCAGCCACTGGTACGGCAATTTCAAGACAGACCGTGTACAGACGCTTAGGGCAGATTGGTCTATATGCTCGTAGACCTGTCCGATGCGTTCCACTTACTGCAACTCACTGTCGCCTGCGGTTAGCCTGGAATTGAGAGCATGCATTGTGGACACCGCAACAGTGGGCTTGTGTGATGTTTTCCGACAAGTCCAGGTTTTGCTTTCAGTCTGATTCTCGCCGGACTTTCATATGGAGAGCTCCAGGTACCCGTTACCACCAAGAAAACATCATTGAACCACACCGTTACGGTGGTGCAGGAGTGCTCGTTTGGGGTAGAAATATTCTGGGTTCCAGAACTGACCTGCATGTTCAAATTGGAACCATGACAAGCCAAATCTATCGGGACGTCATCAAACATCGTAAGTGAATGCCTTCAATCGGAGGATATCACCCGTATGGACTGGCCAGCATTCTCACCGGATTTGAATCCAGTAGAGCATGTGTGGGGCATGCTTGGCTGACGAGTTGCAGCCCGTCAACCTCCTCCTATATGTCTACCGGAACTTCGGAGAGCATTGCTTTTTGAGTGGTGTAATATGCCCCATGATCAGATCGATAATTTAATACTCAGCATGCCTAGGCGTTGTACGGACGTAACATTGGTTTTTTGTAAATAGTTTTTTTTTTTTTTTTTTTTTTTTTTTTTTTTTTGTAATTTGCTCCAGGGAGAAAAAATCGCTAATTTGTTTAATAATATCAAACATATAGCATCTTATTTTGCTCTTTACCTTTTGTTTAATAAATAAGCTTTACAAATAAGTCAAATTTGTTTTGCTTCTAACTCTTCCTTTGCCTGATTTTGCATTATCCTTAATTTATGGACATGAGTGTATTTTATAAGACTCAAACCTTTCAAACACATTCATTCTAAATTTAAGCTAAAGATATTTATTTCAAATGGGCACTAATTTTATTTAATACTGATCTCGTATTATGGCTTTTGAGAATGTCATTTAATTTTTCATACTTAGCAATAACTTAGAATAACGTATTACAAGATATATTGACATTTTTTCCAAAAAATGATCCAACATAGGAGTTAAACTCATTTTAACCTGAGATGCACATTTCAAACTGTCTTTCTGTATTTAACTCTTGCAGCTCTTGAACAACTCACATTTAATTTATCATGGGTAGGAAATAAAATCATGCATATATGTCATACATAAGAGATAATATTAACCGGAACTCCCTATAACGATCCAACAAACTGAACATTTTCACACACTTCTTGTATGACTTAATTTAAGGGCCATATTTTTAGAAGCTATATCTTAATTAAACACTGGAGTCCAATTAATTGAACATAAATTTTAATTCCGTTTTACTGTGCTACATAATTAGTAAATAAAATACATTTTACAAAGTATGAAACAAAATTTCCTCTTTTGACTGACTGTATTCTTAAGAAAAAGACAATCAATTTGAGCATTTGAGAACCACTCGGTGCTGGTGTTCCGAATTTTCCGCACGTTGATTAAAATGCAGCCGTGCTTTGAAACCAGCTAAATCAATTCAAATGTAGATATATAAATATAAATTATTAAAACATTCCTAGACGTATAGGAGGATTAATGTGATATCCATGAGAAAACTTTTTCCCAGTGTAAGTAAAAAAAAAAAAAAAGGAAATATGAATATTTTTTCTCCTTATATTTTGAATGAGATAAAATGGGGATTAAAAACCTTAATCATTTTCATGCTCTGCGCATGAAATCAATGAATCATTTTTAATCTTTTTTTTTTCAGACGATAGCTCATTTATTTATATTAAAATCTTCCGTTTCGAGGACACCATTTTGCATTTAGGCAGAGATTCATAAATCCGAGCGATCCTATTTTCTGTAGCTTCAGATTTTATAAGGTATTTTCTCCCTGCTTTCCGCATGCCTTCCTGGTTAACTGGAAGCATACTCGTACATATTCGAGAGGTCAACGTTTCGAGGCCTGGCGAGGAAAATAGCGTATTTCTCCTGCTTCATGAACACTTCGTGACTCTCGAATTAAATAAGCAAACATGATAAATTACATTTTGACCTGATTTTTATGAATTCGCAAATCGGTAGCAAAATTCTAATCTATTTCATACCAATATTTATTTAAAATTGATTACATCACTATATGTCACTTCCATAGTCCGAAAAAACGTTTTTATTTATCACAAAATTTTATATTGAGGAAAGGAAGTATTCATGTTATAAATCGAAACATTTCTCAAAGAAAACTTTTCGTGTTAAGGGGACTTATACGCCTTAACCCATAAGATCTTCGAATATGTGACTGTTGCAAGAGTTGGGATAACTTATTTATTTTAAAAGCAATTACTTCCATTTTTTTACAGCTGACTATATAATATAGCTGCTTTCGGAAATAGGTAAAGGTAAAGTAAGGGAGACACCAGCGATGTACCATACGTCAACTGGTAATGCCTTCCCATACTAACTCTTTGAGAGAAAAAAAAAGGGGGGGTAATTGCAAGTTTTATAAGAATTTACATAGACTGAAGTTTTTCAAAAGGTCTAGAGTTTGCCTATTATGGTACATCGTGCAATTCCACAATACGCCCCGCATCCAGTATTTATTAAAAATAATGGTGTAGGGCATAAGTAGATTACAAAATAGTAGGAATACAATTTGAGATTCACAAGATAAGTTGAACATCTGATTTGGTGCAACAAAAATAGGAGATAAACATAATTAATAAACAAACATAATGAGATAATTATAATTAGTACTGGCAACACAATGTTAAATGAATTGTTATAATAATGCTAAAGAGGTAGGTGTCCATGGGTTATTTCAGATATATTGGTTTATTGCAGTTTATAACGTTCAGTTCACGAGCGGATCCATTTTGTCCATAATTACAGCATGTAAAAGTTCACTAAGTTTAAACTGTATGTGGATTTACACTTGACAGAGATCTAGGCCGTAGGAAGAGAGTCGTTGCATAATTTTCTGAAACTTTAGATATTGATGTTTATCTTTAATTAAAAATCTTTGGAATGCCAGGAGGTCAGTTCTTGGGAATTTTATGTGAATATCCTCAGTTAAGGGGCATGAGAAAACGTAGTGATCAGGAGTTCCCTGTTCCCCACATATGCAGATGTCAGAATTTGCCAAATTTCTTGCGTAGAAATATGTGGGGAAGGGTCCATGTCCTGTTATAAAGTAATTTAGGGAAGGATTCGAGTTCAGAGATGCTAAGCTTACATTGGGCATCAAGTTATATATGCGTCTTCCCTGTGGAGCATTGTTCCACAAATCTTGCCAAGATTTTGAAGCAAGTTGTTTTAGTTGGTAGTTGAAATTCGAGCGAAGTAATCGGACTGTTTTTGTTGCCACAAATATTTTTATAATTTAATCCGCTTTTTGACAAAATGTTTCGTCATGTTTCCTCCTTGCGCGCACAGTTTAAAACATTCTGTTGCATAATTTAATTCCATATTTAATATATAGCTTTTATAACATTTGGAACCTACTGTGAACCAAAAATCTCTTTTAAGTAATCATGATCACCGACTTGAGAAAAAATTTCATTCACTTTAAGAAACCATTCGTACCTACTTTCATAAGAAATATGTCTAAGAAAAATAAATATCTCATCTACATAACAAACATCAAGTTTTAGAATACTTTGATTTCAACGACTGCGAGAATAAGAATCATTGTTTTGTCAAAATGTTTCCTTTTCGACTCAAACATTAGACTTTTATCATATTCGAAGGGAACAGCTAATGATGCATGATTCGAATGAGTGTTTCTTATCGAAATTTTCAATTACTGGTTTCATTCTACTAAAACGAAAACGTTCATAACTTATTACGAAAAATATTTTAAATGTTTTAATATTTGTTACACTTTTTGTTTAATTTTCATACCATTTGCTTACTTATGAAATTTGTTTCTTAGTCCAGTGCTAATATATTACTGATTTTCTCTTTCCCAATGCATTTCTTATGTGACAATTAGTCAGGCTAGAAAATGCCACTTACCAATTAGCGCCTTATATTGCGTTGTTGAACCGAGGTCATGCTTTCATTTCCATTAGATATCATTTGAATATTTAAAGAAAAGGCATGTCTTGTTTCCCTTCTGTTAGCACAATTTTAAAGAGTATTTTGGTATTATACTAACTTCTTTGGAGTTCCTTTAATAAAATCTTAATGATTAAATTGAACGTTTCATTCTAATTTTGAAGAGTCCAGATACGTTCTACTCAAAGGAAAATGTTCGTCACTTATCAGCACAATAATTTATACATGTATTTTATAGTATGCTTTCTTAATTTTCAAATTGCTGCTTAACTGTAACGCTTGTGAAATATTCGATTAATTATTAACTTTTCGTTTTTCCAAAGAATTCCATAGCCACATGTGATTAGTACAGAATATTCTCCTAACTTTCCGATATTACTACCAAATAGAAAACATGGACAATTTTTCTAAAACATTGTCTATTTGGTTCTTTAGAAACATGTACATGAATACCCACATTTATTTCTTTAATGTGTACTTTCCTGTATCGCAACTAAAATTCCAAACAAATATTTTAAAATAATTTCATTACACGAAATTTACATATTTGTGACGGCACTGTGATTTCGGTAATGTCTTAAAATGCTTTCTTGATAGTCTCTTAGACGCTTCGAAACTATTGTGTAATATGTCCAGCTGCGATAAGATACCTTCCTCGCAAGACGACAATATTGGCGATACGCCATAGACGGAGTGCAAGAACATTGCAGAACGCATTCTTAACGGGTTTCCTCTGGAATGTTCTCGAATGTAAGTTAAAGCTATATATATATATATATCCCGACTGTACGCGGAGTACCAGTGTATGAGAATCGTGAATATGCCGAGTTCAGTACTACTTTAGTGTTTTGCCGTGAAGCTGTCTTGTAAAAACTTCTGAGAATTATTCTTAGTGGATTTTTGATATTAAATTATTTAAAAATAGTACTTCGTTTATTTAAGTTTTTGGGTCATAAAAACAAGAATTTACAGGAGACATATAATACTAAAAACTATTTACTAAATTGAAGTATTTCATCTATTAACATATCAGATTTCAAATACAATTGCATATAAATTTCCTGATCTTTCATCAAGTCCAGTTTCAATATATTTTGGAAAATGAAAATTGAATTAATTTTTACCTAACATAAGGAGGCAATTTTTGTTTTAAAAATACATTTCTTCATGTGTCTTGTTAACAGTAGTTAATTCCTCTTAAAAGGTCATATCACTCTTTTATTTCGTGTCTGTCATAAATTTTTAGAGTAAATAAGAAGCAGGAGAGGTTAAAACCCACATAAAACATACGTAAAATGTGTTATATAAAATAAAATATTAAAAAATTTTACATTTTTTCAAACAATAACAAAAAACTGGTTATACAATAAACTTCACAATTATAAGTACATGCATAATAAAATAACTACATTAATCATTAAACGGTAAAATACATAATTTGGTTACAGGCCTCTTAAATTTTTACTGTACTTTTTGGTCTTTCCCAGGATAAATATCAATGAGTTTTCTTAAAGCTCATTCACATGGAGGCAGATTATCCTCTTTTTAAACAACCATGTCTCCTATTTTAACATTCTCTTTCTCGAAGTTCAAAGGCACTCGTTGTTGTAAATGGCTTAGGTCAATGTTTCTTAAACTGCGAGTGACCAAAAATTTTAGGAGTTTTGATGTTTCTTTAACTTATTATAATCATTTTAAAATTACCAAATGTTTGTACGCATTGTATCTGAAAATAGATAAAGATAAGACAATAGAGACAAAGAAAAAAACGAAAACGTTTCGACGCATTCTTTTTATAATATAAATGTCTATTTTCCTTGCTTTGCACGTGACGCTGTCATTTCATCTGTTACTTATTTTAACATTTCACATTGTTCTATGTCTTAAAATTAAAAATTAAAGTTAATGACTGACTTAAAACTGCAATGCTATATTACAGTACAAGTGAAAAAATTGACATTTTCACTCACTCGTGTGTCAGATTTGTGCAATATTTATAGGGTCCCACAAAATTTTTGTAAATATTATGAGGTCCTGGGAGTTGCAAAAAAAAATCTCTCAGTGATAGAAAGGGGTCGCGACTGAAAAAAGGTGAAGAAACCCTTAGGTAATCCAAATGCTATTTTTGCAAAATGTTCAGAAATAATTTAGTTATTTTTTTCCATTGGTTAAGCCTGTTCTTATAGTTCAACAGTCATTAAATCTGGTTCAATTGATTTCACAATGAGAAAGTGGGCAGAGGTATTTAAATCCTCCATGTCAGCAGTCGATGGAACCAGAGGTGTAGACTTTAGCATTCCCTCTATTTGTAGAGTTAAAGTTAAAAACTCCTCATTCGTTAATTGTTGACTCACTCGTGTGTCTCGTGTGTCACTCGTGTTGTTGCGTGCGTACGGGTTCGTTATGAAATGAATGCACAAGTCTGATGAAAAATGAACAAAAATTTATTATTATCGCAAAATGCTTAAATTCCCTCATATTCTTTCAGTTTTATAATATGTCACAGTAGTTATCTTTTAACTACTCAACCGTTCAACAGAAGTTAATTCAAAACAGCTAAAGAAAGCTAATCCGCGAATTCGCTACAATCAACAAGAGGAGTTTTCTAAAGAAACTCTTAAAACAACATTAAACTAGCTAAAATCACCGAACTGAGAGGTTTTCCTCCTATTTATAAGATTTTAAATCGCGCGCGAGAATTTTCTGGAACTTTCTCGAAATCAAAAAGAGATATTTATTTATTAAATGTTAAATGCACGCGCTTTTGTATTTTTAATTTGCCGGCTTAGCTTTCTTTTAATATTCGTCGCGCGCTGCACTGCACCGGAATAAAACAATTTTATTTATAATTCAACTAACAATAGCTATTCAAATTCCAAATCCGTAATAATGTATATTTTGGACATTTTTCAAGTGTTTTAGTGATAATATTTGTTTGATTCCTTGACAAAATTCATGAACAATACCTATAATTAAATTCAATGCTTCAGTTACAATTTAGTAATTCACTACATTTATCATTGTTCTGGGATAAACAAACTACAGTCATTTTTAAGATTGGTAGATTATCAACTAGAGACAGTTCTTCTGCACATTTATCAGAAATTGTTTTGGCATCAGTGGAAATAGTTTCATAATTAAATCTTTGGGGACATAAAATAACTTCATCAGTGCTCAGTTCACAGTCTTCATCATTTTAAAGTTCCCTGTCACTATCAGGAGTAATCCAAAAGACTATAATGGTATAAGGTATTTTCTCTCTCCTTTCTGCATGCCTTTGTGGTGTAAGAGTAGCACACTTGGCACGTATTCGAGCCCTGGCGAGGGCATTGCTCATTTTTTATGCTTCCTGCTTAAAAAAACATAATGCCTCTAAACAACGGTAAATATTTCTTAGTGACTTTTAACGTATATGTCACTCATTTTATGCATAAGAAAAGTAACTGTAGCTTTTAACTGCAATACTGATATGCTTTTATATATATTTAACACTTTTTAAAGTTCATGAAATATTTGAAAAATTATACTTGATAATGAGAAAAAATATCAGTATGTTAAAGTTACATATCTAAGTAAGGCAAAACTCACGAGTTCTGTAAAACAAAGAAAAAAGTTCTAAGATGAGATATGAATTGTTTTGCACATTTTGGGGGGGGGGCTGCACTTCGTTTAAACTTATTTTCTTGAATTATTCTAATTTAGTTAACCGATCTCTCAAGGCAAGTTGAAAATGACATTAAAAATTGTAGATTTTGAAACTAAAATATCCCAGTCAATTTTTGTGATGTGGGGGTCAAACTACTGATTTTAAACTTTCCCAAATATAAGTATTGAAACAGGAAGACTGCATGAAAAGTTAGATTTTGTCCAAAATTAAATTTGAAGTTTTTATAACATGAATATTTTAATTGTATGTAAAGTATAAAACAAGAAATTAAATCATTAAACTTCATTAGAATAAACTGGCAGTAGATCTTGAAATTCATAAATTTTAAAGATACACTTTGCACTATTTTTCATCCATCTGTTAGCATATTATGTTAATTTTCCCCCCGCACTCTCTCAGCTCTACGCCTTCCTTTACTGTGTTGTTGCTTAGATTAACACAATGACTTTGCAACAATAAATAAGTGTGAAGTGAATACATATTGGTTTTTCTTGCTTGCTGTGGCCCGAGTAAACCATGTCTTTCGCTTTGTCTTCTTTCTTCATTTTCTGAAATTTGAACTACGTATTTGATTTACGTATTGAAATTCTGGGAGCATGTTTAATATCTTTAGTGTTGTACAAGTGTCAGACAAAGACGTATTTCTAAAGAATTGTTCCTGTGAAGAAAAAAAATTATGTATTAACTATCAAGCCAGTTAGATTTTCGCACTAGTCATCATCTAAGCAACAACCTTCTTGGCCACGACTCCAGCGTAAACTGGATTTTATCTTCCATATCGAAAACCACGTACTTTCAGCACAAGTGCTACTGTACACACACACAGTATACAAATTTAAATTGTTTATTATTATTATTGTAGGTAAAGTCAGATTCCTTTTATTAAATTTCTATAGCATAACTTGAGAATACAAGCTATTTGTCTTAACTAGAATTTTAATTTTTTGTATTCATTTGTATTAGAAGTATGTAATGTTAAAAAAAAAAAAAATGGCTTTAAGACTAAATTGAAGCTTTATCATACAATCACGAAAACGAATAACCTTTTATAGGAACGAGGTTTTTATGTGTCCTAATTAAATATATCGCAGCCATTAGCAGATAGTCACGCCAATTTGCTGGTAGACCTGCCCTTTATTTTGTCTGAGTTTATTATTATATCGTTTTTATATATTAAGTATTAAATTACTGTACAGTAACATAACCTGAATTTGTTTTGTGCTACAAAATGTTTCTAAGATATAATCATAAAAATAATTTTAGAAACATTTTGATTTCGTGTTGATTATAACACATGGTTTTATAAGACTTTCGATTGACTTTTCAAGAACGTTAGTGTTTGATGCTCCAAATTCAGGACATTTGGAAAAAACGTTTCAGCAGTATATCAAGAATTTAACGAAATTATATCTTAGAGTTTTTGAAATTCCAAATCTATTTCTGCCTTCCGTTTCCAAATTGTATAACATTTTGCTATTGTATTATTCTATAGTTAAACGTGAGAAAGTTTATGAAACAAATGGCAGGGTACTATGTCCCTTCTCATTGCAGTTGTAAATACTGTAAATATTCTCCAAAATTTGTCTTCTTTTACCCACACTATTGCTTTCTTCTCAAGGGTTTTTTCTGTTGGCAAGCCTTTTTGTCTTTGAAGGGGGCGTGTTAGATTTTTGCACTAGTTATATATATATCTATCAAAATTGTAATTTAAACTAGTAGTAGCCCATTAATCCCCTGTCTCTATTCTAATAAGTTTTCTGAAGTGTATCGTTTGTAGATCAGTCCATCTTGCATGGCATCGTACATAATGCTGATGATGTAGGTAATTCGGAATCTTAACTTAAAATTTCGAGAATTGAAACCTTTATAATCTAAACCCGAAACTTGTCTTGTTGAACCTGCATATTGGATAACTGTCCCCTTTATTTTGAGCTCTGTTGCAGTTAAGATGCTACTTTGTTGTGCTGCTAACTTCGCCGTTATCTAAAATGTGGTAGCCTGTATAAAAGTGTGGGGGGTGTGTATTGCATCCATGATCATGTGTGATGAAAAATATATATTCGATAATTAGTAGGTGTCCAAGGTCATGTTTAAGTTATAATGCAGAGAAGCATAGTCAGTTCTGTGCAGCTTATTCCGAGTCATCATATTACTTCCATCTATACGTACATACATACACATTGGGTTCTACTGATTGCAATAAAAAGGGGAGATGCAAATTGAATGTTTTTTTAAGTGACATGGGTAACTCATAAACATATTTTTGTCATTTAAAACACTTCTGTAACTGGAAGTGTATGACGACGACCAATGATTGCAAAACTAAAGGCAGGCTGAGCGCTGCCTGAGATAACCAGCTACCTGACTTTGTTGTAAAAGTTTTACAGTGTTAATAGTCATCCTGGCAGAAGGGAATATTTCCTCCGTGTAAAAATATAAATATTGCATGGGCATACAAGGCCTGTGTATAAGCATAGATATGTTGATTACATACATTGTCTTGTACAAGTTACATGTGATAGTTACATGTGATAGTTACATAAAATCACGACAGTTATGTATACATTTAAACATTATCTGAATTCATATTTACAATACTTTTACTGAGATAATCAAAGTAAACTTGTAATTCATTTACATATTGACTGGATTTTCAATATCATTTAAATTGCTTTACAATATTATTTTTATCAAGTACATACAAACTGGATAGCAATATGCTTACATTACAATAGTTTTCCTCTTACAGTCCTGTTACTATTCTACGGGGTGAGCTATTTTTCTAATGTTGATTTTCGGTTGTTATAGTATTTTGAACTGCTATTAAAATTATGGTGCGAAGATACAATTCTCAAGGGAGGGGGAGAATTTCTCAAGTACCTTGCTGAGCATAGCCTGATTACCTCCTCTATTTTAGTTTTCGTCTGTGTGTTAACCTTTATTCCTAATTGATATTTTGCCAAATTGGCTAAGAGAGTTGGTGTACTGTGGTTTGCAATAAAAAATGGAGATACACTAGTAGTGTACCTTAGTGTGAATTATAGCAGTCCCATATGTAAAATTTCAACATTCGATGACTAACTGTTTTTGAATTATATGAGATACATACATACATACATATGTTTATATGTGCATAGGAATGTCACAAAAAAGTCCCCTCTGAACCCATTTTACAATCTGTTTTTTTTGGGGGGGAAGCCCTTTATTCTTCCTATATGCACAGATGTTGTATAAACAATCGTCCAAATGGATTCAGGAGTGGTGGAAATATATATTTCTGTTGGAATATTAGTATCCCAAATTTTTAGCAACTACTATACTTCCTTTACTTTGTACAAGGAAGTAAAAAAGAGAACAAAATCTTAAAATATTATGTAGAGTATTATAATAAATCCTTGTACTCTTTATGTGATCTCGCTGTTCACCTGCCTAGCATAATATAAGAAAGCGGTGAAGTAAAAAGCGTTGAATAAAACTTGTATTCATCTGTTTCCTCCCCTCCATTGCTAGTTACCCGCCCCCGTGAAAAAAAAGCGTCATGTGCACTGACTGTAGAGGCAGTTATTGAAAACTTACTTTATATGTCGCGTTAAAAATATATTAGATAAAAATACCATAGTAGTTCAGTATGTTTTTATGTGTGCCTAGTATCGATTTTTATTAGTTATTTGCGTTAACATTAAAAATTGCTTCATGTTTCTTATCTACAACTTTTAATGTTTGCAGCCTAGAAAGTAATTGTGGTAGAATTACAGGAATGTGATTTCAAAATTGAATAGATAAAATATCTTGAAATGAAGTAATTTTCTGAAGTTTTCGTAACTTTTTTTTTTGGTAGCAGGGTGTAGTTTTGTTATTTTGTGTTTGTTTACCTTTGTAATGAATGGGGATTTGTTGCAGAAATTTGTGTATTAAGGAAATAACTTGTACTACTGATTAGTTTTTATGAAATCTGTTCTTGATTCACTAGAAAAGACATAACTGTATTATGATATATTTTCTGTATTTCTTGTCAGTGTTAACTATTTTCAGAATTTGATTGAAATGCGTTTTCATTTAAATCTGCTACTTATTTTTAGTATATATTTTTAGCAATAACTGTAGAATTTGTTCTTGTTTTACAAAGTTTTTCTGACAGTGTCTTCAGCAGTATTGCGTCTGTGCTAGTTGTGCTGGTTGTGCTGTTTCCTAACTACATGCAATATAGAAATTACATTTTTTATATAATTTTGATTATGCATATTAGTTGTTATTGCTTAATAAATGTCAAACTTTGTTGCCAACAGACTTTTTATTCAAAGGATAAAATTTTAGCCGCATAAAATGCAAATATTTGGTAATAGCGCTAAATGTTTCTCTTTATCAAAATCTTTAAATGTTATGAAATGTTTATTTACATGTTTAGGAATTTTATTTTAGGATCCTGTTAAAAGAATAACATTAGCGATCATAAACTCGCTTTTTTTTGAGGGGGGAATATAAAGAAAAATAGGATTCAATTTAGGTAGTTTTTACATTGAATATACTATAGAACTTCAACTGGCAGTCTAGCTAAGACAATGAATTAATTTTAAAATTCAGTTATTCAGCTTTCTTCTCTGTAGCAGGGGGGAAGATAACATTTAATGTGTAAACGGGGTAATTTTACTTTTTCATTTATCATATTGTATTCCAGTAAATATTATGTAGTAAAAAAGAATAAAATATTTTGATTGCCATTAAGCATTGTGTTTAAAATTGAATCATGAAATTATTTTGATTTGGCTGGAGATGCTATCAATTTCTTCTTCAAGTGAAATAAAACAGTAAAATTAATTTTTAGTTATGCAAACCCTAAAATTAAATGCACAATCTTAATAACTGCAACTTTTAGTCTATTTTGGGGGGAGGAGTTAAAAATAGCATCTGCTATAGGTAGGTGATGATTTACAGAGTAACTAAGAACTATGAAGAATATCTTTTTGTTTTCCTACTAAAGAATTTAAGCTGCATATTTATTAGAAGTGGGTAATAATATTTTATGGGATTGAATGAGATAACGTGCTTGCTTATTGGTCTGCAATAAATTAGCATATTTAATTACTATAAGCCAATAAATATGTCATAGCCATTCATGTGGAATGAGTTAATTTTTTTTAATGTACACTGTACTATAGTGATGTATTTCTTTGTCATTTAAACCAGTGGAAAAATAAAACCATGTAAATAAATTAACAGCTAACTTTTAAAATTAAGCAAAACAACCACCTTCGTTGGGCGTAGATTTTAAATGAAACTCAGCCGATTTCTAGGGAACTGAGGTCCATGTGGCTCTTCTTTAGAGACAAAATTGCTTCTGCAAAATTGTAAAAGGAATGCCTGTGAATTCAATTAATCTGAAAATGCAAGGAATTGGCAAAGCGAGCCCAAATGTAGTGCCATTTGTATAGGAAATTCTATTTTAATTTATATAATTTGTATCTAAAATTCTATCTAAATTTGTATTGAACTTCTGTTCACCAGTGAAAGAAGCTTTATTAGTCCTAAGGCGCTTTGTCCCTGAAGGACTATTGTTTTCATTTTGCCATTTTACGTTGGTTCACTATAAGTGTCCGTTTCACTTTTCAAACTGTTGCCACCAAACGTTAGAGTCCTGCATTATATTTGAAGAATTTAAAGAATGAAAAACCTGCATTAATGTATGTATATTTCTCGCATTGTGATAAAACAACGGTACCTAGAGCCGTCGAATTTCGAATCACGTAATCCTCCTACGAATATAGGCATGTCGAAGACGCAATTTGAATTTGGAATTTGTTTTATTATCGATTTCCTAATTTTAAAACTTAACGAATTTTTTATTAACAAGCTCCAGAATATCAAAGCGAGCCATGGCAACGTTATACAAAAACATTTTTATCTCCAGGGCGCGAGTGTCTGTATCGGAAATTAGAAAGATATGATCATTTTAAAACTATTTTGCGATATTGCTCTTGAACTGAATTTTATGGTTTAAGTGCGAAAAACATGATATTTAATTAAAAAAAAAGGTAACACACAAAATGTTAAAAAACGCCCTTTTGGACGTAATTTAAAATCTGAAGCCTTTCAGATTTTTTTTTTGGGGGGGGGAGGCGTAAATTTGTTAAAATGGGGTCAAAATTGTGACAAAGTGTCGAAGTATGATTAGGTATTGAAGATTTATTTATTTCTTCCTCTTCAACATAAGATTCGTGCTTCTTAACATGAAATTATAAAGGGTATCAGAAACCCCTATACCGACAATGTTAAATTGGCCATTTTCGATGTACCTTTGCTCAAAATCTGCTGTAGATACAAACTTGACATTTTATCTGTAATTAAAGTATACCTATCTGATTATAGTGAAATGAGCTATTGAAACAATTTGAATTTTAGAGTAAATTACAGGATATTTTGTTAGGCATAGTAAAATTTAGCACTTTTCTCACACAAAAAAAATTTTAATTTTTTTTTCTAAGTTTATTACAAAAAGCTCATTTCAGTAAATATTAGGGAAATAAATAAACCATAAGAAGTTTAAATACCTGTGAGCAGTAGTTCCTGAGAAAAGGTTCATCGAGTATAAAAAAATCACGTTTGGAGAAAAACGCGTTTTTATGTAAAAATCCTCATTGATCAAAGCAGTAGATGACAAATTAAAACTATATTTTTTTACAGTTCTAATTTTCATAGAGATTAAAGAATGGTATTTTTAGAAAGATAAAAGTGTAGAAAATTTGAAAATGCAAAAATCCGAAATCACAGTTTTTTGAAGATTTTGGAGTTCTAACTTCCCTTAATACTGTTTAATTTGGCTGATGTATGGCAAACCAGAGTGACAAAATATATCGTAAATTCCTTAATATTTAAAATCAGAAATTTTGATTCTTAAATCAAAGTACGAATTTTGCTGATAGATGAGCAAATGACCTGAAAGTTGATTTTTTTGGAGAACGCAAGCAATTTTGTAAATTATATAACAGCAAGGTTATTTAGCTGAACCAATTGAATTCATTACGAATAAAATACTGGTGAAATCTTCTTTCGTACTGTTAGTAAAAGAGTCATGAATGTAGTGGATCCAGAGTCAAAATAGTAGTTTGTCCAATAATTTGACTATTGTTTTCATTTTGCCATTTTACGTTGGTTCACTATAAGTGTCCGTTTCACTTTTCAAACTGTTGCCACCAAACGTTAGAGTCCTGCATTATATTTGAAGAATTTAAAGAATGAAAAACCTGCATTAATGTATGTATATTTCTCGCATTCTGAACGTAAGAATATAAAAACTACTAACTAAAACTCTAACTAAAACTAACCTTGAATTAGTGTACAAGTACCTAGCAGTAAAATTGGCCTTTATTTAAAGAAAGGTACGAATGTAGTACGGCGAGCTGCTAAAACTACGATATGTCTGCAATTATCAAGAGGGCTAAAATGTGTTAATAAATGTGTGAAATTTATAATGTAAATGTCAGTTAAATGAAACTTATAATCTATGCCATACTAAGGTTTCTGTTTTGTGTAATTTGAAGTGTTACATTGGCATGTTTCTCTTACATCTAACAGGGAACTTTATTCTAAATTGGCTTCAACAATTAATTCAGATAATGGATTTCGAATTTAGAACAATCGTAGATTTCATGTAAGCTGTTAATGCTCAGAATTGATTAATGAACACTTTCAGCTTGGAAATTAATAGTAAATTTTGCTTGTGTATTTTTATTTATTTATTGCTAATGCAGTTGTATTGTGAAATGTTTTTGAATTTAATGTCAGAGTTTATTATATGTCTGTCGGTATTTTATAAATTTAGTGTCTTTTTTTTATTTTAGTCTTAGACTGAGTTAATAAATTATTACCTGAACTTCAACATAGCAATGAAGAGTTGATTAAAAAATCCGAAGGAAAAATTATGGACATAGAAGATTTAGAAGACAGTAAACCATATATTGAAATGGTAAATATGTTTCATTTTATTTTTTATTGATTTCGTAGCATTTAGTAAAAGACTTCTGCTATAAATTAATTTTGTAATGGATAGGATAAAAAGCTACTGCTGTTTAAGATGTGTCAGCTTTAAAATATTTTAATTTTTAAATTTAATATGATGTATAGAAGATATTCAGAAAGTCTCGTATAATATTATGCTAAAAAATAAGTTTACAAATAATTCATTGAATTAGGAACAGAAATAATTGCTTTTTAATATTATGGGAACTTTAAATTCAGTAATGATATGTTTAGAAATAGATGTATCAGGACTAGTGTTTCTTTTGACTTGCTTTGGAAACATGAATAGTCCTGAAGAGGAACAGTGAGCTTACTCAAGCTATGTTCAAGAATGTGTGAAGTAGACAATCAGGAAGGTTATACGAAACCCTTTATTTTCTGTAATTTACAGGAATTTCCGAAACTTCGGAATGCAAAGACCAACCACTTGCGGTCTGAACGTAAGAATATAAAAACTACTAACTAAAACTCTAACTAAAACTAACCTTGAATTAGTGTACAAGTACCTAGCAGTAAAATTGGCCTTTATTTAAAGAAAGGTACGAATGTAGTACGGCGAGCTGCTAAAACTACGATACGTCTGCAATTATCAAGAGGGCTAAACCTCTGGCCTTCAAGGCAACCAACAACAGAGAGAAAACTCGTAAAACTACGGTGGCAAGCGGCTTGCTTCCAATAACTCCTTCCTCTCCCTTGCTTGGCAAAAAGCCACAACTTAAGTACTTGGTGTTAGGAAGACAATTTGCATAAATAAGTTAAAGCATTTAATTCTGGCCTGAAGTAGAAAATAAGAAGTGATAGTACAGTTTTAAAAGAAAATAAACGTTAGTAAAACTTAGGATTCTTACAGATGGTGATTGAATTTTAAGTAGGTATTGGTTTTAAAGAAGTGACTTCTTTTTAGTGTAAATAAATGTGTTAATCGTTACAAAAAATGAGAAATATTAGTGTTTAATTGCAGTTATAGTTTGGAGAGATCAAACAACAAGAATCACTGTGATATTTGTAAATTTTGCAGCGCTAATTTCGATGGTTTAACTAGAGAATCATCTCCCTTGCTGCCTAAGTGCAAATGAATGAGATAAGGTAAGAAAGGCTAGGCAGAAGTTCAGCTATTGTCGCCATCTATTAATGAAAGAAGATAAATAAAAGAATTTCCCGAAAGATTGAAGGTAAAGAAGGATTGGAATAATTTTCCAAAAATATCTTCCATTGGTGAATTAGATTTGCTAGAGACGTTTCAGTCTGAAAAAAAAAATCTTTGTGTTTTAGTTAAGAACCCCAATTGCAATTCTTGGAACTTACGATCATATCTTACTTTGAGGAAGAGATGACGAGGCTTTTTATTTTCTATTTCATATTTTGTCTTAACGAATTTTTGATTAACAAAGTCAACGATTTCAAAGCAAGGAGTGGCAACGTTGTATAGAAAAAACTTTATATCTCGAACGCGCGATACTGTATATTGGAAATTCTATAGATATGCTCATTTTAAAATTATTTTGGGATATTGCTGTTGAATAAAATTTTAGGGTTTAAGTGCGAAGAACACAATTAATAAACTGCATAAAATATTTAAATATGAATAAATTGTTTCATTCTTTGGAAGGAACAATGAATTCCTAAGTATTTATATAGGGTGATATTCTGATTTGAAAAACGCGATTGCATGTGACGTCGTATGTCGAAAATTGTTCGCCAAAGTAAATAAACTTTAGCTGTTTAGAGCTGCTTTTGACAAGTGTTGTTTTGGGTGAGTATATTTGACACCACGTCAATTCTTTTATTGATATGAAGTGTCCAAAGGTTCTTGCTCGTGTGCGGATAAAAAATAATTTAGGAATTAATTTATTTCATGCATTTTGTAATGAGGGGTATAAATGTTGCGTGATTATGAGATTGCTCTTTGAAATATTTTGCAAATTGTACTGATGCATTTGAATATACGTATTTTTGAAAGTTCTAAAGAGTTTTGCTTTAACGTCTTCATTACAGAATATAGCTATAATAAAGGATGTATCTGAGGAGGGTATGTTGGAAGAATAGAAAAAATGAGCTGGATTTTATTTGTATGTGAGATTTCCAATAAAGGAATTTGAGAAACTGAATTAGTTAAAAATACCATACCAAGAGTGTGGGAACACGGAACCAAAAAATACCGTACCAAGAGTGGTCCTCGTCTCGTCTCGACATGTCCCGTCTCGTCCCGACATGTCCCGTCTCGTCCCGACATGTCCCGTCTCGTCCCGACATGTCCGGATAAGTCCCGTCTTGTCCCGAC
The DNA here is from genome assembly GCF_044657685.1 of Stegodyphus dumicola. NCBI lineage: Eukaryota > Metazoa > Arthropoda > Arachnida > Araneae > Eresidae > Stegodyphus > Stegodyphus dumicola. The sequence goes on from NC_140770.1 coordinate 2,915,140, forward strand.
ATGTCCCGACAAGTCCGAACAAGTCCTGACATGTCCAGACAAGTCCCGACATGTCCGGACAAGACCCGACGAGTTCCGACATGTCCGGACAAGTACCGACATCCGACAAGACCCGACGAGTCCCGACATGTCCGGACAAGTCCATACAAGTCCCAACAAGTTCCGACATGTCCGGACAAGTCCCGACAAGTCCCGACAAATCCGGACATGTCCGGACAAATCCCGATGACAAGTCCCGACACGTCCGGACAAGTTCCGACATGTCCGGACAAGTCCGGACAAGTCCCGACAAGTCCGGACAAGTCCCGACATGTCCCGTCTTGTATGACACGTCCCGTCTTGTCCCGACAGGTCCCGTCTTGTCCCGACAGGTCCCGTCTTGTCCCGACATGTCCCGTCTTGTCCCGACAGGTCCCGTCTTGTCCCGACATGCCCCGTCTTGTCCCGACATGCCCCGTCTTGTCCCCTCTGGTCCCGACCGGTTCGGTCCGGTCATGTCTTTTCTGGTCAGGTCATGTCTGGTCTGGTCGTGTCTGGTCAGGTCATGTCTGGTCATGTCTGGTCAGGTCATGTCTGGTCATGTCTGGTCTGGTCAGGTCATGTCTGGTCAGGTCAGGTCATGTCTTTTAAGGTCATGTCTGGTCAGGTCTGGTCATCTCTGGTCTGGTCTGGTCATGTCTGGTCATGTCTAGTCCAGTCATGTCCACTCATGTCATGTCTGGTCATGTCTGGTCATGTCTGGAACAGGATATTTAACAAATAAAGGTATCAGACAAAATGTTAAAAAAAGTTCCTTTGGTTGTAATTTAAAATCTGAAACCTCAGATTTTTTTTTAAATTTCATATTTTGTAACACTTAAATTTTTTACTAACAAACTCTACGATTTGAAACCGAGCAGTGGCAACACTTTTCGAAATAAAGCAGATTCGACATTTATCTGAAACTGTTGCCACTAGGAAAAACAAGTGCGGAAATTAGCATTTTCAGCGTTTGTAATTAATATCTCGGCAGATTAAAGTCTTACGAAGATAAGAATTCTCGAAATGGCTTCCCATTGATTTTTAGAATCGGGAATAATGTACCTAATGTTTGGCAATGCTATTTTTATTTCATATTTTATAAAATTTCCAAATTGTTTTCTTAACAAACTCTACGGTTTGAAAGCGAGCAATGGCAACGCTTTTCGAAATAAAGAAGATTTTTATCTCCAGCGTGGGAGACAAACGAGTAATCCTCTTGTAGTATGAAAGTACTACAAGTACCTCTTGTGAAAGTACTACAAGTACCTCTTGTGAAAGTACTACAAGTACCTCTTGTATTTCCTGAGAAATGAGCATTGGCCATTCGAGAAAAGTGGAGTATTTTTAGCACGTATATTTTACCACCCAACAATAATAAATTAAACGAATAATCCTGCTTTTTCTGTCAGTAAAACTTTGACGTGTACACCACACGACTTTTTTGTACAGCCTATTAAATTACACATATTTTCCTAAATTTCACTAAAAATTGTTTCCTCGAATTTCATTAGAGATTCAATCAATTCAGTTCTCCCGTTGCGGCAAAGGAAAAAAGCATGCAAAAACTGAAAAGAGCTTCATTAAAAATTGTCGAATACAGAAAAAAAACACAAAACACTGAATGCAGTTAAAAACAGTTAAAAATGTTTACAATTAAAATTAGAATTTCTGCGCAAGAATAAACAATTCGACTACCGGTAAGGAAGACAGATTTTTTTGACGCGCAAAACTAAAAGTTAACTTTTGGACCCACTCGGCAAAAAGGACACTGCATTTGGCGCAGAAACTGACTTAATTCACTATTGTACTAAGAGTTTCAAATGTAAACAGGCTTTTGGCTTAGTACCGCTTAAAACACTTTTAAATTGTTGATAATTCTACAACTATTGCATGCAGATTAACTAAAGGCATAAAAACCTTAACCGAAACGCTTTCAGAGCAAAAAATCCAATTTACAATATTTTGGGAGAAACAAAACCGATCATATACATATGCTTTTGGTTTCGGATTGGAACCGAAAAGGCTACGCACATAACTACATGTTATAGCAACCCCATACGCAAAATTTCAACGTTCTGAGGCTACTCGTTTTTGAGTTATGCGAGATACATACATACATACATACGTACAGACGTCACGAAAAACATCTCTTCCGAAATACATTTTACAGTCCGTTTTGGGGAAGAGTCCTTTATTCTGTCCGTACGTACAGAAGCCAAGGAAAAAAATCGTTCAAATGGACTTAAGAGCGTTCAGAATTGAAATTTTCGGCTAAATTATCGCATCCGAAATTTTTAACGAGTGCAATACTTCCTTTACTTCGTATAAGGAAGTAAAAATTGTAGTAGTGCTATCGCGAGCTTGTTTCGCCGGTCAGTTTAGCGCACAGAAAATATCTATTCGACTCGGTAGGAAAGCGATTATTTGCTAACCTTTCTTTGGTACTATTAGTAGCTTCGCACCCGGAAATCAACTGTGGTTTCGCCAGGATTCGAGGCTGAGGGAATGCGATAATTTCTTGTAACCTCGGCGGTTGAGAGGCAGAAAAGAGTAAAATTAGATCTCCAACACGAAACTTAAACAGTATTGGGAAAGCGAAAGTTTCACAATCCGATTTATTGATCAGAGAAAAACCCACAGCAAGTGCTCAAAACAGCGGATTGTTGTTGCACACTTCACACAGAAGAAAGAATTATTGGAGGATCCTTTCTTTCTCCGCAGCAACAACGATTCTCGCTGCAACATCTTCAATCGAGTCATCAGGGGGTCCCGTAAACTAAAGATTTCATGTGCTATCCAAAGGAAACAGTCCGTGGGTTTGATGTCCGGTAACCGACGAGGCCAAGCCACAGGTCCGCCAAGTCCGATCCATCGTGCGGCGTATTTTGCCTCTCAGAGTGGAACGCGAACCTACATTCCATGGTAATTATTGCTCGTCTCGATAGGTAATTATTACTCCTCTTAATTTGTAAACACAATTTAGGCTGTTAGTGGATTTTCTCGAATATCCAAAGATTAACGCCGTAACGAGGACGGAAGGGGTAAAATATGATACCATTGAAACTTTATATTTGCTACATGTAGAAGTGGTTAGATTTATCAGTTGAAGAAACATGAAACATTTATAGTGAGCTCTTCGTATTTTTCAGCTCCTAGCTGAACATGCTAACCACAACCACCAGCTAAACGCACAGTCCAGGATTTATGTATAACCCACACAAGCTATTCCTTAGCCCCCCCCAAAAAACCTCTAGATATCCCAAAATCATACTTGGCATTGGCATATAGTAATATCTGGGTTACTTATAAAGGGCCTCATAGTCTCAAATAGCTTAGAGCCTTATCAAGTCTGAATCCGACCCTGAGAACGCAAAGAGAAAAATAAGATAATTCCTTACAATAATCCATCAGCAAGTGGCGATATCCTATTCCTAATCACAAACGTTATTAGAAAGCAAACTGATAATTTTGTTACCACAACATCCCCGTTCCAGATACATTAATTAATATTCATTGATTCAAATATTCTAACTACACTTTCATTTTTAGTAGAGTAATAATAAATAAAAACTTAAAATAAGAAGGTAGGGAAAAAAAAGGTCAAAATGAATTCGGATTACGATCTGAAATATGTTTTACTACCTATGTTTAAAGAACAAAAATTTCATTTCTTTATCGAAACAATCTTCATTATGTTAAGTTCCATCAGGATAAGGCTAAAAACCATACCTCTAAAAAATTAGAAATGAAACCGGAATTGGAAGCTATTCCCTTTTAACACGTTGACGCCGGCCTGACCCACCGGTAGGGCATACTTGTCTGTTTCGTGGGGCGGCATAACCCACCGGTGGATCATTCTTGATTGTTCCGCGGGCCGGCATGACTCACCGATGGGTCACGCTTGTATATAAAAAAAATACAAAATTTTATTTACTTTAATTATTCAACAGTATATATTAACATTTCAACATTATAATCAAACATTCAATACAAAATAAAAAATTTAAAATTTAATGTTGTGGTGTATAATTTTCCTCACTTTTAAATAAAATAAATTAACTGAAGAGGTGAAAAATCCGCCCTTTTATTATCTTTAGAAGAACACCAACAACAATATAAAAATGAACTAGTAAAAGTTAAACCAAATTTGCGTTGTGTGATCAAAATGTGCTACAACCCTGGTTAAGAAAGTGTATGGAGAAATAAATAACATAATTATCACAAAAAATAGTAGGTATGCTGATTTATTAAATATATAATTCATTTCAATTAGACAAGGATATTCCCCCGGAGGACTAGAGGTTAGAAATCAATTTAAATTTTAAATTAACAATAATGATCAATTCATTAAACAAACACTTAATATTAATTCACAGCAAAAGAATAAAATTAGTGGTTGACCGAGAAATAGGAGGTCGGCGCTGGTTGCTAAGTGTTCTCATCTCTCAAGGAAAATTTAAGTAATGTCACTTCCCGGTCTGTAGACATCTTCTGGTACCGTCTTTCCTGAAACAGGATGCTCAAATCAACTGCATTCGACGACGGGTATCCTCGCTGACCTATATTGCCGCGCTAGCTGTAGCACGGCCGTTGCGCTGGAGGAAACATCAGAAATTTTAGGCTTCGTCCATCCAAGCCTACTTCGGGGGGGCGGTGACACTTCGGCGAACTTCACTGGAACTCGCGCAGAGAGTTTTCTATAGGTGACAGATGACTCGGGGCAATAGGCTCCATCCTGGGAATCTGAAGAGGTCGAAAAAAATTCTCGGTGGTGAACTCCATAAGCTGGAGTTAAATTAAGTTGGAACCGGTAAGAGTGAAAACAGATTCGCAACAACATTTCTTCTCGTCTTCGGCACTCCTCCGTCTCAGAAATTTTTGTCGGGTAAATCTGCCTCTATCTTGGATCTTGGATCATATCTTTACTGCTGGCTTTAGCTACTAGGAACTCTTACCAGTATATTATCATTACACCATAGGCCATAAAGTTAAAAATTTAAGAGGTGTATTTAAAAATACACCGTGCCCGAAGGCGAGATCAATAAATGAGAGAACTCATAAAATAAGTTTTGCTAAATTACATATCATGGCATATCATGAGTGATTATATCAATAGCGGCGAGAGGCGAAATGAAAGTCTAAGCTTCTGGTGAGTCTAGAAGAGCAGAAACACATGATCAGCGTCCGGCATTAAGATGGGTCGAGGAGTCAGAGTTCGGAAAATGAAGTTTTTTGTAGTTTTTGGAAATAAATAAAGTTCGGATATAGTAAAAGCAACATCTATCTGTGAATTTAAGAGTCCTGTGTCTTTTGAAACACTTGAAAATCATCTAAACTTGCGATATAATCATGAAATGAATAGGAAACTATAAAAGGCGAACATGAGGTCATGTGGCTCGCTAGGGCTCTGCTTCTAACAGACGCGCAAGAGTTTTTAAACCGGAAAACTTCCCCAAAACTCCCCAAAAGAGATGAGAAAAATCTGCAACCACGCCAAGAACAAAACCATATAAAAATTTCTAAATTTTTCCAAGAATAATTGAACCTTTTAAATTTTCTCGCTAAAAAACATGCCAAGGCTACTAACTCTTTTCACGGGAAGGCTCACCCCTCCGGAAATGGGTGATTGTAAACATTAATAACCTGTCAAAACCCAGCTCTGAAAAGCTTAAAAACTGCGCTTCTAAGTGAACATTTCGAAGTCTGGAAATCTTCGCCATTGCTGTTAAAAATATACAATTAATTACGAATAACTTCTCAAGTAATTAAGCTAAGCGAAAACCTATAATTCCACCAGAAAGGCACACATTTTCTGTACAAAAATATATAAATTTCCAGTAGTTAAATTCATAATTTTTATTTTTAAAGAGATAAATCTCAAGAAATACATGAAAATAAAATCTCATTAACACAGAATCAAACCCAAGAGACCTATTTTGAGTTATCCAAATTTACCACAGTTATACAAATTGACTAACATAATTAATTTTACTTAAAAATATAATAAAATTCAGCTAACACAAAAGCTGATTAAAACATTAATTAATATTACTAAAAAATTATATTTCTCCCACCTTACAACCAGAAATTATTGATTCAAAACACGTTAACAGAAAGAGGGGTAAATGTTAACCAAACTGTAAATTAAAAAAAAGTTTTAAAATAATTTAAAGTTACATAACCTTAAGGGTTAAACAAACTTTACAAACCCAAATAAAACTTTAAGTCCCTAAAATTAAAAGTAACGAAAATATGGCTGCTATGGTAAAGCAAAATTAGGCTTAGACGCACTTAAATTGACAATTCTGAAAATATTGCACGCAGATTAACTAAAACCTTTAAGCAGAAGATAAGAATAACATAATTCAATCATTTTTAAGCAAAAAAGGCACAATTTACAAACATATAAGAATAAAAAAACTGAGCTTACCGAGCAGTAACAGAGTGCGTATGTATATATATATTCTTCCCAGACTTCTTGTGTTTCAGAAACCAAATGACTTAAAGCTTGAAAAATAATAACAATTAATACATAACGGTAACTTCTAAATTAAATATAATTATTAATTTTTTTCTGTGCAAGTTTTTAAAGCGGGCTAAATTAAGAGCTGGCTTGCCCTTACAATTTTTGAAATATATTGCTACTTTCTTTGCTCTAGTCCTGGCGTGCTGACTAGCTTTTAGGATTGCTAAGCGTTTATAGCATTCTTCGCATCACTTTCTCATCTTCTTCGAGGATTCTTCATACGAAATTTAAAAAAAAGTCTTTTGTTATTATTACTTCACTAGGGGGATTCACAAAAACGGACGCTAATTCAAGCGACCCTGAACTAAAAAGAGCAATGAATATCCGCGCCACCGTCAACGCGCTAAATGTATTCCACTCAAGTCCCCCCGATGCGTCTTCTATGGATTACTGTGCATCTGTACTTCTAAAACAAGTTGTTTATGAGTGCCATCCCAAAACTTTGGACGGAATCTGAAAGATTGTGAAAGAGCAATGGAATAAAATTCACCTTGATGTGTTAAGAAAAAGACTTATTTTTGAAATCCAGATATGAGAATTTAACAAAAGGTCGATCAGAATCAACATATTAGAAAATAAAAATTCTAAGATTTGTTTATATATAAATCTTTGTAAAATAGTTACAAAAATATGTGAACACCCTCTGTATATTTTCTATATTATTCATATGAATTTGCATGATTTTAAATAATTTGTTCAATATTAGTTGATGAGTGAAAATGAAGTTTTCTTACATCTAAACTAAAATTTGCCGATGACTTTCAGAATCCCAATCAATTTTAATATACATAATTCCTACGTGAGAGCTGCTCAAGAAACGGGAAACCCCGCATTATAGTTTTTGGACAACGTTGTATGATTGAAGTCATACAACAAAATGATTGAAATCATACAGTGTTCATTGTAAATACTTCACATGACATTAATTACAAATCTTTTAAGTAAATAAACAGGATCCAGAAGAAAATGTAACATTTGATGATACAAACAACAAAACTAGAAACGCAGTCCTTCAAAATCGCGATATTAAAAAAATCTGATGCCGATACCACATGACTTCCTTATAAGGAATATTAAACTAAACACATTTTTTCCTGAATTTCATTTAAATGTACGTACTCGAATTTTATTAAAGATAGATTTCTCATTCAATTAACTCAATTTTCACTTTTCTCATTCAATTAACTCAACTCATACTTCGCGGTTAGGCAAAAATGCATAAAACGTCAAAATATCCTCATTAAAAATTGAAATATATAGAAAAATAAAACACCAAATTACAACTAAAACACAATTTTTACAATTAGAGTTTCTACGCAAAAACAAGCAATTCGGCCATCAGGCAAAAAAGCGGATTTTTCGGTGTACAAAACTGAAAAGTTTACTTTTCGTCCTACTTGGCAAGCAAAAAAAAAAAAAAAAAAAAAATTGAAATGAAATAATTGTCTTGATTCACTATTCTGTTAAGTTTCAAGTTTAAACAAATATGACTGCTATGGTAAAGCAAAATTAGGCTTAGTCGCACTTAAACAAATTATTGACAATCCTGAAAATATTACATGCAGATTAACTAAAAACTTTAACCGGAAGATAAGAATAACATAATTCAATGATTTTTAAAGCAAAAAATGCACAATTTACAAGCATATAAGAATAAATATATATATGTATATATTTTGGGTGTGGCAGATTGCAACCAAAAAGGGACATGGCCCAACTACATGCTATAGCAGCCCTGTATACAAAATTTCAATGTTCTGAGGTCACTCGTTTTCGAGTTATGCGAGATACATACACACATACAGACGACACGGAAAAAAATCTCTTCTGAATCAATTTTATAACCTATTTGGGGCAAAAGAGCCCTTTACTCCGTCTTTACGTGCAGATGTCACGCAAAAACATCGTTAAATTGCATTCGATAACGGTCAAAATGGATATTTTCGTCGAGATATGATACCCAGAATTTTTTGCAATTACAATACTTCTATACAAGAAAATAAAAAAAAATAATATTAAGTGCTTGGCGCAGTTTTCATAGTTAGCTTTCAAATTTCAAATAGATGATGATGATGAGAGTTAAAGATATCACATTGTAATACTCTAGCTAAATTAACTTTAGTTTGCTAGCTCGATCTTACCTGAACTGTGAAGCGAATATTCCATAAGCTCAAAACTGTATCAATAACAAGTGTAAAAAGGTCATTTACTAGACTTAAGAATGAATTTAGACTCGATATTCCTGGTGCGTAAAAATGAAGCCAATTCTTTTGGCTGTAACTACAAAATAAAAATTTAAACTAAGCCTAAGTTAAATAATCGGCCGAAGCTGCACAGAGGTAGTTAAAGCGAGCTGGCTGTTAACCCTACCATTGACGTAGATAAATTGGTAATTAGTATGCACGTCCGTAAAATACAAGCTTAAATCAGAGAAACAACATGGCAGAACACGCTGTCTGAGGCAACTCAGACACCAGTTTAAATAGTATCTTTCTATATGACGCGAAACCTTCTTCTGGCAGGAAATGGGGAAAGACAGAAGAGCTAATTAACGTAACAAAACTGGTTAGTTTAAAACTAAAATCACATTTCTTACAGTAAGAAAAAGCGAAATTAGGAAAGGAAATGTCAAGAGAAGACAACTACATTACGATGACAATGCCTCTGTCATAAATCAATTAACGGAATGTAGAATACTGTAGAATACTGTACTGTGGTTTCAAATAATGTACTGTACTGTTTCAAATAAAGAATTGACTTCCTTGATTGAAGTCTTCGAGTCGCATTTTAATGTGATGAATCTTTTTTTAGCCCGAAAGGGCTTTAAATCGAAAGGGCTATTATGTCTCTAAACAGCATTTTGCGTCGTTTCAATTTCTGCGTTTGTTCACCTTTCAAACTGTTGCCACCAGATATTATCTCTATGTATTACAATAACACATAGTTCAATAAGTCCCGGGACTAAGAAAATAACATCCATTACAAAACGTTCACGTTTATTCATCAACATAATCACCATGAAGAGCTATGCAATCATTCCAACGCGTTTCTAACTTTTCGATAACATACTTGTTAAACGTTTGTCCTCGTCCGCAAAATAAGCTTCAGTGGCAGCGATGACTTCCTTATTTAAGCCAAATCGTTTCACCCGGAGCATCTTTTTGAGATCAGGAAACAGCCAGTAGTCACTGGGGATTGGATCTGGGTGGGGAAGCAGAGTGAAGCCCAACTCGTCAATGCAACCAGTGTTTGCATTGACTTGTGGCACGGGGCATTGGCTTGACTGAAGATGATTTTTCTCTTCATGTGCGGTCGTTTTTTTTTTTTTTTTTTGCGATTTCGTTCTTCAGACGCATCAATAACTCACTGAAATAGGCGCTATCGATAGATTTTTCCATTTTCAAGGTAGTCGATGTAAATTATTCCTCGTGCATCCCAAACCACAGACGCCATGACTTTGCCAGCTGACTGCTGCATTTTTGGACGCTTCGGATGGCTTTCACCGGCTACACGCGACTCAGCTGACTGCTGCTTTGACTCCAGAGTGAAATAGTGGATCCCTGTTTCGTCCATTGTCACATATCCACGCAAGAAATCCTGTTTATTGCGAGTAAACAGTGACAAACAGCTCTGTGAATCATCGACTTGTTGTTGCTTTTGTTGGATTGTAAAGCACACGCTGCACCCATTTGGGAAACACTTTTACATGCCCAACTTTTCATGTGAAATCATACACGAACTTCCATTTGATATGTTTACCATCTCAGCAATCTCACGAACTTTGCGGTCATTCATCACGATTTTCAACACTTGTTTCACATTTTCCGGAGCGACTGCTTTATTTGACCTACCCGAGAGTGAAGAAGGTTGAAAGTTAGTTCTTTCGAACAATGAAGTCAAGTTGATATTACTAACACCATCTTTTGGTTAGTTCTGGGACTTATTGAACGATGCGTTATATTTAGTGAAACAAAATAATGAAGAATCTGCATGAATGAATGTTTCTCGCACTGTGAAAAAACGACGGTACCTACAGCCATCCACTCTTGAATAACGCAGTCCTCCGACTGAACATGGCCATTTGGAAGCCCTAATTTTTAAGATCGAGTTTTATTATCAATTTCAAATTCTGTAAAACTTTAAAGAATTTTGGATTAACAAACTCAGCAATTTCAAAGCGACCAATGGCAACCCTGTACGAGAAAAAAACAGACCGGGTATCGGAAATTCTAAGGATGCTATTTTGCTATTTTAAATATTTTGTGATATTGCTATTACTATTGAATTTTATGTGGTTTAAGAATATATTTAATAAATAAAGGTAAGGCATAAAATGCTAAGAAATGTCCTCTTGGTCTAAATATATACTCTGAAAGCTTTCGTATTTTTTGCAAACTATTTTTTTCTTAAAAATATAAATAAAAAATATTTTTTGTTTTGTAATTTATATATGTCGTGTTATTAGATAAAAAGTTATTATCTAAACTTCAGAAATTTCCTAAATCGTTGAAGCCTCGACGAATCCTTAGCTTGGATTTTGTACTGCAGTTTCTTTTCAGAACTCTTCTCACTAGTTACCTTTTAATTTATCTCATCTGTTATCAAGAGACCGGACTCATAAATATGTATATGTAAGCACGCGTATATCCATGTATGTGCGTATATCTGTGTGTGACACACATGCGTACGTAAAGAATACATACATTCTTACATGAGCACCTACATTCATAAATACATTCATGTACGCATGCGTTTCCGAATCCGAATATTACCGTTACATGAGAAAAATATTTATTCTTTTTAGACTACTCGGTGACTGTCAGTTTTATAAAGGAAAAAATACTTCTGTTTTTCCGCAGTTTTACTTCCTTTGTTTGCCTCAGTATCCTTATTCTGTAGGGAAATTCTTAAAAGCACTTTTCTCAATGAAATTTTACATCTTCGTAGTTTAGGATATTATAAATTTCTGTACTATGCAGTTAATGTATAGAAAACTAAGTTGTTTTAAATAAATGGTAGCTCTTTTGTTGTTGCGACTTATCTCATTTGTCTCAGTTACATTAGAACAAGCTCACGAAATAAATCACCGCAAGGAGTGTAAGGTTGCACTTGTGGTTGGCAAGAGCCTTGAGCACCAAATAGGTGACATTATGACTTTGCTGAGTTTCGCCCCCAATTTTGATGGAGAGCACCCCGGGAAGACGGTTGCGAGGGTCTCCGGCCTCTCCAGAGGACTTTCGGCTATGAAACCAAATAATGCTCTATATTTTAACCGCAAACCCCTTAACACCTGCCTGATTTACCACTTAGACGCCAAAATCATTCTACAGCTCTTTACAACCTTATTGTCCTTTTGATGGGAGAAAAGTCGTAGAATCGAAATACGTAAAAAAATTGGTATGTTATTTCAGAAAAAGTCCGATTTTGTATCAAAATACCTATGTTAGAATAGTGCTATATATAAATCTAATATATATCCTAAGTCGCGCTTTCGAGACACGACAGTAGATCAGGAGATATAGGACTGTCCCCCTTTTTTTTTTTTTTTTTTTTTGAGCAGTGTACATACTGAAATATTAGGTGCGCAATGTTATGCTGGAATAAGTAATTAGTGCAGTGAATTAAAAGTTAGACCCTAGATTAGTACTGTGTGGTACAGTGTCTTGCTACTGAATTATTTGTACTGTTTCCTAAGTACATTAACCAATGTACAAAGCTATTAAAACAAAGGAGGCATAACCCTCCGGTCAACCCAGGAGTCTTATATGATTCACACAAGTCTGGGTATATTTAAGCAAAGTCAGAAGTGGACGGCCACGCAACAAAGAGAAGAACGATGCAAAAGGTAGTTCATCCCCAAGTGTTGATCAAAGGGGGGGGTCAAACCTCCAAGGCCAAACTTCGAAATCTAACCATGTAGCCTCTCCATAAACCAGACCACACGAGACAGCACCATATGGTCTCTGCCATGCCTGAACCTACCACCGGATATAGGATGGTTCTAGAGATTTTGAAGACTAATCATGTACCCCGCCAGTCGAGAATGTCTAGATACAGGTGCTAGCCAGAAAGCCGGGAGTTGCCGTCCTTACTGGATATACGAGACATGGGTTGGAAATATAAAAGAAGTAAATTATTAGTTACATGAACGAGCAGGAAATGCGAAAAATACCCTTTACGGCAGGACTTATCCAAACTTTGGCCAAATCAGCGTCGCTTTATAATTTGGCAACTTTATTTTGAGAGTTTAATAGTAAACGATAAACTTATCAGGCCTGACTCTAGCAGTTTGTGCAGACTTAGGGGATCAGTATTATCAGCGTCGAGTATACAGTAAACGTATTAAGAATTTAAAGTGAAATGTACTTTAATTCAGTCATTCCTTGTAATTACAACTTAGCTGGCATCCTCAGAAAATCGACGCCGTAAATAACTGCTTGTGTCGCTTCTGCAATTGAGCAGGCTGTGTTAATCTTTTAACTGAGTATGGTTTATCTACTACGATTTTCTTTTTCAACATAAAAACCTGAAAGAAATTATTTTTTAACTTGTGCTTCCTGGCAATTCAAATGAACAAATGTAACTTTCGGGCCCACTAACGGCCGTGCGTTAAAAGTCGCTGAATACTGGTAATTCAGCCCGGGGTGGACTTGTAGGCGCTTTCCTGGATTTTCCCGGGTGTATCGTGGATACAAGCCAATTTCCCTTAAAAAGACATCTACGGGGCATCCCCCAGTTTCCGTAAAGTGCCTAAGGCGGAGCACGTTTTAAGTAATATACATATATATAACTTTAACATTAAACCTTTGGAGAATTTATTTTCGGTACAACTCTAATATACGCCCTAATTTCGCCAAATGTGGCGATATGTGTTCTGCGCTGGTTTTTGGCGCGATTGCGTGTTCTATGGCAACCCTGTTGACGTTGAAAATTCTTTCGCTGGAGCTCGTTGGTTCGCCTCTGTGTCTGAGAAGATGGGAGGGAAAGATAAAATGGTAGTTGCTGAATTGAAGTTCGGCAAAAGGAAATATGATTGTGGCTATCCTGTTGAGGGGTAGTGGGTATTTGGAACTGTGGAAAGAAGGTCTGGGAGATTATTTTTAATGGCAGTGCATGATAGAAGGAGGGATTTGTAATTTTATTTATTTGTGAACCATAGTATAAATTTTCTGGATAGTGTGTCTGGCTGTTATGTAAATACGATAGTGATTACGTGGCGGCATGTTAAAGGCGGTATGAAATTTATATTTCTGCTATTCGAAAACGCATTAATTCATGGTAAGTACATTTTATTTTATTTTTGTTCTTATTTTGTAGAATGTTATGTTCATTGGTTCTTTAATACGAATTTCTGTTGTTATTGTTGTTTTTTAAAATTGTTTGAAATTTATTTTAGTTTATTTTGTTGTTTAGTGTCTAGACTGTACAATTCGTAGATGTTTTTTAAAGTTGAAACAGAACGCTGTGTACATGGTATTATTTGAAATTTATTGTTGTTATGTTATTTTATTAAAGCAAGCAGTGCGTAGATCGTAGATTCCTTCCTTGCCTAAATTGTGCAATTCGTAGAATTGTTTATAAGTTTAAACAGGATGCTGTGTACATGGTATTCTTTGAAATTTATTGTTGTTATGTTAATTTATTAAAGCGAGGTCTGCGTAGTTTGTAGATTCGTTCGTTGCCTACATTGTGTAATTCGTAGATTTTTTTTAAGTTAAAACATACGCTGTGTACATGGATTCTTGTCAAATATTTTTGGTTAGAAACTTTACGTTTTTGCTATCTAAATTTTTTGTTTTTGTTTCGGATTTTTAGCTAAATTGTGTGTTCAAAACGCAGTTTTTGCATGTGCGAAAACCGCGTTTTTGGAGACATTTTAGGTTAAAAGTTCAAAATGTAGACAAAAAATTTAGATAGTAATATGGCAGCGTGAAGTTTCTCGCCAAAAATATTTGGCGAGAAATTTGGCGACTTGAGGGCGCATATCAGAGTAGTTCCTTATTTTCTATTACAAATGCATCTACAGTCGTGAACATTTCCAAAGATCCACTTTCATGTCTCTTTTCCCATATGTTCACTTTTCAGTTACCATTATCAACACTACAAATATTTCCTTGAAATGGTAGGTTTAAATCTTCAATTTTTGAAACATATTCGAAATTAAATTAAAGTTAAAACTTTAATTTTTGAAATTAAAATTCGAAATAAAATTAAAGTTTTCTTTCGAAATTTACTAAAATTAAATAATTTCCAAACTTCGAAAATTAATTTTCGAAAATTAAAACTAATTTCGAAATTAAAATAAAATTCAAAATTAAATTAAAGTTTAATTTTAGTTACTAAAATTAAAGAAATTACTTAAATTTAGTGACTGACAGTGAAAAAAGTCGACAAGTTCTCCTCCGTTAAATCTATCGATTCATCTTTAAATTATTATGATCTGTACAAAATTTTCTCCTCTCGAGTCACCGTATTTCTGCGTGTAGCAATTGGATTTAGTAATCGGAATTCATATCTTTGCAAATGTTCGAGAATAAAAGACTGCTGAGGAACTTTTTTTTTTTTTTTTTTAGTTTTAACGGATGATTTAGACAGCAGCATAAGAATCAAAACACTTAAATGCAGTGAAATATTTTTGCCAGAGTATTTCCGATGGATTATGTCATGAGTAAATTCGATACATTCATTACGATGATTTTTACCTTTTAATAAAAATCTGGTATTCTCTCTCGTCATTACCAACTGTACAGACACCGACGCAACTACAGAGGGTGTTTACACAATTTTAGAAGAATTTCAGGGCCGTCTAATAAATATCTAAAATTTAAAGAGTATTTGTTTTAAATATTCGATCTAATATTTTCTGAACCGTGATCAGAAAACTAACGTCTGCAGAAAAATACATTTCTGAACGTCTGCATCGTGATTTCCATGACAGAAGTGTATTCCGTAAAATTTTCAGGAGTATTCCTCTTCCGCTACTTTCCAGAGTCCATAAATCGTGGTAGGTTTGTGCTTAGAAAGGATTTCTTTCAAGAGAGTAAAGCTACAGGTGAAAAATGTATTTTGCAGGACTACGTTGAAAGGTATGTAAACAATACCTGTACCTATCTTAATTTTCTCAAGGAATACGAGGGCGCTTTTCGAAGTATGGCTTGATCTTGATAAAGTTTCAGTCTTGGTAAGTCACTGATATAAAGAAATGGAAATTCTTCTGCAAATATATTAGGTACAGCTTTCTTTTGCTAGTAAGAAGAGTTGATTTAAACATATTTTTCCACCCTTCTTAATTTTTATTTCCCATTGTAACATAATCCTGCAATAATCCTAAACCCTTTATTGAAACTTTGCACTGACGGAACAGGTTTGTATGTTTTGGACTTCGCTTTCAATAATAAATAGATCTCTTTTTTGCTGCAGTCATTTGGGTATATCCATTGTTTATAAAGGGTAACAATATACTCACAATTAGCTGCTAGTAAGTAGTTCTCATACCCGATTCTAAGAAATTGTTCTGTGGTTTTCGTTTACGGAAGAGCTTTTGAAGTTTTCTTTTCAGGTAGAATGAATGTTTGAAGACTTCTTCCTTTCCGATTAACAATCTTGCTTATTTTGCATGCGACATGCGACGGAGGACGTGGGCACCACCCCTCTACCAATACGGTTAATCGGTATAGCGACACGTCCACCTTTATCTAGATAACCATACGTGTTCATTGTGCTAATATACTAATATATAAACATACATACAAATTTGGTACTTCATACAGTGGCGTTAAAGCTAATTAATGTTAGACACTGGATAATACATTGCCATGTTACAACGTGTATGCAAAAGCATGGATACGACAGCATATATACATAACGTGTGTACTCATATGTTGAGTACACTATGACCCTTTGAAGCATTATCATTAGATTACAGAAGACATGTACATACTGAAATATTAGGTGCGCAATGTTATGCTGGAATAAGTAATTAGTACAGTGAATTAAAAGTTAGACCCTAGATTAGTACTGTGTAGTACAGTGTCTTTGGTGCAATTAATTTTAGAGTGGGGCTCTAGTTAGTTCTTTGCGATACGGTGCCATGTTACAGGATAAAATGTGCAGACGCATAGTTACATTATCATATATACAGAACATAAATTCATATACATATATACAGACACATTAGGTACATGATTATTCAGTGCGTAATAGATGTATATTAACTATACAGTGCCAAGATATGTGATAACACTAGTAGATACATGGGTACAATTACATATAAACAAGGACATACACAATTATATATAGACAAAAGCGTATATACGCTTATATTTTGGTACACAATAGTCATTGGTGACAAACATTTCGTACTTACTTCATATACTGAAACTCTAGATCCATAAAATAATGTTATAACTAGTAATAGGTGCTTATTTAATTTCATAATAGGACACTACGTTGATATTTTGCCTTACTGTGTCACGTTACGTAATGGAAATTTTAATAGATTGCATTTCAGAATGGCTTTTAATTACGCAGTAGGAATATTTCTCTTTGGAAAGTGCAGAAACATGGTCTTCAACCCCCAGCGTTTTTACACGGGATACTTTGAAATTACAAGCAGAACAAAAGTTTAAGAATACCTAAGAAAAGGGATGCCTTCGTGGAGGAATTTCTAAGGGAACTGGCTCGTATACGCGTTACACATGGGGAAAACCACGAAAACGCCCATGCAGCCAGCCCGTTCGCGGGATTCGAACCTCGGACTGAACTACCAGTGTTCAGCGACTTTACCGCGCCGCCGCTGGTGAGCCTCTGTATACAAGAAGGATACACCCTCCTGTACTTTATTCTGTTGTTGTGACTTAATTGTTTAACAGCAACATCAGAACAAGCCCACGAAATTCTTCGTGGCAAGGAGTACAAGATTGAGCCTGTCATTGGCAACAGCAGCATACAAGTGACAATACGGCTTTTCTCAGTTCCGCCCCCCCCATTCTGACGGAGAGCACTTCTGAAGAACCGGTCGGAGAGTCTACCTTTTTCCTTACCATCATCAGCCTCTCGAGACAACTTTCGGCTCGCCTCATATTTAGAGTGTCTACTTGCCGCAAACAAACTATACATTTACAAACATCGATGCCTTTTCCGGGATTCGAACCCTGGCCCTTCGGTACGGCTGTAAGCGTCGCTTGCCAGCGTGCTTCATTATAAAATCTAATTCGTAAAAAATGCATTATTTTTTAGATAAATGTTACCTTGTTTCCGCGCGCTTCCAAGGAATGCTTAAACAATACTTTTTCATTCATATTTCCTTCAATTTTTTCGACATTAAAATGAAAGATTAGAATTAAATTTAAAAAACTTTCATCAAATTTCATAGCCCTTAAGAGTCAAGATTATGTACGAAATATTTGTACTGTTATCATTAGGACTGTCGGAGTTTAATATGATAAATTCAAAGTCGAAAATTTAAAGTTTAATGTGAAGTTAAAACAATTTTAATGACATTTCCAATATCACAGTTTTGTATCGTCAGTATGAAACTTTGAAAACATTCTGCTACAAAATGTTCGTTTCCAATTTAGAATGTTTAATTTCGGTTGATGTTTAGACAGATGAATGAAAGCAGCTTCTAAAACGCACGAGTAGTGCGTGGGTTCAATCTGAACCTAACGCGCCGCCTGACTCCAAGGAAAACAAGGTTGTACAGAGCTATGGTAATATTTTGACGTCTTAGCCTAAGTGGCAATGAGGCAGGTATAAGTTCTTAGCAGATAAATGTAAAGAATTTTTGGTACTTTTCCGTATCTCGCCAAGCAGACTTTATTGACGACAGCATACAGTAGACGCATAAGAAACGTTACCAAATGTTAATTCCAAGAATTTTTTATTTTGAAGGCATAAACATTTTAATATAATTTAAAATTTTGAAAAAGCCAATAAGTAAAGATAATAAATTTGTAAAAAGACATTAATTTAAGAATTTACTATCATGGTTCAACATCCTGATTTGCCGGTTCATATCACGTAACCCCAAGTGCCCTCATCTCGCGTAAATACGCTGCAAAAATGTAATTCTCTCAGTAATTAAATCTTAATTTATAATACAAGTTAAAAGGCAAGAATTATTTCAATTCGTACGAAAAGCTTACTCAGAAATTATGTAAAACAGCAGTGATTTACTTCGCTAGTGCATTCTCATTAGAATTGAGGAATTTAACCCTCGATTTTGCCTTTTCTATATTTTCGCTCTCGGGTGAGCGGTGTAATTGCATCCGAATTGACTTAATTACCGCGAATGGCCTAATGACATAAAACTGAACTATCTGGTAAAAATTCTATGTAATTAACTTCATGCCAGTATTGAAAGAAAGAATCAGTCTGATAAGAAATGGCTGAAAATGAAGCGTAAAAGGTTACCAGCGAGGATATTCAGTTTGGCATCAGTTGTACCATTATTGAAGACTATCGCCTGCTAAACGGAAATGTACCAAATTATTTGGCTTCAAAGTCAGAATTGCCGCCCAAACGCGTAGTGGTTATTGACTGACGGCCATACCATTATGCCCGGATCGAATTCCGGAGACGGTACGGATGTTTGTAAATGTACAGTGTCTGTGCGGCATGGGGCACCCTAAATATGCGGCGAGACGAAAGTCTTCTGGAGAGGTTGGAGACGCTCGAAACCATATTTCCGGTGTGCTGTCCATCAAAACTGGGGGGGTGAAACACAGTCACTAAGTCACTTATATGGTACTCAAGGCTGTTGCCAACCATTGGCGAAATCTTGCACTCCTTGCACCGATTAATTTCATGGGCTTTTGCTGATGTAACTGTGAGACAAGCGAGATAAGTCACAACAATAGAGCCACTATTTATTTAAAGCAATATGTAGAAGTATATATGTAGTTTTCTATAAATTAACTGCACAGTACAGAAATTTATAAAATTATAAACTACTAAGATGTAACATTTCCTTGAGAAAAGTGCTTCTGAGAATTGCCCTGCAGAACAAGGATAATGTGGCAAAAGAAGCCAGCAAAACTGCGGGAAAACAGAAGTATATTTTCCTTTATAAAATAGACAGTCACCCAATAGTCTAAAAAGAATACATCTTTTTCTCATACAAAAGGGCACTTTTCTAGTAACAGGACCGGATTCAGAAACGCATGTGTACATGCATGTATTTATATATGTTGGTGCTCATTTAAGCATGTATATATTCTTTTCGTATGCATGTTAGTACGCATGTTAGTACACATACGCACATACAGGAGTATGTACGTATATATATGTATATTTGTGAGTCCGGTGCTGATAATAGATGAGTACCCATAGAACAAATGGAGTGCATAATGAAAAGACATCTAGTCAAGAAGAGTTCTGAAACTTCTGACTTTGTACTGGAACTACAGTACAAAGTCCACGTTAAGGAATAGTCGAAACTTCAACAAGCAGCAAATTTGGAAATTTCCGAATTTTAGATAATCAGTTTTTATCTAATAACATGACATTTATAATTTACAAAAGAAAACATTCTTTATATTTCTTTAAAGAAGAAGTGGTTTCCAAAAAAGAGCAGGAAATACGAAATTAAATACATGCTAATAATTTCACAGTAGATCGTAAAAAAAGGAAATCTGAAAGCTTTCACATTTTACATTACGCCCAAAAAACCTTTTTTTTTTAACGTTTTGTGTGTTATCTTTATTTACCAAATACCATGTTCCACTTAAACCACGCAGAACTCAATTCATCAGCAATATCACAAAATATTTTAAAGCAGCAAATAAGCACATTTTTAGAAATTTTGATACATAGTCTCGCGCATTGGCTATAAAAATTTCTTTTTCTTGCAGTGTTGCCACTCCTCGCTTTGAAATCGTTAAGATTCTTAATCAAAAAGTCTTTAAAGTTTACAAAATCTGAAATAGATAATAAAAAAAATTCGAAATTTGAGCTTCCGAGGGCTAATGTTCGGTTGGAGGACTAAGTTATTCAAAATTGGCAGGCTGTCGGTACGGTTGTTTTTTCACAATGCGAGAAACATTCACGCATTTATGCGGATTCTTTTAAATATAATACATGGGAATTATATTAGTGGCAACAGCTTGGAAAGTAAACGAATACAAAAAGTGAAACGACGCATAATGCCGTTTTGAGAGTAATAATGCCCTTTTTGGGCTAAAAGAAGACTTATCATTACATTAAAACGAGACTCGGAAGACGAAATAGCGGTATATTCTAGGTTTGAAACCACACTACAGATATTGTATATTCGGTTAATTTATTTATGACCGACGCAATGTCATCGTAATGTAGACGTTTAATGCAGAAGCAAAAAAATAATAAAAATCTGAAACCTTTCCGATTTTACATTAAGCCCAGAGGGGCGTTTTCTTAACGTTTTGTGTATTACCTATATTATTCGCATTTAAACCATAAAATTGAATTCAACAACAATATCGCAAAATAATTTTAAAATAGCATTCATTAGAATATCCGATACACAGTCTCACGCGCTACAGATAAGCGTTTTCTTTTCCCGTACAGTGACGCCACTGCTCGTTTTGAAATCGCTGAGCTAGTGTTACAGAATATGAAATCGATAGTAAAACAAATTCCAAATTGGGGCTTCAAGATGCCCATATTCGGTGGAGGATTACGTTATTCCAAATTGGATCGCTCTAGGTATCGTTGTTTTATCACTAAGCGAGAAAATACATCATAATCACGCAAAAATATTACATTTATGCAGATTCTTCATCCACGAAAAACACCCATGCAGCCAGCCCGTTCGCGGGATTCGAACCTCGGACCGAACTACCAGTGTTCAGCGACTTTACCGCTCGGCCGCTGGTGGGGCCAGTTTGAAAAGTGAAACGGACATTTAAAGTTTTCGACCCAGAATGCCAAAACGGAATTACATCCCCTTTGGGCTAAAAAATAAAGTTACAGAATTTGTATGGTGCAGGAAACAAAATATAGAAGCATTGTGAATTATTACTTAAGAGTGGCCGCTTCACATAGTTACGAGAAGTGTAATCATAATTATAGATAAGAATAATGCTGTTATTTGATATCCTAATATTTAAATGGAAATTGTTTGCCAGTTGTGGAATTAAGCACGAAATTATGCTATGCCCAATTCTGCATGAATTATACTGTTCTTTACAAACCACGGGCGAAATTACACCCGGGATCTATCTCAAACCTTCATAAGTATCTTGTTCAAAAGCGTGCAAAGAGGATGGGAAAAATGAATAGAATTCTATTTTTCCCAGTATTTTACAATGCGTAGGCAAAAGAACTGGTGAATGTAAACATGGCCTGTTGGCGATAAGCAGGATTTTTACGGATGAAAATGTAAACGTTACTTAGCACGTGCAAATTGTTAGTTTTGGGGCCTCTGTTCTTAGAACGGTTCCCAGTTTATCAGTATTTGTAGTAAGTTCGGTAAACGATATCAACGTAGGAAAAGTAAATATACTTTAGGAATTTAAAATACAAATTTGAATCATTAAATAACGATTATTTCATACATTAAAAAATAAAATGCTTACGTACCTTTTCCAAACTTTCTGCAATTTGATTTTCACTATTCTTCCGAGATACACAGCGATCTTTTTTCACTTAAAAAAATTAGAAAATTGCTGAGACTCGGCTTCGTGCAATCTTCTGCAACACCGCTAAAAAAAAAAAATTCTACAGGCACACTCACCCAAACAAATCATAAAAATTGACCGATTAATGAAATAAAAGACTTGTTTAAAAAGGCTCAAAGAAAACGTATTGTTAACTTATATTGGGTGAAAGCACACAATGGAATTGTCGGAAATGAAAGGGCAGACACCCTTGCTAAAATGGCGGCACTTGGGGGATGGAACCGATAATTTTGATATCCAGGATTCAAGAATAAAAACCTTTGCTGAAATGGACTTTTTACTGGGAGTCGGCTAACAAGAAAAAAAAAAAAAAGACTTAATGAAACGTATGAATTTAAACAAGAAGATGAATATTATAAATAATGCTGATATAAATCAGGTACTGACTAATCATGGGCGTTTTCCGGTTCCATCTATAGAATGATAAATGCTTAATATAAGTTTGGGGATGCCAGGCACTTCGTCGATGAATGTACGCTTACCTAGAGTGCAAGGGAGAAATATAGAAAGAATTTTAAGAAAGATTTTAAAAGGAGCTATTCAAATTTGAAAGATTTTGCAGAGACAATAATGAATATTATAAATACGGACAAAGACTTCTAATTCAGTACCGAGACTCGGATTTTGAACTTTATTTTTTTCTGGTCAGTCCCATTTTTTAAAAATACGGCCGGCTTCTGTCGGACTGAGACTGTTCCCTTATAATGAATGAATAATGAATGTGGAAAACTCATTTCCTCGTTGTTCCCTATAATAAACTTTCGGCAAAATACTTTATTACTGCCGAAATTTTACCGTAGTTTCTTCCATCGCTGGTGAATTCTATAAGCTGATATTTTAAAACTAAGTTCAAGGCAAAAAATATCACAATTTGTGTACAAAAATCGTTGGAACTTTAAATACAACAAAACAAGAACGCATACGAAAACGGGAGCGTAGCTTGACTGAAACGATTGCTGTGAGCATGGTTGCCGGAAGAATGGTCATGCGCAATGGTTGCCAGAGTTCGGTACTTCCGGAAAATTTTTCTACTTTCACTAAGATGGTTGTTATGAAGGTAGGAAAGGGAGGAGGGGCCATTCCGCGCTAGAAGTGAAGCACTGCTTTGAAGCTTGGGTCACCAGACGGGGTGTTTTTTTGTTTACATTCAGAAGCTCGCTTGACAAGATTCTGATAGTATTTCGACACACGACAGTTCCATAGAAATCGAAAAAGGGACACTCTCGCATGAAAGAAACATTCATAGTGTGATGGATAATAGCAATTTGTATAGTTTACTGACATTTACGCAAAAATCACATCTTGGTTATTTTTCGATAACTAACAACAGCGATTTTGATTATGAATTTGATTTATAAAATTCTAAGCTGTTGCACTACAAAAATATAGATTTTAAGAAAATTGCTAAAAGAGATCTGCCAAAATTTATTTTCTAGAAGATTTGAAAAGTTTGAAACTTGATGGCTAAATGTAAATATAAAATTATGTATGTTAAAATATTTGTAATTAGGCACATAGGTCAGATTAAGTTTTTATTAAATAGAGTAACGCATGCAAGGGCTATCTGCCTAAAGAGAGAGATGCCAACGTGGAGGAATTTTGAAGAAAACTGACCTTTGAGTGGGTATTAAAAATAATACTTATAATTTTCATTCAAATTATATTCATATATATTTTCTATGTAAAACTTTCGGGTGTATGCTAAATTAGAGTAAATTACTTTACACTAAAAATATAGTGAGTGCACAGAAATTAAAGATTTGCACATGCCGGAAATGATAAATAAGAAATATGTATGGGTATTTATGCATGTGCTTGCAAAAAGCATGTATCTGCCTTTGACAAAATACTTAAATATTCATTAAATTATTTATAAATGTATTTGAAATGAAGAATTTATTCACTTATAAACAACTGTGAAAGTACTGTGAAGAAATCTAATGATTAAATGTATCTAATTTATAATGATTATAAATGTTATCTAAATATATAATAACCTTAATATTGAATTGTAAACATAAATTGAAATCCTGTTGACAAATACGTTATAAAACTATTTAAGCAAGAATTGTTCGTATTGGAAAGCAATCTGTTAAAAGGTATTGTAAAGCAAATGCTATGAGATGCGCACTTAAGAACGTAATAAAGAGTTTTGGAATATGTATTGTTGAAATGAAGGGTAAAAAAAAAATTTGATAAGTATAATTAAAAGAATTATTCCCTTTACATTTTATAATAACTCAGTTACAAGTTTTAAATAATACTTAAAAAAAAAAAAAAACTTATTTTATTCCCCTTTCAGAAATGTTCAGAGAAAGTCAAATACTATTTAATTATTCCCTAATTTAAAATGAACCGAATAGAGCATTAATTATAAATTGACTTACATTTTTCGATTTAAAAGAAGCCAAAAAATCATGTCATGTTTAAGAAAGTATTTTAGGAAGAAGCTCTATAAATAGAAAAGAAATAATGCATAATTTTAATATTAATAATACAATAAACTTTGATCTTAATTTTTGTACCTTAATGGAATAAAATCGAATTACCTTAATTCTTTTTTCCTAATGTAATTAACGAAAACTTGTGAAAATATTTCATTCAAATTAAACCATTCTGAGAAAACTGTCCTGTGAAAAGTATAGCATTTAATTCCGTTCAGAATGAAATGTTTAAAAATATGTTGTTTTTACATACTTAGGACTCTGAAGTGTTGTAGAAAAAGAAGATATATACATTTATATGTATATTTGCGACGTAATTACAAAATATTTACACCCGAACGCGTCAAATCCCATAGAACTCAATGGTAAATGACCCAATGTTTTGGTCACCACGTAGGGATCGCCGGTGCTTCAGAGCAGGGTACGGAGAAACTTGTTTAGGGAGACTCCATCTTACTTCCTACTTCCATGGTTGTTATATAGTACGTAAATACCAACGTGCACACTCAATAATGAAAACACTACAGTGCATAATAGTTGAAATTTCTAAATTTGATCCGTCGAACCAAGTGCCTTTTCGCAGAGATCGCTTTATGTGATGCGAACCTTCTCCTGTTTTCCGACAAATCCAGTTAAACCCATCAGATACATCCGAACGTGGGGCAAGTTGCATTTCGTTCCCACATTTGGGACAACGGAAAGCCTTCGGCAGCAATCCGGCATCTACTGTCCATTGAATTACAGCAAGCTTTCCTTCCAGTTCTAACTTCCAAAAAAATTTCGTGTTTAAATATTCGCTATTCATAGCACTCCACATCAAAATCGAAAAGTAACGTTATCCAACTGTAGAATAAAATACGTTAATAAATAGAACTCTAGAACAAAATACGTTAATAAATAGAACTCTAGAACAAAATACGTTAGCAACTCGAACTGTAGAATAAAAGACGTTATCAACCTCAAATCATGTTCAGTATCTGACCAAAAACCAATAACCGATTAATTAAAAAATATTAACCAATCAGAAACTCGGCGGAACCACTACTGTTATTTTAAAAAATACAAAAAATAAAAGATAAATAAATTTTACCTGAACATACGTTATCCTTTCTCATTCAGTTCAGCCGAAGACCGAAGATTAACAGAACTTCAAACGATGGTTTGAAATAATTCTTCTCTTCCATCTGCACCAATCAAAACTTCTCAATTTAAAATATATATTCAGCATGCGCGAAAATGCTCCCAAATGCACTCTCCTCCAGAGCGTACAAAATCGGCGTGGTTACCACAATTGGCGCGCTTATTAGTCTCTTAAACCCGAATTTCGCCAAATCTCATGTGCACCGTATACTAGGATTAAGCCAAGAGGTCTAATTACCTCGATAAACGTAATTAAATCCTAACTGAAACACTGAGTTAACCTTTACAAAGTTTAAGTCTTAAAATTTCTTAAACTACTTTTCACAGCTGAAATATCTTACCACTTCCTCTACATACACATCCTACTTCTTAATATGTTTCCATACTCTTTCTTTCCTGTCTTTTGGCTGGAAAATAGTTTAGAGCAAGTGATTTAACATATTCACTTCAAATGGGAGCGCTAACAAATAATTTTCACTTTAACACAAATAGATTTACACTCAAACTTGTTTTTGTGCGGTAGATAGAGACCGCATAAAGGAAAACGCAGAACATTTCACGAGTAGCTATAAAAGATAGTTTTGAAAACACAATTAAAAACCGTTCTTTTATGAGGTGAATAGCATAAAAACGTTTCACGTAGAAAATAACTCAAAACCTTACGAAATAACTTACGAATCGCTTTTTAAAAAGAAATCAAGACATGAGGCTTAGCAGTTACAACTTGGAATCTTGCCAAACCTTTTAGAAACAGATTTAGCAAATACACATGCGAACATTCTTAAATGTTTTATTTACACATGTACTTATTTTTCACATGCAAAATTTGTCAAAACTTATAACCAGTATCCTTTGCTGTCTGACAATACGCGAACTTTCTTGTGGTAAACTGGTTCAAAAACGGTTTAATGTAAAGCGTGTTCAACATTACTGCCTAACCAACAGCCTGCATGTTAGAAGTTTAACCTCAAAAATAAATCCTACATTAAATTTTCAATCCTGAGGTGCTAATTCAAGTGAAGCCTAGCTTTAAATGTCATGCATTCTCAAACTAGTTTTTATTTTTAACTTAAATTCTACTGTTAGCTTGACCTTAACTCTTTCATACATACGCACTTATTCCCGTTTTACTAGCAGACACAAAAGTACATTTAGTTTTTTGTGTTTCACAAATTTCAGAAAAAGTTTTACATTTACAATCCGCCTTAATTGAATTCCCTGAAAACAATTTCAAATAATTTATATTCAACAAAATTCTTTAGTTTAAAGAGTAACGAATTCGTCTCACTTAATTGGAACTCAGTCTCTCAGACTAAAAATTAAGATATCGTACTCA
Organism: Stegodyphus dumicola; assembly: GCF_044657685.1. Taxonomy (NCBI): domain Eukaryota; kingdom Metazoa; phylum Arthropoda; class Arachnida; order Araneae; family Eresidae; genus Stegodyphus; species Stegodyphus dumicola. The sequence continues at coordinate 2,942,266 of NC_140770.1, forward strand.
TTTTTAAATTAAAAATATTCTGATAATTACAAAGGCTAACTTTAAATTCCATGCATTCTCAAACTAGTTTTTATTTTTAACTTATGTTCTCCTATTAACTTGAATTTTAACTATTTCGCATATAAACACATATTTCTGTTTTACTAGCATCACAAAAGTACTTTTAGTTTTAACATATACTCGCAAAAACGTTTACATTAACAATCACTCTAATTCAGTTTCTTGAAACCAATGTTAAATCATTCACATTAAATAAAATTCTTTAGTTTAAAGTGTAATTTAAGAGCATTTCACTTAATTGGAAGCACTCCAAAACCCTTAAACTCGCTTAATTAGATTAAAACTGAACATCTCGTTCTCATTTTTAAACTTAAAATATTCTGATAATTAACTCACACATTCTCAAATTAGTTTTATTTTTAACTTAAATTTCACTATTGACTTTTAACTCTTTCATATATACACACATTTCTGTCTTACTAGCATCGCAAAAATAATTTTAGTTTTAACACACATGTCACAAAAACGTTTACATTTACAGTCACTTAAATTCAATTTCCTGAAAACAGTTTTAAATCATTTATTTACATTGAATAAAATTCTTTAGTTTAATGAGTAACGAATTTGCCGATTCATTTAACAGAAACCTCAGCAAAACTTCCTGCAGTCAGTCTCTCAGACTAAAAATGAACATCTCCTTCTCATTTTTAAACTTAAAATATTGTGATAATTACAAAAAATTAAGTTAAAGAGCATCTTTCTCTGTATAGTTCTAAAATACGATTCTCCTTGATCGAAGCAACGACTGAAAGAAAATCTTTTAGCACAATTTACTTAAAATTAAGTAAAACTAAATACCCAAATAGAGTCATTTTCACTTATCTTTCGTTTGTCCAAGTCAGACAGTCTGTTCTGGACGAACTCATTCCAGGAGTCGAAATTGCCAGTGTGCTAGACCTCGAGCCGCCGACGCAGTCTGCTGTTCGCTTGTAGGGTCAGTCATCCAATGTTCCGTGTTGTTGAAAGTGGCCTGGTCAGTCGAAGTCCGCTGGTTACTACGCAGATTCTTGCTCTGGAGAGGTTCATTAACAGCTGTTTCAGGCATGGAATCAATGCCAACGTGGTCTAAAAACCGACTACTCACAACGAAGAACACGTGAACTGACTTTCGGTCTACGATTGCGCAGAGTAGGCTGCGCAGTCATGTATCTTCAAAGACTACTACTCAAAACCCGTTTCCACAGGTGTGAATGGCATTGATGATTACTTTTTTACACCTTAGTAAGCCATCCAACCGATACAGTGGCTAGCCTCGTTGACTGGTATAATGAAGGGCCTGGGTTCGAATCCCGGAGAAGGCACGGATGTTTATAAATGTATGTAGTAAAAATATTAAAAATCTATCGTACATATTTTTAAGAAAGTAAAACATTTTTTTTATTCATGATGTCATAAATATGAACCATATTATTAATTTTCTTAAAGATTACAAATAACTTTACATTTAACAGATTTCCAATAATATTTTGTAACTATATATTTATGGCCGCCCAACAGGTATAGTCGCTGATAGCCGTGCCAAAGTGCCCGGGTTCGAATCCCGGAGAAGGTATGGACGTTTGCAAATGTGTAGACTTGGCGGCAATCTAAATATGCAGCAAACAAACAGTCCTCTCATGTGGTTTGATGGAAAGGGAGAGGTGTAAGAGATCGTCGTATCCGTCAGCCCGGGGTGCTGTCCATCAAAATTGGAGGCGGAACTGAGCCAAACTGCACTGCCTAATGGTTGGTGCTCAAGGCTGTGGCCAACGACAGGCGTACACTTGCGTTCCTTGCCACGTGGTGTTTCGTGGGCTTGGACTGATGTTATTCTCAGACAAGTAAGTATAAGTAACACCACCACCTGAATACTATGAAAATAATGACGACACACATCATCGTACGGATGTACCATGGAGGGACGCAGTGAATAGGTGCAGCTTGCGAGATGGTACACGCACACTTTGCACTCTCATACACATACTATAACAATAGCCAAGCTAGGTATGAATTCATTTTCAGATGTTCGTGTCCAGAAATTTTTTAGTTTTGTTATGATTTCTAATTTCATCATCAAATTTAGTATGGCATCATGATTCCCATTTTCAGAAGCTGTGCTGTTATGGGAAGGAAAACAGTCAAAACAATCAGATAAAAAATTATGTATAAAATATTAAAAGTTTTTCTTTGTCACTCAGTTCAATTATTTAACTATTCCAATTCAAAATACGAATACTGCTGCAAAAATAATCCTAATGAATTGTTGCTTCAGTGCAATACGTTTTATACTAGTTTTTTAAAGATCTGAAAATCATCTCAAACGTTTTACGATACGCATAAAGAAAAAGATCTGACAAAAAAGTCAAGTTTTAAATGGATGCACAAATATCAAACTCGCATTAAATTAAACGACTTTAAAAATCGAGAGTACTTTCAACTAAGTTTTATAATTGGGATGGCTAATAGTTAAAACCATTTCTTTTCTGTGCCTAAAAATAACTAGCAAAAACTATCAAAAAGTAAATCTGGTTATTTTATAAATTATTAAAATAATTTTCAGGTTAAGAATAGAGTTAATTTTTGTTAGAAACACTTCCTAATTTATACCTTACAATACGGAACATTAATAATACATCAAAATGTTTTAATTATATTTGTAGTTTAGTGATAATAGTTAAAATTAAATTTTTAACTGACTTTTTTTTCTGTTACGTTTTGAAATTTTATTCCGAATTGCTTTTTCCTACAAGATTACGAATCATTCACTAGTGACACTAGGAAACACAAAAACAATTCTTAAAAAAACTAATGCAACTTAACTCAATGTTGAACGTCAACTGAATTTATTTTCCCCTTTGTCGTACTAAGAAACGTTTTACTTACGAAATATAGTAAGAAAATAATTTATAAGTAAATATTTTTGCTTCATGATTGAAGAAATTATATTCCAGTGATAAATTAACTTCATATTTTGAAAATTAACTCCGATTCAACTAGTTCGAGAATGTTAAATATTTACATCTTGTGCCTTTGTTTGAATAAAAATAAGTTACTATCATGCCTGGAAGCTATGAATAGCTTTAACTGTGAGAGACCTTTGTTCACACTTTATCTGAAATTAATGGGAAGATTTTTGTATTAATATATATCTTTTAGAGTTTTTAGTAATGTCTATATTGTATCATTCTCTTGGAAAATAATAATATAAAGTGATTAAGTATAGAATTATAAATCTCTAATACTTGATAAAAAATTATCTCTAACTAAATTCCCCCCCCCAAAAAAAAACGTTTTTAATAAAGTTAGGAAAACAACGTGATAACGCATCAATTTAAAACTTGTCTTTTTTGTCAGATCTTTTTCTTTATGCGTATCGTAAAACGTTTGAGATCATTTTCAGATCTTGAAAAAACTAGTATAAAAAGTATTGTACCGAAGCGACAAGTGCCCAAGTAACAAGTGTAGTGCGGGTAGTAATCACCACCCCAAATCTATGATTTTCTGCCAACGTTTTAGTTGTTTCTCAAAGACCAGAAACTTGGTGGCCGCGAGTCCAAACACAGATCAACCTCTTTTTTGGACGTCCTGTGCAGAAGGGAAGATAGCTTTAGCAAATCGTAGCTGCAGGTGTGAAAAAGGGTAAAAGCTCGAAGGAGTAGTATCAAGCTACATGATGGGCGGGGCAAAATTTCCCATTCGACTTCCAGTCGCTGAACACAGACACACGTGGTCTTGCATTATCTTGATGGGAAATTAACTTTTTACGCCGGAATTCAGTTAGACGTTTTTCCTTAACAGCAGCGTCAACACGAACTAGCACCTAGCTTTGCACCCTATTGTGGAAGATTTTAAGTCTTTCCAGATACTGTTTGTGGATTATACCACGGCAATCCCACCATATACAAAGCAAGATCTTTTTCTTAGTCAAACTGCGCTTTGGGACGCTGCCGTCGGGCACAGACCAACCCCCTTCTCATACGGCACCCAGCGACTGAACTTGTACGTCACATTAATCGATGCATAGCGCGACTAATGGTCATGGCACCAACCTCGTTGGTGCTCGTTTTGTCCTTAGTAAGGACATGGCACCAACGTCTAACTCTCTCCAGTGTTTACGTACCAAACTTCTTCCACAAATTCTCGCAGGCGGGCCTCATTAAAATCAGTAGGCCGGCCAGAGTGCTTTGGTTCTTGAATGCCATAGTCCTTGTTTTTGAACTTTCAGTACCAAACCTTCACAGTGTCGTATGATACAACATTAGTACCTAAAGCTGTACATATGATTTGGAGGCATTCTGCAGCATTTGCAACGGAACTGGAAGTAAATCGTTGTTCTAATGTCGTGGCGCGATAGTTTTCTGATGTTCTGTACTATTTTTCTCAGATGCCATCTTTCTAAATGCACAATCTCACTAAAACTTGTACAGCCTCACTGTTTTAGTAACATAAACTCTAAGTCAAGGACTGTGATGTAGACTTAAGCGACTTATCCATTTGTCTAGCTAAGCAGCCAGAAATATACCAAGGGAACTTTCATTAAGAAATGAAATTTAAATAAGTTGAACAGAAAGCACTCCCGGCGTTTGCAAACCAGCCAGCAATTATGGCGTAAACCCAAAAGTAGAATTTAAAATTAAAACGAAATCTAAGGCTTAATTAGCGGGAACGCTACGCAGAAGTGTTTAGTACAAAAGTTGACTTTTACCCTACAGCGGCGTAACAGCACAGTCTGCAAGAATAAAGCAACAAGGTATTCGCGAATGCTATCATAAAATACCAACTAGTAGTCTGGCCTTCAGCAGCCGAGAATACGCATCGACTAAAACAACCTGAAACCGTCACTTAAATACACGCGAGCTAAATTTACGTTTCGGCGGGAAAACGGAAAAGAAGTGACAAAGATTAGTAACAAGAAATAATTACTTAAGTTAACATAATACCTTTAAAGTCTAATTAAACATTTCACAGTTTAGATGTTCTTTTCATAAAATTTGATTTCAGGTACTTCTTTAAACCAAAGAACGATTGGTTATCAAGTGCTACTCTGTTAAGAATTTCAGGTAGTGTTCTCTAATATTAATTACAGAGTTACGATATGTGAAAGACTTCAAATTTAGAAGACTAGAATTAGTATTATACTGCATTTATTCCTTTGCAAGGCTTATTACAGTAATTTGAATAATTAGTTTTAGCATGAACTATCCCTTGCAAGTCTTCCTTTAAAAGGATATATATTAAAATGTTTTCCACCACCGAACAGCACCATCTGTCATTGGAAATATGAACTAAAATATACCGTATGGAAAAATACTCTAATTCTTGATTCTTCAATTTCTTGATTTCATAAGTGTTTCTTTTAACGTGTTCAAATTTATGGAACACGTGGCCTTCTTTTAATTAATAACTTATTTATAATTTGTAAAAATCTCGTATTTTTGGAATTCCTTACGAAACTTATATATATTCTTTAGCACCATGAGCGTTATTATAAATGGTATGTTTTGTTAAAGAAATAACGTGCCATTTTTGGCAGCACTTCAAAAGATTCTAATATTTGGAAAGTACGCAAATGTACACTTCCTTAAACGGCCTAATAAATTACACACATTTTTTTTTGGGGGGGGGGCTACACTTCATTTGACTTATTTCCTCGAATTAATTTAATTAACCGATGTCTTCAGATAAGTTTAAAATGACATCAAAAATTGCATAATTTTAAATTAAATATCCATGTCAATACCTGTCATACGTGGGTCAAACACCCAATCATATTTAATCATTTTAACAACGAGGTTCTAAATCAGTGCTGTACGATTACAGTATAGTACGAAGCTTCTCTTTCGATCATTAAGAATTCTTTCTGTTCCTAAGAATAAGACCGTCAATATGAGCATTTCGGAACCACTCGGTGCCGGTGTTTCTCATTTTCGATTCATCGATTAAAATACACCCGTGATCGAAAACCAGCCATATCAATTCAAATGTAGATATATGTAAACAATGTATCATTGAAACATCTCTAGACGTATAGGAGGATTAATGAAATATCTATGAGAAAACGTCGTCCCAGTGTAAGCAAAAAAAAAAAAAAAAAAATATGAATGTTTTTCTGCTTATATTTTGAATGAGATAAAACGGGGATAAGAACCTTCATCAGTTTCATTCTCTGCACATTTTAATCTGAAGTTTTCGGCTTATAGCACATTTATTTATATTAAAATCTTTCGTTTCGAGGACTCCTTTTTGCATTTAGGTAGAGATTCCTAAATCGGAGTGATTCTGTTTTCTTTAGCTTCAGATTTTATAAGGTATTTTCTCCCTACTTTCCGCGTGTTAGCTGGAAGCATACGTATTCGAGAGGTGCACTCTTCGAGTCCAGGCGAGGGCAATGCATATTTCTCCTGCTTCAAGAACACTTCATGACTCCATAGAGCAGGGGGCTCTCAACCGGTGGTACGCGTACCACTGGAGGTACGTAAGAGAAAAATAGGTGGTACGCAAAGAAGCAAAGTATTTTTAACAATTAAATTCAAAAATTAATACCCCAACATCCTGATTGAGGTTTTTCTCCAACACTCGTAAATTTATGCGATCTGAGCTTTGTTCAAGAGTAGTGGTGGTCGTAGTAGTACTTGTAGTGGTGGTACTAAAGGTTTTCAATTTTTGTTTAGATGGTACGCGTTACTCAAAAGGTTGAGAACCGCTGCTATAGAGTAAACAAGCGAACATGATAAATTACATTTTTTTCTGATTTTTATGAATACGCAAATCGGTGTCAAAATTACAATCTATTTCATACCAACATTTATTTAAAATTTATTACATTACCGCTTGCCACTTACATTGACTTTCTAAAAAACGTTTTTATTTTTCAGAAAAAGTTTCTATTTTAAAGAAAAGAAGTATTCACATTATAAATCGAAAATGTTTTTAAAAGAAAAACCTTTCCTGTTCATTTACTGTTTTTCATAAGATTTATCCAAGTAGTTACTCATTTTTTGCATTTTACTTATTCGTACTAGAATATAAAAACATTTTTTTTAAATGCCCATATTATTTCCCAAGCGTTGTTTCCTTAATGCTTCGAAGTAATCAATTAAACGCATAGTTATCCTGTATTGCTTGGACAGAATCTGCTCTTGCCAATGTGCGAGTCATCTATCACTATTGCTGGAAAATTTAAATAATATTTTAGCAGTAAGCAGAACTTTTTATTGCGTTTTCAATGAAACCTGACGGGATTCACTAGTTTATTACTAATCGGGGAAACTACCTATTTCTTTTTGTACGAAATAACGCAGAAATTATCTTCAAAATATTCCGTGTAGGTATATTTCTTTCTTACATTTCGTAAAATTTCAAGCCCAGTGTCATTCGATTCATTTTCAAATAGTAAAATGTTTGTTATTTTTCGAATCCGGATGCATTTCCTCTCTAACATATGCTCATTACAATGACATCTTAACAAAGCTGCAAAGAAATTAGAAAGGTAAGTGAAGTATTGTACATTTCATTTCAGAAAATTTACACGAGTATCTTCATTCTTAACCTTTTTTTTTCTTCATTTTAAGTAAATTTGTGGACTTAAAATTTTCAGTTATGACCCAAATTATCTGCGGATAAATGCGGTGTTATCGTGTTTTATAAACTGTGTTTGGGAAGAACTTTATGGAGAAACTTTTGAATACTTTGAATACATTAGCTTTTTTTACATTGCAAATCATTCAATTTTCAAATATTTTTCAATTTCTCTTTTACAGTGTCGTCTGAAGAGTTGGGAACAAATTTTACTTGCATGTTATTTTGTTACATGCTTTAAAGATTCAACATCAACAAGATTGCAATTTTGAAGGAGAGATTTAGAAAAGAAATGGAATATTATCATAGTATACTACTGTGAAAAATTAATCTTCTCTGTCGCATGTCGATAACGGAGATTTTTAACACAGCTATATAGACACTGAATAATTATTTTTTTAATTAATCATGATCACCGACTTGTTTTAAGAAAAAACTCCATTGACTTTAAGAAAACATTTGTACCTACTTTCATAAGAAATATGTAATCCTCATAAAAAAAAGATTGCTTTGATTTAAACTACTGCGAGAATAAAAATCATTGTTTTGTCAAAATGCTTAATGAGTCAAAAACGCGTATAATTCTTTCTACTCTTATCTTATAATTTGGTAATTTATATTCCCCGAGACGGACACAACCCCGATTAAGTATCTCTGCTGTAGAGCAACGGTATTCTGGAACAGAGCCATCGGATTGAAACTCGATGTGTTGTTATGGTGGCTTGTTTTGCTTTCTTTACGTTTATACTCCGTGCAATTTTCTCACATGTTAAATAGGTTTCAGTTCATCTCTGCATTCTTCTCTTGGTATAATTTTTAGTCCAAAGGTGCTTTGTTCCTGAAGGACTATCGTTTTCGTCTTATCATATTCTTATTAAGTCTTATCATATTCGAAGGGAACAACTAAAGATACATGACTGAAATGTGTGTTTCTTTAAGAAATGTTTACGTTTTCGTTTCATTATACTAAAACGATAAAATTTGTAACTTACTACGAAATCAATTTTTTCATGTTTTACTCTTGTTATACTTTCTGATTAATTTTCATGCCATTTAGTTACTTATGCTTATTTCTTTGTCCAGTACTAATTTTCGCTTCGTACTAATTTCGGGAAAATCGTACTTACTATATTGCCTTAATTTCACTTACTGTATTACTGTACTTACTATATTACAGCCTTGTACGACGCTGTAGAACCGAGGTGATGCTTTCATTTCTATTAGATATAAAGAGAAATCATTTTTTTCTTTTCTTAGAACAATTTGAATTTAAATTAATGATTTAGTAAATGATACCAAAATAAATCGACGTAATGTAAAAAAAAAAAAAAAAAAAAAAAAAAAAAAAAAAATGTTTTTTACAACGTTGCCATTGCTCGCTTTGAAATCCTCGAGTTTATTAATCAAAAATTCGTTAAAGTATTACAAAATATGAAATCGATAATAAAACAAATTCCAAATTTATAATTTGGGCTTTCTGATGCCCATATTCGCAGTAGGATTACGTCATTCTGGATGGCTCTGGGTACCGTTGTTTTATCACAATGCGAGAAACATACATACATTCATGCAGATTGTTCATTACTTAATTTCTTCATATATAATACAGGGCGATAGTTTTGGATGGCAACAGTTTGAAGAGTGATACAGCCTTTTAAAGTTTTCAACGCAAAACGAAAACGATAGTCCTTCAGGAACAAAGCACCTTTGGACTAAAAATTATACCAAGAGAAGAATGCATAGATGAACTAAAACCTATTTAACATGTGAGAAAATTGCACGGAGTACAAACGTAAAGAAAGCAAAACAAGCCACCATAACAACACATCGAGTTTGAATCCGATGGCTCTGTTCCAGAATACCGTTGCTCTACAGCAGAGATTATTAATCGGGGTTATGTCCGTCTCGGGGAATATAAATTACCAAATTATAAGATAAGAGTAGAAAGAATCATACGCGTTTTTGATAAGCATAAATAACATATTTAGAAAAAGAGAAATGAAATGCGACACTGTAAATTATGTGTGATTGAAGGAAACAGAAAGTCATGCCTTCTGTCCTCCTTGGGGCATATCTTATTTATAGAGCTCAATGTATACTCTACTCTTGCGTCTCCGAAAACAATTTGAATACCATGAGCGACGAGTTACCGATGTATAGGTTTTGTGGTTTGCGGTCATTTTCCTCATTCGTTTTGGAGACTTGTTTTCTTCTTGCTCTGTATCGCATTTTAACTGCTGTATTTCTACAGCGAAATTTTTAATTTTTTTCCTTGTTAGTGTATCCTTACTAGAAGAACCGAAATTATGTACGAATTTGATTTCGTGAAGAGTTCAACATTGATTCTCAATGCGAACAATTGATTGCATAAGGTATTTCTCCTGCCTTCTTAGCGTGCCTTCGTGGTGTAACTGTCAGCACGCTTTGCGTATTCCAGAGGTCCGTGGTTCGATTCCCGGCGAAGGCGTTGCTCATTTTTCATGATTCCTGCTTCCAAAAACATACCTAATATCTCTACAGTGGCGCACGAACTAAAAGGGTGTTGGATGCTGATTCTCAACATCCAGGATTTGTAGATTGGGTCCTCTAAAAACCCCAGTCGCCCTTTAAAAGGGGGAGTATATAAGGTATTTCTCCCCGACTTCTTAGCATGCCTTCGTGGTGTGGTGGTCTGCACGCTGGGAGCGTATTCCAGAGGTCCGTGGTTCGATTCCAGGCGAAGGCGTTGCTCATTTTCATCACACCTGCTTTCTCAAACCTTTACTAAAAATACTTCTTCAAACCTTTACTAAAAATACCTACTGTCTACAACATAAGAGGTTTTTTGCAAATTTCGGAAAACTGTAATTATTGTTTACAGTAACTCTCCAAGGTCGAAAGATGATTATGTTTCTCACGGTTTCGCTTGCAGAGCGATCACAATGAGTTTTACGTTGCAAGATATTTTCAAATCCCGATTCGAACTTGTTAGAGCTTTTCTGAACTCGGCATAATAGTGAATCTGCAGGACTTAACATCTTGCAGCACATTTCAGTACTAGCAACAGCAATAAGCAGAATTTGGTACTTCTCCGTTTTACCGGCGCAGGCGATAAAGTCGCCAATAATGCTACAACTGATGCCAGACGGATAATCCGTAACCTTTTACACCTCATTTTCAGCCATTTCTCATCAGATTGATTGTTTCTTTCAATACTGGCATACAGTTATATAGAGTGTTTACCACATAGTTCATCCATTCGCTGTAATTAAATCAATAAAGATGCAATCACACCGCTCACCCGAAGGCGGAAATATAGAAAAGGCAAAGGCCATCAGTTCTAATGAGAATGCACTAGCGAAGTAAAGCATTGCGGTTTTACATAATTTCTGAGTAAGCTATTCGTACGAATTGAAATAATTCTAGCATTTAAATTTCTATTCCTAATTAAGATTTAACTTGAAATTAATGTAGATAATTACTGAGAAAATTAGATTTTTGTAGTGTAGTTTACGTGAGATCACTTGAGATAACCTGATATGAACCGGCGAATCAGGATGTAGAACCGTGAAAGCATAGTAAATTCTTAAAGTAATGTCTTTTTACAAATTTATTGTCTTTATTTATTGGCCTTTTACAAAATTTTAAACGATATTAAAATGTTTATGCCATCAAAATAAAAAATTCTTAGAACTAACATTTGTTAACTTTTTTATGTGTATACTATACGTTGTCGCCAATAAATTCTGCTTGGCCAGATTTGCGCAGGCGAAATGGAAAAGTACCCAGAATTTAGTACGAGCGGCAATCACAAACTTTGACGTTGCAGCAATTCGAAAGCCCTATCAGAATCTTCTTATAAACTGGCAACTATATATGTTAATGGCAGAAAGTAACACAGTAGCTGAGGAATTCATGAAGGAATATAGTGTTAAATTTTCAAAATTACGTTTGGTCTGAAGCACAAAAGAAAATCATCATATTTCGTTATCGAACGATGGAGTCAGATTGCAGTGCTGAGATTTTGCTACAAGTATTAGAAGATAAAAAGGCCAGTCTCCAAGTGCTGCAGTATTAGGCAAAAGGTCTGGACTCAAACCTTTTGCCTAATCACAAATTTGACATCAAAATCTGAGCCAGATGATTTAAAACAACATCCAAATATTGCAGCAAATACAATGAAGTTTATCAGAGGACGAGAGTTTAAACATCGTATCTTTCGTTCTGCAGCTCCCTAATTACCAAAACTGTAATTTACTTAATGCTTTTGAAAAGTCTAACTTATTTGACAGGACACAATAGCAGCGAAACATTATGGAGAGTAAAACCAAAATTTTGAAACTTCCAGGTGAACGGGGGAAATTTGCAAACTTTTCCATGCTTAATTAGATTATTCTGTGAAATGAGAAAATATTAATTATACCTGAAATTGCAATAAATTTACAAACACAGAATGACTCGTTTTGTGAATACTTTACCAAGAGAAATATTAGAAAATTGTAGAGTTGTACGGTGGATTAATTTTTGTTGACATCAGTTCGATGAAAGACGATCTTGCATAAATATGAGTCAACGGACGTATTCAAATGGAATTTGAAACACTGGATTTAGAATAATTTTCGTTCACACGGTTAAAACCTTGCAAAAGCAGCATTGTAAATTCTTACACAAGCCCGTCAACTCCCCACAACCTCCGTCAAACAGGATTTTCATCAATTTCGCGCATACAAAATCTAGAAATCTTCGCGTGCAAATATTGACACACGTATGAATCTTTCAAAAAAAAAAAAGGAACCTCACTGCAAAAGTATTATGAATAAATATCAAAAGCGTAGCCATTAAAATTTGATATATTGTTTTGCGTATGTACGTAAATGTATGCACTTATTTTTCAATAAATGCATACATTTATTTTCAATAATAAATTGCAAAAAATGTAATTTCTTGAGTTTTTCAAGCGGAAGAATATATTTTTAGATTTAAGGGAGTAACGACACTAAAAAAGCTTAAGAACCCCTACTCTAGAAGGTGAACCTTTGGACGAAAGGGATACAGAAGTGAAGGACCAAGCGTTAAGCGTTTTATAAAATATACTGGGAATTCATTAAGTTGGCGAAACATTTCAAATGTCTCCAGCTTGCCGAAAAGAAAACTTATATCTTACATACTATTAGTGTTATCCCTTCAATTCCAGTGTCACTTATTTCGGATTTAAAAGCTCTGCAAATTCTACAACTTAATACTTTGCACAGACACCTGTAAATACGTGTTACATGGAATTTTAAATAAAATTCGAAGCCAAATTATATTAATGTATAAACAAAAAGTGCAATAACTGGCTTATTTGGTTATGACGAAGCACGCCTAAGAGTAACCCCGTGAAGGATTTTCTAAAACGATTTATACAATATAATTTAACATTTGTATGTTTCAGCTACTTGTATAACAAATGCTGTTTTTACCTACGGAAGGCAGTTTTTAATTATTACAGAGTTATTAGAATTATTTGTATTATGCAAAGTACGCGAGGGCGACCTGTCTAAAACGAGAGATGCTATTCAAGGAAAACCTCCAAAGAGAATGGTTTCGTACCCACGTTACACATGGAGAAAACATGAAAACTCTCCTTTAGCGAGCCCGTTCGCCGGGAAAACACAGGTGTTCAGCTGTCTTACCGTGTCGGTATGTGCCAACAGACCACTAGCATAACAATCCACGACTGCTTTCGCGAAAGCGTTACGGGAAATGCTGTTCTAAACATTTTCTGGAAAGACTTTTATTGGTTTATTAGATTAAAGCAAAGCATGGCTATCCGCCTAAAACAGGGTTTCTTAAACCTTTTTCAGTCACGACCCCGGAACCCCATAATATTTACGAAAATTTTGACCCCATAAGCATTGCGCAAATCCGACACACGCGTGAGTGAAACAGTCAATTTTTTCACTTGTACTGTAATATACTTTTGCAGTTTTAGGTCACTAACTTTAATTTCGAATTTTAAGACACCGAATAATGTGAAAATTTTAAATAAGTAACGACGAAAGGACAGTGTCACGTGCAAAGCAAGTAAAATGAACGTTTATATTATAAAAAGAGTGTGTCAAAACGTTTCTGTTTTTTTCTTTTGTCTGTATTGCCCACCAGCGGCCGAGCGGTAAAGTAGCTGAACACTGGTAGTTCGGTCCAAGGTTCGAATCCCGCGAACGGGCTGGCTGCATGGGAGTTTTCGTGGTTTTCCCCATGTGTAACGTGTATACGAGCCAGTTTCCCTTAGAAAGTCCTTCACGAAGGCATCCCTCCTCTTAGGCAGATAGCCCTAGTGTGCTTTGCCATAATTAAATACACCACACCACACCACACCACTTTTGTCTGTATTGTCTTATCTTTATTTTAAGATACATTGTGTAAAAATAGTTGGTAACTGTAAAATTATTATAAGAAGTTAAAGAAATATCAAAACTGCTAAAATTTTTGCGACCCCCTACTGCAAATCCCGCGACCCCCGTGGAGGTCGCCACCAACAGTTTAAGAAACTCTGGCCTAAAAGAAGAAATGCCTTCGGGGAGATCTTTCTAACGAAATCTGGATCATGTGCACGTTACATATGGGAAGAACTACGAAAACGCTCATGCGCCAGGAATGGAATCGAACCCAGATCGAACTTTGCCACTGGTGAGTTTCTGGATAGATGCGAGTTTTCATCTTTTCAGGTTCTGAAGAGAGTGAGATTACTTTTTTTTTTTTTTTTTTTACTTTAACGTCAACTTTGAAACCCTAGATCTAGCGCGGATTTGGATTGTTACATTTTGTGAGATAACCGTTTTAAAATGCAGTCAGTACTTAGAAAAGGAAATTTGTGTGCCTCGTGTTAATTTTTACTACATATCGCAACAAGTTTTCTACTATGCCAAGATGAAGGAAACGAACTCCATTATTTACAGACATTTCGCAGTTTGCAAAACTCGCTACCGATATACACTGGTGTGCAAAAATTAAGGACGAGACGGTTTTTTAAATATAACTTTGTACAAAAGCTTTCCAAATCAACACATTTAATACCGTAAGATCCCCAATACGTAAGGACATGAGTAATGTAAGCAACACTTACTAAAAGTGAAATCAGAGGGATAAAAAGAAGCTTTATTGAAAAAGTAGCATGGAGCGCAATGCGACCGAAGGCCGAAACATCCCTGCGATGGGTGTCCAGCAAGAAACATCCGGTCTTTACTCCCCTGACTGCTAGGCAGGTTTCACAGCGTCTGCCCATGCTGAGAATGAGGGTGTCAATGACTTGATGAGGCATTGCTGCCCATTCGTCTTGCAGCGCCAATCGAAGCTCCGTAATCGTTACTGGTGGTAAGGTACGAGCTGCCAAGCGTCTGCCTAGAAAATCCCATACATGCTCGATGGGACTGAGATCCGGAGATCGTGCCGGCCAATCCATACGTTCAATATCCTCACTCTCTAAGAGCTATTCGGCAGCTACTGTGCGATGACTTGGTGCATTGTCATCCATGAAAAGGAACTGTGGACCCATAGCGCCTCTAAAAAGACGCACTTATGGAAGAAGAATCTCGTTAAAATAACGGGTCCCGTTGACTGAACCTGCGTCGAAGATGTGAAGGTCTGTACGACTACCAAGCATGGTGCCTCCCCAAACGAGAACACTGCCACCTCCATACCTGTCCCTTTCAATGATGTTCGAGGGATGATTGCGGCTTCCCCGCTCTCTCCAGATGAGTATGCGATGAGAATCGCCACTCAGACTGAATCTGCTCTCATCTGTAAAGAGTACTCGTCCTCATTCATTGTCTCTCCAATTCCAGTGTTCCCGGCACCACAGAGAACGCCTTCTCCGATGGGCAAGCGTTAGAGGTATACAGGGCGTCGTGCAAACAGACCACCACCGTGCAGTCTTCTGGCCACGGTAAAGCGCGATATCGGTCGTCCAGTCGCCTGTGTCGTGCGTCTAGCGATTTCTCCCGCTGTCTGCCGCCTGTTTCTTCTGGCCTGTAAGGTCATCTGCGTACCGGTCATCTGCGGGTGTGGTTCCTCGTGGACGACCACTACTAAACCCCCGGATAGCTGTTCCTGTAGTTTGAAATTGTCTCCAAAGTCCTGAACCGATGCTGTGGGCAATTCCGAACTCTGCAGCCACACTTGTCACACTGCGGCCTTCCTCCAACTTCCCAATGATTCGACCTCGGGTAAAAGCATCCAGATGTCGTGTAACAGATTGATTATTCGCCATTTCTCGCTGAGGCAGCAACTCGGCTGCTATACGGCGTGCAATCTCTTTGCCAGAAATACTGATCTTACACCGACAACATGCTTTATACTACTCAGACACTCCCCCATTACGTCTACCTGCATATCTGCGCATGTGCTACCGTACATCGCCTTACTTAATCTCCTGATTGGTCGTTCTGTCCGCTCTGCCTCTTCGTTCAGCTGATATGTTAATTTTTCGACTTCGTCCTTAATTTTTGCACACCAGTGTAATTCTTATGCAACTAAACTGTGCGTAACGGAGCACGTACTGCAGAAACGTAATTTTAACAACTACTGTAACGAGAACTCATTCTTGGAATTTCACCCGCCTTCATTAAGCACAACTCGTACGAAAATATAGAATAATTTATTTAATTTATTTAATACGATTTTGAATTACGTTGGCCAGCCAAGTAGCGCGATTTAGCCCCAAATACGGATGGCCCTTAGAATTTCGCTGTAATGACTCCCGTTGGTGAAATTACTGTCAACGATTCACGGGATAATACGTAAGTACCCTATTGTGAAACAATATCTGATGAAGATTTAAAAATTAATAAATCTGACGACATCCGAAATATACTTGAAGACCAAAATTTACCAATAGATCGATTGGCGGTGTATCAGTCCGATAGGATGGTATCCAACTAATATATACTTTGTATGTTGCGTAATTTTTTTTTTTTTTCGATTTACTACTGCCATTTTCTTTAAAACCGCCAAACGCAACAGATTGCCTTTCATAGTTCGTTCCAGTAAAGTTAATCAGCTGATAGAAGTTTCAAAAGCTTTCAATAACCGCGAAAGCATGTTGCGTAATAAGTTTCCTCTCACTTTAAATAACACGTTAAAAAGGTTTACCCCCTGAAAAGCGCCATTGACGTTTGGAGATACATTGTAACCTGTAATGTTTTAAGATTTAAAATTTATCTCATTTTATAGAAATGCGTAGTAGATTTCTTATCAGCATTTCGAGAAAAGCTTGCTGTTTTCAGTTAACGTGTAAAATCAGGTCGTTAAAAAGAAAACTCGTAAAACTTATTATTGGCTCAAGCCGAAATAAAGGTCCAAGTTTTCTTTCCATGAACGCAGACCTAGCACATAGCAATATATTAAGAGGAAAGAATACTTGTAAGCGATTACTAATCACATAATACAGATAACTGCTCGAGGTATTCTCAGAGTATTGTTCCTCCTCAGCACATATTCTCAGACATTCGAATGTATCACCTCGCCGAATGCACATTTCGGTATATTTAGAAGAGGTCCTCGTTAGACTTCCTTGCCACTCCTACTTAAGATATCCTGAAGACATCCGCGAATACTTCTTTACTGTGTACGGGGATACAAGGAAGATTTAAAGACCTACTTACCAACCCAAGTTCTTGAATTTACCAACTCAACTCGAGGATTACCCTCAAATACTCCTCATATGATTACTATGAAACATTAATGAACGTGCGATAATTTAAGTAATTTTTTAGATTCTTTAATTTGAATTCCAGTTTCTAATTCAGTTTATATTCACAAAAGCGCACAAAACTGAAGTAAATCTACAATACAAAACGTTACTAGGAGAAACGGGAAAAATATATTTCTGGTTATAAAATTAGCTGAAAATTTTAAAATAAGCGAAAGTTATTTCGCGTAACGCTCTCCCAAGCGTCCAAACATAATGCTAGAAAACAAAAAAATCACAAGCTCAATCAACTGGCTTTTAAATCAAAATCAAAAAAGGAAATAGCATAAAAATGAAAATGCATTTCATTTAATCAGCGCACTACAAAAAGGAGATATCGACTTACCTTATTCAGAAGTTTCTGCATCTTCCTATGTGTTGCAAACATAATTTCTTTACAGCATCCAAAAAATGTTTCGGTGGCGTTTCTTTCGAAAATCCTTTTTTTATGAGCTCCGGTTTCAAAATCCTTAACTTTCACTTGTTTCCTTTTCCAAATCGTTCTAAAGTACACTGAAACTTCAGATTATCTTACCACCGACAGCCACTTTACAGTGTAAAGCATAAAATAAACGACGTACTTTGTAGCTAACATCCAACGCAGAAACAAGTCCTGAGAAATATTCACCCAAATCCAAAATCAGCGCGATTATGCATTTCAACCAATTACGTTATGATAGGGTTTCTAAAACATTCACCGTAAAATACTCAGGTTACCATAAGTGAAACAACTTGGCGATAAATGAAATAACAAATTGACGATCATCGAAAAGGTTACCCTTAAATACAGACTACGGGAAAAACTTTGTAGTTTCTCAATTTTAAGTTTAAAAAAATCATCTTTCAATAACTAAAAAAATCTGTCGATAAGCACAAAATGTATTTATGCCCACACCTTCAACTGTAAAATCAGTTTTCTATTTAAATAAAATTTTACTCAAAGTTACATAAATAAGAGAAATTATTTAATAATTTTTAAGAACCAATGACTCATTTTTCTCTAATACACGTACACGTAATTGTCCGAACATATCCCAAGAAGCAATTATATGTCGGGATATAATTATAACCTGACATAATTGAACAAGACATAATTGTAACCCAAGTAGCATGTAAAGCACATGCTCCAAACGTTTTAACAAAGACCATTTTTTAACAAAGACGTTTTAACAACACTGCAATGTTATACATTAAAATGTACATAAGAAAGCAGGTGAAACACGCACGTCACGTAGAATGCACTTGATAGCATGCTGTGAGTTATTCGAAAATTACCAGTGGGTGCTCTAAAAAGAACATCCTAAGTAACACCGTGTAATTAGTTTTAGCACGTTCTGTATAATGTAATTTATAGCACATTTTTTTTTTTATTATTATTTGCGTTTTTACGCTCTTAAGCACTACTTAGAAGAGGGATGTTTTCGTGGAGGTCTTTCTAAGGGAAACTGGCTCATATATACGTTACACATGGGGAAAGCACGAAAACACCCATGCAGCGAGCTCGTTCGTCGAAATCAAACTTCGGACCGAACTACCAGTGTTCAGCGACTTGACCGCTCGGCCGCTGTGGAGCCCTATAGCACATATTGAGAACGTTTTGAAAAATACCAGTATTGTATGTTGAAATGTACATTATAAGTATACAGTTGTAACACACACCTCTTTAGCACGTCATGCAGAACGTACTATATAACACATTTGGGAACGTTTCAAAAAGTACCAATGTTGTATTTTAAAATGTACGTCCTAAGAACACGGTTATATTACGCACCGCTTTAGCACGTCGTTTAGAACGTCTTTCATAGTACATACTGAGAACGTTTCGAATTGCACCAGGATTGTACGCTGAAATGAACATTTTAAGAATACGGTTATAATACGCACCGCTTTAGCACGTCGTTTAGAAACGTTAAAATTTTATAGCACATGTTGAGAACGTTTCGAAAAGTACCGGTATTGTACGTTGAAATGTACGTCCGAAAGTACGACGAAAGAACATGGTTTTAACACACACTTCTAACACACACGTTATGTCGAACGCATTTTATAACACATTCTGAGAACGTTTCAAAAAACACCAGTGTTGTACGTCGAAATGTACGTTCTAAAACACACGGTTGTTACACGCACCACTTTAGCACGTTACGTAGAATGTCCTAAATAACCTAACACAGTTATAGAACGGTATGACACGGGTTTTGAACGTTTTCGGAACGTTCCGGTGCTTCTTGGGAAAGACTTAAGCAATACATCATCAGAATTTTAAATTACGGACTCTCAGTACATATGAGAAACTAGACTTTCAGGATATCCCGAACGTCTCGATTTAAATAGGACATCCTGAGGATAATGTTGTTTAATCTTGCTTTAAAGTACAGTATAACCTGGATTCATGAAAGTAACAAAAGCTGTAATCCCATCGAAAATTGAAAATCCGGTCAACAGAAATTAACTTTGAAATCATAACAATTTTTTCCGAGATTGTTTACTTGAGATTTTAAAAATAAGTGTACAGTTACAATTACAAATATTTTAACAAATTCTTTTATCACTCGATCATTTTTATCCTTGTAGCATACACAAGACGTTTTTTTCCATATAAAACAAAAGATTCATTAAGAATTACATAAACGAATACGAAAACTGTCAATATGTAAAGAAATAAATAAACGCCATCTAAATTCCTTCTAATTTTAAAATTTTAACGAATTTCTTCTATGTGTTTTCTTTCAGTTGCATAAGAGTGTCAGCCGGCCAGTGATTACCCCAGTTTTTAATCAACAGAAGATCCTCAGGTAAAAACATCAGGAAGATGATTTGGTTTATTTAACTAATGGCAAAGTCTCGAGGGCTAGCTGCCTAAGGCGAGGGATGCCTTTCGTGGAGGACTTTCTGAGGTGAAACTGGCTCGCATACACATTACACATGAGGAAATCCAAGATAACGCCTATTCCAGCCCGTTCGCGGGATTCGAACCTCATACCAAACTACCAGTGTTCAGTGACTTTACCACGCACCCGTTGGTGGGTCATCAGGAAGTTGCTTCTAAATACTATCAGAATGCCAACACGAAATGAATAGTACTTCTGGGCAAATTGCCCCTTTGGACTAATAAACTATTTTATCCTGCCAAAATTACAAATTTTGTTCTTGTCATTCGCAGTACTACGTTTAGCATTCGAAATATTATTCTGCCGTGACTGATTTTTTCCATTGCTGAAAACTAGAATCGCTGTTTCTAAAGACAAAGTAATTAAAATTATCACCTGGTTATTATAACTACTTAATTAGTGCATTTATTTCTATAAATGGTACAACTTCGCTAGTTAACCAATAAACTCACTACGTACGATGGTCCGACGAATGAATATCTCGCGTTTTTCGATTTGGAAAAAAGACCATATCTGCAAACCATAATGAAAAGAGACATGCCTATATACAGTTAGTCAATAAAGTCTGCGTACATCAAGAAAAGTAATATCAAATCCAAATTTTAAAGTGCGAAAAGGGTAGTTTCTTAAAGTTTTATTTTTTAAATGTTTAGTTTCAATAAGGGACTTATGAAAATATTACAGTTCAATAATTTCAATCTAATAATTTATGCACACTAATTTTTAAAAGATAAATGGCCAGAAATCAAAGCCAATAAAGTTTACGTACAACGCGAAGGAGACGGGGGATTTCTTATCTAATTTTTAAACTTCAAATTTGAGAATGCAAAGTAGGTTACGCTTTGAAGGTCATTGACTTCCGAAGCAAATTTCACGCTGATTGGAAGTCGCTATTTCTATTTTCTTTGACGAAAATGACAACCAATAAAGAAATTCCTTTAGTTACGAGACAACTAATTATCAAATTGAGAGATGAAGGTAAAACTCTTCGTTATATTGGTAAAACCATTGGAAAAACATTTTCTAGTGTGCAAATAGTTATTCAAAACTATCTTGACACTGGTAGTCTTGCTGTAAAACCAAGATGTGGGAGACCGAAGAAGCTAACTCAGAGAGAAGAAAGAAAAATTCTTTTACGAATTAAACAAAATCCTAAACTTTCTGCTGCAAGCATTGCAAAAGACATTTTTTTAACTAGCAACAAGGAAATTTCTCCTGAAACTGTACGAAAAGTGCTGCGAAAGTCCGATTATCATGGATGCAAACCTAGGTCTAAGCCACACATTTCCGAGACAAATAGAAAGAAAATAATTGCTTTTGCCAAAACATATTTAAACTCTTCGCAGGACTTCTGGAACAATGTAATTTGGTCAGATGAAAGTAAATTTACAATATTTCAAGTTAATGGCCACCCTATTGTATAGAGAAAACCAGGAACAGAACTGAATCTGAGAAATTTAAATCCAACTGTCAAACATGGAGTTGGCGGTGTGATGGTATGGGGGTGTATGTCGTCGAAAGGAGTTGGAAATTTTCACATTATTGATAAAGTCATGGATAAGTATGTTTATCTGGATATTATGAAGAAAAATCTACGAGACAATGCCCGAAATTTAAACCTTTCTAATACCTTTATTTTCCAACAAGACAACGACCCGAAACATACAGCTAAAATTGTGAAGGAATATCTCCTCTATCATACTCCAAGACAGTTGCGTACTCCTCCACAGTCACCAGACCTCAATCCAATCGAACATTTGTGGGCAAAATTGGAGAAACGAATTCGAAAACAATATTACGTCGCGAAATAAGCTAATTAGTTAATTGCAGGAAGAATGGGCGAAATTTACGTCGGATGACACCGAAAAACTAGTTCAGTCAATGCCCAGACGTCTGCAAGCTGTTTTGAAGGATAAATGATATCCTACAAAGTATTGAAGTAATGTAAAAAAACTTATATTTCGCTTTTTTTTAAAGTGTACTCAGACTTATTGGAGGGAATTTCTGAGTATTTTTGACAAAATATATTTTTGAAAAAATGTGAAAAGTATTACACTGATATTATTTACTTTTTATTTAAGCTTACAATTTTAGCTAATAGAAGAAAAAAAATGCAATGATAAAATACATTTTTCTATGCTGTAAGTGTTTTTTTTTAATTTAAAATTTAGGCTGTACGCAGACTTTTGTGACTAACTGTATATATATTATCTTTCAGAAAATGGAAATCGGCAACTAATAGATTAAACTGTTCTTTCTTCACAAATACATGCGATATCTGTCAGTCGTAATTTTGTAACGCAAGCTGTGTTCGTTTGCGCCGACTATAGCGAGTACCTTTAATATCAGCTAATCACTTTAATAACCATCAAAAGATTAATGGATGCTAGTTCATATTCAAGTTACACATAGAGAGAACTACGAAAAACTACCCTACGTCAGTCCGTTAACTTGGATGCGAACCTCGATCGAACTACTAGCATTCAATCATCTTGAACCATTTGGCCACTGATTGGGCAAAGCAGAAAGTTTCCCGTTTGTTTGATTACGGCAAAGCACGCGAGAGACTCCTCCTTGGAGGACTTTGTAAGAGCGACTGTTTCCCACGTTACACATGGTAAAAACTACGAAAGTGCCCAATCAGCCAGCCCGTTCACCGGGATTCGAACCCCGTACCTAACTACCAGTGTCCAGAAACTTTACCGGTCAACCTTTGGTTAGCGGTATATCAGAAAGAATAAGCAGAAAGAATTAAAGAATATGTAATCAAGTTTATTAAATGTCATAAATATCGCTCCCCCTTCTAAAGCAAGGGAGAAATGTTAAGGCCTTATTTTATACCTTGGATTATAACGTAAATATGTTAAGCACGTAAGAGGAAAATTGCAGTCAAAATGTGATGAGGTGAAATTAATGACTTCACATATAATCTTTCCCTTCCTTACTAACAAATGTCGCTTAAAAAATTTAGAAGATTATTTAAAAATAATTCCAATTCAATTTACCTTCTATAATCCTGATATATATATATAATTTAACAAACATTCTCTATTCGTAAAAAGCAAATTAAAAGTTAATGAAATTTAATTGCAAACAAATAAGTGATTAATTATTGCTGTGAACTAATCTACAATATCATTTAAATTCTGAAAGTACATATAGTTGAGAGTAGATTAATTTGCACCAATTTTGTATTTTTCACTATATAGAAGGACGGAAGAAGTGCCAATAAAAATTTAGTAGAAAATAAACTCACTAAGTGTACCTGCAAAATAGAACCATTTATTAAATTTTAAAAATCATTTATAAAGGTGAAAAATGAATTAAAATAATCATGTCATCGGTTTAATTTAGGAAACCGGTTTCCATATTTGGTCCGCTAGTTTCCTAAATTGAACCGTGAGCTTTCTCAACGGCAATTACAACAAAAGAACCTTTTAATTGCAACATTAACTCCACCACACCGAGTGTGTATCCAAGCGTGACATTTCATGCATTGTATCATTTCTTCTTCCTTGGTTTCTTCACATAATATACAATAACATGTATCACCAGTTTCTTTTTTATGTTTCTGCATACTACAGATAAGAACTTTCCTTCTTGCGGAAATATTTCTGCAATTAGCTTTTAAAATAAGTTTTTAGCACGCTTACGCATACTTCGTCTCGCAGACGAATGGTTGCCATTGCCGTAAGTTTTTCGAAGTGTAGCATTCTAGGGTTAATTATAATTTATCCATGAAAAAAATGACGTTGCCGAAATCGGGCCGGTTCAGTTTCGGCAACTGTTTTCGGTCCAACTAGGGAAACTTGAATATTTAATGCTCGATATTGTACAGAAACGTCAAACTAACATAACCTCCCAAAATTATAATTTCAAGTTGTAGATAAATAAGCAAGTTTTGTGACGGTATAATAAGACATGCAATTACCTACGTTTAGACGAATTAACTGCTTTCACACTTATGTCGAAATAACAGATTTTCTACTTAGCCAAACGGATAACACTTCTCTCAATGTAACCACGAGGCGTTTCTTTATTAACCTTTTTTACATCTACATATAACAAAATACCTATCTCAAATCTCGCAGATATCATCAGTCTTTGTATATCATAGCTGTCCGAATAAGGCTACAGTCCAAATTAGGCTATCTTCCCTATATATTACTCAATTTAAACCCAACTAAACGAAAAATAAAGCTTCTTTCTTTGCAGAACAGTTACAAATTTCGTAGCTTAATGCATTATTAGGCTCCGAAAAAGTTAAAATTTGCATTTCTCCTCGAAAGGTAAAAGAAAACATGAAAAATCTACTAAAAAAGTCACTTAATTCAGTAGAGAAAAAGCTATTAAGCTTTATCCTATTTTTCTGCAGTATCTCTTTCTCTTTTTTTTTTATTTACACAAACAAGATTCGTCTATTGGCCCAATAGTTTTGCATTTTTGCAGGGATATATGTTTCTTATAATGAATTATACAGCGCTTTCAGCGTTGAGAAATGTGCTGTAGAGGAAAACGAGGCACAAGAGGCCTTTTCCGCCTTTTCAATATTCAAATCGGCATTAATCATTTTGTTTACAGTTGACACTGAGCATTTTAATGATTTTGCTACTGTCTTTTGATTGGGTGGATTTTCTTTTAAAGATCTTACCTTTGCAACATTCGAAACATTCCGTTTTTCCCTCGGATATGTATATGAAACACTTTTTCCACTTGAAGTCAAATTTGATATCCCCGCTTTTGGTATTGTCGATATTACCTATCGTAGCTTTAGCTATCGAAAACGCACAGTTTTCACAGCGTTTGTTATTAATTAGATGCCAATAAGTTTCTTTGGAAACTGCACAAGCATAGCCTTCCATCCATTGCTTTTTGTAACGCTCTGTTTCGCAAGAAAAGAAAACTGTCAAGCAGCAGACGATAATTTATGCCTTCAAAAATAAAGCTGCAATGACTAAAAATTTCCAGGAGGACGGCTGTTTTTTGTAGCAAAGAAAAATCGTCTAAAAATGGGCAAACATTCTCTGTAGGACCCTAAAAGCATGATATAAAGTGATATCATTAGCATAGGGCTCAAACAAAAGCGAATTTATGCACTGGATTTTGCAAACTGTTCATTAATGAATAAATGGCATTTGCTGGCAGCTTAAATAATAAATGTGAAGGAATAATAGAACAAAAGAAGGATGAGCAATGCGATCAACCAAATTGCATCCGTAACTTCACGTGTTTATTCGTGGCAATGCAAACTTTACGTTCTCGATTTACTTTGGGATATAAAAAATATACATATTCACAGAACAAAAAGGTTTCGAAATCAAGTGCTTGAAATTTTAAAGCACGATCCTACATATTACAACCATGAGTGTAGATTAACAGTGGATGATATACAGCTGGACCAACTAGAACAGAAATAATGGTAGACTTCTTTTTGAAGCCAAGGTCGTTCTGTCAAGAAGTGGTCAAACCATAGTTCGCAAATCAAACTTACTGAAATTGTTTAGTTGGACTTCGAAAGACCTGTGTCCACAGCCTTACATATTCATTCCCAAGTACTTTTAAAACAGCTGGAAATTGGCAATACACGTGAAGGGCACTTTTTACTCTCTGCTACTCTTTATAAGCTGATTGAAGGGTTCAAACACAGATGAGAAATTTACATAAAAAATAAAGCCGGTTACATACCAGACCAATATTTGTCAGTCCAGTTTGCGTGACATTTAAAAATTTTTACTTGCTTGTACGAAGTAAAAAGGAAGTATTGTAATCGCGAAAACTTTCAGGCAGCATATTTCAACGAAAATATCCATTTGGACCGCTATCGAACGCAATTTAACGATGTCTTTTGTGATATGTGTACGTATGGACAGAATAAAAGACTCGTTTCCTCCAAAAATATTATAAAACTGCTTGAAAATTAATTCTGAAGAGAATTTTTCGTGGCGTCTATACAAACGTATGTACGTACGTATCTCGCATAACTCAAAAACGAGTAGCCTCAGAACGTTGAAATTTTGTATATAGGACTGCTATAACATGTAAATGTTCACCTCGTATTTTGGTTGCAATCGGCTACACCAAACGCATATAAATATATTTATATATATTGATCTCAGATCTCGGCTGATTGATCTCAGTTTCAGTGTTTGTAAATTCTTAGTTTTTTGCTTTAAAAATGATTGAATTATGTTGTTCTTATCTTCCGGTTAAGGTTTTTATGCCTTTAGTAAATATGTGTACAATATTTTTAGAATTATCAACAATTTTAAAGTTGTCTATGTGCCACTAAGCCTATAAATGTTTTTGATGCCGGCCGTTGCTTGTTTATATTTGAAACAGCAGACTAGTGGATTTGTTGCCAATCTAGAGAAACTTAGCTTCGCAACAAAGATATAACGCCTTCAATTATTATTGCGAATAAAATCATGCTTAATTCTTTCTGGAATTTTTTCGAAGAAATGAGTGTTTAAGATTTCCGTCGTAATTTTTAATACAGATATTTTGAGTTTTTATGTATTTTTGCCTTCTCGAAAAGTAACAACTGAATTAATTGAATGAGAAATATTCAATCGTCTGTGAAAAACTGTTTCCTTGTTGTTTTGTTTGCTTAATTTCTTTTATGCATCATTCTAGCTTTATTATAGTATTTGAATAGAACATGTGGCAACGCTTAGATAATTCTATTCTTTAAATGATATAAATTGTGTGCATTCTGAGTTATAATATGAAAGAAATATAATACTGTTAAGTGAATCTAGCGCCAGAGTGTAGCTATGGTAAGCAAATACTAGAGTGAATTTTAAAGAATGCATTTATTCTATTGTGGTTTATGCGCTGTCGGCGAGGTAGATTTAATTCAATCCAATAAAGTTTAAATGAAATGCAAGAAAAAATGCGTATAATTTAATATTCCGTACAAGGAAGTCATGTGGTGTACACATCAGATTTTTTTACCTGCATTAAGCAAAGCTTAAATTGCGGCGAAGTAGATTTAATTCAATCCAATAAAGTTTAAATGAAATGCAAGAAAAAATGCGTATAATTTAATATTCCGTACAAGGAAGTCATGTGGTGTACACATCAGATTTTTTTACCTGCATTAAGCAAAGCTTAAATTGCGGCGAAGTAGATTTAATTCAATCCAATAAAGTTTAAATAAAATGCAATAAAAAATGCGTATAATTTAATATTCCGTACAAGGAAGTCATGTGGTGTACACATCAGATTTTTTACCTGCATTAAGCAAAGCTTAAATTGCGCCGGAGAACACCGGAGCCAGTACTTTTTACTTTTTGGGATAAATCATAATTCTAGGCAAAGTGCAACGGAGCACTAAAGAAGACTCCGGTGTTTTCTTTATGTAACTGAACATCAATTTCAATAGACATTTGACTTCTAAAATTAATTTTTTTGCAATAAAATTATATTAAAAATCTCTTAATAAATTTTAGTTTATCTCTTTGCATTTTTTTAATTACCTTAATCTTTTAATTACTTAAGTAATTAATTTTTATTTAATTAAATAATTGATGAATATTAATGATTTTAATAGCCATTTTATTTATTTATTTACTTTCGTTCCTCTTTGCCGACTATCTTCCATAAATAACTGATGAATATTATTGATTTTAATAGCCATTTTATTTATTTACTTACTTTTGTTCCTCATTACCGACCATCTTCCATAAATAACTGATGAATATTATTGATTTTAATAGCCATTTTATTTATTTATTTACTTTTGTTCC
This sequence comes from Stegodyphus dumicola, assembly GCF_044657685.1. Taxonomy (NCBI): domain Eukaryota; kingdom Metazoa; phylum Arthropoda; class Arachnida; order Araneae; family Eresidae; genus Stegodyphus; species Stegodyphus dumicola. The sequence continues at coordinate 2,970,231 of NC_140770.1, forward strand.
TCATTGCCGACCATCTTCCATAAATAACTGATGAATATTATTGATTTTAATAGCCATTTTATTTATTTATTTACTTTTGTTCCTCATTGCCGACCATCTTCCATAAATAACTGATGAATATTATTGATTTTAATAGCCATTTTATTTATTTACTTACTTTTGTTCCTCATTGCCGACCATCTTCCATAAATAACTGATGAATATTATTGATTTTAATAGCCATTTTATTTATTTACTTACTTTTGTTCCTCATTGCCGACCATCTTCCATAAATAACTGATGAATATTATTGATTTTAATAGCCATTTTATTTATTTATTTACTTTTGTTCCTCATTGCCGACCATCTTCCATAAATAACTGATGAATATTATTGATTTTAATAGCCATTTTATTTATTTATTTACTTTTGTTCCTCATTGCCGACCATCTTCCATAAATAACTGATGAATATTATTGATTTTAATAGCCATTTTATTTATTTACTTACTTTTGTTCCTCATTGCCGACTATCTTCCATAAATAACTGATGAATATTATTGATTTTAATAGCCATTTTATTTATTTACTTACTTGTGTTCCTCATTGCCGATCATCTTCCATAAATAACTGATGAATATTATTGATTTTAATAGCCATTTTATTTATTTATTTACTTGTGTTCCTCATTGCCGACCATCTTCCAAAAATAACTGATGAATATTATTGATTTTAATAGCCATTTTATTTATTTATTTACTTTTGTTCCTCATTGCCGACCATCTTCCATAAATAACTGATGAATATTATTGATTTTAATAGCCATTTTATTTATTTACTTACTTTTGTTCCTCATTGCCGACCATCTTCCATAAATAACTGATGAATATTATTGATTTTAATAGCCATTTTATTTATTTACTTACTTTTGTTCCTCATTGCCGACCATCTTCCATAAATAACTGATGAATATTATTGATTTTAATAGCCATTTTATTTACTTACTTACTTTTGTTCCTCATTGCCGACCATCTTCCATAAATAACTGATGAATATTATTGATTTTAATAGCCATTTTATTTATTTACTTACTTTTGTTCCTCATTGCCGACCATCTTCCATAAATAACTGATGAATATTATTGATTTTAATAGCCATTTTATTTATTTACTTACTTTTGTTCCTCATTGCCGACCATCTTCCATAAATAACTGATGAATATTATTGATTTTAATAGCCATTTTATTTATTTACTTACTTTTGTTCCTCATTGCCGACCATCTTCCATAAATAACTGATGAATATTATTGATTTTAATAGCCATTTTATTTATTTACTTACTTTTGTTCCTCATTGCCGACCATCTTCCATAAATAACTGATGAATATTATTGATTTTAATAGCCATTTTATTTATTTACTTACTTTTGTTCCTCATTGCCGACCATCTTCCATAAATAACTGATGAATATTATTGATTTTAATAGCCATTTTATTTATTTACTTACTTTTGTTCCTCATTGCCGACCATCTTCCATAAATAACTGATGAATATTATTGATTTTAATAGCCATTTTATTTATTTACTTACTTTTGTTCCTCATTGCCGACCATCTTCCATAAATAACTGATGAATATTATTGATTTTAATAGCCATGTTATTTATTTATTTACTTTTGTTCCTCATTGCCGACCATCTTCCATAAATAACTGATGAATATTATTGATTTTAATAGCCATTTTATTTATTTACTTACTTTTGTTCCTCATTGCCGACCATCTTCCATAAATAACTGATGAATATTATTGATTTTAATAGCCATTTTATTTATTTACTTACTTTTGTTCCTCATTGCCGACCATCTTCCATAAATAACTGATGAATATTATTGATTTTAATAGCCATTTTATTTATTTACTTACTTTTGTTCCTCATTGCCGACCATCTTCCATAAATAACTGATGAATATTATTGATTTTAATAGCCATTTTATTTATTTACTTACTTTTGTTCCTCATTGCCGACCATCTTCCATAAATAACTGATGAATATTATTGATTTTAATAGCCATTTTATTTATTTACTTACTTTTGTTCCTCATTGCCGACCATCTTCCATAAATAACTGATGAATATTATTGATTTTAATAGCCATTTTATTTATTTACTTACTTTTGTTCCTCATTGCCGACCATCTTCCATAAATAACTGATGAATATTATTGATTTTAATAGCCATTTTATTTATTTACTTACTTTTGTTCCTCATTGCCGACCATCTTCCATAAATAACTGATGAATATTATTGATTTTAATAGCCATTTTATTTATTTACTTACTTTTGTTCCTCATTGCCGACCATCTTCCATAAATAACTGATGAATATTATTGATTTTAATAGCCATTTTATTTATTTACTTACTTTTGTTCCTCATTGCCGACCATCTTCCATAAATAACTGATGAATATTATTGATTTTAATAGCCATTTTATTTATTTACTTACTTTTGTTCCTCATTGCCGACCATCTTCCATAAATAACTGATGAATATTATTGATTTTAATAGCCATTTTATTTATTTATTTACTTTTATTCCTCTTTGCCGACTATCTTCCATAGGGCTCCGGCACTCCTCATTTTAGAAATTAAGCTTTGGTATTAAGTATAAAAAAAATGACTTAAAGTGTTAAATAAAGGAATATTTTGTTTTACTTACTTGAACGCATCCTTGAAATTTGTAAACAGATACACGTTGAAGCAAGGCGGCACCTGTACGTATATCATATGTAGGCATATCGAATACACCTTACGAACTTTCACCCCAGCTTCGAATTTCGCGAAAGAACACTCTGGGAGGAGGGCGATCGAAGGGTTTCTTACTCCTGTTACTCTACCACCAAACTTTACAGAGGATTTTCACTTTGATTACCCCTTTGCCGCGCAGACACTATACGATTACAACCTTGACATTCAAACATTTTTTTTTGTTACACTGTAAAATAAGGACCGTTGATTCTGTTACATTTTTCGACTGCCAGGACTGCTTCATGACGCTAATGTGACACTTGAACCGAAATTATACATGTATATGCACCAACACTTGCAGAGCAACATTTTGCGTTAACTTTAGTTCATTGTGCTCAATTTCTATTAGGCAATATAAAGTATGCAGATATATTTTGTAAATTAATGCAGTTTTAATACAAAATATAAGACGGACGAAATGATTCAACGAATGATTCAACAAAAAACGAAAATTAAAGGAAAAAATCAAATGCTTCAGATTTTAAATTACGTCCAAAGGGCCGTTTTTTTAAACTTTTGTGTGCTATCTTTATTTATTAAATAGCATGTTATTCGCACTGAAACCATATAATTCAGTTCAGAAGCAATATCGCAAAATAATTATAAAATGAGCCTATCTTTAGAATTTCCGATACACTGTCTGACGCGCTGGAGATAAAAATGCTTTTCTGCACAATGTTTCCATGGATAGCGTTGAAATCCTTGAGTTTGTTAATCAAAAATTCGTTAAAGGTTTACAAAATATGAAATCGATCATAAAACAAATTCTAAATTAAGGCTTCCAGATTGCCCATATTCGCAGAAGGATTACGTTATTCAGACTGGATGGTTCTAGGTACCATTGTTTTATCACAATACGAGAAGCATTCATACATTTAGCAGATTCTTCATTATTTGATTTCTTTAAATATTAATTCAGAAGTCAAACAACAAAAATCAGCGTTATATTTACAAAATTTTCACAGGACTAGTTTCGATGGTTTTACCGAACCACCATCTTCAGCTGCAAAACCGCAAATGATAATAACTTAAAGATTGATTGAGACTTCGGCGAATTTGATTTCTTTAGTTTAGTTGTGTAACTAGAAAGTTTTCATTAATAAAGCTGATAGTTAAAACACTAAACGATATAAAATTGCTATTTCTTAAAAGCAGATTCTATGTACTAATATGTGAATCCACCATGAAAACGGAAAGCATTACGTAATGGTTTCATGTGTTCTTCCAGCTGCACGCTGAAGTAGGTTGGTTGTGTGCAGACTTTGACATGGGCACAAAATGGCGACAGCTGGTGTCTCATTAAACGTTACGTTATGTCTTAATATAGGCTTACAGTGCCCTACAGTTGTATAATGATAAAATTAAAATGTAAATAGCCTTCTTTAATGAGTAAAAATAGTTTAAAATAACATGTAAATATCGAAGTGTTTGAATTGAACTCCATACAATTTCAGCAACCGAATTGATTCGGTTCATTTATTGTAACAAAATTAATAATGTTCTGAGGGGCTGTGTCAAATATTTGTTGAAACGGTAAACTGTCGCGTTTCATTGAACTTTGGAAGAAACTTTATGTACGGCTAAATTTGGACAGTATGACATTGAGTAAAAATTGAGATATTAGAGTACAGTTGAAAATATAATTTCGTTTCAAGGATACTGGAGTTTAGATATCTATTTACTTTATATTCCCTTACTAATTGTACCTTTTACCCACCAAGGTAATAAAGCCAACTGTACGTTTTGCCATATTCAAAACACCTAATCTACCCATGGAATATAATTCTTAAACATCATTAACTTGTAACATAAAGGACGTGCCTAAGGTAGAGAAGCTGATTCTACAAAGCTCTACGAGTGAAAAGGTCTAAGAACCAACTGAGTTAGAAGATGATAAAAAACGACGCTCCATACTTTGATGATTATACATATTATCTCTTAAAGGTACATTGCATTCTCTTTAAAACGTACTTTTACTCACGAGAGCGTTACACTAAAAAAAATGGAAATTGCCCGTATTTGAAAACGGGCACTACTTCGCAAGCAGAAGTATGGAAAAAAGCAAGCTCGACTCTTTCCTTTAATAGCCCACCGGCGGCTGAGCGGTAAAGTCGTTGAACACTGGTAGTTCGAATCCTGCGAACGGCCTGGCTTCATGGGCGCTTTCGTAGTTTTCTCCATGTGTAACCTATATACAAACCAGTTTTCCTTCGAAAGTCTTCGGCAAAGTCTTTTAGGCAGATATTCCCGCAAGGGTTTGTCGCAATCACATAAACCAAACCAACCTTTCCCTTAATATCTAGAACTGCGATTGTTATTTTGGGTTATTTGAATACTGCAAAGCCCTTATAAGAAAAACTACCATAGAAGAAATCAGATTAACAGCCCTTTTTGAATATGAATAAGATCCGATTACAAATTTTAAAATGATATAAAATTCCACATATAAATAACTATATATATATGATTTTTTTCATTTATAAGCGAAAAATTTTCATCTATATGATGGTAAGCATTACAACTTACGTATGTAATACAATTCCTAGTGTCATTTATCAGAATTATTTAGAAACGTTTTTGGTATTTTCACCGAAGATTTACTCCAAATTATTTACATGCTTGCTAGCTGATAAAATGGGTCACAAACTATAAAAAATTCCCAGATATTAAATTGCAAACTCTAAAACTTGGATTACAAAAGTTGTTGGTAAAGTGTCTATAATTAAAATTATCGTTGGTTCGTCCTGTTAATTATTAACATCTCATACTTTTTTCTTTCTTTTTATGAATTTTCAAAGTTTTATCGAACTTTTGGCTCATCCTGTATTAAGATTACTGTTTGTAGTAAATGGACAGCCACATTTCTTTCTTTCTAAACAACTGAAATTTTCAGTTCTTTATCTCATTTTCGGTACAACTCTAAAAATAATAATTTATATTGTCATACAGACGACAATCGCGAGTGATTTTTGCAAGACAAAAATCAACTAAATATATTTGATTGATGAAAATACTCTCTTCTTTGTGACGTCTTATAATTATTCTAATTCTCATTCCCTTTCGGTTTACATTTCTTCAAACTTTACCTTTCTTTGAAATAAAATTATTAAACTTCAACAGCGCAAGTAATATAATGATTTAATGAATTACATCCACAAGCGTAGTTAGTTTAGCAATGGAAAGTTTACCTGCCTGTAGACGTGCAATGCCGTGAAAACGTTTTACAATAAATATAAATCTTTCCTCCCTTGTATTACTACAGTGGATGGATATGGAAACACCTTGTGAAATGCATGTTTGAAAAGAAAGATTGATTTTAATGAAATATGTAGGTGGCGCCAGCGTTTTTGACTACTGACGCCACCTATACAACTTCGTAAATGTGCTAAACAGTTGTTGTCGGAGTCTGCTATGTGAGATTGTCATTGCATTATGTCAGAGTTACCAGACTTCGAACGTGGGCAAATTGTTGGAGCACGTACGGTAGGTGCTTCCGTAAGCAAGGTAGCCGAGGTGTTTAGTGTTTCAAGAGGTACTGTATCGAAGATTTATTCCGCATATTTGAAAAGCGGAAAAACATCATCTGCTAAATCACAGAGCGGACGAAAGTGTGTCCTGAGTGATCGTGACAGACGATCATTAAGGGCAATTGTGACGAAAAATAAGAAGACCACAGCTGCAAAAGTTACTGCTGAAATGAATGTTGTGTTACCGAACCCTGTGAGTACCAAAACAATTAGAAGGGAGCTTCATAAACAGGGAATTGCTGGCCGTACTGCAATTGAGAAGCCACTCATCAGTGATGCTAATGCCCGTAACAGGAAAAGGTGGTGTTTAAGTCATAAAGCCTGGACTATAGAGCAGTGGAAGCGAGTAATATGGTCTGACGAGTCTTCTTTCACATTGTTTCCCACTTCTGGCCGAGTTTACGTCTGGAGAACGCCATCTCAAACTTATAATACACACTGCTTGTTGCCAAGAGTGAAACATGGCGGGGGTTCTGTTATGGTTTGGGCATCCATATCGTGGTTCTCTGCTAGCCCCATGACAAATGTGTCAGGGCACATGACTGCCAAGACTTATGTGAACATTTTGGCCGATCAAGTTCATCCCATGGTACAAACTTTGTTCCCCGATGGTGATGGTGTCTTCCAAGACGACAAAGCCCCTGTTCACACAGTTCACATTGTCCAGGACTGGTTTTCTGAACACGAGGATGAGTTGTCCCATCTTCCCTGGCCACCACAGTCACCAGACCTGAATATTATCGAACCTTTGTAGTCTACATTGGAACGGAAAGTGCGTTCTCGTTATGGGAAGAATGGTATAATATTCCCTTGGCAAACATGCAGGAACTGTATTTATCCATTCCGAGAAGACTGCAAGCTGTTTTGGATGCCAAAGGGTTTCCTACACCATATTAAGCAAAGAAACATGTTTTTTTAAAGGTGTTTCCATATTTTTGTCCAACCCCTGTATCTTAAGTCGCGCTATGAAGGCAAGGAAAACGCAAGTTAAATTTTGACAATCAGTCCAGTAGAACGGGAGGTACAAGAACTGTCCCTTTTTTTGTGCAAGGTACACACACACACACACACACATATGTGTATTCATGCAAAATCGACGTTCCTTCAGATAATATCTATTCACATAAAAAACTACCGTATATACCCACGTATAAGTCAATCCCCCCACTTCGACATAAAAAATTCGTAGAAAATTAGAAACCCGCGTATAAGTCGACCCCCCACTTCCGAAATCGATCGAGAAACTTCGAAAAATTTTTTAAGTACTACATTTATTCTAAATCATCTGAGAAAAAAAAAGTAAATATACGATAAAAATACCTTGGTAAATAAACAAAATCAAAATCCTTCTTCTAGAATTTGTTCAGGAAATTCTAGAATTCTAGAATTTTTTCCGGAAAAGATTCGCGTACGTAAAATCTATCTGCATTTCCCCTTTTTAAAAGTTAAAAGAAATATTCAAAACTGTTCAGTTATTGCGTGGACTATTTTTTTAATTTTGACGTGTACGCCTGTTAACAAAAGTATTTCATGAATGAACAATAACTATTATAAAGACTTATACGTACGTTTTATCGAAACTTACTCTAGTTAAAGTATGAAACTCTGATTAGTTTGTCACATAATTTAAGTCATGAAATTACTTCAAGTAAGTGACTTATTTGATAAGTCGTCCAATTTGAGTGCGGGAAGAAAACAACTACATTATATAAAGAAATTTTTGAACTTCCGATTCTTTTAATTTTTTATGACCCCGCGCATAAGTCGACCCCCCTCCCCACTTTGAAGTCTTTTTTTTTTACCCAAAATATCTCGACTTATACGCGGGTATATACGGTAAATAACGATGAACAAGTGAAAACAAATTCATGAATACAAGGGATGGATTCAGGAAAGTAATGCAATAAGATAGGCTTAAAAGAATGAAGGTGTTATTGCAGATGTGGTATATGTCCGTACCCGCATGACAAAGGATCTTTTACCCTGATGTACAAAGGCTCTTCGCACATTTCTTAGACGATTTTGGTTAACTATAAAAAAATTGTCTGCTTGAAAATCTTTTTAACCGAAACTTTTTTTTGAAAGTATGAATTATAGTTACTATTTAACATTTTGTGTTCATGATAAATAGCACTTTTAAGCAGCAGTGGATGGAAAGCTTTGTTAGTGGTTCTTTCCGAAGAAAGTTATTCGCATCTAGTTATTAACAAAACGCTGTGAAAGCCATGATTTTTTAATCTCAAATACTGCGATAGTTAATATTGTCTACAAGAAACGAAACATTGTTCCAAATACATACCTAAGTAAAACACGGAATGTTTCGAATATTGCAAAGGTACGGTCTTTAATATTAAACAAAATCCGCCAAGTGACAGAACAGTTGCAAAATCCTCAAATTGCACAGAGTTACCTGTAAACAAGGCGATTAATGCCGATTTGAATCCTAAAATGGAGAAAAAACATAATGTGCGTCGTATTTCTCCCCAACATACCGCAGAACGCGCTGCAGAATTCTTTGAGAAACTTATCAGGACAGAAATGAAAACATGTCGTATACATGAATTTTGGGTGTATTTAAATGACTGCCGTAAAAGGAGATTCATTTATCGTCATCTAAGACAATTTCTTCTTTACTTCGTACAAGGAAGTAATGCTCCTAAGCGTTATAATTTTGTAGAAATAATACGACAAAGACTCTCCGATAAAGTACATTATTACTAGGTTTCAAGTAAGTCAGCCTACTGAAAAATATAAATAGCTTTTAAAAAGGAATCTGAAAAATATAAATAGCTTTTAAAAAGGAATGACGAAACGCTTTTTCTAAGCATAGCAGAAACGTATTTTATTCTTTTGTTGCTATCATGAAACGAACTCGTGAATACAGAGATTTTCATTATATGCGAATTAAGAATTAATTAACAAATAAAACTGTTGATTAATATCTTGTGATGTTTCTTCAGAAAGAATTCTCACCTATCTCACTGCTACATTTTTCCGGAACCCTTTTATGATAATTATTTACTGTAAAGAGTTTATTTCTTGAAGTATCTTTTATAGCTGATGTTCCGTTCTATTTGTCAGGGAGGTAAATCTCGTTTTCACGTCTACCTTCTTCCGGAGTATTCACTTCTTATTTTTTAAAATGAGTTTCAGCTCAATTAGCATCCAGATTAAGGAAAAGAATTATCTCACATCCTTAAAATCCACCGTATAAGGTAAAAAATTCATCTCTTTCCAACAATATAAATGTCTTATCCTCCGCTGTTCGGCTAGGCGCTGATTAAAGGTGCGTGGTAGATGCGAACGAAGAATTAAGAGTTTTCTCGCTGAAAAGCATGTGGCTGCATAAGCGGTGGGGGGGAAGGAAGCTCTAATAATAGACAAAAGGAAGAAGTAGGAATTAGGCGCTACCTTTTGAATTGAGACAGATTTTTACGTCCGCTGCCTTTCACTAAGCTACACTTTACACCCGAAAGCTATGTGTTCATGTTAGTATAAATATGTTTTTAGTTTCGCAAAGTGAAGCTGCAAGTGGGAAGATAAAAGTTTCGAAGTTATTTGATTTATTATTATGAATAATAATGAGCTAGGAAACATGATAAAAATAATAAATTTAATTTTGGTCACTGAACAAATTATAAAGGAATCATTTACTTGATTAAAAGTGATAGGGGAAAGAAAATAAAATCATACTAAATAAATATTTAAATATGTTGAATTTAAATAATGGAACTAAAAATAGTTTCTCTGAATCAGCTATTCTCAACCTTTTGACTCACGCGTACCATCTAGACAAAAATTGAAAACACTCTGTACCACCACAACAAATTACTACTACCACCACCACTCTTGAACAAAGCTCGAATTGCATAAATTTACGAGTTTTAGAGAAAAATCTCAATCAGGATTTTGGGGCTTTAATTTTTGAATTTAGTTTTATCATTTAATTTTTTAATTTAATTAGTTAAATTTTTTTGCGTACCAGCTATTTTTCTCTTGCGCACCACCGTTGAGAACCCCTGCTCTAAATTGAATTTTGTATGTATGCTTAATGCTTACTAAAAAGAATTTCTACAGAAAACCTATAGAATGGTTAACCTATTAACTGCCATGATCCCCATTTGAGGATTTGTCTTAGTAGAGGAAATTTGGTAACTTGAATTAGGTTGGCAACAATGGTTACGTTTTTACATTGTTGTTTAAATCTTTTTAAGCTTTTGCATGGGTTGTTAAATGAATGAGCTGGAGAGTATCGTTTGTGAGAAGAAGTAAAATTCAACACTTTCAAAACGCGATATGTCATATTATTATGTACATCATTTCCAACTCCTGTGTACTGCTGTGTTCTCTAATGGTTTTAGAATATATTTCCTAACTATTTATTGTCAGTGTGAATTTTATTTTCCGGTGAGGGCTACTTGAATGTCGATCCCCATTTGGGGCTCACAGCAAATTCCATCTATATTTCAATTTCCAGTCTCTATGTCAATCTAATAATAATCTAGACATCCAGAAATAAATGTAAATTGAGAGAAAAAATTGACAGTTAATGGGTTAATAGTTTGCCGTATTTATTTCCTATTTATATAAGTGCATAAGCCGCCCAACCGATATAGCGGTTAGCGTCGCTGACTGCCGTGAAGGGCCCGGGTTCGAATCCCGGAGGTGTAATGGCAGACCGCACATTGAGTTGAACACTGTTAAACGAACGTTGCATACTGCGCATGCCCAAACAAAATTTTGGCGTAATTATGTTGGAAAGAAGATAAATACGGTATATGGTAGATGTACAGCCGTCTGATTGTAAACAAATCTGGCGTTTAATTCTTCGTAGAGTATATGTGCAATGTAAAGTAATTACTGTGTTAAAATAAGGGTGAAAGTGCAGAATCACGAACTGCTTGGGGCGTTTTTAAGAATTGCACATACTCGGTATCCATGTACACATCGACCATTTTTCACGTAAATAAAATCCCAGAATTGTACAAAAATGGCACTGCGCACTTCCTTGACTTTATCCATGTACACATCGACCTATTTTCACTTAAAAAGTCAAAGAAAATTGACAAAATCCAACCTTTCTTACTCTTGTAAAAAGCGCCAAACAAACATAAAAAAATAAGTAGGCGATTCTGCACTTTACTCTTTAATTCTTTGAAATAAGAAAATAAAAGCGCGAATATACGTTAACAAACTAAGCGAGGAAATCTAGTTTACATTACTGAATTATAACATGTAAGCGAATTACATCTAAATAACGAATTATTACGCACAACATATGTTAACAAATATTAAATGCACTGCTATTGACAAATTAAAATGAAACATATTGTTACGAATTTGGTATTTAAAAAGCTAATGTTAGTTCAATTATAAATTAAATGGTTTATTTCTCGCGCAGTGCAGCGCGTGACGAATATTAAAAGAAAGCTAAGCCGGAAAAATTGAAAATACAAGAGCGCGTGCATTAAATAAATAAATATCTCTTTTTGATTTCGTGAAAGTACTGGAAAATTCTAGCGCGTGATTTTAAAATCTTATAAAAGGAGGAAAACATCTCAGTTTGTAGTAGTTGCTTAGTTTGTTGTTGTTTAGAAAACTACTGTTGTTGATTGTAGCGAATTCGCGGATTAGCGTTCTTTAGCTGTTTTGAATTACGTTCTATTGGACATTTGAGTAGTTAAAAGAAAACTACTGTGAGATATTGTAATACTGCATGATAATTTGAAAAAATTTAAGCATTTTTTTTTGTTGTGATAATAATAAATTTTTGTTCATTTTTCATCGGACTTGTGCATTCATTTCATAACGAACCCGTACGCACGCAACAATATATTAGAAAAATAAGCAAGTGCAATCGGTACGGACGTAAAAATGACCAATAAACAAAGTTTCACAGCATTGCATTTGTAAACATCACTCGACAGCCATGGAGATCACGAATAAGCTAGCGTAGCGTTGCTTAGTCGCCAGTATTTCTCCCCGCGCCAAAGGCATGTGCAGTAAGCGAAATTCGCTTAACATTATTCAACTCAATGTGCGGTCTGCCATTATGCATCCCGGAGAAGGCATGTATGTAAATGTATGGTCTCTGTGCGGCATGGAGGCACTTTAAATATGTGGCAAGCCGAAATTCCTCTTGAGAGGTTAATGGTAGGGAACGAGGGATTTTAGACCTCGCGAGTTAGCGGACAGGTTAAACCTCGAAGTCATAAGAAAAGAAAAATTGACTGTCTACACTTTTGGGAATATTTCTCCCATCCAAAAAAATTATGACGTAGTTAAATTAACTTTAGAACATAGAAGTTCTCCCGATTCAAGAATAGAAGTTTAATTATTAGTAACTGATCATATATCAGGTACAGATATTCCTCCTCCTAAATCAGAAGAAATTAATCAAAACAGACAATTAAAAAATTTGCTGCTCGCAGATTTTCCCGACTGTAAAAAACCTATTGCCATTCTAATTGGTGCAGATTATTATTACAACATAGTAATGGGACACGTTAAATGCTTAAGCAAAAATCTTGTTGCAGTGGAAACTATTTTCGGCTGGTGCCTACATGGACGAAAAGGTGATGTCTTTTTAGCTTTCAATGTAGTTGTAGGGGAAGATTTGATTTCCAAACAAATAACAAAATTTTGGGACTTGGAAAACTCAGGACTTATTGATAAGAGGGAAAACTTCGATTCAACTGAAAATGAAGTCGTCGAATATTTCGAATCAAATATAACATATGAAAATTCTCGCTATAAAGTTAGATTGCCTTGGAAACATGACACATCAAATCTAAATAATAATAGGGAAATCGCGGAACAAAGATTTCATCGACTTAGAAAACGATTTAAAAAAGATCCTAATCTATTTTCCGAATACAGGAACGTATTAAGAGATCAGTTAAAACAAAATATTATCGAACCAGTTTCAGAAATTTCAAATGAAGAGGATGTCGTGTTTTACTTGCCACATAGGGAAGTTATACGCGAGCATCGAGCTACAAGTAAATTACGTATTGTTTATGATGCATCATCGCATGCCCCAGGATCCATTTCTTTAAATTACTGTCTACATGTTGGGCCAAATTTATACCCTGAAATATTCGAAATATTGTTAAGATTTCGGTATAATCTAATAGCCTTTACCGTAGATATAAAACAAGCCTTTTTACAGATTCTCATACATGAAAAAGATCGAGACGCAACCAGGTTTATGTTTTCCGATTTCCCTAATGATGAAACCATTTCTCCTTACATATATAGGTTCACTAGAGTTTTATTCGGAATAAATAGTACGCCATTTCTATTAGCCGCTACCATTAAACATCATCTGAAAAAATATAATAAACTTTATCCTACAACGGTTAACTTTTTGAATGAGAACGTATATGTAGATGATGTGATTGGAAGCCAACCAACGATCAATGAAGCATTAACCACGAGTCTAGAATCGGTCCAAATATTTAAGGAAGCAAGCATGCAGCTTCACAAATGGCATAGTAACTCAATACAATTACATGAATTGTGGGTAAAACAGGGTATCGTTCCAGATGAAAATCCTGAAGATTTTAATAGAGAAAATTTCCCATTTAAAGTCTTAGGTATGGCATGGGATAATTCAAAGGACTTACTGTATTTTGATGTTCGGAACTCATTGTCTTTCACATCTAAACCAATAGAAACAAAACGATTTCTTCTACAAGTGTTGAATCGGATATTCGATCCGATTGGAATTTTAGGACCTTTCACTGTTAGAATAAAGTGCTTAATACAGAAGATTTGGTTGTCACAAATAGATTGGGATGAACCGTTACCTAAAGATTTGTCCTCTGAATGGAGAAAGTGGTGTAAAGAGCTACCTCAAATAGCTGAATTCTCCATCTCTCGTTACCTTTTCATGCACTCAAACATTAATGTCGAAAATCTCGAACTACATTGCTTTCCAGATGCAAGTGTCAAAGCCTATGGTACAGTCGCATATTTACGTCTCACGACAGAAAATAAAGAAATCAAAACGACCTTTGTCTCTTCTAAAAATAGGGTAGCCCCACTAAAATCCCTTACTTTACCGAGGTTAGAATTGATGGGGGCATTGTTATCAGTTAAGTTAGTCAGCAATATTCTGAAAGCACTGAAATTGAGAATTCCGTGCTATTTTTGGACAGACTCAACAATTACTTATTTTTGGATTCAGAAACAACCTGAAGCCTTCAAACCCTTTGTCAGGAATCGTGTCGAAGAAATACAAAAATTGAGTTCACCTCAAGATTGGCATTATTGCCCAGGTGTCGACAACCCTGCAGATCTCGTATCTCGGGGCACGAAGATTTCCAAGTTAATAAATGAGACCATTTGGACGCAAGGTCCCCAATGGCATCAACTCCCTCACGAACTTTGGCCAAGATTAGATATTAAAGAAACAATAGATGAAAACAAGCTGGAATACCGAAAGGGATCCGGTGATATACATCAACTTGAATGTACAATCGAAAAAAGTGCAGATGATCTTTTCGACATATCAAAATATAGCAAATTAGAGAAGGTGTTAAGTGTCACTGCTTGAACAACACGTTTCATTAGAAAATTAAGAAAAACGAGCGACATTCAAGGAACTCTCACAGCTGAAGAGTTACAAGAAGCAGAAAATTTCTGGATAAGATCAGAGCAAAAGAAGTTTTTTGCCGAAGAATATAAATCCCTCAAAGAAGGTAATCCAGTTGGAAAAAATTCTCCTTTGTACAATTTTCTTCCTTACATTGATGAAAAGGAAATCATGAGGTTGAGAGGAAGACTGGAATTTTCTGACTTCTCACTAGATAATAAACATCCAATAATCTTACCTAAAAATTCTCGACTAACGATTCTAACTGTAAGCAAAGAACATGAGAAGATAATGCATGGAGGAATTGCTGCAACTTTAGCTAAAGTCAGATCACGCTTCTGGATTCCTAAAGGAGGACAGTTAGTCAAAAAAGCATTAAATGGTTGTATAATTTGCCAAAAATATTTAGCTAAACCAGCAGAGCAGATGACAGCACCCTTACCAAAGGATAGAATCCAAGAATCGCCTCCATTTGCAGTCTGTGGAATTGATTTCGCCGGAGCAGTTTACGTAAAGAATTCTAAAGACACTCGAAAATCCTATATTGTTTTGTTCGTTTGTGCAGTAACCCGAGCTGTATACTTAGAACTTGTATCAGATATGTCAACAGAATCCTTTTTACTTGCATTTAGTAGATTTTTGAGCAGAAGAGGAAACTGCGTAATCATCTACTCTGAACAACGCCAAGACCTTTAAGAGGACAAAGAAAGAACTTGAGAATTTTTCAAAAGTTTTAAAAGATGAAAAATTCAAGAATTTTATTGCCAAAGAAAGAATTCATTGGAAATTTATAATCGAACGAGCCCCATGGTGGGGAGGGTTTTATGAGAGACTTGTTAGATCTGTTAAAGAATGTTTAAGAAAAATCGTAAGAAAAGCATTGTTGACTTTCGAAGAAATGTCTACACTACTTGTCGAAGTGGAGTCAGTTCTTAATTCACGACCTCCAAGTTACGTTTACAACGTCAATGACGAGCCGCAACCGTTGACTCCAATGCACTTCTTAAACATTGGACAAACTGATTTGAAGTATCCTTTGACCTTTGCTAGAATCATCGGTAGCGAAACGACAAGAGAAACGCTGTTAAAAAGAAAGCGTTATCAAGAATTGCTGTTAAAACTGTTGTGGTGGAAATGGAAGCAACAATATTTATTAGATCTTAGAACTGCCCATTTCTTGAAGAATCCGCAACTTCAACCAGAACTAAAAGTAGGAGATGTTTTAGTTGAAGGAGATAATAAAAACAAACTATTATGGAAACTTGGTAGAATCATAAAAATTATTCCTGGACGTGATGGTAAAGTCCGATCATTCGAATTAAAAACTGGTAATAGGACTTTAAAACGTACTGTTCAACATCTATATCCTCTTTAACTTGATATTTTGAACTTTAACGATTTAGTTATGCTTTTTTCCTTTTTTGTCTATTAATGATTAAATTGAATATCGTTAGTTAAGTTTGTTCAGTTAAGTGGAAAATATTTTAAAATTTAGTTCATTTATTAGTTATAACATTTATTATTTGATACATGAAGTGTATAACCTGTATTGGAATTGAAGTGTTTGACTAATTAGTATTTTTTAATATTTTTATAGAATAGTGATTTATGTACTTGATTGTATGTATAACTGAGTTAGATGAACTCTTGTCAGAGTTCAGGTGGGGAGTGTGTTAAGGAATATTCTTCGATATCGCCAAGAGATGGCGTTAGGAGTCCATCTATTGGCTTACTTAACCTTTTCCTTTCTGAACACGTGACTTGAAAAAATATTCTTCTTCTTGAAGGTAGAATTTCGATGCACTACGCAATAGAATTCGATTTAGATTTTAGCTGGAACTATTCAGTTCTTGCCTTTTGAGAATTAAATATTCGATTCAGGCATTTTAGCCTACATTGTATATATGTAAATATTAAGTTTAATTAAAATTTATGGAAAACCCTCCAGGCCATGCATCTCATTTTTTGGATTATGAGTAATTCGACTTTGATCTAGAACTTTCGTTACATATACTACGATGAATTTCGTGGGTTTCTTATGATGTTATTGTTGGACAAGAACACTGCAGGCGCAGACGCCATTAGAAGTAGGCAAAACAAGAGCGCCGCTCAGACAGTCTTGACTCTCAAGGCAACTCGCCGTATGTGGGGTACTTTGATATTTCTTGGGTTGGATGCATCGTGTGGCTGTGGGGTTCTTTGCCGTCTCTATCCTTTTGCTTAAGGGTGCATAAAAGTAATTGTGAACTTAGCGTCTCTTTGAAAGTCCTGTTTCGACCTCATGGGTTCCACGTCTGCATATTAATGATCGGATTTCGATTAACGCAAGTAGCAGCAGTTTGAATTCGGACGCAAATTAACGGACGTTACACATTTTAACTACTTACTCGGTCGAGGTATAAGTCATGCAATTAAGAAGCAAATACTATTAATAAATAGAAAATCCACATGTTAACCCTAATTTTTAGGTGAGGCTACAAGGCATCACATATTTGGAATTGCTTTACACTGCTTACTGCTAACAATTTTCTTATTCTACTATACTTTACGCAAATTTCCTCTACACTGCTTCATTATGAGAGAGCAATTTTAATGGCTAACAGTTGTAAATCGGACCCATATCGGTAGTAAGAAATGTTACTTTTGTGCGGCCATGAGAAGTTTAGATACCAATAATTTTCAAATATCGTGGGATACATATTACTTCCCCCCAAAAAAAGGCTTTTTCCATAATATGAAACAGCTTAATTTTGACGTGAAAAACAATAATTTAGAAAAAAAGGTTTATACTTCATTTTCAATTGAAAAACTCGTCATTAATAGAATTATAGATTCATATAAAGACAAACAAATATAAAAACCTGAAAAAATTTGGTATATTTTTTAGCTTTAGTATATCTAATGAAAACTTCAAAGCATACAGAGTTTGTAGAGATATTAGTTGATAATAACGTCAAGAGGACAATAAGTAGGAGTTTCGATTAGCCAAATACCGAATTTTTAATTGCAAAAATGAGTCAATTATTTCCATTTCTCGTTAAATTGAGAAAAGAACAAATATTAGTTGCGTAATGCTTTCTTTGCATAACCCAACATTAGACTAGGTATTGTGTGGGGCTGCTAAATACTTAGAGTAAATATTAAGTGGCCCCTCCACTTCTACATAACATAACCCAACATTACACATTGGTGCCATGCGATGTAAAATCTGTTTCATATAATAATGTTTTTCAGGTGGGTTTATACAGACTGTGTTTACACATTTTTTGTACAGACTAATTCCCTCCATGAATGAAATTTTGTACAGACTAATTCCATCCATGAATATTAACTTTAAAATAAAAACGGGACTGGCATCAAATTGGAATAATATTTAATTATCGTCTGCAGCATTAAAAATATTATTTTCGTAAAAACATCGTTGAAAAATAAATGGATCGAAGGCTGTATGTTTGCTGTGTTCGAAGAGAAATGCTCTTATTCAATTATTGAAAAAGATGTGAATCGCCATGCTTTTATAGCAGGAAGGGCATAAATGTAATTTTTATGTTATAAATTGAACCTTTTTCATGTATTATTAGCAAACTTTAGACATAGACGGTGGCAACACCTTAAGAAAAAAAATTAGAAGAAGCATGGATGCAGCAAACAATGCAAGCTCGTTTCAGATGTAAGTTGTTTTACAAACATTTTATTAATAAAATAGTTAATAATTACTATTTATATATAAAAGAGTTAATCTATCACACAGTATAAAATATGCTTTACAAAATTATCGATTTAATGCTAAAATTTCTTTTTAAAATCATGGTAATAAATCTGCTACCATGGGCATTCGTGTACCTACACCTAGCAGTTCTCTGAAGAAAATATGGTTTTACACTGAATTTAGTTAATGATCTTTAATCCTTGTAATTTTACAGATAATACAATTTAAAAAATTGTCCTTAAATACAATTTATGGATTTAAATTTTATTAATTTAAATTGATAATTTTAATTAAAAATATTTTAAGATATTTTTCCTGTTAAAAAGTCTCTAGAAAACTCATTTTGAGATTTAAGTTGAAAAATAAATTTAATCCTCTATTAAATCAAGTTCTTTTTAATGTATTTGCATTTTATTTATTGAATGAAATTTAAAAAAAAATTAATAAAATTTAATAATTTAATTAAATTTTCTCAATTTTGAATAAAATCTTGAATTTTTTTTTTCAACCATGCACTTCAGGTCCCTTTTTTCACAGAGGAAGAAATGCGTTTAAAACTTCAGAAGATGCCATAGAATATATGAAGAATTTGGAAAGTGGTTTATCCGATGTATCTGATGACAACTCTCATGATGAATACTTATATGCCTACACAAAGGTCTGATATCTTCCATGAAGAAAGCTCAGATGATGAAGACCAATATCATAATGAAGATTTAGAAAATGACCAAAATGCATCAAATATTGGAGAAAGTGTCTATCTACACAAAAGCTACAAAAAATTTTAAATTGTCTGGAGGAAAAAAATCTTATGAATTTATCAAATGTTGATAACTTTCCTGATCCTACAGAACCTCCTCCATCTGCTGTTGCATATTTCCAGATGTTCATATCAACAGATATGATAAAATTATTAGTTGAACAAACAAATCTGTATAGTGTTCAACAAACAGGAACTTCTCTTATGGTGATGGCAAATGAAATAGACCAAGTAATAGGAACGATTATCAGAATGGGATTAGTCCGGATTACCTCATATTAGAGGATATTGGGAAGAGGGAATCAAGTATGAACCAACTGCAGAAGTAACGTCTAAAAACAGATTTGAAAAATCTTAAGATTTTTGCATATTGCCGATAATTTACAAACTGATGATGTTAGAAGTGATAAATGTCGGAAGGTGTGACAGGGGCTGTTTAAACTCTGAGAAAACATGCTATACGTTCCAGATGAGACCAAGTAGTCTATTGACGAAATAATGATTCCATTTTGTGGGAGAATCCACATAAAACAATATATGACTAAAACACCTCCTAGCAAATGGGGTTTAAAAATGTAGGCCCAGTGTGGACAATCAGGTATTTGTTACGATTTTGATTTTCACACTGGAAAATCTGAAGGTTACTATGGAGGTCAAACTGCTTACGCATTAGGTCTAGAAGCAGGTGTTGTGATGCAGTTATGCAGCACTCTAAATAACCCCAAAAAACTTATCTTTGTGAATAACTTTTTCTCTGGAATATCATTAGTATGTGAATTATCCAAGAAAAGAATAGGATTTGTTGGGATTTTGAGAGAAAACAGGATGATGAAATGTAAATTAAAGAACGAGAAGGAATTGAAAAAAAAGGAAGGCGGAGGACACATTGATTATTCCGTAGCACTGTAAAGAACGGGGATATCATAGCTGTGATATGGCATGATAGTAGATGTTGTACTTTAGTATCGAACACTCTAAGCGTGGAACCACTGACTACCGGGAGAATGAAAATAAAATCAACAAATAGCGACGTCAAATACAATGCCCGGCACTTATTCCTTCCTATAACAGAAATATAGGAAGGGTTGATTTAAATGACAAGATGTCATTCAAATTCAAGTATCCCATATAAACAGATCGGTGGTATATGTATATATATTTTGGCATACAATTTTTATGGCTACAACCAATTCATGGCCGTTTGCATCGACGACATTGTAACCAGCTGAAGAGCAAACTCATGTTTTCGCAACTTTTTGAATGAATTAGTAAATAACACACATACAGTATCGCATGTTTATCACAGTAGGCAAAAAAAAAGCAGATAGACCTACCCTGCATAGTCCAAAAGCACCAGTGAAAAAAAAGGCTCGATCACATGAACAACCGAAGGTAAATATATATTTATGCAAACAAATATAATAACCGAAAATATTTGTTTTTCAATTATTTATTACTTTTAGGATCAAAGAACTGATGGTGTGCATCACTGGCCAGTGTATAATTCCATGATGCCACGTATGCCCTAGGTGAATATTTACTCAAGTTAAATGTGACAAATGCGAAAATTATCTTTGTTTTAACAAGGTGCAAGTTTATCTTAATTTTTCTAACAGTTAATTTTTAGTTAAAAGTTACTTTCCTGTTTTCCTTAATTTCAGCTTACAACTTCCGGCCAGAACGCATTTTGAGAATCGTGGTTGAATGCAAATGAGGAGAAGTGTTGAACAGTGAAGTTCTACTGACTTCGTTAGAGAACCAGAGATTCTGATCAGCGCGCGTTAGCCTTTTGGCGATACTCTCTCTAAAGTTTTTACAATCGGCCGTACTTTAGGTCCTTGATAGCTTCGCCGTTAGTTAGCGTTAAGGGGCTAACTCTGTTAGAATTTTGATAAGTTCGGCTATATCTAGATTAGTTAAGATTAGTTAAGATTAGTTAACTCCCTAGGCACCGCTGCGAAGCCCAATGCTTTTAGCATGATTAGGCTTAAGATGTTACGTCGGCGTTCGCAATTGTTGTCTGTAGTTAAAACGTGCTTAGTTTCTTAGCTTTCTTAGCATTTTGTATGCTCTATGGAGCCGTCACTAGTTCACCTCGTCATGGTTTCATAAGTCCCATGAAGTGATCCATTCCATGCTTCCTTAAACTTACTATCAAATACTCCCCTTTTTCCTCCTCGATTGGACCAGAAATGTCCATCTTTTCATCTGTGCAAGTCTTCTTTTCCCTATCTTTACAAAATAATCTTTATTCCATTTTGGCGGTTGAGATTTCGTTGATATCCTTGACCTCTTCGTATCCATTCCTTCGTCATCCGTGGAGTCAGCCTGTGTCCTGTAAAGGGACATTTTGGTGTACCCGAGAGTACCTAAATCACAACTAGAAATCGCAATAAAAAAAAATAAAACGCTTCTCTGTCCGCCTACTAGATTGGAACAGCTACTGGAAGTATCACCGCTTAGAACCAGAAGACCAACAGCCGAATCATCGAAAACGATTTAATATATTGGTTCCGAGAAAACAAGTAAAGTTTATTTTAAAGATTTTATGGTTATTGGTGAATTCTTTTATAACGGAAAATTAAAATAAATAATATAGAAAAAATGTCAAAATTAATTCGGATTACTCTCAAAAATATGTTTTAACACCTATTTAAGGAATAAATTCCATCTCTTTATCCCAACAGTCTTCACTTCAGGATCAGGCTCCAAGCCGTACCTCTAAATGTACTGCCCTATTTTTTTTTTTTTTTTTTCCTTTTTTTTTGAAAAAATGAGAAATGAAATCGGAATAGAAGCTATTCCTTTTGAATGCATTCCACCCAAATGATGCGTCTCCTACGGAATACCGTGCATATAAACTTTTAAAACTAGCTCTTTATAAGCGGCATCCCAAAACATTGAATAGAAAGAAGATTGTGAAGAAAGTAAAATAAATTCAGCCTTCATTCCTTAAGAAAATGATTTTTATATCGGAAATGAAGATGTAATACGATAGTTCAACAAAATGGCTATCAGACTGAACATATTAGAAAATAAAATTCTGAGGTTTGTTTATAGATAAATCTTTGAAAATATGTTAGAAAAGTGTGTGAACATACTCTGTAGTAAGTCGATCGCTACATGTGGAACAGACGTATCCTACCGTTAACTACAGCTGGGATATATGTGTCCCAGTTTTTAGCTTGAAAACCGTTTGTCAAAAAATCCCAAATGCTAAAATTACCTTAATTACGGGTTTGTTCACCCGACTAAAGACAGAGGTAATTTTTTTTTTTTTAAATTCGTTGTCAAAGGGTTAAAATTTTATTGCATTAGTACAGCATCCCCTATTTTATAGGTATGACAAATATCACATGTTTAGTACCTTTTCACGGATACTGTGCCTTCTTTAACTATTACATTTATATTGAAAGTCAAGTAAAATGTTTTCCACTTCTGCGCGCTGTTAAAGTCAGATTGCAGGCTATAAAGTAACCTCAGAATTCCCAAGCGAGCATTTAATTGAGTTAAAACACGAGTTGGGGTATCGAGTTATAAGATTCACCAATAAAAGAGAAAGCAGTTTCGTACCATTACTTTAGAGTTGAAAAGAGCAAGGGAATAATTAAAATTAAACCAGATTCCCGTGAGAATAATAAAAGAAGCTCAAGACCTTCGCAATATTTAGAAATACGATTTCAGAGGAAGGGAAATAGGAAGAGAAGCAAGGACGATGAAAAAGAAAATTAGATTTTAATTAAACGTAAAGTCTTCGTGTAATCAACGGCAATCTCAAACAAGAAAATCAATAAACTAGTTATAGAACGACGAAGTGATTATTTTTAAGATTAATTTTGTTTTTGCTTGTCTATTTATTTTTTAGGGTTTATATTTATTTTAACTAACATTTATTTTAAGTTTAAACTATCTTTCCTGTCAAGCCTTACTTTCCCCTGGAACTGCCAATGCCAGAATATGTAAATTTTAGTAGAACGCGCAAGGATTCAAATTATCAGCGGAAGTATTCTGAGTTAAATAGAAAGGAAACGAGTTCGAGGCGTGCTGTTCTTACTTCACGAGTGCGGAGGTAGTTAGCCAGAAATTGAAGAACCCCGCGTTTCGGCCTGTGTGCTTGCCTTGGAGAATTGTTAATCGTTCATAGGGATATTCAAAGTTTGCTGAATTAGCAGCGGTATTGTAAAACGCGGTGAGGTTAGTTACTTTTAGAGAGCCTCGTAGTTAGACTTTTAGAGAGTCTTGTTATAAGTTTCTTTTCAAGTTCTTATTTTTATTTTACCGCCGAGTTGGCGTAGTTTGTGAGCGTCAAGAGCACGCACTTGTAGTTTATTACGTTGAATAAAAAGGGACTTAAACCCTTAGCAAGCCTCTGTCATTTATCCAGTTTCAACAGTCACCTCTTGGTTGCGTGCAAGTTGGAGGCGCGCAACTCTACAATTTTTATTTTATTTATTTACTTTTTTTTTGTCAGTTTTCTTTTCAGTTCCTTCGGCATTAAATTTCTTTTCACTCTCGTGTAGAATGTAATGCCATGCGAATAAGCTAAGGTATTTTTTAAATTTTTTCTTTCTGCGAGTTAAAAAGGAAATTTAATTTCCAACATGATTTTCCAACGGAGAGCACTTTTCAGGTGAAACAAAAATCACGAGAGTCGAAAAAATTTACTCGGAGCATTGAATTTCACACTATTAAAACTGTCTCCTTTCTGCACAGGTTTGGTAGCTATTTTCTGCAGGAATATTATTAAAATGAGTTGTTTTTTGAATTTTTGTTTTAAGTGGTTTGGACAAAGCAATTATACATACACTTTAAGGAGAGGGTTCTTTTAGAAAAACCTTTGTAATAGTTTGTGCAAAGAAAAGATGTTTTAAACCATTGACTAATTCAAGCTATTATAACGCAATTGTCATTAACAAAGTTTCGTTCATGTTAGCAGTATCGAGCATTTACTTTGAAGATGAAGGTATTTTTAAAAACCGAACTCCAAATTAACCCTCGGATCTCCAAAATGACCAACATGATTTTTCATTCAAACGACCACAACCGCCCGAAACAACCCATACTGCAATATTGTTTCTTTCCCTTTCCCGAAAGTTATGCAGTAGCAAGTGTAATTCCTCAAATGCATTGTATCAGTTTATGGCAGATAACTTATCCTAAAAGTATGAAAACCTTTTTTGTCAGGAAATAGAAAAGATGTTATTTGAAGGCTTTACATCTGCTTGTGCGTTAATGGACGGGGTAGAGAACAAACAAATGGGACAGGTAAGGGACGAAAAGCATATAAGCCCTCTGTACCATGCTACGCGCACAGGGCAAAATTCGTACTTGTGGATTGAACATACTTTCAGACGGCATCATTTTCACTTGGAGGCGGGGTTCTTACGGTTCTGCTTTCGTTGAACAACGCGCGTGAGTTACACGGAAGCGTGGAAGTTATAGTTTGTTTTCTCTGAAACGAAACAATCTAGCTGCAGCATTCCGTAGATGGCTTTCTGTTTCATGAAATAATAAAATTATAAAAAAATCTTTCAAAGATGCTGTTAATATCAGAAGCACTTAGATTATAGAAATAGCCGAAAGATTTTAGTGCAAAAACACAATGATCTCGATTCAACTTTAAAGGTACCGTGTGCTAGTAAGTGTATTATTATTGCAATTTTGTTGCATTCTATTTCTTTCACATTGCAGAAATACACTGCTGTGCAAACATTAAGGACGAAGTCGAAAAATTAGCATTTATATATATATATATACACATACATTGGTTCCAAAACGTCAAACCGAAATCGAATTAAAATCGATTGCAACGTTTTCAACTATAAAAAAAAAGTATAAAGATGATTATACAGAGCAATGTTACAAAATGCATTTGCAATAAGAAAAACATTACTGGCGGGAGTTGGTAGTTACTTTAGTTTTAACGTGAAATTTGACATTGATTTTGCTTGATTAAAACTTCAATACCCGTTTTAATCCGTGTGGCTGCAATTTATAAAGATTTCTTCAAATGGACGTCTGGTAGCCGTGTTTTTGATTTTACGATTTTCGTTTTACTAAAACTTTGTTCACATACGCAAGTACTGCCAAAGTTAGAAAACATGAAAAATGCATGTTTACGAATTCTTAGATACTTGTCTTCAGTCATGTACTTCGAATAAAATTAATGTAGGATTTTCAAGAAATTTGCATTTTACTGCAGTCATAATAACATACTGTAAATGTATTTCTCTTTCACCTTTGAAATGCATTATATATAATTATTTGAATTCCATGTTGTAGAATTCTTCAGACACTCCAACAGTTTTGGAAAGTGAGTGGAATTCTTATTTAGAATTGAATTTCCCGCAGGATTAATTTTGTCTTAAAAGCTCTCACAAAGTAATAAAGATTATGAAAAGGTAGATCTTTCCGTAGTAAGCGGTAGTTCAAATCATTGCAATGACCTGTAATATCGACAAGTCTTTCAACCATTTCTCATCAATGAACTCGTGAATACATTTCTCTTTAAATTACATGAATTGGTGAACTTCGCTCTTCAAAGAAAACAGGCGCTGAAGCATCTTTCCTCGGCTCAACCAACGTGTTTCCGCATTATACACAACATAAGCATATTCAGCTTCCAAATCACTTAAGAACTATTGAAATTGCCTGTGTTTAAGTCCTTTAGACCGAATGAAATTAACCACTTTTAAAACAGAGATAAGAATCTACCCTTTTTATGGAATTGAGTTTTTATGCGTAGTCAAAATTTTAATTTTTAAAATAACATAAAATAAAGTATAATTTTTTTAAACTCGTCATTTTTAGAAAATTTTATCTTAGATAATATCAGGCATGTCAATAAAATGTTTTAAATATCAAGAATAAGAGAAAATGTATTTTGTTTTACGACAAAAATCTGACAATGCAACTTTTCTTGAAATCAAAATTTTTTAAAATTCTTCAATGTTTCTTCAAATTGAAATGGGATCCACTAAAATGCCTTCAGCGGGCCACTGGTTTAAGACCCCTACCTTAAATGAATGAAAAAGTACATTCAGTACTTTCGCTGAATTTAATAATACACGTGTATAAGAAATGAAACTTTTTTTCCTGACAAGTACTATTTTTATGCAAAGTTACAAAAATGTTACACATTAAAAAATGGGCAATATTCATAAAGTAATATTATTCATTTTAAAACACTTATCTCTTTCGCTGTTTCAAATCTATATTAGTCTAACTTCAAAAATAAATTTATTTTTTCAGACTGATTACAAATATTGTAAATTTATTGTGTACTTGTGTAAAATTAGCTCCCAGCGTATTTTTTGCTATTTCCGAAAAGTGACTTGTCTCATGCTTTCGCAGATTTCATCAGCAGAGAATGGATATATAATAAACATGAAATAGTTAATAATCGCTCTAATGAAATAGTTAATAATCACAACACTTAATATGAAGGGTATAAAATTAACGCTTAAATGCATGATTTTTTATATTTTTATCAATTTTTTCCCTTCATGGTCATGGCTTAAATAAATACGGAAAAAAATATTTATTGGTTTTTTATTGGTTATATTTGAATTTTTAGGTTTGATGCATATATGCATCGTCATGCATTTAGCACTAAAATGTAAATCGCATAAAAAAGCATTTACAATAATATAATTAACAAATATTGGCATAAAAAGTTTAATTATTGTTTTTAGAATTTATCGACTTTAAAATTTTATTGCACCTTAATTCTAATTAATCATGTTTGGACTTTATAAAAATTTAAAGTGTGACGAAAATTTAAATAAAAATGATGTCTCAAATGTTTTGTACATGTATAGTTATTATGCAGTTTATGTTGTATGGGAAATTTTCAAACAATTTCTATCCTTATCTAGACATAATGCTACAGAGCACTTTTCCCATCTAATAAATGTTCGGAATTTGCAATTTGGCATTTTACAATGACTGCGATTTTAGTTCCATATGAGAAAATGTTGAATTTTATCTTGTCTGACGCAGGTTGAAGGAATGTTTGATACAGGGCCTCTCCGTCTTTTCGCATTGTAATCGTTTTTGTAAAAACACCGCTCGGTCTTCTCCACTTTCACCCATTTTACACAGCCCAACGGGTAGCTCAACCGGAAAGGTGGCCACGTTTAACAAATCATTGGGGTTGGTTCCCCTCTGTAGAGACATGGAGGTAGGAAGTAAGATGGAGTCTCCCTAAACAAGTTTCTCCGTACCCTGCTCTGAAGCACCGGCGATCCCTACCTGGTGACCAAAACATTGGGTCATTTACCATTGAGTTCTATGGGATTTGACGCGTTCGGGTGTAAATATTTTGTAATTACGTCTCAAATATACATATAAATGTATATATTTTCTTTTTCTACAACACTTCAGAGTCCTAAGTATGTGAAAATAACATATTTTTAAACGACATTTCATTTTGAACGGAATTAAATGCTATACTTTTCACAGGACAGTTTTCTCAGAATGGTTTAATTTGAATGAAATATTTTCACAAGTTTTCGTTAATTACATTAGAAAAAAAAAATTAAGGTAATTCGATTTTATTCCATTAAGGTACAAAAATTAAGATCAAAGTTTATTGTATTATTAAGATTAAAATTATGCATTATTTCTTTTCTATTTATAGAGCTTCTTCCTAAAATACTTTCTTAAATATGACATGATTTTTTGGCTTCTTTTAAATCGAAAAATGTAAGTCAATTTATAATTAATGCTCTATTCGGTTCATTTTAAATTTAATTATTAGGAATTAGCGAAATACTTTAAATAAGTATTTCGCTAATTCCTAATAATTCTCTAGGTATTAAATAGTATTTGACTTTCTCTGAACATTTCTGAAAGGGGAATAAAATAAGTTTTTTTTTTTTTTTTTTTTTTTTTTTTAAGTATTATTTAAAACTTGTAACTGAGTTATTATAAAATGTAAAGGGAATAATTCGTTTAATTATACTTATCAGATTTGTTTTTACCCTTCATTTTAACAATACATATTCCAAAACTCTTTATTACGTTCTTAAGTGCGCATCTCATAGCATTTGCTTTACAATTCCTTTTAACAGATTGCTTTCCAATACGAAAAATTCTTGCTTAAATAGTTTTATAACGTATTTGTCAACAGGATTTCAATTTATGTTTACAATTCAATATTAAGGTTATTATATATTTAGATAACATTTATAATCATTATAAATTAGATACATTTAATCATTAGATTTCTTCACAGTACTTTCACAGTTGTTTATAAGTGAATAAATTCTTCATTTCAAATACATTTTAAAATAATTTAATGAATATTTAAGTATTTTGTCAAAGGCAGATACATGCTTTTTGCAAGCACATGCATAAATACCCGTACATTTTTCCTATTTATCATTTCCGGCATGTGCAATTCTTTAATTTCTGTGCATTCACTATATTTTTCGTGTAAAGTAATTTACACTAATTTAGCATACACCCGAAAGTTTTACATAGAAAATATATATGAATATAATTTGAATGAAAATTATAAGTATTATTTTTAATACCCACTCAAAGGTGAGTTTTTCTTCAAAATTCCTCCACGATGGCATCTCTCTCTTTAGGCAGATAGCCCTTGCATGCGTTACTCTATTTAATAAAAACT
This sequence comes from Stegodyphus dumicola, assembly GCF_044657685.1. NCBI lineage: Eukaryota > Metazoa > Arthropoda > Arachnida > Araneae > Eresidae > Stegodyphus > Stegodyphus dumicola. Next base: position 2,999,245 of record NC_140770.1, read on the forward strand.
TAATCTGACCTATGTGCCTAATTACAAATATTTTAACATACATAATTTTATATTTACATTTAGCCATCAAGTTTCAAACTTTTCAAATCTTCTAGAAAATTAATTTTGGCAGATCTCTTTTAGCAATTTTCTTAAAATCTATATTTTTGTAGTGCAACAGCTTAGAATTTTATAAAACAAATTCTTAATCAAAATCGCTGTTATTAGTTATGGAAAAATAACCAAGATGTGATTTTTGCGTAAATGTCAGTAAACTATACAAATTGCTATTATCCATCACACTATGAATGTTTCTTTCATGCGAGAGTGTCCCTTTTTCGATTTCTATGGAACTGTCGTGTGTCGAAATACTATCAGAATCTTGTCAAGCGAGCTTCTGAATGTAAACAAAGAACACCCCGTCTGGTGACCCAAGCTTCAAAGCAGTGCTTCACTTCTAGCGCGGAATGGCCCCTCCTCCCTTTCCTACCTCCATGTGTAGAGACTATTTTGAACAGCAGACACGTATTTATGACTGCAAGGTCTAAGAAATGGTAAAATTTTCTCATATACATCTTTTTTAAACTCAGAATTGTTTTGCATTTTCCTATATGGCAATCCAGCAAATCTACGCCCCTCCCCATATGTTTGTTGTATCATTTCACAACATTTGGGCAGTCCACGGTAACTATTTTTTTTCTTCCTGTCTAATCTAGATAGCTGTTCAATGGGTGTTTCCCAGCAAACGCAGACAATAAGAGCACATTATTATTGTGCTTTCTACACTAAACTACATATTTCAGTTCCACCACAGTTTGCAACGTATTCAACTTTTATTCCCCCTCGACTCTTTCTTCGGTTGCTCATATGTAGAGAGCTCGTAACCTGGAATACTGTTCCTACGCACAGTTCCCAAAAAAAGAATGCCCTCATCAGCTAAACACTTCCTTATGTCAAATGAAAAATAAATGTTGTCGAAGTGCAATTTGAAATTTTGATTTCGAGGAATCTCTCTACAAAGTCTAATCACAACATTTCCACTGGCGCCCAATTCTGCCTCATTTGCTAAGTGATTGTGAGGTAGATATTCTTGGCCTGAGTATACCTCAAACTTCTGAGCAAATCCACCGAGTCCATATAAAAAATGGTTTGAAAACAATTACCCACTAAATGAACGTAAGTTAAAAAAATCAAAGTAATTTTCATTACAAACAAACAGTATAGATACTACATAATTAGAGACAGAAAATTAATATTTTATGACTAAATAACAATAATGCGTGCAAATATTGCGTGGATACTGCTGATACAAAAATAAGCAAGAAAAGGTATTATGAAGCCTCATAATTAAAAATCCAATCTAAATTTTAACCTGATCCACATATGCATCAAAACTACACTCTAGAGTGAAGCCTAATCATAAATGTATAGCGATTCATATATGAATCAAACAGAAAAATTGAAATATTTAATTTTAAAACAATTCTGTGGCTAAATTTTAACATAGAAATGAAAAGCACATAATTTCATCTATATAGAGTAAACTTTTAGAGCCTCCAATAGTTAATTTATGAAATAAAGAGTATAGTTTTATGCTAGCATCTACTAGATAAAAGAACAAGTAAACATTGATATGGATATACTAACAAAAAACAGCCCAGTAAACCGTCTGCTTTTCAATTTTTTTAATGATAAATTCAATAAAAATTGATACGATTCATATATGCATCACCATGCATTGAAGGGTTAAGAATACAGTTATTAAAATCTGTGCACATAATATACATTTCAGGAGTTAGCACAAGAAATGATGCTTTTTCTCTCTAGGAGAAAACACTACATTTTTATATTAAATTCACCACACTACAGTGTTGTAAGAAGTGTAATACTATAGCAACAAAAATACAGCGCACGTAATAATCTTTTCGTTACTGCTATCAAAATGTAAACAAATGATATGGAGGTGTACCCTAAAACCCAAGCAAGGCATTCCTTAGCGTAGAAGAAATTACGTCATGAGAAGCCATATCCAATCACGGTACATGAAGCAAATAATTAGCAAAGGCTTCGGTTTTCTAAGGGTTGAAACGCTTCAAATTGCGGCCACTTTATTTTCGGGCCTAAGGAGAAGAAAAGGGAAAAAAGTACAAATGAAATTTCATGATCCAAGAAACTGGTGATATGTTCAATAGCTATTTGAAACAGACGAAAACTTTAATACACGCCTAGTTGAACAACTGCACGGAAAAATTAAAATTAAGATGATTCTGCAATGGTGGCTAGGACATTCATAAGTAGACATCTTCCATGCGTGCTTTTCAGGTGCAAGTGGTTAGGACTTCCAATTAAGAACTGAAAGATCAGTAGTTCGAATCTGAGAGAGGACACAAATTTTTCATGTTTTCTGATCCGAAATTTTTCCAAGACGATTTTGATCAAGCCTTTGCCGGACCTACATTAAAATCTGTAGGTACTGTAGATATACTGCAAGAAGCAAATGTCTCAGCAATGATTGCATGTGATCATTTATATATATATATATATATATATATTTATTTTATTTCTGCTTGAGCAAAAGCCAGGATGATTTGTTAAAACTATAGAATATATAAGGAACATTGAACAGAAAAAACACATTTTTTTAAAATTAATTTCATTTAAACACACAAAAATGCCTGTGTTGGATATATATGTTGGATTAAACAATAAGATTAAAAGGAAAATTGGGAATTATATGATAGATTATAATTTATTCCCTATAAAAGCCCTAACAAATTTTTTCAATAAAAATCTCAACTCAAAAGGAGTAGATATAAAATTAAAAACTTCAAATACGTATAACAATTTGAAAATAAAATACAGAATAAAAAACATGTATTAATCTCCTTTGTTTAAACCTTCAAATATAACTCGTAAAGGGAAAACTGTTACGAAGCCTTAAACCAAAGCTACATTTATTAACAGAAGAATTAAACTTCCTTTCAGAAGTTTTATCAATAGTTTTGCAATCATTTCAAAGATAACAAATAAAACCATTATATACGTTCATTAAAATACATATTTTACTGCAGAAAAAATCTTACGAGTCTAGTAACTAGCGTTGCGTGAAAATTTATTAGCTCCAAAGCTACATTTATAAATTATTGCAGCTCAAGGCATTAATTATTAACACAATAGAAACTTTTCTGCACAGAGGATATTTATACAGTGGTGGCCAAAATTGTGGACGCTTTTGGAAATTTTTATGTTTTTGAACTTTGTATGCTTATAGAAAATGTTACGTTTTGCAAAATGAAAACTTGTATATGTGCCAACTTTGCAAAATGCCAACTTGTTAAAGAGAATTTATTACTGAATTCAATACAAAACACAAAATTTAATTATTTGCAATACAAAAATGTTATATGTACTTTAATGTAAATAAAAAACACAGTTATGAAGTGGTTTGTAATGTCTAGCTTTCCTGGCCAATCACTGTTCTTGTTCCGAGAACCAATCAAATGTTAGTAACTGCCAGTAGAAGCTGACGTCATGTTTACACTTGAAACTATTCATTATTTTGCTTTGTTCTGTAGGAGGACCTGTTTCTCATACACTGCAATTACAAGTAGGAAGTTTTGTAAAAATGTTTAATATTTAGTCAAGAAGCAATGACATCAAATAAAAGAGTAGATTGGATACCTAGAAATAGATGTAATATTATTGTGTTACGAGAAAGTGGTCTTTCCTATGCTGAAATTGCAAGTCAGGTAGGTGGTTCAGTGACTACATCTGGAGTCCGAAAGTTTTGTTTACGATATTAGGAGACAAATTCAATTAACAACAAAGAAGTAAATGGCTGAAAGAGGTGCACCACATCTATTGATGACAGAAGAATAAAAAGACTGTCTCCAAGATAGAAAAATGTCGTCAGCGGCCATCAGAAATGATCTGAATGATGCTGGTGTTTCTGTCAGTTCAAGAACAATCGGGAGAAGATTAACAGATGTTGGACTGAAAGGTAGAATTCCATGAAAAAAGCCTTATTTTAATTTTCAGCAACGAAAAAAAAGACTACAGAGGGCAAAGGAACACATTAATTGGACAGATGATCAGTGGTCACAAGTTATATGGAGTGATGAAACTAGGATATCGTTATTCGGTAGTGATGGGCAAAAATATGCAAGATGGAGAAGAGCTACATCCTGACTGCATTCAAGCAACTGTGAAGAACGCAGTTAGTGTTATGATTTGGTCATGCATGTCAGCAGATGGTATTGGTCGCCTTCATGTCATCGATGGGACACTGAATGCCAGAAAATACATTGACACTATTCTAGAACCAAAACTTCTACCTTCCATCAGAGATCTCTTTTCCAACAATGCTTCGTTTATTTTTCAGCAGGATTCTGCTCCTTGCTACACGGCCAAAATATCGAAAGAGTGGTTTCGTACAAAGAGCATTAAATTGCTGTCATGGCCAGGAAACAGTCCTGACCTCAATCCTATCGAAAATTTGTGCCACCGTTTGAAAACCCTTGTCCGAATGAGGCGCCCATCAAATAAAAGGGAACTAATTGAGGCTATAATTGTTTCCTGGCATCATGTAATAACGAAAGAAGAGCTTAAAACTCTTGTCAGCTCAATGAAACGTCGATGTGAAGCTGTAATGAAAAATAAAGGGTACCCTACTAAGTACTGATAACTCACTGCAATCACCACTATCTAATGTATATCGATAACTATTATCGTTTAACTTTTTTGTATTACAAATAATTGAATTTTGTGTTTTGTATTGAATTTGTATAAATTCTCTTTAAAATGATACATATAAAAGTTTGCATTTTGTGAAACGTAACGTTTTCTATAAGTATACAAAGTTCAAAAACAAAAATTCCCAAAAGTGTCCACAATTTTGGCCCCCACTGTATAAATTTATAATACGATTTCTTTGAAATAAATGTGCTTATCTAATCAACTATTGAATACTAAATGCGTTTTTTTTTTTTTTTTTTTTTTTTTTTCCCAAAATACTGCAGTATTAACTAATTCATTATTCACGTTAAGTTTGCATGATGGAAATTTAATAAATTCTTATTTTGCATAGAAACTGTTAGAGAAACAAAAGAAAACATTCTTTTGAGATATTTCTTCCACCAAAAAACTGAGTTATAGAAATGCAGGTTTCGTAAATAAGTGTTTAATATTTGTATATTATGCAAAACTTTCAGGATAATGATTATAAAACTTTAAAATGTAATTGAATTATTATGAACCCAAATCACATTTATGCTCTAAAATTTTAATATTTTAACCAAAAGTTTCAGGTGTTTTATATGAATAAACGAGAGAGTCTTCTGGGAAGGAAAAAAGGGAAAGAAAGAAAAAAGAAAACGGGAGAAATTAGAAACACTGAAAGTTCAGATTTTATATTACGCTCAAGAAGGCGTTTAATGTTTTGTGCTTTATCAAATATGTTCGCACTTAAACGACATAAAGTTCAATTCCACAGCAATATCACAAAATATTTCAAAACAGCCTATCTTTAGAACTTCCGATATACAGTCTCTCACGTTGGAGATATTTTTTTTTCTGTACAGTGCTGCCATTATTCACTTTGAAATCGTTGAGTTTGTTAATAAAAAATTCGTTAAAGTTTTGCAAAATCTGAAATACATAATAAAACAAATTCGAAATTCGGGCTTTTAAGTCTCCATGTTCGGTTGGAGGGCTACGTTACTCAAAATTGGATGGTTAAAGGCACCGTTTTTTCACAATGCGAGAGACATTGATGCACATTTTTCATACTCGTATTGATTATGTTCCTGCCCTTTGTACACACCAACCGTCGCGACTACCGATTGAATGATTTAGTGAGGTCTTCGGACTGGCTCTCGAACCGGCTTCCGGTTCGCGTTGGCGTCCCGGAAAGATGACATAACTTGATCATTTAGAGGAAGTAAAAGTCGGAACAAGATTTTCGTAGGTTGAACCTGCGGAAAGATCATTACCGATGGTCAGATTCGTCTGGCAAAAAAAAAACAAAAAAATAGTGAAATCCGGGGAGGGAGGTTCGCCCTCCTTCCCTGTGCTGAGTGGTGTGAAATCGCAGAAAAATGTTGAATTGAAACTTCTGAAATCCCAAGTTGTCTCGTACCTCCATTGAGGTGCCTAGTATACATTTCCCTGATGCATCATGAGAAGAGGGAGGTGTCGGGTCCAAAGCTAAGTTTAATGACTACCGCCATAGGAGGTGGACTGCCTCGCAAGAGAGTTATCTTTGTGGGACCCTTTTACTTGATTCTAGCCATTTATAGATATTGGCCGGAAGCTGTGGTCTCTTCATTAGGAAGGCACCTAACAGGTGGGCCACCATTGCTGCCTATGAAGTGGCGAACATACTGCATCCATGCCTTCTCCGGGATTCGAACCCGGGCCCTTCGATACGGTAGTAAGTCACTAACCACTTTCCGATCTTGACGGAAAGTGCAAAATTCAAAATTAGGCTAAGAAGAAACTTTAGATTGGCATAGATTTTAATCAAAATTTTATGCATTTCGAGGGCCGTCAGAAAAGGTCTCTTCTACAGGAGTAATAAAACTTTTGAACTTCAGAAGCAAAAATTACTTGCTCCTGAAGAAAAGGAGCCTATGTCTTAATGTTCTTGAAATCTATGGATTTTTGCCAATTTAAGCTTTATTGTATATTTTTAAGCGCTTTAATATGTTAAGCGCAAAATATTCTATATTTATGTTTCCAAAATAGGAGAGATATGCGTAATTAAAACTTTCATGGGACCAGTTACTCAGCGATGTATACTATTTTACTTAATACGGAACCATTGATCACCAAAATGAGTGACTTCTGTGTTGTACTTTCTTTGGAGATCTGTGTAAAGAAATGTCAGTATGTCTAGATGCTGAACACTGAAAAATAATTTAAATGGGTAACTTTAATCTCTAATATTTCCGTTAATTTTGCATGTTAGTGATTGAAAACTTAATTTACACTCAAGAGTAAGAGCCACACAAAATTTTCAAGTTAAACTATTTAAAAAGATTAAGATTTACTAATTAAAATTAAGAAGGAATACAGAAATATGAATACAAGCAACACAAGTTTAAGAACCGTAAAAAAGTAGGAATACAAAGGGATTTATAGAAGCTATAGGAAAGGGTTAAGAGCTATACAAAGTTAAACTAAGGATCCGTGCAAAAATATTAAGAGCCATATTAAAACATAAGCCATACAAAAAGGTTTGAGTTTTCTAATTATCAAATTTGAACTGTTAAAAAAATTCTGACCTATTGAGATACTTTGTAATTGGAAGTCAATATATGATGACCAATGAAAAAGTCTACTCACATTTAACAAACGCCATTATAAATAATATAGTTACTAAAGAAGGTTAAAGAAACAATAAAGTAATGACTGAGAAATATACATTTGTATTTTAGAGACTTTTCAATCTTTTTTATGCAGCAGAGTTTTATTTTATCGATGGAAAACTTACTAAATTCCAATGAGATTGGACATAGCAACAGATGTGTCACTCAAATATGTGGAATTGTATAGCCTAGTTAGTCTTAAACATATTTTCGTCCATTATCACACTGAATACGATCGGCTACACGTGGAGTTTTCTTCATCAGTTCCTTAAAGCACTGGCCCATACTTTTAAAACTATTTTCGATAGATGAAGTGGATTAACTCACTTTTATTCGAAGATCCGTCAGAAGGGACCGTTGAATGAAAGATACCTCGTTATTACATTTATAAGAGCCGGCAATGAACTGTGGTCTGTAATGGAAGTCGTAATGTGTAAGCACTTAATTTATTTGATTGTATATATAAAAGAAGAATCTTATAATTTGTATAAGAAGAATCTTATAATTTGTATAAGAAGAATCTTATAATTTGTATAAGAAGAATCTTATAATTTGTATAAGAAGAATCTTATAATTTGTATATAAAAATTTCACTGGAATGAAATTATTTTATCTTATTGTCTATTATTACCTAGATTTTAGAAATTTTATAATAACTGTCTTAACTGGAACTCAAACTCAACATCTTTCAAGTGCCTGCCTTATCAAAAGTGGACGGTCGTAACGGGGAATCAGGGTTCGATTCAGGGAGCTCGAGAAACGGTTACACATCCAAGGAAGGCAGCAGTCGCGCAAATTACCCACTCCCAGAACGAGAAGTAGTGACGAAAAATAACAATAAGCGACTCTTGAGGCCCAGTGATTGTAATGAGTCCACCCTAAACCCTTTAAGGAGGATCAATTGGAGAGCAAATCTGGTGCCAGCAACTTCAGTAATTCCACTTTCAATAGCGTATATTAAAGTTGTTGCAATTAAAAAGCTCGTAGTTGGATCTCAGTTCCTGATGGGTGGTCCGCCTACCGGTGGTTACTGTCTGAGCTGAACAGCCAGCCGGTTTCCTTTTATGATCTTCACCGGTTTTCTTGGGTGACCGGCAAGTTTACTTTCAAAAAATTTGAATGCTCAAAGCAGACGTGACGCCTGAATAATGGTGCAAGGCACAATGGAATAGGACAGCGTGCAAAAAATGAAACCTAAACATAGAACGTTATAGGGCATACTGACGTTAACGTTTGCCCCTTTCGAGATCATCTCAACCACATCTTTAATTCTGGTAACAAGAATTTGTTGGCTCCTCCTTGAGCTTATCTCAATACCACCTGTTCACTCTCAAGCACTCTTCCCCCCCCCGTACTTCACCATTCCTGCAACACCTATACCGATGACGGACTAAACGTACCATGTTGCATTGTAGTGCGCCACCCTAATTGAAGGACCCATAATTAACTGGCCTTTACGCAAAAGGAAGAGTATTCACATAGTTATTGTTATCGAAATACCAGGCAGATTTATTTTATTCAAAGTTAATTGTGTAAAATTTTTCCAAGCTGGAATGAAACTGTAGAACTAATTTGGCGACATTAATCGGTTTCAATAAGAAGCATTATTCTTTATTATGTATTTATCAAGAAAAGAGCTTCCGTAAAATTACCATCCACTTTCGCAGATTTTTCCAGCATTTTCCATATATTCGTGAAAATCTGACAGTTCACTTAAATCCTGCTGTAAAGGTTTTACACTGTTGTGGAAAGCTCTGCACATTTTATTGAGTAAATTAACTCGGCATCATCTGAAGGTTTTAGCAAGAACTGATAGCAGTAAATCAACAACGATGATTTCAAAATTGAAAATTTCAAAATTGAAGTTGTGATTTTAAAATTGAAACTGTGTAGAGATATTATTTACTTTTTTTATAAAAAGCTCTAAATTCCTTGCTCTTAATTCCCAACTCCCACTAATAACAAGAAAGCAACAACGGTGACGTGAACCTGAGATAGATGACATGAACACAGCTTTCTGAATTAAATGTCTCATGGAGTAGTTATTAGACATATTATAACAGTGACCTTCCTCTTATTTTGAAAGTCAGATGTGCAAAATTTCATCAATATCGGAATAAAACTGTAGATTTGTAAGACTAACACACACATAAATAAAAAAAGAACATTCTTTCTTAAGATTTTTTTTTGTACTCAGCTACTGATGTTTCACGGGTTCGGATGTCCGTTTATTACCTTTAAATCGCTTAGTTTGTTAATTAATAATAGAATAAATTTGAAGGAAAAATTCAATACTGTATGCTTTGCTGAGCAATAAAACACGTCCGAGTGGAAGATGAAATTATTTTAATTTGGTCAATGGGCAAAACTTATTTTTCAATTGCTGAGTTTGTTTAGGAAATTCGAAAGACAAATATATTGGGAGTATCAACTTAATTCTTTTATATCGCTGTTTATAATTACATCCCCCCCGCAATATTTGACAGCAACGTTACTCAGAATGATCAAATTGACGGTCAGGATCCTAAAACTATATCGAGTTCAAACGTAATGGAAACAGAACGCCATCTAGTGGTCTTTAAATCGATTTAGGAAACTGGCACGAATGTGTGACGGCCGGGGGCGAACATTACAAAGCTCTGGCATGCCAAAGTGCCGGCCAGGAAATGAGTGCATTTCTTTGCTGGCACGAATCCGTGACAGCCAGTGTTCTCAACTTCCCGGTTCGCAAAGACTATTCGCCTGTCTTTTCAACTGTGTTTAAGTTCCAGAAGTTTGTACATGTAAAGATTATGCCAATAGTCCAAATTACTAACCTTACCGATCCGCGATAATACTGAAATAAATTACTGGTTCCACGAGTTAATTAGGTTGCGAAAGATTGGCTTAAACACTGGGACCAATAACCAACAATTTGCTATCAATAAAATGCTTGCATTAGAACTAAACAGAATGAAAATTATGACAAATCTTACCAAGTCCAGACAACTGTCACAGCAGCGAAGTACTGTAAATAAATTTATCTTGTTTAGAATGTAGAAATATTGATAATTCATTTTTTAAATGCATTTCGAAATGAGCCGGAAAATTCCGAAGCCATGCATTAACTTTCAACGCGATGAGCTAATTTACTTCACATTCTAGGCGAACATTTATTGACTTTTAATGAATTCGGCAACATGAAGTAAGCTGCCGCCAGGGGCTCTTAACTTAATGACTTTCATATTCCTGTCTGAAATAAAATCTGGATTGTTTATGACTGCATATGTCCCAGAAGGAACCGCTTTTGAGTGCGAATATTTAAATTACTTTACGACCATCGTCCGCTTCATGAGCTCTCTTAAGCTGTATAATGGCAGCTTAATTTTCCCCGAGATACCCCAACGGCGCAAGTTTGCATTAATAAGTTGCAAAAATAAATCGATGAATACTGATGAAAAATCTTTTTTTCACTTTGCTCGGAGAAAAGTACTGTATTGTTAGGTTCACTCAAGATCGCGTGAGAACAGCTGAAAGAACATTTTTCGAAGGAAGTCGGTGGGAAGATATGAAGTTAATTGAAGATGGTACACTTTCCGGTTTATTAAGATGTAGTCGATAAAAGGTTCAAAGTTAATGTCAGCAATTTACAAAGGCGAATACCTAGTTTGTGTCTGTCACTACGTTATTTATTACTTTATCTAAATTAAGAAATGGTAGATGTTAAACAATTTTAGAAAACTGAGGATTTTAAAACATCCTTTTTTAAAAAAAAACCTGGTGCCTTATTATAATACTTGTATTAGAACTAAACCGGGTGAAAATTACTATAAATACCTGATAGTCCAGACAAGTGCTGGTTGTTACACCAGCGATGTGAATAAATTCATCTTGTTTAGAATTCATTTCTTTAAATTTATATGCACCGGAATAATCTAAAGACTCGCATGAACTTTCAAGCGTGATGGGCTAATTTATTTCACATTCTAGATGAACAATTATTGACTTTTAATGAATTCGGTAACATAAGGTAAACTGCCGCCAGAGACTCTGAATGACTTACATCCCTATCTGCAGTAAAATCTGAATCGTTTATATATGACTGCATTTGCCGACATTTCACCGTAATAAAAGCTTAAACCTCTGAAACATAAAAGATTTAACAAAATAGTTGTAGCAGTACTTCTCAATACTATATGCAGTATTCCCCACCAATGCTTTTTACTACTAATTGAGATGTTCAACGGAATTGGAAACAGTTCTGACTAGGCCAGTTGAAAAACTGGTAGCCGATTGTAATATTCCGCAGCAGAATCTTATCTGCAAAAGTGAGCTGTTCTGCATAGCTTACAGACTTTACTTCGAAACTGGTCTTAAATACCGTATTACTGAAACAGACTGCTTTTGCGAGAAAAAAAAATGGCATTTTTAAAGAACTCAAAAACATAATTATCCATGTAAGAGGGTAATGTTGTATATTATAGAAATATCTCAGGCAATTATAAATTTGTTAAAATTCTAAAGTACTTGTAAAATAAAGTATCCATCTATATAAATAAAGAAAAATGTCTGTGTGCGGGTTCGTTCGCAAATAACTCAGTCACTACTATAGCTATCGTCATCAAGCTTTCTACAATTCTTTTCTGGGTCCTGGAAAAAATCGATGTCCACTTTTTCCCCAAAAAAAGTAGCTAAAGTCGGATATTAATTAAAAACTCGGAAAAACGATAATTTCTCCTTCATTTTTCCGAATGGCAACAGTCTGGCAAGCTGGATAGGACAATCTGCTTTATTTCGAAAGTTGTTGTCATTAAATAAAATATAAAAATAGAAAGCAATTTAATGCAAAAATAGCATTTCCAAACATTAAATACATTATTCCAGATTCCAAAAATTCGTGGGAAGCAGAGATATTAATTAAAAACTCCGAAAACATTAATTTTCGCATTCATTTCTTCGATTGGCAACAGTCGTGCGCGTTGGAGATACAAAATTCTTTATTTCGAAAGCGTTGCTACTGCTCGCTTTCATAACGTATAATTTGTTAATAAAAAATTTGTTAGTTTTGCAAAATTTGTATATATAAATAAGAATGTATTTGTTTGCGTTACTGATTTTTGATTAATAATTATAATAAATGTTATGCCACATTTAATCGACTAAAATTGAATGCAAGTGAAATATTGGATGAAATTTGAGCTTTTATGACCATTTGATTAGGAAGAAGAAAATCATTAAAAACTGCATGACATTATAGCTGATATGAGAGGGAATTAGTTTATTTTTATGTGGGTTCCATATCGCATCAGAGTGAAAAACGTATCACTAAGAATAGTATTTTTTGCATTATTATTAGAGAAGGATTACAGCGGTATCATTCTCTTTGTTATTGCATGCATTGCTCTCAATTTAACTTAATTGCCACCGGGTACTTCCTCTAGTAATAAAATAAACAAAGAAGTTTATAGTAATTCTGAGAGAAATTTATATAAATATGGTGATTAAAGGCCGATTGCTAAATTTTAGCTTTTATATAATTTGGTAAACGTGAGACCTTTCATCAGTTGAACCAAAATATGTATAACGTGAGTAAGTTTCCTTTCTGCATCTTATGCTGTAAAGATAAACTAATCCCCATTTGCAACATTCTTTCGACACATGTACTATGAAGAGAATCTCTGCGCTCATTTAAAGGTATATTGATATTTGTCAACTCGTTTAAAAGTATATTGACACTGATATTTATTAAAGATTGGATTCATAAGCCCAACCACTATAATTAAAAAATCATTTCTTCGTAGAAAACTGTTCCCAATGAGAATTCTAAAAACAGTTACTACTATTCTGGCGCATCTGAATTACCTGTTTTAATAAATGGAATTATACACACGAAACTGGTTCAAAGCGACGTAACTTTGAGTCCCATAAACTTCATAAATAAGAGTTCCACCGAAATAAAAATAATTATTTCCCTTCCGCGAAAGAAAACTATTGCACCGTGGTCATCAAAATAAAAGTATATTGACAAATGTAAAGCGTAACTGATATTTAATTAAACATTATGAATAGAAATTTGTATAAAAGTATTAGCTAGCATAAATTAAAACTTTTGGCAGTTGATTATTCGCAAAATATTGAAATCAAATTTATGGAAACTGGAAAATGATGGAAAAAAGAGTCACCTCTTGCGGAAAACATTTTTCTTAAATATTCTTACGAATTTGGTATTTAAGAAGCTAATGTTAGTTCAGTTATAAATTAAATGGTTTTATTTCCCGCGCAGTGCAGCGCGTGACGAATATTAAAAGAAAGCTAAGCCGGGAAAATTGAAAATACAAGAGCGCGTGCATTAAACATTTAATAAATATCGCTTTTTGATTTCGAGAAAGTACTAGAAAATTCTCGTACACGATTTTAAAATCTTATAAAAGAAGGAAAACCTCTCAGTTCGTAATAGTTGCTTAGTTTGTTGTTGTTTAGAAAACTGCTCTTGTTGATTGTAGCGAATTCTCGGATTAGCTTTCTTTAGCTGTTTTGAATCACGTTCTATTGGACATTTGAGTAGTTGGAAGGTAACTACTGCGAGATATTGTAATACTGCATGATAATTTGAGAAAATTTAGCATTTTTGTTGTAATAAAAAATTTTTGTTCATTTTTCATCGGACTTGTGCATTTCATAACGAACCCGTACTCACGCAACAATATGATGTATGGTCACCTCGGACAGATATTGCATACTTCGCGTCTCGATTTCACAAACTTTAGCACTCTTGGAACTGCATGCCATTGTTTTCAAAGTGCACTTTTCAGCTCCTGGAGGTTCCGGAAAGAAATTTAGCGCCATGCTCAATCGGGTTCCAGTTGGGCGAATAAGGTGGTCAATCCATTCGAATAACATCTTACGTTTGCAGATATTTTGATACCCCATATGCTCGACGATGGCGAACATTGTTATCGATTAACAAACTTTCTAGGCCAACAGAACACCTAAACAGTCTATGTTAGAGTTTCAGTACCTCGTCCACATACCTTTGAGCGATTATACAACTTCGCTGAAAGATATACAGTTCGGTGCAGCCATTTGTCATCACGACTCCTGCCGTACATTAGAAATACGTATATGGTGCTTATATGGTGGTGTGGTGTATTGAGAATACGGCAAAGCACACTTTCTGCCTAAGGGGAGGGATTACTTCGTGGAGGACTTTCTAAGGGAAACTGGCTCGTATACACGTTACACATGGGGAAAACCACGAAAACGCCCATGTAGCGATTTTACCTCTCGGCCACCGCTTATACAGAAAATAAGTTTCCTGCCGTACATGGAAAATACGGCACACTTCAACGCGAATTACGTGTAAACTTTAACGCGAATTTCGTCGTACACGTAAACCTATTGAATGTCGAACCGAATTACGTCGTACACGTAAACTGCAACGCGAATTACGTGTAAACAATGCAGCAGTACAACGCATGAAAAGCAACAATTCATACCTGGCACTGGCGTATCAAAAATGATAACTGGATACTTTTTTCCGTACACTGTTAACAGTGTTCCAGGACATTGTAAAGAGAAAAGTGTTGAATACAACAAAAGAGAATAGTCATTTAAGTCAAACGGCGATGCACTAGAGTGAGCCACTGTAGTACCGCATCATGCCTAAGAGATTAGTAATCTTATTCAAAATCCCAACTGAATGATGTCAATGAAAATCGCAACCGACATGAATACAACTGCTCTCAATTCACGTGAAAATTATAGTAACAAACAGAAGGTCGATTAAATGTATTTCATAAGTTGGTTAGACCACTAGAAACATCCGCATGGAAAATTTCATTCTATTTTAGTTCTTCAACAGCTAAGTTGAATAACGATATTAAATGTTACGAGAACAATAAATATAATTCAATAATGGGTGTAATTTCTGCAGAATAATCATCAGTAAAAGCAGGCGGAATAACTGTATGGGAACTATCATTTAGTCTGCTTAAGAAATTAGAACTTAAGGCAAAGAATCCCAAATATTTTCTTCCATCAACCCATTTTAAGAGAATGGTTTTCTTCTTGGACAGTCTTAGAATTTTTTTTTCTATATATTAATACAAAGCGTACAGTATAATCTTAAGTATAACTTAAAGATTAACTTAAGGATAACATATTAGACTACGAATGTGAACAAAAGTTTTGGAAAAATGGTTTAGCATATCTATGTTTTAATTTTACAAGCAAATATGTTTTCAGAAACAAAATCATATTTTAATTTCACAAAGTGTTCAGTTTTAATTAATGTGATGGCAGAATTCACACAATATTTTTAGTATTTATAATAAATTTCTTAATTCTAAAATCACGTTGCTTAACAATACTTAACCTGAGATAAAGAGGAAAGAAGGTATAAATCACACGTAGCTTGCGGCCAGAAAAATCTGAGCTTGAGGTGGAAGGAAATCTTTTTTTTTCCACTTTTTGGTCCGCGATACTTAGGATCATAGGAAATAAAATCACCTTAGTAATTATTGATGGGAAAAAATTTTCTTCTCCATGACTTGAAAATTTAGATTTAGGAAACTGAGTTTTAAGAATATTTAGAAATTAGAAGAACAGAGGAGTATCCTATTTCGTAGATTTCTGGTTATTTACTTTGTGTTCTATTACACAGTCTTTTGATGTTTTTATGCCAGAAACATAAGAAACGTATCGAAAGTTGCTTTTCGATTAAACGATGTAAATTTCAGTTATTCTAGCTAGTAAAATTGAGATTTGTGTCTTTCTTTTCACATTCTTCTGATTAAATCTTAAATTAATTTCTTCAAACTTTGGGAATTTATTCAAACATCTCTCTTATCATAGATTTTTAAAATAACCACTGATCTCTGATTATTTTTTTTTTATCTTAAAGGGCGTTAAACTCAGAAAGGCTTTTAATCTCTAAACATTTAGTTTCGAATCACTATAAACGGTTGTATCCCTTTTCAAATTGTTGCCACCCAATCGCCTGTATTATAGTTGTAATCTTTAAACATTTAGTTTCGAATCACTATAAACGGTTGTATCCCTTTTCAAATTGTTGCCACCCAATCGCCTGTATTATAGTTGTAATCTCTAAACATTTAGTTTCGAATCACTATAAACGGTTGTATCACTTTTCAAATTGTTGCCACCCAATCGCCTGTATTGTTATCGCCCTATATTATAGTTGAGGAAATTAAATAATGAAGAATCTGCATGAATGTGTGTATGTATCTCTCACTATGGAAAAACGACGGTAACTAGAGTAATCAAATTTTGAATATCAGTCCTCCATCCGAACGTGGGCACCTGAAAATCCGAATTTGGAATATATTTTATTGTCTATTCCATATTTTGTAAATCTTAACGAATTTCTGGTTAAGAAACTGAACGATATCAAAGTGAGCAGTGCCAAACTTTAGGGAATAAAACATTTTTATTTCCAGCTTGCGAGACTGTATCGGGAATTGTAAAGCTGTGCTGCCGTTTTTAAATGTTTTTAACCCAAAGAGGCGTTAGACCCAATGCTCTGGAAATAAATGTCTGAATGAAGAAACACGCCCATGGGGGCCTAATATAAAATATGGAAGCTTTCAGATTAAAAAAAATTGCATTAATATTTCGTAAGAAAGGCTTATAAAGCTGAAACTTCATTTACATTCGCGTGTTTCATTTTAGCATTTTACACTTATTAATTTAGAATAAACAGATTTCAGTTAATATTTGTTTATATATTCTGACGAGTACTATTTAAGTGGAAAGTAGTTAAGTGATGAACAATTTCTTCAGTTGTGAAGTGTTTTTTTTTTTTTTTTTTTTTTTTTTTTTTTTGTCATAGACAAAGCTATGAATTTCTATTCAAAAATGCGCTTGAAATAAAGGAGGGTTGTGTATGTCTGAATTCGTGTACATGTCAGTGTAATTCATGCCCATAAATTACTATACAGTTCATGATGCTTTTGGGTTAACCAATCAAATTTCCGTATAGCAAGAAAGAGCCAAAATGTTATTCACCCACACTTGCATCCGCGTTTCTATACTAAATATCGGCAATAAAACATTCTACCGTAGTAATATTTAACAAGATAAACGTAACTTCTAAAGTGCAGTAGCAAATAAGAGAGGTAACGAAACAGATTTAATATTATTTAAAGTTTTGCGTTAAAGCATTTCAAAGAAACTTTCTTCGAGTTTCGAAAGAATTTGATAAAGATATTTTCTTTAGGCTGACCCCTCTTTGAGCAGCCGAAGTCGCGAAAGAGCGGTCATTTGGATCCAGTTCCGTTCTCAGTGACCGAAATGTTTGGCTGCGTAAATTTTCCAGGCTTTTCTTTATGTTAAACGCACACATGTATGGCTACTCTTCTGTCTAATTTTGTGAACATTTAGATCTTTATCAACTGCATTTGAGTTACGCACCAAGTTGCACGCAAACCGAAAAGCTCTGTTACTAATTAGAGACATAGTTCTAGGTTAAAGTAGTTCACAACTTGTTCACAACTTTCACTTGTTTTCTGTGAGATCTGAATATCAGTGAGTGAAACTGAAAAGGGTATGTTGGCCTCTAAAAAGGATTTTCAATAGGAACACATACATAAGTCAAGAAGACGCTATTTCCTTTTACCAGTGCTCATTTCAGAACAGTTATTCGAAATACTTCATTTATACAGGGGCCCACCAGCGGCAAAGCGGTAAAGTCGCTGGACACTGGTAGTTCGGTCCGAGGTTCGAATCCCGCGAACGGGCTGGCTGCATGGGTGTTTTCGTGGTTTTCCCCATGTGTAACGTGTATACGAGCCAATTTCCCTTATAAAGTCCTCCATGAAACCATCCCTCCCCTTAGACAGATAGCCCTAGTGTGCTTTGCCATAATTAAATACACCACATCATTTATACAGATTATTGCACGTTTTAAAATCTTGTGCAACTGAGAAAATAATACTTTTATCATAATCTACAGTACAATAAACAGTATATTATACCATAAGCCAAATCAAAAGGTGGTTATATATATTTATATAAATAGATCTTGAATATGCATATGTCATGAGAAGATCACCAGGCTTCTCTTTATGTAATACTGAAGGATTATCAGGAACCATTCCTGAGAAATTTTGAATAGTGTGGATATAGTATAATGTTTAATGAATGAATGTTGAATAGTATCGACTAATTAGAGACAGTTATAGATTAAAGTAGTTCACAACACTCTTAAGTTATTCTAATTTCTGTTTAACCCTTTGCGACACGCATATTTAAAATATATTTTAATCTTTAAAAAATGCCTTAGAATAAGTCAGATGGACTTAAGTGCTTTTAAGGCTTGAAAAAAATTCTGCGCTTTTATTTTTTACGTGGAAAGGTGGGATACCGTTTGTCCCACCATGCAGCTAGCACATGTGTTATAGCATATTGGTGTATAGCAGGAAAAAAAAATATGTGGAATGAATAAACAAAATAAAGCGTGCATTCTAAAATATTAATAAACACACTAAAATGCATTTTGTACTTATTGCATATATGCATGACTTGTAAAATTTTGCATATGCACATTTTGCACATATATATATTTAATATTTTTAAATTTTAGGAACAAAAGAAAATATTTTCTTGAATATTATTTTAAGATTAAAATTTGATACACGTACATATGATACTAAATAAAATATTAAAATTGGCACTTGATTCAAAAACATTTATATATGATTAAAATTGAAAAAAAAGTCATTTTTCATGAAACTTTGAAAAACATGTTTCATTCTTTTGTAAACACAGAGGCACTTCACATGTTTCACACATCCAAAATGTTGATCGTTCTTCTTTCGATGTGCTACAATATGCACATCTTCTGCTCGTTCTCTTTGGCATGTGACTTACATTTTTTAGTCTCTTTTCTGGTTGTACGAACGGGTTTTTAGTTTTTATTTGAACTGGGGATTTCAGTTTTCTTTTCAGCTCTTTCTTGCCTGCAAGTGCCATTAGACCTTTTACAACTGAGAGAAGAAAATCTTTCATTGTGTTTACATCATGATCGGGTTCACGAACAAACTTAAATAGAGTAAATGCGTTTACTATACTTGCATCTAAAATGTAAAAAAAAAAAAAAAAAAATCATGTGCCACAATTTCTTGCTTTTGCGGTATATTTCATATAGTCCTTTCAGTTGATCAGTCAGTCGACATATCCCATGTTCTTATTGTATGAATGCTGTTTGGGCACAGTACTTTTTTTGTCTTTCCATCTCGTTCTTTCCTATTAATTTCTTTCATTTCAGTTGCCTTTTCCAAGCAAGACAGGATAGAAACGGATCTTTTATCCTTCCATTTTATGCAATAAATTGAATCATCACTAACTGAAAAGTCTATATATTCTCTTAACATATATTTGTGGGTAGATACTTCCGATTCATATTTACAGTGCCACATGCATAGATGGGTCTGTGTCTTTAAAAAGTGAAACAAATTATAACTACTTCCCTTTCTTCTTCAGCAATAACTTCAACCTCACTTATTCTCTCTTGGATTTCAATTTCATCTGAATCAGAACTGACATCTGAAGCATTTGAGTCGCAATCGGATGGCAATTCAACAAAAAGATTTAAAGTTTCCTGAGTTGTTAATTTTTTTCTAGACATTTTAGCACATCAGAGCATACAACGGATGTAAAAGTGCGCGCAATCACGAAAAAAGTAGATACAAAAAAGAAAAGAAAAAATAATCGTGAGTGCTGCCATCCATTGAGCGGAAATTCAAGTGTGTGGTGGAACAAATTTTAACCCACTTATTTCAACTGCAAAATTAATGTTATAAAATATTGAATCCAATTAAGATTTTTGAAAATAAAATACCTTTGAATATTAAAAATAATCATACATATCATAAATTGTATACCAAAATTTTTAAAATATTGAAAAATGCGAGATACATGGATATCACTCTTGTGATCCTATTTTGAATATTTTTTGCTTATAAACTTAAGCCCTGGTATAGTAATGACATCTACTGAGAAAAATAATAACTAAAATAGATTATTTTTAAAAGATTAGAAAATTTCTAACGGAAATTGCTAACTGAGAAAATAAATATTAATTAGGTGGGACATATATTGACCCACCATGCCGCAAAGGGTTTTAAATGGAATCAAAATCTATAAAATGTTTTACTTGACAGTATCTCTTCCTTGTCTTATGAAGTTTCGGTCATTGTTCGCAAGATTCTGTCAAAAATGACAATATTCAGCTTACATTGTTACGAATTTTGTACGTAGACGATTTTAGTGCACTTGTATGTGAAATTATTGTATTTTGCTGTGTAATGTAACTTAATATAAATTTTTAAATTAAAATTAGATAAACAGGGCCAGATATGGGGGCTGTATAACTAATGCATCAATATTTGATGTGTTATGTAGCTGTAATCGCAACTTCGCCCTCATATGCCCTTCCAGTAACTTCGAGAAGCAGAAAGTACTAGAAATATCTCGGCGGCTCGTTGAAAACTATACAAGACCGAAGAAAGTGTGTTCTAAGAGTTGATAGTTCACGGGTTAGCTTCGCTCTTAACACGTTGAGCGCGGGGCGGAATTTGCTGTCCTTTCCGTTCAGCCGGCAGCGAGCTAAACCGCATTTTTGTTTAGAATGTTTCAATACATTTCATTAAGACTATATTTGATCACATTTCATTGAGACTATATTTTTTAACTTTAATACTGTCGGTCCTGGGGACCGACGCCAGCCAAACGGAAATTCCAGTGCCGGTCCCGAGGGACCGACGCCGGCCACACGGAAATTCCAGTGCCGGTCCCGAGCTCAACGTGTTAAAATGCGTTTAACGTTTTTAGCAGTTCAAAGTATAAAAGCTGATTGCACTCTGGGATACTGTGAAGAGTTTTAAGACTATTTCTGTGGAAAGTTCTCGAACTATGAAATGCTACTGATAAAATAAATTTTATCAACTTATCCGCGGACCTGTGTGCATTCAATCTATTACGAAACCGTACGCACGCAAGCCCTTTTAGAAACGCTTTATTCTTCGCTGATTATTATATAATACAGCTTATTCAGTGATGAAAATTTACTTGATAACTATTTTTGATGAATATAATTTATTCAAATTTCATATGAACTTTTATAACATTAGCATCGAAATTATATCTAATGCTGCTTAATATGTTATGTAGAGAAATTATCTGATAGTGTTATAAAAAAATTAGGTGAATGATTTTATGATTTATGGAAATTTAAATTTTATTTTGATTCTGAATTATTTAATTTAAGGCTTTAATTTTGGGGGAAAACAGATGCTTCTGGAAATATTATTTAGTTTAAAAGAGTATTGTTTATTTTCCTCTATTTGTAAATCTTGTACAAACTTTTATTCATTGTGAAAGAAGCAGGGAAAGGGAGGCAATTTTCGCCAAGTCATGATTTCGCGCGCTTTAGAATGTTCGAGAAAGAATCTTCATTGTTAGTTGACCTTAAGAGAGGAAAGTACGTGACGGAAAGGTCAAAGGTTGCTACTTGTCTTTCAATGTAAGTCATTCAGGTTTTTGGCGATTGAGGGTCCGGTTGTTGGCTAAGTGAAGAAGGGCGCGCATGCGCGATCACCTTTTTTTCCGCATTCTGGAGTTGAAAACGAAGATTTTGCCATAATTAAGGGGGCGATAAGTGAAGCCATAGTGGGAGCCCGTTTTGGGAAGGAGACGAAGGAAATTCGAGTTGGATACACACTTACTTTTTGACTGACTCTCTGACTGACTCGCTGATTTTCGGGCTTGCTGGACAAAATGTAATTACGAAGCGGGATGTTTTCCGGCGGGGAGCGGCAAATATGCTCCCCGGCCGCGTTTGGTTAAGAGGCGAGACACACTTACTCTTGACTCGCTTAGGCACTCACTGCTTGGATTCGCTGACTTTCGGGCTTGACGGACTTGTTGACGGAGACTGAGAAAAAACTTGTGGGTGTTGCGAAGGAGAAAGGAAAAGATTTAGTCGGCATCGAGCAGTGCTTCGGGCGGGGAGCGGCAATTATGCTCCCCGGCCGCGGGTTTTCTCAAAAATGCGAAAAAAAAAACTGTTGAGCGAATAACAAAAAAATTAACAGAGACTTGGGTCTCTATCTGTATCGGCAAAAGTCAGGACGATGTCCTCTGAACTCCGACTTGAAAACAGAAGGAATTATGTCACCTTAGTCAACTGGAAGCCTGCGTTAGCCGTTCTCTAAAATGCCTAGCTTAATTGTCTACGTTTTCCTTGGTGGAGCTGAGAGTCTGGGCAGACAGCCGTGCAGTGTAAGCTGTTCTCTTGCTTCCAGTGGGAATAATTTTCTTCTATGGAAAACAGTAGCAGGCGTAAGATTTGACGGTATAGCTGATGTAATTTATTGTCGTGCCGTTCTAGTCTCTGTCTTGCGGATTTGCCAAGTGACGTAAGGATAGAGCTAAGATATGAGCTCTCCTCCACTTCAAGATGTCCACTCAAGATAAGTATTATTTTTTTTGGTGTGTTGGAACTTTAGGCAAGTTTTTCCAAAAACGTCCTTAGCAGTAAAAACAACGTCGAATCTAAAATTTAACTCTCAGGCCATAAATTGTTTCCCTTTCCTTTCTTTTAAATCACCAGACAAACCTTAAGTTTTTTTATGAATTTAAAGGAACAGACTCTCAGACGAGGTTAAGATTTTTCTTATTGTGTTGTAATTGAATAAACTGATATTTAATCTGGAACCTCTTACAGTATGTTTTCTTTATATATTTAATATGAACTTTTCCTTTATATCTTGTATATGTTTTCGATCCTCTCACGGCGCGGTCCCGGAATGCATTTTTTTTTTACAACGCAAAAAATGCTGTACACGTTTCACTATACGATCACTCCCTTTAACGGCAAGTAGTTTCATATTTAACATTTAACAATATAGGAATTTCAGATATAACTGGTACCCAGAAGTAAACTTTTTAACATAACATTGGTGCCGTGACCTCTGCTTAGTGAAGGATCGAATCAGTAACTGATTTTGTGAATTTATTTATTTCGTATAACTTACTGTTTTAAGAAGGTGTTAAATTTTAGGTGCTAGGATTAATTAGAGTTTTTGATTTGTGTTTGCTTATTTGTTAATACGAGAGTGATAAAGTTTGAAAATGTGTGTGAATTTCAGGAATTTTGGACTTTAACGTTAGGCACACAGAATTGAACTTTAAAGTTAGGAAAAATATATATTTTTAATGTAGGAGAATAGATACTGTATATTTTTACTGTAAAAAATCCTTGAGTGTTTTCTGGATGTATACTTTTGATTTCTGATACAAGATGGAAAATGAATTATTTCACGATAATCCTATGCTATTTGTATATCCTTGTAACAAGTTTCGAGTGCTTGTCTTTAAAAACTGGACTCATTTTTTGAGCACTTCTAAGAGAAAGAGATTAAAGACTAATTATTTTACTGAATGAGACAAGCCATAGCTATGCGTAGCTAATAATTTTTTTTGTGTTTTTGCTACTTATTTAACCTAGAATCTTGTGAAATGTGTAATTGTGAGGGGTAACGTTAGAGAAATTTTGATTTTTTTGAATTAATTGAATAATATTTTGTGAAATGTATGTAATGTTTTCATGATTATCTAGTTTACCAAGTATCTTATTATTTTTTTGATTACATTGTTTTGATATGATTCCAGTATATTGTGTAATGTGTTAGAAAATTTAATTTAGTATTGAGCAACGAATTTTATAAGTTCTGAAGGCATAATGATACAAATGAATGAGTAAAAATTGTAGATTGTTTTTCAATTGCCAAATTCTGTTTTAAGGTTAACATGGGTTAGATTTGAATTCTTGCCTGAGATCAGCAATAGTGATGTTTGCATATTTAATTTTTTTTTGGATTGAATTCTTCAGCTTGAGTGAAGTTCTAATTAGTTAATGAGTCAGAGTAATTGAGATTAGTTATCTTCTGAGTTTAAGTTTGTGAAGAGTTGTCATGTGAGAATTGTTTAAACAGTAGAAATAGAGTTAGTCTTGTGAATTGTAGAAAGTGAAATTTAATGAGAATTTTGTTTTGAACGGGAATTTGTTTTGTGAAAATGTTTGAAATAAGTTTGAGAAGATTAGTTACTTATGCTCTGTACTCATGTGTGGGAATTTTATGTTGATTACAAGTAGTTTGTCTTGAATTTGCTAGTGAATCGTAATAGATTTGATCTGAGTTATTGAATTTTCTTTCTTGGTTGGACTTGTTGCTGAATTTGGGGTTAATTCTTGTTTTGGCTTAAGTTTTGTATTTGAATTGGTAGTATCAAGATAGTTGTATCAGGTTTTTGTTTTGTTTTGGTGGTTTCTGCCAAGGTCCGTAAAATGTAAGTTCTCTGATGTTTGGTTTCTGTGGAAGAATTGAGATTTCTGTGGTCATAGGAAAATAGTAGAATTTGAGTTATGGATTTCATTTGTGTGATTTTTAGGGATTTTGAGTTACGAGTTATGAGTATTTTTTTTAGTTTAGCACTTTTGAGAACTTTGCATTTGTTGCTTGCAGTTACGTCTTGCGTGAAGTTGTAATGTCCTGAAAGCTCGTTTTCTTGTAAATACTTGCACTTCATGGTGGCACTTGACCTCTTACACCGGGAGAAACAGGAACTTGTTATCTGAGAAAACTATTGTTGTATCTTTTTCATTGTGTTGGTTCAGGATTGTAACGTTTCAGTCAGCGCACTTTTCTTTCCGAGACAGGAGATCTTATGTTCTCTTTCAACGTGTCTGGGGGTTTGCTTGATACGTAAAGTTTGGGTCTGTCATTCTTAATACAGCGCTTTTCTCAGCTTACATGGACGCGGTAAAGTGTTACTTTGTTTCTTTTGTTTGGGTGGAGGTGTTGTTGAAAGCTGCTACTTAGGTTACTATACAACGTTTTGGAAGTCTGATGCAGAATAGATCTCAGTTTTTGCCTAAAATTGGGGGGTTTCTTTTGAACACTTTTTTTTTATTTGTGATATTTTATTTAGTGCTCTAGTAACGTGCTTCAGTCCAGCTTTGATTGATTTCTTTGACTAGGTTGATTTTTTTTTCTCGTGGACTTAAGGGATTTTTAGAATTACTGGATTTTTTTTTTTTTTTTTTTGGTGTTGTCTTACTAAGGGGACTTAAGTTTGGTGTTGTTACTAGTGTTTACCGTGAGGTTTGAAATTTTTAGCGGCACTTCACTCTTGCTGGTTGATTTTTTTTGGCTTGATTTGAATTACTGTGAAATATTTTTGACTTGATATGGTTTAACGTAATGACTATTTGTGTATTTGTTTAGGTATTGCAATTTAAAATTTTTTTTGTTTAGGTATCACTGATCTCATTGCTCATTTGAATTATGTACGAAATTTTTACAGTTTAATTGTATTTTCATTTTATGTGTATATGTGTATCTTGGTAGTATTTGTAAATTTTTGGCCAAACGTTATTTTGTACATGCATTAGGTTGTATTATTACTATTATTTTTGTGTGTTTTGGATAAAATTCTAATTGGTATTTGCACAGCGTATTCGTTATGTTCATTCTCGGAATTGATTTTAGTTGGATTGAATTTTTGGACAATCACGTTTTCTTTCTTTCTGATTTTTGTGTGGGGTATTTTCGGCTGGTTCCGAGGTTCCTTGTGTTGTAACGTTCTTTTCTTTTCTAATGCTTGGCCCTGATCAGGCCGCTTTTGTTCTTAAACGTGATTGTTTGGGATTCATTCCTGGAAGTTATTCAATTTCGTAGTACTTAAGGGGGTCTTTACTCCTTATTTGAATACGTTCATGTGACATATTTTATTTGGAATTGTTTGAATTATTAGTGTGTTTATTTTCTCAGGAATGTATTTGATGTATCTGCGGCGCGTTAATTATCTTATTTTTATTTATTTCATTTTTTTTTTGTGGTGTGAGCAATTGGATTAGATTATTTCTTTCTTCAGGTGTGTGTATTCGAACACATTCAGTGGCTTATCTATCGTAAGGGAAAAATTGAAAGATAAAGTCTTCTTCAACTTTGAAAGAGTGATTGTTCTTCCTTGGTCGAAGGTGAGACGTAGGAGGGTGAAATGTGGTTTCTTTTAGGGTCAAGTTCCTCTACTAAGGAGTATTGTGGTGCTGAGTTCACATTCCGGGGTTGGTTGCTTTCATTTTCTCGCGTTGAAGGCTGCAGGGGGGAGTTGCTAACACAATGATTTCTAACTACAGGGTTTTCCCTTGATTGCATTGACAACTCCTTACTCATTTAATGTACTCCATGATTGTGCTCAGCAGAAATTATCGCAATAGTAGAATGTGCTCGAACTCAGGTGAAATTGTTTACATTAATGGACTGAAAGAGAATGAATGGATAAATAAACGTTCAGGAATGTGGCCACACAGAGACTACAACACTAGTGTGATGTAATGAACTGAAAAAAAGAGAAATTCTTTTTGTCATTATTGATTGATCTTGGACATATTTTGTTTGTGATTAACGCCTTATTTTTATTTTTATTTTTGTATGTGTTCTGAGTATTTCTAGGTTTGATTAAGTGATTTAATTGATGTTTTTGATCAATTGTTTTGATGATCTTCCTTGAGTATTTTAATTAGTAATTGCTTTGATTAATCTTGTTGTTTTACTTGCACATTTTGGACTTGAAATTTAATGTGTCAGTAACGTCACTGTACCAAGGAGTCGTGTGAAATATTGTTACATTATGTTATCCTTTAGCCTTATTGCACAGTATGAGTCATGGTATTTCAAGAAGTGTCTGTCTGCTAAATTTTGGTTTACCAAAATTTAATTCCTTAGGGGAAAGGAATGTTATGTAGAGAAATTATCTGATAGCGTTATAAAAAAATTAGGTGAATGATTTTGATTTATGGAAATTTAAATTTTATTTTGATTCTGAATTATTTAATTTAAGGCTTTAATTTTGGGGAAAAACAGATGCTTCTGGAAATATTATTTAGTTTAAAAGAGTATTGTTTATTTTCCTCTATTTGTAAATCTTGTACAAACTTTTATTCATTGTGAAAGAAGCAGGGAAATGGAGGCAATTTTCGCCAAGTCATGATTTCGCGCGCTTTAGAATGTTCGAGAAAGAATTTTCATTGTTAGTTGACCTTAAGAGAGGAAAGTACGTGACGGAAAGGTCAAAGGTTGCTACTTGTCTTTCAATGTAAGTCATTCAGGTTTTTGGCGATTGAGGGTCCGGTTGTTGGCTAAGTGAAGAAGGGCGCGCATGCGCGATCACCTTTTTTTCCGCATTCTGGAGTTGAAAACGAAGATTTTGCCATAATTAAGGGGGCGATAAGTGAAGCCATAGTGGGAGCCCGTTTTGGGAAGGAGACGAAGGAAATTCGAGTTGGATACACACTTACTTTTTGACTGACTCTCTGACTGACTCGCTGATTTTCGGGCTTGCTGGACAAAATGTAATTACGAAGCGGGATGTTTTCCGGCGGGGAGCGGCAAATATGCTCCCCGGCCGCGTTTGGTTAAGAGGCGAGACACGCTTACTCTGGACTCGCTTAGGCACTCTCTGACTGACTCGCTGAATTTCGGGCTTGCTAGACAAAATGTCATTACGAAGCGGGATGTTTTCCGGCGGGGAGCGGCAAATATGCTCCCCGGCCGCGTTTGGTTAAGAGGCGAGACACACTTACTCTTGACTCGCTTAGGCACTCACTGCTTGGATTCGCTGACTTTCGGGCTTGACGGACTTGTTGACGGAGACTGAGAAAAAACTTGTGGGTGTTGCGAAGGAGAAAGGAAAAGATTTAGTCGGCATCGAGCAGTGCTTCGGGCGGGGAGCGGCAATTATGCTCCCCGGCCGCGGGTTTTCTCAAAAATGCGAAAAAAAACTGTTGAGCGAATAACAAAAAAATTAACAGAGACTTGGGTCTCTATCTGTATCGGCAAAAGTCAGGACGATGTCCTCTGAACTCCGACTTGAAAACAGAAGGAATTATGTCACCTTAGTCAACTGGAAGCCTGCGTTAGCCGTTCTCTAAAATGCCTAGCTTAATTGTCTACGTTTTCCTTGGTGGAGCTGAGAGTCTGGGCAGACAGCCGTGCGGTGTAAGCTGTTCTCTTGCTTCCAGTGGGAATAATTTTCTTCTATGGAAAACAGTAGCAGGCGTAAGATTTGACGGTATAGCTGATGTAATTTATTGTCGTGCCGTTCGAGTCTGTCTTGCGGATTTGCCAAGTGACGTAAGGATAGAGCTAAGATATGAGCTCTCCTCCACTTCAAGATGTCCACTCAAGATAAGTATTTTTTTTTGGTGTGTTGGAACTTTAGGCAAGTTTTTCCAAAAACGTCCTTAGCAGTAAAAACAACGTCGAATCTAAAATTTAACTCTCAGGCCATAAATTGTTTCCCTTTCCTTTCTTTTAAATCACCAGACAAACCTTAAGTTTTTTTATGAATTTAAAGGAACAGACTCTCAGATGAGGTTAAGATTTTTCTTATTGTGTTGTAATTGAATAAACTGATATTTAATCTGGAACCTCTTACAGTACGTTTTCTTTATATATTTAATATGAACTTTTCCTTTATATCTTGTATATGTTTTATGTTTTCGATCCTCTCACGGCGCGGTCTCGGAATGCATTTTTTTTTTACAACGCAAAAAATGCTGTACACGTTTCACTATACGATCACTCCCTTTAACGGCAAGTAGTTTCATATTTAACATTTAACAATATAGGAATTTCAGATATAACTGGTACCTAGAAGTAAACTATTTAACCTTGGTGTCGAAACTTTTTAACATAACAAATATAATTAACGTGCATTTTTTCTCAACTTATGAAAATAAAAACAGAATTATCTTAGTAATTTCTAACAGTGCACTTGAAATTTCTCTGACTTAACACTTTCCGACAGAAAACATTAGTATATAATAAATATTTAATATCATAACTTTGGAAAGCAAAGGATCATAATTTTAAGTTGGAACACAGAAAATAATTTTTACAAATTATCACTTATTACATTTGCAGGTTTCGCACCGTAATAAATAACTGAAAAATTAAAATTGCAAAAATATGTACTAATTCAAATTTTTAGAGGGAAAGCTGTTAGCAACTATATGGTAATAAAAACTCAGTTTTAAGTAATAAAATATATATAAAAGTAATATGTAAAGAATAATATTTTAATTCAACTTAATTTTATTCGAAAGTATAACTATCGAAACTCAACTTGTGGTAAGTTTCTAAACAGAAGTACAAGGTACAGTAGGGCCTACCAGCAGCCGAGCGGTAAAATCTCTGAACACTTGGCAGTTCGATTCTGCGTGTGAGTAACACTGATGATGTGTGATGATTCTGGGTGTGAGTAACACTGATATAAACGGGCTGGATGAAATGGCATTTTCGTAGTTTTTCCCTCATGTGTAACGTGTATACCAGCCAGTTTCTCTTAGAGAGGCCTCCACGAAGGCATCCCTCCCCTTAGGGGCCCACCAGCAGCCGAGCGGTAAAGACGCTGAACACTGGTATTTCGGTCTGAGGTTCGAATCCCGCGAACGGGCTGGCTGCATAGGCGTTTTCGTGGTTTTCCCCATGTGTAACGTGTATACGAGCCAGTTTCCCTTAGAAAGTCCTCCACGAAAGGCATCCCTCCCTTTAGGCAGATAGCCCTCGTGTGCTTTGCCATAATTAAATACACCACACCACCACCCTCCCCTTAGGCAGATAGCCCTCTCGTGGTATGCGACAACTAAACGAAACCGAGGTACTGTATCCCCTGAAATAGCAGAAATTAAATACATGTTTTGAGCTAAGATAAATTTAATATTACAGCATTTCAAATGCATTTGGAATTTCCTACAATGCTTAATTAAAAGTTAAGAGTTCAAGAATATTCAAGAATTTACTGTAAATAAAAATTTAACGATTATAAAACTGAAATGTATTTGCGTGTGCCATATTTAGAACTTATCTTACCAGTATTAACATCAGTGTATTATTCGGTTTAGTTTATTTGATTGCGACAAAACATGCTAGGGCTATCTGATCAAAGGGAGACAGACCTTCGGTCAGGACTTCGTTCTTCGCTCGTATTCGCATTACACATGAGAAAACCATGAAAAACGACCAGGCACCAACCCGTTCGCCTGGAATCGAATTCGGGTGGAACTACCAGTGTTCAGCGAACTTACCGCTCTGCCGTTGGGTCAGGGTATTACTCAAATGATGTATATATGACAAAAAACTTTACATAAAATGAAAATTATTCTATATAACACGGTGCATTAAAAAAAATTTTAAATTCTTAATCAAATTTAGTCAGGTTTTGGTTAAAAATTGAAAAGAAATGTAATTTCTTTTTGAAAATTATTAAAATTGAATATTTTGTTGCACAAAAAATCTGATGTGTACACCACATGACCTCCTTGTACGGAATATTAAATTATACGCATTTTTTCTTGCCTTTTATTTAAACTTATTAAATTGAATTAAACCTACTTCGCCGACAGCGCATAAACCACAATAGAATAAATGCAATCTTTAAAATTCACTTTATTTACCATAGCGACACTCTGGCGCTATGGTTTACTTAACAGTATTATATTTCATTCATATTATAACTCAGAATGCACAAAATGTATATCATTTAAAGAATTATCTAATCGTTGCCACATGTTCTATTCAAATACTATAATAAAGCTAGAACTATGTATAAAAGAAATTAAGCAAACAAAACAGAAAGTTTTTCACAGACGATTGAGTATTTCTCATTTAATTCAGTTCTCACTTCGCGAGAAGTAAAAAATACATAAAAACTGAAAATATCTATATTAAAAATTACGTAGTAAATCTCAAACGCTTATTTCCTCGAAAAAATTCCAGAAAGAATTAAGCATGCTTTAATTGGCAATAATAAATGAATACGTAATCTTTGTTGTTGCGAAGCTAAGTTTCTCTAGATTGGCAACAAATCCACTAGTCTCCTGTTTCAAATGCAAACATCAATGGCCGCCATTAAAAACAGGCTTAGCGGCAATTAAACAACTTTAAAATTGCTGATAATTCTAAAAATATTGCACACAAATTTACTAAAGGCATAAAATCCTTAACCGGAAAATAAAAACATAATTCAATCATTTTTAAAGCAAAAAATGTACAATTTACCAAGATATAAGAGTAAAGAAACTGAGATCACTGAGCCGGGTAACAGAGTGGATATATATATAAATATATTTATATACGTTTGGTGCGGCCGATTGCAACCAAAATACGAGTGCACATCTACATGTTATAGCAGTCCTATATACAAAATTTCAACGTTCTGAGCGTTGCGAGATACGTTCGTACATACAGACGCCACTCTTCAGAATTAATTTTAAAGCAGTTTTATCATTTTTTTTTAAGGAAAAGAGTATTTTATCCTGTCCTTATGTACAGATATGACGCAAAAACATCCTAAAATTGCATTCGATAGCGGTCAAAATGGATATTTTCGTTGAAATACGCTGCCTGAAACTTTTCGCGATTACAATACTTCCTTTTTACTTCGTACCAGGAAGTAAAAATGAGCTTTTTCAGGAGAAATAATTACAATAAAATGAACACTCGCCAAAATTCAGCGCTGGTTATATTCGTAGTTACATTGTTTTTTAACTTTGTTTTCAACTAGCACTTCCGATGATTAGATTTAAGGTACTAAAATTCTCTCGTAGTGAAAATATAAAGACATTAATTTTCTTTCCTGATTATGATAGCTTAACATTTTAAATTGAATGAAGTTTGGTACTGTTATGTTATCGGGACCGGATTCAGAAATGTATGAACGTGTGTATGTATGTGTATGTACACACACCAACATTTCTGAACCCGGTCCTGATAACAGAACTTTTTTTTTTTTTTTTTTTTTTTTTAACTCAAACAGAAAAACTAAAAGATTTCTTGCCGAACTTGCACTGATAAACGGTATAAAGAATAATGTGTTAATCATCCATTATACTGTTGCGTGCGTACGGGTTCGTTATGAAATGAATGTACAAGTCCGATGAAAAAATGAACAAAAATTTATTATCACAACAAAAATGCTTAAATTTTCTCAAATTATCACGCAGTATTACAATATCTCACAGTAATTTTCTTTTAACTACTCAAATGTCCAATAGAACGTAATTCAAAACAGCTAAAGAACGCTAATCCGCGAATTCCCTACAATCAACAACAGTAGTTTTCGAAACAACAAACTAAGCAACTCCTACCAACTGAGATGTTTTCCTCCTTTTACAAGATTTTAAAATCACGCGCTAGAATTTTCCAATACTTTCTTGAAATCAAAAAGAGATATTTATTTATTTAATGCACGCGCTCTTGTATTTTCAATTTTCCAGCTTAGCTTTCTTTTAATATTCGTCACGCGCTGCACTGCGCGAGAAATAAAACCATTTAATTTATAATTGATCTAACATTATCTTTTTAAATACCAAATTCGTAACACTGCCCTCTTCCCAAGGACTGCACGTCTCGGGCAGTACAATCCCTGGACAGGAAGCTAAACTTACAACTGTGGCATAAATGCATTAATAAGCATTACATTACAATAATAAACAACATGAACAATAAATGCAATAAATAAAACAAATCAGATGCTATCAAATACAAATCAAATACAAATAAAATACTAAATACAAATCAAATACACATTTAAAAACAAAATGGACCATGGTCTTATACTATTTACAATTATTTACATTACGTACTATGGCCATAGTAATGAGCTAACCTAAACGTCGTAAAGAACGACTTTAGGATCAGAGTTCGAAGACTTACGGATCCGAACTACGAGGTCATTCAGCCTGCTTAGGACTGTGTGGTGACCATCCCAAGGTGACTGTAATTTAGGCCTGAGTCCTTTTCGTTGAATCGGGTTCCACAACCACACCTTGTCTCCTTTGTTGAATCTATGTCCAGTAGCTCTCGTGTTGATTTTTCCACTAAATCTTATGTGATATATCTGACTTGGAATCTAAAATTTTCTGAAGAACACAAAAACCTTGTCTAAAACTTAAAGGTTTATTTAACTGGAACTTCAACACTGATGAAAACTTAACATCATAAACGAAAACTTAACATCTTGGGTGGAAAACTTCAAAGTGCTTTAAAGTAACAGCTATGCCGGCACGGTGAAGAACACTTTCCCTTAAAAGACAGAATCCATCTAGCCCTTTCGGCGTATATCTCCATTCGCTGGATTCAGACTTCCGCTCCTACGTGTTTTGGACTTAACTGCCAGACTGGAACTGGAATAGGACTGGATCAGGACCGGAACAGGACTGGATCCGCAACAAGACGGGAACCGGAATCTCTCATCCCCTGGCTTCTCCCCCGGGCAGGTCTAATCTGGCTCGAACTAAAATTAACTGCGGTGCCACTAAGGAAAGCACCTCCTTTTATTGCCGGCGGTTGCCGTTACTACAGGCGATTATGCAAATATTTAACATCCTTCCACCTAAGGAGAAAGAAAAAAAAAGTGAACTTTCACATCAAAGTAAAACAATGTCAAAGAGCCTTAATATGCCAGTCTGTCCGGCGGAGTTACAGTTCTACCAGATCGTGTTACAGGCCTGACAGATTTATCATCTATGTTGAGTTTAAGTTCAGACAACGAATCTTGTTTTTCATTCTGCAGCTTCACGGGTACATCATTTTGCGCTACCTCTAAAGGATACAGAGTTCGAACTGCTCTAAGCAAAATTCCATTTCGGGTCTTTACTCTTGCAAGCCGATTTATTCCATCAGGTCCTGGAAGTAGTTCTATGACACGACCAAGTTGCCAAAAAGTCTTGTCACTACTACCGATCAAAACAATATCAACTTTCCTTTCAGCTCTTTTATGCGAAACCTTGAGAATTCCCAAATATTCTTTACGAAATCTATTTTTAAATGCTTCTCGTACAGTTTGAATATACTGAAATCTTTGTAAATTACTTGATTTAATACCGTATTTTATATCCCGCAAACTACTAGTTCTAATTTCTTTTAAAAAGTCGGCAGGAGTTAAAGCTTTAAATTCAGGATCGGAAGGAATTACTGTTAACGGTCGGTCATTAAGAATCGCTTCACAGTCACACAGTATCGTGTACATTTCTTCATAATTTAAACAAGCATGTTTAAGAACTTTTTTAAGGACTTGCTTCATCATTCCGATCAGACGTTCCCACCAACCACCCCACCATGGAGCACCAGGGGGAATAAATTTCCATGTTATCCGCTCATTGGCTGCCTGCCGATTAATTTGTTCAAAATCTATTAATTTGAATGCATTTGAAGCTCCTACAAAATTAGTTCCATTATCACTGTACACAGTTGTGGGTTTACCTCTTCGCGACACGAACCGATGAAAAGCCTGTAGAAACACTTCTGTATATAGAGAAGTCAGCAACTCCAAATGGACCGCTCTATAAACGGCGCATGTAAAAACACAAATCCTTGCCTTTTCTTTGTTTCTCAACAATAAAGGAACACAAAGGTGTGACGAAACACAACCCGTGACTTGAATTACTGCTGAATCATTTACTCGCTCTATTGGCGATGGGGCTGATATGTGGTCAACAGGTACAGCAGAATATCTCTTGCAAGTAATGCATTTACTCAAAACAGAACGCACAGTTCTTCTGCCAGATAACAACCAAAACCTTTCCCTTAAGGTATTCAGTATATATTGTACACCTGCATGTCCTTTCTTTCTATGTTCTTCCATAATTAAATTCCTAATTAGGCGAACTGAATACCCTCTACTTGATAATCTGCAGGGTTAAGGTGACCAGGTATATGCCTCCAATCCTCCACACGTGTCAAAAGCCTTATTTCCTGTACTCTATTTTGTACAAATGTCCCCCATAGTTCTTCCCTTTTTATCCCTGCAAGGACAGTAGTTGAATCTGTCCAGAAAAATGTACTTCTGGCCTCAAAGTTTTTTAGAACGTCTGCAGCAAGACGAGATGCAATAGTTGCTGCTAACAATTCTAATCTTACAATAGTCGTTTCCTTTTTACCACAAGGAAAACTCTAGACCTAGCCTAAATCAACTGGACTTTAACTGATTCAGGTTCTTCTACACGAATGAAAACTACTGCCGCATACGCTGCTTGACTGGCGTCACAGAAAACCTGGATTGAACACTGTTTTGGCTGATATCGTATCCACCTTGGAATTTTAATGTTTTTCAAAAGAAAAAAGTCTTTTACCCATTTCAAAAATTTACTTTTAATTTCGGTGTTAACTTCTTCGTCCCATTTTACTTTTGTTTCCCATGTACGCTGTAATAACATCTTAGGTAATATAAGGACTGGACATGTTATACCGATCGGATCAAATACTTTATGGGCTATTGCCAAAATACTTCTTTTCGCAACTTTCTCGAAACAAAGATTTTGTAAATTAGCAACATTTATTTGAAGAGTATCGCCTTGTCTTTCCCATAACAAACCTAATACATTCGCAATAGTTTGTTTCTAAACTACAGTCGGTATATTCCCAACCCCGCAATTCAAATTTTCGTTCTGCCATAACATCTGAAGATACTTTCATGAAGCGCTGTAATTCATCTTCACTTCCGACACTTGTTACACAGTTATCAACATAGAAACTCTTCATTAATTTAACAATAATGTTGGAAGGATATTTTACATCTGCATCATTTTTCGCCAAAATTGAATTTAAGTGATATTGAATAACAGCTCCAAGTAAAAATGGACTACTGGTTACACCAAATACGACTCGACAATGACGAAAATGCTTCAAGCCATCTTCACCCTTTATCCAAAGAAATCGGAGGAAGTTTCTGTCACTAGAATTCAGGCCAATTTGTAGAAAGGCCTTACGAATATCAGAAATCACCCCTATTTTTTCTTGGCGAAATCTATTTAAGATTGTAGGAATAAATGCAATAAGGTTTAATCCCTTTTCAAGACAATCGTTGAGACTCGGAGAACCCTTTGCTTTAGACGAAGCGTCAAATACTGGCCGTAACTTCATAGTACTATGTTCCTTAACAACATGTCTATGTGGCAAATAATGATGGGGTAAATCTAATTCTTTTACGGGTACTTCCTCTATTATGCCCTCTTTAAGCCATTCTTGGAATATATTTTCATACTCTTGGCGAAGATTATCTATTTCAAGTTGCCTAATCGTACCGTGCAACCTTTTAAGCGATAACTTAAAATTATCCGACAGGGGAGAGGGCCCTTCCAACCAAGGTAAAGACACTACAAAGCGGTCATCTTCTATTTTTTACAGTATCAAGAAAATGTTGCCTGGTAGCCTCATACAACTCCAATTTAGTCTTTTGTTCGGATGGGTCCGTAATACCAAGCGAGTCGAGGGCCCATAAATCAGAAATACAAGCCGCTTTATTCAACATTGAAGTAACTAAGAATGTTGAACCTTCACTATTCAACTCCCCGGTTTTTCCCATAACCGTCCATCCTAACTTTGTCTCAATAGCTACAAGACCGTTTGAAATTTGTTTACGATTCCCCGTTAATAATCCTGCAACATCGGCTCCTATTAAAATTTCTATAGGTCCTTCTAAACGATCTGTTAAACTTATTCCACAGTCAGCAAGCTCTTTAAGCCATATTCCTTGTCCAATAGAAGGTATACTATTACAAATAACAGGCTGACTTAACGTATCAAAATTACAACTGTAAGAGCCAGACATATTAGATAAATGAATTTTGTAAACTTTATGTTCAGACAAACTGGTCGTCGTACCGCCAAATAATGCATGGCTAAGGTATTCCTTTACCGTATACCTGTAACCCATATCTTGAGCTGCGCTTTGCAGAATATATGACCTTTGAGAACCAGTATCAATTATAGCTCGAGCCGAACGAGATTTTTTATCTCCTTTAATTATTACTCTTATTGTTTGCAGCAAAACTTTAGGAGACCTTGAAGAAATGTTGGCGAGTGTTTCAGCCTGATTTGGAGGCTGTTCCGTTGCCCTTGTCTCACTCATTTGTGAACGGCCCTTACAAAGAAAAATATGATGCCTTTTGCCGCATGTAAAACAAACTGTTTTTAATCTACACCTCCTGACAGAATGTCCAGATTTCAGACACAGATAACAAGAGCGTGTCCTTTGGACCAAAACTTCTCTTTCCGACAACGATAAGTTACGTGCCTGAAAACATTCCGCAGAACCATGATTTAGACTGCAACAAAATATGCAGCCTTTTCTAGCTTCATTAGAAGAAGTAAACAGTTCAGCTGCCGTAGGTTTTAAGTGAGGTTCTCTTATCTTTAAACCCGAATTCCCTTTCTTATTACCGTGAGCCAATCGATCGAAAACATTGAAAGATTTAGCTGCTAAAAAAATTCTTTCCTCACTTTCAACTTCACCGCGCAAGAAGCATAAAAGGCGCTCAAGGTCAGATTCCCTTTCTCTTAACTCGGCGTTTTCGCCGGTTAAACTTTCTGATCCTTTACGCGAAAACTTAAGTCTCTCCCACGTTTTTAAGACTTCATTCGGCAATGCTGATTCCACCAATGGATATAATATCGCGATATATTTGCCTCTATTTATTCCCAATATCTCCAAGGCTCTTAGATTAGATTCGAGTTCATCGTATAGTTTCCGCAAAGAGTGTGTACCTTCTTTTTGAATAAAAAGGGTTAGCAAATCACGAATATAAATCTCCGTTAGTAATTCTTTGTTACCAAAACGCGTTTGCAATGCTTCGATTGCGCTCTTGTAACTATCGCCAGTTGGCGGAAAGCTTTTAACTATTTCCTCTGCGGGAGAATTCTCCGTAGCCTGTGCCAAATAAGCAAATTTATCATTATTATCTAATGTAGGATCTTTATCAATCTTTTGGAATTGCCCCCAAAATCCTAGCCATTTCTTCACGTTGCCGTCAAAGATAGGCAAATTAATCTTCAAATAATGTAACATTTTATTCTGAATAAAGGACGGATCAATTAAAGTTACATTCGGGGTTCCAGAAGTAAGATCTTTTACTTTACTTTCCAGAAGTCTCCACCTATCAAAATATAATTCAGATTCATCTATTTCCTTAATAAGTAAAGTCTCATCTGTAATTTCTTTAAACATTAATTCTCGTATTTTCATTTCAGTATCAAACAAAACTTTAGCTTTCTCGGCAATAACTTTTATTTTAATTAATTTTTCTTCCTGATTAAATTTAGTTTCTTCATTGTCAAATTCATTACACGCTTTACTGAATAGTCTTCTATATTGAGTTCGTGCTAACTTTAAGGCTTCCATAATTCAAAAATAAAAAAGTCGCTTACCTTGCAGACAATATCCTGTCGCTTGATGCCAAATGTTGATTTTTCCAC
The DNA here is from genome assembly GCF_044657685.1 of Stegodyphus dumicola. Classification (NCBI taxonomy): domain Eukaryota; kingdom Metazoa; phylum Arthropoda; class Arachnida; order Araneae; family Eresidae; genus Stegodyphus; species Stegodyphus dumicola. The sequence goes on from NC_140770.1 coordinate 3,037,910, forward strand.
TAAATCTTATGTGATATATCTGACTTGGAATCTAAAATTTTCTGAAGAACACAAAAACCTTGTCTAAAACTTAAAGGTTTATTTAACTGGAACTTCAGCACTGATGAAAACTTAACATCAAAAACGAAAACTTAACATCTTGGGCGAAAAACATTCAAAGTGCTTTAAAGTAAGAGCTATGCCGGCACGGTGAAGAACACTTTCCTTTAAAAGACAGAATCCATCTAGCCCTTTCGGCATATATCTCCATTCTCTGAATTCAGGCTTCCGCTCCTACGTGTTTTGGACTTAACTGCCAGACTGGAACTGGAATAGGACTGGATCAGGACCGGAACAGGACTGGATCCGCAACAAGACGGGAACCGGAATCTCTCATCCCCTGGCTTCTTCCCCAGGCAGGTCTAATCTGGCTCGAACTAAAATTAACTGCGGTGCCACTAAGGAAAGCACCTCCTTTTATTGCCGGCGGTTGCCGTTACTACAGGCGATTATGCAAATATTTAACACTCCTGTTGTATCTGGTCTTCACTTTCTCCGTGACCAAAGTTCACTCGCTTTCGTACGGAACGGTGCATCACTTCAAAACGGGCCTGGACATCTTGGATGTGTTCCTCAGGCGATGAAGGCGCATCCGTAAGGCGATCAAACAGGCGGTCACAAGGCAGACGAAGGTCTCGACCGAAGAGCATCTGAGATGGAGAATAGCTGGTAATCTTGCGTTTCTTTTCAACACTAGTATGATTTCGGCAGCTTCCCGAGCTGGATCTTTCGGACAAGGCGTCGACATTTCTAGGTGAGGATCACTTCTGAGGATGGATAGTCATGTCCTCAGATGCTGAGAACAGCTTATTGTTTTTGAAGTCTAAGGAAAAATTATATTTCCTTAAATAGTCCAATCCGAGTATGCATGGATCTGTGATATCCGCCACATAAGCCGTGTGATGGTAGGCGGCACTTCCGTGATGCTTACTTTTAACTTCCCAGTTATCTCGATCTTATCACCAGACGCAGTCTGAAGGGTAACACAGGATGGCGTCCAAATAAGTTTTTCTTTAAACTGTTCAGCTAAATCTTTCCTAATGATGGTAACATTAGCTCCTGTGTCAATGATCATATTGCAAGGAATTCCATCGATATGCCCGTTGATATGCCCGTTGATGGATAGTCCGTTAGTGTTGCCACTTACTGTAGAAATCTTGAGCGCTTTAAAACAAGGTTTTTCATTATCTGGCAACCTCCGTTCCTTAATATGGTCATTAATTTGTTTCCTGCGTCGTTGCTGAGAAATGGTCTCAATTTTCGTACCCTGGGGTGTTCTGCAATTCTTTCGTACGTGGCCTTCAGCTTCACAGTTCGAGCACTTTGGTTTCTTGTCAGTCCTTTTCCTTCCCGTGGCATTTAATTGTCTGTTTAAATCGTATGCCTTATTTTCCGTACCATGGGGTGTTCTGAAGTTCCTTCGTAGGTAGCCTTCAACACCGCAATTTCAGGACTTTACGGTCGGTTTCTTTTCTCCACTATTCCGTCTCAAGGCATTCACTTGTCTTGTCAACTCATCCGTTTTATTTTCCGTGCCCTAGGGTGTTCTGCAATGCCGTTGTAGGTGACCTTGAGAACCACATCTCGTACACCTTACATCCACTTTGTTCTCACTGCTACTCCGTATCAAAGCATCGACTTGTCTGGATATATCATCTAAACGAGCCATCAATTGATCCACTGGCTCGTGGACTCGCACAATTCTGACTGGGTAGTGATCTCTACGAGTTGCTTGCTCGGCTGCCTCGAATTTCATGGCGTACAGTAAAGCGCTTTTCAGATCTTTAACATCCGCCATTCGCAGTGCTTTCTGTATTTCAGGGTCCCGGATGCCATCGATGAAATATTGCAGGGACAGGATTTCCCTTGTTTCTCTCGGGCACTCCGAAAAGGCGTGATGTGACAGCCTTTCAACATCCATGGCGAGCTCCTGAAGTGTTTCGGTTGGCTTTTGTTGCGGGATTTTAATTGAAGCCTACTGTAGTCTTTCAGGCAATTCTCCCCGAAGCGCAGCTCCAAAGCGCCGGATAGAGCTTCGAAATCTAGCCTTTGATTTTCGGGAAGCGTCTGCAGGATATCCGCTGCGTCTGCTCTCAGAGAAGCGGCAAGATGACAGGCCTTAGCTTGGGAATCCCATCCATTCGCATCCGCCACGATAGAAAATTGTGTCTTATACACCTGCCAGGAGGTCTTCCCATCATATGTGGATAGCTTCAGAGGTGGACGAGCAGGCATCGGTAAGAATTTAAAATCATCACTCCTGCTCCCTGCCGACGCTACGAATTTCTTTAAAGTATCCATTTCTTTGGAAACTGCAGAAACTCTCTCATCAATTTGTTTTTCGATTTGGTGTTGGACGGCACAAACTCTTCCTTCAATTCGTTCTTCCACAGCAGAAACTCCCTTCTGTATGTTCTTTTACAGAAGAAACTCTTCTATTTCTTCTTCCACCGAAGATACTCTTTCTTCAATTTGATCTTTTACGGAAGAAACTTTCTTCAATTTGTCCAACTTTATTTTCAACTGTGTCAATTCTGCCTTCCATAGCTTCAAATTTATTTTCTATTATGCAGGTAATTTCTCTTTTCATTTCTTCTTGACCAGCTCGAACGGCTTTCAGTTCGTCCTTAACGGATTCCTGGCCCAATTTCATTTCTTCCTTAACGGAGTTGACGGCCCCTTCCATCTTTCCTTGGCTAGATTTCATCTCTTCTTTCATTTCTTCTTTAAACGAGGCAAAGGCTGATATCAACTGCCTTAACTGCTCTTCCATCGCTCTTGTTATTAGCATTCAAACCCCACTCCTGACACCAAAAATCGTTGCGTGCGTACGGGTTCGTTATGAAATGAATGCACAAGTCCGATGAAAAATGAACAAAAAAATTTATTATCATAACAAAAATGCTTAAATTTTTTCAAATTATCATGCAGTATTACAATATCTCACAGTAGTTATCTTTTAACTACTCAAATGTCCAATAGAACATAATTCAAAACAGCTAAAGAACGCTAATCCGCGAATTCGCTACAATCAACAAGAGCAGTTTTCTAAACAACAACAAACTAAGCAACTCCTACAAACTGAGATGTTTTCCTCCTTTTATAAGATTTTAAAATCACGCGCTAGAATTTTCCAGTACTTTCACGAAATCAAAAATATATTTATTTATTTAATGCACGCGCTCTTGTATTTTCAGTTTTCCGGCTTAGCTTTCTTTTAATATTCGTCACGCGCTGCACTGCGCGAGAAATAAAACCATTTAATTTATAATTTAACTAACATTACCTTTTTAAATACCAAATTCGTAACACTACCATTAAGTAACTAATTCTAATTAAGTATAATACGAGGACTTGAAATGCTATAGGTCTTTCGTTGTATGTTTCAATACCTTGTTTAAGATGCTTTTTTCTGTAGGACTTAAAATATATTTAACTGTAAAACTTCTATGCATAATTTTAAACTAATATTCCTAGAATTCACATCTGGATTCAGTTTGATTTTGCGGCTGACAGTCCAAAGAGATTTTTACTCATTTGAGACACGAAACGAGCTTTATCCTTTCGATTTTAAAGTGTTTTCGTCTGCCATATAATAATCCCACTTCTTTTTACAAGGTGTTAGCTAGAAAATTCAGCAATTTTTTACAAACTCTGGTTTTGCATTGATTTTATCGGCAATTCTTTTTTATAGCTGCTTCCAGCCATATTTGGCAATTTTGGATTTGCGTCGAGATCTCAGCTATAATTTCGCCAAGGTCGCGAAGTGTGAATCAGTGATTAAAATTTAATAAATTATTTATTTTTAACAACACCGCAATATATAATAATTATTACTTAATGAAGTTTGTAGGCTATAACTCTTTGCAGTTTGAATGCTTTAATTTAATAGGGGTCTACTCTCTAACGAAATCAGCAACTTTCTATCGCGAACACACATTTAGAATTTCCCGGGATTGCATAACGGAACTATGATTTGATTAGCATAAGATTACACAAATATTCGATATTAAATAATTAAATAATAACTTATTTAAAATAAACACCACAATATATAAATACAATAATAAAAGTAATACTCTCCTCTCGCTTCCTCAGAATATTTTTAAGAATCCTCTTATCCTTATTATATCGCATATAATTGTTCATTCAAGTCAACAGCAGCACTTTCACACTTGTTAAACTGGTGGTTAGACCATTTCATAGACGTCAACTCTTCTGCACCAAGAATACAGGAGTCCAATAGCAATGACGAACGATATTCTGGAACTGCTAAAAAAATTTCGAACACGGCTTCTTTTAACAATTTTTAATACTGCCCGTCCAAATGGTTTCTTCGTTTTATGTTTTGGCCATTTTCTCAAGCTTGTTTGTAAAATAAAAGACCTTTTCTTGGAAAAATGATATGGCATCCACGTCATTATTTCGTAAATTAGTAACCTCATGGTCACAAAAAGTAATAATTTTATTGCTGTGGTTTTTGGTTTTATTAGATTATGGCAAAGCACTCGAGGGCTATCTGCCTTAAGGGAGGGATGCCTTCGTGAAGGACTTTCTAAGGGAAACTGGCTCGTATACACGTTACACATAGGGAAAACCACGAAAACGCCCATGCAGCCAGCCCGTTCGCGGGATTCGAACCTCGGACCGAACTACCAGTGTTCAGCGACGTTACCGCTCGGCCGCTGGTGGCCAGTAATAATTTAAATAAACAATACGAATTCTAAAACCTCATAAGAAATGAATAAGATAAGAACGGTCTGCGGGAGAACAAATAAAACACTGCTAGAATACGGTTACGTGGCAAGGTATGAGAGCCACCTACAGTCCACGGCTCTACGATCTAAGCTATCCACGGAACCAAGGAGCACGTAGCCTGTAATACACAGTCACGTGGTGAGGTACAAGAACACGCAGCCAGATTTGAGCGAGATACCTCGTTTGATTCGCAATTCAGTCTCGGGCCCCCTATAACAAAAGTACTCTTATCTTCTTTCTTATTTTGAACAAGATCAGATTTATTTTAAGAAAGTAGGTCCGATGCATACGAGAAGGAATAGATTTTCTCGTTATTCATTCTAAAAATTTAAGTGCATTAGAATTGTTGAAGCATGTCGAAACAAATTTAAGGGAAACTATATTTCAGAGTACCCCTTGGCGAAAAATGGCGAATTTTCGACCCCATTCCTCTGTACGTGCAGTGCCCTCCCCAGTAAAATACAATCCAAAACATAATGCAATAAACATAGTTAAAACAAAATTTCTCAATATTACATGATTTAAATATTACATATTTTAAATCAAAATAAAACAAGGAAATAACATAAAAGTGGAAATACATGTCATCTACAGTACGAAAAGGAAATACCAACTTACCTTATTTAGAAATTTCTCGGTCTTCGATATGCATCTCATAGATTTCCTTCAAAGCATCCAAAAACTGTTTACAATTACTCGAACTAGAATCTGTATACTGCCTTCGCTACATAGATTCACAAAAGAAAAAATCAAAAATATCCTCCGTACTGCCGGAGTGGTGGCATTTCTTTCGAAAATCCCCATTTTATTACACCCCAATCGGACAAACTTCAGGTTACCACCGGCAGTATAAAGTACTTCCATGTACTTCAAATTATTTTTACGATTTCCCTACAATGCAGAGAAATCAATAAATTTACCAAGGCTACATTCTTTTACATTGAGACACTGAATATAACTGGAATGCATTTTGACACCTCAATGTTTGCACCTTTCAGTTGCTTGTAGTAAGCAGATAGGGTTATACGAGGGTTGGAACTTTAATAGTGGCAACACAGCTGAAAAAACGCTATGCAACAAAATCAAAGAATATCGCGTATACCACACATAAACTACATCCGTATCTTACCTCTCAGCGAAAAGGCTCGTCCTGCCTACGACACGCGCATGCGGAGTGACGCGAAGAACAAATCCTTGTATTAGCTCGCTGTCTAAAGTAAGTGTTGTCAGTATGTTTTCAAAACAAGAACAACGATTTTGGATAAAAATTGAATGTGCCAGAGGTTGTACAGCACGACAGTGTCATCAAGGGCTTCAGGAAGCTTGCGGGGAAATCTTCATTGCCTTACAGAACCGTAGCAAGATGGGTGAAAGCATTCAATGAAGGACGCCAAAATGTGGCAGACATGTTGCGGCCAGGTCGTCCGAGTGTCAGCGATGCAGACGTGCAAGCTGTTGCCGCACTAATAGACAGTGATTGCCGCCAAACGATTCGTCAGCTGGCCGGACAAACAGGATTAGCGCATACGACTGTGCTGCACATTCTGAAGGAACGCCTGTCCATGAGAAAAATTGCTTCACGATGGGTTCCACATCAATTGACGGAAATGCAGAAATGGCTACAATACGATGCTGCCCGAACCCACTTGGAGCGCTATGAGCGCGAAGGAGATGCTATTTTAAGCCGTATCATTACGCTGGATGAGATTTGGGCCCGATTGTACCAACCAGAACAACGCCAAACAAACGAATGGCGTCATCACGGGTCACCACGACGTTCGAAATTTCGTCAGAATCCCAGCAATGTGAAAGTTATGGGGATTCTCGTGTACGACTGTGATGGTGTCATCCTAACGCATACCGTTCTCCCACAGCAGACCGTCACTGCGCAGTATTACTGCTCATTTTTGGAGCACAATCACCGACCAGCTTTGAGAAGAAAACGGCGACACTTTCTGCAGAACGTTCCTCTCATTTTGCATGACAATGCTCGGCCGCATGCAGCGCAAGCTGTGACTGATTTGTTCAAGCGATGGGGCTGGGAAGTGCTTTACCATCCACCATACTCCTCAGATCTAAGCCCTTGTGACTATGACTTAATTCCTAAGATGAAGGAACCACTTCGTGGCACTCGCTTCCAAACTGTTCCTGAGATTATTGCGGCAGTAAACCGGTCCATTCAAACTATCAACAAAACAGGCGCTGCTACAGGTATTCTGAGACTTCCACATCGTTGGAAACGGGTTGTACACAATGCTGGCGATTATAGTGAAGGACTGCAAAACATGGTGACATGAATCACTTTTGTATTCCTTGTAAATAAATAGTTGCCACTATTAAAGTTCCAACCCTCGTAAATACGAAAGGCTGAGAGTTATATGAAAAAAGCTGACTTCAAGCAAATAAAATATTTTATAAGATCGCAAATTCCGGTATTTTCAAAATAATAAACGTCCATGTTAAAGTGAAGAATATCTAAACTAAGCATAACACTGAAAGTTCAGACGAACCTATACGGGCCTTTCAAAATGTTTATTTCAACAGTTATACAATTGTTGACTGAATTATTCATATTCTTGTTGACTGTATTACGTATTGACCTAATACAGTTGACTATTATTCTCGAAGGAAACTTTAGATTATGACCTGCTGCAGATCTCTTGGTGATTTTATAATCTGATCTATTGTAGAAGCAGCTAACAAAATCACAATAGCTTCTAGAATTAAGTTACATTTTAAGAAATTAAGCTATAATTATAAATCTGATTAACATCATTTCAAAGAAACAGCACTTGAAAAATATCATGAGCAGTGTTAGTTCTAGATGCCAAACTGCAAATATCAGTCAATAAAGTATCAGTCAAAAATCAATCCATAAAGTAGTTTTAGTGAATAAAGAAACTTTATTGACTACAATATTTCCTGATATAAAAATGAATGAAAATTTTAGCGAGGAGCACCACTCAACTTTTTTTGTACTGAATCTTTCATTGCTTGAAAATGAAGTCCTTATTCTAAACAAATATTCCCCTCTTCGTACTTAAAGAACGATAACAACGGTAATCGTACACTTCATTTCTTCTTACCACTCCATAAAATCTGCAATCAGTTCCTTTTGGACAAACACAGCTGCGGAAAAAAGAAAATTTAGGTTTACTCATATAACCAAAATGGAAAAATACTCTCATGCTGCATGTTAAACTAATACAGAGTGAGTTGAGTGAGCGAGAGATTATGGCACAAAACCAAGGATGATTATAACGCGCCAAACACGAGATGGGAAACTAATATAGAAAAGTCACGTTTGTGCAGTAGTTCTAACAATTGCTTAAAACGATACTTGAGATTAAAAGTATTCGATTTACTTAATATTCCTGTTCAATAACGAGATGTTGACTTTCGTATAATAAACTGTTTTATCTCTAGCAAATTAAAGTTGAGAGTACTTTTTGTTTGGCATGTTCTCAAGTTCAGTTTTATATGTTCGGAAAAAGTGTTCTGTTTAGCCCTTTCATTCCTAATGGATTATGCAAGTCCCAGTAGATGTTTAAAGAAGCCTAGAGGGAATTACACGCATCAGTTTACGATGTAGTTTATGTCCCACTGGGTAGTAGGCATCATTTCCAACATCCCCATTATAAAATTATAGCGGTAGACCATACACTACCATTACAAAGTACCATACTGGTAGACTATCATCCAATTCCAAGTTGTTGAATGTAGAAGATCACTTACCCATCGAAGAGCCCAGTAGAAGGCAATCACAGTTGTACCGAGAGGCAACAAGAGAAAAGAATAAACACAACCTGTGTGGCATGCAATCTAAGCCTAAGTTTTACTTCTTATCACACAAATTATGAAAATAGTTTCTTTTGATTTTTTCATTTATGTGTCAACAATTTAGTAATAACACGTATGTCCCACCATTACCACCCAGTGGAACATTTGTCCTAGGCCCCCGGAAACCACCACCCCATTTTAAAGTACAATGTTGAAATCGATATTTTTCAACTCTTTGTGATAATTAACTTACAGTACATAAAAACATCAAGTCGGTTGAAACAAACAAATTGGGACTGAAAAGGTTAAATGAATTTGATATGGAAACTTCTTACAGCGCTATTTCCCAAAGGTTTTAGCTTCACGATCCACAAGTATATAGTTGTTCTGATAAAAAGTACAAAAAGTAATCTCGAACGAAAGGAGAAAATGCAGAACTAATTTTAGCAGTATATTGTTGCAAGTTCGCCATTTCTATGAAGAATACATAATTATACAATTTGAGAGAATAAATTCCCTTTACCTACCCAAAATTGTCTTCCTATACACTGGACCTATCTACCTATCCAAAGTGCTTTAGGGTGCTTGATACGAATGCCGAGACTATTTTTAAACTGCCAATACTGTGATTTAGAACAGCAAGTAAAACTAGTCTTCAAAAAGCTAAATTAGTGTTACAGACAATCCTGATAATTCATTGGCTCGGAGCGGTCACCTTAAAATAGGTTGTGTGTTCTACGCCATTTACGAAAGTATGTAGCTATAATTATTCCTCAACTGCTTTTAATCCACATTCATACATAAAAGTACTACTTTATAAAATGTGATTTAGTGATAAGCTTTTCTATCTCAAGCTGCAATAGAGATGAAACTTAAAGATTTGCAAGTTTGAAAGATATAAAAAAAACTTACTCGCTTTGAATGTAAGGTACTTTAATGGAAGTTTCGATAGCCATGTATTCGTCGGTTGCTGTATAACCACACGAGAAGCCTTTCTTACAGTCGGGCAGGTTCAATCTCTGTAAAGAAAGAAAATTTAAGTAAATGTGCAAAAAACCCTTTTTTAAATCATGCAAGACTGAAATTTAAAATATACTGGCGAGCAAGCTCGCTAGATGAGTGACCGGTGACTAAAGCAAAATTTATAAGTTCTATGACAACCTGAAAAAATGCGCAATAACATTTCAAAATAAATGAAATCAGATCATTCTTTCCAAGCAGGAAACCATGCATAAGTAAATTGTTACTGCCAAACCAGGAAACGAAAACTTTTTGACACATCAGATTAATAGGTATGATGATATGATTTAATTTTAATGTAACACATTTTTCCTAATATTAATCAATAAATTAACGTGGCAATAGCATACCGTGTCAACTAATTCTAACCTGAAACAAAAAATTTGACATCAGCAGTTATTTGCTGAAATTCTCTTATTTAAGTGTTAAGCCCTAAGGCACTATACGGAACGGAAGGATGCCTTCGTGGAGGACTTTCTAAGGGTGCTGGTTCGCATTAACACGCTACACATGGGAAACCACGAAAACGCCCATGTAGCCAGCCCGTTCGCGGGATTCGAACCTCGGACCGAACTACTAGTGTTCAGGGCTTTACCGTTCGGCCACTGGTGCTCCAAAATGCTGACATTAACGAAACATTTTTGACGTACAATGACGTGACATGCACTCGAGTGCTTTCTTAAATGTCGGAATGCGGACTTGTATAATATATTTAATGTTTAGTAATGCTATTTTTATTTCCTTTCGTAATACGTACACATCTTTGATTAACAAACTCAACTCAAAGTGAGCAGTGGCAACACATTTCGAAATAAAGCAGATTATCTCCAACACGAGCGACTTTTGTCTGTCGGAGAAACGACGGCGTTATCAGAGTTTTTAATCAATATCTCAGCTGATTAAAGTCGTATGAAGATTAAGAATGGTCGAAATGGTTTCCCACGAATTTTTGAAACGGAGGGGTAGGTACCTTTCTCGAAACTCAACTGCCCGCCGTTCTGGAGAACATGTCACAGACAGACTATAGAAAAAATTGTCAATTATATATAGACAGACTATGGGAAACATTGTCAATGTAATGGAATTTGTCAACTTGATTGCAAAGAAAATTGTCAGTCATGGTCAATGATTGTGGCAAATAATCGAAAACATCCATTAATATCCATAAACATCCATTAATTTCCTTAATATCCAATAATAAGCCTAATTTCAAAACTTTGATGCTGAATTATTCCGTAAACTTAGATACCAGTTTCTGGTTTCATTTGAGTCATAAAATTAGTTTCATTATTCACAGAATGTTTAGGAATGTCGATACACCTAAGGATGTTTTGAATAACTGGAATCTGCATAGCGGCGAGGAAATATTGGGCACTTTTCAAGACTAACTGCAATTGTCGCTTTATATCCTACAAAAACTTATTTCTAGATTCGCATATTGGTATATCAGACGGTGAGTACTTTGCAATCGGAATCTTCAAGATTTAAGTATAAATAAAGAAACGTCGGAAACTTCATTTCCGACAACAAAGAAGTAATCCGTTGATGTTAAAATATCACAACTGAGGAGATATAATGCGAGAATAAGAACGAATCCATGTACATCTAAATTTTGAATATATTAGTTTATGTTTCACTTTGTCTAATATTTCTGAAGTACTGAAACAACTTTCACGATTAGATTGGATTATTTAATTATGGCAAAGCACACGAGGGTTATCTGCCTAAAGGGAGGGAGGACTTTCCAAGGGAAACTGGCTCGTATCGTTCACGATTAGAAACAACGGATACTTAAATTTGGAGATATAGTTCGAATTACTGCAAGGCTGTCAGGATCCTGAAGAAGAACCTGGGAAGAAACCACGATAACGCCCACGCAGCCAACTCGTTCGTAGGATTCGAATCTCGGACCGAACTACCAGTGTTAAGGGACTGTACCACTTGCCCGCTGGTGGGCGCACCGGTATTAGAACTTTGTTAATTCACTAAGGCACGGTGGAAACATTCTTTTCTGGATAATAACGAAAGGGAAGAATTGCAAGCTTTATTCAAGAAATCTGAAGATAACGGAAATCTGGACATTGCAATAGAATGAACTGCAATAAGATATTCTTTTATGTTTTAACTACCTTAACAATAATTCTACATTTTTTAACTATGCAGGATATTTCAAATAAATGTGAGCAAAATATTGATACGAAAGACATTTCTAAAATCCGAATTACTTCGTTATAGCAACTGTTGAAAGATTATCTGTAGGATATGGTTGACTTCGGGGAAGGCATTCTGAAGAAACTATACTTAAGTTTCGTTGCTTTAGCCGCTGTCAGCAGTCCATCCAATATTTTTAAGCTGCAGAAGCTTTCGTACCTTGAAGTATATAAGTCTAGTAATATCTCAAAAATAATTTAGAAAAGACTGCCTAGACGGTATAACGGTTAGGGGAACGGACTGAGATACCAAACGGCCGGGGTTCAAGACCTGTGGAAGGCATGAGTGTAAATTGTCCGTTCGCTCATAGAAAGTAACGGTGGCCACCTATTAGGTTGCTTGCATAATAAAATGGTCACCACTTCTGGCCTTAGTATTGAGGAAAGCCCAAAAATGGCTAGCGCCCGCCATAAAATAATAGTATAGACAAAATTCTTCACTTTAATGTTTGCCGGATTCAAATTATGGGTATGTTATTCGAAGGATTATTTTCATCAGCATAGGGTTTTGTAAACTTACAGCACTGCTACTTTAGACCAATTTACCGTGCAATCCAACTATGAAGTTCTGAAGATTTAAGGCATTCAATTTCAGGATTTTATAGAAAAGTGTTTATCAATTACGCCAACGATCACTGGGTCTATGAGAGGAAAGTTACTTTTAATTGGTTTTAAGGAAAACTAGCTCGTAAAAAGATTACACAAGAAACCGCAAAAAAGCCCATGCAACCAGGCAGCCGAGGATTTGGCTCATGTAATCACTACAAAGCCTGGAGGGCCATCTGCCTAAGGGAAAAGAATGTTTTCGTGGAGGACTAGCTAAGGGAAACTGGCTTGTATACACGTTATACACGGATAAAACCATGAAAACTCCCACGCTGCCAGCCCGCTTGCGGGATTCGAATTCCGGACCGAACTACTAGTGTTTAGAGATTTTATCCCTCTGTGACTGATTGGCCCAGGCAGCCGATGAACCCACGTCGAAGTATAAATTTCAAGCGGTCTTACCCATTCGATATTTATGGAAAGAAAGATTTTACTTTCTTTTTGGTACTGCAAATTTGCAATATGAAAAATTAATTGTAAAGAGAAATGCTTAGAACAAAAATTGTTATTTCCTCTAACGGCAAATGCCGAAGAGATCTTATGAAAATGCGAGGAGAATGCGTCAGAAATATAAACCATTTTAAAGTTCCTAAAATTGTTTCACATAGTCTTATGAAATTTATTCAGGAACTTTTCTTGATCTCGGATATAATTCATGTTTCATTTTCCTACACTTGCCATTTTTCCTATGCCAGCGTATTCAAAAAGGTCACAGAACATCCATCAAGAATTTTGACAAGAAATTTTAGACATCATTTTATGCTTCTATTTCTTAATTATCAAAAAGGATTTAGCCGTTCTACTTTCTAAACATAGTGCTGAACATAGCATCTTTCTAAACTAATATGGAACGTCCCTGGCCACTCTGACGCGGTAACTTCAGTGTCAGAAATTATACAGTTTAGTTTGTCCTGCATGATTCTCAGAGTTCTTTTTAGAACGTTTTTCATAAACATATAACGAAAAATAACTTTATGCCTAATGGGTAAATTGGAGGATGCAAGACTTTTGAATTTAAACAACTACTAATAACAATGACTTTGTGGATAAGATCTAACATGTCGATATGGGACAGAATACACACTCTTTGAAGAACTGGTTTAAACGGACAAGACACATTAGCAGCACCCAGTTAAATGTTTTACTCTTGTTTTTCGAAATATCTTTTCATGCAATTGTTCAAGCCTCGCATGTACACTGAAACTGCTCTTAAAGCTAGAACAAAGAAGCAATTTATATGCAATTAAACAAAAATCTAAGAATCATTAAAAATCATTAATCACCAAAATCTGTTAGGTTACCTCTTATGATATTTGAAATTATATTTGCGACCTACTGAGTCATTTTTAAACGAATCTTAAAAACGTGATATTTTCAAAATATATGTATACCGGCAAAGTATGCAATTCGGCATTGTATAGAATGTGGAAAACTGGCCGGCCATGTATGAAACGATTGAACATTTCACACATTGCTTAGGCATTTTATTAGAATGCCAAATGACAAACCGGCAAAGTATGAACTACATCCGCGATACTTTTCGAATAATGGAAACAACTTTAGCAGAAGTTAATAAACGATGTAAAAAAAGGCAAAGTGACTGCTAAGAAGAAACCACGGGACTATTAGTTGGTGAATCGCTATGATGTGATGCTTGTGGAAAACAAAACTAAACTCATTTGCCCTGTTAGAGAAGACTTCTGTTATTTCCCGTACTTCATGAAATTCATTTGGCTGTTTGGCACGGAAGCCGTGACACAATGTTGAAGGAACTTGAAACCAAGTACAAAAATGTTACATACATGTGTAAATAATATTGAACTGCACATCCAGTTTTGGGAGTCCTGACAGAAATAGCAATATTTAAAAGGGCATTATTGTAAAACCTATGATTTTTCAAAATTTAATTCCTTTTGTTAGGTACACTGCTCAAAAAAAAAAAAAATGGGACAGTCCTATATCTCCCGATCTACTGGGCCGATTGACAAAATTCAAATTGCGTTCTTCATGTCTCGAAAGCGCGACTTAGGATATATATCAGATTTATATATAACACTATTCTAACATAGGTATTTTGACATAAAATCGGACTTTTTCTGAAATAACATACCAATTTTTTTACATATTTCGATTCTACGACTCAAATTACGCCTAAATATGAAATTTTGTAAAATTTGGAGCGAAATTTACGGAGAAATTCACAAATTTATGTTGGCACTTTTTTGTCAGTTTGCGCCAAGAATACTTCACTTGGCGAACTTCTTAATATATGGCAACCTAGTTTCCTTTCCCGTGAGAGGGAAAAAAGTCACCATCGTTCCTTTTTTCCAAATAATATTCTTTATATTATATTTTTAATTATAACTTATTATTTTAAGTAATTTTTTCATTTTCGAATTTCATTTTAATTATTTAAGTTGCACTTTTTTTTTTCGAATAACTGTTTTAAAAATTTCTATTTATCTATTCGAACTGCGTAAATAAAGGTGCAGCGTTTATTTTTTTCAAATAGTTTTCTTTATATATATTTTTCGTCATAGTTATTTTAGGTAATTTTTAAATTTTTATACTTTGATTTTAATTGTTTGTGTTGCATTGTCTCTTCTGATAATTGTTTTAAAATTTTCTATTTATTCCTTCGAACTGAGCATTTTAAATATATTTATTAATATCAATTTCCCAGAATTTGATTTTATTTATTTGAACTGCGTTTCTTTCGGAAGAATACTTTGTAACCCAGACTACGATGAGTTTGAAAACTGCATACTATATTAAAAGAGAAAATACAGTAAAGCACAGTTTTACACGCCTTTCAATGTTCCGTTCAGAAAAGATATATATAAATAAGAGAGATGTATAACCGACATTTTAACTTAGGATGACTTGCATACACTGCTTTAAACAGTTTTATCATTGTGCCCATTGCTTTACACAATTTTATCATACATTTGGTTTCTTAAAATGGTATTCATATTTTAGTCAAATATTTTATTTTTGAAATCGCAAGAATCAAATATCATAACATTGAAAAGTTTTAAATTAAAATACAAATACTAAATTTTACAAAAAAAATTATTTTTCTTCTCTTTTTCTTTAAGCATTCTGAAAGTATATTAAAAAGTATCCAACTTTTCGAAACATTTTGGTATTTCTTACAATCATTTTAAATAAAGTTATCGTCTTACATTTCATAAAGGCCCACAAACGGACCAGGAGTAAAAACACTGATCACTGGTAGTTCGGTCCGAGGTTCGAATCCCGCGAACGGGCTGGTTGCATGGGTGTTTTCGTGGTTTTCCCGATGTGTAACGTGTATACGAGCCAGTTTCCCTTAGAAAGTCCTCCACGAAGGCATCCCTCCCTTTAGGCAGATAGCCCTCGTGTGCTTTGCCATAATTTAATAATCCAATCCAATCCAATTAATTGATTTGTAACTTCTACTAGGACTGACGTTAAGAATTGAAGAGCAAATAAATAGTATCGTGTGCAATCTTGATTAATATAAAATTAAAAATATTTGCACAGAAAAATATTTGCATTCAGACAAAGTTTTTTGAAATATTTGCAATTACTTTATAAGAAGGATTTATTAATAACCGTAATAATTACTTATTATATTACTGATGATTAGGAATCAGTTCTTGACAATTACATCCTAAATTAGAATTTTAAGAATTATTTAGAATTTTAAATT
This sequence comes from Stegodyphus dumicola, assembly GCF_044657685.1. Classification (NCBI taxonomy): domain Eukaryota; kingdom Metazoa; phylum Arthropoda; class Arachnida; order Araneae; family Eresidae; genus Stegodyphus; species Stegodyphus dumicola. The sequence goes on from NC_140770.1 coordinate 3,054,017, forward strand.
AGAATAATGAAAATACGCTAGGCACAAAAATACATTTTAGGATAAAAAATGAGTTGATTTTTTATGTTTTAAAACTTCTTGAATTCATTTAATAAACATCGTATTAATTGAATTCAATTATTATCGTATTAATTGAATTAATCGTTGTTAATTGAATTCAGAATGTTGGGTGTCGTTTATATAATTATTCTTACTTGTCCACGGAATCTGCTGACTTATCCAGCGATTAAGTAGCTGCAGATCACTTCTACATAACCATTGAACTTCCATTAATTCAGTCTCTAGATATTTATATCATAATTTGACTTTTATAAAAATGATTATTCTAAATCTTATGTTTCCATAAAAATATACTGTGCTTTAAAAATATGGATGATAGTTCCAGCCGCTCTTTCAGCCACTTCAAAAGCATCAGTTTGTTTAGAAATAAATTGTGCAGTTAATGTCATAAAATTCAAATAAACGTCAAACGAAAATTCTCAGTTTTAGACAATTCGATTTAAACGAAGTAAAGTAGCAGACGATAAAACGCCGAAGATAAAAATTTACTCTTACAAAAATTTACTCTTATTAAAAAAAAAAAAAAAAAAAAAAAAAAAAAAATAGAGAGAAATTTTAAAAAATATTAAAAAATTTATTTAAAAAATAGCTTTTCATATAGTATTAATAAATATTTATTACGCATCATTGAGGGGGAAAATGTCAATTCTCCGTAAAATTTTACTTGAAATTTAAGGTTAAAAATAGCTGTGGCAATACAGTGTAACAAAAATCCATAGACCACATTTGGCGTTATTATCACTCAAAAGATGCCAAATTTCAAAACGCGAAAATATGTAAATTTGTGTATATCTTAGAAAATTTTGAATAAAAAAGTCTAATTTTTTCCAGATATGCTTAAAAATATACCTACTTTAAGATGATGGTAAAAATTTTATAGGTTATAATTCAAAATTTTTTTCGAAAACTTTATAAAAATTATTTAAAAATAGAAATTTAAAAAATAAAACAAAAAATGGGTAAATTTTATTTGGAATGAACTTAAATTTCGAAATGTGAGAGAAAAAAAATCAAAAAGATGTGAGAGAAAAAATCAAAGTTTAATAAAAAAAGAGATCTAAATAAATATTTGCCAAATTCAATTTACATTGAGGAGCTAAAATTTTGAGAGCTAATATTTCAAAAACTACTCGTACGATTTTAACAAAACTTGGTATTCTGGCATAATTTGAGTCGTAGAATCGAAATATGTAAAAAAATTGGTATGTTATTTCAGAAAAAGTCCGATTTTGTGTCAAAATACCTATGTTAGAATAGTGCTATATATAAATCTAATATATATCCTAAGTCGCGCTTTCGAGACATGAAGAACGCAATTTGAATTTCGTGAATCTCCCCAGTAGAACGGGAGATATAGCACTGTCACTTTTTTTTTTTTTTTTTTTTTTTTTTTTTGGAGCAGTGTACATCTTATTCATTTCCACTCAGGTAAAGAATACAAATTTCTTACTATGTACTAGGATAATTTTTTAAGGTATTTAGAATAAGTTTTTTTTAATGGTAGTTTCATTATTTTTTCAAAATAAAATTGCATTTTCCAGGAATGAACGTCTTTTAAATAATAGCTTATGAACTTTTTTTCATACTTTGCCTAAAGCGCATTTGCCACTCTATAAAATGCTTAGGTATTGTATACGGTGCATAGGTAAAGTATATAATTCTCGTATTTCAAAGTTCGCCTAAAACACGAGAGCCATTCAAAGGAATGCCTGTATTTTATACATGAAATAAACATAAAGATACATTGGTAACATAAACAATACTACTAAAGAAAGCAAACTGGAAAAATTTGCTGCAGCTAGCGAAAATAAAGACGAACCCGCAATTAAAAATTAACATTTGTTTGAGCCTTACTGGATTATGGCAACTGCACGAAGGCTGTCTAGTTAAGCTATCCAGCTAAAGAATCTCGCACTTATGGCTATGCGTGTTCATATTTATATCTAGGCTGTTCAGTTAATGCCTTTACGGAGGAGCGTTTAAGGCGGAAACCACGAAATTTCTCATGAAGCCAGTTGGTTAGTTAAGATTTGAACTGGGCTTGAATTACCAATTATTACTAACTGGCCGCTGGCAAGACATGCTAATATTTGAAGATCTGCGTTTTGCGAGATTTGTAGTACAGCATTAGTGTACAGTAAATTACTCAAATTATGCAGTCATATTTTTAGTAGAAATCACCATCATGTATTTTAATTACAGTTAGCTATTCAGTTCGCTCTCACGTATTTTAATTACAGTTGGCTAAAATTGTGTTTTAATGTAACTCTACAGCATAATTTAAAGTACTCTTTAATTTCATATTCTTCAGAATATGAATATGAGAATTATGAATAATATGAGAATGAGTGCTTGTAACAAGTATAATATTTCTTCTAAAAACGGAATGTAATTTGTTATACAGCATTAAATTTCCTTTTATGGACTGAAAACCGAACCTGCTGACATTTCATTTTTGGTGTAGCACATTCGAAAAGCTGATAGTTACAGTGAAATTTTATCACAAACTGGCAAATTACGATGCGGCAAATGCATGATAGTTACGTGCAACGCATTTTAAAACAGAAGCGGACTTACAAAATTAAATTAAACTGCGTGCTGTTGAAATATTAACACGAACCTGCACATGAGATCTTTTTAATTATTTTCAATACAAAAGAGGAAAAATGAATATCCTGAAATGCATTAAAATAGATAGTTTTAATATACCATGAACTACACAAAACCAAATCAAACCAAAGATTTAAGCACTGAAAAAAAAGTTAGAATTTTACTCTTCCCCAGTTAAACATTCGAAAGGAGGTTATATACGAAGAACATACGAAAATACTTCAGTTGAAAAACACGATTAACACGTTACACATACGGGAAACCACGAAAGCTCCCATACAGCCAGCCCGTTCGTAGGATTCCAACTTCTGACCGAACTACCAGTGTTCACAGACTTAAGCGTTCGGCCTGTGGTGGCCCCAGTTTACAGTATGAACAAACAATTTCACTCTCGACTTTTAAACATTAATTCTGTGCAATGCGGTAATGACCATTCTGAGATAAGTTAAAATTTACTTCTTCCTACTGGTATCCCGATATTCTATTCAAGGTTTGATGCTTCTCAGGAAATTAAAAAGTTATTTATCCCAGAATAAAAGCAAATTTAGTCAGGATTCACAGCCTCACTCTCCGATATCTTTACAGGAAGTAAGCAAAAGGACAATTTCTCTGCACACAAGTTCATTTCCTCTAATCCATACATATTCAGGACCCAGCAGTTAAAAGAATTTTGTACCCATGGCTACGCACGTACAAATTAATGCCCAGAATTTCATTATTTAATGTTTTCTGAGTACCCAAAATATCCAAGTGTTCATTTAACTATGCACTTTTGTGTGCTCTATAAATGCACTTAACGAATAGGTATAAATAATAAGCATTCTCTGGCATTACTTAAAATACTCAGCGGTTAATTCTGAAGCAAGTACAGGAATGTGAAATTTTATTCTCATGATTTCCAGTCAAAAATACTGCTTTAGAATAAGTGACTGGTTTTACCTCGCAAACTGCCAGAATGAAACTAGCAACTAAAATCTAATTAAAAGCGAAAAACGAGTATTTAGATATAAAATAGCAACATATACTCACCGGAAAGTGAATCACTCTAGGAAGTTCACAAAGTACCGGAATACTTAGTACAGCCACTAAAATTACAAATCCAAAACCCTTCATGATGAAAAATGGTGGCTGACCTCGGAAACCTATACACCGTCCACTATCAGGTCTCAGGAAGGCGAATTTATTGTACTGACGGGAAGAAACTCTATAAAAGCTTTCCGAGTGTACGAATCAGCCAATCCAGTTCTTATTGTTACAGAGCATGCGCAGTTTGCACCTCCGATGGAAACGGACCCGTTCTCCTTTCTCGTTTCACTTTAACTTTCCTTTTTTGTTCCTTCGACTACCAGTGTTCAGCGACTTGAACGTTCGGCCGTTGGTGGGCTATAACTTGGATGCGTTTAAAAGATACGCAAACAAGAACAGATATATCAAGGAAAAAAGTCGGGAAAGTCCTTCTTAACGTTCAAATCTTTGGACTTAACATGCGTCAGGTACAGTGAGTTTGCCTCAAAAATCCCCAAATATCAATGATCATATTAGCAAACAAACAAAATCCTTGCTGAAAGACCGTACAAAATAATGACTGTAAACATGTAATGTCCGAGAGATTCCTCGTACTTGAGGGTGCAATGATTGAGAAATTCCTCGTACTTCCCCGTTCTTATTATACTGTTTGATTGCTAAAATGTACGCAGTATGATAAGAAAAGGAAAATGGGTATCTGAAGACATTTGTAAATTCTGCCTTCGATTAATTATATGTATTAACGTCCTAGTAAGGAAAGTTTACCAAGAAACGTTCTCCTTTTAAGTACTATTGCTCAACTGTACATAATTTTCAGAAATGCACTCTCAAACATATATAAATAACAGCCAAAGCAATGCTGCTTTGGCTGTTATTTATATATTTTCAATACTCCACCCAAAAACACCAAAACTAAAAGCAGTTAAGCGATAGTTAAAAAAGTTTACTGTGGTTGCTTATAGTAACTGTTACAAGACGACTTTGTGAACTGTGAACAACTGATTTCTTACATCTTAGAAACCAACGTAAAAACACTTATGCTTCTCGCTGAAAAGAACTAAAAGAACTTTTACAAAGCAAACATAAGCATTTTGAACTTAGATATGCAAATGGACATTTATGAAGCCATGTAAAAGGTAATTCTCTAATATTGTATATCTAATTACTGTGTGTTTGCATTAATTTTATATGTACAACTTCTTACACATGCTTAAACTTAGGTACCAACTGATACAGTGTAAATGTAGCGAGAATGGTGGAGCTTATACACACGGGTAGAGGTGTACCTTTACGGGCTGGTCGGCGGAGTAGGCGAGCGGGGGTGGATGTGGATTTCACTACCCATATTTTCTTAACAGCTAACAAGGTTCGGTGACACATAATAATATACCTGCGGGAAGGCGTATGGGCTTGCCTTACTTTCAGCTGTACCTATCTTACTAAAACGAACCAACCAGCTTATTCTCCTGAGAAGTAATGAGAAGCTGGTACCCATTCAGCATTACTGATTTCGTAATTTTCAGATAAACATTAACATCAAGTGTTAACGCCATGAGCAAATTTCCGTTTTTCGGCTACATCCTGCATCGAAAAGATCGAAAGAACTTTTGAATAATGAACGACTATGCCCATTATGTTAACTGAAATTATGGAGGTCGTTAGGATATTGGGCGCTATAAATCTCAAAACTGAACTATACACGTGCGAAGATTCAAACCATGGATCTTCCATTTGTTATGTGGACAGACTGCCCTCTTACATTCTAAGGTATATTTTAATTTTATAACAGTTATTTTAATATTAAAGTGCTTTCCTAGCAATTCTTGTTTCCACTTACAACTCCCTACCAGAATGAGTATTTAGAATCGCGTTGAATGCAAATGAGTTAAAAGTAGTATTTAAGGATTTTACTTCGTCAGAGAGAGCTAGTAATCCTGAGTAGCGCGTGTTTGCCTTCGGGCTACATCTCTCTTGAAGTTGATACGCTCGGCCGTATTATTACATGGCTTTTGATATTCTCCGATAAGTTTAAATTAAGGGTCAATATCGTTAGATACTTGTGTTAGCGTCGGCTAAATCTCTTAGTTATAATTAGTCCAAAGGGGCTCTGTCAGTGAAGAACTATTGTTTTCGTTTTGCGATTGTGCGTTGAAAAGTTTAAAAGGCTGTATCACTTTTTAAATCGCTGCCACCCAATACTATCGCCCTGTATTATATTTGAAGAAATTAAATGATGAAGAATCTGCATAAATATATGTATGCTTCTCGTATTGTGATGAAACGACGGTACCTAGAGCTATCCAATTTTGAATGACGTAATCCTACTGCTAATAGGGGCATCTGAAAGACCAAATTTGAAATTTGGAATTTGCTTTATGATCGATTTCATATTTTGTAAAACTTTAACGAATTTTTGATTATCAAAGTCAACAATTTAAAAGCGATCAATGGCTACACTCTACGGGGAAAAAATCTTTTTATCTCCAGCGCGCGGAATTGTGTATCGGAAATTCTAAAGATAGGCTCAATTTAAACTTATTTTGCGACATTGCTGTTGAACTAAATTGCATGGTTTAGGATATTTAATAAATAAAGGTAACACACAAAACGTTAAAAAAATGCGCTTTTGGACGTAATTTAAAAACAAACTTTTCCGTTTTTTTTTTTTTTTTTTTTTTTTTTTTAGTCCAAAGGGATTTGAATCCCGAAGGACTATTAGTTTCGTTTTGGCATTTTGCGTCGGACTCATAAATGTCGGTTCACTTTTCAAACTGTTGCCACAAAATGTTAGAGTCCTGCATTATATTTGAAGAAATTAAATAATGAAAAATCTGCTTAAATGTATGTCTATTTCTCGTATTGTGATAAAACAACGGTACATAGAGTCATCGAATTTTGAATAACGTAATCCTCCAACGAATATGAGCATGTGGAAGACCAAATTTGAAATTTGAAATTTGTTTTATGATCGATTTCCTATTTTTTAAAACTTTGACGAATTTTTGATTAACAAACTCAAGGATTTCAAAGCGAGCAATGGCAACGTTGTGCAGAAAAAACATTTTTATCTCCAGCGCGTGAGTCTCTGTATCGGAAATTCTAAAGATAGGCTCGTTTTAAAACTATTTTGCGATATTGCTGTTGCACTGGATCTTATGGTTTAAGTGCGAGGAACATGATATTTAATAAAGAAAGGTAACACACAAAATGTTAAAAAACGCCCCTTTGGACGTAATTTAAAATCTGAAACATTTCAGATTTTTTTTTTTTTTTGTGTGTTTTTATTTCTTATTCTGAGTTCAAGCCCGAGTGGGGGCTTTGCTGTAATCCCGAGAAAGGGGCTACCTGCTCATCTTATTTTGAGTGAAATAAAGGGTAGTTAACCCTTCTTGAGTCTATGTCTTTAGTTATTGAACTCAACGATAAGTAGCTTAACAGCTCGCTAAGCTCCTTGATGTTTGCTTTATCCAAAAAGAGCTCCTAGCTCTTACAACATTATGAAAGGACGCATCGCGGCATGACTAGTTGCTGGATTCAGATACTACGCGAAATATGATAGCTTAACGGGAAATCTAATAATTTTTCTGTTATGCACGAGCGTAGCGTTCTTAAAACGCCATTTTAGAAAGTATGTTCCTCTAAGAGGAATTTGCTTAAATTCTGAGCTATTATATAATATTGGATAGGACCAAATATGTTCAGGTTCGAATGCGTATCAAAGGATGCTTGTCTACCAGCCATTTGCTTTGGATTCGAGTGCAAAGAATGCATGTGCTATTCAGTATAGTAATGAGCAAATCAAAAAATGAAGTTTGATTTAAAAATGAAAATAATAACTCCAAATGAAATTCATAAATTATTTTTTTTCTTGAGATCGAGCTCTGTAACTTGGTGCGTTACATCTAGAAATCTAAATTCAAAGTTTAATTACTTTTTGCGCTTTTAACTAGGCCTCTTCAGCCACGCAATTTAAATCTATTTTATTTGTGTATTTGAGAACAAAATATCTATCATTTTCAAACTAAAGATGCGACAACTGTAAATTCTGAATCAAAGTGAATAAACCACGGATAGCTCCAGTTTTAGATGAAAATATTATGTTTCTTTTGCCATATTCATTTTAGTTTGTAAGGGTTTATTTTAATTTTCTAATGGTTATTTTTATTTTGAATAAACTGTCTTTTACTTCTTGGTTTCCCACCTAGAATTCCCTGAAGGAATGCGTTATCAGGATCGAATTCTATGTAAATGAGGTAGAACTAATATTTAACTTAAAGTCTGGAATTTCAAAAGGGGAGGGAGTATATAAGGTATTTTCTCTCTCCTTCCAGCATGTTTTTGTGGTATAACGGTAGCACACTCGTGCGTATTCGAGAGATCCAAGTTCGACTCCCAGTTAGGGCATTTCACATTTGCACATTTTTCACGTTTGCTGGGGACGCAAACCCCTTAAAACCCATAAGATCTTCGAATATGCGATTGTTGCAAGAATTGGGATAACTTATTTATTTTAAAAGCAATTAGTTCCAACTTTTCACAGCTAACTACACAATATAGCTGCTTTCTGAAATAGTTGATAGTTGACGGGGGACGTGTGCACCATCCCTTTACCGTAATGGTTAATTGGCATATGCAACACCTCCACCTCTATCTTGAGCCAGATGAGCCACACAGGCGCCTCGCACCATACACCGAAACCCAGCGACCAGGCCATCCAGGTGGCAGTCCAAAAGACCAAAGAAACCCCCAGAAGCATGTTCACACCAACCGCCCGGGCCTAGTATTTATTGAGTCAAAGTTCAACAAATACATGGCCAGACAAGGGCTCAAAAAATAAAATAAATAGATAAATAAAGGGTACATTTGTAGTTTTGACAAAGCATAAGATTACAAAGGTGCAAGTGCCAGTTTTGAATAAATACTATAATCACATAGACATAATTAGAACAAAACACATACAGATAGCGATAACAATAGAAAACCAAAGGAGTAAACACCACTACAAAACTACTACTGCTTTCTGAAATAGTAATCAGAACGTTTGTGTTGCCACAAATATTTTTATAATTTAATCCGGTTTGTGACAATTTGTGATTTTTCGTCATGTTTGCACCTTTCGCGCACAGTTTAAAACATTCTGTTGCATACTTTAATTCCATATTTAATATATAGCTTTTATAACATTTCGAAACTACTGTGAACCAAAAATCCTAAGATTTTCATGTTAAATTTTTATTTTATTTGGAGTTGAGTTTATAAAATGTATTTTATTCAAAAAATCTGTAATGTTTTCGTACATAAAATGTTTTAATATTAATATATTCATCAGATTTTTGGTTCAGTTAGAAAATAGTGCCCATATAGAATTCCAACAAATTTTTAAAGTATGTGCCATTACCCATTTCTAAAATATCATGCGCGCAAGGTGGAAACAGGAAGAAAAATTTCGTCACAAAGCGGAATTATTACAAAAGTATTTGTGGCAATACAAACTTTCGGGTTACTAGGTACCAAATCAACTATAGTATGTAGTCAGCTATAAAATGTTGGAAGTAATTGCTTTTAAAATAAATAAAATGTTTCAATTCTTGCAACAGTCACATATTCGAAGATCATAAGGGGTTTAAGGTGTATGAGTCCAATATCTCTACAGTGTATGAAATTTCGTTACGACAAAGTGCTCAATTTTAGTTACGATGCACGGGAAAATCTGACAAGGGCATTTTTGTGATAGGTGTTTTATAGGCAATGCATTTATTTTAATTAAAAATTTAATTAATTTTTTTCTGTTAGACGAAGTTTCAAAATCGGCAGTGTTTTTACTTCCTTGTACGAAGTAAAAAGGAAGTATTGTAATCGCGAAAAGTTTCAGGCAGCATACTTCAACGAAAATATCCATTTTGACTGCTATCGAATGCAATTTAACGATGTTTTTGCGTGATATCTGTACGTAAGGACAATAAAAGACTCTTTTCCACCAAATAAATTATAAAACTGCTTTAAAATGAATTCTGAAGAGAATTTTTCGTGGCGTCTGTACGAACGTATGTACGTACGTGCGTACGTACGTATCTCGCATAACTCTAAAACGAGTAGCCTCAGAACGCTGAAATTTTGTATATAGGACTGCTATAACATGTAGATGTGCACCTCGTATTTTGGTTGCAATCGGCCGCACCAAACGTATATAAATATATTTATATATACTATATCCACTCTGTTACCCTGCTCAGTGATCTCAGTTTCTTTACTCTTATATGTTTGTAAATTGTACATTTTGTGCTTTAAAAATGATTGAATTATGTTGTTTAAATCTTCCGGATAAGGTTTTTATGCCTTTAGTAAATCTGTGTGCAATATGTTTAGAATTATCAACAATTTTAAAGTTGCTTAAGTGCCGCTAAGCCTTTTTTTTTATGGCGGCCCTTGATTGTTTACAATTGAAACAGCAGACTAGTGGATTTGTTGCCAATCTAGAGAAACTTAGCTTCGCAACGAGAAAGATAAAGCATTCATTTATTATTGCCAATTAAATCATGCTTAATTCTTTCTGGAATTTTTTCGAGGAAATAAGTGTTTAAGATTTACTTCGTAATTTTTAATATAGATATTTTGAGTTTTTATGTATTTTTGCCTTCTCGCGAAGTGAGAACTGAATTAATTAAATGAGAAATACTCAATCGTCTGTGAAAAACTGTTTCTGTTTTGTTTTGTTTGCTTAATTTCTTTTATAGATCATTCTAGCTTTATTATAGTATTTGAATAGAACATGTGGCAACAATTAGATAATTCTATTCTTTAAATGATATAAATTTTGTGCATTATGAGTTGTGATATGAACGAAATATAATACTGTTAAGTGAATCTAGCGCCAGAGTGTCGCTATGGTAAACAAAGTGAATTTTAAAGAATGCATTTATTCTATTGTGGTTTATGCGCTGTCGGCGAAGTAGATTTAATTCAATCCAATAAGTTTAAATGAAATGCAAGAAAAAATGTGTATAATTTAATATTCCGTACAAGGAAAGTCATATGGTGTACATATCAGATTTTTTAATTTTTGAGTGTGTTAACTGCAGGGCATTAAAATTTTAATTTTTTTATCGAATTCATTCCATACTCATGGCATTTCACAGATGCGAGATTATATTTAACGTAATTAAAAAAACTCGTGAGATTTAACATTTGAAACTATTAATAGAACAATGAATTAAATTAGTTTCTGCACGACTTCAGTGACTTTTTGCGCAATGGGACCAAAAGTAAACTTTCAATTTTGTGCACCGAAAACTTAAGTCTTCTTGCCGCTGGCCGAATTACTTGTTTTTGCGTTGAAATTCTAATTTTAATTGTAAAATTCTCGTTAACTGCTTTAATTGTATTTGGGGTTTTATGTTTTCCTGTCTCTAAAAATTTTTAATGAGGATGTTTTGAGTTTTTATGTATTTTTGCCTTGCCGCAAAGTGAGAACTGAATTCATTGAATGTGAAATATATCTCTAATGAAATTCGATGAAATAAGTTTAAATGACACGCAGCAAAAAATGCACATAATTCAGTAGGCCGTACAATGAAGTCATGTGATATCAGATTTTTGTTTTAAACTGAGACATTTATGGTTTATTTATAAGCAGTTTAAATTGGTACCGATTCGGTGCTCGCATTTTTTTCCGGTGATGATAAAAAATTTATTACGTTACGGGCATTAAGCTTAATGGATTCATTGTTACATAGCTGTTCAGGCAACTTGTGTGATTTTTTTTTTTTTTTTTTTTTTCCCTGATAAATATTGAATAAGCGGTGTTTGAGTAGAACTTTTAGCAAAGGAATGAAGAACTTCTTGGCTTCGCCACTATTTATTATTTACTTTGTAAGGTATAATTATAATGTTTTCTGCTTGAAACTTTTAAATGAAATAGGCAGTACTATCAGTTACAATAATAACCATCTTTTTTATTCTTGTTCTCTTTAAATAAAAAGCCATTTTTACCATTGTAAAATTGGTTATTTCAAAACAACCACGTAATATGTAAAAGACATTTGGCTTCTGTTTAATAAATGGACTATTTTCTTATAGCCTTATAAAAGGCTATAAATGTTATGTTTCTTTACAGAGTGACTTTTAAGTTAAACGGAAAAGCAATTTCTTAGCCATAATTTGTAGCTGAAAGAAATTCTTACAAGACCTTTTGAAGATCAGAAACAAAGGTAAAAAATAGAAAATTCCCTTTCATATTAAACTAATGTAAATCTCTTTTACTGGTATTAGAAAAATCATTTCATCGTGGAAATTCTAACGCATTCATACGTAGGGGAGTCAACTGAAAACCATAAAAGTAGATCCGCATATGGCGCCAGTGAGCTGTAAGTTGGCATGCCTGTTTGCGATAGTATGCTGGATGTCTCCTAGGTGGCAGCACCCGGCAGATGCACAAACACCGGCGCAACAACAGTTCCAAAATGGCAGCCCCACTAGCCACATGCACGAGCGAGGAGCAGAGTTCTGTGATTCGGTTTTTGCGAAGTGAAGGTGTGAAACCGATTGACATTTTTAGGCGAATGAAGGTTAAGTATGGAGATGCGTGTCACAGCCACAAATCTATGAATGGTGTCGGAAATTTGCAAATGGTGTTACGTCCGTGGCCGATGCTCCACGCCCCGGCCAGGCTCGGCGCGTAGTGACTCCAGAGACCATTTCAGCCGTTGAAGCCATCGTTTTGGAAAACCGCCGTGTGACAATAGACGAAATTGCAGCATGTGTACACATGAGTCATGGATCGGCACATCATATTGTGCATGATGTTCTCAAGTTTCATAAGGTGTCTGCAAGATGGGTGCCCCGACAACTGAAGCCTGAACGTGTCGGTAATGCCTTCCTGTCACGAATCGTCACTGGTGACGAAACATGGGTGCATTACCATCAGCCTGAAACAAGGCGAGCGAGCAAGGAGTGATGCCACTCCTCATCACCGAAACCCAAAAAGTTTCGGACACAGCCGTCTGCAGGGAAGGTTATGCTGACCCTCTTTTGGGACGAAAAGGGCATCATCTTAGAACACTACACGCCACGAGGAACCTCTGTGACGAGTGCTGCGTACTCGGACCTCCTAAAAAATCATCTCCGGCCTGCCATCAAAACGAAACGACGTGGATTGCTGTCAGCCGGTGTGCTACTGCAACACGTCAATGCACGGCCCCATACGGCGCGTACAACGGTTGCGACCATCCCAGACCTGAAATTTGAATACCTTCCACATCCCCCTCACTCGCCAGACCTCGCACCGAGCGATTTCCATCAGTTTGGTCCGCTCAAAGAAGCAATGGGCGGCAGGAAGTTCCACTCCGATGAAGAGGTACGAAACGCGGTGCACGAGTGGTTGCGCTGTCGCCCAAAAGACTTTCTTTCTGCAGGTATTCAGGCTCTTCCGAAGCGCTGGCGGACTTGCATTGAACGATGAGGGGACTATGTTGAAAAGTGATTTACTTCTGTACCCTGTGTGACCAATAAATAATATTTAAAAAAACAATTATGGTTTTCATTTGACTCCCCCTCGTAATCAACGGCACATGATACAAATGATAATGTTTGGCCGATCTAACAGTTTTATTCGAACGCAATGAATCGTTTTTGTTATTTCTTTTCACAAGTATCGGTCATAATTTTTTTTTTCATTGCCTACTAGCCCAAGGCATCATACATCGTGCAATTTGCTGCCTTCTGCCATAAGAGTAATCGGAGATTGACTGGTTAATTATGAATTCAAAACGAAATCATCAAACACGCATAATTTTTTAATGCTGGAAGATATGAATGCAATTCGAAGATATAAATTTTTTTAATATATTTTAAGGTCTCATTAATTATAGAAAATTTTCTAGCTCCGTATGGACTAAGCCCCTCCAATATATTCTTAATATTTTGAAGTAATATGCACTTAATACAGTAATATATACTTGTCTTAATATTACTCCAAAATATTAGACTTAATATTGCTTCCGAGGACGTACTTTAAATATGCATTTTATATGAAACAATATGCTTTTATTTTATTTTGTATAGGGTATTTCTCCCGTCTTCTTAGCATTCCTTCGTGGTGTAATGATCAGCACAGTCGGCGCGTATTCGACAGGTCCGTGGTTCGATTGTACATTTTTCATGTCTCCTTCTTCGGAAAAATTTAATGTCTCTCCAGTGGGGCCCGAAATATAGAAGGTGGTAGATAATGATTTTAAGTCTCTGAACACAGCTATTTCGGTCCAGGGTTCGAATCCCGGTCAACGGGCTGCTGCATGTGCCTTTTCGTGGTTTTCCCCATGTGTGACACGTATGCCAACTAGTTTCCTTTAAAACGTCCTTCATGAAGGCATCCTTTCTCTTAAGCAGATAGCCCTCGTGAGCTTAATAAAAGACCAAACTATAGGTTATTGGGATGCAGAAAGACGTGAAACACGAGCAAGACTCGAACCTGGACCTCTCGAATACCCGCCGAGTGTGCTACAGTTATACCAAGAAATCATGCCAGAAAATACCTTATAAAGTTCTTTAAAAAAATCTTGAATTGTTATAGTTATTCTTAAACTTTATATTTTGCGTCTGTTATTTCTTTTTCAAGTAGATATTATGAAAGGATTTTAGTGAATTTTGTATTTTTGCAATGACAAAAGCAATACCGGATGTAGAATAAGAAGTTTGTAACATGATAAGGAATCATCAGAACATTAATTAGTTACTATTTAATTATGGCCGGCCAACCGAGATAGTGGTTAGCGAGGCTGACTGCCGTATTCTTGTAATTGTATAGTATCTGTGCGGCATGGGGACACTCTAAATATACTACTAGCCGAAAGTCCTCTCGCAGATTGGTAGTAGGGGAAAAGGGGTGGGAGACCCTCACACCCGTCCTATATCCGATTCAATTCTGTTTGTAAAATTTCATCAATGATAAACTTACCACCCTTTTTTTCTTCGATTTAACTCTCTTAAATGCAGTCAAAACTTTTAAAATGAGTTAGTGGATGCATTGGTATGCAAGGTGTCTTATTTTCTCTCTCTAACTGAGCAAAAAATGTTCATTGTACATTTGAGTACGTTCATATGTCGACTCTGACCCCTTTGACGGTGGAGAGTGTTGGTGGTAGATTTTCCACGGAGTAGGCATTATTGCGTTCAAATTTCGCCCTAGGTAGGAAACCTATTCGGTGGCGTTACGCGGTGCTCTCCATCAAAACTAGGAACAGGGCTGAGCAAATTGGACTGAGCAGAGCTGAGCAAACTGTCACCTGTGTGGTGCTCAAGGCTGACAGGGGCAGTCTTTCACTCCTCGCCACGATGAATTTCGTGGCTTGTTCTGATGTTGCTGTCAGACAAGTTAGAAGGTATTTCTCCCGTCTTCCTAGCGTGCCTTCGTGGTGTAGTGGTTCTGCAAGCTAGGCCGGTAGTCCATAGGTTCTTGTTTCGATTCCTGGTGAAGGTTTTCATTTCATTTTTCATCACTCCGGCTTTTCCAATTAACCTAATGTCTCTACAAAGTGAGACAAGTCAACGACAGGTTTTTACAAGGCCTGCAAAAACTTTTAAATAACAACAAAACTATTTAATTAAATTGCTAGGAAATTTTTAATTTCAAAAACGTTTTCTTCCTAAAATAAACAAGGCAAATGTTACTATAAATTAACATTTTTCTCCATACTCTAATTTTTAATTCCGGTAATTTATTTACAGTAAGATCGCATAACGTTCAAAGAGAAATTTTAAAAATATATGTGTGTGGTTCTTTTGTTTGGCGGCCCACCAGCGGCCGAGCGGTAAAGTCGCTGAACACTGGTAGTTCGGTCCGAGGTTCGAATTCCGAGAACGGGCTGGCTGCATGGGCGTTTTCGTGGTTTTCCCCATGTGTAACGTGTATACGAGCCAGTTTTCCTTAGAATGTCCTCCATGAAGGCATCCTTCCCCTTAGGCAATGTGTGCTTTTCCATAATTAAATAAACCAATCTTTTGTTTGGCAATCACAATTCAAGTTCAGACAAAACACATTTAATGAAACGTTAATACATCTATACTATCGTTCATCTATTAATACAACATCTATAACATCTTACATCTCCTCTCATAAAACAAAGTGATGAGAGTTTTTTGAATTTAACTTCGTGCAGTCAAAGGCTAAAAATTAGACAGCGCACGAGGAAAAATATTGAGCTATGGATTTAAAATCCCACATATGTGTTCCAATTTGCATAAAGTTTCCCAAATAATTGCCACAGTTCCAAATAAAACAGATAAAAAATAAGAGATTACCTATTTAATTCAACCTTGTAATTATAATGTAGTTCGATAAAACATTCATTAATTCTGTTATTCCATGAAAGAATATTCAAAGGAGTACATTACATCGAGGCCAACGTCAGTCAAACTAGAAAAAAGTCAGATTAGAAAAGTCAGCCGAGAAGTTAAAACCTCGAGTGGAACCGAATCGCAGCAAGAAGAGCGCCAACATTTACTGCTTGGGTACTTTCAGATTACCCGTCCTCCCAATTCCATCCAGCATTTGGTAGAAAGGCCCCGTTTTCGGCAAATTTGAGCATATGCGTCACAAAAACCAATCACCGCATTTTCAAAAAACTATGCGATGTGTCTTTTCCTAAGGCCAAGTATAAGTTTTCATATTGCATACATTTAATGAACTTTTACAACCTGCGACTATATTCAAAAGGAATACACTTAAAAAACAATAATAATCTTTTATAACTGCAATAATACCATAGACACCTTTTTAATATTATTATTATTAGAGTTCATTATAACATTGTATTCCCAGTATTTATTGTATTTATCATTTATTTATTATTTTTTGCTACACTAAAACATATGTTCAATTTAGTTCGTAAATTTCAAACTGTCTTGAAACTGTAATGTAATCTCTGTATATCCTGAAGGGCCCACCAGCGGCCGAGCGGTAAAGTCGCTGAACACTGGTAGTTCGGTCCGAGGTTCGAATTCCGCGAACGGGCTGGGTGCATGGGCGTTTTCGTGGTTTTCCCCATGTGTAACGTGTATACGAGCCAGTTTCCCTTAGAAAGTCCTCCACGAAGGCATCCCTCCTCTTAGGCAGATAGCCCTCGAGGCTTTGCCATAATCACACACATACACTGTATATCCTAAATCATTATTTTGAATAAATACTGGATGCGGGGCGTACAGTGGGACTGCACGGTATACTATAACAGGTAAACTCTAGATCATCTTGCAAAGCTTCAGTTGTTCATTTCGTGAACATTTCTTTAAAATTTTAAAATCGCAATTGTTTTTCGTTTTTTCTAATTTTTAGCTCAAACGCGCATTAGAATCAAAAGGACTATTAGTCTCAAAGCACGATTTTGGATTGAATTACTATCTGAATCACTTTTTCAAATTGTTGCCGCCCAATGTTATCGCCCTGTATTATATTAAACAAAATATGAAGAATTTGCATTAATATAAGGATGTTTCTCGCATTGTGATAAAACGACGGTACCTAGAGCCATCACATTTTGAATAACCTAGTCCTACAATCAATATAAATACTTGAAAGCCTGAATTTTGAATTTCGAATTTGTTTTATTGCTCATTTCAAATTTTCTGAAACTTTAACAAATGTTTCTTTAAGAAACTTGTAGAGACATTGGGATCGTTTTGAGAAGCACGAAAGATGAAAAATTAGAAACTCCTTCGCTGGGAATTGAACCGCGGACCTCTCAATTACGCGCGGAGCGTGCAGACAGCTATACCATGAAGGCTCTCTAAGAAGGCGGGAGAAATACCTTATAAACTCAATGATTTCAAAGTGGCCAATGGCAATACTGTATGGAAATTACAATTTTTATCTCCAGCGCGTAACTCTCTGTTGGAAATTCTAAAGACAGGCTGTTTTGTAAATAGTTTTAGCCCCAAAAAACATTAGACCAAATGCTCTTGTAACGTCTATGTGTATGTAAATGGAAAAAAAAAAAAGGCCCATGTGAGCACAATATAAAAACTGAAAGCTTTCAGATCCTTATTTCTCTTTTTCCTTTTTCCCGTTAAAAAAATTAGTAAAGAAAGGCATTACCAGTTGACCAATGATACATCGCTGGTGATCCCTGTACAGTTGTAGAAACATTAGGGTTTTTTAAAGCAGAAAACAAAAAATGATCAACCGTCGCGGCGACTCGAGCCCTGGATCTCTCGAATACGTGCCGAGTGTACTAACCGTTATAATACGAAGGCATGCTAAAAGGAGGAAGAAAATACCTTATATACTCCCCCTTTGAAAGGGGACTGTGAATTAGAGGACCCAGTCACCAAATCGTCATCCACCACTTTTTAGTTCGAGCACCACTGTAGAGACATTAGGATTTTTTGAAGCAGGAGATGTGAAAAATGAGCAATGCCCTCGCCGTGATTCGAATCCTGGACCTCTCGATTACGCGCCGAGTGTGCTAACCGTTACACCACGAAGGCATAGTGAGAGGAGGGAGAAAATACCTTATACTGTCATAAAAACTGTCATAAAAATAAATTAATGCAAATCAAATTACTGATGCGATATTGAAAGCTGCCCATGAAATTGTAAATGTCTTACGGTAAATTCTGATTGTGCCCAGATTTCTCATTCAACTATTGAAGAAAGTCAGTGTTGCATTTCATTAACTTGAGGAAGAAATAAACGAAATCTAACTTTTCTCGTTTGTTAATTACATTACGCGATCATGGATTTGAGTCCTGCAGAGAGGATAACGCGCCCGTGAAGCGAAATTCTCCTTTCGCAAAACTCGTTTGTTAATTGTTTTGAACGAGAGAGGGAAAATCAAACATTCTGCAGCAAGTCAAGATGACATTTTCCTCTTTGAGTGAGGTGAGCAAGGAATATGCTATCAACTACGAGGCCTCTCGAAAGCTCTCCTTTTTTGCGAAAAGATTGAGTAATCGAGGAAAGAAAGCCATCCGTTCTTAGGCATAGTAATGACCATGTTTGGACAGACGGACGCTTAACAGAGAGGCAAATATTGGATACGCTTCTGTTCCGGAAGACCTGTTTCCTGATCCTTCCAGTCAATTCCGAAATCTATATTAAATTGGGATAGAATGAAGAGGCTTTCCTGGTACCCGATTTCTGATGGCTATCTGCTCGAAAAGCTGCAAAAAGAATATTGACAAATTACTTTCTGCACTGCCATGATGTATATCAAAAATGGATATTTTTGCATTGACTAATCTTCAACGACAAATTTTCTGAGAGATTCTTTAATTATTATAAAAGATGTTCGAGATAACTCATATTAAGCAGAAAAATTTACTGAAATGCTTATTTACTTTCCTTTTCTTTGTTTTTTACTTCTTTGTACGAAGTAAAGGAAGTATTGCTGTCGCGAAACATTTTCGGTGTCATATTTCAACGATAGTATCAATTTTGACGCTATCGAATGCAATTTAACGACGTTTTTGCGTGATATCTGTACGTAAGAACAGAATAAAAGACTCGTTTTCTCCAAAAAAATTATAAAACTGCTTTAAAATGAATTCTGAAGAAAATTTTTCGTGGTGTCTGTACGAACGTATGTACGTATCTCGCATAACTCAAAAACGAGTAGCCTCAGAACGTTGAAATTTTGTATATAGGACTTCTATAACATGTAGATGTGCACTCCATATTTTGGTTACCATCGGCCGCGCCAAATATATATAAATATAGTTATATATATATCCACTCTGTTACCCGGCTCAGTGATATCAGTTTCTTTACTCTTATATGGTTGTAAATTGTACATATTTTGCTTTAAAAATGATTGAATTATGTTGTTCTTATCTTCCGGTTAAGGTTTTTATGCCTTTAGTAAATCTGTATGCAATATTTTTAGAATTATCAACAATTTTAAAGTTGTTTAAGTGCCGCTAAGCGTAATAATTTTTTTGATTGCGGCCATTGCTTGTTTACATTTGAAACAGCATAGTAGCGGATTTGTTGCCAATCTAGAGAAACGTAGCTTCGCAACAACAAAGATAACGCCTTCATTTATTATTGTGAATTAAATCATGCTTAATCCTTCCTGGAATTTTTTCGAGGAAATACGTTTTTAAGATTTACTTCGTAATTTTTAATACATATATTCTAAGTTTTTATGTACTTTTGCCTTGTCGCGATGTGAGAACTGAATTACTTGAATGAGAAATACTCAATCGTCTGTGAAAAACTATTTCTTTTTTGTTTTGTTTGCTTTTATACATCGTTCTAGCTTTATTATAGTATTTGAATAGAACATGTGGCAACGATTAGATAATTCTTTAAATGATATAAATTTTGTGCATTCTGAGTTATAATATAAACGAAATATAATACTGTTAAGTGAACCTAGCGCCAGAGTGTTGCTATGGTAAACAAATAGAGTGAATTTTAAAGATTTCCATTTTGATCGCTATAGAATACAGTTTAAAGATTTTTTCCGTGACATCTGCATATACGAACAGAATAAAGAGCTCTTTTTCCCAAAACGGATTAAAAAATTATTCCGGAGAGATTTTTTCGTGACGCCTTACGTACGTACGGATATATGCATCTCACATACTTCGAAAACGAGTAGCCTCAAGAGGTTAAAATTTTGTGTACGAGATTGCTATAGCATGAAAATTTGCACTTCCCTTTTGGTTGCAATCAGCAGCATAAAACTTATCTCTCTCTCTATGTATACCCACTTATATATATATATGTATTACCCTGCTCCGAGAGCTGAATTGTTTCATTCTTATATATTGGTAAATTGTGCATTTTTGCTTTAAAAGGGATCGAACTATGTTGTTCTTATGTTTGGTTACGCTGTTTGTGCCTTTAGTTAATGTGCGTGCAGTAGTTGTAGAATTATCAACAATTTAAAAGTTGTTTAGGTGCTGCTAAGCCTAACGAAGCCCCATTTGTTTACATTTGAGATTCTAAGAATAGTAAATTAAGTCAGTTTCTGCACCTTCAGTGTCTTTTAAATCTTTATTCTTCTTTTAATTCTTTTTTCTATGGAATAAAGAGTATCATCCCCCAAACTACTACTTACAAGGTAAAATTAAAAATAGGAAATGAAGGCTTAATACGCATTATTAAAGCTTTACCGGAATTTATCAGCAAACGTTTCTGTATAAATTTCGTACACTTTATATAAGAATTTTCCGAGTTAATAAATAAATACATTATATTGTAGAGTCTCGTTCTGTTTGGAAACATAAAATGCAGACTCCACTGAAGACGAAGTAGCGAATTTTCGTTATGTCTTGGGGAAAAAAAAAAAAAACATACAGATAATTGCCGACGAACAACCTTATTATTTTACCTAAACTGAACAGAACATGCACTCGCTCGGTGTTCACAATTTACCCACCTCTTGTTACTTAACGCAAAATAGTATTACAGTAAGAACACATTAATCTTTAACTACATGACTGTCTCCTATTTCAATCTAAATCCGATTTATCGGCCGCACACAGGAAACAGAATATCAATATAAATTAAAGTAAGTGGCTAAAATATTCAGCAACAGAGCTACTTTCAAACACGCGGCATAAACTCTTAACTAACTCTTTTACCGGGAAATCTTAAATTCTGGTACTTAAATACTATTTCCGGTTGGTTTGGTTTGGTTTCATTAGATTACGGCAAAGCACTCGAGGGCTATCTGCCTTAAGGGAGGGATGCCTTTGCAGGACTTTCTAAGGAAAACTGGCTCGTATACACGTTACACATGGGGAAAACCACGAAAACACCCATGCAGTCAGCCCGTTTTCGGGATTCGAACCTCGGATCGAACTACCAGCGTTCAGCGACGTTACCGCTCGGCCGCGGGTGGGCTAATAGGACTTTGGATAATAGTCTTTCGTTTATTGGATCATAGAATTTATCAGTCTCACCATCTTTAAGTCCTAGAACATGTTCTGCTTTTCAGTTTTAAAATACAAAATGAAGTCCTACATACCTTAATGCATTTCATGTGGTTTGTGTATTTAAGGTAGTATCATTTCTTTTACTGTTATTTTATGTCTAAAGGAAAAGTTGCTAAAATTTGATAAATATTTTGAAGATCTGGGAAGCCTAAAGCCTTTTACATCTAAAATAAACTGATAATTACTATTTCCGAACTCATTTAGATTTGCATATATCTCATTTAAATTTGCATTCTGGCGGGAAGCTGAAATCAGAAGGAAAAAGAAAGTTTTTTTAAATAAGACATTATTAGTGTAGAAGATCTTTACAATATAAGATATTTCTCCCTCCTTACTAGCACGCCTTCGTGGTGTAGTGGTCAGCACACTGAGCCGGTATTTCAGAGGTCTATGGTTCGATTCCCGGCGAAGGCGTTGCTAATTTTCCCCTCTTCTGCTTCCAAAAATTACCTAATGTCTCTTCAGACTCATATTTCATTTTTCATTAAAAATAAATTACTAAAAGAGTGTTGGATGATGGTTCTCCATACCCAGGATTTGGCGACTGAGTCCCGAGAGCTTGACCCCAAGCCACTGACACAAGTACTAGTGACCAGCCGATTGACACCCGTGAGGACGACTAAGGTGCCTCCCGTTTAGCTGAAGCAGAGGCCAAAGCAGTGTGTAGGGGACAGTACTTCGCCCGTCAACTACCAGGACCCTCCTTTTCAGCGACACGGGTCTCCACGCACGGCAAACACGTGGGCAGTTTTCTCGCCACTCGAGAATTAGAAACAAGGTCTGTTCCAGGCTCTCGTGACGAGCCCCAAACTCCGTAGAGAGAAACCACAAGGGAGAAGGGAAGGGAAAAAGTTCCAGCCAAGAGGAGAGGAGACGGAAAAGAGGATAGATCACTGGTGCTCCAGGATCGTGACACCCGTCTCATCAAGAAGATGATCCCCTGAAGGGCTAGGGTACCTCGGGATTGCCACACCCGTACTCACAAAAGTGAGCCACCTGAGGGTCGCCTAGTGTTTAGAACAACATTTTTTTTAGAAACAGCCAAGATGAAAAATGAGCAATCGCCTTCGCCGGTAATCGAACTACGGACATCTGGAATACCGGCAGAACCACTACACCACGAAGGCACGCTAGGAAGGCGAGAGAAATACCTTATAAATTAATTTAGTACTTCCTTTAATTGAATTTTGTAGGGCATAGAAGAAGTCTAGAAATAATTTTATTAAAGTTTTCTTCACTTTCCAAGAAACTTTGGTATTTCGCCTTAATTCGAATAAGGCTGCTTTTGATGGTGGCAAACACGAAAGGATTCATTTCATGGTTGGTCCTGAATTTCGAAAGTTCTCATCCTCTCTGCAGGAAGATGACAACATTTGAAGTATACGTAACCCCCTAAACAACAGCTCACAAATTACGCTCAGCTCAGAACTGGCCTATATTGAGGCTACAGGTTTTGCAATACAAATATCATAAAAGTTAAAAACGAAAGATTTTAGTTTGTCTATTGGGCATAAAATGAAAGTTTGGTGGGTAAAAATGGAACCGTTTAAAAGCTCTCTAAGAGGTTTGACATTTGAAAAATTAAATTATTATTAAAGGATTACTGCAAAGGGCTAAAAAAATTAGCATCAACAATAAATTGAGTTCTATGGTCAGCAATTTTAATTTCAGTGCATGTAGTTGGAAACAGTTTTGCAATAGTGCAGGGCTTCTTAAACTGGGGGTTGCCAAAACATTTTAGCAGTTTTCATATTTCTTTAACTTATAATAATTTTAGAATTACCAAATATTTTTACACACTATATCTTAAAATAGATAAAGATAAGACAATGCAGACAAGGAAAAAACGAAAATGTTTCGAAGCATTCTTTTTATAACATAAACGCTCACTTTCCTTGCTTTGCACGTGACGCTGTGATTTCGTCTGTTAGTTATTTAACATTTTCACATTGTTTTATGTCTTAAAATCAGAAATTAAAGTTAGTGACCTAAAACTGCAATAGTATATGACAGTACAAGTCAAGAAACCGATAGTTTCACTCTCGTGTGTGTCGGATTTGAGCAATAATTATGGGGTCCGACAAAATTTTTGTAAATATTACGGGGTTGTTGTAACTCGAACTTTAGCAGAAACTTTACATCCTGATTAATATTGTTTTATTCGTTTTTTCTTGTTTTGAGAATGACAACAAAACCATTATTCAATTTTGTTGTTCTTGGACTCGCAACAAAAGATTATTCATGATGTTGTTCTAAAGAGATGTTTACATTTTTTTAAAAACGATAATAAGGATTACTTTGATTTAAAATGTGGATTAACGTTATTTGATGAAACGGAGTTCTAATTATAAAGATTAATTTGAAGTCAGAGCCAATAGGGTCCTACGGGGTCGTGAAAAAATCTTAGTGATAAAAAGGGGTCTCGACTGCAAAAAGTTTAAGAAACCTTGCAATAGTGTATTGCCACAGTTTAAATTAGACATACATGTTAATTTAGTGCTAACATGTAGCTCTGCAATTTCGCTGTATTGCTCTTAATCCCGTTATTAGCCTTAATTTAATTATTGTTGTCGTAGTAGAAATGTGCATGAAATGAAAATAGTTTTGGGAATGAAACGGCTCAAAGAGATTACGTGAAGGGAAAACAAGATACAGTGCAGAAGTTAAGCCTAAGTCGTAAAATGTGGGAGAACGTGAGTAAACATTAATTAAATTGTTCAAGGCTGAAGAATGGCACGAAGAAGTCAAATGGGTATGTTTCTTAAAGAATTATTGGAATACTGTAATAGGGACGATCTCAAACCGAAGTATCTTAAATTCTGAATGTGTCTCTCAAGGCTGTGGCAGAGGTTTCACAGTACGGAAGATGTTACCCAACGACCAGTACAAAGTCGACTAAGAGTATCAACCATTCGTCAAGATCAATATTTGGCAATATAACCGCGCAATGCCAGAGACACGGTTGTGCCAGAGAACTCGGTTCAGCTCTCACAGTCGCCACAGAAGTACGAGACAAACTGTTTATAGAAGACTCCATCATGCTGTTCTGTACGGTGATGAGCCGTTTGCATTCTCCTCATGTCTGCGCATGAACGCCCTTGTCTGTAAGAGTGGACCATTCAGTGACGAGTTCCGGTTTACAATGAACACTGATTCTCGCCGAGCAACGATATCCAGAGAATGTGGAACTCGTTTTCCCGAAGAAACGTAAAGGAAAGACATTATTTCCCTTCAAATAGAGTCTTGGTGTGGGCAGGCATAATGTCGGATGGCCATGACTTTAACTGAGGCTCTGTTACTGCTAAAACGTACAGACACGAAGTCCTTGAGACTTCCGTTCGCCTGTTTTGAGGAACTGTCCTTGAACCATATTCAGGGATGATAACGTGCCTTGTCACCGTGCGGTCCCGGTCGACAACTTCCTTGAAAGGAAAAACATCCAGCGCGTGCAGTGGCTCGCTCACTCTGCTGATCTTAATCCCATTAAGCATGTATAGGACAACCCTTCCGCAGCCAACAGACTTCAACCCAGAACTAAAAAGAGCTCTCCTTAATGCGTGGAGAAGATTGAGGCCACAACTCATCCACACTCTCTTAGCACATATGGGCAATTTTTAAGCAGCATGCGCAGCTACCAAAGTTGACCACACACCTTTATTAAAGTGCCAAATAAGTTCTTTGTTTCCATTAAAGCTATTATTCTGCGCTATTTTTTTTCAGGCTGTTTATTTGGATAATAAAAGTAATTAATATCCTTCCTCTGCATTGCTTTCCTACGATATTACCGCATTACATTCGGATGTCACATTCCGCCATTCTGACTTAGGTGTCCTCAAATATTCAGATAAACATCAATTATGCTTAGTTTTTGGACATCTAAGTCCTAGTAGAATTTTAAACTAGTATTAAGTAGGAAAGATGTTTTGCAATTT
This sequence comes from Stegodyphus dumicola, assembly GCF_044657685.1. NCBI lineage: Eukaryota > Metazoa > Arthropoda > Arachnida > Araneae > Eresidae > Stegodyphus > Stegodyphus dumicola. The sequence goes on from NC_140770.1 coordinate 3,079,579, forward strand.
GAAACGATGTAAAAATTTCGCTGCCTGTTTCTTATTAGTACATATATTTCAAACTGTTAATACTAAAATCTATCAATTAACCATTACAAAAAGAATAACTTAAATCGACAGAGTGAAACAATTTGTTTATTCATTATGGAAAAATAAGTTATATGATGTTAAAATCACTCCTGTATAGCTAAAACCCACTACCGAGAACTTTCAGGAAAAATCAATCAGCACAATAACCTACTCTAATTCTATCATGGGCAATTGCTTGCACATAATGCCCATACGTTTCTGATGTAGTTCAGTGATATTGCTATAGTGGAATATAATATAAAGCAATCCATACATGCATACATATCATATAACGCATTATCTAACTGTATTTATCATATTCTTTGTGCAATTGTGAAAGGAGAGCTGTAAGATTCAATGACATTAAACATAACATGCTGTCGAAAGTAAAAGTATCCTTGAAATAATGTTCAAGAATGAAATGCTGGATAAAGTACGATATTTTGATGGACAGCGCACTTGCAATAGTAGAAAAATGTACACTGCGATATAAATAAAACAATTATGGATCTTTCAAACATCAACTTGTCAGGAGCAGATGACTTTAAATGTAATAAAGTTTCCAGTATTACTAAACCTTCCAATTGAATCCTTACGTTAAACCAATCCTTACGTAACCATTCCCAGTTAAACCAATCCTTACGCTTAAATATGTGATTTATTAAAATATTTATTGAATACCTCAAGTTTGAAGGTAATCCTTAGGTTCTGACGCAACTGAACTATCAGCTAGCAAGACTTTTAAGTAGATTTATAGATGGCTGAAGCTTGTTGTTACATTAGTTTCATAAAAAAGGTAAACCATTAACAGGAAAACATAATTTAAAACTGTGTTTATTTCTTTCAAATCGCTTAGTTTATTACACAATAACATTCAATTCCAAAGTATCTTATGCTTTGCCGAAAGGTTTCACGTTAGCATGTGGAAGGTAAAAGTATTTTGTTTCCGGCTTCGGAAACAGACTACTTTCCTGTACACGCGTTTGTGGTACAACTCTGATATACGCCCTAATTTCACCAAATGTGGCGATATGTGTTCTGCGGTGGGTTTTGGCACGATTGTGTGTTGTATGGCAACCCTGTTGACGTTAAAAAATCTTTCGCTGGAGTTCGTTGGTTCCCGTCATGCTTTGTGTCTGAGAAGCTAGGGGGGAAAGATTTAATGGTGAAAGTTTTTGAATTGAAGTTTGGCATAAGGAAATATCGTCGTGACCATCCTGTTGAAGGCCAATGGGTATTTGGAGGTGTGGAAAGAAGGTATGGGAGATTATTTTTAGTGGCTGTGCGTGATAGAAGTAGGTATTTGTGATTATTTGTTATTTTATTTATTTGTGAACCATAGTATGAATTTTCTGGATAGTGTGTCCGGCTGTCATATAAATACGATAGTGATTACGTGGCGGTGTGTTAAAGACGGTATGAAATTGGTATTTCTGTTGTTCAAAAAAGCATTAATGGTAAGTGCATTTTATTTTATTCTTGTTCTTATTTTGTAGAATGTTATGTTCATTGTTTTTTAGTATGAATTTCTGTCGTTATTATTGTTTATTTTAATTGTTTGAAATTTATTTTAGTTATTTTGCTGACTAGTGCGTACCGTCTAAATTCTGCAATTCGTAGATGTTTTTTAAAGTTGAAACAGAACGCTGTGTACATGGTATTCTTTGAAATTTATTGTTGTTATGTTAATTTATTAGAGCGAGGTGTGCGTAGTTCGTAAATTCGTTCGTTGCCTAGATGGTGCCATTCGTAGATGTTTTTTTTAAGTTAAAACATATCGCTGTGTACATGGACTCTTGTCAAATAATTTTGGTTAGAAACTTCACGGTTTTGCTATCTAAATTTTTTGTTTTTGTTTCGGATTTTTAGCTTAAATTGTGTGTTGAAAACGTGGTTTTTGCATTCGCGAAAACCGTGTTTTTGGAGACATTTTAGGCTTAAAGTTCGAAATGTAGATAAAAATTTTAGATAGCAATATGGCAGCGTGGAGTTTCTCGTTAAAACATTTGGCGCCTTGAGGGCGCATATCAGAGTAGTTCCGAGTTTGTTTATTAAAATTTAAAGATAAACGTCTTACATTTTTACGAATGCCAAAAGTCTCGCGCGCTGGAGATAAAAATATTTTATTTGGAACAGTTTTGCCACTGCTTGCTTTCACATCGTCGATTTTGTTAATCAAAAATTCATTACAATTTTACAAAATATGAAATGTACGAGTATAATAAAAAAATAAAATCTAAAAGCTTTCAGACTTTATATTACTTTCAAAAGCGCCTTTTTTTTTTTTTTTTTTTTTGATTTACACACGCATACACGTTTTGAGAGGATTTCAGCTAACGGCCATTTTGGCTAAAAATATTTCAAAACAGCCTATCTTTAGAATTTCCGATAGACAGTCTTAGCGCGCTGGAGATAGAAATATTTTATTCCCTGCAGTGTGCTGCCACTGCTCGCTTTGAAATCGTAGAATTTCTTAATGAAAAATTAGTTAAAGTATAAAAAATATAAAATAGACTATAAAACATTTTCGAAATTCAGGATTCGGGCTTCCAGATGCCCATACTCGGGTGGAGGAATACGTTATTAAAAACTAGTGGTATCTAGGTGTCGTTGTTTTTCCACAATGTGAGAAACATACATGCATTCATGGAGATTCTTTATTACTTAATTTATTTAAATATAATACAGAGCGATAGTATTTGGTGGTAACAGTTGGGAAAGTGACAGTGATATTTTATAGTGATTCAATGGAAAATGCCGTTTCGAGACTAATATCCCTCCTGGGCCAATAAAAAGTCTGATTAAAAGTCAGATGATAGTATAAAAGAATAACACAGATTTTATTAATTACTTCTCTTCTATCTTCGCGCTGGTCTCGCTTCAAGTGGAAACTACTCTTTCGAATAATTGAATCGAGATTCGAATCGAATTGTATCAAATGAACTATGGAAATTTCTGAGTTCAAAAGCAAGGCAAAAAGCAGGATCATGATCTTCACTTAAAATTTAAAAAAAAAAAAAAAAAAAAAAAAAAAAAAAAAAAAAAAAAAAAAAGATTTCAATTGATTTCCCTTTTACACATCAATTTTTCCATTGAAACGTTTTGTATTAAGTACCTGTATAGTTTTATAACATATATATTATGCTACATATTTATATACTTTTATCTACATAATTTTCATATTTTTATACCTTTTACTCGAGAAAATTCGCTTTTGTGATTACTGTGCAAATTATAGTCATTGTAAAAATATTTCTGTTTCTTACAAAGTTACATTTAAGCAATTTATAGATTCGACTTATTTAAAATTCAAGCTGCATAAAGATTCTACACATATACGCGTTACGTATGTGCTTTACGTATACGCATTACATATGCAACTCGAGTACTATAGATTACCAGTAACAATATTATGCACCATCTTAAATTTATATAGAAACTCTTTATAATGAACAATTTCGGAAACCGAATTCCATTTTTTTGAAATGAGTTTCTTTAATTCTCTGATTTAATAATTTTTCAATTAAACGCACTATTAAGACTGAAGCTGGTCGATTGTTAAAATGATGGATAATTTAAAAATGAAGTTAATATCTCACTTCTGAATGTTTTTACTAACTGAAAGTATTAGAACTTCTTTTAAATTTCTTCATATTATTATCGCCTATAAAACAGACTCCTATCGAATGGTTTCGTGTTTTAGCGAAACAGAAAGTATCGGCTCTCGGTAGAAAGACTTTTTGCAAATAAATCGTGAAATAAATGCATGATTATAACTTGTGTAATTTTTTTTCGTGAGGCTTCATTTAAGTTATCTAAAAGTTAATTTTTGTTTTAATGCAACTTTTCCTCATTTTCAACCCTCGCCTTCTTGTCGTAACGTTAAGCTAACGTACGTGTATTCAAATGAGGTACTACATATCTAAGGGAAGGTTTTGGAAGGTGATTTTAGAACACGTTGTCCTGCTTGAAGTTGCTTACCCCAGCGATTAGATTTCTGTGGTGTTGAGCGCTTCTAAACATTAGGCAAGTTTACGACAAATATTTCGAGTCGGAGCCTTCCTATGCCTTAAATCATCCTACAGCTGTTATGCTGAATTTACTACATTTTATTCAAGTTCATCGCTACCTGTTTGAGTTAAGCCAGAAGTGTTGGCTTTTGTGCACCCCCAGGTGGGGCCATTCGAAAATACATACCAAGTGAATTAAGGGTTCCTTATACTTTTATTTGGACTTGTCATACCAAATTCTTCACAGAATATTGCCTTCAATTGCCTTGAGAAGAAGTCTTCACGCAGTCTTCTAGGTCTCGTTAGTTTATGCTACCCAAGTCTACGAGAAGTTACATTGACACGCCCGAACTAAAAGGGGGTGGACAATAACTCGTTTCCACGAGGATTTTGTGATTGGGTCCCATCATCATAACCTACTCGCTCTTTAAAAAAGGGGAGTATATAAGGCATTTTCTCACTCCTTCCAGCATGCCTTCGTGGTGTATCGGTAGCACACTCGGCGGGTATTCGAGACGTCCGGGTTCGAGTCTTTGCGACGGCATTTCTCAGTTTTCATGTCTCCTGCTTTAATATAACCTAATAGACTCTACCTCTTCATTAAATAAATAAGTTTCCCTACGTTTTGCTAATATGTCATGAAATAATGTCACAGGAAATATTATATTTATTTTTATAGCTCTGCTTCTGAAGCCTCGTCTCGAACAGCTCAATTTAAAAATGAAATTTTATGTTTTTTTAAACTTCTGGCGAGCTAGCTTTTAAACTAAAAGGTTTATCTTAACAGTTTAAATCTGTATAACGAATCATACTACTGCTTCCTTATGGTTTTTATATTTTTATGTATGTTTAACATTTTTGAAATTTTAATGTCATGTTTTAACATTTTTAAAATTTTAATGTCATCACATTCGAGGAGTTAGACTGTAAACTGAAGTATTCAAATTGGAATTTCTTTTAAATTTATTGATGTATATTATTTTAGTAATTTATTTTCTATCAAGATAATCTCTTCTTGCCCGTCTTAAAAGAAGTTTTACCTCAAAACGAGTTACCTTATTTGCAAAACAAAAGAATATGAATAGAGTAATTTTAAAGAAGTTATAAAAAAGTATGGTACACTGCTCTTTGATCAGAGATAAAATAAAGATTATTCTCAAAACAATTTAGTTCGTATTATCAGGTTCAATGCTCCTTCTAACCTTCTTCGAGAACATACAAGGACCTGACTCGGAACAGAGAGCTTACTAAAGCTATGTTCACTAATTGTGGTAAATAGACAGGATACAGACGAAGGGTATACAAAACCCTTTATTTTTCTCTATATACAATAACTTCCGTACTTCGGAATACACTGACCCTCCACTCGGGGTCTAACGTAAAAAAGTATAAAAATAAACTAAACTCTAATTTAACTTTAGAATAATACACGTGGAAGATTGGCCTTATAATAACAGGAAGCGTATGTAGCACAGAGACTGTGAACACTACAATACGTTTAATTTATCAAGAGGATTAAAACCTCTGGCCTGGAAGGCAAATAGCAACTGCGTAACTTCTAAGGTAAGCGGCCTGCTTCGAACTCACTGCTTCCTCTCTTACGCTTGGCAAAAAGGCCACACTTAAATACTTGGCGTTCGCCAGACAAACTTTGCATAAAAACCTTCACGCTTATAATTCTGGCCGGAAGTAGAAAATAAGAAGTGATAGTAAAGATTTAAAATAAAATAAACGTTAGTAAAACTTAAGATCCTTACAGTATTATAGATATTTTCAGACTAATTTGGCAGTCAGAAATTAAATGATGAAATGAAAAGTGCTGTGCAGATATAAACCGTCGACAACCTTCATAATCCTCCTAGAATTTATCGTTTTCTTCCATCCTTTTTTGTCAATTTCTATACCAATATCTGTAACGGCAAAAGATAGAAATGGAAATGCGATAGAAATAAATAAAAGAAAAAGTGAAAAGTTATTGAAATTTGGACAAAGACATGATATTTCCTTGAGAAACGCAAATCTATCAGCCCGGAAATTTTTATCTTATTTAATCCTTCTTTTTCGAGTGGATCAAGAAAATAGTCCACGAGTTCTGCTTATTGTTGAGTGAATGCTCAACGGATGAAGTATTCCTCTAAGCAAGAAAGGAACACTTACTGGCGCTGTTTGGAAAACGGACTTCCGTACATCTTAGAAAAACAATAGCGTTATTAGATTTTCTTTTTAAAGATATTTAAAAAAAAAGCGGTAAGTACGAGGAAAGAGTTTTCTGAGATCGTATCTCCTGCCTCAAAAATCCGTGAAACGAGCTTTTGGATCATTTTAGATTCGGTCGGATTGTTCCTTCCTTTTACATTTTATTTTTTCTTTTCAAATTTGGAGGAGATTTCAGACACTTCCCCTGTACCTTCTTTTCTTCTACCACAAAAGGAATAATTCCGGAGTGAGACTACGTTTACTTCTTGATATTACACGCAAGTATATTTCGTTTTAACATTTTTTTAAAATGATATCTACTCTGAGCCCCCTTCTCCCCCTTCCAAAATGAAAAGATTTCTGTGGTTCTCTTGCAATGCCTGGTTTGAAATTTGTTCTTTTAGGAAAATTTGAACAAACCCAAAATACCCTATTATAGCAGTCATGATGACACGAAATAAATGCGTACGTGTACAACTCAGTTAATCTATTCTTCGACTATCATAAATGAATTCTTTTACGTAAAATAGTGTAAAAGAAGTTATTAATAAAACACTGTTTCCACTCGACACATCCTGGAAATTCTTTATACGTTATTTCACTTTTGTGAAAGTTAGTGTTACTCATGTCTCTGCATCGACTCTACATATTTAGAATGCACATATAATTTAGATATATTCATAAGATTTGTTTTTATTGGTAGGTCTTATATTTATTTTTGCATATTTAAGGCATTTGCGTATATTATTGGTAAAACTTTTACTATTTTATTGCATTTACGTAAATTTCCGTAGATTTTTACTTCGCGCGAATGTATATTTTCAGTAAAAATTTACATAATCCTCACCTATATTTGCTGCGCGTACGTTGGGTAAAAATTTATGCAAATTCCCCCCCCCTCTATTTTTCTTCTTTGCCTATACTTACAATTTCGGTAAAAATTTAGGTGAATCTGCTGTAGTATTTATTACGCATATGCTCGGATTTTTTGTTAAAATGTACAAAAGTCTTCAACGCTTTTTTTGACGCATTTACACCTGCAGTTTTCCTAAACCTGCATACATTTTCACTTTATATATATACTAAGGAACTAAATTTATATTTAATTTACGTTCCGACACTTTACTTCACTTTGCATATATGTGTATAGATATATATATATATATGTTGAATGATCTAAAATTCACTTAGTTCAAAAACAATATTTACTAATACTTGCGCAATATTGAAAATATAGTAACCATGTAAATTTTGAGCGCATATTTAATATGAAGTGATTTATTAAATAATTATGCAAATTTCAAAAATAAATAATGATTGGTATTATTTAAACAAGAACAAAATCAGTAAATAAGGCAATTTTTTTTTTTTCAAAATATGACTTCCATTTATTGCACTTTCATAAAAATATACCTGTAATTTTCTTTCTACTGCTCGCTTTGAAATCGCTAAGTTTTTTTAACCAAAATTCTTTAAAGTTTTACAAAATATGAAATACACAATAAAACAGATTCGAAACTCCAAATCAGGGCTTCCAGGTGCTTATATTTGGATGGAGGGTTACGTTATTCAAAATTTGATGGCTCTAGATAGCATTGTTTTTTCACAATGCGAGAAACAGTCATACGTTCATGGAAATTTTTTATTATTTAATTTCTTTAAATATAATACAAGACGATAATATTTGGTGACAACAATTTGAAGAGTGATTCAGGCTTTTATAGCGATTCAAATGGAAATCCCATTGAGACACTTCTTTACTAACGCTATTTTGTGCTAAAAAGTAATAAAATAATGCTAGTTGGCCTGCTGTCTTCCCATTTCCAGTTGGGAAGACAAACGCTATGTAAGGTTGCAGTTGATCAGCAGTTATGTTCAGTCATCAGCTTTCATGGTCTCTTCTACCACAAATATGTGTCTCAGAGCCGTCCATTAGAAGGTCTCCTAAACTATAACACCGCCACCACCAGCCTGTGTCTGACCTGCAGTATAGGTTGGGGGGCAACTGATCGCTTGGAAGACTACGTACCCTGACACGACCAACGACGTGGTGAATGAGAAATCGTGATTAATCCGAGAGGCAACTGTCTTTCACTTATCCATGGTGCAGTCCAGAAGTTTCAGGGCCCAATAAGAGGCAATTGACAATGACGCTTGTTTAACCCTTTGCGGCACGGTGTGCCCTGTATGGTCGTGTTTTTTAATCGTAGTCAAAATCTCTTACTCTTTTACGCGCTTCCCAACAATGCTCGTTTCAGCACTCTTTTCGAAGCTCTATTCAATCAGTGTGACCACACACAGAAATAAATGATAAGTGCTATCTTCACAAAATTTTACTTGTGTGCTCTTCTGGGTCTAATTAGACTGCCTTCCTTTTTTATCGAAATTCCAACTTTAAGAGTTAGCGTGCCGGGAAGGGTTAACAGAAGCACACGAGTGGTACGCCTACTGCTCAGTTCTATAGCCAACATTGTCCTCTGAAGTGTGTGTTCCAAACCACTTGCACTCGCAATTGTACTGGGCTGTCAGCTGAGCCACAGTGTGGCACCGATTTTACTGTCCCAAGCGGGACACTCTCCAACCTTGCTTTCTTTGGCGATGCGTTGACGTCCAAAATCTTGGCGTCTACAGCTGGTTTTACATTCACTTTACATAAATACTAACAACGTCAGATCGTGAACAACCTACAAATCGAGCATTTTCGGAGATAATCGTTCCGAGTCTTGGTCGTAAACGTAAGTGTAAGAATGATTCCCTACTGACTGACTGTTTGTATATTGCCAGAATGCAGCACATGGCCGCTTGTCTGGCTCCATAAATTACCATGAAGGCACATCGCAGTAGTACAATCATCGGTTTAGAGAGGTAGTTGGTAAAAAGGGGGCCAACATCGCAGACCAAGCAAGGAGACGATCATGGACAGACGGGTAGTGTGTAAGTCATCATGTGCAATAACGAGAAACATAAATACAAAATACATAAATAAATACAACTTTTAAAATAAAGATACAATCATAAAGTAAAAAATAATATAAATTACAAGATGCTTTACAATATTTACAATTCTTGATTATGTTGGAAAATTCTCCAGCAGCAGTTAAATACCATTCCCACTTAATCACGTGCTCCCCACGTCATCCAGACGTGATACATTGAAAAATGTCGGGATGGTCATAATATTTTGGCTCATTAGTGTAAATATAAAATAATGTGATGTGCATTCGTTTAAAACAAAAAATTATTATAACATAAAATATTGTTTATGAAAACATTTGATAAAGTAATTTGGAAAGTTCCAATTATTAGGCGAGTTTTTAAACACTTTTACAAACAAACTATTTTATTAAAAGGAATATTTTAACTATATTTATTTTACACCGTGCGAAGTTTGAAAGAGAAAAATAGTGTCTTGGAAAACGAAATTGTGTTTTAATATTTAGTAAAATGTCAGTTTGAGTATTTAGTACGAAATGTAAATAAATTTTTAAAACATACGGTCATTTTTTTTAATTGAAGTTTATTGCTAATCTGAAATGGGAAAACAAAGATTGTGAATGAACGCACGCATTTCGGGAAATGAAAGTACCGTATTTGCCGGCGTATAAAACGCGCTGTTTTTCTTTGAAAATAGGTCTGAATAACGGGGTGCGTCTTATACGCCGATACTTGAGTCCTATACATCGATACGTCGGGCGTCAAAGCTTCATGGGATGCTGTAAAAACCGAAAAATGGTTAAACCATTTAAGAAGTGTAGCATTCATTAGTAGTGCACTCGATGGTACAGAGGACAATTTGTTGTATGAGGACTCAGATGCTGATCTAGAAGACGTTTTCAAGTGACTCTTCATTTAGCTCTGGAGATAAGTGTCTGGGTTTTGACGAAGGAGATTAAAAGGTGCTCATTCTCAGACAGATTGAATGTTAGCAGAAAGTACTGCTATTTGTATTACTTTATATTTAAAATACTGCAGATTCATTATAATGATTAGTAATAAAAATAATCTTTCGAAAATGTGCATAAAAAATCTGATGTGTACACCGCATGACTTCCTTCTAAGGAATATTAAATTATACCCATTTTTTCTTGCATTTCATTTAAACTTATTGGATTGAATTAAATCTACTTCGTCGATAGCGCATAAACCACAATAAAATAAATGCACTCTTTAAAATTCACTATATTTGTTAACCATAGCGACACTCTGGCCCTAGGTTTACTTAACAGCGTTACATTTCATTCATTTTTTAAGTCAGAATGCACAAATTTTATATCATCTTAAGAATTTATCTAATTTATAAATCTAAAACGATATATAAAAGAAATTAAGCAAAGAACAACAACAAAAAAAAAAGTTTTTCACAGACGATTCAGAATTTTACATTCAATTAATTCAGTTCTCACTTCGCGACAAGGCAAAAATACATTAAAACTCAAGATGTCTATTGAAAATTATGAAGTAAATCTTAAACACTCATTTTCAATGCACAAAAAGAGACGCGCTTAGAATTTAATTTGCTTTATACCACACTGTGCTTTTTTTTTATTAGTGTATTTTTGTACACATACTGCTCGGAAATTTGCTTAAAATTCCCAAGGCATCTTTATATGAGCCTTTATTACCCCCTGCATCCTTTTTACTATTGCTAGACAATCATTCTCGACCTCCCATCCCAAATTAAAACAATACATATACGTTGATTTAAATTAGATTATTTCTTTATGCGTTTTTTAAACTAAACAAGTAAATGTATAGAAAATGTTGGTAAATAGCAAAACGCGAAAAGAAATAGTTTTTTAAATTCATAAATTAGAACTCAACAGGTAAGTAGAAGGCTGACCGCCGCATTCCTCCACCCCCCTGAAACCAGGAAATCCCTGAGAGGAATTCTCCTCTAGTTAAGAGCCCCTGTTTTATCATTTGTTAATCTTAACTTTTAGTCTCATGCTGAAAGAAACTCCAGTAATTAGACTGTTATGTTTCCAGGAAATATTTTTGTAGAAGTGGGAATATTTTATGTGTGTTGAAAATATTTTCAAGGGGACGAGGTAGTATTTTTTTAAATATTTTAAATTTAAATTGAAAATTCAGTGTCCTTTTAGAGAAAATATAATATATATGTATAGTTATACTTAAAGAATTCCAAACAGAATTTTTGGGAAAAATAAACTATTATTAAACCGCTTATTTTAATAATATTTGATTAACATTTAATATATATATTTTTTTTTAAATTTTATACTATACATGTCTTTAGCGCAAAAGAGACATTAGCTCCGTATGGGATATTATTTTCGAAACGGCATTTCGCGCTGAACCCCTATACCCGGCTGTAGAGATATTAGGATTTTTTTTAAGTAGGAGATGTGAAAAATAAGCAATGTACTCGAACCTGTACCACTCGAATACGCGCCGAGTGTGCTACCGTTACACCTCAAAGGCATGCAGAAAAGGGGGAGAAAGTACTTATAAGGCCTATTACTATTCAAAGTGTTGTTACCAAATGTTATCGCCCTGTTTTATATTTAAAGAAATTAAATAATGAAAACTCTGGGTGAATGTATGCATGTTTCTCGTAATGTGTAGAAGCAATGGTACCTAGAGCCATCCAGGTTTAATAGCATAGTCCTACACCTTAACATGGGCACCTAGAGGCCTTAATTTTAAATTTCGAATTTGTTTTATTATCTGTCTCCTATTTTGTAAAACTTTAAAAAAAATTCGTTTAATAAATTCAAAAGCGGACAGTGGCAAAACTGTAAGGGAAAAAATATTTAACATGACACATATATACATAATAACAAACAAAACGTAAATAACAAAGACAAAGAAATGTTTTATAAAGCCATCTTAGTAAGAAAACAGAACACTGATATGATTAACTGAGAAAAGACTGAAAAAAAAAAAAAAAAAAAAAAAAAAAAAAAAAAAAAAACAGAAAAATGTATGCCAATACTTAAACGTATACTGCTACGCAACTTTAAATTTTTTGTAATTTTCCCGTTTAATTGTATATGGCGTAAGCGCCAAGAAAAGGATATTTGATAATAAAACTAAAAAGACAAAAATATAGGTTAGTAGGAGTGTAATAGCAGACTGGGTAGACTACGAGCTCAGCGAGGGAGTATAAGAAACCTTAACAAAACCCTTATTGACGACCGTTTAATTTGAAACCTTTCAGAGCTTTCAAAACTATGTTCTCTCTAAATGTGTACATTTCGCGAGATATGTTACAAAAAATAGTGCATGGAATTTTAGATACTTCAATTAGGTCTAATGAAATGTTTTGTTGCCATGTCTAGTGAAATAATGTCTGCTGTCATGCCAATAGAAAATGGATAGGTTTCAGTTCAAATATTTTCTTTAAAAAATGAAATATCATGGGCCTGTTTTTTTTAAAAAATACGATAATGAAACATAATTTATTTGTTTTTTGAATTTTAAAAAAATCCTCACATTCTTAAAACGTTAGGATCATGAACACAGAGAAAAATCAGCTTAAATTTCACTTGTAAAAATAACCAATTTAACAGCTAACCTCTCTAAATTTCTTTTCACTTCAGTAATGACTTCGAGCTCACCAGTGGCCAAGCGGTAAAGTCGCTGAACACTGGTAGGTCGGTCCAAGGTTTGAATCCCGCGAACGGGCTGGCAGCATGGGCGTTTTCGTGGTTTTCCCCCATGTGTAACGTGTATACAAGCCAGTTTTTCTTAGTACGTCCTCCACGAAGGCATCCCTTCCCTTAGGCAGATAGCCCTCGAGGCTTTGCCATAATCACACACACACACACTCAGTAATGACTTCACTTCATTTGTGCTTTTCGACCGGAAGAAAATAAATTCATTTCATAAAACATTAACCTCTTCGCTTACAGCGCATGTAAGACTTCAGTTTCCCTTTGTGGTCCCACCGTATCAAATGTGATGAAGGAGCCAAGGCGTTTCATATTTGAAAAGCTGAAACGGAAAGTTTAATTTTAAACTTCAAATGTGCATCAATTTTTTTCAAAATGCTGCCAGCCATTTAAATAGAATCTCTTGAGGGGTAGCCTTACCGTTACAAAAATTAGTATTTTATTTACGGATATAAAATAAGCAATGCTTACAACGAGAATTCATATTTAGAAACTTTTCTTGCTTGCTGTATATTGCCAGTTACACAGGCAGTGATTTAAATGCATATTTGTTTAAATCAGTCTGTAAAATGTAAACAAAATATTTTTGAGATATGCTCTTTAACCACTTCGCTTGTTACTCAGTAACAGAAAGATTAAATTTGAAAGCCAAAAATCTTACTCTTTACTTAATGGCCAAAAGCTGGTGCATGGATATAAGTATTCTATTTGAAGCAGTGGCAATATATCGCTTTGAAGTAACTAAATTTGTGGTTTAAAACTGAAAGATGTTTATTGAAAGATCTTATATTTAGCCGAATGGCAACACTCTGGCGCGCTGGAGATAAAAATGTTTTATTTCGAAATGTGTAGTCATTTCCTTTCAAATTGCCAAGTTTGTTGGGTAAAAATTCGGTAAATTTGTATAAAATAAGATGCAAATCGAAAGCAAATTCAAAATACAAAATTCGGGCTTCACGGTGCCCATGTTCGGATGAGGACAACATGTATTGAAAATTCGGTGGCTCTAGGTGTGGTTGTTTTTCCACAGTGCGAGGAACATACATACAGATTATTCGTTATTTTTTTGAACAATATATCGCGATAACATTCTGCGGCAACAGTTGGAAAAGTAATTCGGAGACAAAAAGTGAATTTCGAGACTAAAAGCACCTCTGGTGCTAATAATTACAAGAACCCAAATATTGTAATAAAACATTTTAGAGGATACATTTTTCCATGTTAGGCTTAATTTGAAAATGCACTCTGACACATACCAATGATCCTCTCTCTTAGGATCACGGACGCATGGAGAACTTCTCTGTAAAGATTTATAGGGTTTACAGTTATATAATATTCAAATGTGTCGCCTGGATCCATATTGCTGTTGACATATTATTGAGCCCGCGTTCGAATCCCGGAGAAAGTTTGGACATTTGTAAGCATATATTGCGGCATGGGGGCACTTTAAATGCCGTGCACTCGAAAGTCTTTTCGAGAGACTGTTGGTAAATGAAGAGAAGTGGAGGGCCCTCATATCCCTCTTTATGATGTGTTCTTTATTTGGATATATCTCTTTAGGTGTAGTTTTTTATTCTTTCCCTCCTTAATGCCACTTGTCCCTTGAAGGTGTTTCATGTTAAGTCTACGCTACGCTATGATATGTCACCATGCAATGTCCACCTGTCGTATAGGTCATGCCATTTGTATGTTGTAAATATGTAACCTCAATATGTTATGTCGCTCTGTTATGTCCATATGCCATGCTATGCTATGTTGCAATACTATGCTATACCTTATCTATGCTTAACTATGTTATGTCGCTATACTATGTCCACCTGTCGTGTAAGTTACAATACGTTGTGTATTTAATGTTGTAAATATATTATGTCGCTATGCAGTGACTATATTCTATACTATGTCACGTCGAAATGCTATGCCACGTCATGTCTATGCTGAGCTATGTTATGTCGCCATGCAATGTTTACTTGTCGTGTAGGAAATGGGAAATGCAACGCTAGGTATTTTATGTTGTAAACATGTTATGCTCTAGATGGAGCGAGTCCCGGACTATACCGTCACCATCGAGATAGATAAGGCCTGCGCTCTGAAACGAAACTGGCTTGTGACGTCACGGTTAAGGGACCCTCAGCAAACCTTTTGTTGGCTTTTATAAGTTGTAATTTTTTATTCATTATGTTTTAAGAATTGAATTTATGTTTACTTTTGACATCTGAAGCATCATCCCTTGTAATAATTACTAACACTAGTAATATAAAAATTGTCAGCGAAATTTATGAGTATTTATTTTAATTGGAAACTAATTTTATATGAAATAACTGTCCTAAGGGGTTAAAAGCATAACACTTATTTCATTACATAATATGTAGAATATCAAATGAAGAGTAAATTTGATTCTTGACAGAGTACCGTGTTCTTAAATTTAAATATCAATGTTTTTTGCAAATCATTAAATATCATTTTATCATGATGAAACTTAAATGCACATGTTTAGCTAATATAGCTTCTGTTCACTTTTATGTATGTTAGTATCATGCAATCAGTTTGTTTAAAATTTGTTATGCAATATAAATCTTTTTGAGAATGATAGAAAAGTTTCTAAAGTAATGTATGTAAGATTCATATTAAGGTAATTAAATTGCGAAACTGCAAAATGAAATTTTAAAAATGTACAGTTATTGAAGAAGCAGTAGTAAAAAATATTTTCAGAACAGAGGTAACGTTTATAGTTAAATAGGTATGATGTAAATATTTGCAAGAAATTTCAGTTTCTAAAAGTTTTTTAAGTATTTCGTATATTTTTAAAATATTTTCAAAAAAATTGTGTATAACTTTATTTAAAAAACTTTTTTTCCTGTCTTATTTGGAATTTTAATATTGATAGTCTTCAGAGCTATGTAATAAACATTATCTCAATTTAACTACAGATTCTTGTCGAAAAATTATGTAGCATTAAGAGGAAAACATTAACTGTAATACAGATTAACATACAATATGTAAGTAAGAAATAATTTTAAGACTAGACTATTTAGTAATTTATTACATTCAGAAAAATTTTCTGACTGATATAAGGCATTTAAATGTTAGTCTAAATATTAAGTAGTCTCTTGCATTCGTTTGACGTTTTATAATTCTGCTAAATTAATATGATACATATAAAAAATATGCAATAATTATAGAATGAGAGATAACAAGTGTTCCCACTGGCAAACATTTTGTTAAAGTAGTGAGTGAAACAAAAAAATTTGATGCGGTGATGAGAATCAACGAGAAACACAAAGACAGTGCAGAAAAATCAAAGTAAAAATTTTAGCTACTTGAATTTTAAAACCAATTTTTCTTCAAAGAAATGATTTGCTTTTAAAAGCACCACACCATTCTCAAATAATTTTGTTTTGAAAATAAATACTAACAAAAGAAAATGAAAATATTTCATATTCGTATAAGCTTTGTAAAACATTATATTGCCGCTTGTAATTTTGTTTTAGACTGATTTTATAGTATGAGATACCAATTTCATAGAATAGGTTTAGAAAAACGGGTGTTTAGCTAGGAAGCTAAACTGCGCGAAGACCGGTCCCCTAGCAGTGACGTAGTAACTCAGCGCGCAGACCTTATCTATCTCGATGGTGACGACTATACTCGATTAGTCTTTGAAAGCTGTCCGGGTGTCCAGCCCTGCTGTCACCTGTCCTCTGAAGGAATCTTGGGCAACGTTCTTTGGTGATGAGACGGTCAAACGATCGATGTGTACTTCCCATCTGATGTGTAGATTTGAAGCAATCTATACTCGCATCTTGCTATAGCGAACTTACAGCGAGAGAAAGGTTTGGTTCGTTATATCCCATCTGATGAACGGTGTGACGAAAAACTATCACGAAATAGTGCAAAAATGGATTGATGAATCACACAGAAAAACACTGATTAGCATTGTTCCATCTTCCAAAAAGTATTGTTAGTAATTTGAATTTAAAAAATAATAAAAGTTAATTTTGATTATTATTAAACTCCGTTACCACATTTGTTTTTCGTTACTTTTCAGTTTCAACGTGTGACAATTTTACACGAAAAAGTACTCTGAATTAAGGTTTAGACTCGTCCCTCCAACCACATATTTACAAATTATCAATAAACTTCAGCCTTCAACAGAGTGCTGTCAAACAACTCGAATAAGTCAAAAGGTGGTGGTGGTGGTGGTGGTGGTGGTAGTAAATATATGGCGCAAAGCTCTAGAGGCCATATGCGCCAGACGCAAGATTCATTTTTCGAGATAAAAACTATAGCTTTTAGCTAAAGAAAAAAATCTAAAGACAATAGCACTTTTAAAATCGTGGCAAGTAAAAAGATAATGAAATGGTGGGATGAAAATGCTGATTATGATCAGATAATGAGATATGCAGTATAGATATAAAATCCTAAAACATGTGATTGATTAAAATTCTAACATAAAATCTCAGGACAAAATTCAAATTAAATAATAGAAACCTGTTTCCTTGAGGTAGTGAAACACATTGTTATTGACCTCTCTTCCGATTAAACGGTCGAGAGGCAGGTCGCAGCTATTAAAATACTTCTCACGAAGACTATTAAAGTCTGAAGTCAAAAGGACTCGAAATGAAATCAAAGAACCGATTCAAACTCTTTGACTGATTGCACCAATCATTATCTGACTTGAATTAGAATAAAAGTTCTGAAATTTTGATAAAATTTGAATTACAGTAACAATACAAATTTTTAAGGTATGTTTATTTTGTATCCTGCTTTTTCAAAATTTAAGGACTGCATTTGTCTGATTTTTCAAGAAACAGAGAAAGCTGAGGGTGAAGATGAAAGTAATGAGAGTGAACAGCTGACAATCTTAAAAATCTGAAAAACAAAGTTTTTTTTTTTTTTTTTTTCAGGAAAACCGTGAGAAAGGGAGGTTTCTCACGATGCGCGGCAACACCTTTTCGAAGAAAGCCTAAAATAATTTAATTGACTTTATAATGTACGACACTTTATTGAATTATTAAGAATATGTGATTCTCATTGTAAAATGTATTAATATTGTTTTAGATCTTCTAAATGATATATTTTTGGCTTATTTTATTTTTAACATTCTTACACTTTTGTACTGAAAATATCCGGAGAAGGGAAGGTTTGATTTGGTTCATGTGATTACGGCAAAGCCTGCAGGACTATCTGTCTAACGAGATAGATGCGTTCGTGGAGGACTTTCTAATGGAAACTTGCTCCTATAAACGTTATACATGTGGTAAAACTGGGAAAATTCCCGTGCAGCCAGCGCGTTCGCGAGATTCGAGCCTCGATCGACTTACCAGTGTTCAGCGATATTACCGCTCGAAATAACATTAAAACTTAATGCACATAGTGTTTTTGTGGATAAACATAATGCAAGACAAATACCAATATCAACGAATTAAATACTGCTTAGTTCATATAAATCCCTACAGTTGCCTGAATAGATTCAGACAATTCAGATCTAATGAAATTTTAATAAGAAAATTTAATATGAACAAAAATAATTAAATAAGAAAACGATCATAAAATTTGATAAGAAAAAAAAATAAAATTTAGATGAAGTAAGATGTTACAGGAAACATTCTGAAATTCACTAGGGATGAGAAATGCAGTTTGCACAATTTAGCTTTCATTAATTCAATAAATTGCCGGAAAAGTCTTTAGTAAAAGCTAAAAAGTTAAAACCGGAAAATTTGGTGAGCTGGTAGCTATTATAATTTAAAAGAGTTTTTCATTATTCTAGTAATCTAAATAAAAGATATTTAAGGATCAGTAGTTTTTCAGTTGGAAGTTAAAGATATTCTAGAAAAAAGATTAAAATAAGCAAAATATTTTCAGTCAAAGATATTCCCAAAGTTCCTTATATCCGTTTTTAATTACATTTAGAATTTTTCTACAGCCGCATGAAGTAACATTTAAGTGTATAGAAAATTGAACGGGACCAAAATGTTAAATCGTTATAAGCGGTTCGCTATACGGAGTTTCAGTCTATTTAAAAGAGCTGTAGGTAAAATTAAAGTAAAAAATCGACATTTTGAGCTCTTTAAATACTGCATCCTTTAAATATCCAAAACGTAGTTGATAAAGTGTCATAATGCTATTCAGAACATATTTAAATAACCATGCTTTTAAAGCAGCATTCAGTTTCGAAAACTGAATCATTACATGTGACAACTTTTAGTCAAAATAATTTTAACTAGAGATGTATGGAAAAATAAATTACTTCAAATCCGATTCCGAAGAGAAAATTTCTTGAAATCCCTTTATAAACTTTCAAATCTGATACTTTTGGAATACTTTTTTAAGGCTAATAGTAACGGAAGGAGCTTTCCTTAATACCCACTGACCAGCAAAGCTGTATTCAAACCTATTTCAGACAAAAATATTTTTGTGATGCCTTTAAGAAAATATGTATAACTGAATCTTGAAATATGTCCAAGAAATTAAAGCAATATATTTTTTAATATATAAATCCAGGTATAAAGTAACAGGAGCATCTTGAAATTAATATCAAGAAAATACATTTTTCTCATGCTAAGTTTGAGAAATATATTTTCTTAGCGAAACCCTGTACCTATCAAAGTTTTAACTGAAGAAAAATTTAAACTGTGGATTTAGTAAAAATAGTTTTTATACGATTATTAAAAGATACAAATGAAAGTTTTATTTTATTTTCCTAGCGATTAAATTTTATTCTGGATGCAGTCTCCCCTTTAAACTCCCATTTTCAACCCACGCTTCCTTGCCAGAATGAGATTTTAGTTTCGCGTTTTTTGCAAAGTTGGATGGGAAGCTACTATGAGGTGTGTTACTTCAAACAGAGCATATTCTGCCTTTCGGCCATGTTGTTTCGTTACTAGTTGAAGCTTGTTATTTTACGCCACTGCATATTATTTGCCGGTTAATCTACGTCGGTGGTATTAGCCAAGAGCCAACTACGCGTTAAATTATCTTTGTGCAGCTTCGGCTGGTTACTCAACTTTGTACTAGCTTTAATTTTTCGTTCTATTTTGAATTAACGTCAAAATTGTTCCCGTGATAGTGTACGCACGAGAAGTTTCAGCTGTGAAACCGTTCGTCAGTGAATAAGGCATCTTTTCACTCTTCTTCTTGCGGTGTTTGACATATCAGAACTTGGCGAATAATAGCTTCACAGTTCTAGTACGCTGTAGCTTCTAAGTAACCTTAATTCAGCTAGAATCTTATACTAGTTTGCGCCAGAAATGTTTACGAGTCTTGTCACTGGAAAGTGGAAAATTTAGTTTTGGCAGCTTCAAGGCTTAAATATCCACTGGCACCAGTAAACCCAGTGGAGGGTTTGGGCTTCAATGTCCGGACCATGAGGGACGCTATGAAACCCGCTGCGACTTTCGACGGAGAAGTTTCCGTTATGTTGTTCCTGGAACAGATAGACATTCATTCCGTAACGTATCCTGTTCCAGAAATTCAGAAAGTTACGGTTGCTACGGCAAAATTTAAAAGGCCAAGTATTAAGCTGGTATAAGGGCATAGGTAAATTTCTGCTACGGGAGCCAGGAAGTGAAGCCTACGCTTGAAAAACGTTAAAAATATGATACCGAGAGCATTCCCATTGATACCAATTTTGTTTCTAAGATGGACCCTTAAAATTTAGTACTGTAAAAGAATATTTAATCTGCGCAAATAAAACAATGTAACAACATGTTAAAATATCGCTAAGAAAAGTTTTCAATAATTATTTCTATTTATTAACAACTATATATAAGTAATGAATTCAGTACCTTGAAACATTAATTGCACTGAAAAGTTTAATAACATGCAAAGAACAACTGGTTTATAGCGAACTTCCATATAAAAAAGAGTTGGGTTTCATATAAAAAAAGCGTTATACATAGAAAGAAATACAATATTTCGTCGTTAGGTTGCATTGGATCGCTCAGTTCAGCAAGCAATAGGTATGAAAACTGCGATTTTCTTCTGTAACAGAACTGAAATACTTTTACGGAGAATCATTACGGAAACGGATTCTGCTTCGCGTATCTTTATTTATCTGCTAAGATTCGTATTAATATATTACGGTTAGAAGATTGCGATCATCAAGACTATCTCATGACATGAACGTCTGTACTGGCATGCTTATTTACATAAACAGGTTACGATTACCGACTCTCCAATGCATACTATACACATAAAAAAGTGCATTTCCGTATCTCCCATTCTTCTCGGTCGAGTGACGAAATTTGAGTTTTTCATGTCTCGAAAGCGCGACTTAGCTATATTACATTACCTAGGTATTTTGACACAAAATCGTATTTATTCTGAAACGACGTACGGATTTTCTCCATATTTGAATTCTACGACCAGAATTATACTAATATTAAATTTTGTAAATATGATGAGAAATTGAAAAATTTAGTGTGGCGTACTTTTTTCGGTTTGCGCCAACAATAACTCACTTGGCGAAATCTTAATTTATGATAACCTATTTTCCTTTCCCTTTCATTACCGTCGCTTATAACAAATATGCCACATTTCGAAGCGCGCAAATGCAGGGTGTCTCAAAAACTGTACTCACAATTTAACTGTTGCTAACATAGTTTCAGCTAAATCTCTTTGTTAGTAAGTTCTTACTTTTGAGTGGAGTCTCAAGTGGAGGCTTTGCTGCACGTCCGAAGAAAGAGGCCGACTATTAATCTTATCTTGAGCGAAGAAAGAGTAAATAAACCTTCTTGAGTTTTACGCTTTCTGTTCTTTGAACCAAGCGATAATTCACTTAGCAGTTCACTGAATTCCACGACACTTAATTTAACAGAATAAAAGTGAGGAACTCTGTAAACCTATTTTGGCCTAAACGGCGTTAGCACAGAAGTCTCGAAACGGCATTTTTCGTCGGATCACTATAAATGGTTGCATCACTTTTCAAGTTGTTATCACCGAATATTTTCGCTCCGAGTGAATGTTTCTCGCACTATGGAAAAACAATGATAAATATAGCCATCAAATTTTAATTAATGAAGTCCTCCACCCGAATATGGGCACCTGGAAGATCCAATCTTGAATTTCGAATTTGTTTTATTATCTATTTTAACTTTCTTAAACTTTAATGAATTTTTGATTAAGAAACTTAACGATTTCAAATCCAGCAGTGTCGACACAGTGTACGAAATAAAAAATGTTTATCTCCAGCGCGCGAGGCTGTCTATCGGAAATTCTATAGACAGGCTGTTTTTAAATAGTTTTAGTCCAAAGCGACGTTATCCCGAAGGCTTATGAAACGTGTATGTACATGTAAACCAAAAAAATACCCCACTGGGCATAATATAAAATCTGAAAGCATTCAAATTCATTTTTTTTTTTTTTTTTTTTTTTTTTTACTGTCTAATTCTTTTTTTTTTTTCCCTGTGTATCTAGTATTTTGACAAGTAACGCCTCTCTATACCAGAAGTTCGTACAAATTTTGGTTACGCGTAGCTGGACTGATGCTTTTGAGATTTTATTCGTCTGTATCGTTTATGGAAACCATTTTGTTTTAAAATCGTTTGTACTTGGCGTATTACGACTTTCACCGTTGTCGCCAAGCAGCACCATTTAGCGCCAGTTATACATAAACTTGACTTCGCAGGCTTTTATGGAGAGAAGGATATAAATTAACAGTTATTGCTGTAATTTGTTTCTGACATTTTGAAAAAAGGTTCCACGGTTGTGGGGTCACAGTTACTACATTTAATTTACAGTTGGTCAAGAGAATTCATATCTGTTTAATTGGAAAAAGTTTAGTATGGTTTGGTTTATGCGATTACAGGCAAAGCCTCGATGGCTTTCTGCTTAAGATGAGGGATGCCATCGTGGAGTAGACTAAGGGGAAACTAGCCGATATACACGTTACACATTGGAGAAACAACGAAAACACCCAAACAGTCAGCCCGTTCGCGAGATTCGAACCTCGAACGAAACAACCAGTGTTCAGCGGGTTTTACGTTCGGCCGCTGGTGGGCTTAGTGGGAAAAAGAACGGCTCAACATAGCTGACACAACACTAACCGATTGGAGCAATTACCTGCTGGAAGTTGGTACTGTTAAGGTTCTGAACAGAACTTCCAGTATAATCGGAAACCATTCCAAAATAGTAGAAATCTATAAAAGCAATTTTGCCAACCGCAAAATAAAAAGCCTGTCGAAAGCTTTCATAGCAGTGGCTGTTTGCTGGATCGTGAAGACAGACTTATATTTTATTTTAAAATTTTCAAATAGAAGTACATCTCAGAATTCCACAAACACAAATGGCGTAACTTTGTCTGGATCGTCGCCTACAAAACCGCTCTCGACAAAAAATAGCTTCGACAATTTTTCCGGGATTTTCGCCAACTTTGTCTGTCTTTCGGCCAACGTTTAACGGTAGACGGGATAATGTTTAGGTACCAAAACGTCCTCCACGTCGGAAACCTTTCTTCCAAACAGTATCATTTCTGTGTGGAATATTGAATCAGAGTTAAACTTATCCTTATTTTACGATTAGTGAAGATTAGCTTTCTACATTCCAGAATTCTATATTTCCGCTGTGAGCGTAACAGATTAGCACCGCATTGGGCTTAGAAATGAGATTTGATTTTAATAGCTTTAGATAAGTACATACTTTAAAGTGCCGTTTTCATTTTGAAATGTTAATTCGAGTATTAGTTGCAAATGATATTTTTTTTAATAGTTCCACGAGCTAGCGAATTGTCTATTGCATTATTATTTAAGCTAAAAGCCCAGAAATGCTGAACAAAAACATTTTCTTTTTTCATTCAATCTCTATTGTCTGACTGGCGAAAATTTCTGCCTGTCAGCGAGAGGCACATTTCATGATGTTTCATTCCGAATGACACAAGAACTTTGTGTTTGAAAAGTTAATTTTAGTTCGAATAATGTTGCTGAAGATTAGTTATACATCACCTTATTATTTTTTTCCTATTCACTGTCTTAGCAATTCGTTTTCTTCAAACACCCTTTTTTTATGGAGGAACATTGAGTATGCTTTCTAAGAACGTACTAAGAAATCACAAACTTTATTTATTCACCAATTCCTGGAACTCTTGTCTCCCAGTTAGGTCTTAATAATTTAACACAATTTTTCGATCATTCTTATTAATCGATTAACATAACAAAGCAATACTATATTTTACATTTAGACTCTAATGTCAAGAAGCAGATGCCGTTGTTGCCCGATAATAAGTTAAGCCAAAACAACTTTACAGTCATTTTCCTATGGGATAAATGCCTTTGAGGGAATTCTTAAGGGACCTATGATTTATTCTTAATGTCAGAATTTATTAAGCGTATTTAGACAGAATATTTTAGTTACATGGGAGAAAACTACAAAAAAACAACCATGCAGCTAGCTTGTTCGCCGGGATTCGATCCGAGGTAGAATTACTAGTGTTCAGCGGCGTTACCGCTCGGCCGCTGAGGATTAGATGCATTACTTTCAGATCTTGGACGGTTTACCAGGTATAAATTTCCTAATTCATATTTACAAAAAAACATTATTTCATGGTTCTTTTATATATTAATCGTTTTTCGCGAACGAGGGCTTCGATTCGAGGAGACTAGAAAGTTTCCATTTTTTAACATTCTCCTGATCACGCAAAACTACAAATGACGCTTCCACGTTGCTGCAAATTGTAAAATATCAATTTTGGAAATGCAAGAAGTTTAAAATAACTGTTTCTCTGATGAACTGAGAAATGGGATCAGCTTAATTTTGATGTCTCCCCATTATTTGATAAAGTGACAGCATGAGGAAAACTATTTAGCAAGAATAAATACAGCTGTAAGTACAGAATAAATATTTCATTGCTGTGAAAATTTCGAAAGTATGTTTCATGTATTTTTAGCTCAAAAGGCGTTGACACGAGTGGGCTATCAGTTTCGAGACGGGATTCGGCGGCCTATCGCTTTAAATGCCTGAATCCCTTTTTAGATTGTTGCCACGAATCATTATCGCCCTGTATTACTTTTAAAGAAACTAAATAAGTAAAAGTCTGCCTGAATGTATGTATATTTCCCGCACTGTGAAAAAACGACTGTTCCTAGGCACAGCATGTTTGGACTCTACACCCGAGCATGTGTACCTGGTCGTAAAACTTTAATTTTGTGTGTGTGTGTGTGTATTTAATTACGGCAAAGCACACTAGGGCTATCTGCCTAAGAGGAGGGATGCCTTTCGTGGAGGACTTTCTAAGGGAAACTGGCTCGTATACACGTTACACATGGGGAAAACCACGAAAACACCCATGCAGCCAGCCCGTTCGCGGGATTCGAACCTCGGACCGAACTACCAGTGTTCAGCGACTTTACCGCTCGGCCGCTGGTGGGCAAAAAACTTTAATTTTGAAACTCAACGATTTGAAAGCGAGCTGGGCCAATAATGTTCGTAATTTTCGCTCGTAACTATCTATTGGGAATTCTAAAGATATGCTATTTTTAAATATTTTGTGATTTTGCTATTCAACTAAGTTTATTTTTATCGCACGAGTGCGAAGAGCGTGATATTTAATTAATAAATTTAACATAAAAAGCGTAAGTACTCAAAACACAAAAAGTTTTGCAAGCCATCTTAATAAGCACATTGACATGGTAAACTGAGAAAACACTGAAAATAGTAGAACACATGCTGCTTTTAAAATTTTTACAATTTTTCTTGTTGAATTGTAGATCGCGTAAGCGTGAAGAAAATGAGACTTGATAATAAAGCTAAAAAGACAAAAAGAAATGGTTTAGCTGGAGTAGATGCAGCAGCAGACTGCGAGTTTAGAAAAAACTTAAAAAACCCTTTTGGACCACAGATAAAGTTTGAGTCCTTACAGTTTCCGTTTTATTTATGTGTTATTCTTATTATCCGACATCCTTACTGTTCGTACTAACATGCAATATTTCGCCCGTCTCTAAATATATCATACGCAATAACGTAACGTTTAATTCTATTTATCTACCCACTAATTGTACTAGATCTCTATAATTGTGAAACTTTTCCCATACATGGCAGTATACTAAAATCAAAGCTTTTTTTTTTTTTTTTTTTCCAAATATTTTTACTTCAGACATGACGCATTTTCCTGGGAAAGCAATATTTTTTAGTGTTCAATATTAAAATTTATCTGGACGCTTTAAATAATACTTAAGAACTTCTCAGTATTTCGTACTGCAAGGAATACAAAAATACATTAGTCTCGATTAGATATTCTGTCTCAATATTCTTAACGTTCTAGTAAAAATAAAACCAGAACAACTTAGGGAACTTGTTTTGAAATCAGATATTAATAAAAGTGCATAAAATAAGATAATTTTAAAAATGCAACCAAATTATTTCATTAGAAGAGGAATGTGGAGAAATGGGCTTCTCGTTTCGCTATCATACTCTATTTCAACAGTATAAATTTCCTTATTATGAACGATTTTAAAATTGAATATAATAATAGACTGTTCGTGATAAATCTGACAAATTTCATAGGCCAATAAATGAAGATTTCCCTTTTTAACAAAAACTCTGTTTTTCATTTATTGTCATTTCCTTTTCGGATTAGAAATAACACTAATAGTTACATATAGCATCTGTCCTAAACCAAACATGATGATCAGACCTCGAAGAGTTTACATTAGATTATTTAATTGCAGTTTGGTTAGCTTGATTACGGGGCTATCTACCTAAGGGATTGCATTAATTTTAAAATAATCTTAATATTATAAAGCAAACTAAAATAATTTAATATCTTCATAACTATGCTTATTAGCATTTCTTATTAGCATTCTTTTTGTATTTATATTAATTAAAGCCCTCGGAATAATGAAATAAATTTAAAACTGCGAAATTTTAAAGCTTAGAGCAAGAAATATTTTTAATTTCAAAAGTATTTTTTCCAAACTTAACTGAATAATCGTATTAGTCAACAATGTACGTCTATATTAAAAGGTTATTCTTGATGCCTTAACAAATTATGCCGCTCGCTTTTTGTTCATAAAACATCTAGAATTTCACTTACATACTGGTAGTAGTGAATAACGTAATAGGAGGCGTACTTGGGAACAAGAATTAATAATTAGAAACTTTACGTGATTTAAAAACAGCGAGTTTGGCACCATTTATATACTCTTCACATTATAAGACATCAGATTCATACTCAGTATCGGAGAATAAATT
Organism: Stegodyphus dumicola; assembly: GCF_044657685.1. Lineage (NCBI taxonomy): Eukaryota > Metazoa > Arthropoda > Arachnida > Araneae > Eresidae > Stegodyphus > Stegodyphus dumicola. The sequence continues at coordinate 3,106,658 of NC_140770.1, forward strand.
ATGAATGCTATTATTATCCATTAACTTCATTTCACTCAATATATCCGAAAGTCCATCACAAAAAATATTCTAAATCATCATTATTTACATCATCGGAACTATCATTAATAGCGTCTGCCAACTTCATAATAAAGCGAGTAATATTTGCTCGAAGAAAAAAGATAATAATAATATTTAATTTACGTAATAAAGCTAGAAATATTTGCTTTCGTTTTTTCTTAAGAAGCTACTGTCATCCATAGCGTTGCTTTGAATGACATTTCAAAATGCGCAAGGAAAAAAATAAAGTTCTAAACGATATAAATAAAGAAAATAAAACCATACTTGCCTTAATTCGAGATACCACAAGCATATCTATACAAAATCCTACATCTATAAAGTTTCTGCACCAAATATTGAGTTTATATCAGTATTTTAGTTTCATTATAACGCACTCAACTGTTCTAAACATAAGCATTTCATTCTTACAAATTTGTGCTGCCAGGTTCAAAAATTAAATCAAATTCCGCGCGGAGAAAAATCGTGGCTGACGTCACGAGCAACACTGTCTATCGACAGGTGGAATACCGCTGGATAATAAGTGTTCTGTTTGAGGTCGCGGAAATACATTGCTTTGAAAGAACTGAATTCGTGGATTAAAATTGAAACATAAATATCTTACGCTTTGCAGAATAGTAAAAGTCTGTCAAACTGGAGTTGCAAATAATTTATTTCGAATAATTCTGCCACTTCTCGCTTCCAAATCACTGAGTATGCTAAACAAAACTGTCTCAAATCTAAACAAAATGTAAAATAAGTGAAACAAAAACGCTCGAAATTCAAAATTCGGACTTCGAGGTGCCTGATAAGGATTGTGCAGTAATTAACATCGTTATTTAAACTTAACTACTACTTCATCTAATATTTTAAACTTACGGTTCGTTATTACTTTTCTTGTTGCTCAATGGCAACAATTATTATTGTTGTTAAAAAATATTCTTTTTCCTTTTTGCGTAATGTTTAGAACGTAGAGTTTTCGGCCATTTTTTATGTTGTTTTTGTTAGCGATGCTAATTTAAAACTTCATTTTAACTGAATATATAACTTTTAATTTTTTTAAATTATCGTATTCATTCATTGTAGTTCATTTGAGTGATTTAAAAGGCGTCTGTACCTTTTTGTTTGCAGCTGTTCTTTACATTTTCTGACATTAGGCGTCATTACATTACTTCTGATTCGAAACAATATTTCCGGCAGCAAACGTATTTAAGAAAAAAGACTTGTTATATGTTGCTGAAGAAATTGGAGCGACATTGCTTCAAACGATCACAATAACAGAACTGAAAGAACTGACTTTTTAGAGTAAACGGTATTTGGATAATTCACAGTTCGTTACAGATTTTTTGATAATGACTGTTAGTGAACTAAGACAAAAAGAACTTGATGAAAAGCTAAAACAAAAAGAATACGAAGAACGGGAAAAGATGAGGCAACATGACTTGAATTGCGCGAATCCATGCAAAATTGCCAATAGCAGATGAGTTTCAGAACTCTGTTACTCTCACTAGATCTAAAAAGAAATTTAATTTTCGAAATCAGAAATTGCACAGTTTAGTGGTGACATTAAGGATTAGCTACCCTTTTGGAGTCAATTCTAACAGATTCATAATGCTGAAGAAATTGCACCTGAAATTAAATTTCAGTGCCTTATTCAAGCTACTCAGCAATTCAGTGCAATTTCAATTGGAAGCTTGAATAGCAATTTCAGTGCTATTATAATAGCTATATAATAGCACTGAAATTGCTATTCAAGCTTCCAATTGTTGCCACCAAATACTATCGCCCTGTATTATCTTTAAAGAATTTAAATAATGAAGAATCTTCCCGCAATGTATGTACACAATGTATGTCACGCAATGTATATTTCTCGCACTGTGAAAATCCGATGCTACCTAGAGCGAGCCATTACATTTTAAGTAACGTAATCCTTCACCGGAATATGAGAACTCTAAAAAGTAGAAAAACGTATGCCAACACTTAACACTACATCGGGAATTCCAGTATATTCTTTTGATAATAATACAGCATAGAAGCATAAAGATACGCTATTTTTAAATATTTTGTAATTTTGCTGTTGAATCGTATACGGCGTAAGATCGAATAAAATGATTCTTAATAATAAAGATAGCACGAGTGACTGCAACAGCAAAATGGTAGACTGCGAACTCAACGAGAGCGTAAAAATCTTACCAAATGCTTTTGGGCGATTGGTAAAGTCCGAAATCATTCAGATTTTAATTATACTAATTGTTTAATTATTCAATTGGATTTTTGATAACACGTTTACGCTCGTCAGTCACGAAAGGAATTAGAACAGTCTTATTATTAAACCTGAACTCAGTTTTGACTAGTATAATACTCTAGAATCTTCTAATTTTTACCTCCATCGCTAAACTAATAGCATCACACGCTAGAAAGGTTCTACGTCATTAGGTAATTTAGTAAATATACACGTCGAACCCAATTTAAAGCAGACTCTAAGGATAAATACAATTAGAAAGAAACAGAAACAGGAAAAAAAAAAAAAAAAAAAAGTCTGAAAGTTTTAAGATTTCATATTACGCCTAAAGGGGCTTTTTTTAACTTTTTTTTTTTTTTTTTTTTTTTTTTTGCGTTACCTTTATTTATTAAATATCATGTTCTTCGCAGTTAAACCATAAAATTCGATTCAATGGTGCCATAAAATTACATAAATTCCATAATAGGGCTGTTTTTCTAAGGAAAGGAAGGTATTCGAGGAGGAAGTTTATAGGAAATAGCTTGTGCTCTTGTGATACAACAGAAAAATTACGAAAACGTCCAAGCAGTCAGCTCGTTCGCTGAAATTTGAATCTAGAGCTAATCACCAGTGTTCAGCGGCCTTAACCGCTCGTTCACTGGTAGGAGTTACTTAACGCCGTTTAGTCAACTATTCAGTCGGCAAAGAACCGAAAAACAAATCGACGGGGTTCTGTCATTTCCTGTTCCGCATTTGTAGGAAATTTGAAACTTCCACAGTACACTAAATTTGAGCTATGTAGTAAGTGTAGCTATGTAGTAATGTAGTGAACACGAGTGGCACAGATATGCTACACTCCACAGATAAACATGAATTTTGCAGGGTTGAAGATGATTTGTTACAATAATCCTGCAAGCTCTTATTTTCTGTACGTTTACTTATTTTGTTTATTATTCTGGCAAAGCACAGTCCCTTAGGCTATCTGCTTATGGAGAGTGATGCCTTCGTGTAAGACTTTCTAGGAGTGTATTGGTGTATTTAATTATGGCAAAGCACACTAGGGGTATCTGCCTAAGAGGAGGGATGCCTTCGTGGAGGACTTTCTAATGGAACTGGCTCGTATACACGTTACACATAGGGAAAACCACGAAAACGCCCATGCAGCCAGCCCGTTCGCGGTATTCGAACCTCGGACCGAATTACCAGTGTTCAGCGACTTTACCGCTCGGCCGCTGGTGGGCCTTTCTAAGGGAAACTGGCTCGTATACACGTTGCAATGGGGAAAACGACGAAAACACGCATGCAGCCAGCTCTTTACCCTAGAATCGAACCCAAGTCGGAACTACCAGTGTTCAGCCATTTTACCGCTCGGCCGCTAGTATGCTTACTTGTTGTAGGAATATTTCATTTTAGCTACGAATTGTTACGCTATTCTTAGAATCATTTAAAAACTGCAGTTTTCACACATAGCCTGCCAGATTTTTCTTTTAAAACCATTAAAATTTTAAAAAAAATATGAAAAAAATAACCAGTTTTCTTACAGGATCGGAAACATTTCTCTTTGGACTCCAAGCGACCCCGTAGTGGCAGATGATCTAAGAGTAATACTGATAGTTAGACCTCGTTTCAAAACCTGGCGAATGAGCTGATAGTATGTTTTTATGGGTTTTCTCGTCCGCAAGAAACAGATGCTACAAAATCTTGAAGTCCTAAGTTTTTATATTCTTCTGTGGAAGTCCTTCTAAAACATGGAAATCTGTCGATATGCGTAAACAGATTATATTCTGCTTTTCGATTATGCAATTACCATTATAATCAAAGTAAAATTAGCCGGTGCTGGGCAAAAGCAAACTCACTTTGACCCTAAAAAGGATTAAAGATTATCCATGAGTTCAGCTTTGTCAGAGAGTTTTTCGACTAATGTAGCAGAAGCAGAATCAAAAATTAGAAAAAAGGTAGCACGTGACATTAGAGATTACGTAATTTTTGTGACGTCATAATTATGTATGTTCACATGACCTTGACGTCGTCACAAATTCAGCCTCCATCGGTTCCTTAAAAAATGGACTATAATTCGATTCTTAGACATTTTAATTACGTATCTCAGTTTTGGCGAAAATTTTAAAACAATATTACTCGTTATCCACTGTTTAGACATTCATTTTTCTTTTAATAGTTATGGTTTTATTTTTAATTCAAAGGGGTAATTTGCCCAGAAGGACTATTAATTTCGTTTTGGCATTTTGCGTTGAAATGTCGGTTCACTTTTTAAATAGTTGCCGCCAAATATTAGAGCCTTGTATTATACTTAAATTAAATAATGAAGAATCTGCATAAATGTATATATGTTTCTCTCATTGCGATAAAACAACGGTACCTAGAGCCATCCAATTTTGAAAAACGTAATCTTCCACCAAATATGGGCATCCGGAAGCCCTAATTTGGAATGTGCAATTTGTTTTATTAAAGTTTTCATATTTTGTAACACATCAACGAATTTTTGATTAGCGAACTCAACGTATGAGGTTCAATGTTTCTTCTAACCTTCTTCGGAAACATACAATGACCTGACTAGAACAGAGAGCTTACTAAAGCTATGTTCACTAATTGTAGTAAGTAGACAGGATACAGACGAAGGGTATACAAAACCCTTTATTTTTTTCTTTATATACAATGACTTCCGTACTTCGGAATACAATGACCCTCCACTCGGGGTCTAACTTAAAAGATATCAAAATAAAACTAAACTCTAATTTAACTTTAGAATAAGATTGGCCTTATAATAACAGGAAGCGTATGTAGCACAGAGACTGTGAACACTACAATACGTTTAATTTATCAAGAGGATTAAAACCTCTGGCCTGGAAGGCAAAGTAGCAACTGCGTAACTTCTAAGGTAAGCGGCCTGCTTCGAACTCACGGCTTCCTCTCTTCTGCTTGGCAAAAAGGCCACACTTAAATACTTGGCGTTCGCCAGACAACTTTGCATAAACTCCTTCACGCTTATAATTCTGGCCGGAAGTAGAAAATAAGAAGTGATAGTAAAGATTTAAAATAAAATAAACGTTAGTAAAACTTAAGATCCTTACATACTTCCCGCCAGAGTTAATTAGTTTGAAACTGAGGTCTAAAACGACCTTGTTGAAAACTTTTAGCTCTAGAAACTAACGCGAGGCCAAACTTTTACAATCATAACTTAGCTAGAAACTAGAAAATTTTAAAAGAAAGAAATTTGTTACAATAGCAGCTCCCGGAATATACAACAATCTTTTTTCTTTTTCATCTGTACTGCATCAAAACAGGAGCTTTATTCAATTCTGGTTCCTTCCAGAGATCTGGAAGGAAAACTAGTTTAATGAAATGTTACAGAATGACATTGCAAATAACATATAGAATATACTTTTCTTAACATTCTTATTTCATTCATGACTATTTTAATTATCTCTCCCCGTGCTCTCTGACATGTGTTGTGAAAACACCAAACACGAATGTGTTTCTGTCTATGTGTTCAACACTTCCTCCTACAATCAAAACACTAACGTGTTAAAATTCAACATACGAGACCTCTTAACACACCCTAATTTCAACTCTAGACCCTGAGGTACTATTCTGAAAGTGGCTAACTCTAAAGTGTAGCGTCAGAGAGCCTAACTACATCATTCAACCTTTAACACATATTCACCATGATTTAATCTTTACAGTCACACGAATAACAAAATTTTTTAACATTACTTTCACTTTTACCATATCACGTTATTTCTAAACATTCAAAATAACAGTTCACATGTATACAAGAACATATCAAGATGCCGTTAATTTTACACATTTGAAAACATACATTAGTAGTACATTGTTAACTTCTATTCTTTTCAAAGCAAGTGCCAATTCTTTCTACATTGAAATAATACTACATTTCAAAAAGTCTTTCAGACTAAAACTTCTTTCTTGTTAGAATGTTTTAAATAAAATTTATACAATAACTTTTTACAATATTTAAGTCTTTATACAACGCTATTATACATCAACTTTAGTTTTACGCGCGAGTAATTGAAAAACATAATAAGAAAATCGGTCACAACTCATTTCTCGCCCTTTTGGCGATAAAGGTAGACCTCGCATGAGGTAAAACTTCTTGAAATCTGCCACTTGCAGTAAGAATGAAAGATTAACTTAAGTTTGTAAAGTAACATAAAATTTTACTTATCTTTGTAATATTCAGACATCCTTTTCTGGGCCCAGTCTTTAAAGGTGCTGCAGACCGTAGCTTGGTTGATCCTCCTTCTTGTACGGGCTCGCCCTTCAGTGCTTTCCTCTGGAAGCTTCCGTTTTTCACCACTACGGCCACCCTTGAACATCTTCCTTCTGTCCTCTGCTTGTGGTCTTGGCCGTTTGAAGGCAGCTGGTCTTGGTGGAACCGGGAAACTTCTGTCGTGATCCTGCTTGGACCTCGTTGTTGGCCGTTCAAATTTTTCTTGTACTTTTTCCTCCGCCGCTGATGGCCCTTCCGCAGTTCGGCGACTTTTGCTGCGGAGAGTTCTGTCGGATGAGTCAATCTTCCGTTTCACAGCCGGGTTATAGTTGCCGTCCTTTCTCCCGGTCTTTTCCACATATGTCGTCCTTCTCCCTTCTTCATTCTGCGGGTGTTCGTGAACTCTGTTTTTTGGACGGTGGAACGGCTTCTTTTTCCTTGTACCTTCAATTTTTCCGCGGGGCAATTTTCTTTTCACTTGCTTCTGTCTCTCATTGGCTTGCCCTTGTACTTGTCGTTTTCCCACCTCTGGAACTTGTACCTGCGGTGTCTGCCGTACCGGATCCTGCAAAAGATCTGAAAAGATTTGCATTTTATTACGGTCATAGAATGGTTTTATCTGGTCAATGTTTGCGGAACAGGTTTCACCATTTCTTGCCTTTAACACTACAACAGCGTGAGTTATTTTTTCTATAACATATGGTCCTTCAAAGCGTGGAAAAAATTTGGCAGTTTTATCTTCTGGTGCTGAAGAAAGTGAATGCTTAATTTTTAGTACTTCATCCCCTACTTTATAAGTTACTCCCCGTCGTTTCAAGTCATAATACAATTTTTGTTTTCTTTGTGCTACTTCCGTATTCTTTTTTGCTTCTTTTATTAGTTTTTCTATATCACCCATTTTAAATTCTGGGGCTCTTTGTTGCACATAAAATAGTTTATCTAACGGTGTTATAACCTTTCTGCCTAGAAATAACTCAGCAGGAGTTTTGCCCGTTGTATCATGTTTTGCGGTCCTAAGGGCGAAAGCAAATTCATTGACATAGTTATCCCAGCTTTTATGAAAATTTTTAACATAACTACGGATAATTTTCACTATATTTCTGTTGACCCGTTCCGCTATATTTGATTGCGGCCGATACGGGACCAATTTTAAATGACGTATGCCCAGTTTTTGGCACATGTCTTCAAATATATTACTTACAAATTGAGGACCATTATCCGATATAACTTTTAGGGGCGCCCCGTATTTTAAAATATATTTATTTAATATAGAATCGGTAACTAATTTCGCGGAGGCTCGTTTTAAGGGAACAATTTCGGTCCATTTACTAAAATGATCAACTATAACAAGGAGATAGCGACTTTTGTTTAACTGACTTTTTGGGAAAGGGCCCAATAAATCGATGCCGATTATTTCATTTGGAAATTCGGATTTAATACTATTTAGAAACCCGGCCGGGCGGAAATTAATATAATTAACGGCTTGACATGTTGGGCAGGACTGGACATACGCCCTTGTTAACTTTTGCAGTTCAGGAAAGTAGACTGCCTCGCGTACGCGTTGAGTAGTTTTTCGAATACCAGCATGAGAAGCTAAAGGGCTGTCATGGAGCTCTTGCAGGATATTTAATCTAAGACTAGCTGGGATAACAGGTCGAAATTCGTTGTTGGAATTCGTAGTTTTTGTATAAAATAATAGACCATCTATTAGTTCGTAATGGGCCGCCCTATTTCTTATGGCCACAATATCTTGGTGGCTAAAATTTTCAGGATCCTTCAAATACTCATAAATACTTCCAAACTCAGGATCCTTACCCAGTTCGGTTATTACAGTTTCTCGGGAATTTATTGTACACGCTGTCAGCATTGCAACTTTTACGGTATTACCCTGTTCGTCTAATTTAATTCGTGACAGGGCATCTGCTACGATATTTTCCTTTCCGGGGGTATGCTTGATTACCAGATTATATTCTTGCAGCTTGAGTGCCCATCTTATTAACCTTGGGGATAAATTTTTTCCAGAGTACAATCTAGTTACCGCCGCATGATCAGAATATACTGTTATCGGCGCCTTTCCAAAATAGACTCGGAACTTTTGCACTGCTAACAGAACTGCAAGTGCCTCTCTCTCGGTCGCGGAATAGTTTCTTTGTGTTTGATTTAAAGTTCGGCTAAAAAATGCTACTGGCTGCTGATTTTGCGAAAGTACCGCTCCTACCGCATAATCCGAAGCATCCGCTGAAATTTCTAAATTTTCATCCTTTTCAGGAAATTTCAACACAGGGGCTTGTTTTAATTTTTCGAAAGCACTATTGGCTTCGGCCGTCCACGAGAATCTTGCCTTTTTCCTTTTTAATTTTAACAATGGCTCAGCGATAGCCGCAAAATCTTTTATAAAGGACCTATAATATGAACAAAGTCCTAGAAAAGAAGAGAGCTTCTTTGCCGTGTTTGGAGTCGGATACTTTTGTACAGCGATGATTTTTGATTCATCTGTCTCGATCCCTTTTTGCGATATTTTGTAACCTAAATATTTTAATTCAGGGGCTGCAAATTTGCATTTTTCGACATTAACTTTTAGACCGGCCTCATTTAATAAAGAAAACACCTGTCTTAAATCCTGTACATGTTGGTCTAGATTATCACTAGTAATAATGATATCGTCTAAATAGATAAATGTGGACTTTCCGAGAACAGGTCTTAACACAATGTCCATGCATCGCTGAAATGTTGCTGGGGCGCCTGAAAGGCCAAACGGCATTCGCAAAAATGCATAAGTGCCAGACTTGGTTATAAAAGCAGTCTTAGGCACGTCCTCAGGCCTGATCCCTATTTGAAAATAACCATTCGTTAAGTCTAAAGTTGTCATAAATTTGGTTGATTTTATGTTCCTTAAAATTTCTTCTATAATCGGTAACGGATATACCGGATATTTCGTTATGGAATTTAATTTACGGTAATCAATAGCGAATCTCCACCTTTTTGGATGCTCCAAAGGATAATCATTATTTTTCTTACATAAAATCACCGGACTAGCATAACTACTTGAGATAGGCGTTACGATCTTTTTACGTAGCATATCGGTAATATGCCATTCTATAATTTTTTCCTTATTCTTATCATACCGGTATGGTTTTTGACGAACCGGCAATGCATCTCCGGTGTCAATACTATGGTTAGTAACCTGGGTAAATCCTGGAATATCACTAAATAAGGAAGCAAATTCACTTACCACTTGTCTGATTCTATCTTGCTCGTCATTAGGCAGGTGGTCGAGATTTAACCTTGGCGGTTCAACCTTTTCTACACGCACTGGTTTCATCGTCAGCTTAAGAGACGCTTCATTAAAATCCAGTGTAGCTTGTGCGTCTGAAAGAAAGTCTATTCCTAGTATTAAGTGTGCTTGCAAATTCTTTACTATAAAAAACATCACCTTTACTTGTTCGTCCTTGATACGGATGTACAAAGGTACTTTACCTACGCACTTACATTGTTCTCCTTGCGCCGCTAATACTGTTGTATTATCCGCATTATATATGCGGTATTTGCGAAAATACTTTCTAAAAAAGACTTCTGCCACACAGGAACACTGCGCGCCGGTATCCAGGAGTGCGGTGGCCGGGATATTATTTACCAAGACTTCAATCTTCGGAAGAGTTAAATTTTTCACCATTACTGTATTTAACTTGTAGGAAGAGGGGTTTTCGTGGCCTTCGGATTTCCGCACCCTCTCGTCAGCAGAAATCCGTTTTAGTTTAAATTATTTTTCCTTTCGGTGCTTTCCTTCTTTCTCCACTGGCCTTGAGACTTTTTTCCTGGGTTGCTATTGAACTGTCGACGTTCGCCGGCTGTTTTTGAATGCTCGGGTTTCCTTGCCCACTGATTCGCTTTTTCTCCGTAGCCATGTGCTTGAGTTTGCTGTAGTCTTGGCGTACCAAATTGGTTTCGCTGTTGATATTGGCGTCTTCTTTCGACGTCCGCCGTTCTTCTACTTTCAAACTGGATTGCTAGCTCAAATAATTTTTCCAGTGTAGTCGGATTTCTCAATTCAATAAAGTCTTGCACTTGGGGTAGTAACCTCGGCAAAATCACTTGAATTATTTCAGGATCCGGACGGTTTCCATACAAGAGCTTGAAAACGTGAATTTTTCTTAAAATAAAACTCGAGATGTTTTCCATTCTTTGTTGATATATACTGAAAAGTTCTGTTTCTAATTTCGCACGATCCCTTACAACAGGGAAGGCTTTTAGTAGGGCAGTCTTGAAATTTTCGTAGGTATAGGTGGGACTTCCTGCTTGACCCAAGAGACTTCTGCCGATACATTTGAACCAGTTAAGCGCTTGGCCCCTCAAAGCGCTGGTAGCTAAGGTAACTTTTTGAAACTCGTGCACGGGGTAGAGCATGAAGTGGTCATCCAATTTTTCCAAAAAACTGGTTACCTGTGAGTTTCCATTAAACGTTGCTTCTGGTTTCATCGAAGCGCGCATGGTCTGGACAATATACCCAAATCCTTCCAGGGCGGCAGCTGGCATTTCTGGATTCTGAGCTGTTTCTGCAGGCAGCACAGGTTCTTCTTGAAACTCGGCCATGGTTATTCTTCGTCGGGCGCCACTATCAGGTTCAATGTTTCTTCTAACCTTCTTCGGAAACATACAATGACCTGACTAGAACAGAGAGCTTACTAAAGCTATGTTCACTAATTGTAGTAAGTAGACAGGATACAGACGAAGGGTATACAAAACCCTTTATTTTTTTCTTTATATACAATGACTTCCGTACTTCGGAATACAATGACCCTCCACTCGGGGTCTAACTTAAAAGATATCAAAATAAAACTAAACTCTAATTTAACTTTAGAATAAGATTGGCCTTATAATAACAGGAAGCGTATGTAGCACAGAGACTGTGAACACTACAATACGTTTAATTTATCAAGAGGATTAAAACCTCTGGCCTGGAAGGCAAAGTAGCAACTGCGTAACTTCTAAGGTAAGCGGCCTGCTTCGAACTCACGGCTTCCTCTCTTCTGCTTGGCAAAAAGGCCACACTTAAATACTTGGCGTTCGCCAGACAACTTTGCATAAACTCCTTCACGCTTATAATTCTGGCCGGAAGTAGAAAATAAGAAGTGATAGTAAAGATTTAAAATAAAATAAACGTTAGTAAAACTTAAGATCCTTACAAACGATTTCAAATCGAGCAATGTATGGAGAAAAAAAGACTTTTTTATCTCCATTTCGCGAGACTGTGTATCGGAAATTCTAAATATATGCTCATTTTAAAATTAGTTTGCGATATTGCCGTTGAATTTAGTTTTATGGTTTAAGTCCAAAGAACGTGATAATTAATAATTAAATGTAACGCAAAACGGTTAGTAAAAGTCCCTTTGGGCGTAATGTAAAATCCGAACTCTTTCACATTTTTTTTTATTTGTTTATTAGTCCAAAGGGGCTTTGACCCCTGAAGGATTATTGTTTTCGTTTTGGGATTTTGCGTTGGTTCACTATAAATGTCCGTTTTACTTTTCAAACTGTTAGAGTCCTGCATTATATTTGAAGAAATTAAGTAATGAAAAATCTACATAAATGTATGTATATTTCTTGCACTGTGAAAACACAAGGGTACCTAGAGGCATCCAATTTTGAATAAAGTACGTTTCCACCCGAACATGGGCATGTAGAAGCCTGAATTTGGAATTTGTTTTATGATCGATTTCATATTTTGTAAAACTTTAACGAATTTTTGATTTAACGAACTCAAGCTTTTCAAAGCGAGTCATGGCAACGTGGTACAGAAAAAACATTTTTATCTCCAGCGCGCGAGACTGTGTATCGGAAATTCTAAAGGTAGGCTCAATTTAAAAGTATTTTGCGATATTGCTCTTGAACTAAATTTTAAAGTGCGAAGAACGTAATATTTAATAAATAAAGTTAACAAACAAAATGTAAAAAGAAAGCCCCTTCGGACGTAATTTAAAATCTGAAACCTTTCAGATTTTTTTAATAGTAATTTCATATTAATTTTTTTATAATTAATTTGTTCATATCACTCACTGTTAAGCGCTTCCTCGCCTTTGGATTGTTAGCGGATTTGTGCTAAGTTATTTGAGTTAGCGGTTCATTTTCCTGATTATCATGGCAAAAAATCAGTCGCCAACACGTTGGTTACCCTATTGCAGTGGTTTGAGGCTAATCACAAAGTACAAAGTTTAATTTTAATTTTTACATATTGCCCGAAGGGTAAATAACATACAGTCTCGTAATTCGGAACAGGGGACAGGAGACGGGAAAATACTACATGTTTTATAAGTTCTGTAAACGAAGCAAGAAATTTTTAAATATAGTCAGCAGAACATGAACCATGAACATCGGTAGTTGGGTTCGAGGCTCGAATCGAGCGAACACCAAGCACCGAAGGGAGTTGTATGTTAGACGCCTACTGTGTTGGTGCGAGATTTCTGTAACTATTCAAGAAAGATGAACTTTGCAAAGTTCAGACTTTATTTTTCATCGACGAATTCTTCGTTTTTCTACTTATTTAACGAAGATTTTTACTTTTACTTTTTATTTTTAATATTTCGTATCGTGTGTTTTAAAATCAAAGTTCGTGGCAACACCAAGTGCTTACTCTCACTCATTAGCCCTAGTGACCTCATTTTCGCCTTTTACAATTTCTATTCATTTAATGATTATATCGCAAGTTTAGAAGATTTTCAAGTGTTTCAAAAGACATGGGACTCTTAAATTCACAGATAGATGTTGCTTTTACTATGTTCGAACTTTATTTATTTCCAAAAACTAGAAAAAACTTCATTTTTCGAACTCTGACTCCTCGACCCATCTAAATGCCGGACGCTGATCACGTGTTTCTGCTCTTCTTGATTCACCCGGAAGCTTAGACTTTGATTTCGCTTCTCGCCACCATTTGTATAATCACCCATGCTATGCCATGATATGCAATTTAGCAGAACTTATTTTATTATGAGTTCTCTCATTTATTGATCTCGCCTTCGGGCGCGGTGTATTTTTAAATACACCTCTTAAATTTTTAACTTTATGGCCTATGGTAAAATGATAATATACTGGTAAGAGCTCCTAGTAGCTAAAGTCAGCAGTAAAGATATCATCCAAGATCCAAAGAGATTTCTGTACTCTGCTAGGTAGAGTGGTTTTTATGATACACGAGCGTAGTTTCTCGGCGGAAGCCGAAGATTTCCCGACTCTGTCCCGTGATGTTTTTGGAACTTCGGCCTCAGCCTTGATGGATAACTCAGATTTGAATCGGTAATTAGCGCCCGTCACTTCTAACGGACGGACATGGACGTTCTCTGGGTAACGAACATTCAACTCAAGATTTGTGAACTTGGATTTGTGCGTGTGAAGAAGACTTTCATTTATTGAGGATGAAACGTGTTGCACGCACCAAGAATAACTGCGGGACAATGGGTTATTGGCATTTCTACTGATGATTATATGTCTGCAGTCCGAATGCTAACCAAGCAGATTGAGGTTTCAGAAGGTAAGTGAAAATTCTACCTGGCATTCTTCAAATTTTGTTAAAGGTAATGACAAATGTAATGATGGTACCGCCAACGTAGGCCCTGAGCCAAATTCCATTGTTTTAGGTAACAGTGATTCTAAAAGTAAAAGAAATGGTTGTACTAGTAAATCTGAAATATGTCTCAATGATAAAAAAAAAAAAAATAAATAAATAAAAAAAAAAAAAAAACACCTAATAAAATTGCTTGGGCATTTAAAGTCTAGAAGTAACCTTGATTTATCGAATAGATGTGATGTTGTCAACAATGTTATTAGTTCTCTTATTCTTGTAAATAATCGGCCCAACAGCGGCCGAGCGGTAAAGTCGCTGAACACTGGTAGTTCGGTCCGAGGTTCGAATCCCGCGAACGGGCTGGCTGCATGGGTGTTTTCGTGGTTTTCCCCATGTGTAACGTGTATACGAGCCAGTTTCCCTTAGAAAGTCCTCCACGAAGGCATCCCTCCCCTTAGGCAGATAGCCCTTGAGGCTTTGCTGTAATTAAATAACCTAACCTAACCTAACCTTGGAAATAAACCTGTGCCTAGTAATAGTGATCTAAGTTTAAACGTTAATAATTCTACTGATAACAATGTTGTTCATAACTGTAATACTGATGAGGATTCAAATGATAATGTTAACGGTAATGTGCAGCAGAAGGCTGCCGCAACCGTTCAAACCGCTATCCGCAATTATGATTAGGCCAGCCGGAAATGTAAAATTTACTTATTCTCTTAAAGATCTTGTGGCTAAATAACTAGACGCTGAATTTTTATGCCAATGCTAGCTCGCTGGGACCATGATCATAAAAGCGTTAGTAGGTAGTTTTTGGAAAATTTAATAGATCGCTTTGTTACCGTAGCTACGCAAGAAAGATCAGTAAAAACCTTATGAAGAGATTTGTTCTCAAATACCGACACGGTTGAAATGAAGTGCAGGTGAATTGTAAACACCATACAGTTTGCTATGAACTTCAGCTGCTTTCGGGTATTCCGTTTGAAGACATAATAGAAAATTTAGTGAGGATCTTGGTTCAGGAAGCCGTCTTGACTTCCGTTTGCCAAATATAATTTAGTGAAATGAAAACTTCCACACGTATAGTATTATATCCAGCTATTTTATGCAACTTTAAAAATTTTCTTCCTTACTGTTTCTTTTCCCAAGTTTTTCTACGAACCAAATATATCCCTATAATTTTATTATTAAAAAACGAGTTATTACTTTATTACTGTAATATAAGACTGTTGTTTGTTTGCTTGGCGAGATTTTCGTTATGAAAATAAATCCTTTTCTATAAAAATAGGACATTGTACTCTTGCATATAAATGAAGGATGATGAGTTAACGTGGTTTCCCTTTCCATGCAAGATTAAAGTTAATCTTTGGATTATGGTAACTTGGCGAAAATTTGGCGACCAACCCCGCTACAGCGACCTGCTAGTTTTTGTTTGGACGCCCATTTGTTTTCACGAAGTAAAGGTTTTTTTTTTTTTTTTACTGAACACTTTTTTTCCAACAATCTGCTAGCCGAATTTCGCTTATGCTAGAACTTTTATGGAACAAAAGGGCATAATCATGACGAAGATTAGCCCACCAGCGGCCGAGCGGTAAAGTCGCTGAACACTGGTAGTTTGGTCCGAGGTTCGAAACCCGCGAACGGGCTGGCTGCATGGGTGTTTTCGTGGTTTTCCCCATGTGTAACGTGTATACGTGCCAGTTTCCCTTAGAAAGTCCTCCACGAAGGCAACCCTCCCCTTAGGCAGACAGCCCCAATGTGCTTTGCCATAATTAAATACACCACACACCATGACGAAGATTAGGTGCGAAATTGGGAGAAAGTGCACTGCTTGCCGCGCTTTTAACAATTGCACATACACGTCGACTTATTTTCACTTAAAAAAAAATCCCAGAATTGTACAAAAATGGCATTGCGCACACTCTTGACTTTATCCATGTACACTGCTAAAGTCCTAGCTAGTAACCTTTATCGCCTTACCAAAATGTCGCCAAACTACCTGTTACCATATTCCAAAGATTAGCCAGTACTTCAAAAATATATAAAGTATTTATGGAGGAGGATGGTTCGGTAAAAGATCGAAACTAGTCCTGTGAAAATTTGAAAAATTAATGCTGATTTTTGTTGTCTGACTTCAAAATCAATACTTGTTTGGTGTGTTGTTGTATCTCAATTATAATTTATTTACGAAAACAACCCGGGTTAAAAATTATAAAAACTGTAAATAATCTAATTGGATATGAATGGTTTAATCCTAGTATCCGGTGCACACGGGATTTGGCTACTTTCGGCGACTTTGATGATGAGCAGTAAAAACTGGGCATATACGATGAGTAGTAAACGGGTCATTCGAAGAATATATATAGTTATACATAGTATATACTATGTATACACAATGTATATACACTATAGTGTATATATAGACATTCTTTGGATCATGTTTGCTGTTGGCGATAATTTTCAAAACCGCGCCAAGGCTGCACCGTATACTAGGATTTTACCGATATGGTTATTTTGGAGTAGATTATGTAGTAAATTTCTAAAATTGCAACTAAGTTGACTCGTATATTTGTGATTATTTATGTAATTTAGTTAGAAAAATTGTATAATAAGCAATAATGGGTTTTGTAATTGTGAATTTTTGCTATAAGTCATGTAAAATTGGTTAACTTCAATTAATAAGTAATTCAGTGTTTTAGAAAGGTGGAAAATTTCGACTCACAAAATATTTAGTTATAATACTCGAGATTATACTCGAGTTATAATCTCGACTCACAAAATATGTAGTCACAAAATATTTAGTACAAAATATGAAATTGTTTAGGAAACTGTTATCCCAACTGATTTTATGAGCTTTTGAAACAGAATAACTGGAAAAGGCTTTAAAATAATCTTCTTTCTCTCAGATGGTACATCAATATTGCGAAAATGGTCAACAAAAAGCGTGTCAAAGAAAATTATAGAAATAGGCAGGACTTTTATCGAGAGGAAAGAGGGAAAATGTCATAATGATTGGATTTCTGTACTATTTGTTAAATAGTGTAGGAAATATCAGAACTTCTACGATAGGAAGATCTTTGTGTGCTTTTTTGTCATGCCGTAAGTCTGTTAAGTGTGTTTTAAGAAAATATCAACAAACCGTTGCTAAATGCAATCCGTCTTCTGTGGTGAGTGTTGAGTAACTGAAAAATAAGAAATACTGTTGTACAAATTATAAACGGAATTTGCATATTTTCACACAAATTTATAAACAGTAATATCTATGTTAAATAACATGCTCTAAAAGATACTCCTAAAAACTACTGCCAGATAACTTTTGCTTATTTTAATAAGAATTGTTGATAGTTGTATGTGTGCGTATACAAGAACTTCGAATTTTATATTCGCATATTTTGTCTTTTAATTATCAGAGGCTTTCATTGACATCTGAGCGGGTAAAATCCTAGTATACGGTGCAGCTTTTGCGCGACTTTGAAAATTATCGCCAACACCAAAAATGATCCAAAGAACGTCTATATATATATATATATACTATACACACATAGTATATGTATATACACACATAGTATATACTGTGTTTAACTATACATTTTCTTTTAATGACCCGTTAACTACTCATCGTATATGTCCCGTTTTTACTGCTCATCATAAAGTCGCCAAAAGTAGCCAAATCCCGTGTGCACCGGATACTAGGATTAAACCTCTGAGCGCATACTTTTGAAATCGGAAAATGATTGTCCCATGCGATGGTAGTAGATGGAACTTTATGTTCTCGTTTTACAGTAAAATTTCAGGACATTACAAGCGTGAACGTTTTCAGTTAAAGCTTGAAGAATAAAGTCCGTTTTTATTATTTTACTTAGGATAGTTTGAAAATCATCATCGCAGTGGTCTTAATTTGCCGATATACTGGAATAATAATCATTTAATATTAGGTTGAAAAAATTCTTTAAGCTCTCACAGTTTGCATTACATCCAATACAGATTGCTGTTACAGATAATGACTCTTTGATTTTCTGTTACTTAGAAATATATGCTTCTGTTCTACGTACGTAACAAGCCCACTAGCGGGCGAGCGGTAAAGTCGTCGAACACTGGTAGTTCGGTTCGAGGTTCGAATCCTGCGAACGGGCTGGCTGCATAGTCCTTTTCGTGTTTTTGTCCATGTGTTACGTGTATACCAGCCAGTTTCTCTTAGTGGTGGTGGTGGTATATTTATGATGCAAAGCTCTATAGGCCATATGCGCCAAACGCAGGATTCGTTTTTCAACATATAACCTAAAGTATAGATTTTATATAAAGAACAAAGTCTAAAGACAACAGCACACTTTTAAAATAGAGGCAAGTAAAAAGATAATGAAATGGTGGGATGAAAATGCTGATTATGATTCAGATAATGAGATATAGCTATAAAATCCTAAAACATCTGATTCATTAAAATTCTAACATAAAATCTCAAGACAAAAATCAAATTAAATAATAGAAACCTGTTTCTTTCAGGTAGTGAAACAAATTGGTATTGACCTCTCTTCCGATTAAACGGTCGAGAGGCAGGTCGCATCTATTAAAATACTTCTCACGAAGACTATTAAAATATGGACATTCAATTAAAATGTGATGCACTGAAAAACAAACATCACAATTTGCACAAGCAGGCTCGTTCTCACCTTTCAGAAGGTAGTTATGAGTTACTCTAGTGTGACTAATTCTAAGGCGAGTCAAAAGAACTTCCTACCTGCGATTTCTAGTAGTATCCCAATGCTCTTTTTTAGGCTTCACCCTTCTCAACTTGTTATGAAGTTGAATGTCCCAAAGTTGCTGCCATTTCTTTCTGATCTTCTCTTTGAGGGCACAACGGATATCTCTAAAAGAGCCAGTTTCTCTTAGAAAGCCCTCGACGAAGGCATCCCTCCTCTTAGGCAGATAGCCCTAGTGTGCTTTGTCGTAATCTCAATAAATCAAAGCAAACCATCTATGTCTGTATCCAATACGCTATGCTGTTTTCTCTTAAAGACACCGTTGTGACATCCCGTTGTTGATGTCTCGCTGGTTCATGGAAACTTGACATTTTACAAATAATCTCATATGCAATACATGCAACAATAATTTTAGTAATTTAGACGTTATTATGTATTTTTCATTTCGGCGAAAATTTCCAAACAAATCTATGCTTTATCATGAAAAATAGCTTTTACTTCGCATATAATAAATATGTTACTCCAAATTGTAATTGGAATTGAACGAGTAATGTTTTGAATCGCTTTGCAGCTCTTGCTATATAAGGCTTTTGTTAGATTGTCGGACTCGTTGAATGCTATTGAAAACACCATTCCCTGGAATATTTCTTCCAAGTTAAATTTTATCACACCAAATTATTTAAGAGCTTTGATTACATTACTCGAGGGTTTCACGTGCTATTAAAGGGAAAATTTTGTTTGCTTGACAATTTAAAACTAACGAATGGATATTTCAGTTTTTAGTGAAATTCAAAGAAATGTTTTAAAATTAATAATCTGTCTAACTTATATCCATTTTGGATTTCCTATATTACATTAATTACTTTCCAAAATTAATTGCGTAGAACCTAGGTTTGATTTGCTTTTACCCGCTATAAATGGGAAGCATTCTTTAAGTCTTAGAGTAGAACAAAATAATGTCTAAAATTATTTTTTTTTGCATTAAATAATGGTTTCTAATTAATTTTTAATGTTTTTACATAAATTAAATAGTTAGTGAACTGCAAAAATGTTGCTTCAGTTTACGAAAATGCAAAATATCATTGTGGGTAGATCTGGGAAATTGATTCATTGGAAGACACTTGGGTGTTCAGCGTTTCTGTAAATGTTGGCCTCCGGCAGAGAAAAACATAGGGTGAGAGGCTTCGAATCTCCTTCCCGTTTTTAGATGCCGACCAGCCACCGAGTAGTAAAGTCGCTGAACACTGGTAGTTCGGTCCGAAGTTCGAATCCCGCGAACGAGCAGGCTGCACGGTCGTTTTCGTGGTTTTCCCGTGTGTAACGAGCCAGTTTCCTTTATAAGGTCCTCCACGATGGCATATAGCTTAGGCAGATAGCTCTTGAGGCTTTGCCGTAATCACATAAACCAAACCAAATTTCCCCGTTTTAGCAAGAATCATGCAGGTTGACCAGCTGACGGAGAGTAAAATCAGGGAAAATTACTGGTTACATATGGGAACAAACTTCGGAGAACAGGTGGCGTTTCTCTCGGTTTTCTCCGCGGCTTTCATTAGTACGAGCTGTGTTCCTTAGAAAGGCCTCCAGGAAGGCATACCTCCTTTTACATTAATGAAACTTGCTGTAACATAAACCAAATAGTATGGAACTGTGAAAATACTGCTTTAGTTTACGGGGAATACAAAAACTCATTAGCGGCGGATTTGGGAAATGGGTTCATTTCGAGACCTCAAAGCCCACATCGTAGAATGTCAAATTATCCTGAAAATCGTAACGTTGCGCGCGAAAACAATCTTGCAAAAGGAACACTTTCACTCAGCGATCCTCCTCGTAAAAGTGGAAAACAGCGCTGTTACTTGAATAGAAGTCAAAGACGTCTTATAGGCAGAACTCTAATTTTCAAATAATGAAAAGATCTTATGAAACTAGTATTAAAAAATGCAATTGTGGCTATAGAACTTCTATTGTAAATAAATTCAAAGCGATGTTAATTAATATAGATAGGGTATTATGAAATTCTCTCTGATGATAACATTTACTTTGACCTATATTCCTTTTATGTTTTCGTTAACCACTTCTTCAATTTGCATTTCTTTTCTCTGTAGTTACGTTACATACAATGCGTTTTACACAACCGTATTCATAGAAATAGGATAGATAACATCACTTCAGCCTAAAAATCTTCAGTTTTGTTTGCGTGATGTTGAACTTTGAAGTTAGTGTTCATTTATAATTTTTCGTAGATCTTTTTATCCTTGAATTATCTAATAACTGTATAAATTAGCTTAAATATTAACGCTAAACATTATATTTATAAACCGAAAGCACTGGCAATAAGAGACATATTAAATGTTCTCTGTTTCCATGTTTCTTATAATGCTAGCTTACTTTGAATTCGCTACTGACTGGAAAAAGGACGGTGAATATATAAACCGAGACTAAGGTATGAAAACCGTCATAATTGTAAACGGAGAGGTTTTCGGAACATAAGATTTTATTTATATTTCGATTTATATAACGACACGCATGAAAACTTCACCGTAACAGTATAAACAATAAATTGCTTATTCGAAGAAAATTTTTCTTCCTTTAAATTTCACTTGCTTGGAAGCTGAAAAAAATAATTTTATGTGTAAATGATTACTGCACACGTTACGGGCAAAGCGGAACATGCTAGTGTACAAAAACAATTACTATTTGACTTGTAACGGCAAATGTAAATAATTAATTTAAAAGTTACTCACAAATATTTTAAGAAATATAAATGTTCACTTTGCGTGTTACTGTATTAGCCTTTTGTGGTAATAGTTCTCTCGCATTGGATTTCACTTTAGAATCCAAAGTTTTGTTTCTAAGAGAAAATTAGTTTTACCGCTAGAGATGAAAAATAAAGGACTTGGTGTTGATATGGTATTATTATTATTATTATTTATTAGCTTGATAAAATACCGTTATTGTAGTGAGTTTTTAGCTGTATCATGTTACATTCTCTCAGCAGCCCACCAGCGGCCGAGCGGTAAAGACGCTGAACACTGGTAGTTCGGTCTGAGGTTCGAATCCCGCGAACGGGCTGGCTGCATGGGCGTTTTCGTGGTTTTCCCCATGTGTAACGTGTATACGAGCCAGTTTCCCTTAGAAAGTCCTCCACGAAAGGCACCCCTCCCTTTAGGCAGATAGCCCTCGTGTGCTTTGCCATAATTAAATACACCAACACCAACACCATTCTCTCAGCTAAGACACAACATAGTACCAGCAAACATTACATACAAGAGTATTGGCGAATTTCCACCGCTAACACTTTCAAAATAATATATTTAACTTGAGATATGAGGTATAATTTCCTTTGTTAGCCCAAAGGGACGGTAGCCCAGAAGGGCAATTAGTCTCAAAACGTCATTTTGTGGCGTTTCACTCTAAACAGAGAATAACTGTTTAAACTGTTGCCTCCAGATGTTATCGCCCTGTATTATGTTAAGAAAAAATAAATAAGGAAGAGCCATCAATTTTGAATAACTAGTCTTCCGCCCGAACATGGACACTTGGAAGGCCGAATTTTGAATTTGTTTTATTATCTATTTCATATTTTGTAAAACTTTAATGAACTTTTGATTAACGAACTCAACGATTTCAAAGCGAGCAATGTACGGAAAAAAACATGTTTACCTCCAGCGCGTGGGACTGTATCGGAAATTCCAAAGATATGCTGTTTTAAAATATTTTGTGAAATGGCTGTTGAATTAAATTTTATATGCTTTAATTGCGAAGAACATATTTTAATAAATAAAGGTAACTCACAAAACGTTAAAAATAGTCTCTTTGGGCGTAATATAAAATCTGAAAGGTTTTGGAATTTTGTTTTTATATTTTACTAAATATTGTTTTTTTATGTTGCATTTTTTATGTTAAATATTGTTTATTACCTTTTTATTGTATTTTTAACTAGAACAAGCTAGTAAAAAATCAAAATCTAAAAATTTTTTAAAACGTGCTTATGAAAATGGCCAGGGCGTTAGTTTCTGTTAGTAGGTATCACGTCTTGAGATTGTCAGCTTCTTTAGATGACTTTTTTCATTTACTTTGTTAAATTTTGGTAAAAATAACTCAATCCGTATTAATAGCAAGCTTTAAATTTTACCGAGTATTGAATATGGGTATATAATTCATGAAAAAATACCGAGTTCACGTTTCCAAGTCTAAAACAGTGAAATATAAAGCGTTATTTAATGTTAAATTTGAGGAAAAGAAATGATTTTTCTGATTTGCTTCAGAAAAAAATTCACATCTGAACAACATCTAAACTGGCCTGAGTTATATTATCCGACTGCCCACCAGCGGCCGAGCGGTAAAGTCGCTGAACACTGGTAGTTCGGTCCGAGGTTCGAATCCCGCGAACGGGCTGGCTGCGTGGGTGTTTTCGTGGTTTTTCGCATATGTAACGTGTATACGAGCCAGTTTCCCTTAGAAAGTCGTCCACGAAGGCATCCCTCCCTTTAGGAAGATAGCCCTAGTGTGCTTTGCCATAATTGAATAATCCATCCAATCCATCAATTGTCGAGAGTAAAGCCACTGAATACTGCTAGTTAGGTCCGAGGTTCGAATCCCGCGTACAGCGCATGGTCTTCCAGGAAAGCATCCTTCCTCTTAGGCAGATAGCCGTCGAGTACTTTACCGTTATTATTCGATAAACCCAACCGACTCTTGAGCCTTTTCCTACTTGACATTCACAGATTGGAGGCACAGTTAGAGGTTTCCAATGTGACATCGATTTATAATCTGCATTCTAGTATTTCATGCAAATCTTTTAAGATTGAGTAAGAATGATGAGCATCTGCTTTTGCATATTATTTAGGGTTATATTTTTGTATTCAAATATTGTGCAGCTAATTCTTACGCAATAAACTGTTTCCTCGATCGTGACGTTGTTTGCCTTGATTGTAAATAAGTAAACAGAGCAATTTGGATCTAACCTTACGAGAGTGTCAACAAAATGTGTATACCTGGGATTCGGCAAACCTTCACATCGGTGGTTACGACAAGGTACACATATTCAAATCCCAAGGGCTTAGTAATCCAGAAATGCTGCAGTTAAGAAATGGGACACCAGAGCCATAGAATACAAGACACAAAATTAGTATGTTAAAAATTTAGAATTTTATTTTCGTTTATAATAACAAGAGATTTTCGAGTCATTTTTCTCATTTGCCGATTTGCCACATGTCGTGTCGGTACTTTCTCGAAAATGAGTGTAACCATAAAACGGTACTGTTCTGTTATCCGGATCAGATTCAGAAATGTATGCATGTATGTCAGTGTGTGTGTAAATACGTACATATACAGAGGTTGGACAAAAATATGGAAACACCTTTGAAAAAACACGTTTATTTGCTTAATATGGTGTAGGAAACCCGTTGGCATCCAAAACATCTTGCAATCTTCTCGGAATGGATAAATACAGTTCCTATATGTTTGCCAAGGGAATATTATACCATTCTTCCTGCAAAACGGTGTCAAGTTCAGATAACGATGTTGGCGGTGGATAACGAGAACGTACTTTCCGTTCCAATGTAGACCACAAAGGTTCGATAATATTCAAGTCTGATGACTGTGGTGGCCAGGGGAGATGGGACAACTGATCCTCGTGCTCAGAAAACCAGTCCTGGACAATGTGAGCTGTGTGAACAGGGGCTTTGTCGTCTTAGAAGACACCATCACCATCGGGGAACAAAGTTTGTACCATTTGATGAACTTGATCGGCCAAAATGTTCACATAAGTCTTGGCAGTCATGTGCCCTGACACAGTTATCATGGGGTTAGCAGAGAACCACGATATGGCTGGTTAAACCATAACAGAACCTCCGCCATGTTTCACTCTTGGCAACAAGCAGTCTGTATTATAGGCTTGAGATGGCGTTCTCCAGACGTAAACTCGGCCAGAAGTGGGAAACAATGTGAAAGAAGACTCGTCAGACCATATTACTCGCTTCCACTGCTCTATAGTCCAGGCCTTTATGACTTCAACACCACCTTTTCCTGTTACGGGCATTAGCATCACTGATGAGTGGCTTCTCGATTGCAGCACGGCCAGGAATTCCCTGTTTATGAAGCTCCCTTCTAATTGTTTTGGTACTCACAGGGTTCGGTAACACAACATTCATTTCAGTAGTAACTTTTCCAGCTGTGGTCTTCTTATTTTTCGTCACAATTCCCCTTAATGGTCGTCTGTCACGATCACTCAAGACACACATTCGTCCGCGCTGTGATTTAGCAGATGACGTTTTTCCGCTTTTCAAATATGCGGAATAAATCTTCGATACAGTACCTCTTGAAACACTAAACACCTCGGCTACCTTGCTTACGGAAGCACCTACCATACGTGCTCCAACAATTTGCCCACATTCGAAGTCTGTTAACTCTGACATAATGCAATGACAACCTCACATAACAGTACTCCGACGACAACTGAACCTGTTTAGCACATTTACGAAGTTGTATAGGTGACGTCAGTAGTTAAAAACGCCAGCGCCACCTACATATTTTATTAAAATTAATCTTTCTTTTCAAACATGCATTTTACAAGGTGTTTCCATATTTTTGTCCATCCACTGTATGTGCTATATGTGTACACAAACATACATTCGTGCTTCCATATATACACGAACACGTACATCCATTTATACATGCATTCATGAACACATGCATAAATTCATACATTTCTGAATCCAGTCATGATAACAGAAGAGTACTCATAAAACTTCGAGATTATGTTAACGATGGAAGCGAAAGAGAAGACTCATGTTTTCAACTAAGACGTATTAATAGATGGCGACGCTGTTAACTTCTCAATTATAACTCTTTTTTCATTTGTTAATACTCATCACTGCATCTCCATCAATAACTAAATAAATACTTAGTCACCTAAATGTGTGTCGTCAGCGTAGAAATCCCGTAGACGCCGAGTTTACATATATTTAATTTCCCTAGGGAGTCCATGTCAAGTACGAATGGGTGCCCACTGTTATAAAATGATGTAAATCGAACCCAACACACGATTATCATTTATGATATATATACCGTGCCTTGCAGGTTTTGTTCGTTTGTATGGCCTAGATGAATTGCGCGAATATCGACAAAAATAATTACAAAACAGGACACTTTACACCAGCTAAAGTGTAATATTTTTAGCCCAAGATTGCTTGATTTAAAATTTTAAGAAACAAACTCTCGGCGATATTTACCTGCTGCCCAACCGGGCAGTGGTTAGCGAAGGTCCGAATCCCGGAAAAGGCAAGGATGTTTGTAAATATATAGTATCTGTGCGGCATGGGGGCACTTTAAATATTCGCAGAGCCAAATGTCTTCTCGAGAGGTTGGGGGCAGGGGAAGAGGCGTGGAATATCCTCGGACGCGTCCCCACTGGGTGCTGTCCATTAAAATTGGGGGCGGAACTGAGCAAAGTCGTACTGTCACCTGAAGGGTGTTCGAGGCTGTTGCCAACGACAATCACAATCTTGCACTCCTTGCCACGATGAATTTCGTGTGCTTATTCTGATACTACTGTCAGAGACGTGATATAATTCATAACCTATTTACCATTAAATGTTTGTATTATTACCATAAATTATTTACATTTACATATACACAATAAGCCCTAATGTTGTATTTAATTTAAAATCCCTTAACAACTTTCATTTTGATCCTTGTTAGATGGACTGCGAGTCGCCCGATGGCGAAGTGGCTAACTCGTCGCGCAGCTGTACTACAGGTCCGGGGTTCGACCCCGCTCTGAGCAATTTTGATCCGGCCTTTCATCTCTTGAGTGGGTCCATAAAATGAGTTCCAAGTTCGCTAGGGGACTAAACATTCGAGGCCCTACGACCAGCTGACCACTTGCCCAGGGCATATGCTGATGCCGTCTGGGGCCCAAAGTCAAGAAACCAGATTTCGGGGCACTGCAGGCCGTCGCCCACTAGGACTGTTGCGTCAATGAGTTTAATTTAGAAGGACTCAGAATCTGATGTATGTAAAAAATAATGCCCAAAGAAACAATTCAACTTACTAAATAAATTACAACAAAAAGATTCCAACTGCTCCGGGGAGGATATCACAAAAGATTTTTTGTAGCCTAATTGTTATCCACAACATTTTAATTCGGGCGCCAGTGTTAGTCAATAGGTTTGTTTGCTGTTTTAAAACGTAGTTCCAACTTCTCCAGGGAGGACAAAACAGAACCTTTTCCGCCTAATTATTATCCACAACCTTTTAGTTCGAGCGCAACTTTTAGAGTCAATAGGTTTATGTTGTTTTTATATGTAATTCCAACTGCTCCAGGGAGCACATCACAGAAGCATTTCCGTCGAAGGTAGTAGCCTAATTGTTATCCACAACCTTTTAGTTCGGGCGCCAGTGTTAGAGTCAATAGGTTTCTTTGCTGTGCTGAAATGTAGTTCCAACTGCTCCAGGGAGGACATGTCAGAACCTTTTCCGCCTACTTATTATCCACAACCTTTTAGTTCGGGCGCCAGTGTTAGAGTCAACAGGTACTTGCTGTTCTGATATATGAAATGTAGTTCCAACTGCTCCACAGAGGACATCACAAACCTTTCGAAGGTGCTAGCCCAATTACTATACAAACCCTTTTAGTTCGGGCGACAGTCTTAGATTCAACAGGGATTTTTGCTGTTCTTATATGTAATTCCAACTGCTATAGGGAGGACAATCACAGAACCTTTTCCGTCGAAGGTAATAGGCTAATTGTTATCCACAACCTTTCATTTCGGGCGCAATTGTTAGAATCAATAGGTTTGTTTGCTGGTCTGAAATATAGTTCCAACTGCACCAGGGAGGAAATCACAGAACCTTTTCCGTCGAAGGTAATAGCCTAATTGTTATTCACAAACTTCTAGTTCGGACGCCACTGTTAGATTCAATAGGTTTGTTTGCTGTTCTGAAATGTAGTTCCAACTGCTCCAGGGAGGACATTTCAGAACCTCTTCCGCCTAATTATTATCCACAACCTTTTAGTTCGAGCGCCACTTTTAGAGTTAATAGGTTTTTCCTGTTCTGATATATGAAATTTAGTTCCAACTGCTCCACAGAGTACATCACAAACCTTTCGAAGGTGCTAGCCCAATTATTATACAAACCCTTTTAGTTCGGGCGCCAGTGCTAGAGTCAATATGTTTCTGCTGTTCTGAAATGTAGTTCCCACTGCTCCAGGGAGGAAGTATATCACAGCAGCTTTTCTGTCGAAGTTAGTGGCCTAACCGTTATCCACAACCTTTTATTTCGGGCGCCAGTGTTAGAGTCAATAGGTTTTTTGCTGTTTCGAAATGTAATTCCAAATGCTCCAGGGAGCACATCACAGAAGTATTTCCGTCGAAGGTAGTAGCCTAATTGTTATCCACAACCTTTTACACTCATGTCCATAAATTAAGGATAATTCGGAGTCACGCTGAAATCGAACTCTAAAATAAATATATCACCTGTAAAATCACTACACACATCTTCAAGAATCATATGCAAATTTCAGGAAGTAACCAGATGACACCGATGGTACGTCACAATGACGAGAGTGTAAGAGAGTGATATATAAGGAATACAGGCAAAGAAGTAAAATTGTTCGCAGGCGCTTTATAAGCATTTTTGTGCAATAACCGAATAGTTATGACACAAAGGACGCATTTGGATGATTTTTTACGTGGTAGAATTATCGGCCGTCTGGAATGTGGGCATACCCAACTGGAAGTATCAGACGAACTTGGAATTGCCCAGAGTGTCATCTCCAGGCTTTGGCAACGATTCCAAGATTATGGTAATGTGAGTAGAAATTACAGCACAGGTCGCCCCAGTGTTACAACGCCGAATGAGGACCGGTATTTGGCAGTTACTGCCAAAAGAAACAGAGGGAGCACAGCCTCAGACCTGTCTCGTCAGCTCTCTTCAGCCACTGGTACGACAATTTCAAGGCAGACCGTGTACAGACGCTTAGGACAGATTGGTCTATATGCTCGTATACCTGTCAGATGCGTTCCACTTACTGCAACTCAATGTCGCCTCGGTTAGCCTGGAGTAGAGAGCATGCATTGTGGACACCGCAACAGTGGGCTTGTGTGATGTTTTCCGACGAGTCCAGGTTTAGCTGGCAGTCTGATTCTCGCCGAACGTTCATAAGGAGAGCTCCAGGTACCCGTTACTATCAAGAAAACATCATTGAACAACACCGTTACGGTGGTGCAGGAGTGCTCGTTTGGGGTGGAATTATTCTGGGTTCCAGAACTGACCTGCATGTTCAAATTGGAACCATGACAAGCCAAATCTATCGGGACGCCATTCTGGAACAACACGTACGTTTGTTTCGGCGCGCTATGGGCGCACAATTTGTGTTTATGGATGACAACGCCCCTCCTCACCGCGCAAACATCGTAAGCGAATGCCTTCAATCGGAGGACATCACCCGTATGGACTGGCTAGCATTCTCACCGGACTTGAATCCAGTTGAGCACGTGTGGGATATACTTGTCGAACGAGTTGCAGCCCGTCAACCTCCTCCTACATGTCTACCGGAACTTCGGAGAGCATTGCTTTTTGAGTGGTGTAATATCCCCCAAGATCAGATCGATAATTTGATACTAAGCATGTCTAGGCGTTGTACGGACTGTATTGCATCGTCTGGGAGACATACAATGTGTTAACAATCATACCAACCATGTAATATTGGTTTTTGAAAATAGGTTTTCTTTTTTTTTTTTTTTTTTTTTTGTGTGTGTGTGTGTGTGTGTGTAATTTGCTCCAGGGAAAAAAAATCTCTAATTATTTTAATAATATCAAACATATAGCATCTTTTTTTGCTCTTTACCTTTGGTTTAATAAATAACCTTTACAAATAAGTCAAATTTGTTTTGCTTCTATCTCTTCCTTTGCCTGATTTTGCATTATCCTTAATTTATGGACATTAGTGTAGTTCGATCGCCAGTGTTAGAGTCAGTACGTTTTTGCTGTTCTGATATATGAAATGTAGTTCCAACTGCACCACAGAGGATATCACAAACTTTTCGAAGGTGCTAGCCCAATTATTATACAAACACTTTTAGTTCGGGCGCCAGTGTTAGAGTCAATAGGTACTTTTGCTGTTCTTATATGTAGTTCCAACTGCTCCAGGGAGGACATAACAGAAGCTGTTCCTTTGAAGGTAGTAGCCTAATTTTTATCCACAACCTTTCAGTTCGGGCGCCAGTGTTAGAGTCAATAGGATTTTTGCTGTTCTGAAATGTAGTTCCAACTGCTCCAGGAGGACATCTCAGAACCTTTTCCGCCTAATTATTATAAACAACCTTTTAGTTCTGGCGCGACTGTTAGAATCAATAGGTTTTTGCTGTTCTGATATATGAAATGTAGTTCCAGCTGCTCCACGGAGGACATCACAAACCTTTCGAAGGTGCTAGCACAATTATTATACAATCCCTTTAAGGTCGGGGGCTAGTGTTAGAGTCAATAGGTTTTTCCTGTTCTTAAATGTAGGTCCAACTGCTCCAGGGAGGTCATAACAGAAACTTTCCCTCGAAGGTAGTAGCCTAATTGTTATCCACAAACTTTAGTTCTGGCGCGACTGTTAGAGTCAATAGGTTTTTGCTGTTCTGATATATGAAATTTAGTTCCAACTACTCCACAGAGGACATCACAAACCTTTTGATGGTGCTAGCACAATTATTATACAGACCATTTTAGTTCGGGCGCCAGTGTTAGAGTCAATATGTTTTTGCTGTTCTTAAATGTAGTTCCAACTGCTCCAGGGAGGACATCACAGAAGCTTTTCCGTAGAAGTTAGTAGCCTAATTGTATGTAGTTCTAACTGCTCCAAGGTGTTATCCACAACCTTTTAGTTCGGGCGCCAGTGTGTGATTCAATAGGTTGCTTTACTGTTGTGAAATGATGTTCCAACTGCTCCAGGGAGGACATCTCAGAACCTTTTCCGCCTAATTCTTATCCACAACCTTTTACTTCGGGCGCCTGTGTTAGAGTCAATAGGTTTTCGCTATTCTGATATATTACATGTAGTTCCAACTGCTCTACAGGCGCCATCACAAACCTTTCGAAGGTGCTTGCTTAAATTATTATACAAACCCTTTTAGTTCAGGCGCCAGTGTTAGAGTCAATACGTTTTTGTTGTTCTGATATATGAAGTGTGGCAAAGCGCTCTAATTAAAAGAGCTCTAACGCTGCTGAAATGTAGTTCCAACTGCTCCACAGAGGACATCACAAATCTTTCGAAGGTGCTAGCCCAATTATTATACAAACAATTTTATTTCGGGCGCCAGTGTTAGAGTCAACAGGGATTTTTGCTGTTCTTATATGTAATTCCAACTGCTATAGGGAGGACAATCACAGAACCTTTTCCGTCGAAGGTAATAGGCTAATTGTTATCCACAACCTTTCATTTCGGGCGCAATTGTTAGAATCAATAGGTTTGTTTGCTGGTCTGAAATATAGTTCCAACTGCACCAGGGAGGAAATCACAGAACCTTTTCCGTCGAAGGTAATAGCCTAATTGTTATTCACAAACTTCTAGTTCGGACGCCACTGTTAGATTCAATAGGTTTGTTTGCTGTTCTGAAATGTAGTTCCAACTGCTCCAGGGAGGACATTTCAGAACCTCTTCCGCCTAATTATTATCCACAACCTTTTAGTTCGAGCGCCACTTTTAGAGTTAATAGGTTTTTCCTGTTCTGATATATGAAATTTAGTTCCAACTGCTCCACAGAGTACATCACAAACCTTTCGAAGGTGCTAGCCCAATTATTATACAAACCCTTTTAGTTCGGGCGCCAGTGCTAGAGTCAATATGTTTCTGCTGTTCTGAAATGTAGTTCCCACTGCTCCAGGGAGGAAGTATATCACAGCAGCTTTTCTGTCGAAGTTAGTGGCCTAACCGTTATCCACAACCTTTTATTTCGGGCGCCAGTGTTAGAGTCAATAGGTTTTTTGCTGTTTCGAAATGTAATTCCAAATGCTCCAGGGAGCACATCACAGAAGTATTTCCGTCGAAGGTAGTAGCCTAATTGTTATCCACAACCTTTTACACTCATGTCCATAAATTAAGGATAATTCGGAGTCACGCTGAAATCGAACTCTAAAATAAATATATCACCTGTAAAATCACTACACACATCTTCAAGAATCATATGCAAATTTCAGGAAGTAACCAGATGACACCGATGGTACGTCACAATGACGAGAGTGTAAGAGAGTGATATATAAGGAATACAGGCAAAGAAGTAAAATTGTTCGCAGGCGCTTTATAAGCATTTTTGTGCAATAACCGAATAGTTATGACACAAAGGACGCATTTGGATGATTTTTTACGTGGTAGAATTATCGGCCGTCTGGAATGTGGGCATACCCAACTGGAAGTATCAGACGAACTTGGAATTGCCCAGAGTGTCATCTCCAGGCTTTGGCAACGATTCCAAGATTATGGTAATGTGAGTAGAAATTACAGCACAGGTCGCCCCAGTGTTACAACGCCGAATGAGGACCGGTATTTGGCAGTTACTGCCAAAAGAAACAGAGGGAGCACAGCCTCAGACCTGTCTCGTCAGCTCTCTTCAGCCACTGGTACGACAATTTCAAGGCAGACCGTGTACAGACGCTTAGGACAGATTGGTCTATATGCTCGTATACCTGTCAGATGCGTTCCACTTACTGCAACTCAATGTCGCCTCGGTTAGCCTGGAGTAGAGAGCATGCATTGTGGACACCGCAACAGTGGGCTTGTGTGATGTTTTCCGACGAGTCCAGGTTTAGCTGGCAGTCTGATTCTCGCCGAACGTTCATAAGGAGAGCTCCAGGTACCCGTTACTATCAAGAAAACATCATTGAACAACACCGTTACGGTGGTGCAGGAGTGCTCGTTTGGGGTGGAATTATTCTGGGTTCCAGAACTGACCTGCATGTTCAAATTGGAACCATGACAAGCCAAATCTATCGGGACGCCATTCTGGAACAACACGTACGTTTGTTTCGGCGCGCTATGGGCGCACAATTTGTGTTTATGGATGACAACGCCCCTCCTCACCGCGCAAACATCGTAAGCGAATGCCTTCAATCGGAGGACATCACCCGTATGGACTGGCTAGCATTCTCACCGGACTTGAATCCAGTTGAGCACGTGTGGGATATACTTGTCGAACGAGTTGCAGCCCGTCAACCTCCTCCTACATGTCTACCGGAACTTCGGAGAGCATTGCTTTTTGAGTGGTGTAATATCCCCCAAGATCAGATCGATAATTTGATACTAAGCATGTCTAGGCGTTGTACGGACTGTATTGCATCGTCTGGGAGACATACAATGTGTTAACAATCATACCAACCATGTAATATTGGTTTTTGAAAATAGGTTTTCTTTTTTTTTTTTTTTTTTTTTTGTGTGTGTGTGTGTGTGTGTGTGTAATTTGCTCCAGGGAAAAAAAATCTCTAATTATTTTAATAATATCAAACATATAGCATCTTTTTTTGCTCTTTACCTTTGGTTTAATAAATAACCTTTACAAATAAGTCAAATTTGTTTTGCTTCTATCTCTTCCTTTGCCTGATTTTGCATTATCCTTAATTTATGGACATTAGTGTAGTTCGATCGCCAGTGTTAGAGTCAGTACGTTTTTGCTGTTCTGATATATGAAATGTAGTTCCAACTGCACCACAGAGGATATCACAAACTTTTCGAAGGTGCTAGCCCAATTATTATACAAACACTTTTAGTTCGGGCGCCAGTGTTAGAGTCAATAGGTACTTTTGCTGTTCTTATATGTAGTTCCAACTGCTCCAGGGAGGACATAACAGAAGCTGTTCCTTTGAAGGTAGTAGCCTAATTTTTATCCACAACCTTTCAGTTCGGGCGCCAGTGTTAGAGTCAATAGGATTTTTGCTGTTCTGAAGAGTAGTTCCAACTCGTCCAGGGAGGACATCACTAAAGCTTTTCCGTCGAAGGTAGTAGGCTAAATGTTATCCACAACCTTTTAGTTCGGGCGCCAGTGTTAGAGGCAATAGGATTTTGCTGTTCTGTTATATGAAATGTAGTTCCAACTGCTCCACAGAAGACATCACAAACCTTTCGAAGGTTCTAGACCAATTATTTTACAAACACTTTTAGTTCAAACGCCAGTGTTAGTTTCAATAGGTTTTTTTTTTTTTGCTGTTTTTATATGTAGTTCCATTTGCTCCAGTCAGGAAATTACAGAAGCTTTTCCGTCGAAGGTTGTAGCCTATTTGTTATCCACAACCTTTAAGTTTGGGCGCCAGTGTTAGAGTGAATAGGTTTTTGCTGTTCTTGTATATGAAATTTAATTCCAACTGCTCTACAGAGGACATCACAAATCTTTCGAAGATGATAGCCCAATTATTATACAAACCCTTTTAATTCGTGCGCCAGTGTTAAAGTCAATAGGTTTTTGCTGTTCTGATATATGTAATGTATTTCTAAATGCTCCACACAGGACATCACAAACAATTCGAAGGTGCTTGCCCAATTATTATACAAACCCTTTTAGTTCGGGCGCCATTGTTAGTATCAATAGGTTTTTGCTTTTCTGAAATTTAGTTCCAACTGCTCCAGGGAAGACATCACAGAAGGTTTTCCGTCGAAAGTTGTAGCCTATTTTTGATCCGCAATCTTTAAGTTCGGGCGCCAGTGTTAGAGTCAATAGATTTTTGCTGTTCTGATATATCAAATGTAGTTCCAACTTCTCCACAGAGGACATCAAACCTTTCGAAGGGGTTAGCCCAATTATTATAAAAACTATTTTTTTTCGGGCGCCAGTGTTAGTCAATAGGTTTTTTCCTGTTGTGAAATGTAGTTCCAACTGCTACAGGGAGGACGTCTCAGAACATTTTCCGCCTATTTATTATCCACAACCATTTAGTTCGGGCGCCAGTGTTAGAGGGAATAGTTTTTTGCTCTTCTGAAATGTAGTTCCAACTGCTCCAGGGAGGACATCACAGAAGCTTTTCCGTCGAAGGTAGTAGCGTAATTGTTATCCACAAGCTTTTACTTCGGGCGCCAGCGTTAGAGTCAATAGGTTTTAGCTGTTCTGAAATGTAGTTCCAACTGCTCCAGGGAGGACATCACAGAAGCTTTTCCGTCGAAGGTAGTAGCCTAATTGTTATCCACAAGCTTTTAGTTCGGGCGCCAGTGTTAGAGTTAATATGTTTTTGCTGTTCTGCTATACGAAAATGTAGTTCCAACTCCTCCACAGAGGACATGACAAACCTCTCGGTGGTGCTAGCCCAATTACTATACAAGCCCTTTTAGTTCGGGCGCCAGTGTTAGAGTCAATAGGTTTTTGCTGTTATGATATATTAAATGTAGTTCCAACTGCTTTCTGTTACTCTTTGCCCAATTTTCAGTTGGGGAACGAATTTTTTTATTAATATTTATTCCCTTTACACTTCCAGAGAATATAGAGGAAATTTTATGATATACCTATGTCACATTCACTCAAAATCAAGCTCCGCCTACTTTTCAGTTTCGGTCTCTATGGAAATTAATAGACAATTCAATTTTTTTAATTTTGTAGACCTGGATAAATAATATTTTCCATTAAGTAATATTAGGTGTTATTTAAACATTTTTAATAATAGTGCTTTTTATCAAATACAAATATTCTTTTTTAAATAACCTAGTTCATTTTTGCATGCATTAGTCGAGGAAACGGTTGTTTTGCAGGTTTTCCTGAAAAGCACCATTTAAGCTTTATTCACTAAATGGCTCCAACCACTCTGCAATCTGTCAGAGAGTTCGGTGATTTTTACCATGGAATACTGGCAGCTTTCTGTTACTGTTTGTTAAATTTTCAGTTGGGAGACGAATTTTTTTATTAATATTTATTCCTTTTACTCTTCCAGAGAATACAGAGGAAATTTTATGATATACCAATGTCACAATCACTCAAAATCAAGCTCCACCTACTTTTCAGTTTCGGTTTCTATGGAAATTAATAGACAATACAATTTTTTTAATTTCGTACACCTGGATAAAATTTTCCATTAAGTAATATTAGGGGTATTTAAAATTTTTAATAATAGCGCTTTTTATCTGATACAAAGTATTCTTTTTTTAAATAACCGAGTTCATTTTTGCATGCGTTAGTCGAGGAAACGGTTGTTTTCTAGGATTTCCTGAAAAGCAGGTTTGTTTTCTAGGTTTTAAGGATTGTTTTCTAGGATTTAAGCTTTATCGGAAAAATGGCTCCACCCACTTTGCAATCTGTCACAGAGTTCGGTGATTTTTACCAGGGAATACTGGAAGCTTTCTGTTATTGTTTGCCCAATTTTCAGTTGGGGAGCGAATCTTTTATTAATATTTATTCCTTTTACACTTCCAGAGAATACAGAAGAAATTTTATGATATACCAATGTCACAATCACTCAAAATCAAGCTCTGCCTACTTTTCAGTTTCAGTTTCTATGGAAATTAATAGACAAGACAATTTTTTTTAATTTTGTACGCCTGGATAAATAATACTTTCCATTAAGTAATATTAGGTTTTATTTAAAAATTTTTAATAATAGTGCTTTTTATCAAATACAAAATATTCTTTTTTTAAATAACCTAGTTCATTTTTGCATGCATTAGTCGAGGAAACGGTTGTTTTGCAGGATCATCATTTAAGCTTTATCGGAAAAATGGCTCCACACACTCTGCAATCTGTCAGAAAGTTCGGTGATTTTTACCAGGGATTCCTGGCAGCTTTCTGTTATTCTTTGAATTTCCTGATGGAGGAAGAATTCTTTTATTTCCTTTTACACTTCCAGTGAATACAGAGGAAATTTTATGATATACCAATGTCACAATCACACAAATTCAAGTTGCTCACCAGTTAACTTTCGATCATCTGCCTGTCAGGTTTACTTACTACGACTTTGAGAAAAATCTTCCACTTAGAAAAATCACTAACTGGGATAAATTCAGTCAATCTCTGGAAAAACTATCTGCGCATCCGGCTTTAGCCGATATTACAGGCATCGAGTATCAGATTACAAAAATTAACAGTTGTATTAAAAGTGTCCTTGACAAGGCCACAAGATAAGAAAAATCCCGGATAAAATTATTGACAAAATTAAGGACAAGAATCGCACCGCAAAAATCTGGCGCCGAACTGCTGATCTTGATATTAAACGAATTCTAAACAGAAAAAATATTAATATCAAAAATCTTCTTAGAGAGTACAGATCGGACAGTTGGAATAAATTGTTAGACTCAATGGACTTCGACCCAGATACCGTGTGGCATATTGGTAATGCTCTCAGAAAACCCCAAAGCGACAACATCGGACCGTTACACACTGATACAGGAATCGCTTATTCTGAAAAAGATATGGCGGAAGCTCTCGTCATACATCTAGAAAAAACCTTCCCGATGAATAATTCACAAGATGAAGAAGTATTTAATTTCATTATTCATCTACCTGACAGAACAGATGTACAGCAGATTGGTTTCACCTCGCCCATAGAAATTCAAAATATTATCAAAAATCTGAAAAATAAATAAAAAAGTATTTCTTAAAAAATACATAACCTAAAAAGGTATTTCTAAAAATAAAGAGAAAAAAACGAATAGCAGAGCAAAAATACGATGCTTTTTATTGGAATTACAAACTATAGCTTTTTTTTTTTGAACGACAGTATCGCGAATCACGATCTCCTGATGACGACAACACTCACTGTTGCCAGAACTTATCTAAACTATATATTATATTATTATTATTTTTATTAACATACTCTAATACTTCCCCTTGTAAAAAAATAATAATAATAATAAATTAAAAGAAAAAAGTCACAAAAGTCACATCTTATCACAAAGAATTAACAGTCTCGGTTTAGTCATTATGTCAGCAACTTGCGCCTCTGTAGGTACCTGCTGCACAATGATTTCCTTTTCTAGAACTTTCTCTCGTATGAAAAAAGTGCTTGATATCAATGTGTTTTGTGCGTCGATGAAACTCCGGGTTTTGTGACAGTCTCACTGCAGCGGCGTTGTCTACTTGAATTACTGGAGTTTCACGTAACTTGGTTACGTCACTAAATAGTCGCTTTAACCAAATTACTTCTCTAGAACATTCACTAGCTGCAATTACTTCTGCTTCAGTCGTCGAAGTTGCAACAACTATTTGCCTTTGGCTAATCCATGATATAGCTCCACCACTATATAATATCACTACTCCACTCGTTGATTTTCCTGTCTCTTGACAGCCTCCAAAATCTGCATCACTATAGCATTCTAGAATTCCTGGTTTGTATTTATTCTTGTATGTAACACCTTTAGTTAGAGAACCTGCTATGTATCTGAATACACGTTTCACTTTTGTCCAATCATCTTTCGAAGGATTTTCTAGGTAACGTGATAGAATGCCAACACAGTAAGCTAAATCTGGTCTTGTGCCTAACATAAGATACATTAAAGCTCCTACAGCTTCTCTATAAGGAAAAATTTCTCTGTTTGATTTATCTTCCTTTTTCTTTTCAGTTAGATCTTCCTTCAGGATAGGAGTTGACACTGGCTTGCAATCTTCCATCCCAAATTTTTGAAGAATTTTTCTTGCATAAGCTTGCTGACTAATTTTAATACTTCCATCTTCAAGATGTTTAATTTCAAGTCCAAGAAAGTATACTGCTGGTTTAGTTGTGATTCTGAATCTCGACTTCAATTTTCTGAGAAATTTTTCAGGTTCTTGTAGATCTGTTGATGCTACTAAACCATCATCTACATATAAACATACGATTAGCTTCTTGCCGTTATTGTTTCTTATATATAAGCATGGATCAGCTTCACTTGTCTTGAAGCCCAGCTGTGACACAAAATCTCCAAAATATTTATTCCAGCAGCGTGATGATTGTTTAAGTCCATACAAACTGCGTTTCAACTTACAGACTTTCTTCGAACCGTCACTATATCCTTCTGGTTCCTGCATGTATATCTTCAAGTTTCCCATATAAGAATGCTGACCGACATCAAACTGGGAAAGATGCATTTTCTCATTGGCTGTGATGCTCAAAACTGAACGAATAGTTCCTAACTTTGTTACTGGACTAAACGTTTGATCATAATCAACTCCAAAACGTTGAGTACATCCTTTGGCAACAAGTCTAGCCTTGAATTTATCAATAGATCCATCAGGATTTCTTTTGATCTTATAAACCCACTTGCATGGTATAGCTTTAGCATCTTTTGGTAATTTTTCTAAACTCCATGTTTTATTCTCTATCAATGACTTCATCTCTGAATCCATAGCTTCTTTCCAATTAACACTTTGCTTAAAGTTGATCGCTTGTTCATAACATTCGGGCTCTTCAGAATCAATAATAAAAGCTTCACTTATCATTATATAATCTTCAAAACGCTTTAGCTTTCTCAAGTCAGCTCTATCTCTTAGGTATCTTGACTGCATTATTTTGCAAATTAATGTCTTCACATTCTTCTCTTTCAGAATGTTCTTCTGATATATTTCCAGGTATTTCTTTGTTGTATTCTTTTTCTGAATTATCTTCTTCACAAAGAAACTTTTCTGACTTATCTTTTTCTGAATTTTGTTGATGTTCAGAGCCAGAAATTAGGCTATCTTGATCTTGAATAGGTAACTGCACCCTTTCTTCACAATCTGTGAGCTTTTCGTTAAATATAAAATCCCGTGAACAGATCACACTATTGGTTTCTTTGATCCATAGTCGGTATCTTTCGTCTCCATCATAACCAATTAAATAAGCTTTTGTAGCCTTATTATCTATTTTCCTTCTTCTTTGTTTAGGAATATGGGCATAACACACAGATCCTACTATACGAAGATGCTTAATTCGAGGTTTCTTTTTAAACCATAGCTCATAAGGACTCATGCCTTCTACTGGTGATTTGCCAGTTCTGTTTAGTACATATATGGCAGTGTTGACTAGTTCAGCCCATATTGCTGCAGGAAAATGAGCTTCAGAATTTGAGTACTTAAATGTTCTTGCCATTTCGATTATTGTACGTATGTCTCTTTCACTAGAGCCATTTTGTTCAGGAGAATAAGGTGCTGTTAGTCTTTGAGTTATACCTTCAGAATGCAAAATAGCACGCACTTTGTCATTGTCAAACTCGCCTCCATTATCGATGAGAAATTCTTTGACTGAATGTCCTAAAATTTTAGCGTGTGCAAGCATGTGTTGTAACATATTTACAACAGCAGATTTTTCCTTGATAAAATACCCATAACGAAACTTTGTGTAGCTATCTTTAAACACAACTAAGTACCTTTTCTTCTGGAAAGATTCATCAAAAGGTCCACAGACATCAGCTGAAATTAATTCATCAGGCTTGCTGGCTGGCTTTCTTATGCCAAATGGTAAACGGTGTGCTTTGCCAAAAATGCATGGTTCACACAATTTTCTTTCAAATGGGATTTTAATTCCTAATTCTTTCTCAAGCATGTTCTTAATGTGACGTTTATCTTGATGTCCCCATTTTTGATGATATAACAAGGAATTGTCTGCTTCAGCAGCATGCACTTCTATAATTTTATCAGGCATAATAGGTTCGATAGCTGCCTTGTAT
The DNA here is from genome assembly GCF_044657685.1 of Stegodyphus dumicola. NCBI lineage: Eukaryota > Metazoa > Arthropoda > Arachnida > Araneae > Eresidae > Stegodyphus > Stegodyphus dumicola. Next base: position 3,146,987 of record NC_140770.1, read on the forward strand.
AAAGTACCATATACTTTGCGAGTTCCAAAAAGCACTACTTGACCATTAACCTTTAACCAGCATTCTGTAACTGTTGAAATAAATTTACTATTCGGATTTCTATCTTGAGCAGCAAGTAACGAAAATAAATTTCTGTTTATCTCAGGGACATACCAAACATCTTTAAGGTAAATTCTTTGGATTTTACTACCAATAGTCGTTTTGACACATACTGTACCTTTACCAAGAGCAACTAAAGTATCTTTTCCAGCAGCCTTGATGCTACAGGGACTATCAAACTTCATAAAGTCAATAAAGTATGTGAAACGATACGTGATATGTCTTGTAGCTCCACTATCAATCCAGAAAGATGTTTGATCAGTCTTAGCCTCTTCGTCAATGGATATCAGTATTACACTGCCTGTATTTCCTTCATTGGTCTTCGTTAACCTATTCTTGGGTGGTCTTCCATCAGCAATCCACTGTTTACAATCTTTTACCCAGTGTCCTTTCTTTTTGCAATAATTGCAAATATCTTCTTTTCTTGGTTTTCTTCTGAATTTGTCTTTTTTATATTGCTTTTGTTTTTCAGATTTTGACATTACTAATGCCACTTGTTCATTTGTATTGCCTTTCTCATGACTTTTAAATTCTCTTTCATGAGAGCAAAGCTGTGATGTTAACTCATCAACTGTTCTTTTGTCTTCACCCAAGAGTAACCAACTTGACTTAAACAAATAGTATTGTCCTGGTAAGACATCTAAAATCTTGCAATTGAGTAGCATGTCAGGTAACTTATTTTCATTTTTCTTTTCAAGTCCTGAATTCAACTCATTCCATAAGTTTTTTAATTTGGAAAGATGAGCCGCCATATTATCATTTTCATTCCACTTGAACTGAAAAAATTGCATGCATATATTATACAATTGATTTTCTGATGATGTTCAAATAACTTATGTAATTCCAACCACACTTCTCTAGCAGTCTGAAATCTCATAACTTTTTGCAGAGTTTCTTCCGTCATGGAATTCGTTAATACCATCATAGCACTAGTGTTTGCATTTTGAAACTTCTTAACAGCTTCATTATATTTCTCTTGTTGAGCAATCGGAGCATCTACAGGAAGAATTTCTGGTTTCACTATAGTTCCTTCTACAATTTCTAAAGCACCAGGATGATAATTTAAAACAAATTTTATCCTGTATTTCCATATAAGCCAATCCCTTTCACCTGATAAAGGCTTTACTTGGACCTTAGATAATTCCATACTTTGATTTCTAAACAACTTTCGATTGCTATAACGAAAACAAAACACTTACTTGATTAGGCTTAACGAGTTCCGTTTCTTCGAGAAAACATCAATTCAAACCATTTGACGCAATATGGGAACTTGCTTGACCCATAACCTAAAAAAGTATTTCTTAAGATAAAATCAACTGGTTAGCGTAGCATGAACTTACGTCATATAATTAGCGAGAACGATGCACCAAAATGAGTTTTGGTGATCGATGTACTTAGTCTACATAGTGTTTTATCTACTTTTCATTATTTACTCTTTATTACATTTACTTAATTATTGCTGATAAATCGATATGGACTTTGCGAAACCTTGGGGCAGCACATTGATGTGTATTATGCGTTAAAAATTTCAACAACTGGTCTGTGCAACTATGCTCCGCTCACTTATGTTACATGCCTCAACAACTACGGCCACGATATTCCGTTAGCTTCAAGACACGGAGCAAGGAGGACGCTACAGCCGTAGCACTAACGACAATAAAGTTTAGCCAACGTGTTTATGCTACAGATGTGCTAATTTGCTTTTACGATGTGAAAATTACGCTTCAGATATTTTAAATCGCTATTTTACACAAGCTATCCCACTGTTACATATTGCCACATTGGATGTGATTCCGAACTTCAAGTGAAAAGGTTTGTTCCAACATTGGGATTTATTTTTCACTTTCATATGATACCCACTAAGGACAGATATAGATAGGTAACGATTTCAGGGTATTGTACCTCTTAAATAAGCGAAGACCTATGAACTATGACCTATATGTTATTAGAGGGAATGTCTTTAGCGCTAGGAAGGCTTATAAATAATAAGCTCAATCATATGCTTATATACGAAACCATCACAACAGACGACATTTTGACATCATAACAGGCGACGACATTTCATACGACCATCATAACAGACATTCTGAACATGGAAAACGAGTGAATAGAACATAACACTTCAATTCTCTATATTCCTCAATAATAAGATATACTAATTTGGAAAGATGCTCAGTAGAATTCAAGTCAGGGCTTTTAAGTAACCAATTTATGACAGAGAATTCAGAGGAATGCTCTTCCATCCAACCAACCAGTAGCCAACCGTAACCTGTGAGAGGCGCAGTTATCTTTCTGAGATATTCCCTTTCCGTGTGAATGACAGGGACATAAATGGATGGAGATGATAGCTTATCAACTCCACGTACAGAATCATATTGAGGGAGGTAAGATCAAGTACTAAAGATCTCAAACACAACCAGAAAAAGCATCCCAGACCATGATTAAGCCTCCACGGCCTTGTACAGTTCCAATCTGTGACACCGGATTCATACATTCATGATTCTCTCACCATATTCTGAGCCTCCCATCGATATTAATTACAGGGATCGAGACTCATCACTCCTACACATTTCATGTCCACTAGTGTCTATCCTCTATATTCTCTTGCCCAGGTAAGAATGGCAACTCGATGGCATGCATATAGGAAAGGTACCCTCGTGTGTCTACGGCTTCCGAAGCCCATATGGTGAAGGGAGCGACATACGATCTTTTTACTGACTGTACGACTGTCGCCTGCTTTAGCTAGGTGGTAATTTGAGCTAATATTTGGCTTCATTGACCATGTACAATACGGCTGATACGACTCACAGCACGATTGTTCTAAGTTAAATGTGCTTTGCACTTTGCAGAGTCGCTACTTCTTTTTCCCACCATCCGTGTATTCTCGGTATGCTCTTGACACTGTCGACCGTTAAAATCCTATCCCGCTGAGGATTTTAGAAATTGTATGGCCCATGCGACGAGAGATTACTATCTGCCCGATATTGAAATTTTACCTATACTGGTATATGAAACAACTGATTATCGACAAGCATAGTGCTAGCTGTATGTGCATTTACCACAACTTCCTCACGTAAGCCCAGATGCGGCGCAGCGCTATTCAATTTGTATAGCCATGTCTATCCCTAATTTAGTGGCTAGACATGGCTATACAAATTGACATGGCTATACTTCATGAGTGTAGTTACAACTCATGAAGTTTGGGCATACGTGTAACGCTTGCAAGAGATAAACATGAATTTACTGCCGAAAAAGAGGAGCAAAAGACTTAATATATTGGTTCAGAGAAAAAAAATTTTTTTTCTAAAGGTTTTATTTTTCTTACTGGATTCTTTTATTAAAATAAGGAAAGTAGATAAAAATATCAAAATTAATCCGGATTACAATCAGAAATAACTTTAAACACCTATATTAAAAGACGAAATTCCATCTCTTTATCCAAACAATCTTGACTGTATTAAGTTCCATCAGGATAAGGCTACAAACCATACCTCTAAATCTATTGCTTTATGTTTTGAAAAAAGTGAGATATCTAACCGCAATTGAAGCTACTCCCTCTAGATGCATATCCACCAAATCTCCTGATGTGTCTCCTATGGATTAATGTGCATTTGTACTTTTAAAACAAGCTCTTTATACGTGGCATCCCCAAACATTGGACGGACTGTGGAACATTGTGAACGAGAAGTGGCATAAAATCAACCTTGATGTTTTCAGGAAAAGGCTTTTCTCTTACAAATCAAGATGTAATATGATGGTTCAACAAAAGGGCTCTCAGCTGGAATATATTAGAAAATGAAATTATAACGTTTGTTTATATATATAATTCTTTGCAAAATCCTTAAAAGGATACCTGAAAGCCCCCTGCACTCAGTCATTTGCGATAGTTACGTTAAATTTTAAACTTCAGACTAAACGTTTCAGGATTATTCATAGGGTTTTATTTATTCTCATTTTTATTAATAATGCTTCATAAATATTTATTCAAATATATGAAAGTATATGAAAGGTTGATTTTCTAATTTATAAAATACGCTGTTTTTAAATATTTTTAATCCAGAGGGACATTAGCCCGAATTCTGTCCAAACGTTTATGTCTGCAAATGAAAAAATGATGCCTTTGGGCGCAATACAAAGTCTGAAAGCTTTCAGTTTAATATTTGTTTTGGGTGCATCCGTGGGGTGTAAATTCTTAAACTTCCAGTATATATCCAACCGAGACCTTTTTATAAAAGTTATTTAAATTAATTTCTTCCAAATTTCATGTCATGATTGATTTGTTTGAGTAAAAGTTAGGTTATTTGAAAACGGCAAAGAAAAGGATGGTTACCTGCCTGGCGCGAGGGATGGCTTAGCGGAGAACGTTCTATGGGAAATCGCCTAATATACATCGAGATAAGGAAAACTGCAGAAGCCAACCATGCAGCCAGCACGTTGGCAGGGAATCAAACAGGGTAAAACTCTTAGCATTCTTAAACACAGACCATATTGCTATGGGACACATATTGAAAATACTTCGTTTGAAAAGAAAGCAATATATTCTCATTTATTATTCCTAGTACGTTTTGACATGCAGGCCACAGAGAGAAAAAAATCTAAAATAAAAAATAACATCCTTATTCGTGTTTTAATGATAATCTGCAGGTTTTTTATACGAAATGCCGACAAATCACATAGGAAAAACAAAAAGGAAGTAGCTGACGGTCACTTCGAATTGGGAACACAGACAACAAGGGAAATATGCTTAAGAACAATTTCAATAATAGCTACAGCTTAACTTAATTCAATGAGAACTTACAGTTAAAATAGAGAATATTGGTAAATCATAACTGAATATGGTGTGTAAACTAGTAAATTAATTTAAGAGCACAAGAAAAACAAATTTAGCAACTGCATTTAACTGCAAATAATATTTTAATTTCAGGTTACCATATAATTTCATTTCAATTTTGCAGTTCTAAAATGTAGCTCTAGAAAAAAATTTTAAAATGATTTTCTGTTTCCATTTCAGCTGTAGTGCAATCGATTGGACTGAAAACATCTTTCCTCTCTCTTATCGAAAAAGGCAATTTCTTCCGTCCAAATCCAATGCTCAGTCAATAAGGACGTCACTTAGTCAGTCATTGGTCAATCAATGTTCAATTTTTATTCAGTCACTGGTCAGGCAAAGAGATCTTCACTTTCTCAGTTCCTGTTCAGTGAATGTCCAAATTTTAGTCTGTCAGTGCTCAGTCAATGAGATCGTAACTCAGTCACTGCTCAGTCAATGTCCAAATTTAGTCAGTCTCCGGTCTGTCAATGAGATAGTCAGTTAGTCAGTCACTGGTCAGACAATGTCCTACTTTTAGTCACTCAGTGAGATTGTCATTTAGTAAGTCACTGCTCAGACAATGTCCAATTTTTAGTCAGTCAACGGGCAATCAAGGAGACCGTCACATAGTCAGTCAATGTCCAACTTTTAGGCAGGCCCTGGTCAGTCAATGTGATCGTCAGTTAGTGACTGGTCAGAAAATGTCTAATTTTTAGTCAGTCACTGGTCAGACAATGTCCTACTTTTAGTCAATGAGATTGTCATTTAGTCAGTCACTGGTCAGTCAATGTCCAATTTTTAGGCAAGTACTAGTCAGTCGAGATTGGTGTCATGGCAAACAAATTTATCACGAATACAAACTGAAATTGTGTAAACTTATCTCAGATCTATATAATATGTTTTAAGTCCTTTGTTTATTTTTAATTTTTTAAAGCAGAAATATTTCAGTAATGTTTTTCTTATGTTTGAAATTTTGAAACGCTTGCTATGATTCGAAGAAGGATGTTGAGTGTACTCGTCATCAAAGCAGATAACAGGGACGGTACCAACGACGAGATCAACGAGCTGTTCTTCAGAATCTTCAGTTGGTTTCAGTTCTGTTCTGTCTACTTGATCCAGTTTGGCATTCATTTTTGGTTCATTATTTGTGTTAAGGAGATTACCAGAATCGATGTCTCTTTGTGCTCCAAGATCGTTATGCGATACAATGCATTCAGCATCCAATGATTCAATAGAGGCATTCAAACTGAATTCTTCCTGGTTCAAGATGGTTATACTGCTATTCGTGCCTATTTGATTACCTGAGTTATCAGGTTTTGGAAAATCAAAATCCTTTTCTGTTTCATGTTGGAGGTAATTAATTTGCTTTTCATCGCTGATATTGTGTACATCATAAGAATTATTATCGAAATCTTTGTCAAAATGGCCGATGTGGTCAGTATCACTATCAATATGCAACTTAAGAAGGTTATTGTCAAACGCTTCGTTATTAACTTCGAGGAAATCGGTGTCACTGTCTATGTCCACATCAAAGGAATCATCATTAAATTCATTAATATCAGCATATGAATCAAGGAAATCTAAATTACGTACCTTGTTTCCGGCATTAAACTTGTGTTCATTACGGTTAATAGAGTTTTCCTCATTATTTTCCCGAATTCTCTCTTCTCTTCGAGAAAACAAAAGGAAGGCAGCCGCAAAACAAATAAGTATGCCCAATAGGCTGTCGATAAAGGATGTTGGTATAAAAACGTAACACAATACTGTCAAAAAAAAGAACTCCATTTCTAAAAATGGTTCGAATGTGATTTCAGCATTAAAAATAACAAGCAAATAAGTTCCACACGTAAGATTTTTAGCACCACTAGATTTGATATCTCTAATGATTATGTTTTATAAGCATTGTTAAAAATGTATACATTAACTTTGTTTTAATTCAACAAAGCCTAAAACAATTATTGGTAAATTCATTGTTCCGAACGTTATTAAAAGGATTCTTTGAATATGTAACAATGAAAGGTATTCTGATATATAACTCTACTCGCAATAGAGGGAAGATTCTATGAGTCTGTCTTTCGTTCGGTCTGCGTGTAAGCTGATAGACCCAGGCCTACGAATTTGCTACATAGGTGCATCTAGACAAGAGCCAATGCACCTCGAAACGAGGTTTCCAAAATTCGAATGACATTTTTAATTTATTTTTTTTATTTTTGTTTTATTCATTTTTTTGATAAAATCGCATAAAATCGGTAATTCTCTCTCATTACATCAGCAATAATGGCACGCAAACATTATTGCTGTTGTATCCCTGTCGCCATTGTTGATGATATCAGCACTGTTGCCATTCGGAAAAATGAGGGCGAAAATTAGCGTTTTCATAACTTTTAATTAATATCTCTGATTTTTGCTATTTTGGGGGATAAAAGTGGAAGCGGAAAAGTGGAAAACGAACCAACGCTAAACTGCCGCTGCCATACATATTCAAATAAATGTTTCCTTTTCGCGGGTTTCTTGCAATACAAAGCATAAACGTAATACTTATATGTACATTACTTTTAAAACGAAAATACTTGAATACTCTGGGAAAATAATTTTTATACCAAAAGTATTTTCAAAACATGAATTTGAAAGAAGACGTAATTGTCAGTATAAAAAATACATGAAAATACTTTAATCTCCTTAATTTATAATTCTGAATTTTGTTGAAATTCTTTAAATCTCACATCAAATTAAGATGATCCAATTTAGTGTAATTAGTAAAGTAATTGTTTATGTATAATTATTCATCAAATCATAGGCTATGCATTTTGTAATAATATTTATTAAAATAAGAAAACTGTAGAGGTATTTTTAAAAATAATTTTAAAAATAATTGTTGCTAATACATAAATGGAGAATAAGAAAGATTTTAAAGGTTTTACTGTTTCAATTCACAATGAAAAAGTACTGAAAAACAGAAATAAAAATTGCAATAGAAAAATAGAAAAAAAAATTGATATTTCCGCGCTTCAGTCATGAAAGGAAGAATAGAAATTGAACTAAACAAAAATGATTTAAATTCAGGTTACGCATGAGTAAAATCATAAAGACTCAAGCAGTTAACCAGTTTGGTTGCCAGGACCCAAACTCGTCACACCAACGTTCAGCAGACTTATTCAATCCACTATAGTGAACTTAATTTATTTTTTATATATTAATTATTAACAGCATTAAAATAATAAAAATATTTGTTCTAAATAAAAGTTAATGATCCTTCCTTGTATGGCATTTTCTTTGGTTAGGAGTTTGGTGTAAATACTTAATGCTATATTCAAACAAGACATTTATTTAGAGCTTAATGTTGCAAAAAATGAATACTGGGAAAATTATCACTAGAAAAAAAATATCTCCCTGATAATGAATCCCATAATATATATTTAATTACTCATATCCTTTATTAAACACATTATCATAATTATTAAATGCAATCTTTATTTATTACAAAACATTCGACAATACACTTTCTTTACAATAATAGTTTACTTTTATATACAAAAATACCATATTGAACGATTATATTACTTATGTGAGTTAATAAACAACAACATTGTTTAGTTCATGCATAATAACTTAGATAAAGTGTAATAAAACATTGCATAGTGATATTAATTATGTTACATAATTCCTTTGCACCTTTCAGTTTGTAGAGTCATTCGGTTATTTTTGAAGTAAGAAACATGAAAAATGTGCAATGCCCTAGCCAGGACTTGAACCTGGGTCTCTCAAATACGCGCCGAGTGTGCGAACCATTACAGCACGAAGATATAAAGAAAGGAGGGGAAAAATACCTTATGTACTCTCCCTTTTAAAGAGCGACTGGGGATTAGGGTACCCAAACGCCATATCAAGGATGGTGAAAAATCATCATGCATCACCTTTTTTAGTTCGAGTGCCACTGAAGAGTCATTAGGTTATTTTTGAAATAAGAAACATGAAAAATGTGCAATGCCCTAGCCAGGCTCGAACCTGGACCTCTCGAATACACACCCAATGTGCTAACGATTACACCACGAAGGCCTAAAGAAAGGAGTGAGAAAATACCTTATAAGTTATAAAAGTAATGTTTTAATCCTATTTCACATCAAGTTTAGTGTTTCAGTGGCAGAAAAGTAAGAATTTATAAACTCAATCAATTAATAATAAATTTCTAAGCTGCATAAATTTCTAAGTTCTGCAAGAATACCATTAAAAATGCAATCCTTAAAAAGAAGAGTGTATTATTTTGGAGCTGATATAGTTTGCATTGAGATTCAAACAACTGTCCTTATATAATCCAAATCTTTGTTTTCGTTAAATAAGTCATATTTAATACCTATCCTCTTTCAAATCAGCAATCCACGTATAATTTTAAAAATGCTTTCCTTTACACTGAATTTTAGACATTTAGTCACAAAGTGACAAAGTTAGTGAATATTTAAATTTGTTTAAAAATTCTTTTCTATAAATTTTTCAACTATAAACAAACAAATTAAAAATAATTTTCCAGAAAACACCATTCCTTCGGAAAAAGATTCGAATTTGAGCATAAGAGAAGCCTAAAGTTTGAAATATACCTTATTTTTCACTATAAGTTTCTTTACAAAGCAGTTTTAAAAGTCACATCATATTCCGTTGATTAAATTTGGAGAAATCATAAAACACCATTTTTTTAAAATAATTATTCGAATATTATGCTAAACATCTTAAAAATATAAAAAGATAAAAAGGAATATATCTATAAGGAATTATAGAACTGTTAAAAGATAATTATTATTTGCATGCAAATAAAAAATATAGAAAAAAGATTAATGTTTTAAAGATTTTTAATTTATGCTAAAAAAATCGGAAAATAATGTAACATTCAAGAGAACTAATAAATAATGCTGTTTAAATGTTGTAACAGTGTCACAGAAGGAATGAAACATGTACCAGTAAATACAGATTTTATTAATAAATTATAATGCAATTTAATCGATCTGCAATGAAATCAGTGACTTCGAAATCTGGGTAACTTGGTTATAAAATGCATAAAAATTAAAAATGAAAACAGGCAAATTTTAAAAGCAATTTATTCGAAAATGAGATGTTTGTATGAAAGAATATCCTTTTAGTTCTGATACCGTTTACTCATGAAATGTAGATGAGTATTTGGTGGACAATTACCCTAGAGCAGTGGTGCGTAAACTTTCTTCGACTGCGACCCCTTTTGTAGAGAGAAAATTTTTGGCGACCCCTAGAGATAAATGTTCACAAATAAGATGTATATTTCGCGCATTTCTTTCGTTTCATCGAATAAAAACATCATAATATCTGACTCATATTAATTTTATTTATAATTTTAAGAAAATACTTTTTCTATAACACAAAAAATCAGTAAATTGCCCTTTAATGAGATGTATGTGGCTGCAAGTTTCTAATTATCTCATCGATGTTTGGATGTATGTTGCTAATTGCAATTCGCATATCATCTTCAGGGTTTAAACGCGAGCGGTATTTAGTTTTTATTTAAACTAGTTTGCTAAATCCGGTTTCACATAAAATTAACACTCTGATGGCATTCTTGCATAAAACAGGATATTGTTTTTCGACGGATAGCCAACATTTTTGGCAAGGCTGAGTCTTAAATTGATTTCGAAGAGTATAATCACTAATTAGATCTATCAATTGCTCTTTCGCACTAATTTGAAGAGGTGAACTGCATATGTCAAAGGAAAATGGATCACGAATCCAACCAAGATCGTTTTCAGGAAAATCCTCGAATCTTCTCGAAAAATTTTCCTTTAACTTTTCAATGTGATTGGAAATGATGTTTTTAAATGTAAATATATCTATATTATTTTCCTTGATAAAATCGTTAAAGCAAGGGAACATGTCGGTGTTATTTTTATTCAGTTCAGTTTCCCAGAGACTAAGCTTATTCTTAAAAGCTTGAATTTTACTGGCTGAAGTTATGATAGTTGAATTTTCACCCTGCAAGCTCAAATTTAAGTCGTTAAGTTTTTCGAAAATATCAACTAAATAGCTCAGCTTCCCTAGCCAAACTTCACTGATATAATAACTTGCCAGTCTATGTTTCTTTTCGATTAAAAACATGTACACTTCATTTCTCAAATCAAATATCCGTCCTAGTATTTTCCCACGTCAAAGCCATCTGACTTCGGTGTGTAACAGTAATCTTTCATACATTGAGCCCATCTCATTGCAAAGTATTGAAAAGAGACGGCTGTTGTGGCTGTTGCATTTAATGTAGTTAATTGAACTAACAGCGTCTTGTAATATGTTGTGCAACTCTTCATCCATATCTTTTGCAACAAGAGCTTGCCGATGAATCATACAGTGATTAAATACAATATGAGGCGCCACCTTCTGAATTAAGCCCCTGAGCCCTTTATTCGAACCTGTTAATGCTGCAGCACCATCAGTACAAACCGTAACACAGTTTGCCCAGGTAATGGACTTTGTTTCAAAATATTCATTTATTACTTCGAATATTTTTTCTCCAGTTGTTTTTCCTTCCAAACTTTTGCAACATAAAAACGTTTCTGTTATATCTTCATTAAAAATAAACCTAACGTAAATAATTAGTTGTGACATTTTAGTAATATCGGTAGTCTCGTCCAGTTGTAAATACAGATGAATTTTGTATGCGTTTTATGACTTCTGACTCGATATTTCGTGACATTTCGGAAATCCGCGGAGACACGGTATCTCTTGATAATGGTAATGTTTTTAGTTCATTTCCATATTTATCGCCATGCGTAATTGATGTGATCTTAGTTGCTGCAGGAAGGATAAGGGATTCTCCAATTGTATGTGGCTTCATTGTTTTTCCTATTAGATAAGAAACTTCTAAAGAAGCTCGTAATGCTTTCTGATGTATTGTTGTAAATTTCTTTAAATGTGCACTTTGAATTTTCAGATTTTCAGCTCGTCTTTGAAAAAAATCGGCATGTTTATTTTGAAGTTCTTTATGTTTAGTTTCTAGGTGCCTTTTAAATTTAGCTGGTTTCATGCTCTCATTTGCTAATTTTTCGTTGCAAATGACACATATCGGGCGTTCTTCATCATCAACGACACAAAATGTAAAACCATACTTAATAAATTCCTCATTGTATTTTCTTATTTTTATAGATCGGGCATTTAGTTCAGTATTTTGCGACTCCTCGTCAGTATTTGTTCGTTTGTTAGCTGAAGATGTACCTAGTGTACGTATTACCCATTTATCCATTATGAAGATAGGGGTTAAATTATTTAAACTAAAACAAATAATATATAAAATTTTATATTTTTTTTCGAGAAATTCAATAAAATTAACAGAGATCTTTCTCTAATGATCCCTTCAGGGGATCATCTTCTTGGTGAGACGGGTGTCACGATCCTGGAGCCCCAGTGATCTATTCTCTTTTCCGTCTCCTCTCCTCTTGGCTGGTACTTTTTCCCTTCCCTTCTCCCTTGTGGTTTCTCTCTACGGAGTTTGGGGCTCGTCACGAAAGACTGGAACAGACCTTGTCTCTAGTTCTCGAGTGGCGAGAAAACTGCCCACGTGTTTGCCGTGCGTGGAGACCCGTGTCGCTGGAAAGGAGGGTCCTGGTAGTTGAGGGGCGAGGTACTGTCCCCAACACACTACTTTGGCCTCTGCTTCAGCTAAACGGGAGGCACCTTAGTCGTCCTCACGGGTGTCAATCGGCTGGTCACTAGTCCTTGTGTCAGTGGCTTGGGGTCAAGCTCTCGGGAGTACCTGCTTTCGGGAAAGCCGACTGTGGGGCTTCAGTTTGCGTATAGGTCCGGCTAGCCCTAACACAGGAATCTGTGTTCCCTTGTTGGGCTCCGTGGTGGGCGGGGCCGTCGGACCCGAATCTTTATTCTTTCACTATGGCTTCTCATATCTACTTAATAAAAGATTTCGAGGTAACTCCTGTCACTCAAGTCACTCCTGTAACTCAAACTAGTTCTGAAACTTCTACAGCTAAACCAGTCACTCAACCTAGTTCTGAAACTTCTACTGCTAAACCAGTCACTCAACCTAGTTCTTAAACATCTACTGCTAAACCAGTCACTCAACCTAGTTCTGAAACGTCTACTGCTAAACCAGTCACTCAACCTAGTTCTGAAAAGTCTACTGCAAAAAAATTACGTACAGATTCAAATAAAAAAAATCATAACAATAGTCCCCGTTTCCTAGTCATCTCTAGTCCTTCTGGCGAAATGCATAAGATGTCTCCTTTCGTAATAAACAAATATATCCTATCTTGTATTAGTGAGCCGAGAAATATAAAGCGTCTCCTCTCCGAAGACTTGCTTATTGATACAAACTCAGCCACCCAGTCTGCTTCTTTACTTCAGATAACTAAACTTGGGCAAGCGAATGTCACTGTAACACCACATAAGTCACTCAACTATTGTCGGGGTGTAATCTCAGAATTCGACCTTCTGTATGTTTCTGAAGAAGAGGTCGCTTCTGAGCTACACGAACAAAATGTCTGCGGTGTAAGGCGGATCAAGATGCGTAAGGAAGGTAAGTTGATAGACACGAAACACGTGATCCTTACCTTCAACACGCCTGATCTGCCTAAGAATATTAAGGCCGGATATCTAAATATTCCTGTAAGACCTTATATTCCAAACCCTATGCGATGTTTCCAATGCCAGCGTTTCGGCCATTCTAAGACGTCTTGTCGTGGCAACCTCACATGCGCCCGATGCTCACAGATTGGCCACGATTCTGAAAATTGTACCGCTGCGCCTCTTTGTATAAATTGCAAGGGTGAGCACCCAGCATTTTCACGCCTCTGCCCAAAATGGAAATTGGAAAAAGAAGTGCAGACTGCAAAGGTTACGAGGAACATCTCATATGCCGAAGCCAGAAGATTAGTCCAGAGTACACAGCTTCGACCAAATACATCATACGCCAGTGCTGTTAAATCATCTCGTACAGTTGCCACCCAAACATCAATAGGCACACAAACCTTACCAAATAAAACCCAACCGTCTACATCCAATAAGAAGAAAGAAAATGCGACACATATAGTACAAAAGAAAGAAACAGTTATTCAAAGTAAGCCCAAAATTGCCACACAAAAAACATCAAATAAAAATAGAAGTCGCAGCAATAGCTTTCTTGATGAGATGATTTCTGAATCTGCGGATTCAGAGTTTATGGAAGTGGAAGAGGGTCTGGAAGTTCCCAGGCATTTACTTCCACAAAAAACAAAAGAACAGCACAGGAAAACAAAAACCATTCTTAATGGCCACCCTTATGTCATGGAACTGTCGCGGTTTCCACCGAAATTTGCTCGACATCAAAGCCATAATTAATGCTTATCATCCTGTATGCTTCGCAATACAGGAAACAAATCTAAAACCAGAACAACAGGCAAAACTTCGGAGGTTTTCTTTCGTCACGAAAGATAACATTGCAGGTGAGCGTGCCAGTGGAGGTGTAGGTCTGCTCACCTCACTGGATTATGCCTCAAATGTGCTTTCTTTGACAACATCCCTCCAAGTTGTCGCTATTCAAACAAATTTTGATATTGTTGTTACAGTCGTTTCTCTGTATTTGCCTCCAAATGAGCATATTGATCAGCAAGATTTAAATGGTCTTTTAGAGCAGCTGCCTGAGCCTTTCATAATAATAGGAGATTTTAACGGCCATAGTCCACTCTGGGGTAGTAAAGATACAAATTGCCGAGGAAGACAAATTGAGCAGATAATCGAAGATCATAGCCTTTGTCTCCTAAATAATGGGCAGGATACGTACTTCCATGAGCCTTCAAGGACATTCCACGCTCTCGACCTTGCCATCTGTTCACCATCTCTGTTGCCATTTTGCACTTTTAGTGTCGGAAATGACCTGTACAACAGCGATCATTATCCCATTTTTGTATCTCTTGCACGAAGAGGAGCAAACCCCATGGCGAGACTCCCTCGGTTTATACTGGACAGGGCAGACTGGGAACTCTTCTCTTCCTCCGCAGAGCTCACAGAGCAAATGGTAGAAGATGTGCATATCGATGACGCTGTGGAAGCTGTTACTAATACTATTATTCAGGCAGCTACGCTCTCGATTCCTAGAACATCAGGAAAAATACTAAAATATTCGAAACCGTGGTGGAATCGCGACTGTCATGAAGCACTGAAAAAACAGAAAAAAGCATGGGGTATTTTTCGCAGATATCCTACTCTGCGAAACCTCATAGCTTTTAAAAGAGCCAAAGCAAATGCACGAAAAGTAAGAAGGCAGAGCCAGAGGGATTCCTGGATTTCATATGTGTCCTCAATAACATCCTCTACGCCTAGTAAGCGGGTTTGGGAAAGAGTTCGAAAAGCATGCGGAATATATAAGGACCACTCACTTTCCTTTTTGGAAAAAGATGGCCGAGTGATTAGCTCCATAGAAGAAATTGCAAATACTATAGGTGAGACATTTGCTGCCGTTTCTTCCAGCAGAAACTATTCACCTGCATTTCAAACTATCAAGCAGCACTCGGAAATAAATCCCATCGCATTCAACTCTTCCAAATCTGAGCCTTACAATAGAGCATTTACTATGGTGGAATTAAAGAAAGCTTTATTGCAGACACATAGGTCTTCTCCGGGTTTTGATGGCATAAATTACGAAATGCTAAAGCATCTGTCCTATAAGTCACTGAAAGCCCTTCTCGCTCTTTACAATAGAGTGTGGAAGGAGCATACATTTCCCAGTGCATGGAGGAGAGCTGTTGTCATTCCTATTGCCAAGCCAGGGAAAGACCCAAGGAATCCCTCGAACTATCGGCCAATTGCTCTTACCAGTTGTGTTTGCAAACTGTTTGAAAAGATGGTAAACAACCGCCTAGTCTACTTCTTGGAAAAGAATAATATTATATCGCCTTATCAAAGCGGTTTTCGAAAGGGGACAACGACCGTAGATAACATGCTCCTCTTAGAGACATCCATTCGAAAAGCTTTTGTCAGAAGAAATCACCTTGTCTCAATTTTCTTTGATATAGAGAAAGCTTATGATAAGGCGTGGAGATACGGTATACTTCGCGATCTTCACGAGAGTGGCTTGCGCGGCAACCTACCAATTTTCATTCAGAATTTCCTGAACGCTAGAACTTTTCAAGTAAGAATTGGCTCTGTTTTTTCGGATGTTTTTCAACAGGAAGAGGGTGTGCCTCAAGGCTGTGTGCTCAGTGTAACCCTGTTTAGTTTAAAAATAAACTCTGTACTAAAAGAACTTCCTCCCACCATCTTGGGAACACTATATGTAGATGATTTACAGATTAGCTGTCGAGGAGCAGACATGAGATACATAGAGAGGCAATTGCAGATGGCTCTGAATAAGATCCAAGAATGGTCAGACAAACAGGGATTTACTTTTTCGAAACAGAAAACTGTGTGCGTACACTTTTGTAGGAAGCGAGGTCTCCATCCTGAACCTGAGTTATATCTAAATGGTACAATTATTCCAGTTGCGCCCGAAGTAAAATTTTTAGGAGTGACGTTCGACCAGAAATTGACTTTCCTTTCTCATGTGTTAAACCTGAGAAAGAAGTGTCTCAAAACACTAAATATTTTAAAAGTGTTGGCGAACACCTCCTGGGGTGCAGAGCGTTGCTCTATGCTTCGCGTTTACAGAGCGCTTATCCGCTCTAGACTGGATTATGGCTCAGTTGTTTATGGATCCGCTCGGTCATCTGTTTTGTTAAAATTGGACCCTGTTCACCATCAAGGTTTGCGGATTTGTTCAGGAGCTTTCAGGACTTCTCCTGTACAGAGCCTATATGTCGACTCTAACGAACCATCACTTTATCTGAGGCGTGAGCAATTGTCCCTTTTGCAATATTTTAATATTCTATCCCAACTTGAACATCCCAATAAGCTTTGCTTACTTGATAATGAGTGCAACACATTATTTGAAACACGTCTATCCTGTGTTCCTACCTTTCTCTTAAGAGTTCGCCCTGCCATTGAGGAACTTTCCCTCTCTGATATGCGCCCCCAAGCAGTACAGAATTTTGAAATCCCACCTTGGGAAAATGTACGGATTCAGCTTCTTAATATTTTTAAGCATCATGCGAAGGCAAGCACTAACGAGATCATTTACAGACAACTCTTCGCTGAGCACAGGCACAAATATAGCAGATATCTTCCAGTCTATACAGATGGTTCAAAGTCAAAAGATCATGTCGGAATGGCATTTGTAATTGAAGATCACATGGAGGGCAGACGCTTGAACCATGCTTTCTCTGTCTTAACATCCGAACTAACTGCGATATATTATAGTCTTTTGTACATCTCAAGGCTCTGCCACAATAAGTTTATA
This sequence comes from Stegodyphus dumicola, assembly GCF_044657685.1. NCBI lineage: Eukaryota > Metazoa > Arthropoda > Arachnida > Araneae > Eresidae > Stegodyphus > Stegodyphus dumicola. The sequence goes on from NC_140770.1 coordinate 3,164,221, forward strand.
GTTTATACAGACTCTTGTAGTGCGCTTAAATCATTAGAAGCTTTTTCCCATACTCAAAATCCAGTCATAGTGGATATTCTGAAGTTACATATAAACTTAACGAGTCGTGGATATGATATCCTGTACTGCTGGGTTCCCGGCCATGTGGGAATAAAAGGGAATGAGCTGGCAGATATCACAGCGAAATGTGCTGTTGATCTGTCCAGTCGCCTCATCCCTTTTGGAGAAATCTGTTGTGAAGTCAAAGAGAAGATCCGAAAAAAATGGCAGCAACTTTGGGATGTTCAGCTTCAAAACAAGTTAAGACATGTAAAGCCTAGAATTGAGCATTGGGAATTAACTAGAAATCGTAAAGAGGAAGTTCTTTTGACTCGCCTCGGAATTGGTCACACTAGAGTAACACACAACTACCTTTTAAAAGCTGAAAATGAACCTGTTTGTTCATATTGTAATGTTTGTCTATCTGTTCGTCATATTTTAATTGAGTGTCCCTGTTTTAACAGTCTTCGTCAGAAATATTTTAATAGCTGTGACTTACCTCTCGACCGTTTAATCGGAAGAGAGGTCAATTGTAATTTATTTTATTATTTAAAAGAAACTGGCTTTTATCACCTAATGTAATTTGTTTTAAAGATTGTATCTTAAATTTTAAATGTGTGTTTTTAACTTGTTCTTATATGACTTCATCCTCTGGATTTGATACATTTGTCTACTTGTTTTTATTTATTGCATTTTAATTTCATCAATCGTACTCACCCCATCTCGTGTTTGGCGCGTTATAATCATCTTTGGTTTTTGCGCCATAATCACTCACTCACTCACTCACTTTCTCTAATGATAGTGTTCTGTAATTTGAAGAAAAAGGCTAGAGGGCGCTGTTGCTCGCTTAGTTGTAAGAGAATAAAGTTTGTTCATGTTGAAGGCGGCGGACTAAGAATACGCTCTGTATATAGTAATTAAAATATTGTTAAAAACGTAAAAGTGTTAAAATTCGTGAACTCACTGAACCACCATTATCTGATTTGGAAATGCACAAAAATTATTAGATGGTGCATCGGCGTAAGGAATTAAGGCTTTGTGAAGATTTTAGGTGTTCGATCCAAGTGTTTCGATTTCAATGGATATTTCATACTCGAGGGACAATGGAATTCCAAATAAAGGTAGGGAAATCTTAAATTAATTATTTAGTGATTATTTGTAGTACATTAGTAAGTATTTATTATTGCTGTCGTGGGTGTATTTAAATTAAATAAAATGGAAGAGAAGTTAGATAGATTGAAACGTAACGTTCCACATTGAGATCGTCTGTTACTAGGTTAATTAAAGTGATTGAAGATAAATTAAAAATTGAAGGGGAGGAAAATTCGATTAAAGAATTACGGGAATTGTTTGAATTATTAACCGAAAAGAAAAATAATTTCAGAACGCTTGATGATGAAATACAAGAGTTAATTGATGTTAATTTAATTGAAGAAGATTGTAGTATAAGCGAAGAATACAATGACAAATGTATAATTGCTTGTAGTCAAATTAAGCAGTTTCTAGGTGCGGTTACCGCAGTACCGCCAGCGAGGAATCCCCAAAGTTCTGATTTAAACCAGTCTAGTGGTAATGGCATTTTGCATGTAAGTTCCAGTTCTAGTGGGAGTAGTACGCTGAAATTACCAAAATTAATGATTGATAAATTTTGGGGAGACCCGAAACAATGGAATGAATTTTGGAATAGTTTCGAAAATTCGGTACATAAAAACGAAACTCTTTCAAAAATACAAAAATTTGTATACTTAAAAACATTCTTAACGGGACAAGCTTCGAATGTTGTGTCAGGCTTTGAGTTAACAGAAAGTAATTATGATAGTTGTGTAGCATTACTAAAGGACAGATATGGTCGAAAAGACCTGATCATTAATTCATTCATGAATAAAATTCTCAATTTAGAAGCCGTTAAAAATTCTGCTAACGTAAAGGCTTTACGTAAATTATATGACGTATTAGAAGTTTCGATTCGTAATTTGGAAACTTTAGAAGTAACTTCTGGCTCATATGGACATTTATTAATTCCAATATTATTAAAATTAATTCCGGACGATTTAGTTTTGGAATTTAATCGGCAAAGACGATCGAAAGATAAAGTTGAAGTTTCGGAATTAACACAATTTATTAAAACGGAAATAGAATGCAGGGAAGTTTCAAATCTAGTATTAAGCGAAAGGAAAAATCCTGTGCCTCCGCGATTCGATCAATCAAAATATGAAACTAGAAAATATGTAAAAAATACACCCACGGCTGCATTTCATACTGCAGTTAACCGAAAATGCATCTTTTGTGATAATTTGCACGAGTCATTTAAATGCGAAGTGAATGTTTCTGATAAATTAAAGAAACTAAGATCCGAAAACCGCTGCTTTTCTTGTTTTAAAAAATTCCATACATCAAAAAGGTGCAGAAATAAAACTAAATGTAATAAATGTGGCGGTATGTATCACAATGAATCGATTTGTACTAATAAATCCCTTGTAAACAAAAATTCGGAACAAGGTTATTCCGAAAATGCAACTGAATCTCTGACTTTGAATTCTGAGGAAAGAAATAAAGTTCAAAACTTAAAATTGATTGCTTCTGTTCCTCAATGTGATAATAATAATGACTGTAATGCCAGGAAAATATTATTACAAACTTGTACAGTTTATGCTTGTTCTAAGTATAAATCAAAATTAACTAGATTAATTCTTGATCAAGGCAGTCACAGATCCTTTATAACGAAAAAATTGGCCGACCATTTAAAACTTACTCCAATCCGTTATGAAAGACTTTCTGTTTATTCATTTGGTGCGACGAAGGCAATGAATCATTCCTATCCGGTCGTTGAAATCGAAATTCAGAATTGGAAACAAAATAATAAAATAAAAATTGAATGTTTGATCTCGGATGTTATTTCCTCGGCGTCCATCAGTGTGCCTAGTAAACAAATTGCAGACTTCATGGAGCATATGGGGTTGCAGATCGCCGATTGCGCAAGAAAAAATAACATAGATGTTGAGATATTAATTGGAGGGGATGAATTCTGGAATGTAGTTTATTCTGAAAGAATTAAAATATCTGAAGGGTTGTACGCAGTCAGTTCTGTGTTTGGTTGGGTTGCCGCAGGAATCCAGAAAAATAAAACAAACAAAAATTGTTCTGAAAATTTAGCGGTAATGACAAACACTGTTGTGTTGAAAGATTTAAAAGGTTTTTGGGAATTAGAACATATGGGAATTAATGATTCTGATGATTATTCCGATATTGACTGCGAAATAGTAGACCAGTTTGAAAGAAATTTGCAGTTTAAAAACGGAAGATATGAGGCAAATTTAATCTGGAAATACAGTCCGAATAATCTAGGAAATAATTTTGAGGTAGCTAACAAACGATTCGCAAACCTTCACAATAAACTAAGTAAAACTCCGGAGATTTTTCAGGAATATAAAAATATAATTGAGAACCAGATATTAGAAGGAATTGTGGAGGAATGTCCAAATATGGGATATTTTATGCCTCACCGAGCAGTGATACGACCTAGTGAAACTACTAAGGTAAGAATTGTGTACGATGCTAGCTCAAGGACAGAGGACACGAATTCGTTAAATGACTGCCTTGAATCGGGACCTAATCTAAATCCAAATATACTAGACATTATGTTAAATTTTCGTAAGTTTAAGATAGCGTTTTGTGGAGACGTTGAAAAAGCCTTTTTGATGATAGGAATTGCTGAAGGTGATAGAAAATTTCTAAAATTTCTTTGGTTTAATGAAAATAATGACTCCTTTAAGATTATGCAAATGTGTCGCGTAGCTTTCGGTTTGACTATATCTCCTTTCATTTTGGCCGCCACTATAAAATTTCACATTCGAAAATATAAAGATAAAATGCCGGACAGTTTCCAAATGTTAAATTCTTCTATCTATGTCGATGACCTATATTTTGGAGCAGGAACGGTTGAAGATGCATATCGGTTATCTGTAGATGCGGTTAATATATTTAAGGATGCTGGGATGAATTTCAGAAAATTAAGAACTAATTCTAAAGCATTAAACGATTTATGGGTCTCAGATGGGATTAAGGAATCAGACAACAAATTAACTAGTAAATCGAATTTCTTAGGCATGATTTGGAATTCCATTGAAGACAATATAAAGTTAAATTTAAAAAATTTAATTGACTTTTCTACTGGAAACGATTTTGCTACAAAAAGGAAACTTTTGCAAAGCATCGCCCAAATATACGATCCATTTGGATTTATTGCACCCTTTGTTATTCGAGCAAAAATTATTATGCAAGAAATCTGGTGTTCCGGTTCTGACTGGGATGAGGTCCTTCCTGCAGAGATTAAGGACAAATTCAACATTTGGCGGGAGGAACTTAATGATTTAGCTGAAATATCGATACAGAGAAATTTCTTTGATGACGATCCAATGAATATAAGCCTTCACCTATTTTCGGACGCTAGTCCTAAAGCATATGGGGCCATCTCTTATTTCAGATATTGTACGAGTGATTCTAAAATTAAAACTTCCTTTATCATGTCGAAATGCAGAGTTGCACCTTTAAGAGCAATCACGCTTCCTCGTTTAGAGTTAATGGGAGCACTCATGGCTGCTCGAATGTATAAATATTTGAAAAAATTGTTTGGTGATTTAATTGAGGATGTTTATTTTTGGAGTGATTCCGAAATCGCCATTACTTGGATTAAAGGTTCGCCAAATAATTGGAAACCATTTATCGCCAATCGTGTTACAGAAATACAGAGTATATGCAACAAAAAATTGTGGAACTATTGCGAAGGGAAACAAAATCCTTCGATTTAATAACTCGAGGAATTAGTGCTCAGTCACTAATTAAGAATGATTTGTGGTGGCATGGGCCACACTGGTTACGTTTTCCTATTGAAAACTTTCCAAAACAAAAGAAATTAAAACCAAATTCAGAATCGTTGGAGTTAAGAAAAAGTATTATTTTGACTGCACCTGTAATTAACAATGAATCCCCAATTTTGCATATAGAAAAATTCAGTTCTTTAGGAAAATTACTTCGAATTACTGCCTATGTATTTAGATTTATTGGGAGGCTTCGGAAAAGGTCTACAGAGAATGGACCTTTAAGTGCTTTTGAGATTAAAGCAGCTGAACATTATTGGGTAAAAATTACGCAACGAGAATCGTATCAAACGGAAATAATTAAGTTATCAAATAAAAAATCAATTCTCGATTCTTCCATCTACTCCCTTAATCCAAGGCTTGATGAGGAGGGAATTCTTCGGTTGAAAGGTCGCATTCAATTTGCAGACTGTCACGAGAATTTAAAACATCCTATTCTATTACCCTCAAAATGCAAGTTTACCGAGTTGATCATCATGGACTCGCATGAAAGGGTATTCCATGCTGGAGTTAATTCGACACTAACTCAGATCAGAGACAAATATTGGGTCATTAAGGGAAGACAGCGTGTTAAGACTATCATCAGAAAATGTGTAATATGCAAACGATATAGTGCTCGTCCTGGGGTACAGGATATCGCTTCACTTCCTCCAGACAGAATTCAAGAGTCGCCTCCATTTGCTGTGACCGGGTTGGACTTCGCCGGTCCATTTTTTACGAAAGACAGGCAAGGTAAAGTTTACATGCTGTTGTTAACGTGTGCGGTCACTCGTGCCTTACATATAGAGATAGTAACTGATCTCAGCACTGAAAGTTTTTTGCTAGCTTTCCGAAGATTTTTAGCTCGCCGAGGACTGTGTACCACCGTGTATTCCGATAATGCTAAGACTTTTAAAAGAGCTGATAAAGAACTAAAACATATTTTTAAAACTTTGAGTGATTCATCTGTGAAAGAATTATTTTCTGCTAGAGGCATAAATTGGAAATTTATTATTGAGAGGGGTCCATGGTGGGGAGGGTTTTGGGATCGTATGGTACGAACCATAAAATCCAGCTTGCGAAAAATTATTGGTCGATCATCCCTTACTGTGAAAGAGCTTGAAACAGTGCTCATTGAAATCGAGGCAATGATTAATTGTAGACCAATTACCTACGTGTTTACCGATCCCAATGAACCTTCTCTACTAACACCCTCTCATTTTCTGGTTGGTAGACGATTGCTATCTCTGCCTGCTAATAAAATAACATCAAATAATTTGATTGGGTCAAGAAATTCAATTATTAAACGATATAAATACCATCAAGATATTTTAAATCATTTTTGGAAGCGTTGGAGATCAGAGTATCTTTTTAATCTGAGATCTGCCAATATTTGTCCTCCACACTCTAACGCATCTCAGTTTAAAATCAACGATATTGTCTTGATTCATGACGACAAACATCCCAGAAATCTTTGGACAATAGGTAAAATTTTGGAATTAATGTCAGGCAGAGATGGTAAAATAAGATCTTGCATAATTAAAACACCTACTGGTACCTTAAAAAGGCCTATACAATTGTTATATAATATGGAACTTAACTAATGTTTGTATTTTGTATTTTTAGGTTTGATTCTCCTGACCTTGCTGATAGGTATCATTTAATGTTTTGTAAAATTTTATGTGCTTATAATTATGTATGCATGTTTGTTATATTTAACCATTTCTCCAGGATTTATTGTCGAAATATTAATTGAATATTCTAGAATATATTATTGAAAGATGAACTCTCCACCGAGTTCAGGTGGGGAGTGTTGTGTAATTTGAAGGAAAAGGCTAGAGGGCGCTGTTGCTCGCTTAGTTGTAAGAGAATAAAGTTTGTTCATGTTGAAGGCGGCGGCTTAAGAATACGCTCTGTATATAGTAATTAAAATATTGTTAAAAACGTAAAAGTGTTAAAATTCGTGAACTCACTGAACCACCATTATCTGATTTGGAAATGCACAAAAATATTAGAGATAGTACATATCTGATAACAAAGAGTAGCAAAGCCCGATAAAAAATATAAAAAATCATAATTACACAACGTCACATGATAAAACTCGAGGATAAACTAAAACAATTACAGGCAAATTAAACTCTAGTTTAGAAGAATATTTGAAACTGAGAGATGTCGGCCGTTAAAAGGCACACAGTGTTTCCTCACGCACTTCCCTAATTTTTTTCTAAATTTTTCGTAAGTAAATCGAGAGGGGAAAATTATGCGAATATTTTAATGGTACACTGTATGCAGCATGCAGGCATAATGCATTTCATAAAAATTTGGCGACCCCAAAAAAACTTCTGGCAACCCCCACAGGGGTCGCGACCCCTAGTTTGCGCACCACTGCCCTAGAGCACTCCCAGGGTCCGTCAGAGAGAAGCTATTCATTCGCAAAGTTCTTGACAGTTCGCATCTACTAATATTTATAGTGCAATCAATCTCTTTTAGGCGGAACAATTGATCTAAAATTCTGGGAGGGATGGGAAATAACAAAAGAACTGCTTGACAATTTTCAGAGGTTTAGGGTTATTTTACGGGAAGTTCGGTCCAAAACTAGCGACAGTTTTAAAGGTATTCGCATAAAATTACTCGACAGGCGAAGGGTTAAAAAATACATAACCTAAAAAGGTATTTCTAAAAATAAAGAGAAAAAAACGAATAGCAGAGCAAAAATACGATGCTTTTTATTGGAATTACAAACTATAGCTTTTTTTTTTTTTTTTTTTTTGAACGACAGTATCGCGAATCACGATCTCCTGATGACGACAACACTCACTGTTGCCAGAACATATCTAAACTATATATTATATTATTAGTTCAAAGGGATTTGAATCCCGAAGGACTATTAGTTTCGTTTTGGCATTTTGCGTCGGACTCATAAATGTCGGTTCACTTTTCAAACTGTTGCCACAAAATGTTAGAGTCCTGCATTATATTTGAAGAAATTAAATAATGAAAAATCTGCATAAATGTATGTATATTTCTCGTATTGTGATAAAACAACGGTACATAGAGTCATCGAATTTTGAATAACGTAATCCTCCAAAGAATATGAGCATGTGGAAGACCAAATTTGAAATTTGTTTTATGATCGATTTCCTATCTTTTAAAACTTTGACGAATTTTTGATTAACAAGCTCAAGGATTTCAAAGCGAGCAATGGCAATGTTGTGCAGAAAAAACATTTTTATCTCCAGCGCGTGAGTCTCTGTATCGGAAATTCTAAAGATATGCTCGTTTTAAAACTATTTTGCGATATTGCTGTTGCACTGGATCTTATGGTTTAAGTGCGAGGAACATGATATTTAATAAAGAAAGGTAACACACAAAATGTTAAAAAACGCCCCTTTGGACGTAATTTAAAATCTGAAACATTTCAGATTTTTTTTTTATTATTATTATTTTTTTTATTAACATACTTTAATAATAAAAAGTCCCCCGGCTATGACGGGATCACAAATAGAGTGCTCAAAATCCTCCCCAAAGGCTATATTGTCTTAATTACGAACATAATTAATGCCCGGTCCTGAACACTTAGCCAACAACCACTTAGCCGACGGAACACTTAAACGACACCAGTTAGCCGACAAGACATTTAGCCGACAGGGACACTTAGCCGACATGGACACTTACCCGACAGGACATTTAGCCGACAAGGACAGTTAGTCGACAGGACATTTAGCCGACATGACATTAAGCCGACAATGAGTCTCGCTCTTCCCAACGGTTTTAAATTTCTAATACTTTCACATTTCATTACTATTTTGCTCAACACATCACACTACATTCATTCCCGTATAAATGAAATATCCCCACTAATGAAATTTCCTTTCCCTGTCAGGAAGTAGAGTAATTCGCCCTACTCCTTGCCACACTGGAACTACTTTTTTATCTAAAATGCTATTTACACCCTATACAATTACAGGTTAGGCATCGCATATTTATTACAGGTTACTACAATTACAGGTTAGGCATCGCATATTTATTAATATGGGATAATACTCCGGCACGGGAATTTGTACCTCGTGGCCTGCGTCCAGAAGTAGGTTTGGTTTATGTAATTACGGCAAAGCCTAATGGCTATCTGCCTAATAGGAGGGATACCTTCGTGAAGACTTTATAAGGAAAACTGGCTCGTATACATGTTACACAGGGGGAAAACACCCATGCAGCCTGCCCTTCGCGGGATTCGAAATGCGGACTGAACTGCCAATGTTCAGTGACTTTACCGCTCGGCCTAACAGAAATAGACTGATCGTTTTACTTACTACATAACCAGTCTCTTCCAATAAAATTGCCTTTTTAGGCTAGAACTTTATAAATGCATTCAGGAAAAAGGACACCAAAACTTTCCCTATTACCATGTAGCTACAACAGATACGAGGAAGAGAAGGAATGAAAGAGGGAAAAAAGTTAATGAAAAGTGAAATGAAAATTTATACATTTTTAACATATATTGAGAAAGTTACATTTTATGAGAAAATCATGACACAATATAACATATTATATTGAAAATTGCACATCGCGACTTTCAAAACAGAGTACATAATATTATCTAGTTACATGACCAAGGCCAACTTATACTCAGGGCCTGCCAGGGTGAAAATATTCTTTTGTGTTTTCGGTGGCGTCCGTGAAATTTCTACTGACCGCAAGATGGCGTTACTATTCCGCTACGCTTTGCGACGTTAACAATGAGCAGAATGGTACCCGAGACAAATAGTCTTGTTATATAGTTTGATGTTTGTTTGTATGTTTTTATTTCAGAAAGACGAAAACATAACATGAAGCTGAACACACGTACACACACATATTAAGAAGCTTGTTTATATACAAAAGCTGAGCGAAAGAAACATATGAAAAGAATTTTAAAGCTTTAAAATTTTACGTGATGATTGCTTTTGTTTAAGAAATTTTGTATTATGTATTTGTATTAAATTGAAACAGATGGAAATGCTATCCATTAAACAGTTATATGTTGCGAATAATTATTTAAATACAATCGTAAAATTTTTTGAAAGGAAGAAAACTTTGCCGTATAGCACGCAACAATATACCATTCTATGTTACTATTAGTTACAGCGGCACGTTTTAATAAAATACACTTTTTTGTCAATAACGAGCCACATTACAAATAGAGAGCGTATAGCAAAAGTGTAGCGGAATGCGAGCGCTACCTAGTGATGAATTTCGCGAAAGCCACTGAAAACTGTGAACCGGAATTTCGTTCAGTCTGGCAGGCAATGACTGATCTAGTTAAATCTAGCTTTGATAGATGGCAGCACATTACGGTGACTTTTCAGGATGTCTCGCTTTGCTCCGTCCTATTTGGTGCTTCTCCTTCTGCAGATTTTCCAACGTCCGGAATTTCATATCGGCAACATTTTCGATATATGAAGAGTGAAAAACGTAGTTTTTGAGAAGAGAATTCAGTTATGAATGAAATAAAACCTTAAAGAATATTTTACTTCTAAATTATACATAATGCACCAGTTTAGTGCTATAAACATTAACCTAAGCATTTTAAGAGAAAGGCGTGGTCAATAAATTGTTACAGAATTTTTATCTCAAGTAGCATGAACAGCCCATTATATAGGTCAATAATTTATACACTTTTTTAAAATTGTTTCTAATAGCAAAATAATGTATATTTCGAAATTAACCTTTCACCACCATATGTTTCTATAAAAAGTATAATTCAAGAATAACCATTTTTATTGCATTATTTAGATTTTTGATGACAGGGAAACAATTTTGTAAGTTTTAATTTTGTAACATGATGTATTGAGTAAAATAGTAATGAAACGTAAAGGTATTAGAAATTTGAAAGCATTTAGATAAGCGAGATTGGAAAATTAATATCATTAAGTAAACAAAAAAAATTATTAATGATGTAAAAGTGTTCAAAAGAACCCAGTTGATTTAATGAAGAAGCATTATGGATAATTTTTGAAGATCCCAAATGTAATTAAGTGACCACCGTACTTAGCTAAAAAAATTCTTTTTTCCTTTGAAAATTTAATTCATATTCCCTGACGAGAAATTTCAGAAAGATTCAGAAATTTTAAGCGCTTTTTTAGTTTGGCCAATGTATACCAAACAGTATACATATCAAAAAATGCTAAATTTACACAATAATTAAAAGCACATTATGAGACCTAGAAGAATCAAGAAATGAATTTTACTGATAGGTGAAAAAATAACTTAAATATTAAACTTATGGAGAAGTTGAGAAATTTTGTAATTGATAGTAAGTTTAAATAATGATTGGGTACGTGCCAGTTAAACGTCACTGTTGGCTGAGTATCCTGGCTAAATGTCCTGAAGGCTAACTCTCTGTGCCGGCCAAATGTCCTGTCGGCAAAGCGTCCTTGTCGTCTGAATGTCCTATCGGCTAACTGTTCGTGTCAGCTAAAAGTCCGTGTCGACTAAATGTCTTGTCGGCTAAATGACCTGTCGGCTAAGTGTCCGTGTCGGCTAAATGTCCTGTCGGCTAAGTGTCTGTGTCAGCTAAATGTCCTGTCGGCTAACTGGTGTCAGTTAAGTGTTCCGTCGGCTAAGTGTCACGAACCCTTTAATGCCTGCATACATGCTAAACTATTTCCAGCAGCAATGGAAAATGGCACATTACTACCTTTTTTAAACCTGGTAAAGACCCAAAAAATGTTAACTCATACCGCCCAATTATCCTGCTTCCAAGCCTAAGTAAAATTTTCGAGCGAGTTCTACAGAAAAGGCTGACCAAACATTTGGAAGATAAAGGGATAATTCAAAAAGAGCAGTTCAGCTTTCGACCGCAGCATAGCACAGTACATCAACTTTTAAATGTTACTGAATTTACAGCAGATTCCTTTTCCAGATGAAGTACAATTGCAAGCTGTTTCCTAGACTTAGAAAATGCATTTCACAAGGTGTGGCATGAGTTACTCCTCTATAAGCTACACCTTGCTCATCTGCCTATAAATTTTATCAAACTCATGCAAAGTTATCTAAAACATTGCAACTTCCATGTCAAAATTAACAATACTTTATCCTCCAGAAAAAGAATCAAAAGCGGCATCGCCCAGGGAAGTGTTTTGGGACCAGTCCTTTTAAAATTTTTACTAATGATATGCCAATCCCTCTAAGTTGAAAAATTGTGAAATATGCAGATGACACCACTATTTTGAGAAGATCATTAAAACCACAGCTTAAGCAGCAGTAGAAGAGGTAGTTAACAACATCACTCATTACTATCAATCGCTCATTACTATCAATACGGCCAATGTCAAGTTTTGCTCTTCAGAAGACATAGAAGGTACTGGGAATCATTCTGAGTTGGAATTTGCTTTGAGCTGGTTGCCTTTTTAATCGCGTCCAGATCGGGGTTTTCAACGCATCGTCTGCGCATCCATTTGGATATTTTTGCTTTTCTTTGGAGTACGCCTTCCGGTATTTCACCGAAGCTGCTGCTCTGGATTTAGGTAAGATATTTTTGCTTTTTGATTCCCTCGCTATGCTTTACCTCGGTGAAATATGAGTGAGTGTCAGCCATCCGCAAATTTAGATATTGAAATCTCAGTCGCCGAACAAGCCTTCGGTAGAATTAATATACACTTAGAGAGAGCTAATCTCCCACCCAATGTTAGCTCTTACACAACCCTAAAAAAGCAAGCTATTGCTGATCTCCTTAAATTCAACTCAGTTGAAAACAAAACTAGCGATGATCTCAAACGTATAGCGGAACTTGAACGCATCACTCAAGATTACAACGCATTCTTAAATCTAGCTGTCATGCATAAAAATCAAACAAACAATTCCATTATGGAAAATAACAACGAAAGCGATGCTATGTTAAAGGCAAAAGCATCTAATAAAACACAAAAAAGCGATGCAAAAATTATAGAGCGTTCGACTATATCTAAGATCAAGAAAAGAAAATTACTACTGACAGCGACGGGTTTAAAACCCCCCGCATCACGCATAAACGAACGCATTCAAATTCATCGGAAGCTGAACTACCCGTACAGAAAAATAAGTTCAATGACCTACAGGACGATGACCGCATGGAGCAGGAATCGAACTCAGAGTCCGCAGGATTTACTCTCGCCAAAAAAAGCACTGGACATATTCCCCCAATTGTTCTCTCAGATTTTACAGCCAACTGGGATACATTAAAAGAGGAAATCAAAAATTTAGGAGTAAAAAAAGTCTAAGGCAATCTCACAGGAGATGCACTCAACATCAAAGTCTGGGATAAAGATGACTATCGCGCAATCACGGAGTTTCTGGCCAAATGAGGTGTGCAATTCCACACATACAAAATTAATTCCGAAAAACCAATCAAATTAGTAATTAAGAAACTGCCTAGAAACTCAAACGTGGAAATAATTCACAAAGAACTCACTGAACATGGAATTCCTGTAGAAAAGATACGTCAGCTCGAAAGATTCCGAGAAGGAAAAATTGTTAAACTACCTATATTCTTAGTCGAGGTCAAAAGAAACGAAAAGGGTAAACAAATCTACCAAATAAAGCAATTTCGTGGATTAGACGTCATAGTCCGTGCTTACAAATCCAGACCTGGCCCTGTGCAATGCCACAGGTGACAGAGATACGGACACACTCGAGATCTATGTCATTACAAACCTAGGTGTCTTAAATGCGCCGAATCGCACGAAACTTACACCTGTATTCTTCTTACAGCGCTCTGCGTTCTGTGCGGCGATTGCCACTCGAGCAACTCGAAGGAATGTAAATACCATCCGGATAACCTACCCAAAAGAGTCTTCAATAAGAGCAATCAAAACGAGAAAAAGCATGAACAGAAACAATTTCAATTAAATAAAGAAGATTTTCCTACTCTCCCTGGAGCTACGGAAAACGAAAATACTAAAAATCAACCAAGCTGGACAACTCAAAAGGAAAACAAAAATAAACAAGAAAGCGAAGCTAAAGAAGTTTCATTTTTTGAGTGGATAAAAACCCAACTTCTAAAAGCGAAAGAATTCTTTACAGAATTTAAAAAAGCAAAAAAACATCATGGGTAAACTCGAGGTCGGAATGGCCGCAATTGAATATTTCACTTCTTTAGACTATGACTTTTAGACCTCATAGCAATATAAACGCGATGATTTCAGCTACCAATAGCTTCTTAAAAATTTCCTATTTCAATGCGAACGGTGTCATAAAACAATATCAAGAAATTAAAGATTACTTGGATAAGTACAACATTGATGTCATGATGATGGGTGAAACTCACCTTAAAGCTTGCGATAAATTTAAAATAAACGGCTAGAATATTATAAGGAAAGACAGAACCCGAAGTAGATGGGGTGGTACTGCAATTATCATTAAAAATCACTTAAAGCATACTGAATATGATCTTCCTCACAATAGTCTGCTCGAATTTACTTCAGCTATCATTTATACTGCTTTAAATGAAGCCTACCTATTTATTTCTATTTACAATCCTCCTAATAATCTGATGACTAATAATGACCTGGATATCTTAACCTCCACCAACTTACCGACTATCATCGCAGGGGACTTGAATGCAAAGCATAATGCTTGGAATTCTAGAGGATCTAATAGCAATGGAAACATTTTGCATAACTATTTAATTAGCAACGACCTCAATTTTGCTGCTCCCACTTCTCCAACAAGATTTGGTGCTAACGGAAACGGCGAAGTTTTGGACATTGTACTTCTTAAAAATATTCCTCATACCCCTCTCTTAGAAGTAATAACGGACTTAAATTCTGATCATCTTCCAGTGAACTTCGACTTTTATCCCCCGTTAAAGAAACACAGAACTAAGATAAATTGGACCCAATTCTCTGATACTATGAAAGACTATAATTGCAGAAATAATTATAATCATTGCGGTGATATCGAAGATGAAATTTATAAATTCACCACTAAAATGAAAGATGCAATCAATAATGCGACTTATCCCTGCAAAAGCACTAATTTTCTCTCCCTTCCTAAATATATAAAAGATATTATTACAGAGAAGAATAGAAAACATAAGGAATGGCAGCGGTCCGCAGACCCTCGTGCCAAAAGGCACATCAACTTTTTAAACAGGAAAATCAAGCAAGAAATTATGGAATTCAGAAACAAAAAATGGGACTTTCTCCTATCAAACCTGGATCCTCAAGATCCAGCAGTATGGAAAATTGCTAAATGTCTAAGAAATAGCAGACCAAATCAAACTCATGCAATTCATCACATGGGAATCTCCTATCAATCTGAGGACGAGATTGCTAATATAATGGCTAATGAATTAGAGAAAATATTTCAACCTCACCCGCCTGAGAATAATTCCCAAGAAGAAGTTAATTTTACCATTGACAGTATTAACAATTATCCTATAACAAATTTCATTCCCTTTACTTCACCAAGAGAAGTAAGAGAAATTATTCACAAACTCAAGCCAAGGAAAGCCAAAGGCTATGATCAGATTAGCAATGAAGCACTTAAAGCTCTTCCTAGACGTTGTATTACTAACATAGTCAATATTTTTAATGCCTGCATCCGAAATAATTATTTCCCTCAGCAATGGATACATTCCATAATAGTTAATATCTTAAAACCAAAGAAAGATCCTAAACTCGTCACTTCCTACAGACCTATCAGTCTTTTACCTTCATTAGGAAAAGTATTTGAGAAAATCCTCTGCTCAAGGCTCACTAACCATCTCGAAAGACTCAATTTAATAGATGATCTGCAATTCGGCTTCCGCAGTGGACACTGCACGACTCATCAAATTCTCAATTTGGTGGAATTTGTTTCGCAAGCCTTTACCAAGAAAAACGGGGTGGCTGCATGCTATCTCGACTTCGAAAAGGCCTTTGATAGAGTGTGGCATGCAGGCCTCCTGCATAAATTGAATAATTTTATGCTTCCAAACAGTTAAAACTCATTAGTTCCTATCTGAAAAACAGGACTTTTCAAATTCGCTGCGGTGACGCCTTATCTGTCAGAACAGCGGGGTCCCGCAAGGATCCGTTCTTTCCCCCCACCTCTATAATGTTTATATCAATGATTTCCCGCACCCATTCAACACGAAAATACTCAAATATGCTGACGACACTGTAGTACTGACTGAATCCAGAAGTCCTCAGCTCGCTCTAAGTAATTTACAAATGCATCTCAATATGATCAATCACTGGTGCAAGACTTGGAAAATTAAGCTCAACGCCTCTAAATGTTGTATTGTGCTCTATGTGTGTCATATTAGACTCGCAACTCCTCTTTAAAGAGCAGACTGCTTACGCCCTATGTAAAGCTACAGCCGCTAAAATAGCTTTATATCCTCTAATTAAAAGAGATTCCAATCTAAATATTGAACTTAAAAAAAAAGAGTCAACACGATGCTGATCAGACCGACTCTGTTTTATACTATTCCCAGTTGGGAAGCACATCCGCAGAGAACCCGGTAAATGTAAACATCGCCAACTTTTGCGATAATAGTTCAAACCTGGTAACTCATCGGATATATCCCTTGTTCGAAGTATGCAACCACTCCTTTTGCGTTTATTTTGTTGAATTATCACTGTCTTTGTTTGCATTTGCAGGTTTATATTATTCTTCTCTTATTTATTATTAGTTTTTCTGAATTCTTTAACAACGAATAAATAGAAATATTTTCGTAGATAGATGCCGGTTCTCGGTTCGGGATGAAAGGAGGGGTGAATGCTAATTTGTAACACGGCTGTTCACGTTGTGTTCTTAATTATGAACAGCTCTAAGAACCATGAGGTTTCCAACGTCTAAAGTAATTTGTTTTCGTAGACCGCAAAAATGTGCATTTTAAATAATTAAGTAATGCTTTTATTTTTATTATTGGTTATTGTCATCTAAAATTCTGAGAATAAATTAATTTTTATGGCGTAAAATTTAAACAAGATAATATATTGTTAATGCTTTTCTAACAATAACCTTTCAGAGGATGGCAGGTGTGACATAAATAGATGATTAAATTGAAATAAAAAAAATATTATTGATTATCTAGGATGACAGAATAGTTTGATGCATCACCATGGTCATCAAAATTAGCAAACCACTGCTGCAGTAAGGAATATATTGTTTTCTGTGTTAACTGGAATTTAAGACAAATTTTTTTCGTATGTCACGTTTAACCGGTTAATTTCAGTATATTAATACTAATTTATATTTTTATATGAAGTTTTATTTCCGTTATAAATGCTCTTATGCAAAATATATTCTTTTCTGTGCTAACTTGAATTTAATACAATTTTCGTATATCACGTTTAACCGGTTAGTTTTACATCTACATGCTTATTATCTGTAAATGTTTACTACAATATGCTTAATACATTGTTTTATCTGCTAACTTGAATTTACATGCACTAAAAATCACGTTTACGGCTCGGATTATCGTCGATGAACCGCGAGCTTGGCGAGTAAAAATGCAACGGCGCCAACGGGTTCTTTCCCGAAGCGCCAACCGGTTCTTTGCGGATGAAAACCCCCCAGTTGGGTTACAATGTTCAAAACATACAGGCATAAATTACAAGTTTTTCAAAATAAGATACTGAGAGAAATTGTTAGCTCACCCTGGTTCATCAGAAATTTACAAATTCATAAAGAGTTAAAAATCAAACCGATTGACGACAAGATTATCACAAATCATAACTTTTACAGCAAAACTGAACATTCACAGTATGATCATATTAAAGAACTGACCGAATACGATTCGACACTAGAAAATGCTGCCAAACACCCAAGGAGCATATTTCATAACCCAAGGTGGTGAGAACATTGTATATAGTGTAAATAGCTTCCACTAGAGACTTTGTATTTAGGACTGTTAAGCTCTGTGGTTTCATCTTATTATTATTTATCAAGTATTCATTTTTTCATAAGTGTTTACTTAGACGAGTTAAGTGTCTTTTGGTTGGACTTTAAAAGCTCTATTTGGTTATACGAATGTATAATTTTTTATGTGTGTATGTTATCACCACAATGTTGTGACTCAACTTGCAAGTGTTCTTCAAATCGAGTGTTATGCTCATGTACTTTTGTGCCGCTACAGCGTGCGAATTGTTTGTGAAAAACTGTTTATTTCAAATGTGTGAATTTTCTCAGCATTTCTCTGATGAGAACTCTTTAAATTCATCAGAAATTTATTGAAATAGTTACTCAGCTGACAATTCCTCATTGAGCCAATTCTAACAGAATAATTATTGTTCTTTTCATTCTGAACCTGTATCAAAACTAGTGTTTAATTTACCAAATCACTATGTTACGTTAGTTTTTCAAAATGCTCTTTTAAACAACATCTTTAATCAGTTAGTTTAGTACAATTTTTGTCACAGTTCGAACGGCTCCCAGATGCTTTCTCATTGTTCCAACTACACCTAGTAGGCGCGGTGTTCCACATCCATTTCAATCACTTATTATATCAACGCCTAAGGGCAATATTTCAAAAGCGGTGGGTAAAGCAGCGTAGTGGTAAAGCAGCATGTGATTTAGTCATTCAAAAGAAAGAAAACAGAGATTTCAAGAGCGATGCGCGGAGCTTAGTAGTTAGTTTATCAGCCGTAGGCACACCCAGATAACAGGAACTAATACATGTAGATGTATTTTAAATGCAAAAGAAGGTTTTCATACTTGAAAAATTCATCAGAGATTAAACAGCAATAAATATTTACAGGTACATACAATGAAACATAGCATGGCTTGCAGGTATAAGATAAGCAGCTGAGAGAAAAACACCAAGTCCATTGTCACATGGGAGGTTACCCTCCCGAGCTGTGGTACCGGTGAATGCTGCTATTCATTCATTATTTGTCTTGTATTGTCTCGTCTTTTGAATGGTTAGGAGGCAATTAGCAGCCTCTGCTGCTTTAACCACCGCTTTTGAAAAAATGCCTTTAGGCGTTGGTATATATGATTGCAAAAATGGGCGTGTAACGCCGCGCCTACTAGGCGAAGCTGAAGCAAATACAAAGGTATGTAGAATGAAAAAGCATCTGGGAGCTGTTCGAGTTGTGACGAAAGATATAACTAGCTGAAAAGTTTGCTTAATAAAGCATTTGAAAAAATAAACATTAAGTAATTTAAATTAAGTATGCTTTTGAAACAGGTTCAGAATGAAACGGATCGTAATTATACTGGTGGGAGCGGCTCAAATGAGGAATAAGTCAACAGTAACATATTTCTGGTGAATTTCAAGAGTTCTCGTACGAGAAATGTTAAAGTCATATAAATTAACAGTATTCACAAACAGTTCACCCTGTACAAAGTCCTGGAATAAACACACTTTTTAAGAAACACTTGTAATTTTAAAAGACACAATATTTCAGCATAAGTCACAGTTTAGAAGGCGGGATGGTGAAACACACATAATTAAGTCAGTTTGTGTGTCCCTAACAAAGTCTTTTTATAGGAACACTAATAAAATATAAAATTCTTGAAAATAATGATATAAAGTAGTAATGCACTGAGCTTTTTTAAGTCCTAAATAAGTTGAAGAAAACACAAAACTCTCTAGTGGGGAAATATTTACAGTATGTACAGCTATTTACAAGTTTCACCACCTTGGATTATGAAAAATGCTCCTAGGACGCTTAGCAGCATTTTCAAGTGTTGGATCATAATTGATTAGTTCCTTAATATGATCATATTGAGACTGTTCAATTTTACTATAAAAGTTGTGGCAGGTTGAAATAATTTGGTCAGCAATTGGTCTGATTTTTAATTCTTTGTGTATTTGCAAATTTCTAACGAACCAAGGAGAATTAACTATTTCTCTTAGAATCTTGTTTTGAAAGACTTGTAACTTGTGTCTGTACGTTTTGAACACTGTAGCCCATATGGGAATTGCGTAAAGTAGTGTCGGTCTAATCAGCATCATGTAAACTCTTTTCTTTAATTGAATGTTTAATTTTGAGTCTCTTTTGATGACGAGGTACAGAGCCATTTTTGCGGCTGTAGCTTTCCGTAAGGCATATGCAGTCTGTTCCTTGAAGAAGAGTTGTGAATCGAAAATGACACCCAGGTATTTAGTACTATTGACGACGGGGAGTGGCTGATCTTCATACCTTCTAAAGAGCAGAATTTGACTTTGAGGTAATGTGCGATGATGTTAACTGCTTCTTCTAATTTGTCTACGGCAAACTGTGGTTTTAAAGATTTTGTAAAAATAGCGGTGTCATCTGCATATTTCACAAGTTTTGAATTTAGTGGGATTGGCATATCATTAGTAAAGATATTAAAGAGAATTGGCCCCAAAACACTTCCCTGGGCGACGCCGCTTTTGATTCTTTTTCTTGAGGATAAAGTGTTATTGATTTTGACATGAAAATTGCGATTTTTTAGATAACTTTGCATTAGTTTGATAAAATTTATAGGCAGATGAGCAAGGTGTAGCTTAAAGAGGAGTCCCTCATGCCACACCTTGTCAAATGCCTTTTCTAAATCTAGGAAACAGCTTGCAATAGTATTTTTTTTGGAAAAGGAATCGGCAATAAATTCAGTAACATTGAGAAGTTGATGTACTGTGCTATGCTGTGGGCGAAAACCAAACTGTTCATTTTGAATTATCCCTCTATCTTCCAAGTGTCTCGTCAGCCGTTTCTGTAGAACTCGCTCAAAAACTTTGCTAAGACTTGGAAGCAGGCTAATTGGGCGATAAGAGTTAACATTTTTTGGATCTTTGCCAGGTTTAACAAAAGTAATGATATGTGCCATTTTCCACTGCTGCGGAAAATAGTTAAGCCTTATGCAGGCATTAATTATGTTGGTAATTAGGACAATATATCCCTTGGGGAGAATTTTGAGCACTTTATTTGTTATCCCGTCCTAGCCGGGGGACTTTCTATTTTTCAGATTTTTTATAATGTTTTGAATTTCAATGGGCGAGGTGTAACCAATATGCTGTCCATCTGTTTGTTCTATCAGGAAGGTGAATGATGAAATTAAAAACTTCCTCTTCTATATCTTCATCTTGTGAGTTATTTGTCGTGAAGGTTTTTTCAAGGTGTGTTGCAAGAACTTCTGCCATATCTTTTTCAGAATATGCGATTCCAGTATCGGTGTGCAACGGTCCAATGTTGTCGCTATGAGTTTTTCTGAGCGCTTTCCCAATACGCCACACTGTATCAGGGTTGAAGTCCATTGAATCTAATAAATTATTCCAACTATCAGATCTGTATTCACTTAGAAGATTTTTAATATTCCTATTTTTTCTGTTAAGAATTCTTTTGATATTAGGATCAGCAGTACGGCGCCAAATTTTAGCGGTGCGATTTTTGTCCTTAATTTTGTCAATAATGTCATCCGGAAGTTTTTCTTTTTTATGTTCTTCATATTTAGTAGATTTGTCAAGAGCACTTTTTATACAATTATTGACCTTAGTGATTTGATACTCAATGTCAGTAATATCGGCTAAAGCAGGATGCGCTGGTAGTTTTTCCAGAGAATGAATGAATTTATCCCAGTTTGTGATTTTTCTAAGTGGAATATTTTTTTCAAAGCCGTAATAAGTAAATCTGACAGGGAGATGATCGGAAGTTAGCTGGTGTGAAACTTGTAGGAAGGGAATTTGTGCAATATTTTTTGTGATAACAATATCAAGAACTTCAGCGCTGCCAGTATGGCTGTATCTGGTGGGATCCGTTGGTCCAAAGATACTTAAATCATTTGTAAGGGCATAATTATGAAGGAAGTTTCCGTTTGCATTTGCACGTCGAGAGTTCCAGGAGTGATGCTTCGCGTTTAAGTCTCCGGTTAGTATTGTGGGAAGCATAATGCCGCTAAAGATGCTCATGTCACTGTTGCTGATATTATGTCCCGGGGGATTATAAGCAGAAATAATCACAATAGGTTCATTAGTGCGAGAGTGAGCTATGATGGCAGTAGTTCCAATATTACTAGAACTTGGGAGATTAAAATAGGTGGCCTGCAAGTGTCTTCTGATGAGAATCAGGGTGCCACCACCCCTGTTATTTTCTCTGTCTTTTCTAAAGGTTCTATAACCTTGGATGTTAAATTTATCACTAGCTCGAAGATGTGTCTCGTTAATTAAGAAAATATCAATGTCATGGCAATTAAGAAAGTTTATGATCTCAGTGTTCTTGCCGCGAACTCCGTTGGCATTAAAGAAGGCGAAATTTAAACTGCTGGAGGCAGTAAGTTGGATGCTTGCATAGTTATTTACAATATTAACACTCATAATTTAAATTTGCTAAAAGTTCAAAGGCTTCCCACCCTATTTGGAGCTTTTCCATTATTGACTTGGCTTTAAAAAAGCGTTCAAATAGCGCTTTGCCTTGAGTAAATAGATTTTTGATCCATTTCAGGAAATCCGGGGCGGAGCCTGATTGTTCTCTTTCGTGAGCTTCATTCTAGTTGACTGATGAGGGACTGGCTTCATTAACATTTTCGTTAGTGTTTCTCCTACTCGGTAATGGGGGGAAGTTCTCCAAGTTGTTTTCTGGAGGATTTGTTCTTGTCTTTCTCCAGGCATCTCTTTGATTTTCTTTTTCAGCAATCTTACGTTTAATATTGTCAGGGTGCGTTTCGCAACCCCTGTAGGAACTGACGTGGGGTCCCCCACAAAGGCAACACTTTCCTGGAAGATTTCTATCTTTTGTACAGCTAGTGGTGATATGGTTTAATCCGCACTTTAAGCATCTTGGTTTATGTTTGCAGTGGGAGCGACTATGTCCATATCTCTGACAGTTATGGCACTGTTTGTGTCCTGGGGTTGGTTGGAAAGAGGTAATTTTGACCGCAAGGTCCAAGATATGTGTTACCTGAAATATCTTTTTTCCTTCAACAGTCCGTGGGACTTCTACAAGGAAAGTTGGCAATTTGACAAATTCATTGTCAATCTTTTTGGTTATCTGTCTAACCGTTTTAACTGGAATTTTTAATTGTTGGAGTTCTTCTAATATTTCTTCAGGTTTAGTATACACTGAAAGCTTCTTTATTACTACTCTAATGGGCTTATCCCTTGGTAGGGGAAAAGTGTGATAAGGTATTTCCTTATTATCCAAAAATTTTGTGACTGAGCGATAGTCATCGTCAGATTTGACTTTTATGTGGATGTCTCCACCTTTTAGTACGCACTCCATAGCTGTGGTAAATTTTTTAATTTCATCTCTAAGGGGCTTCCAAGACGTAACATCAGATATTATAATCGGCGGTACACGGTTTGCAGTTTTTCTAGGGGCTATGAATTCGCCTTCTTCTGATTGATCCATATCCTGAGGGTTTGTGTTGGGCGTTTGATTGACTTCCATGCTGTCATCTATTCTAAGGGTAGAATATCTATTTTTTATTGTTGTAACAGATGAGTTACTGCTATCACTTAAAGTACGCTTGTGCGTTTTTTTGGGTTTAATCCAAGTTTCGCCCTGCTTAAGAGATTTATTGTCTTGCACATTGACATTATTCATGTTTTGTTGGGTAAGAATCTGACCAATTCCTACAATCTCATCAATTTCCTTTGAAGATTTAACATTTTTTAATTGCCGTTTACTGAAGAGTTTGGCTACCATAACCTGAAATAATTTTTCAACTTCTGGATCAACTATTTTTTGACCACTATCAATAAGATTTTTTTGGATTTGCAAATAGGTAGATATAGCATCTAATTCCTCTTCTGAACCACTTTCAATAAGATTTTCGATAACATTTTTATCATTAATTAAGTTTAAAGTCTGAATGTACTCTAAATTTGGATTCATTGCAACAGTCCAAAAAGCCTACCGTCCCCAACGGAAAGGCAAGTCCATCACGAAAACACTTGCAAAAATCAAAAACCAAACTCGAAAATTACTTACGCGCACGATCGATCAGAAACACTTCACCAAGCGACCAGCTCACAGTGAATCATGTTCATTATTTGCTTAGCCGGGATATTGCTGTTACAACGCTATGTTTCCGGCTCTTGCCACTTTTACCCAATGGACGCGTGACGATGAAAAGTCTGAACGAGTAAGTGGGAGGAGTCAGGAGGTGGAAAGAGGGAGGTGACAGCAGTACATCACAAGTAGAGGAGGAGCTTCAGAGCTGGAGATGAAGCACATCAGCAAGTAGAGTCCATAAAGTAGCGCCATCCAACGGTGCCATCAGAAACTAAAGAGAAGAGTAGTAATTCATCTAACCAAAGGCGAATGAAACTTGTAAGTCCATTCCAATCAGTTCCACAATTCCCAAGGCAAGAAGAATCGTTTCTTGGGGAGAAGTTTTTTGTTTACATTTCTCAGTGAATTCAATGAACTTGAGGATTATATTCTTGAAATTTTCATCCATCGGGAAATCCGCTAAGTTACCGTGTAGAACATCAGGATTGGATTTCGTAGGAGGCTGTCTTTTTTCACGAGCAGACGACTTTTAGGACGAAATTCGCATGACTTGGATGTGGCGATATGATTGAACTTGCAATGGACGCAAGTTAGGTTTTCATTGTTCTTGAGTTGGCATGTGTAAGTCAGATGATTCTGACCATATTTCAGGCACCTTGGCATCATTGTTACAGAAAGTCCGTATCTTTGGCATCTGAAGCAGATTAACGTGCTCGGATTACATCTGTATTTTCTGAATCTAACCTTCAAATCCAGGAGTGTTTTCTTTCGGTAGATACTTCTACCCCATGTTCTACCCACTTCGTTTCTTTTAAATGATGCGAAGAAAGTGGGAAGCTTGATTGTCAATTTTTCTAGTGAACTGAGTGACATTAATCACCGGAAAACCTTCT
This sequence comes from Stegodyphus dumicola, assembly GCF_044657685.1. Lineage (NCBI taxonomy): Eukaryota > Metazoa > Arthropoda > Arachnida > Araneae > Eresidae > Stegodyphus > Stegodyphus dumicola. Next base: position 3,188,875 of record NC_140770.1, read on the forward strand.
TTAGTGAGTTCCTCCTTGATATCAAATGCTGCTATTCGGTGAGATAAGCTTTAAGAATTAAGTAGTAAATATGCCATAGTTTTGAATAAAATAAGGCAAAATCTGAATCTTTTCTATCTTCTAGATGGATTAATTGCTTTCTGAGAATGTTCGGAACGTTAACATCTTTTTTTGCTTTGTGTATTTTTAATTCGATGTGCTATTCCGAGTGGCTTCTGAAATGTTTTTAAGAATATTTTTCTGTTTGAATGCAACGCTGAAGCTTGGCGTTTCTGAGTTCTGGTGATCATTAAATGTGGGGAAATCTTCAGGTTTAGGTGGAGGAGCGATTATTTTCTTTTTTGGCAAATTATTTTCAAATCTTTTCCCTATAAACTTTGCATCCACGATAGGAACATGGCCTCTAGAGCAAAATAGACATTTAGGTTTTTCGTTTTCTTTTAATTTGTAGGTATTACTTCTACGGTTTCCTGTGCATTTACAGCAGCGAACATTTTTAAAGCAATTTTATTGAGAATGACGAAACTCCTGACAGTTAAAACACTGTACAGGGCGTTTCGCGTTTGAGAGGAGTGTATTTTTCAATTTTAATGTTAAAATCAAAAATGTTATTGAGGCGATGTATATTTTTACCAGGGGGATTTCTGTGCAGCTCAAGGAAGTATATGAGCAGTTAGATTTTTCTGTCTTCTATTCTTTTGAAAAATTGTTGAACTTTAATTATTGGGAAGCCTCTGCTGTGTAAATCTTCAAAAATTTCAGTTTCTTTAATAGTGCTTGGCATATCTTTAAGCATAACTTTGCTTTGATTGTGGGTTCATTATTTATCTGGAAGGTATCTAATTGAATCTCTAGAGGATGGGCCATCTGACTTGAAAGTTGTGGTAGTTGTAGATATGTGTATGCTCGCAGGTTTGATTTGCTGATAAGGATTTTCACCCGCAATTTGAAATGAATGCACAGTCCCATTGCAACAGATAGGAGCGAATTTTTAGAATCCTTCTTTTCTAACAAAAGGCGCTCCGAGATAGGATTCCTTTTTAACAATTTTAGGAAAAATTTCTATAATGTATTATTGTTTTTACTGTAGTATATTATTGTGTATTGTAATTTAAATAACATACAACTTCACAACTCCGGAAGACAGGAAGAACCTGTGGGTAACTTAATAAAACCTTGCAGACAATAGCGCACACCTGTAAACAACCCGGAAGTCTGGGCCTGGAGTATACTAATATTTCAAGCTAACTCGCCAAACGATAACATACCTTCAAACGGTTGGGAAGAATAGAAGAGTGTATCAATAATTCAATAAATCGTGATAAACGATGAGACGGACCTGCAAACGATCTGGAAGGTTAGAATATACCAATAATATAAACAAATCCGCTAAATGGTAATAAATTTCTGCAAACTATTCGATACAATAGAAGAACATATTAATAATTCGATAACACAAAAATGCAAACTTTCTGAAAGCCAGAACGTAAGTAATAATATACTACTTGTAGTGTCGCTTCAGTCCCGTTATGTTTCTAATTAAATTTAGTTAAAGAGGAATGGCAACACCTTCTAGTCTCCGCGAAGAACGAAGTAAACAAACTTCGAGTTTTTGTCACGCGATGCTACGTGCATGTAAAATGTAAATTAATCTTATGAATAAGAATCTATAACATCGTAAGGAACAAAATATTGGTTCCATAGGAGTCAGAGAAGTGTTATTTTTCTGTATTTGCATACCAGACACTTCACTGGTGACCCGGAAGTGATATTTTAATACCGTTGCTGACGCTCTCTCTCACATAGACACCATTTCTGTACCATCTGCAATAGACTTGCAAACTATAGTAGACTGTCAAGAAGATGATGACTTGGAGACACTAAAAAACAACCCAAACTTAAAAATCCTACTGATTTAAACCAAGACTACAAACAGATCCCTATACCGGGCAGCGACAAGAAAATTAACTGTGATACTTCTACAAATTATTATCGACCATACATCCCTGGAAAGTTTCGGCAGAAAATATTTTCTTCAATCCATAATTTATCTCATCCTGGAATAAGATCCACGATAAAATTGATAACACGACGTTTCATATGGCCCAATATGAATAAAGACTGCCAACTATGGACTAGAGCATGTTTATCTTGCCAAAGATCTAAAGTTCACAGACATACACATTCATCTTTGGGAGAATTCAAAGTACCTCCACACAGATTCCAGCATTTAAACATAGATCTGGTGAGTCCGCTACCTCCTTGCAAAGGATTCAAATATCTTCTAACCATCATCGATCGTTATACACGATGGATCGAAGCGGTACCGTTAGAAGATCAATCAGCAGAATCTATTGCTAAAGCTTTGATTTATACTTGGTTTTCACGCTTTGGAATTCCGAATCGCATAACATGGGAAACACCTGCACTCAAGAACACTGAAGAAAATTCAGAAACTCATCATGAAACCAAGACTACTAGAACCGGCAGACATGTGAAGTTCCCCAGTCACTTTAAAGATTATCTTCCATAATCGCTGTCACTAGGAAGGGGGTGTGTAGTGTCGCTTCAGTTCCGTTAAGTTTCTAATTAAATTTAGTTAAAGCGGAATGGCAACACCTTCTAGTCTCCGCGAAGAACGAAGTAAACAAACTTCGAGTTTTTGTCACGCGATGCTACGTGCATGTAAAATGTAAATAAATCTTATGAATAAGAATCTATAACATCGTAAGGAATAAAATATTGGTTCCATAGGAGTCAGAGAAGTGTTATTTTTCTATATTTGCACACCAGACACTTCACTACTACTTATAAGTTCAGTGGCCAGGCATGGAAACTACTTAAAAATTTCGAAATTCTAAGTTAACTAATTTTTTTTTTTTTTTATTTTCGTCGTGTTTATTTTTCTCTTTTAAACCTATTTAACAGATTTGTTTGAAAGAAACCGAGAAGATTATCCTTTCCAATTGATGCCGTTTTATTTACCAGCAAACAGTTTCCTCTGTTCGAGCATATCTGACATTTCATTTAACATGAATAACATACAATGTCTAACAAACATGATCGGCCAATATAATTTAATTTTTTAAGTAATAGGAGAAAGCTTTTGTGTTTAAAGGTTGTTCAAATATTGCGGATGAAATATCAGTATCGAAACGCAATTGTGCGTCGTTTCACTTTCCGTTCGACTCTGTTGCTATTCTGGAAAAGTAAGCTTCATATTTAATATGTCTGTTATCAATGAACAATCGAATATATTTAAAAACAATAGATGCAGATCTCAAATATATTACATTTTATCATTTAATTACATTCAATTCATGATATCTAATTAAAAACATTCAGTGTTTTTATATCATTAAATTGCACATTTTTTCAATTTTTAAGTATAGAGAAGATGTATAACATTTGCCTATTAGTTCAAATGCGTATTCATCTAAGTCGTGCAAAATGTTTTGCATAAACCTCATCTATCGATCATGAATCCTCATTTCTTTCCCTACCAGCACCCGCTATATGAGGCGTTTGGCTCACAGTTGATTTCAATTGCCTCTTTGCTGCACAGACACTCTACACTTACAACCTGGTCCCATGGGTACTGCATTTAGCGTCACTAACTGCTATAGTGACAACCCTAAAGAATTCGTCTGCCACGAGGATCACGTGCGCAGATGCATTACGTCTACGTCTGCTTTTCTGTTTGATAAATAGTTGCATTTAAGATTTTGTAGAATAAGAAATGGCGTGAAAAATAAATGTTGGTTTTTTTTAAAAAGTGTCGACTCAGATTTTCGAACCAATAATTTACTTGTTAAGCAACCTAGCTGGCGAGCCTAGACAGCATGAATGTCACAGGGTGACATTACCGATTTCGACACTTGATAACTTACGAAAGTAAAAGAAATTCCTAGGTGGAGGATTTAGAAATACTAAAACAGAAGAGGAATGCAATTAGGAGTGCATTTACCCAATGGAACAATTTGGTTTCCGTAGAAATCTCTCAACGACAAAACAACTTGTTCGTCTATGTGAATTCATTGGATCTGCTTTGTTCAGACAGAAAGTGTTACCTTACTCATGCTAGACGTGGCGAAAGCTTTCGACCGCGTCTGGCATGAGGAGCTTATTCTCAAGCTCATCACACTTGACTTCAGCAGAGATCTCATCTTACTTATCAACTCCTTCATACGGAACCGCAAATTTTTTGTAAATTTTGGAAATGAACATTCGAGACAAAGTATCTGAGAGCCGGGGTAGCACAAGGTTCTATTCTTGGTCCTATTTCATATCTGTTTTACGTTTACGATTTGCCCAACACTAGTGCCGACCTCAATACTTACCTCGGATATTATGCTGATGACACCGCCCTTGCCGTGAAGTCACATAGTCAAGAGCACGCATTGGTAAAGCTTCAAGAAAAAATTCCAGCCATTGAGGAATGGTGTATTAAATGGAGAATTGCGATTAACGGACAAAAATCCCATTTAATTATCATCGGCAAAAAACACTCTAGAATCCCTAATGACAGGAAAATTAAAATCTTTAATGAAGAAGTACCACTAGTTAAGAAGGCTACATAACTTGGGGTGGTCTTTAACCACAGAATTACCTGGAAAGACCACATTCACACTATTAAATGGAAGACCTCTTATACTATCAAAAATCTCCTCCCACTAATAGGTAAAAACTCCAGACTTGATCTTAGAAGAAAGAGACACATCTATACGGCAATTATCAAGCCAATTTTCTGTTACGCTTCTCCCGCTTGGGCTACCTACACTCAGAGTGACATGAAAAAACTTCAAGTAACGCAGAACAAGCTTCTCAGAGTTATTACTAATGCGCACTTTTATGTTTCTAATGAGACCTTGTACAGAGACCTACGTATCGACAGAGTTGAAGAGTTCCTTCATAAGGCCAATAGAAAGTTTTTTGAAAAAGCGAAAAAATGTTCTCATATGCAACACTTTAAAGTGTTCGACTATCAGATCTTTGCAGAAGACGCACGTATCAGACCACTCGCGGCCTTTCTCACCCGAGACTCGAACTTTCCTACGTAAACTCACGAGTGCAATGTCACTGTAAATATGTATATAGTCTTTATTTAGCCGTATATAATTTTATGTATTCATTTTCGATTTTTATTCGCATGTATTTGTATTATTCTAATAAATTGTATTGTATAATCATATTTGTGTAACTTTTATTATGACATATACCTATCACGAATAACTGAACAAATCAGATTTCCACCCTGTCATCGCCTTTCCTGGTCTTGGGCTTCGTATGCGTGTTTCTCTACATTTGTGACGTCTTGCAGTCACCCCTCTTCTCACTACTGATGCCTCCTTTCAATTGTCATTGCCAACTACCGTCATGCGCCCTCCGGGCCAAAGTATCAAGAGCCGGAAACATTGCGTCAAAACAGCAATATCCCGGCAATATTGATGATGATGCTGATGATGAAAACAACTTATAAGTTTGAAGAACTGATACGATCAAATTCTCCGGATTTGGACAATTTAGAAATTTCTTTAGATCAAATTTCAGAGAAGTATAAAACTTTACGAAATGCGGATGACTCTTTTTTTAAACTTCTACAGAAAAAAGGATGTACTCAAGAAGAAAACAAAAGTGAAGTTAGTGCAGCTCAAGAATATTACGATAAATTGTCTATGTTGTAAGTAAAAGCCAACAGGAAAAAGGATAAGTGTTCACAGCTTTCTACTGGTTCAACGAATAGCGGCTCTTTATCAGGAATAGTTACGGCCGCAAAACAGAAACTGCCAGAGATCGAACTGTGAAGTTCGATGGAACCCCCGAAACTGGTTGACGTTTTGGACGAGGTTTAATAAAATACACGAAGATACTCGCATCGACCGGAGAGACACGTTTTATTAGCTACTGCAATCTACAGCTATACAGCTTGAGTGCGTCATGTACTATATAATTTCGAAGGATGTTATGTCCTACATTTTCCGAAGGTCAGGCCGAGATATCTCCTACAAACAACTCGATATCGGCTGATCGTACATTTTAATTGACTCCCACTTCGCAAAGATCCTGTACACTTCTAAGTATAAATTGCTTTTTCGGGATTCGAACCTGTAGACAATGCTACGTAGAAGGTTAGGTTATTTTAATTACAGCAAAGCCTCGAGGGCTATCTGCCTAAGGGGAGGGATGCCTTCGTGGAGGACCTAAGGGAAACTGGCTCGTATACACGTTACATATGGGGAAAACCACGAAAACACCCATGCAGCCAGCCCGTTCGCGGGATTCGAACCTCGGACCGAACTACCAGTGTTCAGCGACTTTACCACTCTGCCGCTGGTGGGCGATACGTAGAAGAGAAAATAAAGATTATACGGATCGGTACGGCTTTTATAGATGTAAGATCATTGAGTTCTTTAACTGAGCTGTCAGACAGCTTACTGTTCACGACTGAGGCTTCTTCATAATCGCAAATGCGTATTTCAAATGGAAATCTATCATTGAGGGAAAAGCCTGTAAACTATGATTTCTGTACTCAGTAATTTTCACTTAAAATCATTAACGTACGGTAAAAGTGAAAAAGAATAAAAAAGAAATTTCATCGATTGTAGGTGCATCCATCACTGTTTGAGATGGAGGCAACGGTAATTTTCGTTATTTCCAGTACGAATCCTGAGGGGTATAAATTTATCAAATGGTTAATTTAGTACAAATTTCTCTGCTTACACATACTGTAAATTAAATAAATTAGAAACATTATTAACATTACTTTGAAAATTTACTGAACTGCAGCGATTGAAAATGCCGTAGAAAATTAACAATTTGCTAGGACCTACGCACGATCAATGCCGTGGTAGCAGAACGTAACAGAATGACACCAACAATGGTCACGTTAGAATAAGTTATTTGAATATGGCAAAGCACATGAATACTATCCCCTAAAGAGGATGGGATGCCTTCGTGGAGAACTTTCTAAGCAAGCCTGTCTCGTATTCACGTTCCCTGTGCTGAAACCTACGAATCACAGCAAAGCAGCCAGCCCATTTAACTGGAATATAACCCAATCCAGGACGAAATGCGAGTACTCAGCAGTCGTAAACACTCAGAGACTCGTAAAATGGAAAAATCACAATTATAGCTATTTCAGACATAAAAAAAGGTAGCAACAGTAATTACATTTATATGTTTGGACATCATTAAGTTATATAAATGAAGGGAATGGGATTCGAACAACACTAGGCTTTCTGATTTCGATTTTTAGCCGGACGTGATTCCAACTACACCACAAACAATTTCATTTGTTATTATCAAAATGCTATTCATAACAAGATTATAAAGCATTTTGATGCAAAACAATTTTAACCATTTGCCACTACACAAAAATATGTATAAAATTTTCGAATCTTGCATGTTTTCTTAGATACTTCTTTCTTCTTTTCTTTCTCTTTATACTACTTTAAGCTGAATGCGTTTCCCGAAAAGTTTTGTTCTAGATGCTTTAATCTCCTACGATTGGAAACAATCGTACTATACGATTGGAAACAATCGTATAGTACTATACGTTGTACTATACGATTGGAAACAATCGTATAGTACAACAGGGCTGGTGGCCTAAAGGAGATTTTCTTACAAACTGTTGTGGTAGTCAATGTGTGAACGCGATTAGTTCCAAATTACTTTCGCTTAAAATGTGAATACATGCAAGAAAGTGGGAATTTCGGGAAGACCGGGATTTCGATGCAGCATGCTGTGTGATTTGGTTTGGTTTATGTGATTAAGCACAGAGGTATATCTCGGCCTAACTGGAAGAATGCCTTCGTGGAAGACTTTCTAAGGGAAACTAGCTCATATGCATCACGCAAGCGTCTATGCAGACAGCCCGTTTGCGGGATTCGAACCTCGGACCGAACTACCAGTGTTCAGCGACTTTACGGCTCAGCAATACAGCCAGGCTAATGCAGCCAGCCTGTTCGCAGGTATTCGAACCCCAGACTGAACTACCAGTGTTCAACTACCTTACCTCTCGGCTGCTGTTGGGCTTTGAAAGGAATTAATGCAATAAATAATCTCGCACGTAATATAGGAATAAGGTATTGCCGTCTAATTCATTATGACAAATAACACGAGGGCTAACTGCCTTCTTTAATGGCTCTCTACGAGAAATTGGCTGGTATCAATGAATAGATAGTTAAACACTAGTTATTAAAATGAACAATACTAAATTTCATTCAAAAAAATTCCTGAATTTCAGAAGTACTGACAACGTTTTTGCAAATAAGACGAAGAAAATGAATATAATTAATCCCTGAAGGACTATTGTTTTCGTTTTCCGATTTTGGTTTGAATCGCTATAAACGGGCAACCACTTTTCAAACTGTTGCCATCAATTGTTAGAGTCCTGCATTACATTTGAAGAAATTAAATAATGAAAAATCTGCATGAAATGTATGTCTATTTCTCGCATTGTGATAAATCAACGGTACATAGACCCATCGATTTTTGAATGGCGTAATCCTCCTACAAATATAGGCATATCTAAGACCAAATTTGAAATTTGGAATTTGTTTTATTATCGATTTCCTGTTTTGTAAAACTTTAACGAATTTCTGATTAAGAAACTCAAGGATTTCAATGCGAGCCATGGCAACGTTTTACAGAAAAAACATTTTTCTCTCCAGCGCGCGAGTCTCTGTATCGGAAATTCTACAGGTTATGCTCATTTTTAAACTATTTTGCGATATTGCTGTTGAACTGAATTTTGTGGTTTAAGTGCGAAGAACGTGATATTTAATAAATAAATGTAACACACAAAATTTAAAAAAAAAAAAAAAACCTCCCCTTTGGACGTAACTTAAAAACTGAAGCATTTCAGCTTTTTTTTTTTTTTTTTTTTTTTTTTGTTGTTGTTGTTGTTGTTTGCTACTTTTTGTCTTAATGTCTTAGCAGAACATTTACCGCTTCACAAAACAGGTTAAGCAAAACACACCATTATAACGACAGAAATCGAAATCGAGTCAATGGCTAGGCGGCAATTAGTAGCCAACCGCTACTTTAACCGTCTCTGTTGGTAAATTGCCCTAAGGCGTTGGTACTTAAGTTTTTAATTAAGGCGATTTACGCCGCGCCAACTAGGCGAAACTTGTCAAATTTTGGGAAATGTAGATGGAGTAAGGGAGATGATTGGCAGGAGCCTGTCACGTGGGTGGTCACCAGCTTACGCGTACAATGAGAAATATTGGAAATATTAATAATTGTCAAGTTTTGAAACAGGTTATCTAGATTGGAATAATTAAACTAATATCGCGATCTAAATGAAGACAAATGACACAACTAAGTGCAACAGATTAGCTAAACAAAATATTCAAATTCATCCTTTCTGTAAAACACAGGTTGGACAGTGGTAGTCACGTGGGAGTCACCCTCTCGTGAACTGTCCACAGCCCAATGCATCTTGAAATAGTAGATATCACAATTCAGTGAAGTCTTGGTCTGAGAAATTAAACACTAAAGTTCTTGTACAACACTGAGGCACATGAGTTACTGTAACTATACACTATGTACATATAGGGACGGCGGTATTTGAGCGAAGTGGCAAATGGTGAAAAACATTTTACACTAGCAATAAATAATCAGAGCTTTGAAGATCCAGGTACACGGATCATGTCCATAAGTCCACAATATTACAAAGTCTCTGATATAACAATAAGAAGATTACGAAAATGACAAATATAAGATCAGTGCTTTGAAGATCCAGGTACACGGATCATGTCCATAAGTCTATAAAGTTTCAAAGACACTGGTAAAATGACACAATGAAGATAAAATAAAGATAATAGTACTATGTACAATATATACACATTTCACCATTTGCTGATTTCACCATTCACCAAGATGCCTCTTGGGCGCTTTGCTGCAATTTCTATAGTAGGATCATAATTTATCAGATTACGGATATGTTCGTATTGAGAAAGTTCTATTTTAGCATAGAAATAGTGGCTCGTGGTGAGAATTTGATCATCTATGGGTCTTATTTTTAGTTCTTTATGTATCTGCAGGTTACGTACGAACCATGGGGAGTCAACAATTTGTCTGAGTATTTTGTTCTGAAAGACCTGTAGTTTGTGTCTATAAGTCTTGTACACAGTGGCCCAGATAGGCACTGCATAAAGTAGGGTGGGTCTTATTAAGCTGGTATAGATCTTCTTCTTGAGACTGATATTAAATTTAGCATTTCTTCTTATTAAAGGGTAAAGAGACATTTTAGCAGCGGTGGCTTTGTGCAAGGCATACTCCGTGTGTTCTTTGAATAACAGCTGTGAGTCGAAGACCACTCCTAGATACTTGGTACTTGAAACAATTGCTAGGGCTTGATCATTAATTTTTATATTTACATTTACAGGAGTGAACTTCCGATGACGTCTGAAAAGGAGAATTTGGCTCTTTGACGGATTTACTTTTAATTTCCATGAATCATAATAGTGTGCTATGATATTTACTGCGCTTTCAAGTTTATCTACAGCGAGCTGAGGTTTTAGCGACTTGGTTAAAATTGCTGTGTCGTCGGCATATTTCACTACTTTTGCATTCAAAGGAACCGGCATATCATTCGTGTAGATATTAAACAGAAGCGGTCCCAGAACGCTTCCTTGAGCCACTCCGCTTTTAATTCTTTTTCTTGAAGAGAGAGAGTCATTAATTTTTACCTGAAAGGTCCTGTTTTTAAGATTGCTTTTCATGAGCTTAATAAAACTGATGGGCAGATGAACAAGGTGCAGCTTGTAGAGGAGACCCTCATGCCACACCTTGTCAAATGCTTTTTCTAGGTCTAGAAAGCAGCTGGCGATTGTGTTCTTTTTTGCGAAGGAGTCTGCAATAAATTCTGTAACGTTCAGTAGTTGGTGTACGGTACTATGACCGGCTCTAAAACCAAACTGCTCTTTACATATAATTTCCTTATCCTCTAGATGTTGAGTTAATCTCTTTTGGAGGACACGCTCAAATACCTTTCCCAAACTGGGGAGAAGGCTGATCGGACGGTAGGAGTTTAAGTCCTTTGGGTTTTTCCCCGGCTTGACAAACGTAATTATCTGCGCGTGCTTCCACTGTTGCGGAAAGTAATTGAGCCTCATACAAGCATTGACTATGTTTGTAATGAGGACTATGTAGGTTATGTTACTGTTAATGTGGTTAAAATTCATAATTGATGCTTGATAAAAGTTCAAAGGCTTCCCAGCCGACTTGGATTTATAACGACAGGCGAGCTTCAGAGCAGCTGCTTTGTAAATATTTATTATGAAACTACTGGCTTATTTCTGGGTTAACAAAAGTAAAACATCAGCGCAGTTACTGAAATGAAAGCATAAAGCGAATCAGACAATCGCACTATACCTACGGCATTTTCTCAGACAAAAGTTGCTTCTTTTCTCTTTTCGTTTTCGTCCCAAAGAAACGGTACCGGGGGAGGGGAGACTTAACAATTCTACTTCTCTGCTTCTCTTCTTCATTTCTACTTCTCTGCAAATGAATCTTGACATTTGTATTGTTGTCCCTGCTACTTCCTTAGGCCTCAAATCAATCATAAATAGAGAAGGTGAATGTACAGCTCACTCGGGGAAATTGCAGACAGAATGTCAGTTCGCGTTTCCTTTGAAGTAATGGATTGAATCTTGACTTAGGTCAACAGTAAGAAGGAAAATGTGACTTTCGTTTGTAATTTCAAGGAACAGTCTTTATTAGTAATGCGAAAACAATCACTACGTGGAAGAATTCATTTTAAAATTTAAGGAAGCTCGTTCTGTAAGAAATTTACGCGAATATTTAAAAACTTTTTAGAACCTGGTGCTAAAAGCTGGGGAGGGGGGGAATTACGCGAGAAAGTATAGTATATTTTGTCGTAAAAAATAAGAGGATTGTTGGAAGAGGAAGACTAATAATTAATCGTCGAAAAATTATTTTTCGGTTGAAACATTTCAGTAACACAAATTTAAAACACAAATTTAAAAAAAAATTAAGTAAAAAAGTATTCTCTTAAAATGATTTATAATATTACTGTCACATTTTATGTTGCCTAGCTCTTGTTGACTAACAGAAGGAAATATATCTAATTAAATAATAATGAATTCTATATTGTTAGTATTTTAAGTGAATATATATATTTTGGAATAATGCAGAAAGTATCGCAGTGAGTTTTAAAGAATGTAGAATAGCTAACATTTGTTCCCCTAAAAGATTACATTAATGATGGTAAACCTGAAGTAAAACTATCAAATTAAGTAACAAAATACATTTTGTTGCATTCCGATCTTTACAAGTGTTTTTAGTACATCGATGTTTAGAAATTAGAACGCATCATATATCTGCCTCTTCTTATTTATTGTACGAAAATTATAATTTAGGAACAGATAAACAAATTAATTTAAAGTCTAATATGTCTAATTTGCTCGCAAGCGACCGAGCGGTAAAAGCCGCTGAACACTGCTAGTTCGGTCCGGGGTTCGAGTCTCGGCGAACGGGCTGGTTGCATGGAGGTTTTCGTGGTTTCTCCATGTGCAACGTAGGTCCAAGTAAGTTTCCGTTAAAATGATCTCCACGGAGCATCCCTGCCCTAAATAAGTGAATGTGGTGCACGTAAATAAGTACAAAATATATCTAATTTGATTTTTGTAAATATATGAAGTTTCTTTTCATTATTACATTACGAAAGTGGTTCATTAGTAGTTACATTATGAAAAAGTTCCCCAATATTAAGAAGTGTTCAATGATGACAATGCCAATGATTAGACATTACAGAGTGCCTATGGTTCAAAAAATGTTCAATGAATTAGGCCTTAGGTCTTCGCTTATTCAATAGGTATACGTCCCTGAAGTCTTTACTTATCTATAACTGTCCTTAGTAGGAATCCTAAAAGTTTAAAAAAAAAAAAAAAAAAAAAAAAATCCAAATATTGGAATAAACCTGTACACTTGAAGTGTTGAATGACATCCAATGTGGCAGTATGTAACAGTGGCATAACTTGGGCAAAATAGCGATTTAACATCTGAAGTATAACTTTCACATAGTAAAAGAAATTTAATATATCTGTAGCATAAAAACTTTGGCATAACTTTCTCCTCGTAGGTACTAGGGCTGAGTGTCCTCCTTCCTCCGTGTCTTGGAGCAACAGAATAGCGTGGGCATAATAGTTGAGGCATATAACAGTAGTGGGTGGAGCACAATTGCACTGACCAAACGTTGAAATTTTATACACACAATACAAATCAAAGTCCTGCCTCTGGGGGCGCAAAGTCCATATCGCTTTGCAATAATTAAGCAATAATTAAGCAATAATTAAGTAAAGATAAATAAGAGTAAACAATGAAAAGTAGAAAAAACATTAAATTCACTATGTACATCGATCACCATAACTCGTTATGGTGTATCGTTCTTCGTCTTCTCCTATGCTACGTACAGCTTCATTTTCCTGATTATCACATTTGATGTAGAAATTATGTGAGGCAATTAAGATCTCGCTATCTAATGGTTTGATTTTCATTCCACGGTGTATTGCAGTGTTTCTTACAAACCACGGTGAGTCTGTGATAGTTCTAAGAAATTTATTTTGCAATCTTTGCAAAATCTGGCGATTTGATCTGGCTGTAGCGGCCCATGCTGGTGCTGCGTACAATAAAATCGGTCTTATTGCTTGAAGATAGAGAATTCTCTTAGTACTTAGTTGTAATTTTGAATGTCTCCCTATTAAGGCATAAATAGACTTGAAAGCTTTATGAGCTTTTTCACGAGTATACATAATATGCGACCTGAATGTAAGCTTATCGTCAAGAATTACACCCAAGTATTTAATATTTTTAACTTTAGGTACTGTGGCACCATCTAGTGTTATGTTGTTTACTCCTTTGAGGTTGTATCTAAAAAATACGACTTGAGACTTAGTTACATTGGTTTTGATCTTCCAAGCGTAAAACCATTTGGTGAGGATATTAACGGCTTTTTGAAGCTTATCTCTTGCTTTGATGGAGCTAATAGAACTGCACATGATTGCGGTGTCATCCGCATAGCAGGCAAAAGTAGTATCTGGGATATTTGGCATATCATTGATGTATAGACAAAATAATATTGGCGAAGGTAAACTTCCTTGCGGAAGACCGGCCTGAATATTTTTTCTTGCTGGATAAAGTATCTTTAATTTTAACCTGAAAAGTTCTACTGTTTAGGTAGCTGAACATTGTGGTAATAAGGTCCGGAGGAAATTGATAATTTATCATTTTGGCAGGGACGCCAGCATGCCAAACCTTGTCAAAAGCCTTCTCGATGTCCAAAAATTGGGCAGCAACAGTCACTTTCTTATTTAGATGTTGTCCGATAATTTCTGTAATTCTTGTGATTTGGTGTACTATAGAATGACCTGGTCTGAAGCCAAACTGGTAATTCTTTAGCAAGTTGTGACTTTCAATGAAGTTATAAACTCGATCTACAATAATACGTTCAAATAATTTAGCAAGAGTAGGGAGCAAGCTGATTGGTCTATAACCACTCGTAGTTGACCCGTCTTTTCCTGCTTTTCTTATGACGATAATGGTAGCGTGTTTCCAGATACGAGGGAAATAGTTCAAATTTAAGCAGGCGTTGAAAATTTTTGTAATGAGGATTTTTCCTTTCCTGTTCAGGTTCTTGACGGCTTTGTTACCAATCCCGTCATAACCGGCCGTTTTCTTTGGGTTCAAAATATCAAGACAATCTTTTACTTGTCGGGGCCTGATGAGGTTTCCTACCCTGCGACTATTAGTAGCAAAGTAATCTTTTACATGGTTTTCGATGTTAACATCATTTGGGTTGGGGTACTGATTTAACGTGAATTGGTCTTCGTAATCTTATGACTTACTTTTTCTGGTTATTAAATACTAAAGAGTTTTCGCCAATGGATCCCATTAAAGTGCACTAGGCAAAGATATTGTTGCGTGCGTACGGGTTCGTTATGAAATGAATGCACAAGTCCGATGAAAAATTAACAAAAATTTATTATTATCAGAACAAATATGCTTAAATATTCTCAAATTATCATGCAGTATTACAATATCTCACAGTAGCTATCTTTTAACTACTCAAATGTCCAATAGAACGTAATTCAAAACAGCTAAAGAACGCTAAGCCGCGAATTCGCCACAATCAACAAGAGCAGTTTTCGAAACAACAACAAACCAACAAACTAAACAACTACTACGAACTGAGATGTTTTCCTCCTTTTATAAGATTTTAAAATCACGCGCTAGAATTTTCTAGTACTTTCTCGAAATCAAAAAGAGATATTTATTTATTTAATGCACGCGCTCTTGTATTTTCAATTTTCCGGCTTAGCTTCCTTTTAATATTCGTCACGCGGTGCACTGCGCGAGAAATAAAACCATTTAATTTATAATTGAACTAACATTAGCTTTTTAAATACCAAATTCGTAACAATATTTTCAAATAAATGGTACTAGGGAAGTACCAACACCCGTGGGCGAAGAAAATTCAGCTGCGTGAGCATTCATATCTTAATACTTACGAAAGTAGGCGTTCATCAAAAAATTGTGCAGTGATAAGCAATGGCATTAAATTGAAGCATGCAGACAGGTGCAGTGAGTTGTATGGCAAATGCAGATGGTGAATGCAATATAGCTAGTAAGAGTGCAGGATAAGCAGTAGTGAGACATCATGAAAATGGCGCGAAGACTGTTTGAAGCTGTGAATGGCATAAGAGTTCAAAGTCCTTCAGAAGTATGGAGGTTTGATTTTTTAATCTGATGTTGTAGGGGAGGGTTATGTCTTCATTTTTAACAAACTGCGCATTTTTTAAGGCACTCTGGATTTTAATATTTAAGTTTTGTATAGCAGTGTCTATCTCTTCTTTTGAGTTAAGATTTGCGTTAGGAGTGATGTTATTATTAATTTCATTCTGGTACTGAATCCAGTTTGTCCGAGTCTTCATGGGAGGTAGTCCATGTCGTAGCCCGTAGAGGGTAAAATGAACAGGTAAATGATTGGAGGATAGATCATTGTCCACACTGAGATCAGGCTGTTGCGAAACATTAAAAGTAAGCATAATATCTAAGACATCAGAGTTGCTGCGAGTCATAGGACAGTACGTGTGCTCCATAGGAGCAAAAATTTGTACTTTATTGTTTATTATGTAGTTATATAACACAATTCCATCTTGGTTGTTTGTCCTGCAGTTCCAATTTGTATTTTTACAATTCATATCGCCTGCGATGATAGTAGGATAGCCCAACCTTGCAATATAATCTAAATCCAACGTACTAAGCGAGTTTCCGGGTGGCTTATAAATCGAAACTATGAGATATTCTACTCCTTTGCTATTCAGAATACACGCACATGCTTCTATGCTGTTAAAAATGGGTAATGCGAATTTGCAGCATTTTAGGTATCTTTTGGCAGCTATGGCGGTGCTTCCACCACGGTTATGTATTCGATTGCTTCTAAATACATCGAAGTTTGTGATCTTTAGGGAGTCAGTCGTCCTGAGATGCGTCTCATTAAAAAGAACGATATCTAAGCTATGCCTGTTAATGAAGTCTTTAATTTCAGTTACTTGACGTTTTATGCCATTACAGTTAAAGAACACAAATTTTGCATAGTTAATATGCCTACTGTTACATGCTAAGTTGTTTTATATGTGATTATACATGATTGTTCATATCAAACATCTTATGACTTCAAGAGCCACGCTTAACTTATTCATCTGGTCATCTGCTTCTTTAAATTGCAGGTACAGAGAGTATAAATTTTTAATAAATCTATTTTAAAAGTAATACACCAATCTGTTTCTTTACGTGTGTAGTAGTCGCTACACAAAAAATTTGATTTAAGTTATATTTGCATTTCTACAATATTCCTTGTTAAAAATGGCGGTTATGGTCAAGAACAGATGTTCTTTTTTTATTATGTTGAAGTAGAACTACCTAGCGACTTGGATGTTACTTGGAAGTTGGTGAGCTCTTCAATTTATGCTTTCATTTTGTATTTCTAAGTCCATTTGAATTGTGACTTTATGTGTTTCATATAATTTAAGTGTTACTTCATCTAGTGTGACTTAGTATTTTTGATTTTGAGCGAAACTGGTAAAATAATTAACTTTTTTTGTGCTGCGCGATGCTAAGCCTAATTAGGCTTAGTAAGTACAACATCATTTCCGAGCTGTAATTTGTTCTTTTTGGTCATCCTGATTCTAAGTTGAGAGTCCGTCTCACGCGCTATAATTGTTTTTTTTTTACGAAGACGATATGGAAACGGTAAAGGATACGCACTTTAAGGATCTGGACTTACTTCTTACCCTGGAAAAAGAAACTGCAAATTATTCGGCGAATTTCGTCGACGGCAAACCGAATAGTGAGCAACTAGCTGTGCTAAACAATCTGAGGCAACAGTATCATAAAACCCTTAATGATACTTATAACACTCCCGAAAGCCTTGTAAAACAAGTCGAAAAAATAGCCATTTCACAAAACACTAAAACCAAAGATGAATGGAAACAAGTTCCCAGAAAACGCACACGAAATAACAGTAACTCCTCGGTTGAAGAGGATTTACCCCCCTTAAAAACTCAATCAAAATTTGACTCTCTTTCTAGCGAAGAAAACTTAGATAATATGGAACAAGACACTGAAATTGATACTTCTGCGAGTTACACCACGACTACTGCAATTAACGACCACGACTACTGTATCACAGGATTTAAACAACCACGTAAATATGCTGGCAAAATTCCACCACTTATTATCACAGACCCTAAAATAAATTGGAAAGAATTACGTAAAGAAATAAAAGAAGATTTAGGCATCGAAAAAGTTGAAGGAAAAATAGAAGGCGAAAACTTCAGGATTAAGCTGTTTTCTGCCGACGACTACCGCAAAGTTCAGGATAGGCTTGATTCTCGAAAGATTCCCTATCACACATTTTTACTGAACTCTGACAAAATGGTTAGAAGCATAATAAAAGGGTTATCAAATGACACAGACATAAAAGAAATTGAAGATGATCTTAAATCTCAAAACATTCCAGTACCAAAATGCAAACAAATACAGCGCATGCGCGATGGCATAGCTGTGAACCTACCCGTTTTTATGTTGAAACTCCACGCACTGAAGCTGGAAAATTAATTAATCATGTACGTCACATTACTGATATTAGAGTAAAAGTGGTTTCGTACAAAAGCAGGCCCGGACCGTCGCAGTGTTTCAACTGCCAACGGTACGGGCATACTCAACGTGCATGTAAAAATATGCCCCGGTGTCTCAGATGCGCCGAGAATCACAAATCCTTCCAGTGCCCTCAAAAAGGTAAAGAATTTCCTGCGAAATGTGTCCTCTGTGGAGGAGGACATGCATCCTGTAGTAAGGAATGCCCCAAAAGACCAGGAAATACAGCTATTGAAAAAATTAATGAAGAAGAAACACCAAAAAGTTCCCAAAATAAGCAAGATCAACAGACTCCGGCTACTCTCAGCCAATCACGTAATTTGGGCACTGCTCCGTACAACCAATCATATGCGGCGATTACCAAGAGCAACCCGAAGACGGTTAACGACAGGAAATCCCTCAAGAATAATAAGAAATCTGTAAATAACGATAAAGAAGATCAATCCTCCAAAAATAAACGAAAATCAGTAAACATAGACACAGAAGAACAATCCTTTGAAGAATTCACCGGGTTCATTACTGAAATTTACCAAATTTACCAGCAATACAAGCAGGCTTCTAACCCCGACTCCAGGCTCAAGACTGCAATGACAGCACTAAAGATATTCATCCAGAACGAGCATGAATAATTACGCCCATACGGCTAATCCAAATACCATGCAACATATTAATTATGCCAAGTTTATGTTTTATAATAGTAATGGTATTAAAAATCAAAAAATTGAAATTCAAAACTACATCAACCAGCACAGTCTGGATGTTATTTTATTAAGTGAAACCCACCTCAAACCGAATGACAAATTTAAAATTCCCAACTACAACATCTATACATCTGACCGTCTTCATAACCGTGGTGGTGGTACAGCTATTCTCATGAAAAAATGCCTAAACAGTACCATCTTTCCTCTTCCCCTTATGAGCGTTGAAGCAAGTGCATGTATTTTGAACAGTGACAATAAAGAATATCTCATCATTGCTGTTTATAAGCCACCCAACAATAGCCTCAACACTCAAGATCTTGACTATATTCTCAACTTAGGCTATCCAACTATTATTGCTGGGGACCTAAATTGTAAACACGCTAACTGGAACTCCAGGCGGAATTATTCTTAATAATTACATCATCAACAACCCTGATATCAACATTTATGGTCCAGATGAACCTACGCATCTTCATCAAATCTCAAATACTTCTGATGTATTAGACATCTTAATTACCTTCAATGTTCCTCAAATACCTTTTCTCCAAGTGGATAATGAACTTTCTTCAGATCACCTACCAGTACGCTTCACTTTATATGGCTTAAAGCATGGTCTTCCGCCTATAAAGTGTCGCATTAATTGGGAAAACTATGCTTATCACCTTGAAGAAAACATATCTGCTACCACTAAAATAACTAATAACAGCGAAATTAATGATGCCACAGTCTATCTTAGCAGTAAAATCAACGAAGCCATCAACCACGCCAAACTTATTCCAAAACAGACTAATTATACACTCCCACACAATATTAGAAAGAAAATTACAGAGAAAAATAGACTAAGAAAAAATTATCAACGTTCACACTCCACCCAAGACAAAAGAAGATTTAATGCTGCCAATCGAAACCTCAGAAAACTTATCCAAGAGTACAGAAACAATTGCTGGGATAACTTCATTGAAAGTCTTTCGCACACCGACCACTCTGTGTGGAAAGTTACTAAAGCTATCCGAAGCACTCCCTCCAATATTGGACCCATTCTTGATGATAATAATACCAAAATTTACGATCATAAGAAAATTGTCAACCTCTTCGCTGATAACTATGAACAACAGCTTAATATAAATAATTTCCCACACCCGAATGATATCAATATTATCAATCACGTGACCGATTTCCTCTGCAAAGATCCTGAAAATCAAAACAACCCGACTTCTCCAAAAGAAATACAGAAAATTATAAAGAAACTTAATCCAAAGAAAGCATCTGGATATGACAATATCACTAATAAGGCCCTGCAATACCTCCCAAGGAAAGGCATCGTTCTTATTACAAATATTTTTAACGCATGTTTAAGACTTAATACATTCCCAAAAAATTGGAAACACGCCATTCTAACTGTCATTAAAAAGCCTGGCAAAGCTGGAAATCTCACAAGTAACTTTAGACCGATCAGTCTTCTGCCTGCGATTGCCAAACTTTTCGAAAGGCTTATCGAGTCTCGACTCACCACTTTTATTAATGAAAATAACATCATCAAAGACCATCAATTTGGATTTCGCCAGGGATTCTCAACGACTCAGCAGATCGCCCGAATCGTAGAATTCATAGGCGAAAATTTTAATAAAAAGGAAGTAGTTGCTGCTATTTTTATGGATGTAGAGAAAGCCTTCGATAAAGTTTGGGGGTTTTCATCCGCAGAGAACCCGTTCGCGCTGTTGCATTTTTACTCGCCAAGCTCGCGGTTCATCGGCGATGAGCCAAGCCGCAAACGTGGTATTTTGTAAAGGTGATTTTTAGTGCATGTAAATTCCAAGTTAGCAGACAAAACAATATATTAAGCATATGGTAGTAAAAATTCACAGATAATAAACATGTAGATGTAAAACTAACTTGTTAAACGTGATAAACAAAAACAATTTGTCTAAAATTCCAGTCAACACAGAAAACAATATATTCCTTACACCAGCAGTGGTTTGCTAATTTTGATGACCATGGTGATACATCAAACTATTCTGTCATCTTAGATAATCAATAATCTTTTTTATTTCAACTTAATCATCTATTTATGTCACACCTGCCATCTTCTGAAAGGTTATTGTTAGAAAAGCATTAACAATATATTATCTTGTTAAAATTTTAAGCCAGAAAATTGATTTATTCTCATAATTTAGATGACAATAACCAATAATAAAAATAAAAGCATTACTTAATTATTTAAATTGCTGGTTCTTAGAGCTGTTAATAATTAAAAACAGTAAACAGCCGTGTTACAAATTAGCATTCACCCCTCCCGCCGTATTTTCTTCCTTTCATCCCGAACCGAGAACCGGCATCTATCTACGAAAATATTTCTATCTATTCGTTGTAAGAATTCGTAAGAAGAAAAAGTAATAAATAAAAGAAGAATAATAGAAATCTGCAAATGCGAAGAACCACAGTTATAACGAAACAAAATGGACGCAAGATGAATGGTTGCAACAAGCGAATAGGTTGAATCCGCTGGGTTACCAGATTTTAACTATTATCGCCAAATTTGGCAATGTTTACATTCACCGGGTTCTCTCCGGAAGTGCTTCCAAGTTTGGCATCACGGTCTTATCATCAAGCTGATGAACTATAATTTCCCACCTGCCATCATCCATCTAATCGCTGATTTTTTAAAGAACAGAACTTTTCAAGTTAAGATTCAAGATAATTATTCTACCACAAGAAAAATTCACGCGGGTTTACCACAGGGGTCGGTAATTTCCCCGCTTCTCTATAATTTATATATTAATGATCTTCCTAATATTGAAAATATTCTCACTGCATGCTATGCCGATGACACGGCACTTTTATGTCACTCACTTAATCCATATCATGCAAGAAATAAACTACAGAATGCCATTAATTACATTTCACCCTGGCTTAAAGGATGGAAAATTAAAATTAACCCCGAAAAATCAAAAGTGATTTACTTTAAAAAAGGAAATATCCCTCAAGACTTAAAAGAAATTACAATGGACGGACAAATCGTGTCACGTGACCACCAAGTAAAATATCTAGGTGTTTATCTCGACCAGAAGTTAACTTTCAAATTTCATGTTAATTATATCAGAGACAAAGCACAACGTGCCTTAATGAGCATATACCCTCTGATGTGCAAATATTCGAAGTTAAATATCAACGCTAAAAGAACACTTTATCTACAGGCAATCCATAATTCTATATGCCGCTCCAGCGTGGGCAGCTACTGCACGTTCAAACCGAGCAAGGCTTCAAAGTTTTCAGAGTAAAACTCTCAGATTCCTCTCGAACTCTCCGTGGTTCGTTAGGAACACTGTCATCCATAATTCTTTAAAGATTTTACCATTAGATGCTGAATTACTAAAGATTACATTCAAATTCTACGAAAAATGTGATTCCTCCACTCACGAAGTTATTAAAAACATAGGGGAGTACGACTATCTAATCGAACAGCCGCATAAACGGCCCAGAACTATACATCATAATGTTAGATGGTAGTTCTTGTATATATTTTATTATTTTCAACTATTTAATCTAGATTTTGTTTCATCTTTATCATCCTTTTCATCTTACTAATGTACGATACTGTGTAAAAGATATGCCAAAATTTAGTTGCTATTATAGCTTATCCAACGAAGACTTCATCTGTGGCCGATATAAGTCGCCACCCCTGATCAACTTCTTCACTACTGAAGACTTTGCACTTTTATTACAAGTGCACAGGACTTTTCCAGTTTATGGAATTTAACGAACTTTTACAGATCCTTAGGGGATTGATAAACATGTAGTGGTAAAGGCCCTCGGGTCGAACACCACTTAACGAATGATGATCTCCGATCCGAAGTAGAAACAACGTAACTCACGTTCCAGGACAGCCACAATTAATAAATTAATTCTAGGTATAATGCTTGATATATGTGGAATTATGTTGCCATTAGGAGCGAAATAAATTGTGGAAATAAAATGAAAAATCCACTGAATTTTTTACAAAAAAGCATAGTGCATTCTTGTATGAATTTACTAAGGCAAACGTTTTTTCTGAAAGATTTCTTAACCGCAGCATGTAAGAGATATCCTCCCAAAGGGTAACACCCACTGAGAAGTCTGTCAGAGAGATCCGTTCATTTATGGAGAGCATTTTATTATTTTTAGCGGAATGTTCTGGTCAGCAGCGAACTTCTTTATTCATATTTATTGTTTTTACAGTTCCACACATTTCAGAGCAAATTTTACGATATATTAAATTTTAGTAAACTAACCCACGCCCACACGTTAGTTTCGGTTTCTATGGGAATTAATAGACCGATAAATTGTTTTAAACTTATAGTTCTAGATAAATAAAATTTTTGATTTAATTTTTATTTACACTTATATAAAATTCTTTTTCAGAATGGCAGTTCTAGGCAGGAACTAATTGTTCTTTTTAGAACATATTGAAGTAGAATGCTCTAACTCACGTTCCAGGACAGCCACAATTATCCTTGTTGATTAATTCTAGAAATAATGCTTGATCTATGTGGATTTATGCTACCATTACGAGCGAAGTAAATTCTGCAAATAAAATGAAAAAAACCATTGAAATTTTTAAAAAATATTATAGTGCATTTTTGTATGAATTTACTAGATCAAACGGTTTTTCTGAAAGATTTCCTAACCTGAGCATGTAAGAGATTATACGCCCAACGGGTAACAGTCACTGAGAAATCATTCGGAGAGATCAGTTCATTTATGGAGAGCATACTGTTATTTTTAGCGGAATTTTCTTGTGCGTGTCGCAGCTCTTTATTTATATTTATTCCTTTTACAGTTCCACACATTTCAGAGTAAATTATAGGAACTATTTATGTTTAAATCACACTAAAATAAGCCACGCCCACTCTTCAGTTTCGGTTTCTGTTGAAAGTAATAGACCAATCTATTTGTTTAAATTTATAGTAGTCGCTACACTGAAAGTTAAATTTATGTAAAGTTTGCATTTCTATAATATATCTTGTTAAAATGGCAGTTCTGGACAAGGACAGATGTTCTTTTTTTAATATGTTGAAGTAGAAACTCACGTTCCAGGACAGCCACAATTAATAAATTAATTCTAGGTATAATACTTGATGTATGTGGATTTATGTTACCATTAGAAGCGAAATAAATTGTGGAAAGAAAATGAAAAATCCACTGGTGCGTGTCGCGGTTCTTTATTCACTTTTACAGTTCCACACATTTCAGAACAAGTTTTAGGACATATTAATGTTTAAAATTCAGTAAACTAATTCACGCCTACTCATTAGTTTCGGTTTCCATGGAAATTAGTTGACATTTAAATTTCTTTAAACTTATAGCGCCAGATAAACAAAATTTTCGATTTAAATTTTATTTGCAATTATATAAAATTCTTTTTGAAAAATAGCAGTTCGGGGCAAGAACTATTTATTCTTTTTAGAAGTAGAAAAGTCGTAACTCACGTTCGACAGCCACAGTTATATTTCTTCATTATGTCTAGGAATAAAGCATCATCTATGTGGAATTAGGAGCGAAATAAAATGAAACATTCACTGAATTTTTTAAAAAAACACGGTGCATTCTTATATGAATTTACTAGAGCAAACTGTTTTCTGAAAGATTTCCTACCCTCAGCATGTAAATGATATCCGCCCAAAGGTAACACCCACTGAGAAGTCGTTCAGATAGATCAGTTCATTTTATCGAGAACATGTTGTTATTTTTAGCGGAATATTGTGGTTCGCAGCGAACTTCTTTATTCATATTTATTCCTTTTACAGTTCCACACATTTCAGAGCAAATTTTACGGTTTATTAATGTTTAAAATTCCGTAAACTAAGCCACGCTTAATCGTTAGTTTTGGTCCGATCCGATCCGAACATGTATTGCTGGAGTAGCGCGCGAAGCGCGCTGTTTCCAGCTCATGAATAGAAGAAGCCTGTGGGGACATGACAGTAGTAAATCTGACGTGGTAGGAGTTGAGAGAATGAGGTGATGGCAGAAGGGGGGCGAGCAAGATGCCGCAAGCCTAGGCACTAGGCCAGACGCGCCGCAGACGGAGCAGGTAAAGCAATCATGAGTTTTTATGATGAGATACTGTGAGAGCATACTACATGACATAACAAGTTTGTAAGAATACAAACTCTCAGAAGCATACGTTTGCAAATATAAAGTTACAGTGACAGAAATGCAGTTTATAAAATCAGATATCATATAAAAATTTGGATGAAATAATGAGAAAAGTATTCTTAAATGCTATATGCACTATATACAACTATATACAGGAATATTCTACGTTATGTAGGAAAGTTCAGATCTCTAGCTAGGTGGTTTGCCAGTGGTCGTAACTCTTTATCTTCAGGTAGTGGAATGTTGTCAAATATATTTAATTTTGTCATGTGAGGGCATGTAACTGCATTCTGGAAAAAGCTGGAGTTTAAACGATGAAGAAGCGGTAAGACGCTGAACACTGGTAGTTCGATCCGAGGTTCAAATCCCGCGAACGGGCTGGCTGCATGGGCGTTTTCGTGGTTTTCCCCATGTGTAACGTGTATACGAGCCAGTTTCCCTTAGAAAGTCCTCCACGAAGGCATTCCTCCCTTTAGGCAGATAGCCCTCCTGTGCTTTGCCATAACAGAGTGTATAAGTGCCTTTTTCTTCTTAAGTCCAGTTTAGAGTGCTCGTTAAGAAGTGGGTTAAGACTCTGAATAACTCCTAGTGTTTTTCCTCTGACATGAGTCAGGTGATTCTTCCAGGAAAATTTATCATTAATAAAAACGCCAAGGTAATTCGCCTTGCGTACTCTAGGAACTTCTGTGTCAAATAGCTTAAGCTTTTCCGTGATTTCAGTAGCAGAGTTCTTCTTTCTTATAATGAGTAGTTTGGATTTATCTGCGTTAACTGAAATGCGCCATTTGGTACACCAAAATTCTATTTGCGGCATGACTTGTTGAAGTTTCCTGACAGCTTGATTAGGACACATAGATTTTACAGCAAGCGCCGTATCATCGGCATAACAGCCAATGAAGTAATTGTAGTTAAAGCCTGTTTTAGGGAAGTCGGTCACAAAGAAAAGATATAAGATCGGCTCTAAAATTGACCCTTGCTGGACGCCGGCGTGAATTCTTTTGTCTTCAGAAATCTCATTTCCAATAGAAACATGAAAACTTCTGCCTTTCAGGAATGAGTAGATGAGACACGTTAAAGTTTTGGTGAAGCCAAGGGAACGGAGCTTGAAAATTAGACCCTCATGCCAGACGCAGTCAAAAGCTTTGGCCACCTCTAACATGAGTAATGCCACATTTTGTCTGTTATGTAACGCACTGCCGATATACTCAGAAAGTCTGACCAATTGTTTCGTGGTGGAAAGCGTTTTTTCGGAAACCAAACTGTTCTTCAGGTAGTTTCTCTAAGTATGGATGGATTCTATGATAAATGATGCGTTCAAAAATTTTCCCCAAAACGGGAAACAGACTGATAGGTCTAAATCCTTCTGGGCGAGTGGTAACCTTGCCGGCTTTAGGTAAGACAATCATTTTGGCTCTTTTCCAGGCAAGTGGAAAGTATCTGATAGTTAAACAAGCATTTAAAATACTGGCATATCTTGCAATACAATTTTTCGGTAAGTTCTTAATCGCTAGGTTGCTTATTGCATCATAGCCCGGTGCCTTCCTGTTTTTTAGTCTCCTTATGATTTCTTGGATTTCATGTGGAGAGGTGAGTTCCAGATTGTTTTCTAAGTCCTCCTGTGAGGTAAACCAGTCATTAATGCAGTATCTTACATCATAAGCGAAGTCTATGTCACAAGGACTCTCATTCGGTTTAAACTGATTTTCAAAAATGTTCTGCAAAGGCGTTTGCTTTTTCTTTATTAGTGAGAGCCACGCTATTATTGAAGTGAAGTGGTTTGTTCGCTACAGCCTTTCCTTTTAGATTTCTGACAAATGACCAGAACGCATTGTCTGGTTCATTAAAATTCATGATTTTCTCGTTCCAAAGGTCATTTCTGAGCTGAAGAACACTTGTGATAGATTTCCTGGATGTGATTTTGGAAAATGTATTTAATTTATTCACGTGAATGAAACGGATGTTTTCTTAAAATTTTATTATTCAGAGTATTACTCAATTATGACAGAATGCCGGATTTGTTCCCAGTATTCAACATTCATATGGACTTCAGTATTCCAAATCTCTCACGTAACTGTAATTTTTTCTATCGGTAGTAGGAAGACGAATGGAATACATGTAGGTTATGCAGACGTAAGGTAAAAATCTGAAAAAAAAAAAAAAAAAAGAAAAAAAAAAAGAAATTTTTCAGATCTAGGCAATTCAGTAGAATGTGCAAATAGTCATCCTATTCGAAGCTTATTTTTTAATTACATAGCATATAAAGTGTAAATTTAATAAAAAAAGATATAATGAAGATCAAGTTCTCTGCAAAATCTGGACGGTAATTATTCAAAATTAGTCATAAAGCAGGTTTTCGTAAAAAGTGGTTCCAGCGGAGGAAACACGCCGGCAGTCTCCTGAAACTCTAAGTGAGCATCTGATCTTTGCTCTTAGAAAAGTTAAGTAGAATTGTAAATTATACGTAAGAGCGAAGATCAAACGCCCACTTAGAGTTTCAAGAGATTGCTGGCATGTTTCCTCCGTTGAAACCACTTTTTATGAAAAACTGCCTTATAACTAATTTTGCATAATTATGGATCAGATTTTGCAGAGAACTTGATCTTCATTATATCTTTTTTTTATTAAATTTACACTTTATATGCTATGTAATTAAAAAATAAGCTTCGAATAGGATGACTATTTGCACATTCTACTAAATTGCCTAGATCTGAAGAATTTCTTTTTTCTTTTTTTTTTTTTTTTTTTTTTTCTTCAGATTTTTACCGTATGTCTGCATAACCTGCATATATTCCATTCGTCTTCCTACTACCTATAGAAAAAATTACAGTTACGTGAGAGATTTGGAATACTGAAGTCCATATGAATGTTGAATACTAGGAAAAAATCCGGCATTCTGTCATAATTGAGTAATACTCTGAATAATAAAATTTTAAGAAAACATCCGTTTCATTCACGTGAATAAATTAAATACATTTTCCAAAATCACATCCAGGAAATCTATCACAAGTGTCAACATAAACGATCTACACATATATTTTTAAGTATTTAAATAACTCATAAGTTGAAGATAAACCAAGAGAAAAAGTATATTCATTGGCATATATCAACAGCAAAGATAAAATAGTTTCCAATAGCAAAGAGAAAACAGGTTCAAAATGTCTAAAAGACTACCGAGAGCACACTCTCAAAACTTTTTCGAAAAAAAGATGACATCACAAATACAAAAATTTTACGGAACATAACATTAGTTAAAAATTTTCGTTCGAAATTTTAGTTCTGATATAGGAAAATACACATTAAATAATTAAATGTCGGTATTCGTGTTAATGTTTGTAAAGAAACAAATATATAAATTTTTAGGAAAATTTTGCATGTTTTCTATTTTGGTAATGATACTGGTAAGTTAGGAAAATTTTCTGTACTAAACATATGTGTCTACGAAATTCTTTGGAAAAAGCGAAAAGTAAATAATCATTTCGATACTTCACTAGAAATGAAGTGTTATAGTTGAACAACGATTTAAAAATTGACCAAGAGCACAACGAAGTACATATATAAATTATTTTGCTAATCGGTTATGAACTTTTAAGTAGGATATATCCAGAATCTTCAAAATTAGTAATGAAACGTTCAATTTAACACGTGAGATTTTACTAAAGAAGCCTCTGCAATAGTAAAATGTTGGTTAAAATTGAGCTAACAGAAGGAATAAATTTAAAATATTCGCATGATATGTAATAAAAATGAAAGCATGGCCCCGGTTCAGCAATGCAATAATACAAGGTTTTAAGTAAAAAAGTTTCTAAACTGAGTTTTGTTTTGTCACGTACGAAAATTAGCAATATATTAGCAGTGGACTAGGAAAAAAATTTTCAAAGGTAATACTGTGGTATGAAAATTAATCAAAAAGTATAACATTTTTCTTCGCAATAAGTTATGAATGTTTTCATTTCAGTAGAATGAAGTCAGAAAGTACAAATTTGGTAAAGAAACAAGCGCTGATTTTCTTATGAATGTGAGATATTTTCTTAGATATGTTTCTAATGAAATTAGTATATGAACTTCTTTTAAGAAAGAAATAGGCTTTATGAGAAAAATCTATGACAATGCAATTTTTGGTGACTTAGAGAAAATATTCAAAGTCTGCATGATCGGTGTTAAAAGTCTCCATTATCTACTACATTCGAATACATCAGTACTAAAGAAAATTAATCTATTCCTGTAGTATACTAAGATAAAAAATTCCATTTCTTTTCTTAATTTCTGATTCGGTGTGGTAGTGTTGTTGAAGTTAAATCTTCCAAACGTGTAAAAAGTTATTAAATCATACCATATAACTATTTAATAAAAATTTGTTCCCAAATCTTTACAAGGACTTGTAAAAGATAAATAAGAAAAATATTTGAAAAATTAAATGATTTGCAGTGGCCGTAATATTCAAAGTTTCAAAAGGTACTTCACAAAAAACGGTTTATGAAAACACGAACACATCACAACCACCCACAAATAACTTCCGTCACAACTGAAAATCTTATACTCAAAATTTACATTGAATGCAGGAAAAGAAACATTAGGGGTTTCAAAATGAAAATTCTCATGTAAACTTTCCGGAATGAAATGTACAGTATTTCAGGAAATATTCATTTAACTTCCACCTTGTTTGCAATTTTGTTAAATCATATGTAATGAGCGTATGTGAGACACGAAATGCATTCGTATGCGAAAAATAACAAACATTTAACTATCTGACAATGAATCAAATTTCATTGGAAATGTAATGGCATGAAAAGTAGTACAATATATCTGTATGGAAAATCTTGATAATTTCTGTGTGTTTTTTTCGAATAAAAAAAATAGTTAAAGGCTCCTAGGTTAGTAATGAACTACTAAATTTGGTCAATTTTCATCAAAAACGCCGTAAGTAGTTCTCCGCACTGGTAAAATATTACTTAAATTCTCTAGCTTTGAGACTTCCCGCAGACACTGGCAAGACCAACGGCTGTCTGGTCAATACAGGATAACTATGTGTTTAATAGGTTACTTCAAAGCTATGAAAGAAATAACAGTTGTGTAAAAAATATGGACATTTTCAAGAAACAATTGTTCTCTTATGTCCTTTTGGCATTATAGTTATAAACAAAATGCAAAAATTTAGTAAATACGTAGATAAATCTCAGGAAAAAATGGTAAATTAACATGAAATGTTTACTTAAAGTCTATGTAAAGTTGGAAAACAGTGATCGTGATAGATTTGAAAAATAGTTCATATACAGCGCATTAAAATTTTGCACCCGATCGATGAATTCATGAAAATCGGCCCAAAAATGTCATTTATCACGTTCGCTTGCTTGCAGTATATTCTCTTGTCGTTTTAATCTTTTTGCTTTTGAGTTTTATTATTTCTGAAGTTGTAATATTTCTGAATCTGAAGCTTTAAAACACAAAATCACTCTGATTTATCAACTTGCGTCTAAATGTAAAGTACATTCAACCAAATGGAAGATTTTAGCATAAGTAAATGTACTACAGACAAAATAAATTAAAAATTCATCATTATTTTTCATGCTCTGTTCATGAAACTAGTCCCGACTTATTCCATTCGGAACATTTTCAGAAAAATATTCATTTCTTGTTCATGTTTTTGCATACTCAGATACTAATTTTGTTGGAAATAGGGCATTTTCTTATCCATTTTATATTTCACTGTTAAAGTCTGGCTTGGGAAAATTGTTTTCCGTGGAAATGGCATAGTTGTCCTATATGTCTGTCACTGTTCTAATAAATTACATTACTAACGTGTGAAAATCCCTAGTTATACAGGAATTATCTTGAATGTTTCCTTAATCTGAAATGCAAAATGTAACCCATGTGCAAAAATAGAGCAAGTTTATCTTAAAAAGTTCTCTACGAATACATCTTTTTCTCGGTCCTTACATGCTTTTCTGTATTTATCACTCAAGTTCATTGTGTACCTCTCTTTTATCTAATTTGTGAAGTATTCCTCTTTGAATACTAACATTTGAATTTCTTTAACTGATTTTAAAGTACATGTATATTTTGGTCAATGCGTAGGGAAATGAGGAACTGTGACACTGAGTGTTCTAAGCATTCCATACTGCATTTTTCTTAAGAGTACAGTTCAGTTAAAAGCAAAATGTGTTTCGTACTTTGTGAAAACTTTATTTACTTATTATGTGTCATGCTCATGATAAATAAAAATGTTATACATGTGCGCTGGACTGCGAGGTTCCAATGTTTAATTAAATTAATGCTTTTCAAAAAAGTGTGGTCTTTCTTATGACATATTCAAAATACGTTAAAATTTTTAAAGTTGGTGACTATAGTAGATCATTATATGGACTTTCTGTCATTATTACATATTTTGTATAATTATTTATGTGTAATTTTATTTATTATCTATGAGAAGTTAAATGTCAAAAAAACTGTAAAAGTTCATTACTAAGCAATGTCAGTTTGAAATTTCTATCTTAAAATTATTTGTGTTACGTCTTTTAAGTTAATTACTATGTTAGATCCTTATTTGGAACTCTACTCAATATTTCGTGTAATGTATCATAACTATGTAGGAGTCATTTATCAGGTATGATAAATTAAATTTCGTTCTCAAAAGGCTGTAAGAGTTCAGTGCTAAATAAATTATTGGCAATGTTAAATATGGGTATTTTTCAGTTAAGTTACAATGAATACGTTAAAAACATTCCAAGTTAACACATTTTTATATTCCAAATTGGGAGAAAGGCGATAAAGTTTCATTTCCATGGCTGAATATTAATTCCATGTGTATTATAGACTTTAAATTCTCCGTCACAAAATGTGACTATAATTCAAGTTTAAAATAATACGTTACAATGTGGATATTCTTCTCTGTAGTTAAAATATAATTCAATCTTCTGTACCTTGTTAAGAGAGTTAGGCTGTGATAAGTTCGAATAGAGTACTGTTTATAAAGTTCTGCGGTAAATGGTGGAATCATTAAGAATCCGAGTGACGTTTACACATGAAGGAAAAATCAAGGTTCAGTGTATGTTTGGTGATTTAAGTAGGATGTGTGCAAGAAAATACAAGATATTTTTGTAAAATATTTCAAAGAGTTAGTAAAATTTGTGTTAGTAGTATCAATGAATTTTACTGAATAAAAGGGAGTGTTCTGAATATATACGTATAAATGTCTGTAGAGTAAAATAAGAAGAAATGAAGTACTATTGATACGTATCTAAACTTAACTGGGTAGAAATGCTCCATGCATTGGTTTGAGTGGGCTTCATACCATGAAAATTAATTGCTCCTTATAAGATTTGTTTAAAGTCAGTAGGTCTTACAATAAAGAAACATGTGTAAGTCTGTATTTATTATGGGAAAAAGGAATCAGAAATACAGCATGAATATGTTTTATAAGTTAAATATAAGGGTAAATGTGTAAATGGAAAGTGTAAAAATTACATTTGTCAGACATAGTTTGGTGAATCCTTTGAATAAAAGTAAGACGTGTAAAAGGGAATCAACAAAGTTTTGTATAGTTAGTAAAATACATTAGAAGGAAAAGTTCTGAGTATCTCCAACTTAGTAGTAAAAAAGTAAGAAATGTAGTATTCCAGTTAAACTATATAGAAGGAACATTGTGTATATTGGTTTAAAATTACAGAAAATATTATTTAGTGAAGTTATATGCATGTAAATTCCAGCTTAAAATTTCAAAGACGTAGAAATGTAGGTAAGTTTACTTTTGGAGAAATGGAAGTGTAACATGATGTTGTATTTAAAACAAGGGGAAAAATAATTAAGGGTAAAATAAAAATGTAACAAAAAAATTAAGGGAAAAAAAATAAAATTTACTTTTGGAAGTAAAATGCATAAGGGAAAAAACAAAAAACTGCATTTGTATAAACAAAAAACTCAAAAAAATTAAAATTATGAAACTAAATATTACTTTTGTAAAAAAAATTAAGTTAAAAATGTAGTAACACCTTTTTATTTAAATAAAAATCGGAAAGGAAAAATTAAATTTGTAAAAATAAATATTACTTTTGTAAAACCAAAAAAAGTTTAAGCAAAAAAATTAAAATAAAGTAAAGTAAAAATACGAAAAGGAATAAATTTTGGAAAAAAAACTTTTGCAAAATAAAAAAGTGAAAAGGAAAAATTCAATTCGTAAATAAAAATATTACTTTTGTGCAACCAAAAAGACAGTTAAACAAAAAATTAAAATAAAGTAAAGTAAAAATACGAAAAGGAAAAAAATTTGGATAAAAAAAAAAACTTTTGCAAAATAAAAAAGTGAAAAGGAAAAATTCAATTCGTAAAAATAAATATTACTTTTGTAAAACCAAAAAGAAAATTAAATATAAAAAAATAAACTTTGCATGATAAAAAGTAAAAAGAAAATTTAAGTTCACTTTTGTGGAAGTAAACGTCAATTTGCGAAAGTTAAAAATAAAATTTATGTTTGAGAAAGGGAAAGAAAATGAAATCAAAAATTAATAAATTAACTAAAAAAATAGTAAGAATAAGATGAAAAATGAAAACAATTAAAAATATCTTAATAATAAAAAAAATTAAACTGTGGGAAAATCTTACATTTAAAACAGCAATGAATAAAGTAATGATTAAGAGGCCAAAAGAAATCCTAGCCGTCGTGTAAAAACAAATGTGTGACGCAGTTTTCATGTCAAAGCGCACGCGCAGACTTTCAGCCTTATGTCATCAATGGTGCAAAAAGTCAAAGGGCCAAATAGAGTTTCAAATAACAAGTCTGATAAGAGGACCGGGTAGCCGAGCGGGTAAGCGCTAGACTCCCATCCCAGAGATAGCGAGTTCGAATCCCAGCGGTGGAGTTTATTTTAAAATTCATTAAAATGGATTAAAATCTAATGGAATCAATTAAAACTAGTTAAAAATAATGACGGATTAAATAATTAAAAAGGATGATTCATAATAAATAATGAAACATAATTAAAAAATAATGAATAAAAAAGATTAAATAACTAAAATAATAAAGAACAAAATTGGTAAATAAGGAAAATAATAAAGTTTACGTCACGTGGTTTAAGCGACCATTGCCACAAACATAAAAAATAGTGTCGTTGCCACAAAAATAAAAAACTTTGAAAAGATCGTTGCCACACCATAAAAACGAAACTTGGATGACGTCATTCCATCACGTGATACAAGATGGCGCTGGTGTCGTCTCTTCCGTCACCCGAGTACCTCCGCTTACTACTGGCGGGTCATCTGTTTAACATCATCTACTTTGTAGTGTAATTCTACCAGGTCTCTTTTAATATCCTCAATTGGAGTTCTGTAAGTTAGTCCTCTCACTACAACTTTTAAGTTGCGCTCTTCTGGC
Source organism: Stegodyphus dumicola (assembly GCF_044657685.1). Lineage (NCBI taxonomy): Eukaryota > Metazoa > Arthropoda > Arachnida > Araneae > Eresidae > Stegodyphus > Stegodyphus dumicola. The sequence continues at coordinate 3,223,258 of NC_140770.1, forward strand.
AGTTTAAATGAGTGATGTTCTACTTCTAGATCATTTAAGATTTTTAACATACCCCTTGTAATCATCGGGGAATTCTGCAATAACTTTAATTCCATCTGGAATTTGCCGACCAAAAAATTTTAATTTATTTCTGTGAAAAACTTTACTAATTTCTCCCCAGTTCAAATCAGTCTCTCTGAGAGTAATGGGTGGGATTTTAGTACGAGATGAATTTACACTATAATTTGAGGTTTTAGCAATATTTGTAGTGTCATTTTGAACACTATCTGTGTCATTTGTGTCCATATCATGATTATCTATATGAGTTTTGTTAATTTGCTCTGTGATTTTCGTAACTGAGCTATCTGTACTTGATTGTGCATTTTTATCTGAAGGAGTGGTGATATCGGACGTGATAACTTGTCTATCACTTATCTTTTGCTTTTTATACGACACTCTGTGATTTCTAGTCCTTATAGTTTGATCTCCTCTAGGCCTGTTTTGTGTTTCGTCTTCTGAACTAGTTTCTTGATCAAGCGTTTTTTCATTATTTGAGTTTAGGTGTGAGAAATCATTAATCTTGATTGGGTTTCTGCCCCTTTCATTATCCTCTAAAGTTTGACTCGTATTTCTAATATCCACTAAGGTATTAGTGTTTTCGTTAGTTTTCCTTTTTCATGACTAATTTGTTCATTAAACACTTTCAACATATCAACAAGACTATGCTTTCACTGCACCTAGCACTGCATCCATCTTCGCATCGAAAATCAAAATCCTGCGCTCTAAATGTAGGAATTCAACACCCCGGAATTAGGCCCACTCGACGATGTCCTGACAGGCGGATGTGTTGGCGAAAATTCCCGCAAGGCCCCTGACAATCACCTGAAGCGAAAGCTTGGGGGTAACTATGCGGGAATATGCAATGCAAAATCCAGACAAATCACTGAGTCTTTAATTTAGAAAATCCTGGAAAAGACGAAATTAATTACTTACCGAAAATAAATTTAATAAGCAATCATATCTGGAAAATCAATCACTATAACCAGCAATTAATGGCATGAGATAAGACAATTATAGGCAATCGAGGTGAAAACCAAAGCAGGCTTAACCGAGGCACACAGACTCCATCTACGTCGTAATCCGACGTACACGGATACCTGACTGAAGAGCGAAATAAGACCCGACAGTTTACTCACCACGGTCCCCCTGCGAATATGTTAGTTTCTGTTTCTATGGGAATTAAAAGACCAATAAATTGTTTTAAACTTATAGTCCAGGATAAACAAAACTTTTGATTTAATTATTATTTACACTTATATAAAATTCTTTTTCAAAATGGCAGTTCTAGGCATGAACTTCTGGGCATGTTCTTTTTAGAACATATTGAAGTAGAATACTCTAACTCACGTTCCAGAACAGCCACAATTATCCTTGTTGATCATCCACATAAATCAAGCATTATCCTAGAAAGCTTGATCTATGTGGATTTATCCTACCATTACGAGCGAAATAAATTCTGCAAATAAAATGAAAAAACCATTGAAATTTTTAAAAAATTTTAAAGTGCATTTTTGTATGAATTTAGTATTTAGTATAGCAAAAGGTTTTTCTAAAAAATTTCCTAACCTGAGCATGTAAGAGATATACGCCCAACGGGTAGCAGCCACTGAGAAATCCTTCAGAGAGATCACTTCATTTATGGAGAGCATTCTGTTATTTTTAGCGGAATTTTCTTGTGCGCATCACGGTTCTTTATTTATATTTATTCCTTTTACAGTTCCACACATTTCAGAGTAAATTTTACGAACTATTTATGTTTAAAACACACTAAAATGAGCCACGCCCACTCTTCAGTTTCGGTTTCTATTGAAAGTAATAGACCAATCTGTTTGTTTAAATTTATAATAGTCGCTACATAAAAAATTAATTCATGTAATATTTGCATTTCTATAATATTCCTTGTTAAAAATGGCAGTTCTGGATAAAACAGAAGTTCTCTTTTTAATATGTTGAAGTAGAAAAATCGTAACTCACGTTCCAGGACAGCCACAATTAATAAATTAATTCTAGGTATAATGCTTGATGTATGTGGATTTATGTATGTTACCATTAGAAGCGAAATAAATTGTGGAAAGAAAATGAAAAATCCACTGGTGCGTGTCGCGGTTCTTTATTCATATTTATACCTTATGTTCATATTTATCCTGTATGTGGATTTATGCTAACATTTGAAATAAAATGAAACATTCAGTGTGTTTTTTAAAAATATGGTGCATTCTTGTACGAATTTATTTGAGCAAACAGTTTTTCTGAAAGATTTCCTAACCTCAGCATGTAAGAGATATCCGCCCAAAGGGTAACACCCACTGAGAAGTCGGTCAGAGAGATCAGTTGATTTATGGAGAGCATTTTGTTATTTTTAGCGGAATATTCTGGTCCGCAACGAACTTCTTTATTCATATCTATTCCTGTTACAGTTCCACACATTTCAGAGCAATTTATTTAAAATTAAATTATTTTAAATATTAATATTTAAAATTCAGTAAACTAAGCCACGCACACTCCTTAATTTCTGTTTCTATGGGAATTAACAGACCTATAATTTTTTTACGCTTATGGTCCTACATAAATAAATTTTTCGATTTAAATATTATTTGCACTTATATAAATTTCTTTTTGCAAAATGGCAGTTCTGGGCAAGAACTATATATTCTTTTTCTAACATGTTGAAGTAGAAAAGTCGTAACTCACGTTCCATCACAGCTACAATTATATTTCTTAATTAAGTCTAGGAATAAAGCATCATCTATGTGGAATTAGGAGCGAAATAAAATGAAACATTGACTGAATTTTTTAAAAAAAACACGGTGCATTCTTATATGAATTTACTAGAGCAAACTGTTTTCTGAAAGATTTCCTACCCTCAGCATGTAAGAGATATCCGCCCAAAGGTAACACACAATGAGAAGTCGTTCAGAGAGATCAGTTCATTTTATGGAGAGCATTTTGTTATTTTTAGCGGAATATTGTGGTCCGCAGCGAACTTCTTTATTCATATTTATTCCTTTTACAGTTCCACACATTTCAGAGCAAATTTTACGATTTATTAATGTTTAAAATTCCGTAAACTAAGCCACGCTTAATCGTTAGTTTCGGTCCGATCCGATCCGAACATGTATTGCTGGAGTAGCGCGCGAAGTGCGCTGTTTCCATCTCATGAAGAGAAGCCCGTAAACACATGACAGTAGTAAGTCTGACGTGGTAGGAGTTGAGAGAATAAGGTGATGGCGTAAGGGGGTGAGCAAGATGCAAAAATGAGCTGCAAAAAATCAAAATGCCTTACTTTATTTCTGTTGTATATTCTCGACGTACATTAATTTGAATTATTTCATTGGTCCAAGGTTAATTTGTATTGGGTGTTAGGAAAGAGATACAATTTCACCATTTATTTCGCAAAAGGCGTTGGTATAAAAACAAGGCGCCTCTATACTATCGTTCTGTTTTTCATTTGAATATTCCCGCCAGGAGAGAGGACAACAGACTTTAGGGAAAGAAGCTGAAGGGAAAGATATATATAGATTCTTTGCTCTAGGCATCACTTACAGGGACCAAAGACCAAGGCGTTTATGGAGAACCTTTGTAATAAAATTATATGTTGGCAGAAGGGCAGGGTCCTTTGACTTTTTCAGTGACGCCTAGAGTCCCTCTATTTCCTCTCTCTGATCTTATCTTTAGAGTCGTGTTCCGCTGTACTTAGCTTACTTATAAAAGTGTTTGCTCCAAAAGTTTCGAATAATTAATTATAAATATTCTTAAAAGAGTTTTTAAACCTGGCTTTAAAACTACTAATGTTCCATCCAAATGTGACAACATTCCAAATACAATTCAGCGCGACTCTTGAATTTGCCGCCCGGGGCACAGACCCCGGCTTGCGCCCCCCCCCCAGATCCGGGACTGAGCGGTCGTAACTCTTTATCTGGATTGATTTTGGATATCTTTTGATGATTTTGATATCTGGATTATTTGGATTGATCATGGATAGAGTTAGCCTTGTTTTTGAGCAGCTCATTGAGGAATTGGAACTTAAGTGTTGCGATAATGGTGCGCTTACTTGCGAACAGGAACGGGATTATAAATTTTAATGTGCACATGCTCACATGCATTAATGCTTATTTAGCGGATAGGAATAGCAATGCAAATAAAGTGAAGCATACACAGAAAACTGATGAAATTGACAAAAATAGCGACAATGAACGATCACGTAGTCCTCTAACAATTAATGATAATGAACAAACAGGTTCAGATAAAGAGACTACACTTGATCAGGATACCAGTTCCGATGAGGAATTTTATTCTAAACGCAGAGGTGATCAGACTGTACGTAGCAGGTCGGCGAAATCGCCGGCGAAAAAGCAAAAACATGATATGCCAAACGAATTACCACGTGCTAGCATGCACATTAATTCTGACATTAATGACAAAAATTCAAATGATACTAAAAATTCAAAAGAAAAACAACGTGAGTTAACACAAAATTACACACACAAACAGGGATTATCCACCATCGTGGAAACCGAAAGTGACATAATGGATACCACTCCACTGGAAAAAGAACACACTCAAACTGAATCAAACCCACAATATAAAGACGAAAATGACATAACTGACACAGACTTTGTCAGAAAATATAAAATTCCACCTATTACCATTAAGGTGACTAACAAGGTTTGGAATAATATTAAGAAAACCGTTCATGAACGTAACATTGAAGTTGATAGCCGTCAAACCCCTAAGGGTATTAGAATAATGACTAAAGATGATGAAGACTACAGAGTGATAGTTAAGCTGCTTCAGGCCGCTAAAATTGAACATCACTCATTTATCTTACCTCAGGACAAGGATATTAAGGTGGTCATAAGAGGGCTGCTGCATGATACTGAGATAAAAGAAATTTGCGAGGAATTAAATGCTAAAAATTTAGTTGTCAGTTCTGTCAAACAAATGACAAGCAGGAGAAATGGTGAGGTGATTAAATTGCCTCTTTTCCTTGTTTCGTTACCCAGAAAAGATAAATCGAAAGAAATACATAGTATTACTAACCTCTGCGGTCTACGAGTAAGAATTGAAGATTATAAGGGTAGGGCGGGGCCCCTGCAATGTTACCGTTGTCAGGGGTTCCACCACACCCAAGCAGGCTGTTACTTTACGCCCAAATGTGTTAGGTGCGCTGAGGAGCATTTCTCATATCTATGCTCCAATAAAAATAAAGAAAAACCACCAAGGTGCGCCAACTGTCTCCAAGAGCACACATTAAATTTTCGAGGGTGTGACAAATTCCCGAAGAAAAAACAGGAGAAAGTAAAAGCTTACACAAGTAGGGTAGTGGAAAGCAAAAGTTATGCGCAAGCTCTGTCCACTGGAATATATTCCGACACGATTAGTGAAGCGAAAAAGGTGTTCGCCGACTTGGCCGAACAAGTTAATGTAATTAAAAGCTCAGGCCTTTTTGCTTTCACAGCAAATTCAACAGACTAAAGAAGTAATTAAAAAAACCCAACAATCCGGAGACCATAATGGCCAATCACAACATTAACAAGGCCCCTATTAGAGCAGTTTTTTGGAATGCTCACAGCATTCTCAATAAAATCACGGAACTACACAATTTCCTCACTACTCATGAGATTGACATCGCTCTAATTTCTGAGACGCGACTCCGTGTAAGAACATAAATATTACTAATTATCGCACATATAGATGCGATCGCTTGAGTCACAGAGATGGGGGAGTCGCAATTTATGTACAAAACTCCCTGCAATCATGTTTTATATCCGATAAAAGGAATAACACTAATGAAATGGTCACAGTTTCAGTTTTACTGCCTTACATAGGGACTGTTTATTTTAGTGCTTTTTATAATCCCCCCTATGTTCAGCTTAATGAAGAAATCCTGAAAAGTATTTGTCCTGAAAATCAGCAGTTTATAGTGGTTGGGGACTTTAATTCAAAAAATAAAGATTGGGGATGCAGACAAACAAATAAAAATGGTAAAATTCTACATGAATTTATTACAAATCACCCCATTGCACTTGAAGCGCCTGCTGAGTACACTTACCGGCCAAATGATCCTCGAAGAGCGGAGTTATTGGATCTCCTTCTAATTAATACTTCCTTTCCTATGACTATTGAGGTACTACATGAACTCACATCGGATCACCTTCCAGTGGTTGTCACACTCGGAGTGGCTAGGGACAAGAATACTGATAAAATTAAACTTACAAATTGGAATCTCTACAAAGATATTCTACAGATCAATCCCCCAAATATTGGTACGCTTAAGTCTAGAAAGGATATAGATGTTGCAATAGAGAATTTGACCAATGGCGTCAAAACTGCCATTAATAATGCCTCTACAGAAATTAGTAGAGAACAATTCGCTAGTTTTCTTCCCCGCAACATTAAGGTTCTTATTTCTGAACGGAATAAGTTACGCAAGAGATGGCATTTGACCTGGAGTCCCCATGTCAAAAGAGAATGGAATAAATTAAATCGAGAAATTAAACAGAAAATTGTCGAGTATCGTAACGAAGTATGGGAAGAGGAAGTTCTCAATCTTAACCCAGCAGATGGTTCCATTTGGAAATTCGCTAAAAATTTAAAACGAAAGCCATGCAGCAACAGGCCTATTTATACGGACAACCACATTGCCACCACCAATAGTGACAAAGCACAGATTTTTGCTAACCACTTTGAACAGCAGTTTATGCCGAACCGCGAGCCTAGGAATATAAATTTTACATACGAAGTTTGCTATTTTATTAGGGACTGGCTAAACGCACCGACTGCTAGAAATCTTGTTAAATTCACTTCGCCTGCTGAAGTAAAAATAGTTATTAAAAGATTCAAAGCTAAGAAGGCTCCTGGTTACGACACAATTAGCAACAATGCTATCAAAAACTTGCCAGATAGCTGTGTCACGAGATATACAAGCATTCTTAACGTATGTTTGAACATGAGTTATTTTCCCACCGCATGGAAACATGCAAAGATGATTTTAATTCCAAAACCCGGAAAAGACACCACAAAGACGGATGGTTACCGACCTATAAGTCTGCTTACCGGTTTTGCGAAAATTTTTGAAAGAATTATTCTTACTAGACTAAGGCCCTACTTATCAGTACTTCCACTGGAGCAGTTTGGTTTCCGCAGCCAATTATCCACCACCAAGCAATTGATCAGACTGGTAGAGTTTTGTGGTGATACTCTACACAAAAGTCAGAATCTGGCTCTCCTCATGCTGGACGTGGCGAAAGCATTCGACCGCGTCTGGCATGAGAGACTTATCTACAAACTTATCCATCACAAACTTGACAGAGAGATTATCTTACTCATAGTCTCGTTCATCTCAAACAGGACATTCTCAGTCTCCAATTGGAAATGATTCCTCCTGTGTTAAGTCTATAAATGCAGGGGTCCCGTAAGGGTCCATTTTGGGGCCCATTTTATATCTCCTGTACGTGGCAGACTTCCCAAATGTTAATAATGATCCTAACTATTTTCTTGGTTGCTATGCGGATGACACGGCTTTAGCCCTTAAGTCCGCTAGCGCAAAACATGCTATTATCAAACTACAGCAACGAATGCCAGATATTGAAGAATGGTGCCAAAGATGGCGCATCTCAATTAATGCACAGAAATCTAATTTTTTAATGATTAGAAAGAAACGTAAACTCTCACAGATCAACGAAAATATCAAACTATTTGGGCAAACTGTCCCACATGTTGACCAGGCTACCTATTTAGGAGTAGTTTTCAACAAACAACTCACCTGGACGAACCATGTCAGAAATCTTAAAAGGAAAGCGTACACCATTATTAACTGCCTTAGGCCTTTACTTGGCAAATATTCAAGCCTTGACCTACGCAGAAAAAGACTTCTGTATATTACCATGATCAGGCCCATCCTGACTTACGCGTCGCCTGCATGGGCCACTGCGAAAGAAAAAGACATCAAACAACTGCAAATTATACAAAATAAAGTGCTTAGGCAGATGACCAACGCAAATATGTATGTGAGTAATATCACCTTACATCATGATTTTCAACTTCACTCAATAAAGGAGCACCTGCATAAGCTGAATTCGCAATTTTTCAATAAAGCACTGAACTGTGACCATCTTGCAATTTTCGACACACTCAATTATGTTATTCTTCCTGATGATGATGAATTGAGACCTCTCGCGGCTCACCTCACCCACGACTCAAATTTCCCTACATAATTCATGACTTGTAAATAATTGTATATTTCTATGTACATAGTGATTATGCATTCTGTTTGTATCTTTAGTTAATAAATTTTTTGTACTTTGCTTTTTGTGTTTTGTTCTTATTTCACACTGATGATGGCTCTGTCTCTGTCACCACCCGTCTCTGTCCATGATCGTCTCCTTGCTCGGCTTGCGATGTTGGCCCCCTTTTTACCACCTCCTATCTTTTCTTATGTGAAGATAGAACTACTACGATGTGCCATCATGGCATAATTTATGGAGCCGGACAAGCGGCCATGAGCTGCATTCTGGCGATATTCAAACAGTCAATCAGTCAGTCAAATACATTTAATTTTGTCATGTGAGGGCGTGTAAGTGCTTTCTGGAAAAAGCTGGAGTTTAAGCTCTATGACAGTTTCAATTTTCAAATCCTTGTGTAAAGTCCTATTAGATATAAAATAATGCGCATTCGTGAAGGTGCGCAGCAACTTCTTCTGTGTAATTTGTAATTTAGATATGTCCCTGTCTCTTAATTGATGGCCACGCAGGGGATGCATCCGTGAAGATTGGCCGTATAACAGAAATGTATAAGTGCCGTTTTTTTCTCAAGTCCAGTTTAGAGTGCTCGTTAAATAAGTGAGTTGATACTCTGTATGACTCCTAGCGTTTTTCAGGTGATCCTTCCAGGAAAATTTATCATTAATAATAACGCCAAGGTAATTTATGGTACAAGCGTCTAGCCCCTCAGATGCTAGTTTCCTCCTGATTCCTCCCTGATCATTTGCGCAGATTCACGCGCAGCGTGTTTATGTCAGGGAGCTCGGCATGCAGAAAGGAATCAGCTGGCACCGACGCCGTGCTGTCAAGTTACGAAAGGGCTGCGCATTACTCAGTGCAAATTAATTTCTTTTATTAGTTTTTCTACAGTATTTTTCTTTTTAAGTCGGATACATATTTACATGTTGATATTGATTTTTGGTTGTTTCTCATTTTCTACCAAATAATATATTATTTTGATTTGTGTATAAAAGAATTCCTGATATTTATTCATTCATTCATCTATACATCATCGCCCAAAGCTATTACAGATGCAGATATCAAAAGCTACGAGCTCATTTCTTGTCTACTGAAGGCGTCATTTAAGAAGAGATTTTTAAAAATTCGGCACCCAATGGGGGGCGAAGGCAAAAAATGTTTTTACGTTTTTTCATATAAGGAAGAAACAGATGTACACAAGAATCTTGCTTTAAAATGTATGGAACATGAATACTTAAAAACCAGTTTCAGAATTTCGATCCCCCCCAAGGACCCCTACCCTTGAGAATTCGGCCCCCAAGGGGGTAGGGGCTGTGGTAATAAAATTTTTATTAAGGTAGTACAATAATTGAGACAGATCGTAATAATCATAAAAATAGAATAGAATAAATATTATTTTGTCTTTCATTGTTATGGGTTACCAGACTGGCAGCATGTAATAGGCAAGTCGCCACAGGGGCAAAACATGTTTTCACATATTTCTTCACACTTTAGATATCCGTAAGATTCAGTGGTGGATAAGGCTGGTGCGGTTATGGGCTGATCAAGAAATTCGAACAATCGAATTGACACAGATGACTCGGCGAGACAGCCCTGCGAGGGAGGGTATGTGCGTAGAATTAATACTTTCTCTGAAAAGTATATCTTCCAATGGTATACAAAATGCACAGATATGACAAATGGCAAAATCTATTCTGGATAAAATATCAACTTTTAGAATAATTTTGTCTGCTCGTTTATATTTGAAAATATTTCAGTATACTGAGCCAGTAATGAAATATTTGCAGACTAAAGGATTAGATTACATGCTAGCATATAATATAGTTAGGGAAGCTGCAAGCTCTTTAAAAGCCATCTCTAGAAACTTCAAATTAACATTTAATGCATCAAAATTGTTTGCAACGGATTACAATAATAAACTAGAAAGGCTGGGTTGTGATATAAAAGAAGAGCTACCTGTTAGAAGATACCAAAAGTGAAACAATTAGACGATGAAGAATCGGCCGACTATAATTTAAATTGCTCTATCAAACAAGTTATTGTCTTTACTTTTATATTGGATAATGCCATTTAATCGATGAATAGTAGGTTTAAAGGGCATAGGAAGTTGTATGAAGACATATCACTTCTCGATCCCCAAAACGTTTCGAAGCCATTTATCTTTTTCAAATGGCGCGTCACAATTTCCACAGTGTTTCACAGTAATGGTCAGCGTTTACTGTTTCACCACGTGGAAGGAACTCAATGAGCAGAATGCCCTTCTTGTCCCAGAACACTGTGCACATCACTTTGTGTGCCGATAGCGTCTGTTTGAATTTCGTCCCGACTGGAGATCCACTATGCTGCCAATGCATTGACTGCTGCTTGGTTTCAGCGGCGAAGTGCAGAATCCAAGTCTGATTGCCTGTGATGATCCCATTGAGGAACTTGTCGCCGTCATCGTGATACCGTTACAGAAATGTCAGTGCTGCTCCTAAGCGTTCAATTTTGTGTTCAGATGTCGGGTTTATCGGCACCCACCTGGCACACAATTTTTTGAATAGCAGGTGCTTAGTGACAATCTCTTGCAACAAGGATTGTGATGTCTGCAGAAAATGGCTGCTCAGCTTCGTAATCGTGAAGCGACGGTTCTCCATCACGAGCTGCCGCACAAGCTCAACAAGATCATCATTGATGAGGGACTGTCTGCCACTGCACTCTTCATTATGAGCACTTTGATGACCTTCTGAAAACTGCCTACACCAACGATGCATCATCTGCTTTACTCATGATGTTTGTCCCATAGACCTGACAATTAATTTCAATTGGCGCAGTACTTGCATTCAAGAACTTTATCACTGACCCAACCTCGCAGGCAGCAGGAGAAGGAATAAGATCTTCCATCTCGGACCACTGCAACCATGCTACTGGCACGAGGCACAAGTGTCTAGCCCCTCAGATGCTAGTTTCCTCCTGATTCCTCCCTGATCATTTGTGCAGATTCACGCGCAGCGTGTTAACTCCAAAAAGCTTGGAGTGGTCAAAGCCGTTTTTTTAAAACGACACTCGTTTAAAACGTTGCAAACTTGGTGCGCATTACTGAGTGTAAATTAATCTCTTTTATTAGTTTATCTGAAATAGTTTTCTTTTTAATTGGTATACATGTTTATTTGTTCAGATGTTTTATTATAAATCTATACATAAAGGAAGAATTCCTGATTTATTCACCTACAGATCATCGCCCAAAGCTATTAGAGATATCAAAACTTAGGAGCTTATTCCTTTTGTACCGAAGATGTTATTTAAGAAGCAATTTTTAAGATTCGGCGAGCAAAACGTGTTTCTATGTTTTTTCATATAAGGAAGAAACAGATGTACATAAAATTCTTGCTTTAATTCTTTCACATCGAGAGAGGGCAAAATCTCAATTCCCCAAACATCGAAAACGCCCGTATCTAAGAATTTTTCCTGGAATGCTTTTCCTTCCCCCCATGACAAGTTGAATACTACAGTGCTAACAATAGCCTTACTTAAGTAAAGCGAGAACTTCTTTCTTCGACGCTTTGACACTGCGTGAAGTTCCCCCTTGGGATGGGATTGCAACTTCGGGCATCGAAAGCTAAACACTGACAGTAAACAAAGGAAAGGAAGGAACAAAGGAAACAAGGAAGCTACTTTTAGTAGCTTCAAAAGAATGATTGACATGTGATTTAACAACACCTGAAAGCAATGAGTAATGCAGTAATGTGATGAGGGATAAGCACTGGGTAGGAAATTATTTGGGCGTCCAGCCGATGTCTGAATGCTCGGGCGCTTGGGGCGACTTCGATGCGAAAGAGTTAAAATGTATGGAATATGAATACCTAAAAACCAATTTCAAATGTTTTCAAAATTCGGCCCCAAAGGGGGGGAACGTATTCTTTACATATTCCTTCATATCTCAGATATCTATAAGACAAACTTATGAATTATTGCTGTAAAATGTAAGGAATACGAATAAATGCATCAACATAAGTGGGGAGGGGGACTGATTGGCATAAAATACAAGTTTACATAATGTACAAGTAAGCCTTATTCAAGGTACAGGAATACCAGGTACCTTTACCAGGTATGTAAAGCTAGTTAGCATTTAAAAAAATTAAGGTTTCTACCATTTAATGTTATTAATAATTAAAACCCCAAAATAAAAATGCAGCAGCATGTGGCAATTTACAAAACTGTGATGAGATTGTTACAATGTTCAGTTAGTTTTAAACAATTCTACACATAATAAAATGGCCAGTGCACAACATGTGAATGTACATGGGGTTGAATAATTAGAAAATAAAAAACTTGACAAATATTAAATAGTAGAAAATATTGCTTACTGTTCAAATTTGGGATTGACTCAGTTTCACCAAAATATATTTATTAACATTAAAACGTTTGGTAATAATCTATTGACTGAACAGTATAAAAGTCAATGAATGATTGATTGTATGGACAATATTTGGTACTGTTGGACTTGGGGGGGAGGAAGGAAGACAGTAATGCAAGGAGGATGAACAAAAATAGACTTACTCATTAATCACAGAATACATCAGCCTACCACGAGGACCTGAGATAAAGGTTAAAAATCCTGTTCTGAACTACTACATCTGTTTCTGATCATTTTAAGGATCAGAGTGGGAATTATCTTATTAATAAAGAGAAGTTCTGAAGAATGAAAGAGATATCATATAAATAAGAAAACAAAATATCATCTGACACATATAAAACACTTCAGGCAGTTGAAAGAAGATGTTTTAGATGATAAAAATGGACAAAAGGAATTGTGAATAGGTACTAATGACTATTGTTAAAATATATATTTTTCACTAGATATGTTAAGTTTCTTCTGTGCTATTATGTGTAAAATTTTTGTGATCCAAAATAATTTTTAGAATTGTATTATTATCTTCATTCTGTGAAGTTACTATTTTGTCAGTTCCCTTTTCGTTTTGTATTTGAGAATCTTTTGGGTATTATATTTTTATTAGGTGGAATATCTTTATTAGCACTTGGGAAATGTATTTCTTGTGCATTTAACATATCAGCCGCTTCTAGTTGTAGTGGTGCTAACTTAATCTTGTTTAACACATCACATTGTTTGTCAGATTTTAATGAATCTACTAATTCTAAACATGTTTGTTTTAGTTCATTCTTTCTGTGTTCCCAGGGGCATAGCTAGAGGGGGGCATCTGTTCCCGGGCGCAGAATCCAAGGGGCGCCAAACTGATGTTACAACATTTTAGAATTAAATCTTTTCCATCCTTGGCGAGCAGTAGGGGGTACGAAATCTTCAGTTGTCTCTGGGCGCTGAAAACCCTAGCTACGACTCTGTGTGTTCCAGTGAGAGGGTCTGTGATTTTTTTTTTCGGCTACTTAATTCAAAATTCATTTTCATCATCTATAATAAGTGGATAATTCATTATGTATTGTAGTTGTAGTATAAGTAGCAGTATTTCTAGTGTGCTGATGTAAGTAATGTATTTAATAAGTAGCAGTATTTCTAGTGTGTTTGCACATACTCCACCTAACTTATAAGGTATTTCTCCCGCCTACTTGGTGTGGTGGTCTGCACACTGGGCGCATATTCCAGAGGTCCGTGGTTTGATTCCCGGCGAAGGCATTGCTAATTTTTCAATCCCTCTTGCTTCCAATGTAAAATTCTAATGTCTGTACAGTGGTGCCCGAACTAAAAGGGTGTTAGATGATTGTTCTCCACACCAAGGATTTGGCGATTAGGTAAAGTATTTCTCTTACCTTCTTGGCATGCCTTCATGGTGTGATATGTATCCAGAGGTCCGCAGTTTGATTCCCGGTGAAGGCGTTGCATATTTTTCATCTTGCCTGCTTTCAAAAAAATGCCTAATGTCTCTACAAACTGATGAATCAATACAGCTGCATATATATCATTGAATGCATAGATTACACACAGTGCACTGTATGTGACATGTACAAGTTTTGTTACTTTTATGTATAGTGTATATTTCTGTATGTGTTGATGAAACAGACCACCCATTCTCATTCTCTATTACTTATAAACATAGTGTTTCATTTGTTTTATGTCTGATTCTTAAAACCCAAATCTTACTTGTTAATTTAACTTTATTTGCTGTAATTAAGCAGTTAATCATTTTATCTCTTACAAATCTCATAATACCATGTATGGTGTTATCCAATCTCTTAACAATTTTTCCATGAAGATAAATATATTTTAATGTTCGGTGAATTCATTCGATGTGCATGTTTATGTTAACACCACTGTGAAGTCTATAACAGTATGCCCAGCTAGATGTATTTTATAAATAATATGTTTCAAAGTAATTTACAAATTCAATAGTGTCAGGATCTTCTTTAAGTAATTTTATTGCTGCTTCTGTCAGTGTATGAAAAGTATGAATGTCTTGTTCTTCTAAGAGAGATCTAATAATTTTATATGTTTTTGCCTGTTTTTCAACACCATTGATTTTCTTTTTTTTAAAAATTGTTTGTCCAGGCTCTATCAATATGCCATGCACAAAAAAGACGTTTCTGTAGTAAACCCATTTCAGACATAAATATTTGTGGTTGTATTTGCCCAACATTTTCTTTAATACATGAAAAAAAAAAAAAAATGATAGCACTGGCTGATCACATGGATTAGAAATTAAAAATGCCCACGGGAATCCTTGGCACAAATCATCTATTGTAAGTAAAGTTACGAGTTCAAATCTGTATGCATTCACCCCATGTGTACCATCAATACATATACAAGTTAGAACTAAATTTTTTCAGTATCTCTCTTTGTGCTTCTGTCATCATTATCAAAACAAAATCATTTCCTTTTAGAAATGAATATTGTGTACAATATTCACTCATGCTACGTTGATCCCTGGGTTTTATAAAATGAAATGCATGGATGTTCAGAATTTTGCATTTCAGGTACCCACATATCTACACAAACCTAATCATTTTCATGTTTAACAGAATTAGAAGACAAATTGAAAGATTTTTTGATGTTATGTAAATCTTGTTTTGTAAGTAAATGAACCTTCTCAAGCCCAGCATCTCATAGAGAATTTCTAATTTCATCTAAAATATTATCCAGAGGAATTTTTGCTGCTATCTTTGATGCAATATTTTTTATTTCGTCTGTTGTTAAAAATAAGTGACCTAAATCATTCCGATGCCCAATATGTATTTTCTGATATGTGTGTGTGTGTGAGATTATGGCAAAGCCTTGAGGGCTATCTGCCTAAGGGTAGGGATGCCTTCGTGAAGCACTTTCGGTTTAATCCTAGTATCCGGTGCACACGGGATTTGGCTACTTTTGGTGACTTTATGATGAGCAGTAAAAACGGGACATATACGATGAGTAGTTAACGGGTCATTCAAAGAAAATATACAGTTAAACATAGTATATACTATTTATATAGTATATATAGTATGTGTGTATAGTATATATATAGACGTTCTTTGGATCATTTTTGGTGTTGGCGATAATTTTCAAAGTCGCGCCAAAGCTGCACCGTATACTAGGATTTTACCGCACTTTCTAAGGGAAACTGGTTCGTATACACGTTACACGTGGGGAAAACCATAAAAACGCCCATGCAGCCAGTCCATTCGCGGGATTCGAACCTCGGACCGAACTACCAGTGTTCAGCGACTTTACCGCTCGGCCGCTGGTGTGCCCTATTTTTCTGATATGACACTACACATTTGCCATCCGTATTTTCTGTTACTTTTAATTCAGCTGGGCAATATGCATTTATTTTATTGCTATCAAGGATTTTTAAGTGACGCAAACCTTTACTTTCTGATATAAAATTTGCTGAACAGTGGCATTACACCATGTATATTAAATATGCTTACTCCATAAGAAATTTTGACTTCGTATTATTTTCAATTTCTGCCTTCTATGCCAAAAAATCATCAAATGAATTAAATTCCAGCTCAGTATGATTCAAATCAACATCATGAACATTATTGAAATGAAATATTATTTCTCGCTTTTCAAAATTAGCATAACATACAGGACACACATAATTACCTGTTAGAAGTATGAATTTTATTTTGATGATATTTCCAATTTTTTAGATCATTAAATTTCAGATAGCAGTCCTCACATTTGTAGCTTGGTGATCGACCACTTTTTAAAGAATAAATAATGTAGTATTATTAGAGTGTAATGTGTTGGTATGGCGTTTCAAACTGCATTTATTTTGGTACGTTTTTAAGCAATCAGAGCATACAAAATTATTCTCAGCCACACTAAAATTATTTGCATAATCAACCATACTATTAGAACTTAGTTTTCAGAGACTCAATTAATGTAGTATTATTGTAATGAAATTTATATGCATGGTGTTTCAAATTGTATCTATAGTTGAAAGTTTTAAGCTATCACAGCAAACAAAATTACTCTCAGCTATACTAAAATCATTTGCACAATGAACCATATCACTCGCAACACAATCAGAATTATCAGACATACCACAATTGGTATTATCGCACACGGTTATTCCTTCCTGATTTTGATTCGATTTAGAATCAAAAACACCTTCTGAGGAAACAGAAGTATTTGGCCCTGAAATGGGCAGTTTTTCTTGATTTTGTGCAGAAGATATAATAATCGAAGCAAAATAAAAAAAAGAGAACTGTATCAGCGATTACACACTACCACAGCAGTTAAAGAGCAGAGTAAATAATAGTAAATACGAGGCGCCTTCAGGAAAATAACGACTTGCGCAGTAACCTGCGCAGATGTTCAGGGAGGAATCAGGAGGAAACTAGCGTCTGAGGGGTATTTATGGTTCGGTTTCTATGAGAATTAATAGACCTATACATTTTTTTAAACTTATAGTCCTAGATAAACAAAATTTTCGATTGAAATAATTTTTCCACTTATATAAATTTTTTTTTTGGAAAACGGCAGTTCTGGTCAAGAACTATTTATTCTTTTTCTAACATGTTGAAGGAGAAAAGTCGTAACTCACGTCCTTGGACAGCCACAATTATCCTTGCTGATTAATTCTAGGAATAATGCTTGATCTACGTGGATTTATGCTACCATTACGAGCGAAATGAATTCAGGAAATAAAATAAAAAATAACATAGTGCATTTTTGTATGAATTGACTAGATCAAACGGTTTCTCTGAAAGATTTCCTAACCTCAGCATGTAAGAGATATACGCCCAAACCCACTAAGAAGTCCGTCAGAGAGATCAGTTCATTAGCATTCTGTTATTTTTAGCCGAATATTCTGCTCCGCAGCGAACTTCTTTATTCATATTTATTCCTTTTACAGTTTTACACATTTCAGAGCAAATTTTACGATTATTAACGAATTTAACGTAAAACTCAATTCAACAGCAGAATGGCAAATCTGTTAGAAATAGCACATCTTTAGAATTCCCTATATAGAGTTTCCAGGGCTGGAGATAAACATATTTTATTCCAAAGTTTAAACATAGAAATGCATAAACCACGCATGTTTGTTATGTCTTCATTTCTCTGCAAATGAATCTTGACATTTGTATTGTTGTCCCTGCTACTTGCTTAGGCCTCAAATCAATTCATAAGTAGAGAAGGTGAATGTACAGCTCACTCGGGGAAATTGCAGACAGAATGTCAATTCGTGTTTGCTTCAAAGTAATGGATTGAATCTTGAGTTAGGCTGATATAAAGGTCAATAGTAAGAAAGAAAATGTGACTTTCGTCTGTAATTTCAAGGAACTGTCTTTATTAGTAAGGCGAAAACAATCACTACGTGGAAGAATTCATTTTAAAATTTAAGGAAGCTCGTTCTGTAAACGAATTCATGAATGAGAAATTTACGCGAATATTTAAAAAATTTTTAGAACCTGGTGCTAAAAAGCTGGGGGGGGGAATTACGCGAGAAAGTATAGTATATTTTATCGTAAAAATTAGAGGATTGTTGGAAGAGTAATAATTAATCGTAATTTTAATGGCCCTTCTACCTATATGGTGTAGTGACACAATTCTCTGTATGACGCAGATAGGAGGCCCTTGGAAGCACCTGAAACAGCTAAATTCAAGTGTTTGCAAAAGTTAAAATTCCAGCATTCGACTATGAAATGATAACTTCATGATCTACCCCAGTTTAGGGTAGCAGTGAGCGGAAAATAGGAAAAGTTCCTTTGTATTCCTTAGTCTCAAACCTGAAAATTATTAAAGACGGCCCCCTAAAGGAAAGGTTTCTCCTTTTGCAATCCCAAATCAAAAAGCGGTGGAAGTGGAAATTAATTGTAACTATTTATTATAAAGTACTTATTTTATATAATAATTTGTTTCTGTATAATTCGCGTTATGATCGAATAATCAGTAGACATATTTTCTAAGTATAAATCAAAGAAGTAACTAGGCAGGATTCTGGTACTTTGGAATGAACTTTGCAAGTTAAGAGAAATCGTGGTATATTATTTACAGTTCGTAATTTTCATAATACAGTCATTCCGGTAGCGTTGAATTTTGTTCATATATTGAATCTCTTACTAGCTTTTCCATTAAACGCAAGTCCAAAATTCAGTCCTAATATTTATTCAATTTGAAATTGAATTTATTAATGTGAATGGTTCTTAGAATTTAATATAACATGTATTTCGTTGGTTCGCTATAAACGGCGTATAACTTTTCAAATTGTTGCCACAAAATAACTTCACCCTGTATTATTTTTAAAGAAATTAAATAAGGAAAAATCTGCATGTTTGAATGTATAGTTCTCACAATGTAAAAAACGATGGTACTTGCAGCCTGTGCAGTCGCACCAAGGAGCAAGGTAAGGGACAGAAACATTTTGGATTTAGAAGCCCGATTGACATTACAAAATGGCAAAGTTAAAGGCGGATCGATTGTTTACCTCTGTTTTTCACATTAATGAGCTGGAGGGGAGAATCATTCGTAAGTATCAATTGATAACTCCAGAATACATGCTTTTCTTTCTTAAGGACATAAACTCATTACCGTAAGTTGAGCAGTTGTGGCATGAAAAGACTTTGCCCCACCCCCATGTCGAAATGCCGTTCTAAGGAATCGCTAAGAATTTATGACACCACATTTGGAAAGGAGAGATTTCCCGTCCGGCATAGGGATCTTTGAATGAATTCAAGGTCCGAAAAAAAGGGGGGAAGTTTTACGACAGGCTATGAACACACAGATGCTCAAACATTAAGCGGCAAATATTTCATTTAATTTCCGGCGTAAATTTAATGAAATTGTTTTCATTAAATTTATCAAAATTCCTTACGTGGGGGTAGGAAATGGAAATGGATGAATATTTTTACTTGAAATAATGAGTAAATAAATATTTACCAAAATTTCCAAAATATTCCCACATTGCAGAGAAAATGCAGGTTAGGAATTCTTTCAAATCCCTAATCGAGAATTAAATCTGAAAGCACAGAACTCGTTTGAGGATTTATTTGATTTGCTTCAGAAAAGAGAAGAGCTGTAGTGTTTCTTAACCTGTAAATTACCCATCTCTACCAAAAATTCACACTTATCCGTAAAAGATAATTCTGAAGACATTAAATTTGTTTTGAAAGTAATATATTAATCTCTCTTCGTTTGAAAAAATATCATAAATTACAATTTTTTTTAACAACGTGAAACATTTAAGCGTATAATTGAGTAATGCGCAATAATTTGTACGTTATTTAAACGGAATTGAAATGAATTATTATATAATAATAAAGCACTCGAGGACTATTTGCCTAAGGGGAAGAACGCCTTCATAGAGTAGTTTCTAATCGTTATTAGAAATGAAATTTTATAATTTACTTTACTTTTGCTTTTAATTTACTTTCCACAGCTTTCAGTACGTGAAATCATCAATAATAATATAATAATGAAAATAAAAATGGCATCACACAACTAAAAGTATATACTACTACGTAAATTTCGATAAATTAATTACTGAAAATATTAAACATTTCAATGGCAGCGTTGCCCTAGTTTTAAGTTGAATTTCAACATCTGAAAGAACGCGAATTACATTGCTATTTTCACTACACAAAAGAATGGAATATTTCAGAGATGAATGCTCTCCCGTTATTGCAATATTTCAATAATTTTTGCAAATTAAAAAATTTTATTAACACTTTTTAATAGTAAATGATGCGATTTTCACTCATAAAATCCCTTTGTACATTATTCTCCTTCATTTCGGCATCACTGCATAACTTTTCTAAGACATAAATAGCTTCCGTTAATATATGTTCCCATAACATTATATTTATTTTTTATATTTTTGTCATTAATAAATTAATGATTAATATAAAAAATTGATACTGCTTAATTTATAAGCAATGTAAGGACTGGAAATCTGAGGTCGTTAATTTCTGAGACATAAATAGCTTTCTAAGACGCAAATAAAACATAACAATAATCATAAATATTAATGCTCCTAAAATAAATCCGCTTTTCTTAACTGATTTTTGCTTTCTGATCCACCTGGGGTACAAAAAACCTATTTTCATAAATGAAAATGAAGTTTTGCGCATTTCTCTACGAAGTACGCAAAACTTGTTTCATACAATTTTATTTTTACTAATTATGAAGAAACTTTCTACTTGTTTCCTAAACAAATTCCTATTCCTATTTATGTTTTCCTATTTATGCGTACTACTTTTAGAATCCATGCGACAGAGTGTGAGTACTTATCTTCAAATATACGTTAGTATCAATAAGCTTAACTCTAAATTATTAAACATTTCCGGGACCTTGAAACTTGGAAGGGAATCGTCATATTTTGCTACAGTGGGTATTTAAATTTAGATTAATTTTAAAATTTCCATTTCGTATTACACAATCATTTTCAAAGCTCTTTGGATACATATCAATAAAATTTGTTTCTACCTGTTTATGATTTCATCGTAAACTTGCGAAGAATTTCCTAAAAATATTCGAATATCCATAATTTTTACTGTTAAATATTTAATAATTATACATTAACTGAAATGCATTTATAGTACAGTGGAAATGTAGAAAGATATTGCAGGTGATGTATTATGTATCATTGGACTATGACAATAATAATAGTACAATTTGGCTGAAGGGAAAAAGGAAAAAAAAAACAGATAAAACAGATGTTTCAGCGTTTTAAAAGGGAAATGGACAATGGACATCTTTACAGTAAAGTCTTGGATGAAAGTTTTACTGTGACTCAACTTGGGGAGACACTGGAAATTTATAGGGAAGGCGGGGTCCCTTTCTTCGTTAAACAGCTGCATTGAAGTGTGAAACGCTACCCCCTCAAGTATACTTGTAAATTGGCTGATGACTCAGAACAGTAAACTGAACTTAAACTTGCTCTTATTCTAATGCCACTTCTCTAGTCTATGGCGAGAACAAACAGAAGTTTTTCTTTAAAATTAAATTTCAAAGTGATCTCAAATATAATTCTTCATTATAAAGGTAAGTTATTGATTTGTAATATCTAAATTAATCATAAACTAAATTCTTATAATTTAAAACTTGCTAAAACTTCAATTCAGCTAAACTTTTAATCCATTTATCTGAAAAATCCAAAATTATCACCATTAACAATGCAAATGTCTACTAATATTAATAACGTATTGTTATATTAACATGAAATATTTTTATGATAAATATGAAATATAAATATAATCTATGTTTCCATACATTAAGAAACATCATAACAGGCCAAAATTAAAACAAAATTTTTTAAACATGCCCTGCGCTATAGTGCAGGATCGATCAACCTATTAATCGGCTTGACAATCGAAAATCAATCGACTTGAATGGAGCTCATCAACATCTAAAAAGCATTTCCATTAATATGCAAGATATGAGAAACAAGTTTGAACACATTATGAAAGAAGCTAAGTTTATTGCAAATAAATGGAGCATAGAAATTAAATTTGAAAAATAAAAGAGAAATAAGGAACCTAAAACACTGTCATTGTTAACAAATACGGAAATTTTTAATACTGTTTCAAAAATACAGAAAATATATAAAGAAGACTTGCACTGGAAGTACAACTTTTATTATTTATAAATGCTTTCAGAACAGAAATCCAAAATTTGAAATCCTTTAAGGATTTAGCTAAATTAGCAATGGTAAAATTTTATGACATGACAGGCAGTTATTCGGGAGTGTGCAATTTACTTATATTGTATTTATCATTACCTGTAACCACAACCACGAGTGAGAGGTCATTTTCACTACTGAAACTAATAAAAACATATTTAAAAAACATATTTAAAAAACATATACATATGAAACAGCATGACACAAGATCCGTTGTCAAACTTTTCACTATTGAGCGTAGAAGCTGAGATGGCTGAGAAAATGGGCGTCCAATTATTGATAAATAATTTTGCAGAAATGAAGGTTAGGAGACGCAAATTTTAAAAGAAGGATTTTTTTCTTTATGATGAATTTTGGCCACCAATGTTATCATTAGACTTATTGAGGAAGGAAAAAATTAGAGAAGAGCAGTACGGACTGAGGAAAATAAAAAGGAAACAGTTAAAAACTTTATTTTTCTTTAGCATTTTTTTATAAAAATCATGTATTCAAGTAGTTTAGTGTATCAAAAGGTTTTTTAAAAAGACATAAAAAAGCTTTACCATACATATTTTCTACAAAAATTGTATGTTCAAATAGTTTTCTTTATGAAGTTTATGATAAATATGTTTTATATTTAACAAATGTATCATTTACATTATAAAAGTTCTTATTTATTACTTAAGTTTTGTCTTAAGATTGCTAACTTAAGCGAAAAAACTTAGGCGCAGATTTTATATAAAAATTTAAAACATTAGTATGTAAAACTTGGATTTTTTATAAAAATCTCCGCAAATCTAGGCTTTCTACCTTTTCTTAATGCTATACGTTGACATGTTCCCTTTTTTTATATAGACTTTTTCATTTATTACCAGTATGCATCTCAGTGAAAGGAGAGAAAAGTCTGTCTCTGGCACTCACACAAAAAGTCTTAAGTAACTGAATTAAAATCATCTGAGTTCAAATACCCAGACTAAAGCAAATTTTCATTTCACCAGTTGGTCAAGGGATATTATTTTCCTTTTTATTCTTTCTTCATGTTACATACCTATCAACTGGTTCCCTGAGAACTTGCTTTTATTTTTCAACAATTAATCCAGATGTGATAAAAATCCTCATGCAAACATTGGCACCTGGAATCCTTTATTTTTTTTTATTTTATTTTATTTTATTTTATTTATTTATTTATTTATTTTTTATTTATTTATTTATTTATTTATTTTTTTAAGCTCATTAAATTTATTGGGAAAGGGGCCCATGAAAATTTTTTGCATAGGGGCCCAAGAGTTCTAGTTACGACACTGCTTTTCTTGACCCTGACATTAAGTTTTGATTTCCTGCTTATAAGTGGAAGAAGTGCGATTTTGGAAGCTGTAGCTTTTCTTAGTGAGTATTCTGTTTGTTCTTTAAATAACAGTTGACTATCTAGATTTACGCCCAAATATTTTGTGCTATTTACTATTCGAACTGCATGATTATTGATTTTCATATTGATTTCGACTGGGGTGTGTTTTCTATATCTTTGAAAATGTAGGATTTGACTTTTTTTCCAACAATTTAAAATTGTGCATGATATGACTGACTGCGATTTCCAACTTGTCCACCGCTAAGTTGAAGCTTGAGAGATTTTGTAAAAATTGCAGTCAATTGTAAATCCATTCAAGCTAATCATGCAATGGACAAA
The DNA here is from genome assembly GCF_044657685.1 of Stegodyphus dumicola. NCBI lineage: Eukaryota > Metazoa > Arthropoda > Arachnida > Araneae > Eresidae > Stegodyphus > Stegodyphus dumicola. Next base: position 3,247,257 of record NC_140770.1, read on the forward strand.
ATGCAAAATTACCTCTATGCCGTAGAAGACTGGTGCACAAATTGGCGAGTAAAAATCAATGCTAGCAAGTCACAACTTTTAATTCTTATCAAAACTAAGAAAAACATTCCCGTTAAAGACCTCTACCTTTTTCAGGAAGCTGTTCCTCTGGTCACAAAGGCCAAATATTTAGGAATTATTTTGAACCAAAGGCTCACACGGTCTAATCACATTAATAGTGTCAAGAGCAAAGCCATGGGCATAATATGCAGATTTCTCCCGGTCATTGGAAAATATTCAAATCTTAGCTTGCGTACCAAAAAACATATATATACCACTTGCATTCGACCGATACTTTGTTATGCTGCTCCTGCTTGGAACACGGTCACTCAAACTCAACTGCATCAATTACAAGTAGTGCAAAACAAATTTCTGCGCATTATTACTGATTCACACTATCTTATCCGCAATAAACTTTTACACAGAGACTTAAAACTTGAGACGATTCCAGATTACATCAGAAGATCTAATGAAAAATTCTTCAACAAAGCTGTGCAATGTGACTTTGTTAATTACTCCCAAGTCTTTAATTGTGAAATTCTCTTTGAAGATAGAAGCGTCAGACCACTTTCAGCTCACACCTTCATGGGAGGAGATGACAACTTTTTCACTTAGATCCTCAATTGTTAGCTATTTATACTTCCAATGCATCTGATTTTGATTGTAGTTCTTCTGTAGCTTCGTTGAATAATTGTATTTAAATTGTGTTGCATAGTTGTTTTGTATTGTGTTGTATTTAGCGCTACTGATTGATGTTATTTAATTGTATTTGAATTGTCATTGGAACTATTGCTGTAGTGTATCTTCTCGTATTGTTGTCATTGATTTCCATTGTCTTGGGGCCTCCTTGAAAGCTATGATCGCTCGTCACATTTTGCGAACTTGTCCGATTGGATTATCTTGCTCCTTTTGGTACTTCTCTTCTTCCCCTTATCTCCGTTTTCTCATCTGAGATTTTCTCCACGTCCGGATTTATTTATGTCAAGTGCCCTTGGGCTTAATTCTGGAACCGGCAACATTGCTCTTCGCAATAGCTCGGTCAATTATAGACTCCAAGTCTAAGTCTAAGCATTATTTGCGTCCTAGGAGCATTTTTCATAATCCAAGGTGGTGAAACTTGTAAATAGCTCTACATACTGTAAATATTTTTCCCCACTAGAGACTTTTGTGCTTTTTTCAACTTATTTAGGACTTAAAAAAGCTCAGTGGATTACTACTTTATATCATTATTATCAAGAATTTTTTATTTTATTAGTGTTCCTATAAAGAGGCTTTGTTAGAACTATTGAACTTTGAAGTTATAAACTCTTTCAGGACACACAAACTGAATTAATTATGTGTGTTTCACCATCCCGTGTGACTTATGCTGAAATATTGTGTCTTTTAAAATTACAAGTGTTTCTTAAAAAGTGTGTTTTTTTTCAGAACTTTGTACAGTGTGAACTGTTTGTGAATACTGTTAATTTATATGACTTTAACATTTCTCATACAAGAACTCTTGAAATTCACCAAAAATATATTACAGTTGACTTATTCCTCATTTAAGCCACGCCCACCAGTATAATTACGATCCATTTCATTCTGAACCTGTTTCAAAACCATACTTGATTTAAATTACTTAATGTTTATTTTTTCAAATGCTTTATTAAGCAAACTTTTCAGTTAATTATATCTTTCGTCACAGCTCCCAGATGCTTTTTCAATCTACATACCTTTGTATTTGCTTCAGATTCGCCTAGTAGGCGCGGCGTTACACGCCCATTTTTCAATTATATAAACCAACTCCTAAAGGCATTCTTTCAAAAGCGGTGGTTAAAGCAGCAGAGGCTACTAATTGTCTTCTGATCATTATAAAAGACAAAGACATGCATTCTTTACAATTTTGGTATTAAGAGGCACCCGCATGTTGTTAGTATAAATGTCGAAAAGAGAGGGACCTAGAACAGGTCCTTGAGCTACTCCGCTTCTGATGTACTTTCTTGAGGGTTAATTGTCATTAATTTTTACTTCAAATGTGCGATTTTTTAAATAGCTCTTTAGAATTTTGATTAAGTTGAGGGGCAGTCCAGCAAGGTGTAGGTTGTAGAGCAAACCCAATGGATCGCTATATGGAGTGCAGTTTAATATTATTATTAATGTATGATTGTATTTCCTACTCATAACAAATTAAATGCGGGTTATTCTAAAGAGCTGCAGAAGTTCAAAGTTAAATCTTAGTAATGTGAATTTGAAATGCACTTTTCAAGTTAGAATGAGTTTAAATTCGATCAATATTTGGAATTCATGTCGATATTATTGTGATAATGTTATTTAATAAATTAAATAACATTCTCAAAAAGACATAATACAAGTGCAGTATTAAATAAAAATCGTGCGCATTTAGCTTAAATTCAAAGTGTTAGGTTTTAGACTCATGAAAAATAATGATGCTACTCTTTAAACAAAACTGTTCCGCGTCGGAAGGAAGGCCTGTGTGGGTGATTATGGCAAAGCCTCGAGAGCTATCTGCCTAAGGGGAGGGATGCCTTCGTGGAGGACTTTCTAAGGGAAACTGGCTCGTATAAATGTTACACATGGGGAAAACCACGAAAACACCCATGCAGCCAGCACGTTCCCGGGATTCGAACCTCGGACCGAACTACCAGTGTTCAGCGACACCGCTCGGCCGCTGGTGGGCCCCGGAAGGAAGGACTGAAGCTTTCAATTCCTGTGTGAATATTAATTCTATACGTATTAGACACTTCTTTTCTGAGTTCTCCATTACAGATCTGGCCATATTTCGAATTTAAATAATACGTTAGAGTGTGGATATTGTTACCCACACTCTAAATCAGTTTCCATGTAGCTTGTGAAGAAAGTCAAGGCTGATAAGTTTCAGTACGGTAATGGTTAGAGACTAAGTTAAGAATGGTAGCATCCTGTTAAGAATCCGTATGAATTTTCCTCAAAAGAAAAATCAAGTTTTAGCATGCAAGTAGGAGGTTCAGGTAGGATGCATGCAAGAAAATAATAGAAATTTTTGTAAAGTGTTTCAACGATTCAACATAATGTTGGTCAATAATATAAATTTATTCTTCTGCTGAATAAAAAAGAGTGTTCTGACTATATTTGTGTAACTGTATGTATAACCATAAAAATAGTGAAAAGTGAATCATTTTCTTCATATGCACGTGCATTGATTTCAGAAGAATACTTGGCATAAAATTTTATTATTCCTGCATGATTCTGTTGAAATTGCCGACGCATAGAAGAAATTCATTAAAATTTTACAATTAGAAGAAATTTAGATGGAATTGCTTTCTTTCTTTACATATTGGCAGTTTTTGTATTCGTTTATGTAATTTTATTGAATCTTTTGTTTTATGTCAAAAACAAATTTGTGTATGTGCAAGGAGAAAAATGGTCAAGTAATAAAAGAATTTGTTAAAATATTTGTAATTGTACCTATACACTTATTTTTAGAAATTCAAGTAAACAATATCAGGAAAAATAGTTATGATTCCAGAGTTAATTTTTGTCAACCTGGTTTTCAATTTTCGATGAGATTACAGCTCTTGTTACTTTCATTGATCAAGGTTATACTGTATGTTAAAGCAAAAGGAAATAAGATTATTCTCAGGACGTCTTATTTAAATTGCAATGTTAGGGATATCCTGCACGTTTTGTTTCTCATATGTCCAGCGATTCCATAATTTAACATTCTGATGATGTATTGCTTCAATCTTTCCCAAGCAGCACCGGAACATTCGGAAAACGTTCAAACACCATGTCGTACCATTCTATATAACTGCTTTAGGTTATTTAGAACGTTCTACGTAATGTGCTAAAGTGGTGCATGTAACAACCGTGTTTTTTAGTACATACATTTCAACGTACAACACTGGTGTTTTCTTGAAACGTTCTCAGAATGTGTTATAAAATGCGTTAGACATAACGTGCGTGTTAGTAGTGCGTGTTAGAACCATGTTCTTAGGACGTAAATTTCAACATACAATACTGGTATTTTCCGAAACGTTCTCAACATGTGCTATAAAATTTTAACATTTCTAAACGACGTGCTAAAGCGGTGCGTATTATAACCATATTCTTAAAATGTACATTTCAAAGTAATATCCTGGTGTAATTCAAAACGTTCTCAATATGTTCTATGTAAGACGTTTTAAACGACGTGCTAAAACGGTGCATATTATAACGGTGTTCTTAGGACGTACATTTTAAAATACAACACTGGTACTTTTCGAAACGTTCCCGAATGTGTTATAAAGTACGTTCTACATGACGTGCTAAAGAGGTGTGTGTTACAACTGTATTCTTATAACGTAAATTTCAACATACAATACTGGTATTTTTCAAAACGTTCTCAATATATGCTATAGGGCTCCCCAGCGGCTGAGCGGTAAAGTCGCTGAAGTTCGGTTGGTCTGAACAGCCCGCTTACGAGCTGGCTGCATGTGTATTTTTGTAGTTTTCCCCATGTGTAGCATGTATACGAGACAGTTTCCCTTAGAGAGACTTCTACGAAGGCATCCCCCTTCCAAGTAGTGCCTAAGAGCGGAGCACGTAAATGGAAAAAAAAAAAAAAAAAACTGATATAAATTACATATACAGGCTGTGCTAAAGCTAATTACACCATGGATGTTCCCTTTAGAGCACCCACTGGTAATTTTCGAATCACTCACAGCATGCTATCAAGTGCATTCTACGTGACGTGCGTGTTTCACCTGTGTTCTTATGTACATTTTAATGTATAACACTGCAGTGTTGTACCATGGTCTTTGTTAAAACGTTTGGAGCATGTGCTATAGTACATGCTCCAATACAATTATGTCTTGGTGAATTATGTCAGGCTACAACTTTATCTCAAGATATAATTATGTCTTGGATTATGTTCGGACAATTACGTGTACGTGTATTAGAGAAAAAAAGAGTCATTTGTTCTTTAAAAATTAATAAATAATTCCTCTTACTATGTAATTTTGAGTATAATTTTATTTAAATAGAAAACTGATTTTACAGTTGAAGGTATAGACATAAATACATTTTGTGCTTATCGAAAGATGTTTTTTTTAAACTTAAAATTGAGAAACTACAAAATTTTTCACGTAGTCTATATTTTAGGGAATCTTTTCGATGATCGTTAATCTGTTATTTCATATATCGCCAAGTTGTTTCATTGGTGGTAACCTGAGTATTTTACACTGAATGTTTTTTGAAACCCTATAATAACGTAATTGGTTGCAATGCGTAATCGCGCTGATTTTGGATTTGGGTGAATATTTCTCAGGGCTTGTTTCTGCGTTGGATGCCAGCTAGGAAGTACGTCGTTTATTTTGTGCTTTACACCGTCGGTGGTAAGATAACCTGAAGTTTCAGTATACTTTAGAACAATTTGGAAAGAAAACAATGACTGACTGGTGTGTAAATGAACATTTAAAGGGCCTTGTTCACCTCACGGTAAATTACGCAGTGAAATTTAAGGATTTCGAAACCGGAGCTTATATTAACATTATCGAAGGTATGAGGGGTTTAAAAAAAAAAGATTTTCGAAGGAAACGCCACCGAAACTTCTTTTGGATACTGTTAAAGAATTCTGTTTGCCACACATGGGGAAATGCAGAAATTTCTAAGTAAGGTAAGTCTGTATTTCCTTTTGGTAGTGCTCTGATTAAATAAAATGTATTTTCATTTTTATGTTATTTCTCCGTTTCGTTTTGATTTAAAAGGCAGTTTATTAATGAGCTTATGATTTTTTTCCTCCCCCTAGTATTATGTAGCAAGCAATAAGACCGATTTATTCAAGCAATAAGACCGATTTTATTGTACGCAGCAGCAGCATGGGCCGCTACAGCCAGATCAAATCGTCAGATTTTGCAAAGATTGCAAAATAAATTTCTTAGAACTATCACAGACTCACCGTGGTTTGTAAGAAACACTGCAATACATCGTGGAATGAAAATCAAACCGTTAGATAGCGAGATCTTAATTGCTTCACATAATTTCTACACCAACTGTGATAATCACGAAAATGAAGCTGTACGTAGCATAGGACAGCGTTTCCCAACCTTTTTTGGCCAAGGCACACTTGTCGCGGGGAAAAAAATCACAAGGTACACCACCATTAGAAAATGTTAAAAAATTAACTCTGTGCCTATATTGACTATAATAAAGTAATTCTCTTCAATAGGAATCAAATAAGCACAAAGAAAGTATTTTATAATTACTTTATTATGAAATATTAAGTAAACAGAATAGTGAAAAATTATAAAATACTTTCAGTGCGAAACCTGGGCCTGTTTGGCTGAACACAAAGCTGATATTCTGGCTGGAATCGAAGAAAGACACACACGTAGCTCTTCGTCAACAGTTCTCAGTCTCTCTCTGTATTTGGTTTTCATAGCAATCATGCTTGAAAAGCTAATCTCACACAGATATGTAGTGGAAAAAGGGAGCAATGTCAAAATAGCTTTGTTTGCCAGAAGGGGGAACTCCTTGGCAGTATCCAACCAAAAACTGTCCAAAGGTAGATCAGCAAATCTTAGCTTGCAACCACGATTTTGTCTCAGTTCAATTAGTTCCTCCTGCTCCTGTAAAGTCATTTCCTTTTCAACAACTGATGCTGAGCTATAAGGGTCCCTAACCCAGTCAAGGCATTCAGTGGAGACTGAAGAGAAATAAAATGACAACTTCTCCTCAAGAGTTTTTAAATGCTTAACTATTATCTCACACAGTGCAGTAGTGTGAACACCTTGCGATTGCATGGTGAGTGTGAACATTTCAAGATTGCCACTTTCCACGTGTTGATGCCAGAGTTGCACCTTTGAACGGAATGCATTTATTTTATCTGTACTTGTAAGCAGGTTTTCATTTCGGCCTTGCATTCGGGTGTTCAATTCATTCAGATGATGAAATATATCTGCCAGGTATGCCAGCCTTGCACACCACTCATCACTTGCAAGCTGCTTTGCGTAATCTGATCCCTCATTTGTCAGAAACACTTTAAGTTCCTCCCGCAGCTCATACACACGAACCAAGACCTTGCCACGCGACAACCACCGGACCTCCGTATGAAACAGCAAGGTTTTATGCTTTGCTCCCATCTCCTCACACAAAGCTGCAAATATGCGACTTTTCATGGGTCGTGACTTTACAATGTTTATCATGCGCACAACATCATCCAACACATGAACTAAGGCTGATGGTAAAGTCTTGGCTACGAGAGCCTCGCGGTGTAAAAAACAATGCGTAATAATTACATCTGGATTTCTTTCCTTCACTCTGCTTACAAAGCCTTTGGTGCGCCCGACCATGGCTGCAGTTCCATCGGTGCAGACACTTGTGCAGTTTTCCCACTTAAGTCCTCCTTGTTCAAGGTATTCTGATGTGACCCGAAAAATTTCTTCTCCTGTTGTTTTTTCTGGCAATACCTTGAAAAAAAAGAAGTTTTCTCTAATTGCATCACCATCAACAAAACGCACATTAGCTAAGAGTTGAGCATGTCCACTGATATCAGTAGACTCGTCAAGTTGCAATGCAAATTTCTCACTGATACGGATCTTTTCCAAAACCACACTTTCGATGTCTGCAGACATGTCATTAATACGTCTGGAAATTGTGTTGTTTGAGAGAGGGACTTTGGCTATTTCCTTTGCTGCTTCAGGTCCGAGCATCTCCTCTACAATAGCTTTGCAGGCAGGAAGTATTAATGTCTCTGCCACAGTGTGCGACTTTTTTGTCTTGGCTATAAGTTCAGCAACTTGATAGCTAGCTTTAAGAGCTCTTTCATTTACCTTTGTTGTTTTTCTCATAAAAGTTGCCTGTTTCTCCATGTTGTCACGCAGGCGAACAAAATAGTCCACATTCTTGTTTTGAAGCAAAGGGTGTTTCGTTTGGAGATGGCGTTTAAGTTTGCTTGGGACCATAGCACTGTTAGCTAGCTTTTCACCACACACCACGCACAGTGGAGTTGGTTTGTGTTCATCTCCAGTGAAAGTAAATCCAACTGAAATATAGCTTTCGCTATATTGCCTTGCGCCAGAGAATTTAACCATCTTTGCTTTCTTTTGACCCCCACTCATACTCGGGCTCTCATCTGGCTCCAGATTTTGTTCAGAGTCCAGTTCTTTCCTTTTCAAAAACTTGTCCATCACTGCAGTATCTGTGTCTCTCTCCTCACAGCAGCCGTTGTCTCTCTGACACTGTGTGAGGCGTCTGCCTGCGTCTCATGGGGGCGGGGACACGGCGGACACTTGTCAAGATTGGCAGGGGGAGGAGTTATAGCACTGCACAGCGCCGTGACCACCTATGACACTGGCGGGGGGAGTGCCGGAAGGAGTTATAGCGGGCGAACAGCACCGTGACACCCAGACCCGGCGGCACACCACGGTGCTTCAGACGGCACACTGGTGTGCCGCGGAACAGCGGTTGGGAACCGCTGGCATAGGAGATTATGACTATACAGTCATTCAACGCTGCAAAAGACCAAGAACGATACACGATAACGAGTTATGGTGATCGATGTACATAGTGAATTTAATGTTTTTTCTACTTTTCATTGTTTACTCGTATTTATATTTACTTAATTATTGCAAAACGATATGGACTTTGCGGCCCCGGAGGCAGGACTTTGATTTGTCTTAAGTGTATGAAACTTCAACGTTTGGTCAGTGCAACTGTGCTCCGCCCACTACTGTTATATGCCTCAACTATTATGCTCACGCTATTCTGTTGCTCCAAGACACGGAGGAAGGAGGACACTCAGCCGTAGTACCTACGAGGAGAAAGTTATGCCAAAGTTTTTATGCTACAGATGTGTTAAATTTCTTTTACGATGTGAAAGTTATGCTTCAGATGTTAAATCGCAATTTTACCAAAGTTATGCCACTGTTACATACTGCCACATTGGATGTCATTCAACACTTCAAGTGTACAGGTTTATTCCAATACTTGGAATTTTTTTTTTTTTTTTTTTTTTTTTTTTTCACTTTTAGGATTCCTATTAAAGACAGTTATAGATAGGTAAAGACTTCAGGGTCGTATACCTATTGAACAAGCGAGGACCTAAGACCTAAATGTACAATATTTTTTTGACAAGGATTATAAATTTAAAAAAATAGATTGGTCTATTACTTCCTATAGAAACTGAAACTAAGGGGTGGGCAGAGCTTATCTTTCTTTGCTGTTAGAATATACTCTGAAATGTGTGGAACTGTAAAATGAATAAATATTAATACAGAACTTTGTCTTGCACCATCAAATTCCGCTAAAAAAATTAACATTCAGTTTATTTGCACAACATATTTCGCTCCCATTGGTAACGTAAATCCATTTCGATAAAGCATTATTCCTAGATTTAAACAAGTGTGATTATTGTTGCTGTCACGAAACGTAATTTAAGAATTTTTTCTATTGCAACGTATTAAAAAAGAGAAAATTGTGTACTTGATTACAACTCCCGTTTTAAAAAAAGATTTATATAAAGGCATAAATTATTTATAGAGAATTTATTTCATTGAGAGGAAGTATAAATTTAAAAAAAAAAAAAAAAAATAGATCGCTCTATTACTTCCCATAGTGACGAAACTACCAATTGGGCGGAGCTTATAATTCTATGCTTTTAGATCTCTCAAAATATACTCTGGAATGTGTGGAACTGTAAAATAAATAGGAATACATGATTGTCGCCTTGCACCATCAAATAACCGCTAAAAAATAACAGAAACCTGTCTGCAAAAGTACTGGTCTAACTCAGGGAATTCCGAGTGGGTGCCTTCCTTTGGGCGTACACTTCTTACATTTTTACCGTTGAAGATTAAAGAATTTTCACAAAAGCGATTTGGGCCATTAATTTCCTAGAAACAAATTACTATGCTTTCTTAAAAAAAATCCCTGGATTTTCGTTTTATTTGCAGAATCGCTCCCAGTGTACCGTAGAACCACTTTGATCAAGTATTATTCCTAGACTTAATCAAGAAGGATCCTTTTTGCTATCATGGAACGTGAGTTACGAATTTTTCTATTGCAATCTCTTAGGAAGATGTTTTGCTTGAGAGGGACTATAAATTTAAAAAAATACTTTAGTTTACTACTTTCCATAGAAACCGAAACTAACGAGTGGGCGGAGCTTAATTTTATGCTGTTAGATGTGTGGAACTGTAAAATGAATAAATAGGAATACAAAACGTCAACTTGCACTGGCTATGGACCTTATAAGAAATAGACTAACCCAAATGATTTAAGATTCTTTTTTAGAGATTCTTTGTCTGAGGCGTTCCCGGCTGTCACTTTGATCGCATCCGAAGGAGTAGGGACGACTTGCAGAAGTTTAACTGTGGTTGCCTATTGCAGCGTGTATAATTGACAAAGAAAAAGCTGGTTGTAGCGCTCATTTCCCAAATTAGAATTTCTCCATATTTTTATTTTTGAAATTGAGATTGATTTTTAAAAATTTACCATATTTATCAAGCATAATTAACGTTCCAAATAATTATAAAGCTATTGCATGCTTTCAGGGCTGGATATTTTTTCGCTTTTCCTATGCTGTAAGGAAATTTGTAACTACTACTTTTAGAAAATAATATTTTAAATCTGAACTAATAGAAAATTTCAAACAAGCAATTTTCTCTTGCAATTTTTATGCTTTTTATTGGTGTAAATAAGTAAAAAATACTAAAATATTTAAAAACGAATTTTTGAAAGTTGTGTTTAAAATTCTAAACTGTGCTTCTTTTTTTTAAATTATAGACCAATATTATTGGAGCACAATTTCTATAAAGGAATTTTATTTCAATTATATATAAGAATAAATCATAGTGATAAACACTTTTGACTCCTCAAAAATTTTTATACATTTAATTCTAATATTAAAAATTGCATATAGCCGTAATAATACGTTTTGCTTGTATTTTATAGTGATTATTTTTTTAATTAATTTTTAGTTTTGCATAATTTTTTTTATTTACTGTTAATTTAATTTATAAGCCCAAAGGAGCGGTAGCCTAGAAAGGCTGTTGGTTTCGAAGCGGGATTTTGCGCTGTTTTACTTTAAATGTCCGTGTCTCCTTGCAAATTGTTGTACCAAATATTATCGCCCTGCATTATATTTAAAGAAATTAAATAATGAAGAATCTGCATAAATACATGTATGTTTCTCGCACTGTGACAAAAACGACAGTATCTAGAGCCATCAAATTTTGAATAATGTAATCCTCCACCCGAACATGGGCATTTGGACGGCCGAATTTCGAATTTGTTTTAACCTATTTTGTAAAACTTTAACGCATTTTTGATTAACAAACTCAACGAGTTCAGAGCGAGCACTGTACGGAAAATAGCAGTTTTCCAGTGCGGAAATTCGAAAGATATGCTGTATTCAAATGTATGTGGTTTACGGGCGAAGAACATGATATTCAATAAATATAGGTAACACCCAAAACGTTAAAAAAAGCTTACTTTTGGGCGTAAAATAAAATCTGAGTGCTTCTAGATTTTATTTTACCTTTTTTCCCCCCTTCATTACATCAGAATATTTTATGCTCCGAATTTTATAAATTACTAAAATAAATATTCCACTTTAATGTTAATAAGTTAATGATGATATAATAAAATAAATGATTGTTTTGTAATGTTATTATAGTTTTGAAAATGGTCATTAAATTAAAAAAAATATATCAGATCTTATTTAATTTTACCTTATTTATTTCAAAGCATCACGTACCATCAATCTTATTTAATTTTACGTTATTTGTTCGCAAAATTAAGTTCATAAATTTTGTGTTTAGAGTTTACCAAAGTAAAGAATGTACAAATACTTGTTTGTACAAGACTTACGCGTGAAAAAAACGCGCGAAATGCAGTAAAAAGTGCTTTAATGAGATATATTAAATCCTATTTGGGAAAAACTGTGGCTTTCATAATCTCATCACTGTACAAGGTATATATAACATTTAATAATTAAAAAGAGTTATGTGATACAAACGCCATAGGTTTCAGTGTTAAAGTAAACCAGATCGTCCCTACTATTTCTTGCCGACGTATCGGTGACGCGCGCCCCGCCCACTGAGTTAGTCTTATCTCTTATAAGGTCCATGGTCCAGACTGTTGTACGTCATGTGCCCATTCTGGGATATTTATAATATGTTAAGTCAAAACAGCTAAAACTATCTCATCCCACGTTGGACTTTGGACGCTTTCTCTACATAAGTTCCTGATCTGCTTCTTAGTCATTTCATATTTTCACAAGCATCGAGCATCAATAGAGTACCGAACGGATAGAGCATAGACTTATCCGTAGATCTGTGATCTACGGATAAGTCTGTGATCTACGGATCAAGGACACTCTTTAAAATGAACTAATTTCGAAGAAAACTAAACAAATTAAAAGAGATGAAAAAACTTCCCCAAAACCCCAAGAATTTAAACGAGTTATGGAAAAATATAAAGATATATTCCCACAATTAATATCAGGACAACTGGAAGATAAAGAATTAAAAATTCAAATACTTACGGAAATTAAAGAAAAATCACAGGCTCGATGTAGCCAATCATTGGACTTACAAGTAACAGGAATTATCTCAAAATACGGGAATGTAAATAATATGCTGGAGCACTCTAGAAAAATAGATGATGCACTTGCAAATCCAAATTCCGATGTAAATTCTGAGGAAAAAAATGCAGAATGGCAAACCCCTAAAAAGACTTGCTCGCAACCCAAATCAGATGAAACTATAGAAAGTGGACAAAATAATCTTTTCGAACCACTTAATAATACTGATAAAAACAACAAAACCAAAAGACTTAAAGAAGGAATTTGAAATTCAAATGAAAGCATGCAAAGTTTACATGTACACATCCAATACTGAAGATTTCGATAACGCAAAAGAATATTTCAAAAAAGCTACTATCGAATTCCGCACCGCTTTTCTCTCAATCAACTGTAAACGTTACCGTTAAAGATTTAATAATTACCGATCTACTTCACAGAACTCGAAAGAAACAAATCAGGAGAAACAATCCACAATGTCAACAGTTGAGAAGTATTCCCCTAAAACTAAAAGACCAATTCAATGCTATAAGGATCAGACCTATGGACATTCACAAATAAACTGCTATAAAAAAGAAATAGGCTGTAAATGCTCCCAAAATCGCCGTTCAAATACTTATACACTTAAACAAGAAGACAAACCCATCTGCCATTTTTGCCGTGGAAATCACGTTAGTTCTTATCGTGGGTGCCCTGTCTACCAAATAAGATTTCAAGCTCCTAAAACCCAAGAAGTAAAACAACCCATTCCCACAAAAGCAGATTTTTCAGCACTGAAAACGAAAACTTTAGAAGAAATTCAAGTAGCTAAAAATCCTCTATTCAATCCGAGCAACAACTCGCAGGAGATCCCTGAAAAAGAATTCGCTGACATCTTCCAAATTTTCCAAGATCAAAAAGTCTTTAACTTTATTCAAAAAATGAACGACATCGCAGATAGAATAAAACGATCTAAATCCAGTACTGAAAAACTCTCAATAGCCTTTGAAGCAGTAAGAATTGCTTTAAATTTCGCAGAAGAGGAAAATTAACTTGAAGATAAATTTATTAAACAGGTTCCCAGAACTTACATCAGATGGCGATACAGTTTCCTAAGAGCTTACCTTAACTTTCATTTTCCGCAGTATCTCTCAAGACCAACGATAGATATCGAATCCACTGCAGAGCTTATCTGATGACAGAAGACAACGCTTTCAACTAAAACTCAAGAAAATTATTCTCAAATACTTTTAACAGCTAATTTCTCGTCTAGCAAGCAACTAGGACTCAATAGGTTTTCACTTTATTTTTTATAAAATGAACTTCATTTTTTCTACTAAGACTTTCCCAGTAGGGGTTATAATTGTGGAGTTAAAGCCTTTGGATCGAAGACGTGACACCACCTTAATTCACCGGTAATTCACTACCTATAGAAACCGAAACTAACGAGTGGGCGGAGCTTAATTTTATGTGTGGAACTGTAAACAGAACGTCACCTTGCAATATCAAATTCCGCTAAAAAAATAAAAGAATGCTGCCGGTAAGTGTTATGATCTCTATGACGGACAACTGAGTGGACAATTGTTGCTTTCACGGAACGTGAGTTACGATTTTTTCTACTGCAACGTATTAAAAAAAAACAAAATTTTGTACTTGACCAGAACTCCCGTTTTTAAAATAGACTTTTATAAAATGGCATATACTATTCCAAACGAGGTTGACAGGGACCATAAATTTAAAAACATAGATTCGTCTATTACTTCCCATAGAAAACGAAACTAATAAGTGCGTGGAGCTTATCTTTCTATGCTGTTACATTTCTCAAAGTATACGCTTAAATGTGTGGAATTGTAAAATGAATAAAAAGAAATACAGCATGTCACCTTGCACCATCAAATAACCGCTAAAAAATAACAGAAACCTGTCCGTAAATGTACTGGTATCACTAAGTTCGGAGTGGGTGCCTTCCCTTTGGGCGTACAGTTCTTACATTTTTACCGTTGCAGATTAAAGAATCTTTCAGAAAAGCGTTTTGGGCAACACCTCCTTATAGAAGGAAGCCGGGACACTGAAGCGAGGGGAAGCTCTGACGTCACAGGTAGTCGTCTCTGACTCACCTCGCTCCTTCAAACAAAATCAAAGCCCCGTAGTTGAGCCAAGAGCGACGAACGTGGAGCGGTTATTTGCGTTAGCGACAGAGTTTTTATATTGTCTCGTGCTTTTTTTATATATTGTCTCGTGCTTTTATAATTTCATACGATGCCTCATAAATGTGCTGTAGCCACATGTCGTGGTAATTATAAAAACGGACCAAAAGTGGCTGTATTCAAGTTTCCAAATGAGACTGAACTCCGGATGAAATGGATAAGGAGTCTACGAAGAAAAGATGGCTTTCAACCTACTAAACATACCAGAGTAAGTTCAATTTTACTGCATTTTTTATGTTTTGTATCTTTACATTTTTTATTACTTTTATTGATAGGTATGTGATGTTTATGCTTACGATTTTAGATTTTGATCTGTGGGTAAGAAGTTTTATGTTTGAAATATTTTAATCTTGCCTGTTTTAATCATTTCAAAAAAATATTTTCCTTCAAAGTTTTATGAATGAAATAAAGTTCCATATAACAGGAATAATTCTAAATTTAGTAGTTACATAAATGCCAATAATTTGTAAATGCTTTCTAGTATACTGTGCAGGCAGATTCTGTAGTTATTCCAAATTTATCATAATTTATATGACAAGGAACTACTAAGTAATCATAATAGGTTTCATTTTAAAATTTTTGTAATGATATATGAAAGTTTGGTATGATGTATTCAAGGTAATTATTTGTATTTGGTAACCAGTGTTTGTTGTAAACAATTATCTCAAATATATAATTTTCTTTAAATGTAAATAAAGCTGTAATCATTATGATGAGCATTCCAGATTTTACAAATTACTTAAATTATACACGTAATTGAAATGATATTACTGGTTTTTTAATTCGTATTTATGTATCAAATTATTTATTTAAATCATAGGGCTTATTGACTTCTGTTACTAAATATTAACATGCATCTAACTTTTGTACTCACAACAAGTTGATTTTTGAATATTTTCTTTTATAGGTATGTGAATTACATTTTCGATCAGATGAAATAATACGAGAAATCGAAATGTATGATGAGAAATCAGCGAAGTTAATTAAAGCCCCAATTTCTAGGCCACGTTTGAAAAAAGGATGCATACCTTCTCAGTTCCCTGATGGCCCATCCTACATGTCATCAAATTCTGTATCGAGAATGTCACCAGAAAAGAAGAAAGCTCGTTTAGAAGAGAAATACCTGGAGAAAGCGATAGAAGAAAGTTTGAAAATGAAAGAACGGTATGATAATGAACGATCATTTGAAAGTTTAATTGAATTCAATAATTGCCTAGAACATCAGATTTTAGAAACATTTTGGACAACTGTACATACTGAAAATTCAACTATGTTACTTGATATTTTAAGTGACCCAGCTCCAGAAATTCAGAAATCGGTAGTAATAAATGAGGATTTAACAGTATGTATTTATATTAAAAACATCGCTATAAAATCTATTGGTAAATTTGTTTTCCCTCTAAAAATTAGTAATGTAAATATGTTTCTAGAAGTACTAAAGGAAGTTGAAAGTCTGTCTCATAACTTACAAAATGAAGAATATATTAAGAATTCTATACAAATTGTGGATGATATGCTTTCAGAATTGAAAAGAGTGTTACCTGAAAAAGAAACTGAACTGAACTTCCTTTCAGAGCAAGTAAATAAACTAAATGTAAAGAAAGAGAAGTATCGATATACTCCAGATTTACTTATTTTTTGCAGTTTGTTAAACTCGATCTCACCGCATGCATACAAGTTTTTACGACATTCAGGTTACATTTCTATTCCCCATCCACGTACTATTCGTAGAATTTGTTCAATGTTTCTCTTAATCCTATTACTGAGCAATTTAATGATGACTTTTTAGGATATGTTAAACAAAGATGCAAGGATTTAGAAGAAAATGATAAAACTGTAATTATTATGATGGATGAAGTGCATTTAAATTCATGTTTTGATTTTAAAGGAGGAAATTTGTGTGGCATGGCCTATAACTGTGAAAAAGCTGCTACAAGTGCTTATGTTTTTATGATACGTAGCTTATTATCACCTTTCAAGGATGTGGCACATATATTACCAGTTAAATCATTAAATGCTGAGGATCTGTATCAATATCTTAAGAAAATTATAATTGGTTTAGAAAATATAGGTTATAGAATTGTGGCAGTTGTCTCTGACAATAATTCAATAAATAAAAAAGCCATGTCATTATTTTGTATGCCTCCAAAAATTAGTATTGTGTATAAAAACCCTGCAGACTTATCTCGGCCACTATTTTTTGTTATTGACTCAGTGCACATCTTGAAGTGTGTCAGGAACAACTGGATAAATCAAAAAACTTCTGGGCAATGTTTATTTTATCCAAATTTTGAAAAATTTTCCAAGGTCGAAACAGCGGCATTTGCATGCATAAAAAGTCTCCATTCATTAGAGGCAGGCAGAATTGTAAAATATAGTTATGGTTTGACTCTGAAAGCTCTGTATCCAACCAATTTGGAAAGACAAAATGTCAAGCTAGCATTACAAATATTTGACAGTCGTCTTGCAGAGGCAATAATGGTTATTGGTAAAGAAAATAGTATTTTAAATTACGAAACAACAGCTGAATTTATTAAAATTATATCTACATGGTGGTCAATAGTCAATGTCAAAAGTATCTTTAAAGGACACCATAAGATGAATGAGTATCAAAAGCCGTTAACTGTGCAAAATGATGATGTTAGATATATTTATTTAAATAAGTTACTTGAGTGGTTAGATCAGTGGAAACTTTTAGGCTGTTCTAGTGGTGGACTAACTAAGGAAACACATTTTGCATTAACACATACTAGCTATTTGTTGCTCGAAATGGCAAGGTATTGCATTGAGGAGCTAAAATTTACTTACTTTTTACCAGGAAAAGTTCAGACAGATCTCCTAGAGAATAGATTCGGAAAATATAGACAGCTGGCTGGTTCACAACATAATATTTCTATAAGGCAAGTATATGAAACTGAAGCAAAATTAAGATTACAAAGTCTTCTGCCAACTGTTATTAAATCATCAAAGTATGGAGGAATTCCTATTTATCTAAATTGTAAAAACCTGTGTATTGAATCTCTGGAGCAAGAAAATATTGGATGCACTTTCTCAGGAAGAATAACTATTACAAATGAAGATATACAAAATGTTCAAAATGACATACCAATTTTAATGTATATAGCTGGTTACTGTAGTTATAAAGTTGTGAAACTATTAAGCTGTGATATTTGTAAAGGCAATCTAACTATTGATAAAGAATTAATTGTAGAAAATGAAGGACAGTCTTGGATAAAAAGATTTGATAGAGGACTTCTATATCCTCATCCTAATGTACTAAATTCAGTAATATATAATTATGTTGTTATTCAAAAACTTGTATCTGAAGAATTTGAGAATGAATTTTTATTTTCTGCAAATCAGAGGGATATAGCATGTAACTTAACTCTAGACATACTGATAGAAAATGACATTTTTTTAAATCTAGATGATTGCCCTAAAGCTCATGAGTCACAGAAAGTGTTAAAGCAGATTCTTTGGTCATCAACGAACACATTTTTAAATAATTATTGCAAATTAAAGAATGATACACTAAACCAGAAAAGCATTGCAAAAGAGCGCAAATTGAAAACTTTAAAGCATAAATAAAAATATAATGGGTGTTTAGCAATTAAACATTTAAAAAATGTAGGTTTTAATTCAAATGATGCTGTATTTCATAGACTAGTAAGTTTAGTAACTTTAATGCATGTAACAAGACACAAAAAATTAATTGAGCAAAGCCTAGTGATGTTAGTTCAGATTTATTTCTGTTGAAAAAATATTTTTGCATCTAACAGTTACTGTTACACATTATTGTGAATTCCTTATTATTTTTTTTCTACTCATGTATGCTGTCTGTTTAACCTTGAGATCACTTGAAAAGTAATAGTAACGAAAAATTCATTTCTATGCATCTATGTAAATAAGTGTCTGGGTTGTATTTTAAGTGGTCCTTATTATTAATGTGGATATCAAATTAGTATTAACATATGGTAAGATTCTTTATCATTATAATTGACTTGAAATATTGAAAAATTCATTTCCTTGCCCTTAATTTGTTGTGTAAAAAAGTGTCTGCGTTATGTTTTTATGTGGCCACTACTTTTATCATTTGGGTATAATTTTGGTGTTAACATGATAAAATACTTTATCAAAGTAACAGTTATATGTTTCAAAATGCTTACAAAATGTTATGTATATAATAACTGCCACTGTTATACTGGTAATGGGTCATTATACTTTTGTTGATATGGACAGATACTGACTGTTTAACATTCAGATGACTTGAAATATTGAAGAAGGCATTTCCTTGCCTTTAAATTGTCATTGCGTAAAAAGGTGTCTCGGTTTGTGTTTTAGCGCAGCCACTACTTTTATCATTTGGGTATAAGTTTGGTGTTGACATATGGTAAAATGCTTTCTCCTGATAAAAGTTATGTTTCAGCATGCTTACCGAATGATATGTATATAATAACTGCCACTGTTATACTGGTAATGGGTCATTATAATTTTGTTGATATGAACATATACTGACTGTTTAACATTCAGATGACTTGAAATATTGAAGAAGGCATTTCCTTGCCTTTAAATTGTCATTGCGTAAAAAGGTGTCTCGGTTTGTGTTTTAGTGTGGCCACTACTTTTATCATTTGGGTATAAGTTTGGTGTTGACATATGGTAAAATGCTTTCTCCTGATAAAAGTGATATGTTTCAGCATGGGTACAAAATGATATGTATATAATAACTGCCACTGTTATACTGGTAATGGGTCATTATACTTTTGCTGATATGGACAGATACTGACTGTTTAACATTCAGATGACTTGAAATATTGAAGAAGGCATTTCCTTGCCTTTAAATTGTCATTGCGTAAAAAGGTGTCTCGGTTTGTGTTTTAGCGCAGCCACTACTTTTATCATTTGGGTATAAGTTTGGTGTTGACATATGGTAAAATGCTTTCTCCTGATAAAAGTTATGTTTCAGCATGCTTACCGAATGATATGTATATAATAACTGCCACTGTTATACTGGTAATGGGTCATTATAATTTTGTTGATATGAACATATACTGACTGTTTTATATTTAGATGACTTGAAATATTGAAGAAGGCATGTCCTTTTTTTAATTTGTCATCGCGTAAAAAAATATCTCGGTTTGTGTTTTAGTGTGGCCACTACTTTTATCATTTGGGTATAAGTTTGGTGTTGACATATGGTAAAATGCTTTCTCCTGATAAAAGTGATATGTTTCAGCATGGGTACAAAATGATATGTATATAATAACTGCCACTGTTATACTGGTAATGGGTCATTATACTTTTGTTGATATGGACAGATACTGACTGTTTAACATTCAGATGACTTGAAATATTGAAGAAGGCATTTCCTTGCCTTTAAATTGTCATTGCGTAAAAAGGTGTCTCGGTTTGTGTTTTAGCGCAGCCACTACTTTTATCATTTGGGTATAAGTTTGTGTTGACATATGGTAAAATGCTTTCTCCTGATAAAAGTTATGTTTCAGCATGCTTACCGAATGATATGTATATAATAACTGCCACTGTTATACTGGTAATGGGTCATTATAATTTTGTTGATATGAACATATACTGACTGTTTTATATTTAGATGACTTGAAATATTGAAGAAGGCATGTCCTTTTTTTAATTTGTCATCGCGTAAAAAAGTATCTCGGTTTGTGTTTTAGTGCGGCCACTACTTTTATCATTTGGGTATAAGTTTGGTGTTGACATATGGTAAAATGCTTTCTCCTGATAAAAGTGATGTTTCAGCATGCTTACCGAATGATATGTATATAATAACTGCCACTGTTATACTGGTAATGGGTCATTATAATTTTGTTGATATGAACATATACTGACTGTTTTATATTTAGATGACTTGAAATATTGAAGAAGGCATGTCCTTTTTACTTCCTTGTACGAAGTAAAAAGGAAGTATTGTAATCGCGAAAAGTTTCAGGCAGCATATTTCACCGAAAATATCCATTTTGACCGCTATCGAATGCAATTTAACGATGTTTTTGCACCATATCTGTACGTAAGGACAGAATAAAATACTCTTTTCCTTCAAAAAAATTATAAAACTGCTTTTTCGTGGCTTCTGTACGAACGTATGTACGTACGTTCGTGCGTACGTACATATCTCACATAACTCAAAAACGAGTAGCCTCAGAACATTGAAATTTTGTATATAGGACTGCTATAACATGTATATGTGCACCTCGTATTTTGGTTGCAATCGGCCACACCAAACGTATATAAATATATTTATATATATATCCACTCTATGACTTGAAATATTGAAGAAGGAATTTCCTTGCCTTTAATTTGTCATCGCATAAAAATGTGTGTGGGTTATGTTTTAAGTGGCCACTACTCTTATCATTTTGATATAATTTTTGTGTTAACATATGGTAAAATGTTTTATCGAGGTAACAGTTATATGTTTCCAGCATGATTAGAAAATTGTATGTTTATAATAGCTGCTGCTATTATACTGGGAATGGGTCATTATAATTTTGTTCATATGGACATGCACTGACTGTTTTATATTCAGAGCACTTGAAAGATGATAATATTGAAAAATTCATTTTCGTGCTGTTGAGTGTTTGCTGCATAAAATGGTATCTGGGTTGTATTTAAATGGCTACCACTTAATGTTTAGTAAGTGGTTATCATTTGGTGTTAACATACTGTAAAATGCTTTCTCATGATAAAAGTTGTGTTTCAGCATGCTTACAAGATGACAAGTTTATGGTAACTGCTGCTTTTATACTGAGAATGGGTCATTATAATTTATATTTTTTATATGGGCATGTACTGACTGTTTTACACTTAAAAATATTGAAAAATTCATTTCCTTGTCTTTAATTTGTTGTTGTGTAAAAAAGGGTCTATGTTGTGTCTTTAAGTGGCCATTACTTATATCATTTGAGTATAATTTTCATGTTACCATATGATAAATTACTTTATCAAGATAACAGTTATGTGTTTCAGCATGGCGACAAAATAACAGGTTTGTAATAACTCCTACTATTATTCTGGGAATTGGCTGAATAAAGGGTCTCTCTGATTAGGAGCACTCATTTCACAAACCTGTGATTTTCATGTGCATTTTGAAATTACCGGTGTCCCATAATTAAGACTGGTGGCTTTCTGGACAAATCATTTTGATATATTCTTTGCTTAAATTAAACAAGCCTGATAGCGAGTAACTTAGAAGATCACGATTTTAGCTTGGAAAAATTACAACAAAATTGTGTTGCATGTAGTGACCAGATACTTTCAAATTGGATACTGGTGCATAGGTAAAACATTTTTATTATTTTCTATATTTGAAACATTAACTGATAATCACTTCCTTTACACAACATCAATAAATGTTTTTACATATACTGGTGATGCTGACATCCATTTGCTGTTGAATGTATCTTTATATGCTTCATAAATAATAATAGCCATCGTATAAAATTTAATATCATTTGTGCACCTGAAGTGTTTTAAATGGTAATGGACGGTCTTCTCAAGTGTTTGCCCGATATTTATCCATATTATGGCAGTATCGTAATACATTTTGAAACTATTAATTGGCTGTTGTAAAAAGTTAATAACGGTGTTTGTAATTGCCAGACAAAATGGGTTGAAATTTAACGAATAGAAACTTGAACTTGCAGTATCAAAATTTAAATATTAAGGTCACATAGTCTCATCTTATTGTTTCTGATGAGACCCAATTAATATAGAAGCAGTTTTGAAATTTTCACACCTGTTAATAAATAAGAATTGATGAGATTTCTTAGTATGGCAATATGCTTAATGAGATTTCTGCTTCAATTTTTACAAGAAAGTTTGAATAATTTATTGATAAAAAGAGATCAGCTGGTTTTAACTTATTTGTATGTTATAACTTAGGTGTTGTGTTGTTATGCTGACTGCTTGCATAAAATTGTAAATAAATTTTTTTTTATTTTTCACTTGTGAATCTTTATTTTCAAGTTCAGCTATATAACTAACACAATACAGTTAAGTACATATACAACTAATATTATTGGTTCTACAGATTTAAGCAATAATTTTAAATTGCACATTGAATTATTTGCTAAGCAAACCTCTGATATACTAATTTATTTGAAACTTGCAAGACACATAGCATATTATAGACAAAATTTAGTGCATTTTTATACCATTTTCTTTTAAAGACAAATTACTGATTGGAAGAAAAATGAAATGATAAGTAATAGTTTGTATGCAGATAATTTGGGTTTTTTTCATAAATATTAGAAAAATATAAAGCAATATTAAATTATGAGGGAAAAGTCAGAAATTCCTTTTTTGAGTTAGTATGGCTGATTTTTAACTTTTTAAATGCTGCTGTGAAACCTACAAGGAAGTATAATTCATTAAAGTCAAGAAATAAGAAACAAAAAATTCTTAAATTTATGTCAAATTTTATTGTGTTAAATTTTGAAGTAATTAAATTATTCATTATATATAATTGAATCTCTGAATAAAATCCCACCCAAGTATCTATATCAAATAGTGAAATCAACGTTAAGTACGGCACTAGCGCGCAGCCTGTTTTGTTTCGTTGCTCTCTCGGGGTTTCGACATAGACGACTACGCGTGATGTCACAATCCAGTGTCCCGGCTTCCTTCTATAAGGAGGTGTTGGTTTGGGCCACCAGGTTCCTAGAAAAATCCACTATGCTTTTTAAAAAAAATTCCGAGGATTTTCGTTTTATTTGTACATGTCATGGAACGTGATTTATCTACTGCAAAGTATTAAAAATCAAAAAACAAAATTTGTACTTTATCGGAACTCTCATTTTTAAAAAGAATTTATATACGGGCATATATTATACAAAAAAGAGATTATTTGACAGGAACTATATACGTAAAAAAATAGAGTATTTTCCTCTTCTTAGAAACCGAAACTAACGAGTGGGCGGAGCTTATTTTTTATGCTCTTTGATGTGTGGAACTGTAAAATGAATAAATAAGAGTACAGAACGTCACCTTGCACCATCAAATTCCGCTAAAAAATAACATAATGCTGCCGGTAAATGCAATAATCTCTCTGACGGACGTCTGAGTGAGTGCCACCCTTTGGACGTATACCTGTTAGATTTTATCGTTGCGAGTTAATTTCAGTGGCTTTTCATTTTACTTGCACAAGATATTTCGCTATACAATGGTAACGTGGATTCACTTTGATCAACCATAATACCTAAACTTAATCAAGAAGGATAATTGTTGCTTTCACGGAACGGGAGTTACGGTTATTTCCTTTGGAACAGATTAAAAAAAAAAGAAAATTTTGTACGTGATAACAACTTATTTTGTTTGACAGGGAGTATAAATTTAAAATGGATTAGTATATTATTCACAGAAACTTCCAAGTGGGCGGAGCTTATAATTCTAGGCTTTTAAATTTCTCTAAATATACTCTGAAATGTGTGGTACTGTAAAATAAATAAATAGGAAAACAGGATGTCGCCTTGCACCATCAAATAACCGCTAAAAATGACAGAAACAAGCCCTTAAACGTAATTTCTTCTCTAACGGACTTCTGATTGTATGCCGCCCCTTGGGCGTATACCTCTAGATTTTACCGTTGCGGGTTAATTTCCGTGAATTTTAAATTTATTTGCTCAAGGTATTTCGCTCCCAATGGTAACGTAGTTTTACTTTGATCAACCATTATTCCCAGACTTAACCAAGAAGGATAATTGTTGCTGTCACGGAACGCGAGTTACGAATTTTTCTACTAACTACGCACTATTACTTCCCATAGAATCAGAAATTAACGAGTAGGCGGAGCTTAATTTTATGCCTTAAATGTGTGCAGCTGTAAAATGAATAAATAGGAATACCGAACGTCACCTTATTTATATAATGCATATATTATTTTACACAACTTTGTTTTGTTAGACGGGGACCATGTATTTAAGAAAATAGACTGATTTATTACTTTCAATAGAATCTGAAACAAATGAGTGGGTCGAGCTCATCTTTCTATGCTGTTAGATTTTTCAAAGTATACTCTGAAAGGTATGGAATTGATTCAGTATTCTCGTAGATGTTAGCGAAGCTATTAAAGACGAATTCTTGAGCCATTTTCTATTTTGCAGTTGACTCTTAATCAGCATGGATGAAAATTAAAGTATGTGAGAAATGAAACACTTGTAGCAGTGGCCTGACACTGAAGGGGGTATGCGGCCCCCGAAGCGGTTTCATGCAGCCTGCCAAGACATTTCAATTGTGCATTTTTTTTTTCAATATTGCAAAAATTTTAAGATTTTAGTTATTCGAAGTTCGAGTTTATATTTAAAAACAAGCATGAGTAACGCGTCAGAATACCTATAAATGGAGTTAATTACTTTGCAATGTTGATAAAAAAGTCTTATTTAGAGATGCATATTTTAAGTCCAAAGGACAATCTGCCCTGAAGGACTATTATTTTCGTTTTGGCATTTTGCGTTGGTCACTATAAATGTCCAATTCACTTTTCAAATTGTTGCCAGCCAATATTATCGCTCTGTATTATATTTAAAGAAATTAAATAATGAATAATCTGCATAAATGTATTAAGTTTCTCGGATTGTGATAAAACAAGGGTATCTAGAGCCATCCAATTTTGAATAACGTCCGTTTCCACCCGAATATGGGCATCTGGAAGCCCAAATTTGGAATTTGTTTTATTATCTATTTCATATTTTGTAAATCTTTAATGAATTTTTGATTAACAAACTCCACGATTTCAAAGCGAGCAGTGGCAAAACGGGGGGCGGGACCTTTTTATCTCCAGCGTGCAGAACTGTGTATCGGAAATTCTAAAGATAGACTCATTTTAAAATTATTTTCCGATATTGCTGTTGAACTTAATTTTATGGTTTAAGTGTGAAGAACATGATATTTAATAAATAGAGGTAACACAAAAATACAGATTCTAGTTCAGATAATTTTAAACAGTTTTTGAATGCTGTTAAGGAATTTTGTATGCCACACATCGAAGACACAGAAATTTCGAAATAAGGCAAGTCGATATTTCCTTTTTGTACTGCGCAAATTAGATAATATGTATTTCTATTTTTATATGCTATTCCCTTGTTTCATTTTGATTTTAAATGCAGTTTATTGAAATTATATTCTTTTTGTTTTAATTATGTTTTATTGCATTATGTTTTAAACGGGATGCAAAACATATTAACAAGCATTTGCATTATGTTTTATTCACTCGGGAGGGCGTTGCACGTAAACAAGAATGGCGCAGAAAAAATCGCCAATTTTCGCCAAAGGGAACTCTGAAATATATTTTTCCCGCACTTTCTTACAATGGGAAATTAAAACTGAGAAGTACAGCGAAAAAAAAATGTTGGTCTCCCAAAGTGAGTTTTCTCTAAGCCCAAATCCACCAAGACGAATGGAATCTGGAAAATGTTCAATTAACTTACTCTAAAATTATAGAAAAATGATTTAATTTACATTTAACAGTTTATTTTCTTTGAAATGAAAGGAACGCCTGGGATGGGAGCTATAACATGTTTATTATTTCAAGTTAAAAAAATTCCAGTTTTAAATTTGGAGATATCATGGCTTTCAATACCGTTGTCTTGAATTTCACCGGCACTGAAACGATGTAAATTAATCTAATATTCTCCAAATTTTCATAAAAACAAAATTAGGCTAAAAACTACTGTTCAAATATTTTGGTTTATTAGCTTTTGTTGTTTTCGGTTACCGACTGTTTCCCATTTAATTTTTATATATATTTTCTATTTTTTACTTTTTTGCAGATCATTTGGCATTGCTTTTACTTTGTAACTTGTGCTTTTTTTTAACTTAAAAGCTTAAAATTTTTAACGGACGAAAGACTAATAAATAATTTACCCTTTAATTATTGCTGAGTTTGCGCATAATTGTTACTTATTTGAATGACTACATTTGGTAGTATTATAGCTTCATTATTAATTCAACTTAGTTTTCGCATCAACCGCTCCGACTACGTGTATCCGTCATTTTTAGCAGCAACAGTATCCGCCGCTGTTTAAACTCATAGGCTAGTATACTCAGCAGCTTATTACGGTTAATTTTCTTGGAACCAAAATGAATGCATGCCAACCAATAGAAAAACCGTTTAGTAAATTCATTTGCGATGCGTATTAAATCCGACTGCCAAAAGACTAACTCTTGAGTGACAGAATATGCTGCTTGTACACATCAAAGCTTTCCCTAGTTCATCCATATAATGTTAACCAATAAATAAATAAATAAATAAAAATTCTGAATGCTTTTTGATTTTACATTAAGCCCAAAGAGGCGTTTTTTTAACGTTTTGTATGTTACCTTTATTTATTAAATATCATGTTCTACGTACTCAAACTATAAAATTCAGTTCAACAGCAATATTTCAAAATAATTTTAAAATGAGCATATTTAGAATTTCAGATACAGAGTCAAGCCCAAAGCGTTACCTTTTATTTATTTATTTATTTATTTTTTTATTATTAAATATCATGTTCTTCGCGCATAAACCATAAAATTCAGTTCAACATCAATATCGCAAAATTATTTTTAAATGAGCATATCTTTAGAATTTCCGATACATAGTCGCGCGCGCTGGAGATAAAAATATCCCCCCCCTCCGTGCAGTGTTGCCATTGCTCGCTTGGAAATCTTTCAGTTTGCAAATAAAAAATTCGTTTAAGTTTCACAAAATGTGAAATAGATAATAAAACAAATTCCATATTCGGGTGGAAACGTACGTTGTTCAAAACTGGATGGCTCTAGGAACCGTTTTTTTATCCCAATGGGAGAAACATGTACAAACATTGATGAAGATTCTTCGTTATTTAATTTCTTTAGATATTGTACAGGGCTCTAATGTTTGGTGGCAACAATTTGAAAAGTGAACCAACGCGAAATGCCAAAACGAAATTAACCCTTTGTTGCATCATGTCCACTCTATTAGACAAAAGTTTAAATTTGTTTATTCTTCTGTAAATGCCTTAACAGATTCCATTCCTGTGCTTATTCATTCTATATCATTAGAACTTTCAACTGTCGTGCATAGATGGCTGTATAACATCACTAAGTAAAGCATTGCTATTTGGAAAATGGCTGCTACTTCTGTTTGCAAGTTAGTACAATTTCTCATAGTAAACATTATGTAATATTGCTTACTTTTTCTTATACTGCCATTTTTTTATTCATAATTAGTAATTTTAGACATTTTATTTTAAATGTCAGTTTGAGAAAATTGTGGAGATCTACCGAAAAGAGTGAATTGAAACCCAAATGGACTGCTTATCAAGCCAAAACACAACTGGAAATGTTTATGTTTGACACGGAATTTCTAGAACATTTGACATTTGAATCCAATAGGTACAGGTTACAAAATTGTAGCAAAATGAATTCAATCACAATCGACGAAATGAAGGTATTTTGGGGAATTTGTATGTACATGTCAGTTGTAGATTTACCATTTAGATGATGGTAATGATCGCTGCAAACAAGGCAAATCGTTGGGAAGAGATTTGTATGCATGTGCGTATATGCATGCTGTCCACTGTAGTGAACAAACTGTAACAATTATTTAAAACGAAATTTGAATAAAATTATTTTTTTTTATTATTACTAAGGTTCTTTAAGTAGAAAAAATACAAACATTTTCGTTTAATTTCTCTAGATTATTTGTATGCAACAAAGGGCCTTCTGGGCTAACGCAGTTTGGAAAAACAAAATCCTGTAGACACACTGTAAATGAACGAGAATTTCTTCCCGAATTCTAGTTGATCAGAGGTGGAAGTACAACTGATGTGCCATTTTTTAAGGTCTCATTCAAAACCTTCCATTTTGGGAAAGGTAATGTTACCAGCGAGTTATAAAAGGAGTTCATGAAGTGCGTTTTCTTATTATCATATCTTAAAAGTCTTCGAATGGAAAAGAATTGAAAACTTTTTCCAGACTGAAGAGAAAGCAAGAAAAGTAATTTTCATGCTAATAACCTTCATGCATGCTACAAGCATAATTTTCATGCTAATAAGCAATTTTTATGTTAATAAACAGACGGAAGACAATCTTTCTGTAGGTTAGAAACGTAAATTTTGAAATTTGAATGAACCATTGGTAGGAGCATTTTTTAAAATTTGCCTGTGTGCTTAACCATGTACCCTGTGGAAATGCCAAGCGAAAAGATTTAAGCCACAAATTCCAACATTCAGATTTTAATTTTAGGGTATTAGAAAAGCTTTCAAATGACATCACAGGAAATATTCAGCAAATAATGAACAAATAATTGAATTTTGGGAAAATGCAAACACTGGGA
Organism: Stegodyphus dumicola; assembly: GCF_044657685.1. Classification (NCBI taxonomy): domain Eukaryota; kingdom Metazoa; phylum Arthropoda; class Arachnida; order Araneae; family Eresidae; genus Stegodyphus; species Stegodyphus dumicola. The sequence goes on from NC_140770.1 coordinate 3,276,349, forward strand.
ATAAGTAAGTATCTCTGTTAGAAGGCTGTACATATAACAGAAAATGCGAGGAGCTATGAATGATGGGAGCTATGAAATAAAATAGCTCCCATCTAAATCCTTTAAAAACTGTTCCCGAAAATGTGGCATTTGTGTAGAAGAAGCTTCGGAGAAACTGCAGGCTATATCTAATGTTTCAAATATCCGTCAAAGAAGTTGTGTGCTTTCATTTTCAGAATATGTGTCATTTCCCAAAGTTATTCAGACAACCTGTATAAAAACTAATTATGATTGTGTTTAAAGAATTGTGTGCAGAAATTGACAGCAAAAGTGAGGCAATCCAACCATCCATCGAATCTAGAAAAGCACTGTAAATTCTAAGCAAAATTTTTGAATTAATTTGCGCTGTTCAAAACAGTAGTTTATGCGTTTGAAAATGGGTTCTTGAACAATAATCAAGCAAATTCAAATAACGCAAACGCCTCCAAACCGCTTCCAAACGGTTGATTGTAAAATTTCATCGAGAACGTAATTAGAAAAAAATTTTTATAATAAAATTTGAAATGAATGAGAGTTGCTTAAATAATTTAATTTTAGCATTAATATTTAGTCCAAAGGGAAAGAACTGCAGAACTGTGATAGCAGTTTTAAACTTTTCAATTAAAATAATAACTAACAACTGATTTATTAATTAATCCTAAAATAATAATTAAAAAAAAGCCTTTCAGATTAAAAAGCCTAAACCTTTCATATTTGAATCACTCTCAACGTCCATTTCACTTTTCAAACTGTTGCCACCAAATATTATCGCCCTGTATTATATTTGAAAAAATTAAATTATGAAGAATCTGCATAAATGTATGTATGTTTCTCGCATTGTGATAAAACAACGGTACCTAGGGCCATCCAGTTTTGAAAGACGTAATCCTACTGCGAATATGGACAAAATTTTAAATTTAGAATTTATTTTATTATTGATTTCATATTTTGTAAAACTTTCATATTTTGTAAAACGAATTTTTGATTAACAAACTCAAGGATTTCAAAGCGACCCATGGCAACGTTGTACAGTAAAAACATTTTATCTAACCCCTTTTATTTATAGGCTCAATATGCGTTTAAGCAAATGTTAATTGACAAAAAACAAAAATCCGCACGTGCAGTTTCTTTTACTTCAATTGCGTGAATTGGGTCGTCATTCGCAGCAATTCATTTCACATTCCGAATATGAGGTAATTAATATTTGTTTAATATTTGTTTTATGAAAGTTTTCGGTTATTTGTGAGTAAATAAATAAGATGTATGCGCATTTGCTTTCAGAAAGTGGAAGTATGAACAAGAAATAGCTGGTCTCCTATGGAAAACTGCATTGCAGGATATATAGCGATATGGTTCGAATGGTTTTGTTTCATCTCCAAGTAGAGTAAGCATTTGAAATTATTTGTTTTTAATAACTTTCTACGAATTTGGTTTGTATGATTAGGACAAAGCCTCGAGAGCTATCTGCCTAAGGAGAGGTATGCCTTCGGGGAGGACTTTCTAAGGCAACTCGCTTGTATACACGTTACACATGGGTATAACCGCGAAAACAACCATGCATCCGTTCGCGGTATTCGAACCTCGGATCGAACTACCAGTATTCAGCGATTTAACCGCTCGGCCGCTTGTAGGCAATTTTCTACTGAGTAGAGGTAGAGTAGCTTCAAAATTACTGGATATAACTAAATACTCGAGAGCTATGCCACAGTTAACTTTTAACATGTTATTTAATCAAAAGCAATATGGGCTGTACTGTGTCCTTAAATCTGTATTTTGTATATTATAAGTACAGCACAAAGTAAACAACGTGTGTTTCTGTGTGCAAATGTAAGAGCTCTTAATTTATTTATCTGTTGTATCAAGTTATTTATTTAAGTCTGTCTTATATAATTAAGTTATGTACTATACAATCAAGTTATGTCTTACTTAATCAATTACGTTGTTCAGAATCTATGTTGAATATTCAAGAATAATGTTCAGCGTAATATGTTGCAAAGAATATACAGTGTATTAAGTGTAGCATTGAGTTTTAAATGTGTCTTAAGTACAGTGCAATGATCAACGCATTGCATATTATGAAATGTATAGTGTAGCGAGTATGTGTAGCAATGTGTTACATGCGATGTAGCCAGGAAAATGTTTACTTCCGCATGGCAGAAAAATCTATATTTTGCTTATGTACTTCGCCCTTGTATTGTTTTCTGAGTGTAGCTTCAGATAGTTGCGGGATCCGGACGATACCCGATTTGTCTATGTAAGCCGTCCGGGTGTCCGGACCTGCTCTCACCTGTCACCTGCCTTGCTATATAGGTATTCATGAGAAGATAAATAGGTACTCCCTCTATCGATGATAATTAGAAGCGCTGTAATTTCTGTCGGCTTGTATCAAATCGCTGTCCGTTGCATTTATATAGACGAGGCTCACCAGCGACCGAGCGGTAAAATCGGCGAACACTGGTAGTTTGGTCCGACGTTCGAGCCCACCAGTGGCCGAGCGGTATAGTCGCTGAACAGTGGTAGTTCGGTCCGAGGTTCAAATCCCGCGAACGGGCTGGCTGCTTGGGCGTTTTCGTGGTTTTCCCTGTGTGTAACGTGTATACGAGCCAGTTTCCCTTAACCCCTTCGCGCCGACTGTCACGTATACGTGCCAGCAACGAACACACTTATCTACCGGCCGACACGCAGGCGTGCCAGAGGATTGTTTCGTTCTCTACCGACTGTCACGTATTTGTGCCAGTACTTTGGAACGTTTTCCAAACTATAATTTCTGCCACAAGATGGCACTGTATGTCCATATGGTTTCAGATACATGTACATTAGACCTTATACTTGAAATGAGAGAAGCATGACTCACATACACGTGTTTTTGATTATATAAACAAACGGGGAAGTAAATGTTTCCGAATGGCGTGGTGATTTATGACGTCTCTTTAAATCGCACTTTATTCGCACGTGGTAGTTGTTTACTGTAAGTAGAGAAGTTTTATTTGCTCTAAAGCGTTGGGTATTTCGGCTTGCAGTTCAGTTTTTAGAAAATAATTAGATCTTGTTAGACGTGAATTCTTTGTTTTTACCGTTGCAATGTCGAAGCGTCGAAAATGTTTAACAGAGAATGAAATAGCAGAAATGATGCAAAATATTTCAGATAATGATTCTGAAATTCTGATATTGATTCTGAAAGATTAACTGAAAGACATTTTCCAAAACTTTGTTCAGAAGAGACTGATAAGAAAATGAGACGACGATGCTTCGTTTGTTCACATTCCCGGAAAAATCCTCGAAAACGGCAAATGAGTTATTGCAACGGCAAGGAATGTAACGTAGGACTGTGTGTAGATCCCTGTTTTCAAATTTTTCATACGAAAAGAGAATTTTAAGTAATACATTTAGTTTTCAGAGGTATAATGTTAAAATTCATAAAATGGTGAGTAATTAAAATAAAATGTGTAAAATATGCATTTAAACAAGAAATAAGGTAATTAAAGTATATATATATATAAATATCTATAAAGCATAAGCCGTTTAAATACTCTATAGAGCATTATTAAACAATGCGTTGATACTTCGGAAATTTCATGGATTTAGGCTTAGTAGCAAAAAAGCCCCCGGCCTTGGAGAGACGCTCGCGTAAGACACTGCCGGCCTCAGCGATAAGCGCGCGTTTTCGCTACCCGGCTCGAAGGGGTTAAAAAGTCCTCCACGAAAGGCTTCCCCTTCTTACGCAGATAGCCCTAATGTGCTTTGCCGTAATTAAATAAACCAAAACTAATTAAATAAACTAAACCGACGTTCGAATCCCGCGAACGGACTGGATGCATGGGCGTTTACGTGGTTTTCCCGATGTGTAACTTGTACACGATCTCCCCTTGTACATGAGACCCCCCTTGTTCCCTTAGAAAGTCCTCAACGAAGATATCCCTCCCCTTAGACAGATAGCCCTCGAGTTTGAGAAAAGTGCTAATTTAGATTAAAAATTAAATAAATTCCCGTATTCTATATGTCGTACGTTTCAGCAAAGAAAATTCTAACTTTTATAAAAGAACAAAAAGAAATTCATCATATGCCTTGATTTCTAACTAAAGTTTCACGTTACTAAAATTGTTATTAATAGTAGATGCGTGCTGTTAATTTAAATGTATTTCATTCAGATACCGCTGAAGTCACAAGATTTTGTAGGTCTACGAGATATACGGAATACGATTTGATTTTAGGATTACGTTTCTCGAGTATTTCGAGCGATTGAAAAGGCTAAACTAAACAAAAGAAGCGTTTTCGTGACGAAGCCTGAATTTCATCAATCGAATAAAACTTTGCCTTCATTATAAGCATAAAAGAAATTACACGAGTTTCGCCAAAAGTGGGATCTATATAATTTTCCTTAGTCTTCCTCAAATTAACTTTTATAGTGCACTTTATTTTAAAAAGAAACAGTATTATTGAATTTGGTTAATCTTCGGATTGTGGTAACTTGGCGATTTTTTGGCGAACATTTGGCGACCAACCCTGCTACAGCAACCTGCTAGTTTTTCTTTTGGACGCCATTTTGTTTTCACGAAGTAAAGGCATTTTTTTTTAACTCAACATTTTTTTCCAACAACCTGCTAGCCGAATTACGCTTATGCTAGAACTTTTATGGAACAAAAGTGCTTAATCATGACGAAGATTAGGTGCGAAATTGGGAGAAAGTGCAGAATCGCAAACTGCTTGCAGCGTTTTTAAGAATTGCACGTACACGGTATCCATGTACACGTCGACTTATTTTCACTTAAAAAAACATCCCAAAATTGCAGAAAAATGGCATTGCGCACATTCTTGACTTTATCCATGTACACTGCTAAAGTCCTAGCTAGTAACCTTTATCGCCTTACCAAAATGTCGCCAAACTACCTATTACAATATTCCAAAAATTAGCCTTGAATTTTGGTAAAAGAGCAAAATTTTAAAATTATTATCCCCCCCAACAACCAGGTCCACTGCGCGTTACATAGATTACATCCTGTTCATATGTTATTTAATTAATTTGGACTTCTAAATGCAAGCAAAGTTCGCATTCTTCTCTTCAGATTGGAAGATAACGAGGGCATACAGACAGCATTGATTTCGCAATGGTTGGTACTAAGAAAATGTTATGTCAGCTGATTGTTTTGTGACCAACAACTTATTTCATTGCACAATAACAAGCCGTAGTTTTTTTGCTTAGCTGGCAACATTTATGAACAAAGAACGGTACTTTTCCGTTTTGCCGGCGCAAGCGATAAAGTCGCCAATAATGGTACAACCGATGCCAAACGGAATATTCTCTCTGGTAACCTTTTAAGCCTCATTTCCAAAACATGACGCAGCTTTTTCTTATCAGATTGATCTTTCAATACTGGCATATAATTACATAGAATTTTTATCAGATAGTTCAGTTTTATGTCTGAGGCCATTTTCGGTAATTAAGTCAATTAAGATGCAATCACAGCGCTTACCCGAAGCCGAAAATATAGAAAAGGTAAAGTCAAGGGTTAAATTCATGAATTCTAACGAGAATGCATTAGCGAAATAAAGCACTGCAGTTTTACAAGATTTCTGAGTAAGCTATTCGTACGAATTTAAATATTTCTTGCATTTAAACTTGTGTTCCAAATTAAGATTTAACTTGAAATTAATGTAGATAATTACTGAGAGCATTAGATTTTTGTAGAGTAGTTTACGTGAGATGAGATCGCTTGGGGTCACGTGATATAAACCGGCGAATCAGGATGTTGAACCATGAAAGCATAGTAAATTCTTCAATTAATGTCTTTTTACAAATTTATTGTCTTTATTTATTGGCTTTTTATAAAATTTTAAGCGATATTAAAATGTTTATGCCTTCAAAAAAAGAATTCTTAGAACTAACATTTTTTTAATATTTTTTATGTGTAAACCTAATTTTCCTTTCCTGTTTTGCATTGCAGACGAGCGGGAAAAAAGTCCTCTTTCATACTTTCAAATAATTTTAACAAAGGGCTCAAACCACATTTGTCGTTATTATCGCTCAAGAAAAAAGATGTCAAATTTCAAAACGCGTTAATATGTAATTTTAATTTCATGTATATCCTCGAAAATTTTGAATAAGAAAATCTAATTTTTTGCAGGTGGGCCTAGAAATACAATTACTTTAAGAGGATGTTAAAAATTTTACAGGTTACATAAAATACAAAAAATTTTTCAAAAAATTTATAAAAAAAATTTTAAAATACAAATTTTTAAATAAATCATAAAAAATGGGCGAATTATATTTGGATTAAGCCCAAAATTTCGAATTTTGAAGAAGGAATCAAGTAAGTTTAATAAAAAAAGAGATATTAATAAATATACACTAAATTCAATTAACATTGGAGAGCTAAAATTTTGAGAGATAATTTTAATTTTTTAAAAAGTAATCCTGCGATTTTCAGAAAATTTGGCAATTTCACATAATTTGAGTCGTAGAATCGAAATATGGAAAAAAACTGGCATGTCATTTCAGAAAAAGGTCCAATTTTGTGCCGAAATACCTATGTTAGAACAATGCTATATATAAGTCATATATATCCTAAGTCGCGCTTTTGAGACATGAAAAACGCAAGTTGAATTTCGTGAATCGGCCCAGTAGAGCAGGAGATATATAGAACTATCCTATTTTTCGCAGTGTACGTCTTTTGATGTTGTCCAACAACCAGTCAGAGAATGATTTGACAGAGCCGGTTTAATATCATGCAGCTGTGTTACGCTGAGTATTAGCAATCTAAACTAATCAGTTTATGAAAGCAGTTCTTATTCTTAACAACGAAACGTTTTTATTAAGTTTTGTAACGTTCTTAAACGTTAAAAGTTCTTATTCTTAACACGAAAATGCGTATGTTAAAATTCTGTGATGAAAATACTCCCATATCTACAAACAAAATTTAGGCAGACTCTGACTGGTACTTAAGATGACAAGCAATTGTTTTTAATAAAAACTATGACTTTCAAACGGTATTAATATCGTTTATTTTGTCTTTTAAATTTCAAATTATATATGATTTAAACTAAAAGGAGATCTTTTTAAGGTCTAAGGGGTCGCTTTTAGTTAAGGGGCTTTGTCCCTGAATGACTGTTTTCGTTTTGCGATTTTGCGTTGAATCATTATAAATGTGTGTTTCACTTTTCAAACTGTTGCCACCCAATGTTAGAGTCCTTCATTATATTTTAAGAAATTAAATAATGAAAAATCTGCATAAATGTATGTATATTTCTCACATTGTGATAAAACAACCGTACATACAGCCATCGAATTTTGAATGACGTAATCCTACTGCGAATATGGGCATGTGGAAGCCCAAATTTGAAATTTTTGGTGTCATTTTCAACTTGTTTTTGAAGTATCGGTTAATTAAGTTAGAATAATTCGATGCAATGAAATGCGGTAAAAAATGGGCATAATTCAGTGCAAGGAGGTTATATGGTGTCCACGTCACATTTTTTATCAACATGTAGTACCTACAATATAACATTTAAGAATATAGAATAGTTATCAGCGTCCAATATCAACAGCTGGAAGTACGATGATGCACCAGCTTAGTAAGATTGAAAACGAATGGTAAAATTTCATATTTTTTACTTCGTAAATGCGCTACTGTTAATTGTGCACAATAACAGCAACTCAACTAAGTAAAAGCATACTAAGTAAAGATAAAAGTGTAAAAGATTACCGCCAGACCCAACAAATTCAGAAACTTTGTATTTTTTTTAAAATACTTTTGTACGGTGACATTTTCGATCAGCGATGGATACTGAATGTATCATTAGATTAGCCATTACTATTTAAGGGCATATTTACGCTCAAGATTTATGTGGGACAGCAATTTCTGGCATAATATTAATTTTTATCCCAAAGTAGCTATTTTTCTTATCATGCGTATTTTGTAGGGACCATAACATTAATATCAAATTGCTTTTGTAAGACATAATGCTTTTGAGAATATCTTGTATGGTAATGAAATTCCTTTTGAATTATTTTAGGTTGTGCGTTCCTAAATGACCTGTACACTGTCTTCGATTCCGTTATAGGTAACTATGATATGTAAAAAGTAGAAACCATTGGTGACGTTTATAGGGTCGTCAGTTGAACTACCAATTAGATATTTACGATCCATTTCATTCTGCACCTGTTTCAAAACCATACTTAATTTAAATTACTTAATGTTTATTTTTTCAAATGCTTTAAGCAAACTTTTCAGTTAGTTATATCTTTTGTTACAGCTCGAACAGCTCCGAGATGCTTTTTCACTCTACATACCTTTGTACTTGCTTCAGCTTTGCCTAGTAGGCGTGGCGTTACACGCCCATTTTTTCAATTATATATACCAACGCCTAAGGGCATTTTTTTTCAAAAGCGGTGGTTAAAGCAGCAGAGGCTGCTAATTGTCTCCTAACCATTCAAAAGACAAGACAAATACCAATTAGAAACGGCGAGCAGCATACGAGAGAAATTTCGAGCATGGCTCTGGATCTACTAGAAGCTGTGAAAACATTCAAGATATGTCATAAACCGAACCAGACAACATAGTTGAGGATAGGAATACATTCAGGTAAGCATACAGAATTATTCAAAAAAAAAAAAAAAAAAAACTTACACTGGATGGTCATAAGTATGCAGAATGGGATAGCTGACTTTTAACCACGGTTTGGATGTCAAGATACTACCTTCTGAAAAGATAAGTATCAATTATAAAACAGTTTTAATTTTTGCAGTATGTTCAAATGTTTTATATATAAAGGGATGCAGAATCCGAGCCTCTTAATACTCGTTTGTTCGTAAATTTTGCGGGAAATACTTGTACGTTATTTTTGCTTCAAACTGAAAAAAGTATTCTAGGATCTAGGATCGTATCTTTTCTTCTGGCATCAACTTCTAGGAGTTCTAACCAGTAGTTAAAGATTTTACCAAAGACCCTTAGTAATCATAATAAAATAAGAGGTGTATTGAAAAATACACCACACCCGAAGGCGAGATCGAAGTCATGAGATAAACTCAGTAAATAGTAATTTTTAAATGCAATTAAATGGCATGTCATTAGCAGTGGTCGGTGCAAAATAAGTCCTAAGTTTCATAAAATTGCTGAATAAAACGTAAAATAAGACTGTAGAAGTTCAAAAAAGGCGAATTTGAAGAGATAATAATGTCCTTATTCTTCAGAAACACAATTCGGGTACAGTACAATTAATTAATCATGCAAGAAAATTTATTTCTTTAAAGTTGCAGAGTAAACACCACGTGTTGCGAGATGGCCAGCAGCGAGTGAAGGAGTCATAAGACCGCGAACTAAAATTTTTCACTGTAAGCAAAGTCTTTGCTATAAAACACTACACAGTACTAAATAAATTCTTGGTTAAATAGAAATAATAAGTACAATAAGTAAGTAACTTAAGTTGAAATCAAAGTCCATAAGCTTTGTCAGAGCATAGTCCAAAACATAAGCAAAACTTGATTCAATGAAGAGTATTAAAATACGTGAAATAAGTAGAATAAAATATATATACTGTACACTACCACCATAATGCATTATGATGGATAGTTCGCGGTCATTCTCCTACATGTTCCTCATTGCTGCTACTAGTCGCAGCGTAGGAAATCTCATCACCCCCCAACAAGTAAAAGATTGTCTTGATACTTTGAACCCAAAGAAAGCATCCGGTTATGACGGGATTGGTAACAAAGCCGTCAAGAACCTGAACAAGAAAGGGATAATCCTCATTACAAAAATTTTTAACGCCTGCTTAAATTTGAACTATTTCCCTCGTATGTGGAAACACGCTACCATTATCATCATAAGAAAACCAGGAAAAGACGGGTCAACTACGAGCGGTTATAGACCAATCAGCTTGCTCCCTACTCTTGCTAAATTATTTGAACGTATTGTTGTAATTCGAGTTAATAACTTCATTGAAAGTCACAACTTGCTAAAGAATTACCAGTTTGGCTTCAGACCAGGCCATTCTACAGTACACCAAATCACAAGAATTACAGAAATTATCGGACAACATCTGAATAAGAAAGTGACTGTTGCTGCCCTATTTTTGGACATCAAAAAGGCTTTTGACAAGGTATTGATTGGCATGCTGGCCTCCTTGTCAAAATGATAAATTATCAATTTCCTCCGGACCTTATTACGACAATATTCAGCTACCTAGACAATAGAACTTTTCAGGTTAAAATTAAAGATATTTTATCCAGCAAGAAAATTATTCAGGCCGGTCTTCCGCAAGGAAGTTTACTTTCGCCAATATTATTTTGTCTATACATCAACGATATGCCAAATATCCCAGATACTACTTTTTCTTGCTATGCGGATGACACTGCAATCATGTGCAGTTCTATTAGCCCCATCAAAGCAAGAGATAAGCTTCAAAAAGCCGTTAATATCCTCACCAAGTGGTTTTACGCTTGGAAGATAAAATCAATGCAACTAAGTCTCAAGTCGTATTTTTTAGATACAACCTCAAAGGAGTAAACAACATAACACTAGATGGTGCCACAGTACCTACAGTTAAAAATATTAAATACTTGAGTGTAATTCTTGACGATAAGCTTACATTCAGGCCGCATATTATGTATACTTGTGAAAAAGCTCACAAAGCTTTTTAAGTCTATTTATGCCTTAATAGGGAGACATTCAAAATTACAACTAAGTACTAAGAGAATTCTCTATCTTCAAGCAATAAGACCGATTTTATTGTACGCAGCAGCAGCATGGGCCGCTACAGCCAGATCAAATCGTCAGATTTTGCAAAGATTGCAAAATAAATTTCTTAGAACTATCACAGACTTACCGTGGTTTGTAAGAAACACTGCAATACATCGTGGAATGAAAATTAAACCATTAGATAGCGAGATCTTAATTGCTTCACATAATTTCTACACCAACTGTGATAATCACGAAAATGAAGCTGTACGTAGCATAGGAGATTATGACTATACAGTCATTCAACGCTGCAAAAGACCAAGAACGATACACCATAACGAGTTATGGTGATCGATGTACATAGTGAATTTAATGTTTTTTCTACTTTTCATTGTTTACTCGTATTTATATTTACTTAATTATTGCAAAACGATATGGACTTTGCGGCCCCGGAGGCAGGACTTTGATTTGTCTTAAGTGTACGAAACTTCAACGTTTGGTCAGAGCAACTATGCTCCGCCCACTACTGTTATATGCCTCAACTATTATGCTCACGCTATTCTGTTGCTCAAGACACGGAGGAAGGAGGACACTCAGCCGTAGTACCTACGAGGAGAAAGTTATGCCAAAGTTTTTATGCTACAGATGTGTTAAATTTCTTTTACAATGTGAAAGTTATGCTTCAGATGTTAAATCGCTATTTTACCAAAGTTATGCCACTGTTACATACTGCCACATTGGATGTCATTCAACACTTCAAGTGTACAGGTTTATTCCAATACTTGGAATTTTTTTTTCACTTTTAGGAATCCTTTTAAAGACCTTTTTTTAATCCTTTTAATAGATAGGTAAAGACTTCAGGGTCGTATACCTATTGAATAAGCGAGGACTAAAGACCTAAGACAAGATGTTCCTCTGTGGCATCATAATTTGTGAGTTCTTTAATAGCCGGGTATTGCGAGTTTTTCATTTTTTCAAAGAAGTTATGTGCAGTAGTTAGTACTTGATCGTGAATCGGCAGAATCTTTAAATCCTTATGAATTTGCGCGTTACGCACAAACCAAGCTGCTTTGGTAATGCTTCGAAAACCTTATTCTGTAAGACGTTTATTTTCTGGCGTTCAGTTTTTCCAGCAGTCGCCCATGTAGGAACTGCATAAAGTAGAATTGGTCTGATGAGGGTGATGTAAAGTTTTCTCTTGATGTTTAGATTTAGATTTCCTTCCAAGCAGAGAGTAAAGAGACATGAATGTTGCATTAGCTTTATTGATGGTATACTGGATATGATGCTTGAAATTTAAAGCTTTGTCGACGTACAACGTACACTCCTAAGTATTTATATGAGCTTGCTACAGGAACTGGTGAATTATCTATTTTTATATTGTAGTTAACAGGATAATTTTTCTTGTATCTGCGGTATAAAACAACACAACATTTAGCTGCGTTAAGTTTAATTTTCCAATCTTCACAGTATTTGTTGAGATTAGCTTGCATTTGGAGTTTGTCAAGAGCATTTTGTGGATTTCTAGAACTGGTTAAGGTAACTGTATCGTCAGCATATTTATAAATACTTGAGTGTAGTGGGACAGGCATATCATTTATGAAAATATTAAAATATTTCGGTCTTAAAATTGAACCTTGAGGGACGCCTCGGAAAATCGTTTTGAAAAAAGTATTAGTTCAGTTCAGTTATCTGATTTAGACAGCATTTAGCAGCCCACTGCTTTAACTGCGTGTCATGGTATTGCCCTAAGGCTTGGAAAAATTAGAATAAGGCGGTAACCGCCGCGCCTCTATAGGCGAAGCTAGAATAGTACATGAGTACACAATGAAATTTAGAATTTAGAAGTGCATCTGGGAAACTGTTAGAGCTGGCAACAAAATATGAAAATATATTAAGTTATGTAGTAAACTAGTGATGAACAATCATAATTAAATCACTAATACTTTGAATTTCATAATTTAAATCAAATGGCACTTGCCAGGCTGAATTGCAATGAGTTCTACCCAGTGGGTGTGGCTTGAAACGTCGTAGGTCGGCGGCAGTTACGACAGGAGTCACCCTCCCGTAAACTGACTTCGGCCAATGCTTCTTGAAAGTTCACACTCCGGTGGAAAAAGAAAACAGTACTTGCAGGTAAGCACAGTCAAATAATAAAGTGAAAATGAAGAATTCACACTTGAAGACACACAATACTTGTAAAGCATAGTAAATTAAATGTATACACAATGAAACAGCAAGAGAACACTTGATGAACCAATAAGATAGTGGTTTTAGTCTTGTACTCTGTAGCTGTTATTCTCAAAACGCGAAGTGGTGAATTTCTCTATATACACAATATGTACACAAAAGCAGATACCTATGAGCTAAGCCATTACCCATTTGGGTGTCGCAAAGTCAATCATAAGTAGTAGAAAACAAATTGAACATAAAAAATATAAAAAGCTACCAAAGAGCAATGCCATTATCCATTAGGATGTCGCAATGTTCATCTGAGGTAGTTGAAAATACGAAGAATAAGTGAGCTTTAATCCAAAGTCCGATGCCAATGCCAATGATTTTCAAGTTTCGGAGTGCCTATGGTTCAAAACCATTTACCTCCACATCAGAATTACTAAAAGTGAGCAGAAATAGGAAAAATTTTGCATAAGTAATTGACTTGATACTCAACAGAGGGAGCCACAGGCTCGAGAAAGTTTAGGGATAGGAATACGAAAGTAAAAACTTAAACATCATAATTTTTTTTATAAGTTTTTAGGTTTTAATACTTTTTTTGTACTTTTATATTTTATACTTTTTTTGGTTTTTTTAAAATTTTTTAACACAATACAAACACTAAAGCAAAAAGCGGATATGAAAGAGTTTACGATTAATAGGCTCATTGGCATGTGGCTTGTGTAGGATAGTGCAAATAATAAAAGGGAACGCGTTGAAAATATTCTTAGGCAGATTTAAAATCTGCGGGAGATGTAAAGTCCGGTGCTTACGTGCATATAGGTTTGTAATAGATTATTCAATCTACAGAACTGGTGGTAACTTGACGAAGAAAAAAAATTATTTAATATTCAATCATGTTGGAATAACGGCAAAAATGTTGCTACCCAGGAAAAGAGGGCTGAAATATTATCGATTTCATTTGCTGTAAATTAAAACGCCAAACGATAATTTTAATTGTGGTGACCTTATATGAAGCTGACTCATTCTTACCGTTCATTTTTTGTCTTATGTGTGATCTGTGGTTTCTTTAACTAAAAAACAAGTTCAAGAGTGTAGAAAAAATGTTTCGAAATGGCGGGTATGCCAAATTCCAGAAAGGATGGTGGATAGTTTTCAGTCAGGCGTTTACAAATTTCGCCAAGGTCAGATTTTTTTGTTTTGACAATGGAGTTACACAAACCAGAAATGTAAACCCTTTCGAAAATTAAATAATTCATTTTCCAAAATCTAATGATATATTTCATTTAGAGTTAATAGTTTTTAACAAACATACTAGATAAATAAAAAAAAAGGGCTATATTTAAGAATTTACCAATTGTGACCGGCTAACAGAATAGTATCTATTTCTTCCTGATACAAGCGAATCGGTATATAAGCCGACCAGCTTAATTTAGCTTTATAAAAAAAAGTTCCTAAAATTCTTACCGTATATACGGAAATATACTGTTTTTCTTCTGCAGGACGCACGCGAATGTTTTCTAATTTAACAAGAATTTTGGAACAAAATCGTGTAAGTGAATAACTGCTTCGTATGCGTTTTTCCATGCAATCAAGTGTTACTTCCCTGGAAAAAATGGAACAAAAAACGAGTATCAAGGACATATCCCTACTAAATTTCCTGTTCTATCACCAATGTGTTTTTGATCTTTTGGACTTTTAACCCTTTGGCCTATAACCACGAGCCGGACTTGTGGTAAAGAATTTGTGCCATAAACAAAAGCCATGAGTCTGACTCGTCGTCAGGAATTTGTGTCATAAACAAAAGCCAAGTTCTGACTCGTGGTGAGGAATTTGTGCATAAAATGCCGCGTATTATTAGAACAAGCGGTTGGTGTTGGTGCATTTAATTATGGCAAAACACACGAAGGCTATCTGCCTAAGGGAGGATGCCTTTGTGGAGGACTTTTTAAGGGGAATTGGCTCGTATACACGTTACACATGGGGAAAACCACGAAAACGCCCATGCAGCCAACCCGTTCGTGGGATTCGAACCTCGGACCGAACTACCAGAGTTCAGTGACTTTACCGTTTGGCCGCTGGTGGGCCCAACAAGCGACTGGAGTTATTCTACATCGAATATTTCCCCTTTGATTGTAACGTCAGTATTTTTTTCAGTTATTTCTGACGAAACTGGATGATCTGTTACTTTAGTTCCCGTAAAGCTTCGTTACGTTCACACATTTCATATATAATTTCGTATAAAGAATTAAAAATCTCTTATACCCATCACATCCATCATGCAATTATGTTTTTCAACTGTACAATTGATTACGATTACACACAATTGATTATGTTTTAAAATTACTATTTGTACTTAAACATTGTTTATTATTTCACCATTCCTTTCGTTACACTGAAATGTATATGTCATGAAAAATATACATTTTGCGCCAGTTCGGGTACACGGCTGAACAATTGAATGGCACGGCACGCGACCAATTTTCTTGTTTACTATAGCTCGCGCAATTGGCAGATATCGTGTAGTCCAAGGGGTTAAAAAGCGGTCTTTCTTAACGTCGACATACAACCTAATTAAACTTTGGAAAAGATGTTCAGGTTCTTCCGATAATGGTAAGCGCTTTATTGTTGTGGAAATTACGGTGTAGAAAGACAGTAAAGAAACATCAAATAGATCATTTAAAACATAACAATTTTAGGTAAACTATTTCTGTAATTACGGTAAAAAATGTACGAGAAGCCTCTGTACGTACCGATGTCACGAAAAAGTCTTCAGAATCTCTTTTTAAATCCATTTTATAATCCGTTTTGAAAATCATCAGTTTAGCAGAATTTCGTTCGGTGTTCTATCGAACAGAGCGAGAAATAATCTTTTAGAAGAACACTACTAGTCTTTTGCAATACCGTTCCTGCGTATTTGTCGATCAATATGCAGATTAGCCATTGTGGTAGCTCCCTTACAGCTTATTAGGTAGTGAATTTTCTTATATAATTTATTAAAAGTGTGCTAGGAATGTCTAAGTCCATCATAATTTTGAGATAACACACACACACAAATATTTCGGCTCCAAACTTCTTAAACCTTTCGAGACGGCGCGCCTGTGTTTAAGACGTTCTCTCCAGACGGACGAGAGTCTAAAGGAATGCTTCCACAGGACTGGAGATTTTACAGCGCTAAGCTTTAGGGAAAAAAAAAATAATTAAAAAAGTTCAAGTCATAATATTTGGTACCATTTTACATTATTACTTAGGCTATCATGTACTTTAACATTTAATAATTTTTTTTTTTTTTTTAATTTACATGAAAAATATTAAACGATTCTTACTTTAGAAATTTTAAATTTAAATAAAGTTTTAATTGGCAAAACACATTGATAAGCTTAAAAAGTAATTAAAAGACAGTATAAGAAAGATTATTTACCAGAAGTAACAAAATCTTTCACGGAAAGTGGAAGGCAGGCACTCAGAGAGCTCAACCTCTGGCGACACGTGACACGCCCTGCTTGCTTTCCTTTCCCATCCTGAGTCATGTTTCTCTCATTTTTAGAAGAAGGTCAAATCTACATGTATCTCAAACCCTACGGACATGCAAAGCCATTTTGTGCCAAAAGTTGTAGTTTTTGAAATGTTCTAAGACACTGGAACGAATATGTGACGAATATGACACGAAAATGTGACGAATATGACACGAATATGTGACGGGGGGCAACAAGAAAACGCTTTGGCACGCCAGCGTGCCTGTCGGGAAAAGAATGCGTTGCTTGTTGGAACGTATGCGTGACAATCAGCGCCAGAGAGCTAAGCATCCCATGCTTTTAAAATCTCGCAGACGATTAGAATCGAAATCCATTTGATAACGAGTATTTTGTCGAGAACAGCTTACCGGGTAGTATTAGAAAGCATACATTTATGCTTCCGTTAATTTAGAAGCAAAGCACGTTACGTTCTGAATGAAGCAAACCGTCAGACCAAGAAATCTAAATCATGGCAATGTAACATAAAAATGAAATCTATACGAATGTGAAAACGCAGCAGATGCATATGCGCTTTGTTGGATAAAGAAAATCCATTGGATCAACAAATTAAACACGTTCTGAGATGGATGATGTAAATGAAATTATACTTTTCAGATGCTCAAGAGAAAAAAAAAAGACCTCAAAGTTTCCAGATTTTATATTACGTACAAAGGGGGGGTGCCTTACTTTTATTAATTAAATATCACATTGTTTGCACTTAAGCCATAAAATTAAATTCAACAGCAATATCGCAAAATAATTTTAAAATGGGCATATCTTTTAGAATCTCTAAAACATAGTGTCGCAAGCTGGGAATAAAAAAAATTTTTTTTTGTAGTGTTGCCATTGTTCTCTTTGAAATCGTTGAGTTTGTTAATTAAAAATTCGTTAAATTGTTACAAAATATGAAAGCGATAGTAAAACAAATTCCGAATTTTGGTTTCCAGATGCCCATATTGAGTGGAGGATTACGTTATTCGAAATTGGATGGCTCTAGGTATCGTTGTTTTATAACAGTGCGATAAACATACATATAGTCATGCAGATTCTTCATTATTTAATTTCTTTAACCGCTTCCCTTACAATTTTTTTTGAAAAAAATTGCAAAAAATCATCACATTTTTTTTATTTTATTATTAAATACAACAAAACGAAACAAATCAAAATATGTAGGTTTTAAGTTGAATTTTTAATTTTTTGAAGGTGTAAAAGCATTTATTTTTAATATTAATATTAAAATTAAATTATTAAATTTACTATCGCGA
Source organism: Stegodyphus dumicola (assembly GCF_044657685.1). NCBI lineage: Eukaryota > Metazoa > Arthropoda > Arachnida > Araneae > Eresidae > Stegodyphus > Stegodyphus dumicola. Next base: position 3,293,995 of record NC_140770.1, read on the forward strand.
GTTATCTCGGTCAAACGAAAATAATTAAATATTAATCTTTGTATGATTGTTTTTGAAACAAGGGACAACACAGAGTGATACCTGACTTTCTACACTGGTATCTAGTCTCTTTTCTTACTGGCTTACCGCTGGAATCTCTTTCACGGGAGCACAGAGTACACTATCTCGTTGGATTTGATTTTTTTTCCCACCTCTTCATAATCACTATCTGAAAAATCATCGCTTTCGCTATCTTGCATCATCGACATTATTTTATTTTTTTCCCAACGCATGCATCCTTCCTTATACATTACTAATCCACAAGCCAACGTATACTATACAATAGGGAAACACGCGATCAGTCCCTCCAAAAGAACCGCGCAACCAACAAAATTTGTCAAACTGCCAATCAAAGCTGAATATTTCCTATCATTTCCTCCAGACCGAGTAAAACGGTGATAAAAGAAATCGTACTAACAAATTCTGCTTCGCCCGAGTTTTCTCGGGATAATAATTAACTGCAATATATACGAACCCGAGATAACTCGGGATAGTCAGGCAAGCGATTAAATATAATACAGGGCGATAACACAGAGAGCTCAACCTCTGACGACACGTGAAAGGCTGTCCCGTGTTTGTTTAGATTGTGCTTTCCTTTCCCATCCTGAGTCATGTTTCTCTCATTTTTAGTAGAAGGTCAAATCTACATGTAGTATCTCAAATCCTATGCACATGCAATGCCATTTTGTGGCAAAATGTGTAGTTCTTAAAATGTTCCAAGACACTGCCACGAATATGTGACGGCCGGGATGTTGGTGGCAACGGTTTGAAAAGTGATACGGACATTTACAATGAATCAACGCAAAGTTCCAAAACGAAATTAATAGCCCTTTTGAGCTAATTCTCCCTTGGGCTAAAAAGAGCGTCCTCATTTTTTTTTTTTTTTTTTTTTTTTTGTTGTTGTTGTTGTTGTTTTATGTTCGTAATATTCGTAATAATGCGTGATATTTCAAGCAAATTCTCGTCTCATTTAAAATATGATTTTTCTTTAATAGTTGTGCCCTCGGATGTATAAAGATGTTAGCGAATTCTCATCTACCGTATTTTTAGAAGTAAAATATGTTCTTTCTACTTTTAAACTTTTTAAACTATAAGACGTGGAGAAGAATGTTTATAGGATTTAGCATTGAAGAAACTAAACTCGAAATAACTTCAGTTTTGACATATGCGCTTTCTCCGTAAATCTATTAACGCAGAACATTTTTCAAGCATATAAAATTTAATTATTAAATTTTTTAATGCCTTGAAATTTTTAACGGTAAGCTCTTTAGTAGACAGCAATCTGAAAATCTCAATTTCCAGTCTTTTTATTCATTTAATTTTGATTTTAAACAGTAATTAGTAAGATAGGATAAAACGTACTGTAGAAAGGTGATTTTCTGAGACTGACTGGAAATGCGTGTGTCTTAGGAGACAATTAATACAGGATATAATTTTCATAATGTCTGCTATAAAATATTGTCAGAGTTTTTTAAACAATCGCAAATTAAAATCAAATTAACGTCTTTAAAAAATAAAAATAAAAATTTTACCCTCGTTCACTGTTTTGGTAGCAAAAGCCGCATAAACTCTTAAAAATTAAAAGAAAATAACTTACTACCAGATTTTCTTAATTTATATATTTTACTTTTAACTAAGCAAACGGTCTTGGGGGGACGGAATTTGACCCAAACTGCAAGGAATACATTGTTAGCTCTTCCGGTTTCAAGTTTTAATTATCATTAAATTAGTATTCGTCACGTTTAGATAATAGTGAAATATTTCACATAAATTAAGATAATGAATAACACGCCCTACATTTCGTACTATGATGAACTATCAATTTCAACTGCAGCTTCACTGCATAAAAAGATTATTATCTAAATACGCTGGATTTGGCAAGAAGTCGCCAAATGTGTAGCAAATTGGAGGAATTGAATATCCGCGGGCAGTTTGCTGCGCATGGATAACTTAGAACAGGGTGAAAAGCTGTGAAAAGTTCGTTCTAGCTTTGTATGTGTTCTCAGGTTAGCTTGTCGCGAAGTGTAGTTGGTTCGTATGGTAATTAAGTGATTTATGATGTGTTAGCAAAATTTTAGTACAACTATTTTTTCGGGTGGCTGGAAATTCGACAAGTATTTAGAAGAAGGTTTTGAACATTAATTTGTGAAACATAGTATGAACTTTGTGGATAGTGAGTCTGGCTGTTATATAAATAATAAATTAAAATTACGATGTCATAATAGATTACGTGCCGGCGGGTTAAAGCGACGTTGTCGACAGGAAATAGGAAATGCGATTTGGAGGTTTATATGTATTTTCCATCGTTGTTCTGACACGAGAGAAGAGGCTTTTAACAAACTTGTGGTGAAATTGTTTTGGTGATGTTTGAAATTGGTATTTCTGCTGTTCGAAGAAGCATTTATTTATGGTAAGTGCGTTTTGTTTTATTCTTGTTTTTCTTTAGTAGAATGTTATGTTCATTGTTTTTTTAGTATGAATTTCTGTCGTTATTGTGGTTTTTTAATTGTTTGAAATTTATTTTAGTTTATTTTGTTCATTAGTGCGCAATGCCTAGATTGTGCAATTCGTAGATGTTTTTTAAAGTTTAAACAGAACGCTGTGTACACGGTATTCTTGAAGTTTATTATTATGTTAATTTATTAAAGCGAGGTGTTCGTAGATTCGTTCGTTACCTAGATAACAGGATGCTGTGTACATGATATTCTTTGAAATTTAGTGTTGTTATGCTAATTTATTAAAAAGTGGTGTGCGTAGTTCGCTATTTTGTTTCGTTGTCCAGATTGTGCAATTCGTAGATTTTTTTTAAATCATATCGCTGTGTACATGGATTCTTGTCAAATATTTTTGGTTAGAAACTTTACGTTTTTGCTATATAAATTTTTTGTTTTTATTTCCAATTTTTAGCTTAAATTGTGTGTTCAAAACATGGTTTTTGCATGTGCGAAAACCGCGTTTTTGGAGACATTTTAGGCTTAAAGTTCGAAATCTAGATGTTACGGTGAAACACCGAAATTTGGAGAATGTCGACTTTCACCGGTGAATGTCAACATTCACATAGTCACTTGGTGTATGTCCGAAATATTTTCCAAATACTCTTATTTCTGACTTACACCGGTCAATGTCGACATTCACCATGTACTAATGGTGAATATTGAACATATAAGAATGTTATATTTTCTTCTCCGTAATTTAATCGCGAAAAAACGCACTTTTTTGACTTAAAATAAGAACTTCAGAATATTAGAACTTAAAACACACAGTACATTCAAAATGAGAAAGGAGAATGATAGAAGTTTAAAACTTATTAAATTATGTGATTCAAATGTTATTTATTGCAATAACTTAAACTATTATGACACTTTGAATTGCACAAGGGGCCCTTGCTTTTGCAATTGCATTTATTTGCGGAACTCTTCCTTTTGCAATGACAGCGTGTACATATACTCCTCTGTTTTCGACCTACACCAGAGCATATCTGTGATTGTCGACATACACCGGTAAGGGTCCGAATGTACAAGAATGTAATGCAATATTCGATCTTTCGCCCACGTATTTGGTGAATGTTGACATTCTCCTGTGAAAGTCGACATTCTCCAATTTCGGTCTTTCACGGTAACATAGATACAAAATTTAGATAATAATATGGCAGCGTGGAGATTTTTGGCGAGAAATTTGGCGACCTTTTTTGAAGGCGTCGTTGGAGCCAATTCTCTTTGCAATATGGCAATTGATAGCGTTTCTTTTGTGCCTGGCACATGCACAAGTAAGTTCTACCCGAAATTCTTATGTTCTCTGAATTATATGACTCTATAAATATGATAGTAATATATATTAATGAAAGTAATCCGATTTTACGGTGATAATACCAAATATTGTATACCGAAAAAAGGAAAGGTGTGATTTCGTTAAAAATGTTTTATGACGCATTAACTTTAAAAAAAAAAAAAAAAAAAATAGCGCCAATATTGCAAGATTTTAATCTTGTAGATTCTATCCCGCTGCATTCCTGATATTAATCTAATTTATGATAATCCTTTTACAAGTATTTTACATTCAAAAGAAATGTGCAAAAGGAGGGTTATGGGTAAATTAAATACTACTTTTTGGGGAAGAAATTTCATTAATGGGAAAGGAAAAATCAGGATAAATGTTTTATGTATCCTGTTTTGTAAGTTCTATGCATCCTGTATGTAATGTATTGTACATTCACATTTTCATTTAATTCATCTGAAAGTTTGTGGAAGCATTAATTCTTTCATATTTAAGCATTCAAATTTAAGCGAATGTATTATTAGTAAGTTGTAGCATTCATAGGAAGCAACAGTGTAAAAAAGCCTAATGAGAAATAACATTTTTACAGAAATTAACATTTTTACAGAGCGCTTTAATAAATTTTGTGTGTTTTGAACTTAAACAACACGGATAAGTCCATCTTGTTTTGAAAAGACCTTTACTGTTCTTCCATGCAGTTGGGGAAGCGTCAGCTTTCAATAGAATGATATCGCCAATTTAGATTTGGCTGATCGTTTGTCCGTTTTGATCTAGACTGCAAGGTATACAAGTTATTCATCGAGCCATCGCTTCCAAAATCCTTGCTTTACTTTTCGCTGCAGATTCCACCTGGAACGAAGGTCTTAAGGGCTGGCACAACCATATTTTAATCTTCGGAAATGATCAATATCAGTTTTCAAAAACTATAATGAATCACATTTCAACAAACAAACAAACAAAAAAGGGAGCTGGTAGTCAGTCATGTTCCGGGTTTGAGTTTCGACGGTTTGAGTTTGGCTTGCATGCGCACCTGAAGACTTTGTCTTTGTTTCTCATGTGTGATGTGGATATAAGCCAGTTTCCTTTAAAAATTCTTCCACGGAACATCTCTCCGTTTCTGTGTTGTGCTTAATGCATAAATGCAATAAAGCAGAAGAAAATTAAAGTCGCGTTTTCATTCTTAGCCTTTTGATGCGCTGTTGCGACGCTACTGATAAACTTGCACAAAACTGAACTATAAATATATCGCATTTGTAAAGAAAATATCGCAGTTCCAGAAAAAACGTCACAGTGCTTAACAAAATTGATATATCCAAGATGTACTATAATACATATAATATTCGAAACTTTCTTATTTACGCTAGAATTGGGAATTTAATAATTTATTTATAAGCGTAATTGTTTTTAATCTCGAATATTTATATATGAACTCTCAAATATAATATATATAAAACATGAACTTTGAAATTCATGGCATTTTTCGTTTTTTAAGAAAATATCCAAGTTATGTTTTCCCTTTGAAAAACTCGAAAAAGTGAAATGGAAAACAAAAATATTGTTACGAATTTGGTATTTAAAAAGCTAATGTTAGTTCAATTATAAATTAAATGGTTTTATTTCTCGCGCAGTGCAGCGCGTGACGAATATTAAAAGAAAGCTAAGCCGAAAAAAATTAAAAATACAAGAGCGCGTGCGTTAAATAAATATCTCTTTTTGATTTCGAGAAAGTGCTGGAAAATTCTAGCGCGTGATTTTAAAATCTTATAAAAGGAGGAAAACATCTCAGTTTGTAGCAGTTGCTTAGTTTGTTTGTTGTTTAGAAAACTGCCGTTGTTGATTATAGCGAATTCGCGGATTAGCGTTCTTTAGCTGTTTTGAATTACGTTCTATTGTACATTTGAGTAGTTAAAAGATAACTACTGTGAGATATTGTAATACTGCATGATAATTTGAGAAAATTTAAGCATTTTTGTTGTGATAATAATAAATTTTTGTTCATTTTTCACCGGACTTGTGCATTCATTTCATAACGAACCCGTACGCACGCAACAATTTTTGGTGTCAGAAGTGGGATTTGAATGCCAATAACAAGAGCGATGGAAGAACAATTCAGGCAAATGATGACTGCATTTGCTGCTTTCCAAGAAAAGATGGAAGGAGCCGTCAACTCCGTTAAGGAAGATATAAAAGCTGTACAAGAGAAAATGGATGCTGGTCAAATATCCGTTAAGGAAGAAATGAAATTGGGCCAGGAATGCGTTAAGGAAGAGATGAAATCCCTTAAAGACGAGATGAAAGCAGGTCAGGACGAAATGAAAAGAGAAATGCCTGCGTAATAGAAAATAAATTTGAGGCTGTGGAAGGCAGAATAGACGCGGTTGAAACTAAAGTTGGACAAATAGAAGAAAGAGTTTCTTCGGTAAAAGAACAAGTAGAAGAAAGAATTTCTTCTGTAAAAGAACATATAGAAGAGAGAGTTTCTGCCGTCGAACAACAAATTGATGATAGGGTTTCTGCTGCCGTCACCAAAGAAGTTGACAGCCTAAAGAAGTGCATAGCGACGGTAGGAAACAATTCTGAAGGTTTTAAATTTTTATCGATGCCTGCTCGTTCCGTTCTGAAACTATCTACATATGATGGGAAGACCTCCTGGCAGGTGTATAGGACACAATTTTCTATCGTTGCGGATGCGAATGGATGGGATTCTCAAGCTAAGGCCTGTCATCTCGCCGCTTCTCTGAGAGCAGACGCAGCGGATATCCTGCAGACGCTTCCCGAAAATCAAAGGCTAGATTTCGAAGCTCTATCCGGCGCTTTGGAGCTGCGCTTCGGCGAGAAATGTTTAAAAGACTACAGCAGGCTCCAATTAAAATCTCGTCAACAGAAGCCTACCGAAACACTTCAGGAGCTCGCCGCGGATGTTGAAAGGCTGTTCCATCTCGCCTTTTCGCAATGCCCGACAGAAACAAGGGAAATCCTGTCCTTACAATACTTTATCGACGGCATCCGAGATACTGAAATACAGAAAGCTCTTCGAATGGCAGATGTAAAGGACATAAAAAGCGCTCTGTTGTACGCCATGAAGTTCGAGGCAGCCCAGCAAGCAACTAGTAGAGATCGCTACCCAGTTAGAGCTGTGCGAGTCCATGAGCCAGTGGATCAACTGATGGCTCGTTTAGATGATTTAGCCTAACAAGTCGAAGATTTGATACGGAGTAGGAGCGAGAAGAAAGTGGCTCTAAGGTGTTGGAGATGTGGTAGTGAAGGTCACCTAAGACGGAATTGCAGAACACCCCAGGGTACGGAATATAAAGCAGATGATTTTACCAGACAAGTCAGTGGCTTGAGACGGAACAGAAGTGAAAAGAAACTAATTCTTAAGTGCTGGAACTGCGGACTTGAAGGCCACATACGAAGAAACTGCAGAACACCCCGAGGTACGGAAAATAAGACCATTTCCCAGCAACAACGCAGTTAATTATTATAATATCAACAAATTAGTGACCATATCGAGGAACGGAGGTTGCCAGATAGTGAAAAACCTTGTTTTAAAGCTCTTAAAATTTATACAGTGAGTGGCAACAATAACGGACTGTCCATCAATGGGAATATCGATGGAGTTCCTTGCAGTATGATCATTGACACAGGAGCTAATGTTACCATCATTAGGAAAGATTTAGCTGAACAGTTTAAAGATAAACTTATTTGGACGCCATCCTGTGTTACCCTTCAGACTCCGTCTGGTGACAAGATCGACATAACTGGGATGTTAAACGTAAACATCACGTTTGGAAGTGCCGCCTACCATCACACAGCATATGTGGCGGATATTACAGATCCATGCATACTCGGATTGGACTTTTTAAGGAAATACAATTTTTCCTTAGACTTGAAAAACAACAAACTGCTTTCAGGATCTGAAGACATGACTATCCATCCTAAGAAGGGATCCTCACCTGGAAATGCCGACGCTTTGTCCGAAAGAACCAGCTCGAGAAACAGCCGAAATCATGCTAGGGTCGAAAAGAAACACCAGACTACCAGCTATTCTCCATCTCAAATGCTCTTCGGTCGAGACCTTCGTCTGCCTTGTGACCGCCTGTTTCATCGCCTTACGGATGCGCCTTCATCGCCTGAGGAACATATCCAAGATGTCAAGGCCCGTTTTGAAGTGATGCACCGTTCCGCACGAAAGCGAGTGAACATGGCGACGGAGAAAGTGAAGACCAGATGCGACACAAGAGCTACTAGACAGAGATCCAACAAAGGAGACAAGGTGTGGTTGTGGAACCCAATTCAACGAAAAAGACCGAGCCCTAAATTACAGTCACCTTCGGATGGTCCATATACAGTGCTGAACACGAATGACGTCGTGGTTCGGATCCGTGAGTCTTCGAACTCTTACGACAGGTTAGCTCATTACTATGGCCATAGTACGTAATGTAAATAATTGTAAATAGTATCAGACCATGGTCCTTTTTGTTTATAAATGTGTATTTGATTTGTATTTAGTATTTGATTTGCATTCAGTATTTGATTTGCATTCAGTATTTGATTTGTATTTAGTATTTGTTTTGTATTTAGTATTTGATTTGTTTAAGTTAGTTATTGCATTTATTGTTTATATTGTTTGATATTGTAATGTAATGTTTATGCCTCAGTTGCATTTATGCCACAGTTGTAAGTTTAGCTTTCTGTCCAGGGATTGTACTGCCCGGGACGTGCAGTCCTTGGGAAGGGGGCAGTGTTACGAATTTGGTATTTAAAAAGCTAATGTTAGTTCAATTATAAATTAAATGGTTTTATTTCTCGCGCAGTGCAGCGCGTGACGAATATTAAAAGAAAGCTAAGCCGAAAAAAATTAAAAATACAAGAGCGCGTGCGTTAAATAAATAAATATCTCTTTTTGATTTCGAGAAAGTGCTGGAAAATTCTAGCGCGTGATTTTAAAATCTTATAAAAGGAGGAAAACATCTCAGTTTGTAGCAGTTGCTTAGTTTGTTTGTTGTTTAGAAAACTGCCGTTGTTGATTATAGCGAATTCGCGGATTAGCGTTCTTTAGCTGTTTTGAATTACGTTCTATTGTACATTTGTGTAGTTAAAAGATAACTACTGTGAGATATTGTAATACTGCATGATAATTTGAGAAAATTTAAGCATTTTTGTTGTGATAATAATAAATTTTTGTTCATTTTTCATCGGACTTGTGCATTCATTTCATGACGAATCCGTACGCACGCAACAATATAAAGCATTATACTTTAAAAAGTATTTAAAAAATTCGCGGATTGTTTAATAAAAATTAAAGTCTGTTTCGATTAAAGAGACTTTCAATAAATGAATACAAACTAAACGGAAAAGTCTTGACTAGTGTAAGACAAAAAACTCAAAACATGAGGAAAAAAAGTATTTCCAGTGAAATTATACAATGCGTACTTGATGAATTAATGCTTCATGTTAAGATGAAAATATTGCAGGTGAAATGTTGTGAGGAAAGCAGGGAAAGAAAAAAAAATATTATCGTGCAAACATTGTGGTGGTAGATTTTCTCTTTTGAATGGTTAGGAGGCAATTAGCAGCCTCTGCTGCTTTAACCACCGCTTTTGAAAAAAATGCTCCTAGGCGTTGGTATATATAATTGAAAAAATGGGCGTGTAACGCCGCGCCTACTAGGCGAAGCTGAAGCAAATACAAAGGTATGTAGAGTGAAAAAGCATCTGGGAGCTGTTCGAGCGGTGACAAAAGATATAACTAGCTGAAAAGTATGCTTAATAAAGCATTTGAAAAAATAAACATTAAGTAATTTAAATTAAGTATGCTTTTGAAACAGGTTCAGAATGAAATGGATCGTAATTATACTGGTGGGAGTGGCTCAAATGAGGAATAAGTCAACAGTAACATATTTCTGGTGAATTTCAAGAGTTCTCGTACGAGAAATGTTAAAGTCATATAAATTAACAGTATTCACACAGTTCACACTGTACAAAGTTCTGGAATAAATACACTTTTTAAGAAACACTTATAATTTTAAAAGACACAATAAGTCACAGTTTAGAAGGCGGGATGGTGAAACACACATAATTAATTCAGTTTGTGTGTCCCTAACAAAGTCTTTTTATAGGAACACTAATAAAATATAAAATTCTTGAAAATAATGATATAAAGTAATAATCCACTGAGCCTTTTTAAGTCCTAAATAAGTTGAAAAAAAAACACAAAAGTCTCTAGTGGGGAAATATTTACAGTATGTACAGCTATTTACAAGTTTCACCACCTTGGATTATGAAAAATGCTCCTAGGACGCTTAGCAGCATTTTCAAGTGTTGGATCATAATTGATTAGTTCCTTAATATGATCATATTGAGACTGTTCAATTTTACTATAAAAGTTATGGCAGGTTGAAATAATTTGGTCAGCAATTGGTCTGATTTTTAATTCTTTGTGTATTTGCAAATTTCTAACGAACCAAGCAGAATTAACTATTTCTCTTAGAATCTTGTTTTGAAAGACTTGTAACTTGTGTCTGTACGTTTTGATCACTGTAGCCCATATGGGAATTGCATAAAGTAGCGTCGGTCTAATCAGCATCATGTAAACTCTTTTCTTTAATTGAATGTTTAATTTTGAGTCTCTTTTGATGACGGGGTACAGAGCCATTTTTGCGGCTGTAGCTTTCCGTAAGGCATATGCAGTCTGTTCCTTGAAGAAGAGTTGTGAATCGAAAATGACACCCAGGTATTTAGTACTATTGACGACGGGGAGTGGCTGATCTTCTATCTTTATATTTACGTTTACTGGAGTAAATTTTCTGTACCTTCTAAAGAGCAGAATTTGACATTTAGTCGGATTGACTTTTAAGTTTCCAAGATTTGAGGTAATGTGCGATGATGTTAACTGCTTCTTCTAATTTGTTTACAGCAAACTGTGGTTTATAGATTTTGTAAAAATAGCGGTGTCATCTGCATATTTCACAAGTTTTGAATTTAGTGGGATTGGCATATCATTAGTAAAGATATTAAAGAGAATTGGCCCCAAAACACTTCCCTGGGCGACGCCGCTTTTGATTCTTTTTCTTGAGGATAAAGTATTATTGATTTTGACATGAAAATTGCGATTTTTTAGATAACTTTGCATTAGTTTGATAAAATTTATAGGCAGATGAGCAAGGTGTAGCTTAAAGAGGAGTCCCTCATGCCACACCTTGTCAAATGCCTTTTCTAAATCTAGGAAACAGCTTGCAATAGTATTCTTTTTGGAAAAGGAATCGGCAATAAATTCAGTAACATTGAGAAGTTGATGTACTGTGCTGTGGGCGAAAACCAAACTGTTCATTTTGAATGATCCCTCTATCTTCCAAGTGTCTGGTCAGCCGTTTCTGTAGAACTCGCTCAAAAACTTTGCTAAGACTTGGAAGCAGGCTAATTGGGCGATAAGAGTTAACATTTTTTGGATCTTTGCCAGGTTTAACAAAAGTAATGATATGTGCCATTTTCCACTGCTGCGGAAAATAGTTAAGCCTTATGCAGGCATTAATTATGTTGGTAATTAGGACAATATATCCCTTGGGGAGAATTTTGAGCACTTTATTTGTTATCCCGTCGTAGCCGGGGGCCTTTCTATTTTTCAGATTTTTTATAATGTTTTCGAGGTGTAACCAATATGCTGTCCATCTGTTCTATCAGGAAGGTGAATAATGAAATTAAAAACTTCCTCTTCTGTATCTTCATCTTGTGAGTTATTTGTCGTGAAGGTTTTTTCAAGATGTGTTGCAAGAACTTCTGCCATATCTTTTTCAGAATATGCGATTCCAGTATCGGTGTGCAACGGTCCAATGTTGTCGCTATGAGTTTTTCTGAGCGCTTTCCCAATACGCCACACTGTATCAGGGTTGAAGTCCATTGAGTCTAATAAATTATTCCATAAGATCTGTATTCACTTAGAAGATTTTTAATATTCCTATTTTTTCTGTTAAGAATTCTTTTGATATTAGGATCAGCAGTACGGCGCCAAATTTTAGCGGTGCGATTTTTGTCCTTAATTTTGTCAATAATGTTATCCGGAAGTTTTTCTTTTTTATGTTCTTCATATTTAGTATATTTGTCAAGAGCACTTTTTATAGTATTATTGACCTTAGTGATTTGATACTCAATGTCAGTAATATCGGCTAAAGCAGGATGCGCTGGTAGTTTTTCCAGAGAATGAATGAATTTATCCCAGTTTGTGATTTTTCTAAGTGGAATATTTTTTTCAAAGCCGTAATAAGTAAATCTGACAGGCAGATGATCGGAAGTTAGCTGGTGTGAAACTTGTAGGAAGGGAATTTGTGCAATATTTTTTGTGATAACAATATCAAGAACTTCAGCACTGCCAGTATGGCTGTATCTGGTGGGATCCGTTGGTCCAAAGATACTTAAAGCATTTGTAAGGGCATAATTATGAAGGAAGTTCCCGTTTACATTTGCACGTCGAGAGTTCCAGGAGTGATGCTTCGCGTTTAAGTCTCCGGCTAGTATTGTTGGAAGCATAATACCGCTAAAGATGCTCATGTCACTGTTGCTGATATTATGTCCCGGGGGATTATAAGCAGAAATAATCACAATAGGTTCATTAGTGCGAGAGTGAGCTATGATGGCAGTAGTTTCAATATTACTAGAACTTGGGAGATTAAAGTAGTTGGCCTGCAAGTGTCTTCTGATGAGAATCAGGGTACCACCGCCCCTGTTATTTTCTCTGTCTTTTCTAAAGGTTCTATAACCTTGGATGTTAAATTTATCACTAGCTCGAAGATGTGTCTCGTTAATTAAGAAAATATCAATGTCATGACAATTAAGTAAGTTTATGATCTCAGTGTTCTTGCCGCGAACTCCGTTGGCATTAAAGAAGGCGAAATTTAAACTGCTGGAGGCAGTAAGTTGGATGCTTGCATAGTTATTTACAATATTAACATTCATAATTTAAATTTGCTAAAAGTTCAAAGGCTTCCCACCCTATTTGGAGCTTTTCCATTATTGACTTGGCTTTAAAAAAGCGTTCAAATAGCGCTTTGCCTTGAGTAAATAGATTTTTGATCCATTTCAGGAAATCCGGGGCGGAACCTAATTGTTCTCTTTCGTGAGCTTCATTCTGGTTGGCTGATGAGGGACTGGCTTCATTAACATTTTCGTTAGTGTTTCTCCTACTCGGTAATGGGGGGAAGTTCTCTAAGTTGTTTTCTGGAGGATTTGTTCTTGTCTTTCTCCAGGCATCTCTTTAATTTTCTTTTTCAGCAATCTTACGTTTAATATTGTCAGGGTGCATTTCGCAACCCCTGTAGGAACTGACGTGGGGTCCCCCACAAAGGCAACACTTTCCTGGAAGATTTCTATCTTTCGTACAGCTAGTGGTGATATGGTTTAATCCGCACTTTAAGCATCTTGGTTTATGTTTGCAGTGGGAGCGACTATGTCCATATCTCTGACAGTTATGGCACTGTTTGTGTCCTGGGGTTGGTTGGAAAGAGGTAATTTTGACCGCAAGGTCCAAGATATGTGTTACCTGAAATATCTTTTTTCCTTCAACAGTCCGTGGGACTTCTACAAGGAAAGTTGGCAATTTGACAATTTCATTGTCAATCTTTTTGGTTATCTGTCTAACCGTTTTAACTGGAATTTTTAATTGTTGGAGTTCTTCTAATATTTCTTCAGGTTTAGTATGCACTGAAAGCTTCTTTATTACTACTCTAATGGGCTTATCCCTTGGTAAGGGAAATGTGTGATAAGGTATTTCCTTATTATCCAAAAAATTTGTGACTGAGCGATAGTCATCGTCAGATTTGACTTTTATGTGGATGTCTCCACCTTTTTGTACGCACTCCATAGCTGTGGTAAATTTTTTAATTTCATCTCTAAGGGGCTTCCAAGACGTAACATCAGATATTATAATCGGCGGTACACAATTTGCAGTTTTTCTAGGGGCTATGAATTCGCCTTCTTCTGATTGGTCCATATCCTGAGGGTTTGTGTTGGGCGTTTGATTGACTTCCATGCCGTCATCTATTCTAAGGGTAGAATATCTATTTTTTATTGTTGTAACAGATGAGTTACTGCTATCACTTAAATTACGCTTGTGCGTTTTTTTGGGTTTAATCCAAGTTTCGCCCTGCTTAAGAGAGTTATTGTCTTGCACATTGACATTATTCATGTTTTGTTGGGTCAGAATCTGACCAATTCCTACAATCTCATCAATTTCCTTTGAAGATTTAACATTTTTTAATTGCCGTTTACTGAAGAGTTTGGCTACCATAACCTGAAACAATTTTTCAACTTCGGGATCAACTATTTTTTGACCACTATCAATAAGATTTTTTTGGATTTGCAAATAGGTAGATATAGAATCTAATTCCTCTTCTGAACCACTTTCAATAAGATTTTCAATAACATTTTTATCATTAATTAAGTTTAAAATCTGAATGTGTTCTAAGTTGGGATTCATTGCAACAGTCCAAAAAACCTACCGTCCCTAACGGAAAGGCAAGTCCATCATGAAAACACTTGGAAAAATCAAAAACCAAACTCGAAAACTACTTACGCGCACGATCGATCAGGAACACTTCACCAAGCGACCAGCTCGCAGTAACTCCAAAGCTCGAATGCGAGAGTAGCAGCGATAAGAGCGTGGTGGTAGAGAAATGTCCCACTAAAAAATCATGGTGGTAAAGGAAAATAAACTGGTGACAAAACTTCGCAATTTTAGGACGTCGCGGTGTAAAACAAAGCGCCGTACAAAAGCTCAAGGTCTCAGACACGCGTTTTTCTGATTTTATAATAATGTTAGAAAAGGCCTTCATAATTTCTTTTCGCACATGCAGATCATTACATATTACAGCAGGAAACGCATCTTGAACTCTTTAAAATTTTAAAAATTATGTCTGCAACGTTACTGCTGTCTGAAATTTTATAGTCTTGTCCCCCCTAACCGTGATATTTTATTCGATAATATTTGAAAATTGTGATGTTCTGCCGCTAACTTATCTTTTATCACTATACTTTTATACCAAGATGTTTTGAAATTTGTTTTCTCCTGCAGTGTTTTTTTCCAACATTTTGCCCTTATGTTGTCTTTTCAGCTACTTTTTCATGTGCATAAAAGGTTAACATATTTTTAAAACTGTGAACAAACTCGGCAAAATTAAACACTAAAATTGTTCTTTTCATACCATCTACATTCATCAAAATATTGTATAAGAATTTTAAAAATTTAATTTTTTACAGTTTCTACGAACAGACGTAAATTGCAAATGTAGAAATAAGATTAGAAATCTGCTAGGAATGCACTTTGAAGGTTAATTTCCAAAACATTTTGCAGATAGAGAAATTTTCGTGAACTTATTTTTAGTTTTGCTGTCTACAAATTTTAAAATTCAGAAATTTACTCCTGAATTCACTTCTAAATTTTTAAAAAATATAATCTTAATTAAAAAAATAACAATGTTTTTCGGTTTATTGACAAATAAGTTTTTATTTATTCACTC
The DNA here is from genome assembly GCF_044657685.1 of Stegodyphus dumicola. Lineage (NCBI taxonomy): Eukaryota > Metazoa > Arthropoda > Arachnida > Araneae > Eresidae > Stegodyphus > Stegodyphus dumicola. The sequence continues at coordinate 3,309,317 of NC_140770.1, forward strand.
TTCATCGGATTGTTATCGTTTCTTTCACGCCAGCGCCGTCCAACAGAAATAATGTTTACTGCATACATCAGTCGATGTTTGTTCATCGGATAAAACCAAGACAATATTTCTGCTTTTGGTTTAAAACGTTATCCACGATGTTTCTCCATAATTTGAAAAGAAATTTATTGAAGTAAAATAAGGTAAATTACATTATCATTTACTAAGTGTATGTGAAAAATAATGGCATGTCTAAAAACAGAAAGATAAGACAACTGCCGATGCAAAAACATATTTAATATGGTGTTTATAAATAATACACAGACCGTGCATATGTCGGAGAGAAAAAATGCGGTCAAAAATCGGTTAAAATACCGAAATGGCTAAGATAACGGCCATAATATCTGAACCCAAAAAAAGACCATTTCCACTATGTTTTGTCTCTGATTTTTGTCATAGCAAAGATGGCAAAGTGAATTATGATTTTATCTATTTTAGGAGACTTTTCTAATCTTTCTCAAAAAGGCTTTGTTCTAATCTCAAAAGTTTCAAAGTTTGTTTCTAATCTCAAAAAGCTTTGTTTTCTATTGTTGAGTTTTTCAAATTTGCCTTTCAGTGATATTGATTGGCAATAACTTTTTACAAAGGTTTTTACTTGCAGACGAATTTTATGGCAAGTATTATAAAAAGAATAGAATTAAAAGTAAATGATAAAAAGATGAAAGATGAAAAAAAGGAATGTCTTTTTAGATAACTTAAAGCTTTAAAAGTGAGTAAAGTTTTCAACTTGTGTGGTTTTTACAGGAGTTTAAAAATTTCTCAAATTTTTAACGATCGCACTTGAAACTGATTGAATGCTTTATTCAAATTTTACTTCGTTACTTCGAACTTAAGGTAGGCTTTCTGCTTTTATGATAAGCTTGGATTTATTGATAAGCGTTGCAGAAAGAAATAAAGTCACATTTCCTAACCGGCACTCCATTAAAAACAACTTCAACGTCACCCCCACGCTCAAAACCCGGAATTTTAACATATTTACAGAGCGCTTTAATAAAGTGTTTTGAACTTATTCGTGTTGTTTAAGTCCATCTTGTTTTGGAAAGACCTTTACTGTTCTTCTATGTAGTTGGGGAAGCGTCAGCTTTCAATAGAATGATATCGCCAACTTAGATTTGGCTGATCGTTTGTCCGTTTCGGCCCACCAGCGGCCGAGCGGTAAAGTCGCTGAACACTGGTAGTTCGGTCCGAGGTTCGAGTCCCGCGAACGGGCTGGCTGCATGGGCGTTTTCGTGGTTTTCCCCATGTGTAACGTGTATACGAGCCAGTTCCCTTAGAAAGTCCTCCACGAAGGCATCCCTCCCCTTAGGCAGATAGCCCTCGAGGCTTTGCCATAATCTCACACACACACACACACACACACACACACACACACACACACACACACACACACACACACACACACACACACACCGTTTGTCCGTTTCGATCTAGACTGCAAAGTATACAAGTATTCATCGAGCCATCGCTTCCAAAATTCTTGCTTTACTTTTCGCTGCAGATTCCACCTGGAACGAAGGTCTTAAGGGCTGGCACAACTATATTTGAGAATACTTGTAATAGTTTCTCCTCAAAGAATGGAGAATGAATTAGTATATCTATACCTGGTGCATCTGAAGTAATGGAAATTAAAGACGTAGAATTTAGCCTCTGTCATCGAGTAAAGTATCAAGTTCTTTAAATGTAAGTACTTTCTCACCTATAACTTCTCCGATAGACGAAGTGAGATTTAACACGTTGAGGCTTGCGTCGGTCCCAGGGAACCGGCAGTGAACTTTCCTTATGGCCGGCGTCGGTCCCTGGGAACCAGACCTAGAATTTTCGTTTGGCTAGCGTCGGTCCCCTGGACCGACAGTATTAAATTAGAAAAATATAGTTTCAACGAAATGTGATCGAATGTAGTTTTAATGAAATTTATTGAGCCATTCTAAACAAAAATACCGCTTAGCTTTACACATATTACAATACGTAACAACTTTTTGGTAACATTTCTTTATGAATCTGGATTAATCCGATTTTATTACCAAGATAACCGGCTGAACCGAAACCAGCGGCTCCCTGTTACCGGCTGAACAAAAAGAACAGCAAATTCGGCGCCGAGCTCAGAGTGTTAATTAAGGCATAGGGCTATTTGTAGTCAGGTGGATGGGCTGCTGCTTACAAGCAAACCTAGCCAGTAGATGTCCTGTGTTGCTGGAAAATATAGAGCAAATGGTGAATGGTATATGTATTTCAAAACTATTTTTTCCGTTTCAAATAACATTTAGGTGTCACAGGTAAAGTCGTAAGTAAAGATAACAATGAATATGTAGTAGTAGATTATAGATGCAAAATGGACGATTTCGTACGCAGTTGCCCAAGATGCGACTCGACATTGACTAGAAACCTGCTAGTCATTACTGGATGATTGTGTAGCAGTGAGACTAAGCAGATATCATTTTCATTCAGCAATTTTGTCGTCAACGGTGAGTAAATGGGAAAACGATTGCTTTACACATATTACAATACGTAACAACTTTTTGGTTCCATTTTGCATCTATAATCTACTACTACATATTCATTGTTATCTTTTTTGCTTACATTTTTGCTTACAACAAGGAATATCCAGAAACGAAAATCTCATGTAAAAAGGCCCACCAACGGCCAAGCGGTAAAGACGCTGAACACTGGTAGTTCGGTCTGAGGTTCGAATCCCGCGAACGGGCTGGCTACAGGGGCGTTTTCATGGTTTTTCCCATGTGTAACGTGTATACGAGCCAGTTTCCCTTAGAAAGTCCTCCACGAAGGCATCCCTCCCTTTAGGCAGATAGCCCTCTTGTGCTTTGCCATAATTAAATAATCCAGTCCAAAACTCTTGTAAAAAGTAGCACCAGTACTAACGCAAGAACATAAGCAAGAATTTGAAACGTTCAAAAGGGCGAGCACTTTGAGGCAGTAAACTGTGGTTATCATTGGCTTACTGTTCCTACGTCTTGAGACCTTAGTTTCATGGAACGCTACCCAATCTCCGATACCCATTATACTATTCTGACACGATGCCATCTAACTTGTAACTACATTTCTACTAAATTTTGTATGGTAAGCTTAGCAATGGTGTATGCATCAATTTCTATAGTTTACAATTGTATGAAGTTCGTTTTGAACTAACTAAACCAGCGATTCTCAACCTTTTGACGAACGCGTGCCATCTAAAGAAAAATTGAAAAATTTAGTACCAAAACTACATTTTAAAATTTCTGAGAGAAATATTATAAAAAAAGTATTTTGCCTTTTGAACAACGTATTGGTTATTTGTAGTAAATACAGACACATAAAAAGTATTAGATTAAAAATTGGTTACCATTTTAAATATGAAATATAAGTTAATATTTTAATTCTAAAATTTAGTGCGGAATTTGGGCCGATTTCAGAGATAAGTTTCCTTGCCTGGTCTTATTTCACTTAGTTTTAAGCGCAAATTAGGATTTACTTTTATTTTGTGTTTACATTTCAAATATAACATGGAAGAACAGCTTTGTTCACACAAATAGGTTGTGCAAAACGGTAATATAAAAATTTCATAGCTTTATTTGAAATGACTTTAATTTTTTTTTCTTTCGGTTGAGTAAAATGTTAATACGTGTATGTGTTATTTTTGAAATCTTTAGTTCGGAAATTTCTATCAAGTATTGTTTTTCGTCACGAGATGTTTTAATTCATACTTAAAAGTACTTTTTCTTTGCGTACGACCTATTTTTCTCTTGCGTATCAGCAGTGGTAACCGTGCAAGCGGTTGAGAATTGCTGCCCTAACGAATATTATGTATTGAAAGAAAACGTGTTTCAGAAGAATGTGTAATTTTTGTAAATGTGGGTTTTTGTTTGGAAGGATTATTTGAATTATTGGTATCTTCTATTCTTTCAAAATTCAATACAAATTTAAGTTGCTTGAACAATCTTTATTACGTTATCATGCAAACGGTAAACTCGCCGTTCTTACGACACGTGCACATTTCTTTAATGCATATTTTCATAATGGCATCGTGTCATAATGGCATAGATGTCATAATGGATCATAATGTCATAATAATGTCATAATGTAATAATGTCATAATGGATCATAATGTCATAATGGAGATATCGTGTCATAATGGCATAGGCATCGTGTCATAATGACATAGATGGCATCGTGTCAGGATAAGCATAATGTGGGTATTTAACATGGACGCAGTCCGACTCCCTGTCAATCTAAAGATTGACGTCATGGTCATAGGCGGCCCACCAGCGGCCGAGCGATAACGTCGTTGAACACTGGTAGTTCGGTCCGAGGTTCGAATCCCGCGAACGGGCTGGCTGCATGGGCGTTTTCGTGGTTTTCCCCATGTGCAACGTGTATACGAGCCAGTTTCCCTTAGAAAGTGCTCCACGAAGGCATCCCTCCCTTAAGGCAGATAGCCCTCGAGTACTCTGCCGTAATCCAATAAAACTAAAAACCATGGTCATAGGACTACGCCCAATCCAAGTATAATGTGGGTATCGGAAATTAGATATACTGCCTCAGAGTGCTTGCCCTTTTGAACGTTTCAGATTCATACTTATGCTCTTGCGTTAGTGCTGGTGCTACGTTTCATTTCTGCATATTTCTTATTGTAAGCAATCATTTTCCCCTTTTTCTCACCGTCGACGGCAAAAGTGCTAAATGAAAATGATGTCTCTACTTAGACTCACAGCTTCAGAATCATCCAGTAGCGACTAGCAGGCTTCTAGTCAATGCCGAGTCGCAGCTACAGCAACTGCGTACGAAAGCCTCCATTTTCCATCTTTAATCTACTACAACACATACAACTTGTTATCTTTACTTACGACTGTGCCTGCGGCACCTAGATCTTATTGGCAAGGCAAGGAACGATTCTTGCAAGATGTATTTATTCACGCGAATGAAAATGTTTTCTTTAATCTTTTTTATTAATCACAGTATTATTCAATCATGACGGAATGCCGGATTGGTTCTCATTGTTCAACATTCATATTAACTTCGGTATTTAAAATCTTTCACGTAATTGTATTTTTTCTATCAATAAGATGAAGAATGGAATAAATGCAGGATATGCATACATAAAAGTAAAAATTTGGAAGTGACAGTTCTTCGGATGTAGGAAATTCAGTAGCTATAAATTGTGAGATATTGTATGAGCCTGCAAAACATCACCGTTTCGTTTTGACCTCGAAGGCAACATATTGTTCCCGTGGGTCTCTTTTGAAGATTTTCTTTCAGATTTTTAAAGTATTTCAAATCTTTACCTGCTTTATCAGGGTACAGTGTTGTCAGAAAATTTTCAACTAAAGCAGCAAATTTACCGTCTATTGGTTCTGTAAGTTACAGACTGTATTCAATTCTTAGTCTTTTTAATTACATATCTTAGCAAAAGGCATTTGACAAGGTGTGGCATGAGGGACTCCTCTTTAAGCTACACCTTGCTCATCTGCCTATAAATTTTATCAAACTAATGCAAAGTTATCTAAAAAATCGCAATTTTCATGTCAAAATCAATAATACTTTATCCTCAAGAAAAAGAATCAAAAGCGGCGTCGCCCAGGGAAGTGTTTTGGGGCCAATTCTCTTCAATATCTTTACTAATGATATGCCAATCACACTAAATTCAAAACTTGTGAAATATGCAGATGCTATTTTTACAAAATCTATAAACCACAGTTTGCTGTAAACAAATTAGAAGAAGCAGTTAACATCATCGCACATTACCTCAAATCTTGGAAACTTAAAAGTCAATCCGACTAAATGTCAAATTCTGCTCTTTAGAAGGTATAGAAAATTTACTCCAGTAAACGTAAATATAAAGATAGAAGATCAGCCACTCCCCGTCATTTAACCTGGGTGTCATTTTCGATTCACAACTCCTCTTCAAAGAACAGACTGCATATGCCTTACGGAAAGCTACAGCCGCAAAAATGGCTCTGTACCCTCTCATCAAAAGAGACTCAAAATTAAACATTCAATTAAAGAAAAGAGTTTACATGATGCTGATTAGACCGACACTACTTTACGCAATTCCCATATGGGCTACAGTGTTCAAAACGTACAGACACAAGTTACAAGTCTTTCAAAACAAGATTCTAAGAGAAATAGTTAATTCTCCTTAGTTCGTTAGAAATTTGCAAATACACAAAGAATTAAAAATCAGACCAATTGCTGAACAAATTATTTCAAACTGCCACAAGTTTTATAGTAAAATTGAATAGTCTCAATATGATCATATTGAGGAACTAATCAATTATGATCCAACACTTGAAAATGCTGCTAAGCGTCCTAGGAGCATTTTTCACAATCCATGGTGGTGAAACTTGTAAATAACTGTACATACTGTAAATATTTCCCCACTAGAGACTTTTGTGTTTTTTCAACTTATTTTGGACTTAAAAAAGCTCAGTGGATTACTAATTTATATCATTATTTTCAAGAATTTTATATTTTATTAGTGTTCCTATAAAGAGACTTTGTTAGAACTATTGAACTTTGGACTTATAAGCTATTTCGGGACACACAAACTGAATTAATTATGTGTGTTTCACCATCTCGCCTTCTGAACTGTGACTTATGAAATATTGTGTCTTTTAAAATTACAAGTGTTTCTTAAAAAGTGTGTTTATTCCAGAACTTTGTACAGTGTGAACTGTTTGTGAATACTGTTAATTTATATGACTACTCTTGAAATTCACCAGAAATACACTCATGTCCAAAATTATGTTTACATGCATAAATTCACGGATTTCTCAGAGACTATGATTTATAATTTAATGAATTTTCGTGGTATCATACATAACATGATGACACATAAATGCAAAAGAAAAAATTGAAGATCACCTCATATGATATAAAATTGTAGCATGAAACAATAAAAATGGTAATAAAGTGTGACAAAGAGAGTTAAGAAAAAAAGGAATGATTCAGAAAAAGAATTAAGTCTTACGAATTTAATATGGAATATGATCTCCCCTGACTTGTACACACATATCACAACGTGTTTTAAGGCTGGAAATAACGTTGTTAACCACAGTTTGGGGAATTAATATCCACTCTTCCAGCAATGCCGTCTTCAGAGCATTTACATCTCTAGGAGGAGGATGTATACGTGCAATTGCTCTTCCAAGGTAGTCCCATAAGTTCTCTATCGGGTTAAGGTCAGGAGGGTTTGGTGGCCAAGGTATTCGCTTAATGGCTTCACTTTCAAGGAATTTATCAACGAGGTTTGCTCGATGTGGACGGGCATTATCATCCATAAATAAAAAGTCAGGTCCATATGCACCCCTGAAAAGTCTTACATAAGGATCTAAGACCTCATCTCGATATATCTGGCTTGTCACAGATCCGCTGCTGAACACGTGTAGGGGCGTACGTCCATCGATCATTATTCCACCCCATACCATCACACCTCCACTACCGAAACGGTCACGTTCCACAATGTTCGAGGGATCATTTAGTGTTCCTGACTCCCTCCAGATGTAAATACGTTTAGAATCACCAGTTAAACTAAACCGCGACTCATCAGTAAAGAGAACATGGGACCATTGATGTTCAGTCCAGTTTCGATGTTCTTTACACCAATTAAAGCGATCCCTCTTTTTCTGTGAAGACAATAAAACACATACCCTTGGCTTTCTGGCATAAAGGCCTTTTTCATTAAGCCTTCTGTATATTGTTTGCCGTGATGCAACAGTTCTAGTGGCGGCTGCAAGCTCTGAACTTAGCTGTCGAGCAGTAGCCTTTCTGTTACGACGGGCAGTTAATGCCAGATACCGAGCTTCAGAAGCAGTTGTCATTCGTTTTCGACCTTGTCCAGGCCTCCTTACAACACTTCCGTCATTTTGAAACTGTTTCCATAGCTTAGAGACTGTCTGTCTTGAAATATTCAGACATGTGGCTGTTTCCATGATTGACTGCCCTGCTTCTAAACGGCCGATAATTCGCCACTTTACAGATTCTTCCAAATGATACTTCGAAGCCATAAGAAACCGCTTTGAGTCCCTACACACTGAAATCAAACGCTATGTTGCAGACATTCACTCAAATATTCAGTTTGCGCAAAGCGCTTGATTCACCCTTGGATGACGTAACGCCTAGATTTGCATACTACAAACCGTTTGATTACTTTTGATTGGATAATGCTAACTAGGCTTGGTTTTCACACATTCCCTGCAAATACGGATCACATTGATTCGATATTTCATTGAATATCATCATTTTTGGGTATGTAAAGATAACTTTGGACATGAGTGTATATTACTGTTGACTTATTCCTCATTTGAGCCACTCCCACCAGTATCATTAAGATCCATTTCATTCTGAACCTGTTTCAAAACCATACTTAATTTAAATTACTTAATGTTTATTTTTTCAAATGCTTTATTAACTTTTTCAGTTAGTTATATCTTTTGTCACCGCTCGAACAGCTCCCAGATGCTTTTTCACTCTACATACCTTTGTATTTGCTTCAGCTTCGCTTAATAGGCGCGGCGTTACACGCCCATTTTATCAATTATATATATATGTATATATATATCAACGCCTAAGGGCATTTTTTTTCAAAAGCGGTGGTTAAAGCAGCAGAGGCTGCTAATTGCTTCCTAACCATTCAAAAGACAAAGACATAGCTTTAACGAAAATTTTAAAACTATATTGCTCATTTTCAGTTGTTTAAATATCCATTTTAAATTAATTTGCAGATATCCATTCTTAAGAGATTCCTCACCTTTAGACTGTTAGCTCTTTTGTATTAAATTTTTTTAGTTGGCAGTTAATTTTTTAATTCATTTTTTTTTTTTTTTTTTTTTTTTTGCTTAATTGTGAACATTTTAATTGATGAATGCATTTTAGTGAGTTTTCCGTTCTGTGTGGTGGATCTGTTTCAGATCCTGATTACTTAAAGAATTGTTCTTTCACTGTTAAATTTTTCTTGTTATTTAGAAAAATGCCGTTGCTTTCATTTTCAAGTCATTTCCATTGCTTAGTTCTTAGCAATATTATAATCAGGAGTATAAGTTTAATTTATTTCTATTTTGGGTACCCAATATATGGCGCCCAAGCTGTAAGTTCTTTGATTCGATTCATCATCACCACAGAGCTGGGGGGGGCTGACTGAAAAACAAAGTGCACGGGGGACTAGGGAGGGTGGTGAGAGGTCCCGAAGCATTCTTTTTACTTTTTTCACTTCCCTTACACCCTTCTTGTTATATCGGCATCAGGCTGTGTAGCCTTGAAAATGGAAACCCACATCTAAATAAGATTGCTAGATGTCAACTTCTATTATTCTATTATAAACTATTTTTAATATATATTTAATTGATAAATTATTTAAAAATAAAAGCATTTTACGATATATTAAAATACTCTTTGAGGTCGCAAAAAGTAGCATAAGAAAATGATAGATGTCGCAAAAAGTTCGCAAATACTAAAATTTTAGTATCACAAGTTCGTCAAAAGTCGCAAATTTGTGCAATATCGCACGATCTGGCAACAGTATCAGGGTACTACATTCTCAGATGATCCTCCAGCTTGGATGGTTTCATAGAGCCATTGCTTAAGACTTTGCACACTTTGTTAAGACAGCACATGGGCAGGTGGTTGCCCTACAATGAAGGAGTGAAGCCAAACTTCAAGCAAAGAACGGTATACTGACTACCTTTCTTTTTTAGATTCAGCCGTGTCTAGTATCAGTTATTTGTGATCGAAAGTTAAGCTATTTAAATGCAAGGTATAGCAATTCAAATTTGTTTACCCGTTGTAATGTATTTTGCAGTAATTAACAAAACAGATAATCTTCTTAATAGAACATAAATTTTATTTTTATTTTACGTAGAGAATAATTTCAAGAAAATTATTTTGTAGCAAAAATTTCATACAACTACTAGCTGGAAAAACTTCAGAATTCTAATTTAAAAAAAATTTCTCACGTTGCTGAGCAATGGTTACATAATACAAATATGGCGTTGCCACTTGAACAATAAATATAGTTATTTATTAAATAACAAGATATTACACTGAGTAAAACCTTATTTTAATCTAGAGGAAAGTATACAGCATGTTTTTTAAATTGGAACATTACATTTATTAAGTTGTAGTACTTACTAAATAGAGTTACTCTAAAATTTTCATTATATAAGTAAGTTAAAAAAACTCCCGCTTTACCTCCACCAAAAAAATGTCTTCATTCGTCCGCAAGCAAAACATACTAATTACTTGTCGATCTGAAATTGTGTTATACTCGATATAATGCAAAATGTTGTTTCAGAGGAATGTTTATTCGCCACGAGCATAAACAGTACTAAAAATACCTTTGTTATTATTTTTAGACGCGTCTGCTTTAAATTTTATAAGTTACATTGTACTAAGGAACTACAAAAGTATTATTGTATTTAATAAAGATTAATTTTTCTTAAAATACACAGAATGATTCTTTTAAAATTGTATGTATCCATCTACCTAGGTACTTACGTATTAATGCAACTACCTTAATAGAAGTCGCCAAATTTTCAGAATGTGCCACACCCTGGCAACCATGCGCCTAACGACTGGCAAATATGCCGATAACAGTCCTTCAGTCAAGCAAAGCCGCCATTTTCGTATGTCTTGTTTTTTTGTCCTATTCCAAGTTCCAGCGGTCTTTATAAATAAATCGTGACATGTTTTGCATTAGTTTTAAAATATGAGCTTGGGGAATTTACTAGCACTAGAAGAAATTGTAGTAAAATTATTGCAAGAATGCAAAATTTTGCCGAATATTTTCTGAAGGGAATAAGGAAGATATGCGTTTTCCGGTTGATCTTTACAATATGGTAACTGGTAGTTTGGCGACATTTTGGAGGCGATAAAGGTTACTACTTGGGACTTTGGTAATAATGTGAGCAGTACTCAGTTCCGATTACGCATTATTTTGCGTGAGGGAAATGAGAGATCATGGGATATCTCATGTGATATTAATGGACGAATTACGGTTCTTTAATCGGAAAAGGGGGGAAATCGGGAAAAAATCTGGAAATTTTGTATTTAGCTTTATTCTGTGTTGTGTGAAACAGTGTTGGTTAATTTTTGGATCCCATGGCCCTAACTAAAGTGAATTCGAAATGGGTATTTAGGCATTGTGATAAAGAGAAGTTTGCTTTTTATTTAGCGGAGGAAGTATGGAGGAAAAATTCGCAGAAAAAATCTTTCAATAATTTTATTGAATGAATTAGAAAAGTGTATCCGCCACGTAATCAAGATTCTGAAGAAGATTAGGTAAGTTAGTATTTTTAATTATTTGAGGATATTATTTTTATGCATTGTTCTAAATGTAAGGTGGAAAGGAATTTGGTATTGGGAAAATTGTTATTAGCAATGATTTAGTTTAAAGTAATTAGGATTGTAAGGTAATTTTTATTAATTTAATGTATGTGCTCATTTATATTTTAAGTAGTGTTTTTGAATTTAATTATATTTTAATGAAATGATAGTTATTTTGTGAATTTTATGTTTGTAGGAATTTGGTATACGTTTTAGTTGAAGTAAACGTGCATGGAAATAATTTAAATATCTGACACTAAGTATTTGTAATGGTTGCGGTATGAATTCGTTGGTGACGTTTATAATATAATATATGATTTAGAGGTAAAAGTTTTTGGATATTTTATTTATTTTATATGTGGAAATGTTCATATTTGTAAAGGGTAAATACTTTTTCGCGATCAGGTAATTTCATATATGTTCTTTTTACCGGGTTTAAAGATTGAGAAAATTGTCATGTATTTTCGTGAAATTTTTCTAATTTATGAGAAAAAAGCAGTGTACGTGGATGTAGTGAAGAGTGTGTGCAATGCCATTTTTGTGCAATTCTGGGATGTTTTTTTAAGTAAAAATAAGTGGGCGTGTACATGGTTTATGTGTATGTGTTATTTTGAAAAACGCGTAAGGAGTATGGTATTGTGCACTTTTTCCCAATTTTGCAGTGAATATTTGTCATGATTAAGCAGTTTTGTTTGATAAAATTTCTAGCATAAGTATAATTCGGCTAGTAGATTGTTGGAAGAAGTGTTCAGTAGATAAAAAGAAAAGAAACATGTCTTTACTTCGTGAAGACAAAATGGCGGCGGGGGAAAAAAAAATAGAGGGTTGCTGTAGGAGAGTTGGTTGCCAAATTTTCGCCAAATAATCGCCAAGTTACCATAATGTAAAGATCAACCCGTTTTCCAGATGGTCGCTGCTGCCAAGGTTTGCACTAAGCCGAGTCTCTACAATTCTCTGATGTTTTTTAAACGAAAACAGATTGCTGTGTACTTCGGGAAAAGAAAATAGCGCATTTGAAGAAGAATGTAAGTGTTTTATATTTGAATGTATCACGTAATCCTTATTTCATAGCTAAATTTGCATTTTAAATTGCTAAAGTATGTTTTGTTTTCATATGTCGATAATGTTTATTGACTTCAGATAAATATCGGTAGTCTGGGAATCTTTAGGGGGAAAAAAAAAAAAAAAAAAAAAAAAAAAAAAAAAAAAAAAAATCTGAAATGTTTCAGATTTTAAATTACGTCCAAAGGGGCGTTTTTTTTAACGTTTTGAGTGTTACCTTTATTTATTAAATATCATGTTCTTTGCACTTAAACCATAAAATTCAGTTCAAGAGCAATATCGCAAAATAATGTTAAATTAAGCATATCTTTAGAATTTCCGATATACACAGTCTCGCGAGCTGGAGATAAAAGTATTTTTTTTCTATATAACGTTGCCATTTCTCGCTTTTAAAGCATTGAGTTTGTAAATCAAAAATTCGTTAAAATTTTACAAAATATAAAATCTATAATAAAACAAATTCCAAATTTGGGATTTCAGATGCCCATATTCGTAGTAGGATTTCGTCATTCAAAATTCGATGGCTCTATGTACCATTGTTTTATCACAATGCGAGAAATAGACAATAATTTATGCAGATTTTTCATTATTTAATTTCTTCAAATATAATGCAGGACTCTAACATTTTGTGGCAACAGTTTGAAAAGTGAACCGACGTTTATGAGTCCGACGCAAAATCGCAAAACGAAAACAATAGTCCTTCAGGGACAAAGCCCCTTTGGACTAAAAAAAAAAAAAAAAAAAAAAAAAAACTCTCGAAAACCACCAAATTTCACTCGAAAAATAACTTTTACCTTTTCATCTCTGAAAAATTGCCAGACTGAGCCAAGGTGGTTGCGTTAATACATATTTTTGAAAATATTTGCTTATCTTTTTTATTTTCAAAATTCATAAAAGAAATACAGTGGTTGTCTCTGTCACTCTATTTATATCTGACGAATTAGTCTGGAATCATGTGCAAGTTTGTACAAGTACAACACAAGGCGAATAATGACCTACTTACAAAAGTTTATGAAATATATTTAATATTAGTTTAATTTGTGTACCTATTTTATAGTAAGTATACGACACACTCAAAAAAAGGGGGGGGGAGACAATTCTACATCTCATGTTCTACTAGGCCGACTGACAAAATTCAACTTGCTTTTTTCAAGTTTCGAAACCGCGACTTGAGACGTATATTAGATTTATAAATAGCATTGTTCTAATATAGATATCCTGACACAAAACTGGACTTTTTTTTAAATGACATACCCCCCTTTTTTTTTTCCAAATTTTTATTCTATGGCTCAAATTACGCCAAAAGTGCCAAGTTTTGTAAAACTCGCACGAACAGTTTTTAAAAATGTTAACTCTCAAAATTTTAGCTCCTCATTGTTAACTGAATTTGCTGTATATTTATAATCATTTCCTTTTTTTTTTTTTTTACTGTTCGAAATTTAGGTTTCAAAAAGGATTTGATTAATAACCTATGAAAGTTTTATCACCATCTCAAACCTGTAAAAAAATTTGTTCTCCATTCAAAAGTTAATACGTGCATTTATATAATGGTAGGTTTTGAAATTTTGCATATTGTTATAAGTGATACGAGTAATAATGCTAGACTTGCTTTATCCACTAAAAATTAAATTTATTCCAAAGAAAGAACAATGCACTTTTTTTCCTGTTGTGCGCGATGAAAGAGAAAGGAAAATAAGTTATCATAAATTAAGAATTTCGCCATTCTTTGACGCAAACTGAAAAAAGTGCGCTAAGACAAATTTTTGATCTTTGACGGGATTTCTGCCAGCTTTCATGGTTCGATTTTAGCCAATTTGCATGATCGACGGAACAATGCTAACTGCCATAATTTTTTCACCTTAAGAATCAATAGATTTGATGGTACTTACGTACTATGACGACTACCTAGATATCTCGCCAAAACTGGCGACCCTTGTAGGTTATACAAGTTAATCCTAACATAGGTTATAGAGGAGGTAAACGAAAGAACAAGGGACAACGTGGGACAAGCCGCCATCATTTGGATACCTATTTAGCTGAATTTATTTGGCGGGAAAAACACGAAACTCCTTTCGAATTGATTGACTATTTTAAAAACTATTTCCCACCACTTTCCTCACCATTAACTTCAATGTTTTAACCAGTTTTAGGTAAGTTAATTTTTTTAATTCATATTTAGTATATAGTTTATATATATTGTTGCGTGCATACGGGTTCTTTATGAATTGAATGTACAAGTCCGATGAAAAATGAACAAAATTTATTATTATTATAAAAAAAAGCTTAAATTTCCCCAGAAATTGTTATCTTTTAACTACTCAAACGTTCAACAGAACTTAATTCAAAACAGCTAGAGAGAAAACTAATTCACGAGTTCGCTACAGTCCACAAGAGCAGTTTTCTAAACAAACTCTTAAAACAACTACTAACTAAATAACTAATCAATTGAGAGGTTTTCATGCCGCTTATATAAGCTTTTAAAATGCGTGAGAATTTTCTTGTATTTTCTCGAAATCAAAAAGAGATATTTGTTTATTAAATGTTAAATTCACGTGCTCTTGTATTTTTTTAAAATTATTGCCGCTTAGCTTTCTCATAATATTTGTCACGCGCTGCACTGCACGGAGAATAAAACAATTTAATTTATAATTCTACCAACATTAGATATTTAAATGCCAAATCCGTAACACTATATATACATGCGTTTATTTATAATAATTTATATATATGTTACGGTGAAGTACGGAAATCTGGAGAATGTCGACTTTCACCGGTGAATGTCAACATTCACATAGTCTCTTGGTGTATGTCCGAAATATTTTCCAAATACTCTTTATTTCTGACTTACATCGGTCAATATCTACATTCACCATGTACTAATGGTGAATGTTGAACATATAACAATATTATATTTTCTTCTCCGTCATTCAGTCGCGAATAAACGCACTTGAGACTTGAAATAAGAACTTAAGAACATGAGAACCTAAAACACACAATACATTCAAAATGAGAAAGGAAAATAATAGAAGTTATAAACTTACTTAATTATACAGTACGTTCTAAATGAGAAAACAAAATAACAGTAATAAAAAAGTTACTAAATTATGTGATTCAAATCTTATTTATTGCAACAACTTAAACTATTATGGCACTTTATAACATCTCTTTTCAACTTTCACCAGAGCATATCTGTGATTGTCGACATACACCGGTGAGGGTCCGAATATACAAGAATGTAGTGCAATATTCGATCTTTCACGGACGTATTTGGTGAATGTTGACAAAAAATTTATAAACATAAACCGCCGATAAATAATTTTTATCGGCAGATGTTGCCAAGTAGTCGTCATAGTACGTAAGTACCCTTTTTTTGCTGTAGCAAGCGCTGGTATTGAGTCGGCAATCAACCGAGATATCTCGCCATAATCTGGTTGCGTATTTTTGTACCTCGCCACCATGATCGTATATTAGTATAGTATTGTACAGAAGTATTGCTGCATTTTTGATGTCACCGCGTTTTCTTATATTATTCATTTTTGTTCAGATTTTCGAGTTCGCATTATTTATTTAAAAATATATTCCCCTTTTTTTATAAGTCCAAAGGGGCAGTTCGCCCTAAAGGACTATTAATTTCGTTTTGGCAATTTGCGTCGAAACTTTTAAAAGGCTGTATCACTTTTCAAATCGTTCGCACCATATGTTACCGCCCTGTCTTATAATTAAAGAAATTAAATATTGAAGAATCCACCTAAATGTATGCATGTTTCTCGCATTGTGATAAAACAACGGTAAAAGCCATCAAAATTTGAATAACGTAATCTTCCGCAGAATGTGGAAACCCTAATTTGAATTTGAAATTTCCTTCATTATCGATTTCGTATGTTGTAACACTTCAACGAATTTTGGATTAAAAAACTAAGCGATTAAACTAAACAAGTAATGGCAACACTGTCCGAAAAAAAAAAATTATCTCTAGCGCGCGAGACTGTATATCGGAAATTGTAAAGATATACTCATTTTCCTAATTTGAATTTGTTTCATTATCGATTTCGTATGTTGTAACACTTCAACGAATTTTGGATTAAAAATCTAAGCGATTAAACTAAGCAAGTAATGGTAACACTGTCCGAAAAAAAAAAAATTATCTCCAGCGCGCGAGACTGTATATCGGAAATTGTAAAGATATACTCATTTTAAAATTAATTTGCGATATTGCTGTTGAACTGAATTTTATAGTTTGAGTACGTAGAACATGATATTTAATAAATAAAGGTGATACACAAAACTTTAAAAAACGCCCCTTTGGACGTAATTTAAAATCTGAAACCTTCCAGATTATTATTATTATTTGTGAATATAACGTTAACAATCTTTAATTTACCAAGTAATGAGGTAGATGCCCTATCGTTTTTTCAAGAAAGAGGTCTTTTGCCTGACAAACAAGTTTGCAAAAATAGCCACAACATGAAACTTCATGTTAACAACGAAACCATTTGTAGATGCAATATTAAAACCTGCAGGAAGAAGGGTCTTTGTGTCGGACATTGGCTCAGCAGTTCCAGAATATCGTTCATCATTGCTATTATATATATGTATTCTAGGGCAGACGAGTTGACGTCCATGAAATGGTGTAATCAATAGCTTAATTTGAGTGAAAGTGCTGCAGTTGAGACTGGAATAGTTGCATGCGATAATAATCTCAATATAGTATAATAAAAGGATGAGTCTGTCTCTCTCTCCCTCTGTGTGTGTTTCGTTCGTAAGCTAATAAACCCAGGGTTACGAAATTTGGTCCATAGGTCCATCTAGACAAGAGCCAGTGCACCTCGAAGCGATTTTTTCAAATGTCGAATGAGATTTTTTTTAAAATTTTAACAGATATACCACTGTTGCCACTCGGAAAAATGAGAGCGATAATTCTGTGCAGTTTTTAAATTTAATGTTTCTCCTGGATACTGGACATTTGTTTTCCGGTACATTGAAAAGCCAGACGAAGGCTGACCGCTTAGCGTCTAGTAATAAGAATAGTTAAAAGATTTAGGAAATGACAGTTGCATTTCAAACCGTACCATGCGCAGTTCCTGCAATAATTAAAGCCGGAGGATTAAACCCGTCAACCAGATTTTTGCATCAGTACTAGAGGACAAAGATTTTGCCACCGAGATGATATTCAGCGATGAAGTAACGTTCCACTTATCCGGTAAACTTGGTGATAGAGTGAAAAATACTTGGTGAGTTTGTGGTTCATTTTATATATTTTTCCTGTGCATATCCGTAATACTTTTGAAAATATAGCCATTTCTAAATGAATGAATAATTTATGCTAACCCTGTATATTGTATTTTTACATTTGCTTTCACGAGTTTCGCGAAAATATAGCTGAGATATAGGCGCATATCTAAAATCGCCAAGTATGGATGGGGACTGCTATAACATAAAAATACCAATTTAATAAGAGCTCTTTCGTAAAAATTCGCAGATGTGCGTCAACGAAACCGATGGATTTAATATTAAATATTATTTGATATAAAATTTCATTAAATCGTTGCACTCTTTGAATGGACATCTTAATTCTAGCATACCCCTCTGATATCCTCTTACTGGAGTTCCTCCAAGTAGTGCCCACCAGCGGCCGAGCGGTAAAATCGTTGAACACTGGTAGTTTGGTCCGAGGCTCGAATCCCATGAACGGGCTGGCTGCTTGGGCGTTTTCGTGAGTTTCCCCATGCGTAACGTGTATACGAGCCAGTTTCCCTTAGAACGTCCTCCACGAAGGCATCCCTTCCCTTAGGCAGATAGCCCTAGTGTGCTTGCCGTATTCTCAATACACCAATCCTCCAAGTGGTAAAGTGACCTGGGTTCATATACTAAAAAACTTCAGTTTGGTTGAGAGTTTCCTTGGTTTCCCCATGTGTAATATGGATATGAGCCATTTTTTGTTAGAACATCCTCCACGAAGGCATCTTTTCTACTAAATAGATAACCTTCGAGTGCTTTGCTATAATTTAAATAATCCAATCCTTCTCGGAACTAACGATTATTAGTGATGACACAGGATGAAGAATTAATTAGGTATTAATGCAACCACCTTATCAGAAGTCACCAAATTTTCAGAATGTGCCAAACTCTGGAGTTGATGAGCCTAATAATTCTTCAGTTTTAGTAAGTAATTCCGTACGCCTTCCTTCTGTTTCAAGTTGCAACGATTTTTATTTAAAGCCCGGCGCCAGAGGCGATGCAATCCATTGTGGTGTACTTAGGAAAGGCAAAAATTTTGAATTTAGAGAAACACCCAAATTTAGGGATGGGAAACTTTCTAGAATGTAGAAAAATCACTGAGTATCAGAATTCCGGTGCAGCAAAATTTTTAGAATTTGGTAAGACGCATGGGCGTTTTCGTTGCTTTCCCCAAGTGTTACATGGATAGGAGCAAGTTTCCGTTAGAAAGTCCTCTATGAAGGCATCCGTATTCTTAGGCAGGTACCCCTAACATGCTTTGCCATAATCAAATAAACCAAATCACACCAAACTCTAGATGGAATTCAAATAAGCTTTGTCATAATTCAGTAATGCATTAAGTCTAATCCGTTCAAAAAATATTTAGTTGGTATTCTTCTTAAAATTACAATATATAAGTAACTCGAAAATCACCCTAATATGCACAAAATAAAATTAAGTAATCAGTTTACTGAGAAAATAATTAGATAAATGTATTTTGCATAAAAAAAATTCAAATGTTTTTAATAGTTATATGGTAAAATCAGAACGTTCTCGACTAATAGAACGTTCTAAAACAAACTGCATTTCTTTTCTTTCACTTTCAGTATTTGCAGACAGGTTTTTCAGTGGTGGTTCAAATGCATTGTTCCCTTTGGAAACCCACGTAACTTCGTTTTTCTGCGTTGTGACAAGATTACTTAATAGTTAATTTTAATTTATTACATAAGCTAATATGAACTAGTTATTTAAAAATTTAATTTGCATCATTTGCAATGAAATTATGACATAAATCAGTATTGTTCAAATATTTTTCCCCTACACTGTAACTAATTAAGGGGAATGATGCCTTATTGTTGGAATTTTAGGTCATACGATAAGGTTCAGAATAGGATGCTGATATTTCTTTGCAGGTGTCATGAATAATTCTTCCAGAGAAGCATGTAATAAAGCGAGCGAAAATCACGGAAAAAATTATTTCTCCGAAATATTTTAAACTAAAGCCAAAGTTCTATTCTTTAACGTGACAAGTATCTGAAACGGTAACTATTAAATATTCAAAATTCTATTTAAGTGCAAATGTTTTTGGTATTTTACTTCAAATCAGCATTTTAGTTGAGGAAATGTGAAGCTTGAACTTTATTTTATACTTAACTTTAACCTTCAAAATTTACCTTTGAAGGCACAGCTGAATATCGGTAGTTCAATTTGGAATCGGGTTTTGGCGAGCTGGTGTATGAGCACTGTCATGTTTTCTCTCGTGTGCATATAAATAATAAATATTTATGTCAAGGGATTGAGGTGGTTATACAGTAACTACTTTAACTGGCGAGGAACGTTAGAGTAACTACTTCTGGGTGAGGTTCGCTGTATCCTTAGCGTCATTGTCCTGTTGAAGCACGAATGATGTTCCTAAGCCAAGACTTTGAGCACTGAAATTCAAGTTATAGCTCATTATGTAAGTGTACATGGTGTCATAATATTACCAATGAAGCATAGGTTACCAAGTCCGTTTGCTGCCATACAGCCCCAAACGACGACGTTTTCTCCACCATGTTTCACAGTCGGGGTTAAATGCTGAATTTGGCTTTCTCCTCACATATTGTTGTCCATCAGTCCCGAAAATGTTAAACTTCGATTCGTAGGAGAAAATAACCATGTTCCAAAGCTCGTCTGATAAATTAACATAGGATTTTGCAAAATCTAATCTCTCTGTCCTGTTTATTTTTGAAATGAAAGGTTTCTTTCTAGCTGCTCTTCCATAATAACTCTCCTCAGGTATAATATTCCGTAGAGTCTTCACATTGAACGTTTTATGCGAAGTATTAGCAAAAGCTTTGGCTAACTGGGGTGCACTTATTTGAAGGTTTTTCCTAACCTCTTTGATAATGCCCGTTTTCCCTTGCAGAAAATATTCGAGGCCGTCCACTTCTAATCTTATTTTCCGTCGATCCTGTCTCATTGAATATTTTTACAACACTTTTAGAAGTAAATAGACTTACGTTCAGTTGCATTCCTATAGCACGATAAGTTAAACCCTCATTTCGGAGCTGAATAATCACGTTTTTAGCATTAACATCCAACTCCTTCGAAGCCATTTTATCACAGTATTAGTCAAATAACGTTTTAAAAGTTTTGAAGTAGCAGTCCAGGCTTTATACTAACAGGGTGTCTTGCTAGTGTAAACACGTGAGCTCAACATAGCAAAATTTGTGTAAAAGCCATATTAAAATGAAAGTTTCATTACCTCCTGTGTTTATTATAACCAGTTAAAATTGTGAAGCATTTCCTTTGCTACCTAATATGATCAATTACAGGATATTGCCAATGCTTTCCTAATCCACTGTAGCTCCTTAAAGTGCTTTACCCTACGTGGAAACGCAAAACGAGCTCTAAATTTTCGTCCTAAACGCTTTGAGAGGGAACTTAATTGAACAAATAGTTTCCCTTTACACTTCCATGCGTTAATCATTTACGTATGTTCATGTACGTCATACAAATCTTAATCCTAGAGAATGCAACCTTCTTCACTTTAAACACTGTCAATAGTTTGTGTCATTGATCAGCGCCGAATTTATCAATAGTTTGTCTCACTGATCCCCAGCGTGTTTGAATGCGTATTATATACATAGAGAACTCATCTAAACACGATATGTACGAGCATATACGCTTTCAAACGTGCATTATACATATCGTGTCATACGCGTTTTACGTTATGATGCACATTACATGTACAACGTATTATACATATACCGCGATATTTTACATGTTATACGTAAAATGCAATATGTTACATATTGAGTTTATACGTCACTATATATGCATGATACGCATTTAATCGTTAGTGGAATCTTTAGCGGGTTTAAATTCTGCTTCTAGATGAAATTTTATTGTGCCCCCGTGTTTGTGTTCTCTTTGCAACGTTTTCTGTAAGTATGGATTTAGCAATATTGATGTTTGAGTCTGTGGGAATATACGATCTCCAGATTATTATACAATGGAATATCAATTAACAAAACAATGCCATATTTAATTTCTCTTGGCTAATGTCGAGTTTTGTAATTCAAATTTGTAAAATTATGAATCTACTTTCTGCATTGTGAAACGATATTTGATAGCATGCTTAAAGATGTGGGGTATGGTTTAGTTTAATATAGCAAATCATATTAAAGGGAGGGATGCCTTCGGGGAGGACTTTCTAAGGAAAACTGGTTCGTATACACGTTGCACATGGGTGGGGGGGAACCACCCATCCTCACGGACAGTGTACATTTACAAATATCTATGCCTTTTTCAAGATTCGATGCCGGGCTTTTTGGTACGGCAGCCAATGTCATCTTACTACTATCTGGGTTCGGCGGCTGGTTTACCGTGGTACCTCTAAACCGTTATACATCATTACTCCACTCCTCCTTGGGGTATAGCAAACAAAATTTCTCAGTAAGAAATGAAAAGGCCCACCAAATTACTGTATTGGTAAAATTCCTAAACAGTAACTTGGCTTCAATTCCGGTCGAAAAGGCTGGCTGTATGGGCGTTTTCATAATTTTTCTCATGTGTAAGGTGTATATGTGCAGTCTGCTGTAGAAAGTCCTCCACGAAGAGGTGTATACGTGCAGTCTGCCGTAGAAAGTCCTCCACGCGTCCCTTCCCTTAGGCAGATAGCTGTGCTCTCTTGAGAGGAAAGCAATTTAAAAAATGATCTGATTATCTCAAAATTTTATACCGAGTATGCAAATGATTAAATATTTCAGATGATTGATAACTTGATTAATAATGACTAATCGATGATCAGTGCAATGATTGTTAACTTCGAACGCAGCGCCTGTTTCTGTTGCGCAACTTGCATAGTACGGTGACGGTTTAATCTTTTCTCCTTCTTGGTGTTGCAGTTTCCTGAACACCAGTTTTCAGTTGACAGAAACACAATCAATAATGCCGTTAGGACATTGTTGAAAACTTCATAGACAGTTGCACGACTTCGAACATGGTCGCATTTTAGATTTTCGTGAAGCAGCAAGACGCTCATCGGCGGAAGGCTCTGGAAAACAAATGCTCACAGAAACGAGGAAAGATCAGATGATTGTGTCGCATGCCCGAACGGTGTAATTGTCCGCTATTTAACGTGCTACAGCTATCTTTCACACCACCTTCCATCATCTCACGGTGCTTGCTTGAGGTGGATTTACACTCACAGCAGCATTGAAGACGTCTGCCTTTATCTTCAGAATATCGACAGAGTCGTCTGGAGTGGTTTTCGTAACTGATCATCATACTGCCAACCGACTAACATCGTCGTGTAGTATTAAGCGTAGAGTTCAGCGATGAATCTCCATTCAATCTTGGAGCAGATGACGATCACCTCCGCGTGTGGAGGAACCAAGGCCCAATCAGCCTTAGTTTGACAGTGGCCATTACTCCTGGTGTGATGTCTTACGACAGCACGTCATGTATGGGACAGGACAGGAGAAAAGTGTAAGGGGCACCATTACGTCGCATAAGTGGTATTGTCCCTGTACACTAACTATCCAGAGGAACCCCGCGTCAGCATTTATTGAAACATTAAAATGTGGCACATACATTCCTTATACATAAATTTGACATGCTACATTTTAAATTCAACATTCATTTTATATATTAGGCATTGTAAACTTATGAGTTTTTAGGCGATTCACAGAGTTTTTAAGGTACACAGTTCATTTGGTTTGTAAGGATATTCCAATAGTATTAAGTTCATAGAGATCATAGAGTTTGTAAGACAAACAGTTCTTTGTTATACGAAAAGTCGTTTGCACAGTTCGCGTGGGGCTTATATAATTTATAAAGTGCACAGTTCTTATGATCTATCGAGTACACTGTTGGTATGGTTTGATGAGTGTACAGGGTGTATCACTCATGGTTGGATTCTGTAGTATGCAAGGTGCATTGATCGTAGTTTGCGAGGTGCATGCAGTACACCTGAGTCACTATTAGTTGTCTCTTGTATACTGGGCTTATTGTTACATATACTATACATTTGCGGTTATTGTTTATATAGCATATATGGGAATAGGCAACTTAACAGGCATCCTGCGTAGGCAATTTTAAACGGTTTGTTGATAACATCTGCAGCCGTTTGCGTTACCCTTCATAGCACATTTTGCAACTGCTCAGCCCCATTTTCACAGGAATGTACGAGAGCAGAAAAGTGTATTCCAACAACCCTGCATCGGGAATTCTTAAACGTATACTGGTGTGCTGCTTTTGAAAGTTTTGTAATTTTCTGATTGAATTGTATAAAGCGTAAGTGCGAAGAAAATAGTGCTTAATCATAGCTAAAAAGATAAAATAGGGGTTAGTAGGAGGGAGTGCAACAGCAGACAGGCAGACTGCGAACCTGAAAACCTTAGCAAACCGTTTTGGGCGAGCCTTAATATTCTGTCGAATATAATTTCAGACTTTTTATTTTTCCTTTATTTATTTATATTTTTTCAAAGGAAGGTAGTTTTCATTATACTGTGGATCTTTATTTTTTCGTACCGAAAATGAAAGACCTTTTTGCTTCTCTTCCTAGAAATGGATCGAATTTACTATAAAACCAAAGCTAACTTAAATTTGGAATTTTTACCTGATTTTATACTTGACACTGACGTTACTTTTAACGTTAAAAAATAATTCACTAATTTACAAATCGCAGAATTACTTAGCTCATGAGTATATTGACTATTTCAGAGGTGAGGTAAGAATAAACCAATAAAATTTATTGAAATGCATCTCGGTTTCAGATTTAAGTTTTTAAGTAATTAATTGTAGGAATTAATTTTACTTGCGGCTTAAAAATTAAGAAAATGTAATTTATTAATTACCTACGATGAGTTTTCAGTAAGTTTCATTTGAATTAGCAGCATCAGCTTTTACACAAGTTGTTCTACGAAAGTAAAATATCGGACAATAAATAAATGCTTTTACTTATTTATTTTTTCTTTGTTGTAAATTCTTCTTTAAGGATGTTTGTTACCTTGGTGGAAAATATCAGCATGTCTACTTTTTAAAGATCAGAATTCAAAGGAACCAGATCACAAATGTGTGCTTATAATTGTTATTTAAATTTATTTCATGAATTAAAAAAAGATAATTTTTTATACTTGTAACGTCTGAGAAAAAATAATTAACAGAGGTATGAAAAAAGAATCGTCTGAAAACGTGTACTGAAGAAATAAAATAATTCATATTTTATCGTAAGAAAATATTTGTTATTTTTAAATTTTCAGTATGTTAAAGATTGATATTTTATGAAAATGTATGATATTGGATAATTTTAATATTCGGGGTCATAACAAAGTTTTTGTCTTTATAATTAATATCGCAGGAAGATTAAAATACATTTTATTAATTTTACAAGAATAATTTATGTTGTGCATATTCCAAACATGTAATATTAAAGAATATTTGTTTCTGTCGAATAACGTGAGTGAGAATATATATTTGGCTACGGGAAGGTTACCTTTAAAATTAATTTCATTTGTTAAAAGGCTTTTTTACAAAAAGTAGACAGTTATTTTAAATGGTTGACTCTGTTTCAAAAGATTCACATATACCTTGAAAAGATGACACATACTTTATATGGTATAAGTGTTAATGGCGGTTTATAATAGAGCTAAATAGACAAAGGAATAAAAGGGGGTTGGTAAGAGGGAATGTAACAGACTCTTAGACTGAGAGCTTAGCGACAGCATAAAAACTTTAACCCTCTTGGGTGACTGTTAAAATCTTAATTCTTTCAGAATTTTGATTGTTATTGCTTTTATTTTAAATATTTTTCACCATTATTTGCAGCTACATTGAATATTTTAGAATATTATTTACGGGTGCTTTTCGCGTGTGAAAATACATGGTACTTTAAAATTTACCTTTGATTTATTCATAACTAAAGTATAAATGACCCTTATGGTTACAAATGTGTTGAATCTTTACATTTCATGAGTTAGATGCGTATTTGCATGGCATGAATTGCAGTAGGAAGGAGTATTTAGTCTAAAAGACTTTGACTCCTAAAGTAGTTACCCTATGGGGTACATCGTAGTGGGGAAGGAGATCCACTTTATGATTTTAATGTGGAGAATTTTTTAGTCCTAGTTGTAGAAAAATGCAATTATTATGGTAGTTCTGCTCGTGCTGATGTGCTGTGCATTTGCAGCAATGAATATAACAAAGTTTTATCTGTGGCGCCCTTCGTTGGCGAACCTATAAAATAAAAACCATTTAAAGTTTTGAGGTACAATCGTATAATGCATTATATAAAATAATGTAATGTACTAAATTTTGAAGCGAAATTTGCACAATTTATTCTTCAGATCTGAAATCATAACTTAGTATTTATAGAAATAAGAAAATCTTCTGTAGTTTCAGAATTGCTATTACGGCAATGTAGAAAATATTAGTAGAAAGTTAAAAAAATATAAAAATATCAATTTAAGTAGATTATGAGTACAAACACATCACCGAAAAAGACCTCATTTAAACCGTTATTATTTTATCTGGCGTTTAAAAGATAAATTTTTGTTTTATTCAGCACAATGAAATCCATCCTTTTTAAGCTACCTAGATATATGCAAAATTCCACGATTTTCTGATCGTTGCAAAGACTTGGATTTCAGGTCTTTGCTTACATTTTTCTTTTAAGCAGAAATATCGGTTTCGCTTTGTCATACTACATTCTCGTTGCAAAATGCGTAAGATGTTGGGTCATGCGACGTCGTTTTGAAATGCGTTGTAAAAGTGCACCTGTGAATTTCAGTCTAAATAAAAAAATAAAATAAAAAAATTGAAATAATAATAATAATAATAAAACAAAAAACGCAAGCACAAATGCTTTATTTTTACTCATTTGTACATTTTTGTAATTTTTCACAATTTTATTAAAAGACTGTAATTTTATGTTTGCTATATACTTTATTATTATTCGACACCATAAATATTTAACAGAATATAAGTATCTAGTTTTTGTTAGATGTGAAAATATTTTATTGCTTGGCTGCTATAACTGAATACACAGAGGAAAAAACACGAAAAAATAAGTTAAAGATTATATATATTTCTTGCTTACGTATTTTTTTAAACTAAGCATATAGAATAGTGATTCGAAAAAAATAAGCAATTGTAATGAGTCCTAGATTGATTTGACATGTCCAACTAGCAATTAATAATAAATGACGCGAAGAACTGCTTAGTTGATTTTAAATCGCTTAATTTGGTTATCAGTAAGAGGCAGGTTATATACTGTGAAGACTGGTAAAAAAATGTATTTTATGCTTCGCCAAATGGAAACAAATTGGAGCGTGAACATATTTCTTTGAAATTGCTGGTTTTGATGAAATTTGAAAGACAAATATCATAAGTCTTGCAGAGTGGCCATCTATTGCTTTGAAATCGTCGAGTTTGTTAATGAAAGTTAGTGCAAAGTATTAACTTTGCAAAAAGTAAATCTAAAAACTCGAAATTCGATCTTCGATGCACACGTGACCAGGTGTATGATAATGTGTAATCAAAACGGTGATCGTGAAATTTTAAATTGCCTTACGTGTGTTAAAATACTGCTAAGATTTTTTTTAGCAAATATCAATTTTTAAATTAGGTTAAGGCTTTCCATTTTGTTCTTTTTCTTTAATAAACATTAATTTATATTGAATTTATAGTAATTACGCACATGCTATTTAAAAGGAAAGATTCAATAGAGAGTTTCTTGCAAAACTGATATCTTTTTTAATGATGTAGTATAAAAGTTGTCATAATTTTAAATAGTTTTAGTATTAATGTATTTAAATACAAGGTTATTTATAATTACATGACGTGAAACATTTCAGTTTTTTAATGTGTCAGATTTCTTTCACATATAGCTTTGCGAATTGAGCAGACATTTATTTATGTGGCATGCCAAGATTTATTCGAATGCCACGAAAATGCCGTAGATGCGAACAAAAAGCTGGCTGATACCAAAATTGCATGAAAATAATGGCAGATTCCTCTTTGAAGTCTCCGCTTGTCCTTCAATACGAGAGAAAGTAATATCGATATCTTTTCCAAAGTATCAAAATTTGCCGCAAAGCAGAGATGGTTGAGGAAAGTATCTGATTTTCAGTTTGCCACTGTAATGGGATGCAGGAGTAAATATAAGGCACTTTATGAAACATGGTAAGCCTAATTTTTATATTTTTTTTGGTTGCTTTAATTAGAAATATTCTGTTTTTTAAAAGCGGCATTTTTCTTCTTCATTTTTTAGCAGTTTCTTAAACCACTTGGAATTTCTCAGATGGAGGGGGCTCCACTGCTGCTTCTACAGGACGAGCTGGAAAAGAAAAGAATTTTATGTACAAAAAGTGTTAACTGTATTTTGGATAGCTAGTCCATAAGATGTTTGGCCTTATCTGGCCGCAACACTACCAGGCATTGATTCAATAATTTTCTGAAATTTTACATCTTTCCCCTAAAGATTCTCAATAGGATTAAGTCATTTAGGGTTTCTAGGTAACTAATTCATGACGCAGATGTCAGAGGCTTGGTGATGTCAGCATGCAGTAGGCAACCGGGACCTGTGAGAGGTGCAATTATCTTGCTGGAATACTGAATTTCCGAATGAAAGACAGGTGATGGAGGATGGGGATGCCTGAAGTTTAACAGAGGTTAGCAGGCATTTTTCCGCGTCCTCCCTAGGAGTTTATTTAAGAACTAAGTGTAGATACATAGCCCTACAGGAGCAACTGTTGAACATCTAGTAGTTGAGGTACATTTGCATTAACTTGTTGATACAGGCATGGTTAAAGAAACACTTAATAGGTTATATAAATGGATAGAGAAGATTGGCCAGCAACTCCATGTACCGAAGCATATGGAGGGAGATTGATACAAGTAGCAAAACACCGAAATGGTGCCAAAGAGAAAACAGCCCAAACCATGATTAAGTCGCCATGGCCTGGCATGCAGGATCCATTGCTTCATGAGCATGACGCCTTATTCTGAGTGTGTCGTCGTTTTTAAGACTGATTACTCCCTGATACCAGTTTCCAGAGTATTCAAGAGTCCATTTTCCATGTTCTGTTGCTCAGGGAATACTCGCAGCTAGATCAACATACACAGAGCAATGGTTCTCACTTGGGCACCCGAAGCACTTATGAAGTGTGGGTCGCATAGTCGATTTACTGACTGAGCTCTGATTGAGCTGGGTGATAATTTAAGGTAATGTTTGGCTTGGCTGGCTATGCAGAACTGGGCTGAGACGTCTTTGGAATTTGCTCGCTGGCTATGTATTTTCTTGCTAACCCTGTATTCGAGGAAAAGTATTTGACAATGTCAACCCTATCTCTGTGACACTTTAGGGAACTGAAGAGCAACGTGTGTGGAAAGCGTCGGTGATCAAAGATGTGTAAAAATTTGACTACCATAGTACTAGATACACAGGGGTTATCTTACTAAATAAGAGGGAGAGAGGGAGTGAGTGTGCGAGAGTGAAAGTGGGAGAGAGTGTGAGTGAAAAGGGAGAGAGAGTGTGTGAGTGCGAGTATGCGAGTCAAAGAGAGTACGAGAGTGCGAGAGAGAGTGCCTGTGAGTCAAAGAGAGTGTGTGCGTGAGTGTGAGAGCAAGAGAGTTTGTGAGTGCAAGAGAGAGGGTGTGTACGTGCCTGAAAGTATGTGAGTGCGACAGAGTGAGTGAGGGTGTGAGGAGTGTTTGAGAAAGTGCAATCACACACTCTCTCTCGACTGTGAGAGAGTGTGTGTGCGAGTATGAGTGCAAGAGAGAGAGAGTGATAAAGAGTGAGTGAGAGGATGAGACAGAGTGAGTGTGAGGAACGTTTGAGAGAGTATACTCTCTCTCTCGACTGCAAGAGGGAGTGCATGTGAGGAGCATTTGAGAGAAAGAGTGCACTCTCTCTAGCACTCACACACTTTCTATCAATCATACACTCTCGAGTGATAGAGAGAGAGTGTGCGTGTACGTGCGACAGTGTGTGCGAGTGCTAGAGATTGAGTGAGAGACAGAGTGGGTGGGTGTGAGGAGGGTTTGAGAGAGAGAGGGTACGCACACTCTGTCTCTCGCTCTCACACTTTCTCTCATACACTCTCTTTCATTTCTCTCTCGAGTGCAACAGGGAGTGTACGAGACTACGGAAGAGAGAGTGCACGTGAGTGAGAGTATGAGTGCAAGAGTGAGTGAGTGGGTGTGAGGAGCGTTTGAGAGAGTATACTCTCTCGCACTCACACTATCTCCACACTCTGTCTCTCGCAATTACACCTCTCTTTCACACACTCTCTCTTGCACTTGAGAGAGTGTGCATGTATGTGCGACTGAGTAAGTGGATGTAAGGAGCGTTTGAGAGAGTATACTCTCTAACAATCTCGCACATGCACTTTCTATCAATCGCACACTCTCGAGTGCGAGAGAGAGTATGCGTGTACGTGCGAGCGAAAGTATGTGAGTGTGAGAAAGTACGCTCTCTCTTGCACTTGTGCACGCACAAACTCCTCACATCACTCACTCTCTGTCGCACTCACATACATGCACTCTCTTTCGCAGTCTCACACTCTCTCTTGCCCTCAAGAGAGAGGGAGAGTGTACGAGTGAGTGAGAAAGTGTGAGAGACAGTGTGCGTGCACGAGTGCGAGAGAGAATGCCTGCGAGTCAGAGAGTAAGTACACTCTCTCTCGCACTCACACACTTTCTCTCAATCACACTCGAGTGCGAGAGTACATGAGTGCGACAGAGAGAGTGAGTGGGTGTGAGGAGTTTGTGCGTGCACAAGTGCAAGAGAGAATGCCTGCAAGTGTGAGAGAGCGTACTTCCTCTTTCAAATGCACTCTGACTCGCAGGCATTCTCTCGCACTCGTGCACGCACTCTGTCAAACGTTCCTCACACCCACTCACTCTGTCTCTCGCATGCACATACTTTCTCTCACACGCACACTCTCTCTCACTCGAGAGTGTGTGAGTGTATACTCTATCAAACACTCCTCTCACCCACTCACTCTCGCACTCGAGTGCGAGAGAAAGTGTTTGAGTGCAAGAGAGTATACTCTCTCAAACACTCCTCACATCCACTTACTCTCACTCACTCTCTCTCTCGCACATACACGCACACTCTCTCTCGCACTCGAGAGAGAGTGAATGCGAGAGAGAGTATACTCTCTCAAACGCTCCTCACACCCACTCACTTTCTCTCTTGCAGTCATACTCTTGCTGTAGCACTCGCTTGCACGTACACTCTCTCTTCTGTAGTCTCATACACTCTCTCGCACTCGTGCACACACACACTTGCACTCGAGGGGGGGGAGTGAAAGAGAGGTGTGATTGCGAGAGAGAGTACCCTCTCAAATGCTCTTCACACCCACTCACTCTCTCTTGCACTCATACTCTCACTCACTCCCTCTAACACTCGAGAGAGAGTGTGTGAGAGAGGGTGTGAAAGAGGTGAGGGAGTGCGAGTGTGAGAGACAATGTGTGATTGTGCTAGCGAGAGTGTACTCTCTCTCTCAAACCCTCCTCACACCCACTCACTCTGTCACTCTCACTCAATCTCTAGCACTCGCACACACTGTCGCTCTCACACTCTCTCGCACGTACACGCACTCTCTTTCGCACTCACACACACTTTCTCTCTGCCACTCACGAACTCTCTCTCGCGCACTCGAGAGAGAGAGGGAGAGTGTGTGTGTGTGTGTGTATTTAATTATGGCAAAGCACACGAGGGCTATCTGCCTAAGGAGAGGGATGCCTTTCGTGGAGGACTTTCTAAGGGAAACTGGCTCGTTTACACGTTACACATGGGGAAAACCAGGAAAACGCCCATGTAGCCAGCCCGTTCGCGGGATTCGAACCTCAGACCGAACTACCAGTGTTCAGCGACTTTACCGCTCGGCCGCTGGTGGGCCTCGAGAGAGAGAGAGTGAAAGAGAAGTGTGAGTGCGAGAGACAGAGTGTGGGTCGTGAGAGTGAGAGTGCTAGAGAGAGTATACTCTCTCAAACGCTCCTCACACCCACTCACTCTGTCTCTCGCACTCACACTCACATACTTTCTCTCGCACATACACGCACACTTTCTCCAATTAGGAGTAGTAGATGTATTATACCAAAAATAATAAACAACAGAAGAACCCGCATACTGTAGATATAGAAACTTCCGATTCTGACATTGAAGAGAGTGACAATGAAGATAATGACAAGGTACAGGGTGATTATAATTAAAGTTGCGATTTCAAAACACTGTAACTTTAAAACTACAGGTCAGAATGACTTGAAATTTTGCCAGAACAATCGAGAGGCAATGAAATTTTGTTTGGCGGCTGGAAAAAATAGTTCCAAAATGTGGCGATAGACTTGCTAGCAGGGGTAAGACCTAATCATTAACCACACGAATGTTGTTAGCCAAAAGAAAATAATAGACTCCAAGGGTTTAAGACAGGCAAAAAGACGTGTTTACAGCGAATAGTTTAAAGAATACGTGTGTACAATGATAATGACAAGAGAAAAAGGAAGAGCTTCATGAAAACAAACGTGCATAAGTTGTTCGATATGGCATCCACCTTGTTCCACTACTAGTTGGAAGTGCAAAACGACATGTTCCAGTACAGTTCCGGAGGGTATCTGTGCTGATGCTATGAATGTGGTAAGTGATGGTTGCTTCAAGTCGGCCAGATTCCCAATCTACTGACTGCAAACAATACTTTTCAGGTATCCCTCAAAGCCAAAAATCACATGGGTTTAGTTGGGCGAACGTGGCGGTAAAACTGTTGGAAAATGGCAGGTTATGATTTTATGAGTGATCAGCAGATCCTTCATAGAAGTAGCAATGTCCAGAGGAGCACCATCTTGCGTCTTGTGTGAACCACTGATGCTGCTGAATTGCCAGAAGGACATGGTTAAGCAGTTAATGAGCCCTGCAGATATGATCTCAAAGAAGAACGGACCTATAACAAACGTTGCCATTATTCCACACCACAGTGACCTTTTTAGACTGAAGAGGTACTCGCTGTAGCGGGAACGGATTCTTGATCACCAATATCCTGCAATTTTGAGTATTTAGAGAACCTTGCAAAACGGAATGGGCTCCGCCAGACCACAGAATATTCCCTGGCCATCCATTCTCCACTTCCATCCGGGCAAGAAATCACTGTGCAAACGATTCACATGTTTCCAGGTAAGGAAGTAGAAAGTTCTGCACATGAGTTAGCTTGCACGGATAACAGCGCAAGATGTTCCACAGGACATTACGCACCGTGCTGACAGGCATATCCAACATTCGTCCAGTTCCCCATGCACCGCTGATTCCTGTATCACTGTTCGTCTATTCTTGGAACTTTGTAGCCACATCTTCCACTGTCGCAACTGGGTTTCGTCCTCTACCTTGTTTCACGTTAAATAAATCTGTCTCTTCGAATTTATCCATCAGTTTTCGCAGGCCGTAAGCAGTTTTGGGGGTGAATTTTATGCCCTTTAATGTCCAGAACTTCCTGATAGCTGTTAACGCAGAGTCACCGTTCTGATAGAAAAGTTTCACGAGCAGAACGCGATCCTTCATTGTCAGTCACAATAAAGCATTTAAGCAAAGCATTACGTGTTCCGCTAATGTTCTGCATTTTTTATCACAGCTATATCTGTGGTGTGCATGTCAAGTCTTGAAATATCCATATCTCTACAACAGCCATGTAAACTCTGACAACACCATCTATCGGCACATTTTTTTAACTACCGTATTTGCTGGCATATATGACGCACCCCTTTTTTATACACATTTTTGAAGGATAAAACGTTATCACTGATCATTATAATGAATTTACAGTATTTTAAATATAAAGTAATACAAATTAATAATTTCTGCAAATATCCAATCTATCCGGGAAAGACCATCTTTTAATTTTTTCATCAAAATTCAGATACTCATCTCAAGAGCTAAAGGGAAAGTCACTAGAAACCTTCTAAATCAGCATCAGAGTCCTCATACAACAAATTGTCCCCTGTACCCTCCAGTGCATTACTAATACCACATTTCTTAAATGATTTAAACACTATCTTTAGTTTCACAGCATCCCAGTTGACAGTTCTTATCATTTTATCAGTCGGAGTGGCCCGAAATGCGTATCTATAGTCTTGTTACCATACGCAATCACACGTACCTCGTATGTTATGTTATAGCAATGCCGACAATGGTTTTTGAGCTATAACTTGGCAAAAAATTAAAGAAAACTGAACAGTAGAAATTTCACACGCTTAAAAGTCGTTCAAAAAAATTGGAAAGTTTTCAGCTGCGATTGCCGATATGTGTGCATGCGGGTTCAATGAACTTTATGTAACTAATGTTCCCATACTCTGCAAAAAACAAGACAAAAGATTGTGCAACTCCGAATAGAGGAAATTTTGAGAAATAAATGTAATCGAAAACTGAGTATCGACATATAAAGACGAATTCCGTTGTTCAGACCTATTTTCAAAGACAAAAAGTGCGTCTTATACGGCGGCAAATATGGTATTTTTCCTTCACTAAACAAAATTCAATTGTTTCACGATGGTTCAGATTCCACTGGTAAAATATCCAGTCATTCTAACTGGTAGTTTTAAAGTTAGAGCAGCGTTTTGATATCACAACTTTATAATCACCCTGTAACTGTTGAAGATATTGCTAATGAGGATGAAATATTAACTCATCAAGTTCATTATAATTAATCAAGTTTGAAAAATTGTTAAGACATTTAAACGTTCCCCTACAAAAAATGCCTTATTTGAAAAATATATACTAACTGGAAGTAAAACAGAACATGTTTTAATATTAGATTCTAAACCATGTTGGAACAATTTACTCCTAGTGATGGAACGATTTATGAAACTGAAATATGCAATCCCCAAAAGCAACAATCGACTTTAATCTCCAAATTAATTTTTCCGATACGGAGAGATTCTAATTGATTAACAGTTAGTGCAACAAGGAACAGGTCACATCACTATCTAAAGAATTATATATTACATTGAAAAATTGCACAGGAGAAAGGCATACTGAAATAGAAAATGGCTTACGGTATTTACATAATTATAATGATTTAAAAATGAAAAAGAGGAAGAGACTAATCAAATCAAGTTTATGTTAAATTTTCTTAAAATGAAAATAGAAAGAAATATTAAACTTTCTTAAATTACCCACAAACCTATCCACACACAGAAGAATTTGGTACAGTTATCGAAGATGATGATGGCACTAATGTCGATAGTGAAAAGAATTATCTCTTGAACAAAAATTAGAATTAGCACTAACTAAAAAAAAAAAAAAAAAAAAAAAAAATTCAACAAGCCAAAATAAAATACAGAAATCAGTTATATCCAAAACCATCCAACGAGAAATCGATTTATTTGAAGATGAGAGATTTCGAGATAAATACTTGGAAAAAGTATATTGCCCTTGCTAACAGTACTTGCTAGCGTACTTGCTGAAAGAGGGTTTTAGACAGCCGGTAATTTTTACACAAAATTATGCTCCAGGCTCAACAGTACAATTGATGCATTATGTTTTTTTAAGATCACATTTAAAAAATTTGTAATAGTACCACAGAATACTGATATTTACACTTTTTTGTGATTTAAATATATAAGATGCTCTTCGTTTCTTTACAATTCTTTATATACTGTTATAATGTATAAATTATGAATGATTTTTTGGTGGTATATACTTTAATAAAACTGGCAAACAAAACAAAGAAACACCTGTGTTTTCTTTCTTTTTTTTATAAAATTCCTACTACTGGTATTGAATCTGAAAACTACCGAATACAGGTATTGAAATTTTGGTCCGAAATTGCAATACCTAATCATGCCTACCTTACTCCACCCTAACCAGTTTAGCCTCTCTCCTCCTACTATTAGGGCTCCTACTTGTAATCTTGAATATGGCTGAAAAGATATACGAGGCAGTTCCTGATGCTCTTAAAGCTTTTTCCTTAGAAGTTATAGCTACAAATAACCCTAGCTGTGAGTGGATCCACATTTCTACTGATGACACTGCACGTAAGGAAAATACTGGTGCCGGTTGTACTGTGAAAGATATTTTGCGGAATCCTATTCTGTTGATCCGAATGCCTCTAACTTCGACGCAGAGATTTTTGCCATGGGAAAGGCAATTTTAAATCTTCTTGTACCTGATACTAACTTTAGCAAGGCAGTTATATTTGCTCACTCCCGAGTGAGCAGCTGTCTCATACACCTACTGATTACTTTCTTGTTGAAGAGGCCAAGATAAATGTATCCAACGCAATGGCTTTTGGCTCGGAGCTTGTTTTTCAATGTATCCCCAGCCACTGGAAATGAAAAAGCCCATCTTCTGCCTAAAAATGGCTGTAAGCTATCCTGGTGCAGCCCTTGTTTGTCATAAAATCTTGTCGATTAGGTGGATGGGGCTGCGCCCTATTTGTACCCTAGCCACATTATGCTATAATGATTTGAAATCTGAATGATAAAAATGATTACCCTAGCCACATTTCTCACTCTCCAATTAACAGTTTAGTTCTGAGGCAAAGAGGAAAGTGGACCAACTTTTAAATGTATAAACTCCTTTCAACTGATAAAGTGTGGAATACTCTTGTATTTTCGCCTATCCCAGTGGACATACCCCGTGCATTCTTTACGGCAAATTTTCAACTCTCGACAAGACATTTTATATAAATACCTGCACCGCATTGGTGTAGTTGCTGATGATGTCCGTCCGGTGAAACCATGGACTTTCTTCATTTGACAACTTGTACTGCACTTCATTTTATGATTTTAATTCTGACAACTTTCCAAAGGCTAAATTTTAATGGGAGCTGCCAGAGGTTTCATGGCAGATATCGCTAGAGACTGACATAGGGAAGAGCATCTTAGCTGCATTTAAAAAGAGCATAAAAATGTGTTATCATACTTACTTTGACAGTTCCCATCCTAAAAGGTGACGTCATCAACAGCAAAGTTTCCATCAGTGGTTTCACCTTCAAATTCAATCTGCATTGAAATAGATAATAATAAACTTGTTAGAGAAGATTTCAATTAAATTCTTGGATATTTAGTAAATATATAATGTGTACAGAATGCGACTGCTTTGTACTGACTATTGAAATTTTACTTTTTAAAATTCCTACTATTAGCTCACACTCAACCTATATCTTGTTCAAATTTTCAATTGTTAATAAAATACTTTCTATTCGTCCACTGAAGTTCAAATACATTTTTTTAAGCTTGTAGTTGATGACACTTGATGTTAATATAAATTTTCACATATTTAAAATTTTGTTGTATTTTTAAAATGTTTCTGTGTTGATCTAATTAGGAATTGACTTTAGACAATTTTTTTATATTACTTGTATCCCTGCAATTTCTTTAGACTTATTTCCTCGAATTTCATTAGAAATGCATTTCTGTTACAATCAATCACTTCGCAGCAACGCAAAAGTACATAAACACTTCAAACATCTTCATTCGAAATTGTTAAATACAAAAAAATCTAAAATACCAAATACAGTAAACAACCCAAACAAAGTGAATTTTAGTGTGAAGCGACGCCACTAAGAAAAATCACGCTTCCGAGACTAGAATTATTTGGCGCTTTGCTTGCTGCTCAGTTAGCAAGCAAAGTCAAGAAAATGATGCATTTAAAAAAAGGCACTCCTCAGTGTTTTTTGGACGAATTCAAAAATCACTCTGTTGGATTAAGAGGACAACAAAATAATAGAAATCATTTGCCACCAACAGAGTGAATGAAATACAGAGTTTAAGTGATACTGGTGCCCTGAGAAAGAAAATCTCGTAGATCTCAGCAGGAGAGTTGGTGCTGACATTTTATTGAATAGGTAACATTTGGTGGCATGGGCCCAGTTTTTGAAAGAAAAGACTGATGTTTCTGTAGACAATGACATTCTAATTTCTTTAGATGACTTTTAGATGAACTAAAGAAAGACAGTGATCCTAATGATTATTCTCCTATTGCCTTTATTGTTTTTAATCATAGCTCTATAGCTGATATTCTTTTGAGTAATAATTAACTATTGTTCATGTTATGTATTTATATTTATCAATAATGTTAAAACTAATGAAAAGCTTACCTGAAAAAAAAAAAAGGAAAACATTTTAAGATCTACGCAAGTACAAGTTATTTTCATAACGAAAGGGAAAACTGTTCCTGATCAGAATTTTCTTTAAATTCTAAAGATAACATTTTAAGTCAAAATATACAAAGTAATACATATAAGATGTACAGCATTTATTTCATAATAATTTACACTGTTCAGCAGCAAAGTCCTCCTTATAAAACAGATGTATCCTGCATAATTTTCACCTATTTTAATTTCAAACCAACCTTAAAAAAGTCTGGATTGCTCATTGTTTTTAAGAAATGATTTGTTTTTTTATAGAGAAAGCAGTTTTTAAGCAGAAAAGGCACTAACGTGAAGCAAACTGTGTATCTCTTGAATACGAATACTGTTGAATTGCTTTAAATTTATCTTTTACAGAAGGGCAATGAAAATATTGAAATATGAATCTCTTAATTCTGAGGATAAATTTGATCATTTATTTCAATGCATGAAATCGAACTCGCCAGCTTATTAGAAGATTTTGCTCTCTAAAGAGAATTATTGAAAAGCTACAGAGCTTTTTAAATCTATATTTGGCAAGGAAGAGTTTTTAATTGAATATTACATATGTGAACTCAAGTGTATTTGAGTTAAAATGACGTGCAAATAACTATTATTGCAGGAGTTAAACAAGCAACAAGAATTAGCACAATATTTATAAATTTACAGGACTAGTTTTGAAGGTTAAATATAGAAACTCCTTCTTCAACTGCAGAAGTGCAAATGATGAAGGAAAAAGCAGTAATAAGATTAGGCAATAAGAACGATAAGAAGGATGTCAAGCTGCTGGCACCCTCTATTGATGAAAAATGAAAAAAGCTATCAAATAATTTCATTAGAAACTGAGGGTAAAGACGGATTGGAACTGGGATTGCTAACTAGAACTGAAAGATTTATATCAAAGTGAAATGCCTCTAAGAAAATCTAATTTAAAAAATCTTAAATAAAATTATTAATAATTAATCTTAAAATAATTTAATAACTTAAAATTTTAGAATATTGCACATGTTTATGGAGCTCAGTAATAATCATATCAATACATAATACAGTATAGAATACTGTTATTTATGCTGCATTATTATGTAGAATATTTTATGTAAAGAAGCTGTAAGAAAAATTGAAGCACATATGCTTCAATTTAAGAACTAGGAAGGAAGAAGGTACTGAAGGATGATTGCTACATAGGGCAGCCCCCCTATGTTGGGCAAAGCACTCAAGAGCTATCTGCCTAAGATAGAAGAGATGCCTTTTTCCCTTTGTGGAGGGCTTTTTATGGAACACTGGTTCATATACACATTATACATGGGAAAAACTACAAAAACACTCATGCAGCCATGCCCCATGTTCAACGGGATTTGAACTCAAGACCAATTTACCAGTGTTCAGCACTACTTGGCTGCTAGTGGGCCCCTACACTAGGAGAAGAGGAAGTTGGAATCATGAGTCTTTCACTAATCGAGCATGTCTGGGATATGGTAGGCCGCCAGATTCGGGCACTAGAAAATATTGCAGATCTGGAGCAACAACTGATAAATGCCTGACAAAATGTGTCGCAGGATGACATTAGGAACCTCTATCACTCCTTGCCTCAGCGAATTCAAGCATGCGTTGCCACCAGGGATGGTTCGACCAACTACTAATTTGAACACTCAGTGGGTGATTGTGAGCTGTGAACAGGTACTATGACCTTAATTTTTTCATTATTTTATTATCTATGTATGAGCTATACACATATTCAATTTCATCAAAAACAACCACTTCCTCCATGGTGCTTTGAATTTTTTGCAAAAGAGAGTATTTCAGAGTCATCATTGACTTGTGCTTCGCACTACAGTGTCTAATGGGATTTCTGCACAAATTACTAGAATCTTATCCAAGTGTGTCAAGGTTGCATGGTTAATAACAGTACGCTTCATTTTTTACTGTGTCTCATACAAAAAATCAAGCAGCGTAAGGTGTGGAGAGCACACAGGGAACTCAACTGGTTCCCTGCACCCTATCCACTGTCCTAGTACATTTTGATCCAGGTACGCTATGTAGAGGAGAGGTGTCATCTTGTTGGTAATACCCTATCATTACCGCATATTGCAAGAATGACAAGGAAAATGGAATCACCAAGCAATGTTAAATACTCTTTTCCAGTTACAGTACCTTCAAAACAGAAAGACCCTATGATACCTTAGGGGACAAACCACACCAGGCAAATTCACAGCTTTTCAACAGTAATGTGGGGATTATCTTCAATCCATTACACACAATTATGTGTACTGACAATTCCATTAAGTTTAAATTGTGCCTCATTTGACTAAGCAATGCTATCCATAAACCCCGAATCGCGTTTAAGCACCTTCTGATCTCGTTCACAAAGCTGTACCCAGCGATTTGGGTTATCATCACTTAGCTGTTGCCCCAGCCTTGGAATGTACCCTCAACTTGCCCTTCTTCAGAATCTATAGCACACTACTAGCACTTACACCACTCTCATGCAAGCCTTGCTTGAAGATTTGTTTTGGTGAATGCTGAAACAGTTCCAGCACCCCAACTGAAGATTCATCACTTGTAGCCATACCAGGTTGGCCTGATTAGCTTTTATGCACATCACACATTGATCCACGAACCTCTGATTTTTCTTGTACACATGTAATTATTACCCTTGAAAGTGGATTAGTCCCACACTCACACCTCCACTTTCTCTGAACTACAGCAATATTCTCAAACTTTCACTACCACTTAATAACCTGCAACTGCTCTTGAAAGCTCAAACATATGTCTGCTATATTGATGTTACTCCACTTGACACTAACTGGGTTGTACAGCTGCAATGACTGCTGTTACCTACTGAGGAAGCATAACATTATGTTTTCTTAGAAATTTAATTTCGTAGGTAGGAAAATAAATTTTCTATGACAGTTTAAAGTATGTATAGATTTTTCTGATGCACACTGCACATTATATTTAGAAGTTCACCTTGGATATTGCAGAATCTTAGCAGAAATTTTACTTTATTTTCATTTTAAATTTTGCTTGTGAGGATAAAAGACTTACCTTATTTTCATTCCCTGGATCTCTATACAATATTTTTTCAACTTCTCCATTTTGGGCACTTTTAACATAGACAGGAACAGCTTGGTTGGTCAGTTTCTAAATAATAATTCTGATTAATTGCAGAACTTATAAAATATTCAGATTATTCAGTTAAAGAGTAAAGGGAAAAGATATACAGAAATATTAAAATCAATCAACATAAAAACATTACCGAGATTTTAATTATACATCTAAATCACTATCTAAAATTTAAATATAAGGCTTACTTGATTTTCAGAAATGCAAAACATAAATAAGTGCTAACCACCTGCATTACAATGACAGGCACAAAGTTTAAAACACCTAGCATGGAAGTATTTTTTAAGAAATGACTCAGTCGTTTTTAAATAACAAAACTTTTCATTCCCTTTCACAAGCCTCAAAACTCTACCACAAATTATTGAATGCAAATATCGGGGAAATAACTGCAGCCAAGAAATTTTTTCGAAACCATTTTATCATACTGAATAGTCCAGAAATGCTGACCTTACAGAAACAGTTAAATAATACAGAAAAATGGAGTTGGAGAATAAAACATTTGCTAAAAAGGTGGTTGTGGTTTGATGAAAATTTTTCTCTGATCACAGAAACCCAAGTATTTGCATTCGAGCACACTTTTTACAAAATGCAGCATCACACTAAATAGTCAAAAGATGCTTTAATTTCTATTTGCATGAGATCACTTGTGTATGTTGCCCCACAAGATATTACTTCACATATGTCTTTTATAAAGAATATACTAACATCCTCTAAGAACAAAATTCAGTTGCAAGTTTTACTTTTTACTACCACAAACTTTTTGGAAACAGTTATACATTTCATATTATGGTGGTATAACTATGTGGGTATAATTTGAGCTTACGTTACTGCAGTGGCTCTCAAGTTATTTTGCCCCATGCAACTCCAAAACTCAAAAATGCATATACATTAACTTAAATTTAGATTATTTTTAATGTGCTTTTAATTAAACCAGAAGTATAGAAAATGTTGATAAAACTTGAATAAGAGTAATTTTTTATATACATAAACTAAAACAAGTTAAAGAGTAAAAGGCTGACCACATCCCACACATGAAACCATGAAAATTTTCCCCCAAGGGGGGAATTTCAACCCGGCTGAGAACCCCTGTGTTATTGGGTATATATATTTCAGTCTATTC
Source organism: Stegodyphus dumicola (assembly GCF_044657685.1). Classification (NCBI taxonomy): domain Eukaryota; kingdom Metazoa; phylum Arthropoda; class Arachnida; order Araneae; family Eresidae; genus Stegodyphus; species Stegodyphus dumicola. The sequence continues at coordinate 3,351,299 of NC_140770.1, forward strand.
CATACGTCATATATATACATTTTAGGGAAGAAGCATCATAAGTAGAACTTAATGATAGAATTATTTTATTTATTAACCTTTTAACTGTCATGCTCGAAATAATCTCGGGCACAGCACTGGTATTCCAAAATGTCATGCCCGAGTATTACTCGGGCTAATATTTTTTTAGTATTGTTATACCCGAATATATATTGTGACAAGTTTATTTTGGAGTTATTATAGTTCAACAGATAGCAGCATTTTACTGAAGGTTTCAAAGGATAGAGGTTAAAGTTCAAAGTGCGGGGTATTTTTTTGACTGCGAGGTAAACATTTCATTTTTGAAATTAAAAAAAATTGACAATTTATGCACCTAAATCATCAAAATAACTTGACAGTTAAAATGTTAGTAAATAAAATAATATGTTAGAATATGGATACTTATTAACTTCAATCATTAAAACATTTGTATAAAAATAAATATGTTGAAACACCAGGAACATTAAACTGCAGTTCTGACAAGATCTTCTCTCAGAATATCTTCCGCTAGCCAAGTCATGAAGAAAGAAAGACCAATCAAAGAGTACCAATGCAAACATTTATAGTGAACTATAGGTTTATAGTATAAAGCTATATGGCTTGTCGTATACCTACATATGCATACCCACAATGGAAAAACTCATCCTTCAGAACATAACTACAAAAACCAGTGTGGAAATTCTACATGCTGGCTGTAATCTCCTATTCCTAGTGATTGTCTCTATAAGGAGATAAACACTAGTTGTGCATACTTATTACATCTGGACTGAAAGACCTTAAAGATGTCTTAAATAGCTAGTGTAAAACATATATCTTACGTTCAATTTCACATACATCCATTTCTATTAATCGACCTATAAACAAAATACATATTGGCCATCTCAGCCTAGTATAATGACGCATCTTAGGTCATGCAAAGTCAATGACTCAGAAGGTAGTAATATTTAATTTATTATTTTAACACCACCTTTTAGCACTTTTAGCTGGCATTTCTTGACACATGGTCCAACAAAAGTATTATTTTTTTAGTATTCTGGATATATCAAGGAAATTCAGAACATGGCTTTTGTAATACTTAATCTAGAGGAATAAAAATAAACAGGCAATTCTGTTTATTATGAAAAACACATATCATAGATAATTCTAGCTGTGTTACACTAGTTTTCCCTTCCCTATGTTTCAGAAATCTCCACCAACAGAATTAATATTTTCACTTAATTGCATATTAACCTGTCATTTACTGTTCTTTGGAATTCAGTTTTTTCACATCTGCAGATACAAAAGTCTCCTTACTGACTATAAAATTCTTAATATTTTAGCTTGTGTTGCAACATACAAATGATAAACATAAAGAGGTCAATATTTAATATATGGTTTGATTTAGTTGATTATGGCAAAGCACACTAGGGCTATCTGCCTAAAGGGATGCCATTGTAGAGAACATTTTAAGGGAAACTGGCTCATATACATGTTACACATGAGGAAAATCATGAAAATGCCCAAGCAGCTAGCACGTTCGTCTGTAATCAAACCCAGATCCCACCTACCACTGTTCAGCGATTTTACCGCTCGCCCATTGGTGGGAACATTTAATATACGAAAAAATTCTGAAGTCTTACATATTAACTGTGTTACTGCAAATAAAATTCCAGTTTGCATAGACACCTACATGGTGTGGTTATTAAATAATGAGATTGATCTCTTTGTCCATAACATACAGTAATGAACAGCCCACATTAGATGAATTCATTAGAGAGAAGAAAAAGACAGCTGTTGCTTTCACTCAAAATCAATCTGAGAGCAGTAATTGAAGGGACAAGGGTGGAAGCTTCGTCATGTCTGATGCTAAAAAGCAAGCAATGGTACCTTTTGAACCTTTTTTGTTTCAACCTTTTGAAATTTTAAAGAAAAATTTCCAAAGGAAAGGAAAAGTATGGTAGGCCATTATACATTCAGTATAAAGGTGAAATATGTTGTTTTGTATACAACTAAAAATAAATAAAAATTGATTTTTCTTGAAACTTTTATGTTGGTCATTAAAAAAAAAATTGGATTTGGGGGGGGCAAAGTTAGAACTTCAAGCTCTTGCTGATTTTTTAAAGTTGTGCATTATTCTTTTGCAAACATGGAAATTAAAACTTTTTTTTACAACTATGTAAAGCTCAAACTTAATTGGCAAGTTCAATGTTACTTGTAGATTCCTTCAATTTTAGAAAATATTATATACAAAGATAGCTGTTAACAAATTTGAATATTCTGTTTGCATGACTAACTATAAACTACAAAAATTTATGTCTCAGATATTTTAGAGGAATATTACTGCAAAATATGTAACTGAAAGATAATACATATTATAACTCTAATACATAACAACAGCTAGTAGAAGTACAGAATAAAAAATGTTCAGCTATCTTGTTATAATTATTTCCATTTATCTAACATATAAATGTTATAATTACTATGCAAACTTATTTTTCTGAAGATATTACCTGTATAACATCTTTGGTATCTAAGTGAAAATTAAAGTCTCCAAAAATAAAGAATGGTACTTTCTCATATACAGTAGAAAACCTGTAATATATCAGTTTTATAAATTGTAATATATCAGATACTAAACAAAACAAAAACAAAAAAGCATTCAAGACAAATTGCAAAACGGCTATGAGATAATATTACTATAACTTTTTTAGTGTAACAGTCTTAGAGATTTGAAATAATAACATAAAATTGTATAATAAAAAATAAAAAATTAAATGCCTCAGCTATAAATATGAAACTAGTCAATTTGTCACAAATTTAAAACAACTATATACACAGTAGCATGCAATATTCCACATAGATACATCGTTGATCTGACGTCAACCAGGCGAATCATTATTTATTATTCTTTCCTTTCATCACCGCATGTTTATCAACACATGACAACTTGAGTAATGACTCATGTAACCATGCGTTAACAATTTTTTTATGTTAGTAATTGAATAATAAAGGAGTATGGTAACCTTTTATGTTGACATTACGCTTGGCGTTGATTACAGATTTAAGTTAAATGCGCTAAAAAATGTTGACGATGATAAATTTAACAAAAATTTCTTTCCATATGCTAAAAATAGATTTTGTTGATGATACTCATAGGCCCAAAGATTACATTTAAGGCTATTTGAATTAAGAATAACTGATTTGTTATTCACAGAAACCCAGAACCAGCGCCAGGGCTCGTATGGCCGCACCGGGTCGCAGAATTTAGAACCCACAGAGATTGTAAGATATCTAGCGCCGGCCCTCAATAAGGCTTAAGTATATGTGGGAATTTATTTATTCAGAACTCTGATAAACCTTATGCATGTGCAAGAAATAGACATAAGTATAATAAATAACTAATACAATTCAGGCTTAATTGTCTCAGTATGTGATAGAAGCAAGATAAAATTTAACGGAACAATTTGTTGTTAGCCGCCAAACTCCTGATGCATAGCCAAATATGTATAGTGAACGAAAGCTAAATTTGATGATGATAACCGTGAATTTTAAAGGTTTTCGGACATCACAAACTAACAGTGAAATTTTCCAGTTATTAAATTTTGTAAAGAAATGTGGAGAAGCAGTAATAAATGAATATGATATAACAGAAGTTTTTCATTACAATGACAATGCCCCAATCATCAATCAACGGACAGCGAAATCTGTAGTATAGTTCTAGATCCAGAAAATACCGCTTCCGATAGTGAAGAAAGTGACAGAGAGGTTATTGAAAACGAAAAAATTTCGATTGACAAGTCAGTCAGTATTCTCGACACAGCATTTACAGGACTTGAACAGTGGAACTTTGTAACTGAACAAGAAATTATGTTTGTTTACAAAAAGTATTAGGACAAAAAAAAAAAAAAAAAAAAGCAACTTAAATTGAGAGAAATGTTTAATAAAGTAAACAAATAAATATTAAGCTTTTTTTTATACCCTTTAGATCATAACTGCTCTTTATTTCATAAATTACGGTTTCATATTTTTAATTGTTTAATTTTTTCATGCCATCTTACCAGATTTAAATTGATGATCTATAATCCGAAAAAAGCCCTTATCCAGAATTACCGAAGTCCTGACGAGTCCAGATTATAGACTTTGTATTCTATTTATATTTTATCACCTCTTAACTCACTTCAGCAAAGAGAATCCACTCAGGTAAAAGTAGCAATGCAGAACAAACAATACGTTACACTAATATCCAGCACAGTACACATCACTGTATGATTACATTCAGTTCTTTTGTCAACTATAAACTTTGAAAATTTAACTCCAGGCTTTCTGCATTTGTAAGCTGTAAAATTTAACACCTTGCCTTAACTATGGCATGTGAGAGATGTGGTACATCAATAGGGCCAAAAGTAAACACAACATGTGACAGACATGGTATTTCTTTGGGCTACATGCAACAAAACACTTACCAATTTTCCTGTCTACATTGAAATGTGAAGATATATTTCTTGAATATTAGATACTATTGAAAATGTCTTCAAAAAGAATACTAAGCTTTGATGAGGGTAATAAAAGTTTTGCTAACATTATAAACTATGCTAGTAATATTGACAGTACTGATATTTTACTTCCTGCATGAAAACATAAGCATGTAAACCATACAGCAAGCAATTTAAATAAATAGACAAGCAATAGACAAGACTTGGTTTCCTGTAGACTGGAACGACATGAAAATATAGTTTCCATTATGTATAATAATGGTTGAACTGAAGCTAACAATTCAAATGAATTCCTCTAAGGAGGGCAGTTAAGAAACTCCAGTATTCAGAAAAATGATGCAGTTCAACAGATTTTTGCAAATATCAGGTTTTAATCAAAGTTTCCAACCACTGCAAATATCGTCCACTAAACAGATCACATTCACCTGTTTAAACACATTTTGTCAAATGATTTTTGATATTTAAAGAAAGGCACTTGCTTTAGTACACTGTGTTGTAAAATTTGTAAAAAAATATTGTTAAGTAGAATGGAGTCACAAATAGAACTATCAGGCTACCACATTAGAAACATCATTTATTCCCAGTTCTATTGCAAAAAGTCAACTACAAAATTTCGCCAAATCATGTGAACAGCTTTTGGTACTTTCTTTCCACCGACAGCGAGGCAGCCGGTCCACTGGATAGTTAGCATATCGGCCAGGTAGCCCTGCTGACGGAAATAACTCGAACAAAATAACACACTTATAAATACATATTGTGCTCAAGACGACTGCCGGTGGCAGTACAAACAAATGCTGGACGAAGACGATAGTGCATGATGGAAGAAGGGTGCATTGTGGGTGTGAAGAACAATTTCAGTTACATACTTACAGAGTTATGGATAGGTGGTTACAAATACTAAGAGTAATAAGAAGTAAAATACTAGAAAGTGAAATAATACATAAAATAAATAAAAAAAAAAAAAAAAAAAGGCAAAACAGTGGAAACAATACATAAAATAAGGCAAAATACATAATTCAAGGTTTACAGTTCAAGGAGATAAATATATACAGGGAATAAGAAAAGCTGAATAAGCTAATTTAAGATAAAATTAGTTCGCTACAGGTACAGAGCATACAGGGGCTGTGCTGGTGACGAGGATGGTAGCTGCTGAGAATTACTCCAGCCTGTCTGAGATTTTCTGTGCAATGTTTATGCAATCGCATATGCGTTTCAATGCATTGCGGTTTTTTGAAGTAGCTTCGGCCCATGCATGGATATGGTTTGCTACTGGTTACCTAAGATGATATTTGGCGGTCTCTCTGCAAGCGAACAGATAGTGGTCCGGATCTCCTACCATCCCGCATAACCAATGCTCGTTTTCGCGTCGTCTGAAGCGATGCAGGTAAGTCATGAAGGGACCATGTCCTGTTAGATACTAAGTGAAGTAAGACGAGCCAGATTTTAGAAGCCGGCAGACATTTGGAAAAAATCTGTAATACTCTTCTGCCAGTAGTCTCTGTCTCCCAAAGATGTTGCCAACGTTTGAGTAATTCTCTCTCAAGCTCAGCTTTTAAGAACGAACCCGGGAGAGGCACGTCAAGTGTGCGAACGTGGGGGTCAGTTGCTGCTCTTTTGGCTATTGCATCTGCAATTTCATTACTCAGTATTCCAGTGTGGGCAGGTACCCACTGGAGTTCAGGCCTATAGCTTTATGGCCCTGATGAGTGGATTTTTACTACATGTGCCTTGGATTGCCTGGAGGCTAGAGGCTGAGTCTGAATATATACTGGAATAGTTATTTTCCAGTGCGCAGACAAGTGCAGCTTTTAATGCAATCAGTTCAGCCTGAAAAACTGAGTTGTGGTGCTTAAGCTTTCTTTCGCAGGTCTTTAAGATCTGGTTCCCAAGTAGAACACAGTATCCGCTACCGGTGCCACATTCTCCTTTGGAACCATTGGTGTAGATTGCAGTGGCGTTGGTGATCTGCAGTTAATTGAGATGTTGAATTCGGCCGGGTGGCAAGGTGGCTCAGGAATGCTTTGCTCATAGTCAGTATAAACATAAGTCCTGTCCCAACATTGTATCATATAACACTGTGATGGTTTAGTATCTAAAGTTAAAAAACAAGGACTATGACATTGAAGAAGCAGAACGCACTGGCCGTCCTACTGATGTTAATGAGGCCTGCCTGCCAGAATTTGCAGAAAAAGATCAGTATGCAACCACTCGAGAGCTTGCTAAGGAATTAGATGTTAGCGCCATGTCCATTATTCATGCTATGCATTGCATAAACTTGACATACAAGTTCAATTACTGGGTGCCGCATGAGACGAAGCAGATACAGACAGACATGTTTCAGGTCTGCACTAATCCATTTGAATATCAATGCAAGGATAAAATTCTGGACCGGATCAACACTTCTGATGAAAAGTGGATTCACTTCAACAACAAAAACAAAAAAGGGGCTTGATCTGCATGCAGTGAGCCTGTCGGCAGCACTGCAAAGTATAATTTTGACTAATAAAAAGATCATGCTTTGTATCTGGTGGGATAACTGTAGTATTATATAAAAATAGTATTTGGAAAGAGGTAAAACCCGACAGTAAGGTGTACAGCAAGATACTAGTCCATGCTGATGCTACTATCAAGGAAAAATGTCAAACTGAGTTCTGGCACAAGAAGGTAATATACTCCATCCAAATAATGAAAGTCCACATGTGTCTGCATTCACCAGCTGGACTCTGTACAGACTTGAATGCGATTTTTTGCAACACCCACTGCACACACCAGCCTTGACATTGCTTTTTTGGACTTCTACTTTTTTTATATTTGCAGCTACATCTTGCTGGTGCTATATTCCATTCTGGGCTGAAGGCTTTGAAAAGCTATCAAAATGTTAGCAGAAAATCATACATTTGGGTGGTGATTACTACCTGCACTAAAGGTACTGGTTTCGTGTTTTTTTTTTTCTAACTTTATTAAGAACGTTTTTTGGTGGAAAACTTTCGTTACAACCAGATAGTTAAATGTTTGCATTTTGCAAATAATATTTTTGTTAACAATAGCTTTATCAAAAGACAAATGCAAGATTTGTCTGGTTTTTCACTAGTATTTTTCAGATGGTCAAACTACATTTAAAAGCCACCAATTACCTCCAGTTCAAATGCTTAGCCAAATCATGAAATATCTTGATGTGTGACCAACCTTGTTGGTGTTTAAGGCATGCACTCTTGTAATTCAAATCATGAGACAAGGGGTTAAAAGATGGACAGATAAAACATTTTGGTGATTATTTCATTTTTACATATGTGGAGTGTTCGTCCAGGAAAACTATGAACTTTTGCTTTTAACTCTGTTTGGAGCCAAGACCTTGAAAACAGAAACAGAGTAAGTTCTAGCTTTAGAAATAGCATTGCGGAATGATTTATTTCCCCAACATGGCTTAATAAACTGAAAAATATTCACAATAGCCAATACAAAAATCTTTTCAATTTTAAGTAAATTTATGATTTGGAACATAAAAATAATAGAAATATTAGACATTTAAAGAAATCCATTATTTCTACTTATACAGGACAAGCAACATGGATGTTACCACTTCAATGAATATATTAATTTTCAATGCAAGCTACATATAAGTAGATATGGCAATACAAAGCATATCGCACATGTACAAGTCAAGTCATTTAATTTTACCTGAGTTAGTAAATACCTTCAATCCAGTCACCGTGTTTCTAAATGCACACATGCATCAGTTGGATCATGCTCTCCGTGACACAGCAACACACAACAAGCAGCATGGACTGAATCCCACTGTAATTCATTAATGAATATCATTAAAATTTCTTAGCTTCATAGAATAAAAACTGGTCTTCACCATCCCCCATAAGCATTCAAGCATGATATCAAAATCACGAATGAAAAAAAGAGAGAAAAGCACATTAATAATGTCAAAACTAAATGTATTAACCAGATTTTCGAATCCAATAACAACTCGCAAGGCACATGAAACATATTAACTCAACTTCCCTTAACTTGTACATTTCCAGTTACATTATATGGCAGTATCTTTCAGACTCCCCCTTGTTTTCATGCAAATCTGATTAAACATAAAAGCATAATTTTTGCAAAAGTTTCAGCAAAATCATTTAAACAAAACTTACATCTTCCATGGCTATGAAATTTGATGCATCATGAAAAATATGTATATTGACTAGATCAAAGATTGTATGACCAATACTCCAGCGTGTTCTCATGAATCCTTTACTCTAAAAACAGAAAATGAAACAAAAAAAGTAACTTAACAAATATCAAACACCTTAGTAAAAACATTAGATAATGTGCATACAGCATATTTTAGAATTAAGTGTTTAATATGTTTTAGAGTTAAGATGTGGAAAGTAGTACCAATGAATTGCTGTCTATTAATTTTTATAAAACTATCATATCCAAAACCTCCTAACAGTGTTTTCTTATCATTACGTAGGCCATGTAATATTCCAACACACTTTTTCTAACTTAATTTATAGCAGAACTCTGTCAAATTTAACAAAGGACATTACATTTAAATTTTTTAATATTGTAACCAAACCAGTAGTCTAAGAATTATATTAAATAAATGCAATTTAAACATTTCAAACTTGTATATGAGATAAATTTTTATAGAAATGGGAATAAATTTCTATACATGAGTATTTTTTAAATTTGATTTAAGGTCCAAAATTTTAATACCAATACTAGAAATGATATTGTTCATGCTTTCTACAAAAAGTGCTCAACCGATTTACTTTAATACAGCATTTATAATAAAAAGTCCAAAATCTGGATTTTTCATATTCGGAATGATCTAATATCTGGACTTCAGAACAGCCTTCAGCAATTTTTTAAGATTTTTTTTTCTTACAAAGTGTTGGAATAGAGAGTATAATACTTAAAAAAAAAAAAAAAAAAAAAAAAAAAAAGAGCTGTTCCATAACAGTGATTTTTCTCATTGACTAACTGAGATTTCTACTCATAACATTCAAACACCTGCTGGCTAAGAATAACATGTAGGCTAATAGCAATACATTGATTAACACTGTATTAACAGTGGCTATGACTACACTTTTTGCCCTTGAATGGTTGTGGGGGGATTAGCATTTTTTTTAACAATATAATTTATTTTTTAACATAAACAATAACTGAATGTCCAAGACATATTTTTTGGGAGCAGGATGTCCTCATGCTAGTTTCTGTTCACTGGCATAGCAACAGGAGAAGGAATTTGATTCTGAGGAATTTAAGTTCAGTTAACATTGCAAATTGTGCTCTTTCTTAACTTTTCAATTCAATTCAGCTTATTATTTTTTGGATCTGGTATAATTGGTGCTGCACTATTAAAATTAAAGTTAGAACTTTAGTATTACAAATTAAAAGTTTGAACTTTTTGAACTCAAAATTATGTTAGGAATATGGTACTGGAGAGTCAACAATGAATAACAGAAAAACTATTCATAATTCTAAAAATGATAATTATGACAAAGTGGTGATTGAATAGATGAGATAGCGATGCTGCACCATTGACAGTCCAATGCTAATGGCTCTAGGCAAAATATTTAATGATGATGAAGTTAAAAGCCTAATTCGTACATTCAACAGGTCGGTTAACCAAATTTAAAAATCACCATGGTATGAGGCAGTTCAAAATTTCAGGCAATAAAGCTCCAGCTGATCCATGCGTATTCACCAAATTCATTAAGGATGAAAGTTAACTCCAGAATTTATTGCTGTGATGACACTGGTAATATATGAATTTTGAAATACCCGAGCTACCTCTACAGAAAAGACCTAACCTTGTGTCAAAGATTCCAAAGCGAGACTAATCGTTCTGGCATGTGCAAATGTTACAGGAATGCACAAATTTAAACTTTACACAATTGGGAATAACACAACTTTGACATTTGAAAGAGTAAAATTTTCTCTATCATCGCTTAAATATAAAAGCATGAATGACAGAAACATTAACAAATGACTGATTTTGAAAAACATTTCATACCAGATGCTCAGCAACGTTTGAAATTAGTTGATTCATCGGATAATGCAAAATTTTAGCAATTATAGACAACTGTCCGGCTCATACTTTACTTAATGTTTTAGCTAATGTCTCCATCTTTTTCTTTCCTCCAAATTAAACATAAATCATTTGCCCAATGAGTATCAGAGTGCTTTGCACACTGATGCAGATGTAAGATAGTCTTTTTAAAACCTATGTTGAATTTTCAGAACAGTAACAAGGCCATTCAAGAATTTTTCAAGTACACTGACATAAAATCTGCTTCGTGGATCATTGGAAGGTCATAGAAAGATGTGTCTGAAGATATATTTAGAAATGCTTGGAATAATTTATTGCTAGCTGCCATATTTCATTGTGATGATGATTACAACAATCACAAAAATTATAGTTTACAGATATCACAAGCAGAAGGCAAAATTTTCCAATTAATGGAATTTGTGAAGGAATGTGGAAAAGTAATAATAAACAAAGATGATATAACAGAAATTTTTCATTGCAATAACAATGCTTCAATTAGTCGAGTAACAGATGGCGAAATCTGCCATCAAACAGTCCATTCACAGAATTCAAACCTTGGACCAAATTACCAGGGACTTTACCGTTTGGCCACTGGTAGGCCCTTTTCACTCCATCAAATCTAGCTTTACAAAGGACTGCAAGCTCACAACAACCTCAATGCATCATTGTTCAGCAGAGCTTGTGTTAATGGGTTGTAAAGAACATATGGCCACATTGCATACCTTATCAGATGGTATACAGTGTATGGCACAGTTGCTACTCCTTCGCCTACCTTTAATGGCGCAGCAGCATATGACCTTCATTTGTGAACAGAGTGGTGCATGCGATTATATGAACGGAATGACATTTCTCAGACAAATTCTGCTTCTACATGCAATATCAAGGTAAACAAATATACAGATGCCCCCACAGTAGGAAGTGTATCTTAGAATTTTACCGTATGAATCCTACAGGTTCAGCAGTAGGAGGTAAAGTATGGGGTGCCCAGTACAGGTCAGTTCGACGCCAGCATTTCAACATATGGTCAATTCGACAAAGTCGTTTCGATGCGGGGTCAGTTCGACACCATACTTTTTGTTTTTGTTTGATGCCATACTTTTCGTATTTTTATTTATTTTTAGAATAAGTTTGCACCATCATTCAAATAAATTTAGTGTCATCATCATTTGGTGTTTCACACCCCACATTATGGGAATTCATAGATGGTCTCAGGCGTGTTCAAAAATCAGTTGATCAATGTTATGAACAATTTGTACGTGGAGATGAACCGCCGCACAAGCGGAATAGGTATTTGCGAGCTGATATGAGAATTAAAGTAATCGTTAAAGATTTTGAAAATCGAGAAATAATGGAATACCTGAAAGGTGTGACGCATAACTTTGCAATGGATTAGTATAATAACAGTTCTGCGATGTAATCTTATTTATCTCTAATCTTATTTATGTGTAATCTTATTTATCTATAATTATATTTGTCTGCAATATAATATAACTACTTTGTAACCATATGTTTATTTACCATTTGTATATTTTGCCTATTTGATGCTGTTTTCTGAAATAAATAAATAAATAAATAAACCTCCCTCATGTCCCGGGGCCTTGACGTTGGCGAGGGGGCTTCTCACTAATCTGAGAGACAAACAAAAATCTAAAACACTTTCACACATATACACACATATATTTATTTCAAATATGCATGCAAACAAACAATCGCTAATTCAATAAATAAAAAGCAGTCATATTACTTATTTATATTACTTCATATTTATTCTAAAAATAAATAAAAATACTAAAAAAAATATGGCGTCAAACTGCCCCGGCGTCGAAACGACCTGCTTCGTGGGGTGCCATTTGATATGAGTTAAACTTGTGTCAAGTAAGCATACAATAAACTAACTAGCCAGAGTTACATTACAGACATGATAAGAACTGTGGTTTTCCCATATCTTCACAAGGACTTGAGAATTACCTTCCAGCAAGGTAATGCACAATCACGGTAAGCAATCAATGTCAACACTTCAGCAACACACAAAAGGTAACAATTCCGCCTTGACTGCTGGTTTCACTAGATGTTTTCCCAATTGAACATGTCTGGTATACAAATGTTGCACACACTGGAATAACAGACTACTAGCGGCTGCAAATGATAGAACTCTGGCAATGAATTTCAGTCACATGGATTGCAACATCTCAAGATACTGTATTTTCCAGCATATGAAACACAGTGTGATTTATCAGGTTAGAATTGAAGAAAAATACTTTGATCAGACAGAAGATCTATAATTTATCTTTAAGTTATGGTTTCATTCCAAGCATTTTTCTTAACTGGTATCCCAGATATCATGACACAGGCGAAGATTTTGCAACTATAATGTTCAAGGACATGTCACACACATTTTAATTTAGTATAGTGTTTAGGTTGAGTGTCATTTCCGCGTTGTTTTTTTTTCTTGCCATTTTCCTGAAGTGCAACATTTACGCTGATGTGATCTTTCTTCTGGATATTACGCTACGTAATTTGCTGATTGCGCTGCTACAGCCTGCATCTGTGGTGCCACGACTTAAGATATGGCCAATGACAGACTGCCACTGCAACCTCGATGAGCCAAACCACTAGATTTCCTGAAGCAATGTACAGGAATTCTTAGTTTTGTTACAGTCATTTAGTCTAGGCATATTTTCATCTGTTTTAGCATATGAAATTGTTACAAAGCTGAAACAGCTGATTTGCCTTTCAGATACAACAATTTTACCAGAAATTCATTATCGAGCAATTCAACTGACATTGACTCATCAAAATTAGAAAATATAAGAAGACTAAACTTCAGCAGATGAACAGCTTATTTCATAATTAATCTCTTTGGCATTTCAGTTACCCTACAGTATATATTCCCCCTCATATTCATTGCATATATTATGGTCAAAGTAAAAAATCCAGTGATTATTAATAATAATCTAGTTGTTGGGTTAATGTGATAAATAACACAAAATAATCACATTTACTCATAAATATTTATAATCATCAATGGGGTTTGGTCAGTGCAAATAATTAAGCATACTAAACAGAAATTTCAAACTCTAATGAAATACATACTTTAGCATTTTTCTTAGCAGTGAAATGTAATCAATGAAAAAAAAAAAAAAAAAAAAAAGAAATGTTTTATAACAATGATTACTGTTATTTGTAAGATACATTCATTATTTACTACATCAAATAAATTATATTATGAACACTTTACAGCAACAAAAAATGCAAATAAATTGCATTATAAACACACTGCTATTACATTTTAAAGAAAGTATTAACGACTGTGAAATATGAAGTTACGGAGGGTTTCTGAATTTTTCCACTGTAGCGATTTGGGTTACCATTACTTGTGCAATTACAATATTGAAATCTCTGACTACTTAAATTTCTTATGAGCACATTTTCTTACTTATTTTAATATTTGTAACTTTATTGACTAAAATAAAAGCTTCCTAGCAGACAGTAGAATAATTCTTTGGTTAGAAGTTGGTTTAAAATGCCACGTTTTGAGCTTAAATTATTTTCATTTTGTTTAAAAATTGTAACAGCTATGAATTCTCCTTATCAGCCTTTCCCATGCCAACCCTCTGGTATTTTTATCCAAATAGTTTCTCCTAAATTAGCAGCTGCAGGTTTTAACTTAAAAAGTGCTAACATGTTTTCTTCTTGATTATTTGGTGACAGTTTAGCACAGCGCTAAGTTTCTTGAATATTTTCTGAGACTTCATCAATTCTTTCTCTTTTCCACTTCAGAATTATGTTGCTCCTTTTCTATTACCCAACACTCTTATTTCTGTTTTTCATTACATCTGCAACAGTTATTACCTCCAAGTCTTCATTCAAATCATCCTTTTCAACTTCCATATTCATTGCACCAGTATCTTTATCCTCGACTGAGATTACTTTCTGAGGATGGATATCAGTCTTAGACTCTTAATAATGCCAGGTATTCTTCATCTTCAATTCCTATTAACTGGCAAGTAGGTTCTTAAACATACTTTAGCTTTACAGCTAAATATAGCTTCATACGTGCTGTGATCTCTTTCTAAGCAATGTGCTCCATTTCTCACAAATTGAATAAACTTTATCCCTTCTGACCACTTTGTATGTTTGTTTCCAACCCAGCAAGTAACACCTCTTCAATATCTTGTTTCAGTATTTTTATTAGCAAATTCTTTGCCATTGTCAGTCTTAGCTCTCCATATCGTGAACACATCCAGCAGATGATAGGTAACTTAATTTGCTTTTAATGCCCTTTACTGAACAAATTCCATTAAATGGTCTTGTTAAACCATTATAAACTTAATGTCTCCATTTGCTTCTGACTGTAAGTCAGTAAGATCGACCAACTTGACACCTTGGATTCAATTTAATGCTTTTAACAAAATAAACAAACAGAAAAACTTTGTCTTGGAACAAATTGTTTCTTTTGACAAGATTCACAAAGATTTAAATATATCAATTTTGATCACAATATGCTTATATTTTGTCTTGAGCATTTTTATCATTCTATTGCACCCTCCATGGCCTCCAGAAAAGCATAAAGTATAATTAGGTCTTTTTTATTTTTAGCTGCAGCAATATTTTTTTTTAACACAACCAATTCTTAACAATATCATACCTTGATAGTCAATGATCATCTTCTGGTTATTTGCCAGAAGTCTTCTCTTCATTTTCCTTCTCTCTCTTGCCCCCCCCCCCAAAAGCTAACTGACAATTTTTTCTTTTTTTCGATTTTAGCATATCAAAACCATCATCAAAATGTGCCCTCTGAAATCTAAATCATCATCCACTGTGCTTACAAAGAGAGTAAAATTTGTGAAAATTTGAAAACATTTATGTGTATGCTAGCAACTGACGAAAGTAATACCAAATTGAGACACAGCAGAACACAGAACATTTCTGAATGTTGAATGTAAAGTACATGTGAGTGTTCTGAAAAATGTGAGTGCCTCCATCTAGAGGGGGAAAACAGTAGATTTTATTCAGTTGTGGCCAACAGGCAAAAACAAACCTGTTCATCACAGCTATTGTACATTTGCAATTTTGTTAGGTGTTGATGCAGGAAAATCACACTCATGCATAATGGCAAATCTCAAAACGAACCCACTGAAAATTGTTACACTTCCCTTCATTGATGGAAATTATTAATAACAAACGATTCATGTGATAAACTCTCATAAATTATTAATTTGAACTGGTTTATTATTATTAATAACCGAGTTTTAAAAATACCTGACCATAAAATATATAATATATGGTTAAATGGGAGGTTTTATATCTTGATTTACTACGTTAACTACAAAAAAGTGAATATTTATTTAACCGCTTCATGTGCTTTAACAAGTCTGACAACTCATGATTGAGATTTTGTCCCAAACATAAACATCATGAGACAGGCTCGAGAACAGAAAGCAGAGCCAAACATAAACATCCCGATTCAGGCTTGTGAAAAGAAAGCTGGGCTAGTAAGCATTAACATCGTAATTTCATGGTCGTAACCCAACATTAGTTCCTATCAGTACACCACATGAGTTAGTCACGATTCTTTATTATATAAATTATATATTAAAAATATAATATATTTATAATATCTGCAAAAGGCAGAAGGATTAAAGTTTACTTCTACTAAAGTTTACTTTCTTGAAATATTATTTATTTATGAAATATAATTTTGAAACTGTTATTTATTACAAAATATATTTATAATATCTATGGAGCATTAAAGTTTACTTCCATGCCAGCAGTATCGAGCAAAACTGACTATAATACAGGCATTTATGCTTCGGCTCGTGTTGTGATTGTTCTCAAGCATCAGACTGGCTTGTTTATCACACATTGACTCATAACACTTGAGCCCAAGTTTCATTGAGGTAAATGGCATGAGAAGGGATAAATGTAACATAAATCTTGAAAATATTATCAGCATCGCTTTCAATCATTAAATATGATAATTAAAAAATTAAAGCAATGCAGAAAAATGAGAAAGATAAATTTTTAAGCAGGTGTCCTTTAGATGTATCATAGCACTTTCTACATTACACTGCCCATATTATATATATATATATATATATATATATATATATATATATATATATATCAAGTGATTATTTCAAAATTTTGAATAAAAAACAAATACTTTGCATGTGACTATTAAACAATCAGTGTTTTCCCCATGAAAAAAGCAGAAAAGCAGAAAGTAACGAATTAATGTTACCTCAGGAAATATCTCTGTGGAAATTTTGATTTTTCTTTTGTTCTAAAATGCTCAATACTTCCAATATAAACTTCTTTCCCTGCCAAAAGTAAGTATTTGGCCTAGACAAGTAAAAATATCATGATTTAAATTATATCATTTGAAATGTACTATGAATACAAATAGTGCACATAAATGTGATTAATTACAATAAAAATACACATGTAACAAATCATAAAAGCAGAGCACTTTTTTAAGATCTTTTTATTTTATGCATAAAGTTATATACAACATAACATTTTCAGTAATACCAGTATTCCAGATTAGTAATTCTTAAATTGTTCTGGCCCCAGCCATTTGAGTAAAATTGTTAACTCATGTCCTGCACTGCATAAGAGACAAAATATAACTTGTAGTCTTAGATCAAAACTGAGTACAAAGTCTGAGATCTGGACTACAGTATCCGGAATAATCTAAACTCCAGACCTCAAAGCCACCAACAAAATTCTTTTAGGAATTTTTTTTATGTTTTGTGTTGATTTGATTGTTTTCCCCATAATTAAACATGTGGAGAAACCCGATTCTTAATTTCACTTCGACACTAAATAAAGTACCTTGTTATTGAAGAAACAATCATTTTAGCATAAATTTGTGTAATCAATAATTTGGCTCCGTATCTGCTTGGCATACATCTCAAGCAGAAACATTCTACGTAAAAACATTGTTGATTTTAAAACTTTTATATCTCTGATGCCAACCTGGCAAATTATTATTTATTATATTTCACCTTCATAACCGTATGTTTATCAAGACATGACAGCATGAGTAATGACTCATGCAGCGATGCCTAAACAATATTTTTATATTAGTAACTGAAAAACAAGGAGTATGGAAACCTTTTATGTTGATATTTATGCTTGGCGGTGATTACAGATGCGCTAAATATTGACAAGGAAAAATTTAACAAAAATGTCTTTCCATATGCTAAAAATAGATTTTGTTGATGCTCATAGGCCAAAAGATTACATGTAGTGCTAATTGTTTAACACATAAACTCAGAGCCGGCACCAGAGATTGTATGGCCGCACCTGGAGGCAAAATATATGGAAGACAAGATTGTTGGAATTTAGAGAAGCACCGAGCAACAAAATTAAGGGATAAAAGGATATTTAGAATTTAAAGAAAGCTCTGGGATCCAAAATTTAGGAGTGGCAAAAATTTAGAACTTGGGGGGGGGTGCATGGTAGGAGACTTTAGGACCCATGGAAACTGCATCAGGCGGTAAGATATCTAGTACTGGCCCTTGATAAGCCTTAAGTATCTGCGGGAATTATTTATTCAGGACTCCGATAAGCCTTAAGCATCTGTAAGAAATAGACATAAGTATAATAAATAACGAATAATTCTGGCTTAATTGCCTCAGTGCGCTATAGAGGCAAGACAAAATTTAGCAGAAGAACTTGTTTTTCATCATCAATCTCATAATACATAGCCAATAGTGTATAGCGGACACTATTAAACTAGGCTAAAATTATACTTTTCTAATTCCAAGGAATTTCAATTAATGTAGCAGGTTGTGCTGTTTCTTAACCTTCTAATTTGATCCAGCTTATTATTTTTTTTGCAGGCTGTTGTCATTACAGCAATTTTATAAAAAATTAAAATTTCAACTTTCAATTATGTCGAAAAGAGTTTGATTCTGGAGTTGCAAAAGAATCTAAAAAGTGAAAACCTACTTCGATGTCCAATAAACAAAAAATAAAACTGCTGCAAAAAATGTATAAAGGATAATCCTGTCTCAAAATTATGCAAGGAGTATGGCATTTGAAAGTCAACTGTATATGACATAAGAAAACAGAATAAGGAACTTTTTGAATTTTTTGTGGATTCCAACACCCCACTCGCATAACAGAAAAATTATTCGTTATGCTAAAAGTGAAGATCATGGCAAAGTGATGACTGAATGGGTCAGACGGTGTCACAGCGAGGCATGCCATTGACAGATCAAATGCTAATGGCTCAAACTAAATTATTTGACTAAGAAATGAACTTACAAACTAAATGAACATATTCGACAGGTTGGTTAACCGAATTTAAAAATCATCATGGTATAAGGCAATTAAGAAGTTCAGGTGAAACAATTATGATGAACTATTTGCAGATGAATTCATTGAACTCATTAATAGTTAAAAGCTATCTCCAGAACAAATTTGCAACACTGATGAAACTGGTCTTTTCGAGCAATATGCACCGCAAAATACCTTGGACACCTTTACAGAAAAGACTCCAAATCGTGTCGAAGATTCCAAAGCGAGATTAAAAATTTTTGCATGCGCAGATGCTGCAGGAATGCACAAGTGTAAACTTTTCGTAATTGGAAAAAATACAGGACATCATGAATTTAAAGGAGTAAAGTGTTTCCCGTCATATATCGTGCAAATAAAAGAACATGGATGACACAAGTGTTAATGAATGGTTGGTTTGAAAATCATTTCATACCCAAGGCTTGGAAAAATTCGGTTGGTTTACAGAGGCCTGACGTAAAAATTGTTCTGATTGTAGACAACTCTTTGGCTCATACGTCACTTAAAATTTTAGCAAAAGACAAAGTAACCGTATTATTCTTTCCTCCACATTGTACGTCCATCATTCAGCCTATGGATATTATCAGAATAGAGTGCATGCTGAAAATGCAAATATAAATTAGAATTTTTAAAATCCTTGTTACACTTCTTGAATAGTGGCAAGACTATTCAAGAATTTCTGAAATATTTTAGCGTAAAATCTGCTTTCTGGAGCATCACACGATCTTGGGAGGATGTCTCTTCAGATACTTTAAAAACTGCTTGGCATAATTTATGGCCAACATTTCATGTTAAGGATGATGAAGATGATAGCCGCAAATGTGAAGGCTTTCAGATATCTCAAACCAAAGTTTAAATTTTCCAAGTAATGGATTTTTTAATGAAATGTGAAGAAGTGGTAATAAACAAAGATGATATAACAGAAGTTTTTCATTGCAATAACAATGCTCCAATCATCAATCAATTAACGGACAGTGAAATTTGTATTATGGTTCTAAATCCAGAAAATATCACTACCAATAGTGAAGAAAGTGACACAGAAGTTATTGAAAATGAAAAAATTTTGATTGACTAGTTAATCAGTGGTGGTGTGGTGTATTTAATTATGGCAAAGCCCACTAGGGCTATCTGCCTAAGGGGAGGGATGCCTTTGTGAAGAACTTTCTAAGGGAAACTGGCTCGTATACACGTTACACATGGGGAAAACCCCGAAAACACCCATGCAGCCAGCCCGTTCGCGGGATTTGAACTTCAGACTGAACTACCAGTGTTCAGCGACTTTACCGCTTGGCCGCTGGTGGGCGACAATTTAGTCGGAATTCTTGACATAGCAACTACAGTACTTGAACAGCGAAACTTTGTAACTGAACAAGAAATTATGTCCGTCTATAGAACTGAAGAGAAAGTATAAGCACAAATAACGAAGCAACTGAAACAATTTACAATGAAAGAAATGTTTAATAAAGTAAACAAATAAATACAGTACAAAATCCAAAATCTGGATGTCCATTATCCGGAACGATCTAAAATTCGGACATCAATAACCACCAAAACCGTTTTACTCGTACGCTTTACACATTCATATTTTATTTTCCCCTCTGCGCATAATAAAACATCTGGAGAGTCCCAATTCTTAATTTCACTTCAACACCACATAAAATACCTTGTTATTGAAGAAATAATCATTTTATTATAAATTTGTATGACCAGTAATTTGGTTCCGTTTCTGCCTATCTGCTTGGCACACATCTCAAACGGAAACATTCCACATAGATCCATCATTGATCTGATGTCAACTTAGCATATCATTATTTATTATACTTTCCTTTCATCACCGCATGTTTATCAAAACATGACAACTTGAGTAATGACTCATGTAGCGATGATTAAACAATTTTTTTATGTTAGTAATTGAATAATAAAGGAGTATGGTAACCTTTCATGTTGACATTACGCTTGGAAATGATTACAGATTTAAGTTAAATGTGCTAAAATTGTTGACGAGGGAAAATTTACCAACAATTTCTTTCCATACGCTAAACATAGATTTTGTTAATGATACTCATAGATCCAAAGATTACATTTAGGGCTATTTGAATTAAGAATAACCGATTTGTTATTCATATAAACCCAGAACCAGCGCCCATATGGTTGCATGGAGTTGCAGAATTTAGGACCCACAGAGACTGCATCAGGCAGTAAGATATCTAGTGCTGGCCCTCAATAAGGCTTAAGTAAATGTGGAAATTTATTTATTCAGAACTTAAACTTATAAGCCTTACGCATGTGCAAGAAATGGGCAAAAGTATAATAAATAACTAAACTAATACAATTCAGGCTTAATTGTCTCAGTGCGCATTTAGAAACAACATAAAATTTAACGGAACAACTTGTCGTTAATCGCCAAGCCCATGATGCATAGCCAAATATGTATAGTGAAGGATAGCTAAATTTGATGATGATAGCTGCTAATTTTAAAGGTTATCGGATATCGAAAAACAAAGGTGAAATTTTCCAATTAATGGATTTTGTAAAGAAATGTGAATATGCAATAATAAATGAAGATAATATAAAAGAAGGTTTTCATTGTGATGACAATGCTTCTCAATCATCAATCAATTAATGAATGGCGAAATCTGTAGCATGGTTCTAGATGCAGAAAATACCACTACTGGTAGTGAAGAAAGTGACAGAGAAGTTACTGAAAACGAGAAAATTTCGATTGACAAGTTAGTCGGAATTCTTGAAACAGCAGTTACAGGACTTCAACAATGTAATTAAACAAGAGATTATGTCTGTCTACAGAATTAAAGAGAAAGTATAAGCACGAAAAACGAAGCAACTTAAACAACTTACATTGAAAGAAATTTTTAACAAGGTAAACAAATAAATATTAAGTTTTTTTTTGTTTTTTGTAAATTTTGATACCCTTTAGATCATAAATACTTTATTATTTCAAAAATCACAATTTCATAGATTTAATTTTATAATTTCTACATGCCATCTTACTAGATTTAAACTGATGATCTAATATCCAGAAAAACCTCAAATCTGGAATTCCGACGAGTCCGGATCTCAGACTTCGTACTGTATTCAGTTTATGGTTATTTTTGCATACTAAAAACATTGATTTTTTTTTATTTAATATACTTAATAAATAAATGAGTACTTAATAGTACTCAAAGATGAATCAAACCTTAAAAAATAACACAGAACTTATAAAATAATCAAAGCACTATACTCAATATTGACATATTGTAATATTCTATTGATCTATATTATAATGGGTGTGTTCCGGAATACTGCTGCATTATAAATATACAATGCTGAAGGCAATGCTTTTGATGAACAATACAGTGAAGATTTATGGTTTTTCAGACAATGTTTTTCCCCTTTGGCACACTGGATAATTATAAAATTTAATTCTCTGTTTTCATAAATTGCAAAATCAAAGCTAAGAAGCACCAGTGCCTTAATTCATGGCTATATGCACCAATGGTATAGGTAGGAGTATGGCGAGTTATTTTAAAGACAGGCACTATTCCGCAGAGTTGATTTTTGTGTGAAAAGATTGTCAAAAGTGATACATTTGCACCACATTATGAAATCGAAAAGGGATATGTGTTAAAACTACAACAAAAAATAAATAAACAAAATGCATTTTTTATATACTGTCTGCACAATAAGAAGTAATTTAGCAGATTTTTTAAAAACTGAATTTAATTTCGATGATGAACCACACCCTGGGCAGATTTCTCGCAAAAAGGACATTGTACATGCTTTGGTGGAAAATAACCCAAAATTAACAACTGGGGAGCTTGCAGATAAACTTGACCATTAATCTGCATTTCATTATATAATAGAAGCCGGAATTTACTTGCAGGCTTCCCATTACATGCATACACAGCATCAAGAAAATGTTTCAGCATCTCCAGCAACCGTTAAATAACAAAGTGCAATGTGCAATCTTTCCCGGCCAATGCTTTAAGGGTGGTCACAATGTTATGAAAGGATATTTACGCCAAAACACTAAAGACAATTTGATAAATCCATTCTAATTTTGATTAGTTATGTTAAGAGATGAAATCTGCGGTACTTAGGACTAAAAATTAGTAAGAGAATCAAAAAGAAAATGAGTATAGCATCACCTAATGGGCAAAAGGTAATTAAATAGGAAACTAAGACATTAGAATTAGAGAGACAAGAAATTATTTTTAATCAAATAAACGTTTTGGATAGAATATATACTATTTCAACTGAATATTTCAGCAGTCAAATTTATAATCACCACCATGATGACAAGCAACCCATTCTCAATTTCCATTAACATTCTTCAAAGCTTTAATTTACATTTGAATATACTATTTTGTGCCCACTTAGTAATAATATTTTAATTTTATAACTGTTACAGTGTTTTAGTTTTGTATCAGTCTCTAACAAAATTTGACTTATGTATCTGATTCTAAAAATTGGCATCACATCAGAGAAAACGGAGTGGTGAAGACAGTTTTCATACATCCCACAATTTATGTGATTAACCATTTCATTAATCTTTCATTCAATTTTTTAAAGCTTTTATACAGACTTCTTTTTAATGTATTTAAGTTGTTCAGCCGACTATTCATTCAGCAAGGAACAGAAAAACAAATTGACAGGGTATGCAATTTCCTGCTCTACATTAAACGGCAAATTTTGTTTGTTTCATAGGTAAACTAAATTTCTTTGAGTTTTATTTAATGTAGTGAACATGTGGGGTATACATGTTCCAGCTCGCTGGGAAAGGTTAAAAAAAAAGTAACAAATCATAAAGCATAAAAAAATTTACTTTTTTAATGTATCAATATATTACATACCATGTAAGTTCCATATCTGAACATTCTTTAAGCTGTTATGTACAAAATATAAACTTCCAAGTGCCTATAAATACATTAAAATATTGTCAAAACAAGTAAGCATACAAAAATGACACTCTAATATGCAACTTAGCATAATCTTAGGCTTGAAAATTAATAGCACATCAAAGCAAGATACATAAGCACAGAGTATAATAAATACAAGCATGTTTTTTGCTCATAACATGTAATTGAACACTCCTTCAGAAATAGTCTACTCTCCTGTGTAATATTCGGAGCCACTTAGAACTGAACTTAAAGACTACTACCACCAATTATGATAACACATGTTAAATGTTCTACAACAGCAAATTTAGGTAATCATATGGACTTTTGGAAGTAACCAATCATTAAACATTAGGCATCTGCTGTTACGATTTTATTAAAAGTTTTTTCATTTGCACTGCAACTTTATACTTAGTGCATAAATGCCTTTTTTTAATAGTGACTATCTATACTTTAATAGAAAAAGAGCCAATGTCTAGAATGAGACTTAAATCAGTCACATCATAACCATGAGCTTTGTTATAAAGAAAAGGTTTTCTACCATTATAACATTAAATCAGATTCCACTTTTAAGAGATCACCATGATAAGCACTTTAGGAAAAAAGAATACTATAAAAATATTTAAAGCAATATGTGCATAAAAATAAAAAGTAGCAATTTGCCTTTTCACTAATTAAATACTTTATTTAGTTAGTGAAAAGGCAAATTGCTACTTCTTATTTTTATGCACATAAGGAAAGAAGGAAACTTGCAGTACAATACTTCTTTAGCCCCTTGAGGACAAGTGTGTAGGAAATGAAGAGCAACCACAGGACCGAACCCCATGCTGAATACTTTTTTGCTTCATATAAATACCTATTTTGGGGTACATACTCCACTGTTGTTATTAATTTTGAATTTATTTAGCATACAATTTTACGACACTCTAAAATTATGAGACATATCTAAAAAATTCTTTTATGTGTGTTTTCAGTGCCACTTTGCTCTTCCCAGCTGATTTGTTTATATTTCACAAAATGAGCATGTTTACGTCCGTGGAAGAATACACACATGCTTTTGAAAACAGCCCTTGTAAAGCTTCTTCTGACATTAAAAATAGAAAATATGATAGCGAAAAAGAGCCTAAAGAAGGAAGAGATTTTCTATAAGTTCAAAATTTTAACTCTAGTACTTCTGGTAGTGTTATTAATTAAATGTGCCTAACCAGAACATATTATTGAAATCAACAAACAGATTCAATTTAGGGAAAGCCTTATTAAGGGGGTGTTTGTAAGCTGTGTAGTTATTTGTAATTTTTTATTAATAATCTTTTTCTCTCATTTAAGAGTGTAAAAATAAATTTAAAAGCTGCAATTTTCTTTTCAATAAAATTCTTGGATGCATATTTTGAAAAGCATTGGACTTGGATGTTCCCCATGCTTGGTTTATCCTTTACAGAGCAGGTCAAAGATTCACTTCAAGAAAAGCAATTCTACTAAAGTTTAATGTTCAAAATATTTCTCATAAAATGTAAGAGCAGTCTTTAGAAAAAATTTAAATGAATACTTAAGTTTGAAATCTCCTAACAAAAAAGAATGACACAGGCATAAATACTGTACGAAAACTAAAATTAAATTTTAATTCTAAATTTTATAAAATTTAGAACTGAAATTATTGTAAAATTCCAAAGACCTTCAAAACAATTATTTTTTAAATTTTGCACAGGCATAAATACTGTAAGAAAATTAAAATTAAATTTCCGTTCTCAATTTCATAACATTTACAACTGAAATTATTGTAAAATTCAGAAGACCTTCAAAACAATCATTTTTTAAATTTTGCACTCAAATGCTATATTTGACAAAACTAAATTATGAAACATCATACAATTAAAATAACATACTATGTTTCCTCTAATATTTCCCCCTTTTTCTTTTACTAATTGTAACAGTCACCCCCCCCCCACAAAAAAGAGGAAAATAATGTGAATAATTTAATTTCCAAAGGATGCAGCTACAGCTAAGAACATAAGAAATGAAAAAGAGTAGTCATAACTAAACAACATGTAATTATAATACTATTTCTTTAAAAGAAACATACATTCCAAGAAGAATACATAGCAGCATTACAGTACCTAATAAGATATCTTCATTTTAACTTCTCTATAACTTGAGTCTCATACATTCTTATTGTTTTCTCTACTACTCCTTAGGCCTCAAATCATCCATAAATAATTAGAGAAGATGAATGTGCAGCTGACTCAAACTAGACTAACTGACTGTTCATGTTTGCTAAACTGTGGCTATTTGGTTCTTGCATTGGTCTGGAACGAAGTGCAATACAGTGTTGCTACCTTTTCAAAACTTCTGACCAGCATATTTTTAAATGGAATATTTAATTTAAAAATTAACCTATTTTTTCCCAAATTTATGGTGAGTAGAAAGTAAATATTTCTATTATTACATTTATTATTTATAATTACTTTATTATATTTTTTGTTATTATTTTATTAAATTTATTATTTATTAAAAATATTGAACTAATTAATTAATTTATTTTAAAGTTAATAAACTGCTCTGTCTGCTTCTGCTTTACTATAAAATTCAATAGTAAAGAAACTATAATTGTCTAAGTTAAACAAAAATTTTAAACAGCAACAAGGCAAAAATTGTGAATTTTATCTCTTTAACTGTTTATTTTCTTTAATTTATGCATTTACCATATATACAATAATATATATGTATATTCAGAACTTGTTGAATGACTGAATAATTAAAACAGAAATTAAAAACTTATAAACTGAAACTCACATTCACTTTACACAGGGTTGCCACACAAACAGGAGAATGAAATTCCCCGACTTTTCCAGGTTTTCCAGGTATGTTTCAAGAAAATTCCAGTCTATCCGCGTAATGTACGTTGGCTGTGCTAAGAGGTAAATTAATTATGGTATTACTTGTATTGTGTAGCAAATTCACTTAATTATTCAATAAATCCCAGAGGACATTTATTCTTAATTATTCTTGGTATACTTTGATAATTTTGTTTAGTTTTCCACTTAAGAAACATAATAAAATTTAAGATATATATATTGGATAACAAATGTATGTTTTATTTAATTATTACTCATGATCATCACCAGTTCAACACAAGGCTAATCCGGTCCTTATAAATCACAACGCAATGCTAAATAGTTAGGTTAGATTTTAGGTAAATTTAATTTGCGTGAGGTATGTTCTTAAAAGGCACCTTAACACTTGAAAACACAAATACAATTATAATAGTTGTTGTTTTCTCCACTGAAGATTGAGATTAGAATCTTCCCAATCTGGAATAAAATAAGGGTTTTTTTGCAGACATTCTGCAGCTAAACGAAAGAAAGAAATCTATTTTAATAAATTGAGGTATTTTATATTTATTTCGCAGCATACATAAGGAAAAAATATGTGCATTAAATTTCATGATGGTATGTCATCATACTGCTATAATTAATTTCAGAATTACGCCAGAGAAAATTTCCTGAAATTTGGAAATATTATTTACTAATAATAAATAAATTTAGAGGGAAGAAGCAACATTAAATTATATGAATAACATAAAAACAATTACTTAAAAATTGAATTAGAATAATCAATGATATTTTAGCGACTATAGTTATATTACATGGCTAGCCTAGATGACTGATTACTATTTTTTTATTTTACTACAAAATGGCAAGGTATTTATTAAAAAGAAAAAAAAAGGTTTAAAAAGATTTTGCGGTAAAATTCTAGTATACGGTAAGGCTTTGGCACGATTTTGAAAATTGTCGCCAAGACCAAAATGACCCGTTTACTGCACACCAAGATGTCGCCAAATCCCATTATTATTCTAACCAAAGAACGTCTATGTAAAGAAGAACAGGTGTCATACAAGTAAAATGCTAGTACGCCGCTAGAATGCGGAGGGAAAATTTGCCAAGGGATTTGGCGACGGAACCTGGCGGCCAGAATTTCCCTCTCCGCGATGTGTACAGGAAATTGAAAAACACGTGTTAAGAAGAAACGCTCTTTGACAAAAAGAAAACTACGAAAATCCGTTTTTAAATTATTGCGAAAAATCCAAGAAGAAACGTTTTATCAAAGGACGTTTCTTCTTGGATTTTTCACAATAATTTTAAATACAGATTTTCGCAGTTTTTTTTTTCCCCCTGAAAATAACTAATCCATGAATTAATTTACTTGCGCCAAAAAATATTTTCTTTTCCTTTAGAGATTAACCACTTGCGCTAAGACTAAACTTCACGGTTGCGGTGCCGTGCGCTACAATATAACAAGCCGTAAAGTGTCTCAATTACGCCGCTCCGCATCTGCGAGTGCAATCCAGAGCTGTAACTCGAGAAATAAACACACGCGACGTGTGCACCACGTTATTTTCATTTTTACGATAAATGCTTAGCGACGTGGTGTTCACGTCGCTCGCGGTTTGAGACAAAAGCATCTTGACGTGCGTGGCACGTCTTTTTAGCGCAAGTTGTTAAAGAAATTTTAAACAATATTCATTTTACGAACTCTTGATAACGTGACCTTCGAACTTCGACACCGGTTTCGAGCTTTGGCGACAGATATATCAGACATGCACAGCTGTTTTCCCTCTATGATGGAACGGAGCCACAGCCATGTCTGTTGCAGAGAGGTTTTCCTTCTTTACAATACATATTCTTTGATTCTAACCTCCATGGTACCGTATACTAGGATTAAACCCCTTTTGTTTTATACGAGAACAGGTACTTTATTTAGTTCATGCGCTGCACATGCGATTCTCGAGAATATTGGAAACCAAAAGTTGCAGGAAAGTTGCTTTGCCTTTCTAAAAGATAATCAAATTGGAGCTGCGAAAATTGGCTCTATGCCAGCTACCCGAATGACACTCACTAGATACATAATTCGCCAAAAAAGTTACCTCTTCCGACGTTGGCGCAAAAATCGCTTTTTTTGGCGGGATCGTTGTATGACCTTCCCTGACTTTTCCAGATTTTGACAAAAATATTTAAATTCCCTGAATATTTTGGTCAATTTTCGAATTCCCTGAATTTTCCCGGTTCTCCCGGTTTTCCAGGTAGCGTGGCAACCTTGTTTACAATAAATATTTTCAGGTTACAAATTAAAAATTTCACTTTTTGTCACTCGAAACTTTTAAATCAGTTTAGATAAAGGTCAAGTTATATTCATTATCTGTTCCAACAAAATTCTCAAAAATATTTTTGCAAATTTACTTTATTTAATCATAATTTCTATAAAAACCGGACAAACTGACAATTAATTCAGATCACAAATCTAAAAACCAGCTTGTCTGGTGAAAACTGGCTTGGTGGGAACAATGGATTAAATATTTAAGGAAAAGGTATCCAAGGGTTTGTATAAATGAAAACAATCACCATGTGGAAGAATCCATTTTAAAATTTAGGGAAGCTTGTTCTCTGAATGCAGGAAGGAAAGGAAATCATGCAAATATTTTTTAAATCTTCAAAATCAGGTGCTAAAAAGCTAAGAGAGGGGGCAATACATGAAGAAATATTGTATATTGTAAGGGTGAAATGACATGTTATGAGTACAGATATTTTTTCTCTAATATTTAAATGAAAACACTGAAATTTAAATGTTCATTAAAAATTAAAAGTAATTCTTTTCTGACGGACATCTTATTTCCAAATAAAATGGCTACAGTAAATTCAGATCTCATAATAGTGTGAAATTAATATTATAAAATCTAAACTTTTTTAAAATCAGATAAATTTAAAAATAAAGTACAATTTCCTAACTCATTTGAAATCATAGGATTTGGATATAAATGCAAGTCCTCTAATACTCTCATTAAATTTCACTCACTTAAAAAGGTTAAATCACAATAAAACAAAACATTTTTAAATAAATAATTCTTATTCATATATTAAATTATTACATTAACCTCTTGATATACAAATAAAATAAGCGTCTGAACTTCTTGACATACAAATAAAAAAATCATCTAAAGAATACCATTTAATTTGGACACTCATGTGCAAGCTTAGAAACAAAATTTTATTTTCAAATTTACATTCAAATTAATTTAAATAAATTTCAAACAATAATAATATGCGGCATTCGCCGAAGACAGTTCTTGACATCTCGGAGATGCCAATGTCTACAATGGTACATCAAATCAATGATGTCTCCTGGACTTCATTGTTTGTCAAGGGGTTAAAGGCTACTTTTCCATTCCAATAAATGCAATTATAGCCATTAGTTAACTAAAGACAGCTAAATAATCTTTCACATAACATGAAGATCTTATTTACATAACTTTGCAACTACAGTCAACTCCAAATTACACAGAGACAGAGTAACTTGATCCTATCCCTTTAAAAAAAAAAAACTGTTTATTTGGGAATGATGGAAAAATTAATGTCGCAAATGACCAACATAAAACCAAACTGTCTATGGAAAATTCAAGAGAAGAAAAATGCTTGGGATAACAAGAGTGATAGCTTATGACATCATAGTTTTTGGGAATGGTTTTTAATGCAAAATATATAAATTAATTGTAAGTACTGTGGAACATATAAACACTATTAGTTAAAATTGCTCATTTATAGAAATAAATCAGGCGCACAGCCAAAATTTGGTACATAACGACTCCAACTGAAAAACAAGTGTTAATATATTATTCTTTTTGTTTTGAAGTGTGAGCCATTACTAATTTAATTTAATGATGATTTAATTATACACAGTAAAAAAAAAAAAAAAAAACCTGAAGATTGGTTAAGTGACAATACAGATAAACTGCTTAGTATTTTTTTGTTACTTGTATTATAATATGGGTAATTCAAGTTTCCTCTGTTTTTATCTCAGATTAAATGATTTTTGGTTAACCATAAGCATGTTCCCCAGTATTACCCCAATACACCAAGAGTTTAGTAATTCATAGTCCCCTTGAAATATGTTTGCCAGCTATCTGATCAAATGCTACTTTTTTCTGAATAAAACTTGGAATAAAGTACACAGCTGAATACAAGAAACTAACAGGATTAAATTAATGCAGAGTAAGAACCAAAGATTCGTTATGAAAATGCTTATATAATGACAACAAAGAGTTTAATAGAAAACATTTTTAAGGCTTACAAAAATAACTGATTATGTTTCTTATTTTTCTGGACATCTGATATCTTCATCAAGAAATAGCCTTAATTGACCAAAAGGAGACAGCTCTTCACTCGTCATGAGAGCTCTAAAAAATACAAATTATATAAATTATATACACTTTAACACTTTACTGAACGGAATAAATAAAAAAATTTCTACAACTAATGTAAAAACACTATAACATTTCATTACTTATCAATATGCAATTACAGATGCTTTAGCAAGAAAATTAGAGAGAACAAAGTATTAACTGTGGATAATCTCTCAAAACTGACATCAAAGCACTGAAGTAATTTAATTTTTACTTTAATATATTATAAACACTAAAACAAAGTTGTTACAAAAATATTTGAGATCAAAGTCTTCCATTTCTGCTTAAAACAAAAGCAATACATTTATGTTTTGCTTTCTCTACTTCAAGTTACTGCTTGGCATACCCATGCAGACTGGCTGAAAATGATCTTACGCTTTTTTAGATAAATGTTATAGATATTATAAACTTTTTAACTGACAATTATCTGGTAAGTGTGTGGTCATGTGGATGTCTTTGACAACATACATTATTTTGCTGAAAATCATATGAACCTGCTCTGCTTAACGATCAAATAATTCTAAGACACAAGAACAGACACAAGAATCCAGCCAGTTAGTTTTCCCACTTTCCATTGACAAAATATATTAAGAGAATGTTTGTGTCTGCCTGTTACATAATTATTACATAACAAGTTCTATGAAATACATGATGCTAGAGTGACAACCAATAAAAATGCCCAATGTCCATTCCTCAAATGAGTAATATAACATATATAAATAAAGATTAATTTTTGTAATCAAAGCAAGGTCTCTTCACCAGATTTCTCAGATGAGGTAAGTTTTCAACTCATTTTATATTACATAAATATAGTTAAAAAACGCAACTTTGATCACATCCTTATAGTCATTAAACATACTGAATGCTGATGTTAAGAATATTCTTTACATAGCAGCAGCCAGAATGATGCCACATGCTTGGAACACTCTATATCTTTTAAAAGCACACAATTCATTCAACTCAGAAATTTTATATGCTGA
Source organism: Stegodyphus dumicola (assembly GCF_044657685.1). Taxonomy (NCBI): domain Eukaryota; kingdom Metazoa; phylum Arthropoda; class Arachnida; order Araneae; family Eresidae; genus Stegodyphus; species Stegodyphus dumicola. The sequence goes on from NC_140770.1 coordinate 3,383,257, forward strand.
AGATAAGCCCTCTATAATTTTCTACCTGCACCTTTCAGCTACATGTGTGACTCATGAAAGCTGTATTAAATGATGAAGAGCCTTTATGGCCGTAAAGAAAGATCATGATATTCAAGGAACCATAAGGAATACACAAAGGAATTCCATAAAATTAAGTTTTTTGAAAATATGTTAATGATGAAAAATGTTCAAGCACCATTTCATTGCTTTATGTAATTAAAAACATTGCTATAAAAAAGGAATTACATGATGGCTTAACTCATTAAAAAAATGCTTTAAACTGAGGCATTAAAATTTTTGCCCTTATGTTACATTTTATATATTTATTTATTTATTGTAATTTATTTTTCCACCAATTATGCCGATTCTAGAACATATTTCATGATGTTAGCTATATTCTGCTGGTTTCTAAGCTGTAGGAAAAAAAAGGTAATGAGTGCTAACCCCCCCCCAAAACAAAAGGAAACAATGAAATTCAATCCATTTAAATTATTTTAGTTTTTCTGTTCTCCAACTTTTAGCAAGAAAACATTTGTATTCTCAGTTTTCTTCTAAATATTTCACTTCTAAAACATCCAGAATATGCAAAATTTCTCATCTAATACTTATTCGGAAAAATGGTTCAAAGTTAACCAAGACCGTTTTTTAAATATAACAATGAAAAGTCCAAAAAGCACCAAAACTATAAATCCTCATGCATCTAGGCATCATTGCCTTCATTGAGGCAATTCTGTACTTCTTCAGAAAGAACTGCATTGCTGCTGAGACTAAACGTTAAGGCTGCAATTTTTTACCTAACTTGCATATTATCCCTCGTATATGGCTTTTTTTCGGGGGGGGGGGCAAGTACACTAAAATGAAGCAGACAATAAGTTGAATGACAAAAGGAGACAAAGGTACTAAACACAGATACCAAAAACCAGGATTATAATGACCATATGGCAAAACTTTCAAATTGGCCCTTGTGACAGCAAGCACTTTCATGAAAAAGAATGACAATTTTATACACCAGGTCTGGGCGTTCTATGACCCACAGGTCATCGAGCAACCCACTTCAGTTTCAGAAATAAGGTTAATATATAAAGGCAAATATGAAACAAACACTTGAAGAATATATAAAAACATTAATTGAAACTAAATAACAATAACACTTTTGTTTGATTACAAATTTCCAGTCAAGAACACACATTTTTATTTTTAAATTTAAATTGTAGTATAATTTCAAGAAGAAATTGATAAGTTTGACAGTGCTGTTCTATAATTCCTTGACATCTGAGAACATTAATACTGTTAGCTCAATTCTCCTCATCCACTCTGAGATGTTCAGTAGTCCAAGAATGACTTCAGTAGCGAAAAAATAGGCATTTTGTTCAACTTATAAATGCAAGCAAATATTTTCACACACAAAATTTATTTTAAGTAAGAACAGGCAGAGCTTAAACACCAAAAAATTCAGATGCTTTTGTTATTAAAATGTTATTAATGAAATTCACTTATGCTTGTTTTTATAAGTAAAATTGTAATTTAAATTTTTACGTTTAAAGTTTAAAGCATATTAGAATTATTTTCTCAAACAAACTTATTATTCACCGAAACTGATGGTTTTAAAATGAAAACACCACTGGCCCAAAACATCTTCTTAATACACACATTGTGATTGATTTTGACCCACAGCCAAAAAAAGGTTGCCAACACCTGCTACACATCATTCCAGGTCAGTTCCACTAAACAGCATTTTGTATAGCACCTTTAATCTTTTGATGATAAATTTTATGTTTTGAAAACAAGCTTTATCATTTTTGCATATCTACTGCTTCTAAATTTTGTAAATATCTGCAATTAAGATGTTTTTTCATATTAAATCCATAGTTGTCTTTGAATCTTTTTAAAATTGCATGGGCCTTTACCAGCATAATAGGTCACAGGATCACTTACTTTGCTCAGTTCTGTCCCGATTTTCATGGAGATCAACCCCCAAGGGTAAGGCCTGAAGACACCCCTCTTTCCCAATCGCTAAGCCACTCAACAGGACTTCAGCTCACCATATATTTATAATGTCATTAAGCCACACAAACATCATGCCTCCCAGAGGATTCAAACCCAAACCCAATGAAATATACAGAAGCCAGGACTACTAAATATTATACCGATCAGGGCAGCATAAACCATATCACGATGTGACACTGATGACTTTTATATTTAACAGTTTAAAAATCTGAGCAGAACTTTGTTTCATTCATCATAGAAATCAAACTACAGGATGAACAATGCTAATCAGGGGCAGCTTACTACTGCAACATAAAACACATATATAAGGCTTAGAATGTATATACTTAGTCAGCATCTGCTCAAGGAGCCTGTAATCACTTTACAGAAAATTATTAAAATTTTCAAATTAGCCAAACTTTCAAAACTGCGCTGACATGGTATGTCATAATCATCTCAGAAATTAAATATCTTGGTAAATTTCTTTTCCTACTTGAGTCACACTATTAATGCCATATTCTTTATAATGAGTGTAAATCTTTACTAACATAATCTTAGGGAGCAGGGGGCATGTAAAGACATATATTTCACAATTTTTATAAAATTTGTTTAGAGTTACATTTTAAATAAAAAATAAAAGCTTAAAACAGCTGCCTTTTACTTAAAATAAGCCAACAATTTTTGTTGCACACCAGTTTTATGAAACTGAATATAATTACATACTAAAAGTGTTTAAAAACAACAGATATACTCTTGATTATAAGGAAAAACTCAACCATAAAAATGGGGTAGGGGAACAGCTCCTACAATCACTTCTACAAAAATAAAGTCGTTACTGATCAAATAATAGCAAATTTATTGGAATTTCTCCCTAGTACCAAATCACTCCACATATGTACTCCATCTTTAAAAGATTTGATTATAAACTTTTCATTACCCCAGTCCCATCAGTCTGAAAATCGTTAAAATCATATAAATCAGACATTGCCACAGTAGATACTTTAGACATATATATATTATACCAAATTGTAGCAAAGATACTAGCACAGAAACTCAATATATGACTCAACATCCAGAAAATTATCAACAATGATTACTCAACATAAAAAAGCTATTTCCAGGTTCTCTGCCAGCCACTTCATTAAAGAAAATAGCAAATTTTTGGTTAAATTCTTCACCAAGCATCCATATTCAACAATTAAATGCGACAAGGTCAAAATCATACCCAAACCCCCTGCATAAAAACAGGCTAAAAATCAGAGAAATGCAGGAAATCACTATAAAACCATGCTGCACAAGACACCTTCTCTTCCATACATCTGGACATCAATTCTAAATACAGAAATCCTGCAGAAACCCATAAAACAGATGAACGTGATTAAATCATCCTTTCCAGCTCCAGCTGACAAAGCAGACAGGCCATCTGTGAGAGCTCCTTTATTTTTTTAACCATGTCTCCAGCATGTGAACCTGCATTATATAAACTATTTTTAACTTTATAAAATTTATTTTTGAAGATTAAAAATGAAAAAAAGGGGGAGGATATCTGTATCATTTAATATGGTTCTGTTACAAGAAGTTTATGACTAACAGTTGCAAAACTAAATTCAGCATAAGCAGAAACAATATATGTATTTAAAACTATTTTGAGGAATTTCAAATTCTATGCATTTATGTAACTCTTATGCTGTAAAGAAAACTTCATAGAAATCCTGCACAGTACTTCTCTCCTAGACTCCTACAGGTCACTGCCTCGCCATCCATTCCAGACGTGACAATACCTATTATTAATCGATAAATTCACCTTTTTTATTCTTATTCACTTCTGCATTGTTCAATTCATTCTGTTTCCTAAGACAATTCCCATTCTGATGGTTATTTTGCTACCAAACTATGTATGTATGTTTAACACAATACAAAAATATCTCAGAGTTCAAATTACTTTATCTGCATTCTTTACACAACTTTTAATCTACATTAAAATTTATTTCTACAGTGTTGCTTATTACATATAAACTTTCCTTCAACTTCTGATTTTTGTTATATATTTTAGTTGACATGATAAAGAAAATTTAATAATTAGCACTTATAATACTTTAACACTCATTTAAAAATATCTTCGGATTTTACTGGTTAAGTGCATAGAAGCATTTAATTCTTAATTTTTAAAAATTAAAAATTTTTTTTAGTTAAAAATTTTTTACCTTTAGTTAAAATGCAATCTTGCAGATAGTAAACTCTATTTACTTTTTAATTATTATTTAACTCTGAATTAAAATTTTCATAAAATCTGAAATTCCCATACAGGAAATTCAGATATATTACTTTCGTATTTATAATATGTTATTGGCCCTGCTTAGAACATTGCCATCAACAATGTGCAAAATTTGCTGAGTTTTTGAAAATCAAAGTTACAGCAGAATATACCCAATATTTGTCCATCAAATTGCTTTTACCAATAAAGGTAAAAATGTGATATTTTACACATAAACACTTAAAAATTTTGGTAGCAAATTACTTTCATGTGCTACTGCAACCATATTATTACATAAAACTCTTTTGAATTTAAGAGTAATTACATATTATTATTACTATCTTTTAATTACATATTATGCTCATTTATTTTAAAATGGAAAAAAAATGCTAATTAGACTGCCAGCAAAATGTGTGCTGTTTCTTATGACACAGTTCCAAGGTAGTTTGAGAACTACAAGTCTGTAAATTTCAGCTCTGAACTATGCAACATTACATGAGAAAGATCATAAGGTTAGTCAAAATATCTCTTTTGGTTAGTAATACCAAAAGGGCTCTGCATCCAAAAAAAATAATGCTTTGTGCATGGAGAGACTACAAAGAAATTATATACTACAAATTGCTGCCACCAAATCAGACAAATTCAGAAAAATACTGTTTCCAAATGGCAGTTTTAATATATATATAAAAAAAAAAAAAAAAAAAAAAAAATCAATGCAAAGAGCCCAAAAGTGACCAACCTTTCTATCACAACTATGATTTGAGATGTTTTGTGTCACCCACCCCCATATTCAAGACCTTGCCCTCTTGGATTTGCATCACTTCAGGTTACTTAAAGAATCTCTGAATGGCCTGCAGTTCATTTTTTTCTTTGAGATTATTTAACAACATGTCAATAACTTCTTTAAGAATGATCCTAATGACTTTTTAAAATGTAAATTTTCCAGGTGCTTGAAAGATGTCACAGGGGGAAAAAAAAAAAAAAAAATTATATTGGCAAAAACTCAGAATAAAATGATGCTAAAAAGTTCAATGTAGGTTTCCTACATTTCTGCTCAGTTTCATTTGTATTTATCATCAGAAAATTTCAGATGACCCAACAGATTAAGTGATAAGCACTTTATGCAAATTGTTATAAGTATTATTCAACATAATGTTTTTCAAAAATGAAATTTTATTCACAAAATCTTACAGAACTCCTGTACTAGAAAACACTGGAAGACTTCAGTATTGGCAAACAGCCAACTCGTAGCACTGTTTGAATAATTTAAAAATGAAAAATATTTCTAGTTTGACTTTTTTTGTATGAATATTAATTATATCATGATTCTAAAATAATAAAACTTCATAATTAATGAAATCCTCTCAGCATTTGAAAGCTTATCAATTAATTAGATAATTCATTCAGCATACAATATGGATCAACATTGAAAATTAAAGTAGGTTACCCTCTAGTAAACCACAAAAGAATACCACTGAATGACATTTCCGAAGGAAAAAAAATCACCTCAAATTATTCTAATATGTTTATTAATAAAGCACCTCAAGGCAAATTGACAATGATGCCAAAAATCCCAAATTTTGAAATTAAATATGTTAGACAGTTTTTTTTCATATGGAAGTTAAGCTTGTGTTTTATTTTTTATAACGGGAATATAAATTTCTTGAACTGCATAAAATCATTTGCAAAATTCAACTTTTTGAACAAAAAAAAAACAAAAAAAACCCCGCTAAAGCATGAATATTCATGTCATTTAAAACTTTTTTTGTAACTGGAAGTAGATATCCATGATTAACAGTTGTGAAAATAAAGGCTGTGTAATCACTTTTCTGGACATGGTTTATATGTGCGTATGTGTTTGTGAACATGTGACTATTAAGTGTTCATTTATCAAGCACCATTTGTCAATTTTTTTAATTTTAAAAACCTATTATATTAGTAATGAAACAATCTAATTCTATACCTGCAAAATTAAATATATACAATAAATTAAGAACACATTTACCTTAAGAATTCTTCAACATGCCCCATAGATTCTTCAGTATTTTTACCTCCAACTTCTTGGCAATGCAAGGTTATAAATTTTGGTTGAACGCTTAACCACCTGAAAAATTTCACTTTGAATCAGCATGTATAACATTAACTTTCTATGCATGCAACAGAAGGAAATAGTATTAGCCTCGAATTCTTTTTTATTCAAAAGGGGAATATATAACACTGTCTGAACAAAAAATTAATAAATATTAATAAATACTATTAAATTTGCCCCTGGGATCGACTAAGTCTCCTATACAATTAAATGAAAGATGACTTTGAAAGGGGTCTGGGTCATAATACCGATAGCCGAAATCCCGACAAGCCAGAATCCCGACAGTCTGTCCAAAACCCAGACAGGGCCGAAATCCCGACAACCCAAAGTCCCGACATGGTCAAAATCCTGACAGGGTCGAAATCCCGACTGTCCAAAATTCCGACAAGTTAATATCTAAATACAAACACTCAATTTAGCTTAATAAAATACAATTTTTAACTAACTATTACATATTACTAATTAAAAGTTTAAATCAAAAAGTCATAAAAATTATGTCATTACTTAAATAATTTTTAACAAATTGAAATGACCGTTAAAATTTGAAATAAAGATTTATAAAATTCTTTTTATTTTTTTTATTAAGAAAAAGAAAACATCATTTACACATGCAAAAGACATATTTACAGTGACACATTGTGAGCGATAGCATGAAGATGTTCCACCACAGGTCAATTATCACGATCGTCCGCAACAGTCATAATTCTCCTTTCTCTGTCATCATCTACCGTCCTACGTTTTGGTTGTTGTTCTCCGCGAAGAATGCATTCAACTTGGTATTCCACATGCTCCTGTTCTTTTTGAAATCCTTCTATGATGTTATAAACGCCAACATGGCCCGTCCAATTAAGGTCTCCCATCTTCTGTGCCAATCCTCGACAGCATTTTGAGTGCGTGGAGCATTTATAGCTGCCTTTTCTAGATCACTAATGATTCTAGATGGCCTCAGTTCAATATTATTTTCTTCAGCGAAATCAATTAAATCTTGGAAAAATCTTTTGTAATTTTCTTCAGATTTGCTAGTCATCAAAGCATATACTAGTTGCAGCTGTGGAAGTATGTTAAGGGGTCATTAGGCCTTATTGGGATTTCGCCCGTGTCGGTATTTTGACCCTGTCGGGATATTGGACAATCGGGATTTCGACCCTGTCGGGATTTTGGCTTGTCGGGATTTCGGCTGTTGGGATTATGTCCGGATACCCTTTGAAAGTTGAATGCTACAGAAATATTTTAATTCACCTTCAAAATTTTCTCATAGAATTCAAAATTTAATCTTGCAAATGAAGTACTTTTTTGGTATTATATCCCCCTCCTTTGTTTTAAAACAGCTGATGATTTCATTTTGATTAGAGCTATTTTAACCTCACTCAAACATGTATAATCGCAAATGTATCATAATTCTGTGTGCATTACATTGATAATATAATAATTTCATTCACAGACAGAATATAAATATTTAATACATCTCACTCCTAATGTTTCTCGTTTCTCTAGTGGATTTTTTTTTTATAATTGTTATTCCGATTTAAAAGCGCAATTTTTTGTCTTCTAAAATATAAGCTATTATTTGAGGCATTATGCGTTTGACATATAAAATTAAATCCTTAGCTGGGTAAACATAAATATCTTCATTACTTTTCTTATTCTAAATTACTCATTTCTACATCAGGCACTTAATATTCAGCCTTAATGCAGTTCATTCATTTTTACACATCTAATTTATAAATGCTTGATGAATTTTGTTAAAAATATCATTCCATCATTTCTAGGCATAATATAAAATTAAGAACGAAAAACAAAATTATTTTTATATGTGCTTTCAACCAATTTTTGAAAGTTTTCTGTACTTAAAACTCATTACCACGAAAGGGAAAAGGAGATGCAGCAAAATTTGACAGATTGCAAGGACAGATTTAATATTCTAGCATTGTTTCATATATCCTCACGAGAACTTTTGGGAACATCCAGAATTTGCCAACAATAAAATAATAATACTACTGTTTATGTGAGTATCGTTTGCTTCATTTTATTGTTGCAAACAGCGTAAATTCCTTTTGCTTTTCTTCCTTTAGTTTTGAACTTTATGTGTGGCAACAAGATAATTGATTGATAGAATTGTGTTTGTGACAGCCTTCAAAACTAAAGGAAGAAAAGCAAAAGGAATTTACGCTGTTTGCAACAATAAAATGAAGCAAACGATACTCACATAAACATCCTGGCCCTCGTTGAAATCCCAGGGGATTTCAACACAGTTGGAGCATTTTGAAACTTCTTAGTCTGTAATAAAGATAAACATAAGAAAAAATAATACAAAATATTATATGCGAAGCAGTTCATCGTTTTTTAGTCTGAATAGGAAGAGGACACAATTTCACGACTGGTCGTTTTATGACACCATGACCAGTTTTAATACTAGCAACTCTGACTCTTTGATCTGAGCCCGAATGAACAGCAATTATTCTCCCTAACCTCCATTTAAGAGGTGGAAGGTTGTCTTCTTTGATGAGGACTAAGTCATTGACTTCTAAATTGTTTTGACTTTTTTGCGATTTAGGTCTTTGTTGAAGCTGAGACAGGTATTCTCGACTCCATCTTTTCCAGAAGTGCTGAAAAATAAACTGTCTCACATGCCATCTGTCAATGTGATTGAAGGAACTATAATTTAGGTCTGGTTCAGGTATGGCAGTTAAAGACGTTCCTATTAGGAAATGACCAGGTGTTAACGCAGTTAAATCATTTGGATCAGCCGATGTTGGACACAATGGCCTAGAGTTGAGACAAGCCTCAACCTGCGCTATCAAGGTCTGAAATTCCGGATAGGTCAGCACAGTATCACCAACAGTCCTTTTTAGATGTAATTTCATTGACTTTACTGCCGATTCCCATAGTCCACCAAAATGGGGAGATGATGGCGGGTTGAATATCCATTTTATTTCCTCTAAAGACAAAAATTTGTGAATTTCTTGATTTTGCTTACATTGCAAAAAACATTTTCTGATTTCTTTGTCTGCACCTTTAAAGTTAGTACCGCAGTCACTATAAATCTCAAATGGTTTCCCTCTTCTTGCAATAAATCGTTTCAATGCACTTAAAAATGCCTTTGTTGACAAATCTTCTACCACTTCAAGATGTACTGCCTTGATTACAAAACACACAAATAAGCATACGTAATATTTAAATGATTTTTGTCCACGTCCTGCACGATGTTTAATCATGAACGGTCCAGAAAAATCTATTCCAGTTCGATGAAATGGTCGTGATTGTGTTACTCTAGATTCCGGTAGATCAGCCATTATTTGACTTGCAGTTTTAGCTCTAAGTTTGCAACACGTGATACAAGATTTTACTACTTTTCGGATAGCAGATCTAGCAGCTATGATCCAAACTTGCTGTCTAATTAAAGATAGAAGAAGTTCTGGTGCTGCATGCAGATATTTGACATGAAAGTGTCTAATTATGATTTCTGTCAGATTGTGTTTTGAAGGTAATAAGATTGGATGTTTTTCATTTTCTGATAGTTGCGCATTTTTCAGTCTTCCTCCTACACGTAACACTTTGTTGTCATCTAAAATTGGACACAAGCTAAGGAGGTTGCTGTTTGTAGGTAAGTCCTTTCCCAACTCCAAACATTGAATTTCTTTAAAAAAGTGAAATCGCTGTATTATTCGGACAATACAGAAAGTTGCAGCTCGAATTTCATTACTAGATAAAAAAGACGTATTTCTTTCTAGATATGCTACTTTAGAATTCGATATGAATCTTAATATCCAAGCAAATATGCGTTGTAACTTTTGAAATGAAGATATATTTGATATAATAGCAAGTTCCTGTACAGGTTCAGAAACTACAAATGAGACTGTTTTACGTGCATCTGGTAATGCCTCTTCATCTATAAGAATATTTTTAGATAAGGCAATCTCACTGCACTTTAACCAAGAAGGACCATTCCACCACAATTGATGAGATAATAGTTCTGCAGGAAATAATCCACGTGAAGCACAATCAGCTGGATTTTCCTTTCCATCAACATGACTCCAGTTCTCAGGTGGTAAGATGGATTGTATTTCAGAAACTCTATTGGATACGAAGACTTGCCATTTTTTATGATCTGACCTTAGCCATGACAAAACGATTTGTGAATCACTCCAAGCTTGCACTAAATCAAAATTTATAACTAATGCAGCTTTTACAGACTGAATTAAGCGTGCCAATAACACTGCTGCACATAATTCCAGTCTTGGAATCGTAATAGATTTTAATGGTGCTACACGAGTTTTAGCTGTTACGAGTTTAACATTAATGTCAGAGTTATTGCAAGTTTTGGTATAAATAACTGCTGCATAACCTCTTTCAGACGCATCACAAAATCCGTGAAGTTCACATCGAAAATAATCAGGTAGCAGAATTTTCCTAGGTATATTTATAGAATTCAAAAGTTTAACTTCTCTACATAGATTTCTCCAATTTCGATCAATCTCTTCTGTTACAGGATCATCCCATGATAACTGTAATTTCCACAATTGCTGAAGGATCATTTTAGCGAGAATTACAAACGGAGCTATCCACCCCAATGGATCGAATAGTTTTGCTACGAATGACAAAATAATTCTTTTAGTCGGAACACTTTGATACTCTATTACACCGACATTACATTTGAATTCATCATTGTCCGGATGCCATTCCAATCCCAGAACTTTCAATGGTTTGTCTTCTATTACACGATGAATATTGTCACTATCTGTGTTTGTTAAGCCAGAGGTTTTTAACAATGACGGTTCACTTGTCGACCATTTGTGAAGCTCAAAGCCACCACTTTTTAGCAGATGTTGCAATTCGTCTATCAATGCAATACCTTCCGAACTATCTTTTACACCAGTTAACATATCATCAACATAAAAATCTCTTAAAACTATATTCTTTGCCTTTGGAAAGTTCAATCCTTCATCAATTGCTAACCGACTCAACACCTTGGTTGCAAGATATGGAGCAGCTGCAGTTCCATATGTAACTGTTTTAAAACGACAAACTTGTATTTGCTTATATGGGCTATCTCTCCATAATATTCTCTGAAAATCTCTATCTTTTTCATGAACCTTTATCTGTCTGTACATCATTTTAATATCAGCGGTTATTGCAATGTTATGAAGTCTAAATCTTAGTAAAATACAAATTAAGTCATCTTGTATTTTTGGGCCTATCATTAGTGTATCATTTAAAGAAACACCTGTGGTTGTTTTAGCGCTCGCATCGAAAACAACTCTCAATTTTGTTGTTAAGCTAGAGTCCTTCAACACAAAGTGATGTGGGATATAATAGTGTTTATTCTCTAATTCATAATCTGTGTCTGGCACTAATTCTACGTGTTCTAGTGAAAAGTACTCTTTCATAAACTAAATATACTCGTTGTAAATTTCTTTCATAGATAACAGCCTCTTCTCCAAGTATTGAAATCTTCTGTACGCCACTTCACGGGAGTCACCTAGAATATCTCTATTATGTTTGAATGGTAATGCAACTGAATAACGACCTGATGTGTCTCTAAAATGCGAGTTTTTAAAATGTTCTTCACAAAGTTTTTCTTCATTTGTTAAAGGTTGTACATTTGGAAACTTTTCTAACTCCCAGAAAGAATTTACTAACTCATCTGTGTTTGTATTCAAATGATTTACATATACTGGCTCAAAATTTGTAGTACCCGAAATTATCCATCCCAACCTCGAATTTTGAGCAAATGGTAGATCAGGACCACGTTTGACAATTTCTCCCGTCATTAAATGCAGAAATACATTTACTCCAAATAAAATGTCAACTGGTTGTGACTTGTAAAATAATGGATCAGCTAATTGTAAATCACTGAAGTTATCGAAGATGATTGATGGCAAAGATACATAGGGAATGTTATCTGTCACCTTGTCCAGTACAAATGCTGATGTTGATACACGAATATCACTTTTAAAATGAGAAGTGAATACTAAATCGACTTCCCCATTACTTATAGTATTAAATTCTCCTAAACATGATACAGAAATGGAATTATCTTTCACTCGTAATCCTAATTTCTTCACACAATCCCTTGAAATAAATGATCTCTGAGATCCAGTGTCACATAAACATCTACACTTCACAAATTGTTGCTTAGAATTTTGAACTTTTATTAAAGCAGTACACAATAAAATGTGACTGGTTTGATTACCTTTTGCATTCGAATCATAATGAGAGGCACAAACTGTGGCTGAAACGTCCTTAGGACTCGTTAATTCATCTCTTTTAATGATAGATTGCGTAGGCGGAGATATACTGTTTAACTGAGTTTTATTCTTTGAATTATTTACAATGTGCAAAATACTGTGATGCTTCTTAAAGCAATGTTGACATGTATTTAAACTCTTGCATTTTTTGAGCAAGTGCATATTAGATAAACAATTAAAACAGTAACGATTAGATTTTACAAAATCTATCCTTTGTTGAACCGATAAATTTAGAAATTTCGAACATTTGGCTAAACTATGATCTTCTTTACAATAACCACAACCCAAAGTAGCAACCAGAACATTATTCTTATTTTGAAACACAGATTTAGGTACCTTATTACTTGTTGATTTGCTATTTTGAAGTGTTCTTGCATAGTTTTTTAGGAATTCAATTAAAGTCGTAAGTTTTGGAATTTCATTAGATTTTAACTGACGTTCCCACCATAATTTTGTAGCAGGGTCTAATTTTTGCAAAGTTAAATAAGTCATTAAAGTGTCACCAAAATTATCAATGGTTTGATTCAATACTTCTAAAGAACGAATTATTTCATTAATATTGTCAACTATATTTAAAATAGCAAATGCTGATTCATTTTGAATAGTTGGTAAACTTAAAAAACGTTTAATATATGCAAAAATTTGTTCTCTCTTATTTGAATATCTTTCGTCTAACAGATTCCATGCTATTTCAAAATTACAATCCGAAATTTGAATGGTTTGAATAATGCGATATGCTTCACCTTTCAACGAAGCCTTCAAATACTGCAATTTTTGAGCATTAGATAAATTTGTATTATTTCTTACACAAGCACTGAAAAGATCTTTAAAAGCTATCCATTCTGTAATATTACCACCAAAAGTCGGTAATGTTAACTTGGGTAATTTAATATTGTCAAGAACCTGTTCTGAAATTACACTATTAGCATTATTTTTATTATTTTGATTTTTTAATATTTTTTCACCTTTAAATTTCCACAAATAAATTTTATCTGTGTACTCCTGAACATTATCTATTTCGTTTTCTAATTCTTTAGTATCTGTAATTAAACTTTCGATTTCAGAATCAAGCTTCCTTAACTCAGTTTCTTTTTGTTTCAATAATTCGACACATTCCTCTAGTTCTATTAAATTAATTTCATCTGCAGTTAAAATAGTTTCAATTTTCTTTACATAATTAGTAACACTCCTGCGTAAGACCGCTCTTTTTGTTTTAAAAGTTATAAGTTCACTCATAATCGATCAATTCAAAAACAGAAATTGTTCTTAAATCACTTAACACTATTATTAAAATGAAATCGAATTCTATGTTGTATTACAACATTGTTCTTAAAATTTAACAACAAATTAAACAAATTTTTGTTCAAAATCCACTTACCTCACAAAGTGGATAATTTTCACAAACCATCTGCATATTTGCGTTGTTAGAATACACTTAGAACAGTCACTATCTTCACTAGCTCTCCGGCTAGACTTTTGACCAACAATATGTATTCTATTAAATTAATGTGTTTCACAAACTATAATCAATCAACAAATGGACTGTATTCCTACACTTTTATTAAATTACACTTGTCAGCGATGCGAAATAATTGATACAAAATAAGCGAGCCAACTACAATTCAAGCTTTTTTAATGAATTGGATAATACATCACTTTTTTTATATGCCATGATGAAATATCATTCATGTAGTACATGCCATTTCCATGTCCATATGATTAACAGGGGAAATAACAGACTCAAACTTTTAAAAAGATTGTCTGGCATCACTTGGGGTTCCTTGACTGATACCCTTTTGACCACTTATAAAACTTATGTCAGGCCTGCTTTGGAGTATGGGGAGTGAACTTGCAAGCCACTGCCTCCAGAACCTGTCAAGAAGATATTAATTTGATGCAAAATAAGGCACTCAGGATTATTACTGGTGCAGCTGGTTCCATTCCACTTGCTGCCACGGAGATTCAGACTGACACTGAGTCTTTAAAATTTAGAAGAGAAAAGCAGGTTTTAAAACTCCATGATAAGTATGAAAGATCGAATTTGAAACATTGGAATAAGTACTCCCCCCCCCAACTGAAAACATACAAATCATTTATCACTTGTGTTGAGGAACTCTGTACCCTATATAACATCATGCCTACTTTACTCCACCCTTTCCAGTTTGGCCTCTCTCTTCCTACTATTAGAGCTCCTACTTATAATCTTGCCATCAGTAGTATAATGATCAAATGATCCATACATCTTAATGATGAAAAACATTCAGTATCTCAGTAACGTAACTTAACTGCTGCTTACTTAACTGCTTAGAACAGTAATTTTCCGATCACAATATTCAAATTAAAAAACAAAACTGGTTGCCAGGTTCAAACATAAAAAAAAAATTACAAAACAAACTATTAAATAATAATAAACAGGAAATGCTAAACTTAACAGAAGTCACAACATCCTCCTTAAAAACGAGTCTTAAAAGCAATGCAAATTGAAGCAGTGAAAATGTATACAATATAATACACATAAACTTAACGAATGACATGAAATTGAACTAAGAACTATAAATGTGTGAATATAACAATACAGAACAATAAACACACAAATAACATTATAATTATCAACGTCTAAAGAAAAAGTCAATAGCAGTTCTTAAGTCCATCCGTTCACCAGGCACTACTCGACGACCGCTTTGAATTAATTACCTTTACATCTTCCGGAATTTCGTTATCAACCATTTCACCAGGAGGTTTTATGACTTTTAATTATGACAACTTTACTGAGACTAAATTTTATTGGGCTGTCAGAAGTCACATGGCAGATATTGCTTGCTACAGACTGACACAAAGGGGGGGGGGAGGAGTCCCTATTCTAGAGCAAAACCATGTTTCCCACAAAATTTTCAGCTTGCACTTTTATTATACTCATATTTAAAATGAAAAAATTTTATAACTGTAAGTAAGGATTTAGCTGCATCTACCAAGAACACAACACCAAAACAGATTCTTAGTATTTAAGAACAATATAATCCTCCTCCTCCCCCCTTTTATTTTTGATTTGATAGTTATATTAAGATCAACCAAAACCTCTACTTAAAAAAAAAAAAAAAAAAAAAAAAAAAAAAAAAAAAAAAAAAAAGCTTCACATATACAGATTATTAAGGACTTATAAATCATTTTTGAATGAAATTATTGAAAAAATTATTATTTAACATACTTGGAAAAAAAAATATTTCCTGCAAGATGTCATGCTTTTCAAACAGTTTTCTTAACAATTGAAGCGGAAACACAAGTATTGTTAGACACAAGGACAGTTTGCTGCAATTTATTCAAATATATCCATCTCTTAAAAATTAGAATACAAAGGTGGTTTCCATTACAATTAATACAGTCTTGCTGTGTTATATGAAAAGATACTTTATGATAATCCACACCCACACTGAAATCGCAAATTTGCTGTTGACTTTGAAGAGCATTTGTGAATTCATTGTCCACTTACAGCAAGGGTGTTTGTGCATTTTAACATTTATAACATAACAGTTTGCTTATTATTTTACATTCTTTTTTTTCCACTGAAGAATGCTCTCCTCATGTACACAGTGATCTGTTTTCCCCTTAAACAGAAATTAAACACAAACTTGGCATTGTACATAATTTCAGCACTTGTGTATCAACCCTGATCACAGCTGCCTAAGAACTGTTGCAACTTCAACGTACACTCCAAAGAAATACATCAATGTAATAAAAATAAAAGAGAGCAAAATCCACAGTTTATTATGAATCATCACAATAAAAACAAATGTACTCAATGGAAAATATACTAATCAGAAAAGTAAACACTGACAAAACTACAAATCCTTGTGTACTCAAACACACATGTGCTACTCACATACCCAAGTTGCCATATAAATATATAAATATTTTCAGACAACATCGTCAGATGCCATAAATATTTTTTTATAGTATATATATTGCCTCATTAATTCTCTTTAGCGGATTTTTGGTAGTGTTAAGTTAGAATACAGTGCCACCTATTGGATAAGTAGAGAAACTCTCACTTGGCCATCTGGATTCGGCTAAGCAACATGCCAGAGCATGTATTAGATCTGAATAGTTAATTACTGTAAATAAATTAGTTAGTTCATTTGCTATACAGTCCACTTATTAGTTTAGAATCATAGTACATGGTCAGCACAGCCGGAGAAATGAACAAAATGCTGGCATTAGATAGAAACAAAACTTCGTTAAAAGCGAAACTAACTAGGTTAGAAAATGTAGTGAAGGAATATGATGATAGTTCGAATAAAAATGAAATTCAAATAAAATATAAATTGCTACAAAGCATTCAAATGGATATTAGAAACTTGAGGATTAGATATTTCGAAAGCGTTGATGAAAAAGATGTCACAGACATCGATGAAGATATCGCCGAAATGGAAGAAAGAACGGAAGTTCTAGAGGTAAGAATTATGGAAATTCTATCATCTATAGCACATTCTGAAAATGAAAATGATTGTAGTAAATTTGATCCTAAAGTACAAATACGTTTGCCAGAATTACCAATTCCTAAGTTTTCTGGTAAATATACCGAATGGAATAATTTTAAGCTTCAATTCGAAAACATCATATCGAATAACACGCAATTAACAGAAGTTCAGAAACTCTACTATTTAAAGGCTGTATTAACTGATGAAGCAAAAAATCTTGAAACTGTTGATGATACTTTTAGTTCTCTATTTAAAGCTCTTCAAGATAGGTATGAAAATAAAAGAATATTAATTGAGACGCATATAAAGTCAATAATGGATTTACGTACTTTAACATTTGAATCATCTAAAGGAATAAGATATGTAATAGATAATGTTACTAAAAACGTTAGGGCTTTTAATGTTTTAAAATATGAGAAAAATAATTTATCGGATATTCTGTTATTAAATATCGTACTTCAGAAACTAGATTTTGAAACGCGTAAACAATTTGAACTCAGCATTAATGCTACGGAAGTTCCTACGTTTGATGAATTAATTTCGTTTTTAGAGAAAAGATGTCAGCTATTGGATAACATTAACCGTAATGCTAATAAAATGAAATATCCGTTAGAAAAAAATTCGAAATCAAAGGCTCTGATGGTTAAAACCGATAGTGTTTCGATTTGTGTTATATGCAAAAATAATAATCATCCACTGCATAAAAGTGATTCATTTTTGAAATTAAATCCAAATCAAAGATATGAAATAGTTAAAACCCATAAATTGTGTCTAAACTGTCTCAGTAACGAGCATTTAATCCCAAAATGCAATTCTAAGTTCAGATGTTCGGAATGCCATAAAAAACACCATTCATTAATACATTGCCTGCTCAGAAATGGCGCCATTCAACATAAGTTAGATAAAACAAAAACGGAAACAGCGAGTGACGAAATTATAAACAAGAACGCAGATGTCTCTAATAAAAATCAATCAAGTTGTCTTTTGACACGCAGAAAAAACGTGTTATTGGCGACTACAATAATATATATTTGCAATTCCGAAGGAAAAAGAATCCCAGTTCACGCAATACTTGATAACGGCAGCATGAGTTGTTTCCTGTGTGAAGGAGTTGCTAATTTGTTAAATATAAAGAAAGAAAGAATTTTTGCATCTGTATCCGGAATTAATGAGAACGTTATAAATATTAATTATCAACTAGATGTACAGATTTCGAATAAGGATTTAACATATGTAAGATCAGTTAATTGCTTGGTTATTTCTAAAATAACCAATGTAACTCCATCAAGGTGTTTAGATGTGCAGTCATTAAATATTCCCATTGATATTGAATTGGCGGATCCGCAATTTGGAACACCTAACAAAATAGATATGTTATTAGGGGCTGAATTGTTCTTTGAGATTTTAAAACAAGGAAAATTTCAATTAGAAAATCAACTGTTGATATTCCAAGAAACAGTTTTTGGATATATCGCGTCTGGTGCATGCAAGAGTGACTCAGAAGTAAATTATTGTGGTTTAGTTCTAAATAGTGAAGAAATTTTGCAAAGATTTTGGGAAGTTAAATCCATTGAAAATATCGAGGATGCTTTGAGTGAAGAAGAAAAATACTGTGAAGAACATTTCAAGCGTACTCACTATAGACAAAATGATGGAAGATACGTAGTTCAGTTACCCATAAGGGAAGGTATAGAATTAGGAGAATCGAAAATGCTGGCTGAGAAAAGATTGCATCAAGTGTGGAATCGACTAGAAAGTGATTCGAATATGAAAACATTATATAAGAATTTTATTAAAGAATATAAGGATCTAAATCACATGGAAGAAGTTCAAGAAATTGAAACATCGACTTGCAGTTATCTTAGTCATCATGGAGTTTATCGGCCAGAGAAAGCCTCTACCAAGCTTCGCGTTGTGTTTAATGCATCCGCTGCTACTAGCAATGGAAAGTCACTGAACTCAATATTAATGAAAGGGCGAATACCTCAAGAAGATTTATTTTCTATTATTATTAGATTTCGAAAGTACAACTATGCATTAGGAGCTGATGTTCAGAAGATGTACAGACAAATACTTATTGAACCATCTCAACGAAACCTGCAGTTGACCTTGTGGAAGGAATCAGTTGGTAGTCCTGTGCAGACTTACCGTCTAAGGACTGTAACATACGGAACAGCAAGTGCACCATTCCTTGCAACAAGGGTCCTGAAGCAGTTAGCAATGGATGAAGCGACAGACTTTCCTCATGCCTCAAGAGCCATACTGAAGGACTGTTACGTGGACGACATTATTACTGGAGCTAATACGATGCAAGAAGCCAAGGAGTTGCAGACACAGTTAACCTGTCTTCTAGAACGTGGTGGAATGCAGTTACACAAATGGTGTTCAAACAATCCAGAACTATTGAAGAATAAAGAAAGTGCTACTCAGGATTACTCCTTTCAAGTTACGGATAAGCCTCAGATTACAAAAGCCTTAGGAATGTCATGTAATACGTCTACAGACTGTTTTTCTTACGATCTAAAGATACCTGACTTTGAAGAAACAGGCACGAAAAGAGATGTCTTATCAATGATAGGTCGCCTGTTTGATTCGTTAGGTTTAATTGGACCTGTTACGACAAAAGCTAAAATATTTCTACAAAAACTTTGGCTTCTAAAATTAAATTGGAATACACCTCTTCCTAAAAATTACTCTGAAGAATGGAAGGCATTTCTGCATAGTCTAAAAATAGTCAACGATTATCGCATCCCCAGGTTTGTTCTAACCAATGGATTACAACAAATAGCAATTATAGGATTCTGTGATGCTAGTCAGAAAGCCTATGGTGCTGCAATTTATGTGAAATGTATGTCATCTTCAAATGAATGTACATCAAGACTTCTGTGCAGCAAGTCTCATGTGTCACCTCTGAAGTCAATTACCATTCCTCGTTTGGAACTTTGTGGTGCAGATCTGTTGGTAAAACTAATGAAAAGAATACTAGAGGCCATTCAGCTGCCTATAGTGAAGGTGTATTACTTCACTGATTCGTCAATAGTGTTAGCATGGATTAAGAAGGAACCTTATCAACTAAAGACATTTGTTGCTAATAGAGTATCTGTTATTCGAAGCATGACTTCGGTTCAAGAGTGGTACCATGTTAGCACTCACAATAATCCAGCTGATTTGATATCATGTGGAGCTGAACCTAAAGATCTTCTTCATAATGATTTATGGTGGTGTGGACCAACTTTCTTGACTAAGGAGAGGTTTTTGACTAATCCTTGTGAATTAATTTCATCTGATATGGATGATGTGGAATACGTCAAAGAACTCAAACTTAAGGATAATGACTTAGTTAATCTAAATGTGAACTCTAATACCCTTGTTTTAGATCATATTCTTAACATTAGTAATAACTATATTCGTATTATTCGTGTATTAAGTTTTGTTTGTAGATTTATAGCCAATTGTAAGGGAAAACATTTAATAGGTTCTCTAACTGTTAAAGAATTGGATGACGCTGAGAAAATCATTATCAGGTATGTACAGTTACAGCATTTTAGCAAAGATATTCTGTCTTTAAAAAATAAGAATTGTGTTTCTTCCAAAAGTAAGTTAAAATTTTTATGTCCATTTCTAGATAATGATTCTCTTCTGAGAGTAGGAGGCAGACTTGCCAATAGTAATCTTAGTTACAACCAAAAGTTTCCTTATGTAATGCCAAAAGATCATGTATTTACTAGATTAATTTTTCAGTATTACCATGTTAAATATTTACATCTTGGTGCTCAAGCACTATTGCATCAGGTTCGTAGTAAATTTTGGGTTATTAATGGTCGAGATGTAGCTCAAAAGGTTGTACATGAATGTGTAACATGTTTTAAGATTAAACCAATTGTATGTGAACAACTTATGGGAAATTTACCTAGTGAGAGAGTTAATCCAGGGTTTGTATTTAATACGTGTGGACTTGACTTTTCTGGTCCATTCCTCATCAAGTATAAAAATCAGAGAAAGGGTAATTATGCAAAGGTGTATGTTGCTATATTCATTTGTTTAGCTTCTAAAGCAATACATTTAGAGGTAGTAACTGATTTAACCACAGATTCATTACTTGCTACTATTAAAAGATTTATTGCTAGACGTGGAAAATGTAATACCATAATGTCAGATAACGGTACTAATATGGTTGGTGCAAAATCAGAACTGAAAAAATTGCATAGTTTAGTCTTTAAATCTAATTCTGATATAGCAGATTTCTTAACATCTGAAGGTATAAATTGGAAACTAATTCCACCTAGAGCACCAAATTTCGGTGGTTTATGGGAAGCAGGTATTAAGTCATTTAAATACCATCTTCAGCGTACAATCAGCAGTTATAAATTAACTTTAGAAGAATTTTGAACTGTTGTCACACAGATTGAAGGTATTCTCAATTCTCGTCCAATTTTACCCTTATTAACAGATGCAAATGACTTTGAAGCCTTAACGCCGGGTCATTTCTTAATTGGACGTTCCATTACTTCATATCCTGAACCAGATTTGTCTCATCTTACAGATAATAGACTTTCTAAATGGCAAATTATTACCAAGTTCATTCAAGTTATTTGGAAACGTTGGCAAACTGATTATTTAAATCATCTACAACAACGCACCAAATGGTTTATTAATAAAGAAAATTTAAAGGCAGGTATGTTATTTGTGTTAAAGGAAGATAATCTTCCTCCATTTAAATGGTCTTTAGCTAGAATTCTAGAAGTTTTACCTGGTAAAGATAATAAGGCCAGAGTTGTTAAAGTGAAAACATCAAATGGTGTGTATATTCGATGTATTAGTAAAATTTGTTTATTACCTATCCAGGATAATAATGCTTAGCTTACATTATTATGTTCTTATTGAAAATTGTGCTTTACATTAAAATGGAACTGTTTAAAGAATAAGTTCGATTGTAGAATAGTGAATGTTTATGTTTTTAAAATGTTGCATTATTTTATATTCATGATGAAATTATCTATCATCTTTCATATTGTAGTGTAGAATTAGTTTTTCTTGATTGTTAAATTGTATGTATGTTAGTAATTTGTATGTTGAAATTTGTAATTTCAACGGGCGGCGGTATGTTAAGTTAGAATACAGTTAGAATACAATTAATACAGTCTTGCTGTGTTATATGAAAAGATACTTTATGATAATCCACACCCACACTGAAATCGCAAATTTGCTGTTGACTTTGAAGAGCATTTGTGAATTCATTGTCCACTTACAGCAAGGGTGTTTGTGCATTTTAACATTTATAACATAACAGTTTGCTTATTATTTTACATTCTTTTTTTCCCACTGAAGAATGCTCTCCTCATGTACACAGTGATCTGTTTTCCCCTTAAACAGAAATTAAACACAAACTTGGCATTGTACATAATTTCAGCACTTGTGTATCAACCCTGATCACAGCTGCCTAAGAACTGTTGCAACTTCAACGTACACTCCAAAGAAATACATCAATGTAATAAAAATAAAAGAGAGCAAAATCCACAGTTTATTATGAATCATCACAATAAAAACAAATGTACTCAATGGAAAATATACTAATCAGAAAAGTAAACACTGACAAAACTACAAATCCTTGTGTACTCAAACACACATGTGCTACTCACATACCCGAGTTGCCATATAAATATATAAATATTTTCAGACAACATCGTCAGATGCCATAAATATTTTTTTATAGTATATATATTGCCTCATTAATTCTCTTTAGTGGATTTTTGGTAGTGTTAAGTTAGAATACAGTGCCACCTATTGGATAAGTAGAGAAACTCTCACTTGGCCATCTGGATTCGGCTAAGCAACATGCCAGAGCATGTATTAGATCTGAATAGTTAATTACTGTAAATAAATTAGTTAGTTCATTTGCTATACAGTCCACTTATTAGTTTAGAATCATAGTACAGATAGAAAGTGCAGATAATCAGAAAGTACCTATGAAAGTTTCACAAAACGTGCTGCAATACAGAAACCTCAATCAGGAAAAATTTATGCATTAGCATATTTTAGCAGAAAAAAATATGGTCAAATAATGTACATTTTGGACTTGGGCCATTCAATAGGGAAGACCTGACCATTTAATGTTTCCAAATCAAGAAATCAATATTATTATACAATTTTCTGACTGAAATAATGGAATTCTAAAACTTCAGAAAGAAGACAAAAAAATTTATAGCCCTTACCAGTAAAAATTCCCTGAGCCAAATTTTCAACAGTTCTTGTGGCTGTAAAAAATATAAACATATTATAAAATCCTTTTTTTTTTTTACTTGATACATTAAGAAATTCATAAATAATTATAATCTCTAAAGTTTCTAAAATAGTTAAAAAGAACAAAAGCAAAAAAAAAAAAAAAAAAAAAAAAAAAAGATACAAACTATTAATCTTTTAATAGTTTAACTTATCATAAGCCCACTGTAAAATTGTCTTCTTTTAATTTTTAATACACTAAGCTGATATGGACGTTATTACCGATATAATAAAGAATATTTAAATTTAATAAATAATAAATGAAATACAATACAGAAAAAAATTAAACAATACAAGCTGAAACTAGCTCTGTATTACTAAAAATAAAATTCATGTTCCAACAGATGGTTGGCTGATCAACCATGGAACATGGCAGATTTAGCATCCATGATTTTAAGTACACAAAACATATCACCCCCAAAAAATCATAAAACACAAACCAAAAGTAAACTGCCAAAACATAAAACATAAATAATTATGCACAGATATAGTTTTAAAGAATTCCTTTCAAGCAAAAAAAAAAAAAAAAAAGTGGAACAAAATTTTGCAAAATGAACTGTAGCACAATGAAATGAATGTACATCAAAGACATTAATTTATTGCAAAAATTAGCCACGTAAATAATTACACATATATATTGAAACATATATTCATTAATAAGAAATATTATCAAACAGTGGACTTATTTTATCACATTAAAAGACAAGCAAGTAAAAAGTGCAATACTGAGTGCAAAGAATGATTATTAAATTATTTTAATCACAATGATAATCTCTTACAATATAATTAAAGTAATTCCAATCCATTAAAAAGTTCTTCTGTTTTCTTAAAAACTCATGCAGTTTTTGACATATAAGAAAAGAATCCACAAAAAGATTTATTAAGTTTATAGTGGCTGAAATTATAAAATAGTACCAATTACCAAATTGAACATGATTAGAAGTACGGACAAAATTGAGTGAGTGAGGTTTTTGGCGCAAAACCAAAGATGATTATAACGCGCCAAACACAAGGTGGGATGATCGAAATTGATGAGATTAAAATACAATAAATAAAAACAGGTGAACAAATGTACAAAATCCAGAGGATGAAGTCATATAAAAATAAGGTAAAAGCACACATTAAAATCCAAGACACAATCTTCAAAACAAATTACATTAGGTAATAAAAGCCAGTCTCTTTTAAATAATAAAATTAATTACAATTGACCTCTCTTCTGATTAAACAGTCACAGCTATTAAAATATTTCTGACGAAGACTATTAAAACATAGACACTCGATTAAAATATGACAGACAGATACACAAACATTACAATTTAAACAAATAGGCTCATTTTCAGCTTTTAGAAGATAGTTATGTGTCACTCTAGTGTGACCAATTCTGAGGTGAGTCAAAAGAACTTTCTCCTTACGATTTCCAGCAAAATCCCAATGCTCAATTCTAGGCTTTACATTTTTTAACTTGAAGCTGAATATCCCAAATTTGCTGCCATTTTTTTCAGATCTTCCCCTTGATGACAGAGCAGATGTCTCTAAAAGGGATAAGGCGACTGGATAGTTCAACAGCAGACTTTGCTACGATATCTGCAAGCTCATTTCAATTTATTTCCGCATGCCCGGGAACCCAGCAGTACAGGATTTCATATCCTCGAATCGTTTATATGAATCGACCATAATATATTGCAGTTAGTTCAGATGTTAAGACAGAGAAAGCATGGTGCAAGCATCTGCCCTTCAATGTGATCTTCAATTACAAATTCCATCCGGACATGATCTTTTGACTTGGATTCATCTGTATATAGTGGAAGATAACTGCTATATTTATGCCTGTGCTCAGCAAACAGTTGTCTGTAAACGATGTCGTTAGTTCTTGCCTTCACGTAATGGTTGAAAACATTAAGAAGCTGGATCCATTCATTTTCCCAAGGTGGGGTTTCTAAATTCTGCACTGCTTGGGGACACATATCAGACAGGAAGAGTTCCTCAATGATAGGGTGCGCTCTTAAAGGAAAGGTAGGCACACAGGATGGACGTGTTTCAAATAAAGTGCTACACACATTATCAAGGAAGCACTACTTATTAGGATGTTCAGGTTGTGATAAAATATTAAAATACTGCAAAAGGGACAACTGCTCACGCCTCAGATAAAGTGATGGTTCATTACAGTCAACATACAGGCTCTGGACAGGAGAAGTCCTGAGAGCTCCTGAACAAATCCGCAGAGCTTGATGGTGAACAGGATCTAGTTTTAACAATACTGATGACCAAGTGGATCAGTAGACAACTGAGCCATAGTCCAGTCTAGAGCAGACAAGCGTCTGTAAATGCGAAGCATAGAGCAACGCACTGCACCCTAGGAGGTGTTCGCCAACACTTTCTAAATATTTAGTGTTTTCAAACACTTCTTTCTCAGGTTTAAAACATGAGAAAGGAAAGTCAATTTTCAGTCGATCGTCACTCCTAAAAATTTTACTTCAGGTACAACTGGAATAATTGTACCATTCAGATATAACTAAGCCTCAGGATGGAGACCTCGCTTCCTACAAAAGTGCACGCACAAATTTTTCTGTTTCGAAAATGTAAATTCCTGTTTGTCTGACCATTCTTGGATCTTATTCAGAGCCATCTGCAATTGCCTCTCTGCATATGTCCTGTCTGCCCCTCGACAGCTAATCTGTAAATCATCAACATACAGAGATCCCAAGATGGTGTGAGGAAATTCTTTTAATATGGAGTTTATTTTTAAACTGAACAGGGTTACACTAAGTACACAGCCTTGAGGCACATCCTCTTCCTGTTCAAAAACATCTGACAAAACAGAGCCAATCCTTACTTGAAAAGTTCTAATTTTCAAGAAATTCTGAATGAAAATTGGTAAGTTGTCGCGCAAGCCACTCTCGTGAAGATCCCAAAGTATACCATATCTCCATGCCTTATCATAAGCTTTTTCAATGTCAAAGAATACCGAGACAAGGTGACTTCTTCTTACAAAAGCTTTCCGAATGGATGTCTCTAAAAGAAGCATATTATCTACTATTTCTGACGAAGACTATTAAAACATAGACACTCGATTAAAATATGACAGACAGATACACAAACATTACAATTTAAACAAATAGGCTCATTTTCAGCTTTTAGAAGATAGTTATGTGTCACTCTAGTGTGACCAATTCTGAGGTCGTTTTCCCCTTTCGAAAACCGCTTTGATAAGGCAATAGAATATTATTCTTTTCCAAGAGGTAGGCTAGGCGGCTGTTTACCCTTTTTTCAAACAGTTTACATATGCAACTCGCAAGGGCAATTGGCCGATAGTTGGAGGGATTTCTTGGATCTTTCCCTGGCTTAGCAATAGGAATTAAGACAGAAAAGAAAGCATAATTTATCCTTGACATTGCCCCCCCTAAAAAAAAGGCCCTTTTAAGGGCCAAAAAATATACCAAAAAGAAAATGCTTAATTGCTTGAATTAAAAAGAGGCGACACATGTACAATTGTGTATTTTTCTGTTTCTTTATCAACAGCTCTCCTCCATGCACTGGGAAAAGTACGCTCCTTCCACACTCTATTGTAAAGAGTGAGAAGGGCAATCAGTGACTTATAGGACAGATGCTTTAGCATTTCATAATTTATGCGATCAAGACCCGGAGAAGACCTATGTCTCTGCAACAAAGCTTTCCTTAATTCAAGCAAAGTAAAGTCTCTATTATAAGGCTCAGATTTGAAAGAGTTGAATGCGATGGGATTTCTTTCAGAGCACTGCTGGATAGAGAGAAATGCAGGTGAATAATTTCTGCTGGAAGAAATGGCAGCAAATGTCTCACAAATAAGTATACGCAATTTCTTCTATGGAGCTAATCACTCGACCATCTTTTCTCAAAAAGGAAAGTGAGTGGTCTTTATATATTCCGCATGTTTTTTGAACTCTTTCCCAAACAAACCCGCTTACTAGGCGTAGAGGATGTTATTGATGACATATATGAAATTTAAGAATTCCTTTGGCTCTGCCTTCTTACTTTTTGTGCATTTGCTTTGGCTCTTTTAAATGCTATGAGGTTTCGCAGAGTAGGATATCTACGAAAAATTCCCTATGCTTTTTTCTGTTTTTTCAGTGCTTCGTGACAGTCGCGATTCCACCATGGTTTCAAATATTTTAGTATTTTTTCTGATGTTCTAGGAATGGAAAGCATAGCTGCCTGAATAATAGTATTAGTAACAGCTTCAACAACATCATCGATATGCACATCTTCTACCATTTCATCTGTAACCTCTGCAACAGAAGAGGAGTTCCCAGTCTGCCCTATCGAATATGAACTGAGAAGATCTCGATATGTGGTTTGCTTCTCTTTGTGCAAGAGATACTAAAATAGGATAGTGATCGCTGTTGTAAAGATCATTTCCCCCCTTAAAAGTGCAAAATGGCAACAGAGATGGTGAACAGATGGCAAGGTCGATGGCATGGAATGTCCTTGAAGGCTCATGGAAGTAAGTATCCTGCCCACTATTCAGGAAACAAAGGCTATGATCTTCAATCATTCGCTCAATTTGTCTTCCTCAGGAATTCGTGTCTTTACTTCCCCAGAGCGGATTATGGCTGTTAAAATCCCCTATTATGATAAAGGGCTCAGGCAGTTACTCTATGAGACTATTTAAATCCTGC
The DNA here is from genome assembly GCF_044657685.1 of Stegodyphus dumicola. Classification (NCBI taxonomy): domain Eukaryota; kingdom Metazoa; phylum Arthropoda; class Arachnida; order Araneae; family Eresidae; genus Stegodyphus; species Stegodyphus dumicola. The sequence continues at coordinate 3,411,243 of NC_140770.1, forward strand.
TGATCAATGTGTTCATTTGGAGGCAAATACAAAGAAACGACTGAACACATACCACTGAGAAATTTTTGCCAAGTACCCATTACTTCAGAATGCATATCATAGGTTTCTGACACTGCAATGAGACCCTAGAGTATTGCATATTGATAGGATCAATGACATATAAAGTTTTCATATGAATCCCCTCTGCAGCACTATGATGCCATCCAACGGTAGAACAGGGACAGACAGAGTGAGTCCCACATTACATATCAGAATACCAATCCATCATCTAGCATTATGGTATAAGATGCCACTGGTTTCCCATTCTCACTGCACAGAGTCCAATCCATCATCTAGCATTATGATATAAGATGCCACTGGTTTCCAATTCTCACTGCACCGGATAACCACCATTACATATCTGAAGTGTAGCAGTCAGTTGTTAATACTTTCTCAGGCCATGTATTCACAAGATGTATCACCTAATAAATGCATCTTGTCATGATAGCACAATAACTAGCACAGCACAGACCAGTCTTAGTTACAGCAGATGAAATCTGATAACATACTGAAACTACTGAGTTACATACCTCAAATACATAATGAACATAATTTCCCTTCTGTACTGGGATACAGAACAGCAGTTACCACCACTTACAGTGGCAATGCACTACACTGACTTCTTTACATTACACATGTCAAACTAAGCAGCAATTATTTCTTTTTTTATATAAAATAATATCTGTCTTAAACATATGGAGTTCATGCTTTTTTGTTACATAATACTGCACTTTTTCAGGCAGCCGCATGTGTATTTGTATATGCCCCGAAAAAGTGAGCACCAGTAAGCCTAGCTGAATGTTATAATATTTAATTCTACAATTCTCCCTAATTCAAAGCAAAAGGATCAAATTACAAACACAAACAAATTACTAATTCAAGACAAAAGGACAAATTGTAAACAAAAATTATGAAGATAAACAGGAAGACAAGGAATGACAAAATGTCTGCATTTCAAGTTTTGTCATCCTATAAGTTAAATACCATCAAATTCTGCTAGAGTTAGCAGGTTCACTTTTAGTTATTTCCTACTTTTAATCCTAAATCAGCTAATTATATAAATAATTAAAGAAAGGAGAACAAACTAAAAAAGACCTTTGTGGTCAAGAACTTTTGCACATTGAGCTGCAAAATTTAGAAAACTAGTTAAGAGAATATTCTTAGTGCTTCTGCTAAAAAGTAGCTTAGATACTGTGGTTCCAGTGAAAAAAATTTTAACATAAGTAAAATAAAGTGCAATTAAAAGTGTAAACATTAAATAAACAATATTATCACTAGAATATTTACAAATAAAATTCAAATCTAATTGTAAGGAAAATGTTGATCAAGGTAAGGCAAACTTTAAACAATAAAATAAAAGTGTGATATAAGACTTAAGCAAAAATAAAAACAAAAAAGCAGTAAATGGTAAATTAGCCCAATTTGAATCTCATTACCAACTCTTTTTTATAATGATATTCAAATCCAATTCCATAATGCACTTCGTCGAAACAGACAATTGAAACTACACGAAATTCTTTTTGAATATTAACTGAAAAAACTCAAGTCTCAATTCTCTGTTCCATTTCACGTCGCGTCCGCTTGAAAAAACACATTAAGGTGTAAGAAAAAACTATACATAATGGCCTGGTTAGGTAAATGTACAAAATAAAATAAATAGTGATTTGATATTAGTAAAAAATATAAGATTTTTAGGGAGGACCTACTAGCTTGTAGAGTTTAAACTTTGTGAACGTAGTTAAAAAATTAAAATTAAAATAAAAAGCGAAGAAGACAATTATATATATATATATAAATTTTTGAAAAGTTAAATTATAAACAAGTAGGCAATTTTTTTGTCAAATAAATTATAAGCAAAAGCCATAATTTTTTAAAATAATAAATAAAAAATATATAAATATATGCAAATTTAGCAGGTGAATGAACAGTCAATATTTGAGACAGATATCTAAATGAATATTAATTTTTAGATCTAAAAATTCAAACAGCAGAAAATACATGAAAATTAAAAATGAATACGGTTGCTTTATCAGTGTTAGACCTGAACATCGTCAGGATGTAGGTGAGCTTAACACTGATACAATTACCATACCCAGTCCACTTGATATGTTTCTGATCATCCCAAATTAGCATAGGTTTCAAAATTAATTATTTAAAAATTATTTGTATCTCTAAAATTTTAAAAACGCTACGCCTACATACCCAGCCTGCTCAAAAAATGTAAATACAATAGTATAAACAACATTCAAAATAAAAATTCAAGGCATCAGAAAATACCTGTTGGATCACATGTATAAAATTGGCCAAAAACAAAACTTCTCACAAGAAAACAATAAGCAATCGTGAGTAGTAAGTGCCTACTGAAATATAAATAATCTGGAATTATAACAGTGTTAAAAACTGGCATCTAAATACAAAATATAATTACAAAAAAAAGGCCAAGAATTAATTAAAATTTATCAAGCAGTAGCTACTTCTAAATGACTGTTGAAAAGAATAAACCGTAATTTCCGGAAGAAACGCCACTGCGTTTACGTGTTTAAAACTTAAATTTTCAGCGGGTGTGGCGTTTCTACCCATGTGGCGTTTAGGTGCACTAAAAATAAAATATTTCCTATGATGGTCATTGTGCATAGACTGGTGCTGTTCCACACAAAAGACCACTCAGTTGCTTTTTGCAAACGTTATTTTGTTTACATTCTTTTCCTTGAACGGACCTATATGCCTTATTCACCCTAAACGAGATCTCAGAACAATAACATTCTTCCCTCTTTCAAATCAACATTCTCATCAGTTTGAATAGTCTCTCTCTCCTCTGCCATTCGATGAATCTTCCAGGACTCATCGTTTCCCCACCCCTGCCTTTTCTGCAATTTTTTTCAAAGGTGGACCCGACTCCACCTGTCTCGCAATAACGAACTCTGACGTATTTCCCGTTCAGAATGAATGGATTTTTCTTGGCATTCTGCCAGATACAGATCCCATCAATTTGGGTACAAGTACTTGTCGAATAGTTTTTAAGTAAGAAGGGAGCAGAAAAATTTTGAAAATGTCCCTAAACGGCACAGAAGCTATACTGCTGGTTTTAAGCTTAATGTAATTTCACGTGCTGAACAAATTAGAAATCGAGCAGCAGCTCAAGAGTTTGAAGTGGACGACAGATGTATTCGACGTTGGAGAACTGAAAAAGAACTTCTTAAAAATATGCCACAACAGAAACGAGCCAAAAGAAGTGGTACTGTAAGGTGGCCCAATGTAGAGGACTGGATAAAGGAGCAACGAGGAAAGGGAATGGCAATTTCGACTGTAAAAATTCGCTTACAAGCAAAATTTATAGCAAAACGAATGAACATAAATGATTTCAAAGGAGGTGTAGCAGATTTATGAAAAGAAAAAATATTTCTGTGCATACTAGAACAACAGTTGGGTAACAATTACCAATGAACCGGCAGGATAAAAAGTCATCTTTTCTAAAATATGTGACAGCTATTATTGACAAAAAAAAACTTCTTCGGTCACAGATAATAAATATGGATGAAATGCCAGCTTTCGACTCTACTGCAAACAGAACTGTTGATAAAACTGGTGCAAAAACTGTATCTGTGTTTATGACAGGGCATGAAAGAACGTTATTTACATGTGTGTTAGCTTGTGCTGCAAACGGTGACAAGCTAAACAATGATAATTTTTAACGAAAGACTATTCCGAAGAAAGATTTTCCTAATGACGTAATTATTTGTGCAAACGAGAACGGCTAGATGTGTGAAACAATCATGCGTGAGTGGCTACAAAAAGTTTGGCAGTGTCGTATGGGATCTTTTTTCCAGCCAAAGGGGTTATTGATAATGGATTCCATGCGTGCTCATTTCTTTGAGTCAGTGAAAACCAGATGTCAAAAATTGTCTACGACCGAAGCAATAATTCCTGGCGGTTTGACAAAAATAACCGTTAGATTTGTCAGGTAATAAATCCTTCAAAGCTGAAGTCCGAAAGCGGTGGGAGTGTTGGATGAGTGAAGGATTGCATACGTATACCAAAAGCGATAAAATGCGTAGAGCATCTTATGAAGAAATTGCCAAGTGGGCAGGAAGTGCGTGGAAATCGGTAGAAACATCGTCAATAATAGCAGGGTTCAAAGAAGCTGAAATTATATCCTTAGATAAAGAGACTGTAAACCAAGAGGATGAATGTGACGATCTGGAAGACTTAGATCAGGATTTACTAAATCTTTTTAATTCAGATAGTGAAGAATCAGATTTTGATGGCTTCATATGATGAATAGTTTGCTGTAATTCGTAAATAAAATTTTAAATTTTCTTTTGTCATCCAAATTTAATATTTCGTTGTTTCAACATTTTTTATAATATAGTCTGAGTATTACAAATATGGACTTCTTTAGTGGGTAAATATAAGTAAGTATATACGTGAAGGTAAATATAGTTTCCACATTTCTTACCTTTAATTTATTTTTGAGTTATGGTTTCATTTCATGCATTTTTATTAACTGGTATGTCATATATCAGGACTTAGGTTGAGTTTTTGCATCTATACGGCCCATGACGATGTCACACGCAATTTAATCTATTGCGGCGTTTACGATGATGTGGCATTTCTGTGTAATTTAAATTTTTTTCCCGCCATTTTTCTCAAGTGCGGCGTTTACGCTGATGCGGCCGGTGGAAAGTTTGTGTGTAATCATAGCAAGGTTATTAGAGACAACAATAAAAATACTTTCTCACCCATTCACTTCATTCCTCCACACAGTTTAAAACTTGGCTTTATTATGTAAAAGAATATTTATGGTCTGTAGAGAAAGCCAGCTTTTTTTCAGTAGTTTCTTAAAAAATAATTAGGAATTTGATTTCCCACTATTTGTGAAAGTAATAAAATTTCCTGTTGCTATTGCTCAACTTATGTGCAAATATTATCGATATGAAATAACTGATTATAAATAGTATTTTCTACAGCCTTTTTGAGATGTTACTTGCTCCATTTCATTAGCTTAATTGAACGAAGTTAATCTGACTTTTTGACAATTAAAAATGCCAAGATTCAGAAAATTAACAGTCAGTTTTGCTCTGAGTTAGCGTTATTAAGGTACGAAAAGCAAATACTGCTAGACTGGATGTGATTAAAATTGTTGAAAGTAACAAAAAAGAAAGTAATGTGAGTGAAAGAAATCTGGCCCAGATAAGATAACTGTATCAATAGGCTTACGTCCTGAAAATAAACACAACAATTACTTTTGTTTACAATTTATTATTTAACAAAATTTACTTATTTGATTATAACTTAACATGTTTAATTAATTTATGTCAATCTTAGCAGCAAATGCACAGGGCTTTCGGTTTGAAAGTCATTCTTGCAATTTACTTTTTTCAATTTTATATTAGTTTGTATCTGAGTAAACAACTTAATATATTCTTTTATTATTATTTATTACTCTTATTTTAATAATTCAAGGACTTTCCAATTTTGAATTAATCTATTACTTACAGGCAAAACTGAGGTTTCAAGTTTTTCTTTCATAAATCTTGACTGTAATTAAGGTTAGCCCCCCTTTTACTTTTATCATCTTGCTGATTTGAAATACAGGAATGTAAAACTTCCAATTGTTTAACATACAGGCAGACATAATGCCACACCAGCTAACCCAACTTGGTGAAAAAGCAGTCTAGCACCTACAGATCTCGCATTAAAATGAATTTGCTTGCATCAGCTCAAACTTTTCAGGCCACAGCAGAAATAGAACATTTCAAAACACACAGTTTCACTGATATTTCAATTAAAATTTTAGATTTTATTCCTAATCTAAAAATCAGACTTTTCAGAGAATCTGTACATTTTGAAAAACAGGGACTTATCTTAATAAATCTACTTTCTATTTTAATCATACTACTTATGGAAGATTTAATATTTTCAGTAAAAACACTCTTAGAAGAACTAGATGAGGCAAAAAGACTACAAACAAAATACTAGTGGTTAATGTTAATAAACTTCAACTTAAGTTCATTAATTTATTTAATTCTGAGATTTCACTTTAAAAAGTGTTACGTTACTGCACACATTTACCAACAGTCTATTATCACAACTTCAATAGTACTTCACAGGTACTTTCAATGATTTTTCTGATATTAAAGACTTTGTATTAGATTTTATTATACTTAAATTTCAAAGTAACAGAAAGATCATGACCATGAATTTCTGTCTTATTAACTTCCTACATCCTGCCTTCGATAGAATAAATTTCAAAAAAATGTTTAAAACATCACAATATCTTTTCCCACAACAGTTTCCAGGACTCGCGTCTGTTTCAACTACAAAATAATAAAAAAAAAAAAATAATTTAGTAACTGGCTTTCCAACCATCAGGAACTGAACTGAAAAGCAACTTGATACTGCAATGATGTAGTTTTCCCCCCTTTTTGTATGGATTCTCCCAATAAACACATCAAAATTACCAATAAACACTGGTAATTTTGATACAGTTGGAAGATTATTCCTTAAGGCAGCTTATGAAACAGAGTACTAAATTTAAGCCAGTTAGTTGGCTCAGTTGATAAGTCATTATGCATTAAAAATGTTGAAGATAATACAGATGACTTCATTTTCAGAACCAGCTTCAAGCTTTGCCTACCTACTTAAACCTTTATGGAATGGAAACATATATTAAACAATAGCAAATAGCACTGTCTAAGCAGCAAAGTTCTAAAAGTTTTTACTTCTTGCAAGCACTCAAAAAAAAAAAAAAAAAAAAAAAAAAAAAACCTACTCTTAGGGCTAAATTTTCTATAACTAAAAACAAAGTCGGTAATAATTTCAGTATCATTTGTAACAGCTCTCTTGATGAAAGCGAACTTAAACAAGCAGTTACTTATTGTGTTGCTAAAAGTAACAAAAGAGCAAATATTAATAATAAACATCATGCTTTTCACAGAACACTAAAATTATTTCTTAATTCTGAGTTCAGTAGATTTTCTAACTTATATGCACTGCCTATGTTTCAAAAGAGCTCAGCCAAGTTCAGATTTATTTCTAATGGCACGAGGAACTATAAGGAGGGATATGACTACATTTTTTCTCTTAAGTTCAAGCAGATTTGTTAACTTATTTTTGAAAATGCAAATAAAGAAAAACACTTCAATTGCATCGTTTAGAACAACCATCCTGTGATTAAAATTGTAAAAGAGAGCAATATACTTAATATCAATTGCTATGACTTAGGGAACCTTTATACACCACAGCCAATGAAAAAAAAATTTATACCAGTCTGTTAGAATTACCTATATTACAGATACGTAAAAGTTTAGATACTATTAGCTGGAAGGTATATCTCCACTGCTCTCTTTTTCACAATTACATTTAGTTCCGAGATACTACTTTTCTGCAAATTAATGGCATCTTTATGGGAATGAATTATTTTACTCAAATATGTAACCATTACTTATTTACTAAAAAGTAGAGATTTCTATAGATATATTGATGATATCATTCTTTCAACAAGTTTAACCTCATCGAATCTAGCAATATTTACTCTTCCTGTCTTAAACTTAACAAGACCAACTGAGATTGATCAGTTTGATCAGCTGTCGATTTTCTGGATCTTAACATTTTTAATTACCACATTACTTGACTTTTTAATTACCACATTTATTCACATTACTTGACAAAAGAGATTTCGACTTTAATTCTATTAAGCTACTTAATCGGAACAGTAACATCTCCAAAAGGGTTATAGGAAATACTGTTCATAATCAATTAGCTTGTATAAAAAATATTTGAAGGGAAGTCAACATACGAGAAATTCTATTGCTTTCACAAACATTCGCCAAAAATCAAGTTAATAAATATTTTTTTAAAAAAAATTAAAACTGAAAAAAAAGCTGGCATCATCTATGAACTGTGATTTTTCTTTTAACATAATGAAGCCCATTTTTAAACCACATGGAAGAACGAGGTGAATGTGTGAGAAACTACTTTTAGTATGTAAAATATGTAATTTACTGCAAATTTGTATTTTTATTTCTACCATTATGGCTGTAACTTTGACTAATGGGCCCATTTCAAATTTTCTGAAAGTTGCTACTGCGGCCAAAATAACACAAAGAGCTGTTAGACTGTTCTATTTTTCTTTTTCTTAATTTTTGCCAGATTCTGAATTCCATTTTTTAAAGTTTTTATAGCAACTATTTCATTAATATTATTTGACAAGATTAAAGGCTGCTCTGAGTGCAGATAATTTCCCCATCCACATTCTTTCCAACAGTCATTTAGAAGTAGCTACTGCTTGAGTAAGTTTTAATTAATTCATATGATTTTTGTAATTAGACTGAAATATTGATTAACAAATTTGCTGCCGATCAGCATTAAGTTTTGAAAATATGTGCTGGTACTGGCATGGAGTGAAGGTTAGAAACTAGTTGTCAATGTATATAGTTTGGAATGAAAACAAAGTTCCATTTCATGCAAAGACCATACACGAATAACATTCAGAAATATACTTTGTAGTAATATCATTGTAACTGTCTTATAACATGTTTATTTATAATATATATATATATATATATATATTTGTTTGTGGCATAGTTTCATTCAGAAATAATGCATATTATTGTTACTAATTTTGATTCATTTTTAAATATCTTGCGCCAGGGTTAATGCAGCATTGCTAAAATACATTTACCTCTAGTGGCAATCACACACTGGTGTGCAGTCATAAAATTCTATGCTTAAAGGCTTAGCAATCAATATGGTAGACATAATAATCTTTTGTACCTCTTTTAAATCATATTTCTCATAAAGTCGACATATGGGTACAATCTATTTCTATGACACAGCATTAACTATCAATACAACCTCACATGACCAGCAGTGAAAGTGTTAATGTTTATTGAATTCCAGATTCTTTATACTTAATTTTATGATTGCATTTACCACTTATATACACTGGTGTGCAAAAATTAAGGACGAAGTCGAAAAATTAGCATATCAGCTGAATGAAGAGGCAGAGCGGACAGAAAGACCAATCAGGAGATTAAGTAAGTTGATGTACGGTAGCACATGCGCAGATATGCAGGTAGACGTAATGGGGGAGTGTCTGAGTAGTATAAAGCATGTTGTCGGTGTAAGATCAGTATTTCTGGCAAAGAGATTGCACGCCGTATAGCAATTAAAATCACACCGAGTTGCTGCCTCAGCGAAGAAATGGCAAATAATCAATCTGTTACATGATATCTGGATGCTTTTACACGAGGTCGAATTATTGGGAAGCTGGAGGAAGGCCGCAGTGTGACAAGTGTGGCTGCAGAGTTCAGAATTGCTCACAGCATCGTTTCACGACTTTGGAGACAATTTCAAACTACAGGAACAGCTATCCAGGGGTTTAGTAGTGGTTGTCCATGAGGAACCTCACCCGCAGATGACCGGTATATTGCCTTACAGGCCAGAAGAAAGAGGCGGCAGACAGCGGGAGAAATTGCTAGACACACGACACAGGCAACTGGACGACTGATATCGCGTTTTACCGTGGCCAGAAGACTGCACGATGGTGGTCTGTTTGCACGACACCCTGTACGGTGTGTACCTCTAACGCCTGCTCATCGGAGAAGGTGTTCTCGTTTGGGGAGGATCATGCTTGGTAGTCGTACAGACCTTCCCATCTTCGACGCAGGTTCAATCAACGGGACCCGTTATTGTAACGAGATTCTTCTTCCATATGTGCGTCTTTTTAGAGGCGTTATGGGTTCGCAGTTCCTTTTGATGGACGACAATGCACCATGCCATCGCGCTGCCGAACAGCTCTTAGAGAGTGAGGATATTGAACGTATGGATTGGCCGGCACGATTTCCGGATCTCAATCCCATCGAGCATGTATGGGATTTTCTAGGCAGACGCTTGGCAGCTCGTACCTTACCACCAGTAACGATTCCGGAACTTCGATTGGCGCCCTGATTCAATGAGGGAATGAGGGTGTCAAAGTTGACACCCTCATTCTCAGCATGGGCAGACGCTGTGAAACCTGCCTAGCAGTCAGGGGAGATCATATCCCCTATTAAAGACCGGATGTTTCTTGCTGGACACCCACCACAGGGATGTTTCGGCCTTCAGTCGCATTGCGCTCCATGCTACTTTTTCAATAAAGCTTCTTTTTATCCCTCTGATTTTTCTTTTAGTAAGTGTTGCTTACATTACTCATGTCCTTACGTATTGGGGATCTTACGGTATTAAATGTGTTGATTTGGAAAGATTTTGTACAAAGTTATATTGAAAAAAAACCGTCTCGTCCTTAATTTTTGCACACCAGTATATTTACCGTGCTTATAGTTTTCCTGTAAAAAGTGTTGCTTTTGCCCACTTTGCCATTTTTATGCATACGACCCAACCTAAATTTTCTGATGCTTTGAATTTTCATTTTGAATGTAGTTTATACTATCGTATATATGCTTCTCTGGCAGGACAGAGTCTTTAAATTTTCAGACATAAAAATGGTTTTTAAAAATGGTAAATATTACCTTTCAAAGCTTCAGCCAATTTGGGATTAACAGAAACACATCTAATAGGCCAGGTATGATGATTGTATAGGTGTCATACCTACCTACCTCCTGACAATGTTCAGGTCTGGCAGTGAAAAAAATCAACATATTAATTTTTAATTTTCATTTATTTTAATCATGTAATTTATTAGTTCAAAAAAATTTGCATACGTGGTAATAATTTAACATTTTAAAGTAATGTACGTCAATTTTAGCAGCAAATGCACAAGATAAGGATTCTCAAAGTCATTCTTGCAATTTACTTTTGTCAGTTTTATATTAATTTGTGTGTTGTGTATGTGAGTGCACATGCATGTACATTTATATATGTGTGTGTGTTTACACAAGAAACAAAACCAAATGCTGGGTATTGATGACTGGAAGAAAGCATTACTCATTGCAGAGTATCAGTAGCATGGCCATCACCTTGAATCTTGTTTGAAATTTTTAGCAGAGTATCAGTAACAAAAAACAGTACAAACAGAAATGGGAATAGCAGCAACATAACAAAATCCTTCCATCATTTATAAGGCCAATCTCATTTGAGTCCCAGACTTTAGGCCTACTTTAGATCAGATAGAAGGGAAAAAAAATAACAGGCCCACAACAGCCAAAGACACTTATTCCTTTAAAAAATAAGGTATGAAAAAATTAAATGCAATATAAGGTATTTGAAAATTCTAAAAAATTTTAACTACAATTATTGCATCACATGCCTCCATTTTGATTTAAAAAGTTCATCGACAAGTCACGATAGATACCACAATACTCATACTCTTCAACAAGTAGCGCTTTCACCACTCAAGACCTAAATTTGAGTTAGATTCCTGCAATGACTGTTATTAGGAATGAATGAAATAGATGTTATTAGGCTTTTCAAATCATATTACACTTAGAAAGAAAACAACTATAATAATACTGAAAATGCCATTAGCTTAAAACTTTTTTTTTAATGTGAAAAGGTTTGTACAACAGACATTTCTCTGTCAATTAATGTAATTATCTTGCAATATCATTTTTACTAAAAGGATTGTGTTACAATATGTAGTTTCCTATTAATACCTATAGTTAATAAAAATCAAAAATTCAATTTGCATAAAACAACAAATAATTCTCACTGTGTTTTTTTGCACTGCAACTTTGTAAATGTAACCCCCCAACCAAAAAAAAAAAAAAAAAAAAAAAAAAACCCTTTGATAAACTACAAAAAATTTGATAATGCACTAATTATCAGGCTAGCAAGGGAATACTATATATTAGATTAAGCATAAATAGTTGCAAATCTCTGACTAATCTTGACATAGAATAGAAAGTAATACAAAGCAAAAATTATGCAAATATTTTTCATGCGTATTATATAGAAATAAAGAATAATCCAGCAACATTTGACAATGTAACAATAACAACAAATGATGAAAGTTGGAATATATCATTTCTTCCTTTAAAAAATAAACTAAGAAAAAAATCATAATAGCATAATGCAGATGACGCATGCAAGCAACAGGGAAAAAAAAACTTTTAAAAATTTACTACACATGCAACATAAGTGGCAAATGATAGAAATTCTTAATAAACAATTGCAAAACGTTTCACACTTCTGTAGATGATATTGGAGCAGACAATTTCTGGAAAGAGTAAACGTGTAACATATAGATCATAATGAAAAATATACAGCTGTAAGGATCTTAAGTTTTACTAACGTTTATTTTATTTTGAATCTTTACTATCACTTCTTATTTTCTACTTCCGGCCAGAATTATAAGCGTTAACGTATTTATGCAAAGCTTGTCTGGCGAACGCCAAGTACTTAAGTTGTGGCTTTTTGCCAAGCGAAAGAGAGGAAGCAGTTAGTCGAAGCAGGCCGCTTACCTTAGAAGTTTTACTCAGTTGCTGGTTGCCTTCCAGGCCAGAAGTTTAATCCTCTTGATAATTTTTAAACGTATTGTAGTGTTCACAGTTCTCTGTACTACATACGGCTTCCTGTTAATATAAGGCCAATCTTCCACGTTTATTATTTTAAAGTTAAATTAGAGTTTAGTTTTATTTTTATATTTTTACGTTTAGACCCCAAGTAGTGGGTCTTTGTATTCCGAAGTACGGAAGTTATTGTAAATAGAGAAAAATAAAGGGTTTTGTATACCCTTCTTGTTTAACCTGTCTACTTCCCACAGTTATTGAACATAGCTTTAGTAAGCTCTCTGTTCCGAGTCAGGTCCTTGCATGTTCCCGAAGAAAGTAAGATGGAACATTGAATCTGATAGTGGCGCCCAACGAAGAAGAATAACCATGGCCAAGTTTCAAGAAGAACCTGTGCTGCCTGCAGAAGCGGCTCAGAATCCAGAAATGCCAGCTGCCGCCCTGGAAGGATTCGGTTACATCATCCAGACCATGCGCGCTTCGATGAAACCAGAAGCAACATTTAATGAAAACTCACCGGTAACCAGTTTTTTGGAAAAATTGGATGACCACTTCATGCTCTACCCCGTGCACGAATTTCAAAAAGTTACCTTAGCTACCAGCGCTTTGAGGGGCCAAGCGCTTAATTGGTTCAAATGTATAGGCAGAAGTCTCTTGGGTCAAGCAGGAAGTCCCACCTATACTTACGAAAATTTCAAGACTGCCCTACTAAAAGCCTTCCCTGTTGTAAGGGATCGTGCAAAATTAGAAACGGAACTTTTTAGTATATATCAGCAAAGAATCGAAAATCTCTCAAGCTTTATTTTAAGAAAAATTCACGTCTTCAAACTCTTGTATGGAAACCGTCCGGATCCTGAGATAATTCAAGTGATTTTGCCGAGGTTACTGCCCCAAGAGCAAGACTTTATTGAATTAAGAAATCTGACTACACTGGAAAAGTTATTTGAGCTAGCAATCCAGTTTGAAAGTAGAAGAACGGCGGACATTGAAAGAAGATGCCAATATCAACAGCGAAACCAATTTGGTGCGCCAAGACTACAGCAAACTCAAGCACACGGCTACGGAAGCAAAGCGAATCAGTGGGCAAGGAAACCCGAGCATTCAAAAACAGCCGGCGAACGTCGACAGTTCAATAGCAATCCAGGAAAAAAGTCTCAAGGCCAGTGGAAAAAGAAGGAAAGCACGGAAATGAAAAATAATTTAAACTAAAACGGATTTCTGCTGACGGGAGGGTGCGGAAATCCAAAGGCCACGAAAACCCCTCTTCCTTCAAGTTAAATACAGTAATGGTGAAAAATTTGACTCTTCCGAAGATTGAAGTGTTGGTGAATAATATCCCAGCCACCGCACTCCTGGATACAGGCGCGCAGTGTTCCTGTGTGGCAGAAGATTTTTTTAGGAAGTATTTTCGGAAATACCGCACATATAATTCGGATAATACGACAGTGTTAGCGGCGCAAGGAGAAAAATGTAAGTGTATAGGTAAATTACCGCTGTATGTCCGTATCAAGGACGAACAAGTAAAGGTGATGTTTTTCATAGTAAAGAATCTGCAAGCACATATTATTTTAGAAATAGGTTTTCTTTCAGAGGCACAAGCAACGCTGGATTTTAATGAAGCGTCCCTTAAGCTGACGATGAAACCAGTTCGTGGAGAAAAGGCTGAACCGCTGATGTTAAATCTTGACCACCTGCCTAATGAAGAACAGCGAAGAATCCGACAAGTGGTAAGTGAATTTGCTTCGTTATTTAGTGATATTCCAGGATTTACTCAGGTTACTAACCATAATATTGACACCGGAGATTCAATGCCAGTTCGCCACAAAGCATACCGGGTATGATAAGAATAAGGAAAAAATTATAGAATGGCATATCACCGATATGCTACGTAAAAAGATCATAACGCCCATCTTAAGTAGTTATGCTAGCCCGGTGGTTTTATGTAAGAAAAATAATGACTATCCTTTGACACATCCAAAAAGGTGGAGATTCGCAATTGACTACCATAAATTAAACTCCATAACTAAATATCCGGTATATCCGTTACCTATTATTGAAGAAATTCTAAGGAACATAACATCCACCAAATATATGACGACTTTAGACTTAACGACTGGTTATTTTCAAATAGAGGTTAGGCCTGAAGACGTGCCTAAGACTGCTTTTATAACCAAGTCTGGCACTTATGCATTTTTGTGTATGCCGTTTGGCCTTTCAGGGGCGCCGGCAACATTTCAGCGATGTATGGACATTGTGTTAAGGCCTGTTCTTGGAAAGTCCACATTTATCTATTTAGACGATATCATTATTACTAGTGATAATCTCGACCAACATGTACAGGATTTAAGACAGATGTTTTCTTTATTAAATGAGGCCGGTCTAAAAGTTAATGTCGAAAAGTGCAAATTTGCAGCCCCTGAATTAAAATATTTAGGTTACAAAATATCTCAGAAAGGAATCGAGACAGACGAATCAAAAATAATCGCTGTACAAAAGTATCCGACTCCAAACACGGCGAAGAAGCTCTCTTCTTTTCTAGGACTTTGTTCATATTATAGGTCCTTTATAAAAAATTTTGCAGCTATTGCTGAACCATTGTTAAAATTAAAAAGGAAAAAGGCAAGATTCTCGTGGACGGACGAAGCCAATAGTGCTTTCGAAAAATTAAAACAAGCATTAACGCAAGCCCCTGTGTTGAAATTTCCTGAAAAGGATGAGAATTTAGAAATTTCAGCGGATGCTTCTGATTATGCGGTAGGAGCAGTACTTTCGCAAAATCAGCAGCCCGTGGCATTTTTTAGCCGAACTTTAAATCAAACACAAAGAAACTATTCCGCGACCGAGAGAGAGGCACTTGCAGTTCTGTTAGCAGTGCAAAAGTTCCGAGTCTATTTTGGAAAGGCGCCAATAACAATGTATTCTGATCATGCGGCGGTAACTAGATTGTACTCAGGGAAAAACTTATCCCCAGCTTAATAAGATGGGCACTCAAGCTACAAGAATATAATCTGGTAATCAAGCATACCCCTGGAAAGGAAAATATCGTAGCAGATGCCCTATCCAGAATTAAAATAGATGAAGAAGGTAATACCGTAAAGGTGGCAATGCTCACAGCATGTACAATAAATTCCCGAGAAACTGTAATAACCGAACTGGGTAAGGATCCTGAGTTTGGAAGCATTTATTTTTTAGATTTAAATTTATAATAATTTAGAGTATTTAAAGGATCCTGAAAATTTTAGCCACCAAGATATTGTGGCGATAAGAAATAGGGCGGCCCATTACGAACTAATAGATTGTCTATTATTCTATATAAAAACTACGAATTCCAACAACGAATTTCGACCTGTTATCCCAGCTAGTCTTAGATTAAATATCCTGCAGGAGCTCCATGACAGCCCTTTAGCTTCTCATGCTGGTATTCGAAAAACTATCCAACGCGTACGCGAGGCAGTCTATTTTCCTGAACTGCAAAAGTTAACAAGGGCGTATGTCCAGTCCTGCCCAACATGTCAAGCAGTTAATTATATTAATTTCCGCCCGGCCGGGTTTCTAAATAGTATTAAATCCGAATTTCCAAATGAAATAATTGGCATCGATTTATTGGGCCCTTTCCCAAAAAGTCAGTTAAATAAAAGTCGCTATCTCCTTGTTATGGTTGATCATTTTAGTAAGTGGACCGAAATTGTTCCCTTAAAACGAGCCTCCGCGAAATTAGTTACTGATTCTATTTTAAATAAATATATTTTAAAATACGGAGCGCCCCTATAAGTTATATCGGATAATGGTCCTCAATTTGTAAGTAATGTATTTGAAGACATGTGCCAAAAACTGGGCATACGTCATTTAAAAATGGTCCCGTATCGGCCGCAATCAAATATAGCGGAACGGGTCAATAGAAATATAGTGAAAATTATCCGTAGTTATGTTAAAAATTTTCATAAAAGCTGGGATAACTATGTCAATGAATTTGCTTTCGCCCTTAGGACCGCAAAACATGATACAACGGGCAAAACTCCTGCTGAGTTATTTTTAGGCCGAAAGATTATAATGCCGTTAGATAAATTATTTTATGTGCAACAAAGAGCCCCAGAATTTAAAATGGGTGATATAGAAAAACTAATTAAAGAAGCAAAAAAGAATACTAAAGTAGCACAGAGAAAACAAAAGCTATATTATGACTTGAAACGACGGGGAGTAACTTATAAAGTAGGGGATGAAGTATTAAAAATTAAGCATTCACTTTCTTCAGCACCAGAAGATAAAACTGCCAAATTTTTTCCACGATTTGAAGGACCATATGTCATAGAAAAAATAACTCACGCTGTAGTAGTGTTAAAAGCCAGAAATGGTGAAACCTGCTCTGCAAACATTGATCAAATCAAACCCTACTATGATCGTAATAAAATGCAAATTTTCAAAGATCTTTTGCAGGATCCGGCACGGCAGACACCGCAGGCACAAGCTCCAGAGGTGGAACAACGACAAGTACAAGGGCAAGCCATTAAGAGGCAGGAGGAAGTGAAAAAAAAGTTTCCTCGCGGGAAAATTGAAGGTAGCAAGAAAAAGAAGCCGTTCCACCGTCCAGAAAAGAGAGCTCACGAACACTCCC
Source organism: Stegodyphus dumicola (assembly GCF_044657685.1). NCBI lineage: Eukaryota > Metazoa > Arthropoda > Arachnida > Araneae > Eresidae > Stegodyphus > Stegodyphus dumicola. The sequence continues at coordinate 3,428,343 of NC_140770.1, forward strand.
AGAATGAAGAAGGGAGAAGGACGACGAATGCAAAGAGAGCCAGGAGAAATGACGGCAACTATAACCCGGCTCTAAAACGGAAGATCTACTCATCCGACAGGACTCTCCGCAGCAAATGTCGCCGAACTGCGGAAGGGCCACCAGCGGCAGAGGAAAAGTTACAAGGAAAATTTGAACGGCCAGCAACGAGGTCCAAGCAGGAACACGAAAGAAGTTTCCCGGTTCCGCCAAGACCAGCTGCCATTAAACGGCCAAGACCACAGGCAGAGGCGAAAAAGAAGGTATTCAAGGGTGACCGAACTGGAAAAAAAAAAGAAAGCTTCTAGAGGAAGGCACTGAAGGGCAAGCCCGCACACGAAGGAGGATAAATCAAACAACAATCTACGCTACTTTCCAGGACTGGGCTCGGAAAAGAATGTCCGAATATCACAAAGATAAGTAAAATTTTATGTTACTTTGCAAACTTAAGTTCATCTTTCATTCTTACTGCAAGTGGCAGATTTCAAGAAGTTTTACCTCATGCGAGGTCTACCTTTATCGCCAAAAGGGCGAGAAATGAGTTGCTACCGATTTTGGTATTATGTTTTTCAATTACTCGCGTGTAAAACTAAAGTTGATGTATAATAGCGATGTGTAAAGACTTAAATATTGTAAAAGTTATTGTATAAATTTTATTTAAAACTTTCTGGCAAGAAAGAAGTTTTAGTCTGAAAGACTTTTTGAAATGTAGTATTTCAATGTAGAAAAATTGGCACTTGCTTTGAAAAGAATAGAAGTTAACAATGTACTACTAATGTATGTTGTCAAATGCGTAAAATTAACGGCATGTTAATATGTTCTTATATACAATGTGAACTGTTATTTCAAATGTTAAGAAATACCGTGATATGGTAAAAGTGAAAGTAATGTTAAAATTTTTTTTATTCGTGTGACTGTAAAAAAGACTAAATCATGGTGAATATGTGTTAAAGGTTGAATGAATGTAGTTAGGCTCTCTGACGCTACACTTCAGAGTTAGCCACTTTCAGAATAGTACCTCAGGGTTTAGAGTTGAAGTTAGGGTGTGTTACGAGGTCTTGGTATGTTGAATTTTTAACACGTTAGTGCTTTGATTGTAGGAGGAAGTGTTGAACACATAGACATAAAAACATTCGTGTTTGGTGTTCTTTTACAACACATGTCAGAGAGCACGGGGAGAGATAATTAAAATAGTCATGAATGAAATAAGAATGTTAAGAGAAATATAATTATACATGTTACTTGCCATTTCATTGTGTAACATTTCATTAAACTAGCTCTGGAAGGAACCAGATTTGAATAAAAGCTCCTGTTTAGATGCAGTACAGATGAAAAAAGATTGTTGTATATCCTGGGAGCTGCTATTGTAACAAATTTCTTTCTTTTAAATTTCTAGTTTCTAGCAAAGTATGTTTGTAAAAGATTGGCCTCGCGTTAGATTCTAGAGCTAAAAGTTTTCAACAAGGTCGTTTTAAACCTCAGTTTCAAACTAAACTCTGGCGGGAAGTATGTAAGGATCTTAAGTTTTACTAACGTTTATTTTATTTTAAATCTTTACTATCACTTCTTATTTTCTACTTCCGACCAGAATTATAAGCGTTAACGTATTTATGCAAACTTGTCTGGCGAACGCCAAGTACTTAAGTTGTGGCTTTTTGCCAAGCGAAAGAGAGGAAGCAGTTAGTCGAAGCAGGCCGCTTACCTTAGAAGTTTTACTCAGTTGCTGGTTGCCTTCCAGGCCAGAGGTTTAATCCTCTTGATAATTTTTAAACGTATTGTAGTGTTCACAGTTCTCTGTACTACATACGGCTTCCTGTTAATATAAGGCCAATCTTCCACGTTTATTATTTTAAAGTTAAATTAGAGTTTAGTTTTATTTTTATATTTTTACGTTTAGACCCCAAGTAGTGGGTCTTTGTATTCCGAAGTACGGAAGTTATTGTAAATAGAGAAGCTCTTTGTTCCGAGTCAGGTCCTTGCATGTTCCCGAAGAAAGTAAGACGGAACATTGAACCTAATACAGCATGCAAACAAGCTTTATATCAAACAAGTTTTGATTTTAAAAAAAATAATAATATAACATCATATTAAATTTTCAAATGTAATGGGAAAAAAAAACAAAAAAAAAAAAAAAAAAAAAAAAAAAACTGAACATACTATAAAATATCTCGCTTACGTATCTAAAACTCAACCTTGAAATATATTTATTCATCAACAATTACCTAAAGCATTCAATCTTCCATTAACTACCAATCAGAGTTTAACAATTATATTACTTAAAAACATGCTAGGGAAATCTATAATGCTTGAAATTGAATGAAATATCAACTCCCCTCCCAAAAAAATCCTCTCATTTATTGGTATCATCATGAAATACTATATGCACGAATACGAGTTCTCAGGAAAGAATAAACATCCTATAAATTATAAAATGCTAAAAATAGTCTTGCATTTAAAATTAGCAATTTAGTATATCAAAAGTAAGTCACTTTAATCATTGATTTAAGACACAAATATTGATGGTGCAGAAGAAAGTAGTATCTACAATGACAAGCATTTTAATAAACAAGGCAACTGCATTAAATTGGAAAAATGACACTGCAAAAAAATAAATTTAAGATTCTAGGCAAAATTCCTCTGCCCTTTACAATATTTTTGCTTAGTGTCTCACTTTGAACTGTGAAGTTCAGTCATATACTAAACAAAAGAAATTTCGGTACTTCTTCGTTATAGCGGCCCCTGAGTTGAATCTCCAATCAACTAAGATTTCTTGCCAGAATCTGGCTACGAGTTCTTACACTTCACCACACGATCATATATTACTCGACATACCTCGCCACATAATCGTATATTAGCACCACGCTGCATTTTTGCTCTTGCAGCCTGTTCTTACATTATTCCTTTCTGATGAGATTTTTGAATTCACACTGTTTATTTTAAAATACATTCATTGCATTTTTTTGTGAATATCACATTAACATTCTTTAATTTACCAAGTAATGAGGAAGATGCCATATCATTTTTCAAGAAAGATGTTTTTTTTACCTCACAAACGAGTATGCAAAAATGGCCACAACATGAAATTTTATGTTAACGATGAAACCATTTGGAGATGCAATGTTAAAAATTGCAAAAAGAAGAAGGGCCTCCACATTGAAAATCTGTTCAGTAGTTCCAGAATATCATTTGTCACTGCTATTAGATTTATGAATTCTTGGGCAGAGAAGCTGACATCCATGAAACTGTATAACAAACTTAATATGGATGACAGCTCAATAAGTGCTGCAGTTGAACAGCTGAACAGGTGCTGCAGTTTACTGGAACAATTACATGAGATAAAATAATAATAAAAAAGATTCTTAAAAACATGGTTAGGAAATGACATATGAGTATTTTTGTAATATATAATGTGTTGTTTATTTTTACATTCACATTTCATGAGCATGGAGAAATTATAGTTGAAATCTCGGCACAAATCTAAAATCACCAAACATGATCGAGGCCGCTGCAACAAAGATGTACTAAAATTTTATTATCAAGTAATGCATCACAGAAATGCATAGTATTAAGCAATGCATCAAGTAATGCTGAATAAGTAAATGGTTTTTGAATGGAAATGTTTAATTTAAAAATATGAGAGATTTAAAAGGAAACACTTATACAGCAGTCCAGTATTAACTATGCTGCAGCTTCACCTTGTCAGTTGTGCGTTATTATAACACTTATTAAAATGATTAATTTATAGGTGTATTTCATTTTTTTCTGTATTATCAGTCTTTATACCCTAAATTAAGTCATATATCAAAGATAAATTAGACTCTGTTACTTTAAAACAGATCTCTCAAAGCAAATTGTCTCCTCTAGCTTCTCCAGTAATCATGGCAACATCTAAATATACATTCAAGATCCTATCACTTTACTTCATTTTAACCACTTGCGCTACGACTAAACTCCACGGTTGTGGTGTGGTGTGCTACAATATAACTTGCAAATGAGACAATAAAGTATCTCATTTACGCCGCTCTGCATCTGCGAGTGCAATCCAGAGCTGTAGCTCAAGAAATAAACAATCTCGTTAGGCGACATGTGCACCACGTTATTTTCACTTTTGCTATAAATGCCTATCGACGTGGTGTTCTAGTCGCTCGCGGTTTGAGACAAAAGCATCTCGACGTGCGTGGCACATCTTTTTAACGCAAGTGGTTAATGTGTTTCAGTTCTATCTTATGTCAAATTACATTACACAAAATTCTGAATTATTCCCGCAATCAAACGTAATTCAAGACATCATATGTTTTGAACAAGAAAATAAATATCCCAAATTCTGTTCTTTTGATTCTATAGAAACATGTTAAACACATTTATAATGGCTATTAGAAAAATCTGGATTTATTATAAAGTCATATATTAAAATCTAATAGCAGTCTTCAAACAGCAAAATGTAAAGATTTCGGCCACTTAACAATTTTTCACACAACGTATGAAATCAGAAAATTCAAGCAAGTACTACAATAAACTAACTTTACAACTCATATTTATGCATAATAAATTGGCGTATTTTATATCTAATTAAGCAGATATTCTTCTATATAATTAATCATGATTTTGACAAGGCTGTGAAGAATAAATTATTAGGCATTTAAGTTTAAATACCAGTTACATTTTTAAATAAGATCAAATTCTCATCAACTATATTTCTACAATGTTAAATAATTCAAATTAAAAGGCAAATTGCTTTATATACATTGTGTTTTCTCAAAACTTTTGCCTTCTTTGGTGATTTGGAAAATCCTGAATTAGTAATTTATTTCTCAAGAATCTCATGCTTCTAACAAATTGCTTCAGTTAAAAACTAAACAAGTCTGCACTGATGTATGTAATAATACATAGCACTAGAAACATTGTAACAGTACTAATATAACAGCAATGCTTCAAATGTTAATAACTTTTTAAATGATAGCAGGTTAAATAAATTTAAATCAAAGATTTTATGCTTTACTTTCTTGCAGCCCTTTAAAAACTGAGTAACAGTGAAATCAGGTGAAAGATAAATTAATCTTATTCTTCATGCAATAATAACACTTGTCAAGCTGTATGAATAAAAATATGCCATAGCATAAGGCAAGCATCGAAATTTTTGAACAAACTCTGCTTAAGACATTCAATATGCTTAAAAATAATAGGAAAGGGTGAAGTGCACAAAAAATCGTAAAATACAGAAACAGAAACTATTAATATATTTTACATTTATTCAATCAGTAGTTATATTACAAATATATAAAAAGTTATGTTTTTCAGTTGCTGACAATTTTTATTTAACTATGTGCACATATAAAGCATCTATTGCTTTATCTGCTAAACAGGTCCTGTGTTTAGATACAAAAATTCCAGAAATGGAAAAAATTTTCACATTTTGTGTTGACATCAATTTTATGCACTATGGTATATTTCTCAGCATTTTCAAATTTCACAGTCATCTACAATATGCTTCTGGTATAGAAAGCTTCTCTAACTTCCCTACCCATACACTAACCTCTACATCAAAAACAAACCCTTGCAGTCTTAATAAAACTCTGCAGCAGCATAAATATTATAACACTAACAAATATTTAGGCAAAAAGCAACCTCGAGAGATGTAACTAGACAACTGGTAGGTGTGTGAAATTTTATCTTACACTTCATCGGCACCTTCTCCAAAATTCTGGATAGATATGATTGTATTCAGCAGCAATCAGTGGACTGCATTCAGCTGCAATACAAATCTTGCTTTTTAAAGCAATTTATGGTTATGCTTAATGTTATACCATTCTGTGAAGCTCATTCAAATCTCACATCATCAAAAACTCTGGCATAAATAACAAAACTTTAGATTTTCTTCCTACATCATTCAGTATTCTTTTGATATTTTATTTTTAAGTAACTGAATTTTACCCATGTGAAAAGGCTGCAGTTCACTACTACAGTTTGATAGACTCGAGAAGCCATCTGCAAAACATTGGTACAGCTTATGTGGGTTACAGAACACACTGGCATGGAAATTATGCCTTAGCATTAGAATACCCTGTTATTTTATACACCATCCGGATGCTCTGTAATATGCTGGAGCTCCAGCTAGTCAGTCATTAGCTGCCAAAAGTTATTGTAAGGTATGGGCATATACAATTGTGCCCCATTCATATAACACCACATTGATGTGTCACTTTTTATGTTTTAGAGTATACAAATGAATTAAAATCTATTCAACATCTAAGTCTGTTTTTAGACATTTTGAGCAGCTATGTGAAGAAAATAGGGAAAAAACCTTACAGAAGTATAGAAGACTGAATTTCTCTACTGAAAGCTACAACTAATTCCCTTTATGCTGTTTATACCGTAACCTATACTATAATCTGAACTCTATCCATAGCTAATGCAAGCGATTTGTTTTGCAATGATGCTCAGTTTCCTTTCTTGTACAATCTACTATGCACTTAACCAGAGCAGTTGCTTCACTTCTTCTGCATGCAGTTTTTTCCCTATGACAGAATTGGCAAACACTGATTGAAACACAGATCATGTTTAGGACATGAAAATGGAATATTGTGCTCCACCAGAAATAACAAGAAGCACTTAGCTGGATTGTCAGCACATGAAACTGAAATACCGTGCTTCACCAGAAATGGTGAGAATGAAAACTCTGCATTTGTAAAAAAAATGCCATAATTTTTTATAGAAAAATGAGGACACTGCTTTTGAAGTAGATTTTATTTTTAATGCAGTCTTTTTGTTAAATAGACTCCATATGTCACCTTCAGTCATCATGTAACTGAAAAGTCAAAATTGCATACAGAAGACAATACACGATTTTCTGAAAATTTTGAAGTGGCCTTTCGCCACTTTATCTGTACTTTGGAAGAACTTTTTTTTTCTTCTCCCAAAGGGACATAAGTATGCTTACTGCATAGTTTTGAATAAAAATACACACACACACACACACACACACACAAAAAAAAAACCAAACACATGTGCCCAGTGGCTTTAACAGGTACAGGTACAGTACTAGAGTCCAATAACACTCGCACAGTGCGATGTCAGCATAATGATTTAATTGTCACAAACCAATTCTGCTCTATCAGCACAACTGATGCAGCCAGTAACATATATTAATCATGACATCAACACAATCATACATGTTTATCAATCACTTTTGCTTATTCATGTAGTCACTTCACTCAAACTTGGAATTTTTTGTAGCAATTTTTGTCACTTCTTAAGAAGCATAAAATTAACCTTAGACCAAAACTCAGTCACATCATCATAATAGTAGATCTGAGTTCTGAATTATTGGAACCATTTAAATCTCAAGGGGAACAGGACTGAATCATGGAGAACAGGACAACCATTTAAATCTCACGATCCCTCAAAAAAGTATTAAAAAGTTCAAATCAAGAATTTGTATGCAAGAAAAAACAAGTTCAAAAACATCATTAACCACCATATACACTGAAAAGAATTATATCAGACTTACTGTGTAAAGATGTGGACCAAAAGATAGTTCTAATTACGGTTAAGACAAGATAAGCATCATCATTAACATACTTAACACACTCTTAGGATTACTGATCCTGACTCTGCCAGTCACTTATGAAAAATGAAGATACAAATATTTCAAACTAAATGATCCTGCTTAGATTTACAATTACAGAAGTGATCTTAATGGATCCAGCTTGTACAGCCATTATGTCCTACATTATATAAAGTGCAGAACCAAAACATTTTGAAGACTACCCTATCACTTAAAAGGGAATCAAATGTTACGGTTTTGAATGCGATGTGTATACACAAGCCTGATTTCATCATCTACTACAATGTTTTAAAAAGATGAGTTATGTTCCGTATGCTAAGCTTGTACTGTGTGCATTAAAAATGATGATTAAACAATATATTTTGTACCTTTTAAAACATAAACCAACTGCAGTAACACATTATTAAATAATATGATAAATGGAGGTTAGGTTATTTGAATATGGGAAAGCTACAAGGGCTGTCTGCCTAAGAGGTGGAGGGCGATTTAAGACAAGCTGGCTTGTATTTATCGGCCTGTCCCCATGGGTTTTGACCCAAACCAGATCAAACTGTCAGTATTCAGTAGTGTGGGCCGCTGGTAAGACAATATAATAAAGAATATGCCAATATTAATCTACTGTGGAAAGAACATACTCATCAGCATCTGTATCCATATCTTCTTTAATGGAAAACTCAGCATCATATTCATACGCTTCAAACTCATCTTCATCAGACTTCCGCTCACTGAATTCAACATGGACAGGCTCATTTTCATATGCACAAAGAGGTGCAGGCATTGATAAACAAGCTAAAAATAATAAAATTTACAATATCAACAGAAACAGATGCTGTCAAAATATAAAACAGGTTTAAAAATTTTTAAATTAAAAGGAAATAGTGCTCTTTTTCTGGTTAAATTTTAAGATTCACTTCATTCAAGTTAAGTATCAACATGGCTTTACCCAGATAGATGTTAATTGACTTAGAAAAATAAGAAAATGAGCAAAATTTAAAGTTAGAAACTCTTTTCACAATCAATCCTATCTTTTTAAGTTACAAGGAACAATTAGTCACATTAGTCACTAAAATCAGCTAAAGACAAATCATCAAATACAGTACAAAGTTCGAGATCTGGACTCGTCTGCAATTCCAGAATTTTAGATCATCAGTTTACATTTAGTAAGATAACATGTAGAAATTATCAAATTAAAAGTATGAATAGTTGTTTACAAAATAATGATGCATTTATGACTTTAAAAGAATGAAAGTTTACAATAAATAAAGAAACTTTGATATTTATTTGTTTAAGATAAAATAACCCGCCGAACAAGTATTAATTTAGGATTCACCCCCCCCCCCAAAAAAAAAATCAGCGTTACATCTGCACATTTTCACAGGACTAGTTTCAATGGTTTTACCGAACCATCAAGAACTTAAAATAATTTACATTTAAAGAAATGTTTACTATATTAAACATTTCTCTAAATGTAAATTATTTAACTCATTGCCGGTTTTCACTTTGATGGCAAAAACAGACCAAAATGTCTCACAAAAGTTTTCACTTTTGTCCTCAAAACGGGCTTGCCTCCAAGACTCAGGGTGTCTCAAAATGGTTTTGCCTAGAGCAAAAACATTTCTTCCTCCTATTCGTTTTTTGTCTGTTAAGCATTCAAGAAGAGAGAGTTGTAAAACTGAAGCATACTCAAAGCTTAGATCCTCCTAATTTTCCCCTCGGGTTATTTGGGGCAGGGATGAACCATAAAGCCTTCAACTTGTGTTCTGTAAAAATGTTAGCCCGTGTCCCTGACTTATCCTATGACTGAGGTGTTTGTATGATGCAAAAATTAAGGATTAGAGTTTCTATGACGTTTCAGCAAGATAGCCTTTCCTACTAATCTAGATATTACAATATAAAGCAATCAATGTTTTTATTGAAACCCTACAATAATATTTAATTTTCATTTTATGTTTCTTATAACCACATTTATTAATACAGAAGTCTATTATACGATTATAGTTCCATTAAATATTTGAAATTAAATTCTGTAGAGATTTTTGTTGAAATTAAACTATATATTAAAAAATGTTTCCTCAGAACTATTGGTTGTGTAAAGTATTACAGTCAAAAGTCGTTAATTCGGACACCTATAATCCGGACCTCAAAGCTACAAACTTTCTGCGCATGCGTCGCGTTCACGCATGCGCACAGGCGTTTAAGAGTGCGCGAAAGACCTTTACGTCTGTGAATATGTTTATGCGCATGCACGTTCAATGTGGAACGGAGGTATAAGCTAAACTAAAAATTCAGTTAATGTTGCAGATTGCGTTGTTCCTTAATCTTCAAATTGGATCTGGCTTATTATTTTTTGCAGACTGTAGGAGCAATTTCATAAAAGTAAGCTTGAACTTTCGATTATGTCAAATAGAATTTCCGATATATATTTACTAATATGTAATTTGTATCTACAAAGCGAAAGTATGTTTTGAAATCCAAAATCTGTTTATCAATTTCACGTGACGGATTGGAAGCTGATCTGTCAGCACTATCCTTACCTTCAGAGCAGATGTTTTATATTTTATTTGGCTTATAATTTCTTATTAAGTGTAGTATTTCATCTTGATGTACTCTGTCTTTGATATGATTTAAATCAAGTTTCTCATCATTATAATTCGCTTCCGATAGTGAAGAAAGTGACCCAGAGGTTATTGAAAACGAAAACATTTTGATTGACAAATTAGTCGGTATTCTCAACACAGCAATTATAGGACTTGAACAGCGGAACTTTGTAACTAAACAAGAAATTATGTCTGTTTAATAGAATTAAAGAGAAAGTATTATCACATGAAACGAAGCAACTTACATTGAAAGAAATGCTTAATAAAGTAAACAAATAAATATTAAGCTTTTTCTTTTTGTAAATTTTGATACCCTTTAGATCATAATTGTTCTTTATTTCATAAATTACGGTTACATATTTTTAATTTTGTAATTTCTGCATGCCATCTTACCAGATTTAAACTGATGATCTATAATCCGGAATCGCCGAAGTCCCGACGAGTCCGGATTAACGACTTTTGACTGTATTAAGTTAGGTCAAAAATAAAATAAAGGCACTTATTCTGTTACAACTAAAATTATTATACTTATTACTATTGTTCTATTTAATTTTTCAAGAAATATAAACATATCCCATTTCTTTCACGATTAGTAATATTGTATCCTCAAAATTTTTTTTATAAGAAGGAAATATTTTTTAGCAAGTTGGATGTCAATTACGTCAAATTATGTGCATTTTTGTTTTATTTATTGGTTATTAATAATAAAGCTTCATTTTAAAATCATTCAGTCTTTGATTCATGCCTAATTGCTTCAAAAGAAATGCACAATATTGTCATTCAGGTTGAATAATTGTTAAAAGTTTCACACATGTCAAATTTATTAATACTACCTTTAAATTTTTAAGTTCTAAATTAGAACTGTGTTTTAACTTTTACAAGGATTGCTGAGGTATTTGTCTATGAAAATTTAGTGAATTATCACAGTTTTAATTCATAAACTTAAAATTTAATATTCTATAATGTTATAATTATTCAGTTTAAAGCAACCTTTTTTATTACAAAATAAAATGTTATATTATTAACAACTTTTAATAAGCAAGCAATCTTAATGCCATCGTTTAAATATTTCAGTGTCAGTTGCTGTATAAATTTGAATGAAATGATCAAAACATTTGAATGAAATGATTTTCGAGTTCCTTTCCCTGCTACTATAAGTTAATATACAACTTTAATCTACATTATAAACGATATTTCTGTTTGAAAAATTAGTGACAGTAAACTTCTAGAAACTAGAGACTATGTTTTAATGTTACATGCAGACTTCTTTCCATCACATTCACGAAATATTAAATTTTGAACGTTCCAGAGAAAGTTAATATGAAACATTCTGCGCTTATAATAGAGAGAAGCTTACTGTCCGCGTCAAGTTGCAGTTCACGGATATGAAAACACTCCAGCACATAAATAAATAGTGGAAAAAATACGAATTCATGTAGATTTTATGTAAAGTAACATCGATTGATCGATGTGTATTTTTTGCATTGAAGAGGGGAAAATAAAAGAAAACTGCAGTTTTTGACACCATTAGGAGTCATACATTAAAAAAAAGAGATTCTTCTGTCTAGTAGAAAAGGTTATGCTATTAGAATATGACAGAGTAGATGAGGGCTATTTGCATAAGATGAGGAATGCTTTCGTGAAGGATTTTTGTAGGAAAACTGACTCGTATTCGCATTCCACAGGTGAAAAACTACGAAAACAAATCATGCGCTCAATATTTTCGCCTGGGATCGAATACCGGTTGAACTATTAGTATTCGGCTGCCACATGTAGGACCTTTACACTTACATAGAGCCTTTCGCTTAAGAACTGTTTATCATCTCTTTCCTTCCCTGATGTTAGGTTTTTGTCGTTATTAGGGGATGTTGTTTACTGTTGTTTGATTTCAATGAATAAAGGCAAATCAGACAAAGCCTCTCAACCTGAAAGATAAAATGCCTTCAGGCAGGATTTATAGGAAACTGGTTCGCGTTCGTTTCATGCATCAGGGAATTGCATGCAACCGAATTTTGTTTACGTTTCTTTCATTTAGCTCAAAACATACGAGGACTCTCTATTTTAAGAAAAGAATGTTTTGGGGGAGTACTTTATAAGGGTAAATTACTTGTATTAATGCTACACATGGAGGGAAAATCACGAAAAGATCTGTACAGTTAGCTCGTTCATCAGTATTCGGAGCCATATTTAACCACTGTGGTTCAATGACTTTAATCACTTGTGTCCTAATGGGCCTCATGAGCACTGCATTTTTGTTGATCAGGCTAATTTATGTCAAAATCGCACGAAATTTACCAAAATTTAAAAAACCGCTTTCTGACGAAATATTCCAGTAATTTTATCTTAAATTTTGAAATGTGTCAGGTTTCTGGAGTATATGTACATGTGAGCATATAACATTTAAACTTAGTCATTTTAAACATAAATCAGATAGCATATCTTTTATGTTACATTGAGTAATCTTCAGTGCTATGTAATTAATTCCCTAAATATGAAAGTATGTGAAACTTAAATTAACTATAGCAAATCATTCCATAGAAATATGCTATGCTTGTATTAGTGTAGAAAGGATCAATTATGTAAATATCAAAGGTAAATATTGTATTATGTATGTCAAGTAACAATTTGTCAGCGGTATAGATATCATTAATTTAAAGGAGATAATTACAATATGTGTGGCTTTTGTTTTAGCACAGTTTTGCTCCCGTTACTTTTAAGCTAAACGTATCACATGAAATAAATTTCTTTCTAAATTCATAGGGATATTATTAACAATTCTTCTTTATAAATATAAAGTTTATCTTTTATTATATAAATAATTGAAATGCTTAAATTTGACATTCTAATAAGTATTTTATCTTAACCTTTCTGACAAATTGAATTTCTTTGAAAATGTATAAAAATGAATTAAATCCTTAATTTTGTCCAGTCTTATGATAAAAAAATTTTAGAATCATCAGTTTGCATATCCGTATATATTATAAGAAAGTATCTCCTTCTTTTTTGAGGGCTGTTGTGTTGTAAGTGATAGTAGATCGGACTAGCAGTTGGAAGGTCTGCGTTTCGTATCCTTGAGAGAGCATAGAAAATTTTTCGTATTTTCTCCTCAGAAAAACGGAATGTATGGAAACGTGATAGATGATAATTTGTGAACACATGAATTAGGCCGACAGAGTCTTGTACTTCCTTCTCTTTCGCCCTATAAGTGGGAAAAAATAAGGAATTATGCCATTCTCCCTATCTTGCTACAAATGGATGTTCTTCCAATTAGAATTTGGAAGACTTTGTTGGTAGAAGAATAATGACAGCTCTGCTGAATTTTCGCATTTCTTGCTTTGAAAAAATCCAAGGTCCACCTATTATTCCGCCAAAGTTTTCAAATTTTTTTTTTGTGGTATCGCTTTTCCATTACAGTATGTTGATAGGTGAAACAACCCCGTAAAACGTTTTTTACATAATTTGCATTCAAGTTACTTTGAAACACGATTTTCGGAATTAAACTTCCTACATACGAGTTCCCTCTTTTTTGATACTTCTAGTAAATTTATATTAGAGATAATATAATCAATATTTCTTTAGTAAATAAATTATTATTATCTTACTTTGCGCAAGTATTAGAAAAACCTGTTTTGAGCTAAGTGAATTTTAGATCATTCAACATTATATCTTAGAGAGTATATCTTTTCTAGTAGATTTCGTATTGCTTGAATTTTGAGGGAAAAGGAAAGTCCAGATTTCTACAAATTAAAAAAAAAAAAAAAAAAAAGAATGCACTTTCCTCTGTTCAGTGCTGTATCTCTTTACTGACGAATTAACACCAATAGATAGGCTGTTTTCTCCCGAAAGTTCAGCCTTTGTGTAAACGATTAGGGGAAACCGGAAAAGAAATAAAATAATTTTTCACTCATGAATCGGCATCTTCAAGAAGCATCGACTCCCAGTGAGTAAAAGCGACCATCTGGGAAGATGTATTTTAGCATAAAATGGTTTGGAAATCCAAATAACATTAATTTAGAGAACTTTTTATGGATGCAATATATAATTCTTAGATAAAAGTATAAAAGTAAGTAAAAGGGGACGATGTAGGGTGTTTTTCGTTATTTTTAATTTTTAGAATAGGGCCCCAAACATATTACTGTCGACCCTGTATTTAGATTTGCTTTCTCGATAACCTACCAAGTTCAAATTTTGTACTCGGTAGCACGCGATATCTATCTTCTAAGATAGAAATATTCCACTTCTGGTGAACTTTCTAAGGAAAGCTTACATGCATTTAGGTTTACATATAGAGAAAAATCATGAAAATTCCATGCAGCTGATCTATTCCGTCGCTGAAAATAGAAGCCTACAAAAATTGATAGTGTTGTGTTGCTTTAGCGACTAGATTTCTCACTTTGATGTTGGAATTAGAAATATAATTACAAAGATCTCCACTAGAGAAGATCATAATTCATTATTTTTTCACACATATAAAATCTGGTTAAATATGTTTCCTCGTTTATAAATTACAGAAGATTTTTTTTCAATAATTCCTGATATTTTAAAGGAAAAGTTTCATGTATTTTTTTTTTCTTGTAGCAGGTTTAAATAATCGTTGATTGAAACCACACTAATTTTAACTAGCAATCTGAAAATGACACAAATGACATGAACTCTTTCATAATTATACAGTCAAAAGTCGTTAATCCGGACTCGTCGGGACTTCGGCGATTCTGAATTATAGATAATCAGTTTAAATCTGTTAAGATGGCATGCAGAAATTATAAAATTAAAAATATGAAACCGTAATTTATGAAATAAAGAACAATTATGATCTAAAGGGTATCAAAATTTACAAAAAAAAAAAAAAAAAAAAAAAAAAAAAAAAAAAGCTTAGTATTTATTTGTCTACTTTATTAAACATTTCTTTTAATGTAAGTTGTTTAAGTTGCTTTGTTTTTCATGGGATAATACATTCTCTTTAATTCTATAAACAGACATAATTTCTTGTTCAGTTACAAAGTTGCGCTGTTCAAGTCCTATAATTGCTGTGTCTACCGACTAATTTGTCAATTGAAATTTTTTCGTTTTCAATAACCTCTGTCACTTTCTTCGCTATCGGAAGCAAATTATAATGATGAGGAATTTGATTTAAATCATATCAAAGACGGAGTACATCAAGATGAAATACTACATTTAGAAAGGAATTATAAGCCAAATAAAATAAAAACATCTGCCCTGAAGATAAGGATAGTGCTGACAGATCAACTTCCAATTCATGGCGCGCAGTAGTGTTAAAGATAAACAAAGTTTAGATAAACAAACGTTAAAGTTTAGTTAAACAAAGGATATGCCTTTATCCATTTTTTGCAGCAATTCCACTTTTTGTTTAATGAACTTCGAAATATACTTTCGCTTTGTAGATCTTTTACATATTAATAAATATATATAAGAAATTCTATTTGACATAATCGAAAGTTCAAGCTTACTTTTATAAAATTGCTCTAACAGTCTGCAAAAATAATAAGCCGTATCCAATTCGAAGATTAAGGAACAACGCAATCTGCAACATTAACTGAAATAGATAATTAGATAATTTTAAGTCCGTTATACATTAAATGCGCACTCGTAAACGTATTTTGCACACGCGCACAAGCATATTTGCAGCTATAAAGGTCTTATGCGCATGCATGAACACGACGCATGCGCAGAAAGTTTGTAGCTTTGAGGTCCGGATTATAGATCATTCCGGATTATGGGTGTCCGAATTAACGACTTTTGACTGTATTACTCATTAGCATTAAAAAAACTTAACTTGGGTTGAAGATTACCTCAGATTTTTTTTTTTTTAAATTTCTTAATTTAGATGCCATACAGTATGGTAATACATATCTAATAATACATAATAATAAGTCTGGTTATACTACAGCCGTATCAGTGGCCGAAAAGACCGCTAAACATTAGTTGTTCGATTTGGATTTAAACTCAGACGAACGAATGTGATGGCTGTAAGGTATTTTTCTACGTATAACATGAGTACGAGCTATTTGTTAGGAGGTCCTCTATGAAGGCATCTTTCTCCTTAAAAGCAGATAGTCCTCGTGTGTTTTGCTGTATTCAAATAATCCTAACCTTCAAACTACGGCACCTATAACTCTAAATCAAGATGAAAGCTTTCTAAACAAGATTTTTAAATCGGGCTATGGGGGTTCCAGTAGCCAATCGCTAAAAACCGCTGAATACTGGTAATTCGACAGGGGTTCAAATCCCGACGAACGCGCTTGTTCTACGAGTTTTCCACGTTCAGTGTGGATGAAATCTAGTTCCCCTTAGAAATTATCTCCATGATAGTTTCAGTCCTCTTGCGCAGTTTCCAAATCCATTAAATTTTCTCTATTAAATACAATTATAATTCTTTCTTTTTAGAGAAATCGCAGGAAAAAAACTGTACACATCAAATCGAGTGCGATTACGAATATTTTAAAACAACTAAAATTTTGAGCGGAAAAGTTTTTTTAATACGCTCATAAGCAACTGAAAATTAGGGGAAGAAAAAAAAATTTAAATTGGTATAAAATTTTGTCGATTTCTACAACTTATATAAATGCGTTTTCAAAAACTTCTGCTGAAATATGAAGAGTTGTATTTGTAAAGTATTTATTAGGAAGATCTGTAATTATATACTCAGCTTTTAGTTTTCATAACTTCCATTCATCAGAATAAAGTCAAGCGTAAGGGGGGGGGTGAAAAAGGAATTTTAAAGAAAAGATTATTTTTTAAATGACTTAAAATTTCCTGAGCTAGTTCAAGTAATTATGTAACTCAAATAATTAAATATTTGCGAAAATTTTGTTGACCTCTCTCGGTCTTACCAATATTTCTGTATAGATATAGAACATAATTACATATCGATAATTAGTATCATAGACAGTGGAGGATGTAGACCATCACATTATATAATTGTGCTTGTCGCAAAAGCAGCCACTTTGATAAATGAACATAACTGTCGGGAATCGCGTATGAATGTCACATACATGCTTTACAATACCAAGAATGTTATAAAAATGACGGTTATCTGATACAGTCAAAAGTCGTTAATTCGGACACCCATAATCCGGAATGATCTATAATCCGGACCTCAAAGCTACAAACTTTCTGCGCATGCGTCGTGTTCACGCATGCGCACAGGCGTTTACGAGAGCACGTAAGACCCTTACGGCTGCGAATATGTTTGTGCGCATGCGCGTTTAATGTGTAACGGAGTTATACGCTAAGCTAAAGTTATCTAATTCAGTTAATGTTGCAGATTGCGTTGTTACTTAATCTTCGAATTGGATCCGGCTTATTATTTTTTGCAGACTGTTAGAGCAATTTTATAAAAGTAAGCTTGAACTTTCGATTATGTCAAATAGAATTTCCAATATATATTTACTACAAAGCGAAAGTATGTTTTGAAATCCGAAATCTGTTTATCAATTTCACGCTGCTCTGCGGCAGAGGGGGGGGGCAGAAACGTCATTATTAGATTATGATAGATTAGAAAGATTATGTCAAATAGAATTTCCAATATATATTTACTAATATGTAATTTGTATCTACAAAGCGAAAGTATGTTTTGAAATCCGAAATCTGTTTATCAATTTCACGTGGCGGATTGGAAGTTGATCTGTCAACACTATCCTTATCTTCAGAGCAGATGTTTTTATTTTATTTGGATTATAATTCCATACTAAGTTTAGTATTTCATCTCGAGTCTTTGATATGATTTAAATCAAGTTCCTCGTCATTATAATTCGCTTCCGATAGTGAAGAAAGTGACCCAGAGGTTATTGAAAACGAAAACATTTCGATTGACAAATTAGTCGGTATTCTCAACACAGCAATTATAAGACTTGAACAGCGGAACTTTGTAACTAAACAAGAAATTATGTCTGTTTAATAGAATTAAAGAGAAAGTATTATCACATGAAACGAAGCAACTTACATTGAAGGAAATGTTTAATAAAGTAAACAAATAAATATTAAGTTTTTTCTTTTTGTAAATTTTGATACCCTTTAGATCATAATTGTTCTTTATTTCATAAATTACGGTTTCATATTTTTAATTTTGTAATTTTTGCATGCCATCTTACCAGATTTAAACTGATGATCTATAATCCGGAATCGCCGAAGTCCCGACGAGTCCGGATTAACGACTTTTGACTGTATCAACATTTACCGAACTTTCCAAAATGTTTAAAAATATAATATTTAAGAGTCGGCAAGTTTGTTTAAAAAAATTGTATGCATTTCAATTACGGTGTTTGTCGATATAATCAGAAGCTCGTCATCGATATTTAGCCTATTTCTCGTTAACCTACCGAGTTCAAATTTTGTACTCGCACGGTTTACAAATGGAAATACGCATGGTAAACCGAGTTTTATCAAATTCGATTTAGAGGTCTTAAAATTTAATGTTGAAAAAAATTTTTGCGCATATTTCCATTTAAAGAATAAACTAAAAATCTCACAGATTTTAAGTTTGCATCACTTCACAGAGCATAAAATAGTTTTGAAATAAAATTTGCATAAAATTAATATAATTTCTGATTTTGGGCGAATTTTTAAAACTTTATACTTTTATGAGGTAAGAGGAATTTTGGAAGTAAAAAAATGTACCAAAAGGAGAAAAATAATTTGTCGTACAGATTAATGGGAATAAGAGCTCCTTTGAAAAATTCCTGTACAGTTTTATAAGAAGAATAATAGATTCTTAAATAACGAGATGAAATATCGAATCGCATTGTCAAAAGTACAAGATTTATAAATTTATCAAGAGAACCGCACGTTTGTTATTCGTGATATAGATTTGTCGAAATATTTTTAAAGAGAATTATTTAATCGAGTGTTCCCAGTAAATTATATAATACTTTATTTTTCTCATTTCAATTCATTAATAATTTTATGAGTCATAAATAAAAGTTTATTTTGTAAAAATTTGTTTATTTTATTCAATAATTGTTCTAAAACGAAAATTCTTAATTCCTTTTATATATACATTCACTTTGTAACTGGTAATAAATTTGTTTCCTTAGAGTCAGTGTAAGGCCTTTATCTCAAAACATCAAGAAGACTTCTCCCCGCGATAATGACAGCCATTACCCATTGTCGTCAGAGGTGCGTGGACCCTTGTCCCCTTAGGCAATGGGGGTTGGAAGACGTACAAAAATACGGGCTAGTCGTTTTTGGCGCATTTTTTCGCTAATACGAAAACACGGGACGATCCATTTTCGAGGGTACATTTAAACTTACAATAATCCGTAACAAACCATTAAGAGACCTGCATAAAAGAACGAGATAATCCGGGTCAAACCGTTAAAGGGTTAAGTTGCTTTGTTACTTTCTCTTTAGTTTTACAGATAGATATTATTCTTTGTTCAATTATCAGTCCTCCAACTGCCCTGTAGAAAATTCCCACTAAATTGTCAGTTGAAATTTTTTCATTTTCATAAATCTTTCTACTTTCTTCACTATCAGTAGCGATATTTTCTGAATTTAGAACCATACTAGATTCCACCATCTGTTAGTTAATTAATGATTGGGGTGCTGTAATCACAGATGAATAATATCAATATCCAATATATCAATTCTAACATCAACATAAAAGAATACCATGCTGCTTGGTATTCAGTTACTAGTATTTAAAAAAAAAAATTAATGAAATTTAAAAGCCAGGCCAACGATGCATGATCCCATGTGGAGCAGGAATTTTCTGCTGCAGAGATAATAATGGAAATGTCTTATGGCCTTAACTATGGCAAGCAACTCTTTACTGGTCACACAGTAATTATTCTTCTGTTTAGATAAGTACTTGCTCTATTAAGTCCCAAAACGTTTTCGGCTGTTAATTTCTTGGAACAAAACAGTACCGATACTTTTACTGCTTGCATCTGTGTCGCGAATAAATGGTTTGTTGAGCTGTGAATACGTGTTAGGATTGGAACAGATGTTAGAACCTCCTTCAGGTTGTTAAATGTATCCTCACATTTTTTTGTCCCCGGAAAGTTTTGCTTGCTGTCTGTCAGCTTGTGAAGCGGTCTTGCGATGTATGAAAAGTCCTTCACAAATCTGCTATAGTAGACGCAAAGACCCAGGAAACTTCTCAGCTGATGCACATTTTCAGGGTGTCTCTAACCTTCAACTGCTGAAACATTTTCTGGATCCGTACTCACACTTTCGGCAGAGATGACACGTCCAAAGTAAGTCATTTCTAGTTTGAACAATTTGCATTTGGTGGGACTCAACTTTAGACGGGCTTCCTTCACTTTCTGAAATACCTTTCTAAGATTTTCTAAATGTTCTTCAAAACTCTTCGCGACGATGATGATCATCCAGGTATATCAGACAAGCATCACAGGAAAGACCTCTCAGCACAGTCACCATGAGGCATTTGAATGTCGCTAACACATTACATAATCCAAACAGTGTCCAAGAATATCAATTCTAGGAAGAGGGCAGCTGTATTTCTTCGTAACCTCGTTTAACTGGAGATTGTCAACACAAAATCTGGTTGAACCATCTTTCTTTCTGATGAGGATGATGGGAGATGCTCATGGACTTACTGAAGGCTCAATGAATTCACTTTCTTGCATGTCCTTTAAAAGTGCTCTTACCTCTTCCAATTCAGCAATTGGTAGATGTCTTGGATGTTGCTTGATTTATGGATGATCCCTGATATCAATTCTATGCTGTGTCAAATTGGTTCGACCCACATCAGAAGACATCTTGAAATTCTTGAATGACATGGTCGGCAGTACTCCTCTGTTCATCGCTTAATTTTACATTCTACAGTAACTCCAATGTCATGTTCTCTGAAGATATGGATTCTGGAGAGTTACTGTTTCATTTAACGCTGATCACTAGAGTACATTCTACAACCACTTCATCTTTCCTAATAACTCTTGCCTTATCAGTTACATTGGCAAATCTCACTGGGACAACAGTTCTCGACAGGTTGACGAGTGCTGGGGCTACTAGTACCTATTTCGGGGTGTTACAGTTCTTTTTCACAATGCACAGAATGAGAGACCATAACTTTGTAACTTAGATTTTTCTAGTTATTTTGTTCACATATGATTTGTTTATATAGATACTTATTTATTGCATTGATTAATTAGATTTTGAGAAATACTTTTGAATAATATTGAAAAGGCTAAGGCAAAGCGAATGAAAATAAAGAACCAAGAGCCTTTAAATATAAAAATGAAAAAAAAAAACACAAGATTTCTACAAGGCCTTTCAAGAAATAGAGAAATATGATTGCACTTGCAAGACACCTCTTTTGAAACTTATAAAAATCTATCCTGAAAAGTTAAAAGACGTAGTCCTAACAGTAACAGTCTTCTTCCTACTCAAGTTAGTGTGGAAAGACTGTTCTCAGCTCTCAAGTTTATCAAATTGGATCTAAGACCCTCATGTCCAGAAATTAATCCATGAACCATTATGCAGTCCAGAAATAATTGTCACTGTTTTTGGAATACAGAGGGAAAATACGCAATTAAAAAAGAGGAATTAAGGGGCTATTTCTAATTTACATTACAATATTTATCTACATATTTTTTTATCTTAATTGTAATGATTATTAAAAATATTGATGGTGCAGAATGTAGAAATAGTGCATTTCATAGATATAGATCCGATGCAAAAATTTGATGGCTTAGATGCATAGAATGCTAATCCATAATGAAAAGCAACTTATTGAATATGGCAGCTTATTAAGAGAATGTTTAAGTTCTGAATAAGCAACATAATCAGCTTTATGTGAGTCATATGTTATGGACTGATTTATAAAAAATGCAGTCCAGAAATAATTATTACTATTTTTGGAATAAAGAGGGGAAATACCCAAATTAAAAATGAGGAATTAAGGGGTTACTGTTAATTTAAATTATAATTTTGAATTACATACTTTTTTATCTTATCTATATTATTAAAATATGTCTTTTTATTTGTTTATAACATTATCTCCTCCAGAATGACAGGGAGTTGAATTTTGTAAGAAGTACTGTTGGATTCCAGAAATTCGTGAGAAACCATTTTCACCATTCTCATTTTCGTATGACTTTAATAGCCAAGATATTAATTAAAAACTTTGAAAATGCTAATTTTCACTTTCATTTTTCCAAGTGCTAACAATCTCGCATGCTGGAGATGCAAATTTTTTATTAACAAACTCTATGATTTCAATGATTTGAAAGCGAGCAGTGGCCACACTTTTAGAAATAAAGCAGATTCTTAAGTTTTATGCCAAACATTAAACATATTATTATTATATAAGGCATTGAAGAATTAATTCTGACATTGAAGAAAGCACAATATTGCATGAGTCGTAATTGCATGTAAAAAATATTTCGTTAATATCAACATTTAAAATAAACAGCAGCTGCTAAGGAACTTTTTTGTTCTGGGTTAGGATAACTGACATGATATGTTATTGCCACATTAATTACTTTGATATTGAGAAAAAGTTGTTACATTACATTAAATTTAAATCATGATGTCATACGTATATACTACCTATTAACTTAAAGTGTCAAAAGTTTTTGGCCCCCCAAAAAATATTTACCAATTGGTTGTTGCTTAGAGAGACTGAACTAATTTCATTCACACTGAAATGTTTTTATACACTTTTTTTCAGGTGAACATAGAACTTAGAAATTTTGCTTTGGCTGCAGCCCGCTAATACATATATGTATAAGATGTACTTAAAATCTTCCTGGCTCAGCTAAAACATACCTATTTGGAGGAACTTCTACATCGTTGTTGTCATGAGGATCATCTTCACTTCTCCAATCTTCCTTAAACTCAATTCCAGGCCAAAAATCCAAAATTTCTGTTAAATCAGTCATTCTATCAAAGTAAAAAAGGATCCCTCAGAGAGAAAAAAAATCTGAGCAATAAAAATCACTGTTTAATGCTGAAAATATACAGAAAGAAAAGTACTTTTTTAAAGAATTAAAAAGCTAAACAATATCTGGTTTTTCATTTTAATTATAGCAAAGCTAAGTCTACCTGCTAAGGAAGGGACGAGGGAAACTGAATCCTATCTCATACACTCGATTAGCCTTAATTAATATCTGAAAACCTCCGGCAGTACGGAAGATATTTTTTATTTTCACTTTTGTGAATTTATATGGGGTCAGCAGTATACAGATTCTTTTGGATGCTTTTAAGGAATTCTATGCGCTACTCATCGAAGACACAGAAATTTCTAAATAAGTAAGTCGATATTTCCTTTTTGTTACTGTACATATTAGACATCATGTATTTCTATTTTCATGTTATTTCCTTGTTTTATTTTGATTTAAAATGCAGTTTATTAAGTTTATAATTTTTTTATGTTTTGGATGCTATTTTACTTGGAAACAGGAACAGTGCCAACAAATCGGCAAATTTCTTTTTGCCTGAAATAGAAATATATTTTTCAAGCCCTACCTTGGCACATTTTAATATTTAAAAGTGAGTCATCAGCGAGATGTAAAAGAATGAAACAATGTGTTACTATGTTATTAACGTGTAACACAGACGGAAAAATTAAAAAGACTCCATTAGTCATCGGTGCAAGCAGAAAATCTCGTTGTCTGAAGGGTGCCTATTATAGCAATAAAAATGCTTGGATGACAAGAAGGATTTTTTAGAGATTTACTTATGAAGTGGGAAAAAGAACTTCAGTAAGAAAAAGTGGTGCACTTGTCAGATAACTGCACTGCCCATCCATATGATCTCTCATTGAAGAATATAAAATTAGTTTTCCTTCCTCCTATTACAATTTTCATTCTGATCAGGATGTTATACAAGCATTGAAGATCCATTACAGGAAGGAAGTGGTTTAAAATGTTATTAATGAAATTGGTACTCTTCTGTTATCCAATCTGGATTCATGTATGTATGCACAATATGTGTATATACACATACATATATATACATACATTTATATTTGTGTATAGACAAATACATACATATATACATACATGAACACATTCATCATTCATACATACATACTTACCAACCTATGACACTCAAAAATCAGGAGATTTTTCACAATGTTAAAAAGACTTTTTAAATGATAAAAATATGGTTTTTAATAATGAATTAACTTTAAATAGTAACTAATTCTTAAATGCAAGCAACACAAAAATACCTTACACATAAAAAAACATTTTTATTACTTGCATCGTTTAAGGGAGGGAAAAAAAAAAAAAAAAAAAAAAAAGGGAGGGAATTTTAGTTTAGAAAATTAGGAAGTTTAAAGAAACTTCCTAATTTTGTTCACTGCAATTGCCACGTAGGTCTGCTTTCGCTAAGAAACGTTTTTCTAATGTGTCATCACTAATATTAGATCTAAATTTAGTCCTCGTTTACGCAACAACACTGAAAATCCTCTCACACTCTGCACTACTACGGGGAACTGTCAAGATGGCCAACACAATTCTAGACAGTTGACTATATTTTAAAATTCCATCAGCACCTTTCAGTTTTCCAATTAAACTCCACTGGGTGTCAATCCTAGCTGATTTTATAACTTCATTCAAGTTTTCTAATTGTAAACTGCTGTTATGCAGCTGTTGGAACTGTTTCAATTTTTTCTTCCTTTTAGAACTTCTTTCAAGATAATAATAAATATCAACAATGTGTTCATCCACATTTATTGGTAAAGAAGCTGCCACTTTTTCAGCTGCTAAATTTAAGAGGTGACAGGTGCACCTCATAATCTGCAAATCTGAATTTTCCTTTCTTAAGATGCCTGCAACACCAGTCTTCAAGCCTACCAATACTGGTGCATTATCGGCACCAAGTGCTAAGCAATTATCCAGATGGCCTGCATTTTCTTTTAAAGTTGAATAATTAGCTGTATTATATTAAAGCCTGTCAAATGTCCTTCTAAAATGGGGACAGAAAGTAAACTGCACTCAATTTCTGAAGAATCTGGATTAAAAAAAAGAAACAACAATTGGATACAGTTTTGAATCGGTATTATTGCTTTCATGCGTAGAGAGGCAGAACGGAGCTGTTTTGTGCAATCAATAACTGAAGATTTATTTTTCAAAACCATTTCTTTAACAATTGCACCTGTTTTGGTTCTTGCACTTGAGTATTTCTTAGCAATTTCACTATCGGGAAACATTTTTCTAAATAAAGCTGCAGCGTGATCCGATGCATTCAGTGGCAGGTTGTGCTCCAGTAAAAAGGCAGAGAACAGACATTCTGCATTAATAACTTTTTGGTCCTTTGTTTCCGAAGAAAAATCTAATTTTTCGTTTTTTTTTTTTTTTTAAACAACTCATGTTATCCTTGTGTTTTTGTGTTCGCACATGTTTCAGAACATTCGTCCTTCCACATTGCGAATTCGAAAAATCGCAACGACAGGCGGTGCACATCGCAAATTTATTACATTTCCTGGAGGAAATAATGGAAGGAAAGTCAACTGTGTACGATTTTTGAAACGTACACGAGTATTTCATTCTCGCAGACATAACAAAAGATGATAATTTCTAAAACTATTTCCCGAAGGCACGTGCACTCACACAACTGAGCACAGATTGAACGAAATAACTGCAGAAGTTATCTGATTCGTAAGGTTTTGTTTTAGATATAATCTAGAGAAAATTCAATTGCTTTCAGACGTCCAAAATCACTTTTGTTCATATAACAAAGTATTAAGCCAAGTTCCATAAAAATCGTGAGAAATTTTAAGAATACGAAAAAGTCGGGAGAAATATATTGTAAATCGGGTTGGCGGGAGATCGGTCGAAAATCGGGAGTCTCCCGCCTAAATCGGGAGAGTTGGCAACTCTGTACATACATTTCTCAATCTGGTCCTGATAACAGAAAAGTACCATGAAATTCATACGACTGACGCAGTTTGTTCTTCTAGAGAAGCTGTTAGGTCGATTTCTCTTTTAGATGCTATGCATGTTATTTTAAATGCATTGGATTGAAGTAACTCCCAATTGATTTCAAATTGCTTTAAAAAAGCCAGCTTCCATCCAAAGCAAATTCCTGGAAACTCTCGAGATGTGCCAGAAGACAAGGGTGACGATGAAGAAATGCATGATGAGACCTGCCAAAAAAATATCAGACTTGCTATGAAAAGAGTGATGCAGAGATCATCCAAGTTATCAGGGAAAACAAAGGAATTAGTGAAAATGAAAGTGAGTTGGAAGATGAAATTCCAGTCCTGTACCAACAACAGCAGAGTCTCGACAAAGCCATTAACAATTTTTAGAAAAACACTTGAACTTACAAGTGGAGATACAGAAAGTTACTAGGAAAGTCATGTCTTGGGGAACACCCTTGAAATGCTACTAACAAAAAAATATGCAACACGCTCAAATGGATAAATTTTTACATGGCTCTGGGTTAAAATTTACTCTACAGTACCCCTTGGCGAATCATTTCTTTTTTGACGCCAGGATCTTCGTCAGGAAGGATCTACACCAATTTCAAGATGGTGCCGATCTTTCCGCCCACTACACAAAACCAAAACAAGAAGTCAAAGACTTACACAAACTCGGTGTCCATGTACACATCAACCTATTTTAACTTAAAAAAAAAAAAAAAAAAAAAATCAGAGAATTGCACAAACCAGGCATTTCACACTGCCTTAACTTTGTCCATGAACACATCGACCTATTTTCACTTAAACAAAGTTAAAACTATCATGTTGACCAGAAAAAATTTGCCGCTGCCTTTTAACACACAGAGATGAACAAATAACCGAAAATGCATATTTCCTAACATAAAAACATTAAACAACAAATCTTTTAACAAAAATTAACATACGGAGACAAATAAATAAATGAAACATCAATTTTTTAGCATACCTTTTTATCATGAGCATACTTTCAAGCTTCCCACCACCATCTCCATCCTCCAGGTAAGCAATTCAATTAAATTTTTGGTTGTTTCAGCTCATCTGCTATTAATGGTGGATAAATACACATAACAGCATCCAAACCATCAACATTCATCCTCTTACTTACCTCAGGTATACTCAAATGATGGTACCCACACCAAAATACAACACTAATGCACATGCAACCGAACACATCAATTGAAAAGAATGGTAAGTATAAAAAAATCCTGGTCCATAATGAAGGGTTACTATTACAAAAAATAGCCAAAATCTCAATTTATCACAACACATTTGGCGATATTCGCAGAAAAACGGCTAAAAAAAAAAATTCCCCAAGGCAAGTTTTGCCAACATTATCAACATTACGGTTACCAACATTGGGGTTTTTAGATTTCACGAACAACCAATACTACTTTCCGATTTTTTCAGAAACCAAGGGGTACAGTACAGTAAAAATCAGCCTGATGTCTGATTATACTTACATAATGTATTGATCAGTGTAATGTTGAAATTTACAGTTTTTCTGAATTGAGATATTTTTTTGTCATCCATAGAAAAATAATGAAGATTTTATAAAAAAGTGTTCAACTGTAGCTTACACATTAAACAGCAAATCAAAATAGAGTACAAACTGATGGCAAAAATAGAATCGAAATAGAATATGAATTGAGAAATTTTCAAATAGTGAATGAAAGCTTTTACTGATCAAAGTACTTTAAATCCGGATAAACTTGGTAATGTAACGTAGATCGAAATAAAATTAAATTAGACGTAAATATTAATTGATTAAACAGAGCTTGAACCCTGATGTAAACATCTACAAATATCTCCATTAGATTAAGATAATTCAGATCAGATGATGTTTAATAAAATTAATAAAAAATACAATTCAGGTGTAATAAAACTTAATAAGAAAAATTATTCTGAAAATCACTAAAGGTGAAAAGATGGAATTAGCACAATTTAAGTTTAATTCATTCAATGAAATTTATTTATTTCTGGAAAACATTTTCTTTAATAAAGGCTAAAAACTGGAAAACTGGTAGATTTGGTGATATACCAGGAAACCAGAAGAAAAACCAGAGTTGGCAGCTGTGGTTTATGAATATAAAAAACTACTTTTATTCAAATACTGGTATACACCAACATTTTCTGTACTTTTTGTTGTTTAATTTATAAAGCAAGTTAAGAAATCTAAATAAATATACATATGCATTTTTCAAGTGCTGAAAAGGAAGGGCATGATGGGAATGATCTTCTAGCAATGGCGAAAGGGTTGGAATAGGGCAAAATAGGTTGAGAACCACAATGTTAGATCTTTTCTGTACTAGCCAAAAAAAAAAAAAAAAAAAAAAAACGGCTAATCTTTGGAATATCGTAACAGGTAGTTTGGTGACATTTTGGTAAGCTACTAGCTAGGACTTTAGTAGTGTACATTGATAAAGTCAAGAGTGTGCGCAATGCCATTTTTGTGCAATTCTGGGATGTTTTTTTAAGTGAAAATTGGTCGACAGGTACATGGACGATACCGTGTATGTGCAATTCATAAAAACGCGTCAAGCAGTTTGCGATTCTGCACTTTCTCCCAATTTTGCACCTAGTCTTCGACATGATTAAGCATTTTTGTTCCATAAAAGTTCTAGTATAAGCGTAATTCGGCTAGCAGATTGTTGGAAAAAATGTTGAGTAAAAAAAAAAACATGCCTTCACTTCATGAAAACAAAATGGCATCCAAAACAAAACTAGCAGGTTGCTGTAGCAGGGTTGGTTGCCAAATTTTCGCCAAGTTACCATAATTCAAAGATTAACCAAAAAAAAAAAAAGAAAAAGAAGTTTGAAGCTTTCTGGGGCATTTAATTATTATTAAATGAAATTTGTTTACATTTAATTAGAATTTTGAAACACTTCTACAAAGAACCCAGCAAATGTAAACATTGCCGACAAACCTGGTAATCCGGCGGATTCAACCTATTCGCTTGTACGAAGGTTGCAGCCATTTCTCTAACATTAATTTTGTTGAATTATCACCCTCGTTTCTCGCATTTGCCGATTTAAATTATTCTTCACTTATTTATTATTATTTTATCGTATTTTCATGTTATTTTTTATGAACTTTTCACAAATAGATGGAAATATTTTCATATAATTAAGGAAGTTTTCAGTGACAGGTGCTAGTTCGTAGAAGAAAATATGGCGGGAGGGGGGGTTAATGATAATTGGTAACACAGCTGTTAACGTACCGTTAAGCACGCAGAATCGTAAGGTTTCCAACCGATAAAATATTTTGACTTCATAGGCTGCCAAAATATGCATTTAAAATACTTAATTAATGCTTTTATTATTGGTTATGGTCATCTAAAATAATGAGAAAAACAGTATTTATGCCTCAAAACTTTAACCAGATAATATATTGTTAATGCTTTTCCAACAATAACATTTGAGAAGATTTCAGGTGTGATACACAATTAGATGATTAAATTGAAATAAAAAGTATTATTGATTCTCTAAAATGACAGAATAGTTTTATGGATCCCCAAAGTCATCAAAATTAGCAAACCACTATTTGTGTAATGAATCCAAGTGCAAATGACTCTTCAAAAGTAATAAAATGTACAATTTTCTAGTTTTATTAACAATGCTACTGAATAGAATTTCAGTACTCCTGAAGATTATTGGTACTGTCAAGTATATTATGAAAGACATGCAGTTGTTTCAACATAAAATGCTTTAAATTGTTTGCAAGTAAATTGAAAAAAATAACACTGAAAAACTGTTTATGTAAAATGGATGTATTAAAAGTCATGCATTCATTAATTTATTACAAGCACATGGCTCTTATTGAACTAACACTGTCACTGAATAATTGTTTGGAATCCACATTTCTTGTTGTCTGAAACCTACTTCACCTATTTTAGAATGATGTAAATATGCAGTTGTGGCCACTCCTGATCGATTATATACGTCTACTGTATTTATACCTATTATTACTATACTAATTATCAGATACAATTTTGAGAATATCAACAAGCAAAACACTTAAAAAAAAAAAAAAAAAAAAAAGACACTTGTAGTAGAAATATTAGTATTCTATATGAATTATGGAAAATACATGTAATGAATAATACCGTGACCAAACACTTAAAAAAGAATAGATTTAGAAAAGAATAGTATTTCCTACATTGATACTTGAGAAAGCAATCCTGCCACACAACACACAGTTAACTTTTTATTATATGATATTACATATTACATATTTAGTCTTGCAAGTAATTCAGAGGGCTGAATAGTGGTAGTTAAATCTTGGCTCAAATCCTGAAAAATGAGCTGGCTGTGCAGGTTATTTTTTTTTTGCATGTGTTTTGTGAATTTTGTGACATTTTCATGGTTTTCCTTAAGTGATGTAAATATGAGCCTAATTACCCTAGAAATTATTCACAAAAGCATGCCTTTTTCAGCTAGCCCTTGCATGCTTTGCATAATGAATTAAATAAACACACAAACCCTTCTTATTCTTAAAATGATAAAGTAATTAAGTTCACATTACATGCAACAAAGCTTTTTAAAAGCTAGGATACTTTCTTTAACAATTACTGTACTAATTAGTGCTGTACTTCTCAGTTATATGTAAAATAAACATCTCAGTGTCACTGCTTGTGACACATTTGTTTCATGTAAGTCTTCTTATGCAGTCATAAGCATGAAATAAACAAAACAGATGGCATGAAAAACCTAATCCATACGTCCTTAGTGACTGTTATTTGACATAGTTTTTATGCTGCATCCGTGAACTACACTGTTAGATTTGATTGAGTAAAATTGTGACTAAATTTCAGAAGACTTTGATAAAATTATGGTGTGAAAATTTGAAAGTGAAATTAAAATCAAAGATACATTGAACAGAACAATCAAAAAAAAAAAAAAAAGTCCATAAATATATTAATAATGAATGATAAAATAGACATTTAAAATATTCGGTTGATCTTTACATTATGGTAACTTGGCGTTTTTTGACGAAAATTTGGCGACCAACTCTCCGACAGCAACCCTTTATATTTTTTTTCCCGCCTCCATTTTGTCTTCACGAAGTAAAGACATGTTTCTTTTCTTTTTATCTACTGAACACTTCTTCCAACAATCTACTAGCCGAATTACACTTATGCTAGAAATTTTATCTAACAAAACTGCTTAATCATGACAAATATTCACTGCAAAATTGGGAAAAAGTGCACAATACCATACTCCTTACGCGTTTTTCAAAATAACACATACACATAAACCATGTACACGCCAACTTATTTTTACTTAAAAAAACATCCCAGAATTGCACAAAAATGGCATTGCGCACGCTCTTCACTATATCCATGTACACTGCTTTTTTCTCATAAATTAGAAAAATTTCACGAAAATACATGACAATTTTCTGAATCTTTAAACACGGTAAAAAGAACATATATGAAATTACCTGATTGCGAAAAAGTACATACCCTTTCCAAATATGAACATTTCCACATATAAAATAAATAAAATATCCAAAAACTTTTACCTCTAAATCATCTATTATATTATACAGTTCACCAACGAATTCATACTGCATTACAAATACTTAGTGTCAAATATTTAAATTATTTCCATGCACGTTTACTTCAACTTAAACGTATACCAAATTCCTACAAACATAAAATTCACAAAATAACTATCATTTAATTAAAATATCACTAAACCATGTACACGTCGACTTATTTTTACTTAAAAAAACATCCCAGAATTGCACAAAAATGGCACTGCGCACACTCTTCACTATATCCATGTATACTGCTTTTTTCTCATATATTAGGAAAATTTCACGAAAATGCATAACAATTTTCTGAATCTTTAAACCCGGTAAAAAGAACATATATGAAATTACCTGATCGCGAAAATGTATATACCCTTTCCAAATATGAACATTTCCCCGTATAAAATAAATAAAATATCCAAAAACTTTTACCTCTACATTATCTATTATATTACAAACGTCACTAACTAATTCATACCGCAAACATTACAAATGATTACTAATACTTAGTGTCAAATATTTAAATTATTTCCATGCACGTTTACGCAAATTACTTTACTTCCACCTTACATTTAGAACAATGCATAAAAATAATATCCTCAAATAATTAAAAATACTAACTTACCTATTCTTCTTCAGAATCATGATTACGTGTCCGATAAACTTTTCTTATTTCTGTTTCAGGGTCTTTAAATCATACTTATAGTTCACACCAAGGTACCAGGTAAAATAAATAACTTAATAAAACATCTTTACTTCTATCTCGCACAACCTTAAAGAAACACTTATTACTACCCCTTTCAATCCCACTAGATACCCATTTCGAATTCACTTTAGTTAGGGCCATGGGATCCAAAAATTAACGAACACTGTTTCACACAACACAGAATAAAGCCAAATACAAAATTTCCTGATTTTTTCCCGATTTTCCCCCCTCTTCCGATTAAAGAACCGTAATTCGTCCATTAATATCACATGACATATCCCATGATCTCTCATTTCCCTCACACAAAATAATGCGTAATCGGAACTGAGTACTGCTCACATTATTACCAAAGTCCCAGGTAGTAACCTTTATCGCCTCCAAAATATCGCCAAACTACCAGTTACCATATTCTAAAGATCAGCCAAATATTCATATAATAAACATATACAATTAGTGTAATTAATATAAAGGTAATATGGTTACTATATGCATTTAAAAATGATCTAACTTGGACCATATTTGCAATGTTATTAATGTGGACTCTACAAATTTTATTTAAAGTCCACATATAATAACATATATTATACGATATGCGCCAT
Source organism: Stegodyphus dumicola (assembly GCF_044657685.1). NCBI lineage: Eukaryota > Metazoa > Arthropoda > Arachnida > Araneae > Eresidae > Stegodyphus > Stegodyphus dumicola. The sequence goes on from NC_140770.1 coordinate 3,461,255, forward strand.
ATATAACATATTTATATGTCACATATCGATGTGTACATGGACAAAGTGTGTAGTGCCAAGTTTGTGCAATTCTGGGATGTTTTTTTAAGTGAAAATAGGTCAATGTGTACATGGATACCAAGTTTGTGCCATTTTTTTACTTGCTATTTTCAAGTTGGCAATTTTGAGAAACACGCAGAGCAGTGGGTAATTCTACACTTTATCAGTTTGTCGCCAAGGGCTCTCCAGGGATTTTACCCAAATTTTAATTCAGATAATCTAATATTTTAAAGTTGCATAACATTATGGGAAGAAACGTATTCATGGAAAGGTTGTTTCACATTATGGAAAGCTTTTATCAATCTACAACTTTTATTTATTTTGAATTAAAACAAATTTTAAGACTATTTAACAGGAAGCTAGAAATAAAATGGAATGGAAATATTCCCATTATAATAAAGATCCTGAATTTTTTTTTTAAAAAAGTGTGAAAATTTTTCACTTCCTAAATATTTATATTATATATATATTACTATTATATATTATATTATATATATATACTAGATAAATAGTATCATTTAGGCTGATTAACATACCTCAGCAAAATATTCACTGTATCCTTAATTCATACTCATCTATTACAATATAAATATACCTAATATTAAAAAATCGAAAAACAATATTATAATTAACCTGTCTTGGACTAAATATCTCACAAGATTAATAAAGTTCTGCTTCAAGTAAGAGAAAAGCAGTTATGTAATTAATTGATAATACTGTATTATATTCTACAAGACATCTTTGGTTTTCCAAGAGGTTTTACCTTTCAAATACTGCCTTGCTTCAGAAAATATGTTGTAATGTCAACAGCTGTTAAATACATAATTTTAGAGAAGTTAATCCTTTGGCGCAAGGACAACCAGCGAATCAAGAAGTTGCAACGTAGTGTTGCCAAATAGCACAATTTTTGACAAAACTATGCTGCCAAAATTTATGTGCTTGCGATTTTGGGAAATTTTCGCTGCTCTTTTTTCTTAATCGCACATATGTTAAAATAACTTTTCTATTAAAATTAATTTCAGAACTTTGATTTGGTCTAACTTTTGATTTAGTCAAAAGATTTTGCCCCCCAGATGGTATAGTGTTTAGGAGCCACTCAAATTTTTCATTAATTAATTTCTTCAAATATATTATATACTCTAACATTTGGTGGCAACATTTTGAAAAGTGAAATGGACATTTATATTGATTCAATGCAAAATCGCAAAACGAAAACAATCGTCCTTTAGGGACAAAGCCTCTTTGCACTAATAATTTAATATGTTCATTATAATGTAAAATTTGTATGGCAACATTGATGTTTTGCTTACATATGCTTTGAGCGGTTTAAATACGAAAATTGATTAGAACTCAGCCACTGCGAGTAAGTTGTTCATAAGACGAGTAAGTTTTTTACCCTACTGTCTAGAATTTCTGCATGATTAAAAGAATGATTGAACCAGATTTCAGTTGAACCTTTATTTACTATCATTTTTCCTAGCATTACTAAATACTTGTTTTAGTCTTTTCATATTTATTTCGATTCCGCTATGTTTATCTTGAAAAACAGCATAAGTTAAAACTATACTTGAAAGCTGTTTTGTACACTAAAAACTTCATACTGACTTGCAATTAAGTTTCAAATATGAATATTTCTCGCCTTTCTAAAATTCCTTTAACTTGCAAAATTGTATTTTTTTTTTTTTTTTTTTCTTTTTTCTTTTTTGTTATGAAATGCTTTTATAGAAATATTTATTTTGGGTTGATCTTTACATTACGGTAACTTAACGATTTTTTGGCGAAAATTTGGCGACCAACTCCTCTACAGCAACCCTCTATTTTTTTTTTCCCCGCCGCCATTTTGTCTTCACGAAGTAAAGACATGTTTCTTTTCTTCTTATCTACTGAACACTTCTTCCAACAATCTACTAGCCGAATTACACTTATGCTAGAAATTTTATCAAACAAAACTGCTTAATCACGACAAATATTCACTGCAAAATTCGGAAAAAGTGCACAATACCATACACCTTACGCGTTTTTCAAAATAACACATACACATAAACCATGTACACGCCGACTTATTTTTACTTAAAAAAACATCCCAGAATTGCACAAAAATGGCATTGCGCACACTCTTCACTATATCCATGTACACTGCTTTTTTCTCATAAATTCGAAAAATTTCACGAAAATACATGACAATTTTCTCAATCTTTAAACCCGGTAAAAAGAACATATATGAAATTACCTGATCGCGAAAAAGTATTTACCCTTTACAAATATGAACATTTCCACATATAAAATAAATAAAATATCCAAAAACTTTTACCTCTAAATCATCTATTACATTATACACATCACCAACGAATTCATACATGAAGCATTACAAATATTTAGTATCAAATATTTAAATTATTTCCATGCACGTTTATTTCAACTTAAACGTAAACCAAATTCCTACAAGCATAAAATTCACAAAATAACTATCATTTCATTAAAATATCACTGAACCATGTACACGTCGACTTATTTTTACTTAAAAAAACATCCCAGAATTGCACAAAAATGGCATTGCGCACACTCTTCACTATATCCATGTACACTGCTTTTATCTCATAAATTAAAAAAATTTCACGAAAATACATGACAATTTTCTCAATCTTTAAACCCGGTAAAAAGAACATATATGAAATTACATGATCGCGAAAAAGTATTTACCCATTACAAATATGAACATTTCCACATATAAAATAAATAAAATATCCAAAAACTTTTACCTCTAAATCATCTATTACATTATACACGTCACCAACGAATTCATACATGAAGCATTACAAATATTTATTATCAAATATTTAAATTATTTCCATGCACATTTATTTCAACTTAAACATACACCAAATTCCTACAAGTATAAAATTCACAAAATAACTACCATTTCATTAAAATATAATTAAATTCAAAAACACCACTTAAAATATACATGAGCACATACATTCAATTAATAAAAATTACCTTACAATCCTAATTACTTTAAACTAAATCATTGCTAATAACAATTTTCCCAATAATACCAAATTCCTTTCCACCTTACATTTCCAACAATGCATAAAAATAATTAAAACTACTAACTTACCTAATCTCCTTCAGAATCTTCATTACGTGGCGGATACACTTTTCTTCATTCTCTTTCAGAATCTTTAAAATCATACTTATCTTTCAAAGCAAGATACCAGGTAAAATAAATAACATAATAAAACATGTTTATTTCTCTCTCACACAACCTTAAAAAACATTTCTTACTATCCTTTTCAATACCACTAAATACCTATTTCGAATTCACTTTACTTACGGCCATGGGATCCAAAAATTCACAAACACTATTTCACACAACACAGAATAAAGCCAAATACAAAATTTCCAGATTTTTTCCCGATTTCCCCCCTTTTCCGATTAAAGAACCGTAATTCGTCCATTAATATCACATGACATATCCCATGATCTCTCATTTCCCCCACACAAAATAATGCGTAATCGGAACTCAGTACTGCTCACATTATTACCAAAGTCCCAGGTAGTAACCTTTATCGCCTCCAAAATGTCGCCAAACTACCAGTTACCGCAATGTAAAGATCAACCTTATTTTGTGTAAATCATCTTATTTTTTACGTAAGAGTTTATGATATTTAATAATCATTTGGCTTAAATATCGCTGTCTCATCTTGGCAACAAAGTTGGCGATATATTTGAGCGATAACTTGCATTTTCTCAATTCCACTGGTTCAAGACAAATTTTACTGATTATTCTTCATTTTCCATAAGCTTATTCAAATTCTTGAAAAATCGGAAAACAAACATAAATCGTCCTAATGATAAATTAATTTATATCACAAATGAAATAACTTCAATAGAGTGTGAAATGTTTTTTTATTTATTTAAATTAGCTTAAGAAAAAATTTATTGCAATATAATTGCGACAAATGATTCTTCCATTAGGGACTGGAAACTGTAATGTTGCAGTTGATGAACCTCCTATAAATGTATATTATGGTACAGAAAACTGCACAAAATGGCATGAGCTGGAACAAATTAGCTAGGAATATTCTCATTATTTTATTTATTTATTTATTTTTGAGTTTTCAAGGTTATAGCAAACCCCATTTAACCCAAATTTTACTAAACAGCCTTGCAGCAAATTAGTAGGCTCAGTCAATTGTAGTTTTTAAAATAATGTTTTTCTCTGTTTCATTCTTTAGAAGTAAATACAGTCAAAAGTCGTTAAACAGGACTCGTTGGGACTTCGGCGATTCCAGATTATCAGTTTTTCCGGATTATAGATCATCAGTTTAAATCTGGTAAGATGGCATGCAGAAATTATAAAACTAAAAATATGAAACCGTAATTTATGAAATAAAGAACAATTATGTTCTAAAGGGTATCGAAATTTACAAAAAAAAAAAAAGAAAAAGAAAAAAAGCTTAATATTTATTTGTTTACTTTATTAAACATTTCTTTCAATGTAAGTTGTTTAAGTTGCTTCGTTTTATGTGATAATACTTTCTCTTTAATTCTGTTAAACAGACATAATTTCTTGTTTAGTTACAAAGTTCGGCTGTTCAAGTCGTATAATTGCTGTGTCGAGAATACCGACTAATTTGTCAATCGGAATGTTTTCGTTTTCAATACTGTCACTGTTTACCTCTCTGTCACTTTCTTCGAATCATACCAAAGACGGAGTACATCGAGATGAAATACTACATTTAGTAAAAAATTATAAGCAAAATAAAATAAAAGCATCTGCCCTGAAGAAGCGCGCCACGCCGTTTCTCCCCCCCTGCTGCAAAGCAGCGTGAAATTGATAAACAGATCTCGGATTTAAAATCATACTTTCGTTTTGTAGTTCCTTTACATATTAGTAAATATATATCGCATATTCTATTTGACATAATCGAAAGTTCAAGCTTACTTTTATAAAATTGCTCTAACAGTCTGCAAAAAATAATAAACCGGATCCAATTCGAAGATTAAGGAACAATGCAATCTGCAACATTAACTGAATTAGATAATTTTAGCTTAGCTTATACCGTCCGTTATACATTAAACGCGCATGCGCAAACGTATTATGCGCTTGTGCACATGCATATTCGCAGCCGCAAAGGTCTTATGCGCATGCGTAAATGCCTATGCGCACGCATGCGCAGAAAGTTTGTAGCTTTGAGGTCCGGATTATAGATTATTCCGGATTATGGATGTCCGAATTAATGACTTTTGACTATACAGTTTGTAATGAAAGCAAGTGATTTAAGAATAATGTTTTCAACAACAGAGAACTGAAAAATGTTTTTTATCCAGGAGATCAAAATCAGTAAAACTTTGAATTATGAGGAACTGGTGCCATAACCACAGCTTTTGCTACTTGGGGCAGTTCCTGAATTTGCCACCCTTTGAGTACACACATACACACAAAAAGTAAAATTACTGCAGAATCTGTGAAGCATTATAATACAAAACACCACCTACCATTTAACTAACCAGAAAGTAACAGGAATATTTTTTACTTTTAGTAACTTTTTCGGCTAATTTTTGGAATATGGTAACAGGTAGTTTGGCAACATTTTGGTAAGGCGATAAAGGTTACTAGGTAGGACTTTAGCAATAATCTGAGAAGTACACAGTTCGAATCACAGATTATTTTGTCTTGGAGAAGTGAGAGATCATGAGACATGTCATGTGACATTTTCTGGAAAATTCCGATCGTGATTTTAGCTAATAAGCACTTAGAAACAATTTTGCTGCTAATGTGCAGAATCGCCCACTTATTTGTTTTGCACTTTTTAGAAGAGTAAGAAGAACTGGATTTTTGTAAATTTTCTTTGACTTTTTAAGTGAAAATAGGTCGATGTGTACATGGCTAAAGTGTGCGCAATGCCATTTTTGTGCAATTCTGGGATGTTTTTTTAAGTGAAAATAGGTCGACGTGTATATGGATACCGCGTATGTAAGGAAACGGGGAAGAAAGAAACTGAATACATAAAGAGAAAGAAAATTATTCTTCAAAGATATGTACAGTTATTATTATGTAACTTACCAGTTGTTTACAATTTCAGCCTTTACTCTAATTTCCCATTTCTATTTCCTTACCAGAATACAAATCACTTAGACAGTTTTTAAACGGAGGTTTTTGGAGTGCAAGGCAAGAGTGTTTCTGACCTCCACTTGCTCCCTGCATTAGTTCCTGCCAGCTCTCATAATTTGTAATTATTTGTCTTTCCATTACGGCTGCCAACATTTGAGTTTGTTACGACGATAGAGTTAAATGAAATTAAGTTGTATAGTCTTTGACCGCTAGTTGATATTTTTAGTTTGAATTTGACTCTTCGTGTTTAATTACATCTCCACGAGTTGCAGTTGATTTTGTTAGCATAAGAACATGCCTCTATGTTCTAAGTTCTTTTTAAATAAGAAGCTTATTTAAATGTTTGTCTGACTTTGTAGTTACTTTCAGACACAGCAATAATTTGTTTCACAGCTGTTGGGGTTTTGGGGCTATTTAACTTTTACCAGATCAAATAAACCCTCATAAGTACATTGCGGAGAGGTTGACAGGTTAGGAGATAAAACACGCAGAAACTAGTGAGGACATTCTTTTGCCTATTGAGACAAATTTATAATTGTTAGTAAAGATGGTTCAAGAGAAGGAAATCAATATAAATTACCCAAAATGTCTAGGAAGGCTTCAAATTAAAAAGATGCATAACTATTTTGTTGAGTGTTGTTGCTACAAAACATAAATGGTTTTGTAGCTTTTAATGTGTAATTATCCTAATATTGTTTTAGAATCAATGTCATAAATTATAGGTATTTTAAACTGTGAAATTTCATTAGATAGTGATTTTACTAGGGCCTTTTTTAACAAATATTGTTAAAAAATAAATAAAATTTAATAGTGGCCATGTAAATCCATAACGACTAAGGTTATCTAATACCTAATTTAATTACTTATAACTAACTGCTTACCCTTAAAAATTATCTCTGCATATTAAAGTGAGTTATTGCCTTTCATTGACCCTTACCGTGATCACAACATAAAACACAAAAATGTAAAAACTTATGTAAAACTTATTCTTTGCATCTAGTGACACTTAAAATACTGAAAAATAACTTATCACCTCTGATGCTTTATTGGCTTATTAGAACCTTAAAGTATATTATCTGAGTCGCAACCCCTGGAACTCTACATGAAATTATGACAGTAACTGCGTCAGACGGAGCCCAGCTAACTTTCAGAACCTGCCAACTGTGCCTACATCAGGCCTCTCAGGTTTGTTCTGATCAGCAGGTTTCTTTCTAGGCAATGGTGGCAACAGCCAGTCTTTTGTTACGAATCATGCTGATTATGATTTCATTTTAACCTATGCCCCTTGACATAAAATCTGTTTACTATTTATTAAATCTCTAGACTGAGTGAGTATGTTACAAAATTAAACATTAATAATAATAATAAACATAAAGCTAACTATTTGTAAAACATAAGTAAAATGCCACTTATCTTCTTTCAAATATGTCCAACTATTATCAGTGTAAAATATTTAATGCTACTTGATAAATTCCATAAAGTTAATTTTATTCTCACACTTATTAATTATAATGTTAATTAAGCTATGCTTAATAATAATGCATCCTACTTACGGATCTATATTTTATTTTTAGGATAGCGTTACAAAAGTGAAGTTCAGGCATAGATAATATTTTTAATTGAATTTATTCAGTTCCCATTTGTTTATAGGTCCTTAATTTTTTTTTCATTAATGGTCCTTAAAAGTACTTAATTTCTGTGTGCAGAAATGTGTACAAACCTTGGGTTTGAAAATGTGTTTTTGCAAATCTCCCATAAAAGCACCAAGTTGACAAGTTCTCATTCCCAAATGGGTGGCAAAAATTGTGGCCAAGGAATAAAGGAAATGAATGATGAAATCAAGTAAACCCCAAAATTATCAGCCTAAAAACAATAAATGAATAGAACACCACAAGAATACAGAAAAACAAAAAGTGTAATCAGAAAGGATTCAGATGTTTACAAATATTCACAACAGCATTATTCAAGATAAATCTGCTCCAGTTAGTTTGGAACAAATGGGCACCCCATTGTTCTCAGCTACTGTAGCTAAAATAATATTTGAATGTAAGGAACTTTGATTTTCTAAAATATTTGTTTTTTTATTAGTCTTTCATATATCTAAGGATGATCTATTCCTGAAGTTATGTTTATTCCTTGAAACTGTATAAAGATGAAAAAGATAGATTTTTAATAATAATTTAAAGTAATTATTCTACATAATTTTATTTCATAGGTTACAACCTGCAGTTTAAATAACGATACATATACTGGGTTTACCTGCCTCTGCAAAATCAACCAATGTTTGTATTCAGTGGTATCAAGAATCTGTAAGTGGTGGAAGAACTTTTAAGGTATGTTGGGCAATTGACAACACCATCATAAGCAGTGCTGCAGATCGTCCTAATCTGTTAGAAGAAAATTTTGATTCAACTGTTCCTTTTATTTATTTATTTATTTATTTATTTTATTCTGGAGGAGTTATTGAGGTAACAATGAATAAAATATAATCAGTTTTAAACATTGCTGAACCAAACATCATGTTATTAGCAGTTTTAATATTTAATGGGTGAATAAAAGTAATTTTTTCATAGGTTTTTTTGTTTCATATGTGTTTAATTTTTCATAAGACATATTTTCATTAATTTTTTTTCTACTATTGGTTTAGATGGCATCATAAATCTGAAATACATTCACCTTTCTATGTCTCTTTATAATTTTACATTTCTAATGTAATGGTCACACTGAATTGAAAAAAAATAATAAGCTGTTAAAAACAATTTTCTTGTAAATGATAATCACTTATTTCTGTTTCTTCCTTATGTCTGCATGAGGTTTGGCTCCAGAAGCCATAGAATAAAAGAGGGGGAGGGCACATGTATCCTTAAAAAGTAGTCTTTGTAATATTCTGCTGCTGTATGAATTGCTTGCTTTAATAATATGTATTTTGCTGACAGATTGCTGACAAATGTTGATCTCCTAGTGCTTCTGCAGTTAAGGCTGTTTAATATGCATTGGGCATCTGCAACATACGTGTGTCATTTTATTGGATCTTCAGTAGACAATTTGGCTAAGACTAGATTGAAAGTTGAATGGATACTTTCTGCTTGACCATTTCCTCACAGAATGCCTGTAGTTTAGAATATGTACTGGGTTTTTTGTTTTGCACAGCAATCATCTGTGCAATTCTTTGAGGTGAAAGCCATATCTATGTTTATAATTATTCTAAAAGGATCTCATGAATCTTGGGCTGATGCCTGCTTTACTGATACAGCTAGACAAACTTTATAAAAGCATCTTACAGGGGTCAAAATATGGCTATAATTCTTGTTTGTTTATAGTAACGGTCCTATAAAATCTTCATGAAGTGTGCTTAAAGGTAGGTACATTTTCATTGGGTAGCATGCTGTCACCTTTTCCTTGCTTTTTGTTGCATAAAATACAACCTATACAATACACAGTAGCTTGCTGCATTCACTTTTTGAAGTTAGGAATGAAAAAAAAATATCTCTTCAGTGTATAGAGTTTGATGCTCTTTGGCAGTATAAACTGATATTCAAACTCCTAATGGACTTGAAGTGAATTATTGCTTGGCTGAAGATACTGAGAAAGACTTCTGATGGTTACAATATAAACTTTTTATTAAATCAGATCCTTGAACTGCACATCTCATGTTTAACAAAGTCAAACAATGACTTGTCGCAAGCTATCTTAAAAGTCACATTCAAATTTAAATTAAAACTAATCCAGTAATCAAATACTGTACAATTCATTTAATGGGAAGTTGGCTCAAACTTCTCACCAGCATAACAATTTAAATGTCAGCAATCGCAATCCAAAGCCAGAGACTTTGGATTGTGATCTTATCTGAGATAGTGAGATATAATAATAAATTACTGAGATAGTGAAACTAGTAATGTGGCCTCGAGAAGCAGAAACAGGCTTTGTCTTAAAATCTGTAAACCTCAAGTTTTCTCGAACTAGTTTGCATTCTGATAGGGAAATGAAAAGGAGAAGTGTAAATTTCTAAATCATAACTGGTTAAATTTACGTTCTTGTGTAGCATGAAATTTGTGGCTAAATAATTTTTGGCATAGACATTCCGGGCATGATTCCGATGCTGGAATGACATATGAACGTAGAAGAGAATTACTTTTAAAGGGACAGAAGTTAATTGACTTCAGAAAACTTTTTAAAATGTTGCTATACTGTCCATGCTCCATAGCTATAGCTGTCCAGTCAATTTTTTAAATCACTATGAAATAGCTTTTGCCTACATTTTGTCAGGTATTGAAAACAAACTCGTGTATTTTGTTTGTTACTAAATATAAGAAAATGCATCCTTATTAGATTCATTCACCTATGTATAGTCGTCTTTTACTGCATACATTGGCGAATAAATCTAAATAAATAAACAAAGCTATTTTGAAAGCCATTCATCATAAAAATTCCTAAGTGCGAGAGTTTTTCTTTTGCCATGTCTAGAATTATGGTTGTAGGAAGAAAATTGTATTGTTAAATTCACTGAAGCTTCTAGTCATCATCAATCAGAATTTTTTGTTTTTAAATTTATTTAGATATCATTTATTAATAAGTTTCATTGCATCACAAATTAGCAAATATATATGTAGTCTACTGTTTCTTTTAAATATATTATATTAAGACTTTTGTAATTCAGTACATGTATGAACGCAACAAATTAATTAAGCAGAAATTACTACTGAGGTTCACGACGAAATGTTTTCATGCAATAAAAATAAAATACATTTGAAAATTGCTGATAAATACAACTTTCTGGATGAATATTCAACTGTTAACACAAATTTATTTATGTGTCATAGATCAAGTGGATAAAGTAATTGGCAGTTAATTCTATTTCAGTTCAAAGATTATCTGTGTGAATATTTTCATTGCTTTCCTCGTGTACTTCTCTCTATATGTTGCAAACATGAATGAGTTTAATTTAAGAAGTGCTAAATAAAAGGAAGCCTCCAGGACTGGATAATCCTTGCATGCATTGTCGTAATCATTTATTTATCTACCTGAATTTTATTCAATAAGACAAACACAGTTGTTTTAAAATCATAATTGACACCGTAAATAAATAAAAACTGATAAAATTATTATACATAAATTTATTATGAACTCACACACTACCCTCATAATTACACCTGGTTTACTCATCATGGACCTCTTAGTTGTATGCTTTATTTAAATATTTGAGGCTGTTTACCCGCAAATAATAATAACATAATAATTATTTTTGTGGAAATATTTGTGTGGCTTTGCTGAATCTGATTAGAACTTGCTTCATCAAAAAATTTAGTATACAAAAGAGAATTAATGTTTATTAATACTGTGTCTTTTATTGTATATTTAAGGTGGAAATATTTATTATTATTATTTCTTTTATTTTAGACATTTCTAAAAGAAAGTTTCCATGAAGCAAGTCTTGATCCAACATATTGGAATTATGTAGTAGGTGGAAGAATAGCATACCTGTGTTCTGTTCTTGTGGAAGATACTGCTGCTATTTTCTGTGGTCCTGGCCCAAGAATTCTGGAGGCAGTTGATTTAGATTTACGAGATGCTAAGTGTTCCTGCCGAAGATAGCTCCAACTTATTTAATGAAACTTAACTTCAGTAAGTGGACTGTAATATTAACAGTAACAAATTTATTTTAACAAAAACAACATTATTGAATACTAGCACACGCATGTGCTTATAGTTACCTATGTAACTTAGCTAGCAACCATACGGTCCTACATCAAGTCAAAAATCATACATACTAATAAGGCAAAAACAAAATAACTTTAGGGTTACACTAAAGCCAAACTCTGCTTGGCAAAAAACAATGCTGCCAAGCAATACTCTTTCAGACACTGATCATCCCGCCCGGCATTGAAATATTAATTTCAATACAATAAGTAAAATTCAAAAAAGTAATAAATGTTCATACAATACAAAATGATACAATGTAAATTAATGCACAAATTATAATACATGTGATTACAATGTGAAAAGAACAAATATGATGGATTACAATTCAAACCTTCAAATAAACATAAAAAACTTGTACATTATATCTCATTTGGCAGTACAGCAATTTTAGTAACTGCTCGTTTATAAATACCATTTTTGGTTTTGACAGAGACAACTCGCACAAGGTTGTCCCTGCCATAAAACATATCTACAATTCTCCCTAACAACCATTTGCAGGTAAAAAGATTTTCTTCCTTGATCACTACCATATCCCCTATTTTGATATTTTGTTTAGCAATCATCCATTTATTTCTTTGAATCAAAGTGCTCAAGTAATTATTAGTCCAGTTCTTCCCTATATTTTGTACCATTTTTGTAGTTTTTTGCCATAAACTAAGTCTGTTATTATCTACTTCTGTTAAATTAAGTTCAGTTATTGAATTGATCGGTCGACCTATAAGGAAATAACCAGGATTCAAAACATTTAAATCATCAACATTAGAAGTTAATGGTGTTAGAGGGTGAGAATTTAAGATTACCTCTACTTGAACTGTTACTGTCAAAAATTCTTCGTCGGTGAATACTGAATTTCCTACTGTTCGTTTAAAATGAAATTTAAAGGATTTTACTCCTGCTTCAGATAGACCATTAAAATTTGGTGTTCTTGAAGATATAAACTTCCATTGTACACCTTCCTCGGCTAGAAAATTAGCTAAAGTTCCATTCTGTTTTAGAAAAATACTCATTAATTTTTTAATTTCTGTATTTGCACTAACAAAGTTTTTTGCATTGTCACTAAATATTTTTTCTGGTTTACCTCGTCGGGCAAAGAACCTCTTCAGACAAGCAATGAATCCTCTGCGGTTAAGTCATTGACAATCTGTAGATTAATTGCTTTTGTCACCATACAAACAAAAATACAGACATATATCTTATGATAGTTACCCTTGCATTGCCCTTTGTACTTTATCAAAAATGGGCCGCAATAATCAATAGCACAACAATTAAATGTAAAGTTAATATTAATCCTCTCTTTAGGTAATTCTCCCATTAGTCGTTGAGAAATAATTGGTTTTGCCTTAAAGCAAATTATGCAGTTTAGGACTATCTTTCTAGCTATATTCCTGCCATTAATGAGCCAATAAATTTGTCTAATAGAATTTAATAGTGATTGTGGACCATTATGAAAATCCTTTTCATGAAAATAAATAAATACAAGTTCAGTTAATTTATTTTTGGCAAGCAAAATAATGGAATGTCTTTGACTATAACTTAAATTTGAATTCTTTATCCTACCACCTACCTTATCAGACCTTTTTCATCTAAGAAGGAATCAAAATATTTTAACTTACTCCTTGATGTTATCTGCAGACCTTTCTGCAACAAAGAAATTTTTTCTGCAAAATACCTACCTTGGATATATTTAAGGAGTATATTCCTTGAGAGCTCCATCTCATCTATACTAATACTACCTGTTCGTTTCTCACTTGTGTTCCTACAGTTGTAGATAAATCTGAAAAGTAAACTAAAAATTCATATTAGTTTCTAGAAATCATTAGTTATTTTTTAGGCAGTCATCAAAGAATGAATCAGTTTTTAAAGTCAACAAGGAAGTAACTGGTTTCAGTTCTGAAGAATAAAGCTCATCACTAAGTCCATTTTTATCTTGAAAATCGTCCTTGTTTAAAAAATCAGGACCTTTCCACCACAGCTTGTTAGATCCAAGAGTTGTAGCATCTGATTCTCTGGAAATGATATCGGCTGGGTTCATTTCTGAAGACACATGTCCCCACTGATAGTTAGAAGTAAGTTGTTGAATTTGTGAGACTCTATTACTCACAAAGGTTTTCAAAAGATGTGGTAATGTATTGATCCAAGGTAAAGCAATGCTTGAATCTGACCAGAGCTTAACATCATCAATTTTGAGTTTCAAAGCTTCTAAAACCTTTTGCATAAGTTTGGACAGGAGTAGACATCCTGATAGTTCTAATCTAGGAATAGTGATGGTCTTGATTGGCGCTACACAAGATTTGCTACAAAGAAGTTTACTACAATATTCACCACGGCTTGTAATGCCTTGAAGATATATCACTGCCCCAAATGCCTTCTTGGAGGCATCCGCAAATCCTTGTAAAATGAGCATTGAAAAAGTCTCTTTTAAGATGCAACGAGGCACTTGTATATTTTCTATACTATGAAGAGTTTTAATGAACAAAATCCATTCATTGGCAAGAGGTGGTGGTAGCTGTTCTGCCCAGTCTAGCTTAAGCAGCCAAAGTGCTTGCATGAATAGTAGTGTAGTGAATAGTGGTAGGCCTAAAGGATCATATAATCTCGCTATTTGAGATAAAACATCTCTTTTCATAACATCAGGCTTTTCATTAACAGTAATAACTTTATAGTGCAATGTATCCTTCTTATTATTCCACAACATACCTAACGTCTTCACAGTTGTATTACTATTACGATCAAATGAAAAATTCTGTAAATCAGAGTTCTGCAAATCAAACTAGTACACCACTTGTGTAGCTTCATTCCTCTTCTTTGGAGCAATTCTGTCAAATCTTTCTGGAGCTTAATGCATTCCTTCAAATTCGAAGATCCGGTAAGACAGTTGTCTATATAGAAATCTTCCAAGACCACTTTCGATGCTACAGGAAAATCCTTTTCTTCATCCTTCGCTAACTGTTGAAGAGTCCTTTGTGCCAAGTATAGAGCACATGCTGTGCTATAAGTTACCGTTTTGAGTCTGTATATTTCTATAGGCTTATCTTCATCTTCCTTCCAAAGTATTTTTTGATATTTGGTCTGAGATGGCAATATTTAAATTTGTCGAAACATCTTCTCAATATTGGCAGTAAATGCATAAATGTGTTTTCTAAACCGTATCATAATGGAAACTCATTATTACCAATCATAGACATAAATTGCACTTTAAAATTTTTTAAATTTTCATATCTACCATAAAATTGAAAAAGAAGGTAAATGAGGCAGTTTAAAATTTGATTTAGAAACAGTTTTGGTTTCAAATTTATCTTTATTATTTGTTTCACAATTAAAAAGAAAAATTCTAAATCTTACTTCGAACTCTTTGATTCTTTCTTCCAATTCTTGTGTAATGCTTAGATTATCTTTCAAGTCAATTTCCTCTGGTAAACTGGTGTATTCCACTATGAGTTGCTTTGTAAGGATCTTAAGTTTTACTAACGTTTATTTTATTTTAAATCTTTACTATCACTTCTTATTTTCTACTTCCGGCCAGAATTATAAGCGTTAAGGTTTTTATGCAAAGTTTGTCTGGCGAACGCCAAGTATTTAAGTTGTGGCTTTTTGCCAAGCGAGAGAGAGGAAGCAGAGAGTCGAAGCAGGCCGCTTACCTTAGAAGTTACTTAGTTGCTGTTTGCCTTCCAGGCCAGAGGTTTTAATCCTCTTGATAAATTTTAAACGTATTGTAGTATTCACAGTTCTCTGTACTACATACGCTTCCTGTTAATTTAAGGCCAATCTTCCACGTTTATTATTCTAAAGTTAAATTAGAGTTTAGTTTTATTTTTATACTTTTACGTTTTGACCCCAAGTAGCGGGTCGGTGTATTCCGAAGTACGGAAGTCATTGTAAATAGAGAAAAATAAAGGGTTTTGTATACCCTTCGTCTGTATCCTGTCTACTTACCACAATTTAGTGAACATAGCTTTAGTAAGCTCTCTGTTCCGAGTCAGGTCCTTGTATGTTCCCAAAGAAGGTAAGAAGGAACATTGGCCCTGATAGCTTAACCCGAAATTTTATTATTCTCCTCCATTTTATATTCATCAAGGAATTTTATCAAAGCTCCGAGTTTCGTTTTCACTACGCCGCGTTGGCGATTCAATGAAACAATATTAGTAGCCATACTCTTCTCCGGCTTAAGTGACCAAACTGTTCCTGCTGAAGATAGCTCCAACTTATTTAGTAAAACTTAACTTAAGTAAGCGAACTGTAATATTAACAATAACAAATTTATTTTAACAAAAACAACATTATTGAATACTAGCACACGCATGTGCTTATAGTTACCTATGCAACTTGGCTAAAAGCGAGCATTCATATGCTCCCACATCAAGTCAAAAATCATACATACTAATAAGGCAAAAACGGAATAACTTTAGGGTTACATTAAAGCCAAACTCTGCTTGGCGTAAAACAATGCTGCTAAGCAATACTCTTTCAGACACCGAACACTAAGTAAGACTTTTTCTTTATGGTTCTTTTTATAAAATGGACTGATTAATTTAATTTCTAATTGTTTCTTTAGTTTTGGGATATATGCACATAGACATGCTTTGTCATAATCAAATAAACCAGTTTCTGCATATTACAGAAAACATATTTTTTCTGAACATTGGTGAGATATTTTGAATGATTTGGTGTCTTTTCAGTCAGTGGAAGATTAGCTGAAAGGGAAGATAGTATACTCAGAGTGGAAATTTCTCCCCCTCCCCACACACACAGAAAGGGAAATGAGGCAGGTTGCAAGTAAATAATATCTTTCCATTGAGAAAATATCTTGCATCTCTACCTGTCTTACTTGGGTGTTAACTTTTGCTTAAGTTGCATGTCTTCAATTGGCTTATATTTGGCAACTATTTGCCAAATTTTGCATATTAATTAACAGCACTAACTTTTAACTTCTACAGAGCAGGCTATTTGTGTTTTCTCCTATTTGCATTTTACTCGCGTTCTTACTTGAATAGGAAAAATTAAACGTGTTATTCTATGTAATTTTGATTTTAAAAGAATCTAGAGAAATTAACTTAAAGAAAGCTAAAATGCATGGATTTATAAATAACTCTCTTCCTTAATAAGTATTAAAAGTAATTAGTTTATTCAGCTAGCTTGAGATTTCTGTCTTCAACATACTATTTTAAAAAATGATTAGACAACAGTAAATTCAAATTTTATTCCTGGAAGACCGTACTTTCATTTTAATTTGCAGTTATTTAATTAAATTAAATTTCGTAGGATAAATTATAAAAAAAATTTCACTGATGCATATACCTCTAAATTATTATTTTAAAATGAAATGAAACAGCAAGCATAACATACATGGCAAATGGCTACATTCTGACTTTGTAGTTTAATCTCATATTTGATATTTCTGTGTTAGCTACATAAATTGCAATCAGCATTAATTAGAATAGTTAAAGCTTTAAAGACATTGTAAATAGTATTAAAACATAATCTTAAGCTTGTGAGATCATATTGTTAGCTCAACATGTGAGACAATTTGGAATTTTGATTTGAACTCATTTTTCATGGAAAAAGAGAAAAATATATAAACTGTTAAATGAAAAAGATATAAAATATGAATATAACACAAAAAAATGTTTGATTAATTATACAAACATTCCAATAAAATGAGAAAGCTGCTCAAATTGACTGAGTAGCAAAGTTACTAAAAATACAGTGGATCGACAAAAATATGGAAACACCTTGTGAAATGCATGTTTGAAAAGAAAGATTGATTTTAATGAAATATGTAGGTGCCGCTGGCGTTTTTGACTACTGACACCATCTATACAACTTCGTAAATGTGCTAAACAGTTCAGTTGTTGTCGGAGTACTGTTATGTGATGTTGTCATTGCATTATGTCAGAGTTAACAGACTTCGAACGTGGGTAAATTGTTGGAGCACGTATGATAGGTGCTTCCGTAAGCAAGGTAGCCGAGGTGTTTAGTGTTTCAAGAGGTACTGTATCGAAGATTTATTCCGCATATTTGAAAAGCGGAAAAACATCATCTGCTAAATCACAGCGCGGACGAAAGTGTGTCCTGAGTGATCATGACAGACGATCATTAAGAGCAATTGTGATGAAAAATAAGAAGACCACAGCTGCAAAAGTTACTGCTGAAATGAATGTTGTGTTACCAAACCCTGTGAGTACCAAAACAATTAGAAGGGAGCTTCATAAACAGGGAATTGCTGGCCGTGCTGCAATTGAGAAGCTACTCATCAGTGATGCTAATGCCGTAACAGGAAAAGGTGGTGTTTAAGTCATAAAGCCTGGACTATAGAGCAGTGGAAGCGAGTAATATGGTCTGACGAGTCTTCTTTCACATTGTTTCCCACTTCTGGCCGAGTTTACGTCTGGAGAACGCCATCTCAAGCCTATAATACAGACTGCTTGTTGCCAAGAGTGAAACATGGCGGGGGTTCTGTTATGGTTTGGGCAGCCATATAGTGGTTCTCTGCTAGCCCCATGATTACTGTGTTAGGGCACATGACTGCCAAGACTTATGTGAACATTTTGGCCAATCAAGTTCATCCCATGGTACAAACTTTGTTCCCCGATGGTGATGGTGTCTTCCAAGACGACAAAGCCTCTGTTCACACAGCTCACATTGTCCAGGTCTGCTTTTCTGAGCACGAGAATGAGTTGTCCCATCTCCCCTGGCCACCACAGTCACCAGACCTGAATATTATCGAACCTTTGTGGTCTACATTGGAACGGAAAGTGTGTTCTTGTTATACACCGCCAACATCGTTATCTGAACTTGCCACCGTTTTGCAGGAAGAATGGTATAATATTCCCTTGGCAAACATACAGGAACTGTATTTATCCATTCCGAGAAGACTGCAAGCTGTTTTGGATGCCAACAGGTTTCCTTCACCATATTAAGCAAAGAAACATGTTTTTTTAAAGGTGTTTCCATAATTTTGTCCAACCCCTGTATGTGTCTAAGGGATAAGATTAATTTTTCTTTCTATGCATTTTGCAAGGGAAATGTTTCTGAAATTTCATTTCAGTTTATTAAAATTTTCGTCAGTTCAGAAAATGCGATGTTCCCAAATTAACTAGCTACATGGGCATTTTTTCACTTTTCTCCTTGTGTAATGTGAATGAGAGACAGTTACCCTTAAAAGATCTTCCATTAAGACATCTTCACTTTAAGAATATTATGCTTCCCCATAAAAACTATTAAACAAACAAACTGAAAATTCAAAGCACTGTTAAGTTTTTATCATAATTTGAGGTGTGGTCAGAAATTTTATAATTCATCAAAATTTCCTCTGTAAACTGAACAGCCACATGCAACTCTTTGCCTCCTTAAATATAGGTTTCTTTATAATAAGAAGTAGTTTAATTTGTATAATTAAATATATAACTTTAGTTAAATGTATAATTAAAATATCATGCTATGATGCTTGTTTATATGTATCATCCACTTCGTTTTTGATAGTATATTTATGCACATTATAATTTCAAAATGCATAAAATGCATTAAATTGTTGAAATATTTATAAAAGATCAGAAAATTCATTTCTGGACTTTGAGCAAATTGTTTTTAGAATGGGCTTTAACTGTTGAGACAGCGTAAAAGACATATATTAGGAATATACTCTACTGCAGTGTTAAGTGGTTTTTTTTTTTTTTTTTTTTTTTTTTTTTTTTTTGAAAATTTTAAATCTCATTTAAACATAGTATTACACAAGGCTTACAGAGGTAAGTAAAAAAAAAAAAAAAAACTTACAAATTCACAGATGATATGTAAGAGATAAATTTACAGAAGAAAGAGAAAGCCATTTTATGTTGGACAAATATGTGAAGAGGGGGAGGAAATGTAATATTCACAGAGTTTAACCTAGAAATGAGTTTCTTTTATCCTTCCTTGAGCTTTGAACAATAGAACAACAAATGTTCGACAACATTTTGCACTCCCCCGAAACTGCATGAACACAAGTCTGTACTAAATAATCTAAATCTCTTCAGATATGAATTGAATTTACCATGTCCAGTTAGAAATTGAGCAACTTCAAAATTGCAGGACATATATTTTTCAATTTTTTTCAGTCTTTTCTCAATTTATTATATCAGCGTTCATTATATCAGTTCTATATCAGTATTCAGTTTTACCAGATTAAATTCAATTTGACAGCAAAATCGCAAGATATTTAAAAGCAGTCAAACACCAAACTCGTACGGTGTTGCCACTGCTTGGTTTGAAATCATTGAGTCTGTTAACTGAAAATTTATTAAAGTTTTGTAAAACATGAAATAGATAATAAAACAAATTCAAATTTTGGACTTCCAGATGCGGATGTTTGGGTGGAGGACTGCATTATTCAATATTTGATTGCTCTACAGTTGTTTTTTCACAATGCAAGAAACATGCATAAATTCATGCAAATCCTTCTTTATTTAATTTCTTTAAAAATAATACAGGATGCTAATATTTGGTGACAACAATTTGAAAAGTGATACAGTTAATCTATCTCAAATCCATATAAATGTATCTCATCATTGTTGGATAATTTCTTGCTTGAAAACTTAGCCAAACTTAAAACGTATTTCTTTAATTTTAATTATAAACTAAAATTTATTCTAAACATGATCAAATTCATATGAATTGTATTTTAGAGATTTTTGACTGTTCTGTCAAAGAATTACTGTCCATTAATATGCCAAATTTAACAGTTTTTAGCCAAATGAGCAAAAAAACTGAGAAAAGCAGACATTCAGGTAAAGTTGTTCATATGGATAACTTGGAGAAGAGGAAAACTGTCAAGTCCAGGCCAAAGTTGCTAAGTGTTTGGTTACTTGCACCTGTTTCTTTATGTGGGGGATAATTTTTGGCTAAAAGTAATTTATTTTCCTTTTCAGCTCAACTTCCACTTACTAAAAGTGGACATCATCATTTTGAATACTGCATTACCTTTTTTAAGATCTTACATAAGAACATAAAATCTATTTCATTTGTAATAAAATATGTTTAATGTTTTCTTTAACTGTAAAAATATTTTTTTTTTAGATTCATCAGATTTATTGTACGAATTGGAGGATATGGAGAAAATCTGGCATGCATTGGTGCAACTTCTAGGAACCACAGTGCATACTTACAATTTTCTACAAATGGTGGTAAATATGTTTAATCAAATTGAATATTACATGAGATATTATTTAAATGCTTGAAAATGTTTTTGAGTCATTCCATTATTTTTACATAATGCCATTCTTTCTTTACTTTAAAGAAATTATTAAGTAATGCATTTATAATTATTAAAATATTATACATAGTATTCACATAATCATGACATGTCTGCTGAAGTGTCACTGTATTAGGGATACTTGATTAGTAATAAGTTATTTCTCTGTTAACCCTGACAATGTGTATCACATGCTGAGGCATACTTTCAAAAAGTCAGCAGAAATGTTTCAGGGGTAAGCCGTGCCAAACATCTAGGATTTCCCATGAATGAATTAAGAACACTGTGATGATGGATGATGGGATTGCACCTCTTCCTTCAAGATATACCAAAGGATTTAATAAGTTTGGGTTCTTGGTGGCCATTTCAGAAAAAAGAATCCTGTAAAATGCTCCTCAGGGGAGAAATTGTCGTTTTGGAACACTCTATTTTCATCCAGATAGCAGAAAAATGATAAGAAATGTGACTTTTGAGCAGTTTCACATACTTGTTGGTTCAAATACCAAAGATCCCAAACACTGTCAAGGAAGCTGTCTCGAACCATCACTGAATCATCACAATCATCATGACCTTGTCCATTTTCAGACTGGCACATTGGAAGTTTGGCTTTATAAGGATAGTACCGTATTTCTAACCTTAAAGTCAGCTTAATGCATTTGGAATCAAGACTCATACCTTCATGCCACTTGCTTCCATTCATCAGTGAACCAGTCATTGTGTTCTACAACTCATAGAAGGCAGATGCTGATACAATGGCATGCTGTTGGATGTGGTACTATCACAGTTCTTTGGCTTCTGAAGTCTGTACAAAGAAATAAGAAGTCACAATTTATCTAATCAGGTGTAAAGAGTCAACTAAATGAAGCGTCCTGTCTGGATTGCTCATGTAGTTAGGTGATCACCTGAACTAAGGTTTAGTGTTATTGGCTACACATGATTATGGCTGAGACTACAAAGATCATGATCATTCAAGATTGCTTCTTGAATGATCAGGATTTTTAGCAATTGCTTTGAGATGCTAAACTTACACCTGTGCATATTCTATGGGAATATCTTCACATGTTCAAAAATGAGGCAGCAGTACCAGAATATCTGCATAATGCTATTTATCCTTAGGGATAAATAGCATTATGTAGATATGCATATGCACTTCATTGTGCGTATAATATACAAAAAAGGTGAATGAAACCTTTTTTGCATATGAAGGCTTTTGTTATTATCCGGTTCTTATTTCATTTCCTCCTTCATTGTTATGAGAAGACACTTGAAGAAAGTAACTAAATGCTGGTATTTATATATAACAATAAAACCACTGCATAGAAACAGTTGTTAAAATTTCAGATTTTTTATCAGCAATTTGGTTGCCACTAAAAAGAAGAATCATTCAAGTTCTCTTTGCTTCATTACTGAACAATACATTATTGCAATTTAAAATGTACATTAAAGTTACCATTTGATTGACAATCATCCATCCATTTCTAGTGCTGAATTTTTATTTTCTTGCCCCATAAATATTTATAAGTACACACATATGCACAAAAAAATATTTTTAATGCATTAAAATGGTTTCACTATTTCAGTAATATTTAGTTATTTCACTTTTTATTAATTGTTTAAAATTTTCAATTATTTTGCTCATTTCTCAGGCATACAATGGCATCTACTACATGAACTGAATTATTCTCATGCTCATGTTTATCCTATAGTTCTTCTTGAGAATGGCATCAACTGGAAGTCGTTGGTGGCAACCACCAGGTTTCTTTGAAGATGATGACATTTCAATTGATGGTTCTGAAATCAATGCATTTAAGTTATTGGATGATTTGAGAGCAAGGAACTTGATCCTACAAACTGGTGGTTTGGGCCTTACTCTGAGGTGAGAAAATTGAGTGTATTTTTAAGTTCTGTTAGATATTATGTTGCCCATTTAAGTTAAATTATTAACCATTGACTCATTTTATGAGAGGAATGGTTATTTTTATAGTAAAAACTAAACTCTGGGATAGTAAGTTTATGTAGATGTTTCTATTTTTTATTTTTTACTATCACCAGATGAGCTCACTTCTCATTTTTCTCCGTACCACTTTTATGTTCACATTACTTTTCAAATAAAAGGATACTGCCTCTAAATGTTATTGTTATGTATTATTTTGAAAGAAATGATATAGGGAATTAAAAAAAAATATTTTGGCAACACTTAACACTATATCAGGTGTTCCGGTGCACCGGAACAGAACAACTCAACCTGACTCTTTCGCTTTTGGAACTATGCCAAAGAACATTTTTAATTCAGTTGAACAGTCAGACTCAGACGAACGCATTCGCAAGGCAGCTGCTATGCTGTCTATTCTTCACTATTTTGTTCTGTTCTCGTACTTATAAGTGTTATATGTTATTTTCTTGTTTATACTTGTATTGTGCAGTTATTTAATATAAGTTTCATGTTTAAAATGAGGACGTGTTTTGAGTTCCTTCACATTTACATCGCAACATAATATTTTGGAGGCACCGACGAGATTAAAAGACTTTTGATTTCGGTTTCGTCAGCACTGCAACACTGCATTCGGTACAGTAATGGATACTACTGGATACTTTTAGCTTCGAACTTCATTTAAAGACCAAGCAAGATAAGTATTTTTTTTTTCTTTTTTTACAAGTTTGACTTTGGTTTTCCTCATTGCACCATTACGTCGTAATGGAAGACAAGGCTAGGATTGGAAAAAATAGTAGAGGTAGAGCGAAAGCTGCTCTTACCAGAATTTCAAATTTCATTAATGATGATAAGCAGTTATTCGAAAAATACGATTTAATAAATAAACTTCAAAAAATTGAAAGCATTTATTCTGATTTTGACAAGGCAGACGCAGAACTTCCGCTGGAAAGTTCTGAAATGGAAGAATTTGAGAAAACATATTATGAAACCAAAGCCAAACTACAACAAGAACTTGAGAAATTAAATGTTACTGTTAATATGCAAGTTACTGATGTTAATGAACGTCAAATGCCAGGTTATAGTACTACAAATACTGCTAACAATTTTAAATTACCGAGAATAAATATGCAGTCTTTTAACGGTAATTACAGAAATTGGATGTCTTTCAAGGACTTATATGTATCATTAGTGCATAACAATGAAAATTTAAGCAACATTCAAAAATTTCAATATCTAAAGGGTTTATTAACTGATGAACCGGCTTCTATTATTAAACATATTCCCATTTCAGAAAATAGTTATATGGAAGCCTGGGGAAAATTATTATCTAGGTATGATAAGAAAAAACAAATTGTCACATCACTAATAAAAACTTTCATGGAACAATCTTGTGTACTTAATGCAAATGCAATTAATTTGCGAAAAATTGCCGATACATCTGATGAAATTATCAGAGGTTTAAAATCTATTGATCCAAAAGCTAGTGAAAGGGATGTCTGGCTAATTTATATTTTATTACAGAAGGTTGACAACGAAACATGTAAACGGTGGTCTGAATTTTCAGCAAAAGTGGAATTTCCTACTTTTGAAATGTTTATTCAATTTATAAATGATAGATGTTCCTCTTTAGAAATTTTCCACGAAAAAGAAAGGGAAAAAACTCAACCTAGTGTTAAAAGATTTTCTGTGAACAAAGGTATCAAATGTATTATGTGTAAATCAGATCATTTTCTGTTCAAATGCCCCAAATTTAAAGCACTAACTGTCAAAGAAAGAAATCAATTTGTCAGGAAAAATAATCTTTGTTTAAATTGTTTTTCTAGTCAGCACCAAAAATCTGAATGTATGTCTCAACATCGTTGTCATTATTGCCAGTTATTGCATCATAGTACTCTGTGTGAAAATCAGTTAAAAAGTTATTCAACATCTGCGTCTCTTTCTGAGACCAGTTTTCAGTCAGAATAGCAAAAAAAGAATCCAACCGCGAATGAAATACCAAACATTGCGTCTACGAATGAAAACAAAAACGGAACTGTAATTCAAAATAATAGCGTTCAGATAACTTTTGGCTTATTGCCAACTGCATATGTAAATGTAATTGATTCGATGGGTCAAAAACGTAATATTAGAATGCTTTGTGATAGTGGTTCCGAATCAAAATTATTATCTGAATCTTGTATTAATTTATTGGGATTTAAAAGGAAAAATGCGCGTTTTCCTGTCAAGGGTTTAGCTGAGTCAGAAGTCGCAGTTACAAAAGGTTGCGTTGAAATCGAGTTGATGTCAATACATGATGCATCAGTGAGAATGCCAATTAAGGCATTTGTATTAGATAAACTAACTGCTGCGCTTCCAAGCCAAAAAATAAATGAGAAAGACTTTTCGCATTTAAAAAATGTAAAGTTAGCTGATCCATATTTTCACATTCCGGATAAGATAGATATTATTCTAGGATCTGACTACTTGTTTTCTATTTTACTTCCTGGACAAATAACTTGTTCTCAAAGTGATTTAATTGCTCAAAACTCAATTTTTGGTTTCCTCATATCCGGAAAACTACCGGAATCTCAAACGAAATCAAATTCACTTTCAAACATGCATACTTATGAAATAAATATTGACAGCGAATTAAAAAGGTTTTGGGAGTTAGAAGAAGTGCCAAATTCAACTGACACTGTATTCTCACCTGAAGAACAATTTGTTGAAACACATTTTCGGGAAAATTACTCAATTAATTCAGATGGTCGTTTTGTGGTGAAGTTGCCATTTTTAAAATCTAAATCTGAATTAGGTAATTCAAAACCAGCTGCACTTTCTCGATTATATGCTATGGAACGTAAATTTAAGGAAAACTCGGAATTTGAAACCGAATACAAGGATTTTATGCATGAATATGAAAATTTAGGTCATATGGAATTGGTCACACAAAACTGTTTAAATAGATTTCAGAATGAGCAATATTTCCTTCCCCATCATGCAGTGATCAAGCCGTCTAGTACAACTACTAAATTAAGAGTCGTTTTCGACGCTTCATGTAAAACTTCCAATGGTAAATCATTGAATTCTATCTTGGGTGTTGGTCCTAAATTGCAACGAGACATTTTCGAAATTTTACTTAATTTTCGATTTCCGGAAATAGTCTTTTCAGCGGACATAGAGAAAATGTACCGTCAAGTTTTAGTGTCCGATGAGGATCGGAACTACCAACAAATTCTTTGGAGGTTTAATCCTAACGAAGAAATACGCACATACAAGTTAAACACCGTAACATATGGTTTAGCTCCAGCTTCTTTCCTAGCCACTAGGTGCATTAGATTATTCACAAAATAGTGCTGTGTCTCATACTTTACTACACGATGTATACATGGATGATTTGCTATCGGGTTCAAGTACCGATAGTGATGCAATATCACTTTGTAAGGAAATTACCAATATTTTACAAACACACGGTTTCCACCTACGAAAGTGGAATTCTAATTCAGATGCATTTCTTGCAGAATTTCAAGAACATTGTTCAACGGACGCTAATTTAGAAATAATTCCTAATGATAAGGAAAGCACGAAAGTCTTAGGATTATTTTGGAATTCTTCAACAGACACATTCATGTTCAAACCCGCACTTGCACTCACCTCACCGCTGACAAAAAGACACATTTTGTCCCAATCGGCATGCTTTTTAGATCCATTAGGATTAATTTCACCATGTACTGTTGTAATGAAAATTTTTTATCAGAAGCTCTGGCTTACAAAAGAGGACTGGGATTCTCCTATTCCACAAAGTCTTGCTGAAGATTTGTTTAAATTTCAGAAATCTTTCAATGCAGTTGAACATTTTACCGTTCCTAGAGGTGTAACGCTTATTTCCTCTGACACATTTGAATTGCACGGCTTTTGCGACGCGTCAACACTTGCTTACGCTGCTGCAATATATTGCAAACAAATACACGGAAATGAAATAAAGATTTCTCTCTTAGTTTCTAAAACTAAAGTCGCACCTATTAAACAAGTATCTGTTCCTAAATTGGAACTGTGCAGTGCTCATTTGCTCTCAAAGTTATATCGTGCAGTCATGAACACTCTCAAAAAATATAAGTTTGATGTTTACGCTTGGACTGACTCCAAAGTCGTACTTTCCTGGCTCTCGGCACATCCCCGTAAATGGAAGACTTTTGTTGCAAACCGGACGACTCAAATAATCGAAGTACTTCCAACAAAATACTGGAGGCATGTCCCTTCCAAAGATAACCCAGCAGATATCGCTTCGCGTGGTATTGATCCCAAATGTCTTCCTAATTGCAACTTGTGGTGGAATGGCCCAAGTTGGCTTTTTTTGGATTCGTCTCACTGGCCGAAAGAGGAATCCGCTTCCAAAGAAATCAAGGATCTAATTAAAGCTGAACAAAGATCTGATCCTATATTTTCATTTCATAGTGCTACATCAAATGAATTATATAGTGATTTATTTGAAAAATATTCATCATTTTCTAAGATTATACGCATTTTAGCATATTGTTTAAGATTCATCAATAAGTGCAAAACCAATAACAAATGTCAAACACTTATAACTGATTCCTTTTCTCCACTCACTTACACGGAAACTAAAAATGCAGAAATAATCGTAATTCGATGGGTTCAGAAAGATTATTTTAATGAAGACCTAAAATGCATTAAAAATCAAAGATCGTTGCCTAAGAAAAGTCATCTACACTCCCTCCATCCGTTTATAGATGAAAACAGTCTTTTACGGGTGGGAGGGCATTTACAAAATTCAGAATTGTCTTTTAATCAAAAGCACCCAGTGATTCTACCTGCTAAACACAAGATAAGTGAGCTCATCGTAAAAGAAAAGCATGTAACTTATTTACATGCTGGTGCTTCATTACTGTCCCACATTATCAAACAATCATATTGGATAATAGGTGGAAAAAAGCTCATTAATAAATGTGTTCACAAATGCATCAAATGCTTCAAATTTAAAGCATCCACCACATCTCAGCTTATGGGTAATCTACCTAAGCATCGTGTAACACTCGAGAGGCCGTTCTTCAACTGCGGAGTGGACTATGCCGGTCCTATTTCAATCAAATTCAACAAGGGCCGTGGAGCAAAATCAACCAAGGGTTACATTGCTCTATTTATTTGTCTCGCTACTAAGGCACTACACATCGAGGCAGTGAGCGGTTTAACCGCTGATGCATTTTTAGCTGCTTTGCGTCGCTTCAGTGCTAGACGAGGAGCTCCAAGTCACATTTACAGTGACAATGCAACAAACTTCGTTGGGGCTAATCGAAAACTCAGCGAAATACAACGATTGTGGGCCTCACTTCCTAAGAACGAAGCCGTTGCTCATCATTTAACTCAAGCATCAATAGAATGGCACTTTATACCTCAAGCATCTCCTCATTTCGGAGGAATTTGGGAGGCCGCAATTAAATCAACCAAATATCACTGTAAAAGAGTAATAGGAGACGTGATCCTATCCCCTCCTGAACTACCTCTTACTAGTCCTGCCAATATACGGAATAGGTGGGATCTCCTTCAAAAGATGCGCAAGGACTTCTGCAAATCATGGACCAAAGCATATCTATCTTCTCTTCAAACCAGAAAGAAATGGAAGGACACTCAGCCGAATATGAAAATTGGAGACATCGTCCTGTTACTAGATGATGGTCATGTTCCAGGTTCTTGGCCACTAGGACAAGTGGTCGAACTTCATCATGGTATTGACGGACTAGTTCATGTGGCCACGGTTAAAACTAAAAACTCTGTTTTCAAAAGAAACATTCATAAATTAGCACCTTTGCCCATATATCAGGACTAATGCCTGATAGGGTGGGAGTATGTTTCGGTGCACCGGAACAGAACAACTCAACCTGACTCTTTCGCTTTTGGAACTATGCCAAAGAACATTTTTAATTCAGTTGAACAGTCAGACTCAGACGAACGCATTCGCAAGGCAGCTGCTATGCTGTCTATTCTTCACTATTTTGTTCTGTTCTCGTACTTATAAGTGTTATATGTTATTTTCTTGTTTATACTTGTATTGTGCAGTTATTTAATATAAGTTTCATGTTTAAAACAAGGACGTGTTTTGAGTTCCTTCACATTTACATCGCAACATCAGGAATCCTAATGATATACTGTTTTTAAAAATTTTGTGATTTTGCTATTAAATTTTGTGTGGGGTAAGTGCAAAGAAAGAAATGTTTAATAATAAAGTTAAAAAGACAAAGATAGTTGTGCAGGCCATTTTGTTAAGAAAACTATGCATTGATATGATGAATTGAGAAACAACAATAGAAAGTAGGAAAATTTATGGCAACATTTAACACACTATTGAGAATTCTAAATGTGAATCTACTATTGAATTCTATGTGATGTAAGAATTCAATGGGCAAGCTACAAATTTCATAACATATGATACCATTTTATAATATAGAACCATTAATTGCCGAACAAGCATTTTTGTCTTTTAAATGCTCCCTAAATTTGTTTGAAAATTTAAGCATTGAAATGGTATCTAAGTCAGAAAATTCATTCTTGAATATTTTTATGAATTTGTCAACCATATTTATGTCTCTAAATAAATATATAGGTACCTACCTACATACATGCATATATACATGATTAGGCATTAGGCATAATGAATATTTTACTTGGAATTTTTGTGCTACGGATACCGTATACAATATTTGATTTTATATTTATAGACTTCTTTGATACACATAATTGAATTTATTTTGATAACTTTCTATATCTTGTTTTGAAAACCTCTGTAACTGGAAATCATTTCTAGGATTAATACTTTAGAAAATGAAAGATTTACTTAGTATTTGCAATGTGACAGAAAATATCAAGAAAAGAAGTTACTTGCAGTTTTTTTATTTCTGTATTATAATATCTTTTCTGCACTTTTTTAGCATTTGTTTTAAAAGAACATTTGCATTCTCAGGTTTTTCATTTAAAATTTCAAAGTTATACTCTGGCAGCATAATGACAACATGAAGTGACTTTTCCGTAGACTAAATTCTTTATAATGTAATAGCTGGAATTAGTATATAAAATTGCATTTATATGAAGAAGACAATGCAGTAAAAAGGGGTGGCTAATTTCTTGTTAGTAGGAGAGATATGTTGGAGCTGAAGAGGATTGAAAAGTAATAAATATTATCTTTAAAAGTAGTAAACTAGATTTTGGGTAGAAAGTAGTGGTTTGAAGTAATTTAATAATATTTCACATTTCTTAATTCATAAAATCACATAGTAATAAACACAAAGAAGTAATTTTTTGCTCTTGCTCATTTATCAAGAAAATATGTTTAGTAGCTATACACATTTTTTTCAAGTGTTCATTTTTTCACATTTTGCACATTCATAATAAACACAAAGAAGTAATTTTTTGCTCTTGCTCATTTATCAGGAAAATATGTTTAGTAGCTACACACATTTTTCTGCAATGTGTTGAACATTTTCTCACCCAAATAGGAAAACAAGTTTTTTCCTTTGATTTCCAATATTTATTTTCTTTCTGATTACAGCTATGAATCAATTTTGCCAATTTTAATCAACTGCTACATTCAAAATAAACTTTGTCTTACCCTCCAAAGGTCAGATACTTGCTGGGTGCTTAAATCCATAACAGTAGCTAAATTAATTACACATCAAGCTGAGATATGAAACTTATTTTAAAATAAGCTTTAAACTTAGCACAATTTTGTTTTGCATTCTTTATCCCTAACAAACAGGGCAGTCGTAACATGGGATATTAGCATACTGCCCAGAACAATAAGTGTAAGATATATCGGTGGAATATTCCACTTCTTAATATAATTTCTAAAACTTACAGCACATAAAAATCCTTGTGCCTTTTATGATAATTTTGGTGTTTTCCTGGCCTTCATTGGAATGAGCCCAGAGACTTGGGGAGTCATTGCCGAAAATTGACATAAAATCGACTCAATTTGATCTAACAAAAGCACTTGGTTCTAGAAGTTGGACCAGTCATTTCTAGAATTAGAATTGCATTAAATTAGTAATTATGAGTTAAATAATTATTTAAGTAGTAATGACCTAAATAATTTTCTAAGCTGTTTTTAATTTGTTGAGTTTCTAAATTGTTAGAGGGGTTGCTTTAACTGGGTCAGGAAGCATCTTTTGTAATCAATTAATGCCATTCACTATTGAGTCCTTTTCAGAGCTTTTGTATTGAGTGTATTGTTTTCAGTGTATTCAATAGTTTGATCATTGTCTAATATCACAAGGCACTGAAAAAAACACTGCTCGAGGAACAGCAATTTTTATTTTCTTCAGATGAAGATTTTTTATCTGGAAATGCTTACCAAGGTTGTAAAATTTATATGTAATGAACTGTTACTTTGTAGCTGCTGGCCATTTGAATCATTACACCATGACAGAATCACACATCAAATCTGAAATTTGCATAAAAAGTAGAACATGCTGGGATATGCAAATGTTTAGTATTCCACAACATGTGTACATTATATGAAAGAGTAAATAACACTACGAAGTAATTTAAAAAGGCAGACTAAAATGCCAGTTTTTCATCCATACATTATGTTTACTTGTTATTTTGAAGGTTGGGTGTCATGTAATGTCTCATAAGACAAGAAGGAATTCATACTAACATGTCTCAGAATTCAGTTGCAAGGGGACTCAGTATTGTGCATCACTGTGTTTCCCAACTGCTTATCATTTTGGTCCAATGATTTTTGCGAGACTTTGCAGTTAATAACTCCAGGAGAATCACAGAGATTGGCCTGCAGAATCTCATTGGTCTTCTCTCACTATTGCCCAAAATGACAGATATCTTGCCCACATGATATCTGTCACCTTTTCCTTTGCCACCTTTTCTAATTAGTCCACCTTGCCACCTTTTCTAATTAGTCCCACTTTTCTTTTAGAATATTATGATAGTCATATCCATGTGTGGAGAATGCATATTCGAAGCTTGCATTTTTCATCATTATGCTGGCCCAGCAACTGTATGAGGTGCACTGGATGCACATCCTGTTCACCTGTAGTGTGCATATCTGGTACTCTTACCAGTCACTATCATATTACTGAGGTTTTAATGCCCATGGCTATGAATATATCCAGGGCTTCTGTCCCTTCTCCTTTCAATAGAACAATGGGCAAACCAATGTTCCTCACATTGCCCTATATATTCTTTATACACAGGATGTTCAACTCCTGCTTTGCACAATGCATGTTCAAGATTTCTCACCAATTAACAGTTGGAGAGAGACTGAAATGACAATATTTACATGCCAGTGCAACACTCTATCATAGACCTTGAAACCACAGGTGGACTTTTGTACCCATGACTGCCATCCGAAGTTTGTTTGACTCACAAAAACAATAGCAGGTAACATTCAGTTTCCTTTCAGCTGCTATAATGAGTTATGATTATTGGGACTACTGATTTCTGCATCCTCCGTACCACTAAATTTCCTGAATTTTAATCAATTCATCCTTCCATTTGTAGTATTTATCTGAGTAAAACCTAGCAATAAAAAGAGTCCTTGGTCAAATTATTCAAGAGCTCATTTTTCATACTTTGGAAAGCAGGAGATAATATTAATCTTGTTGATCCTACTGATGTTGGGAAAATAACACAGAGAGCAGCCATATTGACTTTTCATCAGCAGGGAGCACTAATCAATACATGATACAATGGCAATAAAAGCGAGTCTAGATGATTGCAGCAGCGTCTTGCTAGGATGAAAGCGAGAAAGATTCAGAGGAAGAAGGAAGGGAGTCAAAAGTTTCAGTTTGAATTAGAAAAAGTTTTGATTTACATTTATTTATTATTATTGCTATTGATTTA
This sequence comes from Stegodyphus dumicola, assembly GCF_044657685.1. NCBI lineage: Eukaryota > Metazoa > Arthropoda > Arachnida > Araneae > Eresidae > Stegodyphus > Stegodyphus dumicola. The sequence goes on from NC_140770.1 coordinate 3,494,114, forward strand.
CAATCTTTTTGATTTCGTAAGAGGCATCCACATTAAGTGTTATGTAAGATCGCATGATTAATTTGAAGGACGCAGTTTAGACTTATAGAGCTATTTTTAAGATAGCGAGATGTTCGCAAAAATGTTTTACTTCTGAAGATGAGGGACTGTGCCTGATCACCCTCAAAATCGATAGAGATTTATTGAAAAACTACTCAGATAAGGTAGCTTTTCTGGGTAATTTTATAAGTAATGCCTTTTCTAAGGGAAGTTTGTGAACATTTAAGTCGAAATCCTGTTTACTGAAATAATGCTCTTTAATATAAATTACATTTTATTATTAAATAATCATTAAATTACATATTTTATTAATCCATTTAATTATGTATGATTTAATGATTTGTAATCATAATTACAAATCATTTCCATTTAATTATGGATTATTTAATGATTTTTAATCATAATTATATGATTATTATTTGTAATCATAATTACAAATCATTAAATCATTCTGTTTAATAAATTACAATTTATTATTTAGTACGTAAAAATCTCATATAGCAAATGAAAAGCAATTTACATTTGACTGAAATTTTTTCTGTATGAATACTTCAGGTTTTGACACCAGGTGCCATTATTATTAAATATTAATTTTTAACACTTTTCCTGTTATTAAGAAATTAAATTCTTAATATACAACTGTGTACATTTGTAAATGTATAGAACCAAGTAGATTAATAATATGTATTTCCCTTTAATTAATGAATGAGATAATTAAAGCTAACCAAAATAAATTTTACCGTATACAAGAGTTTCACGAGCACATTTAAATGCAATTTATGGGCTTTTGAAGAAATCCATTGATCAGAAAAAAATGTTTTTTCACATAATGTATAAAATTGGTTTAGAATTTCATTTGAAATATTTAGAAAGAAAAATACGTCATAAGAATAAGATCAGGAATTAAATAGTCAAAAGGAGTATTGGTACAGCTCGAAAACAGAAATAATATTTATTGAGCCTTTTTAAAATTATATAAGATATTCTAATTAGATTTTAAAATAAATTTAAATTGCTTTAATGGCAAATAAAAGCTTATTTCATGAAAAAGGTGTTTCCTAAACGATACATTAATTTGTTTAGTCGAGTCTAAAATTAAATTAATTTTTTTGGCATAGTACATTTATATTAAATTAATCACTCATTGAAATTTAATATTTTCGAGACTGAAATTCACTCAGTGAAATTAATTTTCGAGAGAATTTAAATTATGATAAATATTTCTTAGTTTTATTCGAACAGAGAAATGTGTTTAATTTTTAAAATTATGATCCAGTTATTGATAAAAAAAATTAAATATTCGAGTAACGAAATATTCATAGAAGGAAGATGAGTAACTTTCTCTTGAATAAAAAAGACTAGAATAACTCTTCTTGAAATTCATAAAATCCCTTCTTAGTATGTTCAAAGGCCCTCCAGCAGCCGAGCAGTAAAAGCCACCGAACGCTGGTAGTTCGTTCCGGAGTTTGATTCCCGGCAAACGGGCTAGCTGCCCGGTTGTTTTCGTGGTTTTCCCCATGCATGAGGTGGATACAAGCCAGTTTCCCTTAAAGTGACCTCCACGGGGCATTCCTTCCTTTCCGTTTAATGCCTAAAGGCGAAGCATGTAATAAGTAAAAAAAAAAAAAAATATGTTTTAACATTAAAAGGCTTTCCAGCTTTTACTTATTGCTGTTGTCTTGTCCATGTATTTCATGAAAGAATGACCTTTTACTTCTTACTTGTACAACTGCTTTTAAAAGGATGGTTTTCTTCTGCCACCCCCTTATATTCTTCTCTATAATGTACAGCATACCACATAAATGTAATAAAAATTATGGCACATAAATGACTTAACAATTAGAATATGAAAAATGGTTTACTAGGTTCTTGCCTTTTTATTTTTCGTATTGTTATTGTTTTTGATTTTACAAATATACACAAGTTTTCAGAAACAGAATCACAGATTTTATTTGCACAATGGCTCGATTTTAATTACCGTGATGGCTGCGCTCGATGTATTGATGTAATATTTTAAATATTTAGCATAAAATTGCTTAACATGATAGTTTCTTGGTTTCTACAGTAAATTATTGACGTATCTGAAGTCTGCTTCTACTAGGTAAGAAAAATGGAAATGTTAATGATGTTTGTTGTTCGAAACCAACTTTTATATTTTGATATATTTCTCTCCAGTGACTTTTAAATTTCAAAAACCTAGTGTATATACTATATATATATTGAAAAAGACTTATCCTTCTTCAATGCGATCAGTTTTTCTTCGATAGTTATTTCAAAATGAAACATGGCATTTCAGCAGTTCTGTGCAAACACAATCAAGTGTTCACTTTATTAAAAGCGAATATTAAAAGTTTTCAAATTTTGCAAGTGGATCGTACGTAACACATATCTTCTGAGGAAGTTTTAAGTGCTTTGTAATTTTTGTGGTTGTGTTTTCTTGTGTTCCTGCCTTTTACATTTTTATATTGCACTTCTTGTGTAAAAAAATTTTTATATATTTAGAAGAAGTTAAAAAATCGGTAAGGTTTAATATTTTTACAGTCACTTAAATGAATTTGCTAAGGTTTTCTGTGCTCTCTCTCAGCTTGTAGACTACTAATCTACTCTTGCACTCGCTTCTAATTATCCATTTTTACAGCTTTGTAATTAAGCATCACTTTCTTCCCAATTACGCCGCTTATGCTTCAGAAAAATGTCACAACGAACATTTTTAAAAGTTGCATACTAGCATATGTTTTTGCAAATTTTGAATAATGTAGTCCTGCATGCAAACATTTGCACCTGAACGCCCGAATTTTGAATTTCAAATTTGTTTTATTTTTTTTTTCATATTTTAAAAAACTTTTCATTTAAAATTTTTCATTAACAAACTCAATGATTTGAAACCACGGAACTTACGGCGAAACTTCGAAACTAAATATTTTTGTCTCCAGCGTGCGAAGCTGTTGCCATTCAGAAAAGTGGAAGTTATTTATCTTTCAATTTTAATAAACAAATTCGACTCTAACTCTATGAAAGCATTATGCTGCCATGGCCGGAAATAAAATACTTTTCATGATAATTAGTTTTTATAGAAATAGTATAGCAAATATAAAAATATGCATGGCGTCTTCTTACATTGTATCACCAATTTAAAAGTATGCTGTTTTTAAATATTTTGTGATTTTGCCGTTGGTATTGAATTTTATGTGGTGAAGTGTGAAGAACTTAATATTTAATAGATAAGGTTAACACACAACAATAAGAAAAAATTAACAATATTGTTAGCACATAACAATATAACACAATGTTAATAAGAAAATGTTAAAAAAATGTTTTGTAAGCCATCTTGCTATCAAAACTGAATACTAATATGATCAACTGATTAAAGACTGAAAAAATATGAAACTGCATAACAATACTTGTTACTGTATTTGAAATTCTAAAGATATGCTGTATTAAATGTAAAATAATATTTTTGTCATTTTACCATTGAATTTTACGCGGAGTAAAAGCGAAGAAAGCGATGTGTATAACAAAACAAATTATGTAAGTGAGTTCAAGAGCAGACTAATAAGCTGCGAACTCAGCGAGTGTTTAGAAAATCTTAATAAACTCTCTTGTGTGACTTTAAAATCTGAACACTTTTAGTTTTATTTCATTTTATTATCCCAAAGGGGAATTTACCGAGGAAGGCTATTCATTTCGTTTTGGCATTTTGCATTGATTGACTATAAACGGCAAATCACTTTTCAAATTGTTGCCACCAAATATTAGAGCCCTGTATTATATTTAAAAAATTAAATAATGACAAATCTGCACAAATGTATGTATGTTTCTGGCATTGTGATAAAACAACAGTACCTAGAGACATCCATTTTTGAATAACGTAGTCTTCCATTCCTATATTTGGAAGCCCAAATTTGGAATTTGTTTTATTTATGTATTTCGTATTTTGTAAAGCATTTATGAGTTTTTGATTAAGAAACTTTATGATTTCAAAGGGAGCAATGGTAACACTGTGCGAAAAAAAAACCATTTTAATCTCCAGTGCACAGGACTACGTATCGGAAATCTAAAGATATGATCGTTTAAATATTTTGTGATATTGCCATTGAATTGAATTTTATGGTTTAAGGGCAAAGAACATATTTAATAAATAATCGTAACACACAAAAACTTTAAAAAACGCCCTTTTGGGAGTAATACAAAACCTGAAAGCTTTCAGATTTTTAAATTTTATATTTACTTCCCTTCCTCCTCAGTTTAAAAAAAAGAAAAAAAAAATAGTAGTAACGGTTTTCTTTCTCGAATCAACTGTTTGACAAATAATTAAGAAAAATATCTAACTCCAACTCAATGTCTGAGAGATGTGGAAAGGAAAAAGAAGGCCATTATTTAAAAGAAATTAGTAGCTTGACATTCACTTGTCAAAACCTAACACAGAATTCGCTAATTAGGCTTAACAAACCAGAGCAGTCAGAATTAACCAAGATAGCTATCCACTTATATTGCCTCTTGAGAGAATATTTTTATTCTACCGTAATATTCTATTCTGCGTGACTCAAAGAGGTTTGAGAAGAAGATTTTGTCTTCCTTTCTACGTCTTTTTAATTACTACTAGCAGTCTATTCTAAGAAGTTTTCGATAAAAAAGCATTTTTTACATATTATACATGTTCTTTTGGAGATCAAAACTATAACTTAGTCATTTTTATTTATTTATTCACTTACTAGAGGAAGTATCCGATGCCAGTTAAGTTAAATTTAGAGTAATGTATCTAACAACGGAGAGAACGATACCACTGTAATCCTTCTGTAATAACGATGCAAAAAAGCGATTGATAGTCATACATTTTTCACTCTGATGCGATATGGAACCCACAGAAAAATTTCTGTAGAAAAATAAACTAATTCTCTCCCATTATATCGGCAACAATCGCACACAGTTTTTAATGATTTTCGTCTTTCTAATCGAAAGATCGTAAAAGCTCAAGTTCCGTCCAGTATGTCACCTATATTCAATTTCAGTCGATTAAATGTGACAAAAAGTTTATCATAATTTATTATGATAAACTTTTATATAATAAATTTATAGTTTTATCAAAATTTATTATAATGAATTATGATAAAAGTATAAATTTATTATTTTATAATATTTAATTTATACTTTTATCATAATTTATTATGATAAACTTTTATATTTTATATATATTTTATATTTAATTTAGTATGATAACATTATAAGTCAATAATGCGAACAAACACAAACAGACATTCTTCTTTATATATTGTAACATTTACACATTTTTGACTAACAAACTGCGATTTGAAAGCTACCAGTAGCAACACTTTTCGAAATAAAACTTTTTTTTATCACCAATGTGCGAGATTGTTGCCACTTTGAAAAGTGAGTGGGGAAATGAGTGTTTTCTGAGTTTTTAATTAATATCTTGGCTGATTAAAGTTGTACGAAGATCGGGAACAGTCGAAATGGCTTCCCAGGAGTTTTTGGAATCGGGAATAATGTATTTAATGTTGAGCAATGCTGTTTTTATTTCATCATAAAACTTACAAATTTTTAATTAACAAACTCTACGATTTGAAAGCAAGCAGTGACAACACTTCTCCAAAGAAAGCAGGTTTTTATCTCCAGCGTGCGAGATTGTTCCTACTAAAAAAAAATGAAGTCGAAAATTAGAGTTTTCAGAATTAATTAATATCTCAGATTTTAGCTATTTTTGGGGAGGGAGTGAATGTCGACCTTTCTCAGGACCCAAAAAAGAATTGTAGAAAGCTTTGTGACGATAGCTATAGTAGTAGCTGAGTTAATTGTGAACAAATACACAACAAACATTCTTCTTTATATATATAGTGTTGGCAGGGGCGATAAATGCAAAGCATATTTTGCTTCCCTTAAAGCTAAGACTAATCTAAATAAAATTCATGCTATATTCCGTAAATTAAAATAAAATAAGCTAACACTGTAGCCTTTACATTTAAAATCATTTGAGTGAAAGAAAACTAGCATTACGCTAACTCATAAAAACACACATTCGCCGATACCGACGTACATATAATACTCGGCCAACCCGCCGATCTTGACGTCATCGGCAACCACGTTAGCTTACCGCCGATTGACCTCTGATCAAAATTTGCATAAGGAAAAATTAAAGGCAACAAACAGCCCTGTTTTCCTCATGCAAATACAAAAACAAAACTTACACAGAATTACAGAAGTTCATAGTTCAATTCTGTTATATGAAAATACTTATTGTCTTATTATTATATCTTATGATATTAAACACTGAAAACATCTGAACAAAACTTCCTTAAATTAACAGCAGTCGCCGCTTTTGTAAATAAGTCCACAGTATTTAATTTACTGGTGATAAATTCAAGGTCAAACACTCCATCATTTACTAGTCTTCTAATAAAGTGATATTTTATGTCTATGTGCTTAGTTCAGCGATTTTCTATTGCCGGTCTAGAAAAATCAATGGCAGACTTGTTATCACAAAATAGTTTATATTCTCTTAAATTAAACTTTAAAATTTCATCTTGAAAGACATTTTTCGTTCACATTAATTCTTTCGCTGCTTCAGATAAGGCGATATACTCCGCTTCCATGGTTGATAAACTTACACATTTTTGTTTAACAGTTTTCAAGATTACCAGTACTTCATCTAAATATAATAAAAATCCTCCCATGGACAAGTGGTCATCCCTATTACTTGCATAATCAGCATCTGAATAACAATATAAATTTAGATGTTTAATCTTCGATAAGTTTAATTTATATAATTTATTACAATTGAGATAACCAAGCAATTTCAACAATGCTTCCCAATGCCTAATTCCAGGATTCTCCTGAAATTGTGATAAGATATTCACTGCATATGTAATATCAGGCCTTGTCCTGTTAGCTACAAAAACTAAACATCCCAACAGATTTCTAAAGGGTAATGTATGCATTTCTGCAATTTCTGCGCTTGTAGATGGACAATCTAATTTGGTAAGAATAGTGCCTTTAGCTATGGAAAGTGAAGTTATTGGTATCTGGAAATGTTTAAATTTTTCAAAAGTTTCTTCAATATATTTTTGCTGAGGTATAAAAACCCCATTCTCATTCTCTAAGAATTCAATTCTAAGTAACGTTTCAGTTTTGCCTAATACTTTAAGATCAAAAAACTTACTCAGCTGTGAAATTACTTTATCTATACCATATTGATCTTTACTAAAAATCACAATATCATCTACATATAACAAGAGAGTTACATTTGAACTCTTATAAACACAATTACACCATTGTATTTTCTTAAAATGTAGATTTTCTAAAGTACTTTCAAATTCACAAAACCATTCATGGCCGCTTTGATGTAGACCGTAAATGGCCTTTTGTAATAAACACACTTTATTTTCCTCTTCAATAAATCCCTCTGGTTGGGTCATATATATGTTTTCATTTAGGTTTGCATATAAATATGCATTCTTTACATCTAATATATGTTTTCATTTAGGTTTGCATATAAATATGCATTCTTTACATCTAACTGACAATTAGTCCATCCATATAAACATACCTGTATAGTGAAAAATATTCTTATGATTGAAAAATTTACTACAGGACTGTAAACGTCATCAAAATCTTCACCTCTTTTCTGCCTGAATCCCTGTGGTACTGAACGTGCTTTGTATCTAACAACTTGATTCTTTTCATTTCTTTTTAGCATATAGACCCATTTGTTTCGTAGCATAGTTTTATTTTCTGGCTTTTCGACTAATTCCCAAACCTTTCTTTTCTTCATTGTGTCAATTTCTTCTTTCATTGCCTTATCCCATTTTTCGGCATTTACTGATTTTCGTGTTTCTTTAAAATTTTGTGCTATAACAATTTCTACGGAATTTGCCTCTTCAGACACAGAGCTAGTCTCCTTTTCTACAAAATTAACTTTCTCCGAGTATTCGTTTTTTCCACTAAAATCAAACTTATCTTTTTCAAATTTAATATTTCTTGCCTCGTAATACGTTTCAATATCATTATAGGATCTAAAACGGGTGTCTATAACGGGGTAGAGGGAACTCTACATAATAATATATGTCTGTACGTCTTTCGTCTGGCCTTTTAACTGCTTTTCTTTGCCAGTTTAAGTCTGATTCTTCTTTCGGGGTAAATTTGTCATCTGAGAACTTTATTTCTTCTCTAGACGTTTCCTGTTCTTCACCTGATTCTGTTAATAGCTTAGGTTCCTCTAGTCTTTTAAAAGTTTTTGATTTCTGTTCCAGGATGCCATTTGCTGCATTCAGTTTTTTAACGAACACATTACAGATTTCTATTAATCTGCGTTCTTCTGGTAGTCATATCCTATAACCCCTAGTTTCCTTCGCATATCCTACCATGATTTCTTCTTTGCACCTCATTTGTAATTTATTTCTAATCTGTTTTGGCATGCCAACAACCAAATATTTTAAAATAAACAACATTGAGTTTTCTATTTAGGAACATTTCATAAGGGGTTCAGTTGCTTTTATGACATACTCTGTTCCACGTATGTACGAAACAGGCAAGTGCCTCTGCCCACCATTCTTTTCCCATTTTACCATCATTAAGCATAGTTTTAACTGTGTCTAATGCCATTTGGTTAAAACGCACACACACCGTTCTCTTCTGGGGTATACGCGTTTGTGCGTTCAACACTAATTCTATTTTCGGCTAAGTACCCTTCGAATTGTCTGTTACAGAATTCCACACCGTTATCGGTGCGTATATTTATTAATTTCCTATTCATCAGTCTTTCCATCTGCCTATGATAATTCTTAAAGTTGTAGAATGATAATTTTTTTTTCATACAATACATTGTTACTAATCTACTATAGTCATCCACAATAGCAAGGAAATATTTACTCCCACCCTTAGATGGAACTGGGAGTGGGCTACAAACATCTAAATAAACCAACTGCAATGGTTTATCCGATCTCGTCAGAACAGTTTTAAAAGTTACTCTACTAGATTTAGCAATAATATACGGTTCACACCTCTCCATTGGTTTTTCAATTTCTAGTAACCCTTTCATGCTTTGATTCTTACTAGTATTCTTAACATAATCAAAATTTACATGGCTAAATCTCCAAAGCCATAGCATCGTATGGTCTACTTTATTTAACTTTCCAATTTCTGTACCGTAACCAGCTTCCTTTTTATCTGTTGCATGTTTAAAAGGTTTTATGTGATAAAGTCCGTCATATCGTTTAGCGTAGCATAATCTATCCCAATTATTAAAGTATATCCACATCTTCCCTTTTGAAATCACAAAATGAGCACCTGCCTTTTCTAACCTTGCTCCCGATAGTAAATTTCTTTTTAGATTTGGATTATATAACACATTATCTAACTCAATCCAATTTATTCGATTGCCTACTTTTACTGCAAATTTGATGGTACCCTTTCCTACAGCTAAAGAATTTCCTACAGCTAAAGACATACGTATATCATCTATTTCTTCAAAATTTGTCTTTAAATTTCTATTATTACAGAAATGAGTTGTAGCTGCAGTATCTACGACCCAATTAAATTTACCTGCGTTACGTCCTTTATCTGTAGTTGTTACATAATTTTCTGCTAACATTAATTCTTTATCTTTAAACTGTCCATTTTTATCGTCTATTTTAAATTTCTGATTTTTACTTACATTTTCTTCTCATTGAGTGATTAAGTGTCCAAATTTATGACGTCTGAAACAAGGTTCTATTCTCATATTCCCCATTTTTTTCTTAGACTAGAAAACTCTATCTTTCCCTGCATTTGAACTAATAGTATTGAACACGCTTACCTTGCTGTCTTCTAAATCGGCATTTACCATAAGTCGGCTTTCTTCCCTTACCAGTTCTTCAGCAATTCTTTCCAGCGTAAAATCTTCGTCCTTCCACCTATAGATCAACTGTACAATGCTGGAGTATTTCTGGGGTATCTCCTTATTGCCTGAAATCCTTTAAAAAGATCTGCCAAGTTGTGTCCAGCTTCAGCCAACTTTGCAGTCATTCTTATCCTCATGATGAATAATCCTATTTCTTCATTTGGGGTATATCTAATGCTAAAAAATTCATCCAGTAACTGAATTATCCTTGCTCTTAATTTGAGTTCAAATTGCTTCTGTAGAACTTCCCATGCTTCTTTACCACTTGAGCATTCTTGTATCAGCGGCCTGAACTCAGTTTTAATTCCATAATATAATGTAGTGAAGGCTCTATTCTCTCTCAATGTGAATTCCTGCTTTTCACGTCTTGTTGCACTTTTATCTAATTCTTCTTGTTTGTCCTCTATGAAGCTCCAACAATTTCTATCCAGTAACAGCATTTTAATATCAAATTCCTTCGATCCCAGTTGTCATGGTTTAACAGCTCAAAACTTTCAGGTAGTAATGACATCTTCAATTAAGTGTGAGCACAACAACTTGAACAAACTTCTAAGACAGGTCAGCTTCTTTTCGTGGATAATGGCTCTCTTCATCTACATTCCTTCAATGCTGAGTTGAACTGGGTAACAGGTTAGCTGTTGGCACTGGGCCCATACACCTTATGGCAGTGTGGATAAAGGCAAAGCATATTTTGCTTCCCTTAAATAAAGCTAAGACTAATCTAAATAAAATTCATGCTTTATTCCATAAATTAAAATAAAATAAGTTAACACTGTAGCCTTTACATTTAAAATCATTTGAGTGAAAGAAAACTAGCATTATGCTAACTCATTATAACCCATTCGCCAATACCGGCGTACATATAATACTCGGCCAACCCGCCAATCTTGACGTCATCGGCCAATCAACAGCAACCACGTTAGCTTACCACCGATTGACCTCTGATCAAAATTTGCATAAGGAAAAACTAAAGCCATCAATTATAGCCAATCAAGCGGATGTGTGTCAGGGGTAAAATGAGTCTGAATCTGACTCCTAAGAATGAATGCAAAGTTGCTGGTTACGCTTTTCGCACCACCGTATTTGGTTACTTTAGTGGATACTCTGAGAAGACGATGTGTAGGACGTGCTTGAGCAGTTTATCTCAGTATTTCACCTTTCTGTACTCGCTGTCACTTAATCCACATTTAAGAACACAAATTTTCCTTCCTGCAAGGGTAACTAACTATAAGCATCGATAACAATGCACTAGATACGATGGCATGGTGAGAAATGTACGCGTTCCTAAACAAACTCCCCCAAGTTTATTACCCTTCTTAAACAGAAAGTTTCTGCATGTGAGTGAGGGGACTTTACTTGAACGTCTCATGTTCTCATGAGCTCGTATTTCTAGGGAAATAAGAGTATTGCAAGATCTTATTGTTAAACTAAAACGTTAGGAATTCTAATTTTTTTCCTTGAAATTGTGGCTTAGTTTTATAAAAAGTGGTACCGGAGCTCGTCTTATTTAGGGCTCCGGTGTGCTCCGGCTAGAATTTTAATTTATCTTAAATTTAGAAGTATCAGAGCTGAGCTCCAGCGCAATTTAAGCACTGGGCATGCCACTTCTATTGTTCTGCTATTTTTACTAACCCAAACTGCCTAGCTGTGGCTCAAATGAAAAATGGACAGTATCCTATTGTAATGTGCCTGGTGCTGCATGGAGCCTCTGAGGTGACATGCCATAGCAATTAATTAGCATTCCCCTTGTCCAGAGCATCCCAAGATGGTATGGGAAAGGGTGAGAGGCCTTAACACCAGTCGCTGATTGAAAATACAGTGCCATACAAGAGGCTTGGCAGATAGTACATTGCCATACAATAATACTTTGTTTCATATACCATGTCGCAATTAAGGTACAACATATTACATATTGTTACGGATTTGGTATAGAAATAGCTAATGTTAGTAGAATTATAAATTAAATTGTTTTATTCCCCGTGCAGTGCAGCGCGTGACGGATATTAAGAGAAGGCTATGCCTGAAAATTAAAAATACAAGAGCATGTGCATTTAATAAATAAATATCTGTTTTTGATTTCGAGAAAGTGTCAAAAAATTCTCGTACATTTAAAAAGCTTATATAAGCGGCATGAAAACCTCTCAATTCTTTAGTTAGTTGTTTTATGAGTTTTGTTTAGAAAACTGCTGCGGTGAAATCTGATTAGCTTTCTCTAACTTTTAACCTTTTTAGTGGTTTAAAAGATATCTGCTGTGAGATATTGGGATAGTGTAGGAATATCTGAGATAATTTAAGCATTTTTTTTTTTTTTTTTTTTGTGATAATAATAAATCTTATTCATTTTTTTCATCGGACAATTCATAACAAACCCATACGAACGCAACAATATAATTCCATATTACAAATAAGGTACATATACAACTAAAATATGTATACTATAGTACATTTAGAAAAAAGTAATTTTGATTACGTTCATGTCTCTGAGGTGAAGAGGTATTGGGCCGACCAACCGGTATAGTGGTCAGCGTGGCCGACTGCGAAGGGCCCGGATTCGAATCTTGGACAAGGCATGAATGTTTGTAAATGTTTAGTTTCCACACGACATGGTGACACTCTGAATATGCAGCGAGCCGAGAGTCCTCTCGTGTGGCTTGGTGGAAGGGGACAGGGGTGGGAGACCCTTGGACCCATCTTCCAGGGATGCTCTTCATCAAAATGGGGGGCGGAACTGAGCTAAATAGCACCATCACCTGTAAGGTGCTCAATGCTGTTGCCAACGACAGGCGTATCTTGCACTCCTTGCCAAGAGAAATTTTGTGGGTTTGGGCTGATGTTACAGTCAGATAAGTGAGCATAAGTAACAACAACAACAAAGGTACTGGAGCACTAGGAGGACAAATGATGAGATATTGGCTTTTAGCGTTATATGTTCACTGAGTTCTCTTTGCACAATATTGCATTCTATTGCATTGTTTGTACAATATCCTGTTTGTCTTGTGTGCATTCTGTTTTGTTTTTTCCTGTTTGTACTCTGCAGTTGGAAGTAAAAAAAAAAATTCTATAAATTTGATTCGTTTCAAAAGAGAATCTGCATTTGTGACTATTCAAATCATTTTGTTTAAAGGAGATGTGACACGTTCTCCAGCTTTTACTTTTTCAAATGATCTAAGAAATTGCTCTTCACTTCATTTCAGTTCCATGAGATGGTCAACCAGGATGAATTATGCAGGAGTTTATTGCAACGTTATCCGATCATCGTCTTCGCTCCCACCAGTGAGCCTATAGCTAGGAACAAGGAATGGATTCTTGGTAGGGAGAACCGTGTTGTGTCATTTTATATCTGTAAGTCTTTTTAGGATTTGATTTTTACCTGCTATAGGAAATAAGACATGGGAAAATAAAACAAGTCACTGAAACATAATTTGTAAGCGTAATTTCACTTCGGCCATAAAAGTGGGGGGGGGGAAAGAAAAGAAAAGGTATTCATGATGCGATTAAAAACTACTGAAATATTTTTATATGTATCTTTTATTTTACACATTTAATTTTCGCATTTCTAAGCAATAGAAACATTTAAAATTTAGAAATAGAAGTGTTTTAAATTTGAAATGTAACTTTTTTATTTAAATTTAGTACAACTTCAACGTGAGGGTAGCATTGATTAGAAAAATGATTTTGAGCATTTCGAGCGATAATTTCACGTGGGTCTCTTATTTTCAAGCAGCTTTATTCTGCATGGATTATGGAAAGCCACTGCAATAAAAGTTTTCATTTGTTGCTGTAACAATGTGAATCAGTAATCGAAAGCTGAAAACTATCAGTTTTGTTTAAATACAGAAAATCTCAACATCGCAATAACATTGATTGTAAAAATGATTATGTGCATCTATAAAGAGAGAATAATCTCATGCAGACTCTCTTTTTCAAGCAGCTGTATTCTGCTTAGATTAAAAATTTCAGCGGAAGCATACCGCAGTAAGATTTTGCATCTTTTTTTGCTAAAAATATGAAAAATTCAGAAAAAAGAAATTGAAATTTAGCAATTTTATTTTAATTAATAAAACTGCGACCTCAAATGGCATTGATTATAAAAACCGTTTTGTGCATTTTAAGCGATAATCTCACGTAAGTCTCTCAGTGTCTGTATTCTGTTCGCTTCCTTGAAAATCTCAATAATGGAAGTTATTACTTAGAATTTTGATGCTTGAAAGCACTTTCCAACCATACAAAAAAATGGCTAATGCACAGATTTAAAATATTAATAAATTTCGATTGTATCTGTTCAAAACATCTGTTTGTGAATTTGCGGCAATTTTGCAGTAGTTAATCTAAAATTCTCAAGACTGAGTTTGAGCAAAAACTAAGATGAGTAAAATTTTCATTGCTGTAAATACATCATATCATGATCAATAATTAGATTAATATGAATTATAATAATTAGATAATTGTAGGATAATTTTTTAAACTGAAATAAATTCGTCAAATAAAAAATAAAGTTTCCAAAAAAATTTAAAACTCATTATAAAAATTGACAAACAACAAAATGTCACCAAACATCGTGGTTTGTAATTTTAATTTGCAATTTCAGTTATGCATATTAGGTGCAAACTCAGCCTTAGTTTGATGTAGATTTTCAATAACTCTGTTGATTTTGAGAGCATCGGACACAAGTCTCTTCTCTTCAGGAGCAAACAGCCCACCAGCGGCCGAGCGATAAAGTTGCTGAACACTGGTAGTTCGGTACGATGTTCGAATTCCGCAAGTGGATTGGCTGCATGAGTCATTTCGTGGCTTTCACCATTTGAAACGTGTATATGAGCCAGTTTCCCTTAGAAAGTCCTCTATATGAAGGCATCCTTCCCTTAGATAGATAGCCCTCAAGGCTTTACCATCATCTCAATAAATAAAATCAGGAGCAAACAAATTCTCTGAAAATATCTATGCCTAACTTGGCCGAGCGGTAAAGTCACTGAACATTAGTAGGTTGGAATCCCGGCAAACGGGCTGGCTGCATGGCGTTTTCATGCTTTTCCTGATGTGTAACATGTATACGAACCAGTTTTACTTCGAAAATCCTCCACAAAGGCATCACTTCCTTTAGGCAGATATTCCTGGAGGGCTTTAGCGTAATTAAAATATACTACAATACTGTACCCGAATAAGGTTACTTTTTTTCCCGAATTTTTCCATCAAGGTTATTATTAGTGAGCTGTAAGTTATAAATAAGAACTGGTTTATTTCAGCGAGTGAACGGTACTCATCTGATCCCATAAAAAGGAGAGGTCTCTACCCTAGAGAGAGTGTACACTTACTTACTTACCACCAGCTGAGTTGCTGTACCTCCTGTTGTATGACTCAATTGATGGAGCATTCTATTATCACTAGGCCCAGTCAAAAATCTCTGTGGAATATTAAAAATTGTAAAGTTACTCTGGGAGATGGGTTATTAAAGACACCATGTGCTGAATGAGTATTTCAGCAGTGTTTTATGCATTGTGATTGTGAGTTTATAGAGAATGTTGACTGTAGAATTTTGATATAAGAAGTTATTCTGATGAATTAAAATGAACAATATTGACTGGGTATATTAATGTACATCCTATGTGCTATTCACATATTTGCAGAGTTCCTGTTTAATATTTGCTTGTCATGTTCATTGTACTCCCTTGTGTTGAGTTAAAAATTTATGTGTTCATTGAAAAACGTGCGGTTCACTTTTACACAGAGCACCATTTTATATCTGCTTGGCATATTGAACCGGTTACTGGTAGTGAACACTTGAAGATGAGACTAGAAAACATTAAGAGTATACGCAGGACTAATGCTAGTTAACAAGACTAGAAATATTAGAGTATATGCTTAAGAACACTCATCTTTTCTATGGGTTTACCCAGTAGAACGACAGATATAGCACTGTCTCATTTTACTTTTTTATTTTATTTATTTATTTATTTTGCGCAGTGTGCTTCTTTGCATATTCTTCAATCATTCCTTAAGCAGTGTTATTTGCATTCATTCTACAGTCAAAAGTCGTTAATTCGGACACCCATAATCAGGAATGATCTATAATCCGGACCTCAAAGCTAAAAACTTTCTGCGCATGCGCCGCATTGACACATGCGCATAGCTGTTTACGCGTGCGCGTAAGACCTTTACGACTGTGCATATGCGTGTGTGCAAGTGCAGAATACGTTTTCGCGTGCACGTTTTATGTATAACGGACGGTATAAACTAAAATTATCTAATTATCCATTTCAGTTAATGTTGATGATTGCGTTGTTCCTTAATCTTCGAATTGGATCCGGCTTATTTTTTTTTTTTTTTTTTTTTTTTTTTTTTGCAGACTGTAAGAGCAATTTTATAAAAGTAAACTTGAACTTTCGATTATGTCAGATAGAATTTCCGATGCTGGAGCTCCCAAAGGATCTACAAAACGAAAGTATGTTTTGATGTCCATCAAACAAAAAGTGGAATTGCTGCAAAAAATGGATAAAGACATGAAGAAGGTGACAGAGAGGTTAGTAAAAACGAAAAAATTTCGATTGACAAGGTAGTCGGTATTCTCGGCACAGCAATTACGGGACTTGAACAGCGGAACTTTGTAACTGAACAAGAAATTATGTCTGTTTATAGAATTAAAGAGAAAGTATTATCACATAAAATGAAGCAACTTAAACAACTTACATTGAAAGAAATGTTTAATAAAGTAAACAAATAAATATTAAGCTTTTTTTTTTGTAAATTTTGATACCTTTTAGATCATAATTGTTCTTTATTTCATAAATTATGGTTTCATATTTTTAATTTTAGAATTTCTGCGTGCCATCTTACGAGATTTAAACTGATGATCTATAATCCATAAAAATCGATAATCCAGAATCGCCGAGGTCCCAACGAGTCCCGACGAGTCCGGATTAACAACTTTTGACTGTATTATGCCTGCATTCTTAATATGTTTCTTCACTCCATATCTTTTTTGTGCTACATTCAGGAGTGAGCAATATATCTGAAGGCTAGCCTCCGTTAGGTGAGTAAGCATTGTGCATGCACCCTGCTCACTATGTTTATCTCAATTATATTGCTGAATGCTTAATCATTCCTGTTATTTGCAGCAGATTAGTGCTTGTTTTTATGTCAAGTGAATGCCATAGCACCTTTTGTTTTCTATTAGTTTTATTTAAAATGGTTCGAACAAATGATTTAGTATTCTCTTACGTAAGCTTTCAGCCCTCATAGGCATCTGTCCACATGAAATTTTGCATGTGCATTATATTACTAAGACATACTTTTTTTTAAATTGTATATTTTTATATCTAATTCTTGAAGATGATTCATGAAATGTGAATTCCGTAATAATAAAAAATGAAAAGGCATTATACATAATACCTATAACTAGCCGGCAATGTATGAAACTCTTCATATTTCGTAAATTTCCTAGGAAGGCCAAATGAGAAACAGGCAAAGCATGAAATACATTTCCGATTCATTTCGAAGAACGTAAACTACTTACCAGAAGTTAATAAATCATATATAAAAACTGAATGACTACTAAGAAGGAACCATGGGACTAATGGTTCCTGAATCGCTAAAATACGTATTTGCGGAAAAGAAAAGTACATTGATTTATGATTTTAAAGGAAGCGTCAATACTATACAGTACTATGATGTGGGCGCTGAGTTATTTCTCGTACTTCACGAAAACTCATTTGAGTACTGGACATGGGCGAGGCGACAGAATGTTGAAAGAACTTTCAACCAAATACAAAAACGTTGCACATAAATGATATTGAACTGTACAACCACCTTTGTGAGCTCTGCTGGAAAAAACAAAAAGGTATTAATAAAGGGCATTGTTGTGAAACTTATGACTATTTCTGAAATTAATTTCCGTTGTCAGGTAGATTGTGGTCTTACCGATTCCCAGTATCGACCAGATAAAAAATACAAATTTATAATGTTGTATCAAATTCATCTCACTACTTTTTTACGTATTTTGAATGACAGATTTTTAATGGGACTCTTTTATTACTTTTTCAAAATAACATTTGTACTTTTGAGGAATGAATTTCTTTTAATAAAGAGCATTTGTCATTCTATAGAATGTCTATGTATTATACACAAAGCCTACGCAAAATATGTAATTCTTCAGATGATATAATTTATTTCTTCAGATAATATAATTTAATTCTTGAGATGATATAATTTTTGTGCATTCCGAGTTATAAAATGAATGAAATGTAATGCTGTTAAGTGAAACTAGCGCCAGGGTGTCTCTATGGTAAATAAATACAGTGAATTTTAAAGAATGCATTTATTCTATTTTGCTTTATGCGCTATCGACAAAGTAGGTTTAATTTAATTTTAGGTTAAGTATAAATGGAATGCAAGAAAAATGTGCATAATTTAATATTTACAAGGAAGCCATGTGGTGTACACATTAGACATTTCCTTTGAAATGCCCGAAAAATATCCATCCATCTTCTCAGTATTTATTTTTCCAAATAATCCCGTTCCAAATTTTCAAACTAGTTAGCCAAAAAGCCTTTGCAATGATCAACTTCATCAAAAGGATGATCCATGCTTATTGCATTATTTGCGGGAACTTCATTAATGCTTTCACCTTCTTTAAAATTTTTGTATTCATCTGCAAGACTATCTGCACAGTCGCAAAGCGTTACCATGGTTACCAGTTTTTGCTTTACCATTGTTATTGTTAAAAATAAAATAAAATGGCTGTTCTAAAGATTTGAAGTTGTGTTTTAATTGTTTATTCGGATAACATTTTTTAAATTACACCTGAAGCTTCAATTTCAGACCATGTTAATTCACTGCTGTATATCCATATAAGAGGTTCTGCTCCATCAAAACTTCTTTCTGTGCCTCAGTGTAATAACGAATGCATTGTAGAATGTTGTAAGCTCTTGTAGGCTTGTATTAATATCATTTGTGTGTATTCTGGACTTTTAAAATTTAAACACATAAGTGGAAAAATACGAATAACTGGCTGAGAGGCAGGCACCGCATCGTCAGACGAGATCATTTCCAGTCAAAAGAGGACTTCTGGTAAGCCTAATGATAATCCAAGTTTTCTCGCAGTATCTCTATATTTAGCTTCTCGGCTAATATCTTAGTTTTCTGTCATAAGCAAAGTTAATAATTTAAATAACAATATTAACAATGTTCCATTAACAATGTTTCATTATATAACACTGTTCCGTTAACAATGTTCCTTTAGCAATTTTCTGTTAATAACGTTTTGTTCTTTCTGTTTAAATGAATGAATGAGTATTTATTTAAATTTTGACTAAATATTTATTTGAATCTCCTTTGAATTTAGGTGAACTGTTGTTGGAATGGGAAGGTCGTCAAGCTCGTATCGTCCGCCCAGATGTGTAAACTGTCAATGGCACCATACACGTGATTGATCCTGTAATGATGATGAGGCGTGATCTTACCAAATCAGGTGCTCCCATTGGTCCACCTAGCAATGGCTTCTTATCCATCATTCCTGCATTTTTTTTCAGTCGCCATCTTTTTCTGAAGACCAAACACATCATAGAAAGAATAAAGGAAAACATAAAAAGGCAACTAAAACTGTTGTCAAACACTTACTGTGGTTAAGAGAAAGAAAGAAAGCTTTTCAAAAAAAAAAAAAAAAAAAAAACCTTTGTGAAAAGTACATTTTAGAAGAAGAGGCGATTTCTGTGCAGTGTTGCGTTCTTTCATTGTGCAGGAACGTGAACCTTCAGACCGATACCAAAAAATGTATTACAAATTCACAAACTGAAGTGTAAAAAAATGTATGTTTTGGGGTAGGGTATGAATAATTCAGAAATTTGCTTATAATTCAAAGAAAGCCAGTGAAGTGACACCATGGACAATTTTTTGAGAGCTTTTAGATAGAATTTATCAAAACACGTTAAATGGCGAAGAGTAAAATTTATTGCAACATCTAAACTCATTTTTTAATTACAGTACTGAACACGAAATTTGCTGTCAATGTACAGCTGTTGTTAGTTCGATCTATTAAAGGTGAAAGTACCATTTCTGAATACTTGGGATTTTAGAGAAATAATCCACAAAACCTCTACTACGATTCTTCCCTACTTTACAAAACTTTGTTATTGTACATTAATCTAACACAAAAATTGTTTAAGAAATTTATTTATTCATGATGAAGTGTGTCGAAAACTATTTAAAGTATATTTATTTTATTAATAACAAATTCTATGTTTTGTGGAATACAATCATTAGAGTCATAGTTTGCTTATTACAAATGGCATCACACAGCTGCTTCAAAAACTACTTAGTTGTAGATTGAAAATTATTTGAAAACAAAGGGATTGTATATATTACATATATAGTATGCCCATATTATACTTATAAATTATATTAATTCAGACATTAATTGAGTTAAAAGTACATGAGAATATATCTTATTCAGTTCTACTTTTAAAATCTTTGCTGGCAAAACTGATTCAAATTAATGAATTAAATCTGTTTTGCGAGACCATTTTGTTTAATGTAATTTCTTACTTGCGTATTGTACCAAAGCTGTTCCCCTGAAAAAATACCGTTATGCTTATGATGCTGAATCATATTATTTGCAATAATATTGTTATTACTAATGTAGAAAGATATTTTTATGTGTGTATATACGTGTGTGATGAAGAAACACACCCTTGTTGAAATGCTTCATAACACACACTGCTGTTTTGTCAGTGTTTGTAGTAATATATGCTTGAATGTTAATGTTTGACCAATGTATGAAAATGTAAATCTTACCAATGTATGGAAATGTTTAAATTGTTGGATATAAATGAAAGGACCACTTTGGTTCACAAAATACTACAGCAGAAAAAAAAAAAAAAAATTGTGACTTGCTTTAGTTTTTCTTATTTTTGTGCCCAGTTGGAATAGGTGGCACTATATGGGTGCTATGATTTTGTAGTATGTTGTATTATTATGTTTACTATTTTATTACAAAAATCGTTAATGATTATTTTTGTAGCAGCACACAATGAAGCATTTGCTGTATTAGATGTGAACAAAACTTTGTTATGGTCTTCGTCCCCCCCCCTTATTGTGAATTAACGAGACTGTCAATCCAGTATTTTAATTAAGAATTATTTGGAAAACGACTTTTCCTTAATTTTTTAAACTTGTCTTACAATTACCAATTTACCAATTTCAGGATTGATATGGACTTTTTTCCTACTAAATGAATTCGGAAAATTCTGATTTAAATTACATGTTTCTAAACCATTTACTGTTATGTAATAAATGAATTATTCTTTTTTATCTAATGATAGAACTTCCAATGTTTCTAAGCTGCAAAATTTATATAAATACATATTTCTTTTTCTGATGCATATAAAACTTTCGGGCTCATATTTGCATTTTAAAACAAAAAAACTAAATTAAGTAAACTAGTAATTTTTAAATAGTTTTTTAAAGCTGAAATTCAGATTTTTTTTAAACAAAAATAAAATAAATATAAAATATGAAATAAAGATTTAAGGGGAAAAAATGGCAAATAAAGCTACTAGAAATATTTAAACGTAACTTTAAACATTTAACTTTTAGAATTTTAAGAAAACATATTTAAGACAAGTATGCTTACTGTAATTTTTAAATTGTGTAAATTTACTTGCTTGAATTTTGACCCTTTTAAATTAAACAAAAACACATATTAAAATACAAAAGCACAAAATAATACATGTTACAATTTAAACATTGTAGGCATTTTTTTATTTGAATTTTAGTATTTTAAACTAAAACTTAAATGGCAAAATTGCACTTTTTGAATTTATCTGTTTTGCTGAAAATTGCAGAAGAATTCTAAATGTTCTGTGAGTTGGTTCAGTAAGTAATATCAGTGACAGCTATGGAAAATAAAAATATATGGAAAATACAAAAAATATTAACTAACACAACATTGATCAAAATATTCAAACGAGAAACTTAAATTTTTGAATCAGTTTATGTATTTAATTTGTCAATATTTAGCCTTTTAATTAGGATAGCTCCCAAAGCCTTTCTCCTCTCCTTACATAAAACAGTCTTGGCACTGGAGTATGCTGGTATTTTAGTAATGAAATCATAACCTTTCTGATATAATTCTGAAAGTAGTTTTGGAAATGTATGGGGAACGGGAACTGATTTTTTTTTTTTTTTTGGACTTTTCTTCTGCAAGTCTCTAACTTCCTTTTAACTTTGTTCTCAGTAATGTTGGGCACGCAGAAATGTACTTCGTATATGTACTTTCTTCAGTACTTTGTATTGAAAATTTCTCTTTACATTTCCTTTACAACGATGTGTCTTTTCTTTTACACATACCCAACTCATTCCTAATTTATTTTTTCGGTGTGGGTAATCATCTACAACTAAACATTCTTTTTTTGTAGAGAGTAATTTTTTTAAAATGGCTATGGGTTCCATCGCAGATTTTTTTTCGACGCTAAAAAAGACATACATGCTTCATAAGGATCAAACATCGACTGAGAAAATGAGAAAGACATTTTCTATTATAAGTATCGGCTTTTCTCTACAGCAGGTGCAAAGCTCGAAACTACACAATAGATGACATATGACTGATTAGGAAAACAACACAATAAGGGCGAGAATGTCCGCTCTGTCCACCTAGCTACTCTCACGTGTCCGCTGTAGCCACTGTCCGCTCTGACCGCGTAACCAACCAATACAACCACCAAGAACCGGCTCAGTGTGCGCAGGTGAAACAGAAATATCAAACTTCCATCCTGGATCCTGGTATGTCTGAAAAACTTAAAGGAAGACAAGCCTAAGATACTAATTCTGAAATGCATATTATTTTAAAAGATAACAAACCTATATCTCTGATACCCAGAAGATATAAGAGATAAAGAAAGTGTTCAACTAAAACAAGTAAAATCTATTTTACAATTGGATTTGGATGTTCATGAAGAACAAGTTATATCTTTGGAAAGAAAACTTTCCGTATCAGACTGTAGAAATTTTACAGAAACAACTATTAGATGCCAAGAATGAAATAGAAGCTGCGAAAATACAAGTGTTTAAGGTACAAGAAGAAAATAAGAAAACATATAACTTTCGAAGACGTTCTTCAAAATGTTATGAAATTAATGATTTAGCAAAGATAAAATCCTGTCTGAGAAAGAAAATGAAGTTCAAAATGTTAAACTGAACATGCAAGAAATGATTTTAGAAAAAGATTGCATGAGGGAAATTATGGAGAAGAGATTATTTGCTAAACAAGCAGAATTGGAAAGAAAAATGTGTATCACTCATGAAAATATCAGAAAGGTTGTCGTCAGTTGCGAGAAATTCTTAATGCTGATGATTGGGAACATTAGGGAGACCTATGTGGTGCTGATGCTGTTTCAACACCATCTAGCACGACTTCAACATAAATTTACAAATCAACTAAACATAACACAACGTCACAGAAGAGGCGTTTCTTGAACAATCTTCTGTCCCCAAAAGAAGACTTTCTAAAGCAATATCAGCTGTTAATTTTATATCTGAAGTAAGCAAACAAAATGCTTTTAATTTTCAATCAAATACTGATTATACTTCTGGAAAAGAAATAATTGACGCAGAAATTCAAAATAGTTTTGAAACTTACGGAGAAGAGCTTCGAAAAGATGCGAAAATACAAATGTTTAAGGTACAAGAAGAAAATAAGAAAACATATAACTTTCGAAGACTTTCTTCAAAATGTTATGAAATTAATGATTTAGTAGCAATCAAAAAGTCGCAATTTGGACCAAACTTTAAGTTAAAATCAAAGTATTTAGGCTCGTATAAGATTGTCAAAATAAAGAATAATGACTCCTATGATGTTGTAAAAGAAGGAGATCATGAAGGACCCACTAAAACAAGTACATGTGCCGAATACATAAAACAATGGACTCAAGCAGAAGAAGATGAATAAAATAATACTGATTATGACATTTTTAACCTGGAGTGATACAACTGATAACTGAACTGTGAGTTTTCACCTAATAATGACTTTTATTTCAGTAAATGCTATTTTTAAGATGAAATGAACATTTCCAAAAATGTTAAAGATTGAAGATATTTTTCGTTTTAGATGAAATAGAGAAGGAACTGTTGACGATGTTATTGTGCAAAGATGAAGGACAATTAAGATCTTTCCTTTCAATATTGTCCTTAGCACACAATCTTCCCTTCGTACTTCTTTTCAGGTTTCGGCTTATTCACGATGATGGTTCTTTTTATGATGTCAAGAGTAGAATAATGTCGTCTATGTCGACGCATAGCAGGAACCCGAATGTGGGATACTAAATCCATAGCTTAACAATTTTCTTCGCGAGCTGTCTAATTTTTAGCTGTTGACTGCACGAGTGAAATTGATAGAACTTTGAACACTGTTTTATGAGAGGAGATGTAAGAGGTTGTTTTATAGATATAAGGTGTTATAGATGTTGTATTAATAAATGAACTATATTATACATGTATTAATGTTTCATTAAATGTTTTTTGTCTGAATATGAATTGTGATTGCCAAACACAACAACCCACACACACACACACACATATATATATATATATATTGTGCAAGGTGTACTTATTAAAAAAAATATACGCTAAACGTATTTAAGCGTTTATTTTCTTTATTTTATTCACGTGGAATCAGCCTTTCTTCGGTTGCGTTCTGAAATTAAGAGTTAGGTGTTAGCATTATTTGCGTCTTAGAACCGTAGAAATACGTCATGTAAAATATTATATAGTGTGGTATTTGATTCATTAGAATCATTTTAGTCTTGAAAAGAAAAATCAGTTTTATACAAGGAGGTTAGAATAGAAGGAGGGAAGGTTCGCGGTTTCCTCCACTATCGGGGAATGAAACTCCGCCGAACAAGCGGCGTCCATGTTTGTGACTTCAAAACATTGCATTACGGCAGTGACATGTATGTGTTTCTAACCTATTCCGTGCATTTATTTTCCAGTAAAAATATGTTAAATTTATAATGAAATCCCTCGCTATTGTTGAATTTTTGTTTTAAAGTAATAAAGATTATATCCATAATTTACTATGTACAGCAAATTATTAAGAAATAGTTCGAAATCTAAATGCATGCGCATAACATTAAAGCCTTTAAAAAATGATGTTTCTGCATATTTCACGGACTTGCTTAGGTTAGAAAATAAATCTTAATAAAATAAAACAGATTTATGTGAATTAATTGATTTCAGTTTATGCGCATTTCATATTTATTAATCTCAAAGAAACTGCCTTTAATTAAGTTGAATTACAGAAATACACCTATATAAGTTTTTGGATACATCTTTTCACATGTTCAATTGTGTAAATATTTTACTTAATTTTATCACTATACTGCCTAGAAATTTGTAAGTTTATGCAAAAAATTTTTAACAACAGAACAGTTTATCTTAAAAAAATGAATAATAATTAATATATAAAGAAAAGCATTGCTTTATTTAACACCTTTACAATTAATAAAAATAGTAACAATTGATTTCTTACTTTTCATGAAAGTTATAAAACGAATTAACTAAAACGTTCAAATTATACAATTTAAATTCTACCATATAGCATTGTATCTTAAGGAACGAAGATACCAGCTATAAACAGAAACATTAAAATGTATTTAATATATTTTGATTATAGTTATATTAAATAACCTATTTTAAGTCCTTTTCTTTCACATCTGGAAAGAAAACCACATGACATTGTGATATTTTTTGACATAGTTGTCATATTACATAAAAAAAGAAAATTAATACTTACGTGTGAAAAATAATGCCTGGAATTTTTTTCGAGAATCTATTTGTGCATCGATAATACAAGCTCACATGCTTCAAAAAGAAAAGAAAAAAATGTTGCAATGACAGACTTGCTTGCACAAGTCACGGTGATAACAGGAAGATGGCCGCCAAGCTTCACCGTTTGAGTTGAACCTTCCCTCCTTCTATTCTAACCTTCTTGGTTTTATAGGATAAAATATTGGCTTAAAATATGTAAAATCATTGCTTCCAGTTTGTATTTGAAAATTCATTTTATTTTGTCAATATTTTAAGATGTTTTATTATTATGTGTCTAGAGTTCTTTTTCAGTCATTAGATGGAGCAAAATGACAAAAGCCTAATCCAGAAATCTTTTTTTTCCCTTTCTGAATATTTCTGAAATCATGTCTCTATTTTTTGAGAAATAAATAAATAATAAAATTAAATTAAAAATTTTTACTTGAGATGAAATCAGAATGGCTCTAGTGAACAAATGTGAACAAATTTTCAACGAAAGAAATACTTAGCAATAAGTACTACAACTTTTTCAAATTTAGTTTTTCAATTAGGAACACAAGATGGAGTAAAAAGTGGGTTTCTTGTAAGATTTCATTTCTTTTTCTTGGAAACAGTAGGAAATTACGTAATTTTGGAAACTCCCTCAATTGCTTTAAATGAAAAATTCTTCAATTCATATACAGCCATTCTCAGCTTAATTGCTCATAGCAATCACAGCAGATTACGTTTTATGCTTCCTATAGATTTCTATAGTGCAGTGGATTTACATTTTACTCTTGTTATTTAAAATTCATTTCCCTACATTGGAATCAAAATATTGAGAATGAATAATTTAAAATGCGAGCGTCCAAAAATCGTTTGCGAAGGTTTTTCAGAAGTTGACGAGTTCCATCGACATGTGGCAACAATTCGCATTTCATTTTCTTTTATCGTTTGCAGATATATTAATTTTTAATGAATAAAGAATTTTTCCTTTGGAGATTTCCCAAAATAGCGATTCTAATCGCAAAGAATATGCGTGAAATTTTGTCCTCGCAATGGAAATCCGCTAGGTAAGTTTTGGAAACTTTGTAAAATGCTTTTGAAGGCAATATTTTATTCAGCGTAAGAGATTTTGAGTAGTGTAAGATGTTTAATGAAGGGAAAGAATACATCGAAGACGAAACTGGCTTCATTTACTTTAAATAACAGCGTGTCGATCAAGTCGGAGATTTGCTTAGCGATCATCATTCAATAAATTGGGATATCAGTAAAGAAATTTTCATATCATCTAGAACCTGTCAAGCTTTTGAACTTTAGTTCATCGCTTGTTCAAAATACAGTAACATGTCTCAGAAATATATCCTTCTTAAAATATAAGAATATTGCTGGTAATGGAATGTAGATTAATTAATTAATGCTTACTATACCTGAAATTTGAATTAAGGATTTAACTAAAGAATTTTTATTATGGAAGAGAAAACAATCCTAAAGTTTAACTTATACATATTTTATTTGGTAATGATGTAGTATGCAAACTACCACTTTTTGTTACTTTTTTCTCAAATGGTGCGATTAAAATTCTAATTTTTAGTATGAAAATAAATGCAATTAAGAGTGCATAAATGAATATAATTCCATTACTAATTTAAAAACATATTAAATTTTTAATGTCATTACATTGAAATTTCCATTGCTTTATAAAAAAATCGAATGTGTATTACCACATGACTTCCTTGTACGATTTGTTTTTGCTGCATTTAATTTAAACTTATTTCCTCGAATTTCCTTAGATATATATTTCTCATTCAGTTCACACTTCGTGGCAAGGCAAAAATACATAAAACATCAAAATATCTTTATTAAAATTGAAAAATATAGTCTCTACATATAATAAAAGAAAGAGTCTGTCTGTGTGTGTGTCTTTCGTTCGCGCTGCACGTAAGCTAATAGACTCACGGCTACGAAATTTGGTACATAGGTGCATCTAGACAAGAGCCAGTGCACCTCGAAGCGATTTTTTTCGAAATTCGAATTAATTTTTTTTTTTTTATTTTATGTTTTGTGACGAAATTGCGTCATTTTGAGACATAATGGCCTATAGGAAACCGAGATTTTACTCTGCACACTCCATTTTCACATCGTCATGAAATGTAGTCACTTAACTATTTTACGAACTTAAAATAAATTTCATGTTTCAATAAATCCATAAATACGAATTTATTTAACAAAGTGAGCTTAACACCTTTTCAACGGGATTTTTTCTAAAAAATTTTATTTTTAAAAATCTGCAGTTTATTTTTCTTTGATTTTTGCACACGTTAAACATTCATCCTTGCGACTACTTTTACAAAAAGAATTTTGGAAAAATGATAATATTTTGTATTTTTTTAAATGAAGCTTCCGAGTGCTTCTCACATCTCACATCTTTAAAATGATTTGGGCAACAATTTTCCTTTCTTATTATTGTTTTTGATAGATTTTTGATGAAATCGCATCATTTTGAATTGATTGGCAACAATTTTTCATCTTATTTCTTATATCACTGTTTTTAAGACATTGGCATATTTCATTGTCATTTATATATATATATATATATAATACATTTTTATTGATAAAGTTATTCTGTAGCGTAAAATTCTGCGAGGAATTTTATGTTTTTTGAGTAGCTTTCATGTTATTTTTTCCTTATTTCACTGTTTGTAAGGTATTGAAAAGTTTTGCATGATTTTTTTTCTTCAACGCAAAGTTGGTTAATTTTTTCATTAGGATAATTAATATTTGTATTAAGGGATATAGCTTATTTCATTGTAAAGTTTTTCTCTTGAAAATATAAGGTAAAATATCATTAATTATATTTTGCTTTTCAGAATTTTTTGTTTTTTGTATTCTTTTATGTTATTTATTGCTCATTTCCCTGTTTTTAAGATATTGAAAAATTTTGAGTGATTTTTTTAGGAAACAAAGTTCTTAACCTCCTTTATACCATTTGAGTTCTTAAGATTTTGCAAGGGGAAGTTGGTTAATTTATTTATTAGGATAATTAATATTTGTATTAAGGGATATTGCTTATTTCATTGTAATTTTGTTATACGTAATAACTTTTTTTATGAAGTTGTTCTGCATAGTAAAATTCTACGCAGTTTTTAAATTTTACGTTTGCCCTTAAGGCATTTTTTCGGTACATTTAAAAGCCAGACGAAGGCTGGCAGCGAAGCTGCTAGTAAAATGTAAAACACCAAGTACAGTGAAAACAGTTATCAAATTTTACAATTAAAGCCAGCGGGCAAGAAGGCAGATTTTTCTGTGCACAAAACTGAAAGTTTACTTTTGGTCTCACTCGGCAAAAAGACACTGAAAGTGTAGAAACTGACTGAATTCACAGTTTTGCTAAATTTGGCTCAGCCTTATTTAAACAACTTTCAAATTGCCTCACCTATTGGGTGCCTCCATAATAAAGAGACCACCACATCTGGCCTTGTATAGATTAATGGACTGGGTTACATTTGTAATTATTCACAATCTGCCATTGAGGAAAAAAAAAACCCTTTAAATTGCTGAAAATTCTGCAACTATTGAATGCAGATAAACTAAAGGCATAAATTAAATTATACCTTTAGTGACCCATTAAATTTTTAACGCCATCCCATTTGAATTTCTATAGGTTCATAAAAATAAATATTTAGTAGCTTTAAAGAAATTTAATAAACCTATTAAATATTTAACCCCACTGTATTTAAATTTCCAAAGCTTCATAAAATGAAAATGAGTATAAATAATTAAGACTACATACATGAAAATTAAATTAATTTAAAAACCACATTTTTATTCCATTAAATTTCAATTTACATAACTTAATTCAACTATAATAGCTTCATATTATAAAATAACTCAATAGCTTTCATATTCTGCTGTGCGATAAAAATGGAGAAAAAACTAAATGATTAGAATAGACACCAGTTTTAGTCGCGCATCTAAAAAAAAGATAATATATATATATTTCTACATCATTATTAGGCCAAAAGGACGTTAGCCCCGAATTGGATATTAGACTCTAAACGGCATTTTACTTTACTTCGAAACACTTAAATGCATTATAACACTTTTCAGAGTGTTGCCACCAAATATATTTCGCCATGTGTTATATATAAGGAAATAAAATAATGAAGAATCTGCTTGAATGTATGTATGTTTCTCGTAGTGCGAGAAAACAATGGTATCTAAAAACATCAAATTTTGAATAACGTAGTCCTCCTCCCGAACATGGGCACCTGGAGGCTCGAATTTTTAGTTTCGAAGATGTTTCATATTCTGTAAAACTTTAACGAATTTTTTATTAATAAACTCAACGACTTCAAAGCGAGCAGTAGCAACACTGTACGGAATAAAACATTTACATATCCAGCGCGCGAGACTGCCTATCGGAAATTCAAAAGATATGTTGTTTTTAAATACTTTGTGATTTTGCTCTTGAATTGAATTTTATGTGGCGTAAGCGCCGAGAACGTGATATTTAATAAAATAATCACACAAACGTTAATAAATAAAAATCTGATGTGTACACCACATGTCTTCCTTGTACGGAATATTAAATTATACGCATTTTTTCTTGCATTTTATTTAAACTTATTAGATTGAATTAAACCTACTTCGCCGACAGCGCATAAACCACAATAGAATAAATACATTCTTTAAAATTCACTTTGTTTACAATAACTTTTCTGGCGCTAGGTTTACTTAACAGTATTATATTTCGTTCATATTATAACTCAGAATGCACAAAATTTATATAATTTAAATAATTATCTAATCGTTGCCACATTTTCTATTCAAATACTATAATAAAGCTAGAACTATGTATAAAAGAAATTAAGCAAACAAAACAAAAAAGAAACAGTTTTCCACAGACGATTGAGTATTTCTCATTCAATTAATTCAGTTTTCACTTCGCGGCAAGGCAAAAATACATAAAAACTTAAAATATCTGTATTAAAAATTACGAAGTAAATCTTAAACGGTTATTTCCTCGAAAAAATTCCAGAAAGGATTAAGCATGATTTAAATAATAAATGAAGGCGTTATCTTTGTTGTTACGAAGCTAAGTTTATCTAGATTGGCAACAAATCCGCTACTCAGCTGTTTCAAATGTAAACAAGAGCAATGGCCGCCATCAAATTAGGCTTAGCGGCACTTAAACAATTTTAAAATTGTCGATAATTCTAAAAATATTGCATACAGATTTACTAAAGGCATAACACCCTTAACCGGAAGATAAAAACAACATAATTCAATCATTTTTAAAGCAAAAAATGTACAATTTACAAACATATAAGAGTAAAGAAACTGAGATTACTGAGCCGGGTAACAGAGTGGATATATATATAAATATATTTATATACGTTTGGCGCGGCCGATGGCAACCAAAATACGAGGTGCACATCTACATGTTATAGCAGTCTTGTATACAAAATTTCAACGTTCTGAGGCTACTTGTTTTTGAGTTATGCGAGATACGTACGTACGTGACTTCTTTTTCTTCCTTTTTGAGTTGTTCTCTTGTTTATAATGAAATAATAAATTTAATTTTTCATCATAAAATAGAAACGGAGTTTTAAATTTTTAACTTTTTTTGTGTGTGGGAGATTTAAGACGAACCGTAGTGTCTGATTTTAATGCAACTGATATCGGCATTAAAGAAAACCTCTTAAACGTTCAGTTCCGCTTCGTTGATTTTATAAGATAACCAGTATCGAATATGTAGTACTTTTAAAAGAATGTGCTTTAGTAACATGAATGGGTAAGCAATAAAATTTTAGAAAGAGAGAAATAAATGAAAAAAATGAATGAATTTTATGAAGGAACAGAAATAAATGAAAGCGATAAAGCTGTCGATTTAAAGATTTGAAACACGAAAATGAAATTAAAACATAAAAACCGGTTCGACTAGGCTGTCAAATTTGAGCAAATTGACATAACATAGTGTACCGACTAAGCTATGTAAATCTATGCTTATTGTAAGGGTATGACAAGAACGATAATCTATGAAAACCTTTTACGACAGCCCTTCTGTTGGCCATATTTAAAGAAGAGTTAGCTAGCAAATAAAGTTTTCTTCGAGCTCAGGTAAGCCTTTCTTGCTAAGAAAATTGATTTGACTCATAAAAAGGTATGCGAATACTGAAGAACTGTTTCTTGGATTAATCGGTTATAGGTTAAGATATGATTAATCGGCTATATGATTAATCGTCTGTCGAATACAGTAAAGCTAGTTGTTGTTGATTTTGAGGCTGTAATAAATGAATTGTTGCAGCAAATTATTGCAAAATTTACGGAACAAAATTACAGCTCCTATTAAAATGAGATATTGTTAGTTACAGAACACGTGCCAAACAATTTTCTAAAGAAACATGCATGTATACTGCTTCTCCCAAAAAAGGGACCGATATCTCCCGTCCTACTGGCCAATTGGGCCGTCCTACTTCGCCAATTCTTAAAAGTCATGCCAATTCTTTTCTGTATTTCGATTCTACAACTCAAATTTTGCCTAAATATTAAATTTTGTAAAATTTGGTACGAAATTTAAGAAGAAATTAAAAAAAATGTCTTGGCGTATTTTTTCAGTTTACGTCAAGAATAATTTATTTGGCGAACTTTTTAATTTATAGCAACCTATGTTCTTTTCTTTTTTTTCTTTTTTTTCTTTTTCTTTTTTTTTTTTTTTCATTGTAGATGAGCGGGGAAAAAGTCATCACTCATACTTTCAAATAGTTTTAACAAAGTGCTTAAGCCACAGTTGGCATTATTATCCTTCGGAAAAGAAATGCCAAATTTTAAAACGTTCCAATTTGTAAATTTATGTATATCTTTAAACATTTTGAATAAAAAAAAAAATTGGTTAATCTTTGGATTATGGTAACTTTACGATTTTTTGGCGAAAATTTGGCAACCTGCTAGTTTTGTTTTGGGACGCCATTTTGTTTTCACGAAGTAAAGGCTCTTTTTTTTTTTTTTTTTTTTTTTAACTCAATATTTTTTCCAACAATCTGCTACCCGAATTACGCAATTACGCTTATACTAGAACTTTTATGGAACAAAAATGCTTAATCATGACGAAGATTAGGTCCGAAATTTGGAGAAAGTGCAGAATCGCAAACTGCTTGCCGCGTTTTTAAGAATTGCATATACACGGTATCATCCATGTACACGTCGACCTATTTAAAAAAAAATCCCAGAATTGCACAAAAATGGCATTGCGCACACTCTTGACTTTATCCATGTACACTACTAAATTCCTGGCTAGTAACTTTTATCGCCTTAACAAAATGTCGCCAAACTACCTGTTACCATATTCCAAAGATTAGCCAAAAAATTCTAGTTTTTTGCAAGTGTGCTTAGAAGTTCATCTACTTTAAGACGATGTTAAAAATTTTATAGGTTATAACACAAAAATGTTTTCGAAAAATTTATAAAAAATATTTAAAAATACAAATTTTAAAAATAAATCATAAAAAAGGCGAATTATATTTGGATTAAGCCTAAATTTCGAATTCTGGAAGAAGGAATAAAGTAAGTTTAATAAAAAAAAAAAAAAAAAAGAAATCTTAATTAATATATACCAAATTCAATTAACATAGAGGAGCTAAAAGTTTGATAGCTAATTTTTTTAAAAAACTAGACGTGCGATTTTTTACAAAAGTTGGCATTTTGGTATAATCTCAGTCGTATAATCGAAATATGAAAAAAAATGTCATGTCTTTTCAGCAAAAGTCCGATTTTGTGTCAAAATACTTACACTAGAACAATGGTATATATAAATCTAATACATATCCTAAGTCGCGCTTTCGAGACATGAAAAACTCAAGTTGAATTTCCTCAATCGTCCCAGTAGAACGGGGAATATAGAATTGTCCTTTCTTCCTCCCGGCAGTGTACCATTGTTTCCTATTAACCACCATTAAATTTAGTATCTT
Organism: Stegodyphus dumicola; assembly: GCF_044657685.1. Lineage (NCBI taxonomy): Eukaryota > Metazoa > Arthropoda > Arachnida > Araneae > Eresidae > Stegodyphus > Stegodyphus dumicola. The sequence goes on from NC_140770.1 coordinate 3,527,786, forward strand.
ATTTTTTTCTCTTGTAATTGTGATATTATTTTCAAAGCATGTATTTGATATTATGGGACACTTGTGCTTTACAAAAGGAAACTGTAGTAAAATAAATTTAAAAAAAAGCATGTAAAAATTTTTTGTGGGTATGTTTCATACTTAAATTTAGTAACAATTATTACATAACATACATTTTCTCAAAATATTAAAATATTAATTTAATAAAAATACAATTGTTTATAACGGAGCAAAAAATGGCTCATATAAGTGATGGGACACTTACTTTTCCAACAAATATTTATCCAAAAATTTTACTTTTTAAAAGGTTTTAACATTTTGTTGGATTACCAACAAATGTTGGATTTGTCCAACATTAACGCAGAATTACAAAGTGAGGAACTCTACAAAAGAAAATTATTTCACTGTCACGCCTTTCAGGGAAACACTTACCTCGATATCTTTGTAATAAATACACGATCATAATTAATTTTTCATTGTTCTTTTGTCATGAATGAGAAAAGAACAATGAAATAGTATTTTTGCTTCTTTGTGCGAAGTAAAGAAAGCATTGTAATCGCGAAAAATTTTTTAATGAAAATATTTAATTTTCATGAAAAAATGAAATTATCCATTTAGACAACTCTCAAATCCGTTTGAGCGACGTTTTTGCTCGATATTTGTACATACGGTCAGAATAAAGGACTCTTTTTTTTTTTTTTTTTTTTTCCCCAAAGCGAATTGCAAAAGGTTGTTTTTTTGACGTTTGTACGTACTTCGTGACGTTTGTACGTAAGTACATATCTCACATAACTCAAAAACGAGTAGCCCCAGGGTGATGAAATTTTGTATGTACTATTTTTATAACATGTGCTATTTTTATAACGCCTCCGTTTTAGTTACAATCGGCAGCACCAAACGTATATAAATATATGTATATTATAAAGTATTTTCTCCACGATTTCATTGTGTAATATATGTATATTACAAGGTATTTCCTTCCAGTGCGACATCGCGGTATACACATAGCGCACTCGGCGCGTATTCGAGAGATCCAGGTTCCGGCGAGGAACTGCACATTTTTTCACATTTCTTGCTCAAGATCTTTTAAATCTTTCTAGTTCAAGATCTTTTAACTTAACGCTCTGGTAAACGCTCAAAACTGTTTTTAATACAAGTCATCAAAATTATACGAATAAATTCTTTCATCCGGTGGGAAAAAACTCACAATATCGCGATAACAAAATTATGACGTATTTTATTTTTACAAAACTTAGCTTGAAAGCTTCTAATCTGATGCTTACGTGATGCGGAACTCGTTCCTTTAGAGTTTGCAGTCTGAACCTTAATATGGGTATACTTGTCTTTGGTAATATTTTTACACGGTCAGTAAAACGTTTTTTAATTATTTTTTTTTTTTTTTTTACATTGAGCAAGCGTAATCCAAATTACAAACCATATAAATACAAACAATCCAACACATGAAAAATTTTAATACGAAACGTACGAAACTCTGACACCATACAGACGAGGGTAAAAGATTTTGTTACAAAATTATGGCATCAAAATCATAAATAAGCAAAGATGCTTAAAAATATAATAAAAATTCATTTCTGTTTAAGCGTAGCCGAGCCCAAAAAAACAAAACATGTAATGAGAATCTTTGAAACAATTTTCCCTGATAAATGCTATTAGTGATAACTGCATTTTTATTTCATGCAATTTTAGCTTGCAAAAGGTTTCATAGCAACACTAAGATTTTGAATACCAGAAGAACACGCTTTTGTTGAGAAATAAGTTGTTACTTATCCCCTTAACTCCAATTCACTGTAAAAGAAATAGCTTCTTCAGGGCTTCCATTTGAATGAAATACCTTCCTTTGTCGTTGTGGAACAAATCCTGTTTCCGAAACTGACCGATTCTTCTCTATAAAGTGTCATTTACGCGAATATAGTCCTGTAAGATGATTTGTTTCCTGACAAAATAAGTGAATGATTTTGTACCGTATTTCAAAAGAGCAGTTTTGAGGCTTCTTTTTAGTTGAGAGCAAGAACTTCTTTGTGATATTATAAAGAAATTTCAACAAATGTTTCTTCAAATAAGTGTTATGAAATAAGGTTTCTAATCATATTTTGCTTTCGCCAATACTACGAAATGGGTAATGAAATGGGATAAAATATATAAGGTAGATTTTAATATGTATGACGGCGGGAAACAGAAGAGGACAGAACAGTCTCACAGTGTTGGCTTATAACCTACATTGACTAACGAACATACAGGATATAAAACGCGTTCAGACAACCTCATAACTTATAAGGTACTTTCTTCCTCCTTCCAGCATGCCTTCGTTGTATAACGGTTAGCACACTCGACGCGTATGCGAGAGGTTCAGCCTCAAGTCCTGGAGAGGGCATTGCTCATTTTTCACGTCTCCAGCATCAAAATGAGCTGTGCTAATGACTCTACAGTGGTGCCCGAACAAAAGACGTGGTGGATGATGATACTTCACCACCAGGATTTGGCGACTGGGTTTCCTAATCCCCAGTCGCATTTTAAAAGGGGAGTGTATAAGGTAATTTCTCCCTCCTTCTCCAGCATGTGTTCGTGGTGTAACGGTTAGCACACTCGGCGCGTATTTGAGAAGTCCGGTTTAAAATACTTACATGTTACATACGTTTGTAAGTTGTGTTGTACAGTGGACGCTCGTTAATTCGAAGTTTCTCAGAGAAGTTTCCGAATTATCCGATGTTAAGAGAAAATATTACTCTAAAAATGTATCACTGAAGAAGAAATATCTCCTTGTAGGTGTAACGCCAGAAAATGTATTATGCTATGCTGTCTAAAATGAAACATCTTTAAAAAAACTTATCTTAATCATAAAACGAAGCAGAAGGTATGTAGTAGAAAGTAAACTTTAATTAAAAATATGAATTACACTTCTGGAAAAAACTGTAGAATTGGTAGTTGGTGTTGTTTAATATTATGCCTACATGTTTCAGCCAGCATCTCGATTCATTTCGTAAACATTTCAATTCATTTTTAGAAAGGTTCAAGTTGAATAAATGCTTTCGGAGTTTTTACGGAGTCCATTATGGCTTGATCATTAGGACGCTTTACAATATCTGCATTCTCTTCTGAATCCAATAAGGTCTCTTCATTTTCATGTTCTTAGACAGTTTTTATTATGTCATCGTCGCTCAATTTTTCACAGATTTCCAATTCATCTAGCTTTTTACATAATCAAAAGCGTAACGTTATCAGATTTAAATTTATTTTAACTCAAGGAAAGCTGTATCAGTGCCTCCTTGTTAAAGTAGCAGAATAACGATCGGCAGTAACGGTATGACCACTCTCCAGATACCCTATCAGGATAAAGAATCACGGCTCGGCGAGACCGCTTTTCTAAGCGTCTTGTGGCTCTGACGTGTCTGGGAACTTATACCCTGCCTATCCTAACAACCACTTCTAGAGAATTAGTGCCATCTATCTACACTCTAGGGTCAAAGTATTTCCTCCCCAATACTTGCTTTTCAAAAGGCTGATGCTTATAACATTGTTTCGATACACCTTCGTGTATAAAATTTATCTTAAGTTTCTGTGTTCAATATTTTTCACAATTTACCCATTTTAAATAGGGTGATTCTTTGTGAAACACCCTGTATTTACTTATTTTATATTTTTTCTTAATTGTACGAAGTAACTGAAGTATTGTAATCGCGAGAAATTCCGGGTTTCATATTTCAACGAAAATACTCATTTTTACCGCTATCCAATGCGATTTAAAGATGTTTTTGCGTGACATCTCTACGGAAGGACAGAATAAAGGACTCTTTTTCCGAAAACGGGCTGCAAAAAGGATTTAATATGGATTCAGAAGATATTTTTTGTTGCGTCTGTATGTACATATGTATCTCGCATAACTCAAAAACGAATAGCCTTAGAATATTGAAATTTTGTATGTAGGACTGCTATAACATTAATTGTGCTTCGTTTTCCCGTGTGTGTGTTAACGTTTTTGGTTGCAATCGGCCGCAACAAAATTATGTAAGTATTTCTATATATACCCTGTTACTCTACTCAGTGAGCTCAGTTTTTTTATTCTCATATGTTGGTAAATTGTACATTTTTTGCTTTAAAAATGTTTGAATTATGTCGTTCTTATCTTCCAGTTAAGATTTTATGCCTTTAGTTAATCTTCATACAATAGTTATAGAATTATCAACAATTTAAAAGTTGTTTCAGTGGGACTAATTTTTTAAGTCAGTTTCAGCACCTTCAGTGTCTTTCTGCCGAGTGGAACCAAAAGTAAACTTTTGAGCACCGGAAAATCTTCCTTCTTAATCTCACTTAAAATCCACCTTCGAAAAATCCCCCTCAAAAATTGTTTAAGTGCAGCTACGCCTAATTTTTTATTAACATAACAGCCATATTTGTTTACATTTGAAACTTAGCAGAATAGTGAATTAAATCTTTCTGCACCTTCATTGTCTTTTTGTCGAGTGGGACCAAAAGGAAACTTAGTTTTCTGCATCGAAAATCTGCCCGCTGATCGAATTGCTTGTTTTTGCGTAGAAACTCTAATTTTAATTGTAAAAAAATTTGGCACTGTTTATCTGTATTTGATGTTTCACGTTTTTCTATATATTTGAGTTTTTAATAAAGCTGTTTTGAAGTTTTATGAAATTTTTTTCTTTCCTAGAAGTTTATGCCGCGTCCTCCTTAAATTATGAAATTCTCCCCTTGGTTGAAAAGCTCTAGTCTAGGTTCTAAAAGTTTCAAATTTTCCTTCTTTTAATGTATAAGTGAGATGTGCATGCTTAGCGTATCCAAATCATCAATGAAATGTTTTGCGCTTTCTTCGTACATGCGAAATATACAAATGCTTTCCAAATCAACGCTCTTCCTCTTTTTCTTATTAAATATATTGCAAAAATTCGGTTTGTTTTTACCGGAAAAAATCAGTATGCTTAATAATGATCAAACAGAAGACATCCGTGAATGCACAGATACCATTAAAATTCTATTCTTCAGTTTACTTCTTTTTTAACACTTTTTTCTGTGCGTTAGGGAACCTCTTTTTAAATGTGTGGGGAACCTCTAGCAATCCATCCTAAAAGACGTATTTTCCGACTGATGCCCCACAGAATTAGCCCTTAATAGATTAATAAGTCCTTCCGAGGTGATCAAGACATTCATCGAAAGGAAATGGGAGCGAACTAAAGAGGACATGCTGGAGATGACAGGATTCTTTGTGCCATGAAAAAGAAGGATGTGAAAAATCTCGTATCCGAAGGGTTTCTTCCTCGTTATCACTGCATTGGGTGAGATTGAGTGCATGATGGCAAAAGAAATCTTTTATTTTTACCTTAAGACGCAGAAAGTGAAGTATTGTGGAAGGAATGAATTGTTTTCAAGTTGAAAGGTTTAATGGCGTAAAGAGAATGGTAGGACAGAGAAGAAAAGTATTTTAGGAATTCTTTGTTAATACTTAAATAGGAACAGAAGGAAATATTGTAACAATAGAAAATATTTCCCATTTCATAAAAAAGATGTTTTAATAGATTTATTATCACGTTGATCACCAGCGGTGGCTCACACTCGAACGGTTTACCTGGAGGGCGTTACTACTGGTGGCTGACACGCGAATGGTTTATCTGGCGTCGTGTACCATCGATGTATCACATCAGCTATAGTTGTATAATATTTTGTTTGATTAAAAAAACTTCATGTATTAGTATATTTAAGGTTTACTGTATCATATTACGCTACTTTGCTAGACCCATAATAATGGGTACGCCAATAAACGTTTTTATTTCTCCTATCGTAGCAGGCATTCAAGATTGTTGGTCTTTTCTGGTGATGGATAAAGAACTATTTTCAACGTTGTATTGTTCAGCATATCTATTTATTTCATTCACTATTAATTCTAGAACATTGTCTGACAAAACTAACTGTTATAATGAAAAAGGTTCATCAGAATTAACATTTTCGTGCAAAAATGACTCGTCTTTCATGTACTGACATATCATGCTGCTTCTTCCTGTGACCTGCTGCCATTCTGTTTCCGCATCACTTTCTTCGGAATCAGCTTCTAAAAACTTTGGCGTTGTAGTATATTTATCAGATGTCCTAAACGAGTCTCTTTCCTCCAAATCATAAATGTCATTATTACTCTCCTCTGAAGGAGACTGAAGTATCATCTCCCTTGATCTTTGTCTGTGGAACACAATTGTGAACTCATCTGATGAGTCATCTATTATCGTATCGTAAAATCCAGTTCATCCGTTTTCTAGAGGTGAAAATTCTAGTATATTACAAATTATACTGGCTATGTCTGTAGCATTAGGATTATTTTTGGAAGCCGAAGAGATGAAAAATGACAAACGCCTTCCTCGGGAAACGAACCACGCAACTCTGGAATACTGACCCAGCTTGCAGAATCACTACATCACGAAGGCATGCTAGGAAAGTGGGAGAAATACTTTATATACCCCCCTTTTAAAGGGCGACTGGTGTTTTTAGGGGACCCAATCGCCAAATCCTGGTGAGGAGAATCGTCATCCAAAACCCTTTTAGTTCGGGCGCCACTGTACAGACATTATGTATTTTTGGAAGCAGACAAGATGAAAAATTAGCAACACCTTCGCCGGGAATCGAACCACAGACTTCTGGAATACCGGATCAGCGTGCTGAACAACTACACCACGAAGGCAGGCTAGGGAAGTGGGAGAAAATACCTTACATGTCTTATAATTCTGCTTACCAGAAGAAATCAACTTTTAATTTTTTTAAATTTCAAATTATTGCGTGCAAAATGAAAACGTTACACGCCAACAGCAGTTCACTATCATTTAGTTATCCGTAAAGAATGAAGAATTACTATTTACCATTACTCAACTTTATATTTACAGAACCAACTTAGCGCAAGTGCTTGCAAAACATAGAATAACAGAAAAAAGAAACTTCTCTTGTAAAGAGCGCTGCATATACTAAACGCACAGTAAAAGGAAACTGCGCTTCTGCTTCTGAAGGCTTGTTACACAACATTGTGTGTAAGGCGCCGCCAGGTAAAACATAAGCAAATTCTGCGCCGTCCTCAATGTGTTAAAGCATTCTAAATGTAGCCATGACAATTTATTTCTTATATGTAGCGTTTTCATGACTATTGATTATGGGGTTCACCTCAGGTAAAGTTTTCGGGATTGCTTGGTTTGGTTTATTTAATTATGGCAATGCACTCGAGGGATATGTGCTTAGGGGAAGGATTCCTTCGTGAAGGACTTTCTATAGGAAACTAATTCGTATACAAGTTACATATGGGAAAATCTACGAAGACGCCCATGCAGCAACCCGTTCGCTAGGAAATTTGAATCGATTTTTTTGCACCAGTTTGAACACTGTGATATTGCTTAAGTTCTTTTGAACTATTTACATCATTTATAATTTAACTTCTTCATTTGTAATAGTGGCTATTCTTTGGTTATTCACATTGTGTACTTTAATTTTGAATATTAATGTAAATCATCTAACCAAATGAACTTAATAAAGCTGGTTTAATTAGATTGCTAAAAGTATTTTCTTAGCATATTCTATTGAACACTCTCTTCTGAAATTTCTTTGATAATTTTGAAGCTAATTATGTTTCAATTGTTATAATTTATCTACGAGCAGCTCGTGTTTCTGTGTGCCCTACTTGCTCATAACATGGCTTTTCATGAGATCCCTCGCGTATTCTAGTCGTCACTCATTTTGTAAATTTCTTTGATAATTCAACGGGATGGATTCAAAGGTCTCTTACCTATTCTCTCCCTGCGGCAATTCTTTCGAGACGAACAGTATTTTAAAAATGCCCCCATGTCCCATATATAACATTTATGCCTTCTCTACAGCAATCCGCGTAATGATATTTCTACCTTTCTTAATAGTATGCAAATATGATGGCAAATTTTTATTATATGTGGTTATCGCATATATATATATACGTATAAGAAAGTCTGTTTGCTGATATCTAAGTCACTACTATAGCTATCGTCACCAAAGTTTTTACACTTCTTTTCTGGATCCTGAAAAAGGTCCACGTCTACTTTTTCCCCAAAACAAGTAGCTAAAATCAGAGATATCAATTAAAAACTCGGAAAAACGCTAATATTTGGCCTCATTTTTACGAGTGGCAACCGTCTCGCAAGATGGAGATGAAAATCTGATTTATTTCGAAAGTTGCAGCAAGTGCTCGCTTTCAAATCCTAGAGTCTGTCTAATACAATAGGTGCAAGTTGAGGAGCTGCACAATGCTTCTGGTTACAGAGGAGAGCCTATCTATTACAATAGGTGCAGGTTGAGGAGCTGCAGAATCTTTCTGGTTATAGAGGAGCACCTTTCTAATACAATAGGTGCAAGATGAGGAGTTGCACTATATTTCTGGTTATAGAGGATCGTTTATCTGATACATTAGCTGCAAGTTTAGGAGCTGCACAATGCTTCTGGTTACAGAGGAGCGTCTATATAATACAATGAGCGCACGTTGAGGAGCTGCAGAATATTTCTGGTTACAGAGGAGCGACTATATAATACAATAGGCGCAAGTTGAGCAGTTGCAATATATTTCTGGTTATAGAGGAGCGAGTATCTAATTCAATAGGTGCAATTTGAGGAGCTGCACAATGCTTCTGGTTATAGAGGAGCGTCTGTCTAATACAATAGGTTCAAATTGAGGAGCTGCACAATGCTTCTGTTTATAGAGGAGCGCCTATCTAATACTATAGATGCAAGTTGAGGAGCTGCACAATGTTTCTGGATACAGTGGAGAGCCTATCTAATACAATAGATGCAAGTTGAGGAGCTTCACAATGTTTCAGGTTACACAGGAGCGTCTATATAATACAATAGGCGCAAGTTGAGGAGCTGCAATATATTTTTGGTTATAGAGGAGCATCTGTCTAATACAATAGGTGCAAGTTGAGGAGCTGCACAACGCTTCTGGTTACAGATGAGAGCCTATCTATTACAATAGGTGCAAGTTGAGGAGCTGCATTATATTTCTGGTTATAGAGGAGCGTCTATCTGATACATTAGATGCAAGTTGAAGAGCTGCACAATGCTTCTTGTTATAGAGGAGCGTCTATATAATACAATAGGTGCAAGTTGAAGAGCTGCACAATATTTATGGTTATGGAGGAGCGCTTATCTAGTAGAAGATCCGCAAGTTGAGGAGATGCAAAATGTTTCTGGTTATAGAGGTGCGTCTATCCAATACAATAGGTGCAAATTCAGGAGCTGCACAATGCTTCTGGTTGCAGAGGAGAGCCTATCTAATACAATACATGCAAGTTGAGGCGCTGCACCATGTTTCTGGTTATAGTGGAGCGCTTATATGATACCATATTTGCAAGTTGAGGAGCTGTACAATGCTTCTGGTTATAGAAGATCGTCTGTCTAATACAATACGTGCAAGTTGAGGAGATGCAGAATTTTCTGGTTATAGAGGAATGTTTATCTAATACAATATGTGTATGTTGAGGAGCTGCACAATATTTCTGGTTATAGACGAGAGCCTATCTAATACAATATGCGCAAGTTGAGGAGCTGCAAAATGTTTCTGGTTATAGATGTGTCTCTATCCAATACAATAGGTGCAAATTGAGGAGCTGAACAATGCTTCTAGTTACAGAGGAGAGCGTATCTAATACAATAGGTGCAAGTTCAGGAGCTGCACAATGCTTCTGGATACAGAGGAGAGCCTATCTAATACAATAGTTGCGAGTTGAAGAGCTGCACAATGCTTCTTGTTATAGAGGAGCGTCTAATCTAATACAATATGCGCAAGTTGAGGAGCTGCAAAATGTTTCTAATTATACATGTGCGTCTATCCAATACACTAGGTGCAAGTTGAGGAGCTGCACAATGCTTCCGGATAGCGTATTTTCAAACCCTACCCCACTTTTCGGATTTTTGGCGTCATGGACAAGTAGACTAGTTTCGCCTGGATGGTAATTCTTGAGCATGCGCTGAAGGGCGAGAAGTAAACATAAACAGAACTTTGTCTTGCACTTGTAAACAGTATTAAGTATTAATTCAGAAGTCAAACAACAAAGTATTAAGTATAATGTCTGAAAGTGCATTCGTTTATGTAATTGCATAATTTTACTGTTTCTGTAATAAGAAAACTTCATTCAGATAAAATTTATTTTAATATTATTATTATCTGGTTACAAGATTCTCCAAAATGCTGAATACTCTAGGTACTATTGTAATCTTCGCATAACCTTTCACATTGGATTTTGCCTTATCATTGTAAAATATATTGTATTATAAAGATTAAATCAAAGCAAATTACTTTGTTAGAGATGTGAATGTTCTAACTGAATTTTCTTTTTGTCACTTATTATTTATTTCCTCTTTGAAAACACATTCATATTTGACAAATAATTATCTCCGCTGAAAATTTTTTGATTGTTTAAAACTATATTTGTCAATAATGTAATAAAAACTCACTAATCTAGTGCTTCATAGATCAATATGACAACGAATTCAAAATGTTTTAAAAACAGTTCTTTAATCTTTATTTTGAGTAGATGCAACTAATGTCACAGAGAAAAAATATTTCAATAAAAAAGTTCTCTATGTTAATTCAATAGCAAAATTATTTCTATTTCAGTGAGAAATCCACTTTCAATGCTAACAGAAAAATGTAACATAAGTATTTTAGAAGTTTTAAATGTAAGCTAAAGGTTTACTGTACAATTTTATGTAAGAAACGTAATAATTTACTTTCATTCCTTTTCAATCGGCTTATTAGTTTCCAATCAACTAAAAGTTTTGGCAAGTTAGAGACTTAACACACAGTATTCCATCACTTAAAATATCAATTAATTGTTCTTTTTCGTTTAGAGATACATTGGAATTGGGTCACAGATCCAACCTAATTCCTTATTTGGAAATTTTTCAAAAAAATTTCTGTCACTTTTATCATATGTTATTTTAAACAAGAAATCTGTATTATTTTCTTTAGTAAATTCTGAAAAAGCATGTTTCTGTTTTTTTTTTTTTTTTTTTTTTTGTTCAATTCTCCTTGCCAAAGTATTGGCTTAGTTTTAATAGCTTACATAAGTACAAACTGCGACACAGCGTGTCTAGGTAAGATTATTCGTTTCAAAGTGTCTGTGAATAATTTCAAATATTTTCTCTCCAGTTGCTTTTCCTTCCCAAGTATTACAACATAAAAAATATTCTATTGTGTCGTCTTCAAAAACACATCTCACATAAACGATGAATTGAAACATTTTAGTAATGTCGGTAGTTTCATCAAGTTTTATAGTAAAGACTAGATTTTGTATTCTATAGTGTCTGATATGACAAAAATTTGGTGAGAAAGGTATCTTTTTTTAATGCTATTGTGTTTAAATCGTTATTATAATTTTCTGCATGCATAAATGATGTCATTTTAATTGCTGAAGGAAGAATGAGCGATTCTCCAATTGTATGAGGTTTTAAATTTTTTGCAATTAAATATGAAACTTTTAAGGATGAAATTTTTAAGGATGCCTGTAAATCTTTCTCAGGAACTGTTGTATATTTTTCAAAAATACATTTTAATTTTTCATACTCTCAGCTCATTCCTTAAAAAAATTCTTCAGATTTATTTACTTAATCTTTATGTTTAGTTTCTGAGGTACTTTTCAGTTTCACTGGCGCAAATCTCGCCAAGCAGACTTTGTTGGCGACAACATACACATAAAAAAATGTTAACAAATGTTAGTTCTAAGAATTTTTTATTTTGAAGGCATAAACATTTTAATACCTTTTAAAATGTTAACAAATGTTAGTTCTAAGAATTTTTTATTTTGAAGGCATAAACATTTTAATATCTTTTAAAATGTTAACAAATGTTAGTTCTAAGAATTTTTTATTTTGAAGGCATAAACATTTTAATATCTTTTAAAATTTTGTAAAAAGCCAATAAATAAAGATAATAAATTTGTAAAAAGACATTAAGAATTTACTATGTTTTCATGGTTCAACATTTCATGGTTCATATCACGTGATCTCATCTCAAGTAAACTACTCTACAAAAATCTTATTCTCTTAGTAATTATCTACATTAATTTCAAGTTAAATCTTAATTTGGAATAAAAGTTTAAATGCAAGAATTATTTCAATTCGTACAAATAGCTTACTCAGAAATTATATAAAACCGCAGTGCTTTACTTCGCTACAGCATTCTCATTAGAACTGATGAATTTAACCCTTGATTTTGCCTTCGAGTAAGTGGTGTGATTGCAGTCTAATTGTCTTAATTACCGCGAATTGTCTTGGGGCATAAAATTTAATTATCTTGTAAAAATTCTATGTAGTTGTATGCCAGTATTAAAAGAAACAATCTGATAAGAAATGGCTGCACCTTGTTTTGAAAATGAGGCGTAAAAGGTTGGCAGCGAAGATATTCCGTTTGGCATCAGTTGTACCATTGTTGCCGACTTTATTGGTTGCGCCGTCAAAATGGGAAAAGTACCGTTTCTAAATGTGTTTTTTATTTCGCAGGTTTCATGCTTTCCATGTGCCAAGTTTTCACTGCATTTAACACACAATGGATATTCATTTTCCATTGATAATGCAACATGTAAAACAGTATAAAATAAACTCTTCTTGATATTTACTCAATTTTTTTTAGAAGTAGAAAGAGAGCCAACGGTTTCATTTTTGTTTGCATTTTCATTAATAGTTTTTCTCTAAGTTTATTTGATGTTGGTGCATCCATCCCGTTTCTCTTACAAGAGATTTTGGGCCATTTAACCATCATGAACAAAATTGCAACTAAAACAAAATTGTTTTTATTATCCTTTGAGACACTACTGAATTTTCCAATGCTTAGAAAATGTTATGTGCTTACTTGACAATAAATTTGATTAGAAATAAGAAACATAGTTTATAAATGATGCGTATTACAATTACAAATTGCATGCAAGACACTACTAAGATAGCCGAAAAAACTAAATCTTAGCTGCGCGTATGCAATTGCTTTGAAATTTGATTCAAGCTGTTTGGAAATCATCAAACATAACACATAAATCAAGTGAAAAGCAATAAAATCAGAATTAAAATACGGAAATGTTTAATTTAAAATTCCTGGCAAATGTTAAAAAACATCCAAAATTCTCTTCAAATTCCGTATATTTTTTATTGTCAAATAAATTTCTTTGAATTTGGTGACCCCCCACAAATTTGTTCATGACTCCCAGGTTAAAATTTTGTAAAAAAACAATACAAGTTATCAATTGCATTTTAGAAAAAAAAAATGATTTCAGGTTTGTCTTCAACAGAACAGCAATACAATAGAGTATTTTCAAATTTACGGGAAAGTACGACTTATGTGAAAATTGATAAACATTGGCTGTCCAATGTGAAAAGTGAATTACGGTTTAATATGTTATGTTCATAGCTTGTGTATTTTGATTATCTAACTAAATACAGAATGATCCGTTCTTTCAAACTTCTGCTGGAATAATTGCTAGAATATCTATCCCATTTCAGATGAACAGAAAGCAAGTGTTGTATTCTTATTCAACAATTACAGTACTCTTGCATAATACTTACAAGGAATGAGTTAGGTTATTTAACTAAAGTACAGTCAATTTTCTTATTTACATGAATGATGTATCACACAATGCTGTGTAGGCTGGTGACCTAGGGATGATGACTCAAAATGCATCTCTTCATTCAGACATACACTCCTTATAAGAATATAACCATGCACTAGAGTCCTAGCTTCAGCAGGTACATTTTGTTGTGCTATGCAATCTCTGTGGGTCCTAAATTCTAAATTCCAAAAATTTTGCTACTTGATATTTCTGAAAATTCCAAAATTTTGCACGCCTGCCATAACTGCACTGGCTGTGGCCTCGGTTATCCAATGTTCCAACAAAATCAAATATTGTCACGTTATTTTAGACCAGACTTTCTTAACCTGTAGATCGCAACCCCCATATACAGCAGGGTGTCGCAAAAAATTTTAGTAGTTTTGGTATTTCTTAATATAATAACTTAACAATTACCCAATGTTTTTACACAATGTATCTGAAAATAGATAAAGATAAGACAATACAGACAAAGAGAAAAACAAAAATGTTTCAACGCATTCTGTTTATAATATAAATGTTCATTTTACTTGCTTTCCACGTGACGCTGTCATTTCGTCTGTTACTTAATTACAATTTTCTCATTGTTCTATGTCTTAAAATGAGAAATTAAAGATAATGACCTAAAACACAATCAATACAAGTGATATCTTACAATCAATACAAGTGAAAAAATTGACAGTTTTACACTTGCGCGTGCCAGATTTTCGCAATTCTTATGGGGTCCCACAAAATTTTCGTAAATATTTTGGGGTCGTGAAAAAAATATATGATAAAAAAGGGTTACAACTGAAAAAAAGTTTAAGAAGCTCTGTTTTAGACCAATCAGTTTCCTGACGCTAATCCATTTTTTTGCCTCTTTGTTTCTCAGCCGAATTATGTTTCTGTGGGAATTTTTCTATATTTTTACTGTTTCAGCTAAATGGAAAAATACGCTAAAATGTTTCAAATGACTATTAGGGGAAGAGAATCAAATATCCCACATTAGTATTATCTCTATTTATCTCCTGTTTCGATTCTGAGTTATGTTTTTTGATAGAATTTTTCCATATTACATATTTCAGTTCAACACAAAATCAACTTTTAAAATATTAAGGAAAAGCATATACTAAAATGTTTCAAAATGAAAATTTTGGATAAATAAATATATAAATTAGTTTTTTCTAGGAGTGTAGGACTTCTTATATATAGTATATAAAGAAATTTAGAACCAACTTTTCACAAAGACTAAAAAATTGAAGTTCAAATGGTCTTCATAAAAATCCTATAAATGTAGAACAAGAATAATTTAAAATGTAAAAATTAACACGTAGCCGCGTGCATTTTACGTGATTTGCCATTGACGCCAACTTGAAATTTTTATTATGCGATATATATTATGTCGAAATATTGTCTACAGAACATAATGTTATATAATTGTGCTTCATGCTGGGGATCACCAGCGACCTCCAAACATCTGTAGACCATTTTTGTGATTTATAATTTAAATTTTTATGATTTATTATTCTTCAAACCATTATAGTAACAATGGTACTATTTAAAAATTTTATCAGTATTGATATTTATTCTAATTATGTATTTTACTATTGGTCGAGTTGCCGGTGGCACCCACGTCGCTGTAGCCAAGTCGAGTGCAGGTCACCGGTGACCCTCATGGCAGTCACATGTTAAAATAAACCATCACAAGAAAAACCAAAAAAGTTGTATAAAGAAAAGACAACTTTAACATAATATCGTCAAGAGGAGGTACGTCGAATTTAATCACATTTTCCTTCTAAAACAAAATCCTTGCTTTTCTGTATCCAGAATCAGCTAATGAACAGTTTCAATATATTTTTTATCTTAATAGTTCACTCGAAAATTCTAGTCCTCCTCAAAGCGAAGGAAAATCATTAAAAATATTTTTCTAATCTAAAAGGAATCTTTAAAAAAAATGAAAACTTGCCCTTAAAAATGTAGAAAAAATTAAAATCCTACAGTGGAAAATCTTTGAGAGTTCAAAATAATTTTAACACAAAACTTTACTAAAACCTTTTATCAAATAGCAGTAGCAAAAGAAAATGGGGGGGGGAGTAAAATCATTAAAAATATCTTCAAATTAAAAAAGATTTTACTAGTCTAAACAGGATTTTATCAAGTTAATTTGAATTTGAATTTTTATTCTTCCTGAAAAATTGGTTCTAAATTTCTTTCTTTATAAATTTACTGATCAATTTTTAGCAGCATAATGCACAAAAGTTTTTGGAAGGATTATAAATTTTCCTTTTAAAAAATTATTTGTATAGTCTAAACATATCTGTATACAGTGGAATGTGTTTAACGCGAAATATCGGTTAACACGAAATAATGCAACGGTCCCCACAAACTACTATGTATTTTCATGCAATTTGTTTCTCTTAACACGAAACAAAAAAATAGCTTAACACGAAAAGATATCCTTTCTGGAAATGAAAAAAATACTTAAAACACTGGCATTGCAGGCGAGATTTAAGCAGGGTGTGAAATGAAAGAGAGGTGGTTTCACATGTTTCGTAGAAAGAGGCTAATTTGGCTTTGAAATACCCTTGGAATAGCCTGTGACACGAGCCAGGTTTGTTTATCTACGCTACTTTCGCCTTCCACGTCTACAAACGCCACACAAACATCTCATCTCTCATCAGTTAGCTTTGGAATTCAGTGATGAGTACATGGCAATGTGAGTAAAAATTAGTGAGTTTGGCTCATATGTTGCACTGCATAGAATTCAGCGACTCTAAGGATGAATGAAAATTATTTTCATTGCACACGATTCTCAAAAGTATCAGATTCTTTGGCGCCGAAAGAAATGGAGAAGTAGGGTATTGAAAGTGAGCTGACACTTAATGAAATGTTTGAGAAAATTTCTGTATTAATGAATTGTCCTACTGTACTATCGGAAGAATTCATTGCAGTAGTTTATGATAATGTGTGTACAGCCCAAATTATGGCAGACAAAGTTATTTTGGAGTTTGTTCAAAGCTAAAAAGATATCATTGATGTAGATTCTGATGACGAAAATAAAATAAATGCAGTTCCTGTTCCCACGTCATCCGAAATGAGGAATATCATAAAAAGTATGGACAGTTATTTAAACGCACATTCCAAAGATAAAATGAATAAT
The DNA here is from genome assembly GCF_044657685.1 of Stegodyphus dumicola. Taxonomy (NCBI): domain Eukaryota; kingdom Metazoa; phylum Arthropoda; class Arachnida; order Araneae; family Eresidae; genus Stegodyphus; species Stegodyphus dumicola. The sequence continues at coordinate 3,544,535 of NC_140770.1, forward strand.
AAAATGTTCAACATTGAACAATTTGATGCTAAAAAAAGACAATGCAAAGAAAAATATCAGATTATTTTCCCAAAACTCAATAAATGTTTTGTTTTTCAAGAACTTGAAAATTTTTTATTAAATTCCATTAAGTTCTTGTGGATGTTTTTGTTTCATTGGTTTTTATAAAATACATGCATATGTACATATCTATGTAAATAAAATGTAATAAGCTTAATTTTGTTGAATATATGCTTTTTTTTTCTTTTCAATATTCTTTAACACGAAAAAATATTTCAGTCCCCTCAGTTTTGTGTTAAATGATTTTCAGTGTATATCTGTTGCACATAAATCCCTTTCTTACATAAAATATAAATGTATGTGTAAAATAACTAAATAAATTGTAAAGGAAGTTTAATTTGCAACTATGAAATCTTAAAATGTACATAGTAGGAAATTTATAATGACAAACATTAAAAATAGATGAAAGTAAATAAAATTTAAATTATATAATGTACTTTATAAAATTAATAATAAGTGGTTAAAAATATATTTTTTAATTACTTAAAACATGGAAGTTATTTGGCAGAGATTGTTGGATATAAAATTACTACTTCAAATTTTCAGATTACTATCGTTCATATTTAAAGTCTCAACTTGCAGTCTTAATCCACATAACAACCATTATAAAAATCACCCGTTATCACATTGCAAAGATCAGCAGCATACATTTTTTTTAAAATCGTGCATAATATTAAATATTGGCTTTTGCTAGTCAAGTTGATACAAATAAGATGAACTGTTTTTATGATTTTAGACTAGTAGTTTATTCTTCCATTCTCTTATTACAATATTTCATTTTTTATATGCTCGGCTATCCAAAATTTCAAGAGCTTTCCGGATATTTTTTTTGTTGAGTTTTTACTGTACACACATTTCAGCATTTACATCGTCAAGACTGCACAGACACGAAGTGAATTTACTTTTACAGCTAAACACAGGAACTGGAAAACAAAAAAGTACTTATTCGGAGATTGTATTTCTTTTTCGTTCATGAAAATCAAGGTTTATTACAAAAACGTGCATTCACACTGCACAAGCATGTATGAAAATTCTTAATACATTTAGTAATCCTGAATATGCATTTAGTAAATAAATCAGAAAATATTTTAATGTATGACAAATGAATGAAGTAGTTAAGCTTTTACAAAACAGATAGTAATACCACAGTTACGAAGATATTTAATGTTATAAAGTTAGGTAATTTAGTAAATTTCAGTTGTTCACCAAAGCAGTGAATTATGAAGTTCCTTGCATATCTTTATAAATAAACTTTATTGCTGTTTCAAGCAATTAAACAACTGTTTAAGTTATTTTAATAATTTTGAAATATATACACTAAAAGAAACATTAAAATGTATTAATCTATTTGTACACCTTGATTTTGGCACGAAAGTCTGCAGTATGCTTCGTACTTTTTAAGCACATAGAGGCACTGCAATTCTTTCTTATTCCTTGATCTAAAGTTTACTGCAAGTCATTCAATTAACACAGTGCAACAGTGCAAGTCATTCCATTGCAATTGTTTTTTTTTTGTAGTTAAATTGCTGTATTGGCACACATACGATTTTTGTATAGTGGCTTGAGATGTGGATAACTTTTTCGAACACTTTCGTTTGTTTTACTGGCGTCGCTGAATTTTGCGATTAAATGCTGCACATTTATTGCCGAGTATCACTTTCCAAATTTTTCACACTGTTAATGTATACATCAGCAGTGAATTATTCTCCTCTTTCCTCAAATACACTACGGCGATAAAAAATAACCATTCACTAAAGATTTTGCGTAAATTCCCACTCATAATAATTTAAATTGCGAAAATTTCACAATTAGCACCTAAACAGACTATTCAGCAGCACAATTCTTTCGAAAGCGTGCCGTAGTATGCAAAAGTGGGGTAGGCGTCTTGCCAGGTGAAACTAGTCGATATTTCCGCGACGTCAAAAAATTCAAAAAATGGGATAGGGGTTGGAAATACACTTCCGGATACAGAGGAGAGCCTATCTAATACAATAGGTGCAGGTTGAGGAGCTACACAGTGCTTCTAGTTACGGAGGAGAGCATATCTATTACAATAGGTGCAGGTTGAGGAGCTGCAGAATCTTTCTCGTTATAGAGGAGCGCCTATCTAATACAATAGATGCAACTTGAGGAGCTGCATTATATTTCTGGTTATACAGGAGCGTCTACCTGATACATTAGGTGCAAGTTGAGGAGCTGCACAATGCTTTTCGCTATAGAGGAGCGTCTATATAATACAATGCGCACACATACAGAGGAGATGCAGAATATTTCTGGTTATAGAGGAGCGCCTATATTATACAATAGGTGCAAGTTCAGGAGCTCCACAATGTTTCTGGTTATAGAGGAGAGTCCAACTAATACAATAGGTGCAAGTTGAGGAACTGCATTATGCTTCTGGTTATAGAGGAGCGTCTGTCTTATAAAATATGTGCAAGTTGAGGAGCTGCATAATATTTCTGGTTATAGAGGAGCGCTTAACTAATACAATATGCGCAAAATGTTGACGAGCTGCAAAATATTTTTGGTTATAGAGGTGCGTCTATCCAATACAATAGGTGCAAATCGAGCTGAACAACGCTTCTGGTTACAAAGGAGAGCCTATATATTACAATAGGTGCAAATTGAGGAGCTGAAGAATATTTCTGGTTATAGAGGAGCGCCTATCTAATACAATAGTTGCAAGTTGAGGAGCTGCACAATACTTCTGGTTATGGAGGAGCGCTTATCTAATACAAGATCCGCAAGTTCAGGAGATGCAAAATGTTTCTGGTTATAGAAGTGCGTCTAACCAATACAATAGGTGCAAATTGAGGAGCTGCACAATGCTTCTGGTTACAGAGGAGAGCCTATCTAATACAATAGATGCAAGTTCAGGCGCTGCACCATGTTTCTGGTTATAATAGAGCGCTTATATTGTACAATATTTGCAATTGAGGAGCTGCACAATTCTTCTGGTTATAGAGGATCGTCTGTGTAATACAATATGTGCAAGTTGAGGAGATGCAGAATTTTCTGGTTATAGAGGAACGTCTATCTAATATAATATGCCAAAGTTGAGGAGCTGCAAAATGTTTCTAGTTATAGATGTGCATCTGTGCAATACACTAGGTGCAAATTGAGGAGCTGCACAATGCTTCTGGTTACAGAAGAGAGCCTATCTAATACAACAGGTGCAAGTTGAGGAGCTGCAGATATTTCTGGTTATAGAGGAGCGACTGTCTAATACAATATGTGCAAGTTAAGGACATGCAGAATTTTCTGGTTATAGAGGAACGTCTATCTAATACAATATGCGAATATTGAGAAGCTGCAAAATGTTTCTAATTATAGATGTGCGTCTATCCAATACACTAGGTGCAAATTGAGGAGCTGCAAATTGTTTCCGATTATAGAGGCGCCTATCTTATACCATAGGTACAAGTTGAGGAGCTGCATCATATAGGTTGGTTGCATTATATAGGTTGGGGAGCTGCATTATATATATTTCTGATTATAGAGGAGAGTGCGTCTATATAATGCAATAGGTGCAATTTGAGGAGCTACATTATGCTGCTGGTTATAGAGAAGCGTCTGTTTTATACAATATGTGCAAGTTGAGGAGCTGCACAATTCTGGTTACAGGGGATCGTCTATCTAATACAATATGTGCATGCTGAGGAGATGCAGAGTTTTCTGGTTATAGAGGAACGTCTATGTGATACAATATGCGTAAATTGAGGAGCTGCAAAATGTTTCTTGTTATAGAAGTGCGCCTATCTAATACAATAGGTGCAATTTGAGGAGCTGCATTATATTTCTGGTTATAGAGGAGAGTCTATCTGATACATTAGTTGCAAGTTGAGGAGCTGCACAAATCTTCTGGTTACCGAGGAGCGTCTATATAATGCAATGGGCGCGCGTTGAGGAGCCGCAGAATATTTCTGCTTACAGAGGAAGCGCCTATATTATACAATATGTGGAATTTGAGGACCTGCGCAATGCTGGTTATTGGGGAGCCAATATCATATACAACAGGTGCAAATTGAGGGGCTGCACAATGCTTCTCGTTATAGAGGAGCGCCTATCTATTACAAGAGCTGCAAGTTGAGGAGCTTCAGAATATTTCTGGTTATAGAGGAGCGCTTATCTAATACAGTAGGTGCAAGTTGAGACCTGCATTATATTTCTGATTATGGAGGAGCGTCTATCTGATACATTAGGTGCAAGTTGAGGAGCTGCACAATAATTCTGGTTATATAGGAGCGTCTATATACGAGTAACACAATAGGCGCACGTTGAAGAGCTGCAGAATATTTCAAGTTATAGAGGACGCATATATTATACAATAGGTGCAATCTGAGGAGCTGCACAATGGTTCTGGTTATAGAGGAGTGTCTGTCCTCTACAATAGCTGCAAGTTGAGGAGGCGCACAATATTTCTGTTTATAGAGGAGATTTTTTCTAATTTAATATGCGCAAGTTGAGGAGCTGCAAATTGTTTCTGGGTTTAGACGTGCGTCTATCCAAAAGAACAGATGCAGATTGAGGAGCTACACAATGCTTCCGGTTACAGAGGAGTGCCTGTCTAATAAAATACATGCAAGTTGAGGAGCTGCACAATGTTTGTGGTTACAGAGGAGTGTCTACATAATAAAACAGGTGCAAGTTGGTGAGTTCCACAATTCTTCTGGTTATAGAGGAGCGTCTATCTAATACAATATGCGCAAGTTGAGGAGCTGCAAAATGTTTCTAGTTATAGATGTGCGTCTATCTAATACAATAGATTCAAGTTCAGGAGCTGCAGATATTTCTAGTTATAGAGGAGCGCATTTTTATTAGAATATGTGCAAGTTGAGGAGCAGCACAATGTTTCGTGTTATAGAGGAGCGTCTGTCTAATACAATAGATGCAAGTTGAGGAACTGCACAATTCTTCTGGTTATAGAGGAACGTCTATCTAATACATTATGCGCAAGTTGAGGAGCTGCAAAATGCTTCTAATTATAGATGTGCGTCTATCCAATACACTAGGTGCAAACTGAGGAGCTGCAAAATGTTTCTGGTTATAGAGGCGCCTATCTAATACCATAGGTGCATATTGAGGTAGCTGCATTATATTTTTGGTTATAGAGGAGAGTGCGTCTATATAATGCAATAGGTGCACGTTGAGGAGCTGCATTATGCTTCTGGTTATAAAGGAGCGTCTCTTTTATACAATACGTGCAAGTTGAGGAACTGCACAATATTTCTGGTTATAGAGGTTCGTCTATCCAATACAATAGGTTCAAATTGAGGAGCTGCACAACGTTTCTGGTTACATAGGAGAGCCTGTCTATTACAATAGGTGCAAGTTGAGGAGCTGCAGAATATTTCTGGTTATAGAGGAGCGCCTATCTAATACAATATGTGCAAGTTGAGGAGCCGCATTATATTTCTGGTTATAGATTAGCGTCTATCTGATACATTATGTGCAAGTTGATGAGCTGCACAATGCTTCTTGTTATAGAGGAGCGTCTATATAATAAAAAACGTACAAGTTGTGGAGCTGCACTATATTTCTGGTTATGGAGGAGCGCTTATCTAACACAAGATCCGCAATTTCAGGAAATCCAAAATGTTTCTGGTTATAGATGTGCGTCTAACCAATACAATAGGTGCAAATTGAGGAGCTGCACAATGCTTCTGGTTACAGAGGAGCGCTTATATTATACAATATTTGCAATTGAGGAGCTGCACAATTCTTCTGGTTATAGAGGAACGTCTATCTAATACAATATGCGAATGTTGAGGAGCTGCAAAATGTTTCTAATTATAGATGTGCGTCTATGCAATACACTAGGTGCAAATTGAGGAGCTGCACAATGCTTCTGGTTACAGAGGAGAGCCTATCTAATACCATAGGTGCAAGTTGAGGAGCTGCATCATAAAGGTTGGTTGCATTATATAGGTTGGGTAGCTGCATTATATAGGAGGAGCTGCTTTATATATTAGGAGATGCATTATGTATATTTCTGATTATAGAGCAGAGTGCGTCTATATAATGCAATAGGTGCAATTTGAGGAGCTACATTATGCTGCTGGTTATAGAGAAGCGTCTGTTTTATACAATATGCGCAAGTTGAGGAGCTGCACAATTCTGGTTACAGGGGATTGTGTATCTAATACAATATGTGCATGCTGAGGAGATGCAGAGTTTTCTGGTTCTAGAGGAACGTCTATGTAACACAATATGCGTAACTTGAGGAGCTGCAAAATGTTTCTGGTTATAGAAGTGCGCCTATCTAATACAATAGGTGCAATTTGAGGAGCTGCATTATATTTCTGGTTATAGAGGAGAGTCTATCTGATACAATAGTTGCAAGTTGAATAGCTGCACAATGTTTCTGGTTACAGGGGAGCGTCTATATAATGCAATGGGCGCTCGTTGAGGCGCCGCAGAATATTTCTGCTTACAGAGGAAACCCCTATATTATACAATATGTGGAATTTGAGGAGGTGCGCAATGCTGGTTATAGCGGAGACCCTATCTTATACAATAGGTGCAAATTGATAGGCTGCACAATGCTTCTGGTTATAGAGGAGCGTATATATGATACAATTGGCGCAAGTTGAGGAGCTGCAGATTATTTGTGGTTATACTGGATCGCCTATATTATACAATATTTGCAAGTTGAAGAGCTGCAGAATTTCCTGCTTATAGAAAAGCGAACATCTAATACAATAGGTGCAAGTTGAGGAGATGCGCAATGCTGGTTATAGAGGAGTGGCTATCTAATAAAATAGGTGCAAGTTGAGGAGATGCGCAATGCTGGTTATAGAGGAGTGGCTATCTAATAAAATAAGTGCAATTTGAGGAGCTGCACAATGCTCCTGGTTATAGAGGAGCGCCTATCTATTACAAGAGCTGCACGTCGAGGAGCTTCAGAATATTTCTGGTTACAGAGGAGCGCTTATCTAATACAGTAGGTGCAAGTTGAGGACCTGCATTATATTTCTGCTTATAGAGCAGCGTCTATCTGATACATTAGGTGCAAGTTGAGGAGCTGCACAATAATTCTGGTTATATAGGAGCGTCTATATAACACAATGGGCGCACGTTAAAGAGCTGCAGAATATTTCAAGTTATAGAGGACGCATATATTATACAATAGGTGCAATCTGAGGAGCTGCACAATGGTTCTGGTTATAGAGGAGTGTCTGTCTTATACAATAGGTGCAAGTTGAGGAGGTGCACAATATTTCTGGTTATAGAGGAGCGTTTTTCTAATTCAATGTGCGCAAGTTGAGGAGCTGCAAATTGTTTCTGGTTTTAGAGGTGCGTCTATCCAATAGAACAGATGCAGATTGAGGAGCTACACGATGCTTCTGGTTACAGAACAGAGCCTGTCTAAGAAAATACACGCAAGTTGAGGAGCTGCACAATGTTTGTGTTTACAGAGGAGTGTCTACATAATAAAACAGGCGCAAGTTGGTGAGTTCCACAATTCTTCTGGTTATAGAGGAGCGTCTATCTAATACAATATGCGCAAGTTGAGGAGCTGCAAAATGATTCTAGTTATAGATGTGCGTCTATCTAATACAATATGTGCAAGTTGAGAAGGTGCACAATATTTCTGGTTATAGAGGAGCGTCTATGTAATACAATAGATGCAAGTTGAGGAGCTGCAGATATTTCTGGTTATAGAGGAGCGCCTTTGTATTAGAATATGTGCAAGTTCAGGAGCTGCATAATGTTTCTTGTTATAGAGGAGCGTCTGTCTAATACAATAGCTGCAAGTTGAGGATCTGCACAATCCTTCTGGTTATAGAGGATCGTTTGTCTTACACGATATGTGCAAGTTGAGGAGATGCAGAATTTTCTGGTTATAGAGAAACGTCTATCTAATACAATATGCGCAAGTTGAGGAGCTGCAAAATGCTTCTAATTATAGATGTGCGTCTTTCCAATACACTAGGTGCAAATTGAGGAGCTGCAAAATGTTTCTGGTTATAGAGGCGCCTATCTAATACCATAGGTAATAACATGCACCATAGGTGCATGTTGAGTAGCTGCATTATATTTTTGGTTATAGAGGAGAGTGCGTGTATATAATGCAATAGGTGCACGTTGAGGAGCTGCATTATGCTTCTGGTTATAAAGGAGCGTCTGTTTTATACAATATGTGCAAGTTGAGGAACTGCACAATATTTGTGGTTATAGAGGTGCGTCTATCCAATACAATAGGTTCAAATTGAGGAGCTGCACAACGTGTCTGGTTACAGAGGAGAGCCTGTCTTTTACAATAGGTGCAAGTTTAGGAGCTGCAGAATATTTCTGGTTATAGAGGAGCGCCTATCTAATACAATATATGCAATTTGAGGAGCTGCATTATATTTCTGGTTATAGATTAGCGTCTATCTGATACATTATGTGCAAGTTGATGAGCTGCACAATGCTTCTTGTTATAGAGGAGCGTCTATATAATACAATAGGTACAAGTTGAGGAGCTGCACAATATTTGTGGTTATCGAGGAGCGCTTATCTAATACAAGATACGCAAGTTGAGGAGATGCAAAATGTTTCTGGTTATAGAGGTGCCTCTATCCAATACAATAGGTGCAAACTGAGGGGCTGCACAATGCTTCTAGTTACAGAGGAGAGCCTATCAAATACAATAGATGCAAGTTGAGGCGCTGCATAATGTTTCTGGTTATTGTGGAGCGCTTATATTATACAATATTTGCAAGTTGAGGAGCTGCACAATGCTTCTGGTTATAGAGGGTCGTCTAATACAACATGTGCAAGTTGAAGAGCTGCATTATATTTCTCTTTATAGAGGAGCCTCAATTTGATACATTAGGTGCAAGTTGAGGAGCTGCAAAATGTTTCTGGTTATAGATAGGCTTCTTTCCAATACAATAGGTGCAAATAGAAGAGCTGAACAATGCTTCTGGATACAGAAGAGAGCGTATATAATACAATAGGTGGAAGTTCAGGAGCTGCACAATGCTTCTCGATACAGAGGAGAGTCTATTTAATAAAATAGGTACAAGTTGAATAGCTGCACTTTGCTTCTTGTTTTAGAGGAGCATCTATCTATTTATTTTATTTATTTACCATCAGATGAGCAGCTGCACCGCCTTTAAGACATTCAGCTTTTACGCTCAACTGATGGAATTATCTACCAACTGTGTTGTTATGTAAAATACAATAAAATTTTAGAATTTTGATAATTACATAATAAAAATAAAATATCAAGAAATAAATATATAAATAATACAATAAATAATAAACATAAATAGATACAATAAATAAAAGTTAAACATTTAGAATAAGATAAATACAATGGTGTTATATATGAAGCCAAATAAAGTATCAGAATTTGAGAATTATATAATAAAAATTGAAGAAATTAAATATATAAAAACATAATACCTAAAGAAATATGAAAGTAAATGAAACGTAAATAGATAAGTAAATACTTAAGAAGATCATTACAAATTTTGAAAATGAACAACATATTGTATAAGAATAGAGGCTGAGAATGTAAGATATGTAAAGAGTAAAGTATTTCATTGTGGAGAATGAAGAGCAGTAATTGAATAAAAGTTGATGAGAAATAGTATTTGAATGAATTAGGATGACCTCAATGAAAAGTTCGTAGAAATTCTTGATAGAGAGTCATTCTTGAGTAAAAGACTTGACTAAAAATCTTGAGTTGAGACTTTATTAATATATTAAGGAGATGGAGTTAGAAAATATCCTTAAATTCTTGATCGAGCTTGAGAGATCTTGAAGGTTTAAATAAAGATAGTCTTGAGTAAAAGCATTAAAATGAGGTAATAGAAAGAATGGCTTATTAAGTAAGGTAATTGAACAAAGAATAATGATTTCAAGTTCCTTTAAGATTATCGATGTTTGCGGAGATATAATTTATTATATTATGAAGATTATTGAGAATATTACTTTTTAATAACTGTTGAAACCATAACTGAGCAGAAGTTAAACTGTATGCTTTAAGGTGATAATCTTTAGTAAGGTTGCAGTGAAAGAGATAATGATCTATTGTGCCTTCATTACCACAGGTACAGAGATTTGTATGCTGAAGTCCGAATCTATGAAGGTATTCTGGAAATGGACCATGAGCTGTTAGGAAAAATGTAATTGAACGGTTGGTAGATATTAATGATCTTGAAGGTTTTGATATGAAAGTAAACGTTCTTCTGCCGGTAGTTGCTTCAGTCCAGGTTTGCTTCCATAAGTGCATTAATTCTGTTTCTAATTTTGTTTTTAGTAGTGATATTGGATATGGAATTGAGTAATTTGGAAGGGAAGAATTGTTTGCAGCCCCTTTTGCTAGTTCGTCTGCGAGCTCGTTACCACTATTACCGATGTGTGCTTTAATCCATTTGAAATGTGGTCTATTATTGTTTTGAAATTGAGAAAGTAGAAAATGGATTTCTCGTACAATAGGCGATCGATTGTGTCCAATTATAGCTTGAATACCAGATGCACTATCAGAGAGAATTAAGGATGGTAAAGAAAGTTCTTTTGCGAAGCATATGGCTTCTTTGATTGCAAAAAGTTCTGCTTGAAAAACTGATTTGTTATTGTTTAAACGAATATTCCAGTTTTTAATATTTGAATTTTTTCGGAATGCGCAATATGCACTACCAACGACTGCTTCAGATTTCGAACCATCAGTATATATGGTGAGTTCACATTTATTGAGTTCAAAGGTTCCCAATAGGGATTTTGTGTAAAAATATGTAGGATGTAGCTCTAAGTTGTGTTTAAGATATTCAAAATCTGTGGGTTGAAATACATTATTATTCATTATGCTTTGAATTCTTAGTTTTGATATTCTTACTTTATTTGCTTCTTTTATTAGAGATAAAGTAATTGGAGGGATGCCTGTCATTATTTGTAGCGCACTAGTTGGAGTAGTTCTATATGCTTTTGCTAGAGAGAGGAGGAAAGGTCTTTGGATTGAAAGTAAATGTTTTTGAGCTTGGGAATTCAAGGTTAAACCCCAGACGGAAGCACCATATAGTAGTATTTTTTCAATAACTGTTATGTACCAAATTTTTTCTAATTTTGAGGATATACCCCAAGTGCTGGCTGTTACAGATCGAAGAGAATTGTGAAGGGTTAAAGTTTTGTTTTTGAGATATTGAATATGGAAATGCCAGGATTGCCGAGTATCTAATACTATTCCCAGATATGTGATGCTCTTGTCAATTTTGATTTTTTCTTGAGAAATTTTAATTATTGGCTTTCTTAGGTTTTTTATAGAAGTACCTCTTTTTGGAATGCATAGTGCTTTACATTTCGTAGTAGAAATTTTAAGATGAAATTTATCTGTCCAGTTGCGGAAGATATTTAAAGAAAAACTGGAGTTAATTTCTATTGATTTCCGGCTACTTGCGTTCACAATGAGAAGAAAATCATCTGCGTATGCTTGGATATGGGTATGATTAATATTGTCGTATAGTTTTAAAACTTCGTTTGCTATAAGATTCCAAAACGTAGGGCTTAAGCAAGATCCTTGAGGACAACCTTTTGTTAATTTATAATTTATTACACCGGAATCTGAAGAATATTGTAGAGTTCTATTGCATAGGTAGTCTTTGATAATATGAAGGATATCCTGAGGGCATGGTATTATTTCTAGAATTGTTATGATGTCTTTCCAGCGGATAGAATCGAAGGCTGCTTGAATATCTATCGAAATTATTATTGAATGAAGATTCTTTGATTCATTCATCTTTAAGACTTCTTGCATTTTTTGAAAAGCATGATCCGTTGATTTATTTGGTGTGAATCCATACTTATTTTCATGCATGATTTTATTCTTATTTAGATGATATAAAAGTCTTGAAAGGATTAGTTTTTCAAGGAGTTTGCCCAACGTGGGAAGAAGGCATATTGGTCTATAAGATAGAGGGTTTGTGGCTGGTTTATTTTTCTTGAGGAGCAAAACAACTTCTGCATTTTTTAATATATTAGGAAATGTTAAGTTATACCAGCAGGCGTTAATGAATGATATAATAATTTGTTGATAATTATAAAAAAGAAGTTTTAAGATGATGTTGTCGATACCATCGGGACCTGGTGCTTTCCTGTTATTTAGTCTTTTGATGATATGTTCCAATTCATCGATCTTTGGAGGGATGATAACTGTTGGTGGATTAGGACGACGTGTAGAAGAACTGTTAGATGCTTCTGTATCTGTGGTATGATTCGATCTATATTCATCTTGTGGGAATAGTTTTGATAAAATTTCTAACGCAGCTTGGGAAGAGGAAATTGATTCAGAGAAGCTGTACATTGATAATGAAGGAGGAGTGAAAATTTTATTGTGCGCTAATTTGAAGGCGGAGCCATAAATTTTGGAGGTAGAAGTGCAAAATGTTTTCCAACTAATAATTTTTGATATTCTGATATTTCTTTTATAATGCGCTCTTGCTTTTTGGAAAGCTATTTTATAGTGAGTTCTTTCTGTATCTTCTAGACAGGCTTTGTATCTTCTTCTAAGAGCTCTTACTTTTTTTCTTTCTATTGCAAGATTTTGATTCCATCATGGAGTACTTAATTTTTTGGTACCTGAGCATCGTTTATATGAGGAGTTGCAGATCTCTGTTATACTGTTTATGAGGTATGAAACAGAGGAATTTACTTCCGCTTTTGAAGAGGCTGTTTTTAAGGAATGAAGAATACTGTCAGAGTAATTTTGTAGATTAGCTATAAATTTATTGTGTCCGCCATAATGAGTTTTGAAGCGACGTTTTTTATTAAAAGTGAAATCAGATTGTATTTCAAAAGTGATGAATCGGTGATCACTAAAAGATTCTATTTCAGAAACTTTCCAATTTGTGATTAAGGATGCTATTTTAGGCGTTGCGAGAGTTAAGTCAATCCAACCTTGTGCTCTTAGTGTCAGGAATGTAGGTGGACTATTAGCGTTATTTAAAATTGTAAGTCGTTTTTCTTGAATAAATTCTAAAAGCAGTCTACCTCTATTATTTTCAACCGGCGCTCCCCATACAGGGCTATGTGCGTTGAAGTCTCCTGCAATGATGTGATTTGAGTTTGGAGGCAGTTGAATTGAGTCCAGTTCTATAAGTATCTCTTGCAAGTCTATTGATGGAGGAGCATAAATGGAGGTACAAAATAAAGGATGAATAAGAAATTCTAATTTGATAGTTATTGTATGTAGAGTAGTATGAACTATTATTGGAGTTAGAGGCCCAATGTAGATTATAGCAGATTTATGAGAATGCGAAAGATGATAAAATAGCCCCGATGGAATTTCCTTGTTGAGGAAATATATGGTTCTTGTGCAAAGATGATATTGATATTTTCTTCGTTTGCAAACTGTAGAGCATTCGGCAAAGTAGCACGAGCTCTTTGTAAATTTATTTGTAGTATTCTTATTTGTTTATGAGAATCCATTAGTAGTATGTTCTTGATATTATTTTCGAGACTTCTAATTGATAAGAAGGGCAGTGAACGTCATTTGCAGCATGATAGATATGAAAATTGGTGTTAAAATAAGAGTTATTAACTTGACAGTTAATGCAGGTTGGAGCTGGAGCTTGACATTGCGAGATATGATGATTATCTCCGCAGTATAGACAATGTGTTGAATAAGTGCAGAATTTGCTTGAATGTGGGAAATCTTGACAATTATTGCATCGACGAATTCCGAAGTGCTCAGTGATTCGAATAGTTTTCCAACCTATTGCAATTGATTTCATGTTGATAAGAAGTTCAAAAACCGTGGGGGAACATTCAATTACCCACTTTGTTGTAGATTCTGATCTTTCTGAAAGTTTGAAAAGTGGGGTGAAAGAGTGGTTGGAAGTATCTATTAACGAAGATATTAAGGCAGAAATGTCCTGATCCGTGTAATGGGCTGGAACATTGTGAAAGTTACATCTTGGGAGTCTTGGTAAAGAGATTCGAAGAGAAATATTATCTATTGGGCTATCTATTATTGTTGTTTTAAGGAGTTTGACATCGTTGTAAGATTCGCAGGTGACAACCAGGCCTCCTCTTTTAAGTTTGGTTATTTTTTTAATTTTCTGTTTCAAATTGTTTAATGGTACATAGTGATCCAAATCATCTAAAAGTTTTTCAGTCGTATTATTTTCTTTTGGATGGATGATAAGTGCTGGAGATTTTTTATTTGAGTTGTAATCGTTCACAGATGGATAATTGTGTGGTAGTGTGATATTCGGAGTAGAATGTGTATGGCAGTTTGATCTCATATGCAAGTGATCTTGATGAAAATTATCAGTGTGAGTTTCATTTAAATGAAAATTAGGAATAATATGAGCTGATTTATTTTGAGTATTGATTTTTTTCTTTTTGAGATTGAGGAGACTGAATAGACGGAGTAACTTGCCCCGCTTTGTCTTGCATAGTAGTCTTCTTATTATGAGTATTTGGAGACAGGATAGTAGGAGTGACTTGGCCTGATTTATCAGAATAGTTCTTAATTTCAGTTGTTTCATGGCAATATTTCTTAGATTGTCCAAAATTTGTGTTAGTTGATTTTGTAACTTTAATGGAATAGTGTTCTTTTCCCCCTTTTTGGATTTTAACAATTTCAGTCCTTTGTTGTAAAAGAATTCGATGACCTCCTTATTGCTGACGAGGACATTTTCAGAATTTTCGAGAACGTCAGTTGAATACTCCATATCCAATTCTGAATTTGTGTCCGAAAAAGTATCAATGGTACTTATTATTATTATAAAATAATAGAAATGTAGAGAAGAAAAATAGAAATAAAAAGTTGAAGTCTTGTCAAATTGAAATCTTCAAAACACAAGAGTCAATGCTTTCTGCTATTAAAATGTAAACAATGCGTTAACTTTTATTTCGTATATTACTATTTAATAATATTTAAATATTTAGTGTTTCCAATTACAGAAAACTAAACAATTTCTTAAAACATATTTAAAATGAGATTTATTTATTTTATAATTAAGGATATTAACAATTTTATATATTAGATGAATGTATTATTGCATGCGCTTAGTTAAATTTTGACATATGCATTGCTAGTATTATTCCAATTATTTAAATATGAAAATAAATAGTAAAATATTGAAAAATGTATAATAACTTTTAAAATAATGAATATTCAGAAATTAAACCAATATGAAAAGAAAGAGAAAATTCTTCTTGTTATTTCTATTATAAAATCATTATATTTCAACAAAATCTTAAAATGAAAATATAAAAGATATATGTATTTAGATCAGTTAGAGCCGATACAATAATGTAACTCAATAAATTTTTCTTAAGATAAAAGAGGATAAGTATCAAAATTTGAAAATATAATAATTTTTAAATGCAAATAGGTATAGGAAAAGTATTTATCTTAATGTAAAGAAGAAAATTTCTCTTATAAGAAAATATAATTTAAAACATAATTTTCAAATGAAATATTGAAAATATCTAGTACATAAAGCTTACACCACCGTTGAAACGGAGTAATGATTGTTGAAAAGCAGAGACCTATTTTCCGAAGTTGTAATTAATTCAACCGTCCACAGGTGATAAGGAGCACCCTTATGAGAGTTATATCAAACTGTTACTCTTATAAAGGGCTGTCGAATGACATATTTTTCAAGAATATACTGTCGATATTTCCGCACTTACAAATCCTCAAACGATCAGCATTAAAACATCCAACAAACAATGTAGCAGTCAGTAGATGATTTTTTGAGGAGCATCTATATAATACAATAGGTGCAAGTTGAGGAGCTGCACAATGCTTCTGGTTAAGGAGGATCGTCTGTCTATTACAATATGTGGAAGTTGAGGAGCTGCAAAATATTTCTGGTTATAGAGGAGCGCCTATATTATACAATAGGTGCAAGTTGAGGAGCTGCACAATGCTTCGGGTTATAGAGGAGCGTCTATCTAATACAATAGGTGCAAGTTGAGGAGCTGCACAATGCTTCTGGTTATAGAGGATCGTCTTTCTAATACAATATGTGGAAGTTGAGGAGCTGCACAATGCTTCTGGTTATAGAGCAGCGTCTATCTAATACAATAGATGCAAGTTGACGAGTTGCAGAATTTTCTGGTTATAGAGGAGCACCTATGTATTAGAATATGTGCAAGTTGAGAAGCTGCACAAAGTTTCTGGTTATAGAGGACAGTCTGTATAATACAGCAGGTGCAAGTTGAGGAGCTGCACAATTCTTCTCGTTATAGAGGATCGTCTGTCTAATACAATATGTGCAAGTTGAGGTGCTGCGCAATGCTGGTTATAGCGGAGCGCCTATCTTATACAACAGGTACAAAATGTGGAGCTGCAAAATTCTTTTGGTTATTGAGGAGAACCTATCTTATACAATAGGTGCAAGTTGAGAGGCTGCAGAATGCTTCTGGTTACAGAGGAGAGACTATCTAATACAATAGATGCAAGTTCAGGAGCTGCACAATATTTCTGGTTACAGAAGAGCGTCTATATAATAGAAGAAGCGCAAGTTGAGAAGTAGCACAATGCTTTTGGTTATAGAGGAGAATCTCTCTAATATAATACAATAGATGCAAGTTGAGGAGCTGCACAATGTTTCTGGTTACAGAAGAGCGTCTATATTATACAATAGGTGCACGTTGAGGAGCTGCACAATGCTTCTGGTTATAGAGGAGCGTCTACCTAATACAATAGATTCAAGTTGAGGAGCTGCAGATATTTCTAGTTATAGAGGAGCGCCTTTTTATTAGATTATGTGTAAGTTGAGGAGCAGCACAATGTTTCTTGTTATAGAGGAGCGTCTGTCTAATACAATAGGTGCAAGTTGAGGATCTGCACAATTCTTCTGGTTATAGAGGATCGTCTGTCTAATACAATATGTGCAAGTTGAGGAGATGCAGAATTTTCTGGTTATAGAGGAACGTATATCTAATACAATATGCGCAAGATGAGGAGCTGCAAAATGCTTCTAATTATAGATGTGCGTCTATCCAATACACTAGGTGCAAACTGAGGAGCTGCAAAATGTTTCTGGTTATAGCGGCGTCTATCTAATACCATAGGTGCATGTTGAGTAGCTGCATTATATATTTGGTTATAGAGGAGAGTGCGTCTATATAATGCAATAGGTGCACGTTGAGGAGCTGCATTATGCTTCTGGTTATAAAGGAGCGTCTCTTTTATACAATGTGTGCAAGTTGAGGAACTGCACAATATTTGTGGTTATAGAGGTGCGTCTATCCAATACAATAGCTTCAAATTGAGGAGCTGCACAACGTGTCTGGTTACAGAGGAGAGCCTGTCTTTTACAATAGGTGCAAGTTTAGGAGCTGCAGAATATTTCTGGTTATAGAGGAGCGCCTATCTAATACAATATATGCAAGTTGAGGAGCCGCATTATATTTCTGGTTATAGATTAGCGTCTATCTGATACATTATGTGCAAGTTGATGAGCGGCACAATGCTTCTTGTTATAGAGGAGCGTCTATATAATACAATAGGTACAAGTTTGAGGAGCTGCACAATATTTCTGGTTATGGAGGAGCGCTTATCTAACACAAGATCCGCAAGTTCAGGAGATGCAAAATGTTTCTGGTTATAGAGGTGCGTCTAACCAATACAATAGGTGCAAATTGAGGAGCTGCGCAATGCTTCTGGTTACAGAGGAGAGCCTATCTAATACAATAGATGCAAATTAAGGCGCTGCACCATGTTTCTGGTTATAGTGGAGCGCTTATATTATACAATATTTGCAATTGAGGAGCTGCACAATTCTTCTGGTTATAGAGGATCGTCTGTGTAATACAATATGTGCAAGGTGAGGAGATGCTGAATTTTCTGGTTATAGAGGAACGTCTATCTAATACAATATGCGAATGTTGAGGGGCTGCAAAATGTTTCTAATTATAGATGTGCATCTATGCAATACACTAGGTGCAAATTGAGGAGCTGCAAAATGTTTCCGATTATAGAGGCGCCTATCTAATACCATAGGTGCAAGTTGAGGAGCTGCATCATATAGGTTGGTTGCATTATATAGGTTGGGTTGCTGCAATATATAGGAGGAGCTGCATTATATATTAGGAGCTGCATTATATATATTTCTGATTATAGAGGAGAGTGCGTCTATATAATGCAATAGGTGGAATTTCAGGAGCTACATTATGCTACTGGTTATAGAGAAGCGTCTGTTTTATACAATATGTGCAAGTTGAGGAGCTGCACAATTCTGGTTACAGGGGATCGTCTATCTAATACAATATGTGCATACTGAGGAGATGCAGAGTTTTCTGGTTATAGAGGAACGTCTATGTAATACAATATGCGTAACTTGAGGAGCTGCAAAATGTTTCTGGTTATAGAAGAGCGCATATCTAATACAATAAGTGCAATTTGAGGAGCTGCATTATATTTCTGGTTATAGAGGAGAGTCTATCTGATACATAAGTTGCAGGTTGAGGAGCTAGACATTTCTTCTGGTTACAGAGGATAATATATATATGCAATCTATATAATGCAATGGGCGCGCGGTAAGGAGCCGCAGAATATTTCTGCTTACAGAGGAAGCGCCTATATTATACAATATCTGGAATTTGAGGAGCTGCGCAATGCTGGTTATAGGGAAGCCCCTATCTTATACAATAGGTGCAAATTGAGAGGCTGGACAATGCTTCTGGTTATAGAGGAGCTTATATATGATACAATTGGCGCAAGTTGAGGAGCTGCAGAATATTTCTGGTTATAGTGGATCGCCCATATTATACTATATTTGCAAGTTGAAGAGCTGCAGAATTTCCTGGTTATAGGAAAGCGAACATCTAATACAATATGTGCAAGTTGAGGAGATGCGCAATGCTGGTTATAGAGGAGAGCCTATCTAATAGAATAGGTGGAAGTTGAGGAGCTGCACAATGCTTCTTTTTATAGAGGAGCATCTATCTGATACATTAGGAGCAAGTTGAGGAGCTTCAGAATGCTTCTGTTAATAATAATTCTGTTAATGCAATAGGAGTGGCTATCTAATAGAATAGGTGCAAGTTGAGGAGCTGCACAATGCTCCTGGTTATAGAGGAGTGCCTATCTGTTACAAGAGCTCCAAGTTGAGGAACTTCACAATATTTCTGGTTACAGAGGAGCGCTTATCTAATACAGTAGGTGCAAGTTGAGGACCTGCATTATATTTCTGCTTATGGAGAAGCGTCTATCTGATACATGAGGTGCAAGTTGAGGAGCTGCACAATAATTCTGGTTATATAGGAGCGTCTATATAACACAATGGGCGCAAGTTCAAGAGCTGCAGATTATTTCAAGTTATAGAGGACGCATATATTATACAATAGGTGCAATCTGAGGAGCTGCACAATGGTTCTGGTTATAGAGGAGTGTCTGTCTTATACAATAGCTGCAAGTTAAGGAGGTGCACAATATTTCTGGTTATAGAGGAGGGTTTATCTAATTCAATATGCGCAGGTTGAGGAGCTGCAAATTGTTTCTTGTTTTAGAGGTGCGTGTATCCAATAGAACGGATGCAGATTGAAGAGCTACCCAATGCTTCTGGTTACAGAGGAGCGCCTGTATAATACAATAGGTGCAATCTGAGGAGCTGCACAATGCTTCTGGTTATAGAGGAGCGCCTATATAATACAAAAGGTGCAATACAAATACAAAGGAGGACAATACAAATACAAAGGAGAAATACAAATACATATAATACAAAGGAGGAGCTGCACAATGCTTATATTTATTGAGGAGCGCCTATATAATACAATAGGTGCAAGTTGAGGAGCTGCACAATTCTTCTGTTTATAGAGGAGCGTCTATATAATACAATGTTCGCACGTTGAGGAGCTGCAGAATTTTCTGATTATAGAGAAGCGTCTATCTAATCCAATAGGTGCAAGTTGAGGAGCTGCGCAAAGCTGGTTATAGAGGAGCAGCTATCTAATACAATAGGAGCAAGTTCAGGAGCTGCACAATGCTTCTGTTAATAGACGAACGTTTATATATTACAATATGTGCAAGTTGAGGAGCTGCACAATGCTTCTGATTATAGAGGAGCGTCTGTTTTATACAATATGTGCAAGTTGAGGAGCTGCACAATTCTGGTTACAGGGGATCGTCTATCTGATACAATATGTGCATACTGAGGAGATGCAGAGTTTTCTGGTTATAGAGGAACGTCTATGTAATACAATATGCGTAACTTGAGGAGCTGCAAAATGTTTCTGGTTATAGAAGAGCGCATATCTAATACAATAGGTGCAATTTGAGGAGCTGCATTATATTTCTGGTTATAGAGGAGAGTCTATCTGAAAAATTAGTTGCAAGTTGAGGAGCTGGACATTTCTTCTGGTTACAGAGGATAATATATATATGCAATCTATATAATGCAATGGGCGCGCGTTGAGGAGCCGCAGAATATTTCTGCTTACAGAGGAAGCGCCTACATTATACAATATCTGGAATTTGAGGAGCTGCGCAATGCTGGTTATCGGGAAGCCCCTATCTTATACAATAGGTGCAAATTGAGAGGCTGGACAATGCTTCTGGTTATAGAGGAGCTTATATATGATACAATTGGCGCAAGTTGAGGAGCTGCAGAATATTTCTGGTTATAGTGGATCGCCCATATTATACTATATTTGTAAGTTGAAGAGCTGCAGAATTTCCTGGTTATAGAAAAGCGAACATCTAATACAATATGTGCAAGTTGAGGAGATGCGCAATGCTGGTTATAGAGGAGTGGCTATCTAATAGAATAGGTGCAAGTTGAGGAGCTGCACAATGCTCCTGGTTATAGAGGAGCGCCTATCTATTACAAGAGCTCCAAGTTGAGGAACTTCAGAATATTTCTGGTTACAGAGGAGCGCTTATCTAATACAGTAGGTGCAAGTTGAGGACCTGCATTATATTTCTGCTTATAGAGGAGCGTCTGTCTGATACATGAGGTGCAAGTTGAGGAGCTGCACAATCATTCTGGTTATATAGGAGCGTCTATATAACACAATGGGCGCACGTTCAAGAGCTGCAGGTTATTTCAAGTTATAGAGGACGCATATATTATACAATAGGTGCAATCTGAGGAGCTGCACAATGGTTCTGGTTATAGAGGAGTGTCTGTCTTATACAATAGCTGCAAGTTGAGGAGGTGCACAATTCTTCTGGTTATAGAGGAGCGTCTGTCTAATACAATATGCGCAAGTTGAGGAGCTGCAAAATGTTTCTAGTTATAGATGTGCGTCTATCTAATACAATATGTGCAAGTTGAGAAGGTGCACAATATTTCTGGTTATAGAGGAGCGTCTATATTATACAATAGGTGCAAGTTGAGGAGCTGCAGAATATTTCTGCTTATAGAGGAGCGCCTATATTATACTATAGGTGCAAGTTGAGGAGCTGCAGAATTTTCTGTTTATAGAGGAGCGCCTATCTATTACAATACGTGCAAGTTCAGTAGCTGTGCAATGCTGGTTATAGAGGGGCGTCTATATAATAAAATGGACGCACATTGAGGAACTGCGCAAAGCCTGTTATAGAGGAGCGGTTATCTAATACAATAGGAGCAATTTGAGAAGCTGCACAATGCTTCTGGTTATAGAAGAGCGCCTATCTATTACAATAGGTGCAAGTTGTTGAGCTGCGCAATGCTGGTTATAGAGGAGCGTCTATATAATAAAATAGGTGCAAGTTGAGGAGCTGCAGAATTTTCTGGTTAAAGAGGAGCTCCTATCAATTACAATGAGTGCAAGTTGAGGGGCTGCATAATGGTTCTGGTTATAGAGGAGCGTCAGTCTGATACATTAGGTGCAAGTTAAGGAGCTGCACAATACTTCTGGTTATAGATGAAGGTCTATACAATACAATGTTCGCAAGTTGAGGAGCTGCAGAATATTTCTGGTTATAGAGGAGCGTCTATCTAATACAATATGTGCAAGTTGAGGAGCTGCACAATGTTTCTGGTTATAGAGGAGAATCTATATAATACAATAGGTGCATATTGAGGAGATGCACAATTCTTCTGTTTATAGAGGAGCGGCCCTATATTATACAATAAGTGCAAGCTGAGGATCTGCAGAATTTTCTGGTTATAGAGGAGCGCCTATCTTTTACAATATGTACAAGTTGAGTAGCTGTGCAAAGCTGATTATAGAGGAGAGGCTATCTGATACAATAGGTGCAAGTTGAGGAGATGCACAATGCTTCTGGTTATAG
Organism: Stegodyphus dumicola; assembly: GCF_044657685.1. Classification (NCBI taxonomy): domain Eukaryota; kingdom Metazoa; phylum Arthropoda; class Arachnida; order Araneae; family Eresidae; genus Stegodyphus; species Stegodyphus dumicola. The sequence goes on from NC_140770.1 coordinate 3,566,766, forward strand.
AAGATCGTCTGTCTAATAAAATATGTGCAAGTTGTGGAGCTGCGCAATGCTGGTTATCGAGGAGCGCCTATCTTATACAATATGTGCAAGTTGAGGAGCTGCACAATGCTTCTGTTAATAGACGAGCGTTTATATATTAAAATATGTGCGAGTTGAGGAGCTGCACAATGCTTCTGATTATAGAGGAGCGTCTATCTGATACATTAGGAGCAAGTTGAGGAGCTTCACAATGCTTCTGGTTATATAGGAGCGTCTATATAATAGAATGGGCTCACGTTGAGGAGCTTCAGAATATTTCTGCTTATAGAGGAGCGCCTATATTATACAATAGGTGCAATTTGAGGAGCGGTTATCTAATACAATAGGAACAAGTTGAGGAGCTGCACAATGCATCTGGTTATAGAGGAGCGCCTATATAATACAATAGGTGCAATTTGAGGAGCTGCACAATGCTTCTGGTTATAGAGGAGCGCCTATATAATACAAAAGGTGCAAGTTGAGGACCTGCACAATGCTTATATTTATTGAGGAGCGCCTATATTATACAATAGGTGCAAGTTGAGGAGCTGCAGAATTTTCTGTTTATAGAGGAGCGAATATCTATTACAATAGGTGCAAGTTGAGGAGCTGCGCAATGCTGGTTATAGAGGATCGTTTATATAATATAATGGGCGCACGTTGAGGAGCTTCAGAAGATTCTGCTTATAGAGGAGCGCCTATATTATACAATAGCTGCAAGTTGAGGATCTGCAGAATTTTCTGATTATAGAGAAGCGTCTATCTAATACCATAGGTGCAAGTTGAGGAGCTGCGCAAAGCTGGTTATAGAGGAGCAGCTATCTAATCAATAGGAGCAAGTTGAGGAGCTGCACAATGCTTCTGTTAATAGACGAGCGTTTATATATTACAATATGTGCAAGTTGAGGAGCTGCACAATGTTTCTGGTTATAGAGGAGTGTCTGTCTTATACAATAGCTGCAAGTAGAGGAGGTGCACAATTCTTCTGGTTATAGAGGAGCGTCTGTCTAATACAATATGCGCAAGTTGAGGAGCTGCAAAATGTTTCTAGTTATAGATGTGCGTCTATCTAATACAATATGTGCAAGTTGAGAAGGTGCACAATATTTCTGGTTATAGAGGAGCGTCTATAATATACAATAGGTGCAAGTTGAGGAGCTGCAGAACATTTCTGCTTATAGAGGAGCGCCTATATTACACTATAGGTACAATTTGAGGAGCTGCAGAATTTTCTGTTTATAGAGGAGCGCCTATCTATTACAATACGTGCAAGTTCAGTAGCTGTGCAATGCTGGTTATAGAGGGGCGTCTATATAATAAAATGGACGCACATTGAGGAACTGCGCAATGCCTGTTATAGAGGAGCGGTTATCTAATACAATAGGAGCAATTTGAGGAGCTGCACAATGCTTCTGGTTATAGAGGAGCGCCTATCTATTACAATAGGTGCAAGTTGTTGAGCTGCGCAATGCTGGTTATAGAGGAGCGTCTATATAATAAAATAGGTGCAAGTTGAGGAGCTGCAGAATTTTCTGGTTAAAGAGGAGCTCCTATCAATTACAATGAGTGCAAGTTGAGGGGCTGCATAATGGTTCTGGTTATAGAGGAGCGTCAGTCTGATACATTAGGTGCAAGTTAAGGAGCTGCACAATACTTCTGGTTATAGATGAAGGTCTATACAATACAATGTTCGCAAGTTGAGGAGCTGCAGAATATTTCTGGTTATAGAGGAGCTTCTATCTAATACAATAGGTTTAAGTTGAATAGCTGCACTATGCTTCTGTTATAGAGGAGTGTCTGTCTTATACAATATCTGCAAGTTGAGGAACTGCACAATATTTCAGGTTATTAAGGAGCGCTTATCTATTCAATATGCGCAAGTTGAGGAGCTGCACAATTTCTCTGGTTATAGAGGAGCGTCTATCTAATACAATACGTGCAAGTTTAGGAGCAACGCAATGCTGGTTATAGAGGAGCGTCTGCCTTATACAATATGTTCAAGTTGAGGAACTGCACAATATTTCTGGTTACAGCGGAGCGATATCTAATACAATATGTGCAAGTTGAGGAGCTGCACAATGTTTCTGGTTATAGAGGAGAATCTATATAATACAATAGGTGCATATTGAGGAGATGCACAATTCTTCTGTTTATAGAGGAGCGGCCCTATATTATACAATAGGTGCAAGCTGAGGATCTGCAGAATTTTCTGGTTATAGAGGAGCGCCTATCTTTTACAATAGGTACAAGTTGAGTAGCTGTGCAAAGCTGATTATAGAGGAGAGGCTATCTGATACAACAGGTGCAAGTTGAGGAGATGCACAATGCTTCTGGTTATAGAGGAGCGCCTAAGCATAAGCATAGCTGCACAATGCTTATGTTTATTGAGGAGCGCCTATATATTACAATAGGTGCAAGTTGAGGAGCTGCACAATGCGTCTGGTTATAGAAGATCGTCTGTCTAATAAAATATGTGCAAGTTGTGGAGCTGCGCAATGCTGGTTATCGAGGAGCGCCTATCTTATACAATATGTGCAAGTTGAGGAGCTGCACAATGCTTCTGTTAATAGACGAGCGTTTATATATTAAAATATGTCCGAGTTGAGGAGCTGCACAATGCTTCTGATTATAGAGGAGCGTCTATCTGATACATTAGGAGCAAGTTGAGGAGCTTCACAATGCTTCTGGTTATATAGGAGCGTCTATATAATAGAATGGGCTCACGTTGAGGAGCTTCAGAATATTTCTGCTTATAGAGGAGCGCCTATATAATACAAAAGGTGCAAGTTGAGGACCTGCACAATGCTTATATTTATTGAGGAGCGCCTATATTATACAATAGGTGCAAGTTGAGGAGCTGCAGAATTTTCTGTTTATAGAGGAGCGAATATCTATTACAATAGGTGCAAGTTGAGGAGCTGCGCAATGCTGGTTATAGAGGATCGTTTATATAATATAATGGGCGCACGTTGAGGAGCTTCAGAAGATTCTGCTTATAGAGGAGCGCCTATATTATACAATAGCTGCAAGTTGAGGATCTGCAGAATTTTCTGATTATAGAGAAGCGTCTATCTAATACAATAGGTGCAAGTTGAGGAGCTGCGCAAAGCTGGTTATAGAAGAGCAGCTATCTAATCAATAGGGGCAAGTTGAGGAGCTGCACAATGCTTCTGTTAATAGACGAGCGTTTATATATTACAATATGTGCAAGTTGAGGAGCTGCACAATGTTTCTGGTTATAGAGGAGTGTCTGTCTTATACAATAGCTGCAAGTTGAGGAGGTGCACAATTCTTCTGGTTATAGAGGAGCGTCTGTCTAATACAATATGCGCAAGTTGAGGAGCTGCAAAATGTTTCTAGTTATAGATGTGCGTCTATCTAATACAATATGTGCAAGTTGAGAAGGTGCACAATATTTCTGGTTATAGAGGAGCGTCTATAATATACAATAGGTGCAAGTTGAGCTGCAGAATATTTCTGCTTATAGAGGAGCGCCTATATTACACTATAGGTACAATTTGAGGAGCTGCAGAATTTTCTGTTTATAGAGGAGCGCCTATCTATTACAATACGTGCAAGTTCAGTAGCTGTGCAATGCTGGTTATAGAGGGGCGTCTATATAATAAAATGGAGGCACATTGAGGAACTGCGCAATGCCTGTTATAGAGGAGCGGTTATCTAATACAATAGGAGCAATTTGAGGAGCTGCACAATGCTTCTGGTTATAGAGGAGCGCCTATCTATTACAATAGGTGCAAGTTGTTGAGCTGCGCAATGCTGGTTATAGAGGAGCGTCTATATAATAAAATAGGTGCAAGTTGAGGAGCTGCAGAATTTTCTGGTTAAAGAGGAGCTCCTATCAATTACAATGAGTGCAAGTTGAGGGGCTGCATAATGGTTCTGGTTATAGAGGAGCGTCAGTCTGATACATTGGGTGCAAGTTAAGGAGCTGCACAATATTTCTGGTTATAGATGAAGGTCTATACAATACAATGTTCGCAAGTTGAGGAGCTGCAGAATATTTCTGGTTATAGAGGAGCTTCTATCTAATACAATAGGTGCAAGTTGAATAGCTGCACTATACTTCTGGTTATAGAGGAGTGTCTGTCTTATACAATATCTGCAAGTTGAGGAACTGCACAATATTTCAGGTTATTAAGGAGCGCTTATCTATTCAATATGCGCAAGTTGAGGAGCTGCACAATTTCTCTGGTTATAGAGGAGCGTCTATCTAATACAATACGTGCAAGTTTAGGAGCAACGCAATGCTGGTTATAGAGGAGCGTCTGCCTTATACAATATGTTCAAGTTGAGGAACTGCACAATATTTCTGGTTACAGCGGAGCGATATCTAATACAATATGTGCAAGTTGAGGAGCTGCACAATGTTTCTGGTTATAGAGGAGAATCTATATAATACAATAGGTGCATATTGAGGAGATGCACAATTCTTCTGTTTATAGAGGAGCGGCCCTATGTTATACAATAGGTGCAAGCTGAGGATCTGCAGAATTTTCTGGTTATAGAGGAGCGCCTATCTTTTACAATAGGTACAAGTTGAGTAGCTGTGCAAAGCTGATTATAGAGGAGAGGCTATCTGATACAATAGGTGCAAGTTGAGGAGATGCACAATGCTTCTGGTTATAGAGGAGCGCCTAAGCATAAGCATAGCTGCACAATGCTTATGTTTATTGAGGAGCGCCTATATATTACAATAGGTGCAAGTTGAGGAGCTGCACAATGCGTCTGGTTATAGAAGATCGTCTGTCTATTAAAATATGTGCAAGTTGTGGAGCTGCGCAATGCTGGTTATCGAGGAGCGCCTATCTTATACAATATGTGCAAGTTGAGGAGCTGCACAATGCTTCTGTTAATAGACGAGCGTTTATATAGTAAAATATGTGCGAGTTGAGGACCTGCACAATGCTTCTGATTATAGAGGAGCGTCTATCTGATACATTAGGAGCAAGTTGAGGAGCTTCACAATGCTTCTGGTTATATAGGAGCGTCTATATAATAGAATGGGCTCACGTTGAGGAGCTTCAGAATATTTCTGCTTATAGAGGAGCGCCTATATAATACAAAAGGTGCAAGTTGAGGACCTGCACAATGCTTATATTTATTGAGGAGCGCCTATATTATACAATAGGTGCAAGTTGAGGAGCTGCAGAATTTTCTGTTTATAGAGGAGCGAATATCTATTACAATAGGTGCAAGTTGAAGAGCTGCGCAATGCTGGTTATAGAGGATCGTTTATATAATACAATGGGCGCGCGTTGAGGAGCTTCAGAATATTCTGCTTATAGAGGAGCGCCTATATTATACAATAGCTGCAAGTTGAGGATCTGCAGAATTTTCTGATTATAGAGAAGCGTCTATCTAATACAATAGGTGCAAGTTGAGGAGCTGCGCAAAGCTGGTTATAGAGGAGCAGCTATCTAATCAATAGGACCAAGTTGAGGAGCTGCACAATGCTTCTGTTAATAGACGAGCGTTTATATATTACAATATGTGCAAGTTGAGGAGCTGCACAATGTTTCTGGTTATAGAGGAGTGTCTGTCTTATACAATAGCTGCAAGTTGAGGAGGTGCACAATTCTTCTGGTTATAGAGGAGCGTCTGTCTAATACAATATGCGCAAGTTGAGGAGCTGCAAAATGTTTCTAGTTATAGATGTGCGTCTATCTAATACAATATGCGCAAGTTGAGAAGGTGCACAATATTTCTGGTTATAGAGGAGCGTCTATAATATACAATAGGTGCATATTGAGGAGCTGCACAATGCTTCTGGTTATAGAAGATCGTCTGTCTAATAAAATATGTGCAAGTTGTGGAGCTGCGCAATGCTGGTTATAGAGGAGCGCCTATCTTATACAATATGTGCAAGTTGAGGAGCTGCAGAATATTTCTGGTTATAGAGGAGCGGATATGTAATACAATATGTGCAAGTTGAGTTGCTGTGCAATGCTGGTTATAGAGGAGAGGCTATCTAATACAATATGTGCACAATGCTTTTGGTTATAGAGGAGCGCCTATATATTACAAAAGGTGCAAGTTGAGGTGCTGCACAATGCTTATGTTTATTGAGGACCGCCTATATATTACAATATGTGCAATTTGAGGAGCTGCGCAATGCTGGTTATAGAGGAGCGTCTGTCTTATACAATATGTTCAAGTTGAGGAGCAGCACAATTCTTCTGTTTATAGAGGAGCGCCTATCTAATACAATTAGTGCAAGTTGAGGAGCTTCACAATCCTTCTGGTTATAGAGGAGCGTCTATATAATACAATGGGCGAACGTTGAGGAACTGCAGAATATTTCTGCCTATAGAGGAGCGCCTATATTATACAATAGGTGAAAGTTGAGGAGCTGCAGAATTTTCTGTTTATAGAGGAGCGCCTATCTATTACAATATGTACAAGTTCAGTAGCTGCGCACAGCTGGTTATAGAGAGTCGTTTATATAATATAATGGGCGCACGTTGAGGAGCTGCAGAATATTTCTGCTTATGGATGAGCGCTAAATTATACAATAGATGCAAGTTGAGAATCTGCAGAATTTTCTCATTATAGAGGAGCGGCTGTCTAATACAATAGGAGCAACTTGAGGAGCTTCACAATGCTTCTGGTTATAGAGGAGCGTCTATCTAATACTATAGGTGCAAGTTGAGGAGCTTCAGAATTGTTCTGTTTATAGAGGATCGCCTATCTATTACAGTATGTCCAAGTTCAGTAGCTGTGCTTTGCTGGTTATAGAGGAGCGTCTATGTAATACAATGGGCCCACGTTGAGGAGCTGCAGAATTTTCTGGTTATAGAGAAGCGTCTATCTAATACAAAAGGTGCAAGTTGAGGAGCTGCTCAATGCTGGTCATACAGGAGCGCCTATCTAATACAATAGGTGGAAGTTGAGGAGTTGAACAATGATTCTGTTATAGAGGAGTGTCTATATAATACAATAGGTGCAAGTTGAGCAGCTGCACAATGCTTCTGGATATAGAGGAGCGTCTATATAATACAATGGGCGCACGTTGAGGAGCTGTAGAATAATTCTGCATATACACGAGCGCCTATATTATACAATAGGTTCAAGTTGAGGAGCTGTAGAATTTTCTGGTTATGGAGAAGCGTCTATCTAATACAATAGGTGCAAGTTGAGGAGCTTCGCTATGCTGGTTATATAGTATACGCTATCTATTACAATAGGTGCAAGTTGAGGAGCTGCACAATGATTCTGTTATAGAGGAGTGTCTATATAATACAATAGGTGCAAGTTGAGGAGCTACATAATGCTTCTGGTTATAGAGGAGCATCTATCTGATACATTAGGTGCAAGTTGAGGAGCTGCACAATGCTTCTGCTTTTAGAGGAGCAGCTATATAATACTATTGCCGCACGTTAAAGAGCTGCAGTATACCTCTTCTTATAGAGGAGCGCCTATATTATACAATGGGTGTAAGTTGAGTAGCTGCACAATATTTCAGATTAAAAATGAGCGCTTATCTATTTCAATATGCGCGAGTTGAGGCGCTGCAAAATGATTCTGCTTATAGAGGTGCATATATCCAATACAAAAGATGCAAATTGAGGAGCTGCACAATGCTTCTGGTTATAGAGGAGCGCCTATATAATACAATAGGTGCAAGTTGAGGAGCTCCACAATGCTTCTGTTTATAGAGGAGCGTCTGTCTCATACATTAGGTGCAAGTTGAGGTGCTACACAGTGCTTCTTGTTACAGAGGAGCGTCTATATAATACAACGGGCGCACGTTGAGGAACTGCAGAATATTTCTGCTTATAGAGGAGCGCTTATATTATAGAATAGATGCAAGTTGAGAATCTGCAGAATTTTCTCATTATAGAGGAGCGGCTGTCTAATACAATAGGAGCAACTTGAGGAGCTTCACAATGCTTCTGGTTATAGAGGAGCGTCTATCTAATACTATAGGTGCAAGTTGAGGAGCTTCAGAATTGTTCTGTTTATAGAGGATCGCCTATCTATTACAGTATGTCCAAGTTCAGTAGCTGTGCTTTGCTGGTTATAGAGGAGCGTCTATGTAATACAATGGGCCCACGTTGAGGAGCTGCAGAATTTTCTGGTTATAGAGAAGCGTCTATCTAATACAAAAGGTGCAAGTTGAGGAGCTGCTCAATGCTGGTCATACAGGAGCGCCTATCTAATACAATAGGTGGAAGTTGAGGAGTTGCACAATGATTCTGTTATAGAGGAGTGTCTATATAATACAATAGGTGCAAGTTGAGCAGCTGCACAATGCTTCTGGATATAGAGGAGCGTCTATATAATACAATGGGCGCACGTTGAGGAGCTGTAGAATAATTCTGCATATACACGAGCGCCTATATTATACAATAGGTTCAAGTTGAGGAGCTGTAGAATTTTCTGGTTATGGAGAAGCGTCTATCTAATACAATAGGTGCAAGTTGAGGAGCTTCGCTATGCTGGTTATATAGTATACGCTATCTAATACAATAGGTGCAAGTTGAGGAGCTGCACAATGATTCTGTTATAGAGGAGTGTCTATATAATACAATAGGTGCAAGTTGAGGAGCTACATAATGCTTCTGGTTATAGAGGAGCATCTATCTGATACATTAGGTGCAAGTTGAGGAGCTGCACAATGCTTCTGCTTTTAGAGGAGCAGCTATATAATACTATTGCCGCACGTTAAAGAGCTGCAGTATACTTCTTCTTATAGAGGAGCGCCTATATTATACAATGGGTGTAAGTTGAGTAGCTGCACAATATTTCAGATTAAAAATGAGCGCTTATCTATTTCAATATGCGCGAGTTGAGGCGCTGCAAAATGATTCTGCTTATAGAGGTGCATATATCCAATACAAAAGATGCAAATTGAGGAGCTGCACAATGCTTCTGGTTATAGAGGAGCGCCTATATAATACAATAGGTGCAAGTTGAGGAGCTCCACAATGCTTCTGTTTATAGAGGAGCGTCTGTCTCATACATTAGGTGCAAGTTGAGGTGCTACACAGTGCTTCTTGTTACAGAGGAGCGTCTATATAATACAACGGGCGCACGTTGAGGAACTGCAGAATATTTCTGCTTATAGAGGAGCGCTTATATTATAGAATAGGTGAAAGGTGGGGAGCTGCAGAAGTTTCTGGTTATAGAGGAGCGCCTACCTATTACAATATGGGCAAGTTGAGTAACTGTGCAATGCTGGTTATATAGGAGAGCCTACCTTATGCAATAGGCGCAAGTTGAAGAGCTTCGCAATCCTGGTTATAGAGGATCGGCTATCTAATACAATAGTTGCAAGTTGAGGAGCTGCACAATGGTTCTGGTTCTAGAGGAGCGTCTATATAATACAATAGATGCAAGTTGAGGAGCTACACAATGTATCTGGTTATAGATAAGCGTCTATCTAATACAATAGGTGCAAGTTCAGGAGCCCCACAATATTTCTGGTTATAGAGGAGAGTCTAAATAATACAATAGGTGCACGGTGAGGAGCTGCAGAATATTCTGGTTATAGAGGAACGAGTATCTATTACATTATTATGTGCAAGTTGAGGGGCTGCATAATGGTTCTGGTTAGAGAGGAGCCTCTATATAATACAACTCGTGCAAGTTGAGGAGCTGCGCAATGCTTCTGTTTATAGAGAAGTGTCTATCTGATAAAATAGATGGAACTTGAGGAGCTGCACTATGCTTCTCTGGTTATAGAGGAGCGTCTGTCTTATACAGTATGTGCAAGTTGAGGATTTGCACAATATTTCTGGTTATAGATTAACGGCTATCTAATAAAATAGGTGCAAGTTGAGGAGCTGCACAATGTTTCTGGTTATAGAGGAACGTCTATATAATACAATAGGTCAAGTTGAGGAGCTGCAAAATTCTTCTGTTTATAGAGGAGCGCCTAACTAATACAGTAGATACAAGTTGAGGAGCTGCACAATTTTTCTGGTTATAGAGGAGCGCCTATTTATTACAATATATCCAAGTTGAGGAGCTGCATGCTGGTTCTAGAGAAGCGCCTATCTTACGCAATAGGTGCAAGTTAAGAAGCTGCGCAATGCTGGTTATAGACGAGCGCCTATCTAATACAATAGGTGCAGGTTGAGGAGATGCACAATGCTGCTGGTTACAGAGGAGCGTTTATCTGAAACATTAGGTGCAAGTTAATAAGCTGCGCAATGCTGGTTATAGACGAGCGCCTATCTAATACAATAGGTGCAGGTTCAGGAGATGCACAATGCTTCTGGTTACAGAGGAGCGTTTATCTGATACATTAGTTGCAAGTTGAGGCTTCTGATTATAGAGGAGCGCATATCTCTTACAATAGGTGCAAGTTAAGGAGCTGCAAAACGTTTCTTGTTATGGATGTGCGTTTATCCAATACAATACTTGCAAGTTGATGAGCTGCACAATGTTTCTGGTTAAAGATGAGCGTCTATATAGTACAATAAGCGCAATTTGAGGAATTGCACAATGCTTCTGGCTATAGAGGATCGTCTATCTAATACAATAGTTTCAAGGTGAGAAGCTGCAGAAAATTCTGATAGAACAGCGCCTATCTATTACAATATGTGATGGTTGTTGAGCTGCGCAATGCTGGTTATAGAGGACCGCGTATCTTATACAATTGGTGCAAGTTGAGGAGCTACACAATGCTTCTGGTTATAGAGGAGCGCCTATATAATGCAATAGGTGCAAGTTGAGGAGCTCCACAATGCTTCTGGTTATAGAGGAGCATCTATCTGATACATTAGTTGCAAGTTGAGGTGCTACACAGTGCTTCTTGTTACAGAGGAGCGTCTATATAATACAATGGGCGCACGTTGAGGAACTGCAGAATATTTCTGCTTATAGAGGACCACTTATATTATAGAATAGGTGAAATTTGGGGAGCTGCAGAATTTTCTGGTTATAGACGAGCGCCTATCAATTACAATATGTGCAATTATAGTAGCTGTGCAATGCTGGTTATATACGAGCGGATATCTTATACAATAGGTGCATGTTGAGGAGCTGCACAATGTTTCTGGTTATAGAGGAGCGTCTATATAATACAATAGGTGCAAGTTGAGAAGCTCCAAAATGCTTCTGGTTATAGAGGAGCGTATATATTTTATATTAGTTGCAAGTTGAGGGGTTGCACAATGGTTCTGGTTAAAGAGGAGCATCTATCTAATACAATATGTGCAAGTTGAATAGCTGCACTAAGCTTCTTGATATAGGAGAGTATCTGACTAATAAAATATGTGCAATTTGTCGAGCTGCCCAATGCTCCTGTTTATTGAGGAGCGCCTATCTTATACAATAGGTGCAAGTTGAGGAGCTCACAATGCTTCTGGTTATAGAGGAGCGTCTATCTAATACAATAGATTTAAGTTGAGGAGCTGCACAATGCTTCTGATTATAGAGGAACGTCTGTCTGATGCATTAGGAGGAAGTTGAGGAGCTTCACAATGCTTCTTGTTATAGAGGAGCGTCTATATACAATGGGCTCACGTTGAGGAGCAGCAGAATATTTCTGCTTATAGAGGAGCGCCTATATTATACAATAGGTGCAAGGTGAGGAGCTGCAGAATTTTCTGGTTATAGAGGAGAGCCTATCTATTACAATATGTGCAAGTTGAGTAGCTGTGCAATGCTGGTTATAGAGGAGAGGCTATCTAATACTATAAGTGCAAGTTGAGGAGCTGCACAATACTTCTGTTTATAGAGGAGCGCCTAACTAATACAATAGGTGCAAGTTGAGGAGCTTCACAATGCTTCTGGTTATAGAGGAGCGTCTATATAATACAATAGTTGCAAGTTGAGGAGCTGCAGAATTTTCTGTTTATAGAGGAGCGTCTATCTAATACCATAGGTGCAAGTTGAGGAGCTTAAGAATGCTTCTGTTTCTAGAGGAGCGCCTATCTATTACAATATGTCCAAGTTCAGTAGCTGTGCATTGCTGGTTATAGAGGAGCGTCTATGTAATACAATGGGCGCAAGTTGAGGAGCTGCAGAATTTTCTGGTTATAGAGAAGCGTCTATCTAATACAATAGTTGCAAGTTGAGGAGCTGCTCAATGCTGGTCATAGAGGAGCGCCTATCTAATACAATAGGTAGAAGTTGAGGAGCTGCACAATGCTTCTGTTGATAGAGGAGCGTTTATATTTTACAATAGGTGCAAGTTGAGGAGCTGCACAATGCTTCTGATTATAGAGTAGCGTCTGTCTGATACATTAGGTGCACGTTGAGGAGCGTCAGAATGCTTCTGGTTATAGAGGAGATTCTATATAATACAATGGGCTCACCTTGAGGAGCTGCAAAATATTTCTGCTTATAGAAGAGCGCCTATATTATACAATATGCGCAAGTTGACGAGCTGCAGAATTTTGTGGTTACAGAGAAGCGTCTATCTAATACAATAGGTGCAAGTTGAATAGCTGCACTATGCTTCTGGTTATAGAGGAGTATCTGTCTTATACAATATCTGCAAGTTGAGGAGCTGACCAATATTTCAGGCTATTTAGGAGCTCTTATCTGTTCAATATGCGCAAGTTGAGGAGCTGCAAAATATTTCTCCTTATAGAGGTGCGTCTATCCATTACAATAGATCTTATACAATATGTTCAAGTTGAGAAGCTGCACAATATTTCTGGTTATAGAGGAGCGGATATCTAATACAATAGGTGGAAGTTGAGGATCTGGAGAATTTTCTCATTATAGAGAAGCGTCTATCTTATACAATAGGTGCAAGTTGAGGAGCTGCGCAATGCTGGTTATAGAGGAGCGGCTATCTAATACAATAGGAGCTAGTTGAGGAGCTGCACAATGCTTCTGTTTATAGAGGAGCGCCTATATATTTAAAAAGTTGCAAGTTGAGGAGCTGCACAATGCTTCTGGTTATAGGGGAGCATCTATATAATACAATGGCCTCAAGTTGAGGAGCTGCAGAATATTTCTGCTTATAGTGGAGCGACTATATTATACAATAGGTGCAAGGTGAGGAGCTGCAGAATTTTCTGCTTATAGAGGAGAGCCTATCTATTACAATATGTGCAAGTTGAGTAACTGTGCAATGCTGGTTATAGAGGAGAGCAATCTAATACTATATGTGCAAGTTGACGAGCTGCACAATGCTTCTGGTTATAGAGGAGCGTCTATAAATTTAAAAAGGTACAAGTTGAGGAGCTGCACAATTCTTCTCTTTATAGAGGAGCGGCTAACTAATAAAATAGGTGCAAGTTGAGGAGCTTCACAATGCTTCTGGTTATAGGGGAGCGTCTATATAATACAATGGCCTCAAGTTGAGGAGCTGCAGAATATTTCTGCTTATAGTGGAGCGACTATATTATACAATAGGTGCAATAGGTGCAAGGTGAGGAGCTGCAGAATTTTCTGGTTATAGAGGAGAGCCTATCTATTACAATATGTGCAAGTTGAGTAGCTGTGCAATGCTGGTTATAGAGGAGAGGCTATCTAATACTATATGTGCAAGTTGAGGAGCTGCACAATGCTTCTGGTTATAGAGGAGCGTCTATATATTTAAAAAGGTGCAAGTTGAGGAGCTGCACAATTCTTCTCTTTATAGAGGAGCGCCTAACTAATACAATAGGTGCAAGTTGAGGAGCTTCACAATGCTTCTGGTTATAGAGGAGCGTCTATGTAATACAATGGGCACACGTTGAGGAGCTGCAGAATTTTCTGGTTATAGAGAAGCGTCTATCTAATACAATAGGTGCAAGTTGAGGAGCTGCGCAATGCTGGTTATAGAGGAGCGCCTATCTAATACAATAGGTGAAATTGAGGAGCTGCACAATGCTTCTGTTTATAGAGGAGCGTTTATATAATACAATAGGTGCAAGTTGAGGAGCTGCACAATGCTTCTGATTATTTGAGGAGCGTCTAGATAGACGCTCCTCAAATAAGTAGGTGCAAGTTGTTACATTAGGTGAGTTAGTAGGTGCAAGTTGTTACATTAAGTACAAAGTTGATACATTAGGTGCAAGTTGAGGAGCTTCAGAATGCTTCTGGTTATAGAGGAGAGTCTATATAATACAATGGGCTGACCTTGAGGAGCCGCAAAATATTTCTGCTTATAGAGGTGCGCCTATAGAGCTGCTTATAGAGGAGCGCCGTCGGGGATGAATGGCAATGCTGACAAGGTCTGACGTTACTGGGGCCGCGTGGCTAGAAATTTACAATATTCAAAAATTAATAACTCCCGCTGTAATTATCCATCCGTCTTGCAATTAGTATCAAATTAATTATTGAATTTTCCTCTTTCCAGAGATATAAGTTGCGATGGGCGTTGGCATCCGGCAGCTACTCGATTGCCGTTTGAAAACCACTGGTCGATCGCACCACGTTGAAATTGATGCAGATTTTACTAATTACGTAATAATTAATGATCCGATCGGCTTGCTCGTAGAACCTTTAATAATCCAATAAACTAGTTTCAAATCTTGAAAATAAAAAATTTCCGCAGAAACTTCTGAAAAACACGGAGCTCCAAATACCGCTGCCTGCTATCTCGGAAGTCGAAGTTGAAGATTTTCTGGTTATAGAGGAGCGCCTGTCTAATACAATAGGCGCAAGTTGAGGAATTGCACAATGCTTCTGGTTATAAAGGAGCATCTATCTAATTTAATAGGCGCAAGTTGAGGAGCTGCGCAAAGCTGGTTGTATAGGAGCGGCTATCTAATAAAATCTGTGCAAGTTGAGGAGCTGCACAATGATTCTGCTAATAGAGGAGCGTCTATATAATACAATGTGCGCAAGTTGAGGAGTTCCAAAGTGCTTCTGGTTATAGAGGAGCGTCTATCTTAAACAATAGGGTCAAGTTGAGGAAATGCATAAAGCTTCTGGTTGAGGTGGGGCGCTTATATATGCAGTTCCTCAACTTCCGAATACTGTATAATAATACAGTATTCAGAAGTTGAGGAACTGCACAATATTTCTGGTTATAGAGGAGCGCTTATCTAATAAAATATGCGCAAGTTGACGAGATGCAAAATGTTTCTGGTTAAAGAGGTGTGTCTATCCAATACAATAGGTGCAACTTGAGGAGCTGCACAATGTTTCTGGTTACAGAGGAGAGTGTACTAATACAATAGATGCAAGTTGAGGAGCTGCACAATGTTTCTCTTTACAGAGGAGCGTCTATCTAATACAATAGGCGCGTAAACGTAAACATAAAAGAAATTAAATTGGACAGTGGTATTAAAGTAATATATATTTCCTCCTGCTAATCCTCCTCCTGATCCTCCTCCTCATTCTTCTCCTCATGCTGCTCCTCCTCCGGCTGCTCCTCATTCTGCTCCTCCTCCTCCAACGTCTCCTCCTCATGCTGCTCCTCCTCCTCCAACGGCTGCTCCTTATGCTGCTCCTCCTCTTCCCTAGGCTCCACCTTATGCTGCTCCTCCTCCGGCTACTCCTGATTCTGCCCCTCCTGCTCCTCCTCCTCCAACGTCTCCTCCTCATGCTGCTCCTCCTCCTTCAACGGATCCTCCTTATTCTGCTCCTCCTCATGCTGCTCCCCTCCTGCTCCTCCTCCTGCTCCTCCTTCTTCCGCGGCTCCTCCTCCGGCTGCTCCTCCTCCTCCAACGTCTCCTCCTCATGCTGCTCCTCCTTATTCTGCTCCTCCTCCTGCTCCTCCTCTTCCCTAGGCTCCACCTTATGCTGCTCCTCCTCCGGCTACTCCTGATTCTGCTCCTCCTCATGCTGCTCCCCTCCTGCTCCTCCTCCTGCTCCTCCTTCTTCCGCGGCTCCTCCTCATTCTGCTCCTCCTCCTATAACGGCTCCTCCTCATGCTGCTCCTCCTCCGGCTGCTCCTCATTCTGTTCCTCCTCCTCATGCTGCTCCTCCTCCTTCAACGGCTCCTCCTTATTCTGCTCCTCCTCCTGCTCCTCCTCTTCCCTAGGCTCCACCTTATGCTGCTCCTCCTCCGGCTACTCCTGATTCTGCTCCTCCTCATGCTGCTCCCCTCCTGCTCCTCCTCCTGCTCCTCCTTCTTCCGCGGCTCCTCCTCATTCTGCTCCTCCTCCTATAACGGTTCCTCCTCATGCTGCTCCTCCTCCGGCTGCTCCTCATTCTGTTCCTCCTCCTCATGCTGCTCCTCCTCCTTCAACGGGTCCTCCTTATTCTGCTCCTCCTCCTGCTCCTCCTCTTCCCTAGGCTCCACCTTATGCTGCTCCTCCTCCGGCTACTCCTGATTCTGCTCCTCCTCATGCTGCTCCCCTCCTGCTCCTCCTCCTGCTCCTCCTTCTTCCGCGGCTCGTCCTCATTCTGCTCCTCCTCCTATAACGGCTCCTCCTCATGCTGCTCCTCCTCCGGCTGCTCCTCATTCTGTTCCTCCTCCTCATGCTGCTCCTCCTCCTGCCCCTCCTCGAACGGCTCCTCTTCATGCTGCTCCTCCTCCGGCTGCTCCTCATTCTGCTCCTCCTCGTCCTGCTCCTCCTTCCGCATGAGGAGGAGGAGCGGGAGGAGGAGCAGAATGAGGAGCAGCCGGAGGAGGAGCCTCGGGAGGAGGAGGAGAAATGAGGAGCAGCATGAGGAGGAGCCGCGGGAGGAGGAGGAGAAGAATAAGGAGCAGCATAAGAAGGAGCCTCGCGAGGAGGAGGACCAGCATGAGGAAGAGCGGAAGGAGGAGCAGCAGGAGGAAACATATATTACTTTAAAACCACTGTCCAACACCAGATTAAAAAGTAGAATTCAGTCTTTGGGCTTCAGTTTAAGACACAACGGGAGATCGAAGAAAACGATTTCAAGGGAAATTTGTGTGTGTGTCTGATTATGGCAAAGCCTCGAGGGAGCGATGGCTTCGTGGAAGACTTTCTAAGGAAAATGGCTCATATGCACGTTCTACATGGAGAAAACCACGAAAACTAACATGCAGCCATCCCGTTCGCGGGATTGGGACCTCGGACAGGACTACCAGTGTTCAGCGGTTTTTACCGCTCGGCCGCTGGTGGGCGAAGGGAAATTTGAGAGCGTTTATAAATATTCAAGAAGATCAAACAAGAGACGTAGAATTAAGAACTCAAGCAAAAGAGTTGATTCGGATGGTTTGACGTTTAAATTCATTTGTTCCATTAACATCTGACGCGATGTTTTAAATTTAGTAAAAGTGGTAAATGAAAAAATGTGACTTACAAATCGTGACTGACAGTTTACAAAATCTTTGATCAGAACTCAATAATCGTAGACCTGATGAAGCGTGTGAACACGCAATTGCCAATGCAAGTATCGTTGCTGATGGTTTGGGATGGATACTGAATTTCGAAATAGGTTTAAAAAAACGGCTTTTAAGTCGAAACAAAACAGGGTTTTTTTCAAAACAGGTTTTAAGTCGAAACTGGTTTCAAAAGAAACTACTTCAAGATGAACAAACCAATCAAAAATCTGAAACAAAAATTTAAGGTTGAATATTACAATATAATGTTAGACACTACTATTTCTTCAATTATTGAAATATTCAGTCGATTAAAAGAACATTACATTTACTTCAATTCAGTATATACCTAATTTAAAAACTGGAGTGACAAAGAAATTTTAAAGCATTGTAGTGGATTAGAACAAAAGTTAATGGATACTAAAAATGTTAATGGAAAGGATACTGACGAATTAAAATTGTTTGAAGAAATAAAATCTTTGCTACGTTTTGCCAAAGAGGATTTGTCACATATTGATGTTTCAAATTATATTTATTAAAACAATCTTACCGATACATTTCCAAATATTGCAATAAATTTTAACCCT
Organism: Stegodyphus dumicola; assembly: GCF_044657685.1. Classification (NCBI taxonomy): domain Eukaryota; kingdom Metazoa; phylum Arthropoda; class Arachnida; order Araneae; family Eresidae; genus Stegodyphus; species Stegodyphus dumicola. The sequence continues at coordinate 3,584,520 of NC_140770.1, forward strand.
GAGAATTTTCGATGACTACTGGAAAACGAAATTTTTCAAAACTTAAAAGTATTAAAAACTACGATGTGATCTACGATGGCGCCGGAGAAATTATCGGACTGGTCGTGTGTCCAAAGAGAGCCAAATTTTGGATAAACTAAATATAAAGGAATTGATAAGCGCGTTTGTAGCTGCTAAAGCTAGGGGAGTCAATATTTGAATATATTTTTCTAATTTTTATATTTTACTTAAAAAATATTTTATCATTATTTAGTTTTTAAAATTTAAGAAATAATAAAAAACACTAAGACAAACACGTGTCTTGATATTATAATTCTAAAGCTTTTCAGTTCGAAAGTCAAAATTTGAATATTATAAAAGAGTATTTCACACATAATTTGCAGCACTTTGTATGAGTGCAACAGAACCCCATAAAGGCGCCAACTTTCAATTTGAACAAGGCGGCTCTGGGAGTAGCTAGTAAACTGGTCGACTGGCTTTTGCGAAATAGAACTGCATTTGATTGATTGTGACTTATCTCACTTGTCTGACAGTAACATCAGAACAATCCCATGAAATACCTCGTGGCAAGGAGGGTAAGTGACGCCAGCGCCTTGAGCACATTTACAGGTGACACTGAGATTAAGCTCAGGTCGTGACATTGTACTTCAAGTGTCGTACTAATGAAAGTACATTACTTGACCTGATATCATCCATAAGGTTTTAAGTAATGTAGTAGTTCTTTGTACCGAATGGGCGAATAGTTAGTAACTCTGACTGCCATGCCGAAGAGATGGGAGTCGAATCCCGGAGAAGGTTTGGTTGTTTGTAAATGTATACTGTCTGTGCGGTATGGAGGTACTTTGAATATGGAATGAGCCGAAAGTCCTATGAAGAAGTTGTTGGTAGGGAATGGGAGTCGGAGACCCTAGGTGCGCTCTTGCTGAATCTTGGTGGCAAGAGTGAGCTAAAGTCGGACTACCACCTGTATGACGTTGAAGGCTGTTGCTAACGGCAGGCGCATAGGAATTCTGTATGCTGTCCAAGGCTCTTCCTAACGACAGGACCCTATGACTCCTTTATGGTGTCCAATGCTCTTGCCAACGTCAGGAGCCTGTCACTCCTTTATGGTGTCCAATGCTCTTGCCAACGACAGGAGCCTATCACTCCTTTATGGTGTCCAATGCTCTTGCCAAAGACAGGAGCCTATCACTCCTTTATGGTGTCCAAGGCTCTTGCCAACAAGAGGAGCATATGACTCCTAGCTACGATGAATATCATGGGCTTGTGCTGACCATTGACAGCCAAGCGAGATTGGTAACAAAAATAGCAAGTCTTAAAATGCATTATTCTTAAGAAACAGGTAATTTCTTTTGAAATGTATTCACGTTTTTTTCTACAGACCAAAAGCTCACGTTGTAAGGATCTTAAGTTTTACTAACGTTTATTTTATTTTAAATCTCTACTATCACTTCTTATTTTCTTCTTCAGGCCAGAATTAAAAGCGTTAACTTATTTATGCAAAATTTGTCTGGCGAACGCCAAGTACTTAAGTTGTGGCTTTTTGCCAAGCGAGAGAGAGGAAGGAGTAAGTCGAAGCAGGCCGCTTACCTTAGAAGTTTTACTCAGTTGCTAGTTGCCTTCCAGGCCAGAGGTTTAATCCTCGTGATAATTTTAAACGTATTGTAATGTTAACAGTTCTCTGTACTACATACGGCTTCCTGTTAATATAAGGCCAAAATTCCACGTTTATTATTCCAAATTTAAGTTAGAGTTTAGTTATATTTTTATATTCTTACGTTCAGACCACAAGTAGTTGGTCTCTGTACTCCGAAGTACAGAAATTATTGTAAAGAGTGAAAAATAAAGGGTTTTGTATACCCTTCCTGTGTATCCTGTCTACTCCCCACATTTATTGAACATAGCTTTAGTAAGCTCCCTGTTCCGAGTCAGGTCCTTGCATGTTCCCAAAGAAAGTAAGACGGAACATTGAACCTGATAACGTTAACAATCTAAAACTTTTAATGGAAAGATGGTTAATGAAATGAAGTGAAAAGTATAAATTTCTTTTGAGTACTGTATCTTTGGAGAAGCAAAAATCTTTCTGAGCCGTAGAGACATCAACTGTGAAGTGGACATATTTAGTTGTAGAATTTGAATGTAAAATATATGAAGTAAATACAATAATGTAAAATTCTGACAGTATGTTATTATCCTTAATTCCTTTTCTATATGTTCAGAAATGATAAGAATGTTAAGTTCCATTAAAATCATGAGAACAAAAAAAATCATTAAAATCCTGAGGCAAAACATTTGAAATAATACTACAATAGGTTTCTTATAGCATTTTCAGAATATAAATATTTGTTAAGTTATACCAGACGTTTCTTCTATATATCCTTTGTAAGGTAATATTAAGTAAAGTGAGGTTGTAAGCTAGTTACTAAGTAAACTTGCTTTTACTTTGCTGCTAAGCGAAATGATAAGATATAACTTTTTTTGTTCATCTAAGTAAAGAATCACACATTGAAAAGCTGAAACAAAATGTGCGAAAATAGTATGTTGTAATGAATGAAAGCTTCAAATTTGTATAATTTCATTTTGCTTTATTAGACGCAGTTTTTCTATCCATTTAAATGAATTTCTTTCCTGATTAAAATTGGAGGCAATTTTACCTTGGGTAAAATAACACAGGTATTATCTAGTTTAAATAAACGCATCTAAACTTTTTGCTCAATCATATTAGCTGAAAGAATGAAATAATGAATCCTCTTGCCGGGAAGTTTAAAAAAAATTATTTAACTATCTTCTCCGATTTATCTTATCAGCTTCTATAAAGTGGACTTAAAAAAAGAGTAAATACTTATCTTAATGCTTCATAAGCAATTATTTTGTTACACGCTGTCTTATTTCGACTAAAAAACAATTTACTTTCTATTTTAAACTCTTCATGTACGACTTAGGATACAAAAATTGCATTGTTTTTGATAGATTGTTAACGTGAGCTAAGTGTTACCAAAACCCACGACATTCATCAGGGCAAGAGTCAAATATGCTTGTTGTCGACAAGAGACTTGCGCACCATGCATGTGACTACCCGACTTCAGCTCACCCCCGAATTTTGAAAAATAGCCCCCGGGGAGGGGAGTGAAGAGTCCCAGGGTCTCCCAGTGAAATTTATTGTGGTAATGAAGTGCAGGATTGCGCCTGTCTTTGGCAACAGCCTTGAGCAGCACAGAGATGACAGCCGGCCCTTAGCTCAGTTCCGCCCCCAATTTTGATGGAGAGCATCCAGAGGAGACCGGTCTTAAGATCTCCCACCACTCTCCTCCTACCAACAAACCATCGGGAGGACTTTCGGCTCGGCGCATATTTAGAGTGCTCCCATTCCGCACAGACACTTTACCACTGTCCTGGTTGGGCGGAACCAAAAGTTGCATTAATAGTAAATTGGAATATATCTGGAGAAATCCAAGTTATAATTAGGGACAAAGCGTTGTAATGAAAACTGTGAATAATTTAGATTCATTTATTTTCAGAACTCCCTTCCAAAATGCAGAATGCAGAATCTACTGCAATAAGAATTAATATGGATACAGAATTATAATAACAATTTTTTTTAAATAAGTACAAACAATGGCATAAAACTTGTTTTCATTTTAAGAGCTTGTATGCATCAAAATACTTTCACATGTACTAATTTATTATTAATTATGACTATACCTATTAATTGCTTTAATACCTATATAGCATGCTTGTTTATCTTCATAACGGCCGTCTGTAATTTTCTGTAAAATCTTTAATGTTTCAGGATCGTTTTATATGTATTTATTTAAGGCTATTCAATAAGCACGAATCTTTGGGAATAATGGGAAGACAGTCCCCATGTCCAATTTTGTATTTCTCCAGCCTTCTTGGCATGCCTTCGTGGTGTAATGGTCAGCACGCTCGACGCGTATTCGAGAAGTCCGTGGTTCGAGTCCCGGCGAGGGCATTGCACATTTTTTCGTCTTTCCTGCTTCGAAATAATTTAATGCCATTAATTTAATAACATTGGTTTGAAAAATATGTTATATACCTGTCCGATCTGTTTATTACGCGAAACTGAACTCGTATTAAGCGATCCATTTTCTGAATCCAGAAGAATAACAATTGATTTGATATCGTTTATTTAATTATGGCAAAGTAGGCAAGGGCTATCTGCCTAAGAGGAGCGATGCCTTCGTGGAAGACTTCCTAAAAATCCTAATGACTCTACAACTTAGGGCGCCAAAACTCGAAAGACTCCGACTATATTGTTTAAGCAAGTTACAATGCAATGAAAGTACGTTTTGCTTTGAAATATTATGTTAATTTATAAGGGTGTGGGTCAGCTAGATAGTTGTGGGTAACGGACGATACCAGATCTGTCACAAAAAGCCGTCCGTGTGTCCGGCCCTACATACACCTCACCTAACCTGACCTGCCAGTTCATGATGTACCATTCATGAGTTTCTTCATTAAGCAGCCTGCTCTGCTCAGAAAACTTAAACTCATAATGGAAAAATTGCAGTCTTTGGGACAGGACCTTTGCCATGTAACCTTGTGCACCACTGATTGCTGCCAAAACTTCAGTACTAAATGTCTTACTTCCTGGCGTCTCGTTGTACGGTACTAGTGCTCTTGTGCGACATTTAAGTGTGCTATGTAGTGTGTATAATGGAATATTGCACATGAATACTCTGAAGTAAATAACGTATCCACAGTTACTGTATATAATGCACCAGGGTGACTTATGTATATATATATATATATATATATATATATATATATATATATGTTTCTTAATTTTATTTTTAACTCAATTAATTAGTTAATACTTTTACTATGTTTTAAATATGATTAATTAGTTTAGCATATAGTTTACTATGATTGTTGATTTTTACTTTTAAATAATCAAATGTTGTATTTTTCTCTTTTAACACATTTCATTGCAACCAATTTGATTTATGATAAAATTTTCACGGAACCAGAGTACTTCAGCAGCTTTTTAGCGTGTGTATTAGAATTTTTATTTTAATTTCCTCAATTTTGCAGAACAATGCGCAAACTTTTTGACCACATAGGTCTTTAATCGTTAATCTTCAATCGTTCTATAACCAGAAGCTCGTCAATCATTGTGTAGCTCCCCAACTTGCACCTATTGTATTAGATAGACGCTCCTCTATAACCAGAAGCATTTTGCAACTCCTCAACTTGCGCCTATTGTCTTATATAGAGGATATCTATAACCAGAGGCATAGTGCAGCCCCTCAACTAGTACCTATTGTATTACATAGAAGCTTCTCTATAACCAGAAGCATTGTGCAGCTCATCAACTTGCACCTATTGTATAATATAGGCGCTCCTCTATAAACAGATATATTCTGCAGCTCCTCAAAGTGCGCCCAATGTATTATACAGAAGCTCCTCTATAAACAGAAGCATTGTGCAGCTCCTCAACTTGCACCTAATGTATCAGATAGACGCTCCTCTATAACCAGAAATACATTAGGTGCAAGTTGAGGAGCTGCACAATGCTTCTGGTTATAGAGGAGCAGCTATATAATACAATGCGCGCACGTTGAAGAGCTGCAGAATATTTCTGCTTATTGAGGAGCTCCTATATTATACAAAAGGTGCAAGTTGAGGAGCTGCACAATGGTTCTGTTTATAGAGGAGCGTCTATCTAATACAATAGGTGCAAGTTGAATAGCTGCACTATGCTTCTGGTTATAGAGGAGTGTGTGTCTTATACAATATCTGCAGGTTGAGGAGCTGCACTATATTTCAGGTTATAGAGGAGCGCTTATCTATATCAATATGCGCGAGTTGAGGAGCTGCAATATTATTCTGCTTATAAAGGTGCGTCTATCCAATACAATAGATGCAAATTGAGGAGCTACACAATGCTTCTGGTTATAGAGGAGCGTCTATATATTACAAAAGGTATAAGTTGAGGAGCTGCACACTGTTTTTGTTTAATGAGGAGCGCCTATCTAATACGATAGGCGCAAGTTGAGGAGCTGCACAATGCTTCCGGATATAGAGGAGCGTCTATATAACACAATGGGCGCACGTTGAGGAGCTGCAGAATAATTCTGCATATACACGAGCGCCTATATTATACAATAGGTTCAAGTTGAGGAGCTGCAAAATTTTCTGGTTATGGAGAAGCGTCTATCTAATACAATAGGTGCAAGTTGAGGAGCTTCGCTATGCTGGTTATATAGGATACGCTATCTAATACAATAGGTGCAAGTTGAGGAGCTGCACAATGATTCTGTTATAGAGGTGTGTCTATATAATACAATAGGTGCAAGTTGAGGAGCTACATAATGCTTCTGGTTATAGTGGAGCATCTATCTGATACATTAGGTGCAAGTTGAGGAGCTGCACAATGCTTCTGCTTTTAGAGGAGCAGCTATATAATACAACTGCCGCACGTTAAAGAGCTGCAGTATACTTCTTCTTATAGAGGAGCGCCTATATTATACAATGGGTGCAAGTTGAAGAGCTGCAGTATTTTTTGGTTATAGAGGAGCGTATATCTAATACAATATGTGCAAGTTGAATACCTGCACAATATTTCAGATTAAAAAGGAGCGCTTATCTATTTCAATACGCGCGAGTTGAGGCGCTGCAAAATGGTTCTGCTTATAGAGGTGCGTATATCCAATACAAAAGATGCAAATTGAGGAGCTGCACAATGCTTCTGGTTATAGAGGAGCGTTTGTCTCATACATTAGGTGCAAGTTGAGGTGCTACACAGTGCTTCTTGTTACAGAGGAGCGTCTATATAGCAGAATATTTCTGCTTATAGAGGAGCGCTTATATTATAGAATAGGTGAAAGGTGGGGAGCTGCAGAATTTTCTAGTTATAGAGGAGCGCCTATCTGTTACAATATGTGCAAGTTGAGTAATTGTGCAATGCTGGCTATATAGGAGAGCCTACCTTATGCAATAGGTGCAAGTTGAGGAACTTCGCAATCCTGGTTATAGAGGATCGGCTATCTAATACAATAGTTGCAAGTTGAGGAGCTGCACAATGGTCCTGGTTATAGAGGAGCGTCTATATAATACAATAGATGCACGTTGAGGAGCTACACAATGTATCTGGTTATAGAGAAGCGTCTATCTAATACAATAGGTGCAAGTTCAGGAGCTCCACAATACTTCTGGTTATAGAGGAGAGTCTATATAATACAATAGGTGCAGGGTGAGGAGCTGCAGAATATTCTGGTTATAGAGGAACGAGTATCTATTACATTATGTGCAAGTTGAGGGGCTGCATAATGGTTCTGGTTATAGAGGAGCCTCTATATAATACAACTGGTGCAAGTTGAGGAGCTGCGCAATGTTTCTGTTTATAGAGAAGTGTCTATCTGATAATATAGATGGAACTTGAGGAGCTGCACTATGCTTCTCTGGTTATAGAGGAGCGTCTGTCTTATACAATATGTGCAAGTTTAGGAGTAACACAATATTTCTGGTTATAGATTAACGGCTATCTAATAAAATAGGTGCAAGTTGAGGAGCTGCACAATGTTTCTGGTTATAGAGGAACGTCTATATAATATAATAGGTCAAGTTGAGGAGCTGCAAAATTCTTCTGTTTATAGAGGAGCGCCTATCTAATACAGTAGATTCAAGTTGAGGAGCTGCACAATGCTTCTGGTTATAGAGGAGCGCCACTATTATACAATAGGTGCAAGTTGAGGAGCTGCAGATTATTTTCGTTATAGAGGAGCGCCTATATATTACAATATATCCAAGTTGAGGAGCTGCATGCGGGTTATAGAGGAGCGCCTATCTTACGCAATAGGTGCAAGTTGAGGAGCTGCACAATGCTTCTGGTTATAGAGGATCGCCTATATAATACATTAGGTGCAAGTTGAGGTGCTACACAGTGCTTCTTGTTACAGAGGAGCGTCTATATAATACAATGGGCGCACGTTGTGGAACTGCAGAATATTTCTGCTTATAGAGGAGCGCTTATATTATACAATAGGTGAAATTTGGGGAGCTGCAGAATTTTCTGTTTATAGACGAGCGCCTATCAATTACAATATGTGCAATTATAGTAGCTGAGCAATGCTGGTTATATACGAGCGGATATCTAATACAATAGGTGCATGTTGAGGAGCTGCACAATGTTTCTGGTTATAGAGGAGCGTCTATATAATACAATAGGTGCAAGTTGAGGAGCTCCAAAATGCTTCTGGTTATAGAGGAGCGTATATATTTCATAATAGTTGCAAGTTGAGGGGCTGCACAATGGTTCTGGTTAAAGAGGAGCATCTATCTAATACAATATGTGCAAGTTGAATAGCTGCACTATGCTTCTTGATATAGGAGAGTATCTGACTAATAAAATATGTGCTATTTGTCGAGCTGCCCAATGGTCCTGTTTATTGAGGAGCGCCTATCTTATACAATAGGTGCAAGTTGAGGAGCTCACAATGCTTCTGGTTATAGAGGAGCGTCTATCTAATACAACAGGTTTAAGTTGAGGAGCTGCGCAATGCTGGTTATAGAGGAGCGGCTATCTAATACAATAGGAGCTAGTTGACGAGCTGCACAATGCTTCTCTTTATAGACGAGCGTATATATATTACATTATGTGCAATTTGAGGAGCTGCACAATGCTTCTGATTATAGAGGAACATCTATCTGATGCATTAGGAGCAAGTTGAGGAGCTTCACAATGCTTCTTGTTATAGAGGAGCGTCTATATAATACAATAGGCTCACGTTGAGGAGCTGCAGAATATTTCTGCTTATAGAGGAACGCCTATATTATACAATAGGTGCAAGGTGAGGAGCTGCAGAATTTTCTGGTTATAGAGGAGAGCCTATCTATTACAATATGTGCAAGTTGAGTAGCTGTGCAATGCTGGTTATAGAGGAGAGGCTATCTAATACTGTGCAAGTTGAGGAGCTGCACAATGCTTCTGGTTATAGAGGAGCGTCTATGTAATACAATAGTTGCAAGTTGAGGAGCTGCAAAATTTTCTGTTTATAGAGGAGCGTCTATCTAATACCATAGGTGCAAGTTGAGGAGCTTAAGAATGCTTCTGTTTATAGAGGAGCGACTATTTATTACAATATGTCCAAGTTCAGTAGCTGTGCATTCCTGGTTATAGAGGAGCGTCTATCTAATACAATAGGAGCAAGTTGAGGAGCTGCACAATGCTTCTGTTTATAGAGGAGCGTCTATCTGATACATTAGGTGCAAGTTGAGGAGCTTCAGAATGCTTCTGGTTATAGAGGAGATCCTATATTATACAATGGGCTCACCTTGAGCAGCTGCAGAATATTTCTGCTTATAGAGTGCAGGTTGAGAATCTGCAGAATTTTCTGATTATAGAGGAGCGGCTATGTAATACAATAGGAGCAAGTTGAGGAGCTGCACAATGCTTCTATTTATAGAGGAGCGTCTATCTGATACATTAGGAGCAAGTTGATGAGCTTCACAATGCTTCTGGTTATAAAGGAGCGTCTATCTAATACTATAGGTGCAAGTTGAGGAGCTTCAGAATGCCTCTGTTTATAGAAGCGCGCCTCTCGATTACAGTATGTCCAAGTCCAGTAGCTGTGCATTGCTGGTTATAGAGGAGCGTCTATGTAATACAATAGGCGCACGTTGAGGAGCTGGAGAATTTTCTGGTTATAGAGAAGCGTCTATCTAATACAATACGTGCAAGTTGAGGACCTGCGCAATGCTGGTTATAGAGGAGCGTCTGTCTTATACAATATGTTCAAGTTGAGGAGCTGCACAATGTTTCTGGTCATAGAGAAGTGTCTATATAATACAATAGGTGCATATTGAGGAGCTGCACAATTCTTCTATTAATACAGGAGCGCCTATCCAATACAATAGGTGTAAGTTGAGGAGCTTCACAATGCTTCTGGTTATAGAGGCGCGTCTATATATTACAAAAGGTGCAAGTTGATTAGCTGCACAATCCTTTTCCTTATAGAGGAGCGTCTATAAAATACAATGGCCGCACGTTGAGGAGCAGCAGATTATTTCTGCTTATAGAGGAGCGCCTATATTATACAATAATTGCAAGTTGAGGATCTGCAGAATTTCCTGATTATAGAGAAGCGTCTATCTAATACAATAGGTGCAAGTTGAGGAGCTGCGCAATGCTGGTTATAGAGGAGCGGCTATCTAATACAATAGGAGCTAGTTGAGGAGCTGCACAATGCTTCTGTTTATAGACGAGCGTTTATATATTACATTATGTGCAAGTTGAGGAGCTCCGGATTATAGAGCAACGTCTATCTGATACATTAGGAGCACGTTGAGGAGCTTCACAATGCTTCTGGTTATTGAGGAGCGTCTATATAATACAATGGGCTCACGTTGAGGAGCTGCAGCATATTTCTGCTTATAGAGGAGCGCCTATAATATACAATAGGTGCAAGGTGAGGAGCTGCAGAATTTTCTGATTATAGAGAAGAGCCTATCTATTACAATATGTGCAAGTTGAGTAGCTGTGCAATGCTGGTTATAGAGGAGAGGCTATCTAATACTATATGTGCAAGTTGAGGAGCTGCAATATGCTTCTGGTTATAGAGGAGCGCCTATATATTTAAAAAGTTGCAAGTTGAGGAGCTGCACAATTCCTCTCTTTATAGAGGAGCGCCTAACTAATACAATAGGTGCAAGTTGAGGAGCTTCACAATGCTTCTGGTTATAGGGGAGCGTCTATATAATACAATGGCCTCAAGTTGAGGAGCTGCAGAATATTTCTGCTTATAGTGGAGCGCCTATATTATACAATAGGTGCAAGGTGAGGAGCTGCAGAATTTTCTGGTTATAGAAGAGAGCCTATCTATTACAATATGTGCAAGTTGAGTAGCTGTGCAATGCTGGTTATAGAGGAGAGGCTATCTAATACTATATGTGCAAGTTGAGGAGCTGCACAATGCTTCTGGTTATAGAGGAGCGCCTATATATTTATAAAGGTGCAAGTTGATGAGCTGCACAATTCTTCTCTCTATAGAGGAGCGCCTAACTAATACAATAGGTGCAAGTTGAGGAGCTTCACAATGCTTCTGGTTATAGGGGAGCGTCTATATAATACAATGGCCTCAAGTTGAGGAGCTGCAGAATATTTCTGCTTATAGTGGAGCGCCTATATTATACAACAGGTGCAAGGTGAGGAGTTGCAGAATTTTCTGGTTATAGAGGAGAGCCTATCTATTACAATATGTGCAAGTTGAGTAGCTGTGCAATGCTGGTTATATAGAGAGGCTATCTAATACTATATGTGCAAGTTGAGGAGCTGCAGAATGCTTCTGGTTATAGAGGAGCGTCTATATATTTAAAAAGGTGCAAGTTGAGGAGCTGCACAATTCTTCTCTTTATAGAGGAGCGCCTAACTAATACAATAGGTGCAAGTTGAGGAGCTTCACAATGCTTCTGGTTATAGAGGAGCGTCTATATAATACAATAGTTGCAAGTTGAGGAGCTGCAGAATGCTTCTGTTTATAGAGGAGCGCCTATTTATTACAATATGTCCAAGTTCAGTAGCTGTGCATTGATGGTTATAGAGGAGCGTCTATGTAATACAATGGGCGCACGTTGAGGAGCTGCAGAATTTTCTGGTTATAGAGAAGCGTCTATCTAATACAATAGGTGCAAGTTGAGGAGCTGCACAATGCTTCTGATTATAGAGGAGCGTCTATCTGATACATTAGGTGCAAGTTGAGGAGCTTCAGAATGCTTCTGGTTATAGAGGAGATTCTATATAATACAATGGGCTGACCTTGAGGAGCTGCAAAATATTTCTGTTTATAGAGGAGCGCCTATAGAGCTGCTTATAGAGGAGCGCCTTCGGGGATGAATGGCAATGCTGACAAGGTCTGACGTTACTGGGACCGCGTGGCTAGAAAGTTACAATATTCAAAAATTAATAACTCCCGCTGTAATTATCCATCCGTCTTGCAATTAGTATCAAATTAATTATTGAATTTTCCTCTTTCCAGAGATATAAGTTGCGATGGGCGTTGGCATCCGGCAGCTACTCGATGGCCGTTTGAAAACCACTGGTCGATCGCACCACGTTGAAATTGATGCAGATTTTACTAATTACGTCCTAATTAATGATCCGATCGGCTTACTCGTAGAACCTTTAATAATCCAATACAACTAGTTTCAAATCTTGAAAATAAAAAATTTTCGCAGAAACTTCTGAAAAACACGGAGCTCCAAACACCGCTGCCTGCTATCTCGGAAGTCGAAGTTGAAGATTTTCTGGTTATAGAGGAGCGCCTAACTAATAGAATAGGCGCAAGTTGAGGAATTGCACAATGCTTCTGGTTATAAAGGAGCGTCTATCTAATTTAATAGGCGCAAGTTGAGGAGCTGCGCAAAGCTGGTTGTATAGGAGCGGCTATCTAATAAAATCGGTGCAAGTTGAGGAGCTGCACAATGATTCTGCTAATCGAGGAGCGTCTATATAATACAATGTGCGCAAGTTGAGGAGTTCCAAAGTGCTTCTGGCTATAGAGGAGCGTCTATCTTAAACAATAGGGGCAAGTTGAGGAAATGCATAAAGCTTCTGGTTGAGGTGGGGCGCTTATATTATACAGTATTCGGAAGTTGAGGAACTGCACAATATTTCTGGTTATAGAGGAGCGCTTATCTAATAAAATATGCGCAAGTTGACGAGATGCAAAATGTTTCTGGTTAAAGAGGTGTGTCTATCCAATACAATAGGTGCAACTTGAGGAGCTGCACAATGTTTCTGGTTACAGAGGAGAGTGTACTAATACAATAGATGCAAGTTGAGGAGCTGCACAATGTTTCTCTTTACAGAGGAGCGTCTATCTAATACAATAGGCGCGTAAACGTAAACGTAAAAGAAATTAAATTGGACAGTGGTATTAAAGTAATATATGTTTCCTCCTGCTGGTTCTCCTCCTGCTAATCCTCCTCCTGATCCTCCTCCTCATGCTGCTCCTCCTCCTCCAACGGCTCCTCCTTATGCTGCTCCTCCTCCTGCTCCTCCTCTTCCCTAGGCTCCTCCTCATGCTGCTCCTCCTCCTCCAACGGCTCCTCCTTATGCTGCTCCTCCTCCTGCTCCTCCTCTTCCCTAGGCTCCTCCTCATGCTGCTCCTCCTCCGGCTACTCCTGATTCTGCTCCTCCTCATGCTGCTCCTCCTCCTCCCTCTGCTGCTCCTCCTCTTGCTCCTCCTTCTTCCGCGGCTCCTCCTCCGGCTGCTCCTCATTCTGCTCCTCCTCCTATAACGGCTCCTCCTCATGCTGCTCCTCCTTTCGGCTGCTCCTCCTCCTCCAACGGCTCCTCCTCATGCTGCTCCTCCTCCAACGGCTCCTCCTCATGCTGCTCCTTCTCCTGCTCCTCCTCTTCCTCCGGCTGCTCCTCATTCTGCTCCTCCTCGTCCTGCTCCTCCTCCCGCATGAGGAGGAACAGCCGGAGGAGGAGGAGCAGAATGAGGAGCAGACGGAGGATTAGCTGCGGCAGGAGGAGGAGAAATGAGGAGCAGCATGAGGAGGAGCCGCGGGAGGAGGAGGAGCAGAATAAGGAGCAGCATAAGGAGGAGCCTCGCGAGGAGGAGAAGCAGCAAGAGGAGGAACAGCATGAGGAGGAGCGGGAGGAGGACCAGCAAGAGGAGGAGCAGCAGTAGGGATGAGCAGCTGGAGGATGTGCAGCAGGAGGAGAAGTAGCAGGAGGAGGAGCAGCTGGAGGAAACATATATTATTTTAAAACCACTGTCCAACACCAGATAGAAGTAGAATTCAGTCTTTGGGCTTCAGTTTAAGACACAACGGGAGATCGAAGAAAACGATTTGAAGGGAAATTTGTGTGTGTGTCTGATTATGGCAAAGCCTCGAGGGAGCGATGGCTTTGTGGAAGACTTTCTAAGGAAAATGGCTCATATGCACGTTCTACATGGAGAAAACCACGAAAACTAACATGCAGCCATCCCGTTCGCGGGATTGGGACCTCGGACAGGACTACCAGTGTTCAGCGATTTTTACCGCTCGGCCGCTGGTGGGCGAAGGGAAATTTGAGAGCGTTTATAAATATTCAAGAAGATCAATCAAGAGACGTAGAATTAAGAACTCAAGCAAAAGAGTTGATTCGGATGGTTTGACGTTTAAATTCATTTGTTCCATTAACATCTGACGCGATGTTTTAAATTTAGTAAAAGTGGTAAATGAAAAAATGTGATTTACAAATCGTGACTGACAGTTTACAAAATCTTTGATCAGAACTCAATAATCGTAGACCTGATGAAGCGTGTGAACACGCAATTGCCAAGTATCGTTGCTGATGGTTTCGGGTGGATACTGAGTTTCGAAATAGGTTTAAAAAAACGGCTTTTAAGTCGAAACAAAACAGGGTTTTTTTCAAAACAGGTTTTAAGTCGAAACTGGTTTCAAAAGAAACTACTTCAAGATGAACAAACCAATCAAAAATCTGAAACAAAAATTTAAGGTTGAATATTACAATATAATATTAGACACTACTATTTCTTCAATTATTGAAATATTCAGTCGATTAAAAGAACATTACATTTACATAATTCAGTATATACCTAATTTAAAAACTGGAGTGACAAAGAAATTTTAAAGCATTGTAGTGGATTAGAACAAAAGTTAATGGATACTAAAAATGTTAATGGAAAGGATACTGACGGATTAAAATTGTTTGAACAAATAAAATCTTTGCTACGTTTTGCCAAAGAGGATTTGTCACATATTGATGTTTCAAATTATATTTATTAAAACAATCTCACCGATACATTTCCAAATATTGCAATAAATTTTAACCCTGAGAATTTTCGATGACTACTGGAAAACGAAATTTTTCAAAACTTAAAAGTATTAAAAACTACTCCTCATTCTGCTCCTCCTCGTCCTGCTCCTCCTCCCGCATGAGGAGGAACAGCCGGAGGAGGAGGAGCAGAATGAGGAGCAGACGGAGGATTAGCTGCGGCAGGAGGAGGAGAAATGAGGAGCAGCATGAGGAGGAGCCGCGGGAGGAGGAGGAGCAGAATAAGGAGCAGCATAAGGAGGAGCCTCGCGAGGAGGAGAAGCAGCAAGAGGAGGAACAGCATGAGGAGGAGCGGGAGGAGGACCAGCAAGAGGAGGAGCAGCAGTAGGGATGAGCAGCTGGAGGATGTGCAGCAGGAGGAGAAGTAGCAGGAGGAGGAGCAGCAGGAGGAAACATATATTATTTTAAAACCACTGTCCAACACCAGATAGAAGTAGAATTCAGTCTTTGGGCTTCAGTTTAAGACACAACGGGAGATCGAAGAAAACGATTTGAAGGGAAATTTGTGTGTGTGTCTGATTATGGCAAAGCCTCGAGGGAGCGATGGCTTCGTGGAAGACTTTCTAAGGAAAATGGCTCATATGCACGTTCTACATGGAGAAAACCACGAAAACTAACATGCAGCCATCCCGTTCGCGGGATTGGGACCTCGGACAGTACTACCAGTGTTCAGCGATTTTTACCGCTCGGCCGCTGGTGGGCGAAGGGAAATTTGAGAGCGTTTATAAATATTCAAGAAGATCAATCAAGAGACGTAGAATTAAGAACTCAAGCAATAGAGTTGATTCGGATGGTTTGACGTTTAAATTCATTTGTTCCATTAACATCTGACGCGATGTTTTAAATTTAGTAAAAGTGGTAAATGAAAAAATGTGATTTACAAATCGTGACTGACAGTTTACAAAATCTTTGATCAGAACTCAATAATCGTAGACCTGATGAAGCGTGTGAACACGCAATTGCCAAGCATCGTTGCTGATGGTTTCGGGTGGATACTGAGTTTCGAAATAGGTTTAAAAAAACGGCTTTTAAGTCGAAACAAAACAGGGTTTTTTTCAAAACAGGTTTTAAGTCGAAACTGGTTTCAAAAGAAACTACTTCAAGATGAACAAACCAATCAAAAATCTGAAACAAAAATTTAAGGTTGAATATTACAATATAATATTAGACACTACTATTTCTTCAATTATTGAAATATTCAGTCGATTAAAAGAACATTACATTTACATAATTCAGTATATACCTAATTTAAAAACTGGAGTGACAAAGAAATTTTAAAGCATTGTAGTGGATTAGAACAAAAGTTAATGGATACTAAAAATGTTAATGGAAAGGATACTGACGGATTAAAATTGTTTGAACAAATAAAATCTTTGCTACGTTTTGCCAAAGAGGATTTGTCACATATTGATGTTTCAAATTATATTTATTAAAACAATCTTACCGATACATTTCCAAATATTGCAATAAATTTTAACCCTGAGAATTTTCGATGACTACTGGAAAACGAAATTTTTCAAAACTTAAAAGTATTAAAAACTACATGTGATCTACGATGGCGCCGGAGAAATTATCGGACTGGTCGTGTGTCCAAAGAGAGCCAAATTTTGGATAAACTAAATATAAAGGAATTGATAAGCTGCTAAAGCTAGGGGAGTCAATATTTGAATATATTTTTCTAATTTTTATATTTTACTTAAAAAATATTTTATCATTATTTAGGTTTTAAAATTTAAGAAATAATAAAAAACACTAAGACAAACACGTGTCTTGATATTATAATTCTAAAGCTTTTCAGTTCGAAAGTCAAATTTTGAATATTATAAAAGAGTATTTCACACATAATTTGCAGCACTTTGTATGAGTGCAACAGAACCCCATAAAGGCGCCAACTTTCAATTTGAACAAGGCGGCTCTGGGAGTAGCTAGTAAACTGGTCGACTGGCTTTTGCGAAATAGAACTGCATTTGATTGATTGTGACTTATCTCACTTGTCTGACAGTAACATCAGAACAATCCCATGAAATACCTCGTGGCAAGGAGGGTAAGTGACGCCAGCGCCTTGAGCACATTTACAGGTGACACTGAGATTAAGCTCAGGTCGTGACATTATACTTCAAGTGTCGTACTAATGAAAGTACATTACTTGACCTGATATCATCCATAAGGTTTTAAATAATGTAGTAGTTCTTTGTACCGAATGGGCGAATAGTTAGTAACTCTGACTGCCATGCCGAAGGGATGGGAGTCGAATCCCGGAGAAGGTTTGGTTGTTTGTAAATGTATACTGTCTGTGCGGTATGGAGGTACTCTGAATATGGAATGAGCCGAAAGTCCTATGAAGAAGTTGTTGGTAGGGAAGGGGAGTCGGAGACCCTAGGGGCGCTCTTGCTGAATCTTGGTGGCAAGAGTGAGCTAAAGTCGGACTACCACCTGTATGACGTTGAAGGCTGTTGCAACGGCAGGCGCATATGAATTCTGTATGCTGTCCAAGGCTCTTCCTAACGACAGGACCCTATGACTCCTTTATGGTGTCCAATGCTCTTGCCAACGTCAGGAGCCTGTCACTCCTTTATGGTGTCCAATGCTCTTGCCAACGACAGGAGCCTATCACTCCTTTATGGTGTCCAATGCTCTTGCCAAAGACAGGAGCCTATCACTCCTTTATTGTGTCCAAGGCTCTTGCCAACAAGAGGAGCATATGACTCCTAGCTACGATGAATATCATGGGCTTGTGCTGGCCATTGACAGCCAAGCGAGATTGGTAACAAAAATAGCAAGTCTTAAAATGCATTATTCTTAAGAAACAGGTAATTTCTTTTGAAATGTATTCACGTTTTTTTCTACAGACCAAAAGCTCACGTTGTAAGGATCTTAAGTTTTACTAATGTTTATTTTATTTTAAATCTCTACTATCACTTCTTATTTTCTTCTTCAGGCCAGAATTAAAAGCGTTAACTTATTTATGCAAAATTTGTCTGGCGAACGCCAAGTACTTAAGTTGTGGCTTTTTGCCAAGCGAGAGAGAGGAAGGAGTAAGTCGAAGCAGGCCGCTTACCTTAGAAGTTTTACTCAGTTGCTAGTTGCCTTCCAGGCCAGAGGTTTAATCCTCGTGATAATTTTAAACGTATTGTAATGTTAACAGTTCTCTGTACTACATACGGCTTCCTGTTAATATAAGGCCAAAATTCCACGTTTATTATTCCAAATTTAAGTTAGAGTTTAGTTATATTTTTATATTCTTACGTTCAGACCACAAGTAGTTGGTCTTTGTACTCCGAAGTACAGAAATTATTGTAAAGAGTGAAAAATAAAGGGTTTTGTATACCCTTCCTGTGTATCCTGTCTACTCCCCACATTTATTGAACATAGCTTTAGTAAGCTCCCTGTTCCGAGTCAGGTCCTTGCATGTTCCCAAAGAAAGTAAGACGGAACATTGAACCTGATAACGTTAACAATCTAAAACGTTTAATGGAAAGATGGTTAATGAAATGAAGTGAAAAGTATAAATTTCTTTTGAGTACTGTATCTTTGGAGAAGCAAAAATCTTTCTGAGCCATAGAGACATCAACTGTGAAGTGGACATACTTAGTTGTAGAATTTGAAAGTAAAATATATGAAGTAAATACAATAATGTAAAATTCTGACAGTATGTTATTATCCTTAATTCCTTTTCTATATGTTCAGAAATGATAAGAATGTTAAGTTCCATTAAAATCATGAGAACAAAAAAAATCATTAAAATCCTGAGGCAAAACATTTGAAATAATACTACAATAGGTTTCTTAT
Organism: Stegodyphus dumicola; assembly: GCF_044657685.1. Classification (NCBI taxonomy): domain Eukaryota; kingdom Metazoa; phylum Arthropoda; class Arachnida; order Araneae; family Eresidae; genus Stegodyphus; species Stegodyphus dumicola. The sequence continues at coordinate 3,603,121 of NC_140770.1, forward strand.
AGCATTTTCAGAATATAAATATTTGTTAAGTTATACCAGACGTTTATACCAAACGTTTCTTCTATATATCCTTTGTAAGGTAATATTAAGTAAAGTGAGGTTGTAAGCTAGTTACTAAGTAAACTTGGTTTTACTTTGCTGCTAAGCGAAATGATAAGATATAACTTTTTTTGTTCATCTAAGTAAAGAATCACACATTGAAAAGCTGAAAAAAAATGTGCGAAAATAGTATGTTGTAATGAATGAAAGCTTCAAATTTGTATAATTTCATTTTGCATTATTAGACGCAGTTTTTCTATCCATTTAAATGAATTTCTTTCCTGATTAAAATTAGAGGCAATTTTACCTTGGGTAAAATAACACAGGTATTATCTAGTTTAAATAAACGCATCTAAACTTTTTGCTCAATCATATTAACTGAAAGAATGAAATAATGAATCCTCTTGCCGGGAAGTTTAAAAAAAATTTATATAACTATCTTCTCCGATTTATCTTATCAGCTTCTATAAAGTGGACTTAAAAAAAGAGTAAATACTTATCTTAATGCTTCATAAGCAATTATTTTGTTACACGCTGTCTTATTTCGACTAAAAAACAATTTACTTTCTATTCTAAACTCTTCATGTACGACTTAGGATACAAAAATTGCATTGTTTTTGATAGATTGTTAACGTGAGCTAAGTGTTACCAAAACCCACGACATTCATCAGGGCAAGAGTCAAATATGCTTGTTGTCGACAAGAGACTTGCGCACCATGCATGTGACTACCCGACTTCAGCTCACCCCCGAATTTTGAAAAATAGCCCCCGGGGAGGGGAGTGAAGAGTCCCAGGGTCTCCCAGTGAAATTTATTGTGGTAATGAAGTGCAGGATTGCGCCTGTCGTTGGCAACAGCCTTGAGCAGCACAGAGGTGACAGCCGGCCCTTAGCTCAGTTCCGCCCCCAATTTTGATGGAGAGCATCCAGAGGAGACCGGTCCTAAGATCTCCCACCACTCTCCTCCTACCAACAAACCATCGGGAGGACTTTCGGCTCGGCGCATATTTAGAGTGCTCCCATTCCGCACAGACACTTTACCACTGTCCTGGTTGGGCGGAACCAAAAGTTGCATTAATAGTAAATTGGAATATATCTGGAGAATTCCAAGTTATAACTAGGGACAAAGCGTTGTAATGAAAACTGTGAATAATTTAGATTCATTTATTTTCAGAACTCCCTTCCAAAATGCAGAATGCAGAATCTACTGCAATAAGAATTAATATGGATACAGAATTATAATAACAATTTTTTTTTAAAATAAGTACAAACAATGGCATAAAACTTGTTTTCATTTTAAGAGCTTGTATGCATCAAAATACTTTCACATGTACTAATTTATTATTAATTATGACTATACCTATTAATTGCTTTAATACCTATATAGCATGCTTGTTTATCTTCATAACGGCCGTCTGTAATTTTCTGTAAAATCTTTAATGATTCAAGATCGTTTTATATGCATTTATTTAAGGCTATTCAATAAGCACGAATCTTTGGGAATAATAGGAAGACAGTCCCCATGTCCAATTTTGTATTTCTCCAGCCTTCTTGGCATGCCTTCGTGGTGTAATGGTCAGCACGCTCGACGCGTATTCGAGAAGTCCGTGGTTCGAGTCCCGGCGAGGGCATTGCTCATTTTTTCGTCTTTCCTGCTTCGAAATAATTTAATGTCTCTACACATTGGCTTGAAAAATATGTTATATACCTGTCTGATCTCTTTATTACGCGAAACTGAACTCGTATTAAGCGATCCATTTTCTGAATCCAGAAGAATAACAATTGATTTGATATCGTTTATTTAATTATGGCAAAGTAGGCAAGGGCTATCTGCCTAAGAGGAGCGATGCCTTCGTGGAAGACTTCCTAAAAATCCTAATGACTCTACAACTTAGGGCGCCAAAACTCGAAAGACTCCAACTATATTGTTTAAGCAAGTTACAATGCAATGAAAGTACGTTTTGCTTTGAAATATTATGTTAATTTATAAGGGTGTGGGTCAGCTAGATAGTTGTGGGTAACGGACGATACCAGATCTGTCACAAAAATCCGTCCGTGTGTCCGGCCCTACATACACCTCACCTAACCTGACCTGCCAGTTCATGATGTACCATTCATGAGTTTCTTCATTAAGCAGCCTGCTCTGCTCAGAAAACTTAAACTCATAATGGAAAAATTGCAGTCTTTGGGACAGGACCTTTGCCATGTAACCTTGTGCACCACTGATTGCTGCCAAAACTTCAGTACTAACTGTCTTACTTCCTGGCGTCTCGTTGTACGGTACTAGTGCTCTTGTGCGACATTTAAGTGTGCTATGTAGTGTGTATAATAGAATATTGCACATGAATACTCTGAAGTAAATAACGTATCCACAGTTACTGTATATAATGCACCAGGGTGACTTATTTATATATATATATATGTGTTTCTTAATTTTATTTTTAACTCAATTAATTAGTTAATACTTTTACTATGTTTTAAATATGATTAATTAGTTTAGCATATAATTTACTATGATTGTTGATTTTTACTTGTAAATAATCAAATGTTGTATTTTTCTCATTTAACACATTTCATTGCAACCAATTTGATTTATGATAAAATTTTCACGGAACCAGAGTACTTCAGCAGCTTTTTAGCGTGTGTATTAGAATTTTTATTTTAATTTCCTCAATTTTGCAGCACAATGCGCAAACATTTTGACCACATAGGTCTTTAATCGTTAATCCTCAATCGTTCTATAACCAGAATCTCGTCAATCATTGTGTAGCTCCTAAACTTGCACCTATTGTATTAGATAGACGCTCCTTTATAAACAGAAGCATTTTGCAACTCCTAAACTTGCGCCTATTGTCTTATATAGACGATCCTCTATAACCAGAAGCATAGTGCAGCCCCTCAACTAGCACCTATTGTATTACACAGAAGCTTCTCTATAACCATAAGCATTGTGCAGCTCATCAACTTGCACCTATTGTATAATATAGGCGCTCCTCTATAAACAGATATATTCTGCAGATCCTCAAAGTGCGCCCAATGTATTATATAGACGCTCCTCTATAAACAGAAGCATTGTGCAGCTCCTCAACTTGCACCTAATGTATCAGATAGACGCTCCTCTATAACCAGAAATACATTACGTGCAAGTTGAGGAGCTGCACAATGCTTCTGGTTATAGAGGAGTGTCTATCTAATACAATAAGTGCAAGTTGAGGAGATTCACTATGCTTCTGATTATAGAGGAGCGTCTATCTGATACATTAGGTACGTTGCGCGCACGTTGAAGAGCTGCAGAATATTTCTGCTTATAGAGGAGCGCCTATGCTATACAATAGGTGCAAGTTGAGGAGCTGCACAATGGTTCTGTTTATAGAGGAGCGGCTATATAATAAAATAGGTGCAAGTTGAATAGCTGCACTATGCTTCTGGTTATAGAGGAGTGTGTGTCTTATACAATATCTGCAAGTTGAGGAGCTGCACTATATTTCAGGTTATAGAGGAGCGCTTATCTATATCAATATGCGCGAGTTGAGGAGCTGCAATATTATTCTGCTTATAGAGGTGCGTCTATCCAATACAACAGATGCAAATTGAGGAGATATATTATAGAGGAGCGTCTATATATTACAAAAGGTATAAGTTGAGGAGCTGCACAATGTTTCTGTTTAATGAGCAGCGCCTATCTAATACGATAGGTGCAAGTTGAGGAGCTGCACAATGCTTCTGGTCATAGAAGAGCGTCTCTCTAATAAAATATGTGCAAGTTGAGGAAAGCGCAATTTTGGTTATAGAGGAGCGCCTATCTTATACAATAGGTGCAAGTTGAGCAGCTGCACAATGCTTCTGGATATAGAGTAGCGTCTATATAATGCAATGGGCGTACGTTGAGGAGCTGCAGAATAATTCTGCATATACACGAGCGCCTATATTATACAATAGGTTCAAGTTGAGGAGCTGCAGAATTTTCTGGTTATGGAGAAGTGTCTATCTAATACAATAGGTGCAAGTTGAGGAGCTTCGTTATGCTCGTTATATAGGATCGGCTATCTAATACAATAGGTGCAAGTTCAGGAGCTGCACAATGATTCTGTTATAGAGGAGTGTCTATATAATACAATAGGTGCAAGTTGAGGAGCTACACAATGCTTCTGGTTACAGAGGAGCGTCTATATAACACAATAGGTGCAAGTTGAGGAACTGCAGAATTTTCTGGTTATAGAAGAGCGCCTATCTATTACAATATGTTCAAGTTGAGGGGCTGCATAATGGTTCTGGTTATAGAGGAGCGTCTATATAATACAATAGGTGCAAGTTGAGGTGCTGCACAATGCATCTGGATATAGAGGAGCGTCTATATAATACAATGGGCGCACGTTGAGGAGCTGCAGAATAATTCTGCATATACAGGAGCGCCTGTATTATACAATAGGTTCAAGTTGAGGAGCTGCAGAATTTTCTGGTTATAGAGAAGCGTCTATCTAATATAATAGGTGCAAGTTGAGGAGCTTCGCAATGCTGGTTATAGAGGAGCGGCTGTCTAATACAATAGGTGCAAGTTGAGGAGCTGCACAATGATTCTGGTTATAGAGGAGCGTCTATATAATAATATAGGTGCAAGTTGAGGAGCTGCAGAATTTTCTGGTTATAGAGGAGCGTCTAGAATATACATTAGGTGCATGTTGAGGAGCTGCACAATGCTTCTGGTTATAGAGGATTGTCTATCTAATAAAATAGGTGCAAGTTGAGGAGCTGCACTATGCTTCTGCTTATAGAGGAGCGTCTGTCTTATACAATATGTGCAAGTTGAGGAGTTGCACAATATTTCTGGTTATAAAAGAACGGCTATCTAATAAAATAGGTGCAATTTGGGGAGCTGCACAATGTTTCTGGTTATAGAGGAGCGTCTACATAATACAATAGGTGCAAGTTGAGGAGCTGCACGTTTCTTCTGTTTATAGAGGACCACCTATCTAATTCAATAGATACAAGTTGAGGAGCTACATAATGCTTCTGGTTATAGAGGAGCGTCTATCTGATACATTAGGTGCAAGTTGAGGAGCTGCACAATGCTTCTGGTTTTAGAGGAGCAGCTATATAATACAATTGCCGCACGTTGAAGAGCTGCAGTATACTTCTTCTTATAGAGGAGCGCCTATATTATACAAAGGGTGCAAGTTGAGGATCTGCAGTATTTTTTGGTTATAGAGGAGCGTATATCTAATACAATATGTGCAAGTTGAATAACTGCACAATATTTCAGATTAAAAAGGAGCGCTTATCTATTTCAATATGCGCGAGTTGAGGCGCTGCAAAATGATTCTGCTTATAGAGGTGCGTATATCCAATACAAAAGATGCAAATTGAGGAGCTGCAAATTACTTCTGGTTATAGATGAGCGCCTATATAATACAATAGGTGCAAGTTGAGGAGCTCCAGAATGCTTCTGGTTATAGAGAAGCCTCTATCTCATACATTAGGTGCAAGTTGAGGTGCTACACAGTGCTTCTTGTTACAGAGGAGCGTCTATATAATACAATGGGCGCAACTTGAGCAACTGCAGAATATTTCTGTTTATAGAGGAGCGCTTATATTATAGAATAGGTGAAAGTTGGGGAGCTGCAGAATTTTCTGATTATAGAGGAGCGCCTATCTATTACAATATGTGCAAGTTGAGTAACTGTCCAATGCTGGCTATATAGGAGAGCCTACCTTATGCAATAGGTGCAAGTTGAGAAGCTACGCAATCCTGGTTATAGAGGATCGGCTATCTAATACAATAGGTGCAAGTTGAGGAGCTGCACAATGGTTCTGGTTATAGAGGAGCGTCTATATAATACAATAGATGCAAGTTGAGGTGCTGCACAATGTTTCTGGTTACAGAGGAGTGTATGTCTTATACAATATCTGCAAGTTGAGAAGCTGCAGTATATTTCAGGTTATAGAGGAGCGCTTATCCATTTCAATATGCGCGAGTTGAGGAGCTGCAAAATGATTCTGCTTATAGAGGAGCGTCTATCCAATACAATAGATGCAAATTTAGAAGCTGCACAATGCTTCTGGTTATAGAGGAGCGTCTATATATTACAAAAGGATCAAGTTGAGGAGCTGCACAATGCTTCTGTTTATTGAGGAGCGCATATCTAATACAATAGGTGCAAGTTGAGGAGCTGCACAATGCTTCTGTTTATAGAAAATCGTCTGTCTAATAAAATATGTGCAAGTTGAGGAGAGCGCAATTGTGGTTTTAGAGGAGCGCCTATCTTATACAATAGGTGCACGTTTTGGAGCTCCACAATGCTTCTGGTTATGGAGGAGCGTCTATATAATACAATGTGCGCACGTTGAAGAACTGCAGAATATTTCATCTTATAGAACAGCGCCTATATTTTAGAATAGGTGTAAGTTGAGGAGCTGCCCAATGCTTCTGGTTAGAGAGGAGCGTCTATATAATACAATGGGCGAACGTTGAGGAGCTGCAGAATATTTCTGCTTATACTTGAGCCCCTATATTATACAGTAGGTGCAAGTTGAGGAGCTTCAGAATTTTCTGGTTATAGAGAAGCATCTATCTAATACAATAGGTGCAAGTTGAGGAGCTGCGCAATACTGGTTATAGAGGAGCGGCTATCTAATACAATAGGTGCAAGTTGAGGAGCTGCACAATGGTTTTGGTTATAGAGGAGCGCCTTTATAATACAATAGGTGCAAGTTGAGGAGCTGCTCAATGCTTCTGGTTATAGAGGAGCGCCTATCTAATACAATAGGTGCAAGTTGAGGAGCTGCACAATGGTTCTGGTTATAGAGGAGCGTCTATATAATACAATAGATGCAAGTTGAGGTGCTGCACAATGTTTCTGGTTACAGAGGAGTGTATGTCTTATACAATATCTGCAAGTTGAGAAGCTGCAGTATATTTCAGGTTATAGAGGAGCGCTTATCCATTTCAATATGCGCGAGTTGAGGAGCTGCAAAATGATTCTGCTTATAGAGGAGCGTCTATCCAATACAATAGATGCAAATTTAGAAGCTGCACAATGCTTCTGGTTATAGAGGAGCGTCTATATATTACAAAAGGATCAAGTTGAGGAGCTGCACAATGCTTCTGTTTATTGAGGAGCGCATATCTAATACAATAGGTGCAAGTTGAGGAGCTGCACAATGCTTCTGTTTATAGAAAATCGTCTGTCTAATAAAATATGTGCAAGTTGAGGAGAGCGCAATTGTGGTTTTAGAGGAGCGCCTATCTTATACAATAGGTGCACGTTTTGGAGCTCCACAATACTTTTGGTTATGGAGGAGCGTCTATATAATACAATGTGCGCACGTTGAAGAACTGCAGAATATTTCATCTTATAGAACAGCGCCTATATTTTAGAATAGGTGTAAGTTGAGGAGCTGCCCAATGCTTCTGGTTAGAGACGAGCGTCTATATAATACAATGGGCGAACGTTGAGGAGCTGCAGAATATTTCTGCTTATACTTGAGCCCCTATATTATACAGTAGGAGCACGTTGAGGAGCTTCAGAATTTTCTGGTTATAGAGAAGCGTCTATCTAATACAATAGGTGCAAGTTGAGGAGCTGCGCAATACTGGTTATAGAGGAGCGGCTATCTAATACAATAGGTGCAAGTTGAGGAGCTGCACAATGGTTTTGGTTATAGAGGAGCGCCTTTATAATACAATAGGTGCAAGTTGAGGAGCTGCTCAATGCTTCTGGTTATAGAGGAGCGCCTATCTAATACAATAGGTGCAAGTTGAGGAGCTGCACAATGGTTCTGGTTATAGAGGAGCGTCTATATAATACAATAGATGCAAGTTGACGTGCTGCACAATGTTTCTGGTTACAGAGGAGTGTATGTCTTATACAATATCTGCAAGTTGAGAAGCTGCAGTATATTTCAGGTTATAGAGGAGCGCTTATCCATTTCAATATGCGCGAGTTGAGGAGCTGCAAAATGATTCTGCTTATAGAGGAGCGTCTATCCAATACAATAGATGCAAATTTAGAAGCTGCACAATGCTTCTGGTTATAGAGGAGCGTCTATATATTACAAAAGGATCAAGTTGAGGAGCTGCACAATGCTTCTGTTTATTGAGGAGCGCATATCTAATACAATAGGTGCAAGTTGAGGAGCTGCACAATGCTTCTGTTTATAGAAAATCGTCTGTCTAATAAAATATGTGCAAGTTGAGGAGAGCGCAATTGTGGTTTTAGAGGAGCGCCTATCTTATACAATAGGTGCACGTTTTGGAGCTCCACAATGCTTCTGGTTATGGAGGAGCGTCTATATAATACAATGTGCGCACGTTGAAGAACTGCAGAATATTTCATCTTATAGAACAGCGCCTATATTTTAGAATAGGTGTAAGTTGAGGAGCTGCCCAATGCTTCTGGTTAGAGAGGAGCGTCTATATAATACAATGGGCGAACGTTGAGGAGCTGCAGAATATTTCTGCTTATACTTGAGCCCCTATATTATACAGTAGGTGCAAGTTGAGGAGCTTCAGAATTTTCTGGTTATAGAGAAGCGTCTATCTAATACAATAGGTGCAAGTTGAGGAGCTGCGCAATACTGGTTATAGAGGAGCGGCTATCTAATACAATAGGTGCAAGTTGAGGAGCTGCACAATGGTTTTGGTTATAGAGGAGCGCCTTTATAATACAATAGGTGCAAGTTGAGGAGCTGCTCAATGCTTCTGGTTATAGAGGAGCGGCTATCTCTTACAATGGGTGCAAGTTGAGGAGCTGCAGAGTACTTCTGGTTATAGAGGAGCGCCTATCTAATACGGTAGGTGCATGTTGAGGAGCTGCATTATATTTCTCGTTATAGAGGAGTGTCTATCATCAGATAGACATTCCTCTATAACGTTATAGCTTCGATAACGTCTATCATTAGGTGCAAGCTGAGGAGCTGCACAATACTTTTGGTTATAGAAGAGCGTCTATACAATACAATGGTCGCACGTTGAGGAGCTGCAGAATATTTCTGGTTATAGAGGTGAGCCTATATTATACAATAGTTGCAAGTTGAGGAGCTGCCTCATAGTTCTGGTTATAGAGGAGTGTCTATCTAATACAATAGGTGCAAGTTGAATAGCTGCAGTATGCTTCTGGTTATAGAGCATTGTCTGTCTTATACAATATCTGGAAGTTGAAGAGATGCACAATATTTCAGGTTATTAAGGAGCGCTTATCAATATGCGCAAGTTGAGGAGCTGCAAAATGTTTCTGCTTATAGAGGTGCGTCTATCCATTACAATAGATGCAAATTGAGGAGCTGCACAATGCTTCTGGTTACAGAGGAGCGTCTATCTAATACAATAGTTACAAGTTGAGGAGCTGCGCAATGCCTCTGGTTATAGAGGAGCGTCTATATATTACAAAAGGTGCAAGTTGAGGAGCTGAACAATGCTTCTGGTTATAGAAGATCGTCTGTCTAATAAAATATGTTCAAGTTGTGGAGCTGCGCAATGCTGGTTATAGAGGAGCATTTATATAATACAATAGGTGCAATTTGAGGAGTTGCACAGTGCTTCTGGTTATAGAGGAGCGTCTATATAATACAATGGGAGCACGTTGAGGAGCTGCAGTATATTTCTGCTTATAAATGAGCGCCTATATTATACAATAGGTGCAATTTGAAGAGCTGCAGAATTTTCTGGTTATAGAGAAGCGTCTATCTAATACAATAGGTGCAAGTTGAAGAGCTGCGCAATGCTGGTTATAGAGGAGCGCCTATCTTATAATAATAAATTAGTACATTTGAATGTATTTTGATGCATCCAAGCTCTTAAAATTAAAACACGTTTTATGACATTGTTTGTACTTATTTAAAAAAAATTTGTTATTATAATTCTGTATCCATATTAATTACTTATTGCAGTAGATTCTGCATTCTGCATTTTCGAAGGGAGTTCTGAAAATAAATGTATCTAAATTATTCACAGTGTAAGGATCTTAAGTTTTACTAACGTTTATTTTATTTTAAATCCTTACTATCACTTCTTATTTTGTACTTCCGGCCAGAATTAAAAGCTTTAACTTATTTATGCAAATTTGTCTTGCGAACGCCAAGTACTTAAGTTGTGGCTTTTTGTCAAGCAAGAGAGAGGAAGGAGTGATTAGGAGCAGGCCGCTTGCCATAGCAGTTTTACTCGGTTGCTGGTTGCCTTCAAGGCCAGAGGTTTAATCCTCTTGATAATTTTAAACGTATCGTAGTGTTAACAGTTCTCTGTACTACATACGGCCTTTCTGTTAATATACGGCCAATCTTCAAGTAGACACTTGTTTATTAATCCAAAGTTAGTTTAGTTAATATTTTTATATTCTTACGTTCAGACCACAAGTGGTTGGTCTCTGTATTCCGAAGTCCGGAAATCATTGTAAAGAGAGAAAAATAAAGGGTTTCGTATACCCTTCCTGTGTATCTTGTCTACTTCCCACATTTATTGAACATAGCTTTAGTAAGCTCCCTGTTCCGAGTCAGGTCATTTAATGTTCCCAAAGCAAGTAAGGAGGAACACAGAACCTGATAACAGTTTTCATTAGAACGCTTTGCCCCTAATTAAAACTTGGATTTCTCCAGATATATTCCTTTTTACTATTAATGCAAGTTTTGGTACCGCCCAATCAGAACAGTAGTAAAGTGTCTGTGCGGCATGTGAGCACTCTAAATATACGCCGAGCCGAAAGCCTCCCGATGGGTTGGTGGTAGGAGTAGAGTGGTGGGAGATCTTAGGACCTATCTCCTCTGAGTGCTCTCCATCAAAATTGGGGGCGGAACTGAGCTAAGGGCGGGCTGTCACCTCTGTGCTGCTCAAGGCTCTTGCCAACGACAGGCGCAATCCTGCACTTCATTACCACAATAAATTTCACTGGGAGACCCTGGGACTCTTCACTCCCCTCCCCGGGGGCTATTTTTCAAAATTCGGGGGTTAGCTGAAGTCGGGTAGTCACATACATGGTGCGGAAGTTTCTTGTCGACAACAAGCATATTTGACTCTTGCCCTGATGAATGCCGTGGGTTTTGGTAACACTTAGTAACAAAAACAATGCAATTTTTGTATCCTAAGTCGTACATGAAGAGTTTAAAATAGAAAGTAAATTGTTTTAGTCGAAATAAGACATCGTGTTACAAAATAATTGCTTATGAAGCATTAAGATAAGTATTTACTCTTTTTTTAAGTCCACTTTATGGAAGTTGATAAGATAAATCGGAGAAGATAGTTAAATATTTTTTTTTAATTTCTCGGCAAGAGGATTCATTATTTCCCTCTTTCAGTTAATATGCTTCAGCAAAAAGTTTATATGCGTTTATTTAAACTAGATAATACCTGTGTTATTTTACCCAAGGTAAATTTGCCTCCAATTTTAATCAGGAAAGAAATCCATGGGGCATTAAAATGGATAGAAAAACTGCGTCTAATAAAGCAAAATGAAATTATACAAATTTGAAGCTTTCATTGATTACGACATACTATTTTCGCACATTACTTTTTCAGCCTTTCACTGTGTGAATTTTTTACGTAGATGAACAAAAAAGTTATATCTTGTCATTTCGCTTAGCAGCAAAGTAAAAGCAAGTTTACTTAGTAACTAGCTTACAGCCTCACTTTAATAAATATTATCTTACAAAGGATATATAAAAGAAACATCTGGTATAACTTAACAAATATTTATATTCTGAAAATGCTATAAGAAACCTATTGTAGTATTATTTCAAATGTTTTGCCTCAGGATTTTAATGATTTTTTTTGGTCTCAAGATTTTAATGGAACTTAACATTCTTATCATTTTTGAACATATAGAAAAGGAATTAAGAATAATAACATACTGTCAGAATTTTACATTATTGTATTTACTTCATATATTTTACTTTCAAATACTACAACTAAGTATGTCCACTTCACAGTTGATGTCTCTATGGCTCAGAAAGATTTTTCCTTCTCCAAAGAAATTTAAACTTCATTTCATTAACCATCATTCCATTAAACGTTTTAGATAGTTAACGTGAGCTATTTTTATGCTCTTTGATCTGTAGAAAAAACTGTGAATACATTTCAAAAGAAATTAACTGTTTCTTAAGAATAATGCATTTTAAGACTTGCTATTTTTGTTACCAATCTCGCTTGGCTGTCAATGGTCAGCATAAGCCCACGATATTCATCGTAGCTAGGAGTCATATGCTCCTGTCGTTGGCAAGATCCTTGGACACCATAAAGGAGTGATAGGCTCCTGTCGTTGGCAAGAGCATTGGACACCATAAAGGAATGATAAGCTCCTGTCGTTGGCAAGAGGATTGGACACCATAAAGGAGTAAGGAGTAATAGGCCCCTGTCGTTGGCAAGAGCATTGGTCACCATAAAGGAGTCATAGGCTCCTGTCGTTGGGAAGAGCCTTGGACAGCATACAGAATTCATATGCGCCTGCCGTTAGCAACAGCCTTGAACATCACACAGCTGGTAGTCCGACTTAGCTCACTCTTGCCACCAAGATTCAGCAAGAGCGCCCCTAGGGTCTCCGACTCCTTTTCCCTACCAACAACTTCTTCATAGGACTTTCGGCTCATTCCATATTCAGATTACCTCCATGCCGCACAGACAGTATACATTTACAAACAACCAATCCTTCTCCGGGATTCGACTCCCATCTTTTCGGCATTTTAGTCAGAGTTACTAACTATCCCACCATTCGGGACAAAGCACTACTACATTATTTAAAGCCTTATGGATGATATCAGGTTAAGTAATGTACTTTCATTAGTACGACACTTGAAGTATAATGTCACGACCTGAACTAAATTTCAGTGTCACCTGTAAGGTGCTCAAAGCGCTGGCGTCACTTACGCTCCTTGCCACGAGGTATTTCATGGGATTGTTCTGATGTTACTGTCAGACAAGTGAGATAAGTCACAACCAATCAAATGCAGTTCTATTTCGCAAAAGCCAATCGTCCAGTTTACTAGATACTCCCAGAACCGCCGCGTGCGTATCAGGCGCCCTTGTTCAAATTGAAAGTTGGCGCCCTTTATGGGGTTCTGTTGCACTCATACAAAGGTCTGCAAATTATATGTGAAATACTCTTTTATAATATTCAAAATTTCACTTTCGAACTGAAAAGCTTTAGAATTATAATATTAAAACACGTGTTCGTCTTAGTGTTTTTTATTATTTCTTAAATTATAAAAACTAAGCAGTGATAAAACATTTTTTAAGTAAAATATAAAAATTAGAAAAATATATTGAAATACTGATTCCCTTAGCTTTAGCAGCTACAAACGCGCGTATCAGTTCCTTTATATTTAATTTATCCAAAATTTGGCTCTCTTTGGATATCAGACCAGTAATTTCTCCGGCGCCATAGTAGATCGCATGTAGTCTTTTATACTTTTAAGTTTTGAAAACCTTCGTTCTCCATTAGCCACCAAAACTCTCAGGGTTAAAAAAATCCGTAAAATTTATTGCAATATTTGGAAATGTATCCGTAAGATTGTTTTAATAAATATAATTTAAAACATCAGTATGTGACAAATCCTCTTTGGTAAAACGTCGCAAAGATTTTATTTCTTCAAACAAATTTAATCCGTCAGTATCCTTTCCATTATAATTTTTAGTATCCATTAACTTTCGTTCTAATCCTCTACAATGCTTTAAAATTTCTTTGTCACTCTAGTTTTTTAAATTAGGTATATAGTGTATTAAAGTAAAAGTAATGTTCTTTTAATTGACTGAATATTTCAGTAATTGAAGAAATAGTAGTGTCTAATATTATATTGTAATATTCAACCTTAAATTTTTGTCTCGGATTTTTGATTGGTTTGTTCATCTTGAAGTAGTTTCTTTTTAAACCCGTTTCGAAAAAAAATCTGTTTTGTTTCGACATAAAAGCCGTTTTTTAAACCTGTTTCGAAAGTCAGTATCCACCCCCAAACCATCAGCAACGATACTTGCATTGGCAATTGCGTGTTCATACCCTTCATCAGGTCTACGGTTATTGAGTTCTGATATAAGATTTTGTAAATTGTCAGTCACGATTTGTAAATAACATTTAGAGTTTTGCATTATTTCATTTACCACATTTACTAAATTTAAAACATCGTGTCAGATGTTAAAGGAAAAAATAAATTTAAACGTCAAACCATCTGAATCAACTATTTTGCTCTTTGCTCTCAAACAAGAGACATAGAATTAAGAACGCAAGCAAAAGAGTTGATTCAGATGGTTTGACGTTTAAATTTATTTGTTCCTTTAACATCTGACACGATGTTTTAAATTTAGTAAATGTGGTAAATGAAATAATGCAAAATTCTAAATGTGATTTACAAATCGTGACTGACAATTTACGAAATCTTATATCAGAACTCACTAATCGTAGACCTGATGAAGCGTATGAACACGCAATTGCCAATGCAAGTATTGTTGCTGTTGGTTTGGGGATGGATACTGACTTTCGAAACAGGTTTAAGAAAAACTCCTTTTAAGTCGAAACAAAACAGATTTTTTTTTCGAAACAGGTTTTAAGTCGAAACAGGTTTAAAAAGAAACTACTTCAAGATGAACAAACCAATCAAGAATCCGAGACAAAAATTTAAGGTTGAATATTACAATATAATATTAGACACTACTATTTCTTCAATTATTGAAATATTCAGTCAATTAAAAGAACATTGCATTTACTTCAATTCAGTATATACCTAATTTAAAAAACTAGAGTGACAAAGAAATTTTAAAGCATTGTAGAGGATTAGAACAAAAGTTAATGGATACTAAAAATGTTAATGAAAAGGATACTGACGGATTAAATTTGTTTGAAGAAATAAAATCTTTGCGACGTTTTACCAAAGAGGATTTGTTACATATTGATGTTTTTAATTATATTTATGAAAACAGTCTTACGGATACATTTTCAAATATTGCAATAAATTTTACGTCTATCTGATACATTAGGAGCAAATTGTGGAGCTTCACAATGCTTCTGGTTATAGAGGAGCGTCTATACTTTACAATGGGCTCACGTTGAGGAACTGCAGAATATTTCTCCTTATAGAGGAGCCCCTATATTATACAATGGGTGCAAGGTGAGGAGCTGCAGAATTTTCTGGTTATAGAGAAGCGTCTATATAATACAATAGGTGCAAGTTGAGGAGCTTCGCTAAGCTGGTTATATAGGATCGGCTATCTAATACAATAGGTGCAAGTTGAGGTGCTGCACAATGATTCTGTTATAGAGGAGTGTCTATATAATACAATAGGTGCAAGTTGATGAGCTACACAATGTTTCTGGTTTTAGAGGAGCGTCTATCTAATACAATAGGTGCGAGCTCAGGACCTCCAAAATGCTTCTGGTTACAGAGGAGCGTCTATATAACACAATAGGTGCAAGTTGAGGAGCTGCAGAATTTTCTGGTTATACAAGAGCGCCTATCTATTAAAATATGTTCAAGTTGAGCGGTTGCATAATAGTTCTGGTTATAGAGGAGCGTCTACATAATACAACAGGTGCAAGTTGAGGAGCTGCACAATGCATCTGGATATAGAGGAGCGTCTATATAATACAATGGGCGCACGTTGAGGAGCTGCAGAATAAGTCTGCATATACAGGAGCGCCTATATTATACAATAGGTGCAAGTTGAGGAGCTGCAGAATTTTCTGGTTATACAAGAGCGCCTATCTATTACAATATGTGCAAGTTCATTGGCTGCATAATTGTTCTGGTTATAGAGGAGCGTCTATATAATACAATAGGTGCAAGTTGAGAAGCTGCACAATGCTTCTGCTTATAGAGGAGCGTCTGTCTTATACAATATGTGCAAGTTGAGGAGTTGCACAATATTTCTGGTTATAGAGGAACGGCTATCTAATAAAATAAGTGCAATTTTGGTTAGCTGCACAATGTTTCTGGTTTTAGAGGAGCGTCTACAGAATACAATAGGTGCAAGTTGAGGAGCTGCACGTTTCTTCTGTTTATAGAGGAGCACCTATCTAATACAATAGATACAAGTTGAGGAGCTACATAATGCTTCTGGTTATAGAGGAGCGTCTATCTGATACATTAGGTGCAAGTTGAGGAGCTGCACAATGCTTCTGGTTTTAGAGGAGCAGCTATATAATACAATTACCGCACGTTGAAGAGCTGCAGTATACTTCTTCTTATAGAGGAGCGCCTATATTATACAATGGGTGCAAGTTGAGGAGCTGCAGTATTTTTTGGTTATAGAGGAGCGTATATCTAATACAATATGTGCAAGTTTAATAACTGCACAATATTTCAGATTAAAAAGGAGCGCTTATCTATTTCAATATGCGCGAGTTGAGGCGCTCCAAAATGATTCTGCTTATAGAGGTGCGCATATCCAATACAAAACATGCAAATTGAGGAGCTGCACAATGCTTCTGGTTATAGAGGAGCGCCTATATAATACAATAGTTGCAAATTGAGGAGCTCCACAGTGCTTCTTGTTACAGAGGAGCGTCTATATAATACTATGGGCGCACGTTGAGGAACTGCAGCATTTTGCTGCTTATAGAGAAGCGCTTATATTATAGAACAGGTGAAAGTTGGGGAGCTGCAGAATTTTCTGGTTATAGAGGAGCGCCTATCTTTACAATATGTGCAAGTTGAGTAACTGTGCAATGCTGGCTATATAGGAGAACCTACCTTATACAATAGGTGCAAGTTGAGGAGCTACGCAATCCTGGTTATAGAGGATCGGCTATCTAATACAATAGGTGCAAGTTGAGGAGCTGCACAATGGTTCTGGTTATAGAGGAGCGTCTATATAATACAATAGGTGCAGGGTGAGGAGCTGCAGAATATTCTGGTTATAGAGGAACGAGTATCTATTACATTATGTGCAAGTTGAGGGCCTGCATAATGGTTCTGGTTATAGAGGAGCCTCTATATAATACAACTGGTGCAAGTTGAGGAGCTGCGCAATGCTTCTGTTTATAGAGAAGTGTCTATCTGATAAAATAGGTGGAACTTGAGGAGCTGCACTATGCTTCTCTGGTTATAGAGGAGCGTCTGTCAGTTGCACAATATTTCTGGTTATAGATTAACGGCTATCTAATAAAATAGGTGCAAGTTGAGGAGCTGCACAATGTTTCTGGTTATAGAGGAACGTGTATCTAATACAGTAGATTCAAGTTGAGGAGCTGCACAAAACTTCTGGTTATAGAAGAGCGCCTATATATTACAATATATCCAAGTTGAGGAGCTGCATGCTGGTTATAGAGAAGCGCCTATCTTACGCAATAGGTGCAAGTTAAGGAGCTGCGCAATGCTGGTTATAGACGAGCGCCTATCTAATACAATAGGTACAGGTTGAGGAGATGCACAATGCTTCTGGTTATAGAGGAGCCTTTGTCTGATACATTAGGTGCAAGTTGAGGAGCTGCACAAGGCTTCTGATTATAGAGGAGCGCATATCTCTTACAATAGGTGCAAGTTGAGGAGCTGCAAAAAGTTTCTTGTTATGGATGTGCGTTTATCCAATACAATATTTGCAAGTTGAGGTGCTGCACAATGTTCCTGGTTAAAGATGCGCGTCTATATAATACAATAGGCGCAAGTTGAGGAATTGCGCAATGCTTCTGGCTATAGAGGAATGTCTATCTAATACAATAGTTTCTAGGTGAGAAGCTGCAGGAATTTCTGATAGAGCAGCGCCTATCTATTACAATATGTGATGGTTGTGGAGCTGCGCAATGCTGGTTATAGAGGACCGCGTATCTTATACAATTGGTGCAAGTTCAGGAGCTGCACAATGCTTCTGGTTATAGAAGAGCGCCTATATAATACATTAGGTGCAAGTTGAGGTGCTACACAGTGCTTCTTGTTACAGAGGAGCGTCTATATAATACAATGGGCGCACGTTGAGGAGCTGCAGAATATTTCTGCTTCTAGAGGAGCGCTTATATTATAGAATAGGTGAAATTTGGGGAGCTGCAGAATTCTCTGGTTATAGACGAGCGTCTATCAATTACAATACGTGCAAGTTGAGTAGCTCTCCAATGCTGGTTATATAGGAGCGGATATCTAATACAATAGGTGCATGTTGAGGAGCTGCACAATGCTTCTGGTTATAGAGGAGCGTCTATATAATACAATAGGTGCAAGTTGAGGAGCTCCAAAATGCTTCTGGTTATAGAGGAGCGTCTACATAGTAAAATAGGTGCAAGTTGAGGAGCTGCAGATTTTTCTGGTTATAGAGGAGCGCCTATCTATTACAATATGTGCAAAGTTGAGGGGCTGCATAATGGTTCTGGTTATAGAGGAGCGTCTATCTGATACGTTAGGTGGAAGGTGAGCAGCTGCACAATACTTCTGGTTATAGAGGAGCGTATATATTATATAATAGTTGCAAGTTGAGGGGCTGCACAATGGTTCTGGTTAAAGAGGAGCATCTATCTAATATAATATGTGCAAGTTGAATAGCTGCACTATGCTTCTTGTTATAGGGGAGTATCTGACTAATAAAATATGTGCAATTTGTCGAGCTGCGCAATGCTTCTTTTTATTGAGGAGCGCCTATCTTATACAATAGGTGCAACTTGAGGAGCTCACAATGCTTCTGGTTATAGAGGAGCGTCTATCTAATACAATAGGTTCAAGTTGAGGAGGTGCAGAATTTTCTGTTTATAGAGAAGCGTCTATATAATGCAATACGTGCAAGTTGAGGAACTGCGGAATGCTGGTTTTAGAGGAGCGTCTGTCTTATACAATATGTGCAAATTGAGAAGCTGGACAAAATTTCTGGTTATAGAGGAGCGGATATCTAATACAATATGTGCAAGTTGAGGAGCTGCAGAATGTTTCTGATTATATAGGAGCGTCTATATAATACGATAGGTGCATATTGAGGAGCTACAAAATTCTTCTGTTTATAGAGGAGCGCCTGTCTAATACAATAGGTTCAAGTTAAAGATCTTCACAATTCTTCTGGTTATAGAGGAGCGTCTATATAATACAATGGGAGCAAGTTGAGGAGCTGCATAATATTTCATGTTATAGAGGAGCGCTTATCTATTTCTATATGCGCGAGTTCAGGAGCTGCAACATGATTCTGCTTATAGAGGTGCGTATATCCAATTCAATAGGTGCATATTGAGGAGCTGCACAATGCTTCTGATTATAGAAGATCGTCTGTCTAATAAAATATGTGCAAGTTGTGGAGCTGCGCAATGCTTGTTATAGAGGAGCGCCTATCTTATAGAATAGGTGCAAGTTGAGGAGCTCCACAATGGTTCTGGTTATAGAGGAGCATCTCTCTGATACATTAGGTGCAATTTGAGGTGCTGCACACTGCTTCTGGTTATAGAGGAGCGTCTATATAATACAATGGGCGCACGTTGAGGAACTGCAGAAGATTTCTGCTTATAGAGGAGAGCCTATATTATAGAATGGTTGCAAGTTGAGGAGCTTCAGTATTTTCTAGTTATAGAGGAGCGCCTATCTATTACAATATGTGCAAGTTGTGTAGATGTGCAATACTGGTTATAGAGGAGGGGCTATCAAATACAATAGGTGCAAATTGAGGAGCAGCACAATGTTTCTGGTTACAGAGGAGCGGCTATCTAATACAATGGGCGCACGTTTAGGAGCTACAGAGTATATCTGCTTATAGAGGAGCGCCTGTATTATACAATAGTTGCAAGTTGAGGAGCTGCAGAATTTTGTAATTGTAGAGAAGCGTCTATCTAATACAATAGGTGCAAGTTGAGGAGCTGCTCAATACTGGTTATAGTAGAGCGGCTATCTAATATAATAGGTGCAGGTTGAGGATCTGCACAATGCTTCTGGTTATAGAGGAGCGTCTATATAATGCAGTAGGTGCAAGTTGAATAGCTGCACTATGCTACTGGTTATAGAGGAGTGTATGTCTTATACAATATCTGCAAGTTGAGGAGCTGCAGTATATTTCAGGTTATAGAGGAGCGCTTATCTGTTTCAATATGCGCGAGTTGAGGAGCTGCAAAATGATTCTGCTTATAGAGGAGAGTCTATCCAATACAATAGATGCAAATTGAGAAGCTGCACAATGCTTCTGGTTATAGAGGAGCGTCTATATATTACAAAAAGATCAAGTTGAGGAGCTGCACAATGCTTCTGTTTATTGAGGAGCGCCTATCTAATACAATAGGTGCAAGTTGAGGAGCTGCACAATGCTTCTGTTTATAGAATTATATTCTAATAAAATATGTGCAAGTTGAGGAGAGCGCAATTATGGTTTTAGAGGAGCGCCTACCTTATAATATAGGTGCATGTTTTGGAGCTCCACAATGCTTCTAGTTATGGAGGAGCGTCTATATAATACAATGGGCGCACGTTAAGGAGCTGCAGAATATTTCTGCTTATAGAGGAGCACTTATATTATACAATAGGTGCAAGTTGAGGAGCTGCAGAATTTTCTGATTATAGAGAAGCGTCTATATAATACAATAGGTGCAAGTTGGGGAGCTGCGCAATGCTGGTTATAGAGGAGCGGCTATCTAATACAATAGGAGCAAGTTGAGTAGCTGCACTATGCTTCTGGTTATAGAGCATTGTCTGTCTTATACAATATCTGCAAGTTGTGAAGATGCACAATCTTTCAGGTTATTAAGGAGCGCTTCTCTATTCAATATGCGCACGTTGACGAGCTGCAAAATTTTTCTCCTTATAGAGGTGCGTCTATGCAATACAATAGATGCAAATTGAGGAGCTGCATAATGCTTCTGGTTATAGAGGAGCGCCTATCTTATACAATAGGTGCAAATTGAGGAACTGCACATATCTTCTGGTTATAGAGGAGCGTCTATATAATACTATGAGCGCACGTTGAGGAGCTGCAGAATATTTCTGCTTATAGAGGAGCGCCTATATTATACAATACGTGCAAGTTGAGGAGCTGCGCAATGGTTCTGATTATAGAGGAGCATTTATATAATACAAAAGGTGCAAGTTGAGGAGCTGCACAATGCTTCTGATGATAGACGAGCGCCTATCTATTACAATAGGTGCAACTTGAGGAGCTGCAGAATATTTCTGGTTATAGAGGTGCGCCTATATTATACAATATTCGCAAGTTGAGAGCTGCACAATGGTTCTGGTTATAGAGGAGCGTCTATCTAATACAATAGGTGCAAGTTGAATAGTTGCACTTTGATACTAGTTATAGAGGATTGTCTGTCCTGTACAATATCTGCAAGTTTAGGAGCTGCACAATATTTCAGGTTATTAACCCATTAACGGTTTCACCCGGATTTTCTCGTTCTTTTATGCAGGTCTCTTAACGGTTCGTTACGGATTATTGTTAGTTTAAATGTACCCTCGAAAACGGACAGTCCCGTGTTTTCGTATTATCGAAAAAACACGTCAAAAAGGACTAGCCCGTATTTTTATATGTCTTCCAACCCCCCAATGCCTAAGGGGACAAGGGTCCATGCAATCCTGACGACAATGGGTAATGGCTGTCATTAGCGTGGGGAGAAATCTCCTTGATGTTTTGGGATAAAGGCCTTACACTGACTCTAAAGAAACAAATTTATTACCAGTTACAAAGTGGATGCATATATAAAGGGATTTAAGAATTTCCGTTTTAGAGCAGTTATTGAATAAAAAATAGAATTTTTTACAAAATGAACGTTTACCTATAAGAGCATTAATGAATTAAAACGAGATAAATAAAAGTAATAAATGCAAACATAAAAATCTGAGAATGCAAATCTTTCAGATTTTACATTACGCCCAAAGGGCGTTTTTTAACGGTTTGTGGGTTACCTTTATTTTTAAATATCATGTTTTTCGCACTTAAACCATAAAACTTCAGTTAAACATCAATACCGCAAAATAAATTTTAAATGAGCATATCTTTAGAATTTCCAATACACAGTCTCGCCCGTTGAAGATAATTTTTTATATTATTATTTTCATACAGTGTTGCCTTTGCTCGCTTTAAAATCGTTGAGTTTCTTAATAAAAAATTCATTGAAGTTTTACGAAATAGGAAACATATAATAAAACAAATTCCAAATCTCGGCTTCGAGATGCCCATATTCGGGTGGAAATGTACATTATTCAAAATTGGATGGGTCTAGGTACCGTTGTTTTATCACAATGCGAGAAACATACATATATTTATGCAGATTATTCATTATTTAATTTCAAGGCAGATAGCCCTCGAGTGCACTGCCGTAATCTAATTAACCAAAATCATTATTTAATTTCTTTAAATATAATACAGGGCTGTAATATGTGGTAGCAACAGTTTGAAAAGTGAACTGACATAGTTTTCAACGTAAAATGAAAAAATGAAGTTAATAGACCTTCTCGGCTAACGCCCTTTGTTTTAAAAATAATGTATCGTGTAATTTAATGGGAATACGAGATTAAATAATTCTCTTTAAAAAATTCTTCTACAAATTTATATCACGAATAATAAAAACGTGAGGCTGTCTTGATAAATTTATAAATATTATACATCTGACAATGCGCTTCAATTATTTGATTTCGTAATTTAAGAGCCTATGATTCTTCTTATAAAACTGTACAGGAATTTAGCAAAGAAGCTATTAAGTAATCTCTTATTACCATTAATCTATGCGATAAATTATTATTATTATTATTATTACTTTTGGTCCAGTCTTTTACTTCCAAGTATCCTTTTATCTCAAATAATCGAAAAAATATATAAATTTAAAACAAAATTCGCCCCCAAATCAGAAATTAGGTTACAAATTTCATGCAAATTTTATTTCAAAAGCTATTTTACGCTCTGTAAAATGATGCAAACTTAAAAATTTAAGATTTTTAGTTTATTCATAAATGGAAATATGCGCAAAAAATTTCTTCGACATTAAATTTTAAAAACTCTAAATCGAATTATTATCATCCGTAAACGTAATTGTACAAAATCTGAATTCAATAGCTTATCGATAAGCAGTTCAAAAATCGACGACGAGCTTTTGATTAAACACCGTGAATAAACTGAATACAATTTTTGGAACAGCTCTAATTTTAAGCACTTTGGAAAGATCGGTAAGATGTTGATATAGCATAACCGTTATTTTTATAACATTCTTGGCATTATGAAACGTGTAAGTGACATTCATAAGCGATTCCCGACAGTTCTGTTCATTTGTCAAAGTGGCTGCTTTTGAAAATATTGTGAAGCTCACTCGATGTGCTCCACTATCTATGATACTCATTAAAGATATTTAACAATGTTTTATTTCTATACAGAAATACTGATAAAATTAAGAGGTCAAATATTTAATTATTTGAGTTATATAATTACTTATACTGTCTCAAGAAATTTTGAGTCATTTTGTAAAAATAATCTTTTCTTTAAAATTCCTTCTTCCCCCCTACCAACTATGCTTCATGACTTTATTACTATTCTGATGAATGGAAGGTTTTTAGAGACATTACATTTTTTTTAACAGCAAGAGACATGAAAAATGAGCAATGCCTTACCCGAGCAATGCCTCATTTTCATACATTTTAAAAGAAGTTAAATTTTTCAGAGAGTTACTATAAAATATTTATTAGAATGTCAAATTTAAGCATTTCAATTATTTATATAATAAAGGATAAATTTTATATTTATATAATAAAGAAAAATCGTTAATAATATCACTCTGATTTTAGTGGAGATATTTTAAGAAATAAATAAGTGAAAGCTGGAGGAAGAAAAACTATTTCAAGTTATATGTTTATCTTAAAAGTAACGAGAGAAAAACTATGTTAAAAGAAAAGGCACGCATATCGAAATTGTTTCCTGTACTGCTGACAAATTGTTATATGGCATGCATACTATAATGTTCATGAATAATTTATTGCTACTAGATTAATACAGGCATAGCATATTTCTAGGGACTGATTTGCTGTAATTTCCAATTTGATTTTTGCATACTTTTATATTTAGGACACTAATTACATCACACTGAAGATTACTCAATGCAATAATTCCATTACAGTTTTATAGAAAATTATAAAATTTTCAGTTTCAATAAACAAATATATAATATTTCGATGACTCAGCAAGTAACATAATTTATTATCTTTCAAGTTTTTTTCTAAAACACCTCGGCAGATATAGAATCAGCCACAGACTGTACTAACTTTAACAAGCGGCAGTATCTGAGTGTTCACATTTCTGTTTATAACTGCAATAAGAACAAGTATAAATTTGAAAAGTTTACCAATGGCTATGTGGATAAAAGAGATGATCATAAGTATTTTGACCTGGTTTTGGTTTCTGGTCAATACGTTGGCTGTAGGGAAGATTTCGTGATTTTTTCCATGTGAACTAGTTTTCTTTATAAATTCCTCTAAGTCTTTCGTTAAGTACATACACAGTTGCTACATTAAACATTAGTAAGTGTTTACATAGGTAAACATTTTAAAAGCGACTAGCGTAAAGAAAGATTATTTAAATTATGTTTTTTAAAATGCAAATTCAGAACACTGAAAACCAAACAGTAAACATTATAAGACTAATTTAATAATCTTTGGTTTGGTTTACTTGAAAACTTTACTTAAAAAACGTTGAAATTTACAATGTTTACAACAAACTATTATTTTGCCATATTCATCGATTGCGTTAATCAAAATCTAAAATTATTTAACGTAAAATGTAATTATCCGAAAATTATGTAAAATGAGAATTTTTTCCCACTATATCTGTAGTTTACAATGGCTAGAAAAAAAGATAGCTCTAGATAATGAGTATTTCTAGAATGAAAAAACTCTATTGACTAGAAATAGTCTTTCGAGACCTTAGTGTCAGTTAGCCTGCGGAGGTCAGGTTCCCTTCCAAAAAAAAGTAAAACTGTTTAAAATGCATATAGTTTAACGCTTCCTGTTTTATTTGGAATAACATTTCAAAAATAAAACTCGTGTTGGTTACGAACCAAGCAATTCTTAACGGGATAAAAAGCCGTACTTTGATAATGCTAGGATCATGCATTCAGTTTTCGTCGTTTTAATAAAATCCATTATGATACTTATGCTGGTAATTATAAACTGCATTTACGGATACAGAAGTATGATTAATACACTAATATCACAGAATATAAGCTTTTTATGCTCTGACAAGTTTTGTCAAGATACCAATTTTTAGTTCATATACAAGTCGTAAATTCCCTAGCCAGATTCCTTTTTTATATAAATAGATGCATAGAGGAGAAAATGGAACAGTTAATTATATTTTTTATTCTTTTTCAAAATTTAATTCTTTTAGATATAATTTTTAACGATAATCGATATTTTGCTAAGTTATAATACAAAAATTATTACTAATAATAATTTATATCCTAATATTTATATCCTAATTTAATAATATTTATATCACTCAAAACAGAATTGGAAAACTCTTTCAAATCATATTTAATCAAAACATTTTACGAAGTTATGGGAAAAAGGAATTTTGGGGTTTGTTTGACTTTTAACGGTGAATTCAATCATTAAAACATTTTTACCGTGTTTCCTCATTCATAAAACATTAGCAAAATAATTTACTAAATAATTCTTAGATGTAATAGTATTCTTGTTTATCTTTTGTTATATGACTAAAAATAAATAAAAAAGCGGCTGGTATTCAATATTATTTTATTTAATTACAAATACTTGGCTATTGGTACTCAAGACATAGTCTTTCCATATTATCACTTTTCTATTAGGCCTTGAAATTATGTTAACGACCTAAGAATTCGGAAAATCCTATGATTGCATAAAACTGCGGGAGGTGCTAATAATGACAAATTTTAAATGAAAATAGAAATTTATTTAAATAAATTTATTTAAATTCTATTTGTGAGTGTCTGTTTTATGCATTTAATGTATCAAATACAGAAAAGTGAGAAAAATCCATCCAACACAGAGAAATAATTCTTTCTAGATTGTATCTTTAAGATTGTATCAAATTCATTTAAACTTCCGTTTAAATTCGAAATGTGATCTCTCAAATCAACGAAGGAATACATTTTTGGCTTTAAATTCCACATTAGTAGCAACTGTATAATAGCTAAACGTACCCAAAATATTTGTAGAAAACCGCCAAAATTCTAGAAATTGCTATAAAATCCCGAAAAATATTAGGAAGATTATGCTTGCCAATTCCACGCTGAAAAGACGAAGATGAGCTCGACAGTAAACGAACAACTCGTGGAAAAAATTCAACGCTAAAATATAAATGCATATGCGAAATTTTCCAAAAATTTCTGATAAATATTGTACTCTCATCGTAAATATGTATGGACTTATAATGTGATGAAAACTGAGTCGGTAAAAGAATGGATTAAAATTTAATTTCCCAAAATAAATTGGTTTACTAAAACTAAATAAAATAGATAAGTAAATAGTAAAAAAAATGTGTAACAAAATAAATAATGATCTTTCTTAAAATACTGCCCAATAAAACATGTCGAATAATTGAATGTTCACAAGCTTGGAAGCTAAAATTCTAAAAAGATTTCGGAAAATTCGGCAGTCACATGTTAAAAGAAACAAGTCTACAGGCTACTAGTACAAAGAAAGAGGAGGGAGACGAAACTAAACGGAACAACTACTTCTTGGCATTCAATCATGGAGGTAGGAAAGGGAGGAGGGGCCATTTCGCGCTAGAAGTGAAGCACTGCTTTGAAGCTTGGGTCACCAGACTGGGTGTTCTTTGTTTACATTCAGAAGCTCGCTTGACAAGATTCTGATAGTATTTCGACACACGACAGTTCCATAGAAATCGAAAAAGGGACACTCTCGCATGAAAGAAACATTCATAGTGTGATGGATAATAGCAATTTGTATAGTTTACTGACATTTGCGCAAAAATCACATCTTGGTTATTTTTCGATAACTAACAACAGCGATTTTGATTATGAATTTGTTTTATAAAATTCTAAGCTGTTGCACTACAAAAATATAGATTTTAAGAAAATTGCTAAAAGAGATCTGCCAAAATTTATTTTCTAGAAGATTTGAAAAGTTTGAAATTTCATGGCTAAATGTAAATATAAAATTATGTATGTTAAAATATTTGTAATTTGGCACATAGGTCAGATTAAGTTTTTATTAAATAGAGTAACGCATGCAAGGGATATCTGCCTAAAGAGAGAGATGCCATCGTGGAGAAATTTTGAAGAAAAACTGACCTTTGAGTGGGTATTAAAAATAATACTTATAATTTTCATTCAAATTATATTCATATATATTTTTTATGTAAAACTTTCGGTTGTATGCTAAATTAGTGTAAATTACTTTACACGAAAAATATAGTGAATGCACAGAAATTAAAGATTTGCACATGCCGAAAATGATAAATAGGAAATATGTATGGGTATTTATGCATGTGCTTGCAAAAAGCATATATCTGCCTTTGACAAAATACTTAAATATTCATTAAATTATTTATAAATGTATTTGAAATGAAGAATTTATTCACTTATAAACAACTGTGAAAGTACTGTGAAGAAATCTAATGATAAAATGTATCTAATTTATAAAGATTATAAATGTTATCTAAATATATAATAACCTTAATATTGAGTTGTAAACATAAATTGAAATCCTGTTGACAAATACGTTATAAAACTATTTAAGCAAGAATTGTTCGTATTAGAAAGCAATCTGTTAAAAGGTATTGTAAAGCAAATGCTATGAGATGCGCACTTAAGAACGTAATAAAGAGTTTTGGAATATATATTGTTGAAATGAAGGGTAAAAAAAAATCTGATAAGTATAATTAAAAGAATTATTCCCCTTACATTTTATAATAACTCAGTTACAAGTTTTAAATAATACTTAAAAAAAATTATTTTATTAACTTTGAGAAATGTTCAGAGAAAGTCAAATACTATTTAATACCTATTTAATTATTAGGAATTAGCGAAATACTTATTTAAAGTATTTCACTAATTCCTAATAATTCTCTAATTTAAAATGAACCAAATAGAACATTAATTATAAATTTACTTACATTTTTCGATTTAAAAGATGCCTCAGAAGCCAAAAAATCATGTCATATTTAAGAAAGTATTTTAGGAAGAAGCTCTATAAATAGAAAAGAAATAATGCATAATTTTAATATTAATAATGCAATAAACTTTGATCTTAATTTTTGAACCTTAACCGAATAAAATCGAATTACCTTAATTTTTTTTCTAATGTAATTAACGAAAACTTGTGAAAATACATTCAAATTAAACCATTCTGAGAAAACTGTCCTGTGAAAAGTATAGCATTTAATTCCGTTCAGAATGAAATGTTGTTTAACAATATGTTGTTTTCACATACTTAGGACTCTGAAGTGTTGTAAAAAAAGAAAATATATACATTTATATGTATATTTGCGACGTAATTACAAAATATTTACACCCGAACGCGTCAAATCCCATAGAACTCAATGGTAAATGACCCAATGTTTTGGTCACCACGTAGGGATCGCCGGTGCTTCAGAGCAGGGTACGGAGAAACTTGTTTAGGGCGACTCCTTCTTACTTCCTACCTCCATGCATTCAATAGCAGGGGAGGCAATTTTATGGCTTATCCATCACACTAAGGGGAAGCAAACATACTGCCTTAGGCTGGGCCATCTTAGAGAGATTTCAGAAAACGAAAGCGATTTTTTGGAGGGGTTTGTTGTCTGACAACGCGACCGTTTTCGAAGCATTTCGTTCCGAAAGGCGGGCTCGTTGATGGGTTAAGGAGCGCTTATCTATTCAATATGCGCAAATTAAGGAGCTGCAAAATGTTTCTGCTCATAGAGGTGCCTCTATCCAATACAATAGATACAAATTCAGGAGCTGCACAATGCTTCTGGTTACAGAGGAGCGCCTATATAATATAATAGGTGCACGTTGAGGAGCTGCACAATGCTTCTGGTTATAGAGGAGCGCCTATCTATTACAATAGGTGCAAGTTGAGGAGCTGCAGAGTATTTCTGGTTATAGAGGAGCGCCTATCTAATACGGTAGGTGCATGTTGAGGAGCTGCATTATATTTCTCGTTATAGAGGAGTGTCTATCATCAGATAGACACTCCTCTATAACGTTATAGCTTCTATAACGTCTATCATTAGGTGCAAGCTGAGGAGCTGCACAATACTTCTGGTTATAGAAGAGCATCTATATAATACAATAGGTGCATATTGAAGAGATGCACAATTCTTCTGTTTATAGAGGAGCGCCTATATTATACAATAGGTGCAAGCTGAGGATCTGCAGAATTTTCTGGTTATAGAGGAGCGCCTATCTATTACAATAGGTGCAAGTCGTGCAGCTGCGCAATGCTGGTTATAGAGGAGCGTCTATATAATAAAATAAGTGCAAGTTGAGAAGCTGCAAAATTTTCTGGTTATAGAGAAGCTCCTATCAATTACAATATGTGCAAGTTGAGGGGCTGAATAATGGTTCTGGGTATAGAGGAGCGTCTATCTGATACATTAGGTGCAAGTTATAACCAGCTGCACAATACTTCTGGTTATAGAGGAGCGTCTATACAATACAATGGTCGCGTGTTGAGGAGCTGCAGAATATTTCTGGTTATAGAGGAGCGTCTATCTAATACAATAGGTGCAAGTTGAATAGCTGCACTATGCTTCTGGTTATAGAGGAGTGTCTGCCTTATACAATATCTGCAAGTTGATGAGCCGCACAATATTTCAGGTTATATAGGAGCGCTTATCTATTCAATATGCGCAAGTTGAGGAGCTGGAAAATGTTTTTCCTTATAGAGGTGCGTCTTCCCAATACAATAGATGCAAACTGAGGAGATGCACAATGCTTCTGGTTACAGATGAGCGTCTATCCAATGCAATAGGTACAAGTTGAGGAGCTGCACAATGCTTCTCGTTAGAGAGGAGCGTCTATATATTACAAAAGGTGCAAGTTGAGGACCTGCACAATGCTTATGTTTATTGAGGAGCGCCTATATAATACAATAGGTGCAAGTTGAGGAGCTGCACAATGATTCTGGTTACAGAGTAGCGACTATCTAATACAATAGGTTCAAGTTGAGGAGGTGCAGAATTTTCTGGTTATAGAGAAGCGTCTACCTAATACAATACGTGCAAGTTGAGGAGCTGCGCAATGCTGGTTATAGAGGAGCGTCTGTCTTATACAATATGTTCAAGTTGAGAAGCTGCACAATATTTCTGGTTATAGAGGAGCGCCTATATAATACAATAGTGCAAGTTGAGGAGCTGCACAATGCTTCTGGTTATAGAGGACCGCCTGTATAATACAATAGGTGCAAGTTGAGGAGCTGCACAATATCTCTGGTTATAGAGGTGATCTATCCAATACAATACATGGAAATTGAGGAGCTGCACAATGCTTCTGGTTACAGAGGAGCGTCTATCCAACGCAATAGGTACAAGTTGAGGATCTACACAATGCTTCTGGTTAAAGAGGAGCGTCTATACTTTACAAAAGGTGCAAGTGGAGGAGCTGCACAATCCTTATGTTTATTGAGGAGCGCCTATATAATACAATAGGTGCAAGTTGAGGAGCTGCTCAGTTCTTCTGTTTGTAGAGGAGCATCTATATAATACACTGTTCGCACGTTGAGGAGCTGCAGATTATTTGTGCTTATAGAGGAGCGCCTAAATTATACAATAGGTGCAAGTTGAGGAGCTGCAGAATTTTCTGTTTATAGAGGAGCGAATATCTATTACAAAATGTGCAAGTTCAGTAGCTGCGCAATGCTGGTTATAGAGGATCGTTTATATAATATAATGGGCGCACGTTGAGGAGCTGCAGAATATTCTGCTTATAGAGGAGCGCCTATATTATACAATAGCTGCAAGTCGAAGATCGGCAGAATTTTCTATTTATAGAGAAGCGTCTATCTAATACAATAGGTGCAAGTTGAGGAGCTGCGCAAAGCTGGTTATAGAGGAGCGGCTACCTAATACAATAGGAGCAAGTTGAGGAGCTGCACAATGCTTCTGTTAATAGACGAGCGTTTATATATTACAATATGTGCAAGTTGAGGAGCTGCACAATGCTTCTGATTATAGAGGAGCGTCTATCTGATACATTAGGAGCAAATTGTGGAGCTTCACAATGCTTCTGGTTATAGAGGAGCGTCTATATAATACAATGGGCACACGTTCAGGAGCTGCAGAATATTTCTGCTTATAGAGGAGCGCCTATATTATACAATAGGTGCAAGTTGAGGAGCTGCAGAATTTTCTGTTTATAGAGGAGCGCCTATCTATTACAATACGTGCAAGTTCAGTAGCTGTGCAATGCTGGTTATAGAGGCGCGTCTATATAATAAAATGGACGCACGTTGAGGAACTGAGCAATGCCTGTTATAGAAGAGCGGTTATCTAATACAATAGGTGCAAGTTAAGGAGCTGCACAATACTTCTGGTTATAGAGGAGCGTCTATAGAATACAATGGTCGCAAGTTGAGGAGCTGCAGAATATTTCTGGTTATAGAGGAGCGTCTATCTAATACAATAGGTGCAAGTTGAATAGCTTCACTATGCTTCTGGTTATAGAGGAGTGTCTGTCTTATACAATATCTGAAAGTTGAGGAACTGCACAATATTTCAGGTTATTAAGGAACGCTTATCTAATCAATATGCGCAAGTTGAGGAGCTGCACTATTTCTCTGGTTATAGAGGAGCGTCTATCTAATACTATAGGTCCAAGTTAAGGAGCTGCAGAATTTTCTGCTTATAGAGACGCGTCTACCTAATACAATACGTGCAAGTTGAGGAGCAGCGCAATGCTGGTTATAGAGGAGTGTCTGCCTTATACAATATGTTCAAGTTGAGGAGCTGCACAATATTTCTGGTTATAGCGGAGCGATATCTAATACAATATGTGCAAGTTGAGGAGCTGCACAATGTTTCTGGTTATACAGGAGCATCTATATAATACATTAGGTGCATATTGAGGAGATGCACACTTCTTCTGTTTATAGAAGAGCGCCTATATTATACAATAGGTGCAAGCTGAGGATCTGCAGAATTTTCTGGTTATAGAGGAGCGCTTATCTATTACAATATGTACAATTTGAGTAGCTGTGCAAAGCTGTTTATAGAGGAGAGGCTATCTCATACAATAGGTGCAAGTTGAGGAGATGCACAATGCTTCTGGTTATAGAAGAGCGCATATATAATACAATAGGTGAGAGTTGAGGAGCTGCACAATGGTTCTGGTTATAGAAGAGCGCCTATCTTTTACAATAGGCGCAAGTTGAGGAGCTGCACAAAACTTCTGATTATAGAGGAGTGTCTATCTGATACATTAGGAGCAAGTTGAGGAGCTTCACAATGCTTCTGGTTATAGAGGAGCGTCTATATAATACAATGGGCTCACGTTGAGGAGCTGCAGAATATTTCTGCTTATAGAGGAGCCCCTATATTATACAATGGGTGCAAAGTGAGGAGCTGCAGAATTTTCTGTTTATAGAGGGGCGCCTATCTATTACAGTATGTGCAAGTTGAGTAGCTGTGCAATGCTGTTTATAGAGGAGAGGCTATCTAATACAATATGTGCAAGTTGAGGAGCTGCACAATGCTTCTGGTTATAGAGGAGCGTCTATATAATACAATAGTTGCAAGTTGAAGAGCTGCAAAATTTTCTGTTTATAGAGGAGTGTCTATCAAATACTATACGTGCAAGTTGAGGAGATTCAGAATGCTTCTGTTTATAGAGGAGCGCCTATTTATTACAATATGTTTAAGTTCAGTAGCTGTGCATTCCTGGTTATAGAGGAGCGTCTATGTAATACAATGGGCGCACGTTGAGGAGCTGCAGAATTTTCTGGTTATAGAGAAGCGCCTATCTAATACAATACGTGGAAGTTGAGGAGCTGCGCAATGCTGGTTATAGAGGAGCGCCTATCTAATACAATAGGTGGAAGTTGAGGAGCTGCACAATGCATCTGTTTATAGAGGAGCGTTTATATAATACAATAGGTACAAGTTGAGGATCTGCACAATCCTTCTGGTTATAGAGGAGAGTCTATACATTACAAAATGTGCAAGTGGAGGAGCTGCACATTCCTTATATTTATTGAGGAGCGCCTATATAATGCAATAGGTGCAAGTTGAGGAGCTGCACAATGATTCTGGTTATAGAGGTGCGTCTACCTAATACAATACGTGCAAGTTGAGGAGCTGCGCAATGCTAGTTACAGAGGAGAGTCTGTCTTATACAATAGGTGCAAGTTGAGGAGCTTCTCAATGCTTCTGGTTACAGAGGAGCGTCTATCCAATGCAATAGGTACAAGTTGAGGAGCTGCACAATTCTTCATTTTATAGAGGAGCATCTATATAATACAATGGGCGCACGTTGAGGAACTGCAGAATATTTCTGCTTATAGAGTAGCGCCTATATTATACAATAGATGAAAGTTGAGGAGCTGCAGAATTTTCTGTTTATAGAAGAGCGCCTATCTATTACAATATGTACAAGTTCAGTAGCTGCGCACAGCTGGTTATAGAGGGTCGTTTATATAAATTAATGGCCGCACGTTGAGGAGCTGCAGAATATTTCTGCTTATGGATAAGCGCCTATATTATACAATAGGTGCAAGTTGAGAATCTGCAGAATTTTCTGATTATAGAGGAGCGGCTATCAAATACAATAGGAGCAACTTGAGGAGCTGCACAATGCTTCTGTTTATAGAGGAGCGTCTATCTGATACATTAGGAGCAACTTGAGGAGTTTCACAATGCTTCTGGTTATAGAGGAGCGTCTATCTATTACAGTATGTCCAAGTTCAGTAGCTGTGCATTGCTGGTTATAGAGGAGCGTCTATGTAATACAATGGGCGCACGTTGAGGAGCTGCAGAATTTTCTGTTTATAGAGAAGCGTCTATCTAATACAATAGGTGCAAGTTGAGGAGCTGCTCAATGCTGGTTGCAGAGGAGCGCCTATCTAATACAATAGCTGCAAGTTGAGGAGATGCACAAAGCTTCTGATTATAGAGGAGTGTCTATCTGATACATTAGGAGCAAGTTGAGGAGCTTCACAATGCTTCTGGTTATAGAGGAGCGTCTGTATAATACAATGGGCTCACGTTGAGGAGCTGCAGTATATTTCTGCTTATAGAGGAGCCCCTATATTATACAATGTGTGCAAGGTGAGGAGCTGCAGAATTTTCGGTTTATAGAGGGGCGACTATCTATTACAGTATGTGCAAGTTGAGTAGCTGTGCAATGCTGGTTATAGAGGAGAGGCTATCTAATACAATATGTGCAAGTTGAGGAGCTGCACAACGCTTCTGGTTATAGAGGAGCGCCAATATATTACAAAAAGTGCAAGTTGAGGAGCTGCACAATACTTATGTTTATTAAGGAGCGCCTATATATTACAATAGGTGCAAGTTGAGGAGCTGCACAATGCGACTGGTTATAGAAGATCTTCTGTCTAATAAAATATGTTCAAGTTGTGGAGCTGCGCAATGCTGGTTATAGAGGAGCGCCTATCTTATACAATATGTCTAAGTTGAGGAGCTGCACAATATTTCTGGTTATAGAAGAGCGTCTATATAATACAATAGGTGCATATTGAGGAGCTGCACAATTCTTCTGTTAATACAGGAGCGCCTATGCAATACAATAGGTGTAAGTTGAGGAGCTTCACAATGCTTCTGGTTATAGAGGAGCGTCTATATATTACAAAAGGTGCAAGTTGAGGAGCTGCACAATTCTTCTGCTTATAGAGGAGCGCCGATATTATACAATAGGTGCAAGTTGAGGAGCTGCACATTTCTTCTGTTTATAGAGGAGCGCCTAACTAATACAATAGGTACGAGTTGAGGAGGTTCACAATGCTTCTGGTTATAGAGGAGCGTTTATATAATACAAGAGTTGCAAGTTGAAGAGCTGCAGAATTTTCTGTTTATAGAGGAGTGTCTAACAAATACTATAGGTGCAAGTTGAGGTGCTGCGCAATGCTGGTTATAGAGAAGTGCCTATCTAATACTATAGGTGGAAGTTGAGGAGCTGCACAATGCTTCTAATTATAGAGGAGCGTTTATTTAATACAATAGGTGCAAGTTGAGGAGCTGCACAATGCTTCTCATTATATAGAAGCGTCTATCTAATACAATAGGTGCAAGTTGAGGAGCTGCGCAATGCTGGTTATAGAAGAGCGGCTATCTAATACAATAGGAGCAAGTTGAGGAGCTGCACAATGCTTCTGTTTATAGAGGAGCATCTATCTGATACATTAGGAGCAAGTTGAGGAGCTTCAGAATGCTTCTGTTTATAGAGGAGCGCCTATCTATTACAATATGTCCAAGTTCAGTAGCTGTGCATTGCTGGATATAGAGGAGCGTCTATGTAATACAATGGGCGCACGTTGAGGAGCTGCAGAATTTTCTGGTTATAGAGAAGCGTGTATCTAATACAATAGGTGCAAGTTGAGGAGCTCCGTAATGCTTCTGTTTATAGAGGAGCGTTTATATAATACAATAGGTGCAAGGTGAGGAGCTTCAGAATGCTTCAGGTTATAGAGGAGAGTCTATATAATACAATGGGCTCACCTTGAGGAGCTGCAGAATATTTCTGCTTATAGAGGAGCGCCTACATTATACAATAAGTGCAAGTTGAGGAGCTGCAGAATTTTGTGGTTATAGAGAAGCGTCTATCTATTACAATATGTGCAAGTTGAGGGGCTGCATAATGGTTCTGGTTATGGAGGAGCGTCTATCTGATACATTCGGTGAAAGTTAAGGAGCTGCACAATACTTCTGGTTATAGAGGAGGGTCTAAACAATACAATGGTCGCAAGTTGAGGAGCTGCAGAATTTTCTGTTTATAGAGGAGCGCCTATCTATTACAATATGTACGAGTTCAGTAGCTGCGCACAGCTGGTTATAGAGGGTCGTTTATATAATATAATGGGCGCACGTTGAGGAGCTGCAGAATATTTCTGCTTATGGATGAGCGCCTATATTATACAATAGGTGCAAGTTGAGAATCTGCAGAATTTTCTGATTATAGAGGAGCGGCTATCTAATACAATAGGAACAAGTTGAGGAGCTGCACAATGCTTCTGGTTATAGAGGAGCGCCTATGTAATACAATGGGCGCACGTTGAGGAGCTGTAGAATTTTCTGGTTATAGAGAAATGTCTATCTAATACACTAGGTGCAAGTTGAGGAGGGTCTATACGATACAATGGTCGCAAGTTGAGGAGTTGCACAATGCTTCTCTTTATAGAGGAGTCTATCTAATACAATAGGTGCTAATTGAGGAGCTGCACAATGCTTCTGGTTACAGAGGAGCGTCTATCCAATGCAATAAGTACAAGTTGAGGAGCTGCACAATGCTTCTGGTTATAGAGGAGCTTCAATATATTACAAAACGTGCAAGTTGAGGAGCTGCACAATGCTTATGATTATTGAGGAGCGCCTATATAATGCAATAGGTGCAAGTTGAGGAGCTGCACAATAATTCTGGTTATAGAGGAGCGTCTACCTAATACAAAACGTGCAAGTTGAGGAGCTGCGCAATGCTGGTTATAGAGGAGCGTCTGTCTTATACAATAGGTGGAAGTTGAGGAGCTTCACAATGCTTCTGGTTACAGAGGATCGTCTATCCAATGCAATAGGTACAAGTTGAGAAGCTGTACAATTCTTCATTTTATAGAGGACCGTCTATATAATACAATAGGTGCATATTGAGAAGTTGCACAATTATTCTGTTTATTGAGGAGAGCCTATCCAATACAATAGGTGCAAGTTGAGGAGCTGCAGAATTTTCTGGTTATAGAGAAGTGTCTATCTAATACAATAGGTGCAAGTTGAGGAACTGCTCAATGCTGGTTGTAGAGGAGCGCCTATCTAATACAATAGGTGGAAGTTGAGGAAATGCACAATGCTTCTGTTTATAGAGTTGCGTTTATATAATACAATAGGTGCAAGTTGAGGAGCTGCACAAAGCTTCTGATTATAGAGGAGTGTCTATCTGATACATTAGATGCAAGTTGAGGAGCTTCAGAATGCTTCTGGTTATAGAGGAGAGTCTATATAATACAATGGGCTCACCTTGAGCAGCTGCAGAATATTTCTGCTTATAGACGAGCGCCTATATTATACAATAAGTGCAAGTTGAGGAGCTGCAGAATTTTGTGGTTATAGAGAAGCGTCTATCTATTGCAATATGTGCAAGTTGTGGGGCTGCATAATGGTTCTGGTTATGGAGGAGCGTCTATCTGATACATTAGGTGAAAGTTAAGGAGCTCCACAATACTTCTGGTTATAGAGGAGGGTCTAAACGATACAATGGTCGCAAGTTGAGGAGCTGTAGAATATTTCTGGTTATAGAAGATGTCTATCTAATACAATAGGTGCAAGTTGAATAGCTGCACTATGCTTCTGGTTATAGAGGAGTATCTGTCTTATACAATATCTGCAAGTTGAGGAGCTGACCACTATTTCAAGTTATTTAGGAGCTGTTATCTATTCAATATGCGCAAGTTGAGGAGCTGCAAAATGTTTCTTCTTATAGAGATGCGTCTATCCATTACAATAGATGCAAATTGAGGAGCTGCACAATGCTTCTGGTTACAGACGAGCGTCTACCTCATACAATACGTGCAAGTTCAGGAGCTGCGCAATGCTGGTTATAGAGGAGCGTCTGTCTTATACAATATGTTCAAGTTGAGGAGCTGCACAATATTTCTGGTTATAGAGGAGCGGATATCTAATACAATATTTGCAAGTTGAGGATTTGCACAATGTTTCTAGTTATAGAGGAGCGTCTATATAATACAATAGGTGCATATTGAGGAGTTGCACAATTCTTCTGTTTATAGAGGAGCGCCTATCCAATACAGTAGGTGCAAGTTGACGAGCTTCACAATGCTTCTGGTTACAGAGTAGCGTCTATCCAATGCAATAGTTATAAGTTGAGGAGCTGCACAATGCTTATGGTTATAGAGGAGCGTCTACATATTACAAAAGGTGCAAGTTGAGGAGCTGCACAATGCTTATGTTTATTGAGGAGCGCCTATATAATACAATAGGTGCACGTTGAGGAGCTCCAGAATTTTCTGGTTATAGAGGAGCGAATATCTATTACAATATGTGCAAGTTGAGGGGCTGCATAATGGTTCTGGTTATGGAGGAGCGTCTATCTGATACATTAGGTGAAAGTTAAGGAGCTGCACAATACTTCTGGTTATAGAGGAGCGTCTGTCTTATACAATATGTTCAAGTTGAGGAGCTCCACAATATTTCTGGTTATAGAGGAGCGGATATCTAATACAATATGTGCAAGTTGAGGAGCTGCACAATGTTTCTAGTTATAGAGGAGCTTCTATATAATACAATAGGTGCATATTGAGGAGTTGCACAATTCTTCTGTTTATAGAGGAGCGCCTATCCAATACAATAGGTGGCAGTTGACGAGCTTCACAATGCTTCTGGTTACAGAGGAGCGTCTATCCAATGCAATAGTTACAAGCTGAGGAGCTGCACAATTCTTCTGGTTATAGAGGAGCGTCTATATATTACAAAAGGTGCAAGTTGAGGAGCTGCACAATGCTTCTGGTTATAGAGGCGCGTTTATATATTACAAAAGGTGCAAGTTGATTAGCTGCACAATTCTTCTGTTTATAGAGGAGCGTCTATATAATACAATGTGCGCGCGTTGAGGAGCAGCAGAATATTTCTGCTGATAGAGGAGCGCCTATATTATACAATAGTTGCAAGTTGAGGATCTGCAGAATTTCCTGATTATAGAGAAGCGTCTATCTAATACAATAGGTGCAAGTTGAGGAGCTGCGCAATGCTGGTTATAGAGGAATACAATAGGAGGTAGTTGAGGAGCTGGACAATGCTTCTGTTTATAGACGAGCATTTATATATAACATTATGTGCAAGTTGAGGAGCTGCACAATGCTTCTGATTATAGAGGAACGTCTAACTGATACATTAGGAGCAAGTTGAGGAGCTTCACAATGCTTCTTGTTATAGAGGAGCATCTATATAATACAATGGGCTCACGTTGAGGAGCTGCAGAATATTTCTGCTTATAGAGGAGCGCCTATTTTATACAATAAGTGCAATGTGAGGAGCTGCAGAATTTTCTGGTTATAGAGGTGAGCCTATCTATTACGATATGTGCAAGTTGAGTAGCTGTGCAATGCTGGTTATAGAGGAGAGGCTATCTAATACTATATGTGCAAGTTGAGGAGCTGCACAATGCTTCTGTTTATAGAGGAGCGTTTATATAATACAATAGGTGCAAGTTGAGGAGCTGCACAATGCTTCTGATTATAGAGGAGCGTCTATCTGATACATTAGGTGCAAGTTGAGAAGCTTCAGAATGCTTCTGGTTATAGAGGAGAGTCTATATTATACAATGGGCTCACCTTGAGGAGCTGCAGAATATTTCTGCTTATAGAGCAGCGCCTATATTACACAATAAATGCAAGTTGAGGAGCTGCAGAATTTTGTGGTTATAGAGAAGCGTCTATCTAATACAATAGGGCCAAGTTTAGGAGCTGCACAATTCTTCTCTTTATAGAGGAGTCTATCTAATACAATAGGTGCAAATTGAGGAGCTGCACAATGCTTCTGGTTACAGAGGAGCGTCTATCCAATGCAATAAGTACAAGTTGAGGCGCTGCACAATGCTTCTGGTTATAGAGGAGCTTCAATTTATTACAAAAGGTGCAAGTTGAGGAGCTGCAGAATATTTCTGCTTATGGATGAGCGCCTATATTATACAATAGGTGCAAGTTGAGAATCTGCCGAATTTTCTGATTATAGAGGAGCGGCTATCTAATACAATAGGAGCAAGTTGAGGAGCTGCACAATGCTTCTGTTTATAGAGGGGCATCTATCTGATACATTAGGAGCAAGTTGAGGAGCTTCACAATGCTTCTGGTTATAGAGGAGCGTCTGTCTAATACTATAGGTGCAAGTTGAGGAGCTTCAGAATGCTTCGGTTTATAGAGGAGCGCCTATCTATTACAGTATGTCCAAGTTCTGTAGCTGTGCATTGCTGGTTATAGAAGAGCGTCTATGTAATACAATGGGCGCACGTTGAGGAGCTGCAGAATTTTCAGGTTATAGAGAAGCGTCTATCTAATACAATAGGTGCAAGTTGAGGAGCTGCTCATTGCTGGTTGTAGAGGAGCGCCTATCTAATACAATATGTGGAAGTTGAGGAGCTGCACAATGCTTCTGTTTATAGAGGAGCGCCTATATATTTAAAAAGGTGCAAGTTGAGGCGCTGCACAATGCTTCTGGTTATAGAGGAGCTTCAATATATTACAAAAGGTGCAAGTTGAGGAGCTGCACAATGCTTCTGGTTATAGAGGAGAGTCTATATTATACAATGGGCTCACCTTGAGGAGCTGCATAATATTTCTGCTTATAGAGCAGCGCCTATATTATACAATAAGTGCAATTTGAGAAGCTGCAGAATTTTGTGGTTATATAGAAGCGTCTATCTAATACAATATGAGCAATTTGAGTAGCTGTGAAATGCTGGTTATACAGGAGAGGCTATCTAATACTATATGTGCAAGTTGAGGAGCTGCACATTTCTTCTATTTATAGAGGAACGCCTAACTAATACAATAGGTGCAAGTTGAGGAGCTTCACAATGCTTCTGGTTATAGAGGAGCGTCTATATAATACAATGGGCTCAGGTTGAGGAGCTGCAGAATACTTCTGCTTATAGAGGAGCGCCTATATTATACAATAGGTGCAAGGTGAGGAGCTGCAGAATTTTCTGGTTATAGAGAAGAGCCTATCTATTACAATATGTGCAAGTTGAGTAGCTGTGCAATGCTGGTTATAGAGGAGCGCCTATCTAATACAATAGGTGGAAGTTGAGGAGCTGCACAATGCTTCTGTTTATAGAGGAGGTTTTATATAATACAATAGGTGCAAGTTGAGGAGCTGCACAATGCTTCTGATTATAGAGGAGCGTCTATCTGATACATTATGTGCAAGCTGAGGAGCTACAAAATGCTTCTGGTTATAGAGGAGAGTCTATATTATACAATGGGCTCACCTTGAGGAGCTGCAGAATATTTCTGCTTATAGAGGAGCGCCTATATTATACAATAAGTGCAAGTTGAGGAGCTGCAGAATTTTGTGGTTATAGGGAAGGGTCTATCTAATACAAATGGGGCAAGTTGTAGAGCTGCACAATGCTTCTCTTTATAGAGGAGTCTATCTAATACAATAGGTGCAAATTGAGGAGCTGCACAATGCTTCTGGTTACAGAGGAGCGTCTATCCAAAGCAATAGGTGCAAGTTGAGGAGCTGCACAATTCTTCATTTTATAGAGGAGCGTCTATATAATACAATGGGCGCACGTTGAGGAACTGCAGAATATTTCTGCTTATAGAGGAGCGCCTATATTATACAAGAGGTGAAAGTTGAGGAGCTGCAGAATTTTCTGTTTATAGAGGAGCGCCTATCTATTACAATATGTACAATTTCAGTAGCTGCGCACAGCTGGTTATAGAGGGTCGTTTATATAATACAATGGGTACACGTTGAGGAGCTGCAGAATATTTCTGCTTATGGATGAGCGCCTATAATATACAATAGGTGCAAGTTGAGAATCTGCAGAATTTTCTGATTATAGAGGAGCGGCTATCTAATACAATAGGAGCAAGTTGAGGAGCTGCACAATGCTTCTGTTTATAGAGGAGCGTCTATCTGATACATTAGGAGCAAGTTGAGGAACTTTACAATGCTTCTGGTTATAGAGGAGCGTCTATCTAATACTATAGGTGCAAGTTGGGGAGCTTCAGAATGCTTCGGTTTATAGAGGAGCGCCTATCTATTACAGTATGTCCAAGTTCAGTAGCTGTGCATTGCTGGTTTTAGAGGAGCGTCTATGTAATACAATGGGCGCACGTTGAGGAGCTGCAGAATTTTCTGGTTATAGAGAAGCGTCTATCTAATACAATAGGTGCAAGTTGAGGAGCTGCTCAATGCTGGTTATAGAGGAGCGTCTGTCTTATACAATAGGTCCAAGTTGAGGAGCTTCACAATGCTTCTGGGTACAGAGGTGCGTCTATCCAATGCAATACGTACAAGTTGAGGAGCTGCACAATTCTTCATTTTATAGAGGATCGTCTATATAATACAATGGGCCCACGTTGAGGAACTGTAGAATATTTCTGCTTATAGAGTAGCGCCTATATTATACAATAGATGAAAGTTGAGGAGCTGCAGAATTTTCTGTTTATAGAGGAGCGCCTATCTATTACAATATGTACAAGTTCAGTAGCTGCGCACAGCTGGTTATAGAGGGTCGTTTATATAATATAATGGGCGCACGTTGAGGAGCTGCAGAATATTTCTGCTTATGGATGAGCGCCTATATTATACAATAGGAACAAGTTGAGGAGCTGCACAATGCTTCTGGTTATAGAGGAGCGCCTATGTAATACAATAAGCGCACGTTGAGGAGCTGTAGAATTTTCTGGTTATAGAGAAGTGTCTATCTAATACACTAGGTGCAAGTTGAGGAGGGTCTAT
Organism: Stegodyphus dumicola; assembly: GCF_044657685.1. NCBI lineage: Eukaryota > Metazoa > Arthropoda > Arachnida > Araneae > Eresidae > Stegodyphus > Stegodyphus dumicola. Next base: position 3,645,624 of record NC_140770.1, read on the forward strand.
ACGATACAATGGTCGCAAGTTGAGGAGCTGCACAATGCTTCTCTTTATAGAGGAGTCTATCTAATACAATAGGTGCTAATTAAGGAGCTGCACAATGCTTCTGGTTACAGAGGAGCGTCTATCCAATGCAATAAGTACAAGTTGAGGAGCTGCACAATGCTTCTGGTTATAGAGGAGCTTCAATATATTACAAAACGTGCAAGTTGAGGAGCTGCACAATGCTTATGATTATTGAGGAGCGCCTATATAATGCAATAGGTGCAAGTTGAGGAGCTGCACAATAATTCTGGTTATAGAGGAGCGTCTACCTAAAACAAAACGTGCAAGTTGAGGAGCTGCGCAATGCTGGTTATAGAGGAGCGTCTGTCTTATACAATAGGTGCAAGTTGAGGAGCTTCACAATGCTTCTGGTTACAGAGGATCGTCTATCCAATGCAATAGGTACAAGTTGAGGAGCTGCACAATTCTTCATTTTATAGAGGACCGTCTATATAATACAATAGGTGCATATTGAGAAGTTGCACAATTATTCTGTTTATTGAGGAGAGCCTATCCAATACAATAGGTGCAAGTTGAGGAGCTGCAGAATTTTCTGGTTATAGAGAAGTGTCTATCTAATACAATAGGTGCAAGTTGAGGAACTGCTCAATGCTGGTTGTAGAGGAGCGCCTATCTAATACAATAGGTGGAAGTTGAGGAAATGCACAATGCTTCTGTTTATACAGTTGCGTTTATATAATACAATAGGTGCAAGTTGAGGAGCTGCACAAAGCTTCTGATTATATAGGAGTGTCTATCTGATACATTAGATGCAATTTGAGGAGCTTCAGAATGCTTCTGGTTATAGAGGAGAGTCTATATAATACAATGGGCTCACCTTGAGCAGCTGCAGAATATTTCTGCTTATAGACGAGCGCCTATATTATACAATAAGTGCAAATTGAGGAGCTGCAGAATTTTGTGGTTATAGAGAAGCGTCTATCTATTACAATATGTGCAAGTTGAGGGGCTGCATAATGGTTCTGGTTATGGAGGAGCGTCTATCTGATACATTAGGTGAAAGTTAAGGAGCTGCACAATACTTCTGGTTATAGAGGAGGGTCTATACGATACAATGGTCGCAAGTTGAGGAGCTGTAGAATATTTCTCGTTATAGAAGATGTCTATCTAATACAATAGGTGCAAGTTGAATAGCTGCACCATGCTTCTGGTTATAGAGGAGTATCTGTCTTATACAATATCTGCAAGTTGAGGTGCTGACCACTATTTCAGGTTATTTAGGTGCTGTTATCTATTCAATATGCGCATGTTGAGGAGCTGCGCATTGCTGGTTATAGAGGAGCGTCTGTCTTATACAATATGTTCATGTTGAGGAGCTGCACAATATTTCTGGTTATAGAGGAGCGGATATCTAATACAATATTTGCAAGTTGAGGAATTGCACAATGTTTCTAGTTATAGAGGAGCTTCTATATAATACAATAGGTGCATATTGAGGAGTTGCACAATTCTTCTGTTTATAGAGGAGCGCCTATCCAATACAATAGGTGCAAGTTGAGGAGCTGCACAATGCTTCTGGTTATAGAGGAGCGTCTATATATTACAAAAGGTGCAAGTTGAGGAGCTGCACAATGCTTCTGGTTATAGAGGCGCGTCTATATATTACAAAAGGTGCAAGTTGATTAGCTGCACAATTCTTCTGTTTATAGAGGAGCGTCTATATAATACAATGGGCGCACGTTGAGGAGCAGCAGAATATTTCTGCTGATAGAGGAGCGCCTATATTATACAATAGTTGCAAGTTGAGGATCTGCAGAATTTCCTGACTATAGAGAAGCGTCTATCTAATACAATAGGTGCAAGTTGAGGAGCTGCGCAATGCTGGTTATAGAGGAGCGGCTATCTAATACAATAGGAGGTAGTTGAGGAGCTGCACAATGCTTCTGTTTATAGACGAGCTTTTTTATATTACATTATGTGCAAGTTGAGGAGCTGCACAATGCGCTTCGGATTATAGAGGTACGTCTATCTGATACATGAGCAGCAAGTTGAGGAGCTTCACAATGCTTCTTGTTATAGAGGAGCGTCTATATAATACAATGGGCTCACGTTGAGGAGCTGCAGAATATTTCTGCTTATAGAGGAGCGCCTATTTTATACAATAAGTGCACTGTGAGGAGCTGCAGAATTTTCTGGTTATAGAGGTGAGCCTATCTATTACGATATGTGCAAGTTGAGTAGCTGTGCAATGCTGGTTATAGAGGAGAGGCTATCTAATACTATATGTGCAAGTTGAGGAGCTGCACAATGCTTCTGTTTATAGAGGAGCGTTTATATAATACAATAGGTGCAAGTTGAGGAGCTGCACAATGCTTCTGATTATAGAGGAGCGTCTATCTGATACATTAGGTGCAAGTTGAGAAGCTTCAGAATGCTTCTGGTTATAGAGGAGAGTCTATATTATACAATGGGCTCACCTTGAGGAGCTGCAGAATATTTCTGCTTATAGAGCAGCGCCTATATTACACAATAAATGCAAGTTGAGGAGCTGCAGAATTTTGTGGTTATAGAGAAGCGTCTATCTAATACAATAGGGCCAAGTTTAGGAGCTGCACAATTCTTCTCTTTATAGAGGAGTCTATCTAATACAATAGGTGCAAATTGAGGAGCTGCACAATGCTTCTGGTTACAGAGGAGCGTCTATCCAATGCAATAAGTACAAGTTGAGGCGCTGCACAATGCTTCTGGTTATAGAGGAGCTTCAATTTATTACAAAAGGTGCAAGTTGAGGAGCTGCAGAATATTTCTGCTTATGGATGAGCGCCTATATTATACAATAGGTGCAAGTTGAGAATCTGCCGAATTTTCTGATTATAGAGGAGCGGCTATCTAATACAATAGGAGCAAGTTGAGGAGCTGCACAATGCTTCTGTTTATAGAGGGGCATCTATCTGATACATTAGGAGCAAGTTGAGGAGCTTCACAATGCTTCTGGTTATAGAGGAGCGTCTGTCTAATACTATAGGTGCAAGTTGAGGAGCTTCAGAATGCTTCGGTTTATAGAGGAGCGCCTATCTATTACAGTATGTCCAAGTTCTGTAGCTGTGCATTGCTGGTTATAGAAGAGCGTCTATGTAATACAATGGGCGCACGTTGAGGAGCTGCAGAATTTTCAGGTTATAGAGAAGCGTCTATCTAATACAATAGGTGCAAGTTGAGGAGCTGCTCATTGCTGGTTGTAGAGGAGCGCCTATCTAATACAATATGTGGAAGTTGAGGAGCTGCACAATGCTTCTGTTTATAGAGGAGCGCCTATATATTTAAAAAGGTGCAAGTTGAGGCGCTGCACAATGCTTCTGGTTATAGAGGAGCTTCAATATATTACAAAAGGTGCAAGTTGAGGAGCTGCACAATGCTTCTGGTTATAGAGGAGAGTCTATATTATACAATGGGCTCACCTTGAGGAGCTGCATAATATTTCTGCTTATAGAGCAGCGCCTATATTATACAATAAGTGCAATTTGAGAAGCTGCAGAATTTTGTGGTTATATAGAAGCGTCTATCTAATACAATATGAGCAATTTGAGTAGCTGTGAAATGCTGGTTATACAGGAGAGGCTATCTAATACTATATGTGCAAGTTGAGGAGCTGCACATTTCTTCTATTTATAGAGGAACGCCTAACTAATACAATAGGTGCAAGTTGAGGAGCTTCACAATGCTTCTGGTTATAGAGGAGCGTCTATATAATACAATGGGCTCAGGTTGAGGAGCTGCAGAATACTTCTGCTTATAGAGGAGCGCCTATATTATACAATAGGTGCAAGGTGAGGAGCTGCAGAATTTTCTGGTTATAGAGAAGAGCCTATCTATTACAATATGTGCAAGTTGAGTAGCTGTGCAATGCTGGTTATAGAGGAGCGCCTATCTAATACAATAGGTGGAAGTTGAGGAGCTGCACAATGCTTCTGTTTATAGAGGAGGTTTTATATAATACAATAGGTGCAAGTTGAGGAGCTGCACAATGCTTCTGATTATAGAGGAGCGTCTATCTGATACATTAGGAGCAAGTTGAGGAACTTTACAATGCTTCTGGTTATAGAGGAGCGTCTATCTAATACTATAGGTGCAAGTTGGGGAGCTTCAGAATGCTTCGGTTTATAGAGGAGCGCCTATCTATTACAGTATGTCCAAGTTCAGTAGCTGTGCATTGCTGGTTTTAGAGGAGCGTCTATGTAATACAATGGGCGCACGTTGAGGAGCTGCAGAATTTTCTGGTTATAGAGAAGCGTCTATCTAATACAATAGGTGCAAGTTGAGGAGCTGCTCAATGCTGGTTATAGAGGAGCGTCTGTCTTATACAATAGGTCCAAGTTGAGGAGCTTCACAATGCTTCTGGGTACAGAGGTGCGTCTATCCAATGCAATACGTACAAGTTGAGGAGCTGCACAATTCTTCATTTTATAGAGGATCGTCTATATAATACAATGGGCCCACGTTGAGGAACTGTAGAATATTTCTGCTTATAGAGTAGCGCCTATATTATACAATAGATGAAAGTTGAGGAGCTGCAGAATTTTCTGTTTATAGAGGAGCGCCTATCTATTACAATATGTACAAGTTCAGTAGCTGCGCACAGCTGGTTATAGAGGGTCGTTTATATAATATAATGGGCGCACGTTGAGGAGCTGCAGAATATTTCTGCTTATGGATGAGCGCCTATATTATACAATAGGAACAAGTTGAGGAGCTGCACAATGCTTCTGGTTATAGAGGAGCGCCTATGTAATACAATAAGCGCACGTTGAGGAGCTGTAGAATTTTCTGGTTATAGAGAAGTGTCTATCTAATACACTAGGTGCAAGTTGAGGAGGGTCTATACGATACAATGGTCGCAAGTTGAGGAGCTGCACAATGCTTCTCTTTATAGAGGAGTCTATCTAATACAATAGGTGCTAATTAAGGAGCTGCACAATGCTTCTGGTTACAGAGGAGCGTCTATCCAATGCAATAAGTACAAGTTGAGGCGCTGCACAATGCTTCTGGTTATAGAGGAGCTTCAATTTATTACAAAAGGTGCAAGTTGAGGAGCTGCAGAATATTTCTGCTTATGGATGAGCGCCTATATTATACAATAGGTGCAAGTTGAGAATCTGCCGAATTTTCTGATTATAGAGGAGCGGCTATCTAATACAATAGGAGCAAGTTGAGGAGCTGCACAATGCTTCTGTTTATAGAGGGGCATCTATCTGATACATTAGGAGCAAGTTGAGGAGCTTCACAATGCTTCTGGTTATAGAGGAGCGTCTGTCTAATACTATAGGTGCAAGTTGAGGAGCTTCAGAATGCTTCGGTTTATAGAGGAGCGCCTATCTATTACAGTATGTCCAAGTTCTGTAGCTGTGCATTGCTGGTTATAGAAGAGCGTCTATGTAATACAATGGGCGCACGTTGAGGAGCTGCAGAATTTTCAGGTTATAGAGAAGCGTCTATCTAATACAATAGGTGCAAGTTGAGGAGCTGCTCATTGCTGGTTGTAGAGGAGCGCCTATCTAATACAATATGTGGAAGTTGAGGAGCTGCACAATGCTTCTGTTTATAGAGGAGCGCCTATATATTTAAAAAGGTGCAAGTTGAGGCGCTGCACAATGCTTCTGGTTATAGAGGAGCTTCAATATATTACAAAAGGTGCAAGTTGAGGAGCTGCACAATGCTTCTGGTTATAGAGGAGAGTCTATATTATACAATGGGCTCACCTTGAGGAGCTGCATAATATTTCTGCTTATAGAGCAGCGCCTATATTATACAATAAGTGCAATTTGAGAAGCTGCAGAATTTTGTGGTTATATAGAAGCGTCTATCTAATACAATATGAGCAATTTGAGTAGCTGTGAAATGCTGGTTATACAGGAGAGGCTATCTAATACTATATGTGCAAGTTGAGGAGCTGCACATTTCTTCTATTTATAGAGGAACGCCTAACTAATACAATAGGTGCAAGTTGAGGAGCTTCACAATGCTTCTGGTTATAGAGGAGCGTCTATATAATACAATGGGCTCAGGTTGAGGAGCTGCAGAATACTTCTGCTTATAGAGGAGCGCCTATATTATACAATAGGTGCAAGGTGAGGAGCTGCAGAATTTTCTGGTTATAGAGAAGAGCCTATCTATTACAATATGTGCAAGTTGAGTAGCTGTGCAATGCTGGTTATAGAGGAGCGCCTATCTAATACAATAGGTGGAAGTTGAGGAGCTGCACAATGCTTCTGTTTATAGAGGAGGTTTTATATAATACAATAGGTGCAAGTTGAGGAGCTGCACAATGCTTCTGATTATAGAGGAGCGTCTATCTGATACATTATGTGCAAGCTGAGGAGCTACAAAATGCTTCTGGTTATAGAGGAGAGTCTATATTATACAATGGGCTCACCTTGAGGAGCTGCAGAATATTTCTGCTTATAGAGGAGCGCCTATATTATACAATAAGTGCAAGTTGAGGAGCTGCAGAATTTTGTGGTTATAGGGAAGGGTCTATCTAATACAAATGGGGCAAGTTGTAGAGCTGCACAATGCTTCTCTTTATAGAGGAGTCTATCTAATACAATAGGTGCAAATTGAGGAGCTGCACAATGCTTCTGGTTACAGAGGAGCGTCTATCCAAAGCAATAGGTGCAAGTTGAGGAGCTGCACAATTCTTCATTTTATAGAGGAGCGTCTATATAATACAATGGGCGCACGTTGAGGAACTGCAGAATATTTCTGCTTATAGAGGAGCGCCTATATTATACAAGAGGTGAAAGTTGAGGAGCTGCAGAATTTTCTGTTTATAGAGGAGCGCCTATCTATTACAATATGTACAATTTCAGTAGCTGCGCACAGCTGGTTATAGAGGGTCGTTTATATAATACAATGGGTACACGTTGAGGAGCTGCAGAATATTTCTGCTTATGGATGAGCGCCTATAATATACAATAGGTGCAAGTTGAGAATCTGCAGAATTTTCTGATTATAGAGGAGCGGCTATCTAATACAATAGGAGCAAGTTGAGGAGCTGCACAATGCTTCTGTTTATAGAGGAGCGTCTATCTGATACATTAGGAGCAAGTTGAGGAACTTTACAATGCTTCTGGTTATAGAGGAGCGTCTATCTAATACTATAGGTGCAAGTTGGGGAGCTTCAGAATGCTTCGGTTTATAGAGGAGCGCCTATCTATTACAGTATGTCCAAGTTCAGTAGCTGTGCATTGCTGGTTTTAGAGGAGCGTCTATGTAATACAATGGGCGCACGTTGAGGAGCTGCAGAATTTTCTGGTTATAGAGAAGCGTCTATCTAATACAATAGGTGCAAGTTGAGGAGCTGCTCAATGCTGGTTATAGAGGAGCGTCTGTCTTATACAATAGGTCCAAGTTGAGGAGCTTCACAATGCTTCTGGGTACAGAGGTGCGTCTATCCAATGCAATACGTACAAGTTGAGGAGCTGCACAATTCTTCATTTTATAGAGGATCGTCTATATAATACAATGGGCCCACGTTGAGGAACTGTAGAATATTTCTGCTTATAGAGTAGCGCCTATATTATACAATAGATGAAAGTTGAGGAGCTGCTGAATTTTCTGTTTATAGAGGAGCGCCTATCTATTACAATATGTACAAGTTCAGTAGCTGCGCACAGCTGGTTATAGAGGGTCGTTTATATAATATAATGGGCGCACGTTGAGGAGCTGCAGAATATTTCTGCTTATGGATGAGCGCCTATATTATACAATAGGAACAAGTTGAGGAGCTGCACAATGCTTCTGGTTATAGAGGAGCGCCTATGTAATACAATAAGCGCACGTTGAGGAGCTGTAGAATTTTCTGGTTATAGAGAAGTGTCTATCTAATACACTAGGTGCAAGTTGAGGAGGGTCTATACGATACAATGGTCGCAAGTTGAGGAGCTGCACAATGCTTCTCTTTATAGAGGAGTCTATCTAATACAATAGGTGCTAATTAAGGAGCTGCACAATGCTTCTGGTTACAGAGGAGCGTCTATCCAATGCAATAAGTACAAGTTGAGGCGCTGCACAATGCTTCTGGTTATAGAGGAGCTTCAATTTATTACAAAAGGTGCAAGTTGAGGAGCTGCAGAATATTTCTGCTTATGGATGAGCGCCTATATTATACAATAGGTGCAAGTTGAGAATCTGCCGAATTTTCTGATTATAGAGGAGCGGCTATCTAATACAATAGGAGCAAGTTGAGGAGCTGCACAATGCTTCTGTTTATAGAGGGGCATCTATCTGATACATTAGGAGCAAGTTGAGGAGCTTCACAATGCTTCTGGTTATAGAGGAGCGTCTGTCTAATACTATAGGTGCAAGTTGAGGAGCTTCAGAATGCTTCGGTTTATAGAGGAGCGCCTATCTATTACAGTATGTCCAAGTTCTGTAGCTGTGCATTGCTGGTTATAGAAGAGCGTCTATGTAATACAATGGGCGCACGTTGAGGAGCTGCAGAATTTTCAGGTTATAGAGAAGCGTCTATCTAATACAATAGGTGCAAGTTGAGGAGCTGCTCATTGCTGGTTGTAGAGGAGCGCCTATCTAATACAATATGTGGAAGTTGAGGAGCTGCACAATGCTTCTGTTTATAGAGGAGCGCCTATATATTTAAAAAGGTGCAAGTTGAGGCGCTGCACAATGCTTCTGGTTATAGAGGAGCTTCAATATATTACAAAAGGTGCAAGTTGAGGAGCTGCACAATGCTTCTGGTTATAGAGGAGAGTCTATATTATACAATGGGCTCACCTTGAGGAGCTGCATAATATTTCTGCTTATAGAGCAGCGCCTATATTATACAATAAGTGCAATTTGAGAAGCTGCAGAATTTTGTGGTTATATAGAAGCGTCTATCTAATACAATATGAGCAATTTGAGTAGCTGTGAAATGCTGGTTATACAGGAGAGGCTATCTAATACTATATGTGCAAGTTGAGGAGCTGCACATTTCTTCTATTTATAGAGGAACGCCTAACTAATACAATAGGTGCAAGTTGAGGAGCTTCACAATGCTTCTGGTTATAGAGGAGCGTCTATATAATACAATGGGCTCAGGTTGAGGAGCTGCAGAATACTTCTGCTTATAGAGGAGCGCCTATATTATACAATAGGTGCAAGGTGAGGAGCTGCAGAATTTTCTGGTTATAGAGAAGAGCCTATCTATTACAATATGTGCAAGTTGAGTAGCTGTGCAATGCTGGTTATAGAGGAGCGCCTATCTAATACAATAGGTGGAAGTTGAGGAGCTGCACAATGCTTCTGTTTATAGAGGAGGTTTTATATAATACAATAGGTGCAAGTTGAGGAGCTGCACAATGCTTCTGATTATAGAGGAGCGTCTATCTGATACATTATGTGCAAGCTGAGGAGCTACAAAATGCTTCTGGTTATAGAGGAGAGTCTATATTATACAATGGGCTCACCTTGAGGAGCTGCAGAATATTTCTGCTTATAGAGGAGCGCCTATATTATACAATAAGTGCAAGTTGAGGAGCTGCAGAATTTTGTGGTTATAGGGAAGGGTCTATCTAATACAAATGGGGCAAGTTGTAGAGCTGCACAATGCTTCTCTTTATAGAGGAGTCTATCTAATACAATAGGTGCAAATTGAGGAGCTGCACAATGCTTCTGGTTACAGAGGAGCGTCTATCCAAAGCAATAGGTGCAAGTTGAGGAGCTGCACAATTCTTCATTTTATAGAGGAGCGTCTATATAATACAATGGGCGCACGTTGAGGAACTGCAGAATATTTCTGCTTATAGAGGAGCGCCTATATTATACAAGAGGTGAAAGTTGAGGAGCTGCAGAATTTTCTGTTTATAGAGGAGCGCCTATCTATTACAATATGTACAATTTCAGTAGCTGCGCACAGCTGGTTATAGAGGGTCGTTTATATAATACAATGGGTACACGTTGAGGAGCTGCAGAATATTTCTGCTTATGGATGAGCGCCTATAATATACAATAGGTGCAAGTTGAGAATCTGCAGAATTTTCTGATTATAGAGGAGCGGCTATCTAATACAATAGGAGCAAGTTGAGGAGCTGCACAATGCTTCTGTTTATAGAGGAGCGTCTATCTGATACATTAGGAGCAAGTTGAGGAACTTTACAATGCTTCTGGTTATAGAGGAGCGTCTATCTAATACTATAGGTGCAAGTTGGGGAGCTTCAGAATGCTTCGGTTTATAGAGGAGCGCCTATCTATTACAGTATGTCCAAGTTCAGTAGCTGTGCATTGCTGGTTTTAGAGGAGCGTCTATGTAATACAATGGGCGCACGTTGAGGAGCTGCAGAATTTTCTGGTTATAGAGAAGCGTCTATCTAATACAATAGGTGCAAGTTGAGGAGCTGCTCAATGCTGGTTATAGAGGAGCGTCTGTCTTATACAATAGGTCCAAGTTGAGGAGCTTCACAATGCTTCTGGGTACAGAGGTGCGTCTATCCAATGCAATACGTACAAGTTGAGGAGCTGCACAATTCTTCATTTTATAGAGGATCGTCTATATAATACAATGGGCCCACGTTGAGGAACTGTAGAATATTTCTGCTTATAGAGTAGCGCCTATATTATACAATAGATGAAAGTTGAGGAGCTGCAGAATTTTCTGTTTATAGAGGAGCGCCTATCTATTACAATATGTACAAGTTCAGTAGCTGCGCACAGCTGGTTATAGAGGGTCGTTTATATAATATAATGGGCGCACGTTGAGGAGCTGCAGAATATTTCTGCTTATGGATGAGCGCCTATATTATACAATAGGAACAAGTTGAGGAGCTGCACAATGCTTCTGGTTATAGAGGAGCGCCTATGTAATACAATAAGCGCACGTTGAGGAGCTGTAGAATTTTCTGGTTATAGAGAAGTGTCTATCTAATACACTAGGTGCAAGTTGAGGAGGGTCTATACGATACAATGGTCGCAAGTTGAGGAGCTGCACAATGCTTCTCTTTATAGAGGAGTCTATCTAATACAATAGGTGCTAATTAAGGAGCTGCACAATGCTTCTGGTTACAGAGGAGCGTCTATCCAATGCAATAAGTACAAGTTGAGGCGCTGCACAATGCTTCTGGTTATAGAGGAGCTTCAATTTATTACAAAAGGTGCAAGTTGAGGAGCTGCAGAATATTTCTGCTTATGGATGAGCGCCTATATTATACAATAGGTGCAAGTTGAGAATCTGCCGAATTTTCTGATTATAGAGGAGCGGCTATCTAATACAATAGGAGCAAGTTGAGGAGCTGCACAATGCTTCTGTTTATAGAGGGGCATCTATCTGATACATTAGGAGCAAGTTGAGGAGCTTCACAATGCTTCTGGTTATAGAGGAGCGTCTGTCTAATACTATAGGTGCAAGTTGAGGAGCTTCAGAATGCTTCGGTTTATAGAGGAGCGCCTATCTATTACAGTATGTCCAAGTTCTGTAGCTGTGCATTGCTGGTTATAGAAGAGCGTCTATGTAATACAATGGGCGCACGTTGAGGAGCTGCAGAATTTTCAGGTTATAGAGAAGCGTCTATCTAATACAATAGGTGCAAGTTGAGGAGCTGCTCATTGCTGGTTGTAGAGGAGCGCCTATCTAATACAATATGTGGAAGTTGAGGAGCTGCACAATGCTTCTGTTTATAGAGGAGCGCCTATATATTTAAAAAGGTGCAAGTTGAGGCGCTGCACAATGCTTCTGGTTATAGAGGAGCTTCAATATATTACAAAAGGTGCAAGTTGAGGAGCTGCACAATGCTTCTGGTTATAGAGGAGAGTCTATATTATACAATGGGCTCACCTTGAGGAGCTGCATAATATTTCTGCTTATAGAGCAGCGCCTATATTATACAATAAGTGCAATTTGAGAAGCTGCAGAATTTTGTGGTTATATAGAAGCGTCTATCTAATACAATATGAGCAATTTGAGTAGCTGTGAAATGCTGGTTATACAGGAGAGGCTATCTAATACTATATGTGCAAGTTGAGGAGCTGCACATTTCTTCTATTTATAGAGGAACGCCTAACTAATACAATAGGTGCAAGTTGAGGAGCTTCACAATGCTTCTGGTTATAGAGGAGCGTCTATATAATACAATGGGCTCAGGTTGAGGAGCTGCAGAATACTTCTGCTTATAGAGGAGCGCCTATATTATACAATAGGTGCAAGGTGAGGAGCTGCAGAATTTTCTGGTTATAGAGAAGAGCCTATCTATTACAATATGTGCAAGTTGAGTAGCTGTGCAATGCTGGTTATAGAGGAGCGCCTATCTAATACAATAGGTGGAAGTTGAGGAGCTGCACAATGCTTCTGTTTATAGAGGAGGTTTTATATAATACAATAGGTGCAAGTTGAGGAGCTGCACAATGCTTCTGATTATAGAGGAGCGTCTATCTGATACATTATGTGCAAGCTGAGGAGCTACAAAATGCTTCTGGTTATAGAGGAGAGTCTATATTATACAATGGGCTCACCTTGAGGAGCTGCAGAATATTTCTGCTTATAGAGGAGCGCCTATATTATACAATAAGTGCAAGTTGAGGAGCTGCAGAATTTTGTGGTTATAGGGAAGGGTCTATCTAATACAAATGGGGCAAGTTGTAGAGCTGCACAATGCTTCTCTTTATAGAGGAGTCTATCTAATACAATAGGTGCAAATTGAGGAGCTGCACAATGCTTCTGGTTACAGAGGAGCGTCTATCCAAAGCAATAGGTGCAAGTTGAGGAGCTGCACAATTCTTCATTTTATAGAGGAGCGTCTATATAATACAATGGGCGCACGTTGAGGAACTGCAGAATATTTCTGCTTATAGAGGAGCGCCTATATTATACAAGAGGTGAAAGTTGAGGAGCTGCAGAATTTTCTGTTTATAGAGGAGCGCCTATCTATTACAATATGTACAATTTCAGTAGCTGCGCACAGCTGGTTATAGAGGGTCGTTTATATAATACAATGGGTACACGTTGAGGAGCTGCAGAATATTTCTGCTTATGGATGAGCGCCTATAATATACAATAGGTGCAAGTTGAGAATCTGCAGAATTTTCTGATTATAGAGGAGCGGCTATCTAATACAATAGGAGCAAGTTGAGGAGCTGCACAATGCTTCTGTTTATAGAGGAGCGTCTATCTGATACATTAGGAGCAAGTTGAGGAACTTTACAATGCTTCTGGTTATAGAGGAGCGTCTATCTAATACTATAGGTGCAAGTTGGGGAGCTTCAGAATGCTTCGGTTTATAGAGGAGCGCCTATCTATTACAGTATGTCCAAGTTCAGTAGCTGTGCATTGCTGGTTTTAGAGGAGCGTCTATGTAATACAATGGGCGCACGTTGAGGAGCTGCAGAATTTTCTGGTTATAGAGAAGCGTCTATCTAATACAATAGGTGCAAGTTGAGGAGCTGCTCAATGCTGGTTATAGAGGAGCGTCTGTCTTATACAATAGGTCCAAGTTGAGGAGCTTCACAATGCTTCTGGGTACAGAGGTGCGTCTATCCAATGCAATACGTACAAGTTGAGGAGCTGCACAATTCTTCATTTTATAGAGGATCGTCTATATAATACAATGGGCCCACGTTGAGGAACTGTAGAATATTTCTGCTTATAGAGTAGCGCCTATATTATACAATAGATGAAAGTTGAGGAGCTGCAGAATTTTCTGTTTATAGAGGAGCGCCTATCTATTACAATATGTACAAGTTCAGTAGCTGCGCACAGCTGGTTATAGAGGGTCGTTTATATAATATAATGGGCGCACGTTGAGGAGCTGCAGAATATTTCTGCTTATGGATGAGCGCCTATATTATACAATAGGAACAAGTTGAGGAGCTGCACAATGCTTCTGGTTATAGAGGAGCGCCTATGTAATACAATAAGCGCACGTTGAGGAGCTGTAGAATTTTCTGGTTATAGAGAAGTGTCTATCTAATACACTAGGTGCAAGTTGAGGAGGGTCTATACGATACAATGGTCGCAAGTTGAGGAGCTGCACAATGCTTCTCTTTATAGAGGAGTCTATCTAATACAATAGGTGCTAATTAAGGAGCTGCACAATGCTTCTGGTTACAGAGGAGCGTCTATCCAATGCAATAAGTACAAGTTGAGGAGCTGCACAATGCTTCTGGTTATAGAGGAGCTTCAATATATTACAAAACGTGCAAGTTGAGGAGCTGCACAATGCTTATGATTATTGAGGAGCGCCTATATAATGCAATAGGTGCAAGTTGAGGAGCTGCACAATAATTCTGGTTATAGAGGAGCGTCTACCTAAAACAAAACGTGCAAGTTGAGGAGCTGCGCAATGCTGGTTATAGAGGAGCGTCTGTCTTATACAATAGGTGCAAGTTGAGGAGCTTCACAATGCTTCTGGTTACAGAGGATCGTCTATCCAATGCAATAGGTACAAGTTGAGGAGCTGCACAATTCTTCATTTTATAGAGGACCGTCTATATAATACAATAGGTGCATATTGAGAAGTTGCACAATTATTCTGTTTATTGAGGAGAGCCTATCCAATACAATAGGTGCAAGTTGAGGAGCTGCAGAATTTTCTGGTTATAGAGAAGTGTCTATCTAATACAATAGGTGCAAGTTGAGGAACTGCTCAATGCTGGTTGTAGAGGAGCGCCTATCTAATACAATAGGTGGAAGTTGAGGAAATGCACAATGCTTCTGTTTATACAGTTGCGTTTATATAATACAATAGGTGCAAGTTGAGGAGCTGCACAAAGCTTCTGATTATATAGGAGTGTCTATCTGATACATTAGATGCAATTTGAGGAGCTTCAGAATGCTTCTGGTTATAGAGGAGAGTCTATATAATACAATGGGCTCACCTTGAGCAGCTGCAGAATATTTCTGCTTATAGACGAGCGCCTATATTATACAATAAGTGCAAATTGAGGAGCTGCAGAATTTTGTGGTTATAGAGAAGCGTCTATCTATTACAATATGTGCAAGTTGAGGGGCTGCATAATGGTTCTGGTTATGGAGGAGCGTCTATCTGATACATTAGGTGAAAGTTAAGGAGCTGCACAATACTTCTGGTTATAGAGGAGGGTCTATACGATACAATGGTCGCAAGTTGAGGAGCTGTAGAATATTTCTCGTTATAGAAGATGTCTATCTAATACAATAGGTGCAAGTTGAATAGCTGCACCATGCTTCTGGTTATAGAGGAGTATCTGTCTTATACAATATCTGCAAGTTGAGGTGCTGACCACTATTTCAGGTTATTTAGGTGCTGTTATCTATTCAATATGCGCATGTTGAGGAGCTGCGCATTGCTGGTTATAGAGGAGCGTCTGTCTTATACAATATGTTCATGTTGAGGAGCTGCACAATATTTCTGGTTATAGAGGAGCGGATATCTAATACAATATTTGCAAGTTGAGGAATTGCACAATGTTTCTAGTTATAGAGGAGCTTCTATATAATACAATAGGTGCATATTGAGGAGTTGCACAATTCTTCTGTTTATAGAGGAGCGCCTATCCAATACAATAGGTGCAAGTTGAGGAGCTGCACAATGCTTCTGGTTATAGAGGAGCGTCTATATATTACAAAAGGTGCAAGTTGAGGAGCTGCACAATGCTTCTGGTTATAGAGGCGCGTCTATATATTACAAAAGGTGCAAGTTGATTAGCTGCACAATTCTTCTGTTTATAGAGGAGCGTCTATATAATACAATGGGCGCACGTTGAGGAGCAGCAGAATATTTCTGCTGATAGAGGAGCGCCTATATTATACAATAGTTGCAAGTTGAGGATCTGCAGAATTTCCTGACTATAGAGAAGCGTCTATCTAATACAATAGGTGCAAGTTGAGGAGCTGCGCAATGCTGGTTATAGAGGAGCGGCTATCTAATACAATAGGAGGTAGTTGAGGAGCTGCACAATGCTTCTGTTTATAGACGAGCTTTTTTATATTACATTATGTGCAAGTTGAGGAGCTGCACAATGCGCTTCGGATTATAGAGGTACGTCTATCTGATACATGAGCAGCAAGTTGAGGAGCTTCACAATGCTTCTTGTTATAGAGGAGCGTCTATATAATACAATGGGCTCACGTTGAGGAGCTGCAGAATATTTCTGCTTATAGAGGAGCGCCTATTTTATACAATAAGTGCACTGTGAGGAGCTGCAGAATTTTCTGGTTATAGAGGTGAGCCTATCTATTACGATATGTGCAAGTTGAGTAGCTGTGCAATGCTGGTTATAGAGGAGAGGCTATCTAATACTATATGTGCAAGTTGAGGAGCTGCACAATGCTTCTGTTTATAGAGGAGCGTTTATATAATACAATAGGTGCAAGTTGAGGAGCTGCACAATGCTTCTGATTATAGAGGAGCGTCTATCTGATACATTAGGTGCAAGTTGAGAAGCTTCAGAATGCTTCTGGTTATAGAGGAGAGTCTATATTATACAATGGGCTCACCTTGAGGAGCTGTAGAATATTTCTGCTTATAGAGCAGCGCCTATATTACACAATAAATGCAAGTTAAGGAGCTGCAGAATTTTGTGGTTATAGAGAAGCGTCTATCTAATACAATAGGGCCAAGTTTAGAAGCTGCACAATGCTTCTCTTTATAGAGGAGTCTATCTAATACAATAGGTGCAAATTGAGGTGCTGCACAATGCTTCTGGTTACAGAGGAGCGTCTATCCAATGCAATAAGTACAAGTTGAGGCGCTGCACAATGCTTCTGGTTATATAGGAGCTTCAATTTATTACAAAAGGTGCAAGTTGAGGAGCTGCGCAATGCTGGTTATAGAGGAGCTTCTGTCTTATACAATAGGTGCAAGTTGAGGAGCTTCACAATGCTTCTGGTTACAGTGGAGCGTGTATCCAATGCAATAGGTACAAGTTGAGGAGCTGCACAATTCTTGATTTTATAGAGGAGCGTCTATATAATATAATGGGCGCACGTTGAGGAGCTGCAGAATATTTCTGCTTATGGATGAGCGCCTATATCATACAATAGGTGCAAGTTGAGAATCTGCCGAATTTTCTGATTATAGAGGAGCGACTATCTAATACAATAGGAGCAAGTTGAGGAGCTGCACAATGCTTCTGTTTATAGAGGGGCATCTATCTGATACATTAGGAGCAAGTTGAGGAGCTTCTCAATGCTTCTGGTTATAGAGGAGCGTCTATCTAATACTATAGGTGCAAGTTGACGAGCTTCAGAATGCTTCGGTTTATAGAGGAGCGCCTATCTATTACAGTATGTCCAAGTTCTGTAGCTGTGCATTGCTGGTTATAGAGGAGCGGCTATGTAATACAATGGGCGCACGTTGAGGAGCTGCAGAATTTTCAGGTTATAGAGAAGCGTCTATCTAATACAATAGGTGCAAGTTGAGGAGCTGCTCATTGCTGGTTGTAGAGGAGCGCCTATCTAATACAATATGTGGAAGTTGAGGAGCTGCACAATGCTTCTGTTTATAGAGGAGCGCCTATATATTTAAAAAGGTGCAAGTTGAGGCGCTGCACAATGCTTCTGGTTATAGAGGAGCTTCAATATATTACAAAAGGTGCAAGTTGAGGAGCTGCACAATGCTTCTGGTTATAGAGGAGAGTCTATATTATACAATGGGCTCACCTTGAGGAGCTGCAGAATATTTCTGCTTATAGAGCAGCGCCTATATTATACAATAAGTGCAATTTGAGAAGCTGCAGAATTTTGTGGTTATATAGAAGCGTCTATCTAATACAATATGAGCAATTTGAGTAGCTGTGAAATGCTGGTTATACAGGAGAGGCTATCTAATACTATATGTGCAAGTTGAGGAGCTGCACATTTCTTCTATTTATAGAGGAACGCCTAACTAATACAATAGGTGCAAGTTGAGGAGCTTCACAATGCTTCTGGTTATAGAGGAGCGTCTATATAATACAATGGGCTCAGGTTCAGGAGCTGCAGAATACTTCTGCTTATAGAGGAGCGCCTATATTATACAATAGGTGCAAGGTGAGGAGCTGCAGAATTTTCTGGTTATAGAGAAGAGCCTATCTATTACAATATGTGCAAGTTGAGTAGCTGTGCAATGCTGGTTATAGAGGAGCGCCTATCTAATACAATAGGTGGAAGTTGAGGAGCTGCACAATGCTTCTGTTTATAGAGGAGGTTTTATATAATACAATAGGTGCAAGTTGAGGAGCTGCACAATGCTTCTGATTATAGAGGAGCGTCTATCTGATACATTATGTGCAAGCTGAGGAGCTACAAAATGCTTCTGGTTATAGAGGAGAGTCTATATTATACAATGGGCTCACCTTGAGGAGCTGCAGAATATTTCTGCTTATAGAGGAGCGCCTATATTATACAATAAGTGCAAGTTGAGGAGCTGCAGAATTTTGTGGTTATAGGGAAGGGTCTATCTAATACAAATGGGGCAAGTTGTAGAGCTGCACAATGCTTCTCTTTATAGAGGAGTCTATCTAATACAATAGGTGCAAATTGAGGAGCTGCACAATGCTTCTGGTTACAGAGGAGCGTCTATCCAATGCAATAGGTGCAAGTTGAGGAGCTGCATAATTCTTCATTTTATAGAGGAGCGTCTATATAATACAATGGGCGCACGTTGAGGAACTGCAGAATATTTCTGCTTATAGAGGAGCGCCTATATTATACAAGAGGTGAAAGTTGAGGAGCTGCAGAATTTTCTGTTTATAGAGGAGCGCCTATCTATTACAATATGTACAATTTCAGTAGCTGCGCACAGCTGGTTATAGAGGGTCGTTTATATAATACAATGGGTACACGTTGAGGAGCTGCAGAATATTTCTGCTTATGGATGAGCGCCTATAATATACAATAGGTGCAAGTTGAGAATCTGCAGAATTTTCTGATTATAGAGGAGCGGCTATGTAATACAATAGGAGCAAGTTGAGGAGCTGCACAATGCTTCTGTTTATAGAGGGGCATCTATCTGATACATTAGGAGCAAGTTGAGGAGCTTCACAATGCTTCTGGTTATAGAGGAGCGTCTATCTAATACTATAGGTGCAAGTTGAGGAGCTTCAGAATGCTTCGGTTTATAGAGGAGCGCCTATCTATTACAGTATGTCCAAGTTCTGTAGCTGTGCATTGCTGGTTATAGAAGAGCGTCTATGTAATACAATGGGCGCACGTTGAGGAGCTGCAGAATTTTCAGGTTATAGAGAAGCGTCTATCTAATACAATAGGTGCAAGTTGAGGAGCTGCTCATTGCTGGTTGTAGAGGAGCGCCTATCTAATACAATATGTGGAAGTTGAGGAGCTGCACAATGCTTCTGTTTATAGAGGAGCTTCAATATATTACAAAAGGTGCAAGTTGAGGAGCTGCACAATGCTTCTGGTTATAGAGGAGAGTCTATATTATACAATGGGCTCACCTTGAGGAGCTGCATAATATTTCTGCTTATAGAGCAGCGCCTATATTATACAATAAGTACAATTTGAGAAGCTGCAGAATTTTGTGGTTATATAGAAGCGTCTATCTAATACAATATGAGCAATTTGAGTAGCTGTGAAATGCTGGTTATACAGGAGAGGGTATCTAATACTATATGTGCAAGTTGAGGAGCTGCACATTTCTTCTATTTATAGAGGAACGCTTAACTAATACAATAGGTGCAAGTTGAGGAGCTTCACAATGCTTCTGGTTATAGAGGAGCGTCTATATAATACAATGGGCTCAGGTTCAGGAGCTGCAGAATACTTCTGCTTATAGAGGAGCGCCTATATTATACAATAGGTGCAAGGTGAGGAGCTGCAGAATTTTCTGGTTATAGAGAAGAGCCTATCTATTACAATATGTGCAAGTTGAGTAGCTGTGCAATGCTGGTTATAGAGGAGCGCCTATCTAATACAATAGGTGGAAGTTGAGGAGCTGCACAATGCTTCTGTTTATAGAGGAGGTTTTATATAATACAATAGGTGCAAGTTGAGGAGCTGCACAATGCTTCTGATTATAGAGGAGCGTCTATCTGATACATTATGTGCAAGCTGAGGAGCTACAAAATGCTTCTGGTTATAGAGGAGAGTCTATATTATACAATGGGCTCACCTTGAGGAGCTGCAGAATATTTCTGCTTATAGAGGAGCGCCTATATTATACAATAACTGCAAGTTGAGGAGCTGCAGAATTTTGTGGTTATAGGGAAGGGTCTATCTAATACAAATGGGGCAAGTTGTAGAGCTGCACAATGCTTCTCTTTATAGAGGAGTCTATCTAATACAATAGGTGCAAATTGAGGAGCTGCACAATGCTTCTGGTTACAGAGGAGCGTCTATCCAATGCAATAGGTGCAAGTTGAGGAGCTGCACAATTCTTCATTTTATAGAGGAGCGTCTATATAATACAATGGGCGCACGTTGAGGAACTGCAGAATATTTCTGCTTATAGAGGAGCGCCTATATTATACAAGAGGTGAAAGTTGAGGAGCTGCAGATTTTTCTGTTTATAGAGGAGCGCCTATCTATTACAATATGTACAATTTCAGTAGCTGCGCACAGCTGGTTATAGAGGGTCGTTTATATAATACAATGGGTACACGTTGAGGAGCTGCAGAATATTTCTGCTTATGGATGAGCGCCTATAATATACAATAGGTGCAAGTTGAGAATCTGCAGAATTTTCTGATTATAGAGGAGCGGCTATCTAATACAACAGGAGCAAGTTGAGGAGCTGCACAATGCTTCTGTTTATAGAGGAGCGTCTATCTGATACATTAGGAGCAAGTTGAGGAACTTTACAATGCTTCTGGTTATAGAGGAGCGTCTATCTAATACTATAGGTGCAAGTTGGGGAGCTTCAGAATGCTTCGGTTTATAGAGGAGCGCCTATCTATTACAGTATGTCCAAGTTCAGTAGCTGTGCATTGCTGGTTATAGAGGAGCGTCTATGTAATACAATGGGCGCACGTTGAGGAGCTGCAGAATTTTCTGGTTATAGAGAAGCGTCTATCTAATACAATAGGTGCAAGTTGAGGAGCTGCTCAATGCTGGTTGTAGAGGAGCGCCTATCTAATACAATAGGTGGAAGTTGAGGAGCGGCACAATGCTTCTGTTTATATAGGAGCGCTTATATAATACAATAGGTGCAAGTTGAGGAACTGCACAAAGCTTCTGATTATAGAGGAGCGTCTTATTATAGAGGTGCAAGTTGAGGAGCTTCAGAATGCTTCTGGTTATAGAGGAGAGTCTATATAATACAATGGGCTCACCTTGAGGAGCTGCAGAATATTTCTGCTTATAGAGGAGCGCCTATATTATACAATAAGTGCAAGTTGAGGAGCTGCAGAATTTTGTGGTTACAGAGAAGCGTCTACCTAATACAATAGGTGCAAGTTGAGGAGCTCCGCAATGCTTCTGGTTGTAGAGGAGCGTCTGTATAATAAAATAGGTGCAAGTTGAGGAGCTCGAGAAATTTCTGGTTATAGAGGAGCGAATATCTATTACAATATGTGCAAGTTGAGTGACTGCATAATGGTTCTGGTTATGGAGGAGCGTCTATCTGATATATTAGGTGAAAGTTAAGGAGCTGCACAATACTTCTGGTTATAGAGGAGGGTCTATACGATACAATGGTCGCAAGTTGAGGAGCGTCAGAATATTTCTGGTTATAGAGGAAGTCTATCTAATACAATAGGTGCAAGTTGAATACCTGCACTATGCTTCTGGTAATAGAGGAGTGTCTGTCTTATACAATATCTGCAAGGACCTGCACAATATTTCAGGTTATTTAGGAGCTCTTATCTATTCGATATGCGCAAGTTGAGGAGCTGCAAAATGTTTCTCCTTATAGAGGTGCGTCTATCCATTACAATAGATGCAAATTGAGGAGCTGCACAATGCTTCTGGTTACAGAGGAGCGTCTATCCAATGCAATAGGTACAAGTTGAAGAGCTGCACAATGCTTATGTTTATTGAGGAGCGCCTTTATAATACAATAGGTGAGGGTTGAGGAGCTGCACAACGATTCTGGTTATAGAGAAGCGTCTACCTAATACAATACGTGCAAGTTGAGGAGCTGCGCAATGCTGGTTATAGAGGAGCGTCTGTCTTATACAATATGTTCAAGTTGAGGAGCTGCACAATATTTCTGGTTATAGAATAGCGGATATCTAATAAAATATGTGCAAGTTGAGGAGCTGCACAATGTTTCTGGTTATAGAGGAGGGTCTATATAATACAATAGGTGCATATTGAGGAGCTGCACAATTCTTCTGTTTATAGAGGAGCGCCTATTCAATGCAATAGGTGCACGTTGACGAGCTTCACAATGCTTCTGGTTATAGAGGAGCGACTATATATTACAAAAGGTGCAAGTTGAGGAGCTGCACAATTCTTCTGTTTATAGAGGAGTGTCTATATAATACAATGGGCGCACGTTGAGGATGAGCAGTATATTTCTGCTTATAGAGGAGCGCCTTTATTTTACAATAGGTGCAAGTTGAGGATCTGCAGAATTTCATGATTATAGAGAAGCCCTTATCTAATACAATAGGTGCAAGTTGAGGAGCTGCGCAATGCTGGTTATAGAGGAGCGCCTATATATTTAAAAAGGTGCAAGTTGAGGAGCTGCAGAATTCTTCTCTTTATTGAGGAACGCCTAACTAATACAATAGGTGCAAGTTGAGGAGCTTCACAATGCTTCTGGTTATAGAATAGCGTCTATATAATACAATGGGCTCAGGTTGAGGAGCTGCAGAATATTTCTGCTTATAGAGGAGAGCCTATCTATTACAATATGTGCAAGTTGAGTGGCTGTGCAATGCTGGTTATAGAGGAGAGGCTATCTAATACTATATGCACAAGTTGAGGAGCTGCACAATGCTTCTGTATATAAAGGAGCGCCTATATATTTAAAAAGGTGCAAGTTGAGGAGCTGCACAATTCTTCTCTTTATAGAGTGAGGACGTGGGCACCATCCCTCTACCGTTACGGTTAATTGGTATGAGCACCACGCCCGCCCTTATCTAGAATGACATAATTAGGTACTTATGTTATCGCTACCCATTCAGACTTGCATGGTACATATTGCCATTCTCTGACTTGCACGCCTATTACACATGCCGGAGCATATTCGGACTTGCTTATTCATACTTGCATGGTGCATTTACATTCATATTGCATGGTACATATTTCACACATTTCATATTACACATTACATTTCCTGGGAAATTGAATATGACTTATGTTTAAGGTTCTTTGCATCCGTAAGATTCAATATTTACGTTAATTATACATGATTAGATACTTAGGTTAACTCTATGCATTCATTATTATTTACAATCTTGCATGGTACATATTACACACAGAGAGATTGATTAATACTTATGTTAAATGTACTTTACATCTTAGGTATTTAGGTTAACACACAGTTTAACACTACGCATTCATTATTGTTTACAGGTTTGCATGGTGCATATTATATACATTACATAGTACAGCTTATATTTACTGAGAAGACTTGCATTGTACATAGTTCACGCATTACATAATACAAATTACATTTCTAAGAATTTAATTATTAATTAATAATATTAATTAATACTTGCATGGTACATATCATACATATCATACACATTTCATAGTGCAGTTTACATTTACTGACAGATTGATTAATACTTTTGTTTAGGGTACTTAATATTTATGTTTAAGGTACTTTACACCTGTTTGATTCAATTCTTACTATAAGTATGTATAGTTGGGTTCTTAGGTTCGCACATAGGTTGGCTTTACGCATTAATTATTATTTACAGTTTGTATAGTACATATTACACACATTGGTACATATTACACACATTAAATAGTGCATGCTAATTAATTAGAATGGTACATATTATACACATTAAATAGTACTGTGAATATTGACATGGTACATATTACACACAATTACTGAGACATGGGGTATATTTGCATGGTACATATTACACACATTTACAATTTACAGTTAAAAAAAAATACAATTGCTGAGAAAATTAGCATGTTACATATTTCAATAATATTAACATGGTACATGTTGCACACATTAAATAGTACAGATTACAATTATTGAGAAACTTAATAGTACTTAATTTCGTTATGTTCAGACTTGCAGAATTGCATTTACCTATTACCATATTCTGACTTGCATGACTATTATATGTTCTATACCCTATTCAAACTTGCTTGATGCATATACATTCATATTGCATGGTACATATTCTCACACGTTACATACTATATATTGCATTTACTCAGAAATTGTTTTTACTTATGTTTAAGGTACGTTGCATCCGCAAGGTTCAATATTTTAATATTAATTAAACATAATTATGCATTCATTATTGTTTACAGACTTGCATGGTACATAGTACACACATTACATAATATTGATTACATTTACTAAGAAATTAATTAATAGTTTATGATATTAATTAATACTTGCATGGTGCATATTACTTGCTTATTATAGTACAGTTTACATTTATTGAGTGATTGATGAATAATTGTCTTTAAAGTACTTAATACGTTCAGACTTGCAAATCCAGGCTTGTATGATACATAAACATTCATATTGCAAGGTATATATTATACACATTACATACTATATATTGCGTTTACCTGGAAATTGAATATAACTTATGTTTAAGGTACGTTGCATCCGTTGAGTTCATATTTACGTAATCATACTTAATTAGGTACTTAGGTTAACATTATGCATTCATTATTATTTACAGACTTGCATGATAGATAGTACATACATTACATAAGACTGATTATATTTACTAAGAAGTTCATTAATAGTTAATAATATTAATTGATACTTGCATGGTACATATAACACACATTTCATAGTACATTAAACATTTAGTGAGAGATTGCATAGTGCTTAAGTTTAAGTGCTGAGAGTGTTAGCATGGTACATATTACACACAATTACTGAGACATGGTACATATTACACATAATTACTGAGACATGGTACATATTACACACATTTACAGATTACAATTACTTAGAATATTAGCATGGTACATATTACACGCATTTACAGTTTACAATTACTTAGTATATTAACATGGTACATAATATAATAATATTAGCATGGTACATATTACTACAATATTAGCATGGTACATATTACACACATTAAATAGTACAGTTTACAATTACTGAAGGATACATTAAGCAGTTTCTTACAATTCTGTGCCAAGTTTTACATAGTGCATATTACAAACCTGCATTTCACATACTACACACATTATTATATAATGCAGGTGACATTAATTTGCATGTAATATACATGCAGAAAATGTCACTATGTTGAAATATTGTAACATTACTAATTGCACAAGGAAAGGTAATCTGCAGATTGGGTTGCAGTCTGTATATAAATAGTCTGATGTGAAAAATAGGCATAGTACATGCATAAATTTGTGATTCCTATGTAGTAGTCACTATGCTGCTTGACACCATAAGTTACATTAAGCAGTTTGACACAATTCTGTGCCAAGTGTCATTAGCTTTGACATGACGGCAGTGATTTGGCGTATTGTTGGCTTATGCTTAACGAGGAACCTGCAGAAGGCCTGCCTATCCGTTATAGGAATGGCAATATGGTGGTCCTCTGTAAGGGGACATGCAGTGATGTAATGGTCTACTGTGCCCTCTTCGCCTCAGATGCATTCGTCAGTGCTGGTGATAGCGTGTCGATGATAGTACTGTGGGAAGGGGCCATGACCGGATATGTAACGTACCAAGAGGGGACTGGCGATAAGTCTTTGTAAATCTACTTTTGGCTTGAAGTAAAAAGTTCTTCTGCCGGTTAAGCTGTTCGTCCACTCCTGCTGCCATTTATTGCAAACAATTTGCCGTAAGGTCTTTTTTCGATATGAGGTAGGCCATGGGATCTGTACTGTAGTAATGTTGTTCCCAGTGGCGGCGTCTTTTGCCAGGCCGTCTGCAAGTTCATTGCCATAAATACCTGTGTGCGCTTTAATCCATTTTATGACGAAATGATTGTGAGCATTTTCACGTAGACTTTTTTGAATGCCTGCTATTTGCGAGGAGGTATGTTCTGAATTGGCAATTGCTTGCATAGAAGACAGGCTATCTGTATGTATTAAGGCTTTGGAGATTTTATTATTCGTTAGATAACGTATGGCCTCGTGAATGGCGAGTGCTTCACTCTGGAAAACGCTGTTTTCAGTGCTGAGCTGCATCTGCCATTGGTGAAGGGGTTGTTGTTGTTCACTGAGCACGACAAAGGCGCTGCCTACCTTTTCGTCAATACGAGAACCATCTGTGTAGATGGAGATGTAGCCGGATGGTGCAACATATGCTTGGTTCTTCGTGAGGTGAATTCCAATACCCTTGATTGCTGGGTGTATATGAAGTTGTGAGGTCTTATTCTCAAACTGTTCTTGAGAGAAGGTAACGTAATCATAAGTAAGTGAAAGTCTTAACTGATGAACCTGTTGTGTCACCGCTTCTTCTTCTATGCGTAGATGAAGTGGTAGCACTCCTGCCAAGATGTTTAGTGCATCAGTAGATGTTGTCCTGAAGGCTCTTGTAATTGAGAGTAGGAAGGGCCTCTGTAGTGCAGACAGGTGCAGGATTTTCCTTCCATGCATAGGGAAGGCCCAAATGGCCGCTCCATAGGACACCATCTTCTCGACGACAGTAAGATATAACGCTTTTTGTATGTGAGAATTAATCCCCCAATGAAATCCGCGTTGCATTCTGAAATGCTGTGCTATGATTGCTGTACGCTTCCTTAAATTAAGTATGTGTGGCATCCATGTCAGTTTTTCATCTATGTATAGACCGAGGTATCTCAGGACACGGACAATTTTAATTCGACGATTGTTGATGCGGATTGTCGGTCTTCTAGTCAGTGATCCTCCCTTCTTTGCGATTAGTAGAATTTGACATTTGTGCTCTGCTACTTGGAGTTTTTGTCTGTTGCATTGCTGGTAGAATAGATTGCAAACTTCGTTTGAGTTGGCCTCCAATTCTGCTCTAGCACGTCCTCGGACAAGTAGAGCAACATCGCTGGACAAGTAGAGCAACATCTGCATATGCGAATATGGAGGAATGCGTTGGCAGTGTGAATTTTAGGACTGAGTTGAAGGTTGCGTTCCACAAATGGGGGCCTGCACAGGACCCCTGTGGACATCCTCTGGTTTGGGTACGCTTGATAATCCCACTGTCGTGCACTATTAGAAGGCAACGGTCCGTTAGGTAATGTCGCAAAGTAAGGAAAATATTGCGTGGACATTGAACTGTTCTGAGTGCTTCTAAAATTGAGGGCCACCACAGCATATCAAATGCACTTTTCATGTCTATACTGATTAGAGCAGTATGATAGCCGTGGTTGCGATTATCGTGTATAGCTGAATGTATATCGTGGAGTGCATGCAGTGTTGATGACCCTGTTCGAAATCCATATTGCTTGGGGTGTAGATATTGGCCTCTTTCTAAGTGGTGTCGTAAGCGATTCATTAGAAGCTTCTCATATACTTTTCCGAGAGCCGAAAGTAAGCAGATCGGTCGGTACGAGGATGGATCTGAAGGATCGCGATCCTTTTTTAGGAATAATACGACCTGGCCGACCTTTTAGGAATAATACGACCTGGCTTTTGGGAACGTACCTGTTTGTAGCAGCTTATTAAAGAAGGCTATAAAAAGTGGCAAAGATGCTCTTATTGCTGTTTTGATGATTTGATAGCTTATCCCGTCTGGTCGCGGTGCCTTGTTATTGGGAAGGAGTTTCAGGACTTGTAAAACTTCCTGCATGGTGAAGTCTGGATCGTCTGCAGTAGACGGAGTAGATTTGTTACTGCGTAGAGATTTATGATATTCCGATTCGTCAGAATTGTCATCTTGACTAAAGACATGGTCCAGGATATTTTCTAGCGTATTTTTGGTGGATTCTTCCGTAATTAGTGATTGCTCTGATGGTATGAATTGAAGACGCACGGCTTTAAAGAGCTTGTTAGTGGCTATTTTGTGGTGCAGCCCGTAAATTCCTTCCGTTTCAGTACAAAATTTTTGCCAGGAATGGATCTTGGCCTTGATTATTAGCCGTTTATATAATGCTCGCGCTCTTTGAAAGATAGGTAGGGTAGTGCTCTGGATTTCATTACGCCGTTCGTGCTTTAATCTGCGTCTGAGCGCACGGCATTTTTTCCGTTGGATGGTGAGCTCTGTGTTCCACCAGTTAGTGGCGTTTAATTTCTTTTTGGATCTTGTTGGTAAGAGCTCTTCGCAGGTGTCATGAAGAATTTTCATGATGTCGTCGGTTAGCGATTCCATATCACTTTGTGTATTGGCATTTTTTAGGACTGGGGTTAGATTGCTTAATCTTTGATCAATTTTCCGAGAGAACTGTCGCTTCTTATTTGATGGCATGTTATAACGTTTAATAATTTCTATTTGTGGTAGGCTATTGAGTTTGAAGGTGATAAATTTGTGGTCTGATAAGCTATCAGCTTCTTCTACCTTCCAGTCCTGCACATGCTGTGCAATCGGCACCGTAGAGAGGGTCAAATCCGGCCAGCCAACAGCAAAAATTCTGTCAAAGGTTGGTGGAGAATCTATGGAATTATGGAGAATGAGATTATGTGTTGATATGAAATCCTCAAGTTGTCTTCCTCTGGTGTCGGTACTGTTGTAGCCCCAGTTGCTATGATGAGCGTTGTAATCTCCAGCTATGATGACGTTTGACAGCTTGGTTCGTTGGAGAACTGACTGTGCTAGTTCAATCGTGGTTTCTAAATCCTCAGCTGGGGAAGCATATTGCGAAATGAGAAGAAGTGAGAAGTTGCTGGCTTGAAGAAGGACTGCACTTAAGTCTCTTTGCTGCTCAATAATCAGAGGAGTCCAGTTAGGTTGACAACATACTAGGATAGCGCGGGGCGGTTGCGTCTTCTCTTGCTGCTGATATATCGTCCATTTAAGTGGGAATCCCACTGCTTGGCCATTTCGTGTGTACGGTTCTTGTGCTAGAATGAAGTCGATACTGTGCTCGATGGCAAATGCTACTGCTCTATTTGTCGCTGCTTGTGCCCTCTGTAAATTTATCTGTAGGAATGCAATTGGGCTCTGTGCTATATTAGCCGTATTTATTTTTTGGAAACTTTCGTCGGGACGTGAGGTTGCTGTTGAGCGCATTAAAGGCGCTGGCAGGCTTCTAGTACTCTGTACTGTCTTTGATGGTCTGCACTCTTCGCTGGTACTGCGGACAGTCAGGGTGGTAGGCTGGGTGGGTAAAATTATGTCTTGATCCATAGCGTGAGTTTGCGTCCCCGCAGTTAATGCACTGCGGTTGATGTGCATTGCATTCCCAAACCCCATGTTCTCCAGCGCAGAATGAACAGTATTGCTTTTGGCTTTTGCAGTCTGCCTGCGTATGCCCGTACTGCTGACATCTGTAGCATCTCTTGATGCCAGAGTACTCTGTGACTTTGTGGGCCTGCCATCCCAAGAATATCTTCCTTTGCTGCATGATGGCACTAAAGCTTGTGGGCTCACATTCGAATACCCACTTGACGTTTCCTTTACGTCGTTCTCTGAGACGGTGGAGGCGCTTGAAGGTGTTATTGGGCATGTTTGTAGCAGCGCTGATTTCCTCAAGCACTTCATCGGGTTTTGTAGACTCTGGCAGGTCGTGAATTGCACATCTTGGCTTGCGCTTCCGAAGTCTACTGATTTCCGCCGGGATTTCTTTTTGCTTGATGTGCTGCTCGAGAGCTGTGGCATCGTCGCTGGTGTTACAGATTACTTCAATGCCGCCTTTGTTACTTCTGATAATCTTGTCTATTCCAACCTGAATCTTCGTGAGGGGTACTTTGGCGTTGAGCTGCGTTCTTAGTTCCGCTTCTGTAATGTCGGGTTTCGGCCGTATGAAAAGGCTTTGTGTCTTTGTTTTCCTAACGATCTCAGCAAATGTCGGTCGGGTGGCAGTTGGTGGTGGTGTTGAGGCCTGTTGAGAATGCTGTTCCGAAGTCGGATGTTGCTGAGAATGTGCTAATTCGCAACAAAGCACGGTTGAGGTATTGACTCCGGTATCGACTTTGGCAGTTTTTGGTATAAAGTCTTGTCCTTTTATGGCCAGCGTTTGTAATGCGGCCAGAGAGTCTAGGAGGCGAGCACGGAGTTCAGTTGGTAAAAGGAATTTGGCGTTTCTTTTAGTGGTCGTTACCTGTCGGATGTCTTCGTAAAAAATGGAAATCTTTTCTACGTAAGGCAGATCTGAAGCCAATTTCTTAGAAGCGTCTAAGGTACTTTGTGTGTCAGATGATTCTCCGTCAGTTGTAAGGGCCGAAGGACGTGGCATGATTTAAATGGAGCACCGTGATGGCAGTTATTGTAAAGAGTCTATTCAGTGGTACTAGAAATTCGTTACAATAAAAAATGGAAAGTTCGCGTTACACTATTTTGCACAATTCGCTGATCACTGAATTGAACACAGTCACTACTAGCACTACTTTGCACACTAATTTACACTTACTAATAAACATTTGAAGAAGCCTTTTAAGTTGTATAAAGGACATTAATCAAATTAACAGTGAAATGTATACAAATTATAAATAACTTAATTAAATGAATAATTAAAGACTTAAAATATGGTAATTAGATTAATTGCAATTAGCATTGTTCAAAGGTGCCGGGAACCTAGAGTACAATTAAAGTGCCGCTGTCTATACAGAAGCCTATAAAATTATAAAATACAAGAGTGCAATAAGACTATACCGGTAATTAACGCAATTACCAATTTAAGCACTATACTTAAATACACAGTCAAGTTAATGGGATGGGTAACAGGAGCCTTCTAGGCATTTTGAGAATTATTAAAATCGCACCATTTTTGCGAAGTTATGAAAAATTTAGCGGTAATTAATCAGCATGTGATCATTAATTAACACATATTTACGTAGACACTTTTATAATTAATCGAGTTTCCGGTGTAAAACCTGAGGATACTAGACACCTATTTTGAGTAGTAAATAGTGTCAGGTATTGGCTGAAGCCAACCTGTTGGTTAATCTGCGATTACTAAATTAATTATAATGTCAGGCTGTCCTACCTTGGCTGCTATCTTCTCTGTTTTTCATCTGTAAAGCAGGAACAGTAATCCAATTAGCACTAATGAACCAGAATAGCACTTGCACAAACACAACTCACACTGGACTTGGATGCTTATCTTCTGTGTATATATTAGACGCTTATCTTCTTCAGTTTTTCATACTAACTTCTTGGATTTTTGTAAGTCCAATAATTAATGCCGCAAATTAGTAACTTTGGTTCTAATTGGTCGAATTTTATAAAACTTCGAACTTTTACTTCTTATTAGTAGAAAGGACGTTTGGAAGTAAGTTGATCCAGTAATTAGGAGTCTAATTAGGCAGATGATGGTAATTTGGCCACTACCTACTTTTTCAGCCGGATGCGAATTCCTTTGGGTGGTGAATCACCCAACGGTATTCTAACGGTCGCTAGTGTTGAAGCTGCTTCAAATACACTATTTGAAAACAGTAATTAATTCATATTTAAATTACTACTTAACCAAATGACGTTAAACTTATTCCAAATTAAAGTGAAAAACCTGGGCTATTCAATGGTATTAAAAATGAGCTGATCCGACTTGCAGTTGTTTTGTAGCGGTCCACAGAGCTGGTCAGGACGGTGAAAATGGCACTGTAATGCTAACACAATTAGTAAAATCTTGAAAAATTCCGTAATTAAATGCCTATTTGTCATACAGCCGAAAATCTTGTATCACCGTAATCCTTGCTGCTTCTGTTATCTAAATCAACTACTTTTAAGACTGCAGGATAATTATTTCCGTAGTTATAGACTGAATCGGCGGAGCCCAAAAAATACAACCTTCACTCTCTCGAAGCTTGCTGCGGCCCCATCTCTCTTTACAGAGGAGTAGACGCTCCTCTATAACCAGAATCGTTGTGCAGCTCCTCAACCCTCACCTATTGTATTATAAAGGCGCTCCTCAATAAACATAAGCAGCTTATAGAGCAGCGCCTATATTATACAATAAGTGCGAGTTGAGGAGCTGCAGAATTTTGTGGTTATAGAAAAGCGTCTATCTAATGCAATAGGGGCAAGTTGAGGAGCTGCACAATGCTTCTGGTTAAAGAGGAGCGTCTATCCAATGCAATAAGTACAAGTTGAGGAGCTGCACAATGCATCTGGTTATAGAGGACCTTCAATATATTACAAAAGGTGCAAGTTGAGGAGCTGCACAATGCTTATGTTTATTGAGGAGCGCCTATATAATGCAATAGGTGCAAGTTGAGGAGCTGCACAATGATTCTGGTTATAGAGGAGAGTCTACCTAATACAATACGTGCAAGTTGAGGAGCTGCGCAATGCTGGTTATAGAGGAGCGTCTGTCTTATACAATAGGTGCAAGTTGAGGAGCTTCACAATGCTTCTGGTTACAGAGGAACGTCTATCCAATGCAATAGGTACAAGTTGAGGAGCTGCACAATTCTTCATTTTATAGAGGAGCGTCTATATAATACAATGGGCGCACGTTGAGGAACCGCAGAATACTTCTGCTTATAGAGGAGCGCCTATATTATACAATAGGTGAAAGTTGAGGAGCTGCAGAATTTTCTGTTTATAGAGGAGCGCCTATCTATTACAATATGTACAAGTTCAGTAGCTGCCCACAGCTGGTTATAGAGGGTCGTTTATATAATATAATGGGCGCACGTTGAGAAGCTGCAGAATATTTCTGCTTATGGATGAGCGCCTATATTATACAATAGGTGCAAGTTCAGAATCTGCAGAATTTTCTGATTATATAGGAGCGGCTATCTAATACAATAGGAGCAAGTTGAGGAGCTGCACAATGCTTCTGTTTATAGAGGAGCGTCTATCTGATAAATTAGGAGCAAGTTGAGGAGCTTCACAATGCTTCTGGTTATAGAGGAGCGTCTATCTAATACTATAGGTGCAAGTTGAGGAGCTTCAGAATGCTTCTGTTTATAGAGGAGCGCCTATCTCTTACAGTATGTCCAAGTTCAGTATCTGTGCATTGCTGGTTATAGAGCAGCGTCTATGTAATACAATGGGCACACGTTGAGGAGCTGCAGAATTTTCTGGTTATAGAGAAGCGTCTATCCAATACAATAGGTGCAAGTTGAGGAGCTGCTCAATGCTGGTTGTAGAGGAGCGCCTAATACAATAGGTGGAAGTTGAGGAGCTTCAAAATGCTTCTGGTTATAGAGGAGAGTCTATATAATACAATGGGCTTACCTTGAGGAGCTGCAGAATTTTGTGGTTATAGAGAAGCGTCTATCTAATCCAATAGGTACAAGTTGAGGAGCTCCGCAATGCTTCTGGTAATAGAGGAGCGTCTGTATAATAAAATAGGTGCAAGTTGAGGAGCTCCAGAATGTTCTGGTTATACAGAAGCGAATATCTATTACAATATGTGCAAGTTGAGGGGCTGCATAATGGTTCTGATTATGGAGGAGCGTCTATCTGATACATTAGGTGAAAGTTAAGAAGCTGCACAATACTTCTGGTTATAGAGGAGGGTCTATACGATACAATGGTCGTAAGTTGAGGAGCTGCAGAATATTTCTGGTTATAGAGGAAGTCTATCTAATAAAATAGGTGCAAGTTGAATAGCCGCACTATGCTTCTGGTAATAGAGGAATGTCTGTCTTATACAATATCTGCAAGTTGAGGAGCTGCACAATATTTCAGGTTATTTAGGAGCTCTTATCTATTCAATATGCGCAAGTTGAGGAGCTGCAAAATGTTTCTCCTTAGAGAGGTGCGTCTATCCATTACAATAGATGCAAATTGAGGAGCTGCACAATGCTTCTGGTTACAGAGGAGCGTCTATCCAATGCAATAGGTACAAGTTGAGGAGCTGCACAATGCTTATGTTTATTGAGGAGCGCCTTTATAATACAAAAGGTGAGGGTTGAGGAGCTGCACAACGATTCTGGTTATAGAGGAGCGTCTACCTAATACAATACGTGCAAGTTGAGGAGCTGCGCAATGCTGGTTATAGAGGAGCGTCTGTCCTACACAATATGTTCAAGTTGAGGAGCTGCACAATATTTCTGGTTATAGAGTAGCGGATATCTAATACAATATGCGCAAGTTGAGGAGGTGCACAATTTTTCTGGTTATAGAGGAGCGTCTATATAATACAATAGGTGCATATTGAGGAGCAGCACAATTCTTCTGTTTATAGAGGAGCGCCTATCCAATGCAATAGGTGCCCGTTGAGGAGCTTCACAATTCTTCTGTTTATAGAGGAGCGTCTATATAATACAATGGGCGCACGTTGAGGAGCAGCAGTATATTTCTGCTTATAGAGGAGCGCCTATATTATACAATAGGTGCAAGTTGAGGAGCTGCACAATGATTCTGTTTATAGACGAGCGTTTATATATTACATTATGTGCAAGTTGAGGAGCTGCACAATGCTTCTGATTATAGAGGAGCGTATATCCGATACATTAGGTGCAAGTTGAGGAGCTTCACGATGCTTCTGGTTATACAGGAGCGTCTATATAATACAATGGGCTCACGTTGAGGAGCTGCAGAATTTTCTGTTTATAGAGGAGCGCCTATCTATTACAATATGTACAAGTTCAGCAGCTGCGCACAGCTGGTTATAGAGGGTCGTTTATATAATATAATGGGCGCACGTTGAGGAGCTGCAGAATATTTCTGCTTATGGATGAGCGCCTATATTATACAATAGGTGCAAGTTCAGAATCTGCAGAATTTTCTGATTATATAGGAGCGGCTATCTAATACAATAGGAGCAAGTTGAGGAGCTGCACAATGCTTCTGTTTATAGAGGAGCGTCTATCTGATACATTAGGAGCAAGTTGAGGAGCTTCACAATGATTCTGGTTATAGAGGAGCGTCTATCTAATACTATAGGTGCAAGTTGAGGAGCTTCAGAATGCTTCTGTTTATAGAGGAGCGCCTATCTATTACAGTATGTCCAAGTTCAGTAGCTGTGCATTGCTGGTTACAGAGGAGCGTCTATGTAATACAAAGGGCACACGTTGAGGAGCTGCAGAATTTTCTGGTTATAGAGAAGCGTCTATCTAATACAATAGGTGCAAGTTGATAAGCTGCTCAATGCTGGTTGTAGAGGAGCGCCTAATACAATAGGTAGAAGTTGAGGAGCTGCACAATGCTTCTGTATATAGAGGAGCGCCTATATATTTAAAAAGGTGAAAGTTGAGGAGCTGCACAATTCTTCTCTTTATAGAGGAGCGCCTAACTAATAGAATAGGTGCAAGTTGAGGAGCTTCACAATACTTCTGGTTATAGAGGAGCGTTTATATAATACAACAGGTGCAAGTTGAGGAGCCTTGTGATTATAGAGGAGCGTCTATCTGATACATTAGGTGCAAGTTGAGGAGCTTCAGAATGCTTCTGGTTATAGAGGAGAGTATATATAATACAATGGGCTCACCTTGAGGAGCTGCAGAATATTTCTGCTTATAGAGGAGCCCCTATATTATACAATAGTTGCAAGTTGAGGATCTGCAGAATTTCCTGATTATAGAGAAGCGTCTATCTGACACAATAGGTGCAAGTTGAGGAGCTGCACAATGATTCCGTTTATAGACGAGCGTTTATATATTACATTATGTGCAAGTTGAGGAGCTGCACAATGCTTCTGATTATAGAGGAGCGTCTATCTGATACATTAGGAGCACGTTGAGGAGCTTCACGATGCTTCTGGTTATAGAGGAGCGTCTATATAATACAATGGGCTCACGTTGAGGAGCTGCAGAATATTTCTGCTTATAGAGGAGCGCCTATATTATACAATAGGTGTAAGGTGAGGAGCTGCAGAATTTTCTGGTTATAGAGGAGAGCCTATCTATTACAATATGTGCAAGTTGAGTAGCTGTGCAATGCTGGTTATAGAGGAGAGGCTATCTAATACTATATCTACAAGTTGAGGAGCTGCACAATGCTTCTGGTTATAGAGGAGCGCCTATATATTTAAAAAGGTGCAAGTTGAGGAGCTGCACAATTCTTCTCTTTATAGAGGAGCGCCTAACTAATAAAATAGGTGCAAGTTGAGGAGCTTCACAATGCTTCTGGTTATAGAGGAGCGTCTATGTAATACAATGGGCGCACGTTGAGGAGCTGCAGAATTTTCTGGTTATAGAGAAGTGTCTATCTAATACAATAGGTGCAAGTTGAGGAGCTGCTCAATACTGGTTGTAGAGGAGCGCCTATCTAATACAATAGGTGGAAGTTGAGGAAATGCACAATGCTTCTGTTTATAGAGGAGCGTTTATATAATACAATAGGTGCAAGTTGAGGAGCTGCACAAAGCTTCTGATTATTGAGGAGCGTCTATCTGATACATTAGATGCAAGTTGAGGAGTTTCAGAATGCTTCTGGTTATAGAGGAGTGTCTATATAATACAATGGGCTCACCTTTGAGGAGCTGCAGAATATTTCTGTTTATAGAGGAGCGCCTAAATTATACGATAAGTGCAAGTTGAGGAGCTGCAGAATTTTGTGGTTATAGAGAAGCGTCTATCTAATACAATAGGTGCAAGTTGAGGAGCTCCGCAATGCTTCTGGTTATAGAGGCGCGTCTATATATTACAAAAGGTGCAAGTTGATTAGCTGCACAATTCTTCTGTTTATAGAGGGGCGTCTATATAATACAATGGGCGCACGTTGAGGAGCAGCAGAATATTTCTGTTTATAGAGGAGCGCCTATATTATACAATAGTTGCAAGTTGAGGATCTGAGGAATTTCCTGATTATAGAGAAGCGTCTATCTAATACAATAGGTGCAAGTTGAGGAGCTGCGCAATGCTGGTTATAGAGGAGCGGCTATCTAATACAATAGGAGCTAGTTGAGGAGCTGCACAATGCTTCTGTTTATAGACGAGCGTTTATATATTACATTATGTGCAAGTTGAGGAGCTGCACATTGCTTCTTGTTATAGAGGAGCGTCTATATAATACAATGGTTTCACGTTGAGGAGCCGCAAAATATTTCTGCTTATAGAGGAGCGCCTATATTATACAATAGGTGCAAGGTGAGGAGCTGCAGAATTTTCTGGTTATAGAGGAGAGCCTATCTATTACAATATGTGCAAGTCTAGGAGCTGCACAATGCTTCTGCTTCTAGAGGAGCGCCTATATATTAAAAAAGGTGCAAGTTGAGGAGCTACACAATGCTTCTAGTTCTAGAGGAGCGTCTATATATTAAAAAAGATGCATGTTGAGGAGCTGCACAATTCTTCTGTTTATAGAGGAGCGCCTAACTAACACAATAGGTGCAAGTTGATGAGCTGCGCAATGCTGGTTATAGAGGAGCGCCTATCTAATACAGTAGGTGGAAGTTGAGGAGCTGCACAATGCTTCTGTTTATAGAGGAGCGTTTATATAATACAACAGTTGCAAGTTGAGGAGCTGCACAATGCTTCTGATTAAAGAGGAGCGTCTATCTGATACATTAGGTGCACGTTGAGGAGCTTCAGAATGCTTCTGGTTATAGAGGAGATTCTATATAATACAATGTGCTGACCTTGAGGAGCTGCAGAATATTTCGGCTTATAAAGGAGCGCCTATATTATACAATAAGTGCAAGTTGAGGAGCTGCAGAATTTTGTGGTTACAGAGAAGCGTCTATCTAGTACAATAGGTGCAAGTTGAGGAGCTCCGCAATGCTTCTGGTTATGGAGGAGCGTCTATATTATAAAATAGGTGCAAGTTGAGGAGCTGCACTATGCTTCTGGTAATAGAAGAGTGTCTGTTTTATACAATATCTGCAAGTTGAGGAGCTGCACAATATTTCAGGTTATTTAGGAGCTCTTATCTATTCAATATGCGCAAGTTGAGGAGCTGCAAAATGTTTCTACTTATAGAGGTGCGTCTATCCATTACAATAGATGCAAATTGAGGAGCTGCCCAATGCTTCTGGTTACAGAGGAGCGTCTATCCAATGCAATATGTACCAGTTGAGGAGCTGCACAATGCTGGTTATAGAGGAGCGTCTGTCTTATACAATATGTTCAACTTGAGGAGCTGCACAATATTTCTGGTTATAGAGGAGCGGATATCTAATACAATATGTGCAAGTTGAGGAGCTGCACAATGTTTCTGGTTATAGAGGAGCGTCTATATAATACAATAGTTGCATATTGAGGAGCTGCACAATTCTTCTGTTTATACAGGAGCGCCTATCCAATACAATAGGTGTAAGTTGAGGAGCTTCACAATGCTTCTGGTTATAGAGGCGCGTCTATATATTACAAAATGTGCAAGTTGATTCGCTGCACAATTCTTCGGTTTATAGAGGAGCGTCTATATAATACAATGGGCGCACTTTGAGGAGCAGCAGAATATTTCTGCTTATAGAGGAGCGCCTATATTATACAATAGTTGCAAGTTGAGGATCTGCAGAATTTCCTGATTATAGAGAAGCGTCTATCTAATACAATAGGTGCAAGTTGAGGAGCTGCGCAATGCTGGTTATAGAGGAGCGACCATCTAATACAATAGTAGCTAGTTGAGGAGCTGCACAATGCTTCTGTTTATAGAAGAGCGTTTATATATTACATTATGTGCAAGTTGAGGAGCTGCACAATGCTTCTGATTATAGAGGAACGTCTATCTGTTACATTAGGAGCAAGTTGAGAAGCTTCACAATGCTTCTGGTTATAGAGGAGCGTCTATATAATACAATGGGCTCACGTTGAGGAGCTGCAGAATATTTCTGCTTATAGAGGAGCGCCTATATTATACAATAGGTGCAAGGTGCATATTATACAATAGGTGCAATTAAATTTGTTTACAGAGGAGCGTCTATATAATACAATAAGCGCGTAAACATAAACATAAAAGAAATTAAATTGGACAGTGGTATTAAAGTATTATATGTTTCCTCCTGCTGGTTCTCCTCCTGCTAATCCTCCTCCTGATCCTCCTCCTCCCGCGACTCGTCCTCATTCTGCTCCTCCTCCAGCGGCACCTCCTCATGCTGCTCCTCCTCCTGCTCCTCCTCGAACGGCTCCTCCTCATGCTGCTCCTCCTCCGGCTGCTCCTCCTGTTCCCTCAGCTCTTCCTCATGCTGCTCCTCCTCCGGCTGCTCCTCATTCTGCTCCTCTTCCAACGGCTCCTCCTCATGCTGCTCCTCCTCCGGCTGCTCCTCATTCTGCTCCTCCTCCTCATGCTGCTCCTCCGGCTGCTCCTCCTCCTGCTCCTCCTTTTCCCGCGGCTCCTCATCCGGCTGCTCCTCATTCTGCTCCTCCTCCAACGGCTCCTCCTCATGCTGTTCCTCCTCCTGCTCCTCCTCCATCTGCTCCTCCTCCAACGGCTCCTCCTCGTTCTGCTCCTCCTCCCCCATGAGGAGGAGCAGCAGGAGGAGGAGGAGCGAAGGAGGAGCAGAATGAGGAGCAGTCGGAGGAGGAGGAGAAATGAGGAGCAGCATGAGGAGGAACCGCGGGAGGAGGAGGAGCAGAATAAGGAGCAGCATAAGGAGGAGCCTCGCGAGGAGGAGGAGCAGCGGGACGAGGAGCGGGAGGAGGAGCAGCAGGAGGAAACATATATTACTTTAAAACCACTGTCCAACACCAGATTAAAAAGTAGAATTCAGTCTTTGGGCTT
Organism: Stegodyphus dumicola; assembly: GCF_044657685.1. Lineage (NCBI taxonomy): Eukaryota > Metazoa > Arthropoda > Arachnida > Araneae > Eresidae > Stegodyphus > Stegodyphus dumicola. The sequence goes on from NC_140770.1 coordinate 3,685,274, forward strand.
CAGTTTAAGACGCAACGGGAGATCGAAGAAAACGATTTGAAGGGAAATTTGTGTGTGTGTCTGATTATGGCAAAGCCTCGAGGGAGCGATGGCTTCGTGGAAGACTTTCTAAGGAAAATGGCTCATATGCACGTTCTACATGGAGAAAACCACGAAAACTCACATGCAGCCAGCTCGTTCGCGGGATTGGGACCTCGGACAGAACTACCAGTGTTCAGCGATTTTTACCGCTCGGCCGCTGGTGGGCGAAGGGAAATTTGAGAGCGTTTATAAATATTCAAGAAGATCAAACAAAAGACGTAGAATTAAGAACTCAAGCAAAAGAGTTGATTCGGATGGTTTGACGTTTAAATTCATTTGTTCCATTAACATCTGACGCGATGTTTTAAATTGAGTAAATGTGGTAAATGAAAAAAAGTGATTTACAAATCGCGACTGACAATTTACAAAATCTTTGATCAGAACTCAATAATCGTAGACCTGATGAAGCGTGTGAACACGCAATTGCCAATGCAAGTATCGTTGCTGATGGTTTGGGGTGGATACTGAGTTTCGAAATAGGTTTAAGAAAACGGCTTTTAAGTCGAAACAAAACAGGGTTTTTTTTTCAAAACAGGTTTTAAGTCGAAACTGGTTTAAAAAGAAACTAGTTCAAGATGAACAAACCAATCAAGAATCTGAAACAAAAATTTAAGGTTGAATATTACAATATAATATTAGACACTACTATTTCTTCAATTATTGAAATATTTAGTCGATTAAAAGAACATTACATTTACTTCAATTCAGTATATACCTAATTTAAAAAACTGGAGTGACAAAGAAATTTTAAAGCATTGTAGTGGATTAGAACAAAAGTTAATGCATACTAAAAATGTTAATGGAAAGGATACTGACGGATTAAATTTGTTTGAAGAAATAAAATCTTTGCGACGTTTTGCCAAAGAGGATTTGTCACATATTGATGTTTCAAATTATATTTATTAAAACAATCTTACCGATACATTTCCAAATATTGCAATAAATTTTAACCCTGAGAATTTCGATGGCTATTGGAGAACGAAATTTTTCAAAACTTAAAAGTATTAAAAACTACATGTGATCTACGATGGCGCCGGAGAAATTATCGGACTGGTCGTGTGTCCAAAGAGAGCCAAATTTTGGATACACTACATATAGAGGAATTGATAAGCGCGTTTGTAGCTGCTAAAGCTAGGGGAGTCAATATTTGAATATATTTTTCTAATTTTTATATTTTACTTAAAAAATATTTTATCATTATTTAGTTTTTAAAATTTAAGAAATAATAAAAAACACTAAGACAAACACGAGTCTTGATATTATAATTCTAAAGCTTTTCAGTTCGAAAGTCAAATTTTGAATATTATAAAAGAGTATTTCACACATAATTTGCAGCACTTTGTATGAGTGCAACAGAACCCCATAAAGGCGCCAACTTTCAATTTGAACAAGGCGGCTCTGGGAGTAGCTAGTAAACTGGTGGACTGGCTTTTGCGAAATAGAACTGCATTTGATTGATTGTGACTTATCTCACTTCTCTGACAGTAACATCAGAACAATCCCATGAAATACCTCGTTGCAAGGAGGGTAAGTGACGCCAGCGCCTTGAGCACATTTACAGGTGACACTGAGATTAAGCTCAGGTCGTGACATTATACTTCAAGTGTCGTACTAATGAAAGTACATTACTTGACCTGATATCATCCATAAGGCTTTAAATGATGTAGTAGTTCTTTGTACCGAATGGGCGAATAGTTAGTAACTCTGACTGCCATGCCGAAGGGATGGGAGTCGAATCCCGGAGAAGGTTTGGTTGTTTGTAAATGTATACTGTCTGTGCGGTATGGAGGTACTCTGAATATGGAATGAGCCGAAAGTCCTATGAAGAAGCTGTTGGTAGGGAAGGGGAGTCGGAGACCCTAGGGGCGCTCTTGCTGAATCTTGGTGGCAAGAGTGAGCTAAACTCGGACTACCACCTGTATGACGTTGAAGGCTGTTGCTAACGGCAGGCGCATAGGAATTCTGTATGCTGTCCAAGGCTCTTCCTAACGACAGGAGCCTATGACTCCTTTATGGTGTCCAATGATCTTGCCAACGTCAGGAGCCTGTCACTCCTTTATGGTGTCCAATGCTCTTGCCAACGACAGGAGCCTATCACTCCTTTATGGTGTCCAATGCTCTTGCCAAAGACAGGTTGCCTTCCAGGCCAGAGGTTTAATCCTCGTAATAATTTTAAAAGTATTGTAATGTTAACAGTTCTCTGTACTACATACGGCTTCCTGTTAATATAAGGCCAAAATTCCACGTTTATTATTCCAAATTTAAGTTGGAGTTTAGTTATATTTTTATATTCTTACGTTCAGACCACAACTAGTTGGTCTCTGTATTCCGAAGTACAGAAATTATTGTAAAGAGTGAAAAATAAAGGATTTTGTATACCCTTCCTGTGTATCCTGTCTACTTCCCACATTTATTGAACATAGCTTTAGTAAGCTCCCTGTTCCGAGTCAGGTCCTTGCATGTTCCCAAAGAAAGTAAGACGGAACATTGAACCTGATAACGTTAACAATCTAAAACGTTTAATGGAATGATGGTTAATGAAATGAAGTGAAAAGTATAAATTTCTTTTGAGTACTGTATCTTTGGAGAAGCAAAAATCTTTCTGAGCCATAGAGACATCAACTGTGAAGTGGACATACTTAGTTGTAGTATTTGAAAGTAAAATATATGAAGTAAATACAATAATGTAAAATTCTGACAGTATGTTATTATTCTTAATTCCTTTTCTATATGTTCAGAAATGATAAGAATGTTAAGTTCCGTTAAAATCATGAGAACAAAAAAAATCATTAAAATCCTGAGGCAAAACATTTGAAATAATACTACAATAGGTTTCTTATAGCATTTTCAGGATATAAATATTTGTTAAGTTATACCAGACGTTTATACCAAACGTTTCTTCTATATATCCTTTGTAAGGTAATATTAAGTAAAGTGAGGTTGTAAGCTAGTTACTAAGTAAACTTGCTTTTACTTTGCTGCTAAGCGAAATGATAAGATATAACTTTTTTTGTTCATCTAAGTAAAGAATCACACATTGAAAAGCTGAAACAAAATGTGCGAAAATAGTATGTTGTAATGAATGAAAGCTTCAAATTTGTATAATTTCATTTTGCTTTATTAGACGCAGTTTTTCTATCCATTTAAATGAATTTCTTTCCTGATTAAAATTGGAGGCAATTTTACCTTGGGTAAAATAACACAGGTATTATCTAGTTTAAATAAACGCATCTAAACTTTTTGCTCAATCATATTAACTGAAAGAATGAAATAATGAATCCTCTTGCCGGGAAGTTTAAAAAAAAATTTATTTAACTATCTTCTCCGATTTATCTTATCAGCTTCTATAAAGTGCACCTAAAAAAAGAGTAAATACTTATCTTAATGCTTCATAAGCAATTATTTTGTTACACGCTGTCTTATTTCGACTAAAAAACAATTTACTTTCTATTTTAAACTCTTCATGTACGACTTAGGATACAAAAATTGCATTGTTTTTGATAGATTGTTAACGTGAGCTAAGTGTTACCAAAACCTACGACATTCATCAGGGCAAGAGTCAAATATGCTTGTTGTCGACAAGAGACTTGCACACCATGCATATGACTACCCGACTTCAGCTCACCCCCGAATTTTGAAAGATAGCGGGAGGGGCGGAAGAGTCCGAGCGTCTCACAGCGAAATTGATTGTGGTAATGAAGTGCAGGATAGCGCCTGTCGTTGGCAAGAGCCTTGAGCAGCACAGAGGTGACAGCCCGACGTTAGCTCAGTTCCGCCCCCAATTTTGATGGAGGGCATCCACAGGAGACCGCTCCTAAGATCTCCCACCACTCTCCTATTACCACCAAACCATCGGGAGGACTTTCGGCTCGGCGCATATTTAGAGTGCTCCCATTCCGCACAGACACTTTACCACTGTCCTGGTTGGGCGGAACCAAAAGTTGCATTAATAGTAAATAGGAATATATCTGGAGAAATCCAAGTTATAATTAGGGACAAAGCGTTGTAATGAAAACTGTGAATAATTTAGATTCATTTATTTTCAGAACTCCCTTCCAAAATGCAGAATGCAGAATCTACTGCAATAAGAATTAATATGGATACAGAATTATAACAACAATTTTTTTTTTAAATAAGTACAAACAATGCATAAAACTTGTTTTCATTTTAAGATCTTGTATGCATCAAAATACTTTCACATGTACTAATTTATTATTAATTATGACTATACCTATTAATTGCTTTAATACCTATATAGCATACTTGTTTATCTTCATAACGGCCGTCTGTAATTTTCTGTAAAATCTTTAATGATTCAAGATCGTTTTATGTATTTATTTAAGGCTGTTCAATAAGCACGAATCTTTGGGAATAATAGGAAGACAGTCCCCATGTCCAATTTTGTATTTCTCCAGTCTTCTTGGCATGCCTTCGTGATGTAATGGTCAGCACGCTCGACGCGTATTCGAGAAGTCCGTGGTTCGAGTCCCGGCGAGGGCATTGCTCATTCTTTCGTCTTTCCTGCTTCGAAATAATTTAATGTCTCTACACATTGGCTTGAAAAATATGTTATATACCTGTCTGATCTGTTTATTACGCGAAACTGAACTCGTATTAAGCGATCCATTTTCTGAATCCAGAAGAATAACAATTGATTTGATATCGTTTATTTAATTACGGCAAAGTAGGCAAGGGCTATCTGCCTAAGAGGAGCGATGCCTTCGTGGAAGACTTCCTAAAAATCCTAATGACTCTACAACTTAGGGCGTCAAAACTCGAAAGACTCCGACTATATTGTTTAAGCAAGTTACAATGCAATGAAAGTACGTTTTGCTTTGAAATATTATGTTAATTTATAAGGGTGTGGGTCAGCTAGATAGTTGTGGGTAACGGACGATACCAGATCTGTCACAAAAAGCCGTCCGTGTGTCCGGCCCTACATACACCTCACCTAACCTGACCTGCCAGTTCATGATGTACCATTCATGAGTTTCTTCATTAAGCAGCCTGCTCTGCTCAGAAAACTTAAACTCATAATGGAAAAATTGCAGTCTTTGGGACAGGACCTTTGCCATGTAACCTTGTGCACCACTGATTGCTGCCAAAACTTCAGTACTAACTGTCTTACTTCCTGGCGTCTCGTTGTACGGTACTAGTGCTCTTGTGCGACATTTAAGTGTGCTATGTAGTGTGTATAATGGAATATTGCACATGAATACTCTGAAGTAAATAACGTATCCAAAGTTACTGTATATAATGCACCAGGGTGACTTATTTATATATATATATATATGTTTCTTAATTTTATTTTTAACTCAATTAATTAGTTAATACTTTTACTATGTTTTAAATATGCTTAATTAGTTTAGCATATAGTTTACTATGATTGTTGATTTTTACTTGTAAGTAATCAAATGTTGTATTTTTCTCTTTTAACACATTTCATTGCATCCAATTTGACTTATGATAAAATTTTCACGGAACCAGAGTACTTCAGCAGCTTTTTAGCGTGCGTATTAGAATTTTTTTTTAATTTCCTCAATTTTGCAGAACAATGCGCAAACTTTTTGACCACATAGGTCTTTAATCGTTAATCTTCAATCGTTCTATAACCAGAAGCTCGTCAATCATTGTGTAGCTCCTCAACTTGCACCTATATATTAGATAGACGCTCCTCTATAACCAGAAGCAATTTGCAACTCCTCAACTTGCGCCTACTGTCTTATATAGACGATCCTCTATAAGCAGAAGCATAGTACAGCCCCTCAACTAGCACCTATTGTATTACACAGAAACTTCTCTATAACCATAAGCATTGTGCAGCTCATCAACTTGCACCTATTGTATAATATAGGCGCTCCTCTATAAACAGATATATTCTGCAGCTCCTCAATGTGCGCCCAATGTATTATATAGACTCTCCTCTATAAACAGAAGCATTGTGCAGCTCCTCAACTTGCACCTAATGTATCAGATAGACGCTCCTCTATAACCAGAAATACATTAGGTGCAAGTTGAGGAGCTGCACAATGCTTCTGCTTATAGAGGAGTGTCTATCTCATACAATATGTGCAAGTTGAGGAGATTCACTATGCTTCTGATTATAGAGGAGCGTCTATTTGATACATTAGGTGCAAGTTGAGGAGCTGCACAATGGTTCTGCTTATAGAGGAGCGTCTATCTAATACAATAGGTGCAAGTTGAATAGCTGCAATATGCTTCTGGTTATAGAGGAGTGTGTGTCTTATACAATATCTGCAAGTTGAGGAGCTGCACTATATTTCAGGTTATAGAGGAGCGCTTATCTATATCAATATGCGCGAGATAAGGAGCTGCAATATTATTCTGCTTATAGAGGTGCGTCTATCCAATACAATAGATGCAAATTGAGGAGCTGCACAATGCTTTTGGTTATAGAGGAGCGTCTATATATTACAAAAGGTTGAGGAGCTAGTTGAGGAGCTGCACAATGTTTTTGTTTAATGAGGAGCGCCTATCTAATACGATAGGTGCAAGTTGAGGAGCTGCACAATGCTTCTGGTTATAGAAGATCGTCTGTCTAATAAAATATGTGCAAGTTGAGGAGAGCGCAATTGTGGTTATAGAGGAGCGCCTATCTTATACAATAGGTACAAGTTGAGCAGCTGCACAATACTTCTGGATATAGAGGAGCGTCTATATAATACAATGGGCGCACGTTGAGGAGCTGCACAATAATTCTGCATATACACGAGCGCCTATATTATACAATAGGTTCACGTTGAGGAGCTGCAGAATTTTCTGATTATGGAGAAGCGTCTATCTAATACAATAGTTGCAAGTTGAGGAGCTTCGCTATGCTGGTTATACAGGGTCGGCTATCTAATACAATAGGTGCAAGTTGAGGAGCTGCACAATGACTCTGTTATAGAGGAGTGTCTATATAATACAATAGGTGCAAGTTGAGGAGCTACACAATGTTTCTGGTTTTACAGGAGCGTCTATCTAATACAATAGGTGCAAGCTCAGGACCTCCAAAATGCTTCTGGTTACAGAGGAGCGTCTATATAACACAATACGTGCAAGTTGAGGAGCTGCAGAATGCATGTGGATATAGATGAGCGTCTATATAATACAATGGGCGCACGTTGAGGAGCTGCAGAATAATTCTGCATACACAGGAGCGCCTATATTATACAATAGGTTAAAGTTGAGGAGCTGCAGAATTCTCTGGTTATAGAGAAGCGTCTATCTAATACAATAGGTGCAAGTTGAGGAGCTTCGCAATGCTGGTTACAGAGGAGCGGCTATCTAATACAATAGGTGCAAGTTGAGGAGCTGCACAATGATTCTGGTTATACAGGAGCGTCTATATAATAGAATAGATGCAAGTTGAGGAGCTACACAATGCTTCTGGTTTTAGAGGAGCTTCTATCTAATACAATAGTTGCAAGCTCAGTAGGTCCACTATGCTTCTGGTTATAGAGGAGCGTCTATATAATAATATAGGTGCAAGTTGAGGAGCTGCAGAATTTTCTGGTTATAGACGAGCGTCTAGAAATTACATTAGGTGCATGTTGATGAGCTGCACAATGCTTCTGGTTATAGAGGAGTGTCTATCTAATAAAATACGGGCAAGTTGAGGAGCTGCACTATCCTTTTGCTTATAGATAAGCGTCTGTCTTATACAATATGTGCAAGTTGAGGAGTTGCACAATATTTCTGGTTATAGAGGAACGGCTATCTAATAAAATAGGTGCAATTTGGAGAGCTGCACAATGTTTCTGGTTATAGAGGAGCGTCTACATAATACAATAGGTGCAAGTTGAGGAGCTGCACGTTTCTTCTGTTTATAGAGGAGCACCTATCTAATACAATAGATACAAGTTGAGGAGCTACATAAATGCTTCTGGTTATAGAGGAGCGTCTATCTGATACATTAGGTGCAAGTTGAGGCGCTGCAAAATGATTCTGCTTATAGAGGTGCGTATATCCAATACAAAAGATGCAAATTGAGGAGCTGCACAATACTTCTGGTTATAGAGGAGCTCCTATATAATACAATAGGTGCAAGTTGAGGTGCTACACAGTGCTTCTTGTTACAGAGGAGCGTCTGTATAATGCAATGGGCGCACATTGAGGAACTGCAGAATATTTCTGCTTATAGAGGAGCGCTTATATTATAGAATAGGTGAAAGTTGTGGAGCTGCAGAATTTTCTGGTTATAGAGGAGCGTCTATCTATTACAATATGTGCAAGTTCAGTAACTGTGCAATGCTGGCTATATAGGAGAGCCTACCTTATGCAATAGGTGCAAGTTGAGGAGCTACGCAATCCTGGTTATAGAGGATCGGCTATCTAATACAATAGGTGCAAGTTGAGGAGCTGCACAATGTATCTGGTTATAGAGAAGCGTCTATCTAATACAATAGGTGCAAATTCAGGAGCTCCACAATACTTCTGGTTATAGAGGAGAGTCTATATAATACAATAGGTGCAGGGTGAGGAGCTGCATAATATTCTGGTTATAGAAGAACGAGTATCTATTACATTATGTGCAAGTTGAGGGGCTGCATAATGGTTCTGGTTATAGATGAGCCTCTATATAATACAACTGGTGCAAGTTGAGGAGCTGCGCAATGCTTCTGTTTATAGAAAAGTGTCTATCTGAGAAAATAGGTGGAACTTGAGGAGCTGCACTGTGCTTCTCTGGTTATAGAGGAGCGTCTGTCTTATACAATATGTGCAAGGTGAGGAGTTGCACAATATTTCTGGTTATAGATTAACGGCTATCTAATAAAAATATGTGCAAATTGAGGAGCTGCACAATGTTTCTGGTTATAGAGTGTTGTGTAATTTGAAGAAAAAGGCTAGAGGGCGCTGTTGCTCGCTTAGTTGTAAGAGAATAAAGTTTGTTCATGTTGAAGGCGGCGGCCTAAGAATACGCTCTGTATATAGTAATTAAAATATTGTTTAAAATGTAAAAGTGTTAAAATTAGTAAACCCACTGAACCACCATCATCTGATTTGAAAGATGCACAAAAATATTAAATGGTGCATCGGCGTAAGGAATTAAGTCTTTGTGAAGATTTTAGGTGTTCGATCCAAGTGTTTCGATTTCAATGGATATTTCATATTCAAGTGACAATGGAATTTCAAATAAAGTTAGGGAAATCTTAAATTAATTATTTAGTGATTATTTGTAGTACATTAGTAAGTATTTATTACTGCTGTCGTGGGTGTATTTAAATTAAATAAAATGGAAGAGAAGTTAGATAGATTGAAACGTAAACGTTCCACATTGAGATCGTCTGTTACTAGGTTATTTAAAGTGATTGAAGATAAATTAAAAATTGAAGGAGAGGAAAATTCGATTAAAGAATTACGAGAATTCTTTGAATTATTAACCGAAAAGAAAAATAATTTGAGAACGCTTGATGATGAAATACAAGAGTTAATTGATGTTAACTTAATTGAAGAAGATTGTAGTATAAGCGAAGAATACAATGACAAATGTATAATTGCTTGTAGTCAAATTAAGCAGTTTCTAGGTGCGATTACCGCAGTACCGCCAGCGAGGAATCCCCAAAGTTCTGATTTAAACCAGTCTAGTGATAATGGAATTCTGCATGTAAGTTCCAGTTCTAGTGGGAGTAGTACGCTGAAATTACCAAAATTAATGATTGATAAATTTTGGGGAGACCCCAAACAATGGAATGAATTTTGGAATAGTTTCGAAAATTCGATACATAAAAACGAAACGCTTTCAAAAATACAAAAATTTGTATACTTAAAAACGTTCTTAACGGGACAAGCTTCGAATGTTGTGTCAGGCTTTGAGTTAACAGAAAGTAATTATGATAGTTGTGTAGCATTACTAAAGGACAGATATGGTCGAAAAGACCTGATCATTAATTCATTCATGAATAAAATTCTCAATTTAGAAGCCGTTAAAAATTCTGCTAACGTAAAGGCTTTACGTAAATTATATGACGAATTAGAAGTTTTGATTCGTAATTTGGAAACTTTAGAAGTAACTTCTGGCTCATATGGACATTTATTAATTCCAATATTATTAAAATTAATTCCGGACGATTTAGTTTTGGAATTTAATCGGCAAAGAGGATCGAAAGATAAAGTTGAAGTTTCGGAATTAACACAATTTATTAAAACGGAAATAGAATGCAGGAAAGTTTCAAATCTAGTATTAAGCGAAAGGAAAAATCCTGTGCCTCCGCGAGTCGATCAATCAAAATATGAAACTAGAAAATATGTAAAAAATACACCCACGGCTGCATTTCATACTGCAGTTAACCGAAAATGCATCTTTTGTGATAATTTGCACGAGTCATTTAAATGCGAAGTGAATGTTTCTGATAAATTAAAGAAACTAAGATCCGAAAACCGCTGCTTTTTTTGTTTTAAAAAATTCCATACTTCAAAAAGGTGCAGAAATAAAACTAAATGTAATAAGTGTGGCGGTATGTATCACAATGAATCGATTTGTACTAATAAATCCCTTGTAAACAAAAAGTTGGAACAAGGTTATTCCAAAAATGAAACTGAATCTCTGACTTTGAATTCTGAGGAAAGAAATAAAGTTCAAAACTTAAAATTGATTGCTTCTGTTCCTTAAGGTGATAATAATAATGACTGTAATGCCAGGGAAATATTATTACAAACTTGTACAGTTTATGCTTGTTCTAAGTATAAATCAAAATTAACTAGATTAATTCTTGATCAAGGCAGTCACAGATCCTTTATAACGAAAAAATTGGCCGACCATTTAAAACTTACTCCAATCCGTTATGAAAGACTTTCTGTTTATTCATTTGGTGCGACGAAGGCAATGAATCATTCCTATCCGGTCGTTGAAATCGAAATTCAGAATTGGAAACAAAATAATAAAATAAAAATTGAATGTTTGATCTCGGATGTTATTTCCTCGGCGTCCATCAGTGTGCCTAGTAAACAAATTGCAGACTTCATGGAGCATATGGGGTTGCAGATCGCCGATTGCGCAAGAGAAAATAACATAGATGTTGAGATATTAATTGGGGGGGATGAATTCTGGAATGTAGTTTATTCTGAAAGAATTAAAATATCTGAAGGGCTGTACGCAGTCAGTTCTGTGTTTGGTTGGGTTGCCGCAGGAATCAAGAAAAATAAAACAAACAAAAATTGTTCTGAAAATTTAGCGGTAATGACAAACACTGTTGTGTTGAAAGATTTAAGAGGTTTGGGGGAATTAGAACATATGGGAATTAATGATTTTGACGATTATTCCGATATTGACTGCGAAATAGTAGACCAGTTTGAAAGAAATTTGCAGTTTAAAAACGGAAGATATGAGGCAAATTTAATCTGGAAATACAGTCCGAATAATTTAGGAAATAATTTTGAGGTAGCTAAGAAACGATTCGCAAACCTTCACAATAAACTAAGTAAAACTCCGGAGATTTTTCGGGAATATAAAAATATAATTGAGAACCAGATATTAGAAGGAATTGTGGAGGAATGTCCAAATAATGATACAAATTTGGGATATTTTATGCCGCACCGAGCAGTGATACGACCTAGTGAAACTACTAAGGTAAGAATTGTGTACGATGCTAGCTCAAGGACAGAGGACACGAATTCGTTAAATGACTGCCTTGAATCGGGACCTACTCTAAATCCAAATATACTAGACATTATGTTAAATTTTCGTAAGTTTAAGATAGCGTTTTGTGGAGACGTTGAAAAAGCCTTTTTGATGATAGGAATTGCTGAAGGTGATAGAAAATTTCTAAAATTTCTTTGGTTTAATGAAAATAATGACTCCTTTAAGATTATGCAAATGTGTCGCGTAGCTTTCGGCTTGACTATATCTCCTTTCATTTTGGCCGCCACTATAAAATATCACATTCGAAAATATAAAGATAAAATGCCGGACAGTTTCCAAATGTTAAATTCTTCTGTCTATGTCGATGACCTATATTTTGGAGCAGGAACGGTTGAAGATGCATATCGGTTATCTGTAGATGCGGTTAACATATTTAAGGATGCTGGGATGAATTTCAGAAAATTAAGAACTAATTCTAAAGCATTAAACGATTTATGGGTCTCAGATGGGATTAAGGAATCAGATAACAAATTAACTAGTGAATCGAATTTCTTAGGCATGATTTGGAATTCCATTGAAGACAATATAAAGTTAAATTTAAAAAATTTAATTGACTTTTCTACTGGAAACGATTTTGCTACAAAAAGGAAACTTATGCAAAGCATCGCCCAAATATACGATCCATTTGGATTTATTGCACCCTTTGTTATTCGGGCGAAAATTAGTATGCAAGAAATCTGGTGTTCCGGTTCTGACTGGGATGAGGTCCTTCCTGCAATGATTAAGGACAAATTCAACATTTGGCGGGAGGAACTTAATGATTTAACTGAAATATCGATACAGAGAAATTTCTTTGATGACGATCCAATAAATATAAGCCTTCACCTATTTTCGGACGCTAGTCCTAAAGCATATGGGGCCATCGCATATTTCAGATATTGTACGAGTGATTCTAAAATTAAAACTTCCTTTATCATGTCGAAATGCAGAGTTGCACCTTTAAGAGCAATCACGCTTCCTCGTCTAGAGTTAATGGGAGCACTCGTGGCTGCTCGAATGTATAAATATTTGAAAAAATTGTTTGGTGATTTAATTGAGGATGTTTATTTTTGGAGTGATTCCGAAATCGCCATTACTTGGATTAAAGGTTCGCCAAATAATTGGAAACCATTTATCGCCAATCGTGTTACAGAAATACAGAGTATATGCAACAAAAAATTGTGGAACCATTGCGAAGGGAAACAAAATCCTTCCGATTTACTAACTCGAGGAATTAGTGCTCAGTCACTAGTTAAGAATGATCTGTGGTGGCATGGGCCACACTGGTTACGTTTTCCTACTGAAAGTTTTCCGAAACAAAAGAAGTTACAACCAAATTCAGAATCGTTGGAGTTAAGGAAAAGTATTATTCTGACTGTACCTGTAATTAACAATGAATCCCCAATTTTGCATATAGAAAAATTCAGTTCTTTAGGAAAATTACTTAATTAGAATTACTGCCTATGTATTTAGATTTATTGGGAGGCTTCGGAAAAGGTCTACAGAGAATGGACCTTTAAGTGCTTTTGAGATTAAAGCAGCTGAACATTATTGGGTAAAAATTACGCAACGAGAATCGTATCAAGCGGAAATAATTAAGTTATCAAATAAAAAATCAATTCTCGATTCTTCCATCTACTCCCTTTATCCAAGGCTTGATGAGGAGGGAATTCTTCGGTTGAAAGGTCGCATTCAATTTGCAGACTGTCACGAGAATTTAAAACATCCTATTCTATTACCCTCAAAATGCAAGTTTACCGAGTTGATCATCATGGACTCGCATGAAAGGGTATTCCATGCTGGAGTTAAATCGACACTAACTCAGATCAGAAACAAATATTGGATCATTAAGGGAAGACAGCGTGTTAAGACTATCATCAGAAAATGTGTGATATGCAAACGATATAGTGCTCGTCCTGGGGTACAGGATATCGCTCCACTTCCTCCAGACAGAATCCAAGAGGCGCCTCCATTTGCTGTGACCAGGTTGGACTTCGCCGGTCCATTTTTTACGAAAGACAGGCAAGGTAAAGTTTACATGCTGTTGTTAACGTGTGCGGTCACTCATGCCTTACATATAGAGATAGTAACTGATCTCAGCTCTGAAAGTTTTTTGCTAGCTTTCCGAAGATTTTTAGCTCGCCGAGGACTGTGTACCACCGTGTATTCCGATAATGCCAAGACTTTAAAAAGAGCTGATAAAGAACTAAAACATATTTTTAAAACTTTGAGTGATTCATCTGTGAAAGAATTATTTTCTGCTAGAGGCATAAATTGGAAATTTATTATTGAGAGGGGTCCATGGTGGGGAGGGTTTTGGGAGCGTATGGTATGAACCATAAAATCCAGCTTGCGAAATATTATTGGTCGAGCATCCCTTACTGTGAAAGAGCTTGAAATCCAGGCAATGATTAATTGTAGACCAATTACCTACGTGTTTACCGATCCCAATGAAACTTCTCCACTAACACCCTCTCATTTTCTGGTTGGTAGACGATTGCTATCTCTGCCTGCTAATAAAATAACATCAAATAATTTGATTGGATCAAGAAATTCAATTATTAAACGATATAAATACCATCAAGATATTTTAAATCATTTTTGGAAGCGTTGGAGATCAGAGTATCTTTTTAATCTGAGATCTGCCAATATTTGTCCTCCACACTCTAACGCATCTCAGTTTAAAATCAAGGATATTGTCTTGATTCATGACGACAAACATCCCAGAAATCTCTGGACAATAGGTAAAATTTTGGAATTAATGCCAGGCAGAGACGGTAAAATAAGATCTTGCATAATTAAAACACCTACTGGTACCTTAAAAAGGCCTATACAATTGTTATATAATATGGAACTTAACTAATGTTTGTATTTTGTATTTTTAGGTTTGATTCTCCTGACCTTGCTGATAGGTATCATTTAATGTTTTGTAAAATTTTATGTGCTTATAATTATGTATGCATGTTTGTTATATTTAACCATTTCTCCAGGATTTATTGTCGAAATATTAATTGAATATTCTAGAATATATTATTGAAAGATGAACTCTCCACCGAGTTCAGGTGGGGAGTGTTGTGTAATTTGAAGAAAAAGGCTAGAGGGCGCTGTTGCTCGCTTAGTTGTAAGAGAATAAAGTTTGTTCATGTTGAAGGCGGCGGCCTAAGAATACGCTCTGTATATAGTAATTAAAATATTGTTTAAAATGTAAAAGTGTTAAAATTAGTAAACCCACTGAACCACCATCATCTGATTTGAAAGATGCACAAAATTATTAGATAGAGGAACGTCTATATAATACAATAGGTCAAGTTGAGGAGCTGCACAATTCTTCTGTTTATAGAGGAGCGCCTATCTAATAGAGTAGATTCAAGTTGAGGAGCTGCACAATGCTTCTGGTTATAGAGGAGCGCCTATATATTACAATATATCCAAGTTGAGGAGCTGCATGCTGGTTATAGAGGAGCGCCTATCTTACGCAATAGGTGCAAATTAAGCAGCTGCGCAATGCTGGTTATAGACGAGCGCCTATCTAATACAATAGGTGCAGGTTGAGGAGATGCACAATGCTTCTGGTTATAGAGGAGCGCATCTGTCTTACAATAGGTGCAAGTTGAGGAGCTGCAAAACGTTTCTTGTTATGGATGTGCGTTTATCCAATACAATATTTGCAAGTTGAGGAGCTGCACAATGTTTCTGGTTAAAGATGCGCGTCTATATAATACAATAGGCGCAAGTTGAGGAATTGCACAATGCTTCTGGCTATAGAGGAAGGTCTATCTAATACAATAGTTTCAAGGTAAGAAGCTGCAGAAATTTCTGATAGAGCAGCGCCTATCTATTACAATTTGTGATGGTTGTGGAGCTGCGCAATGCTGGTTATAGAGGACCGCGTATCTTATACAATTGGTGCAAGTTGAGGAGCTGCACAATGCTTCTAGTTATAGAGGAGCGCCTATATAATACAATAGGTGCAAGTTGAGGAGCTCCACAATGCTTCTGGTTATAGAGGAGCATCTATCTCATACATTAGGTGCAAGTTGAGGTGCTAGACAGTGCTTCTTGTTACAGAGGAGCGTCTATATAATACAATGGACGCACGTTGAGGAGCTGCAGAATATTTCTGCTTATAGAGGAGCGCTTATATTATACAATAGGTGCAAATTGAGGAGCTGCGCAATGGTTCTGATTATAGAGGAGCATTTATATAATACAAAAGGTGCACGTTGAGGAGCTGCACAATGCTTCTGATGATAGACGAGCGCCTATCTATTACAATAGGTGCTATCAGGGTCAATGTTCCTTCTAACCTTCTTCGGGAACATACAAGGACCTGACTCGGAACAGAGAGCTTGCTAAAGCTATGTTCACTATTTCTTATCGCCACAATATCTTGGTGGCTAAAATTTTCAGGATCCTTCAAATACTCATAAATACTTCCAAACTCAGGATCCTTACCCAGTTCGGTTATTACAGTTTCTCGGGAATTTATTGTACATGCTGTAAGCATTGCCATCTTTACGGTATTGCCTTGTTCGTCTATTTTAATCCTTGATAGGGCATCTGCTACGATATTTTCCTTTCCAGGGGTATGCTTGATTACCAGATTATATTCTTGCAGCTTGAGTGCCCATCTTATTAACCTTGGGGATAAATTTTTCCCTGAGTACAATCTAGTTACCGCCGCATGATCAGAGTATACTGTTGTCTGCCCCTTTCCAAAATAGACTCGGAACTTTTGCACTGCTAACAGAACTGCAAGTGCCTCTCTCTCGGTCGCGGAATAGTTTCTTTGTGTTTGATTTAAAGTTCGGCTAAAAAATGCCACGGGCTGCTGATTTTGGGAAAGTACCGCTCCTACCGCATAATCCGAAGCATCCGCTGAAATTTCTAAATTCTCATCCTTTTCAGGAAATTTCAACACAGGGGCTTGCGTTAATGCTTGTTTTAATTTTTCGAAAGCACTATTGGCTTCGGCCGTCCACGAGAATCTTGCCTTTTTCCTTTTTAATTTTAACAATGGCTCCGCGATAGCCGCAAAATCTTTTATAAAGGACCTATAATATGAACAAAGTCCTAGAAAAGAAGAAAGCTTCTTTGCCGTGTTTGGAGTCGGATACTTTTGTACAGCGATTATTTTTGATTCATCTGTCTCGATCTCTTTTTGAGATATTTTGTAACCTAAATATTTTAATTCAGGGGCTGCAAATTTGCACTTTTCGACATTAACTTTTAGACCGGCCTCATTTAATAAAGAAAACACCTGTCTTAAATCCTGTACATGTTGGTCGAGATTATCACTAGTAATAATGATATCGTCTAAATAGATAAATGTGGACTTTCCAAGAACAGGTCTTAACACAATGTCCATGCATCGCTGAAATGTTGCCGGGGCCCCTGAAAGGCCAAACGGCATACGCAAAAATGCATAAGTGCCAGACTTGGTTATAAAAGCAGTCTTAGGCACGTCCTCAGGCCTCACCCCTATTTGAAAATAACCAGTCGTTAAGTCTAAAGTCGTGATAAATTTGGTTGATTTTATGTTCCTTAAAATATGTTCTATGATCGGTAACGGATATACCGGATATTTCATTATGGAATTTAATTTACGGTAATCAATAGCGAATCTCCACCTTTTTGGATGCTCCAAAGGATAATCATTATTTTTCTTACATAAAACCACCGGGCTAGCATAACTACTTGAGATGGGCGTTATGATCTTTTTACGTAGCATATCGGTAATATGCCATTCTATAATTTTTCCCTTATTCTTATCATACCGGTATGGTTTTTGACGAACTGGCAATGCATCTCCGGTGTCAATACTATGGTTAGTAACCTGAGTAAATCCTGGAATATCACTAAATAACGAAGCAAATTCACTTACCACTTGTCGGATTTTTTCTTGCTCGTCATTAGGCAGGTGGTCAAGATTTACCATCGGCGGTTCAGCCTTTTCAGTACGAACTGGTCTCATTGTCAGCTTAAGGGACGCTTCATTAAAATCCAGTGTTGCTTGTCCGTCTGAAAGAAAATCTATCCCTAAGATTAAATGTGCTTGCAGATTCTTTACTATAAAAAACATCACCTTTATTTGTTCGTCCTTGATACGGATATACAAAGGTACTTTACCTATACACTTACATTTTTCTCCTTGCGCCGCTAACACTGTCGTATTATCCGCATTATATATGCGGTATTTGCGAAAATACTTCCTAAAAAACTCTTCTGCCACACAGGAACACTGCGCGCCGGTATCCAGGAGTGCGGTGGCTGGGATATTATTCACCAAGACTTCAATCTTCGGAAGAGTCAAATTTTTCACCATTACTGTATTTAACTTGTAGGAAGAGGGGTTTTCGTGGCCTTCGGATTTCCGCACCCTCTCGTCAGCAGAAATCCGTTTTAGTTTAAATTATTTTTCCTTTCCGTGCTTTCCTTCTTTTTTTTTCCCCTGGCCTTGAGACTTTTTTCCTGGGTTGCTATTGAACTGTCGACGTTCGCCGGCTGTTTTTGAATGCTCGGGTTTCCTTGCCCACTGATTCGCTTTTTCTCCGTAGCCATGTGCTTGAGTTTGCTGTAGTCTTGGCGTACCAAATTGGTTTCGCTGTTGATACTGGCGTCTTCTTTCGACGTCCGCCGTTCTTCTACTTTCAAACTGGATTGCTAGCTCAAAAAACTTTTCCAGTGTAGTTGGATTTCTTAATTCAATAAAGTCTTGCACTTGGGGCAGTAACCTCGGCAAAATCACTTGAATTATTTCAGGATCCGGACGGTTTCCATACAAGAGTTTGAAAACGTGAATTTTTCTTAAAATAAAGCTCGAGAGGTTTTCGATTCTTTGTTGATATATACTGAAAAGTTCCGTTTCTAATTTCGCACGATCCCTTACAACAGGGAAGGCTTTTAGTAGGGCAGTCTTGAAATTTTCGTAAGTATAGGTGGGACTTCCTGCTTGACCCAAGAGACTTCTGCCTATACATTTGAACCAGTTAAGCGCTTGGCCCCTCAAAGCGCTGGTAGCTAAGGTAACTTTTTGAAACTCGTGCACGGGGTAGAGTATGAAGTGGTCATCCAATTTTTCCAAAAAACTGGTTACCGGTGAGTTTCCATTAAACGTTGCTTCTGGTTTCATCGAAGCGCGCATGGTCTGGACGATGTAACCGAATCCTTCCAGGGCGGCAGCTGGCATTTCTGGATTCTGAGCCGTTTCCGCAGGCAGCACAGGTTCTTCTTGAAACTCGGCCATGGTTATTCTTCTTCGTTGGGCGCTACTATCAGGGTCAATGTTCCTTCTAACCTTCTTCGGGAACATACAAGGACCTGACTCGGAACAGAGAGCTTACTAAAGCTATTTTCACTAATTGTGGTAAGTAGACAGGATACACATGAAGGGTATACAAAACCCTTTGTTTTTCTCTATATACAATAACTTCCGTACTTCGGAATACACTGACCCGCCACTTGGGGTCTAACGTAAAAGTATAAAAATAAAACTAAACTGTAATTTAACTTTAAACTAATAAACGTGGAAGATTGGCCTTATATTAACAGGAAGGCGTATGTAGTACAGATAACTGAGAACACTACAATACGTTTAAATTTATCAAGAGGATTAAAACCTCTGGCCTGGAAGGCAAACAGCAACTGCGTAACTTCTAAGGTAAGCGGCCTGCTTTGACTCAACTGCTTCCTCTCTCTCGCTTGGCAAAAGGCCACAACTTAAATACTTGGCGTTCGCCAGACAAACTTTGCATAAAAACCTTCACGCTTATAATTCTGACCGGAAGTAGAAAATAAGAAGTGATAGTAAAGATTTAAAATAAAATAAACGTTAGTAAAACTTAAGATCCTTACATACTTCCCGCCAGAGTTAATTAGTTTGAAACTTAGGTCTAAAACGACCTTGTTGAAAACTTTTAGCTCTAGAATCTAACGCGAGGCCAATCTTTTACAAACACACTTCGCTAGAAACTAGAAATTTAAAAGAAAGAAATTTGTTACAATAGCAGCTCCCAGGATATACAACAATCTTTTTTCATCTGTACTGCATCTAAACAGGAGCTTTTATTCAATTCTGGTTCCTTCCAGAGATGTGGAAGGAAAACTAGTTTAATGAAATGTTACACAATGAAATGGCAAGTAACATATACAATTATACTTCTCTTAACATTCTTATTTCATTCATGACTATTTTAATTATCTCTCCCCGTGCTCTCTGACATGTGTTGTAAAAGAACACCAAACACGAATGTGTTTCTGTCTACGTGTGCCACACTTCCTCCTACAATCAAAACACTAACGTGTTAAAATTCAACATAACGAGACCTCTTAACACACCCTAATTTCAACTCTAAACCCTGAGGTACTATTCTAAAAGTGGCTAACTCTAAAGTGTAGCGTCAGAGAGCCTAACTACATCATTCAACCTTTAACACATATTCGCCATGATTTAGTCTTTACAGTCACACGAATAACAAATTTTTAACATTACTTTCACTTTTACCATATCACGGTATTTCTTAACATTTAAAATAACAGTTCACATTGCATATAAGAACATATCAACATGCTGTTACTTTTACACATTTGAAAACATACATTAGTAGTACCTTGTTAACTTCTATTCTTTTCAAAGCAAGTGCCAATTCTTTCTACATTGAAATAATACATTTCAAAAAGTCTTTCAGACTAAAACTTCTCTCTTGCTAGAATGTTTTAAATAAAATTTATACAATAACTTTTTACAATATTTAAGTCTTTACACAACGCTATTATACATCAACTTTAGTTTTACGCGCGAGTAATTGAAAAACATAATAAGAAAATCGGTCACAACTCATTTCTCGCCCTTTTGGCGATAAAGGTAGACCTCGCATGAGGTAAAACTTCTTGAAATCTGCCACTTGCAGTAAGAATGAAAGATTAATTTAAGTTTGCAAAGTAACATAAAATTTTACTTATCTTTGTAATATTCGGACATCCTTTTCTGGGCCCAGTCTTTAAAGGTACTGGAGATAGTAGTTTGATTTATCCTCCTTCTTGTACGGGCTCGCCCCTCAGTGCTTTCCTCTGGAAGCTTCCTTTTTTCACCAGTTCGGCCACCCTTGAATACCTTCCTTTTCTCCTCTGCTTGTGGTCTTGGCCGTTAGATGGCAGCTGGTCTTGGCGGAACCGGGAAACTTCTGTCGTGTTCCTGCTTGGACCTCGTTGTTGGCCGTTCAAATTTTCCTTGTAACTTTTCCTCCGCCGCTGATGGCCCTTCCGCAGTTCGGCTACATTTACTGCGGAGAGTCCTGTCGGATGAGTCGATCTTCCGTTTTAGAGCCGGGTTATAGTTGCCGTCATTTCTCCTGGTTCTCTTCACATACGTCGTCCTTCTCCCTTCTTCATTCTGGGGGTGTTCGTGAACTCTCTTTTCTGGACGGTGGAACGGCTTCTTTTTCTTGTTACCTTTAATTTTTCCGCGGGGAAATTTTCTTTTCACTTGCTCCTGCCTCTTATTGGCTTGCCCTTGTACTTGTCGTTTTTCCACCTCTGGAGCTTGTACCTGCGGTGTCTGCCGTGCCGGATCCTGCAAAAGATCTGAAAAGATTTGCATTTTATTACGATCGAAGTAGGGCTTGATTTGATCAATGTTTGCGGAACAGGTTTCACCATTTCTGGCTTTTAACACTACAACAGCGTGAGTTATTTTTTCTATAACATATGGCCCTTCAAATCGTGAAAAAAATTTGGCAGTTTTATCTTCTGGTGCTGAAGAAAGAGAATGCTTAATTTTTAAAACTTCATCCCCTACTTTATAAGTTACTGCCCGTCGTTTCAAATCATAATATAGCTTCTGTTTTCTTTGTGCTACTTCCGTATTCTTTTTTGCTTCTTTTATTAGTTTTTCTATATCACCCATTTTAAATTCTGGGGCTCTTTGTTGCACATAAAATAATTTATCTAACGGTGTTATAATCTTTCTGCCTAGAAATAACTCAGCAGGAGTTTTGCCCGTTGTATCATGTTTTGCAGTCCTAAGGGCGAAAGCAAATTCATTGACATAGTTATCCGAGCTTTTATGAAAATTTTTAACATAACTACAGATAATTTTCACTATATTTCTGTTGACCCGTTCCGCTATATTTGATTGCGGCCGATACGGGACCATTTTCAAATGACGTATGCCCAGTTTTTGGCACATGTCTTCAAATATATTACATACAAATTGAGGACCATTATCCGATATAACTTTTAGTGGCGCCCCGTATTTTAAAATATATTTATTTAAAACAGAATCAGTAACTAATTTCGCGGAGGCTCGTTTTAAGGGAACAATTTCGGTCCATTTACTAAAATGATCAACCATAACAAGGAGATAGCGACTTTTATTTAACTGACTTTTTGGGAAAGGGCCCAATAAATCGATGCCAATTATTTCGTTTGGAAATTCGGATTTAATACTATTTAGAAACCCGGCCGGGCGGAAATTAATATAATTAACTGCTTGACATGTTGGGCAGGACTGGACATACGCCCTTGTTAACTTTTGCAGTTCAGGAAAGTAGACTGCCTCGCGTACGCGTTGGATAGTTTTTCGAATACCAGCATGAGATGCTAAAGGGCTGTCATGGAGCTCCTGCAGGATATTTAATCTAGGACTAGCTGGGATAACAGGTCGAAATTCGTTGTTGGAATTCGTAGTTTTTGTATAGAATAATAGACCATCTATTAGTTCGTAATGGGCCGCCCTATTTCTTATCGCCACAATATCTTGGTGGCTAAAATTTTCAGGATCCTTCAAATACTCATAAATACTTCCAAACTCAGGATCCTTACCCAGTTCGGTTATTACAGTTTCTCGGGAATTTATTGTACATGCTGTAAGCATTGCCATCTTTACGGTATTGCCTTGTTCGTCTATTTTAATCCTTGATAGGGCATCTGCTACGATATTTTCCTTTCCAGGGGTATGCTTGATTACCAGATTATATTCTTGCAGCTTGAGTGCCCATCTTATTAACCTTGGGGATAAATTTTTCCCTGAGTACAATCTAGTTACCGCCGCATGATCAGAGTATACTGTTGTCTGCCCCTTTCCAAAATAGACTCGGAACTTTTGCACTGCTAACAGAACTGCAAGTGCCTCTCTCTCGGTCGCGGAATAGTTTCTTTGTGTTTGATTTAAAGTTCGGCTAAAAAATGCCACGGGCTGCTGATTTTGGGAAAGTACCGCTCCTACCGCATAATCCGAAGCATCCGCTGAAATTTCTAAATTCTCATCCTTTTCAGGAAATTTCAACACAGGGGCTTGCGTTAATGCTTGTTTTAATTTTTCGAAAGCACTATTGGCTTCGGCCGTCCACGAGAATCTTGCCTTTTTCCTTTTTAATTTTAACAATGGCTCCGCGATAGCCGCAAAATCTTTTATAAAGGACCTATAATATGAACAAAGTCCTAGAAAAGAAGAGAGCTTCTTTGCCGTGTTTGAAGTCGGATAATTTTGTACAGCGATTATTTTTGATTCATCTGTCTCGATCCCTTTTTGAGATATTTTGTAACCTAAATATTTTAATTCAGGGGCTGCAAATTTGCACTTTTCGACATTAACTTTTAGACCGGCCTCATTTAATAAAGAAAACACCTGTCTTAAATCCTGTACATGTTGGTCGAGATTATCACTAGTAATAATGATATCGTCTAAATAGATAAATGTGGACTTTCCAAGAACAGGTCTTAACACAATGTCCATGCATCGCTGAAATGTTGCCGGGGCCCCTGAAAGGCCAAACGGCATACGCAAAAATGCATAAGTGCCAGACTTGGTTATAAAAGCAGTCTTAGGCACGTCCTCAGGCCTCACCCCTATTTGAAAATAACCAGTCGTTAAGTCTAAAGTCGTGATAAATTTGGTTGATTTTATGTTCCTTAAAATATGTTCTATGATCGGTAACGGATATACCGGATATTTCGTTATGGAATTTAATTTACGGTAATCAATAGCGAATCTCCACCTTTTTGGATGCTCCAAAGGATAATCATTATTTTTCTTACATAAAACCACCGGGCTAGCATAACTACTTGAGATGGGCGTTATCATCTTTTTACGTAGCATATCGGTAATATGCCATTCTATAATTTTTTCCTTATTCTTATCATACCGGTATGGTTTTTGACGAACTGGCAATGCATCTCCGGTGTCAATACTATGGTTAGTAACCTGAGTAAATCCTGGAATATCACTAAATAACGAAGCAAATTCACTTACCACTTGTCGGATTTTTTCTTGCTCGTCATTAGGCAGGTGGTCAAGATTTACCATCGGCGGTTCAGCCTTTTCAGTACGAACTGGTCTCATTGTCAGCTTAAGGGACGCTTCATTAAAATCCAGTGTTGCTTGTCCGTCTGAAAGAAAATCTATCCCTAAGATTAAATGTGCTTGCAGATTCTTTACTATAAAAAACATCACCTTTATTTGTTCGTCCTTGATACGGATATACAAAGGTACTTTACCTATACACTTACATTTTTCTCCTTGCGCCGCTAACACTGTCGTATTATCCGCATTATATATGCGGTATTTGCGAAAATACTTCCTAAAAAACTCTTCTGCCACACAGGAACACTGCGCGCCGGTATCCAGGAGTGCGGTGGCTGGGATATTATTCACCAAGACTTCAATCTTCGGAAGAGTCAAATTTTTCACCATTACTGTATTTAACTTGTAGGAAGAGGGGTTTTCGTGGCCTTCGGATTTCCGCACCCTCTCGTCAGCAGAAATCCGTTTTAGTTTAAATTATTTTTCCTTTCCGTGCTTTCCTTCTTTTTTTTCCCCTGGCCTTGAGACTTTTTTCCTGGGTTGCTATTGAACTGTCGACGTTCGCCGGCTGTTTTTGAATGCTCGGGTTTCCTTGCCCACTGATTCGCTTTTTCTCCGTAGCCATGTGCTTGAGTTTGCTGTAGTCTTGGCGTACCAAATTGGTTTCGCTGTTGATACTGGCGTCTTCTTTCGACGTCCGCCGTTCTTCTACTTTCAAACTGGATTGCTAGCTCAAAAAACTTTTCCAGTGTAGTTGGATTTCTTAATTCAATAAAGTCTTGCACTTGGGGCAGTAACCTCGGCAAAATCACTTGAATTATTTCAGGATCCGGACGGTTTCCATACAAGAGTTTGAAAACGTGAATTTTTCTTAAAATAAAGCTCGAGAGGTTTTCGATTCTTTGTTGATATATACTGAAAAGTTCCGTTTCTAATTTCGCACGATCCCTTACAACAGGGAAGGCTTTTAGTAGGGCAGTCTTGAAATTTTCGTAAGTATAGGTGGGACTTCCTGCTTGACCCAAGAGACTTCTGCCTATACATTTGAACCAGTTAAGCGCTTGGCCCCTCAAAGCGCTGGTAGCTAAGGTAACTTTTTGAAACTCGTGCACGGGGTAGAGTATGAAGTGGTCATCCAATTTTTCCAAAAAACTGGTTACCGGTGAGTTTCCATTAAACGTTGCTTCTGGTTTCATCGAAGCGCGCATGGTCTGGACGATGTAACCGAATCCTTCCAGGGCGGCAGCTGGCATTTCTGGATTCTGAGCCGTTTCCGCAGGCAGCACAGGTTCTTCTTGAAACTCGGCCATGGTTATTCTTCTTCGTTGGGCGCTACTATCAGGGTCAATGTTCCTTCTAACCTTCTTCGGGAACATACAAGGACCTGACTCGGAACAGAGAGCTTACTAAAGCTATTTTCACTAATTGTGGTAAGTAGACAGGATACACATGAAGGGTATACAAAACCCTTTGTTTTTCTCTATATACAATAACTTCCGTACTTCGGAATACACTGACCCGCCACTTGGGGTCTAACGTAAAAGTATAAAAATAAAACTAAACTGTAATTTAACTTTAAACTAATAAACGTGGAAGATTGGCCTTATATTAACAGGAAGGCGTATGTAGTACAGATAACTGAGAACACTACAATACGTTTAAATTTATCAAGAGGATTAAAACCTCTGGCCTGGAAGGCAAACAGCAACTGCGTAACTTCTAAGGTAAGCGGCCTGCTTTGACTCAACTGCTTCCTCTCTCTCGCTTGGCAAAAGGCCACAACTTAAATACTTGGCGTTCGCCAGACAAACTTTGCATAAAAACCTTCACGCTTATAATTCTGACCGGAAGTAGAAAATAAGAAGTGATAGTAAAGATTTAAAATAAAATAAACGTTAGTAAAACTTAAGATCCTTACATACTTCCCGCCAGAGTTAATTAGTTTGAAACTTAGGTCTAAAACGACCTTGTTGAAAACTTTTAGCTCTAGAATCTAACGCGAGGCCAATCTTTTACAAACACACTTCGCTAGAAACTAGAAATTTAAAAGAAAGAAATTTGTTACAATAGCAGCTCCCAGGATATACAACAATCTTTTTTCATCTGTACTGCATCTAAACAGGAGCTTTTATTCAATTCTGGTTCCTTCCAGAGATGTGGAAGGAAAACTAGTTTAATGAAATGTTACACAATGAAATGGCAAGTAACATATACAATTATACTTCTCTTAACATTCTTATTTCATTCATGACTATTTTAATTATCTCTCCCCGTGCTCTCTGACATGTGTTGTAAAAGAACACCAAACACGAATGTGTTTCTGTCTACGTGTGCCACACTTCCTCCTACAATCAAAACACTAACGTGTTAAAATTCAACATAACGAGACCTCTTAACACACCCTAATTTCAACTCTAAACCCTGAGGTACTATTCTAAAAGTGGCTAACTCTAAAGTGTAGCGTCAGAGAGCCTAACTACATCATTCAACCTTTAACACATATTCGCCATGATTTAGTCTTTACAGTCACACGAATAACAAATTTTTAACATTACTTTCACTTTTACCATATCACGGTATTTCTTAACATTTAAAATAACAGTTCACATTGCATATAAGAACATATCAACATGCTGTTACTTTTACACATTTGAAAACATACATTAGTAGTACCTTGTTAACTTCTATTCTTTTCAAAGCAAGTGCCAATTCTTTCTACATTGAAATAATACATTTCAAAAAGTCTTTCAGACTAAAACTTCTCTCTTGCTAGAATGTTTTAAATAAAATTTATACAATAACTTTTTACAATATTTAAGTCTTTACACAACGCTATTATACATCAACTTTAGTTTTACGCGCGAGTAATTGAAAAACATAATAAGAAAATCGGTCACAACTCATTTCTCGCCCTTTTGGCGATAAAGGTAGACCTCGCATGAGGTAAAACTTCTTGAAATCTGCCACTTGCAGTAAGAATGAAAGATTAATTTAAGTTTGCAAAGTAACATAAAATTTTACTTATCTTTGTAATATTCGGACATCCTTTTCTGGGCCCAGTCTTTAAAGGTTCTGGAGATAGTAGTTTGATTTATCCTCCTTCTTGTACGGGCTCGCCCCTCAGTGCTTTCCTCTGGAAGCTTCCTTTTTTCACCAGTTCGGCCACCCTTGAATACCTTCCTTTTCTCCTCTGCTTGTGGTCTTGGCCGTTTGACGGCAGCTGGTCTTGGCGGAACCGGGAAACTTCTGTCGTGTTCCTGCTTGGACCTCGTTGTTGGCCGTTCAAATTTTCCTTGTAACTTTTCCTCCGCCGCTGATGGCCCTTCCGCAGTTCGGCTACATTTACTGCGGAGAGTTCTGTCGGATGAGTCGATCTTCCGTTTTAGAGCCGGGTTATAGTTGCCGTCATTTCTCCTGGTTCTCTTCACATACGTCGTCCTTCTCCCTTCTTCATTCTGGGGGTGTTTGTGAACTCTCTTTTCTGGACGGTGGAACGGCTTCTTTTTCTTGTTACCTTTAATTTTTCCGCGGGGAAATTTTCTTTTCACTTGCTCCTGCCTCTTATTGGCTTGCCCTTGTACTTGTCGTTTTTCCACCTCTGGAGCTTGTACCTGCGGTGTCTGCCGTGCCGGATCCTGCAAAAGATCTGAAAAGATTTGCATTTTATTACGATCGAAGTAGGGCTTGATTTGATCAATGTTTGCGGAACAGGTTTCACCATTTCTGGCTTTTAACACTACAACAGCGTGAGTTATTTTTTCTATAACATATGGTCCTTCAAATCGTGGAAAAAATTTGGCAGTTTTATCTTCTGGTGCTGAAGAAAGTGAATGCTTAATATTTAAAACTTCATCCCCTACTTTATAAGTTACTCTGGTGCTGTAGAAAGTGAATGCTTAATTTTTAAAACTTCATCCCCTACTTTATAAGTTACTTCTGGTGCTGAAGAAAGTGAATGCTTAATTTTTAAAACTTCATCCCCTACTTTATAAGTTACTGCCCGTCGTTTCAAATCATAATATAGCTTCTGTTTTCTTTGTGCTACTTCCGTATTCTTTTTTGCTTCTTTTATTAGTTTTTCTATATCACCCATTTTAAATTCTGGGGCTCTTTGTTGCACATAAAATAATTTATCTAACGGTGTTATAATCTTTCTGCCTAGAAATAACTGAGCAGGAGTTTTGCCCGTTGTATCATGTTTTGCAGTCCTAAGGGCGAAAGCAAATTCATTGACATAGTTATCCGAGCTTTTATGAAAATTTTTAACATAACTACAGATAATTTTCACTATATTTCTGTTGACCCGTTCCGCTATATTTGATTGCGGCCGATACGGGACCATTTTCAAATGACGTATGCCCAGTTTTTGGCACATGTCTTCAAATATATTACATACAAATTGAGGACCATTATCCGATATAACTTTTAGTGGCGCCCCGTATTTTAAAATATATTTATTTAAAATAGAATCAGTAACTAATTTCGCGGAGGCTCGTTTTAAGGGAACAATTTCGGTCCATTTACTAAAATGATCAACCATAACAAGGAGATAGCGACTTTTATTTAACTGACTTTTTGGGAAAGGGCCCAATAAATCGATGCCAATTATTTCGTTTGGAAATTCGGATTTAATACTATTTAGAAACCCGGCCGGGCGGAAATTAATATAATTAACTGCTTGACATGTTGGGCAGGACTGGACATACGCCCTTGTTAACTTTTGCAGTTCAGGAAAGTAGACTGCCTCGCGTACGCATTGGATAGTTTTTCGAATACCAGCATGAGAAGCTAAGGGCTGTCATGGAGCTCCTGCAGGATATTTAATCTAGGACTAGCTGGGATAACAGGTCGAAATTCGTTGTTGGAATTCGTAGTTTTTGTATAGAATAATAGACCATCTATTAGTTCGTAATGGGCCGCCCTATTTCTTATCGCCACAATATCTTGGTGGCTAAAATTTTCAGGATCCTTCAAATACTCATAAATACTTCCAAACTCAGGATCCTTACCCAGTTCGGTTATTACAGTTTCTCGGGAATTTATTGTACATGCTGTAAGCATTGCCATCTTTACGGTATTGCCTTGTTCGTCTATTTTAATCCTTGATAGGGCATCTGCTACGATATTTTCCTTTCCAGGGGTATGCTTGATTACCAGATTATATTCTTGCAGCTTGAGTGCCCATCTTATTAACCTTGGGGATAAATTTTTCCCTGAGTACAATCTAGTTACCGCCGCATGATCAGAGTATACTGTTGTCTGCCCCTTTCCAAAATAGACTCGGAACTTTTGCACTGCTAACAGAACTGCAAGTGCCTCTCTCTCGGTCGCGGAATAGTTTCTTTGTGTTTGATTTAAAGTTCGGCTAAAAAATGCCACGGGCTGCTGATTTTGGGAAAGTACCGCTCCTACCGCATAATCCGAAGCATCCGCTGAAATTTCTAAATTCTCATCCTTTTCAGGAAATTTCAACACAGGGGCTTGCGTTAATGCTTGTTTTAATTTTTCGAAAGCACTATTGGCTTCGGCCGTCCACGAGAATCTTGCCTTTTTCCTTTTTAATTTTAACAATGGCTCCGCGATAGCCGCAAAATCTTTTATAAAGGACCTATAATATGAACAAAGTCCTAGAAAAGAAGAGAGCTTCTTTGCCGTGTTTGAAGTCGGATAATTTTGTACAGCGATTATTTTTGATTCATCTGTCTCGATCCCTTTTTGAGATATTTTGTAACCTAAATATTTTAATTCAGGGGCTGCAAATTTGCACTTTTCGACATTAACTTTTAGACCGGCCTCATTTAATAAAGAAAACACCTGTCTTAAATCCTGTACATGTTGGTCGAGATTATCACTAGTAATAATGATATCGTCTAAATAGATAAATGTGGACTTTCCAAGAACAGGTCTTAACACAATGTCCATGCATCGCTGAAATGTTGCCGGGGCCCCTGAAAGGCCAAACGGCATACGCAAAAATGCATAAGTGCCAGACTTGGTTATAAAAGCAGTCTTAGGCACGTCCTCAGGCCTCACCCCTATTTGAAAATAACCAGTCGTTAAGTCTAAAGTCGTGATAAATTTGGTTGATTTTATGTTCCTTAAAATATGTTCTATGATCGGTAACGGATATACCGGATATTTCGTTATGGAATTTAATTTACGGTAATCAATAGCGAATCTCCACCTTTTTGGATGCTCCAAAGGATAATCATTATTTTTCTTACATAAAACCACCGGGCTAGCATAACTACTTGAGATGGGCGTTATCATCTTTTTACGTAGCATATCGGTAATATGCCATTCTATAATTTTTTCCTTATTCTTATCATACCGGTATGGTTTTTGACGAACTGGCAATGCATCTCCGGTGTCAATACTATGGTTAGTAACCTGAGTAAATCCTGGAATATCACTAAATAACGAAGCAAATTCACTTACCACTTGTCGGATTTTTTCTTGCTCGTCATTAGGCAGGTGGTCAAGATTTACCATCGGCGGTTCAGCCTTTTCAGTACGAACTGGTCTCATTGTCAGCTTAAGGGACGCTTCATTAAAATCCAGTGTTGCTTGTCCGTCTGAAAGAAAATCTATCCCTAAGATTAAATGTGCTTGCAGATTCTTTACTATAAAAAACATCACCTTTATTTGTTCGTCCTTGATACGGATATACAAAGGTACTTTACCTATACACTTACATTTTTCTCCTTGCGCCGCTAACACTGTCGTATTATCCGCATTATATATGCGGTATTTGCGAAAATACTTCCTAAAAAACTCTTCTGCCACACAGGAACACTGCGCGCCGGTATCCAGGAGTGCGGTGGCTGGGATATTATTCACCAAGACTTCAATCTTCGGAAGAGTCAAATTTTTCACCATTACTGTATTTAACTTGTAGGAAGAGGGGTTTTCGTGGCCTTCGGATTTCCGCACCCTCTCGTCAGCAGAAATCCGTTTTAGTTTAAATTATTTTTCCTTTCCGTGCTTTCCTTCTTTTTTTTCCCCTGGCCTTGAGACTTTTTTCCTGGGTTGCTATTGAACTGTCGACGTTCGCCGGCTGTTTTTGAATGCTCGGGTTTCCTTGCCCACTGATTCGCTTTTTCTCCGTAGCCATGTGCTTGAGTTTGCTGTAGTCTTGGCGTACCAAATTGGTTTCGCTGTTGATACTGGCGTCTTCTTTCGACGTCCGCCGTTCTTCTACTTTCAAACTGGATTGCTAGCTCAAAAAACTTTTCCAGTGTAGTTGGATTTCTTAATTCAATAAAGTCTTGCACTTGGGGCAGTAACCTCGGCAAAATCACTTGAATTATTTCAGGATCCGGACGGTTTCCATACAAGAGTTTGAAAACGTGAATTTTTCTTAAAATAAAGCTCGAGAGGTTTTCGATTCTTTGTTGATATATACTGAAAAGTTCCGTTTCTAATTTCGCACGATCCCTTACAACAGGGAAGGCTTTTAGTAGGGCAGTCTTGAAATTTTCGTAAGTATAGGTGGGACTTCCTGCTTGACCCAAGAGACTTCTGCCTATACATTTGAACCAGTTAAGCGCTTGGCCCCTCAAAGCGCTGGTAGCTAAGGTAACTTTTTGAAACTCGTGCACGGGGTAGAGTATGAAGTGGTCATCCAATTTTTCCAAAAAACTGGTTACCGGTGAGTTTCCATTAAACGTTGCTTCTGGTTTCATCGAAGCGCGCATGGTCTGGACGATGTAACCGAATCCTTCCAGGGCGGCAGCTGGCATTTCTGGATTCTGAGCCGTTTCCGCAGGCAGCACAGGTTCTTCTTGAAACTCGGCATGGTTATTCTTCTTCGTTGGGCGCTACTATCAGGGTCAATGTTCCTTCTAACCTTCTTCGGGAACATACAAGGACCTGACTCGGAACAGAGAGCTTACTAAAGCTATTTTCACTAATTGTGGTAAGTAGACAGGATACACATGAAGGGTATACAAAACCCTTTGTTTTTCTCTATATACAATAACTTCCGTACTTCGGAATACACTGACCCGCCACTTGGGGTCTAACGTAAAAGTATAAAAATAAAACTAAACTGTAATTTAACTTTAAACTAATAAACGTGGAAGATTGGCCTTATATTAACAGGAAGGCGTATGTAGTACAGATAACTGAGAACACTACAATACGTTTAAATTTATCAAGAGGATTAAAACCTCTGGCCTGGAAGGCAAACAGCAACTGCGTAACTTCTAAGGTAAGCGGCCTGCTTTGACTCAACTGCTTCCTCTCTCTCGCTTGGCAAAAGGCCACAACTTAAATACTTGGCGTTCGCCAGACAAACTTTGCATAAAAACCTTCACGCTTATAATTCTGACCGGAAGTAGAAAATAAGAAGTGATAGTAAAGATTTAAAATAAAATAAACGTTAGTAAAACTTAAGATCCTTACATACTTCCCGCCAGAGTTAATTAGTTTGAAACTTAGGTCTAAAACGACCTTGTTGAAAACTTTTAGCTCTAGAATCTAACGCGAGGCCAATCTTTTACAAACACACTTCGCTAGAAACTAGAAATTTAAAAGAAAGAAATTTGTTACAATAGCAGCTCCCAGGATATACAACAATCTTTTTTCATCTGTACTGCATCTAAACAGGAGCTTTTATTCAATTCTGGTTCCTTCCAGAGATGTGGAAGGAAAACTAGTTTAATGAAATGTTACACAATGAAATGGCAAGTAACATATACAATTATACTTCTCTTAACATTCTTATTTCATTCATGACTATTTTAATTATCTCTCCCCGTGCTCTCTGACATGTGTTGTAAAAGAACACCAAACACGAATGTGTTTCTGTCTACGTGTGCCACACTTCCTCCTACAATCAAAACACTAACGTGTTAAAATTCAACATAACGAGACCTCTTAACACACCCTAATTTCAACTCTAAACCCTGAGGTACTATTCTAAAAGTGGCTAACTCTAAAGTGTAGCGTCAGAGAGCCTAACTACATCATTCAACCTTTAACACATATTCGCCATGATTTAGTCTTTACAGTCACACGAATAACAAATTTTTAACATTACTTTCACTTTTACCATATCACGGTATTTCTTAACATTTAAAATAACAGTTCACATTGCATAAAAGAACATATCAACATGCTGTTACTTTTACACATTTGAAAACATACATTAGTAGTACCTTGTTAACTTCTATTCTTTTCAAAGCAAGTGCCAATTCTTTCTACATTGAAATAATACATTTCAAAAAGTCTTTCAGACTAAAACTTCTCTCTTGCTAGAATGTTTTAAATAAAATTTATACAATAACTTTTTACAATATTTAAGTCTTTACACAACGCTATTATACATCAACTTTAGTTTTACGCGCGAGTAATTGAAAAACATAATAAGAAAATCGGTCACAACTCATTTCTCGCCCTTTTGGCGATAAAGGTAGACCTCGCATGAGGTAAAACTTCTTGAAATCTGCCACTTGCAGTAAGAATGAAAGATTAATTTAAGTTTGCAAAGTAACATAAAATTTTACTTATCTTTGTAATATTCGGACATCCTTTTCTGGGCCCAGTCTTTAAAGGTACTGGAGATAGTAGTTTGATTTATCCTCCTTCTTGTACGGGCTCGCCCCTCAGTGCTTTCCTCTGGAAGCTTCCTTTTTTCACCAGTTCGGCCACCCTTGAATACCTTCCTTTTCTCCTCTGCTTGTGGTCTTGGCCGTTAGATGGCAGCTGGTCTTGGCGGAACCGGGAAACTTCTGTCGTGTTCCTGCTTGGACCTCGTTGTTGGCCGTTCAAATTTTCCTTGTAACTTTTCCTCCGCCGCTGATGGCCCTTCCGCAGTTCGGCTACATTTACTGCGGAGAGTCCTGTCGGATGAGTCGATCTTCCGTTTTAGAGCCGGGTTATAGTTGCCGTCATTTCTCCTGGTTCTCTTCACATACGTCGTCCTTCTCCCTTCTTCATTCTGGGGGTGTTCGTGAACTCTCTTTTCTGGACGGTGGAACGGCTTCTTTTTCTTGTTACCTTTAATTTTTCCGCGGGGAAATTTTCTTTTCACTTGCTCCTGCCTCTTATTGGCTTGCCCTTGTACTTGTCGTTTTTCCACCTCTGGAGCTTGTACCTGCGGTGTCTGCCGTGCCGGATCCTGCAAAAGATCTGAAAAGATTTGCATTTTATTACGATCGAAGTAGGGCTTGATTTGATCAATGTTTGCGGAACAGGTTTCACCATTTCTGGCTTTTAACACTACAACAGCGTGAGTTATTTTTTCTATAACATATGGCCCTTCAAATCGTGAAAAAAATTTGGCAGTTTTATCTTCTGGTGCTGAAGAAAGAGAATGCTTAATTTTTAAAACTTCATCCCCTACTTTATAAGTTACTGCCCGTCGTTTCAAATCATAATATAGCTTCTGTTTTCTTTGTGCTACTTCCGTATTCTTTTTTGCTTCTTTTATTAGTTTTTCTATATCACCCATTTTAAATTCTGGGGCTCTTTGTTGCACATAAAATAATTTATCTAACGGTGTTATAATCTTTCTGCCTAGAAATAACTCAGCAGGAGTTTTGCCCGTTGTATCATGTTTTGCAGTCCTAAGGGCGAAAGCAAATTCATTGACATAGTTATCCGAGCTTTTATGAAAATTTTTAACATAACTACAGATAATTTTCACTATATTTCTGTTGACCCGTTCCGCTATATTTGATTGCGGCCGATACGGGACCATTTTCAAATGACGTATGCCCAGTTTTTGGCACATGTCTTCAAATATATTACATACAAATTGAGGACCATTATCCGATATAACTTTTAGTGGCGCCCCGTATTTTAAAATATATTTATTTAAAATAGAATCAGTAACTAATTTCGCGGAGGCTCGTTTTAAGGGAACAATTTCGGTCCATTTACTAAAATGATCAACCATAACAAGGAGATAGCGACTTTTATTTAACTGACTTTTTGGGAAAGGGCCCAATAAATCGATGTCAATTATTTCGTTTGGAAATTCGGATTTAATACTATTTAGAAACCCGGCCGGGCGGAAATTAATATAATTAACTGCTTGACATGTTGGGCAGGACTGGACATACGCCCTTGTTAACTTTTGCAGTTCAGGAAAG
Organism: Stegodyphus dumicola; assembly: GCF_044657685.1. NCBI lineage: Eukaryota > Metazoa > Arthropoda > Arachnida > Araneae > Eresidae > Stegodyphus > Stegodyphus dumicola. Next base: position 3,720,378 of record NC_140770.1, read on the forward strand.
TAGACTGCCTCGCGTACGCGTTGGATAGTTTTTCGAATACCAGCATGAGAAGCTAAAGGGCTGTCATGGAGCTCCTGCAGGATATTTAATCTAGGACTAGCTGGGATAACAGGTCGAAATTCGTTGTTGGAATTCGTAGTTTTTGTATAGAATAATAGACCATCTATTAGTTCGTAATGGGCCGCCCTATTTCTTATCGCCACAATATCTTGGTGGCTAAAATTTTCAGGATCCTTCAAATACTCATAAATACTTCCAAACTCAGGATCCTTACCCAGTTCGGTTATTACAGTTTCTCGGGAATTTATTGTACATGCTGTAAGCATTGCCATCTTTACGGTATTGCCTTGTTCGTCTATTTTAATCCTTGATAGGGCATCTGCTACGATATTTTCCTTTCCAGGGGTATGCTTGATTACCAGATTATATTCTTGCAGCTTGAGTGCCCATCTTATTAACCTTGGGGATAAATTTTTCCCTGAGTACAATCTAGTTACCGCCGCATGATCAGAGTATACTGTTGTCTGCCCCTTTCCAAAATAGACTCGGAACTTTTGCACTGCTAACAGAACTGCAAGTGCCTCTCTCTCGGTCGCGGAATAGTTTCTTTGTGTTTGATTTAAAGTTCGGCTAAAAAATGCCACGGGCTGCTGATTTTGGGAAAGTACCGCTCCTACCGCATAATCCGAAGCATCCGCTGAAATTTCTAAATTCTCATCCTTTTCAGGAAATTTCAACACAGGGGCTTGCGTTAATGCTTGTTTTAATTTTTCGAAAGCACTATTGGCTTCGGCCGTCCACGAGAATCTTGCCTTTTTCCTTTTTAATTTTAACAATGGCTCCGCGATAGCCGCAAAATCTTTTATAAAGGACCTATAATATGAACAAAGTCCTAGAAAAGAAGAGAGCTTCTTTGCCGTGTTTGAAGTCGGATAATTTTGTACAGCGATTATTTTTGATTCATCTGTCTCGATCCCTTTTTGAGATATTTTGTAACCTAAATATTTTAATTCAGGGGCTGCAAATTTGCACTTTTCGACATTAACTTTTAGACCGGCCTCATTTAATAAAGAAAACACCTGTCTTAAATCCTGTACATGTTGGTCGAGATTATCACTAGTAATAATGATATCGTCTAAATAGATAAATGTGGACTTTCCAAGAACAGGTCTTAACACAATGTCCATGCATCGCTGAAATGTTGCCGGGGCCCCTGAAAGGCCAAACGGCATACGCAAAAATGCATAAGTGCCAGACTTGGTTATAAAAGCAGTCTTAGGCACGTCCTCAGGCCTCACCCCTATTTGAAAATAACCAGTCGTTAAGTCTAAAGTCGTGATAAATTTGGTTGATTTTATGTTCCTTAAAATATGTTCTATGATCGGTAACGGATATACCGGATATTTCGTTATGGAATTTAATTTACGGTAATCAATAGCGAATCTCCACCTTTTTGGATGCTCCAAAGGATAATCATTATTTTTCTTACATAAAACCACCGGGCTAGCATAACTACTTGAGATGGGCGTTATCATCTTTTTACGTAGCATATCGGTAATATGCCATTCTATAATTTTTTCCTTATTCTTATCATACCGGTATGGTTTTTGACGAACTGGCAATGCATCTCCGGTGTCAATACTATGGTTAGTAACCTGAGTAAATCCTGGAATATCACTAAATAACGAAGCAAATTCACTTACCACTTGTCGGATTTTTTCTTGCTCGTCATTAGGCAGGTGGTCAAGATTTACCATCGGCGGTTCAGCCTTTTCAGTACGAACTGGTCTCATTGTCAGCTTAAGGGACGCTTCATTAAAATCCAGTGTTGCTTGTCCGTCTGAAAGAAAATCTATCCCTAAGATTAAATGTGCTTGCAGATTCTTTACTATAAAAAACATCACCTTTATTTGTTCGTCCTTGATACGGATATACAAAGGTACTTTACCTATACACTTACATTTTTCTCCTTGCGCCGCTAACACTGTCGTATTATCCGCATTATATATGCGGTATTTGCGAAAATACTTCCTAAAAAACTCTTCTGCCACACAGGAACACTGCGCGCCGGTATCCAGGAGTGCGGTGGCTGGGATATTATTCACCAAGACTTCAATCTTCGGAAGAGTCAAATTTTTCACCATTACTGTATTTAACTTGTAGGAAGAGGGGTTTTCGTGGCCTTCGGATTTCCGCACCCTCTCGTCAGCAGAAATCCGTTTTAGTTTAAATTATTTTTCCTTTCCGTGCTTTCCTTCTTTTTTTTCCCCTGGCCTTGAGACTTTTTTCCTGGGTTGCTATTGAACTGTCGACGTTCGCCGGCTGTTTTTGAATGCTCGGGTTTCCTTGCCCACTGATTCGCTTTTTCTCCGTAGCCATGTGCTTGAGTTTGCTGTAGTCTTGGCGTACCAAATTGGTTTCGCTGTTGATACTGGCGTCTTCTTTCGACGTCCGCCGTTCTTCTACTTTCAAACTGGATTGCTAGCTCAAAAAACTTTTCCAGTGTAGTTGGATTTCTTAATTCAATAAAGTCTTGCACTTGGGGCAGTAACCTCGGCAAAATCACTTGAATTATTTCAGGATCCGGACGGTTTCCATACAAGAGTTTGAAAACGTGAATTTTTCTTAAAATAAAGCTCGAGAGGTTTTCGATTCTTTGTTGATATATACTGAAAAGTTCCGTTTCTAATTTCGCACGATCCCTTACAACAGGGAAGGCTTTTAGTAGGGCAGTCTTGAAATTTTCGTAAGTATAGGTGGGACTTCCTGCTTGACCCAAGAGACTTCTGCCTATACATTTGAACCAGTTAAGCGCTTAGCCCCTCAAAGCGCTGGTAGCTAAGGTAACTTTTTGAAACTCGTGCACGGGGTAGAGTATGAAGTGGTCATCCAATTTTTCCAAAAAACTGGTTACCGGTGAGTTTCCATTAAACGTTGCTTCTGGTTTCATCGAAGCGCGCATGGTCTGGACGATGTAACCGAATCCTTCCAGGGCGGCAGCTGGCATTTCTGGATTCTGAGCCGTTTCCGCAGGCAGCACAGGTTCTTCTTGAAACTCGGCATGGTTATTCTTCTTCGTTGGGCGCTACTATCAGGGTCAATGTTCCTTCTAACCTTCTTCGGGAACATACAAGGACCTGACTCGGAACAGAGAGCTTACTAAAGCTATTTTCACTAATTGTGGTAAGTAGACAGGATACACATGAAGGGTATACAAAACCCTTTGTTTTTCTCTATATACAATAACTTCCGTACTTCGGAATACACTGACCCGCCACTTGGGGTCTAACGTAAAAGTATAAAAATAAAACTAAACTGTAATTTAACTTTAAACTAATAAACGTGGAAGATTGGCCTTATATTAACAGGAAGGCGTATGTAGTACAGATAACTGAGAACACTACAATACGTTTAAATTTATCAAGAGGATTAAAACCTCTGGCCTGGAAGGCAAACAGCAACTGCGTAACTTCTAAGGTAAGCGGCCTGCTTTGACTCAACTGCTTCCTCTCTCTCGCTTGGCAAAAGGCCACAACTTAAATACTTGGCGTTCGCCAGACAAACTTTGCATAAAAACCTTCACGCTTATAATTCTGACCGGAAGTAGAAAATAAGAAGTGATAGTAAAGATTTAAAATAAAATAAACGTTAGTAAAACTTAAGATCCTTACATACTTCCCGCCAGAGTTAATTAGTTTGAAACTTAGGTCTAAAACGACCTTGTTGAAAACTTTTAGCTCTAGAATCTAACGCGAGGCCAATCTTTTACAAACACACTTCGCTAGAAACTAGAAATTTAAAAGAAAGAAATTTGTTACAATAGCAGCTCCCAGGATATACAACAATCTTTTTTCATCTGTACTGCATCTAAACAGGAGCTTTTATTCAATTCTGGTTCCTTCCAGAGATGTGGAAGGAAAACTAGTTTAATGAAATGTTACACAATGAAATGGCAAGTAACATATACAATTATACTTCTCTTAACATTCTTATTTCATTCATGACTATTTTAATTATCTCTCCCCGTGCTCTCTGACATGTGTTGTAAAAGAACACCAAACACGAATGTGTTTCTGTCTACGTGTGCCACACTTCCTCCTACAATCAAAACACTAACGTGTTAAAATTCAACATAACGAGACCTCTTAACACACCCTAATTTCAACTCTAAACCCTGAGGTACTATTCTAAAAGTGGCTAACTCTAAAGTGTAGCGTCAGAGAGCCTAACTACATCATTCAACCTTTAACACATATTCGCCATGATTTAGTCTTTACAGTCACACGAATAACAAATTTTTAACATTACTTTCACTTTTACCATATCACGGTATTTCTTAACATTTAAAATAACAGTTCACATTGCATATAAGAACATATCAACATGCTGTTACTTTTACACATTTGAAAACATACATTAGTAGTACCTTGTTAACTTCTATTCTTTTCAAAGCAAGTGCCAATTCTTTCTACATTGAAATAATACATTTCAAAAAGTCTTTCAGACTAAAACTTCTCTCTTGCTAGAATGTTTTAAATAAAATTTATACAATAACTTTTTACAATATTTAAGTCTTTACACAACGCTATTATACATCAACTTTAGTTTTACGCGCGAGTAATTGAAAAACATAATAAGAAAATCGGTCACAACTCATTTCTCGCCCTTTTGGCGATAAAGGTAGACCTCGCATGAGGTAAAACTTCTTGAAATCTGCCACTTGCAGTAAGAATGAAAGATTAATTTAAGTTTGCAAAGTAACATAAAATTTTACTTATCTTTGTAATATTCGGACATCCTTTTCTGGGCCCAGTCTTTAAAGGTACTGGAGATAGTAGTTTGATTTATCCTCCTTCTTGTACGGGCTCGCCCCTCAGTGCTTTCCTCTGGAAGCTTCCTTTTTTCACCAGTTCGGCCACCCTTGAATACCTTCCTTTTCTCCTCTGCTTGTGGTCTTGGCCGTTAGATGGCAGCTGGTCTTGGCGGAACCGGGAAACTTCTGTCGTGTTCCTGCTTGGACCTCGTTGTTGGCCGTTCAAATTTTCCTTGTAACTTTTCCTCCGCCGCTGATGGCCCTTCCGCAGTTCGGCTACATTTACTGCGGAGAGTCCTGTCGGATGAGTCGATCTTCCGTTTTAGAGCCGGGTTATAGTTGCCGTCATTTCTCCTGGTTCTCTTCACATACGTCGTCCTTCTCCCTTCTTCATTCTGGGGGTGTTCGTGAACTCTCTTTTCTGGACGGTGGAACGGCTTCTTTTTCTTGTTACCTTTAATTTTTCCGCGGGGAAATTTTCTTTTCACTTGCTCCTGCCTCTTATTGGCTTGCCCTTGTACTTGTCGTTTTTCCACCTCTGGAGCTTGTACCTGCGGTGTCTGCCGTGCCGGATCCTGCAAAAGATCTGAAAAGATTTGCATTTTATTACGATCGAAGTAGGGCTTGATTTGATCAATGTTTGCGGAACAGGTTTCACCATTTCTGGCTTTTAACACTACAACAGCGTGAGTTATTTTTTCTATAACATATGGTCCTTCAAATCGTGGAAAAAATTTGGCAGTTTTATCTTCTGGTGCTGAAGAAAATGAATGCTTAATATTTAAAACTTCATCCCCTACTTTATAAGTTACTCTGGTGCTGTAGAAAGTGAATGCTTAATTTTTAAAACTTCATCCCCTACTTTATAAGTTACTTCTGGTGCTGAAGAAAGTGAATGCTTAATTTTTAAAACTTCATCCCCTACTTTATAAGTTACTGCCCGTCGTTTCAAATCATAATATAGCTTCTGTTTTCTTTGTGCTACTTCCGTATTCTTTTTTGCTTCTTTTATTAGTTTTTCTATATCACCCATTTTAAATTCTGGGGCTCTTTGTTGCACATAAAATAATTTATCTAACGGTGTTATAATCTTTCTGCCTAGAAATAACTGAGCAGGAGTTTTGCCCGTTGTATCATGTTTTGCAGTCCTAAGGGCGAAAGCAAATTCATTGACATAGTTATCCGAGCTTTTATGAAAATTTTTAACATAACTACAGATAATTTTCACTATATTTCTGTTGACCCGTTCCGCTATATTTGATTGCGGCCGATACGGGACCATTTTCAAATGACGTATGCCCAGTTTTTGGCACATGTCTTCAAATATATTACATACAAATTGAGGACCATTATCCGATATAACTTTTAGTGGCGCCCCGTATTTTAAAATATATTTATTTAAAACAGAATCAGTAACTAATTTCGCGGAGGCTCGTTTTAAGGGAACAATTTCGGTCCATTTACTAAAATGATCAACCATAACAAGGAGATAGCGACTTTTATTTAACTGACTTTTTGGGAAAGGGCCCAATAAATCGATGCCAATTATTTCGTTTGGAAATTCGGATTTAATACTATTTAGAAACCCGGCCGGGCGGAAATTAATATAATTAACTGCTTGACATGTTGGGCAGGACTGGACATACGCCCTTGTTAACTTTTGCAGTTCAGGAAAGTAGACTGCCTCGCGTACGCGTTGGATAGTTTTTCGAATACCAGCATGAGAAGCTAAGGGCTGTCATGGAGCTCCTGCAGGATATTTAATCTAGGACTAGCTGGGATAACAGGTCGAAATTCGTTGTTGGAATTCGTAGTTTTTGTATAGAATAATAGACCATCTATTAGTTCGTAATGGGCCGCCCTATTTCTTATCGCCACAATATCTTGGTGGCTAAAATTTTCAGGATCCTTCAAATACTCATAAATACTTCCAAACTCAGGATCCTTACCCAGTTCGGTTATTACAGTTTCTCGGGAATTTATTGTACATGCTGTAAGCATTGCCATCTTTACGGTATTGCCTTGTTCGTCTATTTTAATCCTTGATAGGGCATCTGCTACGATATTTTCCTTTCCAGGGGTATGCTTGATTACCAGATTATATTCTTGCAGCTTGAGTGCCCATCTTATTAACCTTGGGGATAAATTTTTCCCTGAGTACAATCTAGTTACCGCCGCATGATCAGAGTATACTGTTGTCTGCCCCTTTCCAAAATAGACTCGGAACTTTTGCACTGCTAACAGAACTGCAAGTGCCTCTCTCTCGGTCGCGGAATAGTTTCTTTGTGTTTGATTTAAAGTTCGGCTAAAAAATGCCACGGGCTGCTGATTTTGGGAAAGTACCGCTCCTACCGCATAATCCGAAGCATCCGCTGAAATTTCTAAATTCTCATCCTTTTCAGGAAATTTCAACACAGGGGCTTGCGTTAATGCTTGTTTTAATTTTTCGAAAGCACTATTGGCTTCGGCCGTCCACGAGAATCTTGCCTTTTTCCTTTTTAATTTTAACAATGGCTCCGCGATAGCCGCAAAATCTTTTATAAAGGACCTATAATATGAACAAAGTCCTAGAAAAGAAGAGAGCTTCTTTGCCGTGTTTGAAGTCGGATAATTTTGTACAGCGATTATTTTTGATTCATCTGTCTCGATCCCTTTTTGAGATATTTTGTAACCTAAATATTTTAATTCAGGGGCTGCAAATTTGCACTTTTCGACATTAACTTTTAGACCGGCCTCATTTAATAAAGAAAACACCTGTCTTAAATCCTGTACATGTTGGTCGAGATTATCACTAGTAATAATGATATCGTCTAAATAGATAAATGTGGACTTTCCAAGAACAGGTCTTAACACAATGTCCATGCATCGCTGAAATGTTGCCGGGGCCCCTGAAAGGCCAAACGGCATACGCAAAAATGCATAAGTGCCAGACTTGGTTATAAAAGCAGTCTTAGGCACGTCCTCAGGCCTCACCCCTATTTGAAAATAACCAGTCGTTAAGTCTAAAGTCGTGATAAATTTGGTTGATTTTATGTTCCTTAAAATATGTTCTATGATTGGTAACGGATATACCGGATATTTCGTTATGGAATTTAATTTACGGTAATCAATAGCGAATCTCCACCTTTTTGGATGCTCCAAAGGATAATCATTATTTTTCTTACATAAAACCACCGGGCTAGCATAACTACTTGAGATGGGCGTTATCATCTTTTTACGTAGCATATCGGTAATATGCCATTCTATAATTTTTTCCTTATTCTTATCATACCGGTATGGTTTTTGACGAACTGGCAATGCATCTCCGGTGTCAATACTATGGTTAGTAACCTGAGTAAATCCTGGAATATCACTAAATAACGAAGCAAATTCACTTACCACTTGTCGGATTTTTTCTTGCTCGTCATTAGGCAGGTGGTCAAGATTTACCATCGGCGGTTCAGCCTTTTCAGTACGAACTGGTCTCATTGTCAGCTTAAGGGACGCTTCATTAAAATCCAGTGTTGCTTGTCCGTCTGAAAGAAAATCTATCCCTAAGATTAAATGTGCTTGCAGATTCTTTACTATAAAAAACATCACCTTTATTTGTTCGTCCTTGATACGGATATACAAAGGTACTTTACCTATACACTTTCATTTTTTTCCTTGCGCCGCTAACACTGTCGTATTATCCGCATTATATATGCGGTATTTGCGAAAATACTTCCTAAAAAACTCTTCTGCCACACAGGAACACTGCGCGCCGGTATCCAGGAGTGCGGTGGCTGGGATATTATTCACCAAGACTTCAATCTTCGGAAGAGTCAAATTTTTCACCATTACTGTATTTAACTTGTAGGAAGAGGGGTTTTCGTGGCCTTCGGATTTCCGCACCCTCTCGTCAGCAGAAATCCGTTTTAGTTTAAATTATTTTTCCTTTCCGTGCTTTCCTTCTTTTTTTTTCCCCTGGCCTTGAGACTTTTTTCCTGGGTTGCTATTGAACTGTCGACGTTCGCCGGCTGTTTTTGAATGCTCGGGTTTCCTTGCCCACTGATTCGCTTTTTCTCCGTAGCCATGTGCTTGAGTTTGCTGTAGTCTTGGCGTACCAAATTGGTTTCGCTGTTGATACTGGCGTCTTCTTTCGACGTCCGCCGTTCTTCTACTTTCAAACTGGATTGCTAGCTCAAAAAACTTTTCCAGTGTAGTTGGATTTCTTAATTCAATAAAGTCTTGCACTTGGGGCAGTAACCTCGGCAAAATCACTTGAATTATTTCAGGATCCGGACGGTTTCCATACAAGAGTTTGAAAACGTGAATTTTTCTTAAAATAAAGCTCGAGAGGTTTTCGATTCTTTGTTGATATATACTGAAAAGTTCCGTTTCTAATTTCGCACGATCCCTTACAACAGGGAAGGCTTTTAGTAGGGCAGTCTTGAAATTTTCGTAAGTATAGGTGGGACTTCCTGCTTGACCCAAGAGACTTCTGCCTATACATTTGAACCAGTTAAGCGCTTGGCCCCTCAAAGCGCTGGTAGCTAAGGTAACTTTTTGAAACTCGTGCACGGGGTAGAGTATGAAGTGGTCATCCAATTTTTCCAAAAAACTGGTTACCGGTGAGTTTCCATTAAACGTTGCTTCTGGTTTCATCGAAGCGCGCATGGTCTGGACGATGTAACCGAATCCTTCCAGGGCGGCAGCTGGCATTTCTGGATTCTGAGCCGTTTCCGCAGGCAGCACAGGTTCTTCTTGAAACTCGGCCATGGTTATTCTTCTTCGTTGGGCGCTACTATCAGGGTCAATGTTCCTTCTAACCTTCTTCGGGAACATACAAGGACCTGACTCGGAACAGAGAGCTTACTAAAGCTATTTTCACTAATTGTGGTAAGTAGACAGGATACACATGAAGGGTATACAAAACCCTTTGTTTTTCTCTATATACAATAACTTCCGTACTTCGGAATACACTGACCCGCCACTTGGGGTCTAACGTAAAAGTATAAAAATAAAACTAAACTGTAATTTAACTTTAAACTAATAAACGTGGAACATTGGCCTTATATTAACAGGAAGGCGTATGTAGTAAAGATAACTGAGAACACTACAATACGTTTAAATTTATCAAGAGGATTAAAACCTCTGGCCTGGAAGGCAAACAGCAACTGCGTAACTTCTAAGGTAAGCGGCCTGCTTTGACTCAACTGCTTCCTCTCTCTCGCTTGGCAAAAGGCCACAACTTAAATACTTGGCGTTCGCCAGACAAACTTTGCATAAAAACCTTCACGCTTATAATTCTGGCCGGAAGTAGAAAATAAGAAGTGATAGTAAAGATTTAAAATAAAATAAACGTTAGTAAAACTTAAGATCCTTACATACTTCCCGCCAGAGTTAATTAGTTTGAAACTTAGGTCTAAAACGACCTTGTTGAAAACTTTTAGCTCTAGAATCTAACGCGAGGCCAATCTTTTACAAACACACTTCGCTAGAAACTAGAAATTTAAAAGAAAGAAATTTGTTACAATAGCAGCTCCCAGGATATACAACAATCTTTTTTCATCTGTACTGCATCTAAACAGGAGCTTTTATTCAATTCTGGTTCCTTCCAGAGATGTGGAAGGAAAACTAGTTTAATGAAATGTTACACAATGAAATGGCAAGTAACATATACAATTATACTTCTCTTAACATTCTTATTTCATTCATGACTATTTTAATTATCTCTCCCCGTGCTCTCTGACATGTGTTGTAAAAGAACACCAAACACGAATGTGTTTCTGTCTACGTGTGCCACACTTCCTCCTACAATCAAAACACTAACGTGTTAAAATTCAACATAACGAGACCTCTTAACACACCCTAATTTCAACTCTAAACCCTGAGGTACTATTCTAAAAGTGGCTAACTCTAAAGTGTAGCGTCAGAGAGCCTAACTACATCATTCAACCTTTAACACATATTCGCCATGATTTAGTCTTTACAGTCACACGAATAACAAATTTTTAACATTACTTTCACTTTTCCCATATCACGGTATTTCTTAACATTTAAAATAACAGTTCACATTGTATATAAGAACATATCAACATGCTGTTACTTTTACACATTTGAAAACATACATAAGTAGTACCTTGTTAACTTCTATTGTTTTCAAAGCAAGTGCCAATTCTTTCTACATTGAAATAATACACTTCAAAAAGTCTTTCAGACTAAAACTTCTCTCTTGCTAGAATGTTTTAAATAAAATTTATACAATAACTTTTTACAATATTTAAGTTTTTACACAACGCTATTATACATCAACTTTAGTTTTACGCGCGAGTAATTGAAAACATAATAAGAAAATCGGTCACAACTCATTTCTCGCCCTTTTGGCGATAAAGGTAGACCTCGCATGAGGTAAAACTTCTTGAAATCTGCCACTTGCAGTAAGAATGAAAGATTAATTTAAGTTTGCAAAGTAACATAAAATTTTACTTATCTTTGTAATATTCGGACATCCTTTTCTGGGCCCAGTCTTTAAAGGTACTGGAGATAGTAGTTTGATTTATCCTCCTTCTTGTACGGGCTCGCCCCTCAGTGCTTTCCTCTGGAAGCTTCCTTTTTTCACCAGTTCGGCCACCCTTGAATACCTTCCTTTTCTCCTCTGCTTGTGGTCTTGGCCGTTTGACGGCAGCTGGTCTTGGCGGAACCGGGAAACTTCTGTCGTGTTCCTGCTTGGACCTCGTTGTTGGCCGTTCAAATTTTCCTTGTAACTTTTCCTCCGCCGCTGATGGCCCTTCCGCAGTTCGGCTACATTTACTGCGGAAAGTCCTGTCGGATGAGTCGATCTTCCGTTTTAGAGCCGGGTTATAGTTGCCGTCATTTCTCCTGGTTCTCTTCACATACGTCGTCCTTCTCCCTTCTTCATTCTGGGGGTGTTTGTGAACTCTCTTTTCTGGACGGTGGAACGGCTTCTTTTTCTTGTTACCTTTAATTTTTCCGCGGGGAAATTTTCTTTTCACTTGCTCCTGCCTCTTATTGGCTTGCCCTTGTACTTGTCGTTTTTCCACCTCTGGAGCTTGTACCTGCGGTGTCTGCCGTGCCGGATCCTGCAAAAGATCTGAAAAGATTTGCATTTTATTACGATCGAAGTAGGGCTTGATTTGATCAATGTTTGCGGAACAGGTTTCACCATTTCTGGCTTTTAACACTACAACAGCGTGAGTTATTTTTTCTATAACATATGGTCCTTCAAATCGTGGAAAAAATTTGGCAGTTTTATCTTCTGGTGCTGAAGAAAGTGAATGCTTAATTTTTAAAACTTCATCCCCTACTTTATAAGTTACTTCTGGTGCTGAAGAAAGTGAATGCTTAATTTTTAAAACTTCATCCCCTACTTTGTAAGTTACTTCTGGTGCTGAGGAAAGTGAATGCTTAATTTTTAAAACTTCATCCCCTACTTTATAAGTTACTGCCCGTCGTTTCAAATCATAATATAGCTTCTGTTTTCTTTGTGCTACTTCCGTATTCTTTTTTGCTTCTTTTATTAGTTTTTCTATATCACCCATTTTAAATTCTGGGGCTCTTTGTTGCACATAAAATAATTTATCTAACGGTGTTATAATCTTTCTGCCTAGAAATAACTCAGCAGGAGTTTGCCCGTTGTATCATGTTTTGCGGTCCTAAGGGCGAAAGCAAATTCATTGACATAGTTATCCCAGCTTTTATGAAAATTTTTAACATAACTACGGATAATTTTCACTATATTTCTGTTGACCCGTTCCGCTATATTTGATTGCGGCCGATACGGGACCATTTTTAAATGACATATGCCCAGTTTTTGGCACATGTCTTCAAATATATTACTTACAAATTGAGGACCATTATCCGATATAACTTTTAGTGGCGCCCCGTATTTTAAAATATATTTATTTAAAATAGAATCGGTAACTAATTTCGCGGAGGCTCGTTTTAAGGGAACAATTTCGGTCCATTTACTAAAATGATCAACCATAACAAGGAGATAGCGACTTTTATTTAACTGACTTTTTGGGAAAGGGCCCAATAAATCGATGCCAATTATTTCGTTTGGAAATTCGGATTTAATACTATTTAGAAACCCGGCCGGGCGGAAATTAATATAATTAACTGCTTGACATGTTGGGCAGGACTGGACATACGCCCTTGTTAACTTTTGCAGTTCAGGAAAGTAGACTGCCTCGCGTACGCGTTGGATAGTTTTTCGAATACCAGCATGAGAAGCTAAAGGGCATGGAGCTCCTGCAGGATATTTAATCTAAGACTAGCTGGGATAACAGGTCGAAATTCGTTGTTGGAATTCGTAGTTTTTGTATAGAATAATAGACCATCTATTAGTTCGTAATGGGCCGCCCTATTTCTTATCGCCACAATATCTTGGTGGCTAAAATTTTCAGGATCCTTCAAATACTCATAAATACTTCCAAACTCAGGATCCTTACCCAGTTCGGTTATTACAGTTTCTCGGGAATTTATTGTACATGCTGTAAGCATTGCCATCTTTACGGTATTGCCTTGTTCGTCTATTTTAATCCTTGATAGGGCATCTGCTACGATATTTTCCTTTCCAGGGGTATGCTTGATTACCAGATTATATTCTTGCAGCTTGAGTGCCCATCTTATTAACCTTGGGGATAAATTTTTCCCTGAGTACAATCTAGTTACCGCCACATGATCAAAGTATACTGTTATCGGCGCCTTTCCAAAATAGACTCGGAACTTTTGCACTGCTAACAGAACTGCAAGTGCCTCTCTCTCTCGGTCGCGGAATAGTTTCTTTGTGTTTGATTTAAAGTTCGGCTAAAAAATGCCACGGGCTGCTGATTTTGGGAAATTACCGCTCCTACCGCATAATCCGAAGCATCCGCTGAAATTTCTAAATTCTCATCCTTTTCAGGACATTTCAACACAGGGGCTTGCGTTAATGCTTGTTTTAATTTTTCGAAAGCACTATTGGCTTCGCCGTCCACGAGAATCTTGCCTTTTTTCTTTTTAATTTTAACAATGGCTCCGCTATAGCCGCAAAATCTTTTATAAAGGACCTATAATATGAACAAAGTCCTAGAAAAGAAGAGAGCTTCTTTGCCGTGTTTGGAGTCGGATAATTTTGTACAGCGATTATTTTTGATTCATCTGTCTCGATCCCTTTTTGAGATATTTTGTAACCTAAATGTTTTAATTCAGGGGCTGCAAATTTGCACTTTTCGACATTAACTTTTAGACCGGCCTCATTTAATAAAGAAAACACCTGTCTTAAATCCTGTACATGTTGGTCGAGATTATCACTAGTAATAATGATATCGTCTAAATAGATAAATGTGGACTTTCCAAGAACAGGTCTTAACACAATGTCCATGCATCGCTGAAATGTTGCCGGGGCCCCTGAAAGGCCAAACGGCATACGCAAAAATGCATAAGTGCCAGACTTGGTTATAAAAGCAGTCTTAGGCACGTCCTCAGGCCTCACCCCTATTTGAAAATAACCAGTCGTTAAGTCTAAAGTCGTCATAAATTTGGTTGATTTTATGTTCCTTAAAAGTTCTTCTATGATCGGTAACGGATATACCGGATATTTCGTTATGGAATTTAATTTACGGTAATCAATAGCGAATCTCCACCTTTTTGGATGCTCCAAAGGATAATCATTATTTTTCTTATATAAAACCACCGGGCTAGCATAACTACTTGAGATGGGCGTTATGATCTTTTTACGTAGCATATCGGTAATATGCCATTCTATAATTTTTTCCTTATTCTTATCATACCGGTATGGTTTTTGACGAACTGGCAATGCATCTCCGGTGTCAATACTATGGTTAGTAACCTGAGTAAATCCTGGAATATCACTAAATAACGAAGCAAATTCACTTACCACTTCTCGGATTTTTTCTTGCTCGTCATTAGGCAGGTGGTCAAGATTTACCATCGGCGGTTCAGCCTTTTCAGTACGAACTGGTCTCATTGTCAGCTTAAGGGACGCTTCATTAAAATCCAGTGTTGCTTGTCCGTCTGAAAGAAAATCTATCCCTAAGATTAAATGTGCTTGCACTTCTTTACTATAAAAAACATCACCTTTATTTGTTCGTCCTTGATACGGATATGCAAAGGTACTTTACCTATACACTTACATTTTTCTCCTTGCGCCGCTAACACTGTCGTATTATCCGCATTATATATGCGGAAATACTTCCTAAAAAACTCTTCTGCCACACAGGAACAGTGCGCGCCGGTATCCAGGAGTGCGGTGGCTGGGATATTATTCACCAAGACTTCAATCTTCGGAAGAGTCAAATTTTTCACCATTACTGTATTTAACTTGTAGGAAGAGGGGTTTTCGTGGCCTTCGGATTTCCGCACCCTCTCGTCAGCAGAAATCCGTTTTAGTTTAAATTATTTTTCCTTTCCGTGCTTTCCTTCTTTTTTCCCCTGGCCTTGAGACTGTTTTCCTGGGTTGCTATTGAACTGTCGACGTTCGCCGGCTGTTTTTGAATGCTCGGGTTTCCTTGCCAACTGATTCGCTTTTTCTCCGTAGCCATGTGTTTGAGTTTGCTGTAGTCTTGGCGTACCAAATTGGTTTCGCTGTTGATACTGGCGTCTTCTTTCGACGTCCGCCGTTCTTCTACTTTCAAACTGGATTGCTAGCTCAAATAACTTTTCCAGTGTAGTCGGATTTCTTAATTCAATAAAGTCTTGCACTTGGGGCAGTAACCTCGGCAAAATCACTTGAATTATTTCAGGATCCGGACGGTTTCCATACAAGAGTTTGAAAACGTGAATTTTTCTTAAAATAAAGCTCGAGAGGTTTTCGATTCTTTGTTGATATATACTGAAAAGTTCAGTTTCTAATTTCGCACGATCCCTTACAACAGGGAAGGCTTTTAGTAGGGCAGTCTTGAAATTTTCGTAAGTATAGGTGGGACTTCCTGCTTGACCCAAGAGACTTCTGCCTATACATTTGAACCAGTTAAGTGCTTGGCCCCTCAAAGCGCTGGTAGCTAAGGTAACTTTTTGAAACTCGTGCACGGGGTAGAGTATGAAGTGGTCATGCAATTTTTCCAAAAAACTGGTTACCGGTGAGTTTCCATTAAACGTTGCTTCTGGTTTCATCGAAGCGCGCATGGTCTGGACGATGTAACCGAATCCTTCCAGGGCGGCAGCTGGCATTTCTGGATTCTGAGCCGTTTCCGCAGGCAGCACAGGTTCTTCTTGAAACTCGGCCATGGTTATTCTTCTTCGTTGGGCGCTACTATCAGGGTCAATGTTCCTTCTAACCTTCTTCGGTAACATACAAGGACCTGACTCGGAACAGAGAGCTTACTAAAGCTATTTTCACTAATTGTGGTAAGTAGACAGGATACACATGAAGGGTATACAAAACCCTTTATTTTTCTCTATATACAATAACTTCCGTACTTCGGAATACACTGACCCGCCACTTGGGGTCTAACGTAAAAGTATAAAGATAAAACTTAACTCTAATTTAACTTTAAACTAATAAACGTGGAAGATTGGCCTTATATTAACAGGAAGGCGTATGTAGTACAGATAACTGAGAACACTACAATACGTTTAAATTTATCAAGAGGATTAAAACCTCTGGCCTGGAAGGCAAACAGCAACTGCGTAACTTCTAAGGTAAGCGGCCTGCTTTGACTCAACTGCTTCCTCTCTCTCGCTTGGCAAAAGGCCACAACTTAAATACTTGGCGTTCGCCAGACAAACTTTGCATAAAAAGCTTCACGCTTATAATTCTGGCCGGAAGTAGAAAATAAGAAGTGATAGTAAAGATTTAAAATAAAATAAACGTTAGTAAAACTTAAGATCCTTACAGTGCAACTTGAGGAGCTGCAGAATACTTCTGGTTATAGAGGTGCGCCTATATTATACAGTAGTTGCAAGTTGGGAGCTGCACAATGGTTCTGGTTATAGAGGAGCGTCTATCTAATACAATAGGTGCAAGTTGAATAGCTGCACTATGATACTAGTTATAGAGGATTGTCTGTCCTGTACAATATCTGCAAGTTTAGGAGCTGCACAATATTTCAGGTTATTAAGGAGCGCTTATCTATTCAATGTGCGCAAATTGAGGAGCTGCAAAATGTTTCTGCTTATAGAGGTGCCTCTATCCAATACAATAGATGCAAATTGAGGAGCTGCACAATGCTTCTGGTTACAGAGGAGCGTCTATCTAATACAATAGGTACAAGTTGAGGAGCTGCACAATGTCTCTGGTTACAGAGGAGCGTCTGTCTAATACAATAGGTACAAGTTGTGGAGCTGCACAATGCTTCTGGGTATAGAGGAGCGTCTATATATTGCTAAGGTGTCCGCCGATAACATCGCGGCAAATACATCGCGGACGAAAACGTCGCGGAGAAAACAACGCAAGGCGAAAACGTCGTGCTACAAAACATCGTGGGAGAAAACATCGCAAAGAGAAAACATCGCAGTTCTAAAACATCGTGGTACAAAATATCGTCGTCGAAAACAAAGCGGTTCAAAAACTTCGCAGTTTAAAAACATCGTAGTCGAAAATATCGTGGTAAAAAATAAAGTATCTACAAATCATCGCATGACGATAACATCGCAGGCATGCTTTTTTGAGGCTTTAATAACTGTAAATGGATATTCCCATAATGATTTATGAGCGCAAGATGGAAAGGAGGATAATTTTTACTTTCTTATTTTTTATTAACTAATAAATTTTTAAGAAGGAGACTTAAGCATAGAAATTTAATGCAACTTATAGCACTTAATAGAATTTTAACTAACAAACTAACAAAGTAATATATATAGTAACAAAGTAATATTAATAGTTAACTAACAAAGGTCATTAATAAATCATTTTTATAAAGTTTTTACTGGTAATTTTTTATGAAAAGTATTATCTAAAAAAGATTAGAAAAAGGAAGGTAAGTAACTGCATAACCTTACTTTTAAAAAAATTGCTAAGTTAATTTTGAGATTATTTTCTTCATTTTTGATAATCTAATACACTTATAGAGAAAATTATTTCTTGTTTTGTTTCAGTTTATTCTTAAAATGACATTAAAATTTTCATGCACGGCGTGCAGTCAGTTACTTGAATGCTGATTTTTTAGTTATGAAGAAAGTCAGCTATATAATATTTCAGTAGGTTTTATATTTATTAGATTATGCCAAAGCACACTACGACTATCTTACGACTTGATTTTTTTTATGCCTTCTTGGTAATTATCACAAATGACACAAATCACACTAACAGAAATTGACAGTCTGTCACTAAGCCTCTATAAGAAGATGCGCGCAACAATTTTGTAATGGGGATGTTAAAAAAGATGCCTGCTACCAGTGGGACATCAACTATGTAGTAAATTAATGCGTTTAATTCTCTAATGTAAGGTTTCTTTAAACATCTACTGGGACTTAATCCATTGGGACTGAAAGGGTTAAGGGAGAGACCTAAATGCTGTATTTCACCGCACTTAAAATTTTCAGAATATTGATTTATGAATTTTTTACAAAAGTTCATTTTTTAATAAATGATTACATTTCATATTCAGTTATTCATAAAATGAAATTTTTTCTTTCATTAATAGTGGTAGTATATATTTGTTTCGAAAGAGAAGTGAGAATTAGGATTTGCCTGGGAATTGTAGCAATCTGTATGCAAGATGAAAGCAATTAAGAACTTTTCGGGAAACTAAAGCTTGAAGGTCTTAGTTTTGAGCATTGAGTTGAAAAACAAGCTAAGTGGCTGAACTCAGGGGAGGGCGGATGAATTACAGCTATTTATACTATTGGGGAGAGTCAACCATTAGTTAACATCCGTGAGAACGGGTGTTTCGTTCAAGCCTTACTCCAGGGTTCTGTCCCCTCTGGCCGCTGAAGGCTATTTCGTTAATAAAAGACAGCTGAAAATTTCGGTCATTACTGATGATGGTCCATGTACAGACAGAAATAGCATTTCTTAACTTCTTAGTATTTGTGTGTTTTACATCTACCATGCAGTTTAAAAAGAGAACCCAGAAAAGTTTAGAGTTCAAACGTGTTTAGATCGCCCTTCCTTGTTTGTTTTTGAAAAAAGGCCCTTTGCCTCTTTTGCATATAAGTATTCATACATACAGATTTATTTAATTAATATATAATTTCATCAATGAATTATATTAAAAATATGGATTTAATTAACATTTTTTCTTTCTTTTTTGGCCTAAGTTCAACGATACGAATAATGAATAATCCAAAATTTTAAACTTTTTCCAATAAAATTACATATTTACGTAGTTCGATTAAGGAGGCGAAACTCTACGATTATACGTATGATAAAAACATAAAAAATTCAAACTTTGTCGCTGACAATGGAAAATATTTAAAATCTGAGGAACAAAATTTTCCAAAATTAAATAATTTTTTTAATTATATAAACTTTAAGCAGTGTCTTTTCAGAACTGTGCATTATGCATTTATTTTTTTTTAAATTTCTTTATTATTAAATACTTCTTCAGACCAATAAGAGAAATATACAAATTTTCCCGAAATATGTTTTAATCTGTCAAAACAACTTTAAAAATTTGGTGTCCGGTCTTTAAACACAAAAATTATAAAATTTCCTTTTACGATTTAATGTATTTAAGGAATAAAACTTTAGTTTATGTAAATAATGAGAATAATATAAATACGAAGAAATGAGAAAATATAAGTGCTTTACAAGTAAATGAAATTGGTATAATGCTTTTAAAAGTACTGTGGTTTATTTTTCCAGTTCCGTTTTCCGAAATGTTTCATTAATTCCCCTTTCTTCCGATTGCTCAACAAACGCCCACACGACTGTCTTTCTTTATGTCTCGTGTTCACAACGTCTGTTCCTGTACGATTAAATCTACATAATAACAGGACCGAGTAATTCTAAATTAAAATGTAATCTTAATTATCTAATTAATCTTAATTCTAAATTAAAATGTAATCTTAATTATCTAATTAATCTTAATTCTAAATTAAAATGTAATCTTAATTATCTAATTAATCTTAATTCTAAATTAAAATGTAATCTTTAAAAAAAAATTATACAAAATAAAATTTAGAATTGAACACAGCCCCTTAAAGAATAAAATATCATATATTTCACATCTACGGCCTAGAAACAGCATCTACAGCTTTACGGACTGGGAATATCATTTTTACGGATTATTATTAACTAGGAGTATGATATACGGCTTTACTAATTAGGAATATGATTTGGCCTTTACTACAAACTGTTAAAAAAATAATCGACGTAACGTCTACATTGATAAGCATAATGCACAATGTTCCAAAGACCTAGTTTAAATTTATATGTACTCGTAATTATCCACATAACACAATCGTATGATTAATTCTATTCACTTTAAGTATCTTTTATAGAATATTTCACATTTAGTACATTTGTATAACATATTTCATTAAATGTAAGGCAACTTTCTTATGTAAAAGCTAAATAATGTTCATTGATTTTAAAAGTTATATAAACTTGTGGTGATATTTATGATATGACACTAAATAGTTTGCTATAAGATTTGGAAAAATAAGAAAATAGCCATACATTTTCTAGAAACATTTAATTTTTTCTAGAAACATGTTTACTGGAACATTTTTTCCAGGATAATTTTTCAGGGACATTTTTTTAACACCGTGCGTAATAACACTGCGTAATAACAGTACCGTGTGCAATAAATTTTCGTAATGATAATTTTTTATGAAATAATACAGTTGGCCATTTATCCGCACTTCCTGTTATCTGAGGTAATCCACATTACCTTAAATGATTGAATTCCACACATATGATCAGAAAACCTAATTAAACAAAACTTAATTAAAAGACTTAATTACTAAAAAACCTACATAAAATATTTATCAGGACAGAGAATAATGCATATTAATTAATTTTCAGGTTTAAATAACACTGTCTTTCATGTTATTTTTTCCCGTGCAATTCCCGTCTGAGTTATTTATTCTAGCTGAGTACTTCTTTCTCTTCATCATTGTCTCGGTCTTGTTATTATGTAAGAAGTATTTAAATTCTTTATAAAAATGCACTAAAAATAAAAGTTGTTAGCAAATAAACGCATTGCACAATTTACATACTACATTTACATATAAATATATATGTAAACAACATGTCTAGAATTTAATTGCACACTTTCGACACGTACATTTCGTTTCCATAAAGAGTGTAATCTCTTATCATATGTTTCTTTGTTTACACAATAGGCTAGGTTGTTTAAATATGGCAAAGCACACAAAGGCTATCAAGCTTAGAGAAAGGATGCCTGCGATGAGCGCTTTCTCGATACCAACCACGAAGCCAGCCTCTTTGCCTGAAATGGCACTGCGTTCAAACTCCTAGCATTCAGCGATTTTAACCATTCGACCACTAATAGGGGTCATGATTACAGTAAGATTAAAGATTATAATTTATAAATTCGAATGCTTTGCGAAACGTTTGTTCATATAAAATTAAATGTGAAACAAAAACAAAAAGATTCAATAAAAAATGAAAATGCGTCAAAACACGTGCAGAGTGACTTTTAGATTTAAAGCTCATAGCTCATTTCTGATTTTCCTGCTAGACTCAATCTTAAGTTTCTCAAGTAAATGGTTTTCTTATAGTCTTATAGTATGATAGTGGCTGTGATCTACATGCATCTGGTACTCGCTGCTCGCCAATACGTGGATAAATATCGATAGAGACCTCGAGATACGTAATTAATAAAGTACTTCTGATAAAACTCAACATTCAGATCATTACAATAGACCAGTTGTACAAACAAATATGACACGGAAGGCTTTTTACCACTTTACTTAGAGTATAATATGCTTATATAAGACATCTCTATAACTAAAACTTGGATGTTGAATTGCTGTATTTTTTACTCTTTTTATTTTAATTCTACACAGATATTTTTATTCTAACAAGACTCATCTCTCTTTCTATCTTCATTTTACTTCTCATTGTTTATCATAAAATTTCAGTCTAATTATTTTAAGATTCAATTACTATCTGATATTTGATTTAAAGATGTTTTTCTTTGGGTTTGAACCATTTTAAAATAATTAAATAATTTATTCCGATTTCAAAACTCTGTTTACTAGCTTTTCTCAGTAAAGATGCTAATATTTGTTACCTGAAAGGAACCTCGAGTTTAATTTTTATTAAAATTTTAATCTGTTCCAGCACTATATACAAAAACTGCTCATTAGTTTTAAACTAGCAATAATGATTCCAGATACACTAAAAATAAATCAAATTGTAAATTGCTTAGCTGACATTTTTCAGTTCACAGAAATTTTCCTTGTGTTCAACTACTAATAAACATATACTAACTGTGTTCAATAATGGAACACCTGCTTATTTTTACTTAACAAACTGTAAAACGTCATTTGAACCTGAAGGGGGAACAGGTGGCTCCTGCCTCGAGAAAACCATTGTTTGACAATTAGGTAAATAATGTATGTCTGATGCTCAAAGTCTTAGTTGTACCTGAAACTCGGAAACTTAACTGCATTTTCTGTCAGCGAAGCCAACATGCCATTACACTATATCATCAGCCAAAAGAACCGTAAACAACTTATGGTGAAAGGATACATCTATGAACGTGCTAGTGCTGAGAAAAGTATTTGCAAATGTGTAGAGTATTTTACTTGTAAGGGCTTGTATTTTACTTGTATAATTTACTGTGTAAAGGGCGAATTCACTCTCAAGATGATAATATCATTCTTGAAAAATCTCACGGGCATCCTCCAAATGCTGGCAAAATTACAGCGAAAGAGATTATGAGTTCAATTAAAGAGCGTGCGGTAACAACGCAAGAATCGACACATTCTTTAGCAGCAGTTGGTACAATTGGTCTTCCTTGTGCTGTTTCGGGGCATATACCACCAGTGGAAAATATTAAAAAAATTATCCGATATGCTCGACACGGAGAAATGCCATTGCGTAATCCTAGATGTCTTGAAGAATTAGTAATCCCAGAACAGTTTTCAAAAACACTAAAAGAAGAGAAATTTTTGCTGTATGGCAGTGGAGTGCAGACAGACAGAATTCTAATTTTTTCGACCCTCAGAAATCTGGACTTCATGGCTGAATGTCCGAACTGGTTTGCTGATGGAACTTTTAAAGCAACACCACCGCTTTTCAGTCAGATTTATACAATCCATGGTGTTAAATATGATAATGTGATACCTTCAGTGTATGTATTAATGCCAAACAAACGCGAAGAAACATACAATAGAGTGTTTACGGTGATAAAATCTTTGAAACCGAATCTGCAGCCCAAAACTGTAATGACTGATTTTGAAAAGGCTGCCATAAATTCCTTTAAAAATTCCTTTCCGAATATCATTCAGAGAGGATGTTTTTTTCATTTAAGTCAATGTGTGTATAGAAAGGTTCAATCTGCAGGTTTGCAAAGTAAATATGAAACTGATCCGAATTTCGTTTTGGAAATCTCTCAACTTGCAGCTTTGCTTTCGTTCCTACTTCAGATGTCATTGAAGCATTTGAACTATTAATATCATCTACTTATTTTGTAAATAATATGAACATCATTCAGCCAATCATAAATTATTTTGAAGACACATGGATTGGTAGATTTACTCGTCGTGGACAACGTTGCAGACCAGTGTTTGACATCTCTCTTTGGAACTGTTATGATGCTGTAAAAGATAAAGTTCCAAGGACAAATAATGCGGTTGAAGGATGGCATCGCAGATTCAAAGAACTCATGAACGGATGCCATCCAACAATCTGGAAATTTATTTATTGCTTAGAAAAGGAACAAAATTTAAATTCTATAAAAATTGAACAATACATTGCAGGTCACCATCCACCAGTAAGTAGAAAAGTTTACAGAGATACATCTCTCAGAATTCAAAAGATTGTAAATGATTATAATGATCGGCCTATTTTAGACTATTTAAGGGGAATAGCCTACACTTTTCAACTGCAGGTGTAAATTTTTTATACATTAATTAATGAGGATGTTTAATGTCTGATATAATTATACATGTTTTTATTACTACAGCTTTAACATGAGTCGTAATTACATTATATTTTCTGAAAAATATTAGGCGAACTTTTATGCTCTTAGAGTTGATATTTACAATTATACTAGCTTTCATGAATATATGTGAATGATATTTTACTCCATATAATGTGTTTTATTTAAGCCTCTTTGGTATAATGTGTTTTATTTAAGCCTCTTTGGTATACACTCTTTGGTAGTATAAATCAAATTTTATTTCATCAGAGAAATTATGAACGACAAATGATGATGCCTTGTTCGTTTAAATATCATTTATTAACTGAAACGGTAGGCGAAGCTAAAATTTATTGGAGATTTGGTATTAACAATAACGATATTTTTGAAAAATTCCTATCAATTAAAATTTTATTTCGTTTCATTTTTCATTTTTCATTAATTCATGTTTGTGTGAGAAAAGGACTTTAGAGTATTTGTTTACAGTGGATAAATTTTTAGCTTAATAAGCTATCTATATTTTAATAAAATTCAGTAAATTCAATACCATTGTGGATGCATATAAGACGAAATTTTCAATTTCTATTCCTTTCTGAAATCATCCTGATCAGGCAGCTTAATTTTAAAGAATACGTTTAAGAGTATTTTTTAACTCGTAAAGCAATGGGAGATATATTTACTTAATTTTATCTCAAATAACAAGATTAGACTTTTAATGGCTTTTCTTGTAACTTACTTGATATATCAAACTTATATACGTGGGCACATCTTATATGTAAGCCCCTTTTGTCTTTCTGAAAGATTCTTAAAAGACAAAACTTTTTCATATATGACACCATTATGTTTTGAGACAATACGGTATTTTATTGCGTATTTCTGTATATTTAAAAGGGGGAAAATTTGAAAACTGAGGTAAGAGATTTGCTTTTAAATCCCTAGTCATTTCAATTTTGATCAATACTGATAATATAACATAATTTTAAAAATAATTTATTATATGACAGTAATGTAAATTTAACGTTAAAAATCCTTAACAGCAGTTTTTCATTTGCTAAATATAGAATGATATATAAATGGAAGTTTTATTTGATAAATATGAAAGGCATTTTAGAGAGTTTCATGTTTTTCTGCAATGGGTAACACTATAAACATCGGTCTTTTGCTACAAAAATACATTCTCAATATATGCTTATGGTTTTCCCTGTATAGCTTATTCGCAAATATTTATGAAGCAATTTTAAATATTAGTTCTAACATAGGTGGAAATTTCTGCTATGTTTACAGTTTTCTCGCGCTCCTAATTTTTTAAATGTATACAATGAAGTATTTATTATTTAATTATTTTTTTATAACTGCATTAATAGATGGTACATTATTTGCAAAGTTTTGACACGATATCACCTTTTTTACGAAATGAAGGAAAGTAAAATTATTGTTTATTCTTAAGCTACAAATTTTGAACAAGGCTGACACATCTACGCTAAATTTTATAAAGGTGCCATAAATATTTTTCATTATTCAATAACAACTATAAATTTTTATAGTTACTTAAAAATCGTAAAAGACTGGATTATAAGGCACTGTGTTTAATAAAAATAATATAATATTAAGAATGGCAACTTTTGATTAAAATACAGATTCAAAATATTATTTCCTGACGCACTGCAAAATCTGAAAGTAGCACAGTCTATTGTAAACGAATTTTTCAGGATGCACTTTTGGATATAATTTGATCTGATAAATAAACATTAATACAAGGTGATTATGTAATTCAACAAACAATCTCTATACTGCTTCATAAAATAGATAACTTATGATAGGAGTCTTCTTTTATAAAATACTGTGGTTTAATGTTGCAAACGAAGTTTCAGCTTAAGTTTGGAAATTAATATAGAGGGAAAGTTAAAAAGGAGTCTTTCAAAACTAACAGGTTAGCATATGAATAGCATTAGGGAAGAATATAAAATACATTTCAGTATACATTCAGTATTTATTTCACAATAAGGAAACATTTTTCACTATATAAATAGCATAAGGAAATACTTTTCCAGTATATGAATGTAAAAAAACTTTTCAGTATATATCCAGTACTTATTTCAGTATAAAAAAACTCATTTGAGTATGTAAATAGCATAGGAAAAGAATTTTTCAGCATATGATTCATATATTATATTAATATATCAATTTCTTTAATCAACTTTCGATTTCTTTAAAAAACATTAATATTTAAGAACTAGTCAATAGAAAAAATGCAAATAAACAAAACGTAAACATATTTAATTAAAATAAAACTTTAACAAACATTCTCTATTCGTAAAAAGCAAATTTAAAGTTAATTAAATTTTAAATTATGAAATTTAATTGCAAACAAATAAATGATTAATTATTGCTGCGAACTAATCTACAATATCATTTAAATTCTGAGAGCATATATAAATTACGTGAAAATATCAAAATCCATGAATAAATATATAATTCCAAAAAATTTGTTAATCCTAAAAAAATTTTTAAAATGTATAAGTGAATAATTGTTGAACAGGCAGGAGACAAACTTATCAAGGGAAGTTGCCCCCAAACCTAACTCTTCAATTATTCAATTCGTGTTTCGTCATCCATGTATTCAGAATTTAAATGATATTGCAGATTAGTTCGCAGCAATAATTAATCATTCATTTGTTTACAATTAAATTTCATAATTTAAAATTTAATTAACCTTGCTTTTTACGAATAGAGAATGTTTATTAAATTCAAATTTCATTACTTAAATCAATGCGCAAGAGAATTATTTAAATTTAATTTAACTTAATGTTTATTAAAAGTAAAACTATTATTTAACTAAAATATTTATTCTTTTTAATTAAAATAAAAATGTATTTTTTATTCACAAGAGATGCCTTTGACAAGAATTTTTATGTCTGTTATGGAACTTGAAGGGCATCAAAAGAACTTTTGAAATTTGCACTGAGATTGAACTTATTGAGATCTGTAGTTTTCAAAGCTTTATTTTTTTTATATGAGACAAGGTTGGTTTGTGTAAAAAAAAAAAAAAAATCTAAAATGAGAAAAGATATATATATTTTTTTTTACTTTTCAAACGAAAATATAAAATGCTCCTCAGCTGACTACCTCCTATCCAACCTTTTTCACATTTTATATGATTTTTAAAATTATTTGGATGATTACTCCAGGAACCAAACTTTTTTTAGTAAGATCGGTCAAAAGTACGCAATTTGTCTAGTAATTTAATGGAAAAAAAAAAAGAAAAAAGAAAGACATGAAAGAAAAATAAGATATTTACACCAGTTTTTTTTTAAAAATAATATTGTAATTATTTAGTAAAATCATATCTTCTTCTATAATGCATACCACATTACTTCATTTTGTTTAAATTGTAGAAGATATTAAAGTTAAGTAAAAATTTCAAATTACCTTCGAATGCCACTTCCAGATACTTTTACAACAGGTAAACGAGTAAACAAAAAGTTAACATTTCTAGTCTCCTCTCCTGAAATTAAGCTCAAACTCTATACGTAACTGTAAATAAATTAAATGAATATTGTAGAAAAAGTAGAAATCTTCTTCATTAAAATTTCTGAATTTATGTGTTCATTGATACTGGACTATCAAAAATGCAAATTGTGTGTCTTTCAAATTGCAAATTCATAGATATGCAAGAAATTCATATTATATTTAATTGTAGGGAGTTATGAAACTAGCATTATTTTCAATATAAAGACCTACATTCATTTAAGTCATAAATGTAAAGACCTACATTCATTTAAGTCAATCAGAGTTTTTTGTCTGCTTTCTAAACATTTGTCAATAAAATAAATATAACTCAAATATTTTTATATACAAATCAGAAAGACCTTACACAAAGATATAACCAGATAGCCATTATCTATACTGTTTTAATGATTTGAAGCATCATAATATGCATTTTTGTAAGACTCATTTGATAACACTGTAGTTAGCTAGGTCAGTAGTGAAACAATCATAGATGACTCAGTGCTAAAGAAAAAGATGCAAGAATTCTGAATACAGTTGAGAAAATTCATAATTATCTTATTGTTTTATAATTCTACATTTCCTATGAGCTATAATTTTTATTGCAATTCTTACCCATTACAATTAGGAATATATTAATCCTAGAAGCATTTGAAATTCATTTAAAAGAAATTCAAAACAATTTAGAGAAACTGCAATTTTCTACTTTTATATATGTATTAGTTTTCAATAACAAGAGGATTTCCCAAAAATTTTGGTCCGGTTTAATGCAAAATTAGAGCACAAAATTTGAATCATATTTTTCGTATCAAAACCCTAGTGCTAAATATCCATAAAAAATAATTCATTTTATGATGAAACTGAAACATTCGAAGTTTATTGCAAAAGTTGCCTTCAAGAAGCAAAATGATTGTGTCACAGAATCAATGCGAATTCGTAAATATTACTAAAATGCATTACTACAATATGTAATATAATAAGGACTAGTAAATACGGACATTATACAAAACGAATAAGGACTATATGTAGTCCTCTGAACACGCACCATCACCACTACACTTTATATAAAAATTAGTCATATTTTAACAATAAAACGAAAAATATGTTTTTTTGAGCAATCCTGCACTCAAAAAAGTATGTGATTCGATTTTATACAAGTATATAGTATGAATCATAGCCAACATGCTAATTAAGCCTTACGTGAATATTAAAAAGAACACATATCGAAGTATAAAAAATGGCTAACTCCATGAAGTTATAAACTTATATGCAACATTTTGTTCTTTTTGTTACATGCAGATGCAATAATGAACATCGTAGTAGAGTTTTTATGGCTGGGAAAAGAGATAGAGAAGCTTTTTTTCCCCCTCTGTGAAGTGTAAGAGGAAGAAAATGTTTAACGTTGAGGTAAAGAAATCCAGATAAGCAATTAGTATATTTGTTGTTTACAGTGGTGTACATACACTGAACTCTACATTTACCTAATAACACACCTCTCATTGACTCAGCTATTTCACAGTATATCTTTGCTTATTATTGTGAACTGAGAAACTAAAACTACAGTTAATTACAGATGAAAAAAAAAACAATAAGGTTTGTAAAATTATTAAAACAAAAAGATAATTTTGTTTGATTTAAAACGTAAACTATGGAAATTAACATGCCTTCTTTCAAGACATCTTTTTCCAATAGTTTAATGCCTAGACGCACTAAATACTTTTTACATTTTTTTGCACTAATACATTTTTTTGAAACAATTTCTTTCTGGACACTTTAATTAAAAAATAATCATGCACGAAGCGAACCCGGATTTTAAAGTATAATTATCATTGATATTCAAAATCATATGTTTCTAAAGCATATATAATTCATAAATATGTATTCATATGATTCATAAAAATGTTATATTTTCTTATTCCAAAAAATTTGTCATATAAATACAAAAAGAAATTGTACTTGAAACGTTTCAGTCAGTGAAAAGAAAAGACAATATAAAATATGTACAGTTTTTATCCTTGAAATCTATATAAAGGAAATTCAATTAAGTTTTTATTTCACAAAATTTTATCTTTAATTAAAAATCTACAAGAAAAATTAGTCACTTCAAAGTTGCTAGGCAAAGAATCGCTACAAAATAGAATCTCACTCAGAAATATTAATTTTAATTTCGCTACAGAATTTTGGCAAGCATAATTTAAGATATTCTGAAAATTAAGAAATACTGGAGAAAACATTCAAAATTGTCTTAGAAAGTTGGCCACTGTAAGTTCAACAAGTAACTACAAATTTTCGAATAAAATGTATATGAAAAATTAAATAATACTTTTAAAGTGCTAAATAAGAAATGTCTAAATCTAAAAGTAAATGTAGGCAACCCTATTTAAAGCGACTACTCAAAATTCCATATCTTTTTAATCTTGAGTGAATGTGGTGAACTTGCGTAATGATTAAAAACCAATGTTTATTATTCTCAAAAACACTGTTCGTCTTAGAGGGAGATAGTCAAGAATGTTCACTGCAAGTATACATTATTTCTAAAAAACAAAACAAAAACAACAAAACAAAAAAAAAAAAAGCTGCATGAAGATTTTCGTGATTTTCCTAAAGTATAATGTGCATATGAACCAGTTCCTGAGAATGTACTCCACAAAGGAATCCCACCCCTTAAGCAGATAGCCGTAGTGTGCTTTGGCATAATCTAATAAATATAAATCCTACTGAAATATTATGCATAGCTGGTTTTCTTCATAACTAACAACTCGTCATTCAAGTAACTGACTGCACGCCGTGCATGGAAATTTTAATGACATTTTAAGAATAAACTGAAACAAAACAAGAAATAATTTTCGCTATAAGAGTATTAGACCTACAAAAGTGAAGAAAATAATCTCAAAATTAACTTAGCAATTTTTTTAAAAATAAGATTATGCAGTTACTTACCTTCCTTTTTCTAATCTTTTTTAGATAATACTTTTCATAAAAAATTACCAGTAAAAACTTTATAAAAATGATTTATTAATGACCATTGTTAGTTAACTATGTTGGTTTAAAATTCTATTAAGTGCTATAAGTTGCATTAATTTTCTATGCTTAAGTATCCTTCATACTTTTTCAACTAAAATTTATTAGTTAATAAAAAATATGAAAGTAAAAATTATCCTTCTTTCCATCTTGCGCTCACAAATCATTACGGGAATATCCATTTACAGTTATTAAAGCCTGAAAAAAGCATATCTGCGATGTTATCGTCATGCGATGATTTGTAGATACTTTATTTTTTACCACGATATTTTCGACGACGATGTTTTTAAACTGCGAAGTTTTTGAACCGCTTTATTTTCGACCACGATATTTTGTACGACGATGTTTTAGAACTGCGATGTTTTCTCCCACGATGTTTTGTAGCACGACGTTTTCGCCTTGTGTTGTTTTCTCCGCGACGTTTTCGTCCGCGATTTTTTTGCCGCGATGTTTTCGGCTGTAACCATTGCTAAAGGTGCAAGTTGAGGAGCTGCACAATGCTTCTGTTTATTAAGGAGCGCCTATATAATACAATAGGTGCAAGCTGAGGAGCTGCACAGTGCTTCTTGTTATAGAAGTTCGTCTGTCTAATAAAATATGTGCAAGTTGTGGAGCTGCGCTATGCTGGTTATAGAGGAGCGCCTATCTTATACAATAGGTGCAAGTTGAGGAGCTGCACAATGCTTCTGGTTAGAGAGGAGCGTCTATATAATACAATGGGCGCAAGTTGAGAAGCTGAAGAATATTTCTGCTTATAGTTGAGCGCCTATATTATACAGTAGGTGCAAGTTGAGGAGCTGCAGAATTTTCTGGTTATAGAGAAGCGTCTATCTAATACAATAGGTGCAAGTTGAGGAGCTGCGCAATACTGGTTATAGAGGAGCGGCTATCTAATACAATAGGTGCAAGTTGAGGAGCTGCACAATGGTTCTGGTTATAGAGGACCGCCTATATAATACAATAGGTGCAAGTTGAGGTGCTGCACAATGCTTCTGGTTATAGAGGAGCGCCTATCTCTTACAATAGGTGCAAGTTGAGGAGCTGCAGAGTATTTCTGGTTATAGAGGAGCGCCTAACTAATACGGTAGGTGCATGTTGAGGAGCTGCATTATATTTCTCGTTATAGAGGAGTGTCTATCATCAGATAGACACTCCTCTTTAACGTTATAGCTTCTATAACGTCTATCATTAGGTGCAAGCTGGGGAGCTGCACAATACTTCTGGATATAGAGGAGCGTCTATACAATACAATGGTCGCACGTTGAGGAGCTGCAGAATATTTCCGGTTATAGAGGTGCGCCTATGTTATACAATAGTTGCAAGTTGAGGAGCTGCACAACAGTTCTGGTTATAGAGGAGTGTCTATCTAATATAGTAGGTGCAAGTTGAATTGCTGCACTATGCTTCTGGTTATAGAACATTGTCTGTCTTATACAATATCTGCAAGTTGAGGAGATGCACAATATTTCAGGTTATTAAGGAGTGCTTATCTATTCAATATGCGCAAGTTGAGGAGCTGCAAAATGTTTCTGCTTATAGAGATGCGTCTATCCAATACAATAGATGCAAATTGAGGAGCTGCACAATGCTTCTGGTTACAGAGGAGCGTCTATCTAATACAATAGGTACAAGTTGAGGAGCTGCGCAATGCCTCTGGTTATAGAGGAGCGTCTATATATTACAAAAGGTGCAAGTTGAGGAGCTGAACAATGCTTCTGGTTATAGAAGATCGTCTGTCTAAAAAAATATGTTGAAGTTGTGGAGGTGCGCAATGCTGGTTATAGAGAAGCGCTTATCTTATACAATAGGTGCAAGTTGAGGAACTGCACAATGCTTCTGGTTATAGAGGAGCGTCTATATAATACTATGAGCGCACGTTGAGGAGCTGCAGGATATTTCTGCTTATAGAGGAGCGCCTATATTATACAGTAGGTGCAAGTTGAGGAGCTGCGCAATGGTTCTGGTTATAGAGGAGCATTTATATTATACAATAGGTGCAATTTGAGGAGTTGCACAGTGCTTCTGGTTATAGAGGAGCGTCTATATAATACAATGGGAGCACGTTGAGGAGCTGCAGTATATTTCTGCTTATAAATGAGCGCCTATATTATACAATAGGTGCAATTTGAAGAGCTGCAGAATTTTCTGGTTATAGAGAAGCGTCTATCTAATACAATAGGTGCAAGTTGAAGAGCTGCGCAATGCTGGTTATAGAGGAGCGCCTATCTTATAATAATAAATTAGTACATTTGAATGTATTTTGATGCATCCAAGCTCTTAAAATTAAAACACGTTTTATGACATTGTTTGTACTTATTTAAAAAAAAATTTGTTATGATAATTCTGTATCCATATTAATTACTTATTGCAGTAGATTCTGCATTCTGCATTTTGGAAGGGAGTTCTGAAAATAAATGTATCTAAATTATTCACAGTGTAAGGATCTTAAGTTTTACTAACGTTTATTTTATTTTAAATCCTTACTATCACTTCTTATTTTGTACTTCCGGCCAGAATTAAAAGCTTTAACTTATTTATGCAAATTTGTCTTGCGAACGCCAAGTACTTAAGTTGTGGCTTTCTGCCAAGCAAGAGAGAGGAAGGAGTGATTAGGAGCAGGCAGCTTGCCATAGCAGTTTTACTCGGTTGCTGGTTGCCTTCAAGGCCAGAGGTTTAATCCTCTTGATAATTTTAAACGTATCGTAGTGTTAACAGTTCTCTGCACTACATACGGCCTTTCTGTTAATATACGGCCATTCTTCAAGTAGACACTTGTTTATTAATCCAAAGTTAGTTTAGTTAGAATTTAGTTAATATTTTTATATTCTTACGTTCAGACCACAAGTGGTTGGTCTCTGTATTCCGAAGTCCGGAAATCATTGTAAAGAGAGAAAAATAAAGGGTTTCG
Organism: Stegodyphus dumicola; assembly: GCF_044657685.1. Taxonomy (NCBI): domain Eukaryota; kingdom Metazoa; phylum Arthropoda; class Arachnida; order Araneae; family Eresidae; genus Stegodyphus; species Stegodyphus dumicola. The sequence continues at coordinate 3,753,613 of NC_140770.1, forward strand.
TATACCCTTCCTGTGTATCTTGTCTACTTCCCACATTTATTGAACATAGCTTTAGTAAGCTCCCTGTTCCGAGTCAGGTCATTTAATGTTCCCAAAGCAAGTAAGGAGGAACACAGAACCTGATAACTGTTTTCATTAGAACGCTTTGCCCCTAATTATAAATTGCATTTCTCCAGATATATTCCTTTTTACTATTAATGCAACTTTTGGTACCGCCCAATCAGGACAGTGGTAAAGTGCCTGTGCGGCATGTGAGCACTCTAAATATGCGCCGAGCCGAAAGTCCTCCCGATGGGTTGGTGGTAGGAGTAGAGTGGTGGGAGATCTTAGGACCTATCTCCTCTGGGTGCTCTCCATCAAAATTGGGGGCGGAACTGAGCTAAGGGCGGGCTGTCACCTCTGTGCTGCTCAAGGCTCTTGCCAACGACAGGCGCAATCCTGCACTTCATTACCACAATAAATTTCCCTGGGAGACCCTGGGACTCTTCACTCCCCTCCCCGGGGGCTATTTTTCAAAATTGGGGGGTTAGCTGAAGTCGGGTAGTCACATACATGGTGCGCAAGTTTCTTGTCGACAACAAGCATATCTGACTCTTGCCCTGATGAATGTCGTGGGTTTTGGTAACACTTAGTAACAAAAACAATGCAATTGTTGTATCCTAAGTCGTACATGAAGAGTTTAAAATAGAAAGTAAATTGTTTTTAGTCGAAATAAGACATCGTGTTACAAAATAATTGCTTATGAAGCATTAAGATAAGTATTTACTCTTTTTTTAGGTCCACTTTATGGAAGTTGATAAGATAAATCGGAGAAGATAGTTAAATATTTTTTTTTAATTTCTCGGCAAGAGGATTCATTATTTCCCTCTTTCAGTTAATATGCTTGAGCAAAAAGTTTAGATGCGTTTATTTAAACTAGATAATACCTGTGTTATTTTACCCAAGGTAAATTTGCCTCCAATTTTAATCAGGAAAGAAATCCATGGGGCATTAAAATGGATAGAAAAACTGCATCTAATAAAGCAAAATGAAATTATACAAATTTGAACCTTTCATTCATTACGACATACTATTTTCGCACATTACTTTTTCAGCCTTTCACTGTGTGAATTTTTACGTAGATGAACAAAAAAGTTATATCTTGTCATTTCGCTTAGCAGCAAAGTAAAAGCAAGTTTACTTAGTAACTAGCTTACAGCCTCACTTTACTTAATATTATCTTACAAAGTATATATAAAAGAAACATCTGGTATAACTTAACAAATATTTATATTCTGAAAATGCTATAAGAAACCTATTGTAGTATTATTTCAAATGTTTTGCCTCAGGATTTTAATGATTTTTTTTTTTTTGGTCTCAAGATTTTAATGGAACTTAACATTCTTATCATTTTTGAACATATAGAAAAGGAATTAAGAATAATAACATACTGTCAGAATTTTACATTATTGTATTTACTTCATATATTTTACTTTCTAATACTACAACTAAGTATGTCCACTTCACAGTTGATGTCTCTATGGCTCAGAAAGTTTTTTCCTTCTTCAAAGAAATTTATACTTCATTTCATTAAACATCATTCCATTAAACGTTTTAGATAGTTAACGTGAGCTATTTTTATGCTCTTTGATCTGTAGAAAAAAAATGTGAATACATTTCAAAAGAAATTAACTGTTTCTTAAGAATAATGCATTTTAAGACTTGCTATTTTTGTTACCAATCTCGCTTGGCTGTCAATGGTCAGCATAAGCCCACGATATTCATCGTAGCTAGGAGTCATATGCTCCTGTCGTTGGCAAGATCCTTGGACACCATAAAGGAGTGATAGGCTCCTGTCGTTGGCAAGAGCATTGGACACCATAAAGGAATGATAAGCTTCTGTCGTTGGCAAGAGCATTGGACACCATAAAGGAGTAAGTAGTAATAGGCTCCTGTTGTTGGCAAGAGCATTGGTCACCATAAAGGAGTCATAGGCTCCTGTCGTTGGGAAGAGCCTTGGACAGCATACAGAATTCATATGCGCCTGCCGTTAGCAACAGCCTTGAACATCACACAGGTGGTAGTCCGACTTAGCTCACTCTTGCCACCAAGATTCAGCAAGAGCGCCCCTAGGGTCTCCGACTCCTTTTCCCTACCAACAACTTCTTCATAGGACTTTCGGCTCATTCCATATTCAGAGTAATTCCATACCGCACAGACAGTATACATTTACAAACAACCAAACCTTCTCCGGTATTCGACTCCCATCCCTTCGGCATTTTAGTCAGAGTTACTAAATATCCCACCATTCGGGACAAAGCACTACTACATTATTTAAAGCCTTATGGATGATATCAGGTCAAGTAATGTACTTTCATTAGTACGACACTTGAAGTATAATGTCACGACCTGAGCTAAATCTCAGTGTCACCTGTAAGGTGCTCAAGGCGCTGGCGTCACTTACGCTCCTTGCCACGAGGTATTTCATGGGACTGTTCTGATGTTACTGTCAGACAAGTGAGATAAGTCACAACCAATCAAATGCAGTTCTATTTCGGAAAAGCCAGTCGTCCAGTTTACTAGCTACTCCCAAAGCCGCCGCGTGGGTATTAGGCAAATTGAAAGTTGGCGCCATTTATGGGGTTCTGTTGCACTCATACAAAGTGCTGCAAATTACGTGTGAAATACTCTTTTATAATATTCAAAATTTGACTTTCGAACTGAAAAGCTTTAGAATTATAATATTAAAACACGTGTTTGTCTTAGTGCTTTTTATTATTTCTTAAATTATAAAAACTAAGCAATGATAAAACATTTTTTAAGTAAAATATAAAAATTAGAAAAATATATTCAAATACTGATTCCCTTAGCTTTAGCAGCTATAAACGCGCGTATCAGTTCCTTTATATTTAATTTATCCAAAATTTGGCTCTCTTTGGATATCCGACAAGTCCAATAATTTCTGCTGCGCCATCGTAGATCAGATGTAGTCTTTTATACTTTTAAGTTTTGAAAACCTTCGTTCTCCAGTAGCCACCGAAACTCTCAGGGTTAAAAAAATCCGTAAAATTTATTGCAATATTTGGAAATGTATCCGTAAGATTGTTTTAATAAATATAATTTAAAACATCAGTATGTGACAAATCCTCTTTGGTAAAACGTCGCAAAGATATTATTTCTTCAAACAAATTTAATCCGTCAGTATCCTTTCCATTATAATTTTTAGTATCCATTAACTTTTGTTCTAATCCTCTACAATGCTTTAAAATTTCTTTGTCACTCTGGTTTTTTAAATTATGTATATAGTGTATTGAAGTAAAAGTAATGTTCTTTTAATTGACTGAATATTTCAGTAATTGAAGAAATAGTAGTGTCTAATATTATATTGTAATATTCAACCTTAAATTTTTGTCTCGGATCTTTGATTGGTTTGTTCATCTTGAAGTAGTTTCTTTTTAAACCAGTTTCGAAAAAAAATCTGTTTTGTTTCGACTTAAAAGGAGTTTTTTTTAAACCTGTTTCGAAAGTCAGTATCCACCCCCAAACCATCAGCAACGATACTTGCATTGGCAATTGCGTGTTCATACCCTTCATCAGGTCTACGGTTATTGAGTTCTGATATAAGATTTTGTAAATTGTCAGTCACGATTTGTAAATAACATTTAGAGTTTTGCATTATTTCATTTACCACATTTACTAAATTTAAAACATCGTGTCAGATGTTAAAGGAACAAATAAATTTAAACGTCAAACCATCTGAATCAACTCTTTTGCTCTTTGCTCTCAAATAAGAGACATAGAATTAAGAACGCAAGCAAAAGAGTTGATTCAGATGGTTTGACGTTTAAATTTATTTGTTCCTTTAACATCTGACACGATGTTTTAAATTTAGTAAATGTGGTAAATGAAATAATGCAAAACTCTAAATGTTATTTACAAATCGTGACTGACAATTTACAAAATCTTATATCAGAACTCAATAACCGTAGACCTGATGAAGGGTATGAACACGCAATTGCCAATGCAAGTATCGTTGCTGATGGTTTGGGGGTGGATACTGACTTTTGAAACAGGTTTAAAAAAAACTCCTTTTAAGTCGAAACAAAACAGATTTTTTTTTCGAAACAGGTTTTAAGTCGAAACAGGTTTAAAAAGAAACTACTTCAAGATGAACAAACCAATCAAGAATCCGAGACAAAAATTTAAGGTTGAATATTACAATATAATATTAGACACTACTATTTCTTCAATTATTGAAATATTCAGTCAATTAAAAGAACATTACTTTTACTTCAATACACTATATACATAATTTAAAAAACCAGAGTGACAAAGAAATTTTAAAGCATTGTAGAGGATTAGAACAAAAGTTAATGGATACTAAAAATTATAATGGAAAGGATACTGACGGATTAAATTTGTTTGAAGAAATAATATCTTTGCGACGTTTTACCAAAGAGGATTTGTCACATACTGATGTTTTAAATTATATTTATTAAAACAATCTTACGGATACATTTCCAAATATTGCAATAAATTTTACGGATTTTTTTAACCCTGAGAGTTTCGGTGGCTACTGGAGAACGAAGGTTTTCAAAACTTAAAAGTATAAAAGACTACATCTGATCTACGATGGCGCAGCAGAAATTATCGGACTTGTCGGATATCCAAAGAGAGCCAAATTTTGGATAAATTAAATGTAAAGGAACTGATACGCGCGTTTGTAGCTGCTAAAGCTAAGGGAAATCAATATTTGAATATATTTTTCTAATTTTTATATTTTACTTAAAAAATGTTTTATCATTGCTTAGTTTTTAAAATTTAAGAAATAATAAAAAACACTAAGACAAACACGTGTTTTAATATTATAATTCTAAAGCTTTTCAGTTCGAAAGTCAAATTTTGAATATTATAAAAGAGTATTTCACACGTAATTTGCAGCACTTTGTATGAGTGCGACAGAACCCCATAAATGGCGCCAACTTTCAATTTGCCTAATACCCACGCGGCGGCTTTGGGAGTAGCTAGTAAACTGGACGACTGGCTTTTCCGAAATAGAACTGCATTTGATTGGTTGTGACTTATCTCACTTGTCTGACAGTAACAGCAGAACAATCCCATGAAATACCTCGTGGCAAGGAGCGTAAGTAACGCCAGCGCCTTGAGCACCTTACAGGTGAGACTGAGATGTAGCTCAGGTCGTAGCATTATACTTCAAGTGTCGTACTAATGAAAGTACATTGCTTGACCTGATATAATCCATTTAATGCTTTATATAATGTAGTATTGCTTGTCCTGAATAGGTGCATGTTGGTAGAGAATGAAATTCTTGAGTTACATCTGTTTTTCGCAGAAGTTTATTGCAAATGTGGCTCCATGTATGTGTCGAGAATGTAACTACATATTTATCGTCGTAAAATCAGTGAAGTGCTGATTACATGTGCAAATACCATGATGCTGATTGGCTGAGGTGAAACGAACTTAAGATACACATGTTGCTTTATGTTAAAATCATGGTCTATATACAAAACTAATGCACAGAACTGTTGTCTAACAATGTCTGTTATAGAAATATATCAGTATAATGATAGACGCAGGATAATTGTAGATAAATAAGAAACTTGAGTATAAGGGTGTGGCCGCTAAGCATCCAATACAGTTGCAAATAATTAAAGTAGTAGACTAAGAATTCTTGATTAATTACAGAATGAAATAAGTGCTAAGACGTCAATCAAAGTTCATATTCAATAGTCCAAATATTGAAGCATAGAGAAAACTTGAGTAAATACTAAGTGATAAAGAATAAAGTACGATGATGAATATATACAAATGCTACCAACTAACATTGTGATGAATTGTCCGCGTTCGTTTATAAGGCTGAGTAATTAAGTAATCATAAATGCCTGTGTTTTTGATAAGATCTGAAGGCTGATTTTCAATTCTAGTATAAAATTTGTGGACAAACTTTAAGATTTCTTCATCTATTGTGTTGATTTTGATATCCCTATGAAGAACTTCGTTTCTTACGAACCAAAATGGTGATCCATAGTTCATGACTGGTCTTATGGATCACCAGTTTGGGCGGCAGCTTCTCGCACGAACAGAAATCCTCTTCAAACAAAATCATAAGAACCATGCTGGGTGCACTATGGTTCGTAAGAAACGAAGTTTTTCGTAGGGATAGCTTAGTTCCGCTCCCAGTTTTGATGGAGAGCACCCGGGGGGGATGAAACGAAGGGTCTTCAACCTCTCTCCCCTTCCACCAATCCACACAAGAGAATTTTCAGTTCTCCGCATATATAGAGTGCCCCCATGCCACGCCGACACTATACATTTATAAACATCCATGTCTTCTTCGGATTTCGAAGCCTGGATCTTTGGCATGGCAGTCAGTGACGCTAACCACTATACCGGTTAAGCTGGATGCTGGCTATTACTAGAGTCTTCAGAACTGTTTCTACGGAGGTGGTCTGTATTCTTGCAGGAATTCCTCCCCTCTCTTCCCAATATAAATTTTATTTTCAAAAGTTTTTACTTTTAAATGATTTGGTTGACGAAATAAATATTGATGATTGCATTATTAACAGCGATGCTTTCCGAGGTTTTGATGATACTTATACACATCCTGCTAATAGAATTTCGATTTTTTATGATTGTAATTACTTGAAACATCAAGAACTGGATATTTATACAGATGGTTCGGGGCTCGAGGGTGGTATTGGAGGAGCCTTTGTTGTCTTTTTCTATGGCATTGAGATCCATAATTGGAAATTTAAACTTCATGCTATGAACTCTGTATATCAAGCTGAGATGTACGCAATATTTGAAGCTTTAAATTGGATTAAAAGAACTTTAAGAGTTGGTTACTGTATAAATATTTACTCCGATGCCTTGTCTGTACTGCAATCCCTCTCGGGCCCTGAAAATAAAAATTGTTTAGTATTTGATATAAAAAATTTATTTTTACAATTGAAAAACATTCATAATATTAAAATTCACTGGATGAAAGCTCATGCTGGTTATGATGGGAATGAGAGGGCTGATGAATTGGCAAAAGCTGCGATATTAGATAAAAATGTTACTGTTAAATACATCCCATACTCTAAAAGAAGGGCCACCTCCGTTTTATTTAATCATGTTCTGTATGAGTGGAAAACTAGCTGGGAACACTCTAGTAGAAATTATGGCTTGCTAAAAAATATAAATTTAGGAAAGAAAATGGAAATGTATATAGATATTGATGTTAATCAGATCCTAACAGGACACGGTCGCTTCCCAGCATATTTAAAGAGATTCGGATTACAGGATAATGATAAATGCAAACTATGTAACGCTCTGGGAGACTCGAAACACTTTTTGAGGACTGTAGTATTACCGGGAGCGCAAGGGTTAAATATCGAAAACAATTTCACAGTGATTTTAAGAAAAACTATAAGAATCTTGAAGAATATTCTAAAGAGATTATGAGGATTTTAAATTCGTCTAAAGAAGCCATAGGCATTTTTGTGTGAATGATGTATGTATATGTGTTTATATGTTTTTATGTCGTCTTATTTTTTTGTTTTTAACAGTTATTATTATTTGTTTCTGTTCGTTTGTATGAATGTATTAGGTCCAGGGATAAAGTGAATTTCCCTGGTCGTATTTATTATTTTGTTTCGTTTTCCTTTTACTAACCTTTTTGTTACTCGGTTCCTGATGATTTGGTTTTCCGGGGCTTGTAGTTTTTCTCTTTTGTTTTTTGTTCTCTTGTTGAGTGTTTTGAGCACGGCTGGATCGCTGGCTCGTCGTTTGTTGTTGGATGGGCTAGCTCCCATGAAGAGTCATATGACCAAGCGTGTCTTGGTTAGGTGGGCTGGGGGCTGCGCCCCGTAATTACACCGGTTGAGCGGAATGCCTGTGTTTTTGATAAGATCTGAAGGATGATTTTCAATTCTATTATAAAATTTGTGAAAGTTAGAGGTTCGAAGGCGATCAGATACCGCCCTAGGTTTTGGTGCTCTCGATTAAAGTTGTATTTTCTCCGTGCATATTAATTTGTGGCTTGTGAGAGTGTAAAATTCGTATAATTTGTGTGTTCCGCTTTCGAAAAAGGTATATTGTATGTTCTGAAATTAGATATTTTTCAAGATATGATGGTGTTAAATTTTACTTACACGGAAACGCCCCACTCGCATGGACGAGTAAGTTAAACATTGATTATTTGATGAATATTTCATGCAACTTTATTCTGTTTGATGTTTTATATTCTTACATGTCTTATTTGTGCATATACTTAAAAGCACAATTCTATCTTGCATGGTTTTAGAGATATTTAAACTTAAAAACGTTGAGTGAGTTAGGCCTAACGAGGCTGACATTTGTTTACATTTGAAGATTTATGTTATTTGAAGGAAAATCGTTTGGTGCATAATAATATCAGAGAGTCTTTTTGCCCGTTGACGGGAAGTCAATGCCAATCTTTGGTGCACCGTATTTGACGTCTTTCAGCACGTTGGTCAATTTGTTCAATTCAGGTGCCAGAACTCTCGTTTTTATTGCAAAAATTTTTCATTTGCTTTGTAGATACTGATTTTACTGTTTTAAGGATGTTTTATTGAATTTTAGAGTTTTTAGAATTTTTTCAAGAAACTTTGCTGCATTGAAGAATTGGATTTTAGTATTTTATAGCTATTTTTTATATTTATTTGACTTTTATTTGTATATAGCTTATTTCTGTGTCCCTTGGCCAACAGTGTCTCAATTAAAAAATAGTAATACTGAAGATCTTACGGAGATAATTAAGAGTGATAGTAAGGATGACATTGTTTCAGTTCTCAAACAAATGAGTAGTGGGTTGATCTTTGGATTATGGTAACTTGGCGATTTGTTGGCGAAACTTTGGCGACCAACTCTGCTACAGCAACCCCCTATTTTTTTCGTTGCCATTTTGTCTTAACGAAGAAAAGACATGTTTCTTTTCTTTTTATTTACTCAACACTTTTTCCAAGAATCTGCTAGCCGAATTACACTTATGCTAGAAATTTTATGGAACAAAACTGCTTAATCATGACAAATATTAACTGCAAAATTGGGAAAAAGTGCATAATCGCAAACTCCTTGCCGCGTTTTTCAAAATCGCACATACACAGTAACCATGTACACGTCGACTTATTTTTACTTAAAAAAACATCCCAGAATTTCACAAAAATGGCATTGCGCACCCTCTTGACTTTATCCATCTACACTGCTATTTTCTCATAAATTACAAAAATTTGCGCGAAAATGCAGGAAAATTTTGTGAATCTTTAAACTCGGTAAAAAGCACATATATGAAATTACCTGATCGCGAAAAAGTATATACCCTATCCAAAAATGAACATTTCCACGTATATGTAAATAAAATGTCCAAAAACTTTTACCTCTAAATTATCTATTATAAACGTCACCAACGAATTCATAACAAAACATTAAAAATGGTTACAAATACTTAGTGTCAAATGCTTAAGTTCTTTTCATGCACATTTACTTCTACTCAAACGTATTCCAAAATGCTACAAACATATAACTCTCAAAATCACGATCATTAAATTAAAATATAATTAAATTAAAAAACACTACTTAAAATATAAATAAGCACATACATTAAATTAATAAAAATTAGATTACAATCCTAATTACTTTAAACTAAATCATTGCTAATAACAATTTTCAAATAATACCATATTAATTTATTTACTCCTTACATTTAGAACAATGCATAAAAATAGTATCCTCAAATAATTAAAAATACTAACTTACCTAATCTTCTACAGAATCTTGAGTGTATGGCGGATCACAAAATGTCCATTTTCACCAGATTTCTTGCAACTACACATAAACGTAATAAAAATTTCGGATTTACTTTATATACGGCCATGGGATCCAAATATTAAACAACACTTTTTCACAGAACATAGAATGAAACTACTGCTATAAAGTACAGCAGATATTTTTACAAATATACCCCCTTTTCCGATTAAAGAACAGTGATTCGTCTATTAATGTCGCATGACATATCTCATGATCTCTCATTTCCCTCACACAAAATAATGCGTAATCGGAACTGAGTACTTCTCACATTATTCCCAAAGTCCTGGGTATACCTTTATCGCCTCCAAAATGTCGCCAAACTACCTGTTACCATATTCCAAAGATCAGCCGAGTAGTATTGTAGAAATTTTAAGAGAAAAACGTGTTCCGAAGATGTCGGCTGAGTCTTTGAGTAATGGAAATATCTACACTTCGGAGTGGGTATCCAAGAGATACTTATATCAAGTGAATAGTTCTAAACATGATGACAAATTAGATCTAAAATTCTAAACATAAGAGAAATTAGATCGTGTCTTGGATGGAATTGCTGATCTTCGGGATAGGTTTAGAGCAGATGAGAAGAATATGGAAAACAAAGGGATTGAGGTCAGGAGTAAGAAAATTAGAAATAAGGAGAAGAAAAACTTGTATAAGGAAAAAAATAATGAAATTATTTTGAAACCTTTGAAAGAAGGTGTAGACGTTTATGATGAAATCCGTGAAAATTTAAATCCAAGCGATATGGGAATTGATGTTGTAAAATCTTATTGCAGACGAAAGGGTGAGATGGTGGTACAGCTGAAGAATAAAGAAGAATGCAGAGTTTTGGAAAAGGAAGTAGTAAATAATCAAAAATTCAATGGATCGGTTTTACCTAGAAGGCGTAAATTTATACGACCAAAATTAATTATTTATAATGTTTCTGATGCTCTGTCTGATGAGAAATTTGTTGCAGCTATGAAGTGTGATTGTTCTTGCAATCAGGAATGTGTTAAACCAATTTTTAAAATTAAGGCCACTGAACAAGAAGTATCCCATAGAGTTTTCCTGATAAATAGTGAATGTCAAAAGCAGGTCTTGGAGGATCAGCGTCTACTTAAAGAATGGAAGTCTTACTCAACAAAGTTATTTCTACGACCGAAGCGATGTGTGAGATGTCTGTCTTTTGGACACACAAAGAAAGATTGAGAAAATGAAGTTATATGTAGTATTTGCTCAAGAGAACATCATAAATCTTCTTGTAAGAGTGAATATCATTGTTCCATAAATTGCAAAGAGTTTAACAAGAAATTTAATACAAATTTTGATATTTCACGTGATGCTTTTTCGGTAGACTGTAGTGTTTACATTGAGGAAATGAAATTTCTAAAAACACATTTGGATATTTAATTCTGATTATTGTATTGTCGGCCGGGACTATTTTATATATTTTAGATTACTTTTTATCTTATACTTTGTCCTGTTCTGATTGATATAAAGTAAATATTATACACTGGAACAAGATACAGATGAAGAATTTTGCCCTCACCCCTGGTAAGTAGCTCTTGAATTTATCTAAAATAAAGAGATTTTAACTACTGACTGTGTGGAGAGTTGTTAATGCTATTGATGGTAGAGCCGCGATTATTGTAGAAGATAAAAGATTAGAATTGACAGTCGATGTTGTTCAAGATTGTATAGTGGCAATAACTGTTTATTTGGAACACACACGTATTGCTATCATTTCTAGTTATTTCTCACCTGCAGAGAACTTAGATACTCATTTAAGTCAATTGGAAAGTTCTTTTAGATTATATACATATAGTTTTATTATAGTAGGAGATTTTAATTCAAAGAATTTTAATTGGGGGCGAATGAAATGGATAGTAGGGGAGTTTTAACTTACCATTTTATTATACAACATAATTTGAAACTTTTAAATGTGCAAGATCTTGCACCAACGTTTTTGTCCCCTGTGTGTCAAGGTTGGACTGATTTGGCCCTTTGTTCTCCAGATATGGATATTGATAAAGTGAGAGTTTTGGACAGTAAGACATTCAGTGATCACAGGTATATGTTAATTAAAATTGGAAACTGTGAGATGGAGAATAGTACACGAAAAATTTATTCAAGAGATTTAAATAGAATCAAAAGTATGATTAAAAGAAGTCGAATTGCTCTTGGTAAAATTGAAGATAAAATTAGTTTGGTCAAAACCTCAGAGGATTTGAATAATATTGTTTTTGAAATGGAAAATCATAGAAAAAAAAATGGATAAGTACTTGTTGATTAAAAAAACCATGTAATTATCGAAAACATGTTTCCTGGTGGACTGGGGCCTTGGATGTTCAACGAAGGAAAGTTCGAGCCCTGAGGAAAAGCTCACAAGTTAATAATATACCTGAGGGATTGCGGATAGAAAGAAGAATAAGATATAAAAGAAACTTAGCAATTTACAAGAAACTGATTAAAAAAGTTAAAAGGAATTTTAGAGAAAACTCTTTTTTAGAAAATACAGTTTATTATGATAAATATTATAAAATTGCCACTAGCAAAATGTGACAAAAGATAATTTTAGAAATGGGTAATAATGATTTTCATAAAATTGAAGATTATTATGATAAAATAATAAGAAAAATTTTAAAATTGAACGACTGTGATGTTGTTGGAGAAGAAGATGAAACTTTTGAATGTGAACAACGAAATGATAATCAAAAAGAAAATAGAAGTACCGGAAGATACCACACTGTTTGTGATGATTTTTTTACTTAGGAAGAAATTTATTGTGTTGTTAAAAAATTGAGGATTAGATCTGCCCCTGGAATTGATGGTATTGGAGCCAATATTATTAAGAAATTATTTGAATTTTATCCTTCTCTTTTTATTATTCTGTATAATAAATGTTTGTCTTTGGTGGCTTTCCCGGACTGTTGGAAAGTTGGAAGAATTATCTTGATACCTAAAGAAGGTAAAAGATATCGTCCTATTTGCCTGTTAAAAGTATTTGCAAAAATTCTTGATAAACTTGTTACTAATAGAATTAGTTATATCCTTGATACTGAGAATTTTATAATCGACTGATTTGGCTCTATATCACACAGTTAATTTTATTAGATAGAAAAAGAATGATTACCATGTTGCCTTAATATCATTCGATATTCATGGGGCTTTTGATGCTATCGTTTGGTCCTTACTCCTCTCCACTCTCCAGAAGGCTGGAATTACTGGAAGACATTTTGGTCTAATAAGAAATTATTTGATGAACAGAACAGTCATATATCAAGACGACTATGATAGATTTGTTTTACATTATCGAATTGAGAAAGGATTCTCACAAGGCTCCTGCAGTGCTCCCTTGTTTTGGAGCCTCATGATAAGCGAAATACTTGTTGATTTACCATGCACGGAGATTATTTGTTTCGCTGACGATATCATGGTCTTGTCCTATGAGTGCTCCCTTGAAAAATTAGAACAAAGATTCAAAATAGTTGATGAATTATTTAATAAATAGAGCTTTAAACAGAAAATTCAGTTCAATTTGGACAAGACTCAAGCTATTTTTTTCCTATGGGTGGCGCACAAACAAGACCGCCGAAATTGAAGTTTGAAAGAAGAAATATTAAATTCAAAGATGAGATTAAGTATCTGGGGGTTATTATAGATCGTATACTGAATTTCATCCCACACTTTAAAGATATTCAAAGGAAGACTGAGAGAGTTATGACATTTTATAATAGTACCTTTACCCCAGGTACCTTGACTAACAAAAGCACCACCCTTAGAGAGATTTATATTAACGTCATTTTACCTAAGATTATTTACGGAATAGGTTCATGGGGACTTCAAGCAGGGGAGCTTATAAGATTGCGGACTAAATTGGACTCTATGCAGAGAGCTTGGCTTCTGACCATCACTAGAGCTTTTAGAACTCTCTCAACGGAGGTTCTGTGTATACTTGCCGGTGTACCCCCTCTCTCTATCTATTATCAATTTTACTATGAAAAATTTGTATTGGGTAATGGTTTACAGGATTTTATTTTATACAATGATTTTTAAAGTGTGCTCTGATTTTATTAAATATGCAGTTTTTAAGGGAATAAATCCAAATATATTTCATGGTATAAATTTTGATTATAACAGATTGGAAATGAATGAAATAGATATATTTACAGATGGCTCTGGTTTTGAGGGGGGCTTCGGGTCTGCATTTGTGGTTTATTTTTATAATTTAGAGATTTATAATAAAAAATTTTAAATGAATAATATCAACTATGTGTACCAGGCTGAAATTATTGCACTAAAAGAAGCCATCAGATGGACTACTGAAGGACTTAATAATCGACATTGTATTCATATTTATTCTGATGCTCTTTTGGTCTTGATGGCGCTCTCCCAGCCAGAGCCAAAAATGTTCTTTTAGAAGAAGTAAAGACACTTTATTTTGCTGCTAGCAATAAGCATTCTTTACAGTAACACTGGATAAAAGCACACGTGGGACATACAGGTAATGAGAGGGCGGATGCACTGGCGAAAGAAGCTGCCCTGGGGGATGGATCAGATTATTTATTTATAAAACCCGCAAGGCGGAAGAAGATTACGATCATGAAGGACTATTATAATAAAAAATGGAAAGAAAATTGGGATTCCTCCGGGAAAAAAGTTAAGTACCTGAAAGAAATACAAGTTGTCAATAAAATGAAATTCTACAGTGATATAGATGTTAATCAGCTATTGTCAAGACACGGTAGGTTTCCCTATTACTTGAGAAGATTTCACCTCCAGGGCAATGAAAATTGCCTTATATGTCATCAGATTGGCGACGCTGAACACTTCCTTGAGACTTATATTCTTACCAAGAGGGTGAGAGACAAATATGGAACATTTGATGTGAAAAATCTAAAATATGAGATATTGCAAAATTATTCAAGAGACATTATGAAGATTATCAATAATAACAGACAACTAATTGGTATACAGATCTAAAATGGAGTTTACTTGGACTGTATTATATATATAAGATGGTTTTCAACTAATAGACCCCTCAGGGGGCTCGCTCTTGTGAGTACGGGTGTGGCAATCCCGAGGTACCCTAGCCCTTCAGGGGATCATCTTCTTAATGAGACGGGTGTCACGATCCTGGGGCCCCAGTTATCTATCCTCTTTTCCGTCTCCTCTCTCTTGGCTGGAACTTTTTCCCTTCCCTTCTCCCTTGTGGTTTCTCTCTACGAAGTTTGGGGCTCGTCACGAGAGACTGGAACAGACCTTGTCTCTAGTTTTCGAGTCGGGGGAAAACTGCTCACGTGTTTTCCGTGCGTGGAGACCCGTGTCGCTGGAAAGGAGGGTCCTGGTAGTTGAGGGGCGAGGTACTGTCCCCAACACACTGCTCTGGCCTCTGCTTCAGCTAAACGGGAGGCACCTTAGTCGTCCTCACGGGTGTCAATCGGCTGGTCACTAGTCCTTGTATCAGTGGCTTGGGGTCAAGCTCTCGGGAGTACCTGCTTTCGGGAAAGCCGACTGTGGGGCTTCAGTTTGCGTATAGGTCCGGCTAGCCCTAACACAGGAATCTGTGTTCCCTTGTTGGGCTCCGTGCTGGGCGGGGCCGTCGGACCTGAATTTTTTCTCTTTCAATTATGGCTTCTCTTTTTATTCTAAAAAAACTGACTCAAATGACACCAACCAAAATATTGAAATTGTTGACAAATCAATTAACAAGAAGATCCGTACCGATGAAAATGACAAAGATACTGAAATTGTTGACAAATCCAGTAACAAGAAGATCCGAACCGATGCAAATACCAAAGAATCTAATGATTGTCCGCGCTTCCTTTTTGTCTCTAGTCCTTCTGGTGAACTGCAAAAGATGTCTCAATTCTTTTGTTTCTTATCACGTCAACCACTTTATATAGTGCCAATTCTGTACTCCTTCCTTTTCTAAAACCATATTGGTCATCTTATATTACTTCATCCCTATCAATCAAAAATTGTAGTCTATTGATCAACAGTTTCTCGTAAACTTTACCCAGAATCTTGAGCAAACATATCGGTCTGAGTTTTCCATTACTTTTAGGGATTAAAATGAGTTCTCCCTCCTTCCAGGTGGTAGGGAAGATTTGAAACTCTAAACATCGATTGTACAAGATGATCAAAAGTGAAGGAAAAAATTCATAAAGGGATTTAACCAATGTGACCCTAATCCCATCCGGTCCGGGGGCAATCTTGTCACGTAAATTGGAGATAACCATATTAACTTCGTTAACGGTAAAATTCATTTCTCTTGTATCATCCATATCTACCTCTGAGTCATCCATAATAATATCGCTGTAATTCTCATTTAAATCGAGGGCATCTTCTATGAGTCTTCGATAATAGTCCTCTGGGGAACCGCCACCATTTCTATGTAAGATCATTCTCTTCTTCTTTTTATCTGCAGCAATTCTATAGAATTTATCATAGTAATCTCTGTTTCGCAGAAAAAAGACATTGCTTGAATTCATATTTTGTTCTTTTAATCGCCTTCTTATAAATGGCCAAATATTTTTTATGAAGCGTTCTTCTCTCTATTTTTATTGAATCTTGAATACCATAGACCTGATAGCTCTTCCTATAGGCTCTAACTTTTCTTTTAAGCCTTGGAAGGGCAGGGATCCACCAAGAAATTTCATGTTTCTTTCGCTCTGACTTTATCCTCAGTTTATCCATCATTTCTCCCTGTAAATAGGTCTCAAACTCCATAATGACAGAATTCAATTCTTCTGGTGGACCGCAACTAATAATTCTGTTTTCAAACTCAATCAAACGTGGATATAATCTCTTAATAAATTTTTTAACTCGTCCTTTATGTCTAGAGAATATTAGCCGATTTTGTTCAGTTCTAATGGCACAAGACAGATCCAGCAAAATATAGCGATGATCACTTAAAGAGTCTATATCGAGTATTTCCATCTTAACTTTTTCAAAATTCATATCGCACGAGCCCAAAACTAGGTCTGTCCATCCAGTTCCCACTGATGAGGAGAAAGTAGAAGCAGAGTCGCTTTCATTTGAAAGAACCAAGTCCATTTGTAAAATAAAGTCCATGGTTAAAATCCCCCGTTGGTCCAATAGAGGAGCCCCCCAGTTAAAATGCTTTGAATTAAAATCACCAACTAAAATAAATTCATTGTGTATATCTTTTAAAACATTCTCTAAACTCATTAAATGACTTTCAATGTCCTCAGCAGGGGAGAAATAAATAGAGATAACTGAAATTATACCATCTCGATTGTAACAGCTAATACACGTAATTATATCTGAAACATGTTCAACATAGAATTTTAGATTTCTATTAACCACAATGATGGCGGTTCTTCCTTTTTTGTAATGAACAGTCTCTACATTGATAAGCAATGTTGTCCCCAATGTAATAAGGCTTCTGCAGAGTGATAATATCTGGCTCAATATTTAAGACCTTATCCAAAACTGTAAGTTGACATGCCGCAGCGGCGCAGTGATTTAAGTTTATGTTTAAAATGTTCATAATAAAATTCAAATTGTAAAAAGAGTTAAAATCCAAAATAGAATATAATCAATAAAATTAAGGTAAAAAGCTATTTACAGTTAAAATCAAGATAATTAAAACAATATTTTCAATGATAAAATGGTAATATAAAACTAAAATAATCAGTCAAGACACCAGTTTTCAAATAGCTTTATTCTTTACTTACGCGTCACCAGGGGGATAGAAAAGTCTTTCTTCTTAATAAATAGCAGTCCGAGGAGCAGCGGAAACAAATAAACAGCAAAAGGCAAAGTCCCCACCGTAGTGCATAAATCATAAGTAAAATGTCAAATATCTAAATGATCCTTTAAAAATCTAATTTCCTCTTTAAAAACTGAACAAGATCTAGAAAAAGCATCATGCATAAAATCAAATACTGTACCATATTGTTCATTGTATTCGATACAATTACAACACTTAACTTCTTCACGCTTACATTCATTCTTCTCATGTTTCAGAGAACTTGTAGCGCATCGTAGATCAAACCTGCAAAATTTTTTAGTGTGACCATATCTAAGACACCTTGAGTATCTCTTTGGGTTTAAGTATAAACGGCTCGCATAGGATTTCCATCCCAATGCGAATCGTTCATCTTCTAATACAGAACTCTGACACTCTGAAGAAACCATAAAAACACGATGTGTAACCTCTTTTTCGGAAGTCTTTAGCCGAAAACGTGCTCTAGTGCAGTGTCCATCGCATGTGCAATCCTCTTTAAGCTTACGCAAAATATCCGAATCCTCCACAAAATCTCCAACGTTATAAATTATAATTTTTGTCTTTATAAATTTGTATTTCCTGGTCTTAACGACATCCTTTAATTTATCTTCTTTTAATATTGCTTTCTATAAGACCGCGACTTCATATTTATCCTTCATTCTAACCACAACATCACCGTTTTTTTCTTGTAAAAGCGTTAATAACTCCAATGCCTAATTTGCCCGGATCAAGTTGCCTAGAGATTTCCTCGTAGACATCTTTACTTTTGTCTACTGATCTTAGTAAAATTTCATTATCTTTATTCTTAGCTTTATAGAAGTGCTTTTCTTTCTTTTGTAAGACCATATCATCCATATCATTTTCTCCGGTCTCTTTTACCTCACAAGGACCGCTACATACTTGGTCATCTCTGCCTTTAATCATTTTCTTGATTTCCCTCAGTTCTTCAAATATACCGGTAAAATTTTCTTCTCTATGTTTAGAGTTCTCAAGTTCAATCTGGTTCAGGCTGTATTTCTCTACCCATCTAGCGATAAAAGACAAACCTGACGAGAGGTCATGAATAATGTTCTTTGCGATCCGCTTTTCCTTCATTACATCAATTGTATCATAAAGATTTTGAATAACACTCAATACATCAGTTTTACTCATGTCTTGTTCAAAAGTACTCTCACTTTTATTAAAGGAATCTCTATCATTCATAGTATACATCTTGAAACGTTTCTATAATAACTACAATGCACCACGGAAAGGGGACTTAAGAAATTAAAACATATATTTACATATCACAATATCAAATTTTCGTTAAAAGAAATTCTCAAAATTCCTTAATTTTCATAAAAATCCAAAAATTCCATTAAAAAATGCTTAAAAACATTTAAAATCCAAAATTTCCGAAGATATGCGTGAATTTATATATTTGCGCGTTTGAAATTTGGCATATTTGTTGAAAGCGATGAATCATCAAATGTGGTTTAGACACTTTGCTAAAATTCTTTGAAAATAGGAACTGTCTGTCCGATAATTGTCAACGGACGATGCTATTATTAATTTTCGATATTGTCAAAGTGAGTATATTATCATCTGCATTTTAAATAAAATTTAATTGTTATCCTGAAAGTTTTCCGTATTGTATGCATTGCAAGGCTCTTTGTATATATAGTTCGTTTTACTTTTGTTCTAGAGGTATTATTCTTCGATCTCTTATTTTGGCTTTTTTTTTCTGATTATTCTATTTTAGGAGCGGTAAAATCCTGTTATGCTGCTTATCAACGAAAAGTAAGTGCTATAATTTATCATTCAAATTTTATAAGAGTATTAAAAAATTCTGCATTTAAAATGAAATCTATTTGTTATTTTAAAATTTTGCGGAACATATAGAATGGAAGTCTCTATATATACACTGGTGTGCAAAAATTAAGGACGAAGTCGAAAAATTAGCATATCAGCTGAACGAAGAGGCAGAGCGGACAGAAAGACCAATCAGGAGATTAAGTAAGGTGATGTACGGTAGCACATGCGCAGATATGCAGGTAGACGTAATGGGGGAGTGTCTGAGTAGTATAAAGCATGTTGTCGGTGTAAGATCAGTATTTCTGGCAAAGAGATTGCACGCCGTATAGCAGTTAAAATCACTCACTGAGTTGCTGCCTCGGCGAGAAATGGCGAATAATCAATCTGTTAGACGACGTCTGGATGCTTTACCCGAGGTTGAATCATTGGGAAGTTGGAGGAAGGCCGCAGTGTGACAAGTGTGGCTGCAGAGTTCGGAATTGCTCACAGCATCGTTTCACGACTTCGGAGACAATTTCAAACTACAAGAACAGCTATCCGAGGGTTTAGTAGTGGTCATCCACGAGGAACCACACCCGCAGATGACCGGTATATTGCCTTACAGGCCAGAAGAAACAGGCGGCAGACAGCGGGAGAAATCGCTAGACACACGACACAGGCGACTGGACGATGATATCGCGTTTTACCGTGGCCAGAAGACTGCACGGTGGTGGTCTGTTTGCACGACGCCCTGTACGGTGTGTACCTCTAACGCCTGCCCATCGGAGAAGGCGTTCTCTGTGGTGCCGGGAACACCGGAATTGGAGAGACAATGAATGGGGAAGAGTACTCTTTACAGATGAGAGCAGATTCAGTCTGAGCAGCGATTCTCATCGCATACTCATCTGGAGAGAGCGGGGAAGCCGCAATCATCCCTGGAACATCATTGAAAGGGACAGGTATGGAGGTGGCGGTGTTCTCGTGTGGGGAGGCATCAGGCTTGGTAGCCGTACAGACCTTCACATCTTCGACTCAGGTTCAGTCAACGGGACCCGTTATTGTAACGAGATTCTTCTTCCATATGTGCGTCTTTTTAGAGGCGCTATTGGTCCGCAGTTCCTTTTCATGGACGACAATGCACCATGTCATCGCACAGTAGCTGCCGAACAGCTCTTAGAGAGTGAGGATATTGAACGTATGGATTGGCCGGCACGATCTCCGGATCTCAATCCCATCGAGCATGTATGGGATTTTTCTAGGCAGACGCTTGGCAGCTCGTACCTTACCACCAGTAACAATTCCGGAGCTTCGATTGTCGCTGCAAGACGAATCGGCAGCAATACCTCAACAACTCATTGACACCCTCATTCTCAGCATAGGCAGACGCTGTGAAACCTGCCTAGCAGTCAGGGGAGATCATATCCCCTATTAAAGACCGGATATTTCTTGCTGGACACCCATCACAGTCATGTTTCGGTCTTCAGTCGCATTGCGCTCCATGCTACTTTTTCAATAAAGCTTCTTTTTATCTCTCTGATTTCTCTTTTAGTAAGTGTTGCTTACATTACTCATGTCCTTACGTATTGGGGATCTTACGCTATTAAATGTGTTGATTTGGAAAGCTTTTGTACAAAGTTATATTGAAAAAAACCGTCTCGTCCTTAATTTTTGCACACCAGTGTATTTCATTTCTTTATTTTCCCTGAATGGTTGTTCTAGTATATTTTAGCTTTTCCATGTTTCCTATTTACGTCATTTTTATGTTATATTTAATTTAAAAGTGGAAACGGAGCTTGGCACTTTTAAATGTAAAATTCTTTATAAATTAAATTTTAATCTGTTTAAAAAAATATACTGCTGCCAGACAACAAAAGCAAACAATAAAGGATTAGTTTGGTGATTAGTTTAGGATTAGCACTTGTATGTTTACTTCATTGTGCGATGCAAATAAAGTATTGTAATCGCAAAAAATTTCGTGTATCATATTTCAACAAAAATATACATTCCATCCGCTCTCTAAATCACTTGAAAGGTGCTTTCGAGTGACATCTGTATGTATGGATGGAATAAAGGACTGTTGTTTGCAAAAAGGATTACAAATTCGATTTTAAATGCACTCAGAAAAGACTTTTACTTGACTTTTGTGTGTATTTATGTATTTATCTTTCATAACTTGAAGAAATAGAGGTACAACGTTGAAATTTTGGATATGGGATTGTTGTAACATGTAGATGTGCACCTCCCGTTTTTGCTGGAATCGGCTGCGCCAGTTGTATGTATATATTCTCACTCTGTTACCAGGCTCGGCGAGCATACTTTTTAAATTATTATATATAGGTTAATTGTGCATTTTTTCTTTAAAAGTGATTGAATTATGTGGTTTAATGGTTGTAGAATTATCCACAGTTTAAAACTGGCGAGTTAAGCCTAACGAACCACTATTTTTTTGCATTTGAAATTCAGTAGAATATTGAATTCAGTTTTTGCACCTTCAGTATCTTTTTACCGAGTGGGATCAAAAGTAAACATTCAGTTTTACGCACCGAAAAATGTATCTTCTTGCCGCAGGTCGAATGGCTTTTTTTTTTTCATAAAAACTGTAATTTTAATCGTAAAAATTGCTTTTTTACCTGTATTTGGTGTTTATTTTTAGTCCAAAGGGACTTTGACCCTAAAGGATGATTGGTTTCGTTTTGCGATTTTGTGTCTAATCACTATAAACGGTGTATCACTATTCAAATTGTTGCCACCTAATATTATCGCCCAGTATTATAGTTGAAGAAACTAATAATGAAGAATTTGCTTGAATGTATGTATTTTTCTCACAGTGTGATGAAACAAAGGTGCCTAGAGCCATCGAGTTTTGAATGACGTAATTCTATTGCGAATATGAGCATCTGGAAGCCCAAATTTGAAACTTGGAATTTTTTTTATTATCGATTTCATGTTTTGCAAAACTTTAACGAATTTTTCATTAACAAACACAGGGATTTCAAAGCGAGCAATGTCAATGTTGTACAGAAAAAAAGGATTTTTATCATCAGCGTTTCAGACTGTGTATCAGAAATTCTAAAGATACGCTCAATTTAAAATTATTTGATGTTATTGCTCTTGAACTGAATTTTATGGTTTAAGTGCGAAGATCATGATATCTAATAAATAAAGTTAACACGCAAAATGTTATAAAAACTCCTCTTTGGAAATAATTTAAAATATGAAACCTTTCAGAATTTCTTTTTATTGATTTTTTTTTCCTCATTTCTATGCAGTACAAAAGAAGCTGGATAATTTACTTTGAACTGCCTGATTGTCTCTTTCTTGTGTTATTGTTCTTTGGAGTAGACTCAGGGCCCGAAAAACTTCGTCATTTGCACCCCTGGCTTCGAAAAACTTCTGAAGTTCTTCTTCACACTGAAAAAGCCATTGAGGACGTTGGGGGCGGCTCAGCTTGAAATTATTCACATTCGTGGCGTTTATCAACGCCGCTTTATTATTTTCTCCGTCTGCCACAATTTGCAGCCACAATATCCTTGGAAGCAGTTGACAACATTTGCGTCAACATACATATAATTTTCAAATTCTTCTCTGTTCATTTCCAAATTCTCCAAGACGTCTATGTCTTCTTCTTTCTTAGTGATTTGTCTCACTTGAGAAATGTCCAAGCCAGCTTTATGGAAGCAATTGGTAATGCATGTTGATGTAACGTTATTTTCCATGCATCGTTCATTAAATGTATCGCTTCGAGTACGTTTACATTAACATTTGAGGATGTTCCTATTTTTTCTCTCCTATCGAGAAGCATCAAAATCATCAGGTGCATCAAGTTTGATGTAAAACTTTTGATGATTCCTTGGTCCATAGGCTGAATAACACTTGAAGAAATCATTAAGAAAAATTGAAACCTGATCACTCTCCAAGATAAAATGAAGCCGCCGTCATGCATGCGCAGGACTTATGACTCTTCATTAACCTTCGGTTGACTTCGGAATGTTAAAGAAATTTTTCCAAGAAAGGATTAGCTGACCTGAAGAAGTGGAACTCAATAAAAGTTGTATGAATCACAAAACTATTGCTAACTATAACCGAATTTGCTCGTTAAAAGCGACCAGTGTTTTCGATTGTACCAACCAAGTATTTTCGATTTATTCCTTAAATCCGGATTCTCGTTAAATCAGGGCTCGTTATAAGCGAGTTGTACTGTATTTGTTTTCTTACAGCATATTTCAGTTCAAAAGTTTTATTTCTGAAAAAAAAAAAAATTACATTTCCGTCAATGATTATGTATACTCAATATTTGGCATTTTCTGTCAATCTCGTAATTCAGTACAAAGTCCGTAATCCAGATGTCCATTATCCGGAATGATCTATAATCCGGACCTCAAAGCCACAAACTTACGCATGCGCGTTTGATGCGCGCGTCCGCTACGCATGCGCGTAAAGCTAGTAAAGTGTTTACACATGAGTTCTTCCGATAGTGATGAAAGTGACAGAGAGGTTATTATTGAAAACGAAAAAATTTCGATTGACAAGTTAGTCGGTATTCTCGACACAGCAATTACAGGATTTGAACAGTGGAACTTTGTAACTGAACAAGAAATTAGGTCTGTTTATAGAAGAGAGAATTCGAGAGAAAGTATTAGCACAAAAAACGAAGCAACTTAAACAAGTTACATTGAAAGAAATGTTTAATAAAGTAAACAAATAAATATTAAGCTTTTTTTTTTTTTTTTTTTGTAAATTTTGATGCCCTTTAGATCATAGTTGTTCTTTATTTCATAAATTACGGTTTCATATTTTTAATTGTATAAGTTCTGCATGCCATCTTACCAGATTTAAATTGATGATCTATAATCCGGAAAAAACCCTAATCTGGAATTGCCGAAGTCCCGACGAGTCCGGATTACGGACTTTGTACTGTAATTATTTTCCTCAATCCACTGGAACAACTGTAAAGCAGTCAATATTATACAATTAAAACAATCGTCTTTGTATACTGTAAGTCTCAGCTCTGCTAAATTCTTTTAATACTTGATACTGATTCGTTTAGAAAACTTAGAACAAAGTAATTCTGCAGAACGCAATATTAAGGAAACAAATATTTCACTTTAAAATATCTAATTCCTCTTTTTGGAACTTGTATCTATGTTGTAAACGTATTCTACAAAGGCTCTCAATTTGACATATTTAAATATATATTTCCCAAGTCATATATAGTATATAGTCATTTAAATATATATTTTCCAAGTCATATATAGTAATATATATTCCAAGTCATACATAGTATATATTATCAAGTCATATATAGTATATAGTCAAGTCATATATTGTCATATCAGTCATATAAGTTTCCTAAAAGGTTTAGCCAGTGTATTTAAAAAATATTAATATTTCTTGGTTATATTCATTTTGTTTCGTTCTGATGAAATTAGAAGATGAAGGCGAAATTTATTTCTTAAAAACTTAAATTTAAATTTAATGTCACTAAGAGGATTAATGCTAATAAAAGAAATTACATCTTTATTTAAGGTTACTTGTACTACCGTAAAATTGGTTTGGCTTCTCCAATATCATCTCCAACAGCGCTCCAGGTAAAGTGTGCATTTCTATAACTAATTATCATGATAATTTTATTATTCATAAGAAAGAAAGTATTATACCTGTTGGTGAACCAGCTAGTTCATTAAAATTATTACATTTGGTTTATTTGATTATGGCAAAGCACTCGAGGGCTATCTGCCTAAGGAGAGGGATGCCTTCATGGAAGCCTTTCTAAAGGAAACTGGCTCGTATACACGTTACACATGGGAAAAATCAGGAAAACGCCCATGCAGCCAGCATGTTCTCCAGGATTCAAATCCAGAACCAAACTACCAGTGTTCAGCGATTTTACCACTATGCTGCTGGTGAGCCTAATTTAAAGTATTAGATCTACGGCAAATGCTATAATCTGTCACTTTAAAATAATCAGTCCAAAGTGGTTGCCAGCCCTCTCCATTTGCGATAGTAACGCGTGTCGTCCTAACCACACATCATTTATTTCCCCTCCTCGTTTGAGATTGAAGTTTATATTAGTCTTCATTTGCACGCTTTATGTGAAAAAGTGATGGAAAGAGTGTGAAAGTGGAGGGAAAAGAATTAGGCGGCTTTCATCATCTGCTGTCGTTTCCACGGTTATGAGGCAAATCCAGAGGCGGAAAATAACCTATTTTAAAGTAATAGACAGTAGTGGCGCTCGCCGTGATATTTTGCACTAAACCTAACACTTTTCGTTAGTTAATCTTAAGAAACTAGTTGATATGAGAGGGTTCGCTGTGATTTTACACCCATGCGGAATAAACTGAATTTCGAAATTGAATTTTAGAGTTATTTTTATTTAAAACGAGCAACAATTAACCTCGAATTAATGACTCGAGCAACAATTAACCTCGAATATCATGCATTTACTAACACCTGTGGATTAAGAAAATTCAAGTGTATAGGTTTTTAGTCCAAAGGGATTTGAATCCCAAAGGACTATTAGTTTCGTTTTGGCATTTTGCGTCGGACGGATAAATGTCGGTTCACTTTTCAAACTGTTGCCATAAAATGTTAGAGTCCTGCATTATATTTGAAGAAATTAAATAATGAAAATCTGCGTAAATGTATGTATATTTCTCACATTGTCATAAAATAACGGTACATAGAGTCATCGAATTTTGAATAACGTAATCCTCCAACGAATATGAGCATGTGGAAGACCAAATTTGAAATTTGAAATTTGTTTTATGATCGATTTCCTATTTTTTAAAACTTTGACGAATTTTTGATTAACAAACTCAAGGATTTCAAAGCGAGCAATGGCAACGTTGTGCAGAAAAAACATTTTTATCTCCAGCGCGTGAGTCTCTGTATCGGAAATTCTAAAGATATGCTCGTTTTAAAACTATTTTGCGATATTGCTGTTGCACTGGATCTTATGGTTTAAATGCGAGGAACATGATAGTTAATAAATAAAGGTAACACACAAAATGTTAAAAAACGTCCCTTTGGACGTAATTTAAAATCTGAAACATTTCAGTTTTTTTTTTTTTTTTTTTTTTAAATTTTATTGAGCTGAGAAGGACTGAAAGTGTTACAATGACTCTAGCGTCTTTTCTTATTTCATAGCTTGCATTCTTTTGATTTTTTAAGTGTAAGATTCAGAATACATATTGTGTATGATCTGATTATATCCATTGTTTAAAAGTTATATGTGAATAAATGGAATACATTCGTTGTGAATAAGGTAATTTTATAACGCTGAGTATTTCTTGTGTAGACAGTACATTCAGTGGCGTAAATAAGGGTATGCAAAGAGTGCCGTCGCATAGGGGCCCGAAGGTTTAAGGGGCCCTTGAATGTTCTGCTGAACTACATTCACATGATTAAACTTTAAAAAATGCGCATTCTTTTATAAATAATATGATCAAGGGCAAGGTGCCCCCATAAAAGTTGAATTCAATATTTATGTCATACCAAAATGTCGGGTATCATATTTCAACGGAAATATCCATTTTGACCGTTCTCAAATCCATTTCTACGGTTTGCTTTCGTGACATCTGTACGTACGGACAGAATAAAGGGCTCTTCCTTTAAAAAAGGTTTATAAAATGCGCTTAAAACGGATTCAAAAGGGATTTTTCATGACATTTGTACGTTCGCGTATATGTGCATACGTATGTGTACAGTGAGACAGAGATATATATCTCGCATAACTCTAACTTGTATATGGAGTGCTATAATAGCTAGTTGTGCACTTCACTTTTTATTGCAATTGGCAGAATATATATCCACCCCCTTACCAGTCTTAAAAGTACTGTAAATTTAATAAGGGGCCCAAAAATGTTTTCGCATAGGGGCCCAAGAGTTCTAGTTACGCCACTGAGTACATTTAAGAGTGAGCAGTTATTAAAGGTGAAATTTAACACTAAATGTATACGAATGCAAATTAGTAAAATTCACTTTGAATAAAATTCTGCATTGGCTATTATTATAGAACATCTTTTTCATATAGACTGTCATAAAAAGTGCTGACTTCTATTTACATAATTGGTGTAAATATTTTTTCTCATACGCATAGTTTTATGTAAAGATTGCATTTGGGCTCAGATGTTTATCATAGATTTCTTTCTTCATCTTATTTGCCACTTATTAAGTAATATTTTACATCGATATTTTATTATTATAGAACATCTTTTTCATATAGACTTTTATTTACATATAATTGGTGTAAATATTTTTTCTCAACGCATAGTTTTAGGTAGAAATTGCATTTGGGCTCAAATGTTTATCATAGATTTCTTTCTTCATCTTATTTACCGCTTACTAAGTAATATTTCACATCGATACTTTTGCGAAGTATCCAACATGTGTTTGTATTTATTTCAACCAGGTAGTGAAATCTTCATAATTTCCTATATTTGATCTAACTTCGCAATGAAATGTTTCAGAAGCAATCGACGATGCTTTAATTATTTTATTTTGTACAGAAAATTGCGTGGCAAAGTATTTTCAACTATCTTGCTTAAATCTTAAAGCACGCAAAAGATCATGGGACATGACAGAAATATTGCTGGATAAGCATCCACAGATCGCAATAACAGATCGCAATAAACTATTTCCTCGATCAAATGACTTGTGTGCATTGATTGCAAACAGGAAACAACAGCAACGTTTCTGTACGCTTAAATTAACGTAACATCTTTTTCGTGTAGACTACAATAAAAAGTGCTGAGCTTCTAATAACATATATAATTGGCGTAAATATTTTTCTCATATGCATAGTGTTATGTGTTATGTAAAGATAGCGTTTCGGCTCAGATGTTTATCACATATTTATTTCTTCCTCTTATTTTCCACTTATTACACTCTAAATTCGAAAGAGTCCTATCCGATTCTAAAGGAGTGATATCCCACCTCCCTCTAATGCCAAAATGGCACCAACCTCGAAGGAGCGATATTTCTCTCTAGTAAAAAGCGGTCCCTTTTCACACAAAAACAGGAGTGACCCTTTCTTCGTTCGCTCTTCTTCGATAGTCAGATATCGCCCGATATTCGGGTGAAACCACACACATTACAAGGAGTTATAATAATAGTCTGCTCACTCCTTGATGGTGCGATTTTTATATAATTATTTTATAGGCAAACTGAAAATTGGTATTTGCTATGTAAACTTTATAGCTGATGTATTGTTTTAGATATCTGGTTAAAATATTATCTCTTGAAAAAAATATTTTACACTACTTTTTAACATGCTATTGTGATTTTAATTATCTGATATATACATCTGTTTTAGATTTGCTACCTATGTACTTACTTAAACATTTATTGGCGATGAGATTTCTTTCGAGATCTAACGAAATATACTTATAAAAAAAATTACATCCATATTAAAATATTGGAAATTCGGTGTAGTTAACATTCTGAAATACTTAACACTATCACTTTCTCACAGTTTCTGTAAAATATATTTTATTTTACAGAAACATGGCTTTTGCCTTTATGTGTAGTAAGCAATAAAAATAAGAACGTCAATGCAACTTATATATAAAAACTGGAATAGCAAGATATTCGCAATGAAAAACTTAACTTTTGAATAAAAAATAAGGTTTTTCAGGTACTTAAAACTTTGAATAAATATTTCAGATATTTTCAAAATTTGATTTGAGAAATCAAAAAATTCTTAGTTTCATAAAAGAAATTTAAAAAAAAATCATTTTAGATGAATCATATATATATATATATATATATATAGTGATATACATTCTAAATTTTGTATACATATTTTAATTTAAAAAAGCAAATTATGCTTATTCACAAGATTTGGGCACGTAATCATGTAAATTGTAAGCTAAATTTTCCATTAAATCTAGTTGTTGGAACTACTTTCTAGTTGGAAAAGTAATTTATTAAAAATAGTTCTTGATAAATTTTATAATGAAAATTTGAATGTGTTAGAACAGCTGATCATATATATATATGTGTCAGTAAACCTGTATCATAATCTGATAGATTTAACTTCTTAAAATGACTATATTAATACAATTTGTGAATTGATGTTACTAGTAGTTTGTCTACTTGAGCATAATATGCATAAAAAATCGAATAATAAATTTTAATATACATTGAAGTAAGAAACAAATGCGAATTTAATTTCCCTTACATGAAAACTATTCAGCTTTATTTTTAATGTATGAGATTCAGAAAATAAGTAACCATAAAATACTCTCATGCTATTGTTTTTAGCTTCATATATTGCACAAAATATTGCAAAAGAAATGTTTCTATTTCTTATTACATAATTATGAAGAGCTTAAAATTAATTATTACCCCAAATTATGAATAAAGTCTAAAATCTTCAGTTAGCTTGTTACGCTTTCTATTTTTGAAAAGTTATATGCATACAAATTCCTATACATTAATCATTACAGGTGAATAAATGCTTACATATACTTTTAGACTATAACTTATTTTTATATATGCTAATTCCAAGTCTCATTTGGGAAAAATAAAGTAAATTTTAAAATGAAATAATATGGATTATAGCTCACATGTGTAAGCTAAAAATTCATTTTTCATAATTCTGCTGAAATTTATTATGTATTTCATTTATTGATTAAATCCGAATAGGAATCATTACCATAACTGCAGAATTATAATAATTTCAATGAACAAAGTATTTTAAATATAAGTGAAAACAAGCATTGCATGAAAAACTCTTTATTAGGAAATATATGTACATATATATACATATATAAAAATGGAAAATATGACACTAAAATGACATTAAAAATATGAAATGTAATGCATGTACAAAATGCAATAAATTCAGACTCGAACATGTATTTAAAGAGTCCACACAAGCTCTAGGAGTGCTGACATTATACAAAAGGCTTGCCACAAAATTATAAAAATTTGTTGATGTATGTGCATATTGAAGCTAAATACAAAATTAGTTTTAAATAGAATGTCAAATGCCTTCATGGCATGATTTGGGCATGCTTTTAAGTGATTTACTGCTTTAATATAGAATGAACTTGTAATGCACACTATAATGGGCTGTTTATTCTGAGCTGGTCCAAGAGATTCCATGTCTTCCATTCCCTGAAAATAAATTTCTTTATTAAGAATACATCCATTACCTATCTATTAGGAGAAGTCAAATACCAATGAGCCATACTAGAAAGTTTATCTTTCCAATTAAAAAATATCGCCAGAAAATTTTTCTTCTTTCAAAAATAAGTAATTCCTAGTAATTTTATTCACATAGAGGTCTTTTGCTTTTAGTTTCTGTAAAAATGCAGTATAAATACATATAGGAATATGTAAATGTTATATTGATGCAAATATAAAATAGGATAGTCTATCTGTGCGTTGCTTCTTAATGAAAAATGTAATAAAAATAATGTACATAAAAATGTAAAAAGAACAAACTATATGGAGAATTAGTCTGTCTTTTCCTTATGAAAACAAGTATCATCCCTTCATAATAAACTATTGTTGTTCATAATAAACTATTGTTATTGTAAAGATGTTTGTTCTTGATTTCATGATCGCTATAGTCTGGCTGGAAGTGTATCTTTTGAATTTCACCTTGAAGCAATTTTTCCATCACTTTACAAGTTAAAAAAAAAAAAAAAAAAAAAAAAAAAAAAAAAAAAAAAAAATCTATGTTCACTGTATATACATGCATATATATGATTAGTGTCATGCTTTAGATTTAGATCATATAAAGGCATCACACATATTACAAACCATCTTACTCTCTCGAAATATTTGCTAGTATGTAGGTGACATTCAAATCAATGCAATTCCAATTCTACAGAAATTAGCTAAATGACCATGCATCATCTGTGGGTACAATAGTCGAAAGCAGCCTGAGAAGATGAATTTTAGCCACATGAGGCCAAATACATTCACTGCTGTAAAATGGCTCATTTTAATATAATCTGCCCTCTTAAAATGAAAGTTAGTGCAAAGCATATCAAAATTCCTCAATACTTACATTTAGCAAATATTAGAAGTGCAGAATTTGGATTTTTTTTTTTTTTTTTTCTTTCAAATAACAACCTGATGCTAAAATACTTGCTTTGCCTTTACCCTACAAAAATAAAAATAAAAGTATATATAAAAGACATATACTGGATAAAAATTGCATGTGAAATGTAATAATTAATTGAAACTATATAAATATCACACATGAACCTTTCAAGATAGAATATGTAGCAAATTTCAAAGTATATGCAGCTCAGCTCACTTACATATAGTATCAATAGCTTATTTACATATACATACACTGCAAACTAAAAATATTATCCTATGAAAAGAATTTTATAGCTAAGCATATGAAATTATTTTTTATGCATAGACTTATGCCAAATATTTACTCATTAATAATGAATAAAACCTTTTTCCCTCTTTCTTTCCAATAATTTTAGCTGAGCAAAAGTTCTGTGAGCAAAACTAATGCTTTTAGGTCATCTATCTATCTATCTATCTATATATATATATATATATATATATATATATATATATATATATATATATATATATATATACACGTTTATTACATAATGACTACAAAACTATCATTAAAAAGGCCTTTGGCACTAGAGGCACATGCATTTACCGCTTATCTTTAAGAGCCAGAAGGAAAAAACTATAAGCCATTTAAGAATAAAGACCAATGTGAGTAATAGATGCAAAATTACTTTACTCTAGGTAATTAAAAAGTAAACAAAGAAAAGTTTTAAAGTATTCTATCATTTATAATCCTAATTAAATTCTATCATCTATAATCCTAGTTGAATTTTTAAAGATTTTTACCACTGAAATCAGCAATACTTGGTACCAGAAGATCAGGGCGTTTTGTTTCCACATATTTCAAAATTCTTGGGACGTAAAAAGATGAAAACTTTTTTAAATGTCTATCATTAGAAATTGTTTCAGTTTCTATACAATTTCTTACATGGCAATCTATACAATTTCTTACATTCAATTGTTTTTATGACTGAAACATACTGAAATGTTTCTTTTACAATTTTGGTTTCAAATTGACCTGTTTTTGTATTCAGAGCTTGATCCAATCTACTGCCAAGCATAATTTCGACAGCTTCGATAAAATTCTGACAGCTTTTCAAAGCCTTTATTTGTCCTTTAGTTGCTGACATGCCATCAAAAATCTGCCTAATGGGAAGAATGCCTCCGTGGAGGTCTTTCTAAGGCAAACTGGTTCGTATACACGTTACACATGGAGAAAACCACAAAAAAGTCCATGCAGCCAGCTTCTTCATGCGATTCAAACTCTGGACCGAACTACCAGTGCTCAGCGACTTTGCCGCTGGTGGGTAATATTCAGGGGATGTGCATTAATGTTCGGAGAAAAAGCATGATATTAAGCATTTGTAAGTAAACAGCCTGTTAAACATGGTATTTAGGGCATATAAATTAAAATGAGCGCAGGGGCGTAGCTAGAGGAGGGCAAGGGGCATCTGTCCCCGGGCGCAGGATCCAAAGGGCGCCAAACTGATGTTACGGCATTTTAGAATTAAATGTTTTCTATCCTTGGGAAGTAGTAGGGGGCGCGAAATCTTCAGTTGTCCCTGGGCGCTGAAAACCCTAGGTACGATTCTGAATGAGCAGCAAGAAATATAATATTAAGCATACGTAAGTAAAATTTACATAAAGTAAATATTAGTTACTGAAATCAATTTGGCCTTCCCCCATTTTCTCAAAATTGTTCCAAAAACTGTTCCGTTAAGAAAATTTTCGGCAACATATTATCTTAGAAGGAAACATTCTTTAAACGCAATTTAATAGTTCTTTGACTGTATCTCAACCATTATGCTTAATTTCATGCCGAGACAAGTACTCGAGTATGCAGTTTTGTAAATTTTCTTTGCAAACACTTTAAAATCACTTTTAGAAAACATAGCACGGAAATCAGACAAAATAATAATAAATTGAGAAAAAATGACACATGCAAATAAATTTTGAACAGCAGCGAAAGAAAGCGAGGAGGCCGCAAGAGAATTCTACCAGCTTTGTGCTTTTGCAGCGTTTACATTTACTGGATTCTTTGCGGTAGTGTTTTCGAAGGCAGGTGGAAGGATGGTAACTTTGAACTTCTGCAGTTCATAAAATTTCAGAATGCAGTTCCAAATACTGATATACATCTGTAAATTTTTTTCATGACTGTTGCGAGAAGAATTTTGCAAAGTACAAATGGATTAAAAAACACCTAAGACTGAGAAATTGTACCATACTGTCTACAAATCAGCTGATAGAATAGTAAATAAAACTTTTAGAATACTATTAATGATTTTGTGTATAAGGAAAACAAACAAAATAGTACTTTACGGTATTAGAATTAATGTTTTGTTTCAAAACTAAACCCAGATATTTTGTTTTTATGTATATCATTTTGACATTTTATAGACTTTTTATTGTGCACTGAGTGAGGCAGCAAGAACTCTGGCTACACCTCTAACAGTGTTCACATAACTTAGTTATTGAAAATGTAAACAAGCTGTGTTACCTGAGTCTTTAAATCCTATCTAAACCAGGAAATGAATTCATATGAGTTTATTAAAATCAGGTTACTTACATTTCTTT
Source organism: Stegodyphus dumicola (assembly GCF_044657685.1). Taxonomy (NCBI): domain Eukaryota; kingdom Metazoa; phylum Arthropoda; class Arachnida; order Araneae; family Eresidae; genus Stegodyphus; species Stegodyphus dumicola. The sequence continues at coordinate 3,787,562 of NC_140770.1, forward strand.
CCTACTTTAAAGGACTGTGGATAAGAAAAGGTTTATAAGACTTGTTTGATACAACAATAGCTTTTGCTAATGTAAACAATTATATTATTTTGAACATTACTTCATCAGATCCTCACTCATTTTAATATCACTAGGAGAAGATATAATAACTAATTGAAATGAAAAGGCAATAATCTTGAAAAGTAATAAGTAAATGTCATTAGTTTAACTTTCTAACTATTGAGTTGATGTATATGAATTAATCTATGAATCATTTTAGAATTATCGTTTAAATTAGTATATATTTCGACAATTTTGAAAGTATGCCTGACAAGTTTTCTTAGAAGGGGGAAATAAATAAATAAAAATAACCCGTCGAATTAGGTTTTCTCCCGCAATAGAAGGGAGGGGAAGCTGTTTTTTAATTGTGCATTCTATTATCTGTTAATAAAATAAGTTAATTTTTTTAAATATGATAGGCGCTGCCACAAATATAAGGCAATATTGCTTAATTTTCATATTATAAAATAAAAATGCATCAAACATTTAGGTTTTATGGCTTACATATAAAAAGTCGTTTTGTTTCAGTTGAAATAAAAATGTTTAGATATAAACGAATTTTACTATTTAATTAAGTCTGAAAAAAACATGCCTTACATTTTTTAGAAATAAATACTGTTTTTTTTTAATTTTCTTATTTGCATTAAAAGAAATAAACATTTGGTGTACATATTATATATTGGCATATACGTATATTTGTCAGTAAATACATATTTAGCATAAAATAAATACATGTATATAGCATATAAAGTCAACTGAATATCTGGAATTTTCAAAAATCCGGACTAGGTATAGTTTTTAATTTAAAACAGAGTAGAAAATAAAATTACCTTTTAGGACATTAACAGCATCTTCGGGAACTTCTTGCAGTTATAAAAATCTGATAATTTTGAACTATTATGTAACGCCTCCTGAAAAAAGTATTTTATTGTGCTACAGTTTAAAAAAAAGACAAGGGGCAGATAAATTTGACAATTTGCTGTGGCACAAGTATTAGGAATATAGAACCTATGTAGAATGGGACAAGGTACAAAAATTTTATGCTTGGTCTTTGATTGAAAATGAATTCTCATTAAATAGTTATCTGCATGAATTACCTGGAATATTTAATAATACAATAGTTTTTCAGTTTGTCATCAGAAAATCAAAACTTATTATTTTTTTTAAATAGCTGGGTTTTCTTTTAGTCCAAAGGGGCAATTCTCCCAGAAGGACTGTTAATTTCGTTTTGGCATTTTGCATATATTTTGCATTTTTCATATTCCCGATATGTTTCATTTCAAAGGACTGTTAATTTCGTTTTGGCATTTTGCATATATTTTGCATTTTGCATATTCCCGATATGTTTCATTTCAAATTGCTGCCACCAAACATTATATTAAAAGAAATTAAATAATGAAGAATCTGCATGAATGTATGTATGTTTCTCGCATTATAATAAAACAACGGTACCTAGAGCCAACAAAATTTGAATAAGGTAATCTTCCATAGAATATGGGCATGTGGAAGCCCTAATTTGAATTTGAAATTGGTTTTATTATTTGCTTTATTATTTAATATTTTGTAATACTTCAACGAATTTTTGATTAACAAAGTAAACGATTTCAAAGCGAGCAATGGCAAGACTGTACGAGTAAAAAATATATATATATATATATATATCTCCAGCTCGCGAGACTCTGTATTGGAAATTCTAAAGATATGTTCATTTTAAAATTATTTTGCGATATTGCTGTTGAATGTTTTTATGGTTTAAGTGCGAAGAACGTGATATTTAATAAATAAAGGTAACACACAAAATGTTAAAAAAATGCCTCTTTGGACGTAATTTAAAATCTGAAGCTTTCAGTCTTTTTTAAAGAATGCAAGATTTTTTTTAAATCGTAAACGGAAAGCCGTCTTAGCAGCTTTATTGGTCTCCCGGACTTTTGAATGTTCAAGAGGCCTTAGTTACACCTACACTCTCGAGAATAACAACATATTTGCAAAAATATAAGTTTTAGAATGCTGATATGACCCAAGTAGTGGAATATTTTGGAAAAATTCAGCTTTGCAACAGTAAGTGAATTTTATTGTCGCAAACTATAAGCAGAATTTATAAAAAATGAAAGTTAAAAATCTATTAAAAACTACTAGAAGCTGAAAACGATATGAGTTCAATAGGAAATTCAGTAAAGTATACGGTTTTTATTTCTTCCAATACTGCCAAATAATTTACACACTTGTGTTATAAAAAAAATCAAAACTTTAGTATGCATTTTTTTTTTCCACCGCTGTTCTTCCTATTTGAAATAGGAATGCATGCAAAACTAAATTTAAATAATTAAATTCGATAGCTTTGTGTAAATTGTTCAAAAATAAAAATAATGTTAAGAATTATTTACAAAAAGTACCATCCATACGTACAGCTTTCATTGTGTTAGCAGTACATAATAAATAAAACTACGTTACAGCATTACACTCTTAAAGCAAATTTACAGACACCTAAAAAAAAAGAGCAAACTAACTATAATTTATAATAATTAAGATATTTATATTAAGAAATAATTGTATATATATTTTAAAAGCGAACTTACTTTTGGCAAAGGAGCTGTATCCATTGTTACGACTGTCCTCGCTTGAAATGGCGCTTAGCCAAAGAACAAACTTGTTTGGTCAGTCTGGGTGGACGATGACAAGACAGGGGGTCGTCCTGCTCCTTCAATTCACTCCCTTCCCCAAGGTTATTATTGCAAGTGGGAAACATGTTCTGCTACCAAGACAGTAAATTTGCGTTGTTTGACACGCAACGGAGCGAAAACTGCTGTCACCCTCCAAATCCCACTCTGCGAGATTTAGAGTGTATGTATAAAAAACACTAAAATTTCCTATTGTAAGGATAAACCCTTTGTATATGTGATTACGGCAAAACCCCTAGGGCTATATGCATAAGGGAAGGAATGGTTTCGTGGAAAACATTTTAAGGGAAACTGGCTGGTAAATACGTTACACATGAGGGAAACCACGGAAACGCCCAATGCGACCTGGCCGTACGCGGGAGTCGAACCTCGAAGCAAACTACCAACGAGTGACTTTACCGCTCGGCCGGTGATGGGCAGATAAGTATAAACTGAAACGAGTCAAGTCCAAGATGAAGCCGAAGGTAGTTTGAGAATATAAAAACTTGTTGTTGTTACTTATTCTCACTTGTCTGATAGTAACACCAGCCCAAGCCCAAAAATTCCTCGTGGCAAAGTTGGTTGGTTGGTTGATTTTTTAAATGGCACAAAACCTCGAGGGTTATTATGCGCCAGACAAATGGTAAGTAAAATTCAAGATGCATAAACACACTGTATCGAGTGAATTGATGAAATGAACCTGAAATGCTGATGAAGGCATGGAGAAATGACTTTAAAATGTCCAGGCAGAAATGACTGAAAAATGCTGTAGCATCAGGTAGAGCAGGATAAAATGTAGTTCAAATCATATGGTAAAAGGAGATGTCTTTTAAAAAACTTATGAGGTTGATGTGAGGTTTCTTCCAATGAGATCTGTTAAGTTAACATTCGTAGAGTTGAAATAAAATTCACGTTTCTGACTAAAAGCAGGACAGCAGGTTAAAATGGGATTGACTAAAACGGGAACGTTGCAAGTGCCACAAATAGGCTCATTATCTCCTTTCAAGAGGTACTGATATGTCAGTCTGCAATGACCAATTCGTAAGCGAGTGAGTAGTACATCCTCCTTTCGATTCCCTGTACTCCAAATTGGGTTTTAGCTGCCTTAAATTGTTCAGAGTTGGGCATTCGCAGAATTCTTACCACCTGAACAAGAAATTTGTTCTAATGTAATTCCGTATGCCTGTAAAAGGGACATCTTTTTCTGAGGTAATATCAGCAGATTTTGCTGCAATATTGGCGAGTTCATTGCCTTTGATGCCAGCGTCTCCAGGCACCCAGCAGTATGCAATATAATAACCTGCGTTTCTCAAACGGAGGTGTGGCTTTAAAATTTCTAAGACCTTTGTATTTATTGATTCAAGAGCACTCAGAGAATCAGAGTAGATGATGCATTTTCTGCTATTCTGCCTAGAGATAAAGATCCATGTGGCAAGGAGCGTAAGATACGTACACTGCAATAACAAAGCATTATTGACATTCCACACTACTTTCCTGTCTTTGGCATCAACCTTGAGTACCTTACACTTGCGAATCCGATTTAGCTGAGTTCCACCCACAATTTTGATGAAGTGCAAACCCCCAGGGGGGAATGGAGGGTCTCCTACCCATTTCCACTTCCACCAAACCACACTAGGAAGCTCCACGAGCTCGTGTGCACACGATAGTTTTTGGCTCACCGTATACTTCGAGTTCCACCATACCGCACTACACATTTGCAAACATTCATGCCTTCTTCGGGATTCGAACCCGGGGCCTTCGTCACCGCAGTCAGCCACGCTAACCACTATACCGGTTTTGGCAGCGTATAGAACTTATCTCATTCATATTAAAAATTTCTTTTCCAGGTGTGTATAGAACTGCTTTCGTTCATATTGAAATATTTTTATATTTTCTCTTTTTCAGGCGTAGAACTCTTTGGATGCAGCCCGCTGTTGGAAACTCGGCAATCAGTTAATATGAAGTATTATGTCTGAAGATCCAGGAAAATATCTTTTTTGTACGTATTTTTGTTTCGATCTTCACTTTCTTTTAAAGTGTCATGATTTTATGTTACAAAAGTTCAGAGAAATGCTAATATAAATATTTCGTACTCTTCGGTTATCAGCACCAGATTCAGAAATGTATGAAATGAATATATGCATGTATGTATGGATGTATGTGTTCGTATATGCATATGTATATGTGTGTACCTATGTATGAGTATGTGTACGTTATACATGCATACATACGGACATTTCCGAATCCGGTTGCGACAACAGAAGAGTATCAAGTACTTTTACTACGAATTAAAAGAAAATGGTGAGATAATTTTTTTTAACTTTCATTTTTCCTCTTTATTTATTAGCGTTACATTATTTTATACCGTTTTATTAATGAGCACTTTTGAATGTTAAATTTTGAAATAGGCTAATTATATTTAACAAAGCAACATTTTATAATTTAGAGCAAAGTTTTTAATTTATGGTTTTCGACTGAATCGAGTTTTTAAATATCACGAAAGTTATTTACTGTATTAAGCATTATTGACAGGCCCATCAGCGGCCATGTGTAACGTTAAAAACGGGCCAGTTCCTCTTAGAATGTCCTCCATGAAAGCATCGCTCCCTTTCGTATAGTGCCTTAGTGCGGAGCAGGTAAATTATAACAAAGCATTATTTTCCACACTGCTTTTCTTACTAGCGTTCTATTACATCTTAGGTATATCTATTAAGCAAACACAATTTTAAATTGTTTTTTGAACTTTGATTATAAATTAAATTACTAAGCAATTTTTTAATATCCTAAAGTAAGTAAGTTAGTTCTTCAAATAACTGCTGAAAAGAATTAGATTCTAGAATATTATAAATTGATGATGTCTGCCTTTCGGTTTAGTTTATTATGGCTAAGAGCACTAAGGGCCTAACTGGAGGGATGTCTTCGTGAACAGTTTCTAAGGGAAACTGCCTCGTATACATGTTACAAATGAAGAAAACCACGAAAACGCCCATGCAAATGCGCGTAATTCTTTTAGTTTCATAAATATATCGCTATCTATGAATGTTTTATTTTGTCCTTTGAGAATAGAAATAATTAACAGAAAAGGATTTTATTGATTTTATTTAAACTGTGCCATTTCTAAGCCCTGTAATTTGGTCTCTACAATCGAAGAATTCTTTTAATGAAGAGAGAGTTTTTGATATATTATTTTGACATTGTTTTCTTTTGATACAACTAACTTTAGTATAGTGCCATTCTGTAGTAAAATTACTACAAATCGTTTCTGGATAAGGTGACCGCATTACAACCTAACCATAATAAAGTGTTTTTTTTTTCATCGCATAAGTTATTTCTCCCGCTTCTCTAGCGAGCCTTCGTGGTGTAACGGTAGCACGCTGAGCCGGTATTCCAGAGGTTCGTGGTTCGATCCCCGGCGAAGACGGTTTGCTAATTTTTCATCTTGCCTGCTTCCAAAAAATCCTAATGTCTCTACAATCGAAGAATTTATTTTAAGTGAAACGCGTCATCATGTCGTTTTTTGCTAAAGGGCGTAAACAAGATATGTGTGTTTTAGCAAAAATGACAATAGTTAATATTAAAGATGCCATTTTAACGAGTAAGGGATATAATGAAGAGTTCACTAAAGATTTATTTTTTCGCGTTATTGAGGAACGAAAAGAAATAGAGGAACGTGAATTTAACGAAAGAAAACAGCGTGAGGAACGCGAGCAAGTTGACCTGGATTCGAACCTAGGTCGGAATGACCAATGTTCAGCGACTTTACCGCTCGATCGCTGTTGATGACGACTATTGAATTTGGTTCTAGAACTTAAAAGAAATGTAAAATTTCTCCCAGGAATTAAAAATCCGGTAAATTCTTGTTCAGAAAGTTTTCCCGACTTTGTACTTCATAAAATTATGCAAATGATTTAGTTTCGTGTATGTTTAAATAAACCTGAGTTGAAAAATCATCAAGTATGATAAAAATCACAAGAAAACTCATGCAAGTAAGCAACCCTACCTTGAAGATGGCCTTCTTAAGCTCAACTATTTAGTTTTCATTGAGGTATTTCCTCTTTGGTTCACATAGCACATATTTTACTAATGGCATAAATCACTTACGACACAAAAACAAATTAAAGCAATAAAATTCCCTTCATTAAATGCAACCTAATACGGAAAATTTCTTTAACCCGTCAGCACACGCGCTGGGGAAAAATCCACCACCCACGTAGTCTTTTCTCAGAAAATAAGAGAAGGTCGTACGTGAACTTTCTAGTACTTTATGTACCTTTCAAGATCAAGGTTAGGAAGTGGTCGTCCAAAGGAATTTTTCCCGTGTCCATGGGATTTTTGTGTTTTCGGGTAAGGCATGTGCAACGGGATTGTAGATACCCCGCGCGTGTACTAACGTTTCACTTCCAGGGAGACATTCATTGAGATGCGTGCGTACGAACGAGAACAGCAACGACTGCGGGTTCTTCTCGCTAGTGTTGAAACTGATAGCGAAATCGAAAATTCCGATTCTGAGTGCGATAATATTTCTGAAAGTACTCACGAAACTGTTTCTGATCAGTGATATGATGATCCCCATGATCTTCTTTGACATCATATAATTTTTATGTTTGAATAGATGGAACAATTTGAAGTAAAAAATTACCCTCGAAAAACGTTCGGACACGGCTGCACAGTATAGTGTCAAGAAAAGCTTTAGAAATTTGAAACATCCAACTGAGTGTTTATTGCAAATTATTGATGAATAAATAATGGAAGATTTGGTAAAATCAACAAACATTTACATTTCATCAATTAGAAACAAATTCTCTAGAGAACGTGATGCACAAGAGACAAACGTAGATGAATTAAAGGTGTTGTTTTTCCTATTATATTACGCTGGAGTGCTGAGAGCAGCACTCCAGCGTTTGCAAAAATATGTACTTGTTTGCAAAAATATGTTATCACACTATGTGAGGATTGTTCAATGTGAGGAGATTATTTGAATAATAAACTCAGGTAAGAGGGGGTGGGCGGAAAAACTATGTGTTATTTATATTTTTTAATATTCTTATTTATAATCTATTCTTTGATATGAATAATTGTATGACATTATATTCAGTTTTAAGGAAAAAAAGCTAGTAAGAATGCAGCCTTTTCATATTCCTCTAGTACTTTATCAAACCACTCTTTATAATAAACACTTATGTTTAAAAAATATGTATATATGAAAACGGATTTTTCTAATATAAAAAATCATATATATATCTTATACTCGTATAAGTTAGTAATTTTGCATAAATTTCGATTTTTATGGCATACTTTAGGTAACCAGTATGGAAATGTTTGTATAACTTAAAGTAAGATTATCTCGAATTAAAACTGGAAAAAAGGTTTAACAGAATTCAAAAAGCTATTAGTCATTTATCCATTCATTGAAAACAAAGAAAATGCTTTTATTTACACGTTGGGGGGTGTGAACTCCGAAAAACAAACACTGGGGTAAAATTTGTTCCGCTCGGGTACTAACGTAGCGCAGTGATGCGCGTGTGCTGAAGGGTTAAGAGGTCACCGTGTATAATGTACATGTGACGTACTAGTGTACACCGTAACGTGCACTTCCCTTATCATCCACTTGTGTTGTTGTTGATTTTGTTATTTATGCTCGTTTATCTGATAATAACAACAGCTCAAGCCCATCAAATTCCTCGTGGCAAGGAGCGCAAGATAGGCTTGTCGTTGGCAACAGCCTTGAGCATCCTGCAAGTGAAATTTTGATGGAGAGCACCCCGAGGGGGGACGGATCCGAGGGTCTTCTATCCCTCTCCCCTTTCACCAAACCACACGACATGTCGTACCGACACTATATATTTACAATCATCCATGCCTTCTCCGGGATTTGAACCCGGGCCCTTCGTCACGGCAGTCAGCGACGCTAACCACTATACCGGCTGGGCCGCATCGTGTACTTTTAATAAGACCTAATAGCTATACTTGCCAGACGCCCCGGCTTGACACGGTCAGTTCTGGTTTTCAGACAAAATCCCGGTGTCCCGGTCGGTTTACTTCACGTCCCGGTAAAAATTAAATTTCATTTTAGAGATGACCAAGAAAGTCTAAAAAATTAATTATGAAGGATTATTTAGGATAATTACTTTGCCATTTATTTCTCTACTGTATCAAAAGTGAAAAACCATAGAAGATGAATGGTCTACTAATAAATATCACTTCTATAGTGAAGACTACAGAAGAGTGATTGTCTCGTTATTATGCTCGATGCGAGAAGCTCTCCGGGCGAGTCCAATATTGGTCACTAAATCAACATTCGGCGAGTAGTCCAATACTGGGCGAGTCCAATACTGGTCACTAAGGCAACGTTGGGCGAGTCCAATACTGGGCGAGTCCAATATTGGTCACTAAGGCAACGTTGGGCGAGTCTAATATTGGGCACACCGTAGCTAAAGCGCCAGAGGAGATTTCCTTCCAAACTACAGCGCTTCGTGTGCAATAACATTGGACTCGCCCATTGGACTCGCCCATTGGACTCACCACTAGCCGCTTGCGATAGAGACAAAGAATAAGGGGATTCCCAATTCAAATTCTTGATAGAGATAAGGTAATTCAGTCAGTTGTCAGTTCCTGTCAGCGGTGCCTGTTGTGTTAGTGAACTAGCGCTGTTTTAGTTATGTTTTAAGTTAAAGTTTATATGTTCTCAATTAAAATGCCAAAACGGTCGTGTAAATTCACTGAGGATTTACAGAATGAATTAATTCCCTTTTTCGAAGAAGGTATTGCACGGGCACTGGTAATCAAGATGAAGATCACAGAGCTATATGTTCACAATGCAATTCTGAGTTTTCGGTTGCCCACGGTGATACAGCCGATATAAAAGACCATTTGCAGTCGAGTAAACACAAAAAGAGTTAGGCATGCGCTGTTGGCTCATCAAAACCTGACCAGTTTTTTTTTTTTTTTTTAAGACTACGAGTTGCAATGATAAAACCTTAGCAGAGAAACAGGCGACCGTTGCTTACCACGCAGCAAACCATAGCCTAAGATTTAATTCGAATTCTTGTCCATCAAAACTAATGTCTTAGTTTTTTTAACCTAAACTTTTCACTCGGAAAAACTAATTGTGAGGCAATAGTTTTAAGTGTCATTAAGTCTTTTAACTCAAGATACAGTACCGTGAACTCATTCAACACGGAATACTCGGTTTCTAACAGTGATGTCCGCTCTTGAAAGAATTTTACAGATTTTTGAAGGTTTGAAAGCGTTTTCTTGAGACCAAGAAATGTGCCCTTGAGCAGTAAAAAACTTGTTTACTGCTTTAACGGGTTTAGTACTTGTGGTTTGTCCACGGACAGATTGCACTGTTTAACAAGGCCATCCTGTTAATGGAAATAGATGACACTACAGCTTTTGAGATTGCTGAAGCTCTCAAAAGAAACCTGATTCAACGACCCGCCCCCAATGGCTGACCCCACAGCCGGCTTCGGCTTGACCAGAAATAAGTGTCATTTTAATATAGAGGCACCTAATAGGTGTACCACCTTTGCCTCCTATGAAGGGACGGATAATTACAACCGTACCTTCTCCTGGATTCGAACCCCGGCCCTTTGGTACCGCAGTCAGCTCCACTAACCACTATACCGTCTGGGCGGCATAGGGCGAAACTCGAGTCAATAAAATGCGTTCCTGTGTTTTCAGCTGTGGAGTTATTGGAAGTTATTCTTTCATGATGGGGTACCCAAAACGTTCTGTAAGATTCAGCAAAATGTGAAGGCATTCATTATTCTATTTTTGATGCTACTGTCAGTTTTGATGCCAGAATGGCTGCATTATTTTTTTAATATTTGTATTTTTTTTCTTACAGAATTTCTCCATATGAAACTTGTTGTTCAAACGGGAAGCTGGCTGCAGAACTCAACGGCCTCGGACTTGCTGAAAAAGCAATTTGCCAGGAACTCATACACCCTGGGAAAAATGCATAATCCTGACTACGGAGTGTTCAGAGATCGTGCGAGCTTCGCTGTTTGGATTTGTTTTCCATTGTGTTGTGTTTATGTTATTAGTAGTTTGAGATGGTAACTACTGGTTGCGCTGTGCCATACTGAGAAGAGCTGTATGAGTATTTTTGCGAAAAGCTCTAGATCTGTAAAGTATTTCTTTTGTGAAAATAAATTTTAGCAAGCTCTCATTGTTTCTGTGTGAAGTCAATCTGTTACGAACACGTATGCACGCAGCAACATTATTTAATTAATTATTCCAGATGATCAGATGTTACAAAACCATGGAAAAAGTTAAAATTTCATGTTTGCAACGTAGGAAAAGTGATAAAATAAGTAAAAATCAACTTTTACGAGTGATTCTGTTAAAAACAATTAAGCGTTAATTTCGTTTGACGTTTGAATTTAACCTTGAATGACCTTCAGTATGACCGATTTGACCTTTAAATGACTTTCAATAACCTTCAAAAGGAAATTTTTGCTAGAAACCACCAAGATTAAATTCCACTATGTTATTTCACCTATATGACCTTGACTGACCTTATATTCGATTTATTTAACCTTCAAATGACTTTTAAAAGTCTTAAAAGTACGGAAACGTGCTCAGTGACCTTGAAAATCCGTTATTCAACCTTGAAGGGCTATTCTTGAGGGTGAATTTTGTTCACCTGAGTTTAGTTTGAGCTACTTAACCTTGAATGACCTTCAAGTTGACCGATTCGACCTTCAAATGACTTTCAAAAGTTCTTCAACATACAAACTTAATAGAATCTGATGGTAAATGACCTTGAAAGGTCCGTTATTTAACCTTGAAGGGCTATTCTTGAGGGTGAATTTTGTTCACCTGAGTTTAGTTTGAGCTACTTAACCTTGAATGACCTTCACGTTGACTGATTCGACCTTCAAAAGTTCTTCAACATACAAACTTAATAGAATCTGATGGTAAATGACCTTGAAAATCCGTTATTCAACCTTCAAAATGATTTTCTGCTAAAAATCACTAAGCTTCAATTTCAATAAGGGTGTCAGTTGAGTTATTTAACCTTGAATGCCCTTCAAGTTTACCGATTCGACCTTCAAATGACTTTCAAAAGTTCTTGAACATACAAACATAATAGAATCTGATGCTAAATGACCTTGAAAATCCGTTATTCAACCTTGAAAATGATTTTCTGCTAAAAATCACTAAGCTTCAATTTCATTAAGGGTGTCAGTTGAGTTATTTAACTTTGAATGACTTTGTATTCGCTTTATTTAACCTTGAAATGACTTTGAAAATTTTCAAATTTCAAGACGTGAGGATGAGTGACCTTAGAAATCATTTCAAAAGAGCTTTTCTATTAGAAAACTAAATTTCATTAATTAAATTCATGTTATTTAAACTATTTAACCTTCAATGATTTCACATTCGAGTTATTTGACCCTGATATGACTTTCAAAAGTTTCAAGTGCGAGCGTTATGATTTCCGAAGCCCACCAGCGACTGATTAAACACTGGTAGTTCGGTCTGGGGTTCGAGTCCCGGCGAACGGGCTGGCTGCATGGTTTTTCCCATATGTAACATGAATACGAGCTAGTTTACCTTAAAAGACCACCATGAGGCATCCCTCCTTTTCCGTGTACTGTCTTCCGTGAGATTTTCTACAAGTGATTGCTCATGTATAAAGTCATACCACTCATAGAGTCGTATCACTTATATACCACTCCTAGAGTTAGTAAATAATATGAGTGATAAGATTTGAAAAAGGAATTAAATATTTTAAGTGTCTTTTGTAGCCTAGCAATTGGCAAAAGGCAAGCTGCTGAACGAGGCCCGATAGCACAGTGGCTAGCGCATCGTGCAGCTCCGGAGTTCGATCCCCAGGCTGGACAAGGTTGACTCAGCCTTTCAACTTGAGGGAATCATCTCTTGAGTGAGTCAATAAAATGAATACGAAGTTCGCCTGGATACTAGCAGTTTTGCTGAACTCTAGTAGTTCAAAGCAGTATTTCTTCGTAAGTGGATGATCGTGAGCGATTTACGAAAATCCTCTTTCCCTCAGTCTAATCTCTTCTCTTTATCTGAAGGTGAATTACGTAATTTATAAATCAAATTTCCTGTAGTTGTAGGGAAGTGTGGGTGCGTGCGTGCGTCTCTTTTAAATAATCATGCCAGATGAACAGGAAGAAATTTTCAGTTTATTGAAGCTTATAATACACAGTAAATATACACAGTAAATTAATAGCTGTAAATAGCTCCTCGGATACTAAGCGATTTCTGCTGAGCACACAAAAAGTAAATTCGAAAACGCAATTAAAGTAAACTAAATTAAAGTAACGAAAAGTAAATTCTAAAAGTCTCTGAACTGCAACTCTCAGAGCTGATTAATAACAACCATTATACATAAGGTGTAGCACAGGTTAACAATTTAATGGCTGTCGGATTCAGAATTAAAAGATCTATCATTCTAAACAATAAATAAATATTTATATACATAACATGAGACCACAAATGGATTTCCACACAAAATGAAAAAACAAATATAAGTAATTAACGTGTTTTAGACCAAAAAATATACAATATTATAGCAATAAACAAAAACAACAAATTTAAATATTTAGAGGAATTTTGTTGCCACCATTATGAAACGTTTTCATACAAGCTGCTAGCGTTCTGTAGAAGTTCTGTATCGAACTTTACTCGTAATCCTCTATAGAATGATTCACAGATTTGAATTCTTTAGAGTCGAATCGAAAATCAGTTCCAAAATTTTATAAAATGGTATTCTATAGAAATTTGTAAAGTTTTCAATGACCAAATGAAATGATTTTCAAAATCAAATGATTATAATCAAAGTCAATTTTCAGTTTCGGATATACAATATAGAATATATAAAATTAAAAATAAAAACCGTTTTATTCATTAAGTGTTGAACCATTTTTTGAATGGAAATTCTTGCTCTTTCTTTCCTCTCTAGCTTACTGCTGTTTAGTCACATTTCAAGGTCACTTTAATGTGACCAAAGTGTACAGTACATTTATGTTTCACTTTGCGCAATTTTTTGTAAAGTACGTTTTGGTTCCAATGTCGAGCACAAATCATTATAGGCATCGACCACTACAAAGTCGGGAAACGCTGATCACTTTATTATGGAGGCACCTAAAAGTTGATGCACTGTGGCCTCCTGTGAAAAAACGGACAACTAATTATTCTTTGCCTTCTCCGGGATTCGAACCTGGAATCTTCGGTACGGCAGCCAGAGTCACTAACCACACTACCGTCTGGATGGCTTTTTTAAGTATTGCTTATATAATACAAAAATTAAATTTGTTAAAGCAAAAAAATCAATTTAAATCACAAGATTAAATTTATGCTCTTAATTATAAATTTTTAATCCCTGAAATTAAGGTTTCGTACACGAAGTTAAAATAATAAAAAAATGGTTTCAAACTCAAAACTTAGTTTTAATTTATTTAAAGTGTATTTTTATCTGAGTAGTTTTTGAAATGAAAACAATATAGGAAAAAAAATCACAACTGTTCGGCAAATTTCTAATCTCCCCTTCACGTCACATATCATTTTAAAATTTAGATTAGAAAATTCTATTCAAAAGCTAAAACTTAATTTATTTTTTGAAATCTCCAAAAACATATTCTCGATTTTATAATGTTTTAAATCTTCTACAGGATGTTTTATAGAAAATTAAAATAAGGATACCTATTTAGAGATATTTAAAAATATGATCAAATTTTCTATAAAGAGCATCTGATATTTCTGGTAGAAGTTAATCAACTATTAGTTGTTTTAATAAGCATTTTATAACAAGGGTGGCCGAACTTTATATTAGTAAGAGCCGCATTTGGAATTTAGGGAATTTGGACAGCCGCAATTATATATTCTGAAAAGCCACAAATCCATATTTATATAATTTTAAAAGTAGTGAAACATTTTTATTGACAATTTGCCTTCGGCATGTAATGATGTGTCGAACACAACACGAAGTTTTGTAGTGTCTTTGTTTTCTACTTTTACACCCTGATGCAGTAAAAAATATTTTTTTCAGTTCTTAAATTCCTCCAATTCTTTCACGATATCTTTTCGTAAATGTTGAACTATCACAGTTTTGTGAAGCTTGTGGGACTTCAGATTCTTCTCGAATCTGGATCACAGTGACTGAAATCATTTCCCTGCTACTTCAGAATTATGCCGTAATTCACCTGCATGCTAGTTGCATGGCAAGGAAGCCGTATATTTGTTATCTTCCAAACTGAATCGCCCAACCGGTCATACATATGGGCACAGCCCCAGCCCACCTAGCCGACGTAGTCGGCCTTATGGTTCAAAAATAGGGCTTACCCCTCCAACAAAAAACGACAGGGCCAGCGAGCCGGCCGTGCCCCATCCATAATATGCTTAAATTCTTAAAAGTTCCAAAATTATCAACATGCCAGCAAAATTAAATCTTATTCTTTATCTAATGCAGCTCTAAGATACCAAGCCCGAGCCCCGAGTAACTAAAAAGTTAGTAAAATGAAACTAAACAAACTCAAAAATACAAGTCTGAACTGGTTGTCCAGCTTAATCTTTTTCCTTTTAAAAATCGCATTCAAACCAAACTATCAGAATAAAATTATAATTATAACTGGTTATAAACCAAAAATAATAAAGACGCCACATAATCAAACACACAGCTAAAACACAAAACTAAGAATTGTGTACTATAATCACTTTTATACCATAATTCCAATTCTTTCCTTATTAACAATATTCATTATATCTCTTGCAAACTTTTCTAAAATATTATATTTAATATCCTCTATTTTTCTTACATTGTATTGGTCCCTCACGCTCCAAGTTAAGCCACAGTATTCGACGAAGTGTTCTGCGTTACCTAGAGTATTACAATAAAGGCAATTTCATCGCCCAACCGGTATAGTGGTTATCGTCGCTGACTGCCGCGCCGAAGGCCCCGGGATCAAATCCCGGAGAAGGCATGGAGGTTTGCAAACGTACAGTGTCGGCGCCGTACGGCGGCACTTCAAATTTGCGGCGAGCCAAAATTCCTCTCGTGTGCTTTGGTGGAAAGGGAGAGGGGTGGAAGACCCTCAGGCCCGTCCCGCCCGAGGTGCTCTCCATCAAAATTGGGAGCGGACTTGACCTCAATCGCATTGTCACCAGTAAGGTGCTCAAAGCTATTGCCAATGACAGGCATATCTTGCGCTCCTTACTACAAGGAAGTTCGTGGGCTTAGATTGATGTTACTGTCAGACAAGTGAGTTACAGCAATAACAACATGGATTCTTGAAATTTTCTAAAGGTAACGTTGTGTTCTAAGCTGTATAAAAACTTATAACGTTCTTAGCTGTAGTCATATTTGTTAGAAATTCCGGAAACTTCGAATTAAGATAAACTCATGAATTCAAACTCGAATCAACTTCTAAATTCCTTTTAACTGCCGCCCAGATAGAAAAATGGTTAGTGATTCTGACTGCCGTACCGAAGGGCCGGGGTTCGAATCCCGGAGAAGGCGTGCATATAAATGGTCTGTCCCTCCATAAGAGGTAATGGTGGCCACCTATAAGTTGCCTCCGTAAATAAAATGGCCACCGCTTCATGTCTCAGTAGTGGCCAAACCTAAAATGGCTAGTGCCCGAAATAAAAAAAAAATATTTAATTTCGAGCAAATTCCGTTTGATATTAAGCGTTTCTAATGCGTTAAATATATAAATTAATGATTTTATTTAAAAAATTGTTTGATGGAATCAGTATACAATATTTCCATGCATTTATTTAATTATATTTAATTATTTTTTGTTTTTGAATAGCATTAAATTTCCTATCTAATAAGAAATAAATATTTATGTTTAATTAATCATTAATTAATCTTCATTTATTTCTCAAATGTTAAAATAATTAACTTTTAATTACGAAAAAATAATTACATTTCACATTGATTAGTTTATGTTTCCTAACAAGTTCGAAAAAGAACTGAAATAAACTAATTACTTCCTTTCGGACACTGATCAGTTTTAGTTTACCGTATATCCTATACATATTTTACTCGCATAAGAGCCACCCTGTGGATATCCCTTTTATATAAGATTCTATACGTTCGACTTTTAGAAAATATATAAGGCAGCCGATCCACTGGAACAGTTAGAATATCGGCCAGATGGCCTCGCTGACGGAATTAACTCCACACCGTGAATAGTTAATGAGTTCTATAGATAATTACAATTCTGGTAAAGGTATGACTGAGTTACAGGGATATCCCTGGTATAGTCAGCTATGTAATACATTAAGTGTAACTACGAACATTTAACATAATCACTGATATAAAAATATAAAATAATACATTAATGCAGCCAATATATGCAATTATTGAAGATCAAATTAGAGTACATGACAATAATTAAAAGATAATTGATACATATGCACTTAAGAGCCAAAATATTATGACCACCTTCTTAATAACGTGTTATGCGATCTTTGACCTGCAAAACAGCTGCAACTCGTTTTGGCATGCATATTACAAGTTCTTGGTAGATGACTGGAGACACTGTGTACCAAATATCTAAGTAGCGGTCAAGAAAAGTAGAGGTATTAACCCTTAAAGGGAGAGAAAGACTTTGTATGCAAAGGTGCAGGGACAGCTTAAATGTTTTTGTGTTTTTATGTGCTGTGTTATTCTTTTTAGTTTACTAACCTAATTATCTTTTTTTTTTTTTTTTTTTTTTTTTTTTTGTTAAGCTCTGCTAAATTGATTTTGTTTTTTGTTTTTATTTGGACACGGCCGGCTCGCCGGCTCCTGTCGTTTGTTGTTGGAAGGGTTGCGCCTGCTTTTCTTCATAAGGTTCAACAAACCAGGCGGAAGGGCTGCGCCCGTATAAAACAAAAACAAAACAAAGTAGAGGTATTCTGATATAGTAGTGTTTGATCTTTGAGCTTCCAATGCATGATATCCCAAATGTGTTCTACGGGGTTAAGTTCCGGCTTTTTAGGGAGCCAGGACATTAAGGGGGCTCATACACCTTAAACCCCTTATGATCTTCGAATATGTGACAGTTGCAAGAATTGATATATTTTACCAATTTTAAAAGCAATTACTTCCAACGTTTTACAGCTGACTACATAATATAGCTGCTTTGGAAACTAGTAACCAGAAAGTTTGTGCAGCCACAAATATTTCTGTAATTTAATCCGCTTCGTGACAAAAAAAAACTTCGTCCTGTTTCCACCTTGCGCGCATGATATTTTAAAAATGGCTAATGGTACATACTTGAAATTTAATGAGTGAGCTAATAAGTGAGCTGTAAAACGTTGGAAGTAATTGCTTTTAAAATAAATAAGTTATCCCAATTCTTGCAATAGTCATATATTCGAAGATCTTATGAGTTTTAAGGTGTATGAGTCCCTTTAATTCATCCTTAGGCTCCTGGAACAACTCCAACACAGATCGACCCTTCTGATATGAGGCGTTAGCTTGCTAGAAGATTCAATTTCCAATTGTGAAGACAGACGCCGTGTAGAGGTGAAAATCAACGTTCATATAGTCCAAAGCTTTCATGGTCTGTTCTACCACAATTAAAGGCCCCAGAGCCGCCCTTTAGAACTTCCCGCAAAGCATAATACTGCCACCACCAGCCTGTGTATAATCTACTGTGTCTAAAGGGAGGAAGCAACTGTTCGTCTGGAAGATGGCATACCCTGACTAAGACCATCGACGTTATGAATGAGAAATCGTGATTCATCCAACCATACAACTGTATTCCACTTTTCCATGATCCAATCTCTATGTTTCTGGAACAATTGTAGGCGTAATCGACAGTGACGTTTAGTCAACAGAGGAACACGATGTGGGATGTTCTCTACACAGACCCATATCCAACAGCATCCACTGAACTGTATGTTCCGAAACACTCGCCATTTGGACCCGTAGTGTATTGGCGTATTAGTTGAGTTACCGTCTGCGCCGATTTTGTTGTACCAATCAAGACAGTTTCCGACGTCCTTTCTGCTTGATGGCGCGTGGACAACTAATACCTTCGCGTCTACTGCTGGTTTCAGTCTCATTTATCCCCTTTGCATAAATACTAACAACGGCAGATCGTGAACAACTTAGCTCAGGTTCGGAGATACTCTTTCCGAGTCTCTGGGCCATTACAAAATTCAGTTTGAAATGGCCTCTATCCAATTCGCTTTGATCAGCAGCCTTTCTCATCACTCGCAAACGTAAGTGCAAAAATAATTCCTTACTTTCCCCAACATCAATTAAACACCATTCCCACTTAATCACGTCTAAACGTCATCCAGAAGATTTCAATGAAAATTGTGGGGATGGTCATAATGTTTTGCCTCGTAAGTGTATATATATAATACTAAGTAAATAATCATACATAATCATGTAACTAATAATCATACATATTAAATAAAACAAATAACTCATGAGAAAGAAATAAGACAAAAGCAAATAAAAATAAATAGTACAGAACAAAAAATGGTAATTTAAATAAGCTGCGTTAAAAAACTCAAGTACATAATACATAATTCCTTACTTTCTCCAACATCAATTAAACACCATTCCCACTTAATCACGTCTAAACGTCATCCAGAAGATTTCAATGAAAATTGTGGGGATGGTCATAATGTTTTGCGTCGTAAGTGTATATATATAATACTAAGTAAATAATCATATATAATCATGTAACTAATAATCATACATATTAAATAAAACAAATAACTCATGAGAAAGAAATAAGACAAAAGCAAATAAAAATAAATAGTACAGAACAAAAAATGGTAATTTAAATAAGCTGCGTTAAAAAACTCAAGTACATAATAGGGGTTGCCCTGGCGACGAAGATGGCAGCTGAAGTTTACTCCAACCTGTTTCAGATATTATGTGCCATACTGACGCAGCTGCGTATGCATTTCCAAGCATACAGATTTTGTGAAGTAACTTCAGCCCTAGGCACAGATATACTTCTACGCTGGTCACCTTTTGCAGTATTTCGGCAAGCAAACGGATAATGATCAAGATCTGCTACCACCCCGCATGAGCACGGGCGGTTGGAGTTATCGGCAATTCGGAAAATTTCCCTAGTCGCCGGTTGTTGTAAGTTCCTTAAAGACGCAGGCACCTTTATGCAACTCGGCGATTGTTCCCCGCCAGTACGGAACCCATCGTAACGGTGTTCTGACATAATGATGTCGCTACCTCGACGACATCCAGGTTATAAGCTGAGCTTTACGATGGGGACTCCAAATAAAGATGCTCTAATTGTAAAGTACCAGCACACTTCGACTACAAATTATGAGGCGATACAAATTATGAGGCCCACTTATATATATGTTTAAGATGGTAATCCCGCCAGGATGATAATTACGGGATGATGGATGAAAGCTGCTTTCTCCACTTTAATGAAGCTGAGAAGGGCGCCGGCACTTTTATGCAAGTCGGTGATTATTCCTAAAGTAAAGATCTTGACGAAGGTCGCATTCTTTACCATAAGTAATGAGCTCTGCAAGGGTTCCGGCAATCCTTAGGACTTGATGAAAAACGGCTAACTTCCAAAACGTGCCAGGAGCCTGTAATCAAATCGGAGAGTGTAGTATTATTACATTATATACATATGATAATATTATTAAACTATATACATATTATTACATTATTACATTAATATTTTATTATTGCATTATTGTATTACATTTGGGTTACAGTACTGTTACATTATATACATTTTATTACCGTGTTATTTTATTATATTCATATTATTGTATTATTACATTATATACATATTATTAAATTATATATTCGATTTCGCACTAAGTGAATTTAAGATTATATATATATATAATGTTTTCAGTTATTCCAACACATCGTGGGTGAATGGTGAGGTTTTTCCATTTCACGTTTTCGCAGATGGTTGACGAAGTTGGAATGATTGCACCACGGAGAAAAATGGCGACTCAGGACTTTTCACTTTTAACAGCATATCTCTATTTTATTTTAGAGCAGATGATTTTTTTTTTCAGATGAAGTTATTCAAATAACACAGTAATTGAATTATTAGATACGACTGACGTTATAACGTTCCAACAAAGAAAGAGGAGCATAGCGGAGGCGTTAGCAGAACGAAGGCGAGAAGGTATCTGGGTAGGAGAACTTATGACGCAGCATTTATATGAAAGGTTATGTAACAGAGTAGCTTCTTTAAAAATGTAGAAAAACTTATGACGCAGCATTTATATGAGGAGGTTATGTAATAGGCGCGAATGTTCTAGAAGGTACTGGTCTAGGGGAAGATCCTGAATTGCAGAAAATTAATTAAAGGTTGCTGGTTCGCAAAGAGCAAAGCCATCGGTATTTTTTTATATTTTACATCTCCCCTCCCCGTCAAAAAGAGAGGCCGGGGTGAGAAAAGCATTAGTACAGGAGTAAAGCAAAAGGATGAGAAAAGACATGAAAACATCCAGGACATAGCGTAAAGAGCAAAGCCATCGTATTTTTTTTATATTTTACATATATATATATGTGTGTGTATTAATTCATTAATATTTTATTATAGTATTATATTCGTGTTATTGTGTTGTTACATTATATAAATTTTATTATTGTATTATTATATTATATTCATACTGTTGTATTATTACATTAGCGCGTTATTGTATTGTCATATTATATAAATTTTATTACTGTACTTTTACATACATATTATTGTATCATTACATTATGGAATTATTATATTATCACACTGCACTGTAGAGACTTTAGGTAATTTTTTGAGGCCGCAGAGATTGAAAAATTAAGAACGCCTTCGCCGGGAATCGAACCACGGACCTCTGGAATACCGGCCCAACGTGTAGAACCACTACACCACGAAGGCACGCTAGGAAAGAGGGTGAAATACCTTATAGCATATATTTTTAGAACTACCTATGTTACTTAATCAGTTATCATGACTATAACTTCTCTTTTTCGCTTCTCACCAGAATGCAAATTAGCTGTTTGTGCATTTAAGCTGAGGATTTGAAATCTTGAGAGAGAGAGTATTTCTAGCATTTGCGTGTTACGAGGTTAGTTTTTCTGAAATTTAGCAGTTCGAGCCAGCTGTCATTTCGGTACTAAAAAGTAACAACTCATTTCTGTTGAGCAGACGAACACAGTCGCGTCAGGTAGCTATCCGAAATATATGAACCATTGTACAATGAAGACTATTCTACAAGGTCCGGCTATTAATTTCCAGGACTCATGGAATAACTCAGAAGAAAAAAAAGTTAAACACATAGCCATTTAATATGACTCAAAGTAATCCCCATCAGCCGTAATGCACGTCTGGGCTCGGCTGTACAAATTTCGGAAAGAAGTTTTAAAAGTCCTCTTTCGGAATGCTCTTTAATAGTGACGTTACAGTTTTCTTGATGGCTTCGACATCCTGAAATCTTGTTCCCTTCAGCGAATTTTTCAGCCTAGGAAACAGCAAAAAGTCTGCGGGTGCTAGGTCTGGAGAGTATGGTGAATGCTGCATTTCAACGACACCATGCTGGGCTAAGAATCGCCTCACAGGCAACGCAATGTGTGGGCGGGCATTGTCACGTAGCAGCAGCCAACTCCCATTTTGTTGTAAATGAGGCCTCACTCTACGAATTCGTTTTCGAAGTCGGTCAAGAACTTCTGTGTAGAACTGTCCATTGATAGTCGTGTTAGGAGGAAGAAATTCATGATGAATGAGTTCATCGCAATCGAAGAAAACGATTTACATGACCTTCATTTGGACTTTTCAAATCGAAATTTTTTCTACCGTGGTGAACTTGGAGACCGCCATTCGGAGCTTTGATGCTTGGTTTCAGTGTCATATTGATAACACCAAGACTCGTTTCCCGTGACTATCCTATCCAGGAACGCAGGGTCAGCATCAGCGTTGTCGATAAGTTCGCCACATGCGTCCAGTCTCAATTTGCTTTTGTTCGTCCCTTAAATGGTGAGGAACGAATCTGGAACAAATCTTGCGTTTGCCTGGGTCTTGCGTCAAAATTCGCCGTCCATGTCTTTTTGTCCATGTTCAGTCCATTGGCGAGTAGTCGAATAGTCAATCGAGGATCCCATTTCACCATATCCGCGAACTTTTTCAATTGCTTCCGGCGTGCGTACGGACCGCGGCCGACCTGTGTGTGGATCATCTTCGATGCTTTCGCACCCGTCCCGAAAGCGTTTAAACCATTCATAAGTTCTTGAGCGGGATACTTCAGGATACCACTTACTTCAGAATGGCGCCGATTGCACTACACATGCGCAAGAAAGCGCTCTTCAATATGCAATCATTTGGCCATCTTCCGACTTTTAGTTCTCCTACAGTTACGTCAGTCCTGGAAATAAATAGCCAGACTTTGTATGAACTTTTCCGAATTTGAAATTATATAAACACAACTTTATTTAAACGCAACACGGAAGAAGCAATTAAGATTTATCCTGACTCATCAGGTTTCTCAGAAGAAGTTTATCGGAAGGATTGAGGACTTTACCGAAACGGTAACTATTGGACTCACCAGCGGACGATAGGTAAAGCGCTGAACAATGGTAGTTCGAATCCCGGCGAACGGGCTGGTTGCATGGATGTTTTTCGTGGTTTTTCATTATGTGCAATGTGTGTACGAATCAGCTTCCCTTAGAAAGTCCTTCCCAAAGGCATTCTTCCTATTAGCGCCCGGGCCCACCAGCGGCCGAGCGGTAAAGTCGCTGAACACTGGTAGTTCGGTCCGAGGTTCGAATCCCGCAAACGGGCTGGCTGCATGGGTGTTTTCGTGGTTTTCTCCGTGTGTAACGTGTATACGAGCCAGTTTCCCTTAGAAAGCCCTCACCGAAGGCATTCCTTCCCTTAGGCAGATAGCCCTAGTGTGCTTTGCCATAATTAAATACACCACACCTATTAGTCTCGCCAAGATAAATTATTAAACCCTGATTACAAAAATTTTCGATATACAAAATTTAATAGAAAAAAGTAGAATTCTGTTATGTAAGCTTTATAAAAATACGCAGTACGATAAATAATATAAAAGTCTGTACTGGCATTTTCTAGGTACTATAAAGTACCTCAGACAGCAAATAATCTTTTTCTTATTTAAATAAGAAATGTGTTAGAATGGCTTATCACTCTTGTATTAAACATCAATAATTCACTTATGTTAAATAACAACATAGACATTAAAATAAAAAAAATAAAAAAAAAAGGTTTCTTTTTCTTTTTTTAAATTATAGCAAGCTGTTTCTGACAATGCGCAGTGAAATGACGGTATCGTACTCCAATCAGATTCCCCAACTTGTTAAAATAAATCAGTTCAAGGAAAGATGCAATTCAGATAATGTCATTTGCGGCAAACTCGCTGAACAATGGTAGTTCCGTCTGAGTTTCGTTTCTCCTAGAAAGTTCTCCACGAAAGCATCCTCTCCCTTAGGCATATAGCCCTCGAGGCTTTGCCATAATGACATAAACCAAACCAAACTTATATCATAAATTTAAGTTATAGCTGGTATTCTTTAGCACTTATTGTTATTATCTGGACAGAACGCCTTGCATCAAAGCTACTAGGAAATGGCGCAATGAAGTAGTAAATGGGTGGTAGGTAGCACCTCTTTATCTACCGCCCTACCGATATAGTGGTTAGCGTCGCATACTGCCGTGCCGAAGGACCCGGGTTCGAATACCGGAGAAGGAATGGACGTTTGTAAATTACAGTGCCCGTGCGGCATGGGCGAGACGAAAGTCCTCTGGAGAGGTTGGGGAAGAGGGGTGGGAGACCCTCGGCCCCGCTCCTCTGGATGCTTTCCATCAAAAGTGGAGGCGGAACTAAGCTAAATCAAGGGAGCATTAGCAAACAACAACGAAGCTCTTTATCTTGCTCTAGCTTTTTTCTGACATTTTACTTCAAATAAATTTTTAAAACTTAAAGCGAAATTTTAAAACTATAATTTAAAATTTAAAAACTTGTCATCACTTTCTTGAATCAGATTAAAATGAAACTGTACTATAATAATGTATTTTTGTTAATTGTGTTTTATTCGGTTTGTTGTTTGGTACAACAATAATGTATTAATGTTGTTTAATAATAAAGGATTAATGTTGTTTAATAATAATGTATTAATGTTGTTCAGTGCAATAATAATGTAATTTTTCAAACTTAATATTTGTAGTTCTGTGCGAGACAAGTGTTTAAATTGATTTTTTAAGAAGCTAACAATGTAATTAATTACATAGGGTCTCTTCATAAAAAATCCCTCTACATCACTACATATAAAAACTATAATAAACTATAATAAAACTACATATAGATCCATTTGCATTGCTTTCATTCCACCTAAAACTACGTCGTATTATCTTTTCTGTCAGAAGTGTGTGTCTAGGCGAAACGAAAGGGAAAGAAAAACATAATCTGATCAGATAACTTAAAACGTAATAAAAATCCTAGAGTTATTATTGCATAAATTATTATTATTACATGAATAGAATTTATTCACGTGAATAAAATTTTCCGCTTAGTGAGCAGTCTTGTGGAGAACAAAACGTGAAATTGCAAGACAGAATATAAAGGCATTTCAAATATAGAAACATTACAAATATGCATAGACTCCCGTATGGTTTGCTGGCAAGGTAGAAAGGTGGAAACTCTCAGACCACCCTCAGAACTGGGGTGGAAATAGAAGTCCAACCTCTTTAAGGCTCTGGCAACCATTCTTCCATGAAATACACGGACAAGACAATACCAACACTACCCTTTTACCATTTCATATCGCTTACTGGACCAATATCGCATCAGGTAGACATTCTCATTCAAGAAAACACTGCTCTACTTACTTTTCTTTTTTCCATAATATATCTCGTACTTTCTTTGGTGCCTTAGTACGGATTTTTTCTTTGGTGCCTTATTTTGTACGGATTTGTCTAGAACATCTCCAACAGCTGTTTCACTTGCAGAATATTAACATTCCGTCTTTATTTTCTGACGACCCAGCTAGGCAGCATTTTCACTTGAAGCTTAGGCATACGTAGAATATGCTAGCGCTCACATATCGCTTTCATAAAACGTTGCCAAAACCTCAGCAGCAACTTTCTGGTCACTGCCCTGAAACAAAACTATTATGCATTGAACATATCCTGTCTTTCCTTCCTCACGACTCTATGCAAATAGATTTAAACGATAGAAGAGTCAACATCCAGTGTATCCGCATTGGTGTATTGTGTTGACATCAGAAACTGCAGTGGATAATCTGCATTGTTGCTCTGAACCCGAACCATCCCTCTGGGTAGTCTTCGTGAAAACTTACGTTGAAGTAGAAGACCAACCTCTTCGAGGCTCTAGCAACCATTCTTCTATGAAATTACATGAGCAAGACAACAATAACAACTATGCAAAGAACTGGTAGATAGCAAAGAACAAGATAAATGATTTCTAACTTTTTGTTTCCATGGAAACATCAGTTTTTGACAAAACTGGTTGCCTAGCTCATGCAAAAGTACCGTTTTCCAAATCAAACAAAACAGGAATGTTAATCCAAACTAAAGCAAAATGGATGCGATCAAAGCGTAAAATGCTCAGCACCACAAATTCTACTTCCACGTGGAAATGCTGTAGAAATATAGCATCATTAGCAAGTAAATATGGCATATTTCTTCTTCGCTGGTGTTTTTATTTAGATACTTATTTGCATAAAGAGTAGGAAAGGTAACCTAAAAGGAAGAAAATCGATTGTAAAGAACGGAACTAAAATTTCAACAAACAGACTAGAAGATTGAACGAAAGGAGAAACCCTCTTGCAGAATAACTAAATAAAATCAAGTCATTACTGCAAAAGAATTACTTTTCTAGAAATCCTAATTTAAGAAATTAACAGTAACAATTTCCCAGGCGTTCTCATTATTTCGTTCGCCTCACACATATTTACTTCAATAGGAAGAAATAAAGACAAATAGCGTTAGTCTGGGATGAACCAACAAGAAGGAAGATAAAAATTGTTAAAATCATACGCCTTCGGAATATCAGCAGCAGTATAATGTTTAGCCCAAAGGGCTATTAATTTAGTTTTGGCATTTTGCATCGAAACCTTTAAATGTCCGATTCACTTTTCAAATTGTTGCCACTAGATTTTATCGCTCTGAGATACATTTAAAGAAATTAAATAATGAAGAATCTGCATAAAAGTATTGTTACGAAATGTCCAGGCGCGGTAAGATGGCTTCCCCGCAAAGCAGTTTTAGGTTTTCCATAAAATGGCAACGGAAGGCAGGGTTGCCACATTTGGCAAGAAATCGCCCATTTGGCGGTATACCATGGACGGTTGGAGAACCTTCTGGAACGAATTATTACCGGTTTAGCCCAGAATGTTCTCGAACACAAGCCGAAAGCTATATAAACCCTGCTGGTCCGCAGTCAGTGTGTGTGTGTGCCTCGTCTAGCGGGCTGATAGTCAGTCATTGAGAGAGTGTCTCGAAGTCTCGCGCCGAGTTGGTCGTCGAGTGCATCAAGAGAGTCTTTTAGTGTATCGCGAGTTAGTGCATCGTCGAGTTTTGTCTTAGACTGTGCTGAGTCGAGAGCTATACTCTTGTGTATCGTCGAGTGCATTGCGAGTTGTAGCGTGGAGAGTCTAGAGAGTACGTGGAGTTCCGAGAACGACCGAACAGAGTCGAACCATTTGCCGAACGGTCAAAAAACGTTGAATACTGCTTGTGCGTTCTGAGTTCGAGACCAGGTAAACGAGCTGGCTGTATCATTGGTTTTGGTAGGTTTTTCAGGGCCTAAAGTGTGAATAAGGCAGTTCCCTTAAAAACTTCCACGAAGGCATCCCTTCTGTTAGACTTCGTATGCTTTACTATTTTCATAAAACTTAACCTAACCTTCTTGTTCCTTAATATCACACAAAATAAATTTTTATACTCAATAACATTAATTACGCGTCCGATTCACATACAGTGCGAAAATAAAGTCAGTCAAATTACTGGATCCGTTATAACCCATCGTCGTAGTTCTAGTATTAAATATACTTTCAAGAGCATTGCACCGCTAAAGCAGAAATTTATGCAGGTACAAATCTGCCAGACTCTAAGATTACTATTATCTAGTATTACATATTTTTATCTTAATTACGGTACTGATATTAAGATTACTACTCCGTTTTATCTTAATTAGAATTTCGGTACATGAAACCTTTCAAATCATAAATTTCACTTTATCTCTTTGAATAGTGCTTACATGTTTCTATTATAATTCAATATCCTCATAGAATGAAGTTGTTTAACGGCTTCATTATGCAAGTTCTTAGAAAATCTCTACAAAAATGAATAGAAAAATTAACGTGTTACCAGCGTAATATATATGATTAAGAAGTTAATCTTCAAAATGGTAAACTTCCAACTGCCGTTTAATTATTTCGTACAGTAATTTTGAATAGTATCACAAGCCTCGAAGGTTACGTTGTGAATTTAAGTCATTTTTTACTATCCTATATTACGTAGCATATGTTTTAGTGTCAATTGAAATTACATGGGAAAAATCTACTGTAAAATAAAGAAAGCTATCCATTCCTGGAATATATCATGAATGCATCCAAATTATATGTAAAGCAGCAATACAACTAATTAACTACATAACACTCAAGAGGAGTGGCTAGGAGACATATCATGAGATTTTTAAAATTCATCTTTCTTTGAAAGAATTGTCTTGGTTTTAATGATGATTGAATGACTTGAACTTAAGTTATAAGGTATTTCTACCGCCTTCCTGGCGTGCCTTCCTGGTGTAATGGTTCTGCACACTGGGCCGGTATTCCAGAGGTCCGTGGTTCGATTCCCGGTGAAGGCGTTGGTAATTTTTCATCTTGCGGGCCTCCAAAAACAATCCTGGGTGGAAACAAACTACAGTGGCGCTCGAACTAAACGGTCGTGGATGATGAGTCTCCACCACACCAAGGATTTGGCGATTGGATCCCCCTAAAAACAAACAGTCGCCCTTTTAAAATGGGGAGTATATAAGGTATTTCTCCCACTTTCCTAGCGTGCCTTCGTGGTGTAGTGTTTCTGCACGCTGGACGGGTATTCCAGAGGTCCGTGGTTCGATTCCCAGCGAAGGCGTTGGTAATTTTTCAATTCTCCTGCTTCCAAAAATATACCTAATGTCTCTACAGTGGCGCCCGAACTAAAAGGGTGTTGGCTGATGATTCTCCTCACCCAGGATTTGGCGATTGGGTCCTCTAAAAACCCCAGTCACCCTTTAAAAGGGGGAGTATATAAGGTATTTCTCCCGCCTTCCTAGCGTGCCTTCGTGGTGTAGTGGTTCTGCACGTTGGACCGGTATTCCAGAGGTCCGTGGTTCGATTCCCGGCGAAGGCGTTGCTAATTTTTCATCTTGTCGGCCTCCAAAAACAATCCTAATGTCTCTACAAAGTTATTATGTGATAATGTTGAAATTTCGGAAATGATTACATGAGCGAGTGACTAGGATGCTTAATAATTAGAATGTCTAGTTTGAAATGTTCAACTAAAATTACCGGTTACTATTTTGTCTGGGGCAACAGCAAATCTTGAATTGTTCTGCAATTTTCATAATTTATATTTCTTCATCCTGAGATATTTTATTTTGCATACAAAGTAATAAAATCTTACGTTTATGGATATGCTGACAAAAGGAGGCCTTTAAACATTAAACTGTATTGTTCTAAATCATTTTTTGGTTAAGTTCTTAAAAGCCAGAATTTGTATTTGAAAAAGATGTGGTACAGTGGATCATTTTCTTGTGGTTCAGTCTTCAAAAGTGTGTGTAAAAACGCATTTGTATTTGAAGCTCTGGTACTATTAAGTCATAGGGTACTTTTTTATAAAATCTTTCCTTGGGATTCTATAACATATCATAAAAAATGCCCAAAAAATGGTTTAAAACTTAGGAACACTAGTAAAAGGAAATTCCTAATCCTAATTTCCTTCCTTTTTAATTATTCAATAATGGATGAAACTGAAGATAAAAAAATTTTAAACAAGCTACATACCATATAGCAATATTTTACTCCCCTTACATTCCTAAAAATCATCGGAAATACGTCTAAATCTAAAAGAAATGATACGAATATTTAAAATAAAAGAGGCAGATGTAGGTGATAAAAATAATTTCAGTTCTCAAAAAAAAAAAAAAATTATTTAATTTAGATCGTTTTGGAAAGCATTTGCAATATATCTCATTCTACGAGCGTTTCATGCTTGTTTATCTGTATTGAAAAGTATTGCACTAATAGAAACAAAATGCTTTCACAAATTACTCTCCTTTACACAAACGCACTACAGATATTTTCTGATATGGAAAAGCCATTATGGATGCGGATGTCAGAAGTAAAATGCATCTGCCCTTCTGAAACCTGAGTATTTTTATTCTCACAGGTGTCACAAATTCATCCATTCAAGAAAAAGGAAGGTAAGTTAAAACTTTTTTTTTTTTTTTTTCAAGAGAGTATTATATACAAGTCGATTTTATATGAAACTGTGAAAGATAAATAATGTGCGCGTAGAGTGATTGAAGATCAGAACCGTCAGAAACTGCTACACTTTTTATTTTAATAAAAATGCAAATATTCTAACTAATAAAAATATGATTTAAATTTTTACTCTGAGCTTGCATTCCTCTTTTATACTCAATACACGATTGTGCAATGTTAAGCCTGTAGAGTCATTAGGTTAATTGGAAGCATAAAAGATGAAAAATAGCAAACGCCTTCGCCGGGAATCGAACCACGGACCTCTGGAATACCGGCCCTGCGTGCAGAACCACTAGGCCACGAAGAACGCTAGGAAAGTGGGAGAAATACCTTATAAGCCTTATTAATGAAAGTTATTATATTAAACCTAAAGAGTCATTTAAACTGCCAAGTGAGAAATTAGGAGAGAACGGGTTAATGTTGCGCATGATACGCAAGTATTTTATTTCTAAACTTTATTTGGTGTCTATTAACTGATAATCTGAAAAATTAGAATAATCTGAAAGAGGCCTGTATACCATAAGAAGCGAGTTTTTTAGAAGACCCATACATTATTACTTTATGAAACAGTTCATTAACGTGTCATAAAAGTACAGTATATTTTCACTTTTTCTTAAGAATTAAATCCACTGCATTTGTTTGCCTTCAAATCAAATTACTGCCATTATTTAGGATAATATGGTCATAAGGTATTTCTCCCTTCTTTCTGCATGCCTTCGTGGTGTAACGGTAGCACACTCGACCCGTATTTCGAGACGTCAAGTTCGAGTCTCGACGAGGACATTGCTCATTTTTCGCGTTTCCTACTTCAAAAATCCTAATGATTCTACAGTAGTTCAATCGCTCAATCGCCAGACCCAATCGACCCAGGTGGTGACGAACACTAATTCGTCACCACCACGAACACTAATTCGTCACCACCACGAACATTAATTCGTCACCACCATGATTTGGCGATTCGGTTCCCTAAACCACAGTCGCTTTTTTAAAGAGGGGGTGTTTTCTTCCTCCTTTCTGCATGCCTTCGTGGTGTAACGGTAGCACACTCGACACATTTTCGAGAGGTCCTGGTCCTCATTGCACATTTTTCATACCTCCTGCTTAAAATAACTTAATGTATCTACATGGTGAACGTTGCAATTTCGTTACTTTTTAACACAATTTGTAAATACATGCAGCCTGAAAGCTTGAATATACAGGGTGTTTCAGAAAATCGGTTACAAACTTTCGGGAGCAATAGAGTACACTTGGACAATGGAAAATCACACAGCAATGCGTGATGGGAAACGCTTTTATGGCGCAGTAGTGACAACACAAAACACCAAAGAGTAAGGACAGGAACAGTGTGACAAAAACATATTTTATTATGTTTATGTCTAGTAAAGCATACGCCAACAAATAAGAATATAAACAGACAACGATCGTCATTAAAGAAGGTGTTCGAAATTACGACCCAGGCCTCACATCTCCGGCGCGTGGAGCATCTGTAGCATGCATGTAATATACATGAAGCACGTTTCCTGCATCACGGTCCGAGGTCGTGATTTCGAACACATTCTAGGATGACGATTGACGTTCGTATTTCTTGGTTTCTGCTGTACTAAGAATAATAAGTATATATCCTCGCCCTGTTCTAGTCCTTCCTTTCTTGGGGTTTGTGTCGTAACTACTACGTCAGGAAAGCGTTTCCGACCATGCATTTTTTTGTGTTTTTCCATCGCCTTGGTGTAATCTATCCCTCCTGAAAATTTGTAACCGACTTGCTGAAACGCCTTGCATATTCTAATATGTCCCATCATAGCTCACTTTTGCTTTTCAGCATCAACTTTCTTTTTCTTTTTTTTTCCACGTCCTTTGAATCGCTTCACCTAGTTATCGTTACACTCACAATAATCGCTAGAAACTTATTCTGAAGAAATTCTGTAACTTCCGCAGCTGTATACTTCCATTTTTTCTCAGCATACGGATTTTAATCCATCGACATTAGAAATGACTGCAATGAATCTCTCGTCAATGACAGACGTCAGAAAAGCGTTTCCGGCCATGCATTTTTATGTGTTTTTCCATCGCCATGGTGTATTCTATCCCTCCTGAAAATCTTTCTTTGCAATGCCGAGTATCAATTTGGTCCAGCTATACATCAAAATCAGGCTGTCCTGATCGATATAGAAATGATTGCAATGAATCTCTCGTCATTGACAGAGCCTTCTTTGCAATGGCCGAGTATCCATTTGGTCCAGCTCTGCATCAATATCAGTGACAGAGCCATCTTTGCAATGCCGAGTATCCATTTTGCATCAATATCAGGCTAACCTGATCGATATCGAAATGATTGCAATGAATCTCTCGTCATTGACAGAGCCTTTTTTGCAATGGCCGAGTATCCATTTGGTCCAGCTATGCCTCAATATCAGGCTGTCCTAATCAATATAATGCTTAGCGACGTATTCAAATCCCGGAGAAGGCTTGGATGATTGCATGTGCATAATCTCTGCGTAGGCATTTTAAATGCTAGTGAGTTGAATGTCCTTATGAGAGATTTGGCGGGAGGGGAAGATTCGTCTTAGGGTTTGTTCTCCATCAAAACTGTAACTGAATTTCCCCTATCTCATGAGGAAGTAATTCGGTTGCTCCCTGCAATGCACTCTGGTCAAAGTTCTCAGTGACGAAACGGCCAAATCACCCATATGGGCATTGGCCACTCCCGCCGAATGCATTTAACTCTAAGTGTCCAGTCATTTGGGATTACAACATATCAGTCTATCAATTTCATTCCAGGTTAGGTTAGGTTAGGTTAAGTTATTTAATTTCGGCAAAGCCTCGAGGGCTATCTGCCTAAGGGGAGGGATGCCTTCGTGGAGGACTTTCTAAGGAAAACTCAGAAATTCGAACCTCATACCGAACTACCAGTATTCAGCTACTTTACCGTTCGGCCGCTGGTGGGCCAATTTCATTCCAAGTCTTGTTAATGAAATATACAATGTTAAGTCTGAAGAGTCATTTGAACTGCCAGATGAGAAACTTAGGGAAATAGGGTTTGCTTATGATATGCATGAGATTTACTTCTTAACTTTCTTTCTTATCTATGAATTGATAATTTGAAATATGGTACACATCTTCCTCAGATTCATACACGGTACAAACAAAATTCTGAATTTCTTATACTAGTATTTATTTGAGAATTTATGTAACTCGTGTACCATTAAAAGGGTGCTTAATGTTCTTTCTCGCAAAACGCATTATCAATAATTATCCGTGTGAAAGGCCAGCCTATATAAGGGGAAAAAAGTATTGTTACGAGTAGAAGTTACAATTATTATCGAATATTTTGTGACGTACTTTACCCCCACCTTTCCGCACGCCTTCGTGATGTAACCGTAGCACACTCGGCGCGTATTCGCGTCTCGGCGAGTACACTGCACATTTTTCATGTCATCTGCTTCAAAATAAGCTAATGACACTGCACCTTATTTAATGTGATATTTGAATACATTTGCGAAATGTAATGCTAATTATTTAGAAAGTATAGCGATCTCACAGGACTATATTTCTTGAAAGGCGCGCCTCGGATGAAGACATAGGAGAACGGGTGGTGATGAGTCTCGAGAAGAGGAGAAAGCAGACAGGCGTCGCCAGATTACACTTACTACTTATTTAACCAAGATTTTTACTTTTACTTTTTATTTTTACTATTTCGTATCGTGTGTTTTAAAATCAAAGTTCGTGGTCAACACCAAGTGCTTACTCTCACTCACTAGCCCTAGTGAGCCACATGACTTCATTTTCTCCTTTTTCCTATTCATTTCATAATTATATCGCAAGTTTATATGATTTTCAAGTGTTTCAAAAGACATAGGTCTCTTAAATTCACAGAGAGATGTTGCATTTACTATGTTCGAACTTATTTCCAAAAACTACAAAAAACTTCATTTCTCGAACTCCGACTCCTCGACCCATTGCCGGACACTGATCACGTGTTTCTACTCTTCTAGGCTCATCCAGAAGCTTAGACTTTCATTTCGCCTCTCGCCGCCATTGATATAATCACCCATGATATGCCATGATATGCAATTTAGCAAAACTTATTTTATGCGTTCTCTCATTTATTGATCTCGCCTTCGGGCGCGGTGTACACCTCTTAAATATTTAACTTTATGGCCTATGGTATAATGATAATATACTGATAAGAGCTCATAGTAGATAAAGCCAGCAGTAAAGATACAGTGGATGGACAAAAATATGGAAACACCTTGTGAAATGCATGTTTGAAAAGAAAGATTGATTTTAATGAAATATGTAGGTGGCGCTGGCATTTTTGACTACTGACGCCACCTATACAACTTCGTAAATGTGCTAAACAGTTCAGTTGTTGTCGGAGTACTGTTATGTGAGGTTGTCATTGCATTATGTCAGAGTTAACAGACTTCGAACGTGGGCAAATTGTTGGAACACGTATGGTAGGTGCTTCTGTAAGCAAGGTAGCCAAGGAGTCTAGTGTTTCAAGAGGTACTGTATCGAAGATTTATTCCGCATATTTGAAAAGCGGAAAAGCATCATCTGCTAAATCACAGCGCGGACGAAAGTGTGTCCTGAGTGATCGTGACAGACGATCATTAAGGGCAATTGTGACGAAAAATAAGAAGACCACAGCTGCAAGTTACTGCTGAAATGAATGTTGTGTTACCGAACCCTGTGAGTACCAAAACAATTAGAAGGGAGCTTCATGAACAGGGAATTGCTGGCCGTGCTGCAATTGAGAAGCCACTCATTAGTGATGCTAATGCCCGTAACAGGAAAAGGTGGTGTTTAAGTCATAAAGCCTGGACTATAGAGCAGTGGAAGCGAGTAATATGGTCTGACGAGTCTTCTTTCACATTGTTTCCCACTTCTGGCCGAGTTTACTTCTGGAGAACGCCATCTCGAGCCTATAATACAGACTGCTTGTTGCCAAGAGTGAAACATGGCGGGGGTTCTGTTATGGTTTGGGCAGCCATATCGTGGTTCTCTGCTAGCCCCATGATAACTGTGTCAGGGCACATGACTGCCAAGACTTATGTGAACATTTTGGCCGATCAAGTTCATCCCATGGTACAAACTTTGTTCCCCGATGGTGATGGTGTCTTCCAAGACGACAAAGCCCCTGTTCACACAACTCACATTGTCCAGGACTGGTTTTCTGAGCACGAGGATGAGTTGTCCCATCTCCCCTGGCCACCACAGTCACCAGACCTGAATATTATCGAACCTTTGTGGTCTACATTGGAACGGAAAGTGCGTTCTCGTTATCCACCGCCAACATTATCTGAACTTGCCACCGTTTTGCAGGAAGAATGGTATAATATTCCCTTGGCAAACATACAGGAACTGTATTTATCCATTCCGAGAAGACTGCAAGCTGTTTTGGATGCCAACGGGTTTCCTACACCATATTAAGCAAAGAAACATGTTTTTTTAAAGGTGTTTCCATATTTTTGTCCAACCCCTGTATGATCCAAGATCCAAGATTACACTTACTCTGGATTTGATGCTGTGAGGTACGCGGTTAAACGATCTCGTAAGTTTCGATTTAGAAATGCTGAAATGTTTACCTACACGCTTAAGAAATTTGTATCAAATAAATTCTAACTTGAATATGAAAAAGTTGCTTCTTATTTTATAAAGCCTTCTGATATAGTATATTTAGTACTAGAAACCCACCAAAGAAAGTAATATTCGTTGATAATTCTCAATTTTTATCGATACACCTGATGCTCCCTACTCTGCAGCAAAGAAATGTATTTACGTATTAACGCAATTAACTTGGAGCAATCTGGCAATTTTTAGAGATGCAAAGATAAAAGTTACTTATCCGATGCAAGTTGAGTCTTTTCGTGATTTTTTTATGAAACTTTACAAACTATATCTATAATTTAAAAGTCTGCAAATTTTATCAACGTATCAAACGTAAACAGGTACTTTTCCGTTTCGCCGGCGCAAATCTCGCCAAGCAGACTTTATTGGCGACAGCATACAGTATACACATAAAAAATGTTAACAAATGTTAGTTCTAAGAATTTTTAATTTTGAAGGCATAAATATTTTAATATCGTTTAAAATTTTGTAAAAAGCCAATAACTAAACACAATAAATTTGTAAAATAACATTAGTTTAAGAATTTACTATAGTTTTCATAGTTCAACAACCTGATTCGCCCGTTCGTACCCGTCGTGACCCCAAGTTATCTTATCTCACATAAACTACGCTACAAAAATCTAATTCTCTCAGTAATTATCTACATTAATTTCCAGTTAAATCTTAATTTGGAGTACAAGTTTAAATGCAAGAATTACTTCAATTCGTACGAATAGCTTATGTAAAACTGCAGTGCTTTATTTCACTAGCGCATTCTCATTAGAATGGATGAATTTAACCCTTTACTTTCCCTTTTCTATATTTTCGCCTTCGGGTGAGCGGTGTGATGACATCTTAATTGACTTAATGACCACGAATGGTCTTATGGCATAAAATTGAACTATCTGGTAAAAATTCTATGTAATTGTATGCCAGTATTGAAAGAAACAATCAATCTGATAAGAAACGGCTGCGACTTGTTTTGAAAATGAGGTGTAAAAGGTTACCAGCGAGGATATTCCGTTTGGCATCAGTTGTACCATTATTGGCGACTTTATTGCCTGCGCCGGCAAAACGGAAAAGTACCCGAAAACACACACATTTTAGTTATTACATAAGAATTATTTGATGCAAAAAAAAAAAAACAGTAAGTAAATAAACACTTACGTTCTTCGTGAAATCGTTCTGCAATATTTTGCTCTGTTCCTTTCCCCGTGTACAAAGAGTTCTGTTTTCACTTAAAAAAAATCTGAGAATTGCACAAACTCCGCATCGTGCACATCTTCGGCATTGCTAACAGGATTCTTATCAAATGCATCTTCTTGTTTCCTTTAGGAATTTCGCAGCAAAATTCTGTATTCCTGCTCGCTGTTTCTTTCATTGTTGACGAACTCCTAAAATGACAATTTTAACATTAAATTTAAGGCACAAAATACCCCGAGTTTCTATAAAAATCTTTAGAATTTGGAACATAGCAAAAAGAACGCATACAAAAATAGCGACGCTATTTGACTAAAAAGATTGTTATGGATATGGCTGCCTGAAGACTTTATGCGCATGGTTGCCAGAATTCAAACATTCCGATAATTTTGCTATTTCTACTAAAGTATTTGCTATAATACGTAGGAACCCAAGCACATCATTACGTTTAACAAACTTTAGTTCTTATTTATGCTTTATTCATTGTTTTACTTCCTGAAATACGTTATAAAAACGCAACTGAGTTTAAAATAATCGTTTGAAAAATTGTGCTATACTCTTACAGCGGTAATATTGTATTCGTCACTATTATCATGCATGTATCTGGATTCAAATGGGGTTCGATTCCAGGAAAACGGGCTAGCTGAGTTTGAGTTTTTATGGTTTTCTCCAGGTGTAACCTGTATAAGAGCCATTTACAGTAGAAAATCCTCCACGAAGGCATCCCTTTCCTTAGGCAGATAACCCTATCATGCCTTGTCATAATCTCAATATACCATCAAACGAATTCGAAAACTATTTTCTTTCCGAGATTACAATAAAACAGTTGTTACATTAACAAAAAGTAGAAATTCAATGAAATTAATTTACGCAATTCATTTGCCAATATTGAAAATATTACTTTCTTGCTTGAAATCACAGCATTTTTTAATCAGTTTCATTAAAAGCAGTTTTCTGTAATTTTCAAAAGTAATCATTTTAAAATTATTTTTTAATTAAGGTTAAGAATGCAATTTAAGACATTTAATAAATACAGATCATAACAGTAACTACCATACAGATGATCGATTTCTTTCTTCTTTTGATCGATTTCTTTCTATCGAAAATCGACTGCTCTTTTCCGGGAATCACTCATCTTGCTGGATTGATGTGGTAATCATTCTAACACAAGGACACACTTGAGAGAAATGCCGCAGTACCTTACAGGTAATCATATCTAATTTGTAGTCAACTGAAGCTCGTGAATCAATAAAACAGAATATACAAGGTGTTTCCGAATTCGACCGACAGATTCAGTGGGGGGATAATACGTATCAAGAGATGAAAAATTGTCGTAGATATTAGTCAGTTTATACATATATACGTTTAGTGGGAGCAAACCAAGTTTAGCGGGAAGAATCGCAAAAATAGGTGTGAAGCTGAATGAACAAAAAAGGTTCAATATTCAGTATTATGTACACTTATTTTACGTAAAGCAGGTCACCGTCAGAAAGAAGACGAGCTTTATAGGAATTGTTCGGAGTTGCGCCTGCGAAGGTCAGTATATAAGGTATTTCTCCCACTTTCCTAGCGTCCTTCGTGGTGTAGTGGTTCTGCACGCTGGGCCGGTATTTCAGAAGTCCGTGGTTCGATTCCCAGCGAAGGCATTTGCTATTTTTCATCTTGTCTGCTTTCAAAAAAATACCTAATGTCTCTACAAGTGCAAAACAGACACCGACGAACAAAGGATTGCCGGACACGTTGAAAGACTGCATTCTGAGTCTTTCCTCTCTATTCATTTTAAAGTTTCTCAGTTTTTATCTGGTTACCGTAAATTTGAAAGTAATGGTAACTTTGTTTGTTCTTAGATTAAAACGAAACAAAACAATTTATGTGAATGTTCAAAAAAAGTGCCTCAGGATGTGGAACATTTGATTTTCTCATGCTCTACACTTGATGGCCCTAGATTATGCTTGCAGAACGATTTGAAAATGTTCGGTGTGGTGTAGTGGTGTATTTAATTATGGCAAAGCACACTAGGGCTACCTGCCTAAGGGGAAGAATGCCTTCGTGGAGGACTTTCTAAGGGAAACTGGTTCGTATACATGTTACACATGGGGATAACCACGAAAACACCCATGCAGCCAGCCCGTTCGCGGGATTCGAACCTCGGATCGAACTACCAGTGTTCAGCGACTTTACCGCTCGGCCGCTGGTAGGGAAAATGTTCGGAGTGACTTGGCCAGTGAACTTATCTGTTTCCGTGAAGTCCAAACTCCTATTCTCTGTTTTTGTTCGTTTTATTTATGCACGTAACTTTTAATGTCCTAGTTAACTTACTTCTGTAAGCCTCGTGTTGTACATATGGGGTGCACGGGGAGTCTGTATGTTTTCAAATAAAAAAAAAACGTATCAGCAATATCTGCTGAAGCAAGGATGATCCCCGCGTTCTTAGATCCTCTGTCGTATCCACAGGTGTCTGATAAACAACCGATTACAGGTGTCCTAGAAGAAGAAATTCAAGAGAATGAGATCCGTGCCACTTGGAATCGGTTGATTATCAGACGCCTGTAGATACACTTGAGGATCTGAAAGCACGAGACGTAGTTGCTTACACTGGAATATAGTGGAATTGTTAATTAAAATAAATAAATACGCTGGATTTCATAACTTGAATTTAATAAATACATTGGAATTCTTTATTAAAATGTAAAAGACACCGGGTACATCGCCAAGTCCAGTGCAATGACCTTCGCAGACGCACCTTCGAACCATTCCCATACACCTATCTCATCTTCTGCTTTCTGACTTTGATGCACTATAACGTTGCTTTACATCAAATAAATGTTTTTATACTTATTAGTGGTCAGTTTTGTTCCATTGGAGGTCACATCTTTCATAACTATTCTTGAGATTTTCTCCCACTAAATGTGGTTCGAGGCAACATGTTCTATGGTTATTTTCATACACTTGCTGCCTACTGTTATCCCCCTGAATATTTCGGTCGAATTCGGAAACACACTGTATATATAAAGTAATCAACAATATAAAGAAAACTATCCCCTAGGAAATTCGAAGTGAAATTTAGAAAGCAAATCTGCACTAATTCGGAATTCAAACAACAAAAATCAGCGTTATATTTTCAAAATTTTCACAGGACTGTTTTCGATAGTTTTACCGAACCACCATCCTCAGTTGCAAAACCGCAAATGAACAAGATAAGAAATAATGATTAGATAAGATAAAAAAATCTGGACAAGAATAAGCGAGTGGCGCCATCTGTTGGTGAAACCAGAACTAAAACATAATTTCTTTAAAGGCCGAAGGCAAAGATGGATTGGAATTAGGATCGTTAACTAGAACAGAAAGATTTTTTTTGAATGTGAAATGCCTCTAGAAAATCCAGTTCTCCAATGGAAGATGTTTTTTGAATAATTTTGGCAGCAGAAAAATTGAAAGTGTGATTTTCGGACAAACAATGTTGGGCAACAGAAGACTTCTGTGTTTCCTTTTTTCTAACATATGCCTCATGTTCCTTGACGCGAAATTTTAAGGCTCTCTTAGTTTGGCCAATGTAAATTAAACCACACTTGCAAGGAATCCTATAAATACCCCAGGAATTCATATCCGGAATGGGGTCCTTGAGTATGTAATTCGGAATTTTATTGATGGGAGAATAATCCCTACGTATCTATCTAATCATTATTTCCTATCTTGTTCATTTGCGGTTTTGCAGCTGAGGATGGCGGTTCGGTAAAACCATCGAAACTAGTCCTGTGAAAATTTTGAAAATATAACGCTGATTTTTGTTGTTTGACTTCTGAATTAGGATTTGTTCGGCGTGTTATTGTGTCTTAAATCTGCACTATTGTGGTAATAAATGATTGGCCATTTAGAAAAGCAAATGTGCATTACTGCGGCAATAATTACGAATACACTGGAATTGCTAATTAAAATGTAAAAGAAAAGAATAAAATAAGAAATTTATTGCTGATTGCATAGAAGAAACCCTACTTATCAAAGAGAATCGGAACCTCTCCATACAACCCTGAATCAAGGAAAGAGCATTTCGTCATATCTGAACAAATCCCTTTTCAATTTTATATTTCTATTAAATTTTAGAATATCCGTTTTACATCCTATCCATTCAGATATGCGAGAAAACTCATCGACGCACGGAGACCCTATTAATTAAAAATAAATTAAAAATAAACTTAAAAAATTGAATAGAGATCTAAAACTGAAAAGGGTATTTATTGTTCATACATGCGAGTTGATGAACCGTGCTTTCGTTGAGTTATTCAACGGTTATCTGGAGAGTTTCCAATTCCCATTGATACGCAGGGAACTTTCTATGGAATCAGCAATAATTATCAAATTTCATTCGTCTCTTTTATATTTTCGTTGGCAATTCCAGTGCACTTATTTACAAATTCCAATTATTTATTCCAACAAAAGTGCACATTTGCTTTCTAAATTTCACTTTCCTAGCAGATAATTTCCTTTATATTCTGCATTGGTTTATTAAACTAAATATTATCTTTCCAGCAATAGCGTAGGATTTTAATTTTTTTTACCTCTATTGAATAAATTTTTAAAATTCACTAATTGTAAAGTTTTTCTGGGCCCAAAGAGGCAATTTGCCCAGAAAGGCTATTAGTTTCGTTTTGGCATTTTACAATGGTTCGCTGTAAACGGCGTTTCACTTTTCAAATGGTTGCCACCAAATATTATCGGCCTGTATTATATTCAAAGAAATTAAATAATGAAGAATCTGCATAAATGTATGCACGTTTCTCGCATTCTGATAAAAGAACGGTACCTAGAGCCATCAAAATTTGAATATGAATATTATAGTGACTACCAATAAGTATTTGGACACCTATGCAAATGACGATATCTCCGATCCTAAGGTACGTCACGGACTCCGCCGGTATATATCGTGTAGGAAACAGCATCGGCTTTAGTCGCATGCAAAATGCCTCGCAATTCGGAGATCTCTGATTTAGAGAAAGGTATAATTATCGGGTATCACAAATGTGGCCGATCCTTAAGGGACATATCTAGCGATCTGAAGTACCCAAAATCGACAGTGGCCTATGTGATTAAGAAGTGGAAGGTGAGCGGTGATTGTCGGAATGTGCCCCGAGTCGGCAGACCAACGAAACTGGGAGATAGGGACCGACGAGTGCTGTCCAGAGAAATTCGGAAGAACCGCACCCAACCGATAGCCCTCATCCGCGAGGAGTTTCAACAGGCATCCGGGAGTATTGTTTCAATGAATACCATCCGTAAGGAAGCACATCTGCTTGGTTTTCATGGTCGTGCTGCTGCCCATAAGCCTTTGATCACAAAGTCCAACCGTGCAGCTCTGTTAATGTGGTGCAAAGCACATCGAAATTGGACCCTAGATCAGTGGAAACGGGTTCTTTGGAGTGACGAATCAAGGTTCACCCTTTACCGTTCGGATGGCAGGGTCTGGGTCTGGCGTCTATCTGGAGAACGTCTCCTGCCAGAATGCATTGTGCCAACATTCAAGTTCGGCGAAGGTGGAATTATGGTCTTGGGTGTTTCTCCTGGTATGGGCTGGGACCCTCGGTCCCCATTCATGGTAAGCTCAACTCCGATGCCTACTGCACTATTTTGGATGACAATGTGCTTCATCCGTTGTGGCAGTTTTACGGGTTGGACCCCTGTTACTTTCAGGACGACAATGCCAGTTGTCATGTTTCGACGTTAACCAAGGCTTGGTATGGTGTCAATGGAGTTCATCGAATGAACTGGCCTGCCCAGAGTCCAGACCTGAACCCTATCGAGAACCTCTGGGACGAGTTGCATCGCCGAATTCAGGGGTGCACTACCAGTGCGAAATCGGTGAAGGAACTTCTATGTCTTCTGCAAGCCGAGTGGAAGAAAATATCATTAGATGTCATACAAAGACTTGTGGAAAGTATGCCCCGGAG
Source organism: Stegodyphus dumicola (assembly GCF_044657685.1). Taxonomy (NCBI): domain Eukaryota; kingdom Metazoa; phylum Arthropoda; class Arachnida; order Araneae; family Eresidae; genus Stegodyphus; species Stegodyphus dumicola. The sequence continues at coordinate 3,830,482 of NC_140770.1, forward strand.
GGTCCACGGTGTAATTACCTCTCGTGGAGGCTCTACCAACTATTGTTTTTGAATAAAGTTAGTTTTTCTTTTCTATCACAGGTGTCCAAATACTTGTTGGTAGTCAATGTAGAATATGGGCATGTAGAAGACCGAATTTGAATTTAAAATTTGTTTTGTTATCAATTTTCATGTTTTGGAACACTTAACGAATATTTTATTAACAAATTAAACGATTTGAAAGCGAGCAATGGCAACACTGTACGGGAAAAAAAATTATCTACAGCGCGCCAGACTGTATATCGTAAATTCTAAAGGTATGCTGTTTTTAAATTATTTTGTGACATTACTGTTGAATTAAATTTTGTGGTTTAAGTGCGAAGTGTGTGATTATGGAAAAGACTCGAGGGCTATCTGCCTAAGAGGAGGGATGCCTTCGTGGAGGACTTTCTAAGGGAAACTGGCTTGTATGTACGTTACACATGGGGAAAACCACGAAAACGCCCATGCAGCCAGCACGTTCGCGGGATTCGAACCTCGGACCGAACTACCAGTGTTCAGCGACTTTACCGCTCGGCCGCTGGTGGGCGTTTAAGTGCGAAGAACATGATATTTAATAAATAAAAGTAGCGCACAAAAAACGTTAAGAAAGCCCACGGGTGTAATATAAAATCTGAAAACTTCCAGATTTTTATTTTAGCTTTCTTGTTTTTCTTTCCTATATATGTTTCTGTATTTCCCTAATATTAACATTTAATTATTTTTCTAGTTTTAAATTAGGAAATTTAAGCGATAGATACAACATTGGCCATATAACAAACAATTAAAACTTAAAATAACATAGTTGAATATAACCTTACAAATCTCCTTATCCTACAGGTGTCTTCCCTTACATGACAAATGCTGTAATTAGTGAATACACTATGCGACTTAATGTGCAAAGACTGTCCTAGAATTTATATCTAGAATTCGCTCCTCAGTTTGTCAACAAACTGAGTATCAGTATCTGATAACATTTCTCGGAATTCGAATGCTGGCATTACTAGACTATTAAATTAACAACCCGGTAAGAAAACTGAGACTTTTTCGCTTACCTAACATGCTGCATTTCTGACTAAATTTATTAGTAGAAACAAATTTCCAAAGCCAATTTCACATTTCATACGTGACTATTTCTGTTTAAAACCCTTGCTTTCAGAATTCCTGTTATTCCTAAACTAATGTAGTCTATCGTCCGATAATGAACATGACGAAGCTTATTTTCCACCAGTTTACTTTCTGTCACGAGATGAAAGCTAACGTGGAAGATATTTCTGAACATTTAAATTGCAGCTTTTCTAAAGTACAGATAAGTTAAATTCTCATATTTAACAACGCACCGAATTAACTGTCTAAAATTATCTTCGAAACTATGGCAATACACACTTGCGTAAAATATGTATCTTGTGTGTACTGTAGTGGCCCAGTTATTGGATGAGAAATAATTATTTTTTATTTCATATATTTATTCATGTGTTTAATTACTTTATAAAATTAACTTTAATATTTTGTTAATATTCATATTTATATTTCTTTTATGCTGAATGGCAATAAGTAGTTCATATTTATATTTAAATTTATTTATGCTGAATGGCAACTAGTTCTAGTTCTGATTCATGATTGCTAGGTTTTGGTTTAAAAACGTTGCTCGTAGCGTCGCATTTCGATAGCTGGAAAATAAAATGCAATAACTTAGCTATTTGTTTATAATTATCGCTGTTCCTAGTCATAAATTAATTTTAAACATTAGTAGCCAAGGCTACATCGTGGTGACCCTGATTAATTTTCGAAATGTCAACAAATGACTCTTCTGAAACTGCTATGAAAGATACGATGCAGTCACCGGAGCTTCATAAGGTGAGTATAAAAATACATCCTTCTTGGACTGATAAACCGGAAATAGGGTTTTTTCAAGTTGAAGCTCAGTTCAAAATTAGTAATATCGTTTCAGAAGAAACGAAATTTAATTATTTAGTTTCACAGCTTGAACCTAAGTTCGTCGAAAATATTTGGGACATTGTAACGAACGATAGTGCCACAAAATATTCGGATGCTAAAATTAGGTTATTACTTTTATTCAAAGAAAGTGAAAATGTACGGATTAAACGTTTGATTACTGGTATCGAACTTGGAGACATGAAACCAAGCCAACTTTTGCAGAAGTTGAGATCAGTTGCTACTACAGATGTGTCTGAAAATCTAATCAAAACTTTATGGCTGGAGAAGCTACCTGAATAAAAAATATATTATTAGTCAGTGATGAAGATGTAACCAAGTTAGCGTCTATGGCAGATAAAATTAGTGATATGAATCGGAAACCAGAAGTATTTAGTACTAATGCTCCTTCCGTTCCCGCAAATGATTTGTTGCAAAGAATTACCTTTCTTGAACAAAAAATTGATCAATTAACCATTCGCTCACGACGCAGGGACTCGGATTTACGTAATTCACGTTCACGATCTCGAAGCCGATCTCGTAAACGATATGACCCTACTGGCAAATTTTGTTTCTGTCACTTTCGATTTGGAGCAAAATGTATTCCAGAGAAATGCCAGCCTCCGTGTGCTTGGGTAAAAAACGATTCCAAAAACCAGGAAAACTCGAATCTGCAGTAGGTTCAGCGGCAAACGCTGCTGCAGAAAATATGAAGGATTGTCGCAAATTTCGTTTATTCGTTCGTGACCGAAGATCAAATTTGCACTTTCTTATTGACAGCGGAGCTGACGTAAGCATAATTCCTGCTACTTCACAGAATAAATGTAAAACTGAATACAAACTGTATGCAGCTAATGGCACAGATATTTCCACTTATGGCATAAAAACGCTAACTCTTGATTTGGGATTACGTCGTGATTTTCAGTTTCCATTCATAATTGCTGATGTCACAAAAGGTATTTTAGGAGCTGACTTTCTTCACAAATATAAATTGCTTATCGATATAAATAAGAAAAAATTAATTGATGGCGTAACACAGCTTTGCGTCCAGTGTGATGCCGCTGCTATTTCCAGTGATTACTCAGTAATAACATTAAATAAATCCATAAAAATTTTCGATTTACTGTCGAAATATCCCGAAATTTCTAAACCTAACCTTTTTCCTACACAAATTAAACATGGTGTTACACATTTTATTACGACTGGTGGTCAACCCGTTTATTCAAAGGCACGACAGCTCGATCCAAAACGCTTAGCTATAGCTAAAGAGGAATTTAAATTTATGCTTGACAATGGAATAATTCGTCCATCAAACTCCCAGTGGTCAAGCCCCTTGCACCTTGTTACGAAAAAGGATGGTTCATACCGTCCTTGCGGAGACTACCGACGATTGAATGCGCAGACGATACCTGATCGATACCCAATTCCTCGCATTGAAGATTTTCATCATATTTTAAGAGATACAAATATTTTTTCTAAAATTGATTTATTCAAAGCTTATTTTCAAATTCCCATTGCAGAAGAAGACAAATGTAAGTAGTGTAGTGGCCCAGTTATTGCATGAGAAATAATTATTTTTTATTTCATATATTTGTTCATGTGTTTAATTATTTTATAAAATTAACTTTAATATTTTGTTAGTATTCATATTTATATTTCTTTTATGCTGAATGGCAATAAGTAGTTCATATTCATATTTAAATTTCTTTATGCTGAATGGCAACTAGTTCTAGTTCTGATTCATGATTGCTAGGTTTTGGTTTAAAAACGTTGCTCGTAGCGTCGCATTTCGATAGCTGGAAAATAAAATGCAATAACTCAGCTATTTGTTTATAATTCATGCTGTTCCTAGACATAAATTAATTTTAAACATTAGTAGCCAAGGTTACAATACTACACTTTTATTGTTCATTTTCCCCCTTATATGTGTAAATATAGGGGCGACTTTGCGTCGAATCACTCTGAATATCCGTTTCTCTTTCCAAACTGTTGCCATCAAATATACTTGTATTATATTTGAAGAAATTAAATAATGAATAATCTGCATCAATGTATGTATGTTTCTCGCATTGTGATAAAACAACGGTAGCTAGATCCATCCAATTTTGAATGACGTAATTCTACTGCAAATATGGGTATCGGGAAGCCAAAATTTGAAGTTTGGAATGTGTTTTATTTTCTTCATATTTTGTGAAACTTTAACGAATTTTTGATTACCAAACTCAAGGACTTCAAAGCGATCAATAGCAACGTTGTACAGAAAAAAAAAAAAAATAATTTATCTCCAGCGCATGAGACTGCATATCGGAAATTCCAAAGATATGCTCAATTTAAAATTATTCTGTGATATTTCTCTTGAACTGAACTTTAAGTGCGAAGAACATGCTATTTAATAAATAAAGGTAATACACAACACACAAAATGTTAACAAAACGCCCCTTCGGACATAATTCAATGAACACATCAGAGACCAAATAAACACATCAGAGAAATTTTCTTCTAGGTGTTCAATAAATCATATTTTATTTACGACTAGCTTTTTCTTCCCGAGGGAAGTAAAGGCTAACTGCATATAATGAAGAAACTTTGCCTACCATCTAAATGCTACTGTATACATAAAACGGAAATGAAACTATTTGACATCAAATGATTTTTCCATGGAGTTCGAAACTGCGCAGTGTTGCTTTTTAAAAGGGGCACTCAATTCTGAGTTATTTACCACTGAGCTTCAAAGGTATCGTTTATAAAACATGTAACTAGTTGCTGTGAAACTATTACAGATATTGTTATTAGATGCTTATTATTTTATGAACATAAATGATATAGTTCGCAGATTTCATCTGGTACGTTCACTAACCTTCCATGAGGAGCTATGCAAAATTAAATTGTATTTTAATATTTAACAGCCATAAATAATGTTTAAAACATTTGATTAAATTTGTAGATCGCTAAAATCTGTGCGATTTGTAAAATCGCTAAAATCTGTGCAACCGTCTACCAAAGTAGCACCGGCAGGGGCGTAGCTAGAGGGGGCCATCTGTCCCCGGGCGCAGAATCCAAGGGGCGCCGAACTGATGTTACGACATTTTAGAATTAAATGTTTTCCATCCTTGGCAAGCAGTAGGGGGGCGAAATCTTCAGTTGTCCCTGGGCGCTGAAAACCCTAGCTACGACTCTGAGCACCGGAGCTTTCAATAAATGTAGATATTTTTTTAATTATATGGGGAGAATATATCTTACCTTGACGTCTGTGAACACACTTCATAATATGGCTGAAGAATTTAGTGTCTTGAGGAATACGTAAACTAGTCCAGCTGACATTAAACATTTAATGAAAATTATTGACGACTTTTACAGACTATGAAAATGGACAACAGGAGCACGAATATTTACAGAAAAGTTGTCACAATAAAAAAAATAAAAAACAAAATTTCTTGCGTCTTTAGAACGTGGTAAACATCTTTTAACATCTTGCACCTCTTTTGTTGTCATGGCGGCCTCGTATGCGTATTATTTACAAAAGCAATTCTATCAGAAAGCTGGTAGCGCCATCTGTCGGTCGTGAAAGATGACATCTCACAAATGCGTATCTAATATGTACTTTACGAAATAGAAGTTTGCTAAAATAAGATGCAGAGTTTTATGAAGACACTCTGCGTGTTTTGTCTCAAAGCTAGAAATGGAAAGACACTGAAAAATAAATTTTAGCCTTTCATACGTAACTATTCTGCAGATTAAAGTATTTATTATGTTTTATACCATTAAAAAATAAAAATTCTGTATCTTTACATGTAAAGTTAGAGGAGATATTTATGACCATACACACACAGACCTTTTTTTTTGTTTTGTTTGTTTCCGGCATTTTACTGAAGTTGACCATGATATTTGAGAACGAATTTAAAGAACAGCTACCAAACAGAAATCGTTCGGTTTTGGAATTAATGATTTCTGTTCTGCTTTTAAGGCATGACTAATTCATTAATCTAAAGTATTCGAAATGCTACTTGCATTAGACGCAAGCTAGTGGAGAACTTTCTAAAGAAACTGGTTAGTACTGGTTAGCAAGTGAAACCAACGACGATCCTATGCAGCAAGCCCCTTTCGTCGTCGTAAATCGACGTCAGAACAAACTAACACACTGAAGTGTTATAACACAGATCGATATGAGGTTGTTCAGAGTATACAATGCGTATGTACACTGAAGCAAAAAATAAATAAATAAATAAAAAATAAAATGGGATAGCTCTATATCTCCCGTTCTACTGGGCCAAATGACGAAATTCAAATTGCATTTTTCATGTCTTGGAGCCTCGGCTTAGGATATGTATTAGATTTATATATAGCATTATTCTAATGTAAGTATTTTGACACATAATCGGACTTTTTCTGATATGACATGCCAATTTTTTTTCCATAGCTCAATTCTGCGACTCAAATTATGCCTAAATATTAAATTCTGTAAAATGTAGCGAGAAATTTAGGGAGAAATTCAAAAATTTATCTTGGCGCATTTTTTAGTTTGCGCCAATAATTCACTTGGCGAACTTCTTAATTTAGAGCAACCTATTTTCCTATCCTTTTCTTTATTGCACACGAACGAAAAAAGTCATCGTTCATACTTTCAAATAATTTCAACAAAGTGCGTAAACCGCATTTGGCGCTATTATCGCTTATAACATGTATGCCAAATTTCAAAACGCATCAATATGTAAATTCATGTATATCTTAGAAACTTTGAATAAAATACTCTAATTCTTTGCACGTATGCCTAGAAATACATCTACTTTAAGATTGATATTAAAAACTTTATAGGTTATAATACAAAAATGTTTTCGAAAAATTTATGAAAAATATTTAAAAATACAAATTTAAAAAATAACTCATAAAAATGTCATGAATTATATTTGGATTAAGCCTAAACTTCGAATTAAGGAAGAAGGAATCAAGTAAGTTTCATAAAAAAGAGATATTAATAAACATATATCAAATTCAATTAACATTGCAGAGTTAAAATTTAGGAGCTAATTTTTTAGAAACTACTCGTGCAATTTTACAAAACTTGGCACTTTGGCGTAATATGAGTCGCAGAATCGAAATGTGGAAAAAAATTGGTACGTTATTTCAGAAAAAGTCACATTTTGTATCAAAATACCTATGTTAGAATGATGCTATATATAAATCTAATACATATCCTAAGTCATTCTTTCGAGACATGAAAATGCAAGTTGAATTTCGCATTCGGACCAGTAGAATGGGTGATATAGAGCTTTATTTGGATAGGGGGAGGGGGCGCGCGGTGTATATAATTGGTTATATACACCAGTCACCGATATCTGTGGAAACTTCAGTGTTTTTAACCCATAGAATGGCAGATGTTTATGATTAAAGCTACATTCGTTCTGATCTAATATTGAGAGCTTTTGAAATTGACCACAAGATTCCGGAAGTAAAAGTGAAATTTGGGTATTTTTACACATAATTATTTGATGAAAATACAATAATTACCACAGTTTGAGCAAAGGATTGACAAAACTTCGAGTGGACATGATCAGCTTCACCTGGCAAGAATCGCTTCAGGAAATAAGAGTGTAGCGTTACATCAAATGTTAACTGGGACTCAATACTGGAGTCTCAATAAACGTCAGAGTGAGGAGAGTCAACGTTTTGCTTCCTTCTATTGGCCAATCAGATTAATTCCCCCGATTAATTTGGAGCACAAATCTACGCAGCTATTTTGGGATCGGAATTTCAAGTACCGGGTTCTTCTTCCCTGCAAACAATTAGCTGGTCTGGCCAATCGCATTGCTATGCTTTGGAGCAGATGGAATGATTTCCACTTGGAGATTCATCGATTTCACTTGCCAACAGGAAAGTGTACATATTTTGATGGTTTCAAAAGGGTATAGTGTTTGTTAAGCTAGCATTCAGTGGATCACATAGTAACATTTTGTACGCATTTTCCTTGATGGTTTAACCTACCTATACTCTAAATTCATTGTGTTGGATTTAACTACTTAAAGGGCAATCTGCCTGCCACAAAGGTTTAGCTACTCCAAATTATGGTTAAAAAAAACCTCAGCTAAATTTGAACTCTTGCCATGTTGCCCGTGTTATCAGTTCTCAAACTTATCGAGTATACCTGATAGTTGTTTCTTATTCAGATAATGATTTTTGAAATAATTAGACCAAAGGGCGTTAACCCAGAAGGACTATTAATTTCGTTTTAGCATTTTGCGTTGGTTCACTATAAGTGTCGCTTCAAATTGTTACCACCTAATATTAGAGCCCTGTGTTATATTTAATCGGCGCGGACGTTATGTGAAAAATTGCGAACGAAGAAATAAAAAGGATAAACAGAAATGCCGTAGCGATGAAAACCTTATTTGGGTGGTGTATACAAGGCAAATTTTCTCATCAGGCTTTTTAATCCATGATGCATGTTTAAACGTAAGTGTAGAAGAGAAACTTTTAAAAAGCTTCGAATCGTTTTGGGATATTTAATCTATAGGAATTAAAAATATTTCCGACGAAGAACAAAATGAAATGGCCTTACAAATATTTAACAATTCGATTACACAAAAAGGATCAGATATGGAGGAGGAAGCTGTACAAATATATCATAAAGCCAATGATATAATAAAGAGGGCATCAATGACTCTGACCAAATGGAATTCAAATTCGGATACTTTAAAGAACCAATACAAATCAAGTAAAAACTTCATTAGCTTTAAATTGCCTGACTGTGATTTCCCCTCAAATATTCTTGGACTTCATTGGGATACAATTAAGGATACCTTCTGTTTTAATGCTCAAGACGTTATTGATTTCATCCAGTCAAATGACCAAACAAAATGTTGTATTTTCAAAGCCGCTTCAAAAATCTTTGATCCTTTTGGGTTATTATAAGTGCTATTTGGACTTTTATTCATTTAGTTTGTTTGTGATATAACTTATTCTTATTTCGTGGTATATTTTGTGAAACACGAGAAGATAGAATTAAAGTTAACAAAAAAAAAAAAAAAAAAAAAAGAAAGAAAGGAAAGCTTTCAGATTTTATATTATACCCAAAAGGGCTTTTTTTCACGTTTTGTGTGTTTCCTTTACATATTAATTATCATGTTCTTCGCACTTAAAACACATAAAATTCGATTCGACAGCAATACCACAAAATATTTTAACACATCAAAACAGCATATCTTTAGAATTTCCGATACACAGTCTCACGCGCTGGAGATAAAAATGTTTCCCCCCCCCCGCACAGTGCTACCATTGCTTGCTTTGAAATCGTAGAGTTCTGTTAATCAGAAATTCGTTAAAGTTCAACAAAATTTTAAATAGATAATAAAAAAAATTCAAAATTCAAATTTTGGGCCCATGTTCGGTTGGAGGACAATGCTAATCCTAAAGTATTATCTTTGCAAATTTCATAGTTCTGCTTAATTATTATAATCTAATACTATCAAGAATAATTTTCTACCCGAATTTTTACATTTATCTAGCTTTCAACCAAAAAATTAGTATAATTTGTTTTAGTGTTATTTGTTGTGTAACACCTCCCTTTACGTAAAAAGAATCTGATTTGTTTATTTCATTATTCAAGCATTTTCACTTAAAAAATTTTCAGCCTGTATTTTGTTTGGGAGTGAAATAGAACTTAATATTTAGAGCTGGAAATGAACTTTGTAATGACAAAAGGCTACAAAAACGGACGCAATGGTATTTTGCCCTCATTCACTTCTTATTGAAAACTCGTATTGTCGCTACACCAAATATTTATGTATTTTCAAAATTTCACTAAATATTACGTAGAATATTTAGTGTTACCAAGGGTTTGAAAATGTTACCATTGTTACCCTTGGTTAACAACGTACCAAGGGTACACTGCAACGAAAATTTGACATCTACCCCTTAGGGAGAAGTTCCCTTTGTCGGTCACTTTTCATTCGAACCCCGTTTATTACGCCAATGTATGAGCCTTATGTTTTATCATTTTTCAAGGGACCTATGACTAAAGTTGCCCTCTGTTGGTTATTTTCAATTTATCTCGAGTGTTACGGAGAGAGTGAGCTATTTCGGTTAATACATGTACTTTCAGGAAGCATTGTATATTCTTCAAATGTTTGCTGGTATGCAACATTCTCTAAAATCACATTATAAATAAGAGCATAATGCTTTTAAATATATTTCTATGTCACTGAAAATTTCGAAGCTTGCGTTAATTTTTATTAAAACTAATTTTGGATTGATTCGATCGCATTTCGAGCACAAGAAGGAAAACTTTTTCGCTTAACACTTTCCGGCACGCTACCTTTTAAAGTTGGAGTTTTGATTAAAAAAAAAAAAGGGTAGGCTGTCTAACTAGCCCTAGAGGAGTACACAAGTAAAATTTTGTGAAGATAGCACTTATCTTTTAATTCCGTTTGCATGCCCAAAGTGGAGACACTGATTAAATAACAGCTTCAAAAAAAGTGCTGAAACGAGCATTGTTGTCAATGAACTGACCGATGAGATGCGGAGAAACAAAGAATACAGACTCTCACCTGTCCTAGATTATCGGTGAGCCCGCTCTGGGCACACCTAGGGTTCACCGTTTCATTTTAGGCGAGATTTCAAGGTAAAAATTTAAAACTAATATAGAATAAGGAGATTAACATACTGCAAAAAAAAAAAAAAAAAAATAACATAGAAATTACTTTTGAAACAATTCCTTTTATACCCTAAAGAAGATCTGGAAGATTTCTTTGAAAATGAGGGACTTTAAAAACTAAACATGGCTGAAATATATGGACTGGTTTGTGTTGAGCTGCCATAAGTGCCATATGTGTTGAGCTGCTATAAATAAGGAACGCTCAGAGTAACCTATAAATAATTTTTCATTCAATTTTCTGTGCGTACAGAAGGAAATTTTTAGGTGTGTCCAGACTGGACACACTGTGCCGCAAAGGGTTAAGCAACAATATTCATATCAATACAACCAGGACATGATAAAAAATTACTACAGCATACTGAAATAACATAATAAAAAATCGCTACAGTATACTGAAATAACATAATAAAAAAATCACTACAGTATACTAAAATAACATGATAAGAAATTTGAAATCAATCAGCACTCAATGTAGAAGAATGGTGAGTGGTACGCAATAAACTTACTTAATATTTTATGTTAAATTTGCAGGCATGACGATAACTAAATATTGCTTTTCATTGCTGTCAAAGCTATTAAAAAGGGTTAAGATATTAAAAAAAATAATATTAAGATATTAAAGATAAACAAAGGCTTAATATAAATTAATTATTATAAAAGCTAAATGTAAATTAATAAAAAGGCTAATTAAAAACAATCTTGACAAATTAAATATTTAAATTGCTCACAAATATACGTTTCCCATTTGAACATTTTAATCAACACTGTGTTAGTTAAATACAAATGCATTTTCCGAAGGTGTCACTGATATTTATCACTGAACCAACTGAGAGAACATTTAGAACTCTTTTGTAATTTGCATCAAAACAGATAAATTCAAAGTGTGCAATTTTGCCGTAAAAGTTTTAGATTAAAATATTAAAAAATTCAAACCGAAAAAGTTCACAATTTTTTTTAATGATAGCATGTTTTTTACTTTATGTGTTTTTTAAATATGTTAATTTAAAAAGGTCAAAATTCAAGTGAGTAAATTTCCACAATTTAAAAATTATAGTATGCATATTTGTCCTAAATATTTTATCTTAAAATTCTTAAAGTTAAATGGTTAAAATTACGTAATTTTCATTTTGAATATTCTAGTAGCCTCTTTTGCCCTTTTTTGATTCTTAAATATTCATTTCACATTTTATTTGTTTATTTTTGTTTAAAAAAACCTGAATTTCAGCTTTAAAAATACTATTTAAAAACTACCAATTTATATATATATATATATATATATATATTTGTTTTAAAATGCTAATATGAGCCAAAAAGTTATATATGCTTCAGAGAAATAAATACATATTTATATAAATTTCACAGTTTAAAAACCTTGAAAGTTCTGCAATTAGATAGAAAAAGGATAACTTATTTATTACATAATAGTGAAAGGTGAATGGTTTACAAACATGCAATTTAAATCAGAATCTCTCGAAAAGTCCATATCCATCATGAAATTTGTAATTGTAATACAATTTCAGAAAATTAAAGAAAAGTCGTTTAACAAATAATTCATACTTTAAAATACAGGATTTACAAACTTATTAATTCACAGTAAGGGGAACGAAGACCATAAAAAATAACGTTTTATTCCTATCTAATAATACCTATAGCAAATGGTTCACTATATGCTGCTGCAATAATAATCACAAACAATTTTTGTAATTAAATAGTAACCATAACAATACGAGATACTACGAAATCGTAGCACCCATATAATGCCATCTAGTCCAACTGTGCACAAAAATAGGAAAAACTAAAGCAAGTCAGAATTTTTCCTTGCTGTAGTATTTCGTGACCCAAAGTGGGCCTCCATTTATATCCATTTACAGTAAGATTTACATTTCCATACATTGGTCAAACATTAACATTCAAGCATATATTACTGCAAACTGTCAAAACAGCAGAGTGTGCTATGAAGGATTTCAACAAGGGTGTGTTTCTTCATTACATATATACAAAAAATATCTCGCTACACAAGTAATAATAATATTATTGCAAATAATAATGATTTAGTATCACAAGAATAACAGTCTTTTTTGGGAGAACAATTTACTACAATATCCAAGTAATAAACTACATTAAACAACATGGTCTCGCAGAACAGATCTAATTCATTAATTTTAATTAGTTTCGCTAGCAAAGCTTTTATAAGTAGAACTGAGTAAGTTATATTCTCGTGTACTTTTAGGTCAATTAATGTCAAAATTATAATTTATAAGTATAATATGGGCATACTATACATATAAATACATATATAATATATATATATAAAGTAATTAAAAGTAAATTAAAAAGCCTAAAACTTGCGCTAGAGCTGCAAAGTAATAAACCAATAAATTATAATAAGAAATCTTCCCATATACCATCTCCAAGGACACAAAATACTATTCTAAAAAAACTTTTTTGGTTTTAAATTTTATGGTTTTAAATTTATATTTCTTGGAGATGGTATATGGAAAGATTTCTTATTATAAATTATATATATATATATATAATTGTTATTCATGATTTAATTCAAGTCCCCGTTAAACATTTTTAACAATTTACATTCAAGTTACTTTAAAACAATTTTAGAAATTGAACTTACTAACTATGGATTCACTCTTTTAAGATAATTCTACTAAAATTAATTATAGGAGATAATATAATCAATATTTCTTTAGTAAATATATATATATATATACAATCCCTTTGTTTTCAAATTATTTTCAATCTACAGCTAAGTAATGATCATTTTCGAAGCAGCTGTGTGATGCCATTTTTAATAAGCAAACTATAACTGATGATTGTATTCTACAAAACATAGAATTTGCCATTAATAAAATAAATAAACTTCGACACACTTCAATCTGTGAAAATAAATAGTTTTCCACACACTTCAATCTGTGTATTGCTTCGTTTTGAATAATTTTTGTAATAACAAATTTTAAAAAGTAGGAAAGAATCGTAATAGAGGATTCTTGGAATATTACTATAAAATCCCAAGTATTCTGGAATCGTACTTTCTCCTCTTATACATAAACAACTGCACATCAACAGCAAATTTCGCGATTAGTACTGTATTTAAAAAATGAGTTTGGACGTTGTAATAAATTTTACTCTTCGCCATTTAACGCATTTTGATTAATTCTATTCAAAAGGTGCTCACAAATTTTTCTCCTTTGCCACTTTTTGGCTTTCTATGAATTATAAGCAAACTTCTGAATTTCATTTATACCCTCTCCCAAAACATAATTTTTTTTACACTGTTGCACTTCACTTCGTGAATTTGTAATACATTTTCTGGCATCGGTATGGAGACTGCACAGAAATCACCTCTTCTTCTAATATGCACATTTCACAAAGTTTTTTTGCAAAAATATTTCTTTTTTCCCCTTAACCACAGAAGTTTTACAGAAGTTTTTGGCGCCTTTTATGTGTTCCTTTATACTTTCTACCATGTGTTGGTCTTCAGAAAAAGATGGCGACAGAAAAAAAAAGCTGGAATGATGGATAAGAAGCCATTGCTAAGTGGACTAACGGGAGCACCCGATTTGGTAAGATCACGCCTCATCATCATAATACGATCGATCACATGTATGACGCCATTGACAGTTTGAACACCTGGGCGGACAATACGAGCTGGACGACCTTCCCATTCCAACAACAGTTCACCTAAATTCAAAAGATAGTTAAATATTTAGTCCATATTTAAATAAATATTTATTCATTCATTTAAACACAAAAAACATAACATTATTAAGGGAACATTGTTACATAACGGAACATTGTTATTTAAATATTAGCTTTGCTTATGGCAGAAAATTAAGATATTGATTAAACACAAAGAACAAAATGCTATTAACAGAACACTGTTAGCAGAACATTGTTACATGACGGAGCATTGTTAACATTGTTATTTATTATTTCCTTATGAAGATTAAGATATTAGCTGAATTGACAGAAAACTTGGAATATCATTAGGCTTACCAGACATCCTCTTTTGACCGGAACTGGCCTCGTCTGATGATGTGGTACTTGCGTCCCAGCCAGTTATTCATATTTTCCCACTTACGTATTTTAATTTTAAAAGTTCGACATACACACAAATGACATTAATACAAGCCTATGAGTGCTCACAACATTTTAGGATGAATTCTTTCTGGAACTGAAGCATGGGAAAATTGTTTTGATGGAGCAGAACCTTTTATTTGGATATACAGCAGTGAATGAACATGGTCTGCAACAGAAGCTTTGGGTGAAAGTATAAATGAAAAGAAGTTCTCTCAAATAATGCAATAAGCATGGATCCTCTTTTTGATGAAGTCAATGACTGTAAAAGCTTTATTGCCAGCTCGTTGGAAAATCTGGACTGGGACAATGCAGGAAAATAAATACAGTCAAAAGTCGTTAATTCGGACACCCATAATCTGGAATCCGAACCTCAAAGCTAAAAACTTTCTGCGCATGCGTCGCTTGCGCGTAACACCTTTACGACTGCGCATATGTGTGTGCGCAAGCGCAGAATATGTTTACGCATGTGCGTTTAATGTATAACGGACGGTATAAGCTAAAATTATCTAATTATCTATTTCAGTTAATGTTGATGATTGCGTTGTTCCTTAATCTTCGAAATGGATCCGGCTTATTATTTTTTGCAGACTCTTAGAGCAATTTTACAAAAGTAAGCTTGAACTTTTGATTATGTCAAATAGAATTTCTGATATATATTTACTAATATGTAAAGGAGCATCAAAGCGAAAGTACGTTTCGAGGTCCATTAAACAAAAAAATGGATAAAGGCATATCAATGAATTGGAAGTTGATCTGTCAGTACTATCCTTATCTTCAGGGCAGATGTTTTTATTTTATTTGGCTTATAATTCCTTACTAAATGTAGTATTTCACCTCGATGTACTCCGTCTTTGATATGATTTAAATCAAATTCCTTGTCATTATAATTCACTTCCAATAGCGAAGAAAGTGACACAGAGGTTATTGAAAACGAAAAAATTTCGATTGACAAATTAGTCGGTATTCTCGACACAGCAATTATAGGACTTGAACAGCGGAACTTTGCAACTGAACAAGAAATTATGTCTAGTTATAGAATTAAAGAGAAAGTATTATCACATAAAAAACAAAGCAACTTAAACAACTTACATTGAAATAAATGTTTAATAAAGTAAACAAATAAATATTAAGCTTTTTTTTGTAAATTTTGATACCCTTTAGATCATAATTGTTCTTTATTTCATAAATTATGGTTTCATATTTTTAATTTTATAATTTCTGCATGCCATCTTACAAGATTTATACTGATAATCTATAATCCAGAAAAATAGATAATCCCGAATCGCCGAAGTCCCGACGGGAAAAAAAAAAAAAAAAGAAAAGGACATTTCTTTGCCCTATCTGATTCAAATTGCATAAAAACACTTTCAGCATGGCACCAGGCGAAACAGAATTCTCATTAATGAATATAATAATAGCTGAATGAAGCTTTACTAACAGGGTTGCCACTCAAACAGGAGAATGAAATTCCCTGACTTTTCCAGGTTTTTCAGGTGTGTTTCAAGAAAATTCCAGTCTATACATGTAATGTCCGTTGGCTGTGCTAAGAGGTAAATTAATTATATTATTACTTGTATTGTGCATCAAATTCACTTATTTATTAAATAAATCCCAGAGGACATTTATTCTTAATTATTCTTGGTATACTTTGTTTGATAATTTTGTTTACTTTTCCACTTAAGAAACTTCATAAAATTTAAGATATATACTGTTGTGTGCGTACGGGTTCGTTATGAAATGAATGCTCAAGTCCGATGAAAAATGAACAAAAATTTATTATTATCACAACAAAAATGCTTAAATTTTCTCAAATTATCATGCAGTATTACAATATCTCACAGTAGTTATCTTTTAACTACTCAAATGTCCAATAGAACGTAATTCAAAACAGCTAAAGAAAGCTAATCCGCGAATTCGCTACAATCAACAAGAGCAGTTTTCTAAACAACAACAAACTAAGCAACTACTACAAACTGAGATGTTTTCCTCCTTTTATAAGATTTTAAAATCATGCACTAGAATTTTCCGGTACTTTCTCGAAATCAAAAAGAGATATTTATTTATTTAATGCACGTGCTCTTGTATTTTCAATTTTCCGGCTTAGCTTTCTTTTAATATTCGTCACGCGCTGCACTGTGCGAGAAATAAAACCATTTAATTTATAATTGAACTAACATTAGCTTTTTAAATACCAAATTCGTAACACTGCCCCCTTCCCAAGGACTGCACGTCCCGGGCAGTACAATCCCTGGACAGGAAGCTAAACTTACAACTGTGGCATAAATGCATTAATAAGCATTACATTACAATAATAAACAACATGAACAATAAATGCAATAAATAAAACAAATCAAATGCTTAATGCAAATCAAATACTAAATACAAATCAAATCAAATACACATTTAAAAACAAAATGGACCATGGTCTCATACTATTTACAATTATTTACATTATGTACTATGGCCATAGGTGCGAGCTAACCTGTCATAATGAACAACTTTAGGTTTAGAGTTCGAAGACTTACGGATCCGAACCACGTCGTCATTCAGTCTGTTCAGCACTGTATATGGACCAACCGAAGGTGACTGTAATTTAGGACTAAGTCCTTTTCGTTGAATCGGCTTCCACAACCACACCTTGTCTCCTTTGTTGTATCTATGTCTAGTAGCTCTCCTGTTGTATCTGGACTTCCCTTTCCCTGTCGCCAGGCTCACTCGCTTTCGTACGGAACGGTGCGTCACTTCAAAACGGGCCTGGACATCTTGGATGTATTCCTCAGGCGATGAAGGCGCATCCGTATGGCGATCAAACAGGCGGTCACAAGGCAGACGAAGGTCACTACCGAAGAGCATTTGTGATGGAGAACAGTTGGTAGTCTTGCGTTTCTTTTCGACCCTAGTATGATTTCGGCAGCTTCCCGAGCTGGGTCTTTCGGACAAGGCGTCGGCATTTCCAGGTGAGGACCCCTTCTAAGGATGGATAGTCACGTCTTTAGATCCTGAAAGCAGTTTATCGTTTCTGAAGTCTAAGGAAAAATTGTGTTTCCTTAAAAAGTCCAGTCCGAGTATGCATGGATCTGTAATATCCACCACATATGCCGTGTGATGGTAGGCGGCACTTCCAAACGTAATGTTCACGTTTAACTTCCCAGCTATGTCGATCTTGTCACCACACGCAGTCTGAAGGGTAACAGAGGATGGCGTCCAAATAAGTTTATCTTTAAACTGTTGAGCTAAATCTCTCCGAATGATGGTAACATTAGCTCCCGTGTCAATGATCATATTGCAAGGAACTCCATCGAAATGGCCATTGATGGACAGTCCGTTACTGTTGCCACTCACTGTAGAAATCTTGAGCGCTTTAAAACAAGGTTTTTCATTCCATGGCAACCTCTGTTCCTCGATATGGTCATTCATTTGTTTCCTCCATTGTCGCTGGGAAATGGTCTCAATTTTCGTGCTTCGGGGTATTCTGCAGTTCCTTCGCACGTGGCCTTCTGCTCCACAGTTCCAGCACTTTGGTTTCTTGTCAGTCCTTTTCCTTCCCGTGACATTTAATTGTATGTTTAAATCGTATGCCTTATTTTCCGTGCTCTAGAGTGTTCTGCAGTTCCTTCGTAGGTGGCCTTCAACACCGCAATTCCAGCACTTTAGCATCGGTTTCTTTTCACCACTATTCCATCTTAAAGCATTCACTGGTCTTGTCAACTCATCCGTTTTATTATCCGTGCCCTGGGTGTTCTGCAATGCCGTCGTAGGTGACCTTCAGAACGACATCTCCAACACCTTACAGCCACTTTGTTCTCACTGCTACCCCGTATCAAAGCATCGACTTGTCTGGATAAATCATCTAAACGAGCCATCAATTGATCCCCTGGCTCGTGGACTCGCACAGCTCTGACTGGGTAGCTATCCCTAAGAGTTGCTTGCTGGGCTGCCTCAAATTTCATGGCATACACTAAAGCGCTTTTCAGATCTTTAACATCCGCCATTCGCAGTGCTTTCTGTATTTCAGGGTCCCGGATGCCATCGATGAAATATTGCAGGGACAGGATTTCCCTTGTTTCTCTCGGGCACTCCGAAAAGGCGTGATGTGACAGCCTTTCAACATCCGTGGCGAGCTCCTGAAGTGTTTCGGTAAGCTTCTGTTGACGGGATTTTAATTGGAGCCTGCTGTAGTCTTTTAAACATTTCTCCCCGAAGCGCAGCTCCAAGGCGCCGGACAGAGCTTCGAAATCTAACCTTTTGTTTTCGGGAAGAGTCTGAAGGATATCCGCTGCGTCGGCTTTTAAAGAAGCGGCGAGATGACAGGCCTTAGCTTGGGAATCCCATCCATTCGCATCCGCAACGATAGAAAATTGTGTTTTATACACCTGCCAGGAGGTCTTCCCATCATATGTAGATAACTTCAGAGAGGGACGAGCAGGCATAGGTAGAAATTTAAAGCCATCACTATTGTTCCCTGCCGTCGCTACGAATTTCTTTAAAATATCCACTTCTTTGGCTACTGCAGAAACCCTATCATCAATTTGTTGCTCGATTTGGTGTTGGACGGCACAAACTCTTCCTTCAATTCATTCCTCCATAGCAGAAACTCTCCCTTCTATTTGTTCTTTAACGGAGGAGACTCTTTCTTCAATTTCTCCAACCTTACTTTCGACAGAGTCTATTCTACCTTCTATAGCCTCGAATTTGTTTTCTATTACGCAGGTAATTTCTCTTTTCATTTCCTCTTGACCTGCTTTCATCTCGCCTTTACTAGATTTCATCTCGTCTTTAACGGATTCCTGTCCCGCTTTCATTTCTTCCTGTCCCGCTTCAATCTTTTCCTGATTAGATTTCATCTCCTCTTTCATTTCTTCTTGACCTGTTTTCATTTCCTCTTTAAATGCAGCAAAGGCTGATATCAGCTGTCTTAACTGCTTTTCCATCGCTCTTGTGATTGGCATTCAAATCCCACTTCTGATACCAAAAATTGTTGTGTGCATACGGGTTCGTTATGAAATGAATGCACAAGTCCGATGAAAAATGGACAAAAATTTATTATTATCACAACAAAAATGCTTAAATTTTCTCAAATTATCATGCAGTATTACAATATCTCACAGTAGTTATCTTTTAACTACTCAAATGTCCAATAGAACGTAATTCAAAACAGCTAAAGAAAGCTAATCCGCGAATTCGCTACAATCAACAAGAGCAGTTTTCTAAACAACAACAAACTAAGCAACTACTACGAACTGAGATGTTTTCCTCCTTTTATAAGATTTTAAAATCACGCGCTAGAATTTTCCGGTACTTTCTCGAAATCAAAAAGAGATATTTATTTATTTAATGCACGCGCTCTTGTATTTTCAATTTTCCGGCTTAGCTTTCTTTTAATATTCGTCACGCGCTGCACTGCGCGAGAAATAAAACCATTTAATTTATAATTGAACTAAGATTAGCTTTTTAAATACCAAATTCATAACAATACATTGGATAACAATTGTATGTTTTATTTAATTATTACTCATGATCATCACCAGTTCAACACGAGCCTAATCTGGTCCTAATAAATCACAAAGCAATGCTAAATAGTTAGGTTAGATTTTAGATAAATTTAATTTGTGTGAGTTGTCTTCGTAAAAGGCACCTTAACACTTGAAAACACAAGTATAATTATAATAGAAGTTGTTTTCTCCACTGAAGATTGAGATTAGAATCTGCCCAATCTGGAATAAAATAAGGCTTTTTTTGCAGACATTCTGTAGCTAAACGAAAGAAAGAAATCTATTTAATGTTTTTTTTTTTTTAATAAATTGAGGTATTTTATATTTATTTCGCAGCATACATTAGGAAAAAAATATGTTAATTAAATTTCGTGATGGTATATCATCATACTGCTAGAATTAATTTCAGGATTATGCCACAGAAAATTTCCTGAAATTTGGAAATATTATTTACTAATAATAAATAAATTTAGAGCATTAGCAACATTAAATGATATGAATAACATAAACATAATTACTTAAAAATTGAATTAGAATAATCAACGATATTTTAGCGAATATAGTTATATTACATCATTAGACTGATTACTATTTTTTTATTTTACTGCAAAATGACAAGGTATTTATTAAAAAGAAAAAAAAAAAGGTTTAAAAAGATTTTGAGGTATAATTCTAGTATACGGCCTTGACACGTTTTTGAAAATTGTCGCCAAGACCAAAATGACCCATTTACTGCTCATCATCATTTCGCCAAATCCCGTTGTACCATACATCTAACCAAAGAAGTACCTAGAATGCTATCGTTCTTGTCAAAAGTAACGTAAGATACTATGAAAATGCCAAAGAACAACGATAATGATATGTAAAAAACTGCAGTCACCTCTATGTTTTTTTTAATTTTACTCAGGCGCTAATGTAATATCTTGCCACTTTTCTATTCAGATACTTTAGGCTTCTAAAGTGAAATGCGAATCATTTTATATCATATTTACATAAAATTAGGTATTGTTACGGATTTTGCATTTATTTAGTTTGCTATTTTTAATAGAATTGTTATTAAAAGTGTTTTATATTCCCGTGCAATGCATCACGAGACTTATTTGAAGAGAAAGCTGCGCCGGAAAAATTAAATACACGAGGCACGTGCATCTAACATTTTAACAATCGATATTTCATAATTGTACTCTTTTAATATCCAAAGAAGTCGAGAAAATAGGAGAAGGTTCTCGTGCGTGATTTGAAAAGCTTATAAAAAGCTGGAAGAAAACATCTCAATTCAGTTGTTTACTTTTTGCTGTTAATGATTGTAGCGAAATCGGATTAGCTTTCTCTGTTTTGAATTAAGTTATGTTGAATGTTTTAGTAGTTCAAAAGATAACTACTGTGAAATATTGGGATGCTGTACAAATATCTCTAAGAAAATTTAAGCATTTTGGTTTCTTATTCATTGCGATAAAAATTAATTGTATTCATTTTTCATCGGACTTGTGCATTCAATTCATTACGAACCCGTACGCTAGCAACAATATTTATCAAATTTACATAAAAGTTTTGTACAGTAAAATATAAAGAATTACCTCGTTTCGATTGCGTTGATCAAAATTCCTTTTTATGCAATGATACTTTGGCTTCAATCATTTTCATTAAACTGTATGTTACTAAATAGGAATTTAATTTTCAAGCGATAATTCTCTTTCTAACAATGCTAGATTCCTCCTTCAGTTACCTTACGGGAGCTGAATGAAATTCTCGCAATGATTTCATTGTCTCTAGAATTTAAAATTCTTGCTCGTTAGCATTACAAATGATATTGCGAAAATGAGCAACATTTGTCAAAGTTAGCTATTCTAAAATGATCCTAAATGTAACTTTCAGTTAACAGATTTAAAGCTGTGTTTCCCAAACATTTATGTTTACAGCCTGCTTTTAGAAACGCAAAGAAACGCATTTTTACAGAAAATATATAAGCATATAAAACAGCAATAATGAGGTTGGATTACTTGTATGTTAATGAAATTAGCAGTAATTGCACTGTAATTTTAGCTAAATCAATAATAAAACATAAATAAGGACGTGTGTTTCCGGTCATCCGTAAAGCTTTTTGTTGCCATTCTGCAAAGCATAAGATAATATTTATTTTTCAAATGTAATCATTTAGCGCAGGGGTATAAAAGAAGTCTGTTGCAAATCGCAATATATTTGTCACCCAACTTTAGCAAACAAGTTATATAAAAGAAATGCATTGCCACTAGCCAAATTAAATATTTACGCTGACCACGCAGCAGATTTTTCTCATTCAACAAAGTGCAGGAATTTTAATTTTCCCTTCAAATTAATTCTTATATTTTTCACAAACTAAGCCGAAAAAAGCCGAAATTCATATAAATTATCTGAACCTATGAAATAACGCTAACCGAATTTATTAGAATAATCTGTACATATAAAAATCTGTGCACGTTTTTCTTTGTTGTGTAATTTGTACAAATGTACACTTTTATTCCGATCTGGGTGAAATTGTGCGCTCTTGACCATCAAAATAAGAAGAAAGCCACCGTCTACACATAAGATTTGGAAAACTCACCATACCGCGTCACCATACTATTGCTCTCACATCACCTGTCTCAGGTTCGCGTTGCCATAGTTGCGCTCCCGCTATGAGTGAACGCCATACCTATTAAGCAAGTTCTAGTTGCTTTTTTACAAAAATAGGTATTCACATTTCTACACAGCCTTAATTTTTAAGTGACGCCACCAATATTAACACGTCGCCAGTGTTGGATTCCCGCTGCCAGTTCCTATTAAAACATTTATCAGAACTACTATTTCGCCTAATTGATTTGGCACACATGTGAGTGCTCCGAGTAGAACAATGAGTTTACTTTAAACTATGTTCTCTGAAATTGTAGAAGATATGACACAAGATAGGAAGGGTATAATTACCCTTTATATTCTTCAGTTTACTGCTATTCCGGCATTTCGGGATACAAACTAAACTCCTAAAAAAATTGCAAAAAAAATTGCCCCAACTGGGGTGGGAAAAAAATTGCCCGAACTGGGGTGGGAAAAATTGCTCAAACTGGGGTGGAAAAAATTGCCCCAACTGGGGTGGGAAAAAAATTGCCCCAACTGAGGTGGGAAAAAATTGTCCCAACTGGGGTGGAATATTGCCCCAACTGGGGTGGGAAAAAAATTGCCCCAACTGGGGTGGGGAAAAATTGCCCCGACTGGGGTGTGGGGTGGGAAAAAAATTGCCCCAACTGGGATGGAAAAAAAATTGCCCAAACTGGGTGGAAAAAAATTGCCCCAACTGTGTGCAAAAAAAATTGCCCGAACTGGGTGCAAAAAAAATTGCCCATTCGCGATTATGGTGAAGAGTCGCTAATCTTAAAAATAGTTTAATCCTAATGAAGCATCAAAGTAAGCACACGGATATAAAATGTACAATAATTTTAAAAACTCTTTAAATTTATGTTATTTCAGTTTTTCATGTCATCCAATATTTCGACGAGAATAGAAATAGGAATTTTTAAAAAATTAAGGATCTTCGATAACAATTATATGGTTGCTCTGTACAAGCATTAGTTTCTTTTGAAGCAGAATTGAAAATGCTTTTAATCTTCTAAGCAATTTTGAGACTGGGCTCAAAAATACATGCAGAATTAAATGATTTCCTTTCGAATCTTTGCATTAGGTTTTCGTCAGCCAACTTCTATGAAAATCAGGCGATTGACCAAGTCAACAAACGGAGCATGTTAACAATGCACATATCAGTTGCTAAACATACTTTGTTCCTGGAAAAGTGGGCGACGAAAAGTAGATGTATTTAATAAATAAAGGTAAACAAAACATTAAATAACACCCATTTGGAAGTAATTTTTTTTAAAAATCTGAAACCTTTCAGATTTTTCGAAATTTCAGTCGCTCCCTTAGACTTCTCCAAAATTTACTGTAGGCGGAATGTTCACATTCATAATCACTGAATTCTCTGAATATAAAGCATTTTGAACAAAAGCAAGCGGATAATTAGTTAACTGGTGGGTATATCCCAGTTGCACTCAGTCTTTTCTACCATGTAACCTTTCACCACTACTATAAAATCATTTTAGTCCTCCCTCCTCTCCAAAACTCGAAAAATACAATATGCATTTATTTAAATTTAGATTACTTTTTATGTGTTTTATAAATTAAGCAAGGAACATAAAAAAAAATTCTGAAAACTTTCAGATTTTATATTGTGCCTAAAGGGACAATTTTGTTTTTCATTTACAGATACATGCGCGTTTCGAGAGCATTTGGACTAACGCATCTTTGGGTTAAAGGCATTAAAACTCATCATAACTTTTAAATTTCCGATAGACAGTCTCGTGCGCTGTAGATTACAATATTTTATTCCGTACGGTGTGTTGCCACCGCTCACTTTGGAATCGTTGAGTTGCAATTCGTTAAAATTTAAAAAATATGAAGCAGATAATTAAAGAAATGTGAAATTCAAGAATAGGGCTTCCAGGTGCCCATATTCGGATGGTAGACTATGTTATTCGAAATCTCATGGCTCTAGGTATCTTTTTCTACAGTGCGAGAAATATATATATATACATCCATGCAGATTCTTTGTTATTTAATTTCTTTAAATATAATACAGGGTGATAATATTTGGTGGCAACAGTTTAAAAAGTGATACAATCGTTGATAGTTACTCGACGCAAAATGCCGTTTTGAGACTAATGTCCCTTCTGGGCTAACCTAGCCCTTGGATCTACTAATAATTGGCAGTCTTACAATAATTGTAAGACTCTAGCTAAATTAAAGTTCCTTTTGCTGGATAGATCCATACCTGAACTGCGAAGTGGCTGTTCGCTAAGATTAACAGTATTAATAACAGTGCGTACGAAGGGTGAAAAGGCTCTTTTATTCAACTCAATAAAGGATTCACCATTGGCATTCCTAGTGCTTAAGAAACTTAGGCAATACTTTTGGCTGTAATTTTTCAATACAGAATTATAAAATTAAAACTAAGCCTAGGCTAAATAATAAGGCAAGACTACACAGTGGTAATTAACGTGAATTGGCTTTTAACCCTACCACCGACATACACAAACCGGGAATTAATATACACGTTTGTAAAATAGCCAACTTGAAATATCAGCGAAACAATGTGGCCAAATGGCAGAAAACACTTTGCTTGAAGTGTCTCAGATGCCAGCTTAAATGGCATCTTTCTACCCTATTTCGCATAATGCGCAAAACTGAAATATAATTCTGGCAGGAAATTACAGAAAATAGAAAAGGTAAATAACTAAACAAAACTGGTTATTTCAAAATCAAATAAGTTCATACAGGCTGATTTCATTGTCCCTAGTTGAGAACCCCTGCTATAATCTGAAAAACGGTAAAAAATAAAACCCATTGTTAGCCCTTCTAAGAGCTGCGGCAACTTTAATAGCCGTCTCGGATTGCTTTAGAAAAATGATTCTTTTAAATTTTTAGTTCAAAGGGGCTTTTTGTCCCTGAGGGACTATTGTTTTCGTTTTGCATTGAAACACTATAAATGGCTGTATCACTTTTTAAACTGTTCCCACCAAATATTATTGCCCTGAATTATATTTGAAGAAATTTAATAATGAAGAATTTGCATTAATGTATGTATGTTTCTTGCATCGTGATAAAACAACAGTACCTAGAACCATGCGAATAGGGGCATCTGAAAGCCCAAATTTCAAATTTGGAATTTGTTTTATTATCGATTTCATATTTTGTAAAGCCCACCAGCGGTCGAGCGGTAAAGTCGCTGAACACTGGTAGTTTGGTCCGAGGTTCGAATCCCACGAACAGGGAGGCTGCATGGGCGTTTTCGTGGTTTTCCCCCATGTGTAACGTGTATACGAGTCAGTTTCCCTTAGAAAGTCCTCCAGGAAGGCATCCCTCCCTTTAGGCAGATAGCTCTCATGTGATTTGCCATAATTGAATAATCCTAATCCAATCCAAAAAAGAAAACTACAAAAATACGTTTTTAAATTATTGCGAAAAATCCAAGAAACGTTTTATCAAAGAACGTTTCTTCTTGGATTTTTCGCAATAACTTTAAAAACAAATTTTCGTAGTTTTTTTTTTTGAGGGGGGGGCTTAAAATAGCTAATCCATGAATTAATTTACTTGCGCCAAAAAATATTTTCTTTTCCTTTAGAGTTTAAAGAAATTTTAAACGATATTCATTTTATGAACTCTTGATAACGTGACCTTCGAACTTCGATACCGGTTTCAAGCTTTGGCGACAGATATATCGCGCATGTGTAGCTGTTTCCCTCTATTATGGAATGGAGCCACGTCTGTTGCAGAGAGGTTTTCCTTCTTTACAATACATATTCTTTGATTCTAACCTCCATGGTAGCGATTTAACCCATTTTGTTTTATACGAGAACAGGTACTTTCTTTAGTTCATGCATTGCACATGCGATTCTCTCGATTCTTGAGGTTGCTGGAAACCAAAAATTGTGGGAAACTTGCTTTGCCTTTCTAAAAGACAATCAAATTGGAGCTGCGAAAATTGGCTCTATGCCAGCTGCCCGAATGATGCTCACATGATACACAATTCGCCAAAAAAGTTATCTCTTCCGAGGTCGGCACAAAAATCGCTTATTTTGGTCAATTTTCGAATTCCCTAACTTTTTCCAGTTTTCCCGGTAACGTGGCAACCCTGTACTAAGCTTCTAAATTAAATATGAACTAAATTGTAGTGAATTTTTTGATACCACTAAAAATAGCAAAGAATTTTCAAAGAAAGCTCACACCAGGAAAACCACTAAAAATAGCAAAGAATTTTCAAAGAAAGCTCACACCAGGAAGTCTCCAATGTTCTAAAATTTACCAAATGTTTCTGAAATATTAGCATGTAAAAGTATAAAGTTAGTCTGAAGTCATGTCATGTCAAGAAGTATCATTATGACCAAAACAGAACAATGTAACTCATAACTCTGTAAAGAAAAACGGCTCTGTATGCCCATGTAAAAAAATAAAAATTTAAAAAAAAATTTTTTTTTTTTTTTTTTTTTTTTTTTTTAAATTTAATACAAATAAATATCCGGAGGTCTGGCTTTAATCTGTGTAAGGCAGTCTCACTATCAGGTCACTATCAGGCCTTCAATTATGACAAAGTTCGTGAGGGCTATATTAGCCTAAAGGATGCCTTCGTGGAGGACTTTCTAAGAGAACTGGATCATATACATGTTAAACATGGTGAAAACCACGAAAAGACCCATTCAGCCAGCCCGTTCGCCTGGAATCAAACCCAGGTCAGATCTACCAGTGTTTAGCGTCTTTATTGCTCCGCTGCTGATGGGCTGTAGCATAAAGGAATCTGTTATATTCTCACTCCAAAGTTGACTGGCTAGGCTACCTACTGACTAATATATCCTTCAGTTGGGACCTAATGCCTGCTAACTGGACCCCAGTCACTTTAGCCACATTAAGTTGTAGGGAAGCCTAAATACATTTTATTAATTTCTCTTTCTGAGTATTATGTCTGAATTGATTTTGTATCGGTTTGCACAAGTGTGTTTTTATTAAATTTAAAATTTTAACAGGGGCTAGACAATGCCATCTGTTTTCATTTGTTAATAAGAGAAGCGATATTTAACGTTTATCATCTGAGGTATAAAAGAAGTAAAATATCCATGGGCAGAAGAAGAAAGGCTAAAGCATTAAATTTCATATTAAAGCATAAAATTAAAATAAATGAATTTTGGGATTTCATTGAGATGGTTCTAACTGGTAAATTCAATAACAAAATTTCTTACATTATAAATAAAGCTAGTCTTTATGGAAACTATCTCTACAGTATTGCTTAAACTGACAAAGCTTTTAACTTGACATAAAATGTTTTTAGAACAAGAACTTCTTTGGATCTATAATACTTGGTATTAAAATAGTTAATGTTAGTAGAATTATAAATAAAATTGTTTTACTTTCCATGCAGAGCAGCTCGTAACAAATATTAAAAGAAAGCTAAACTGGAAAATTTAAAATACAAGAACACGTGCATTTAACATTTAATAAATAAATATCTCTTTTTGATTTCGAAAAAGTGCTAGAAAATTCTCGCGTGTGGATTTATAAAGCTTATAAAAAGGAAGAAAACCTCTCAATTCAGCTAGTTGCTCCAGTACATTACCTGCTCTTTCTCACTCTTCTCTTTCATCCTACCACCCTTATTCTTCTCAGATTTGCCATTGCCAATGATTCTTCATCCTCTTTTTTACTCAGCCGTGATTTCTCCCAACACTCAACCATCTCGGAACGAGGATCTCATGTTGCACCATGAACTCGCCTGCCATATAGGCTTTCCTCCTCTCCTCCCTTCCCTCCTTTCTGGTTTCCCTCAGCCTTGCTCATCATTACTCTTCTGATGTGGAGGTAGATGGTTTGTTTACCATAGGGACTCTGAAATGTTTCCTCACTGGCATTGGCATTGGCAATTCAGTTAGTTAGTTAGTTGTTGTTATAAAAGTTTGTTTAGAAAACTGCTCTTGTTGACTGTAACGACTTCGCGGATTAGTTTTGAATTAAGTTCTGCTGAATGTTTGAGTAGTTAAAAGATAAATACTGTGAGGTATTGTAATATTGTGCAAATATCTAGGGAAATTCAAGCACTTTGTTTTAATTTTTGTGATAATAATAAATTTTGTTAATTTTTCACTGGACTTGTGCATTTAATTCTTAACCCGTATATACGCAACAATATGTTTGAGATTTAACGAACAACTCTTTAAATGGGAATCCTTTAAGAGAATTTAAGCCTAAAATCCTTATATTGATATCATTAATTTTAAATTAATCGCTCAGCTTTAGAGCCTTTTAAGTTATGAACTTCTTATCTTCGTAGCTTAAAAGTTTAGCTGCTGATAAATTGAAGCGCATAATTAATTTTGCACCTTTTTTCATGAAACATCTGTAATAATTTCTGATTTTTTTATTATTCCAATGGGGTTTTGTACTGAAGGACTATTGTTTTTGTTTTGCGATTTTGCATTGAAAACTTTAAAAGACTGTATCACTTTTTAAATCGTTGCCACCAAATACTATCGTCCTGCATTATATTTGAAGAAATTGAATAATGAAGAATCTGCATAAATGCATGTATGTTTCTCGCATTGTGATAAAACAACGGTACCTAGAGAGAAACAATGGTACCAATTTTCTAGGTACTAGAAAATTTGAATAACGTAATCTTCCATAGAATATGCGCATGTGAATGCCCTAATTTGAAATCTGTTTTATTATTGATTTCAGATATTGTAACACTTCAACAAATTTTTGATTAAAAAATTAAACGATTTTGAAGCGAGCAGTGGCAACACTGTACGAAAAAAAACATTCTTATCTCCAGTGCGCAAGACTCTGTATCGGAAATTCTAAAGACATGCTTATTTTAAAATTAATTTGCAACATTGCTCAGAAACAGGCTGATTTATTTACTTCTTTCGTTGCACCAACACCCTGATAACGATGTAGCGAAAGATGTTAATTTCTTTTTTCATTTTTGGTTTGGGTATTTTTGCCCCTTCCATAGAATTTGCCACTGTGGTTCTGGTTTTTATTTTTTGCACCTGATTTATTCCGAATTGAATGTAGGATAGATTTTAAATGTAAGGGGCTTTAACCCTGAAGGACCATTGTTTTCATTTTGGCATTTTACATTGAATCACTTTTCAAATTGTTGCCACCAAATACATTATAAAATTGGTGCCAAAATTAAATAATTGCCCTCCATTATATTTAAAGAAATTAAATAATGAAGAATCTGCATAAATGCATGTACGCTTCTCGCATTGTGACAAAATAATGCTATCTACAGCCATCCGGTTTTGAATAAATGAATCCTACTACGAATATGGGCATCTGAAAGCCCAAATTTGGAATTTGTTTTAAGATCGACTTCATATTTTGTAAAACTTTAACAAACTTTGATTAACAAACTCAATGATTTAAAAACCAGCGATGGCAACACTCTTGCCGGGGGGACCTTTTTATCTCCAGTGCTGTAAATAGCTTTTTATCTCCAGCGCTGTAGAATTGGATGGCTGTAGATAGCGTTGTTTTATCACAATGTGTATCGGAAATTCTAAAGATATGCTCATTTTAAAATTATTTTGCGACATTGCTGTTGAACTGAATTTTATGGTTTAAGTGCAAAGAACATGTTATGTAATGAATAAAGGTAACACACAAAACGTTAAAAAAATGCCCCTTTGGATGTAATTTAAAATTGAAACCTTTCAGATTTTTTTTAATTTAAAAATATTTTCTTGTTCATGTATAATTATATTTTCTGTTTTAAAAGAAAAACTATAAGACTTTTTCTAATGTTTATTAGCTCATCGCTGGATATGATGTCTAACCAGCTTGTATTGGAAAGAAAAGCAAAATAAAAGCGGCTTTTTTACAGTTTGCCATTGCTGTATTAACCCACGAAACACAACAGCTAATATATTGTTACGAAATGTACAGGCGCGGTAAGATGGCTTCCCTGCAAAGAAGTTTTAGAGTTGCCATAAAATAGCAAGGAAGGCAGAATTGCCACATTTGGCAAGAAATCGCCCATTTAGCAACAAAATTGGTGATATGCCTTGGACGGATTGAGAACTTTCTGGAACGAATTCTTACGGGTTTAGCCCAGAAAAATCTCGAACACAAGCCAAAAGCTATATAAACCCTGCTGTCTGCAGTCAGTTAGTGTGTCTCATCTAGTTAGTCCATGTGGAGACGATCGATTTCACAGCAGGCCAGCGAGTGCGGAGTGGGTCGTCGAGTGCATCGATGAGTATCTTGGTGTACCACGGTTAGTGCATCGTTGAGAGAGTGTGTTAAGCTCCAGTAACGACTGAACCTAAGAGTCAGGAGCTGTGCTCTGTGTGTCGTCGAGTGCATCGCGAGTTGTAGCGTGGAGAGTCTCGAGAGTACGTGAAGTTCCGAGAATGACCAAGCAGAGTCATGAGCTTTGCAGCGAAGCTGTCTAAACCGTTATTGCATGACAGTGTGAAGGCTGTGTCGCTGAATGTTCCAGTGTGTTTAGAATATACTTGGACAACTGTAAAAGTGTTTTGGAGCTGTCCTGATTTAATTAATATTGGTAAATAAAATGTGTTTCGATACTTCACCAAGTGTCGTCGTTATTCACTCCAAATTTATGAACCCCATAAAAACATGAAGGAAGAAAATACCGTAAGAATTAGTGTCAGAAAAAAATGTAACAATATTAATGAGAACAACAACCAGAAAATCTTGCTAAAAGGGGGAATTAAAGATTATGAATAAATAAATCTTCTCAAGACCTGTCTTGTATGACCCAATATGAAAATTATCAGCACTCTTGAGAATCTATATAAACATCAGTATTGAATGTTCTTTTTATAATGTCCACTTCCGAAAAATACTATAATCTGAAAGCGTATTGGTTGTTTCGGAGAGTATTCAGTAGATCTGCCAGATTATAGAAGTGTTTGTTCAATATCGACATGCGATAGAAGTTAAGACGATTAAATAAAATATTTTCTGAAAGGAGAAACAAAGTTCGATACAGACCAAACACCAAAAAAGATCACGATTAGGGCTATTTGTTTAAAAAAAAGATCATTTGTCGAAAATAAAGACATTATTTTGAGAAGCTTTTATTCAAACTGTGTAACGAAAAATGAACGTTGTACAAAGCAAAATTTAT
The DNA here is from genome assembly GCF_044657685.1 of Stegodyphus dumicola. NCBI lineage: Eukaryota > Metazoa > Arthropoda > Arachnida > Araneae > Eresidae > Stegodyphus > Stegodyphus dumicola. The sequence continues at coordinate 3,862,382 of NC_140770.1, forward strand.
ACCTTTCTTAAAGAAAACAATGCTTGAAAATGTATGAAATATGTGGAAGAATGGAATGAATGTGTTAAACGTCTGAATTATGTATTATTAAATTTATGGATATTCGAAATTAACTGGGAGGTAAATTGCGTATACTGCCGGTTTGTCATTTGGTACCCTACATAATGCCCAAGGAAATGTACGAAATATTAATCATTTCTACACTGTCGGCCATTTTTCGGCATCCTATAAAATGGCTAGGTATTCTATACAATGACGGCTTTTATACATTGCTGGTAGCATCCAATGTACAAAAGTATGTTGAATAATTGTCTGTATTTAATTAATAAATTTCTATACATTGCATCATTTCCTCGTATTCTAGTAAATGAAACGAAATAGAAAATCCATATCTTTAATCATTTATACGAGCGTTGCTATTTATATATCTGGCATAATAAAGAAAAAAAAATGTTTATAATCGAAATTGGTTTTACTGTTTTTCAAAATATTCTCCATGAAGATCAATACAGTTTTGCATGTGATTTGAATGCATCAATAGCTACTTCGGGTGTTGCAAATCGCTGGCTACGTAATTTATTTTTGATATGCAGGAATAAAAAATGTCATTGGGTGCCGAATAAGGCCTGTATGGCGGGTGACTCATCAAAAATTCTTTTGTTTGAGCCAATGTGCAAGAGCTCGCACTGTCATAATAAAGAATGTTTCATCTCTTCTGCTTTTTTCGAATTTCTCTGATGACTTCTGGCAAACAAATCATTGTGCATCATTCAGAATTGACCATCATGCGTTGCTCTAACGGTCATGCCGAAGAAATAGACAACCATTTGCTTTTTGTTGGATTTCGCACGTCTTGAAAGACCCATACAGTCGACTGCTGTTTTGTTTCACACTCACGTGCAGATGTTATACACAGCATCTGACACGCCTTGAACAAATCAGCATTTCCTTGCACCAATCGACACAATCCTTCTTTTGAGCGTTTCTCAGATTAGGTGGAATCCAACGCGAACAAATCTATTTCACGGCCATATATTTTCATCTAATATATTATTGATGTTTGTCATAGTAATCATGTCATACTAATGCCCAAAGATGCTTCAATCTCACATTATGTCTTATCAGATCATGCACAGCAACGATATTTTCTCGCAGAACAACCGATTTTGGTCGGCCCTCATGAAATTCCTCCTAGAGCGAACGGCGACCACGATTGAATTCGTTATACAGTACAAAGTCCTTAATCCAGACTCATCGGAACTTCGGCGATTCCGAATTAGGGGTTTTTCTGGATCATCAATTTAAATCTGGTAAGATGGCATCCAGAAATTATACAATTAAAAATATGAAACCGTAATTTATGAAACAAAGAATAATTATGATCTAAAGGGTATAAAATTTTACAAAAAATCAAAGCTAATAGTTATTTGTTTATGTTATTAAACATTTCTTTCAATGCGCGCATGCATAAAGCATACAAAAAAAAAAATGTTTGTGGCTGTGATGTCCGGATTATAATCATTCCGGATTATGGAGTTTGTACTGTAGCAGTGTTTTACAGTGCTGTAGAATAGTGCTTTATAGCTGTATGAAGAATTAAGTTCATCAAAGCTCTCTTGTCTTGATAATCCACGTCGAAAGTTATGAAAAATAATCACACGATAATGTACACGAGTCCATTCCATTTTTTTTTGCCAGAGATGAATTTTCAATTTACTGTAAACAACACAAATCACGCAAAAATGGTAAAACATTCTGAAGAAATTATAGTTAAAAATATCAATCTTTCGATTGGAATCGTCTGCGCTTAACAATACTTACTATTGCCAAGGCCATAGCAACCTTCGTACAAAGAAACATTGAAAAATGCAAACTTGGAAACTTCAGTATGAATGGTACTTACGACAATCTCCTTCTCTTCTGAAGGAACTGCCAGACGGTGATGTCTATGATCATGAGAGGACTCTCAATGAGATGTACAGCACCATTCTTGACGGGGATGTTTGGTTTCAGTATCTTTGCCATCACCACTCCTTTCTTGTGCCTGTATTCACTGTGGGTGGTGCTACTCTGAGCATATACTGGAAGTAAAAGGTGCAGATTGAATATAGATATAGGTAGATGTATAGGAGACAACAATTATTTACGAAATGGTGAAGCAGGTGTTGTTTCCATATACTACCTATCCCAAAACACTACCACCCCACTATGATCTCTAGAGCTCGCAAAAAATAAATCTTTCATTCATTCCACACTGCCAGCCCTAAAACAGCCAAGGACTCATTTAGAATACAATCCACGTACTTTATTGGTACATATTATCACGCAGATATATATTTAGCATTATCTACATGATATTATTACATTATAATCTGGCTGAAAATTTGCTTGCATTAATTTATATACTGAAATCTAACGTGAAATTTCAGCAGCATAAGTAACACAAAAGCCTACAATTTAACGGTTTGAAATCTTTGAAAGCACACACAGATTTGCATTTCTACAATGCGAAACTTGTAACTGAGAAACGCACACTAATTTTTTTTTAATTATGAGAATTCTTTAATCGCACAGATTTGTATATTAGAAAGAAAGAATATTATGGTGCTCAAAAGGGGGGCGAAGTGCAACAATTAGCTCCTATTTTTAGGTACCATGGCGGATAAGTCGGCAATTCTTGCGATAAATTGGAGGTATATAATGATGTGAAAAACTATAGTCTTTTCCAGTGCTCTGCCTCATAAATACAACTGGTTCACACGTCCAGCTACCAACTGGAAGATTCGCCGTTCGAATCCCACTCAGTTTATTTCTTATGTTTCTTGTTCTAAAATATTTCGTTGATGATATAACGCTAACAGCAGCGAATCATTCCACGAATTAATATAAAATTGCCAAAAATCATGAACCTTAATATTTCAGAACTCAAGGATAAATTAGCAAACAAAAGAACTTGGTAAAATGCATCCTGTAAGGTATATAATATACAGTAATTTAATTAAAATTCAGAAGGCTGCTGTCAAGATACAAGGAAAGTTCGATTTTATAAGATGAGGGGCACATTTCTGAAGTCGCACATTTGAGAACATGAAACGCGTGACTGATGGTTGGAGATATAGAAAAGTCTGTTTCTTTGAATTTCGTGATTCTGAACACGGTTTTGAAATGAATCAGAGAACTTATCATGGAGATCTAATCATAAAAAATAGTTTTTTTTTTTTTTTTTTTTGTCTCAATGCAGTGGATTGTTGCCACATTATCAATATCTAAGTAAAAAGTATTTCTTCTAAGCCTTGGACATTTTTCTCAAATTCACATTTTAAATACCTTACGCCGCAGTACAAAAGAAAATTTCTACGCAGCTTCTCTTTGTGCAGTCATGCTAAATAGTTAATTGGCTGTATGTTTACAGAAAATCAATATTGGTTACATTAAGAATATCTAATTCTTTTTTTTTTTTTTTTTTTTTTTTTTTTTGACTCTGTTTTTGACTTGAATCAAATAAATTATCATGAAGATCTAATCATAAAAAATAGCCTGTTAATAATGTTTTTTGGCTTGGATGCAAATTAAATACAGTGGACTGTTGCCACGTTATCGATATACAACTAAAAAGTATTTTGAAGTCTTGGACATTTTCCTCAAATTCATAATTTGAATACAGTGGCGTAGCTAGAGTGGGGCAAGGGGGGACATGTGTCCCCAGGCACAGCATCCAAGAGGCGCCAAATTTATGCTATGGAATTTTTTAATGAAATGTTTTCCATTCTTGGCACACAGAAAGGGGCACAAATTCTTCAGTTGTCCCTGGGTGCTGGAAACTTTAGCTATGCCCCTGTTTGAATACCTTACACTGCAGTATGAAAGAAAACTTCTACGCAGCTTTTCTTTGTGCAGTCAGGCTAAATAGTTAATTGGCTATATTTTTAAAGAAAATCGGTCGCGACCCCTTTTATCAACGAGATTCTTTCGCGACCCCCATAATATTTACGGAAATGTTCTGGGACCCCATAAGCATTGCGCAAATCCGACACACGCGTGTGTGAAACTGTCAATTTTTTCAGTTGTGCTGTATTATAATATTGCAGTTTTGGGTCATTAACTTTAATTTCTAATTTTAAGATATAGAACAATATGAAAATTTTAAACAAGTAACAGACGAAATGACAGCGTCACATGCAAAGTAAAATGAACGTTTCTGTTATAAAAAGAATGCATCAACACTTTTTTTTTTCCTTTGTCTGTATTGTCTTATCTTTACCTTTTTCAGATACATTGTGTAAAAATATTTGGTAATTTTAAGATTGTTATAAGTTAAAGAAATATCAAAACTGCTAAATTTTTTGGCGACCCACAGTTTAAGAAACGCTGCTCTAGACAGTATTCCATAACCCCAGATGGCAGCCAGGCTGATCCAAGGTACTGCCCCTGCGCGAGCAGAACAGCAGTGTGTTCAACACTGGGTCTCTAAGAGAAACATTGGAGCTACATTGTGGAGATATTCTTCTGTGAAGGTTAGGTATGATGAATGTCATTATGGCACGCTTTTGTCTTCTCCTCATATGTCACCATCTTGGAAATCTATTAATGTTTCTAAAGGCGTTCAAATTAAAATCAATAAAAGTTTATTGATGTCTGAAAATTATTATGCAAGAGTTTTACTGTGCATGCTGTATGACTTCCAATGAACTTCAAACATACTGGCCTATGGCAAAGCGAGATATAATTTCTACATAGTGTTACGAATTTGGTATTTAAAAAGCTAATGTTAGTTCAATTATAAATTAAATGGTTTTATTTCTCGCGCAGTGCAGCGCGTGACGAATATTAAAAGAAAGCTAAGCCGGAAAAATTAAAAATACAAGAGCGCGTGCGTTAAATAAATAAATATCTCTTTTTTAATTCGAGAAAGTACTGGAAAATTCTAGCGCGTGATTTTAAAATCTTATAAAAGGAGGAAAACATCTCAGTTTGTAGTAGTTGCTTAGTTTGTTGTTGTTTAGAAAACTACTGTTGTTGATTGTAGCGAATTCGCGGATTAGCGTTCTTTAGCTGTTTTGAATTACGTTCTATTGGACATTTGAGTAGTTAAAAGAAAACTACTGTGAGATATTGTAATACTGCGTGATAATTTGAGAAAATTTAAGCATTTTTGTTGTGATAATAATAAATTTTTGTTCATTTTTCATCGGACTTGTGCATTCATTTCATAACGAACCCGTACGCACGCAACAATTTTTGGTGTCAGGAGTGGGGTTTGAATGCCAATAACAAGAGCGATGGAAGAGCAGTTAAGGCAATTGATAACAGCCTTTGCCTCGTTTAAAGAAGAAATGAAAGAAGAGATGAAATCTAGCCAAGGAAAGATGGAAGGGGCCGTCAACTCTGTTAAGGACAAAATGAAAGCCGTTCAAGCTGGTCAAGAAAAGATTGAAGCAGGTCAAGAAGAAATGAAAAGAGAGATTACCTGCATAATAGAAAATAAATTTGAAGCTATGGAAGGCAGAATTGACACAGTTGAAAATAAAGTTGGACTAATTGAAGAAAGAGTTTCTTCGGCGAAAGAAGAAATAGAAGAAAGAGTTTCTTCTGTAAAAGAACATATAGAAGGGAGAGTTTCTGCTGTGGAGGAACGAATTGAAGGAAGAGTTTGCGCCGTCCAACACCAAATCGAACAACAAATTGATGAGAGAGTTTCTGAAGTTGCCAAAGAAATGGAAACGTTAAAGAAATTCGTAGCGACGGCAGGGAGCAAGAATGATGATTTTAAATTCTTACCGATGCCTGCTCGTCCACCTCTGAAGCTATCCACATATGATGGGAAGACATCCTGGCAAGTGTATAAGACCCAATTTTCTATAGTTGCGGATGCGAATGGATGGGATTCCCAAGCTAAGGCCTGTCATCTCGCCGCTTCTCTGCGAGCAGACGCAGCGGATATACTGCAGACGCTTCCAGAAAACCAAAGACTTGACTTCGAAGCTCTATCCGGCACATTGGAGCTGCACTTTGGCGAGAAATGTTTAAAAGACTACAGCAGGCTCCAATTAAAATCTCGTCAACAGAAGCTCACCGAAACGCTTCAGGAGCTCGCCACGGATGTTGAAAGGCTGTCACATCACGCCTTTTCGGAGTGCCCGAGAGAAACAAGGGAAATCCTGTCCCTGCAATATTTCATCGATGGCATCCGGGACCCTGAAATACAGAAAGCACTGCGAATGGCGGATGTTAAAGATCTGAAAAGCGCTTTAGTGTATGCCATGAAATTTGAGGCAGCCCAGCAAGCAACTCTTAGGGATAGCTACCCAGTCGGAGCTGTGCGAGTCCACGACCCAAGGGACCAATTGATGGCTCGTTTAGATGATTTATCCAGACAAGTCGATGCTTTGATACGGAGTAGCAGTGAGAACAAAGTGGCTGTAAGATGCTGGAGATGTGGTTCTGAAGGTCACCTACGACGGCATTGCAGAACACCCCAGGGCATGGATAATAAAACAGATGAGTTGACAAGACCAGTGAATGCTTTAAGACGGAATAGTGGTGAAACAAAACCGACCCTAAAGTGCTGGAATTGCGGTGTTGAAGGCCACCTACGAAGGAACTGCAGAACTCCCCAGAGCACGGAAAATAAGGCATACGATTTAAACAGACAATTAAATGCCACGGGAAGGAAAAGGACTGACAAGAAACCAAAGTGCTGGAACTGTGGAGCTGAAGGCCACGTACGAAAGAATTGCAGAACACCCCAGGGTACGAAAATTGAGACAATTTCTGAGCAACGACGCAGGAAACAAATTAATGACCATATCAAGGAACGGAGGTTGCCAGATAATGAAAAACCCTGTTTTAAAGCGCTTAAGATCTCTATAGTGAGTGGCAACAATAACGGACTGTCCATCAATGGGAATATCGATGGAGTTCCTTGCAATATGATCATTGACACAGGAGCTAATGTTACCATCATTAGGAAAGATTTAGCTGAACAGTTTAAAGATAAACTTATTTGGACGCCATCCTGTGTTACCCTTCAGACTGCGTCTGGTGACAAGATCGACATAGCTGGGAAGTTAAACGTGAACATTACGTTTGGAAGTGCCGCCTACCATCACACGGCATATGTGGTGGATATTACAGATCCATGCATACTCGGATTGGACTTTTTAAGGAAATACAATTTTTCCTTAGATTTCAAAAACAATAAGCTGCTTTCAGCATCTGATGGCATGACTATCCATCCTCAAAAGGGATCCTCGCCTGGAAATGTCGACGCCTTGTCCGAAAGATCGAGCTCGGGAAGCTGCCGAAATCATACCAGGGTCGAAAAGAAACTCAAGACTACCAGCTATTCTCCATCCCAGAAGCTCTTCGGTCGAGACCTTCGTCTGCCTTGTGACCGCCTGTTTAGTCGCCCTACGGATGCGCCTTCATCGCCTGAGGAACACATCCAAGATGCCCAGGCCCGGTTTGAGGGGATGCACCGTTCTGCGCGAAAGCGAGTCAACTTGGCGACGGAGAAAATGAAGATCAGATGCGACACAAGAGCTACTAGATAGAGATCCAACAAAGGAGACAAGGTGTGGTTGTGGAACCCAATTCAACGAAAAGGACTGAGTCTTAAATTACAGTCAGCTTCGGATGGTCCATATACAGTGCTGAACACGAATGACGTCGTGGTTCGGATCCGTGAGTCTTCGAACTCTTACGACAGGTTAGCTTATTACTATGGCCATAGTACGTAATGTAAATAATTGTAAATAGTATGGTCCATTTTGTTTTTAAATGTGTATTTGATTTGTATTTGATAGCATTTGATTTGTTTTATGTATTGCATTTATTGTTCATGTTGTTTATTATTATAATGTAATGCTTATTAATGCATTTATGCCACAGTTGTAAGTTTAGCTTCCTGTCCAGGGATTGTACTGCCCGGGACGTGCAGTCCTTGGGAAGGGGGCAGTGTTACGAATTTGGTATTTAAAAAGCTAATGTTAGTTCAATTATAAATTAAATGGTTTTATTTCTCGCGCAGTGCAGCGCGTGACGAATATTAAAAGAAAGCTAAGCCGGAAAAATTAAAAATACAAGAGCGCGTGCGTTAAATAAATAAATATCTCTTTTTGATTTCGAGAAAGTACTGGAAAATTCTAGCGCGTGATTTTAAAATCTTATAAAAGGAGGAAAACATCTCAGTTTGTAGTAGTTGCTTAGTTTGTTGTTGTTTAGAAAACTACTGTTGTTGATTGTAGCGACTTCGCGGATTAGCGTTCTTTAGCTGTTTTGAATTACGTTCTATTGGACATTTGAGTAGTTAAAAGAAAACTACTGTGAGATATTGTAATACTGCGTGATAATTTGAGAAAATTTAAGCATTTTTGTTGTGATAATAATAAATTTTTGTTCATTTTTCATCGGACTTGTGCATTCATTTCATAACGAACCCGTACGCACGCAACAATATAATAAAAGAAAGAGTCTGTCTCTGTGTGTGTGTGTGTGTGTGTCTTTCGTTCGTGCTGCGCGTATGCTAAGAGACCCACGGCTACAAAATTTGGTACAAAGGTGCATCTAGACAAGAGCCAGTGCACCTCGAAGCGATTTTTTCGAAATTCAAATTCGAATTTTTTTTATTTTATGTTTTGTGACGAAAATCGCATCATTTTGAGACATAATGGGCTTTAGGAAAGCGAGATTTTACTCTACACACTCCATTTTCACATCGTCATGAAATGTAGGCACTTAGCTATTTTACGAACTTAAAATAAATTTCGTGTTTCAATAAATCAATTAAATATGAATTTATTTAACAAAAACACATTTTTAACAGGATTTTTTCTAAAAAAGTTTATTTTAAAAGAATTACAGCTTATTTTTCTTTGATTTTTGGACATGTTAAGCTTTCATCTTTGCGACTGCTTTTACAAAAATAATTTTGGAAAAATGATAATATTTTGTCTTTTTAAAATTTTTTTAAATGAAGCTTCCGAGTACACTTCTCTAATCTCACATCCTTAAAAATGTGATTTTGGCAACAATTTTTCTGTCTTATTGTTGTTGATAGATTTTTGATGAAATCACATCATTTTGAGTAGTTTTATTCTTTTAGAAATATGGGTTTGGCAACAATTTTTCATCTTATTTCTTATGTCACTGTTTTTAAGAGATTGGAATATTTTATTGTTATATATATATATATATATATATATATATATATATATATATATATACAGTCAAAAATCGTTAATTCGGACACCCATAATCCGGAATGATCTATAATCCGGACCTCAAAGCTAAAAACTTTCTGCGCATGCGCCGCGTTGGCACATGCGCACAGGCGTTTTACGCATAAGCGTAAGACCTTGACTACTGCGCATATGCGTGTGCGCAAGTGCAGAATACGTTTTCGCCTGCACGTTTAATGTATAACGGACGGTGTAAGCTAAAAATATCTAATTAACTATTTCAATTAATGTTAATGATTATGTTGTTCCTTAATCTTCGAATTGGATCCCGCTTATTATTTCTTGCAGACTGTAGGAGCAATTTTATAAAAGTAAACTTGAACTTTCGATTATGTCAAATAGAATTTCCGATGCTGGAACTTCCAAAGGATCTACAAAACGAAAGTATGTTTCGATGTCCAACAAACAAAAAGTGGAATTGCTGCAAAAAATGGATAAAGACATGAAGAATGTGACAGAGAGGTTAGTGAAAACGAAAAAATTTCGATTGACAAGTTAGTCGGTATTCTCGGCACAGCAATTAACGGGACTTGAACAGCGGAACTTTGTAACTGAACAAGAAATTATGTCTGTTTATAGAATTAAAGAGAAAATATTATCACATAAAACGAAGCAACTTAAACAACTTACATTGAAAGAAATGTTTAATAAAGTAAACAAATAAATATTAAGCTTTTCTTTTTGTAAATTTTGATACCCTTTAGATCATAATTGTTCTTTATTTCATAAATTACGGTTTCATATTTTTAATTTTAGAATTTCTGCATGCCATCTTACCAGATTTAAACTGATGATCTATAATCCGGAAAAATCGATAATCCGGAATCGCCGAAGTCCCGACGAGTCCGGATTAACGACTTTTGATATATAATATTTTTTAGGTGTTCTGTAGAGTAAAATTTTGCGTGGAATTTTATGTTTTTTTGAGTTGCTTTCATGTTATTTTTTGCTTATTTCATTGTTTGAAAAGTTGATATTGAAAAGTTTTGCGTGATTTTTTTTCTTCAACAGAAAGTTGGTTAATTTTTTATTAGGATAAATAATATTTGTATTAAGAGATATAGCTTATTTCATTGTGATTTTTTTTTCTTAAAAATATAAGATATCATTAATTATACTTTGCTTTTCAGAATTTTTTGGTTTTTGTATTCTTCAATGTTATTTAACTCATTTCACTGTTTTTAAGATATTGAAAAGTGTTGAGTGATTTTTTTTTAGGGAAAAAATTTCTTAAGATTTTGCAAAGGGAAGTTGGTTAATTTATTTATTAGGATAATTAATATTTGTATTAAGGGATATTGCTTATTTCATTGTAATTTTGTTATACGTAATAACTTTATTTTATGAAGTTGTTCTGCAGAGTAAAATTTACGCAGTTTTTAAATTTAACATTTGGTCTTTCCTTCAGCCATTTTTCCGGTACATTTAAAAGCCAGACGAAGGCTGGCAGCGAAGCTGCTACTACAATAAATAAATGATTCCTCCGATAATGCAAATCAAGGAAATGGAAGTTAATGACAAGAATTAAATTCAGGCAAACTAAATCATATGAGGTGCCAAACAGAAAATACGAGTAATCCGTATAACCAATTTCTCCTCATTCTTACTTCAGAATTGAGTTCCCTTCTGCTGCAACAATAATAGTACTTGTGATGCCATCCATAGTAGTTCTCTCAATATTAACTATACAGATTTCCAATACATCATACTGCAGGATATGAAGATTCCATTAAGATGCTCTGATGTTAATTTCTAGCATCAAGATGCTCTTTTATTTGAATGTATGTTTTCTCCAAATCAAGTTTGAGAAAATTGGCAGATATAAAATTTTTGAAATAATTAAGGTTCATTCTTTTAAGTATACAGTAAAGTGGTTTCCTTAAATTGACATGAAGTCTAAGGCCTGACACAGATGCAGTGTTTGAGGATTAGATTTTGTGGTAAATTTTATTTCCAGGTTGTGCTTTAAGTTAAGCAATTAAGATATACACTCTAACATCCTCTTATGTTTCCTCTTCATATTATCTTTAAATTTCTGTATGTTTTAATTTTTGTAAGATGACAACATAGGATTGTTGCTCAGCAACAACTGGTAACTTGAATTGATGAAAAATAAATGAGTTGTGTTCTTTTTCTCAAGTCATTAATAATTCCACAAACAAAGGATAAACTATAATATGTAATAAATACAATAACATTTTTTCAATTCAAAAATATGCGTGCATGGTAAATATTTGTTTAATTTTTTAAGTTTATTTTATTTTTAACTATTTAATCTTTCAAGGTGCATTAACATGGAAAACAATATAAAATTAAAGCATAGCTTTATATTAGAAAAATCTTTGGATTATTTAAAAAATATTGTTAATATCTCTGTAAATGAAAGATATATGGTGTAACTAATAATTGATTTCACTAACAACATGTATATATGCAAGTTACCATTTCAAGCAGAATTTTTATCATATAAATATATTATCATCATACAACCAATGTGTTTGTGCGCAAGAATACAGAGGCTTTTTGCACATATTTTACACGATTTTGCTTTGCTATAAAAAAATGCCATCTGCTGGGAAGTTCTTTATTTCACTGGTTATATTTTTAAAGATATAAATAATCATCTACTACTTGGCAGTTTTATTCTTATGCAAAATGGCACTTTTAAAGAAGCAATGGATGGAAGGTTATACTTCAGATCTTTGCAAAGAAAATTATTCGTCTCTAATGCCTCCCCCCCAAAAAAAAACTCTTTTCAATATCTAAAGATAAGTAATACTGCCAACACTACCAGGAAGTCGGTACTTCTTGCCAACACTAAATATATAGACTAAATACATAAAATGCGCTTACCTTACATAATCTTATTTAGCCTAAGTAATTCATTACGGTCAAGAGAACAGTCAGCATACGAGCTCTTGGACATCTTTTAGGCAACAAGGTGGGCGAGTCCTGCTGTATCCGACTTTCATGAATGCAGCATATTTCACAGTGGTGGTTGTTTACTGTGTTCTCACATGTGTAACCAACCACTGTTCAAGAAAGTATAAATGATCTAGTAGCTACACATTTGGGCAAAAAGTTACAGGAAGATGTGATATTAAAGTAGACTTATTAAAGTTTTTGTAGACATATTAATTAATTAGTTTTCATGCTATAGGGTCTTCTAAGAAAGCACCCCTTTTAAACATATCCTGAAACCTTGCAAAGAGCAGTCTTGGGTGATTTCATACGCCTGACAAGGTCAAAAATATTTTCTAGCCTTCTTATTCCTGTTACTAAAAAACTTGTCTTTCCTTTCCCTGCGCAACGTCACTGTACATTTTGGTTATATTTCTCTCTAATCTTTGGGGGAGGGGTGAACATCTGGGCTAGGTCCATTCACAGTCTTTAAGTAGTAACTATGCTAGCACTTATATTGAAGTTTTAACTGCAGGCAAAGTAGCCTCACCTTTCTTTAGTTAGGCCTTGTCCAAATGTATAGTTAAATTTCAGTTATAAATCACCAGGAATGAACTGGATATCTGTAAGTATGTATGTTAATAATCAGGCAGAACTTAACATGGTTAATTTACCAGCATGTTAAGGTTACCCTGTTAGCCATCAAGTTTAGTATTCATATTAATCATTGTGAAAATTTTCCAAATAAAATACAAATGGAAGTGAAAAAAAGCTGTCAACAAAACTGTTTCAGAAAAGTAAAATTTGTTGCTGGAATACCATGGAGGTTTTTAGATACCAAAGACGAAATTTGGCTCACCTTGCCAACTTTCGTCTTTGGTATGAGGCGAACCTTTTGGTGATGTGAGATCATGAATCTAGGACCTATAAGATCATCATTTGAAGAAATAAATGAAAGTTTTGCTTGAATTATGCTCCCTTAAAAATGGAGAGATTTCTCTAAAAATTCATTACAGACGTATAATAGTCACTGGGATAGAAAGGTGAAACCAGTTTTATTTAAAAACAAAAAAAAAAAAAAAAAAAAAAAAAAAAAAAAAAAAAATACAGTATGTGTGAGTATAAGTTTTTATGAATACTGTGCCATTTTATATGAAAATGTTTCATCTTATCATATTCTAAGTTCAAGCTTTTAGATTAAAGCATCAAAACACTTAGCCTGATTACGATGTTCTTTTAAAATTTGAGCTCTTCTATTTAGAGTAGCAAACTTACTACGTTAATGTTAGAATATTTCTATTATGAAATTTAAGCTCTTGTATTAGACTGGCAAATTTATTATGTTAATATTAGAATATTTCTACTATGAAATGAGATCTTGTATTAGAGTCTCAAATTTCTTACATTAATATTAGAATACTTCTATTATAAAATTTGAGCTCTTGTATTAGAGTGGCAAGTTTACTACATTAATATTAGAACATTTCTATAATGAAATTTGGGCTCTTGTATTAGAGTGGCAAGTTTACTACATTAATATTAGAACATTTCTATAATGAAATTTGGGCTCTTGTATTAGAGCCCCAAATCAAGAATTTTGTTGTGTAAATCAAGTTAGAGGCTTGATTTTTTTTTTTTTTTTTTTTTTTTTTTTTTAATTTACTTTAGTGTAATTTATTAAGAGCAAGCTTCGTAGATTTTTGTTTCTCAAAAAGCACATACGTTTATTGCATTATGTATTTTAGAGGGAAAAAAATACGTTGTGTCATACTTTAATTTATAATTAAAAAAAAAAAAAAAAAGAACAAGTTGATTTGGAATTTTTCAATATCGACTAAAAGCCTTTTAAAATTAATTTTGAAACACTGTGACAATTTTCTTGGCATAATTACTGTGAGTGATCTCACAGACCGCTTTAAAGAAACGCGTAAAAATACATACTTTTATGACTTTTTAAGGAATGTTATAGACAATTTTAAGCCTTTTTAAGGAATGTTATAGACACTTTATGCCTAGTTATAGAATTCTAATTCATTTAAATCAATAAACATTCATTTAATCAATAATTTTAAACATAAATCATTAAATTTTACGCAGTTAAATCCATATAAAAAATGACTATTTTCTTCGTTTTGAGGAACAGAGCTGTAAAGAACTAAGATTTTATTAAACATGCATGAAAATATGTGATTTTATTAAGCATTACTGTCAATTAAACCATAGTTATGAAGGAATGAATTTAGTTATTAATAAATAATAGATTAGTATATCTTTGTTTACAAGGATGACTTACAAGTTGATACACAGTCAAAACACATATTTTGAGAGCACTTAAGACACACTGATTCCTTGCATTCTAAACACATCTGGTATGCTGGTTTCCTCTTCTTACAAGGTGGGCACAGATAATTGGGGGGGGGGGGGAGATTTGATAAATCTATCCTCTTAGTTTCCAAGGATTCTTCTAATTGTTATTTTCAGTTCCCTTGGCAAAAAAGAGAAAATTATCCCAACTCTCAGATGCAGATTAATAATTAGCTAATAAGAGCATAAAATTTTTTCTTTTCACTTTTGTAGTGTCAGCATATGACTAGAACATTATGCATGAACATAAATCCAAGTATTTTCGGGCTCTGCTCTAGAGCCTATTTTTGCAAGAGGTTTCTGATCAAGGAGGTGAATTATTGTGTTATGCTTTGGTGTTCGTACTGCCCAATTTAGTCATTTTTTGCACCATTTGAAGTGATTTTCCATAAAAATTATCACTTTGTTCACAGTCATTAGAAAAATTATGACATTCATCTGCAGAAAGCTCAGATTCACTTTTGCTTTCACTGTGAAGACTACATCATTCTTCAGAATCAGAGTATATTACATAAAAAATATTGTTGACAAGATATTCAATTTCTTTTTGCGTGAGATATACGGGACTTTTTCTTGTAAAATTTGAAGGCATATTTATCTCTTTTACGAAAAACAAGCATTCGATAAATAACGTCTATAGTCCACTAAAACTCGTACACATCTGCTGTGAGGGGCCTCTCAGACAACTTAAAAAGTAAAAAACGTAGTAACTGAAACCATAATAAAGCTAGAAGTGTAAAACTTGATATGTGACCTTGTGGGATGGGTTTGAGAAGGTAGGAGGAAGGACAGGGACCATTCTCCGTTTTTAGGGGTGGAGAAGACGGTTAGAAAATCCTCAGCGGTCTCCGAAACCATTCACAGCAGTTGAAGGTTAATTTACGCGAAATTTTTTTTTCTGTTCACAAACTATTCTATTACTTTTGAAGGTTATAAATACCTATTTGTGTCTTTTAAAATTGGGAGGTTTTAGGGAGTTAAAAAAATTTTTTCCCAATTTAAAAGTTTCAGTAACTGAAAGAAAATTTTTTTGTTGTTGCTGCTATAAAATGATGCAGTATAAAGAACAAAATATTCTTATTCCCAGCACAGAAGATTATATAATTTGAGACAGATAATTGCTGGCACATATTAACAGAATGATTTGCTGAACAAAAAAATATTTTTGACATATTTTCTACTTTCAAAGATTACTCGAATAAATCAGTTAAGAACTATAGGTTTTATCCAGTGCTGCCATCTATTGCCGATTAATAAGACAAAAATATTACTATTATTATTTTACTTTTTTCTAGTTGCTGTGAAACAACAAAACTAATTTTGCTGTTGAACTGTATATGGCATAAGTATGAAGAAAATGAGGCTTAATAATAAAGATAAAAAGACAAAAAGAAATGTATTAGCAGGAATGAGTAGACCTGGTAGAATTCAAGGTCAGCAACAGCGTAAAAAAACTTACCATACCCACTAGGCAACCGTTAAAATCTAAGCCCTTTCAGATTTTTTTTTCTTTTCATTTGGGAAACAGTTAAAAAGATGCGAAATACTTGTTGATTGGAACAGTTCTGCTGCCTGCCGCTAGGCCGGAGTCCTGGCTATTTCAAGATATCAAAACAGCCATATCTGGCTAGATCAGGTAAGACCAAGCACTGTGTCCACCCTCATACGATATTGTGAAATTTTAAATTTGAAATCCGAGATCAGAAATGTATGTTCTTTAAATAATTTAATGTTAATGACGAAATTTTTTTGAATATTTTGTATATAAAGTACTTACGAAAGGTAGTCTTGGAAGTTATATAGAAATTGTTTAGAGTGGAAACTTCCTGGCTTCAAATTAGTCATTTCCAAACACAGCAAATTTATAGCTCTGGATATTTTTGGAAACATCGCGTAAATTTCTATGTCACTTTAATAGCTGCTTAATGCTTTAATTTATTTGAATAAATTGCATTTTTAACCAGATATAATAAAATAAACGAATTGAATAAAATTTATTTTTATTTGGTTAATTACTTTTTTGGTTGCATTTGTTTTTGTATACAATAGTAAATTTACTTGCGGTTACTAGGTTTAAGCGGATATCGAAAAATCCAAGAGTTTTCTCTTTCCCAGTTATTTTTAATACCGCCTTTCATTACTGTTTCTTTAAACCAATTTGTGCTACATTTCTTTAGAATTCCCATAAAAATGTCTTGCAAAGTAATTTTGTTCTCAAATACAAATCAGAAGAACTTTCAATTAGCCCAATTTGCTGAACTTTTAAACAAAAATAAAAAAACAAATGTTGTTACCCGAAGTTATGTGTAAACCTAAGTTAATATAATTACAAAATATCTAACAATGGATAGATATCCATGGATATCCAAAATATCTAATCATGATGTTTATTTTTATTTCATTTAATGATTTTAGTTCATATATATGCATTAATATGTGTATCATTATCGTTTATCATTCATTGCTCACATATTATGTGTAAACCTAGGTTAATAATAACAAAACCTCTGACCATGGATAGATTAGTGTTTAATGATTTCATTTAATGATTTTATAGTTAGTTCTATATTTTCATTTATCCTAGTTTAACAACTTTGTTCCTAGATAATCTTTTAAATACTAGCAGAGTAGAAAAGAAATTTTTTAATATTCACAATGCCACCAGTTTCTCACATTTCACATGTGTCAAAAGATAAAACATCAAGCATTGTTATCAGTGCAGGAATTAGAATACTGCAATAATTTTTTTTTTCCCCCAAAACAAAAAATCAACATTTTCTTAAGCATTAAATGAAGAAATTTTACAACTAATTAAAATGAATGGTTTACAAATTTTATAAAATTATTCTCTTTATATAAAAATTAAATATCAGTTAAGAGTTTTATATAGCTCCTGCACAATATTCAACAAAATTATTCCTTTTCATTCCAAATTTAATTCAAAAAGTACTTTTCTATTAGTTAAGAAACGCTCTTTTAAACCTTTATTATGCCCTAGCATTCATCCTCAAAAATATGAACAAAAACAATATGCATATAAAAATGTAGAAACGACTTGTTGAAAATAAACTATCGCGCTGCGCCGTACTTTTGGCATATGACAAGTGAAGTGCAATAGCGCTTCGCCGGACTCAAACGGTTTTCAGACATTCAAATTTGAAAACTTTCGTTCCAGCTGCACTTAAAAATTAAATAATAATCTGAAGTATTGGACTAACATGCAAATAAACCAGGGGTTCCCTTATTTTTTCAACCGCTAGCGCACTTATAGGTTTAGTTGTTTTGTCACACCGCCCTAGTCGTGTTCGACGAAGTGTTGTACAAGATTTGTGCTTTACAACCTGCTTATTCATAGCAAATAACAACACTTCATTAAATACGACTCTATGATACGTCTATGGGCACCACGGTGCACAATTTGGGAACCCCTGAAATTTACGATTTAAAAAGCAGAGGATGCTGGCTGATGATATATTACTGTAAATGGGAAGTTTATTTACACTGGTGTGAAAAAATTAAGGACCAAGTCGAAAAATTAGCATATCAGCTGAAAGAAGAGGCAGAGCGGACAGAAACACCAATTAGGAGATTAAGTAAGGTGATGTACGGTAGCACATGCGCAGATATGTAGGTAGACGTAATGGGGGAGTGTCTGAGTAGTATAAAGCATGTTGTCGATGTAAGATCAGTATTTCTGGCAAAGAGATTGCATGCCCTATAGCAGTTAAAATCACACCGAGTTGCTGCCTCAGCGAGAAATGCCGAATAATCAATCTGTTAGACGACATCTGGATGCTTTTACCCGACGTCGAATCATTGGGAAGTTGAAGGAAGGCCGCAGTGTGACAAGTGTGGCTGCAGATTCAGAATTGCTCACAGCATCGTTTAACGACTTTGGAGACAATTTCAAACTACAGGAACAGCTATCCGGGGGTTTAGTAGTAGTCGTCCACGAGGAACCACACCCGCAGATGACCGGTATATTGCCTTACAGGCCAGAAGAATTAGGCGGCAGACAGTGGGAGAAATCGCTAGACACAGGCGACTGGACGACCGATATCGCGTTTTACCGTGGCCAGAAGACTGCACGGTGGTGGTCTGTTTGCACGACGCCCTGTACGGTGTGTACCTCTAACGCCTGCCCATCGGAGAAGGCGTTCTCTGTGGTGCCGGGAACACCGGAATCGGAGAGACAATTAATGGGGACGAGTACTCTTTACAGATGAGAGCAGATTCAGTCTGAGTAGCGATTCTCATCGCATACTCATCTGGGGAGAGCGGGGAAGCCGCAATAATCCCTCGAACATCATTGAAACGGACAGGTATGGAGGTGGCGGTGTTCTCGTTTGGGGAGGCATCATGCTTGGTAGTTGTACAGACAGACCTTCACATCTTCGACGCAGGGGTTGAGTCAACGGGACCCATTATTGTAACGAGATTCTTCTTCCATATGTGCGTCTTTTTAGAGGCACTATGGGTCTGCAGTTCCTTTTCATGGACAACAATGCACCATGTCATCGCACAATAGCTGCCGAACAGCTCTTAGAGAGTGAGGATATTGAACGTATGGATTGGGCGGCACGATCTCCGGATCTCAATTCCATCGAGCATGTATGGGATTTTCTAGGCAGACGCTTGGCAGCTCGTACCTTACCACCAGTAACGATTCCGGAGCTTCGATTGGCGCTGCAAGACGAATGGGCAGCAATGCCTCAACAACTCATTGACACTCTCATTCTCAGCATGGGCAGACGCTGTGAAACCTGCCTAGCAGTCAGGGGAGATTATATCTCCTATTAAAGACCGCATGTTTCTTGCTGGACACCCATCACAGGGATGTTTCGGCCTTCAGTCGCATTGCACTCCATGCTACTTTTTCAATAAAGCTTCCTTTTATCCCTCTGATTTATTTTTTAGTAAGTGTTGCTTACATTACTCATGTCCTTACGTATTGGGGATCTTACGGTATTAAATGTGTTGATTTGGAAAGCTTTTGTACAAAGTTATATTGAAAAAACCGTCTCCTGCTTAATTTTTGCACACCAGTGTATATATGGCAAATCACGCTAGAGCCATCTGCCCAAGGGAAGGGATGCCTTTGTGGAGGAATTTCTTATTCAAAATGAATCATATTCACATCATTTGCATTTATGAAGGCAAAAAAAGTAACTTTCATCCTCTCCTACAATTATTGTCATAAAATATTATAATTTTATAACTAGTTTTCTATAAATATTTTACATCAGATTCATATACTTTGCCGAAACTAAACTTAAATGGAGATAAATTATTACGATTTAAAAATATTATGACAAAATTATTTTTAAGCTTTAAGGAACGAATGTACGCTAGGGAGCACAATAGGTGCAATGAAGTGAAACTACACTTATGCCACATACTTATGCTTACTTGAAAGAATATCAAAACAGTGGAGTCTCCCCAATGATCACTGTTTGTGCTAGTCCACTTGGCAAGTGAACTAGCCAGTTCTTTCCTCTGCATCTCCATTTCTTTGCCTGTGCTTTCTCTCGGAAATTTTTAGCTTCATCAGGGAGCCGAGATTGATTTATGGTTTCTGTCCTTCAAACAAACCGTTGACCCTGCAACTTTTAAAAGCTGTGCACATGAGTAATATTTTTATATTCATACAATTTTGATAGTACCATACTTACTGAATAACATGAGAGATTCAAAAATATATTGCAAACGTATAATTACATTAACATGTTTGTTGTAATATTTATAATAACTTACTCATTAACACATTACCAACCGGTAGCCTATTAATCGGCTTTTCATCCCCAACACCTACCGATCAATCGCCTATTAATCGGCTTTTTTAGGCAAGGCCTGCCGATCGACAGCCTATTAATCAGCTTTTTTTCGCCAACACCTATCGACCGATAGCCTATTAATCGCTTTTTTCTCGAGACTACCTAAAAATAGCCTATCAATCTCAGTAGCCATTGTGATAAACAGATGCCATTTGCTATATCATCTGCATTTTATTATTGGTATTGAGGTACATTGCTCAGTTGCGTAAAGTGCATTGCTTCGTAAACTGCCACATTTTAACACCGTTTTTAAAAAAATTGCTGTTCACGTTGAGCGAAAAAAATGGTACTGGAGAGTTTTATTTAGACAATTTATTAGATTGTCTAGACAGTTATTTTGAACATGAAGAATCTGCGGCTGAGCGGCCGGTCGGACGTGCGTATGCTGTTGAACTGCTAGCGGTCCTTAAAGTGTAAACTTGTCAAATGTAATAAAATGTAATGCTGGGTGGGTTACATATACTCGATTTATTTTTAATGTATTAGAAACTCCAGCTTTATGCTTTGGTACTTGCCAGTGACAGGCAAAATCTTCTCCTTGCCATGATAAATTTCTGATAAGTGAATCAAACAGAATGGATAATTCACTAGCAATTAAAATAAAGCAAAAATAATAATAATTACAAAAAGAAACTGCCACCTCAAAAAAAAATCAAAAATTGAGGATGCACTTAACAATAGATATGAACAAATTAATTTTTAAAAAATCTAAATTAACTGAGAATTAATTAAAAGACGAATGTTTAAACCAGGGGGATCCCACCCTTTTCGTCGCTAAGAGCACATTCTACAATATCTGTTGGATGGCAGGCACCATTTACTTTTTTTAAGGTGATTTCATAGTTGGATAGAGTTGCACATTAAAAAAAACAGAGAGAGAGATTGCTCACATTTTGCTTCGTGTTGAGCACAATTTGATACATGCACATAGGTTAATAATACATGCGCCCCCCCCCCAAAAAAAGAGATCGATCGCATTTAGCTTTGTCCTGGTATCTATGTTGGATGTAATTTCTATTTCATGAAATATGAAAAAACGTTCATGTGGAATTTTTATAGAAACTGAAACATTTTTATTGTGATCGCACAGCGCCCATCCGTTAAATAGCCTGCAGGCATACGGTTTGGGAACTCCTGGTTTAAACAATGGATAATCAGCACTATAGTCATAAAATTTTTGTCATAAGAGATACATAATTAAAACAACTAAATGAAATTACAGTCCGTAACTTAAAAAATAACTTTAAAAAAATCAATGAAGACTGAATTTGCAATGACATCAGAGGTCATATCAACTTATGTAACTATGATATCATGTGCTACATTTACTATTCTATACTTGTCGACTTTACTATTCTTGTCTTGCTACTTTAGCTGAAAAATTTCTGCAAACACTGTTACAAGTATCAACTAGCGTTAATTTTCTAACTTGATTTCAAGACTAAGCTGTGAGTTTTTTACATATTCTTTTATGAAAACGATTTACAATGGACACATAACTGAGAGTTCAGTGTCATACTTCACATTAATGTCAAAATGTAGTTTTATTTCGATATAAGAAATAGATTGCAGTGTTGGTATACTGAAAATGTTTTAGGAATTTTCATTAATGGACATTATTTGTATTCCATATCAAGCTACTTATCAGTGAGAATAGAAAAAAGGTTTCCAGGATGCTTGTGAAACAACAGCATATGTACTCCATTTTGAATGTTTCATCAGTATATATTAATCCAAATTATTGCAGAATTTTCTAATTTAAAATAAAGTTTTTGGGTTTTTCTGTTACTGTATACGTTTAAAAATTCTCAAATGTTTTAATGCACTTCGGTGGGTCTATGTGTGAACATTTTTAATAGTGGCACTGATAATTTCCAACTTAAAATTCATAAAGTATGTTCTTTTATTTATTTATTTTATTTGTTAAAAACTCCATGTTGGCCCAACGTTTTCATATTACCTTTATATTTTTTTCCCGCATACAGCCCATTAAATATATTTCAAATTATTCATTTATTCCTCTCCTTATTTATTCTGCAATAATGTTCGTTACCTGTTAACAGACACAGAGGTCGCTCAATCACACTGTTAAGGCACATGTTTCACTGTCTACAACTATTTTAAAATGATACTTGCAACTTCCCAGAGGCCTCCAAAATTGTGTGCCCTAGGTGAAATGAATTTCCATTCAATATTCTCGGGAGATAAATAATTGGCTAGAGTTTAATTTGGGGATTTTAATTATGTTATGAAGTCCTTTTACTTCTTTGTTGGCACCAACAAGATTTGTGGCACTGTCGCAATATAATGCTGTGCAGTCCATTCCACTAAATTAAAAAGAATCTGCTACATCTCCATCTGATCGGAGATTTCCCATTATTTGTCGACACACAAATTGTTTGTTTTTAAATCATACAATACAATGAAGTACAACTTCATGTCAAACAGATCGACCACTTAATGGTCAGAACTTTCCGCGCACGTGAATTTATAACGCGACTGCATCAACATGCAAAAAAATTTTTTGATAATGTTCAATAGCTATTAATAACACAAATTTGTGAATTTTAGATAATATTGTCAGATGTTTAGCAAAATAAGTAAGATTTGTCTTAGCTAAACAGCCTCTGAGAACTAAAATCAGAATCCAGGTAGGGATTCACACATTTTTTAACTTACTTTTAGATAAGACAGTTCTCGTGCCGTATTAATTGGTGGATGTCCTCTCCAAAGCAATCATTTTCTGTTTGTTGTATCAGGAATATTTGGCTATGCTGAACACTTAGCTGGTCGTGACAATCTTGCTAGGGGCATTTTCAAATAAACCTGAAAATATAACTACTAACACATAAAATAGTTATATATTTATCACTCAATTTCAGTAAATTATGTAAAAAATGATTCACTTTTATCTCAGATAGATACTGCATGAGTTGGATAGTCACTGCCCACCAGCAACGCTGGACAACACAATTTGTGATGCACTTAGCTTATCAGAATCCACACTCCGTGACAGGAGATCCGCTGGATTCTGATCCGATGCCACAGTTGAACAGATGAAAAGTTCTTGAATTGTGGCCACACTATGCTGAACAAACATCTTATCATCCATATGTTCCTTTTATATCCATTCGAGGGCTATCATTGAGTCTGTCCATAAGTAGACTTGAGTCACTGCTAATTTCAAGGTGATAAGGCCGTTTTTCACCAACCTGGACGATAGGACAGTGGCACATAGCTCAAGCCTCGAGAATCAATAGGCTCTTAAAAGGAGTAGCTCTTGATTTGCTCAAGATTAACCTTACCAATGTTCTCCCAGAAAAATCTACAGACTTGCAATAAACTGCTACTTCGAAACAACGTTCATAAGCATCGAAAAAACAATGGATTTCAACATTTTTAGCTTGATCAATCACTACACGTCTGTCAATATTGATGTTGTTTATGCTCTCTAGTGTCAAAGAAATTGATGCCATTCCTAATTTTCTGCAGAAGGAAGTCCATAATTCGAATCAATTTTAAGACGGCACAGTTTCTGCATAAAAATCTTTGCTTTGGCTATAATTGGGCCAAAAAGACCAAAAGGGTAAAATAATCTAGCAACTGAAGATAAGACACATCACTTATGTATGTGATATGATACATCTCTTATGTATATGATAACACTACGCTCTACTTTGAAGGAAATGCGATCCTTTATTGGTTTCCATGACACACCCAAGGTTTTTGTTTCAAATGGATCAGAGAAACTGTCGATTTAGAGAAAGTTCAGAATGATTTGCACATCATTTGTATGCAATTGGCTTGCCTTCTTTTTGCAAAACCACTGTTGTAACTCTTTGGGCTCGTTTAACGTTGAAGCTGCGCAGCATCACCCATGGAGACTCGTACGGCAGGAAAATGTGATCCTGCTAGTTGATGGGCGAAATACAATCCCCAACATGATCCTTTGGCCTCTGCTTCTGCCTAAACGAGAGGCACTTAGCTGTGACCGCTAGTGTCAACTGGCTAGTCATTAGTCTAACTGGTCAGCAGATTGAAGTCAATCTTTCGGAAGTTCTTGCGTTCACGAAAGCTGACTGGAGGACTTCAGTCTGCGTATAGGTCTGGCTAGCTCTAACACAGGATTCTGTGTTCCCTTGTTGAGCTCCATGTTTGCGTCCTTGTGGGTGGGGTGGTTGGACCTGAATCCTACCTACTTAGAATATGGAAACTTCAAATTCTTCCCCCAATCACATCGAAATGAAAAAATTTGGTTTCGCTAAGCGAATGTGCACTTTTACCATTGTTAACATGAATCGAAGTCGAAAGTTCTTAGTCATTGTAACGAAAATCGCTCTTTTCAACCGAGCTCCTCATAGCTTAGCGGAGAAGGCGCAGGACTCGAAACCTGAAAGTACCGGGTTCGAAACCCATCAACGGCAAGATGCCCGATAATTGGTTTTTATGTAAATATCCTTGTTGTTAATGTTATCTTATTTATGTAAATTTCCTTCTTATTCTTCCAGAACATTCCAAGTCTGGAATGTTTCAGCATGTTCACCAGCTGTATATAAGTAGCTCTTCATTCAGTTCTAGTTAATAAAAAGTCTTGAGTTTAGACTTGTACTTGCCTGTTCATTTGTAGGATCCCCTCATCTACGCGACAGTTTGGTAGAGGCGCCGGGTATTTCTCAGTTACTACGGCAGTGTTACGCCGAAGCCTGCGGATTCGAGGACTTCCTCCTGAGTTTGGGCTCTTACAGGATTCGCGTAAAAGATCGAGAAAGATGGTTGATGAGAAGGAATCCGAGCAGAATTCTCCAGCAGCCAGTTCCGCTTCAAGTAATATCGCACCAATACCGATCCTGACGTACCAACTACCCAGAAGCCCGTGTATATTCAGCAGGGATAGCCAAGAAGACACTAATAGATGGCTCAAGGACTTTGATCGAATCGCCAACTATAACCACTGGGATGATCAAATGTGTCTGGCGAACGTCATTTTTTACCTTGGCGGAACCGCTCGACAGTGGTTCGATAATAATGAAGATACATTTACCAGTTGGACTGTTTTCAAGACTGCTCTTAAGAACACCTTTTTCCGAGCAGCTGATGTAAAGCGCCAAGCTGAACGAGTACTACTGACATGTGCTCAGCAAATCGATGAGACGTCTGAAGCATACATTCAAGATGTTCTCGCTCTCTGCCGGAAAGTAAAACCTTCTATGTCTGACGACGAAAAATTGGCCCACCTCATGAAAGGTATTGCTGAAGATTTTTACCAGGTCCTGTCATCCCAGGACTATGGCAGGGTCGATGCCTTCGTGAAACGCTGCCGTCACATAGAAAGCCTTCGATGAAGACGTATCGCCCGATCACGATTCCAGAGGCTGCCTAATGTCTCCGCGGTCTCGGCCGATGCGGATGCCAGTGAACTAAAGTCTATAGTGCGCACCATCGTCAGAGAAGAGCTTCAGAAGGTCCTTACGCAAGTTCAGGGCTACACGGAAATAGAACCCGTAGCACCGAATGACATAGCATCTGTGGTCCGGGAAGAGGTTATAGAGGCGCTGGCACCACTCACAGGAGCAGGGAGAAGCAAAAACACTACCCAATGTTCACTTCCAGTTAGGTCGCAACCAAGACGTGAAGCCAGCCAGAGAACTGCTCCACAACGTAGGACAGATCTGTGGAGGACTCACGATAATGTACCTCTCTGTTTTCATTGCGGTCGCCGAGGACATGTTCTGAGGTACTGTAGGGAAACACGCCAGATATTTGAAAATGCAAGAGCCGCAAAGACATCCAACCCTCGATGGGACAGGGACACTGAATCTACATACAGCTTCGACGACGAATATGCACAACCTAGTTCTTCCCGAATAAGGAGCAGTTCACCTTATCCGTGACGCTCTCTCAATCGTCGACAATCGCAGTCACCAGTACGCCGGTCCAGCCGTTCCCCACGCCGAACCAATGAAGAAAACTAGCTCAAGCGACCTGTACAGGAGGTGAGGCCGCAGTTGAAGAAAATCCTCCGACGTACAACACAGCCAAGTTGGAAAAGAATAACACTTTTATCACCGTGAACGGACAGTGTGTGAAAGCCCTTGTTGACTCGGGTGCCGATTATTCTGTCATATCTGAACAGTTACGTCGACAGCTAAATGCTCCTATGTTTGCTGAGAATGGACCTGT
This sequence comes from Stegodyphus dumicola, assembly GCF_044657685.1. NCBI lineage: Eukaryota > Metazoa > Arthropoda > Arachnida > Araneae > Eresidae > Stegodyphus > Stegodyphus dumicola. Next base: position 3,888,900 of record NC_140770.1, read on the forward strand.
ATTGAAAACTGCCTGTGGTAAAACTGTAGCTGCCTCGGGACGCTGTGTATTGAAAGTTGATTTGAATGGGACTAAGAAGCCGTTTGAATTCCTTGTGTTTCCTGAATGTAGTCATTAAATGATACTTGGATGGAATTTTTTCCATGCCACCGATGCCGTTATCGATTGTGGAAATCAAGAACTTACACTTGCAGAAATCCTTCCACACATTGAATATTTAAATAAGTCACAGCTCTCCTTGTTTGCAGCAACCGATTATGTAATTGAAGCAAACATCGCAAAGCGAATACGTGCCTTGAATTCAGAGCTACGGGAAGCAGACGAAGCTATGATTGTTGGAAATAGAGTTCTTATGTGCGAAAAAGAACTATCGATACCAGCTTCAATTGTCACTATAGAGGATGGTTGTGGTAAATTATGGGTAACTAATTGTTCTCGACGAACCCAACTGATACCGAAAGGGATGAATGTCGGCTATTTAACGACCATAAAAGCGACGCTATTTGCTCCCTCAGTGATCAGGCTCCAGCAGGTCCCAAGGGACATAGGTCCAGGAAAAGGTTATCTCAAGAAAACTTAAAAGAGATTTTTGATACTGATTTGTCCAATGCTGAGGAAGACGAGCTATTGAGTCTACTAGATGAATTTAGTGACATTTTTGACTTTAACAGTATTGTGAAAAAATCCCGATGCAATTCGGTGAAGCACAAGATTGATACAAGTGACAGTGCACCAATCAAACAAAGGCCATACCGTGTGTCAGCCACTGAGAGGCGTGTGATTGCAGACGAAGTGCAAAGAATGCTAAAAGAAGATGTGATACAACCATCAGATAGTCCATGGTCATCTCCAGTCGTGCTTGTGAAGAAGAAAAATGGTGAATGGTCCAATGCAGGTTGCAGGAGTACGACATAAATATCGTCTACAAGAGCAGTCGGAAGCACTCCAATGCAGATTCACTATCGAGGAAGCCTCTTATAGAACCAATAATTGAGAACAATGAAGACATCCCTTTCTTTGCAGCAATCATAGATTACGGAAAAGAGCAGCAGAAGGACAAACAATTAAAATCCATCATTACAACTCTCAAGAGAGGTGACGCATATCAAAATTATCAAATAAAAAATGGTATACTGTACAAAAGAAGCTATGACCCTATGGGACAGCAGTGGCTCTTGGTGGTACCAAAGCAACTTCGTAGCGAGGTTCTAAGAAGTCTTCATGATGCTCCAACCGCTGGCCATCTCGGATTTGCCAAAACGCACGACCGAATAAGGAGGAAGTACCATTGGCCAGGGCTATATGGAAGCACACGGCGGTATGTATCACACTGCCGAGAATGCCAAAGACGGAAATCACCGCCGCAACGTCCACCAGGACAGCTTTATCCGATAAAACCTCCTGACACACCGTTTACAAAAATTGGAATAGATTTACTTGGACGCTTTCCTGTTACTCGAAATGGGAACCGGTGGATTATAGTTTGCACAGATTACCTTACCAGATTTGCAGTCACAAAGGCAATACCGACAGCTGAGGGCACTGAAATTGCCAAGTTTATAGTTGAAGAAATTGTACTGAAGCATGGTACCCCCAAAGAAATTATAAGTGACTGAGGACGCAACTTCCTATCCAATGTTGTTAAAGAAGTAATTCATCTATGCAAGACGTCTCATCTGCTGACGACTGCTTACCACCCTCAAACCAATGGCTTAACTGAAAGATTCAATAAAACATTGGCAGACATGTTGTCCATGTATGTAGACATTGAACAAAAAAATTGGGATACTATTCTACCATTTGTAACCTATGCCTATAATTCAGCCAAACAAGACACAATGGGATTCAGCCCATTCTTTCTCATTTATGGCAGAGATATGACTCCTCTCGACGTAATTTTCCCATACAGTATCGAAGATCCCGAAGATAGTTATGCGCAACATCTGATCACTAGAGCTGAAGAAGCTAGACAGCTTGCAAAACTCCATATTCTTAAAGCGCAAACCACAGACAAGCGCCAATACAACGAGAGACATCGACCTGTCAGCTACAACATTGGAGACTTTGTCTGGGTCTTCACTCCAGTACGAAAGGTTGGGTTATCCGAAAAGCTTCTAAGACGTTACTTTGGACCGTATCGAATAACACGACAGCTCTCTGACGTGACGTACGAAGTAGAAAGTATGGAACAAAATAAGAAACGACGGAATTCAAAAGACATCGTTCACGTGTTGAGGTTGAAGCCCTATCTTGATCCGAAAGTACAACTGGACGATGAAAGAAAGCCCAATATTTCCAGGAGACCTGTTACAAGAAGCCAGACCAGAACGCAGCGGGACGCTGCTTCTTCCTAAGAAAGGGATAATGTAGCGAAAATCGCTCTTTTCAAACGAGCTCCTCATAGCTTAGTGGAGAAGGCGCAGGACTCGAAACCTGAAAGTACCGGGTTCGAAACCCATCAACGGCAAGATGCCCGATAATTGGTTTTATGTAAATATCCTTGTTGTTAATGTTATCTTATTTATGTAAATTTCCTTCTTATTCTTCCAGAACATTCCAAGTATGGAATGTTTCAGCATGTTCACCAGCTGTATATAAGTAGCTCTTCATTCAGTTCTAGTTAATAAAAAGTCTTGAGTTTAGACTTGTACTTGCCTGTTCATTTGTAGGATCCCCTCATCTACGCGACAATTGGTCAACTAGGAAATCTATCACCATTCCTTGTCCACGAGTATATTTTGGCTGCAGCTGGAGGCACAAAATACATAAAAAAGCTCAGTTCAAGATATTTTGCTTATTTAAATGATATCTGATGCACAATCCTTCTCTCTTCCCAAAATCAGAAACACGGGCGACTCCACATAAGTGTTTGAACATAAGTCTTCTATTAATGTGTCCCCACATAAGTCTTTGAACTCAGCCTGAGGTGTTGTTTCAGAAATAGATGAGATATCAGTATCTGAGGAAGGAAGACCTGTTAGAAAAACTAGCTGAGCAAAATGTATCTGAAGTTAGTCGAATTATAATCCATAGGGATGGAACATAGTTAACGCAAAATATATCCTGACATGCTCATCTCCAGATCTACCAAAAGCCATAAAGGCAGGATACTTCAATTGTCCCATCAGACCTTACATTCTGAACCCACTATGCTGCTTTCAAGTGCCATTGGATTGGTCATCCAAAAGCCGCATGTGGTGGAAACTTGGCATGCGCTCGCTGCTCTGTAATCGGACGTGAAAGTTAGGACTAAACAGCCGATCCAAAATGCGTAAACTGTCTTGCCGACCGTCCGTCATACTCACGAAATGGCCTAAATGGAAAGAAAGAAATACAGCATATTAAAATTATTAAATAAAACCTCCTTATCCTGAGGCTAGAAAACTGTACAACACAGGTCAACCAAGAAAGACTTGTCTCTTATGTTGAAGCCACCAAATCTTATCAATCAATATGCACCCAAACTTTTCACAGTTTACAGAACACAAAAAAAAAAAGCCTGAATCAAAAACAAATGAACAAAGAAAAAATTTTAAATAATTGCTTCTTATATATAGGTCCCTTATCCGTTCAATACTCGACTATGGATCAGCCATTTATGGGTCAGTAAGGTCTTTCGTGCTCGACAAACTTGATCCAGTACACCACCAAGCAATTGGGATCTATGCTTATGAGTTTAGAACTTCTTCAGTGAAAAGCAATCAGACTTCTCTGAGTTTAAGGAGCAAGCACCTTTGTCTTAAGTCCTATTTTAAACACAGATCCAGAATCCCATGCGTCTACACTTACTCAATGATTCATGCTCCCGTTTATAATTGGGCATGCCCAACAGTTATCCCATTGTTTGGTTTAAGAACACCAAAGTAAACAGTACAACATGACAACATAAATACACACAGCTGGAGAATATTTTTGAGATGCCACCATAGGAGGACTGGAAAATTCATTCTCTAGACAGCTTCCAACACTGGGATAAATCTAGCACAAGTTGTAACGAACTTATTTCTAACCAATTGTTTTTAGTTTTGCTTTCCTTTCCCTCCTGATTTCAGTTTCCTGATGGAATGTAAATTTTTAAAGACATCATGTGCTAATCTAAGTGTGTTTCAGAAGCAGTATTTGAGCTGCGTTTCAAAAGTTCGAAAAGGAGTAGTAGCAGAGATAATTCCGAATTTGCAATTAGCTCTCTAGTCAGCGTTAGACACCTTTCAGTTCATACTGATATTCCTAGGCCGGGCTTTGTCATGTGCAGCCAATTTAGCGTTTAGTTTTAAGCTAAGGAGCCAATCGATAACCATCTTAATTTAATGTGCATTTCACATTTTTATTTTCTGTTAATTTCGTTAGCCACAAGTGGTGGTGAATTGTGAGCACCAAGTACATGCATCTGTTCAATTTAGTTGAAATATAAAGGTTATTTAAAACCTTCTTCTGCAGTTTGTCATGCTCTGACATTTATGTCAAAAGAACATTGCAGGACTTTCGTTATCTATACAGATTCCTTGAGTGTCCTAACATCATTTAAAGAGCTTAAGTATAAATTCACATTGCAGTATTACCAGAATTCTGAAGCTTAATCAGACTAAAATATCGAGGATATCAGATTCTTTATTTCTGGATCCCTGACCAGGGTGTCATAAAAGCGAATGAACTTGCGGATATTACAGATAAAACTGCTAAATACAATATCCAATTCCCAGATTCCACTCATAGATATTAGTACGATGATGAATCTTTTTTAATAAATGGCAGAGAGACATTGGGTAACCAAACGATTAACGAGCTGAGAAATGTTAAATCCACAATTGAATGCTGGCTGTATATGGCAAATAGAGGAGAACAAGTTATCTTGACCCGGTTGAGAATAGGTCATTGTGGACTGACTCAGGAATATCTGCTAAACGGCAAGAATCCCCATTGCACAAATTGTAATGAAAATCTGACAGTAGGCCAATGTTGGAGTTTTAGTTATCTTCGCCAAAAACGTTTTAAATGTTTAAAATCAGATTTAAACAACTTAATGGGGGAAAACCATCATCGCAAGTTGTTCCAGTTTTTAAAGGAGACTGACTTTTATTATATACGACACCTAAAATAGACACCTTTATATATGACACCTAAAATGTATACTAATTGTGTTTTTACCACACCTAAATTGTATAGTAATTATACATATGAAACTTTTAACATACTTTGTATTCCCTGTTTTTACCATTTGTTTGGCGCAGATAACCTTGTAACGTTTTGTGCCAGAAACTGCAAGAAATCAATCTATCTCCTCTTTGTCTGTTCTGTTTGACAGATGATCTTTTTTATCGATGACTTTGGATGAGCCGTTAAGCTTCAAACGACTTCCTCACTTTCTAACTAAATTTGCCAGTATTATACAAAAAAATCATCAATGACTTTTATAAAGCCTCTGCCCATACGGCTCTAACATTTTAAACATTGCTTCAGTACACTGGTAAGTTTGCTTTGTTCATACATGAAAAAATTATTCCTATGTCTCATTTGCTAAACTGATAAGTATAAGCATTCATAATAATATTCGAATACTATAATTTTACTTATACTGTAATAAATAACATAACGTCATTTACGTAGTTTTATTACAATTTACAAAATTACTATATTATGAAGATTAGTTAAAATTTTAAAATTGTAATATTCTGAATGAAACCAAATGTTCTCATATTTAAACATGCTTTTAATTTAGCTTCATTTAAATAATACAAGAAATTTCTTTCTGGTACTTGTATTTTAATTTTGGATAACATCCAATCTGGAATAAAACAATGAAACTTTCAGAAAAAAAAAAGTAACTGTAGTGGAGGACACATCTTTAATTTAAAAAATGTGCAGATACGGAACTATACTCTCATTATAATAATTTGGAACACCATTTCACAGAAAATCATTGCTACCAGCAAATCCATACAATCAGCTCAATGCAACATATTTCAAGGAGCTGATTTCTTTAAAATCTTTAGAAAATTTTATTGCAGGATTCCGTCATGAAATTTTTCACATAAAAGAAGAAGAAACTTCTATAATATATCCAACATATCAAAAGCGGAATCGCAGACCACAAATAAAAAAAATATTTTTGACAAGATTATTAAAGAATCCAAATCACTTTCACAACATGAAGACTTTATTTTTAATTCTTTTATTGTTATTTGTGACAATATATTAGAGGAACAATATAATAGCTCACTGAAATAACACAGAAAATTTTAAAATATTCTTTTAAATTTTTCGAGTTAAGAGCAAAAAGTCTGCATGGAAAAATTTTAATATTTATAACGGAAGTGTTATAGAATTTGATGAAGTACGACAATTTTTATGATTTTTAAAGAAAGATGAAGACATATTTAGTTCTGCCACAGAAGTATATCACACTCACCGAGAAATGTCATGAACTTTTCCCATCTAGATCCCATCTAGAAAGATCTAAACATGCCTTTTTTAAGTTCGTTATTTTATAAGTCAATCCGAGGTACTGAACAGTTTGTTAAAAGATGTAGTTTTATATTAAATATGCACAATATTCAGACGTTCTCAACAGCAAGCAAGTAGATATATGTCGGACCTTAGGAAAAGAATGAATTAAAAAATTAAATCTTTTAATAAAACACTGTATGGTTCAACAAAACAGACTATATTTATAAAAAGGCATTATAATGAGTCTTTGCAACAATCCCAAAAAGAGGTAATTACGAAACTAATAAGGAATTAGTTTTGTAGTAATTGAGCAAAAATGGTATGTTTAGTACGTCATCACAATACCATATAGTTACAACCTAAGATCGTATGTTTTTTCGAAAGAATGTGGTATGGAAAGATGCGAAAGCAATATCTTTGCATGAAATTACATGAAGGTAAAGAAAGGGAAATCAAAATCTTTGTGATGATCGCAGAAGCATGGAATTTTGCGGACTTCTGGACATATTAAAGATGACATAATGTTACGACTTCATTATTTTAACACTACTTTAACATTATTTTAACACTATTCTTAAGGCTATATAAGGCAACATTATGCACAATGAGATTGCTGTGTGACTACAACATCAGCATGTAACTTTTGATATGAGAAATCAATCAGAAAACATGATACTCCTCATATTTACTTCATAACTGGGTAACCTTCTAATGGAACGACAGTATTTGCCATGTCATCTGTATCAGCTTTCTCAATAACAAATGTGCAGAATTCAAACACATCACATTTACATGATATTAGGACTCAGAAGATTGCATTAAAAGGCTCTATTATTAATTAGTTTCTAGCAGTAAGATGCTCTTCTATATGAATATAGGTTTCTACTTAATTAAATTTGGGATTGAAAACAAACAGATTAAAAATTTTTAAATAATTAAGAGTCTTCTTTTAAATACATATATAGTAAGTGGTTCCCTTAAATTGAGAAAAGGATAGATGACACAGATGCAGTTCTTTTTGCAGTAAATTGTGTTTCCTGGTTTTGCTTTAAGCAATTAAGACAGACACTTTACTTATTTTTGCTACATTGTGTATTAGATAAAAAAAAAACATATGATTAACACAATAAAATATTTCTAATTTGAATGAACAAACATACATTCAAAGTAATTAGTTATTAATTTTTGTTAAAAATTTGTTAAAAATTTTTAGATATTCAATCTTTCAAGGTGCATTTAAAAATTCAGTGCAATAAAAAATTATTTCTACTCTTAAGGCTGTATAAACAGTAGAAGTACAGTAGAAATCGGTAAAAGCATTTACTGCTCTCTATATAATCTGCGAAGATGATGTTACTTACCATCCTGATACCTTACTAAGTGTCTATTACTGGCCACAGTCTTGGACATCTTCTTATAGACAAATTAACTTCCAACTCCATCCCAGTTGTGAGAGAATCAACTTCTTGTAACAGCATACTTCTCCAAAAATGACTTCCTGAACTGATTACAGTACCGAATCATATCATGTATCTTAGAGTGGCCATTTGTTTTAGATCAGTGTTAACTCGATATGGTAGCTATAGGCTGCAAAGTAAACTTTCATACAGAAAGTTTCAAGCTTTATACAGGAGACCCGCATATTACATGCAAAGTGCCTCAAGATTTTATACATATATATGTAGATACAGTAGATGTGCAATATCCTAGTAAGGCCAATGAGAGATGCTTCTAGTTGCTAAGGTAGATTTAATAAGGCAGGTAATATTTTGGGTATTTAAAGTACATTATATTAATCAGTGGGTAACAGTTATTTTTGACAATACAACAATTTCAAACAATATAATGACAAAAAGAGATAGTAATATCTCTATTAAAAACTTTTTCAGATTAACCAGCAAGAAATCATTCAAGCTTACAGTGTTAGGGTGATATTTCTAATGAGGTAATTCGGAACTTATATTCATTGCATGTAGAAGCTTCTAGAACAGAACAGTTGCTTTAATATTTATTTCAAGTCAAAAAGTAGACTCCAACACTCATTATTTATGGTCTCAAAAAGTAGCTATTGACAGTCCTTATCTGATAGCTTCTTAGGATTTAAGTAATAGATGTGCTTCATTAGAAATTTGTAATACTGAGCATGAAAAGAGACCTTAGTGAAAATGCCAATGTATTTCTAATACAAGTCCAAATAAAACTGCTTCTTATCAATGTAAAGGAATAAATTATGTTTATTTAGTTAAAGAATGGGTACCATTAAAATATTTAAATTTAAGGAATTAGATGTAACATAGGGAAAGATAACATAAAAAAAATATATATATAATCCATGCTTTTTAAAAAATATATATAATCTGTGGTACTTAACATACTTGCATTAGTTTTTCTAAATTTAAGTAATACACTGCTACATGAGAACAGTATGTCAGTTTTGTTACAGCTGACTTAAATCCAGTTGTGATCTCAAATTCTTATAATTTAAAGCTTTACATGGCATGTTATTTTGGTGGAAAAAATAAGAAGTATTGTTTCCCACAGCAATCATTCAAGCACTTGATAGAATAATAAACCATCACAGTTGTTCTGTTCTTCTGCATACTGGTAATGAATGCAGCTTTATTTTGGAGTCTTGTACACTGAAGTTACCACTGAAAAGAAGTTATGCTCTATCTACTGTTTATTCAGATGTGCTTTTCCACCCATGATTCCAAAATTTCATTCTGCAAGAGAGTGTTATGTTACCTCTCCTCTTCCACCGAGACGTACGGATCATAATATTCTGCCATCTGCAGATTCTGTTGTTAGCTGATTCTGAATATAGTGAGAAAAATTGACATTATTATTGGCAGTTATAATGGATTTGCCTTTCGTTGGCAGGTGTAATTGTACTTTCTGGAAGAATTGGAAACTTATTTCGCGATAATGAAACCGCAATTGCATTACACAACTTTTGGACTGAGTTAAAAACTCATCGTAAAGCTTCCGTTTTGAGATTCTGCTGAAAATATGAGAGAATATAAGAGAAATGGCAATTTCACTCTTAATTGCCATTGGGCACAAATTTAAGTGAAATCCTAGTTTCTAAAAAGGTTATAAAGAATACATGTCTGAATATGAAAAATTGAATCTATGAGTCTAGTTAACTTAATACACAGGTTTCCCTGAAAATGCATATTACATTCCTCAACATTCTGCATTTATACCAGATAATGCTATGATTTTTCTAAGCCTAATAAAGTCTTTGAATTCCATATTATGTTTAGAACTACATAAAGAAGGTAGAAATTTCCAGAGAAATGCTTTGCACAACAAAAGCATGGGATCGATTAAACGTGGTAACTTATTTCATGCCTTCTTCATTTCTGCCAATGACAATTTGAAACAATTGCAGTGGATGCTGAAAAAGATTCGCTACGTATCAACAATAAAAAGACATTATTTCTACGTGATGACTTTTCTTTAGAATGGAAAGCACTGAAAAGGCTTTTGATACTTGTAGGCAGTTATATTATATATTGGAAGCTAAGAAATTGGTGACTAAAGAAATTAAGGAAGAAATTAAGAAGTGGTTTAAACTAAGGAAATGGTGGCCTTTCTTTAAGCCAATATTTGTTGAACCAGGAAACTGGTTCTCTCAACATGCAAATTATGCCTAATAAATTGTCTAAATTGTTGAAATTATAATGTGATTCAACATTATTATATAATGGGATTAAGACAGTCTTGGCTGTTGAAGAAAACCTAATTAAGTGTAAAATTACAATCGGAGATTTTTTCACTTTCCAAATAGCCGTAAAAGCGATAAAGATTACATATCCACATCTTTGGATTTCCAATAGTGATTGTTATGATCTGGCTCCTAATAGTATTAATGAGAAATGGATTCAGTTTCAGTATATTAAAATTCCTAGATGCATTCACTCACAGACAATGCAGTTAACATACATTTTGTGATGCATCAGATTTTGCATACCAATAAGTGATTAATTATAACAGCAAGAACTTGATATTACAATAGCTGTGATGACTACAGTTATTCTTCTTTTTTTAGATTAGAACTGAATGCTATCAAAGTTTGTTGGTTCCATCCAAAATATTCCGAGTTACTGCAAATTTCAAATCTTTGCATGGGAAGATTCTAAAGTTGTACTAATAAGGTTATCATCACCTTTTCACCGATGGAAAACATGTTAACTGAAGTACAGAAATCTCGGGAGTTTTACTGAGGTCTCGTCAGAATTACATTCCATCAAAATTATACCCAGCAGGCCCTGCTTCCTGAGGAATCTGTTCCAAAAGATCAAAATAAACTGACTGTGGTGGTTAAAAGAGACACCTTCAATTTGACTGAATCACTGAGGATCATTGACTGAAAAGAAGACTAATACCATACTTTCATGACATAGTTTAAAAATTGAAACTTAAAATTAGCACAGCTCCCTTATCGAAAAGACACAAAAGTGTTTGCCAAATTTCAAGAGTGAACCTTTTTCCATTACTCTTTGGAATGTAGAAAAGCATCAAGGCATTATTTAGCATTGTGAGTATAGTAAGTGCATTTTAAAGATGGAATACAATTATTAAGTTACAAGAAACCTTTGAAAATTATTTTGTTGGTGGCATCAAATAATTTTTTGAAGATGGCCTCCTAAAAGTGGTAGGTTGTATTCAGCATACTAGAATAAATTATAATGCTAAGCATTAATTTATTATTCCATCTCCTAATAGACTGGATGAACTCTTGATTGAGCTGAATGAAATTACATAACTTACATACGCAAGCTGTATAGTGGTAAATTCCATTTTAAAACACAACTGTTGGATCAATGGAGCAAAGAAAATTATTAAAAGATTTTAAAGCAAAATGCAAAGTTTGTAAAGTGTAAAAATAAATTTTAACTTGCCAGAATTTAAAATATAATTAGAAGGGGCACTTGCTAACTGTAGTATTAATTATGTGGGCCCAGTAACTTAAAATTTAACTAAGGACATGGTAAATGAAAAATACTAACAACTATGCTGCATTATTCGTTTGCATGGCAACAACAGCTAGCTAACAACAGCTCACCAAGAAGCTGTCTCAGATTTAACAATTGACTGTTGCACTCAAGAGGTTTGCTGGAAGCCAAGGCATACCTGACACATTTCCTGTGATACGGAAGTAACTTTATTGAAGCAAAGAGAAAACTGAGTGAACTTTGAAAGAATTATGAGAAACTACTACAAGTGTTCCTGAATGTGACTATATCAGGCCTCACCTTCATTCCATGAGGTTTCTGTTGCAGAAAATATAAAAGATGAAGAAGAGAGATGGCACAGTGAATGCTTGCATATGCTGAAATCCAGATGAGAATGGTCAATCCTGGAAAATGGTGATATTATTCTGCTAAAAGGTGACATTTTCCCAGCTACAAGGCCATTAAGAAGAATAGTAGAGATATATCCAGCACAACATGGACTTGTTCTTGTAAGCTCAAGTTTTATTTCAAGCAAGTTAATTAAGAATCCTTTTCTTCAGGACAGGTGTGATGGCTGTGTGCCACATGGGATCTGTACATCTGCAGCATATTACAAGTGATGAAGATGGCTCATTACTGTTACAAATAGCCAAGTCATCATAGCAGTGCTGCTGTATTCTCCAGACTGATTTACGTTTTCGGGCATGCAATGCTGCTGACTGTCCCTTTTTTTCCTCTTTACATTGTGTCAATAAATGTTCTTTTTTATTTTATAGCATTTCGTAACCTGGTTTATATTTCAAAAATTCTACATCCATCATAATTATTACATTCAGATACCAAAACATTTGCAATAAACTCTCAAGATAATTGGTAAACTGGTGATTGGTAAACAAGATATGTAGATAATTGGACATCATCAGCTATCATGAATATTTATATATTCAGTGAAGAGATGCTGTTGAAAAGGTGAAACAAATTATGAATTTTTGTATTTCTTTTATGACAGCAGCAAAATAAATTTTTACATTTTTATTTAATTTATAATTATATATTTCAAAATATCAACTATTTAATAGACAAATCTTTTCAGTTAAGTTTATTAAGCAGTTTAAAATGATCGTCGTCTCAGAATCTCATATTTATGCTTAACTGACAGTTTTAACTGTTTGCTGCAGAATAATTTTTTCCATATTGTGACATGGCTATAAGCTTCCTAAAATTATGTGTTTATTTTTGAATTAAAATTATTTTAATTCAAAAAAGAATTAAAATTTGTTGAAAGACTATTCATTATTAAAGTCTCTCAACAATAAAATTCGAAAACTTGTCTCAAGACAGTACTAACAATATTTTATTCTACTAGATATGCAGTCCTCTGTCCATAAGGTTGCCTTTGATGTATTAATTTTATTGTCATTTTGATTATTTAAAAATGTCATTAGTATTTCATATACAAAATAACATACGCGTTGAAGCATAGTTCATTTCAATAAGTATCAATTTTTAAATGTTCAATTATACTCTGCCTATTTTCTATTCTTATTACTGAATTAATAATATTTATCTCTCCTATATATTTCAGCCTTCTGCTCAAAATGTATAAATTTATGCAAATATGATACATTTCGGTATAATTAAAATATGAAACCCAAAATATGTTCCATTTTTAGCAGCTATATTATTAATTCTGACAATAAATGGCAAGTAATATTTCTACACAGTACATAACGCATATTTCAGAGTATAACATGCACTTTTGCCAAAAATATGATGGAAATTTACGAGTGCACGCCGGATATAAAAATAATAAATTAAAAATATGGAAAAAAATCCGCATACATAAGTTACATTTTTGTGTATACTTATGCTATTTTAAAAGAAATGACATACCTTTCAAATTTAAAATGTTTTCATTATTGGATAGCATAAAATGTTCAACATGCTGGTATTCCGTTATATCCTCAGGCATATTATCGATTTCTGTTTATCTTCACCGTCACTGTAAATCTGGTACATATAGAAAAATCACTGGGTCCATCCTTCACCAACACCAAACATCCTTGCTGCAGCACAATTTCCATTTTCTTTCACAAACTGAATGACTTTGCATTTGAAACCAGCATTGTGTTTTTTGCAGGAACCATATTTATTACTAAAATTAACACAAGATCAACTGTATTTCAACTAAAACCTTCGATGTTCACTTGAAAATCACGGCTTCAAATGACTACAGAAAGAGAAAACATCTGAAATCTAATTCCACGACTTCTTTCATGTTGGAAGTGCATTCTTACTCCAGATTATATCCACCTTCTCTCGAAACCCTACCATAGCATTCTTTTGGACATTTGCATTGAATCCATCCTCTTTGCAGGAATATTTACTCCCTCAAGCATTTAACCCACACTCATATTGTTCCTCCTATGACTTGTCAATGCAGTATATAATTGTTCGAAAGACACATTATACAGTGATACACCCAAAAATTTAAAATTGCAGAGTAAGATTATAGATGCACATTATACACTGGTGGGCGTCACAAGCCGAAAAATAAGGTAATTAATACAGTAATCTTTGACTTAAATCACCAACCATATAGAACAAATATTTTTTATTTATAATTTAGAAAAAGTTATCTTAAAAGTTTAGTTTACCCATTTATATTTTAACTATATAATTTTTCAGCGGACATTTAAATATTTTCAACATTATAAATTTCAAACATAGCTTTTTATTAGAAAATGTGTTATTCCTCCGAAAGCCAGAAACAAAAACACATAATAACTAAAGTTATTAAATATATAACTGTTGCATTGCCTTGAGGATGAAATATTCATATCAGAACATTTATTCATATATATTAGAACAGAACTGCATATCAGGTCTATGCATAGAAAAATAAGTTGTTCAAAAATGTCTGCTAAAACCATAGACTTCATTTTCCTTTTGCAAAATAAACACTATCACTCATATTAAGTATGGCGTGGGGGGATACATTAAAAAATAAAATAAGAAGAAAAGACTAAAAATAAAAATAGAAACAGTTTAAGGCTATCTATACAATTTCCCGAGATTTTATACAAAGAATATAAAAGCTTTCACTTAAGAATCTGTGATTTTAGAACCTCTTCCTATCATAGAAATACTGATATAACGGCATGCTCTGTGATCTTGAACTATTATGGACTTCATATTCACATGTACTGTAAATAGTTTTGATGGTTACTGAACAGTAAGGACAAAGCTAATCATAATAAAGTAACTTGCTATAGTACACAGACAGTAGTTCAGCAAAATGAAAATGATGAATGCAGAAAAAAATGTAAAAAGTGGGGTAAGTCTCATAAGCATAAATATAAAACGCAATTTAAAAGCAGAAATTCTCACAGTACTCTTCTTTCAAATAGTTCAAATATAGATTTAAAGCGAAAAAGTCGCACTTTTCATTCACTTCATCGCAACAGAGATATTAAGCTATACATTAAAAAAAATTACATAAGAAGGGTTTGGAATGAACACAACTATTATTTAATAATTAAAATAATTTAAGATTTAATTCTTAAATATCTCATGATTATTCATGCCTCACAAGCTATGTGTAAGCCTGGGTAAATGATAACACGCATGAAACATCAAGCCTAGTTTTGAGTATTTGGTGCAAAAATTAGAAAACTGCTTTAAATTAAATTTATTCTAAAACAAAAATCAACTTTTCTACTAGCAAGTGAATGGATGCAATCCTTCCATAAAATTATTTGTAAAGACATTTTACAACTTACCAAAATGAATGTTTTAGAAATTTTATAAATTATTCTCTCTATTTAAGTTAAAAACTTTTTTTTTTTTTTTTTTTTTTTTTTAAGTTTTATTTCAATAACACCTGCACAATGTTCAATTAAATTATTCCTTCTCCTCGCAAATTCAATTCAAAGAATGCCTTTTCATTAGTTAAGCAAAAACGCATGTTTTTAAATCTTTATTAAGGCTTATCATTTGTCCCCCAAAATGTTAAATAAAAACAATATGCACATGGAAAGGTAGAAATGATTTGTTTAAGACTAAACTAATAAATTATTCCCATGAAATGATTTATCAGGTATCTCAGTAATATACTTACACAATTAAAATATACATGAACTATAAATTAATTCTCTACATCTTAATTCTCTTAATTAATAAACTTAATTCTCTAAGCTAAAGGGTATTTTTATGTTTCAGACATTCAAGTTTTAAAACTTTCATTTTCGCTCCTCATGAATATTAGACAAAATATCCGATAAGAACATGCAAATAAATTATTTAAAAACGACAGGATACAGTCCTTCTACAATTAATTTGTTTTTTCATCTAAATTTGTTTGACTTGTCCTTTCCTTGATACATGATACATGATATTGACTGATGAAATGTTATTAAAAGGACTGCCTTCATGGAGAAATTTCCAATGCAAAATGGATCAAATTCACATTACATATCTATGAAGGGAAAAAAAGTGATTCCCCTCCTTTCTAACATTTTTTTTTTTTTTAAATAAAATATCATTTTATGACCAGTTTTTCACAAAAATTTATTTTACAACAGACATGCATACCTTTACCCAAACTAAACCATTTTAAAAAACTTGAATAAAATTATTTTTAAGCCTGTAGTGAAAATTGCATTTTCACTACAGGCTTAAAATTTCACCCCTCTCCTGTAGTGAAAATTGCATTTTAACAATTTTATTGTATGAATCGTGCTGATTTTTAGGAACGAAGGAAGAAAATTACTTCATGTCTCCCTTTCACCAGGTGCATTATCCTCTGAAGAGAGATTGATGCACTTGCATACTACTCCTCAAAGATTATCTTTGCCTCCTTACAAAATACTCATTTATAATTAAAATAATATATTTTTATTATTTAATATATAAATTTATATATTATTTAATATATAAAATAATATATATTTATTATTTAATATATTATTAATATTAAAAAATATATTTTATTACAAAGTATATGCAGAATGTTTCAAAGCATAATTTGTTTTACAGCTAAATGTTAAGGTATGTAAGAATAAAAAATTATATTTTTCCTTAACACTTAGCTGTGAACTCTACAGATTTTACAGCTAAATGAAGTATTTCAGAATGAATGACAAAAGAAAAGTTTTAAAAAATTCAACATGGTCTTATATTTTAAAGAAAAAATGAAAAAAAAAAAAAGGGTTCTTTATAGTTGTGCCTGTGCTTTGATTTATCCTGCATAAAAATTCATGGGGGTTTTAACAGAAAACAATTAATTATAGGTTGAAACACTATTATTAAAATCCTCTTAAGACTTCATTTTTTAGCCTAAGATGCTTTTTTTTTTTTTTTTTTTTTTTTTTTTTTTTTTAATACAAGACCTCAAATACTTCTTGAATGCTAAAAATTAGTCCAGCTATAAAATGCAAAACTGTCATTGCTCATTTGAAATTTTCAGAGAAATATAGCATTTAATGCTATGTAAATTTAAGTTTCACAAATGTATAATTAAAACAAAAAATATCAAAGATATTTCTTATGAAATATGAAATAGATGCAAAGTTTTTCTACGTAAAAAGATGCTACGTAATTCTTAG
Source organism: Stegodyphus dumicola (assembly GCF_044657685.1). Lineage (NCBI taxonomy): Eukaryota > Metazoa > Arthropoda > Arachnida > Araneae > Eresidae > Stegodyphus > Stegodyphus dumicola. The sequence goes on from NC_140770.1 coordinate 3,905,911, forward strand.
TAATACATGCATTTCCATAGTAACACATGGTACCACAGTTTGGTTTGCATAATAACAGACAATTTTGCCAGCCTCCTTAATTTTTTTTCCACATATATAAAATAAAATGTTGAGGTAATAAATTGAATTCATATTAACAGTTACTGAATATTAGATATTAATGACAAATTTTCAAGACAGAAGCAATTCTATGAATAGGAAAAAAATAATCTATTGAGAAGAATGTTCCCAGCCTTCCTGCTTTTTTTTTAATAAAATTCTTGGAAATATGAAAAACACTTTATTTTGTTAAATAATGTTTACAGATTTAGAAAATAAAAACATATTAATAACTTCTGATTAATATTAGGAATTAACGTTCTCAAAAGAGAAATTTATAATTACAAATCTTTTTTTTCCACAAGAAATGCTTCGTCTTTCTATCTTTTTTTTTTTTTTTTTTTTTTTTTTTTTATAACAGTAGGTATGACAATAGTAGTAAGACTGTTTGTCTATACAATATAGTTTTGACAATATAGTATGACTGTATAAACAGTAGGTATGACTGTTTAATACAAGATATCTTGCATTAAATATATTGAACAACATAAAGCAATTAATAAAATTCATAATAAATCTAATAATAGCTCTTCGAAAACTGACTGTAATTGTCAAAAACAATCAATTTTAAAATCTTAAAAATACGTCTTCTGACATACTTTTTTTTAATTTTATTTATTTATTTATTTATTTATTTTTTTTGACACAGAAAACAAAAAAATTCAGATATCAAATTCAAAAATATCTTCTTTTAACAACTAATTAACATTAGATATTAATTGGAAAACTTCAAGGAGGAGGCAAAAAATATAAATGTAAGAAATATAAAGTATTGAAAAGATTTTTCTCCTTTTTCAAATTATTTGTAAAATAATGTTTCCAAATTAAAAAAATAAAACGTTTCATGGCACAATTCTGAAATATTGAAATGACAAAGCATTATGTTGTTATTTAGGTGTTCTAAATTACAAATGAAGTTGCAATTTTGCAAGCAGAAAAACATCGTCAGATATAGCAACAAATATCAATAATAAAGACAACATATATCTTGGAGAATGCAAATTTGGCAAATAATATCTCACAGTTAAATCCTGGCATCATAAATGATTTTTTTTTTTTTTTTTAAGTGACAAATTTCATCTTTACTTCCCTGATTTCTTAGTTTTCTAAATTAAAATAATTATATAAATAAAAGAACTATATATAATACCATATAATATAAATTTTAAAAAAGGGTAAAAGATTTTTAAAAAGTTATTTTAAATATGAATGTTCAAGAGCATTAAATGTTTATCAACAGCAGAAAAAGTTAATAAAAATTAATTTCAATATTTAAATTGAAAATTGTGATGAATTTGTCACAAGCGTCAGTTATTTAACACAATACAAAAAGATAATAGATGCAAAAACTCATTGCCATCATGTATATGTATCAATAAGTATTAAACAAATACTATGGGAGCTCGAAATACATACAGTTTCTCCCACTTAAATACTATGGAATCTCGAAATACAGTTTCTCCTGCTTTAATGTTAGAAATACATTGTGAGTATTTCTGTCAGCAGGAGCAAGGAAACATACATTTGAACAATGCAGACTGCAAGTCCTGAGTTAAATAACAAATAAGTGTTCTCTTTCATAATAAGTGTCCTTGCCTTTCAGATAGTTAACATAGAAAGGAACTGCTACGAAAACACACACAGTGAACTTACAAACTTAGGCAAATCACAGCTTCAGTGATACTTCGCAGATATTCAGAGTGTTCCTTATGGAGTCTGGGAGTAAAAAGTACCTGATTTTCTTCCTCTGTTGGGGGGGGGTATGAAAAATTAATACAGATAGGCACTTCTTGCCTGTTTGCTCTGGAACTGTCTGGGCGAATCATTATTATGGAAAATGTCAACACCTTTACAGTTTTTTCTCGAAACAATACGCCAAGTCCAAGTGAACACAATTTTACAGTCTCTAAAATTTTGCACAGAAAGTCCTAAATTGTAGAGACCTTAAAATCGAAATTTTGGTCAAATTCATTGTTTTCAAATTGTTTGACAAGTTTGGCTCAATTTTCGGGTGTCGTTTCAATAAGTCCAAAACTCTAGGCTTTCAGTTGAAGCTGGAATTTTCCCGGCTATGGCTGAGATGGAAAGGACATTTTGTAAAAGTGACCATATTTGTCTGAGATCCATTTTATGAAGGTACTCTGCATCTTCTGGGAACTTGCAGGTATATGATAAGCAGTAGAGACATCCAGAAGCCTAGAGTGCATCCAGTTTGCATATGCCCAAAGCGCTGACACCTGAAACAGCTGCTGGTTGGTTGCTTCCCTGATCTGTACTTTGCTTCTGGTGGAGTCAGGGTTTTCATCCACTGATTAGCCATATATGACAACCTTAAGTGGAAGTTCTTCTTTTGTACTGAAAGGCACTGACAGCCCTTTCTCTGCTGTGCCAGTCATAGAACATTCAGGAACACTCTCCTAAATATTTACGATTTTGTAAAGTCTCACCTTCTTTGGGAACATATAAAGGTGACACTGCAGAGAGATGGCGGCATCGATATTATTTTTGCCGAAAACAGATTTCTTTCTACACGACTTGAGGTCACAGGCACATTACGGGAAGCAGACAACATTTCTTTTCCACAGGAGGTGGGATGCTGTATCCAATCAATCCATCTCCTCTAGGCAATAAAAGGAGTTCATAGAAATGTTGAAAGCTCTCATGTCAGATGTATGCTTTCATGTCTCATGTATGCAGTCAGTTTTCACCGTTAGGGAAGATTCAGGAATCATTCAGGAAGATTCTAGACAGAATGCACAATGAAGGCAACGGATTTTACTGTGGTTAAGAAGTTCATTTTTGAGGTCCTAAATCATATCACACAGTGTTGGCGCTCAATAACTTTCATCCAGTTTTCCAGACGATGTTGAAGTAGCAAATTCAGTCATAATTAGTAAACTGCTGGAGCTGGCAGTCCTGTGAGGTTGATGATTTCTAACATCAGAAAAAAAGTCAAAGAGAGACAAGAATTGGTGACTTAATTTTAATGCACCAGTAATATCTCTCATTTCTGGCTGAGCTTAAAAGTTTTTTTTTTTTCTCCTTGCGGTCCAAACTTGTGTACTACAGCTCAGCTGATGAGTGTGTAATGCATATATGTGAGGGCATGAACAGTGAGTGTGCCCTATTCAGTGCCCCCCCCCCCACCTACTGGAGAAGCAGTAGCGAAGAAAAGTTTTCATGCACTGTTTCATAAACTGTAGTCACAAATGGCAGCAAGTTTATTCATTATTGTGATAGGTCGCTATTGTGAAAATATGAATAACAGTTCAAGTGCATAGAGGATCATTTAAAAGCAAAATGCTTAGATTTTATCCTCAAAATATAACAGAAGATAAAACTACAGAATTAAGCAGAATATACAGAGTTAACGTGTCAAACAAATACTCAGAAATATAACCTAACATAGATGAAAGTTATAACAGTTTATGCCAGAACAGGTCAACATAGCCAAGAACTGTGTATAATTTATTCTAAATTACAAATGTTAAATAAAATAAGGAAGATGTATTAAAATACATAAAACAAAATATTTTTGTTTTAGTTTGGCTCACCAATATATAAAGAAAAAAAACAATTTAAAAAAATACTCAGTTCTAATAAAATAGAACTTTTATGGAAAGTTAGCATTTCTGATAAAATATTTTTGGTTGTAAGAGACACACAAAAAATAAAGATGGACATAATTATCCAAATAAAAAGTAAATTTGTTTTCATATATATATAATACAAATGCTTGTTAAAATTTCATTCAAAAATTATATTTATGCATCTTCATAATAAAATAATTTCGCTAATTATTTTAAACAACAAAATCTGTCATATTCACAAATTTTTTATAAAACAACAGATTTCCTTAAACAGTCATGCTTCAACTAAGTGCAGTCATGTTTTTGTATTTTACAGAATTAGTACATACTGCACACAAAAATAAGAAAATGCACAAATTAAAGCATACAATTTTATCATTTTCCCTCCTCATAATAAAATGACATTTTTTTTTTCAACAAACATTGATATTATTAAATTGATTAAAATTTCCCCAGAAAAGATTTACACAATTTTATATATTGTGCTACAGAATCTTTATTCTGCAATTTTTCTTCCTCTAATAACCTAATAACTGACTTTTCATGAACCACTCTGCATCTATTTAATAATTTTTCAAACATGAAGATTTTTTAAAACAAAAATATTCATTTAGAAATTATATGCATAACGGAAAAGATTTTTACTAAAACATTATTGTATAAATTTTCAATAGCCTTAATACAATAAACTTTTCTTTAAAAAAGTTTTCTATGATGAATTGTATTTAAACATAGTATCAAAAATTATAATACTGTGCTTTGACAATTGTTTTAATGCACACACAAATTTAAAATGCCTAAAATGTATAAATTACATAATTACAGTTTAAGCTTTACACAAAAGACATGCTAACATTTAAAATTTAAATTAATTAAGGATAAAAGGATTACATTTATAAGTGACTGAATAGTATAAGAGGCTTTCAAATTAAAGTATTAGCTCAATACTCTGAGGTCAGCAAGACTGAGAAGGTAGTTTAATAATGTCATGAATAATATGAAATTTTTGTTCCACTTCATGTTTAAAAAAGTGAAATAAACAGTTTGAAATAAAAATATATCATCAGCCTTCATAAAATTTGTAATAAATTCTCAGATGAATGCTTTATTGGAGTAGAACTCAGACAGTCTTGCATATTATTACTATATTATTATTATATTAGTTCTTATGATATTAAAAAAATATATAAGAATGCAATTTTACATGCATAATAAATTATTTAAACCAGACTTGAAAAATTTGACAGAAAGGTATTTCTTATAAATTTTGTCAGTGTTTTAAAAGAAAGAGTTTGGAGAAGGCAAAGATTTCCTACACAAAATTAAAAGCGTTCTGTTGCAAAGAAACCAGAACTTGTTATTAGTTCTGGTGAATCAGGGGGGCCAAAAAAAAAAACATTTAAACATAATTTTGTCTGTTTTTTGAATGACAATAATTTTGTCTCTGTTAGATGGTTTAGTGAAGCATGTGAATCTGATATAAAATAATTTTTTATGAAAAACTGGTTACACAATCATAATATTTTATTACAAAAAATAATAGTAGGACTGGAAGGGAATTAACTTTTTTCCCCTCATAGGTATATAGTGGGAATATGATCTGATTTGCATAATATATTTAGGCACTGAATGCATAAATTAATACTAGTGCCAGCCATGGTCATAAGACATGTTGCCATTCATACATTACTGCATTCATTGCATTGTTTTTTTAATGATTTGTTTATTTTCTTTACAACAACTACGTAATTCTGAAAAATTCAGAAATCATGCAAACATGTGCCACAGAAAGTGCCCTAAAATGCTTGGTATGGGGATGAAGTAACTTCTTTTAGATATTTCACTTGTTACACAGAGAAAGAAAACTCAAAATAATTTTCAATTTTTTTTCTTAAATTTATCCATTTGCCTTATAAAATAAAAATATTTAATTAAATTAAATTTTAAAATTTACATTTTCATGTGCATATTATGAAGATTATTATTATTTTATATATACATGCTGTATATATAAAATATGTAGAGCCAGATTAAGACTAAGCCTCATATACATTTACTTCTGCCCCCCCCATTTCTCTTTTCTTTGTCTTGGTTTAGATACATCATTCCACAATAAAACTGGCATAAAATGTTTTTGTGGCACATCCATTCCTCGGGTTTCTAACGACCTTTTGTTCCTAATGACCATTTCCTTGTTGCCCTAAAAACATGCTTATTTTGCTTATTGGTTAATCCAGTTTTAACTGTTTGTATATATATCATATAATAATAGAGTTGTGACAGACACATATACTAGTGTTAAAATATTTTGTTCTTCATGTGAAATGGCATTCATGTTACAATACTGAGGATAATAATAAAATTTACACGTCCTTTTTATTATATGCTTGCCTACCTACTGAATTTAATTTTATATTATGATTTTTATTTTTCAAAACTGTATTTTAGAATGCCCCTCTCATTCTTTAACTTAATTTTTCTTTACTTTAAAATTCTTCATTTGAGACATATATAATTTCAACCAATTTTAGTACAAAATTGAGAGAAAAAAGTACCTGGAAAATCTCAGTAACAATGGCGAGGTCCAGATTAAGTTAGAAATTAAACAATTCATTTCATAGCTGCATTTTCAGCAGAGAAATTTCTTTTAAGAGAAACTCATATTTCACTTCTTTAAATCAACAGATGACCTTCTATATATCACATTACGAATAAAGAAATAAAATTAACTGTGGTGCTGAACTCTTTTATGCTTGCTTTAGTGAATAAGCGTTTTTACTTTAGTGTATGTTTCCAGATCCCAGCTTAGATGAAAATAATTTAAAGGACATTAAAGTTACTCATATCAGGTTCTAATTATTGTAATATTAAATCTGAGAAGTCTCATATCACAAAAATTTCCCAGAAAGCATAAAATAAATAAATAAAATATAAAAACAAAGCCCATAATGGTAGCAGACATTTTTGCAAAATAATACAAATGAGGAAAATATATTATCACTGATGTCACTATATTGGTGCATCTAAGCACAGTTTTACTGCGATCATTAAAATGCTCCTCTTTTTCGTCACTCTATGAAAAACGGACCTTGTACATTCCATACATAGATTTCCAGATACTGTTCTAAGATCTGGGCTTCTAAGTCTCCTTGCCTGCACATCACCTCCTAATATCACTAAACTCAGTTCAAAGTATGATACCGACTTCAAAATTCATTGTCTTACTAAAAATTCTCATAATTTTTTAAATTCATTGTCTCACTAAAAATCCTCATACTTTTTGTGGATAGCTCTACCACCACCATAAAATTTGATCAACAGAATCACCTGTGTAAAAACTTCAATCGCACCTGGGATCCTTATGCGAAAGTCAAAAATAAAAAAATTAAGTCTCTTATCAGCGAGCACAGATTCTAACAGCGGCAATGTGAAGTCCATCAGCTTAACTTAGATGACAGTTCCTTTTATAACTATGTAGGACGATTTAAGTTGATTACTCGCAGCCAGTCAGAAACAATAATACTGCTTGCACTGATTAAGAAAAAGCACAGCTTTTTGCCAACTTTCTCGAAAATCAGTCCAAGCCAAACGTTTTTCCAGCTAACAACACTTTGGATCAACAAATTACGACTTCATGACTGATGGGATTTCCTCCCCAAAAAATATCACACTTTACCTCTCCACCTGAAGACCTTAGCTCATTAAGTTAGATAAATTAATTACTAATATATTTCCACATGTTTGCATTAATTCCCACTTTTAATGACAAACTTGCAGTGAGAAATTAATTTTCTCATAGCATGGACCTACTGACAAAATTCGTGTGACTTCAACCTTCCTGATTCGCCACTATAATGCTTCTGATTCATCAGCTGAACATATCAGCATTGTTCTGGCCCCTTCTGCCCCATGATTATCTTCTCCTTTCCGATCAGCAGATGCAGCCACATGTGCCACCTGCTTCCAGTTCTCACCATTGTTTTCTATGTAGTGGATGGTTTCTGTGTTGTGGACGTTGATGGATAAAGTGTCCTCGCTTCCTACCTTATTTCTGTGATCTTTCCTGGGAAATTCTGTTAGCGAACTATCACTTTTGTCATGGCCTTTGGCGACTCTCTAAAGAGCTTGTAAGAGGTATTTTATAACAGATGCATGGCAGCATAAGAACTAGTTCCAAGTTTCAGTTGTACTGCTGATGTTAATGGAAATTGCTTTCCATTGGCATTACTTTCCATTAACTTGCATTACTTTCTGTTCATTACTTTCCAATTTGAATTTTACAAATTTCATTCCCCCATTTTTAGAGGATTTCAGAATGATTTCCCCTTTTATTTCAACTGATTTTTTTTTCTTATTACATATATTAAATTTTTCGTATTTAAATTTAATTTGATCTGAATAGTCTCATTCTACAGTAGCCTATTTATAGACTTTTATATGAAGATTCAGGCACTGTTTAATGTGTTAATATTCGCACTTTAATTTGTTTTGCTCCGATATAATTTACTTCAAAGAAGTTTACCCACATCAGCGCTGTGTACATTCATTATTCATTTTGTATGCCTCATTTTCTAACTCCTTCATAAATTAATGCTTTCCTACCTTACTTACAATATCCTCTGTATAAAAGTGCAAGAAATTGTATCCTTCGTGATAACTCAACAATGTTTTTTAAAATATAGAATTTAATCATAATTCGTATTTTTATTAACTTTGAATACTTGTACATATATTTCACTACTTATCCATTTTTAATCTTGTATTAATCCTTTTAGGTGCATTCTTATCAAAAATCAAAGATTATAAATACCTGAGTAAACTGGTTCATAAAATAAAATAATAAAGCTTAATTAAGCATGAACAAAAGTAAGAAATTATCACCGATGCCAGTATATTGGTGAAGAGCAGCTCAATTTTACTGTTGTTACAGTAAACACCACAGATGCTAACAGGTGGTTTACATGAAAATTGAGAATCCTTGGATGAAAAGGAGCCCACAGAAGAAGTTAGTTTCTCCACTATTCAACAGGAATGGACTAGGAGCTGCGTCATTAGTTCTGAGAAAAATTTTGGAAGTTAATGTGAAATCCAGACTGAGGAGAAAATTAATACAGACAATAATTCCGCCCTCTAAAAATTTAGCTCTGCCAATTTTACCCAATAAAGGATGTAGTACTGAGGATTTTCTCCCCTTAATTCTACTCCAAATGCTGGTTATACATTCATTGATTTATCCTGAATTTTAGAGATCAGCCTGTTTGTCCTGTGTATGATTATGCACTCAGTTTCAAAGATTTCTTTAAATAACTAGAGCAGATAATTCTCATTCACATGCAGGGAAGAAGGGAAAAAACACAATTCATGAACTTTATAGCATGTATTTATTATAATAAAATACCTTCTAATAAGAATATTGTATTTGAGTCATGAAACTGCAATCACAGTGAATTCATGCAGTTGCATATTTATACAGTCAAAAGTCGTTAATTCGGACACCCATAATCCGGAATGATCTATAATCCAGACCTCAAAGCTAAAAACTTTCTGCGCATGCGCCGCATTGACACATGCGCATAGGCGTTCTCGCGTGAGACCTTTATGACTGCACATATGCATGTGCGCAAGCGCAGAATACGTTTTCACGTGCGCGTTTTATATATAACGGACGGTATAAGCTAAAATTATCTAATTATCTAATTCAGTTAATGTTGATGACTGCGTTGTTCTTTAATCTTCGAATTGGATCCAGCTTATTATTTTTTGCAGACTGTAAGAGCAATTTTATAAAAGTAAACTTGAACTTTCGATTATGCCAGATAGAATTTCTGATGCTGGAGCTCCCAAAGGATCTATAAAACGAAAGTATGTTTCGCTGTTCATCAAACAAAAAGTGGAATTGCTGCAAAAAATGATAAAAAGATGAAGAAGGTGACAGAGAGGTTAGTGAAAACGAAAAAATTTCGATTGACAAGTTAGTCGGTATTCTCGGCACAACAATTACGAGACTTGAACAGCCGAACTTTGCAACTGAACAAGAAATTGTGTTTGTTTATAGAATTAAAGAGAAAGTATTATCACATAAAACGAAGCAACTTAAAACAACTTACATTGAAAGAAGTGTTTAATAAAGTAAACAAATAAATATTAAGCTTTTTTTTTTTGTAAATTTTGATACCCTTTAGATCATAATTGTTCTTTATTTCATAAATTACAGTTTCATATTTTTAATTTTAGAATTTCTGCATGCCATCTTACGAGATTTAAACTGATGATCTATAATCCGGAATCGCTGAAGTCCCGACAAGTCCGGATTAACGACTTTTGACTGTATTTACTTTTTTTTTGGCTAAAAACCCCTGCAAAATTTTAAAGAAACAAATGATTCATTTTTTACACATACAGTACAATCCCGATTATCCGCGAAATTGAGTGGCGCGCCGCTGCGGATAACAAAATTCGTGGATAATCCAAAAAAAGATAAAAACAGGTATAGCAAAAGAGAAAACGGTCATTCCAAAGTTGTAAAATTGTTTTTTTATGTACAATAAAATGTAAAATAAACAGCAGGAAATGTTTAACTAACGCTTAATATTTTAGTATATCCCTTAAAACTAACCTAAAATGCATTTTGTTAATAAAAATAGAAAAGTGCTTTGTATACTTACGAGAGGCATCAAGGATACACAGAAAAATTAATACTTATGTACTGTTTTAATACTGTAATGTATTATGTAATTACAAAAACATAACTGTAAAACTACACCTTTTTGAAGAAATCAGTCATTTGTGTTTGCTTCTTGCTTTGGAAGCCTTTTCTCTTGATCCAAGATTGCATTTTTCATAGCATAAGTTTCTCGGCCAACTTCACGTCGCCTTGTTCTTCCAAATAGCTCAAGTGTCCGTCGACTTCTTGCAAAGCTGCTTCGGGAGTCTTCCGCAACTGCACAGTGGGCTCTTCTTCGCCTTCACTTCGCTGTCCTTTATTCTCGGTCTCTCTTGCTTTCTTCACAATTTTGTCATTTGTCAAGCGTTCGAAGCCAGGTTCGTTGACATCACACTCCAACCACTCATTAATGTTTTCAGCATCGACGTTCTTACCACACGGAACTGTCTTCACCATATTGGCAAGAGTTGCCGTTGGCGTGCCTACATCTTCATTCTCTTCTTCACAACTCAAAAGAGTTAGGTTGTTGTTGGCTTCAATATTAGGCATGAGTTTTCTCCATGAATTTTATGAGGGTTGACAGTTTCTGAGTCCCATGCAGATGCAATAGTGTAGATGCTGTCCAAGATTGTGTAGTGTTTCCGAAACTTTCAGATCATAACCTTCTTTAATTTTGGTTATTAGCCAGCATGGTTCGGTATGTTCTCTTCATTGTTGCAATGACTCCTTGGTCCAAGAGTTGGATTAGCGCAGTAAAGTTTGGGGGAAGAAACTTTGCAAAAATTTGTCCATCAGAAGACTTAAGCCCGCATGTTGTTGGGTGAGAAGGTGTTTTCAATCAATAGCACAGCTTTTTCAGGCAGGTTTTTCGATTTAAGATGTTTACACACTAGAAGAACAAAGTTTTTATCGAACCATTCTTGAAAAATGCTTCAGTTCATCCATCCTTTTTTTTTTTTGGTTAAAGTAATCAACGGGCAAATTTTCTATCCTTTGAAAGATCTCGGTTTTTTTTTTACTTTCCAGTGACAACAGAGTTTAAGTTTATGTCCACTGGTAACATTACTGCAAAACATGATAGTGATCCTTTCCTTGCTGCTTTTATGACACGCCGCTTTAATTTCACTTTCAAAAGCTAAAGTGCGAGCGGGAAGACATTTCCACAAAAGTCCCGATTCGTCGGCATTGTAAATTTGTTCAAAAGATAGCTCTTCTTTTAAAACAAATTCTTCAAATTCATAGTGGAAATGGTCGTTTGCTTGTTGGTCACCCACTAAGTTTCTCCCCTCGAATTCCATGTCGCTGCTTAAAACGAGTCAACCAGCCAGAAGATGCATCAAAATTCCCTTTCACACCTAAAAACTCAAAAAAGGTTTTTGCCTTTGCCGCAATGATAGGACCATTTACAGGAGTACCCTCTTTTCGAACATGAGATAATCACTCTTGTCAACGCCGTGTCTAGCTCATCAAAAGTAGAAAGAACCCTTCATAGTTTTTCGCCTTTTCCTTGCAGAAGCACCGTCCGACATTGATGTAAAGTTCACCAGTTTTTCTTTTTCTTTCGAATGTCACGCACTGTTATTTCCATGATTCCGTAATCCAATTCCATCTGCTGCATTGTAGCGCCGTTTGCTACTTTGGTAATTAATTCTAGTTTTTGCGCAATCGTCAACAACACCTTCTTTCGTTTTCCTGACATTTTAAATCGGTAACGAAAAAAGCAAAACCAAAAAACACAGGCACTGAACACAATAAAAGATAAGAAATTAACTCCAACCGGTTCTCAAACACTATCAAGCTTAAACTAACAATGGTGAGTGGGTGGAAGTGGACGTGTCAGTAAGATTAAGAACGAGAGAGGGCGGTGGAGCGGACACTGCAAGGGTGAGTAAGAAATCATTGATTCATCAGAGGGGGAAGGTTCCGAGAAGGCCGAGGTTAAGGTTCTGAGAAGACCTGGGATATTTTTGCCATAAATAAGCACGATGTTAGCAAATTTAACATTTCGTTCAGTTTTGTGAACAGTTTTTTTTTTTTTTTTTCTTTACGCTTGTTAAAAAAATACCTTGTGTGGGAAGCGCTTATACTCTGGAGTCTACTGCATAATGTACCTTATTTCTTTCACATTCTGCATATTGTTATTAATAAGAAAAATATTTTGAAATTGAGCAATTTATTCAAAATATAACAGAAACGAAGCAACGTAAGTTTTTGGACACTAAAAGATGCCATTTGCATTTAAGAAAACTCAAAAGAGAAAAACATTGCCAGAATTTCTCACAATGCTTCCAAACGTGCAGATTTTATTCATTCTTTTATCATGATCAAATTCCCACATTCCAATTTTGCTTTTATCAGTTTCAGCAATCACACCAGAAGCTCCAATCATATTCTCATACACATACTTTTCCACAGAAACTCTTCCAATCCATGACACACATCTCCGAGACATCTCAAAAGAAATTAAATCACAAATGTCCAGATCTGTGCTGAGCTCTTTCAATGGAACTCCATAAATTCTCAACCAACTTTATGTGAGCCCCAGAAATAGGGTCTTTAAATGCCACACTATCACTGACTGAAAGACAATTACATGCTTTCCAGCAATATCAGACCTGCTTTATGTTTCTGTTCATAAATTCAAAGAAGGCAGGGGGGAAAATCAAATCTCTTTTAGTGCCAACAAATATCCAGGGTCCATTCGCTCTTTTATCACAATGAAATTTCCACTTTTCAAACTTCCTTTCATGAATTTCAACAATCACACTTGCACCTAAAATCATACTTTGATTTACACACAGTATGACTCATACTTCTCTGCTAAAACTTCTCCATTGTGTGATATATTTTGTGATGCTTTTGCCTCAAAACAAATAAAATCACACGAGGTGAGTTCCATGCACGATCTGACTGACAAAGTCAATTACATGCCTTCCAGCAATGTCAGACAATTACAGGAACCTGCCTTAAGTACCTCTTCATAACGTTAAAGAAGAGAGGAAAAAATCCCCCTCCCTTTTAAATGCCTTTTGAATAAGAATGCAGGTGTTTTGGTGTTTTACTTTTTTAATGTACCATGTAATCCTTATTTAATAATTAAAATTTGTATTTTAAATTGCTAAAGTATGTCTTCATATGTTGATAATGACATTATCTATCAGTTGAACCGATGTTACTTAATGTTTACCAACTTAATATAAATATTGATAGTTTGGGAATATTTCCAAAAATGGCTTGAAAACCATTATCTAGACTTGATCAATAACTTCTACCATTTCATCTATAAACTATCACCAGACTGACCAAGGTGGGTGGTTAAATTAATACGTAAGTACCAAAATAGCTAGTGCCTACCCTAGATAAACCTTAGAAAAGTACATGTGAGAATTTATTTGATCGGAGCTAAGATAAATCATGTGTGGGAAATAGACGTAAGTAAACAAGTAACTGGACTCTTTGTCAGCATGTGATAGAAGCAAGACAAAATTTAGCAGAACAGCATCTCTTTAATCACCATTCCCATGATACAATGCTAATAGTATATATGATAACTAAACTTCATGATAAGTATCACGAATTTGACGGTTTTAAATATTGCAAAGAAAAATAAGTAAAGATGACATCACAGAAGTTTTTGACTGTGATAAGAACGTCCCAATTGATGAATACTGAACTAGTATAATTCAGGCTTCGACAACACAGGATAGAAGTCTTTAGCAGAACATGTCTTTAGCAGAACATGTCTTTAGTAGCCACATTCATGATATACTGCCAATAGCATAAGCTACTTAAGCCTTATAATGACAGTTGAAAATTTGAAGGCTTTCAGATACCGCCAAAAAAACAAATTAATGGAATTTGGGAAGAAGTAATAAATGAAGATAATATAATAAAAGTTTTCCATTATGATGACAATATCCCAATCATAAATTAACTAATGCATAACCCAATTGATAGTATGGCACTAAATCCAAAAAATATCACTAACAATAATAAAGAAAATGACATGTATGTATGTTTCTCACATTGTGATAAAACAACAGTACCTAGAGCCATCAAATTTTGAAGAACATATGTTTCCACCCCAACATGAAAATAACAAAACCCAATAATAAAATTAAAAACTGAGAGCCCAAATTTGGAATTTGTTTTATTATTCTATTTTATTATATACTTTGCAAAACTTTAATGAATTTTTGATTAACAAAGTCAAAGATTTCAAAACGAGCAATAGCAACATTGTACAGAAAAAAAAAAAAAAAAAAAAATCTATCTCCAGTGTGCGAGACTGTATGTCCGAAATTCTGAAGATATGATCATTTTAAAATTATTTTGTGATATTTGCTGCCGAACTAACATTTCTGATTCAAGTGTGGAGAACATGATATTTAATAAATGTGTGTAAAGGTAACACACAAAACATTAAAAAAATGCCTTTTGGGCCATAATGTAAAATCTGAAAGCTTTCAGATTTTTTTTATATTTCCTTTCATTATGTTTTTATATCACTTGTATTTTTATGCAAAACATGCAAAAAAAATTTAATTTAATAAAGCGTCTTTTTGTGCTCTTAAGGTCATATTAATGAATTAATTAATCATCTTTAGGTCACAAATTTTTAGATTATTTCATAAATCACTATTTCATATTTTCAGTTTTATAATTCATACATATCATCTTATCAGATTTAAACTGATGATGTAATATTGAGAAAAATCTCAAATCTAGAATGCTCGAAGTTATGACAAATCCAGGTCTTGCACTTTGTAATGTACCATAACCTGTATGATGCTGCAGCAAAATAAATTCAAAATGGTATGCATTATGCAATATCTACAAATTCCTCAATATTTAATACATTTAGATTCAACAAAGATACTTTTGTTGCCGAATGGTGGAGGCATAATTGTTTGGGTATCTTTTACTGCCTCCAAATTAAAAAACTTAAATTTTCCTAACAAACACTATGGATATACAAAATGCAAAAGTTTCTTAAATGAATAATACAATATATAGTGTTATGGATTTGGTATTTAAATAGCTAATGTTAGTTGAATTATAAATTAAATTGTTTTATTCCTCGTGCAGTGTAGCACGTGATGAGTATTAAAGGAAAGCTAAGCCAGAAAATTAAAAATACAAGAGCATGTGCATTTAACATTTAATAAATAAATAGCTCTTTTTGATTTTGAAAGTTCCAGAAAGTTCTCGCGTGTGATTGAAAATCTTATAAAAAGGAGGAAAACCTCTCATTTCATGGTGATTTTAGTTTGTTTGTTGTTGCTTTAAGAGTTTGTTTAGTAAACTGCTCTTGTTGACTGTAGCAAATTCGTGGATTAGCTTTCTTTAGTTGTTTTGAATTATGTTCTCTAAAACATTTGAGTAGTTAAAAAGATAACTACTGTGAGATATTGTTATACTGAATGAATATCTGAGGAAAATTAAGCATTTTTTTGTGATAATAATAAATCTTATTCAATTTTCATCGGACTTGTGTATTCAATTCCTAACGAACCCATACCCACGCAACAATATGAACATACAAATATGAATAACAATATGAAAATAGAAAATTTTCCTAATGAAGACCTAAAAATAACTGCACAACTCAAAAATTCTTCCAGGTTAAATATCCAAATAAAAGTTCTATGTGCTCATTTATAGAACTGCATATATAGAATTACACACATGTTAGCAAAATTCCTCCATATTCTGTGCACTTAAACAAGTTGCCCAACATGTAAACACTTACGCAACATGTAAAATGAGTTGCGAAACAGAATGAAGAAAGAATACAATTCTTGAAAAATAATTTTCAATGGATAGAAAAAATGAACCTCATGCCAGAGCATACTCAAAAGTGCAATTTTAGCTAAAATATATGCAACTAATTAGTCTTTTATTTATACATTTTTCTTAAACGTAAAATGCATCCACCAATGCCCAGACATTTAAATTATATCTTTAATAAATTATACAATTTAAAAAAATCTTTTATTATTTATAACAATAAGCAGTGTGCGACAGAAATAAGCAATATTATATGTGTTGAAAATGAATCATTTATTTCTTTAACATTTTGTAGGCCTGTTTAGGAAAGTAAATATAAATATTTAAAACAAGTGTAAGCCACTGCATGAATTCATTGTGGCTGTAGTTTCAGGACTAATGAAATGCAATATTCTTATAAGGCATTTTATTCTTATTAATACATACCATAAAGTTCATGTTTTGTGTTTTTTTACCTCCCTGCATGTGAATGAGAATTATCTGTTCTAGTTATTTAAAGAGATTCTTTTTTTTTTTTTTTTTTTTTTTTTTTAAACTGAGCACATCACATAATCATACACAGGACAAACAGACAGATCTCTAAAATTCAGGATAAACTAATGACTGTTACAAGCATTTGGAATAGAATTGGGAGGGAATCCTCAATACTAACATCTTTTATTGGGTAAAAATAGCAAAAGCTTAATTTTTAGAGAGCAGAATTATTGCCTGTATTAATTTCCTTCTCAGTCTGGATTTCATAGGAACTTCCAAAATTTTCCTCAATAATAATACTAATGATTGCAGAATCTAATCCATTCCTGCTGGATAGTGGAGAAATGTCTTCTGTGGGCCCCTTTGGATCCAAAGGATTCCCAACTTCCATGTAAAATACTTGTTAACATCTGTGGTGCTTACTGTAACAACAGTAAAACTGAGCTGAGCTTCACCAATTTACTGCCATCATGTGATAATTTCTTACTTTTGTTCATGCTTAATTAAGCATTATTATTTATTTTGTTCATACATTTCATGAACCAATTTACGCAGGTATTTATAATTTTTGATAAGAATGCACCTAAAAGGATTAAAAATGGATAAGTAGCTAACTATATGTACAAATGTTCAATGTGAATAAAAACCAATGATGAATAAATTCTACATTTTGAAATGTATCATTGAGTTATCACTATGGTTGTCAATTTGCACAATTAGCACTTTTGTTCATAAAAAATTGTGCATCATTTGGTGTGTGGAAAGGAATAATTAAATAGAGTTTAGTGCTCTTTTCAGGGTACAATTTCTTGCAATTTTATAATAGGAAAATATTTTCCTTACTAAAAAATTAAAAACTGGGAGATCTGTTGTTTACCAAATCACCAAGTTTACCAGATCTACATTGGTCATACCAATACCAGTGTCAATGATGGTCAAGGTTCTATCCTCTTTGTTCAGGATGATTTTAATGTACAGATTTTTACAGCCGTCCAATTTGCTAAGATCTGTCACACTTTCATACCTGATTTTGCGAAGTGCCTAAATAAAAAAATTGATATCTTTAATTCAGATGCTAGTTTTTACATCACATTATATTTATTTATACCTTCCAATGAATTAATTTTAAACTATAAACTTAACATATTATAATTAATACTGCAATTTGCCACTAAATAACTTACCATGGTCAGGTCGAAAAATGAGAGATCCACCAGCTGATGATTCCCAAGTTATCATCCTCGTTATACTCTGATGTTACAGACACTGATGTCTGCAACTGAGCAGAGTAGAAACCTATGCCAAACTGTCCAATCATAGAGATATCAGCACCAGCCTGCAGTGCTTCCATAAATGCTTTGGTACCAAATTTGACAGTCCTCCCTAAGTTGTTTACAGTTGTCTTTGGTCATACTAATACCGGTGTCAGTGATGGTCAATGTTCTATCCTCCTTGTTTGGAATGAGACTTCCACACCTGATTTTGTCAAGTGCCTATATAAAAAATTGATATCTTTAATTCAGATGCTAGTTTTTACATCACATTATATTTACTTATGTCCTAGAAATGAACTAATTTTAAACTAGAAACTTGGTAGTTAAGATGTACTATATTACTGTACCAGCAGTCATGCTAACAAAATTATTGAGGCCCTTGATAAAACTGAAACAATCAATGACCAATCAACATGAACTAATTTTAAGCCATCAACTTCGTACTTAAGATGTATTATATTACTGTAGCAGCAGTCATGCTAACAAAATTATTGAGGCCCTCGGTAAAACTGAAACAATCTATGATCAATAAACATTTTTGCAATGAAATCAAATGATCATCACAAGGCCCCCACCATTATTTCTTGACTTCGTATAGTACCTCATTTAGTTTGCAATCTTATGTGTTCACATTCACACAGTTTGCAATCTTATGTGTTACAACACATCAAATATACTTTGTTCTTTTCTTGGCATCTAAAATAAAAATTCAAAATTTTAGCCATTTTGCCTCGTGCAATTTTCTGACCGTGTTTCAGTTATCAGATATTAAATACTGATCAACACTCATCCACTAATTTATAAACTTTGCTGTACTTCTGTACATTTATCAGTGTACAGAAATAATTTTCTCAATGCAATTGTTTTCACATTTATCTAAAAGCATTAGTTTCCTGATCATTAAAAATAAGCGAGCAGCAAAAATGAACATGACATGAATGAATTATTTTCATCTACTTCACTTATTGTGTTAAACAGAAAATAAAGCCAACACTTTAAACTATGACGAATTTGGAATTATTGTAAAAAATATTGCAAATTCACGTTAAAGACTTCAAACAGCCTCTGTTAGTGTTGAAACTCTCACCGACAACCAAGTGATTTGCGCATGCGAGCAGCAAAAACTAAATCAGAACTTTTTAGTTGAACTTTGAGAACTCGTGATGGATGTTTGAGTGAAACACGTAATCCTTATCTTTGTGTTATATATATATTTTATTCTGTTATTGTAAATTAAATATCTTATTATCTTAGAAGCCTCTCTTTCTGCGAGTAGTGTACAGATGTACTTACGAAAAATACTCCCGGATATGCCTTTGGAGAAGAAAGAAGATCGATTAAAAGGTAAGTCTTTTACCTTTTATTTTCTAAGAATTATACATTTTTTGGCATCCCTGCCAGGATGAAAGTGAATTGTTTATACTTGTTGAATTATTGAATATATATTAAACAATGACGAAATTCATCGATACACTGAAAAGGAAACGCGGCCACATAAGAGCTGCTGTTACAAAATTAATTGGCCGAATCGAAACTGAATTATCAAAAACAGAAGTGAATGCAGAGGAACTAGAAATTTCCTTAGAACTCTTAAATAAAAAATTGAATGAGTTAAAACAAATAGATGCCGCTATAGAAAAATTAATAGACATAAAGGATCTAGACCAGCAATTAAATGGTGTTGACGAATATCGTGAAAGAATAACTACATTTAAATAAAAAGCTAACAAAAAATTGAAAGAAATTAATATAGAACAACAAAAATTTAGTGTGTTAAGAAGCACTGAACAGTTAAGTGAAAGTATAGAAAACGTTAAAATCGAAAATCATAATGTGAAGCTTCCTAAACTTACGATTCCAAAGTTTTATGACGAGAGCTGCGAATGGCTGACATTTTGGAACACTTTTTCATCAGCCATACACCAAATAAAACACTTGACGCTATAAGCAAATTTAATTATTTGAAATCCTTTTTGGGAGGTACTGCTTATAACACCATTGACGGTTTCGATTTAACTGAAGAAAATTACGAAACTTCAGTTAAACTCCTCACAGAAAGATTTGGAAATAAAGATGTACTGATAAACTCCCATATAGATAAATTACTGAAAATAAGACCTCTAAAGGATTCTAATGACATTTAAAATTTCTGTAAGTTATTCAATTACATACAAAAACATATTTGATGTCTTAAATCATTAAATATGACCTCAGAAACATGTGGAGCTTTATTAACACCTATTTTGCTTAAAACACTGCCTGCAGATTTGGTCGCTTCCGGAAGACCAAAGTTAAATGTTCCATATGCGGTAAAGCTCATTTGTCAATAATGTGTAACTCTCACATAAATAATTCTACAGACATTATCAGGGATGAAAATAATAAAAAAGACTGTGTTCTGACAAATAAATCTTGCATGCAGTTAGTAAATTTAGTAGTAAAACTTGGGATGGAATCGAAAAATATGTGAGAATTTTAATAGATAGTGGTTCCAGGCAATCCTACATTTCGCAGTATGCAGTTAGTATAATGAATTATAAAACCAGTGGTAAAGAACAATTAATCCATGGTTTGTTCGGAGTTATTGAAAAGAAAGAAACTCATAGTAAATATTTAATTAGATTGAGTAGTCTTAAACGTGATTATCACTGTAATTTTCAGGTTTGGGATCAGGATAAAATATGTACTGACATTCCTCAAATTCGTAGAGATACATATCTTACTGAACTGCGAAAACATGGAATTTATTTAACTGACATGCAGAATAAATCTGTGGATTTGATGTATGAAAAATCACCTTTAGAAATTCATGTTCTTTTAGGTGCAGATGTGGCAGCTTCTAACAGGGCTGCCACATCTGCAGAAAAGCTTCTAACAGAAGAAAGCTTCTAACGGCTTCTAACAGGAGAGAAAGCTTCTAACAGGGAAGGTTAGACAACTAAAATGTGGGTTATCATGTGTACACACTAGATTAGGATGGACAATGATGGGGAAAACTGAAAAGCGTGAGTTCTCTGACAGAATGAAAACTGTATTGCCACTTCATGTTAATGATGCTAAAATTTCGGATTTATGGTGACTTGACTCATTAGGAATAACGGATCCTGCTACAACCCACACAAGAAAGGAAATTAATGAAATCGCTAAAACATATTTTCGTCAGTCATTAAAGAGAGATAGTGACGGTAGATATCAGGTCTCTCTTCCTTGGATAGAAGGGCATGAGGTTTTACCTGACAACAGATTATTAGCAGAGAAAAGGTTAAAATCCTGCGCCAAAACTCTTCAGTCAAAAAACTGTCTGAAAGAGTATGAAAATATTTTTTACGAATGGGCTGAAGAAGGTATTATAGAATCTGTTGAAGATAAGAAAACCGAAAATTGTCATTACCTACCACATAGGGCTGTAATTAAGGAAAGTTTAACCACAAAGATTAGACCTGTGTTCGATGCCTCAGCGAAGGAAAGGAATGGTATGTCTTTAAATGATTGTTTAGAAAAGGGCCCAAATTATTTGGAATTAATACCAAGTATTTTAAACAGATTTCGCCTAGGTAAATACAGGGTTATCTCAGATATACGTAAGGCCTTTTTGCAAATAGGTGTCTGTCCTCGAGATAGAGACTTTCTTAGATTTCTCTGGTGGGAAGAAGGAGATTCTGAAAAATTGAAAATATATCAACATAAGCGCGTTGTGTTTGGTGTTAATACCAGTCCTTTTTTTTTCTCGCCGCCACACTGAATTATCATCTCGAGAATGTTCCTGAACATCAACAAGAGGTAGCTAAGAAATTAAGTGAATCAATGTACGTCGACAATTGTGTGGCCAGCATTGATACTATTGAAGAACTAAACACTTTCATTAATGTGTCGAAGGAAATTATGTCGACTGCTAAATTTGATTTAAGGGGATGGTGTTACAATGAACCTAGCGGTGAAACTTTAAAAGGAAATTCTTGCAATGAAGACTCCGATAAAACCGTATCAGTTCTGGGGTTGAAATGGAATTTATCAAATGACACTTTGTCCTGTGACTTTAAAGATAGTTCTGCGAAACAGCCTGTCAGCAAAAGGAATATATTGTCAATAGTACACAGGATTTTTGACCCGATTGGGTTTACAGCTCCTGTTACTCTGTTTCCTAAGCTAATGCTTCAAGAATGCTGGAAACAGAAGATTTCATGGGGTAACAATTTACCTAAAAGCATTTCTGACAAATTCGAAAGTTGGAAAAATAAATTGCACAATTTGGAAAAAATAGCTGTACCCAGAAGAATTTTTGCTGCCTTCGAAAGAATTTCTGGTTTATCTTTACACGTGTTTTGTGACGCGAGTAAATCTGCTTATGCCACATGCATATTTATGCGAAGCTGTAATGAAAATTCCGTCACACGTCAGCTCATCTCAGCTCGATCCAGAGTGGCACCTATCAAGCTGATTTCCATACCTCGACTAGAGCTCTTAGCTTGTACGATTGGTGCTAGACTGGCACTTCATGTTAAGGAAGATTTGAGACTAGAAAGCTTGCCTATTTATTATTGGAGTGATTCTATGGATGCATTATTTTGGATAAAAAAGAATGAAAACTGGGCCGTTTTCGTTCACAACAGAGTGAAAGAAATCCATACTCTAACTAATCCAAACGACTGGAATTATATTCCTGGAATGCTAAATCCAGCGGACCTCCCTTCCCGAGGATGCAGTCCGGAAACCTTAGTCAAATCGAAATGGTGGGAGGGTCCCGATTGGTTGAGAAATGATCCTGAAAAATGGCCTACCTCTGAAATTGTACTGAATTTTGACATTATATAAATGCTGAAAGAAAGAAGACAATAATTTCGGCAATTAATTCGATTGCTATGACTGAAGTTAATTTTGATAAGATTTCTTCATACAATACCATTCTAAAGATAATATCTTGGAACTTCCATTTTTTTAAAAATGTCAGACTAAGTCCTAATGAAAGAACTTTTGGAACAATTACAGCGGAAGAAATTAAAGGAGCTGAATTAACTCTTTTGAGATCAGTGCAGAGTGAATCATTTTCTGGATCAGATGACAAAAGATTACGTGTGCTTCAACCAATGATTGATTCTAACGCAATCCTTAGGGTTAAAACCAGAATTCTGAGAAGAGATAATACAGAAAATTTTCGATTTCCTATTATTCTTCCTTCAGATCATCCTATTGTAGTAAAATTAATTAGAGCTAAACATGAAATGAACAATCTTGCAGGAGTACAATTTTTAATATCCACTTTACGAGAACAATATTGGATTTTGAAAGCACGAAAGACTGTCAAGAAAGTCATAAGAAGCTGTGTTGTATGTCAGAGGTTCGATACTAGTTCTTCGAAAACACCCAGTGCTCCTCTCCCTGAAGATCAAGTAAGAGAAGCAGCAGTCTTTGAGATTGTAGGTGTTGACTTGACTGGACCTTTGATATTGAAGGGAAATCAAAAATCATGGATAGTGATTTTTACCTGTGCTGTTTTTCACGCAGTACATTTGGAATCGATTTTCTCGCTATCAACTGAAAGTTTTCTGCAAGCGCTGAGACGTTTCATTGCTAGACATGGAAGACCCCACACCGTCTATTCCGACAACGGAACAAATTTAAAAGGAAGTGATAGAATATTCAAAAGCTTAAATTGGGAAAAATCTTAGAACAAGCTAGTATCCACAGGATCACATGGAAATTTCTTCCGCCATCAGCTCCCTGGTGGGGAGGATGGTGGGAGCGATTAATAGGAGTCCTGAAAAGAATACTTCACAAAGTTTTAGGATGATCATCTCTGAATTATGAAGAAATGATAACAATTTTGTGTGACTGTGAAGCAATAATGAATAATCGTCCATTGACGTATGTCTTGGAAGATGTTTAAGATTTATCTCCGATCCCACCTTCCATGTTTCTCCATGAGATTCGACAAATTGGAGTTCCTGATCTGGATAATATAGATGCGAAATCTTTAAACAAAAGGCTTATTTATCGACAAAAACTTTTACAAGATCTACGTAAAAGATTTCGAATCGAATATCTCGGACAGTTAAAAATTATGAACATACAAAAGCTTCACAACCTCTGAAAATAGGAGATCTTGTTTTAGTGTGCGATGATAATAAGAAGCGAACAGACTGGTTATTGGCGAAAGTAACCAAGATGGACATGTGCATTTAGTTAAGGTCAAGACTAAGCTTGGAGAAGTTTTGCGACCAACCAAGCGTTCTATCCTTTGGAGATAACATCATCACATGAAAAGTCTAGATTTAGAAATGTGGCAAGCAGCTCTTCTGATGAACCAGAGACTTACTGTGAACCTGATATTCGTAATGACTTGCCTCAAGATCTGAAGCGCGAAAAGATTCCATCGATGACTACAAGAAGTGGTCGAATGGTAAAGCCTGTTCAAAGGTTACAGTTTTAAATTTGATTTTTCAGCAAATTTAAAGGTGGAAGTATGTTTAAACTCTCACCGACAATCACGTGATTTGCGCATGCGTGCAGCAAAAACTAAATCAGAACTTTTTAGTTGAACTTTGAGAACTCGTGATGGACGTTTGAGTGAAACATGTAATCCTTATCTTTGTGTTATATATATATTTTATTCTGTAATTGTAAATTAAATATCTTATTATCTTAGAAGCCTCTCTGTGAGTAGTGTACAGATTCTGTGAGTAGTGTACAGATGTACTTAAGAAAAATACTCCCGGATATGCCTTTGGAGAAGAAAGAAGATCGATTAAAAGGTAAGTCTTTCTACCTGTTATTTTCTAAGAGTTAGTAACATTAAGAGTAATATCGAACATCCAACCAAACAACTGTATTCCTCAGTATCATGAGATTTTGTCCCTGTGAGTGTCACAGTGCTCAGAAGAATGGAACTCGACACTGTGCCTGTAATAGCAACGTAAATAATGAAGGACGTATTTTCTTTTAACATCTTGCAGTGTGATCTGCACAAGAAGTGCAGTGCAGTGTGATCTGCACAAGAAGTGCAGTATATCAGTTCCATTGCACTGAGATTTTATTGAACCCACTGCAAGACTGCATGCTACAGCAGTTTGTCCAGTATTTATTCTTATGGATAATTATGAATGTCCGCATAAACCAAAATTTCTGAATGAGTACCTCAAACATAAAAACACTGCTCACAGGAAGTGGTCATCCAATTCACCTAACTTGAATCCATGTTAAAAATCTTTAGAATGTGTTAGATGCACTGCTTTTACTAACAGGTTCCTCTAACTATGCTCAAGAAGCTTAAAAATTGAACTATTAGAAAAATGGCAGTTATTGCCTTATGACAGCTCCATATAGATTACCATTTCAAAACTTAAATGAAGGTCAGAAGTGACATCCTTCATTACGATTAGTTTTACTTCTTTACATTCTTTATAGTTAATTTTACCTACATAACATGATATAAAAAATAGAAATAAATAGTCACAAATATACCTAATTATTCACTGTTTATTACCATTTAGCAATAATGAAAAAATTGCATAATGTTAGCATAAATTTAGGTATTTTGCATAATGAAACTCGAAAGGCATACGAAACGAACGTGCGCCAAGGTATATATTGGCGAGAGAAAGTAAAGCTCGTGTGCAATGCAGTATATTTGATTTTCACCCTAGCTACTTGTACCTGGCCAAAGGTCTAATCCAGTAGTACTTTCTTCTCTTTCAGGTACGATGGCAAAGTATATTCCTGTTTATTTTTCTTATTGCATAATATAGGTAAGCCTGATGATATTTAGTACTGATGATGATTCTCTGTAAGTTATTATTTTCAATACTTCAGTGTTTTAATGTCTGTGAAGATTATTACTTTTTGTTATGCTTAAGTTAAGCAGAATTATCCTATTTTATTAAAATAAATATTTCGTAGTTAATCTTTTGACTTATGATTCTTTAATTCTGTGCTTGAGGAAACGTACTCATTACGCCTTCAGTGCTAATGCACAACCAACAACTGATTATGAGACTGAGAAATTGAAATTTTGTAATGTTGTAAGATTCCAGGGGCATAAAGTGTTAAAACTCTTTGTTGAAAATACTAGTTACAAAGTTTATAAGAATAATTGTAACAAGTAATAATGTCTATTCTAAAAGAATCAATTTGGATAGAAAAATTAACAGATGAAAATTATTCAGTATGGAAATTTAAAATAAAACAACTTCTAATAAAAGAAGGTTTAGATGATGTTGTATTCGAAGAAAAACCGGAAACTGATACTGATATTTGGTTAAAGAATGATCGTAAAGCTAAAGCTTTAATGTGTCTAAACATTTCGGATTCACAAATTATCCATGTTTTACATAGTAAATCTGCAAAAGAAGTTTGGCAGAAGTTAAAATGTGTCCATGAATGTTTAAATTTAACAAATAAGTTATTTCTTCTTAGAAAACTATATTCCATTAGATATAATGAAAGTTCTAAAATGCAGGAATATATCAAAGGAGTACTAGAATTGGCTGAAAAGCTGCGTAGTATAGGTGAAGAAATTAAAGAAAATAACTTAACAGCAATACTACTATGTTCTTTACCAAATTCATACAACTCCTTAATAACTGCAATAGAAAGTAAATCGGAAGCTGAATTGTCGCTAGAATATGTTAAAAACAAACTAATAGATGAGTATTGTAGACGTGTGGAAACTAAGAAAGTTCAAAAGTACGATTCAGTTGCTTTAAAAAGTAAAAGCAAAAATAAACCAAAGTATGTTACACAATTTTGTACTTATTGTAAGAGAAATAATCATACGATAAGTGACTGTTTTCATTTAAAACGCAACGCTAGAACTTCCCCGAAAACAGATGTAAATAATAGTAAAATAAGAAATTATTCTCAAAATTATAAAAGTAATGCATGCCAAATAGCAAATACGCAAAGTGTAGAAAACATAACAAAACTTAAAGAAAATAAGTATCTTAAAAGTATAGAAACTGAAAATACACAGATTCAGTTTAATCAAGTTCTAAAAGTGGAAAATAAACATGAAAACACGCAAACGCAAGAATGGGTTATCGACTCAGGAGCCTCAACTCATATGACGAGTGATAAAAAATTTTTCTCTCAGTTAAATGACTCTAATAAACAAATAGTAACTGTAGCCAATGGTGCTAAATTAAATTCTTATGGTATTGGTGAAGGTTATTTTAAAGTTCAAAACTTAAAGGGTCAGGTTACACAAATAAAATTGGAAAATGTATTGTATGTACCAGGTTTAGATAGTAATTTACTTTCTGTTCAATCTGTTACCAATAAAGGTTGCATTGTTACATTTGATAGTAATAAGTGTTACATAAAGCGTAACAATATACTCGTAGCCGACGGCAACGCTCAGCAAGGTTTATATAAATTGACCGTAAACCCTATTGATGAGAAAGCATACTTAGCTAATAATGTTTCATGTTCAAATACGAACTGTATACTAAAATGGCATCAAAGATTAGGCCACAGAAATATAGATGCCATAAAAACACTTGAGAAAAATGATTTGGCAGACGGCATTAAACTTGGCAAATGCACTCATAGTGTGGAATGTTCTACTTGTGTAAAAGCGAAGCTAACTGAAACACCTTATCCCAAAACTAGTTTTAGATCTAAAAATCCACTGGATTTAGTGCACACAGATGTGTGTGGGCCAATTGAAGTCAACAGCTTAGGAGGGAAAAGATATTTTGTAACTTTCATTGATGACTATTCGCGTTATACTCAAATTTATTTTATTACTTCAAAAGATGAAGTATTCGAGAAACTTAAACAGTATGTTGCATCGACAACAAATAAATTTAGAAAGAAAATAAAGGTTCTCAGATCCGGCAATGGAACAGAATACTGTAACGAAAGTACTGAAAATTATTTAAAGAAACTCGGCATTTTTCACCAAACTTCGGTTCCTTATTGTCCGGCACAGAACGGCGTCGCAGAAAGGAAAAATCGCTCTTTAATAGAAATGACTAAAGCTATGCTAATAAACTCTAAATTACTGAAAGGATTCTGGGCTGAAGCAGCAGCTACTGCTGCATATCTTCAAAATAGGTTACCAACTAAAGCCACAGATAGAACACCATATGAATTGTGGAATGGTAGAAAACCAAACTTAAGTCACTTACGAGTATTTGGCTGTACAGCATTTTACTATGTGAACAAACAAAAACGGCATAAATTCGACAACAGAGCTGAAGAAGGAATATTCGTAGGATACGATTTACGAAGTAAGGGATACAGGATTTATGTAGGTGGAAGAAAAATAATAGTAAGTAGAACTGTTAAATTTTCAGAAAACGCGTCTTTACCTGACAAACTTGCAGAAAATAATGCTGAAGATTTAGAATTAATTCAGTTCAATAACTCGCAAGATGATGAAGAAAATAATGAAGAAACATCTCTTGGCGATGATTTTACAGAAGATTCAAAAAGTTCTGAAGAGTTAATTAAATGTGAAAAAAATGTAGAAAGAAGGGTTTCTAGCAGACCAAAGGGGTCCCACTGGAAAGATTCTCTTATAAAGCAGAAGACGAAGAATTAATCTTACTTAAAATTAAAAATCCAGAAAGCTTTGAAGAAATTCTAAACTTACCAAAACGTGAACAAGAAGCTTGGATCAAGGCTATGCAAGAAGAAATACATTCTCTTAAAGAAAATGAAACCTATAAACTTACAGAATTACCACCAGGAAAACATGCAGTAGGCAGCAAATGGGTGTTTAAGACAAAATATGATGAAACTGGTAAAAATATAAAATACAAAGCACGCTTAGTAGCCAAAGGATTTACTCAAAAATATGGCAGTGATTATGATGAAACTTTTTCACCAGTAGTGAAACACACTACGATAAGAGCTTTCTTAGCATGGGCAGCGTATAATAATGCCAAGGTACATCAACTAGATGTTAAAACAGCTTTTTTGTACGGCAACTTAAATGAAGAAATATATATGGAACAACCAGAAGGATTCGTGGTTCCGGAAGAAAGACATAAAGTTTGTAAATTACAGAAGTCGATTTATGGTCTCAAACAAGCAGCTAGGTGCTGGAATGCAGAAATTGAAAATACACTGAAGAATCTGGGGTTCAGTCAAAGCAAAGCAGATCCGTGTCTTTTCACAAAAGTGGTTCGTGATAAAAGAATTAATTTAATAGTGTATGTTGATGACATCCTAATAAGTTCTACAGAAGAAGGACTAATTCTTAAAACAATTAATGATTTAAAGAAATGTTACCAAATAACGCATTCTTGGTGAAGCTAAATATTTCTTAGGCATGGAAATAAATCGCAAGGAAGATGGAAGTTATCTCTTATCACAGAAAAATAAAATAAATCAACTTGTCAAGCAATTTCAACTTGAAGAAGCAAAACACGCTAGCACACCAATGGAAACGAACTATTATAACCTAAACAAGGAAGAAAATCTCCTAACTTCAAATGATAAATTTCGCCAAGCTATTGGAAGTCTTTTGTATATATCGTCTATCACAAGACCAGATATCACAGCTTCGACTCACATACTCAGCAGAAGGTGTAATAATCCACGTCAAAAGGACTGGAATGCTGTTAAAAGAATCATTAGATACTTAAACATGACAAAGAACCTATCCTTTCAAATTTCGTCGAGTGAAGAACCTAACATTACAGTTTATTCAGATGCTGATTGGGGACAAGATATTGAAGATAGAAAATCTACATCAGGAAGTGTTATTTTATTAGGAAGGAACTGTATTTCATGGTTTTCAAGAAAACAAACTTGTGTTTCTTTATCCTCAGCAGAAGCTGAATATGTTGCACTATCGCAAGCTACGCAAGAACTATTATGGCTATTAAAATTAACAGAAGATTTCAATCTACCCCAAACTCTACCGATAAAGGTATTTGAAGATAATCAGTCTACTATAAGACTTGTAGAATCTGAAAAATTCAGTTCACGCACAAAACATATTGATACAAAAGTTCGTCATATACGCGACTTGAATAACAAAGGAATAGTAAAACTTGCTTATCTTTCAGCAGAGGAAATGGTTGCTGATATTATGACTAAACCAATTCCTAAAGCTAAATTTCAGTTTTGCAGGAATGAATTACAATTGGTATGAGTTTCATTAGCAAAACAGGGGCAATGTTAGCATAAATTTAGGTATTTTGCATAATGAAACTCGAAAGGCATACGAAACGAACGTGCGCCAAGGTATATATTGGCGAGAGAAAGTAAAGCTTGTGTGCAATGCAGTATATTTGATTTTCACCCTAGCTACTTGTACCTGGCCAAAGGTCTAATCCAGTAGTACTTTCTTCTCTTTCAGGTACGATGGCAAAGTATATTCCTGTTTATTTTTCTTATTGCATAATATAGGTAAGCCTGATGATATTTAGTACTGATGATGATTCTCTGTAAGTTATTCTTTTCAATACTTCAGTGTTTTAATGTCTGTGAAGATTATTACTTTTTGTTATGCTTAAGTTAAGCAGAATTATCCTATTTTATTAAAATAAATATTTCGTAGTTAATCTTTTGACTTATGATTCTTTAATTCTGTGCTTGAGGAAACGTACTCATTACGCCTTCAGTACTAATGCACAACCAACACATAAAATAAAATGCATAAATTAAATGAAGCTTACATGAGAATGAGGTTCTTTTAAAACCTAGTCCCAGGGCCCTGACGTTTCGCTTGGGACCTTGTCACCGGACCCTGGGACTTGGACATCGACCTCGTCCAGGGTCGGCGCTGTAATAAAATTTTTAAATTAGAAATAAAATCTTTTAACATGAAGTTCAAGCAAAAAGTTGCATTCAGGAACATTAAAAAATTTAACACTAGCACACTAAAAACATATATATAAGCATAAAGAACAATGTATTAATTGATTTAATGCCACAAAAATTTGGCAATATGCAATAAATAAGACTCGGGAAGGTTTTTTTAAATGCAGGACAGCTCTCCAATTATCCAGAGTGCCAATCCTTTCCATGGCATGGAAAATTAAAATTAGATGGCAATTCATTGACAAGCTGTAATTTTTCCCACTATTTAATGGCACTTTATTTTAACATGCAAATTATTATTGCCTTATAATGTAACAGCTCAGCCTAACGTAATCACATATTATCCCTTCAAACATAACACTGTTGCCAAGCAGCATAATTTAACACCAAGTACAGATAAGGATGACGTTATAATATCTGTGCTTTCATTTGATGTAAGCATAATTTTCGATGAGCCCCCTTTTGTTTTACAAAATTAGCTCTAGAAATCCATTAGTGACTGCATTCTATTTCTTAAACAGACGGTTGACAAAATGTTAATAGATTGGGACAGTTGCTTGCAGGAATACTAAACAAAGCTTTCAGTAAAATCAGAAGGCCCAACAAAATAGTAGAAATCGATGAAAGCCTTTTTACAAAGTAGGTCAAATACTATCGCAGCAGTGATTATTTGGAGAATTATGCAATGGGACTTACATATGTTTTATTATAAGAGTTGCCAGGGCTCTTCTCGGGTGTTATGGGGCCCTAGGCAAAACATAGAAAAGCCCCCCTCCCTGAGACTGTGAAAATTGACTGAAAGGCATGCTTTCCAGAAGAGAAAAATTCATTGGCATGCGTAATGTATGCAGTTCGTCGGAAAATGCCACTAGTCTGGACATTTCCTGACCTTTCGTGGACGCCGCGGGAAGACATAAATGGGGATTTTATCTCTATATATGTCATACATAATATTATATGAATATGCCAGAAGAATCTACTCTATTGTGTACTGATGATGCAAGTAACTTAGTATTACCTAATATAGCATTATAGGCTAGTATGCAATTAATTCAAACCTTAATGTAAAAACACTTTGTATCAGGGCTTAATTTCTAAAATTAGATGTGCCGAAGCCCTATGCAAGGCCATCAGGAAAGAGGAACAAAAGTAAATAAATAAATATAAAGGCCCTTAAAAATCATTAATAATTAAAAAATTAAAGTTAATTATTACCAGATTAATAAATTATTAAATAAGTATTAATAATTTTTAATTAATATTAATAATTATTCCTATTGTTATTTAATTAATAATTATTGTTCAATTAATTAATGATTAATTATTATAATTCATTAAAATAATAAAAGAGTAAAGTAATTAAATTATTAGAATTAAATAAAATGTACAGAGCTAAATTAAAATTAATAAGCGATTTTTAATATTCTTTTGCTACAAATAAAATTTTCGAGATCAGATTTCTACTGAAATTGTTCTTTATCTGCATACAAGAAGTGCCGGACCCTTATTATTTAGGGTTCCAGTGCACTCCGTCTAGAATTATGATTTATCCCCAAAACTAAGAAGTACAGGAGGCAGGCTCTGGCACAATTTAAGTGCTGCCTTGTATATGTGCATGTAAATGTATAATAATTATTTTATTTGTATACCTACATCATGTTACAGGACTCAGGAAACTGAGTATCACCTAATTTATTATGTACATGTATGTAAGCATTGGAGCCCGATATGCAATTCAAACTTTAATGGGAAAACACCCTGTGTAATTTTATTCTTGCAAAATCTTTTATTAAGTCTGTATAATCAAGATTGTCGATGATTTTGTGCTCGATTGATATTAACGCTCTTGCGTCATGCTTGTTTGCTGGTCACTTCATAGTCAGCTTGAGCTTTGAAAAGCTGCATTCAGCAGACATGACAGTTACTGGAAATGTCAAAGTGACAAGCAATGCAACAGAGACGTTTGGGAAAGAATCTAGCAAAATGTTCTCGTATATGAACTGCAGACTTTTAAAAGCACCAGTACTTTGTTGCACTAAACCTGGTAAGTTGCCCAATTCAGCACATATATCATGAGCATCAACATTCGACCCAGTAATTTCATCTGTTAAGATATCACTGAAAACATCACAACACTTCATCAGGTCAGTTTCGCCCATTTGCTGAATTATGGTTGGCATGTTTAGCATATTTAGCCGATATTTTGGGAAAGTTACATGAATAAAATTTAGGATAGCAAGGACAATGTGTTAATTTATTTACCAATAAATGCACTGATAAAAAACTCGAGCTAATAATTTAAGAAATATATAATAATATTTTAAACATTTTACCATATTTTAGAAAATTTTCTAATCGAAAATAATTTGAAATAAAAGAATTAATGTCTGACATTAAAAGTAATTGTTTTTCATTGATAAATAATCTCAACATGTATTTTCCCAAGGATTATGAAAAAGAAAATTTTGCTCAAATGTACCTGAAATTTTATCTCGTTTGGAAAAAGAACAATTGAGAGAAATTTTCTGTGGTCAAACTCTAACTGAAGATTTCAAAAATAGCACATTTGTTAACTTTTGGCTGAACTGAAAAAAAGAATTTAAAGGCATTTTCAAATAAAGCTATTAAATTTATACCGCCTATTTATTATGCACAACCTATTTGTGGGAACAAAGATTTTCTTCCATGTTAAATTTGAAAAATAGATACAGAATAAAATCATAAGTGGATCCTAATTTATTGTTAAAAACTAAGTAAAATAAGACCAGGCATAAAGAGATTCAAATATTTTAAGCACAGCCAAATTTCAGACTAAATTTTAAAATTAAAGCTATTAGAGGAAATTTTGATAATTAAAATCATAACCAATTTTTAATCTAATATTTCTTATGTGTGCATATGAAATACATACAGCCAATAGGGCCAATAGGTACATAAGTTTTTCAGTTTTTGTTTAGATGGTACACGTTAGTGAAAAGCTTGAGAACCACTGAATAAACACAAACAGATGATCGATTTTAAATAATAAACTTTCAATCACAACAATTACTCATCATAACTACTCCTTAAATCAACACCGAAGATATATGAGTCGGAGAATAAATCAGACCAAGCGCAGCAGCGATGGAGCATTAAGTGTTTCTCACGCATCTTGAAAATATCCGTTAAAGCTAGAAATTTGGGCATGCAGTTGGCGAGTAACAAAAACAAGTTCCTTCAGTATCTCCACACTTCAAACAAACGACACTTAACTAACTTTTGGAAATTACAGCTAGGTACTGATGTCTACTAAAACCACTGAAACTAAATAACTACGTATGATAAATCAATAAAACTTACAGGCGGTTTGCGCCGAGGCGGAAGGCGCCGACGCCGACTGGAACTCACAGACTCCTGCAAAAGAAACAAACATATTTAGAAGCTTTTAATAGTTTAGTGCACATATTCTAAATATTTCTTACATTCGAATCAGGTAGGGAAAATCTTGAGATAACTGTACACCAGTTTTTAGGAGGTACGGACATTAAATAGAATTAATCTAAATTATAAAAAACTATGAGTTGTTGCATGTGAATTTCTAAGCTTCTTCAAACAAATCTGTGTATGTTGGATTTTGAAAGGGGAATGAAAACTGGAGTCTGATGAATGGGACATTACTTTGATACTGTTTTCGATACTCATTCTGTATTACTACACCACTCAAATTAACCATGAAGCATTCAAATAGGAAACACACCTGGAATTCTGCATGCTTTAAATTGAAATATATTGTGTTAAAGAGGTACCAGATATATATCCATGAGATCAGTGCAGAAAAAAGACCTATAGATTTTTTTATAAGCAGTAAATAATCAAGAAAAATATCCTTCGTGTCTTTCATGTTTAATTTTTCTACTCTTTAAATATTACACTGTAGAGGATGAGAAAGGCAGTTCCGCGAACAACTCATTATGTCAGTCATCACTTAAAGTCTGATATGGGGCATAAACTCTGTTAGAACATGGAACAAAGTTAAATCATTTTCCAAGCTGCTGACAGCTAGCTTCACAACAGTGTAAGATATTTTCTTGACCTGAGATATTTTCTTGACTTGATGTAAGTCCTATGGACTGACATTTTTATGCATCTTTAGAAGAAATTATGAGGCTATTATTTTATGTTTCTTTACTGCTACATTTTGCTATAGTATGAAGAACTTACCCATAAATGTCTCAAAATTATCTTCTATAAAAAGAAATGATTCATTGCAATAACCATAAAAGGTGTTACTTTATTTTTACATTATTTAAACATTTACACATATAATGCTCCCCGAAAAGGCATTAACTTCAACTGGTAAATTAAAACTAAAAACAGATGTCTAATAAAAGTTCCTACACTAAGCAGACTACTGATAAAAAAAAAGCTAATAACCAAGTTAAATAAAATTTTAAGAAAAACTTCAATTGAATTATGAATTTGAATGACAGATACTTAATCATTCTCTTTATAATATATATGAAAATTCACAAAACTTACGTTAAGTGCGCAAGGTGGTGCAGGTGGAGGAGATGCAGGAGGAGATGGAGGAGGAGGTGGAGGAGGAGGTGGAGGTGGGACAGTTGATGCCACATTCTGTAAAAGCAAAACAAACATACTTAGAAACTGTCAATACTTAGTACACATATTCCAAGTATTCCTTAAAATTTACAATCGGATGTCAAACATCTTGAAAAAGCAATATGAGAGTTTTTATGAAATACTGAAATCAAGTAAAAACTAATATAAATTATCAAACAGTTCCGTTTTGCCAGATGTGAATTTTCAAGCTTTCACAGACCTTTTTTTTTTTACAACTGCAGCTACATCTTGCTGGTGCTGTTTTCCATTCCACACAGGAGGTCAAAATGAAGTTGATATGTTTTTGGACTCGCAGTCATCAAGTTTCTGGGCCAAAGGTTTTGAAAAACTACCAAAACATTGGCATAAAATAATGGATTTAGGTGGTGGTTACTATCTGCATTAAAAACACCGCTGTTATGTTTTTTTAATGCAATTAAGAACGTTTTTTTGATGGAAAACTTTCTTTAAGATCAGGCACATTTCAACAATATAATTCCATGACAATACTATAAGAAATGAAATTCTGAAATACTGTACAAAACATATATTATATGACATTTGAAACATTTACTATATAACTGAAAAAATATAATTGCTATTGCAACACTGAAATAAGAGCAAGAAAACAATACTTAAAAGAACAGCAGCAATCATTTAACATAGTACCAGACATTTCCAAATATAAGCCGACCTGCATACAATCCAGACTTTGCAAAAATTCAGTCAAAATTGAAGACACATATGTGCAAATTTTAAATCTTTCAGATGCATTCCTTATTAAAAATAATATGATGTGAACACGACTCTCTTGTATGGAGTATTTATACACACTTTTAATGCATTTCAATTTATACTTAATTCCTCAAATTTGAGATATATTTTCATTCATTTAATTCAGTTCTCACTCCGTGACAAGAGAAAAATATGTAAAAACTCAAAATTCCTTCATTAAAAATTGAAAAATATGAAAAAACATAAATTTCATTTGTCTTACCCGAAATGGCATCCCTGTCCCACAAGCTCTCGTCATCGACCTCGTGACTGGGCAGTGCTGAAACAAAAATTTTTAATTAGAAATATAATCTTTGGAAATTCAAGCAAAAAGTTTCATTCATAAACAAGAAAAAATTTGGCAGCATACAATAAATAAAACTGGACATAGTTTGTCAGCTCTTTGGTTACCCAGGTAACCAACCCTTTGAGAATTAAAATTGAGGCATTGAGAATTAAAATTAGACGGCAATTCATTCACAAGCTGGCAAAAGTTTTCACTATTTACTAATATTTTATTAACTTTTTTCTATTATTAGCAAGCAGATTATTATATCTTAACTAAGTAAGCTTTTGTTTGTGGGAAAGAAGCATAAAAACATAAAGGGGGGGGGAAACTTGATCAAAGCCACAGATTTCATAACCCTCCAATGTCACAGTATTTGCTTATAAAGGATAATTTTAAGTTTTAATGTTTTGGCAACAATGATATTTTTTCTTAGATTGTAAAAGATTGAGTTAACAAATGTGTCTGGCATCTAGAGAGATTGTTATGATTTTGATAAACAGTGTAAGGCTTGTTGTGATTAATCTCATAAAGTGTTCTCTTTATGTATTAGTATAATGTGTTTTTTTATGAGAAGTACATAATTCTTAGAAAATATAATCTACATGCCAACTTCACACCAACACGACAACAATAGAAAACGTAACTATTTTATGACAGTTATAGCATACATATAGAATTATAAATATCAGGTTTTTAAGAAAAGTTTCCCGCCATTGCAAATATCATCTGTGCCATCAGTTTGCATTGGCATATTTAATCATATTTTGTCGTACAATTTTTCGCATTTGAATGAAAGAGACTTGCTTTAGTATACTGTGTTGTGAAATACGTAAAAAAATATCGTTATCATTAAATACAAGGAGCCTAAAATGCTACCGGATTAGAACCATCATTTACGTTCAATTCTGTTGAAAAAACTTACTTGAGGCACTGGGCTCAAAGACTCCACCCTCTTCCTCTTCTTCCTGTTGCCCTATAAAAGTAACAAATATATTTAGACACAACTATAAGAATACTTAACGCACATATTACAAATATTTCTTACATTTATAATTACATATGAAAACCTTGAGATTACAGCATGTCATTTATGTTTATGCTGCTATATTAAGATTCTGTTTGAAAGTAAATGAAATTTCAAAATTTTATTAAATTTACTTTCTCAATTTTCGAAAAGCATTTTGATGTCATAATGGTAACTGCCTACAAATCATAAAATCACACATTTGTACTGCCATTTCAAAACTGAGTTTCTTTTACTAAGAGAATGGCATGCAAAATACATACCTGAATCACAAAACTAAATAAAACAAATGAATTCATAATTTTAAATAAATAATGTTAAACTATTAGAATCTATAAAAGCAACATTTTGAAAACTCCCACCACATAGAATTATGCAGTTTTTAATTACAGTTAAAAACATGATTCCATAATCTTCGAGATAAGTATGTTCAAGGTATGATGGAAATTGTTAAGATTTAGTTTCGTATAGCCAACATTATTTTTCAAAATATGTTGTGAAATACAATATATGTAAACTTTTACAATGGAAATATAAACAGAATAAATATTGTGGAAAAATAATTACTTCTTAAGGATCTGCATACATTTGCAGAACCTTACTACATATTAACATACTGTAGAAATGCACTTATTTTGGATAAAATGAGATGCTGTATGGATTCTAAAGAAAAAAATTTAGCATCTAGCAGTTTAGACACACAAATTTGTAGAAATCCCCATTAATGATGCTTCAGGTTTCTAAACAACATGTACAGTTAAACTCTACTTTTGTGGTCACACAGAGAGATATTTATACAAAAAATGGAATAGTATTGAAGATTAATGCAGTTTTAGTGTCAAAAATTCAAATTCACATTGGTGTGTTTAATATATTTTGTCAAACAATTTTGGGCATTAAGAGTGTGTTGTGAAATATGTAAAAAAAAAAATATCGTTCTCATTAAATAAAAGGTGTCTAAAATGCTGCCAGATTAGAACCACCATTTACTTCCAATTCTGCTGCAAAAAATAACTTACTTGAGGCATTGGGACAGGAGACCCTGTCCTCTTCCGCTTCTTCCTATTGCCCTATAAAAGTAGGAAATATATTTAGAAACAACTAACAGAATAGTTACTGCACATATTATAAACATTTCTAACATTTGCAATCACATATCAAAACCTGGAGATATTTAATCATTCTTTTTTAAATATATATAAAGATACACAAAACTTACTTCAGGCAGGCAAGGAGGTGAAGGAGGGGATGCCACACACTGTAAAAGTAACAAATATATTTAGAAACTTTCAATAGTTAGTGCACATATTACAACTATTTCTCACATTTACAAACTATAAAAAATATGATGTGTACACCACATGACTTCCTTGTACGGAATCTTAAATTATACGCATTTTTTCTTACATTTCATTTAAACTTACTAGATTGAATTAAACTTACTTCGCCGACAGCGCATGAACCACAATAGAATAAATGCATTCTTTAAAATTCACTTTGTTTACCATAGCAACACTCTGGCGCTAGATTTACTTAACAGTATTATATTTCGTTCATAGTATAACTCAGAATGCACAAAATTTATATCATTTAAAGAATTATCTAATCGTTGCCACATGTTCTATTCAAATACTATAGTAAAGCTAGAATGACGTATAAAATAAATTAAGCAAACAAAACAAAAAAGAAACAGTTT
The DNA here is from genome assembly GCF_044657685.1 of Stegodyphus dumicola. NCBI lineage: Eukaryota > Metazoa > Arthropoda > Arachnida > Araneae > Eresidae > Stegodyphus > Stegodyphus dumicola. Next base: position 3,944,955 of record NC_140770.1, read on the forward strand.
TTCACAGACGATTGAGTATTTCTCATTCAATTAATTCAGTTCTCACTTCACGAGAAGGCAAAAATACATAAAAACTCAAAATATCTATATTAAAAATTACGAAGTAAATCTTAAAAACTTATTTCCTCGAAAAAATTATAGAAAGGATTAAGCATGATTTAATTCGCAATAATAAATGAAGGCGTTATCTTTGTTGTTGCAAAGCTAAGTTTCTCTAGATTGGCAACAAATCCACTAACCTGCTGTTTCAAATGTAAACAAGCAATGGCACTTAAACAATTTTAAAATTGTTGATAATTCTAAAAATATTGCATGCAGATTTACTCAAGGCATAAAAACTTTAACTGGAAGATAAGAACAACATAATTCAATCATTTTTAAAGCAAATAATGTATAATTTACAAACATATAAGAGTAAAGAAACTGAGATCACTGAGCCGGGTAACAGAGTGGATATATATATAAATATATTTATATACATTTGTTGCGGCTGATTGCAACCAAAATACGAGATGCACATCTACATGTTATAGCAGTCCTATATACAAAATTTCAACGTTCTGAGGCTACTCGTTTTTGAGTTATGTGAGATACATATGTACGTACAGAAGCAACGAAAAATTCTCTTCAGAATTCATTTTAAAGCAGTTTTATAATTTTTTTGAAGGAAAAGAGTGTTTTATTCTGTCCTTACATACAGATATCACGGAAATACATTGTTAAATTGCATTTGAAAGAGGTCAAAATGGGATATTTTCGTTGAAATATGTTGCCTGAAAATTTTCGTGATTACTTCCTTTTTACTTCGTACAGGGAAGTAAAAACCTTGAGATAACTGTATGACAGCCACGGGCAACTGGGTGCCTGCGAATCATTTAACATGTGCCACCTCTTTGCGATCACAATAAAAATGTTTTAGTTTTCAATAAAATTCTACATGAAAGTGTTCTTAATTTTAATGAAATAGGAATTGCACAGATACCAGCACAAAGCGAAATGTGACCGATCTCTTTTTCTATGTGCATATATCCAAATCCTTCTAAACTTTTCAAGTTGCAATGTCTAAAATCCTAAAGAAATATTACCCTTGCCAATTCTGTAACATTAAAAAGGCAGAAATATTTTGAAAAAAAAAATCAGAGGGAAAAAGTATAAAATCAATTTTATAGAGAAAACTGGACTACATGGGTTCTAAAGCGGAAAGCATTTATTGTCTTGTTAATTTTTCAGATTCAAAATATTGCATAATAAGTTGCTATAATCAAAAGTATTGTCACTTTATATGATAGCAAAAAATACAAATGTTTCATTTTAATGTTATTTTTTAAATACAATTTCAATATATTAGCATTATTTCAATGAAATTCATCAATGATATATTTTAAAACAATATCGTCGAAAAATTACCAAATTTCCGAATTAAAAGTTTTCTACAGAAAATAATCTTAAAATCGACAAAATGTTCATAAGTCGCCAAACTTGGAACCGTTCAATTAAGAATTCACATTCCCAAACATAAAAAGTTGTTTAGAGCTCTTCATTAGAAAAAATGAAATAATTTCAAAAAGCATGCGTTTCACTTCTTGCTTAGAAACTTGAGTATCCCACCGTTTATATTAGAAATAGGAACAAATTATAATCCATGAACCTATTCACCCATTCAAAAGATAACTATATATCTCAGTGAAAGGCCAAAATATTTATTCAAAGTACTATTTCACATTCAAAATGGCAGTCCTGAAAACCGACAAATTTCAGATGATTAAAATTAAAGACCTCTTGCCAAATTTGGTTGAAATTAAGAACTTTTAAGGACTCTTAAGGACCGTACAAACCCTGGAGAAACATTCATGTGCACATATGCAAAATAATATATTTCCCTCCTAACTTTATTAAGAACGTTTTTTTAATGGAAAACTCCTTACAACCAGACACAATTCAGCAATTCCATGACAATACTAGAAGAAATGAAATTATGAAATATTGTACGAAATACAGATTATATGATATATGAAATAGTTACTAAGCAAAAATAAATGACAACAGAAAGTAGAATTGCTATTGCAACAGTGAAATGAGAGCAAGAAAACAATACATAAAGCAACAGCAGTAACCATTTAACAGACTACCAAACATTTCCAAATACACTGGTTTATCATAAATAAGGAAAAATTAAAAAAATCATGATTATTGAAAATGTTACATGTAGAATTTAATGAAACTTACTCACAATATACAACACATAGTAAGGTATCAAATAACATAAAAAGAAATTATCAGACAAATATGGTAGTATAGAAATTAGTACACATATAAAATGAACAAATCGAAGATGTCAGTTTGCTATGCCTTCAGTATGGAATATGATCGCCTCTAGAAGCAATACAGCGATGTGTGATGCTTTCAATTATGTGGTCTATCATTTCCATAGGAAGCGAGAGCCATTGCTCTTACAAAGCAGTTGCAAGCGCGACAAGAGTCTGAGGGGGCAGATTGAGAGCAGCTAGATGTCTCCCTAAAGCATCACATATGTGCTCGATAGGATTCAAGCCCGGGGATTGAGCTGGCCAATCCATGCGCATAATTGTTTCCTGTTGAAGATAATCATCTATGATGTGAGCCCTGTGTGGTCTTGCGTTGTCGTCCTGCAACAGGAAAGCATCACCTATTGCCTCAGAATATGGGCGCACATAATCATCAAGGTTTCATCTCTATAAATCTGAGCATTCACGTTTCCCCTTGTAAAGACATGGAAGTCTGTGTGTCCACCCAAAAAGATGCCATCCCAAACATAGACACTGCCCCTTCCGTATGCATCTCTTTCACTGACGTTTGACAGATAATGGGTTCTAGGTTCTCTCCATATCAAATAACGCCTACTATCCCTTTCTAGACTAAACCTGGACTCATCCGTAAAGAAAACCGCCCTCCATTGATCAAGCTTCCAGTGGACATGTTGTAGTGACCACTGAAAACGGTTCCTCCTATGGCAAGACGTGAGCGGCACGCAAATAGTTGTTCGCCTCGCATACAGACCACCTTCGTGAAGCCTTCTACGCACAGTTGACGTTGACGCCAACCTTCCGGTGTCTGCAGCAAGGGAGGATCTAAGAAGAGTCAGAGTAGCGGTTCTATTCCTGCTTGCACATAATGTCGAATATCGGTCATCGGCGCTCGTCGTAGCAGTTGGCCGTCCTTGGCTGAACCTCCTAGATGCCGAATCTGTGGTTTGAAATTGCCTCCAAAGTCTATGAACCACAGAAGGACTCACATTTAACCAGCTGGCCACTTTTGTTTGACTTTGTCCTGCCTCTAGTCTCCCAATGGCTCTCCATCGCAGTTCTGCAGGCAGACGATGCCTGGAGGTCATTGTTACGAATTGGCTATCTCAGATTTCTGATGTCACTGTCACAGTGAAATATGTGGGCTTGCTCTCAAACATGGACTTTTATGCTCCTCGCAGATGAGGTATTCCGAAAGCAGCACCACTAATTTGCATATCGCAGTTTTACTCGGCAACACATTCAAATTTTACATGGTTTGGCTTATTTTTGCAAATTTTACACGGTTTGGCTTATTTTTGAGGGAGTTATCGCTATTTTTGTGATTTTTCCTTAATTTATGATAACCAGTGTATAAGCCAACCTGTAGATAGGCCAAGATTTTTTGTAAAAACACAATCAAAACTGAAGACACATATGTGCAAATTGCATCATAAATCAAGTTACATGACAAAAACAGCAAAATTCCTTCCCTGGCCTTTACCTGCACAACGTTTACCACAGATATACATACTTCCAGTTACAAAAATATTTTGACCCAAATATTCATGTTTTGGCCTTTTTAAATATAAAACATTATAACTTACAAAATATAACATTCTATACATTTTTCTGCCTTTTCTATTTAAGGAAAATCCTCATAAGAAATTCTGATGTGGACACCAAATGACTTTCTCATATAGCATATTACAGTATACACATTTTTTGCTACATATCATTTAAACTGAATTCCTTCAATTTGAGATATATTTCTCATTCAATTCAATTCTCACTTCGCGGCAACGCAAAAGTACATAAAAACTCGAAATATTTCCATTAAAAATTGAAAAATATGAAGCAAATTAAATTACATAAAATTAAATTTAATTAAATTTGTCTTAAAAATTAATGATGCCCTCGTCCCAGGGACCTAACTTTGTGCCCTGGTCACTGGGACCTCATCACTGCCCTGATGACTCGCTGTAACAAAGCTTTTAAATAAGAAATAAAATCTTTTATATAAGTTATCTGGAATAGAACTATCATGACTAAAACAATTATTTAATTCTAGTTCTGTTGTAAACAATATATATGAAGATGTACAAAACTTACTTGGGACGGGAATGATGGCAGTGGTGTAGCGAGCGGGGAGCAAGGGGGTGTAGCGAGCGGGGAGTATGCTGCCTCGGGCGCTCCTCACACAGGGATGCCAAATGATCCCCAAACAAAAACCTCATAACATCACTTTGTTCGGGGGGATGCCAAAAAGGCATTTTGCTTGCTTCTCCACCGAATGATGGACCCGGATATGAGGAGGTGGATGGTGTGGAGAAAATCCTGCTTTTCTTTTTGTTGCCCTATAAAAGTAACAAATGTATTTAGAAACAACTATTAGAATAGCTAGTGCACATATTACAAATATTTCTCACATTTACAATCACATATCAAAACCTTGAGATTACAGCATGTCATTTATATTTATGCTGCTATGTTGAGATTCTATTTGAAAGTAAATGAAATTTAAAAAATTTATTAAATTTAATTTCTCTCAAAGTTTAGAAAAGCATTTTGATGTCATAATGGTAACTGCCCATAAATCATAAAATCACACATTTGTATGGCCATTTCAAAAACTGAGTTTCTTTTACTAAAAGAATGGTATGCAAAACACATGTCTGGATCACAAAACTAAATAACAGAAATGAATTCAAAATTTTAAATAAATATCGGTAAACTATTACAATCTATAAAAGCAACATTTTGAAATCTCCCACCACATAGAATTCTGCAGTTTTTAATTGCAGTTAAAAACATGATTGCATAAACTTCGAGATAAGCATGTTCAAGGTATGATGGAAATTCTTAAGATTTAGTTTTGTATAGTCAACAATATTTTTCAAAATATGCTGTGTCCAATATATAAAAACATTTACAATGTAAAAAATATAAGCAGAATAAATATTGTGGAAAAATAATTACTTCTTAAGGATCTGCCTTACTACATATTAACATACTGTAGAAATGCACTTATTTTGGATAAAATGAGATGCTGTATGGATTCTAAAGAAAAAAATTTAGCATCTAGCAGTTTAGACTCAAATGCACAGATTTGTAGAAATCCCTATTAATGATGCTTCAGGTTTATAAACAACATTTACAGTTAAACTCTACTTTTGTGGTCACCCAGAGAGATATTTATATAAAAAATGGAATAGTATTGAAGATTAATGCAGTTTTAGTGTCAAAAATTCAAATTCACATTGGTGTGTTTAATATATTTTGTCAAACAATTTTTGGCATTAAGAGTGTGTTATGAAATATGTAAAAAAATATCGTTCTCATTAAATACAAGGTGTCTAAAATGCTACCAGATTAGAACCATCATTTACTTCCAATTCTGCTGCAAAAAATAACTTACTTGAGGCATTGGGACAGGAGACTCTGCCCTCTTCCGCTTCTTCCTATTGCCCTATAAAAGTAACAAATATACTTAGAAACAACTAACAGAATAAATAGTGCACATATTAAAAACTTTTATTACATTTACAATCACATATCAAAATCTAGAGATTGCTGCATGCAAGTTTTATGAGTATATTGACCTGACGTAAAACTAACATAAAGTATGAATAAATTAGTAGTTGCTGGAAGTGAATTTTTCGAGTTCAAAAGTTTTGTGTGCATTTACGTTGAGCCATGCATGTCAAATTTTGTTATACTATACTATATTATGTAGAACTTAAGACCCCAAAATAATGAATTAAATAGAATTGACTAAAGATTTATTACTTTTGAAATTTATCTGCTAAAATTTCAGATTCCACACAAAAATGATACTCTATGTGTCATTTACATCAATGTTGTTATATTGGGATTCTATTCAAAAGTAAATTAAATTAATTTCAAAATTTTTAGCAAATATATTTTCTCTCAAATTCTAAACAAAGTATTTTGATACTTTTTTAATTCAATTTTGTGCTTAATCTTTCTCGTCTTCAGTTATTAAAGCTGTAGAGGATGAGAAAGTCAGTTCCACGGATGACTCATTATGTCCATAAAAGGAATGATTCCTTGCATAACCATAAAAAGAGTTACTGTACTTTACAATATTTAAACATTAACCTAACAAAATAATAATTCCAATAAACAAGACTTAATTTCAGATGGGAAATTAAAACTAAGCACAGATGTCTACTAAAAGCTCGTACACTAAGCTGACTACTAATAAAAAATCTCTACTGATAAGTTATATCAAATCTTAAGAACTTTAGTTATATTATCAATTAAAAACATTCAAAACCTTAATTGACAGATACTTAATCGTACTTCTTATAATATATATGAAGATGAACAAAACTTACCTTAGGTGGACAAGGTGGTGTACGTGGAGGTGGACAAGGTGGTTGGAAAACGGATGCCCCTCGCTGTAAAAGTAACAAACATATTGAGAAACTTTCAATAGTTAGTGCACATATTACAAACATTTCATACAATTACACTCAGATGGCAAAAATATTGAGAAAGCAGTACGCCAATTTTTATGCGATATTCACATACAAAGTAAAAGTATACAAATACAAGTAAAAACGAATATAAATTACAAAAACATTCTATGTTGCTGGATGTGAATTTTTGAGTTTTTTAAACAGCTTTGTGTGCATTTGTCCTGAGCAATGTCCATTGGATTTTGAAAGGAGAATGAGAAATGAAGTCTGATGAATGACACATTGCTTTTGATACTATTTTGTTGTTCTGTGTTTAAGCATTCAAATAGCATTACACATCTGGAATTCTGCATGCATTCTGCATTCGAAAAACGTGCTAAATAACATGCGGAATCAAATTAAGAGCTATCAGACATGCATCTATGAGATCAGTGCAGCAATAATAAGTGTCAATAAGGTATTACAATAAAAGACCTACAAAGATCTTTTTATTAACACTAAGTAATCTGGAAAGATACCCTTCATGTCTTTCGTGAAGACTTCCTTTCTGTCTTTTGAGAAAGATACCCTTTAGATCATAATTGTTCTTTATTTCATAAATTACAGTTTCATATTTTTAATTTTATAATATCTGCATGCCATCTTACCAGATTTAAACTGATGATTTATAATCCGGAATGGCCGAAGTCCCGACGAGTCCGGATTAACAACTTTTGACTGTATTATTTCATCAATCAAATCAGCAAGCATTTTCAAAGCTTCTCTACGGCTCAACCATCGTACTTCAGAGCAATAAATGAGATCACTATGTGATGCATCTGTGTGTTCTAGGATTTCCTTAAATTGACTGTGGTTTAAAAAGCATATGAGGGAATAAAATTGATTACATCGCTCACTACTTTCATTAGGCGGTCAAATCCTAGTTCTTTCGCACATAGCTGTTCTTGGTGTATGATACAATGATAACCAAGCAAATGTTTTCCTCTATCATCCTCTCACAGTAGACTTCCCTAAGTTTATTCCCTAAGATTTCAGATTCCAAACAAAAATGGTACCCTATGTGTCATTTATGTGCATATTGTGCTTCTATTCAAAAGTAAACAAAATTTATTTCAAAATTTTTATTATTTTTTCAAAAATTTTAAAAAAGCATTTTCATGTCATAAGGATAACTAGCCATCGATCATAAAACCACACATCTGTATTGTCATTTCCCAAAACTGAGCTACTTTTTCTAAAAGAATGGCATGGAAAAAATGTTTCTAAATGACAAAAGAAAATAAAACAAGAGTAAAATTCAATATTTTACCTATATTTATTTAAACTCATAATTTTTAATAAATATCGGTAAAATATTAAAGTCCACAATAACACAAGAAATGAAATTATGAAATATAGAGTATTCGATGTATGAAATATTTACTAGATGAAAATACATGACAACAGAAAATAGAATTGTTATTATTGCAACACTGGAAAAAGTGCAAGAAAACAATACTTAAAGGAACAGCAGCAATCATTTAACAGAGTACCAAAATTTCCAAATATAAGCCAACCTGCACATAAGATTCTGTTGTAAAAATTCTATCAAAAAATCTAGCAAAACTTCTTCCCTGGTCTTTGCTTGCACAACTGCTTGTCTGTTTATCACAGATATAGATACTTCCACTTAAAAAAATGTTGTAAATAACCCAAATATTCCTCTTTTGTCATTTTTAAATGTAAAAGACTATATATTTAAAAATGTAAATTTTTTTTCACATATTTCTATTTAGGAAAATTATGCATTCCTTATAAAAAAAGAAATAAGAGGAAATTTCTAGGCTATTATTTTATATTTTTTACTGCTACATTTTGCTAAACTATGCAACGCTATAAAGAACTCATGCAACACTATAAAGAACACACCTCAAAATTACCTTCTATTAAAAAGAAATGATTCCTTGCAATAACCATAAAGAACGTTACATTGTTTAAACATTAACATAACAATATAATGCTTCCAATAAACAAGACTTATCTTCAGCTTGGAAATTATGACTAAGCACTGATGTCTACTAAAAGCTCTTACACTAAGCTGACTACTGATAAAAAAGCTAAGTCAAATCTTGAGGAAAACATTAGTTAAATTATGAATTAAAAACATCAATCAGATTCTGAATTTATGAATATTTAATTGTTCTTCTTATAATATATATATCTGACGATGCAGAAAACTTACTTCGGACCATAGAGCAGGAGGTAGAAGATTCAGAGGCCATGCTATAACCTGCAAAAGTAACAAATATATTTAGAAATTTTCAACAGTTATTGCACATATTAAAAATGTTTTTTACATTTACAATTGGATGTCAAAAATCTTGAGAAAGCAGTATGCCAACTTTTATGAGATACTGACATTAAGTAAAAACTAATATAAATTATGAAAAGTTCTGCATTGCTGGATGTGAATTTTTGAGTTTTTTTAAACAGCTTTGTGTGCATTTGTCCTGAGCTATGTCCATCGGACTTTGAAAGGAGAATGAAAACAGGAGTCTGATGAATGGGATGTACTTTTGATACAGTTTTTTTGTTCTATATTTCCTGACCTCACAATAGCTTCATTAAGCATTCAAACAGCATTACACATTTGGAATTCTGCATGCTTAAAATCGAAAAACATTGTGCAGAATCAAATTAAAAGGCATCAGATATGTATCTATAAGATCAGTGCAGCAATAAAAAATGTCAAATAAGATATTACAACAGAATACCTACAAACATCTTTTTATTAACACTAAATAATAAAAAAATACCCTTCATATCTTTCATGAAGTCTTTTGAGAAAGGCAGTTCCACATACGACTCATTGTGTCAGTCATTACAAATTAATAATTAAAGTATTCAGGTGTGGCATAGACTTCATTAGGATTGACTTATTTACACATCTTTAGGGCTAAGTTCTTAGACTACATAAACCACTGCATTGTGTTATACTATGCTACATTATGAAGAACTTATCCACACGAAAGACCTCAGAATTTTAATTAAATGGAACTGACAATGATACATTTGATTCTGAAATATATACCCTAAAAGTTCAGATACACAAATAACTGATTTCTTCAAAAAGATGTAGTTTTACAGTTATGCTTATGTAAATACATAATACATTACAGTATTAGAACAGTACATATGTATTAATTTTTCTGTGTATCCTTGACGCCTCTCGTAAGTATACAAAGCACTTTTCTGTTTTCATTAACAAAATGCATTTTAGGTTAGTTTTGAGTAATATACTAAAATATTAAGCGTTAGTTAAACATTTACTGCTGTTTATTTTACATTTTACTGCACATAAAACGATTTTTCGATTTTTCTCTTTTGCTATTCCCGTTTTCAGCTTTTTTCGGATTATCCGTGGCGGCCGCGCCACCCAATTCCGCGGATAATCGGGAGTGTACTGTATATTGTACAGCATTATTACCATACCACTGAAAAGCACTATTTTCGATAAAACAAGACGTTCTATGGAGTCTATAAAACAAAGGTACCATGTAGTATTTTAGCCTCAAACTACCTGCAGCTAGGTAGAAATCCCCATTAAGGATGCTTCAGGTTTCTAAACAACATTTACAGTTACGACACTAGTTTTCTGTTCACCGAGAGAGAGATTTTTACAAAAATGAAATAGTGTTGAAGATTAATGTATTTGCCAGTACTAAAAATTTCAACTGTGCATACAACCAGCATATACAACTGTGCGTACAACCAGCATCTGACCACAAGTGCATGAGAATTGACATTAAAGCAAAATACGAGGGCCATCCAGGAAGTAGATTACGTTTCCGTCTGTGTCCGCTAGGGGCGGGGCTAGCGCGGCCATCTTGGGGTCAGAGCGTTGCGCAGCTCAGTCTGCATCTAGCCGTGCTAGTGAGAGGTTCGTGCTGTGCTCCGTTCAGATACTGTGATGGTTTGAAATGTCTGCGTTAATTGAAAATCCCGCGAGCTGCGAGGTGCGCTCAGTAATAAGGTTTCTGACTGCAAAAAACTGTAAACTGATAGAAATCTATCGGCAGCTTCGTGAAGTGTATGGGGACAACATTATCACTGAAGGTGGAGTGCGTCAGTGGGTCATAAGATTTCAAAATGGCCGAACCAATGTTCACGACGAAGATCGAAGTGGGAGACCCAGCATAGTGACCGCCGAACTTCTCGAAAAAGTCGATGCTAAAGTCCGTGAAAATCGAAATTTCACAATAACGGAACTTTCTTTGAGTTTTCCACAAATTTCGCGAAGTTTGTTGCATGAAATCATCAGCGAAAAGCTTGGTTACCACAAGTTTTGTGCAAGATGGAAGGCAAGAAGAGGTAATGAAGTGGTTGAAGGCGCAGGCGGCCGAATTTTTCGACGAAGGAATTTCCAAGCTCGTACATCGCTACGATAAATGCCTTAATTTGTATGGTGACTATGTAGAAAAGTAGTATTTGAGTGTGGCTTTCATCTGTATATAATAAAATTTGTTTCCTATACTTTGTTTATTTTTTTATTCCAAAACGTAATCTACTTTCTGGATAGCCCTCGTATATGCTGCTAAAGCCTTAAAATCATGAGAAATGTAAGCTAAATTTTCTTTAAAATTTGAAAAGAGAAACTGCTTAGGTAAGATTATGGTATTTAAGAACTACTAATATTCCTGTTTTATAAAAATAGAAATTTTTTTTAGTTTAAGTCTTTCATAGTAAAATGAATAATAAATCTACTAAGGATTTCCTAAATACAATACTTGTAAAAAGTACCAAGTTTTTCCTTGCTAAAAATACAGCTGCAGCAATTAAAATATACTTTGAATGTTTAAAATAAGTCAAAACTCATGAATTTTTTAGATATATATGCTTTAGAAAAATATTAATTGAAAAATTACCTCATCCTCCTCTTCTGGTTCTCTTTCCTGATGATAAGGTCCCTTTCCTTTAAATAAAAAAAAAAAAAAAATCAATCTTTCCTGTATGTATGACGCGTGTTTAACAAAAATGCATATTCAACAAAAAATTAACATTAACATGGAATCTAACAAAGAAATAGATTCTTGGGAAAGGCACTTCATTTAAAAAATTAATTAATTAATTAAAACCAAAATTATAAACAATTCAAAACAGAAATTTATTTTAAATTGTCAATACTTTATCTGTATCATCAGCTTTTCTGTATGATTAACAAAATATGATCAACAAAAACGCATATTAAAATGCATTCAAGATGCCAGATTGAAAACAATACACTAAATATTGAGTTAAAAAAGAAGAAAATGACACTATATTAAACATTAAATTACCACATATGCCAAAAAAAATTACTATTAATTACCTGCATCCAGCAGGGCATCTGCTTCCCTCATCAGGAAATCATCGAAATCTTTTTTAAATCCAAGCACCTTTTTCAACACCTGAAAAGGATAAAATTCCAATTAGAATGCTGTATAAATTACTCTTACATTCAACTAAAAACTTCAGTAACTTTGAAAGCATTTTATTGCACTTCATATAATCTCTAACACAGATGCACAGCATTACTCAATGCAAATAGAGCTTATAGGTAAGAAAAATTGGAAACTCATACAGTACATATGCTGGCCAACAGAAAAAAAGGTTTCAAAATATATTTTATTTCAAACCAATTCAGTAAAGTGTTGTTTACTGAACTGCTTTGAAATGAAATTCATTACTCTGGATAATGAAAAAGCAGGCACTGAAAGCTGTTTAAAATGCAAACACAATGTTTACAATTAAGACACTTTTTTAATGTGATATGAAAGTCTCTTAAAAGGAATGTTTCTTTTAAACCTATATACATGTACCATTTATTGTATAGACAGCAGATTTTTCCATCCAATTCATATCACAGTCCCCAGTCAAAAGGATTTCACATTAAAACATCCTATGATGAGCCACAGCAAGATGGAAAGCCAGACATCAACAGATATTAGCATCCAACATTCCAGTGAGCTAAGAAACAGCCACCTAATTTGGTACCAAGAGATTTTGGTCAATGTTTTTCACAAGTTACTACTTCAAAGAATGACCTTATTTGCCAATAATGGTCCCACTGAAGAGGTGACAAAATGTCACGCAACTGCAAAAAAAGCTTGCTATTAAAGTGGCTGTTAAAAGAAGCTTACACAAATAATTTACAAATGTATTTTCAGGTGCCTTGAAGTAAAGTTTGAAGAAACTGAACTTAATCACATAAGGTGGTACTATGAGCGATGAATTGAGCTGAGTGCTCTGGGTAGAGCTGGAGCACAAACTGAGAGGTGAAATTTCTAACATTTCAAAATTTTGAAATTCATATAGCACATATATATACGAAAAAACTAAACTCTGGAACTGGATGAAATGCCCAACCAAGCTTTTTACTCCAAGTAATCCAGATTTGGTCAGAGACAGCTAAATCATGACTTCTGATCTGGACAAAATGCGACACTCAATACAATTTAGTACAGCTCGTTTAGCTGAAAATAACAGGTTTGTTTCAGCATATATGGATGTACTGACTTCTACATCATTCAGAATCTGTCTCCTGACGGCTCAAATGCACAGAGAAGAAATTCTTAAAATCTTGGTAATGCCTTGTACTGCTGCCACTGGCGATTCCATCTTTTTTATACATCAAAATGGCTAAGTTCATTAACTTGAACGCATGAGGAAATAAAAGCAGAGCTTATGGAATGGTGCTCAGAACTGAATTCACTGTTGATAGACTTTTAACTTTATCTATTGTACACTCAGTAGGGAAACCTGGGGAAAATCTCCCATAACCTCATCTATCATGTAACAAATTTAGTTTCCCACAGATTCAAGATATCTACAATCTTTATTAAAATTCTGACAAAATTCCTTAGTGTGTATCTCTTTTTTCTCTGAAAGACACGTATAATAATGAATTTTTTATAATAGTTGGGTTTCCTGTAAATTTATACTTTCTCACATTTTTATTAAGTTCCCACATTCATAAATATATTTAATAGTGTACCACATATTTATCAGCAGCTGTCTGTTTATTTAAAGTACCTATCCCCTTATCAACTGAGCAGAGTACATACTCAATTTACAAAGTGTTTTCTTTATATTGACGCCAGTTTTATTAAATAAAGAAACATTGAACAAGAAAGATAAGAATTGAAAAGGTTCAGATTTTAACAACTGCTCAAAAGGGATCATTTTAAATTTATTACAGTTTATCAGTTGAGATTTTCACCAGACAGTGCCCAGGTGAAATAACAAAACATTTCATGGGAAATTAGATGAACATTCATTTAGACTAACATGAGAAATTTTATGCAGTTTTCAAAAGTGGAAAAAAAAATAAGTTATATAATTCTATAAAAATATTTAACATTTTAATCCGATTCATTTATATGAAAATTCATTATTTAAATGTATTTTTATTTAAATCATTTACATCAAAAATTAAAGAAACAATATTCTTAATAATCGCATCAGCTGCTTTATAGTTTAGTTCATTAATTCATAACAATATAATAATGTGGCCTGTCCTGAGCTTTTAGAGTGGCAGTCAAGTGTTGAATCTTAAATACAATACAATGTCTCATTTTGATAATCTTTTAAAACAAAGCATATTAACAAAAAGAAAAGTTTTCCAAGGCAGCTGTCTCAAACTGGTGGCCTGCTGGCTAGCAGTTTCACATGGCTTGGGAATATATTCTCAGCAACGTAATAAACATTATTATGACAAGACTTTAAAGATGAAGTTCAAGGTTTCAATGATTCATAGTCCACTTTTACATTATTTTGCTTACCCTTCAAAACAAATATGGGAATCACTCAAAAATACTCATAAATGGAAGTAGACTTTTTCAAAGATTTCAAGCTACAGATCTGACTAAATTTTATTCATTCTTATCAAAAATATAAAATACCCTCAGTTGTGAATTATTGAAAATAAGAATAATAATTTTATTTGAGCGTACATTTACGTGTGAACATTTTTTCTGAGCTGTTGAAATTTAATAAGAAAAGAATGAGACTGACTGATGGTCATATATCAGGTGTTGCAGCTCAAATCAGTAGCCAAAAATAAAGAAATTCACTTATTGATGTATAGATATATGTTTTTCAGTATAGGCTGAAGCAAAGCTTAATAAATAAAAGAAAGAGGAATAAGTTGTCATTATTTCTACTCAAGTTTTGGCCACTTGGAAATATTTTCTAAGCTGTTTATTTTTACCATAAGTAAGTTAACCATTAATTCAACATCATTAGAATTGTTGAAAATCAAGCATTTAATTGGTATTATGTGCAGTTTAAGTGGCATCATTGTTTTGTTGTATTATTATGTTTTATGCATCTGGCATCACTATTATTTTCTTCATTCTAAAAGCTGTCATGTAAACAATACGACGTACGTAAGTTCTCTTTACCTTTTTTGTTAATAAAGTCCAAAAATTAGCCATTACTCTGTTTGTTAATTTTATAACAAGAATTATTTTGAATAAGCCGGTTTTATGCATCAGGCCCACATTCAACTTATATTTGAGACAACTCCTCTCAGATGATAATGCTCACAGAAAATAAAATGGATAATATCATAGAAAAGTTTATCATAATTATACACACCTTCATCAGGTACTCCATTTCTGCCTGAAGCTCTGAAAAAAAAAATTAAGCTATTATCTGAAAGTTAAAGACAGACGTACTGATTTCAAGTAAAAAATAGGCTTGTTTTCTTACTGAAAAATATCTGTATACAAATATAGTGGCCATGGTTTTAAATATCAATGGCAAAAGTGACATAATTGGTTACATATAAAATTCGAAATTGCAGAAACAATTCTTAAAAAAGTTACAAGTTACTTGTTTACACACAAGTTAAACACTGTTTTAAAATGCTAAGGGTTTTTGTTTAAAGGAATGACATCTGCTGCTTTAGAGAATTAGTTATCAATATGATTTATATAAATGAAATTTATACAGTAATCCGAACGTCAATAATCCAGAATGATCTATAATCCGGACCTCAAAGCTACAAACTTTCTGCGCATGCGTAATACCTTTACGCATGCACATGATACGCTTATGTGTGCAAGTTTCATGCATAACGGACAATATAAGCTATGCTAAAATTATCTAATTATCTATTTCAGTTAATGTTGCAGATTCTGTTGTTCCTTAATCTTCTAATTGGATCCGGCTTATTATTTTTTGCAGCCAAATAATAGCAGTCAAAATGTTGAATCTTAAATGCAATAAGTCATCTCATTTTGATTATCTTTGAAAAGGAAGTACAGTCAAAAGTCTTTAATCCGGATGCCCTTAATCCGGAATGATCTATAATTCGGACCTCAAAGCTATAAAGTTTCTGTGCATGCGTATCTGCATAATGCGTTAAAGCATGCGCATAATGCCTTTACGCTTGCACATAATACGTTTACGCATGCGCGTTTAATGTATAATGGACGGTATAAGCTAAGCTAAAATTATCTAATTATCTATTTCAGTTAATGTTGCAGATAGCGTTGTTCCTTAATCTTCTAAATGGATCCGGCTTATTATTTTTTGCAGACTGTTAGAGCAATTTTATAAAAGTAAGCATGAACTTTCGATTATGTCAAAAAGAGTTTCCGATTCTGGAGCCATAAAAGGATCTACAAAGCGAAAGCACGTTTCGATGTCCATCAAACAAAAAGTGGAATTGCTGCAAAAAATGGATAAAGGCATATCCTTTGTTTCTATAACCATTCCGAAATCTGTTTATCAATTTCACACTGCTCTGTGGGGGGGGGCAATGAACTGGAAATTTATCTGTCACCACTTTTCTTATCTTCAGGGCAGATGCTTTTATTTTATTCGGGTTATAATTCCTTACTAAATGTAGTATTTCATCTCGATGTATTCTGCCTTTCATATGATTTAAATCAAATTCCTTGTCATTATAAATATCACGAATACACATCAAACAGTTTCCTGGTTGCAATTTTCTGATTTCGACTATGCGTAATGTATGCTTTACGCATGCGCGCATTGAAAGAAATGCTTAATAAAGTAAATAAATAAATAATAAGCTTTTTTTTGCAAATTTTGATACCCTTTAGATCATAATTGCTCTTTATTTCATAAATTACGGTTTCATATTTTTAATTTTATAATTTCTGCATGCCACCTTAAGATAATAGATTTAGATTTAAACTGATAATAGATCATAGATTTAAACTGATGACCTGCACTGGTGTGCAAAAATTAAGGACGAGATGGTTTTTTTCAATATAACTTTGTACAAAAGCTTTCGAAATCAACACATTTAATACCGTAAGATCCCCAATACGTAAAGACATGAGTAATGTAAGCAACACTTACTAAAAGAGAAATCAGAGGGATAAAAAGAAGCTTTATTGAAAACGTAGCATGGAGCGCAATGCAACTGAAGGCCAAAACATCCCTGTGATGGGTGTCCAGCAAGAAACATCCGGTCTTTAATAGGGGATATGATCTCCCCTGACTGCTAGGCAGGTTTCACAGAGTCTGCCCATGCTGAGAATGAGGGTGTCAATGAGTTGTTGAGACATTGCTGCCCATTTGTCTTGCAGGCGCCAATCGAAGCTCTGGAATCATTACTGGTGGTAAGGTATGAGCTGCCAAGCGTCTGCCTAGAAAATCCCATACATGCTCGATGGGATTGAGATCCGGAGATCGTGCCGGCCAATCCATACGTTCAATATCCTCACTCTCTAAGTGCTGTTCGGCAGCTACTGTGCGATGACATGGTGCATTGTCGTCCATGAAAAGGAACTGCGGACCCATAGCTCCTCTAAAAAGATGCACATATGGAAGAAGAATCTCATTACAATAACGGGTCCCGTTGACTGAACCTGCGTTGAAGATGTGAAGGTCTGTATGACTACCAAGCATGATGCCTCCCCAAACGAGAACACCGCCACCTCCATACCTGTCCCTTTCAATGATGTTCGAGGGATGATTGCCGCTTCCCCGCTCTCTCCAGATGAGTATCCGATGAGAATCGCTACTCAGACTGAATCTGCTCTCATCTGTAAAGAGTACTCGTCCCCATTCATTGTCTCTCCAATTACGGTGTTCCCAGCCCCACAGAGAACGCCTTCTCCGATGGGCAGGCGTTAGAGGTACACACCGTACAGGGCGTCGTGCAAACAGACCACCACCGTGCAATCTTCTGGCCACGGTAAAACGCGATATCGGTCGTCCAGTCGCCTGTGTCGTGTGTCTAGCGATTTCTCCCGCCTGTTTCTTCTGGCCTGTAAGGCAATATACCGGTCATCTGCGGGTGTGGTTCCTCGTGGACGACCACTACTAAACCCCCGGATAGCTGTTCCTGTAGTTTGAAATTATCTCCAAAGTCGTTAAACGATGCTGTGAGCAATTCTGAATCTGCAGCCACACTTGTCACACTGCGGCCTTCCTTCAACTTCCCAATGATTCGACGTCGGGTAAAAGCATCCAGATGTCGTCTAACAGATTGATTATTCGGCATTTCTCGCTGAGGCAGCAACTCGGTGTGATTTTAACTGCTATAGGGCATGCAATCTCTTTGCCAGAAATACTGATCTTACACCGACAACATGCTTTATACTACTCAGACACTCCCCCATTACGTCTACCTACATATCTGCGCATGTGCTACCGTACATCACCTTACTTAATCTCCTGATTGGTTTTTCTGTCCGCTCTGCCTCTTCGTTCAGCTGATATGCTAATTTTTCGACTTTGTCCTTAATTTTTGCACACCAGTGTAGAATTCGGAAAAACCCCTAATCTGGAATAGCCGAAGTCCCATGACACGATTTACCATTACACGATTAACAAAACCCAATTGGGAAATAATATACTAACCATCGAGTTAAAAAAGAATAAAGTGACAATAAATATATATAAAAGATTCAGTTCCAGCATAAGCCAAAAAAAAATCTCTTAATTACCTCCATTTACTACTCTTTCGAGAAGTAACTGGCATGTCTTGCAGAGTTTGAGGATCTGAAAAAGAGAAAATTAGAATTGAAGTGCTGTATATTTTTTTTTTTTTTTAAGATTTAAATAAAAACTTCAGTAACTTTGAAAGCATCGCATATATTTCATATATATTATTATACTATATATGTGCAATATATTGCACTTCATATAATCTCTTATACACATATTCTTTGCTTTCAAATAGTTGACACCAGTTTGCTTGTACAAAAACTTCACTTGTATTTGTATTTGCTTACTAGAAGAAATATATATATATATATATATTAAAAAAAAGAGAGAGAGAGAGAGTTTTGCTTACACCAGGGCTTCTGCACAGTATCACATGATGCAAAAAAAAAAAAAAAAAAAAGTTATATAATTCTATTATAGAATTTATTTAACATTTTAATTAAGTATTTAACATTTTAATCCAATTCATTTAAATGAAAATTCATTAATTAAATATATTTTTATTTAAATCATTTACATTAAAAAATTAAAGAAACAATATTCTTAATAATTGCATCAACTGCTTTATACTTTAGTCATTAAATCATAACAATAGAATAAATAATGTGGCCTGTCCTGAATTTTTAGTGGGACAGTAAGTGTTGAATCTTAAACACAATAAAACGTCTCATTTTGATAATCTCTTTTAAAACAAAGTATATTAACAGAAAGAAAGGTTTTCCAAGGCAGTTGTCTCAAACTGGTGGTCTGCCGGCTGCACATGTTCCCTTGAAGCAGTTTCACATGGCTCAGGAATATATTCTCAGCAATTTAATAAGCATTATTATGACAAGACTTTGAAGAGAAAGTTCCAAATTTTAATGATTCACAGTCAACTTTTACTTTATTTTCCTTATTAAAAATACACACGAGAACTGCCCAAAAAATTTCAGAAACAGAATTAATTCATTTAATATAATTCATGTAAATATATATATTTTATTTGTATAAATTTTTTCAAACATTTCAAGCTACAGATATGACTAAATTTTATTCATACTTATCCAAAAAAAAAAAAATCCTCAGTTGTGAATTTTTGCAATAAGGAAAATTACTTTGTTTGAGTGTAGATTTATAAGTGAACATTTTTTCCGCACAGCTGAAAATCAATACAAAAAGAATTAGATTGACTGATGGTTATTAGGCATTGCAGCTCAAATCTGTAGCCAGAAAAACTTTGAAATAAATTGAAAACTGTTTATTTTTAACTTAAGTAAGTAAGTTAGTCATTAATTCAACATGCTAGAATTATTTGCAACAAGACGCTTTTAAATCTTGCATTTGGCCAAATTCAATTTATGTTTGAGACTACTCCTCTTCAATAACAAACACTTACAGAAAATCAAATGGATAATGTCTTCGAAAAGTTGCATTATATTTATACAAACCTTCTGAAAGACATGCCTTCTAGTCTCTGCATCCTCTGTAAAAAAAAAGAAAAAAAAGAATCAAGGTATCTGAAATTTAAAGAAATATATGTACTGATTATGAGTAAAATAGTGCTTAAATTATCTCTATGCAAATATAGCGGAAATGGTTTTAAATATCAATGACAAGAGCAATTGGTGACATACAAAATTCAAAACTGCAGAAACAACAAACACTGAAAATGCTAAGGGTTTTTGTTTAAAGGTGCTGCTGCTTTAGAGAAATAGTTACAAATAGAATTTGTTAATTTATATAAAAGAGGAAATGAAAGTTTTTTGGAGACTAACTGAAGAATAAATTATTAATATTACTGTGACTTAAAAACCAATTACAAACATGTTACATTTTTGGGGAGGGCAGAGTCAGAGAAACAAAGATGGCCTCGTATTGTGAAAAGGCAGACAATAGTCATTCTCTATATTAGAATGTACACCATACAGTATGTAAAATTCCAACAAACAGAAACATAATTTAGATATAAAATTCTAACTTCTAAATCAGCAGTTCCCAATCTATGTACTTCCCAGTGACTCTTCAAGACTAACAATTTTTGCATGTACAAATACTGCAGGAACGCATAAGTGTAAACTTTTTGATTAAAATTTCTGAAATCTGCTTGAAGCTTCTCAAAACTCGCATAAATACAGTTTTGCTGCGTGTTTTACTGCTTCCTAGGGTCAAACTAATACTGTGTGTACTTGTGAATGGTATAAATTTAGTGTATTCACCACTATTTGTTAAAAAAATTATTTACTTTTCTTTTTTGTAGCTCACGGAGTACAGCACAAAGTCCGAAATCCGGACGTCCATTATCCGGAATGATCTAAAATCTGGTCTTCAAAGCCACAAACAATTTTTTTTTTGTACGCTTTACACATGCGCATTTGATTTTTCCTTCCATAATAAAACATGTGAAGATTTTTCACTTAAAAATTTCAATTCTTAATATCACTTAGGCACTAAATAAAAATCTCGTTATGGAAAAACAATCGTGTAAGCATAAATTTGTGAGATTAATAATTTGGCTCCATAGCTGAGTATCTGCTTGGCATACATCTCAAACCGAAACATTCACCTATTTTATATCCCTGACGCAGGCCTGGCGAGTCATTATTTATTACATTTTGCTTTCATCACCACATGTTTATCAATACATGACAGCTTCAATAATAACTCATGCTGTGATGTCTAAACTTAGCAATTGAATATTAAGAGTATGGCAACCCTTTATGCTAACATTAGGCTTGGCGATGATTATAGATTTTTAAATGTTCTAAGAAATTTTGATGAGGAAAAATTCAACAAAAATTTCTTTTCATATGCTAAAAATAGATTTTGTTAATGAAACTCACAGGCCAAAAGATTACTATGTTGGCATCGGACAGCAAAATTTAAAGAAGACGAAATTTTTGGAATTCGGGGAAGCACCGAGTGGCAAAATTAAGGGATGAGAAGTATTTGTGATTTAGAAAAAGCACTGGGATCCAAAGTTTAGGCATGCTGGAAATTTAGAACTTGGGAAGATGCTTTGTAGCAGAATTTAGGACCCCAAGAGACTGCACCGGGCGGTATCGAGCGCCGGCCCTAGATAAAGCCTTAAGTATATGTGGGAGTTTATTTATTTAGGACTTGGATTAGTTTGAAGCATGTACAAGAAATAAACATAGGTATAGTAAATAACTAATAAAATTCAGGCTTAATTCAGTACGCAGTAGGAGGAAGACAAATTTAGCGAAACAACTTGGCTTTCATTGCCAATCTTGTAATACACAGCCAATAATGTATAACAGATGCTATTAAGCTAAACTAAAATTATCTTTACTGATTCCAAAGCATTTCAGTTAATGTAATAGACTGTGTTGCTCTCTAATCGTCTAAGTTGTTGCAGCTTATTATTTTTTGCAGACTGTTATTTAAATTTTAGAAAAATAAGCTTGAATTAGTTAAATTTTAGAAAAATAAGCTTGAATTAGTTAAATTTTAGAAAAATAAGCTTGAAATTTAGATTATGTCGAAAAGAGTTTCCACTTCTGGGGCTGCCTATGGATCTACAAAGCGAAACCATCTTTCGATGTCCATTAAACAAAACAAAAAGTGGAATTGCTGCAAAAAATGGATAAAGACATATCTGTCTCAAAATTATGTATGGCATTAGAAAGTTGACTGTATATGACATAAGAAAAAAGAAAAAGGAACTTTTTGAATTTTTTGTGGAAGCAACTTAAACAACTGACACCGAAAGAAACGTTTAATAAAGTAAAAAAATAAATATTAAGCTTTTTTTTTGTAAATTTTGATACCCTTTAGATCATAATTGTTCTTTATTTCATAAATTACGATTTCATATTTTAATTGTATAATTTCTGCATGCCATCTTACCAGATTCAAATTGATGATCTAATTTCTGGAAAAATCCTAAATCCGGAATCGCCAAAGTCTCGACAAGTCCAGAATTCAGACTTTGTAGTGTATAAAATCAGATGGCGTACAAAATAATAAGAATGTCTGGGAAGAACAACTCTTATATAGGAGAACATCTTTGTTAATATTAGTTTGGATAATTCCTTTTTAACACACTGTACACAATATAGAGTGGAAGCATTTGATGGAAATCAAGGCTTCTGTAAAGCAGTATCTAGTTTCGAAAGCGGAATTGAAGGCAAATTTCAAGTGAAAAGTATGAACATCAAATAGCCTCACAAATGTTTAATTGTTCATGCCAATAATAGTTTAATTGCTCATGCCATGGGATGAAGAAAGCCTGATACAATGTTCTGTTTTGTAACCATAAAGGACCTTCAAAGGACTTCTTGGAAAAAACAAACCTAAAAGTAGGGAGAGCCATTTTGAAAGGCCATCGTTCTCCAAGGAATAAAGCTTAGAGGAAAGCATGGACGTCAACCGTCTGGATATTTTGAATGTCCCATATAAAATAACAACTCAGCAAGACTATAGTGGAGATACTGAACATCATACATAAAAGGCCATCACTTTCATAATTTATAGTCAGCAAAACATACAGACATGATTCTCTGGGCATTCTCAAAACATAAAGACATGATTGGTAAATGGAACGGAAAACAGAAGATTTGGTAGGTAAGGAAGCTGTAGAATTTTTCTATTCAATTCTTCAACATAGTCATCATGTCCTGATTTCTCCTTCTAAAGCATGTCCAACAGCAATCTTATCTCTGGTGGTGTGCAAAGAACCTCTCTTACCATCTGTTTTGTATGTTCAGTGTTCATTGCTTAGATTAGTCATTCTAAACACTATGTACATATATACAATTTGGTGTTTAATAATTCTTTATTCATTGCTTAATAATTCTTTGCAAATTGGTGTTTAATAATCAACAGAAACCAAGCTGTTAATTTGAAATCCCCCAAACAGTTGATAGATGGCAAGATATCCAGAGATATTGTCCAAAATTAGTTTTACCAACTTTACATATAGTTAGCTATTTACCTAAAAATATGATTCTCTCTTTTAAGATGTTTTAAAACAGCTTTTGGATACAAATACTTGTGGTATTACACACTTAATAAAACTAGATGCCCAGTGCCTCACAAACTGGCTGCTCCAAAAGCAGATTTTGCTTATTTAGTATGAAAAGGAATTTGTAGTCCTTCTAAAAGCTGATGGAGTAGCCCTCTGCACATGGTAAAAAAATCGGATGGGTCTTTACGACCTCGCTGCAACTACTGTAAATGAAATTCAATCACCATTCCAGATAATTGCCCAATGAGGCATCAATATGATTTTACATCTACTTTAAACAATAATGCTATTTTTTTCTACATTATACCTCAAAAAAGTGTATCACCAAGTACCAATGAATAAAGAGGACATACCAAAAATGGCAATAGTTACTCCTTGTGGATTATTTCAGTTTAACTACATAACATTTGCCTTACATAAGGCTACGCAAACTACACAAAAGATTACTAGACCAAATTTTGTCACATTTAAATTACTGTTTACTATATAGAGAAACAATATTTTGATTCCTTCATCATCTCTCAAAGAATATATCCGTTATATCAAAGAAGTTTTTATAAGGGGAAAAAAAAAAGTATAATTTGACTGTCAACCTTCCTAAATGCAGGATGCATAAAATTCTTAGGTTACATAATTGATGAAAGTACCTGTAGAATCATTCCTTTTGAAGTTATCCAAGATTTTCTGAAGACAAAAACTATTTTTGAACTCTGACATTTTTTGAAAATTCTTAATTTCTAAAAGAAGTTTTTAAATCATATGGTGAAGTTCAACTTCCTTTAAATGGTACACTGGGAAGTTGTAAGAAAAATGACAAAATATTCTTAGATTGGTCAAAAGACACTGAAACACTTTTGAGTCTTGTAAACAGCTTATGGCACAAGTTACAAATTCTGTCCACCCAGACAAAAAAAAAAAAAAAAAAAAAAAAAAATTATATACATGGGAGCCACTAGGATACTTTTCCAGAAAATTGAGTCATAATGAAAAGAAATATAATATATTGGACAGAGAGGTTTTTACAATATTTGACACTATTAAATCCTTCAGATATCTGTTTGAAGGAAAGCGCTTTACAGTGTTTACAGAACATAAGGCACTCACAAAAGTATAACAATTTTCCCCCTTGCCAAATTAATAACACTTAATTTCATAGGTCAATTCACTACTGATATGCATCACATGTGAATGGTGCAAAAAAATTGTCCAGTCTCTTTCTCACATCAAATGGTTACTGATGTCATTCCTGTCAACTATGAACCTATTTTGCAAGCATTGGTTCAATGCAAGCATCAATTTTGCAAGCATCCAACCAGTATTGAATGAATTTAAATTCAAATGTAAACTTTCTGCTAACTGACTGCAAAGAAGCCACAGAGTTTTAAAACATGAACAGAATCATGCTTTTTTTCACCTAAAGCTTTATCAATGAAACAGTTTGCTTAATTCTTCTTGGAACTAAGTTCTTATTCTATGTCTCTAGCACAAATACTTCTTTAGAAGAAGGATGATGTAATGTAAAATTCTATGAGTTCAAATCTAAGAAGGTTCAATGCATCTGAAGCAGCTTGATTTTACTGAAACTTTTATTACCATTACAAGATTAACTAAAGCCAATTGGAAAATAATGCACTAACCATCGAGTTAAAAAGAAGAAAATAACAATAAATATACACGAAAGATTCCAGCATATGCTAAAAAGATTTTTACTCTAAATTACCTGCTTCGATGAGGGCCTCTAATTGCTCCTCCCATTCGTCAATCATGTTCAATTTCAAGTGCAGTTCTTTGCACTGAAAAGAATAAAATCAAAATTAAAGTGTTGTATAAATTATGTTTACATTTAAATGAAAACTTCAGTAAATTTTATATAAGCCCTAAATACATACAAGGTGTGGCTATTAATTTTCAGGACTGCTCTAATAAAACCAGAACAAATGATGTGAAAAACGTAACCTTTTAATATGTTTCGAAGTAATCCCCATCTGCCGTAACACACTTTTGTGCTTGGCTGTATAAATTGTGGAAACAACTTTTAAAGTCCACTTTCGGAAGCCTCTTCAATGTTGACATCAGGTTCTTCTTGATGTCTTCAACATCCACAAACCGTGTTCTTTTGATCACAGCTTTGAATTTGGGAAACAAAAAGAAGTCTGTGGGGACCAAGTCAAAAGAATATGATCGAACAATTCCCAAACTCCAAACTGTGACGAAAGAAACATGCTTTGTGGAAATTGAAGACATCAAGAACAACGTGACGACGACATTGAAGAGGCTTCCGAAAGAGGACTTTAAAAGTTGTTTCCACAACTTATACAGCCGAGCACAGAAGTGTGTTACGGCAAATGGAAATTATTTCAAAACATATTAAAAGGTTACATTTTTTCACATCATCTGTTCTGGTGTTATTAAAGCAGTCCTGGAAATTAATAGCCACACCTTGTATATTCTTTGTTTTCTAAGCTTACACTACTCTACTGTTACAAGAGACCTGCACTTGTATTTGCGTTTGCTTACCGAAAGAAATACTAAAAAGGACCTATACTCTATATATGTAGGTATGCTCTATATTAAAAAAGGTATATTATATATAAAAGAGGGTATACGCTATAAAAAGGGGGTACATTCTATATAAAGGAATACCCTTTTTTATATAGAGTATAGCTATATATATACCAGGTTGTTCAATAAGTTCGCGGAACGGAAATGAAGAAACCAATTTTTATTTGTAAAAATGACTTTTTCAACGTAGTTTCCCTCAACTTCAATACACTTATTCTATCGGTCTTCTAATTTATGGATCCCTTGACTGTATTGGTTTTTCGGCAGCTCTGCAAAATATCCCTCCACGACAACTATTATCTCTTCGTTTGAAGGAAATTGTTTTCTACGGAGATATTGTTTGAGGTGTGGAAAGAGCCAGAAGTCGGAGGGAGCTAAATCTGGTGAATAGGCTGGATGTTGCAACAATTCGTACTTCAATTCAGTTATTTTAGCAATGGTTTTTTGAACTGTGTGTGCAGGTACGTTATCTTGGTGGAAAATGATTTTCTTCTTTTGTAATCCTGGTCTTCTTTCACGAATTTTTTCGTCTAATTGATTCAAAAGGTTACAATAATAATCCAAATTAATTGTTTTGCCAGTTTGAAGGTAATCTATGAACAAAATTCCTTTCACATCCCAAAAAACTGATGCTAAGACCTTCTTGGCTGATTTTTGCACACAAACTCGCTTCGGCGCCGAAGAGCCGGATTCACACCACTCCTTAGCCTCCTGTTTTGATTCAGGATTACGATGGTAGATCCAGGTCTCATCCATTGTGATAAATTGATGGATAAAGTTGCTTTTATTCTTCTTAAAACACTCCAAATGTCGCAAAAGTCGCATCCAAATGTGTTTTTGCTCCATCATTAGAGAATGCGGCACCCATTTTGCACAGAGTTTTTTGAAATCCAAATTAACACTCAAAATATTGCTCACTGTGCCCAATGAAATGCCTAAAGCCTCTGTTAAATCTCTTTCAGTCAATCGACGGTCTTCCAATACCATATCTTGTATTTTTCCGATGATTTCCGGTGTTGATGCAGTTTTTGGATGTCTCTCTAACGAATCACCTTCAAGGCTGGTACGACCACTTTTGAATAAATTAATCTATCTTTATTATTTTATGAGTTATTAAACATCAAAATGGGTCAACCGGGACTTTATAAACACCTTGTATATTACTCTGTAGGGGCTGTATATATATATATATATATATATATATATATATATATACTCTTACACAGGGGCTTCATGTACAGTTTTACACAATGCAAGTAGAGCCTATGGGCCACAAAAACTGGAAACTTATATACTGGAGGTGCTGGTCAACAGAAGAAAATTTTTCAAAATATATTTTATTTCAAACTAGTTCACTAAAACGTTGTTTACTGAACTGCTTTGAAATAAAATTCATTACTTGCATACTGGAAAGAGAGGCCTAGAAAGCATATTAAAATGCAAATTAACAATGAAGATACTTTTTTAATGACCTGAATGTCTAAAAGGAGTGTGTCTTTTAAATCTGTATCTGTGTCTTTTAAATCTTGTATCTTTATTGTAGTAACAGCAGATTTTTGCATCCACTTCAGATCAGAATCCTGAGTCAAAATGATTTTGTGTTAAAACAACATGTGATGAGCCACAGCAAGATGGAAAGTCAGTCGCCAACAGATCCTAGCATCCAACATTTCAGTGAGCTAAGAGGTAATTACCTAACCTGGTTCCAAGAGGTAGGAAGCATTTATAGGCATATTGGTCAATGTCTTTCACAAGTTTCCACTTCAAAGAATGACCCTCATTTTCTAAAAATAATGGTGCCTCTGAACAGAAGACAAAATGCCACCCAGCTGCAAAGCAAGCTTCCACTGGCTATTACAAGAAGCTTACACAAAGAACTTACAAAGGTCTTTCCATGTGTGGGCTAGTCGTATGCATTTCTGTCTTCAGAGCAGTTTAAAGCTTGAAGAAACTGCTCTTAAAAAGTATGATATTTGACTAACGCACAGCCAAGCTTTCTTCAACAAGAAATCCAGATTTGGCCCACAGACGTCTAATCAATGACTTCTGATCTGGACAGAATGCAACACTCGAGAAATTCTTGAAATATTGGTAATTTCTTGTACTGCTGCCACTGGCAATTCCTCCCTTTTTTACACATCAAAATGGCCAAGTTCATTCAAGTTCATACATGAGGAGGAAATAACAGACCATATGGAATGGTGCTCAGAACTGAATCCACTGGAACATGACGGGGATACATTGTTGATAGACTTTTAACTTTAGCTATTGCACATTCAGTAGGGAAACCTGGGGAAAATCTCCCATAACCTCATCTATCAAGTAACAAATTTAGTTTCCCACAGACTCAAGATATCTACAGTCTTTATTAAAATTCTCACAAAATTCTTTAATGCATCTCTGTTTTTTTCTCTGAAAGACATGTGTAAAAATGAATTTTTTATAATAAATGCGTTTCCAATAAATTTAGCCTTTCTTACATTTTTATTAAGTTGTCACATTCATAAATATATTTAATAGTATACCGCATATTTAATCAGCAGCTATCTGTTTATTTAAATTGCCTATCCCCTTATCAATTGAGCGGAGTACATACTCAATATAGAGAGCATTTTCTTTATATGGACTTTAGTTTTATTAAATAACTCTGAATGAGACAGGAAAGAAAAAAAGGTGGGTCAAATGAAAGGGTTCAGATTTTAATAACTACTCAAAAGAAATATTTTTTTATGTATTACAGTTTATAGGTTAATACTGTCGACAGACACAGTTCATGTGGAAATGCAAAACATTTCACATGAAATTAGATGAATATTCATTTAGACTGGCATGAGAAATACATACATGCCAACCTTTGACACTCAAAAATCAGGAATTTTTTTAAGAAATCAGAAGATTTTTCTCAATGTTAAAAAGACTTTTTAAATGACAAAAATATAGTTTTTAATAATGAATTAACTTTAAATAGTAACTAATTCTTAAATGCAAGCAACACAAAAATACCTTACGCATAAAAAAACATTTTTATTACTTGCATCGTTTAAGGGGGGGGGAAGAGGGAATTTTAGTTTAAGAAAAAAACTTCCTAATTTTGTTCACTGCAATTGCCACGTAGGCCTGCTTTCGCTAAGAAAAGTTTTTCTAATGTGTTATCACTAATATTAGATCTAAATTTAGTTCTCATTTACGCAACAACACTGAAAATCCTCTCACACTCTGCACTACTATGGGGAACTGTCAAGATGGCCAACACAATTCTAGACAGTTGACTATATTTTAAAATTCCATCAGCACCTTTCAGTTTTCCAATTAAACTCCACTGGGTGTCAACCTACCTGATTTTATAACTTCATCCAAGTTTTCTAATTATAAACTGCTGTTATGCTGCTTTTGGAACTACTTCAATTTTTCCTTCCTTTTAGAACTCCTTAGAAGATAATAATAAATATCAACAATGCATTCATCCACATTTATTGGTAAAGAAGCTACCCCTTTTTCAGCTGCTAAATCTAAGAGGTGACAGGTGCACCTCATAATCTGCAAATCTGAATTTTCCTTTCTTAAGATGCCTGCAACACCAGTCTTTTAAGCCTACCAATACTGGTGCATTATCAAATTTTAATAATTAGCTGTGCTATATTAAAACTTGTCAAATGTCCTTCTAAAGTGGGGACAGAAAATAAACTGCACTCAATTTCTGAAGACTCCAGATTAAAAAAAGAAACAACAATTGGGTACAGTTTTGAATCAGTATTATTGCTTCCATCCGTAGAGAGGCAAAACGGAGTTGTTTTAATGCAATCAATAACTGAAGATTTATTTTTCAAGCCCATTTCTTTAACAATTGCACCTGTTTTGGTTCTTACACTTGAGTATTTCTTAGCGATTTCACTATCGCGAAACATTTTTCTAAATAAAGCTGCAGTGTGATCCTATGCATTCAGTGGCAGGTTGTGCTCAAGTAAAAAGGCAGAGAACAGACATTCTGCATTAATAACTTTTTGGTCCTCTGTTTTCGAAGAAAAATTTAATTTTCCATTTTTTTTTCAAAACAACTCATGTTGTCCTTTTGTTTTTGTGTACGCACATGTTTGAGAACATCCGCCCTTCCACCATGCTCGATACCCATTGGAGAACTGGAGAACGATGTTTCTGGATACGTATATTCTTTCACTCACAAAGCAGAAGTTATCTGATTCGCAAGGTTTTGTTTTTTAATAATTTAGAGAAAATTCAATTGCTTTCAAAATCTTTTTTTTTTTGTTTTTTTTTTTGTTTATATAAGAAAGTATTAAGCCAAGTTCCATAAAAATCGTGAGAAATTTTAAGAATAAGAAAAAGTCGGGAGAAATATATTGTAAATCGGGTTGGCCGGAGAGCGGTTGAAAATCGGGAGTCTCCCGCCTGAATCGGGAGAGTTGGCAACTCTGGAAATATTATGCACTTTCTGACCACTTAAAAAGTGAAAAAATGTGTTATGTAATTCTATAAAAATATTTTTAATGTTTTAATATGATTGCTTTTAAAAAAATTATGACTTAAATCAATATTTAATTAAATCAATTATATTAAAAAATTAAAGAAATAATATTCTTATGAACAGCATCTATTGCTTTTATATAGTTTGTCAATTCATAACGATACAATAAATAATGTCGCCTGTCAAGTACTTTTAGTGGGATAGAAATAGCAGTCAATGTGTTGAATCTGAAGTACAATAAAATATCTCATTTGAGCATCTTTGAAAATAAAGTATATTAACAAAAACGAAAACTTTTCTAAGGCAGTCGTCTCAACATGGTGGCCTACAAGCTGCACGTGAATACCTAAAGTAGTTTCACATAGCTTGCAAATATATTCCCAGCAGTTTAATTAGCATTATTATCACAAGACTTTAATGAAGAGAAAGTTCAAGACTTTAATGATTCAAGAATCCAGTTTTTCACTATTGTACTTATTAAAAATAAGTATGAAAATTGCGTAAAAAAATTCACAAAAAGAAAAATCACTTTGTTTGAATGTACATTTAGATGTAAACATTTTTTCTATACAGTTGATAATTAATAAAAAAAGAATGAGATCGACTGATGATTCAGCAGGTATTACAGTTCAAATCTGTAGCCAGAAGTACTTGGAAATAATTTGTAAATCATTTATTTATAGCTTAAGTAAGTCACTGACTCATTTGGAAGATTCTTTCAAATCGTGCATTTGGCCAAATTCAGTTTATGTTTGAGACCACAGCTCTTAGATGACAACATCTAATGAAATAGATAAGAATGAAATAGATGTCTTGGAAAAGATTCATTATAATTATACAAACCTCTTGCAAGGAGAGCTGATGTGGTATGCTCTCTATAAAGAAAAAGAAAAAAAAAAAAAAAAGAATCAATATATTATCTGCAATTTTAAAAAGATATAGACTGATTTTGAGTTTAAAAAAAAAAGAATATTTTTCCAACAGAAAATATTTTTACATAAATATAGCAGCCATGGTGGTGGCCAATTGGTGATATATAAAATTCGAAATTGCAGAAAAAACAGTAAACACGTTTTGAACATATTAGGACACTAAATACAGTCAAAAGTCGTTAATTCGGACACCCATAATCCGGAATGATCTATAATCCGGACCTGAAAGCTACAAACTGTCTGCGCCATGCGTCGCGTAAGACCTTTACAGCTGCGAATTTGCGTGTGCGCATGCGCAAAATACGTTTATGAATGCACGTTTAATATATAACGGATGGGATAAGCTAAGCTAAAATTATCTAATTATCTATTTCAGTTAATGTTGCAGATTGCGTTGTTCCTTAATCTTCAAATTGGATCCGGCATATTATTTTTTGCAGACTGTTAGAGCAATTTTATAAAAGTAAGCTTGAACTTTCGATTATTTCAAATAGAATTTCCGATATATATTTACTAATATGTAAAGGATATACAAAGCGAAAGTATCTTTCGGAGTCCATTAAACAAAAAGTGGAATTGCTGCAAAAAATGGATAAAGGCATAATCCTTTGTTTATCTAAACTTTAACGTTTGTTTATCTAAATTTTGTTTATCTTTAACACCACAGAGCGCAATGAATTGGAAGTTGATCTGTGAAAACTATCCTTATCTTAAGGGCAGAAGTGTTTATTTTATTTGGCTTACAATTGCTTACTAAATGTGGTATTTCCTCTCGATGTACTCCATCTTTGATATGGTTTAAATCAAACGAAGAAAGTGACAGAGGTTATTGAAAACGAAAAAATTTCGATTGACAAATTAGTCGGTATTCTCGACACAGCAATTATAGGACTTGAACAACGGAGCTTTGTAACTGAACAAGAAATTATGTCTGTTTATGGAATTAAAGAGAATGTATTATCACATAAAAAAAGAAGCAACTTAAACAACTTACACTGAAAGAAATGTTTAATAAAATAAACAAATAAATATTAAGCTTTTTTTTGTGTAAATTTTGATACCCTTTAGATCATAATTGTTCTTTATTTCATAAATTACGGTTTCATATTTTTAATTTTATAATTTCTGCATGCCATTTTACCAGATTTAAACTGATGATCTATAATCCGGAAAAATCGATAATCCGGAATCACCGAAGTCCCGACAAGTCCGGATTAACGACTTTTGACTGTACATACAAAAGATTCAATTCTGGCATATGCCATTTTACTCTTAATTACCTCCTGTGAGGGCTCTTTCTAAAGTCCTCTGCACTTCACTGCAGGGATCCAGAGCCTGCAGATGTCCTGAAAAGGATAAAATCAGGATTAGAGTCTGTATAAATAATGTTTACATTTAAATAAAAACTTCAGAAAGTTTGAAAGCAGTTTATTGCACTTCATATAATCTCTAACATAGATATCCTTTGCTTTATAATAGTTTACACCACTGCACTTTTACGAAAAAATTACACTTGTATTTATGTTTGCTTACCGAAAGAAATTCTAAAAAGAGTTTCTCTTATACCAGGGCTTCTGCACAGTATTAGACAATGCAAGTAGAGCCTACAGGCGACAAAAGCTGGAAACTTATACAGTACAGATGCTGGTCAACAGAAGAGAATATTTCAAAAAAAATTTTTATTCCACGCCAATTCACTCAAGTCTCATTTGCTGAACTGCTTTGAAATAAGATTCATTACTCTTAATAACGAAAAGACAGGCATAGACAACTGTTCAAAATGGAAATTGACAAAAAAGAATTTTTTAATGTGACATGAGTACACATGCACTATTTGTTGTAGGAAAAGCAGATTTTTGCATCTATCTGAATTCAGAATGCTCAGTCAAAATTATTTTGCATTAAAACATCGTATCACGAGCCGTCCCAAGATGGAAAGCCAGTCTTTAACAGCTCCTAGCAACCAACACTCAAATAAACTAAAAGGTAACTGCCGAATTTGGTTCCAAGAGATGCTGGTGAATGTCTTTCACAAATTATCATTTCAAAGAATAGCTTTATTTGCTAATAATGGTACCTCTGAACAGGTGTCAAAATGTCCCACAGCTGCAAAGAAAACTTCCAATGGATCCAAGCTTTGATTGGACAAATGCAAAGCCAAGCTTTCTTTCCCAAGGAATCCAGATTTGGCCCATCCAAGACAGCTAATCCATAACTTTTGATCTGGACAGAATGTCACACTCAATAAAATATAATGCAGCACAATCTAAAAAAGAACTCGTTTTTCTGAAAGTAACATGTTTATTTCAACGTATGTGGATGTACTGACTTCTACGTCATTCAGACTGGATTTCCTTATGGTTCAAATGTAAGATTAAGATTTTAAGACATGTAAGAATCAGATTTTAAGAAGAAATTTTTAAAAATCTTCATAATGCCTTGTATTGCTGCCACTGGTGATTCCACCGTTTGTGTACATCAAAATTTCCAGTTTGTGAATTTGAACAGTCAGGAAACCTGACAAAAATCTAACATAGCCTGACCCATCGAGTAATCAATTTAGTGTTTCACATAAGACATCTACAACCTTTATTAAAAGTGTGATAAAATTCCTTAATGTATGCCTCTTTTGTCTCCGCTAGATATGATATAAGGTGTATTATCTATAAAATCATCCTTTCTTACATTTTTACTTAGTTCTCACTCTCATAAATATACACTGCTGGCCACTGAAATTGCAGCACCAAGAAGGAAAGCAAATACAAAAAAGATAGTATACGTAAGTGGTATGGCATTGAGACAAAATCATTAAATCTGTAGACATTTTTAGGGTTTACAAGGTAAGTAGAAACAGCTGCCAGCCTTGGCAGCAAAAACGGTCCTTACCCGGTTAGGCATGGCATCAAACTGAGCCTGGGTGAGAGAAATGGCCAACTCATTAACATCAACCATATTAAGGGGGTTGGCGGCCCATTCTCTCAGCAACCCATGACCAAGTTTTCAATGGGTGACAGATCTGCAGACCAGGACAGCAATTGAATACCCTGTGTATCAAAGTAGGTCAGAACACTACATGTAACTTGAGATCTGGCATTATCTTATTGGAAGATGGTGTTTGTGACAGACATCAAAGATACTGCACAACTACTAGACATAAGATGTCAGAAATGTATTGATCTTTGTTCAAATTATCATCAATCCAAACTAGAGATGTGCATGTTGTGTACCTAATGGCTACCCAAACTATCACAACAGGTGCAGGGCCCCTATGTGGATATTGAATGCAAGCAGGTGACGTGTGGTTGCCTCGGAACCTCCACTTATGTTTATGGCTATCAGAATACTGCACGCAGAATCTAGACTCATCAGAAAAGATGACACTGTGCCACTCCTGTATCCAGCTTCATCATTCGTCACATCAGAGTTGCCATCTCTCTCTATGCTGCATTGTCAAGAGAAGCCAAAGTAATGGTTGCCATGCTGATAGTCCATGCTTCTGCAAACGTCAGCACACCATAGCAACAGATACTACGCATGCTACAAACATGCCCACTTCTTGACTAATGGTCCGTAATATGGTTGTATGGATTCACAGGGCTGACCTCACACTATGTCTGTCCTCTCGCGCACTAGTCATGGGAGGGCGCCAAGATCATGCATGCCGTTCAATATGAACCTCAACAACTCACTGATTCTTTATTCGCATGACAGTGGTTCGATGCCAACCAGGGTGACAGACAATACCACGGAACGATAATCCACACACTAGATAGGCAACGATCCTGCCTCTACCGAATTACGACACTTGCTGGTAAGCATTTCTTATTATTATTCGAGACATAAAATGATATTCTGAGCTAACTCCGATCTTAAAAAGCACTTTCCGAATGAGAAATACACAACTTTTCTTTTATGCAGTGCTTAAGATGTATTTCTCCCTCTGTATTGTCTAAATACGCTGAAATACTAATCATTCACATATCCCAACCTCTTCTTCCTTTCATATGATTTTGATGTTCGTCATATCATACCTTTCTGGCATTGCAATTTTAATGGCCAGCAGTGTATTTAATAGTGTGCAGTGTATTTATCAGCGACTGTCTGTTCATTTAAATTGACTGTTGTTTTATAAGTTGAGAAGAGTACAAACTCAATACACAGTGCATTTTCTTTATAGTACATTGGTTTTATTAAATAATGAAACATTGAACGAGACAGAAAAGAAAAATAATATTGAAAAGGATTAAATTTAACAGTTCCTCAAAAGGGATCTTCTTAAATTTAATACAGTTTATCAGTCGAGACTGTGAACAGACATAGCCCAGGTGGAATATCAAAACATTTTATAGGAAATTAGATGAATATTCATTGAGGCATATTATGTATTTTTAGTAGATTTAAAATGTGAAAAATACTTTATATAATTCTATAAAAGTATTTAATACTTTAATCTGGTTGATTTAAATAAAAATTCATGATTAAAATGAATATTTATTTCAATCAATTATACTAAAAAATTAAGAAATAATATTCTCACGACCTGCATCTATTGCTTTTACATAGTTAATTCATAACAATATAATAAATAATGTGTCGTGTCCAGAACTTTAAGTGTGATAGAAATAGCAGTCAAAATGTTGAATCTTAAATGCATAAATCATCTCATTTTGATTATCTTTGAAAAGGAAGTACAGTCAAAAGTCTTTAATCCGGATGCCCTTAATCCGGAATGATCTATAATTCGGACTTCCAAGCTATAAAGTTTCTGTGCATGCGTATCTTCATAATGCATTAAAGCATGCGCATAATGCCTTTACGCTTGCACATAATACGTTTACGCATGCGCGTTTAATATATAATGGAAGGTATAAGCTAAGCTAAAATTATCTAATTATCTATTTCAGTTAATGTTGCAGATAGCGTTGTTCCTTAATCTTCTAAATGGATCCGGCTTATTATTTTTTGCAGACTGTTAGAGCAATTTTATAAAAGTAAGCATGAACTTTCGATTATGTCAAAAAAGAATTTATGATATTCCCGATTCTGGAGCTGCCAAAGGATCTACAAAGCGAAAGCATGTTCCAATGTCCATCAAACAAAAAGTGGAATTGCTGCAAAAAATGGATAAAGGCATATCCTTTGTTTCTCTAACATTCCGAAATCTGTTTATCAATTTCACGCTGCTCTGCCGGGAAGGAGGGGGACATTGCGGCGCACAATGAACTGTAAGTTGATCTATCAACACTATCCTTATCTTCAGGGCACATTTTTATTTTATTTGGCTTATAATTCCTTACTAAATGTAGTATTTCATCTCGATGTACTCCGGCTTTGATATGATTTAAATCAAATTCCTCGTCATTATAAATATCACGAATACCCATCAAATAGTTTTCTGGTTGCAATTTTCTAATTTTGACTATGCATAATGTAAGCTTTACGCATGCGTGCATTGAAAGAAATATTTAATAAAATAAACAAATAAATATTAAGCTTTTTTTTTTTTTTTTAATTTTTATTTTGATACTCTTTAGATCATACTTGCTCTTTATTTCATAAATTACTGTTTCATGTTTTTAATTTTATAATTCCTGCATGCCACCTTACCAGATTTAAACTGATGATCTATAATTCGGAAAAACCGATAAGCCGGAATCGCCGAAGTCCCGCCGAGTCCGGATTAAAGACTTTTGACTGTATATTAACAAGAAAGAAAACCTTTTCTAAGGCAGTCATCTCAAACTGGTAGCCTGCAGGCTGCAAGTAACCCCCTGAAGCAATTTCGCATAGCTTAATAATAGCTTAATAATATATACCCATCAACTGAATTAGCATTATTATGACAAGACTTTGATTCAGAGTCCTGTTTTATATCATTTTGCTTATGATTCAAAACGAGTATAAGAACTGCCCAAAAAATTCACAAACAGAACTAATTTATTTAATATAATTCATATAAATATATATTTTTAATGCATATAAATTTTTCACACATTTCAAGCTATACATACATATGACTAAGTTTTATTCATACTTCTAAAAAAAATAAAATATCCTCATATGTGAATTTTTGCAATAAGAACAATCACTTTGAGTATATATTTAGATGTGAACATTTTTTCTGTGCAGTTGATAATAATTATGAAAAAAATGAGATTGACTGATGTTTATCAGGTGGGTGCAGCTGAAATCTGTAGTCAAAAATAAAGAAATTCACTCTTTGATGAACAAATATATGGATTTTTTTTTTACATACATCAAAGGAAAACTTAATAAGTATAAGAAAGAGAATAAGTTGTCTTTATTTGCTCTCACATTTTGTCCAGCTGGAAATATTTTTTAAAATGATTATTTTTAGCTGAAGTAAGTTAGTCATTAATTCAACTTAATTAGATGGTTTGGTTGGTTTATGTGACAATGGCAATTTGTGGAGGACTTTCTAAGGAAAACCGGTTTGTACACACATTACACCTGAGGAAAACCATGAAAATGCCCATGCAGCCAACCTGTATGTGGCTTTCGAACCTGCAACTGAACTACCAGTGTTCAGCGACTTGGCCATAGGTGTGCTGAACATATTTAGAATTATTTGGAATAAGCTTTTTTCAGATCGTGCATTAGGACCACATTCAATTTATGTTTGAGACCACTGCTCTTAGATGACAACATACACAGAAAACAAATTGATAATGCCTTAGATAAGTTTAATTATAATCATACAAACCTCATCTGTCGTCATTCTCTCCTGAATCCCTATAAAAGAAAAGAACTAATATATTATCTGAAATTAAAAAAAAAAAAAAAAAAAAAAAAGGATATATGTACTGAGATATATACTTGAAGGCCATAGTTTTAAATATCAATGGAAAGAGCAATTCATGACATACAAAATTCAAAGTTTATATATCAGTAAACACTTTGATTATGCTAAGGGTTTTTGTTTAAAGGAATGACAACTGCTGCTTTAAAGATTAGTTATCAATATGATTTGTTAATTTCACAGTGGGCAGATAAATGAGAAAATGACAGTTATATTCTTGGAGACTAACTGAAGTAAATATTATTAATTCTTTACTTACACATTTACTTCCAAGTGACTCTTCAAGACTAACAATTCTAGCATGCACGAATGCTGCAGGAACACACAAGTGTAAGCTTTTCGTAATTGGGTAAAAATTTACGGCATCAAAAATTTAGATGAATAAAGATTTTCCCCACTATATATTGTGCAAATAAAAGAGCATGGATAACAGAAGCAGTAATAAATGCCTGGTTTGAAAATCATTTCACACCCAATGCTCGGCAATATTTGAATTCACTTGGTTTACTGATGATGCAAAAATTGTCCTGATTGCAGACAACAGTTTATCTCATACTTTACTTAAAGTTTAGTAAAAGATAATGTATTGTTATGAAATGTCCAGGCATGGTTAGATAGCTTCCCCACAAGGCAGGTTTAGGGTTGCCACATTTGTCAAACAAATTGGTGATATGCCACAGACGGATGGAGAACCTTCTGGAATGAATTCTTACTGGTTTAGCCCAGAATGTTCTCCAACACAAGCCAAAAGCTGTATCAGCCCTGCTGGTACGTGGAGACTCAGTTCGTCCATGCAGAGTTTGCGTCTCATCTGGCGAACTGACAGTCAGTGAGCTCGCGAATGTCTTAAAGTCTAGTGCCGAGCTGGTCATCGATAGCTTCATGAGAGTCTAGTGCATTGTCAAGTTTCATCTTAGAATATGTTAAGCTCCGGGAACAACTGGACTGAGTCGGAAGCTGTACTCTAGTGTATCATCGAGTGCACTGCAAGTTGTTGCATTGAAAGTCTCAAGAGCATGTGAAGTTCCAAGAACGACTGAACCAAGTCAAGAGCTTTACTCTGGAGCTTTGCCCTGAAGCTGTCTCCACCATTATAGCCTGAAGGCTGTGTCACTGATTGTGCCAGAGTGTTTATTGTATTCTTCGACTGTAAATGTGCTATTGGAGCTGTCTTGAATAATAATACTGGCTAATAAATTGTGTTTAGATACTTCATTAAGTGTCATCGTTATTCACTCCAAATCTTCAAACCCATATGTGAAGAGAAAAACATGTCAGAAGTGTGATTTGCAAGTGAATGCTAGTGACCCGCCTGCACAGGAAAGCCATGGCGGAGGAAATGAAGACTTTGATGGACTTCTTAGCCGAGATAAGAGCTGAAAGCCAAGATCAAAGCCAGACAAGACAATCTGCAAGAGCAACTGCAATGGATAGTAGTGAAGCAAAAGGAGATTAGAAGCGACATCATGGAGTTTAGAAAGAAAATTGTAGTCACAAGATTTTGAAATGACAGAAGTGGCATCCAAAAAATCAAAGGATGAAGAAATGAAGGAAGCAGCTGGTGAAGTGTCCGAGAAAGTCCAAGAAAGTTAAAAGAAATAAGGGATGAAACATCTTACAAGACTGAAGAAACAGAACTAAAAGATGAAGAAAAGGAAAGACGATTCTCAACCTCAAGAGTCTGAAGTTGAACTGGAAGAAAGTGATAATACTGTTTGTAAAGATGATGAAATAAAAGAAGTAGCTTGTAAAGCTTCTGAAAGAGGTGAAAAAATAATTCATAAAAATAAAGTTTGGATTCCAAAGTGCCTGAAGTAGTGATAGAAGAAAATGAAAATATGACTGTCAAGATTGTAGAAACTGATAGTGAAGTTACAAAGTCGCAGTTAGCAAGTATTGAACCATCTGAAAGTTCATGCGATGCTGATATGGAAGAAGCTGATGTACAACTTATGCAGAGGGCTCTAGTATTGCAAGAAAATTCACCCACTTCGCAATCTATGTGTGTGCCTCATAATGCAGGTTGTGCAGACAAGGACTTGATTCCAAACCAGGATACTCTTGCTTGTAAAGGATCGAATTCTATTCATGACCCTGGAGCAAACATCGCAACTGGCATTCAGGAAATAGAGGTAGCATGTAGCATCTGCTAAAAGTATTGAGGTGAACTTGTAAGGATCTTAAGTTTTACTAACGTTTATTTTATTTTAAATCTTTACTATCACTTCTTATTTTCTACTTCCAGCCAGAATTATAAGCGTGAAGGTTTTTATGCAAAGTTTGTCTGGCGAACGCCAAGTATTTAAGTTGTGGCCTTTTGCCAAGCGAGAGAGAGGAAGCAGTGAGTTGAAGCAGGCCGCTTACCTTAGAAGTTACACAGTTGCTATTTGCCTTCCAGGCCAGAGGTTTTAATCCTCTTGATAAATTAAACATATTGTAGTGTTCACAGTCTCTGTGCTACATACGCTTCCTGTTATTATAAGGCCAATCTTCCACGTGCATTATTCTAAAGTTAAATTAGAGTTTAGTTTTATTTTGATATCTTTTACGTTAGACGTTAGAGTGGAGGGTCATTGTATTCCGAAGTGCGGAAATTATTGTATATAGAGAAAAATAAAGGGTTTTGTATACCCTTCGTCTGTATCCTGTCTACTTACTACAATTAGTGAACATAGCTTTAGTAAGCTCTCTGTTCCTAGTCAGGTCCTTGTATGTTCCCGAAGAAGGTTAGAAGGAACATTGAACCTGATAGTGGCGCCCAACGTAGAAGAATAACCATGGCCGAGTTTCAAGAAGAACCTGTGCTGCCTGCAGAAACGGCTCAGAATCCAGAAATGCCAGCTGCCGCCCTGGAAGGATTTGGGTACATCGTCCAGACCATGCGCGCTTCGATGAAACCAGAAGCAACGTTTAATGGAAACTCATCGGTAACAAGTTTTTTGGAAAAATTGGATGACCACTTCATGCTCTACCCCGTGCACGAATTTCAAAAAGTTACCTTAGCTACCAACGCTTTGAGGGGCCAAGCGCTTAACTGGTTCAAATGTATCGGCAGAAGTCTCTTGGGTCAAGCAGGAAGTCCCACCTATACTTATGAAAATTTCAAGACTGCCCTACTAAAAGCCTTCGCTGTTGTATGGGATCGTGCGAAATTAGAAACGGAACTTTTTAGCATATATCAACAAAGAATCGAAAACCTCTCGAGCTTTATTTTAAGAAAAATTCACGTTTTCAAACTCTTGTATGGAAACCGTCCGGATCCTGAAATAATTCAAGTGATTTTGCCGAGGTTACTGCCCCAAGTGCAAGACTTTATTGAATTAAGAAATCCAACTACACTGGAAAAGTTTTTTGAGCTAGCAATCCAGTTTGAAAGTAGAAGAACGGCGGACGTCGAAAGAAGACGCCAGTATCAACAGCGAAACCAATTTGGTACGCCAAGACTACAGCAAACTCAAGCACATGGCTACGGAGAAAAAGCGAATCA
Organism: Stegodyphus dumicola; assembly: GCF_044657685.1. NCBI lineage: Eukaryota > Metazoa > Arthropoda > Arachnida > Araneae > Eresidae > Stegodyphus > Stegodyphus dumicola. Next base: position 3,986,857 of record NC_140770.1, read on the forward strand.
GTGGGCAAGGAAACCCGAGCATTCAAAAACAGCCGGCGAACGTCGACAGTTCAATAGCAACCCAGGAAAAAAGTCTCAAGGCCAGGGGAAAAAAAAGAAGGAAAGCACGGAAAGGAAAAATAATTTAAACTAAAACGGATTTCTGCTGACGAGAGGGTGCGGAAATCCGAAGGCCACGAAAACCCCTCTTCCTACAAGTTAAATACAGTAATGGTGAAAAATTTGACTCTTCCGAAGATTGAAGTCTTGGTGAATAATATCCCGGCCACCGCACTCCTGGATACCGGCGCGCAGTGTTCCTGTGTGGCAGAAGTCTTTTTTAGAAAGTATTTTCGCAAATACCGCATATATAATGCGGATAATACGACAGTATTAGCAGCGCAAGGAAAAGAATGTAAGTGCGTAGGTAAAGTACCTTTATATATCCGTATCAAGGACGAAGAAGTAAAGGTGATGTTTTTTATAGTAAAGAATCTGCAAGCACATTTGATTTTAGGAATAGGTTTTCTTTCAGACGCACAAGCTACACTGGATTTTAATGAAGCGTCCCTTAAGCTGACAATGAAACCAGTGCGTATAGAAAAGGTTGAACCGCCAAGGTTAAATCTTGACCACCTGCCTAATGACGAGCAAGATAGAATCCGACAAGTGGTAAGTGAATTTGCTTCGTTATTTAGTGATATTCCAGGATTTACTCAGGTTACTAACCATAGTATTGACACCGGAGATGCATTGCCAGTTCGTCAAAAACCATACCGGTATGATAAGAATAAGGAAAAAATTATAGAATGGCATATTACCGATATGCTACGTAAAAAGATCATAACGCCCATCTCAAGTAGTTATGCTAGCCCAGTGGTTTTATGTAAGAAAAATAATGATTATCCTTTGGAGCATCCAAAATGGTGGAGATTCGCTATTGATTACCGTAAATTAAATTCCATAACGAAATATCCGGTATATCCGTTACCGATCATAGAAGAAATTTTAAGGAACATAAAATCAACCAAATTTATGACGACTTTAGACTTAACGACTGGTTATTTTCAAATAGGGGTGAGGCCTGAGGACGTGCCTAAGACTGCTTTTATAACCAAGTCTGGCACTTATGCATTTTTGCGTATGCCGTTTGGCCTTTCAGGCGCCTCAGCAACATTTCAGCGATGCATGGACATTGTGTTAAGACCTGTTCTTGGAAAGTCCACATTTATCTATTTAGACGATATCATTATTACTAGTGATAATCTCGACCAACATGTACAGGATTTAAGACAGGTGTTTTCTTTATTAAATGAGGCCGGTCTAAAAGTTAATGTCGAAAAGTGCAAATTTGCAGCCCCTGAATTAAAATATTTAGGTTACAAAATATCGCAAAAAGGGATCGACACAGATGAATCAAAAATAATCGCTGTACAAAAGTATCCGACTCCAAACACGGCAAAAAAGCTCTCTTCTTTTCTAGGACTTTGTTCATATTATAGGTCCTTTATAAAAGATTTTGTGGCTATCGCTGAGCCATTGTTAAAATTAAAAAGGGAAAAGGCAAGATTCTCATGGACGGCCGAAACCAATAGTGCTTTCGAAAAATTAAAACAAGCATTAACGCAAGCCCCTGTGTTGAAATTTCCTGAAAAGGATGAAAATTTAGAAATTTCAGCGGATGCTTCGGATTATGCGGTAGGAGAGGTACTTTCGCATAATCAGCAGCCCGTGGCATTTTTTAGCCGAACTTTAAATCAAACACAAAGAAACTATTCCGCGACCGAGAGAGAGGCACTTGCAGTTCTGTTAGCAGTGCAAAAGTTCCGAGTCTATTTTGGAAAGGCGCCGATAACAGTATATTCTGATCATGCGGCGGTAACTAGATTGTACTCAGGGAAAAAGTTATCCCCAAGGTTAATAAGATGGGCACTCAAGCTGCAAGAATATAATCTGGTAATCAAGCATACCCCCGGAAAGGAAAATATCGTAGCAGATGCCCTATCACGAATTAAATTAGACGAACAGGGTAATACAGTAAAAGTTGCAATGCTTACAGCGTGTACAATAAATTCCCGAGAAACTGTAATAACCGAACTGGGTAAGGATCCTGAGTTTGGAAGTATTTATGAGTATTTGAAGGATCCTGAAAATTTTAGCCACCAAGATATTATGGAGATAAGAAATAGGGCGGCCCATTACGAACTAATAGATGGTCTATTATTTTATACAAAAACTACGAATTCCAACAACGAATTTCGACCTGTTATCCCAGCTAGTCTTAGATTAAATATCCTGCATGAGCTCCATGACAGCGCTTTAGCTTCTCATGCTGGTATTCGAAAAACTATCCAACGCGTACGCGAGGCAGTCTACTTTCCTGAACTGCAAAAGATAACAAGGGCGTATGTCCAGTCCTGCCCAACATGTCAAGCCGTTAATTATATTAATTTCCGCCCGGCCGGGTTTCTAAATAGTATTAAATCCGAATTTCCAAATGAAATAATTGGTATCGATTTATTGGGCCCTTTCCCAAAAAGTCAGTTAAATAAAAGTTGCTATCTCCTTGTTATGGTTGATCATTTTAGTAAATGGACCAAAATTGTTCCCTTAAAACGAGCCTCCACGAAATTGGCTACCGATTCTATTTTAAATAAATATATTTTAAAATACGGGGCGCCCCTAAAAGTTATATTGGATAATGGTCCTCAATTTGTAAGTAATATATTTGAAGACGTTTGCCAAAAACTGGGCATACGTCATTTAAAAATGGTCCCGTATCGGCCGCAATCAAATATAGCGGAACGGGTCAACAGAAATATAGTGAAAATTATCCGTAGTTATGTTAAAAATTTTCATAAAAGCTGGGATAACTATGTCAATGAATTTGCTTTCGCCCTTAGGACCGCAAAACATGATACAACGGGAAAAACTCCTGCTGAGTTATTTCTAGGCAGAAAGATTATAACACCGTTAGATAAATTATTTTATGTGCAACAAAGAGCCCCAGAATTTAAAATGGGTGATATAGAAAAACTAATAAAAGAAGCAAAAAAGAATACGGAAGTAGCACAAAGAAAACAGAAGTTATATTATGATCTGAAACGACGGGGAGTAACTTATAAAGTAGGGGATGAAGTTTTAAAAATTAAGCATTCACTTTCTTCAGCACCAGAAGATAAAACTGCCAAATTTTTTCCACGATTTGAAGGACCATATGTTATAGAAAAAATAACTCACGCTGTTGTAGTGTTAAAGGCCAGAAATGAAGAAACCTGTTCCGCAAATATTGATCAAATCAAGCCCTACTTCGATCGTAATAAAATGCAAATCTTTTCAGATCTTTTGCAGGATCCGGCACGGCAGACACCGCAGGTACAAGTTCCAGAGGTGGGAAAACGACAAGTACAAGGGCAAGCCAATGAGAGACAGAAGCAAGTGAAAAGAAAATTGCCCCGCGGAAAAATTGAAGGTAAAAAGAAAAGAAGCCGTTCCACCGTCCAGAAAACAGAGTTCACGAACACCCCCAGAATGAAGAAGGGAGAAGGACGACGTATGTGAAGAGGACCAGGAGAAATGACGGCAACTATAACCCGGCTTTAAAACGGAAGATCGACTCATCCGACAGAACTCTCCGCAGCAAAAGTCGCCGAACTGCGGAAGGGCCATCAGTGGCGGAGGAAAAAGTACAAGAAAAATTTGAACGGCCAACAACGAGGTCCAAGCAGGATCACGACAGAAGTTTCCCGGTTCCGCCAAGACCAGCTGCCTTCAAATGGCCAAGACCACAAGCAGAGGAGAAAAGGAAGGTGTTCAAGGGTGGCCGTACTGGTGAAAAACGGAAGCTTCCAGAGGAAAGCACTGAAGGGCGAGCCCGTACAAGAAGGAGGATAAACCAGGCTACTGTCTGCAGCACCTTTAAAGACTGGGCCCAGAAAAGGATGTCCGAATATTACAAAGATAAGTAAAATTTTATGTTACTTTGCAAACTTAAGTTAATCTTTCATTCTTACTGCAAGTGGCAGATTTCAAGAAGTTTTACATCATGCGAGGTCTACCTTTATCGCCAAAAGGGCGAGAAATGAGTTGTGACCGATTTTCTTATTATGTTTTTAAATTACTCGTGCGTAAAACTAAAGTTGATGTAGAATAGCGTTGTGTAAAGAGTTAAATATTGTAAAAAGTTATTGTATAAATTTTATTTAAAACATTCTAGCAAGAAAGAAGTTTTAGTCTGAAAGACTTTTTGAAATGTAGTATTATTTCAATGTAGAAAGAATTGGCACTTGCTTTGAAAAGAATAGAAGTTAACAATATACTACTAATGTATGTTTTCAAATGTGTAAAATTAACGGCATGTTGATATGTTCTTATATACATGTGAACTGTTATTTTAAATGTTAAGAAATACCGTGATATGGTAAAAGTGAAAGTAATGTTAAAAATTTGTTATTCGTGTGACTGTAAAGATTAAATCATGGCGAATATGTGGTAAAGGTTGAATGATGTAGTTAGGCTCTCTGACGCTACACTTTAGAGTTAGCCACTTTTAGAATAGTACCTCAGGGTTTAGAGTTGAAATTAGGGTGTGTTAAGAGGTCTCGTTATGTTGAATTTTAACACGTTAGTGTTTTGATTGTAGGAGGAAGTGTGGCACACGTAGACAGAAAACACATTCGTGTTTGGTGTTCTTTTACAACACATGTCAGAGAGCACGGGGAGAGATAATTAAAATAGTCATGAATGAAATAAGAATGTTAAGAGCAGTATATTCTATATGTTATTTGCAATGTCATTGTGTAACATTTCATTAAACTAGTTTTCCTTCCAGATCTCTGGAAGGAACCAGAATTGAATAAAAGCTCCTGGTTAGATGCAGTACAGATGAAAAAAAAGATTGTTGTATATCCTGGGAGCTGCTATTGTAACAAATTTCTTTCTTTTAAATTTTCTAGTTTCTAGAGAAGTTATGGTTGTAAAAGGTTGGCCTCGCGTTAGATTCTAGAGCTAAAAGTTTTCAACAAGGTCGTTTTAGACCTCAGTTTCAAACTAATTAACTCTGGCGGGAAGTATGTAAGGATCTTAAGTTTTACTAACGTTTATTTTATTTTAAATCTTTACTATCACTTCTTATTTTCTAGTTCCGGCCAGAATTATAAGCGTGAAGGTTTTTATGCAAAGTTTGTCTGGCCAACGCCAAGTATTTAAGTGTGGCCTTTTTGCCAAGCAAGAGAGAGAGGAAGCAGTGAGTTGAAGCAGGCCGCTTACCTTAGAAGTTACGCAGTTGCTATTTGCCTTCCAGGCCAGAGGTTTTAATCCTCTTGATAAATTAAACGTATTGTAGTGTTCACAGTCTCTGTGCTACATACGCTTCCTGTTATTATAAGGCCAATCTTCCACATGTATTATTCTAAAGTTAAATTAGAGTTTAGTTTTATTTTGATATCTTTTACGTTAGACCCCGAGTGGAGGGTCATTGTATTCCGAAGTACGGAAGTTATTGTATATAGAGAAAAATAAAGGGTTTTGTATACCCTTCGTCTGTATCCTGTCTACTTACTACAATTAGTGAACATAGCTTTTGTAAGCTCTCTGTTCCTAGTCAGGTCCTTGTATGTTCCCGAAGAAGGTTAGAAGGAACATTGAACCTGATAAACTGTACACATGATGACGATAAAGTACAGAGTGATGAACAAACCGTTTCAGATCTTCCCGTAGATAAAAAGTCTGAAAGGACTGAATGTTCATACTGTGATATACAAAACAGGAATACATCTGAGAACTGCAGTGAAAACGTATTTGACCCAGGTATAACTTAATGAAAATACAGATTGAAATTCATCCCGAACTTTAATTTGTATAATTTAAAATTGTTATGTGTTTGTGTATATAACTTGTACATAGAGTAAATAATTGTTCCTTTAGTTATGCTATTTGTTTGTTTCATTATGTCTTGTTTGTATCGAATTTGGCTTCTGACAAAGGGTTGTACTGCCCAAGACATGCAATCCTTGAGAGGGGCAAAGTTACGAAATTACTTATTTAAATGTTTCTTGATAGTTTGATATTAAATTAAATTCCACTGCTACTTTGAAATACATTTTTTCGTCATTTTGTTCAAAACAGGGTCTTTAAAATGCCGTGCATAGTTTGTGAAATGCACACTGCAACTCATCTAAACAACTAAACTAATTCAAACGCACTTCAAACAAGCAGTGAAAATGATGTATTCCATGATATGCTGATGACCTCGCGTATTCGTATCAGGGTTCGTACACATTTCTACATATGGAAATTAAGGACTTTTAAGGACCATTAATGAAAAAATTAAGGACCTATGAGCAAATGAGAACTGAATAAATTCAATTAGAAATATTATCTATGCCTGAATTTCACTTTTGTAATACCATTCTAAAAATAAAATAGATCCCTAAGTATGACACATTATTATTAAACATGAATTAATAACCATGGAAAGTTTGAAATTAATTAAAGTTTGAGAATAAAATAAACTTTATGCAATTTACAAGTAGCATTAAATATTTTACACTTATAATAGTTGGACATTTTGAAAGAAGATAAGTGACATTTATATTTTACTAACAGTTAGATTTATGTTGATATTTTTATGTCTCATTTTGTCACATAGTTGTTCAATCTAGAGGTTTAGTAAATAGCAGGTAGGTTTTATGTAAAGCATCATAGGTTCAAATGAGAAGTAAGATCATAATCAGCATGATTCATAACAAAAGACTGAATGTTGTCACCGCTGTTGCTTGTCTAGAGAGAGACCTGCTGATTAGAACAAACCTGAAAGGCCTGTTGTAGGCACAGTTAGCGAGTTTTGAAAGTGTTGTTGTTATAAAACATTTATGTCTTATAACAACAAAACTCAACAAAATATTTATGCGTCATTTTGATTTGAAGCCTTCCCAGACATTTTTTCAAATTTTTATCGATTTCCTCCTCCTTAAGCATCTTTTCTAACAATCAAAAATTTGTCTGAATACGCAAACCAATGCTCTGACTAGTTTCTGCATGCTTTATCTGCTAACTTGTCAACCTCCCCATAATATACTTATGAGGGTTTACTTGATCTGCTAAAAGTTCCAAACCCCCCGACAGACATGAAGCAAATTATTACTATGTCTGAAAGTAATGATAATATCAGACAAAGGTTTAAATAAGCCTCTTATTTAAAAAGAAATTAGAACATAAAGACATGTTCTGATGCTAACAAAATCAATTACAGCTCACAGTGACGTTATTAAACAAGAACAGTCAAATTTAAACTTTTAGTGGTCAAAGATTATACAATTTAATTTTAATTTAAGCTGGCTCAGTAACTCTATCATATGAGGAAATAAAAACAGGAATTTCTAGTGAAGGCTGAAATCATGAACAACTGGGTAATTTACATAATAACTGTACATATCTTTGAAGAAAAATTTTCTTCATGTATTTAGTTTTTTTCTTCAACAGGTTTCATTTTCATTTTAGAATTTTTGGATTTAATTAAAAATTTTTGCTATTCCAAAAACAAATTTTAAAAACGTGCATTTAGAACCTTTAGAAAAAGCAGCTAATTTTATTACTTTAGTAATATGAACATTCAGAAGAAATGAAAAAATTTTAAAAACGACATTTTTAATTAACTACACTGGTTATCATAAATTAAGGAGAAATCGAAAAAATCACGATTACTGAAAAAGTTAAATGTAGAATTTTATGAAACTTACCCACAATATGCAACACATAGTAAGGTATCAAATAACATAAAAAGAAATTACCAGACAATTATGGTAGTATAGAAATTAGCACATGTATAAAATGAACAAATCGAAGATGTCAGTTTGCTATAGTAATAGTACCTTCAATAAGGAATATTGTTGCCTCTAGAAGCAATACAGCACATTCAGCAATGTGTGATGCTTTCAATTATGCGGTCTATCAGTTCCATAGGAAGCGAGAGCCATTGCTCTTGCAAAGCAGTTGCAAGTGCGGCAAGGGTCTAAGGGGGCGGATTGAGAGCAGCTACATGTCTCCCTAAAGCAATCCAAACGTGCTCAATATGATTCAAGCCCGGGGATATATAAAATGAACAAATCGAAGATATCAGTTTGCTATACCTTCAATATGGAATATGATCACCTCTAGAAGCAATACAGCGATGTGTGATGCTTTCAATTACGCAGTCTATCAGTTCCATAGGAAGCGAGAGCCACTGCTCTTGCAAAGCAGTTGCAAGCGCAACAAGGGTCTGAGGGGGCAGATTGAGAGCAGCTAGACGTCTTCCTAAAGCATCCTAAACGTGCTCAATATGATTCAAGTCCAGGGATCGAGCTGGCCACTCCATGCGCAAAATTGTTTCCTGTTGAATATAATCATATACGATGCAAGCCCCATGTGGTCTTGCTTTGTCATCCTGTAACAGGAAAGCATCACCTATTGCCCCGGCATATGGGCGCACATAATCATCAAGGATGTCATCTCTATAAAAATGAGCATTTATGGTTCCCCTTGGAAAAACATGGATGTCTGTGCGTCCACCCAAAGAGATGCCACCCCAAACACAGACACTGCTTCTTCCGTATGCATCTCTTTTCACGGATGTTTGACGGATGATAATGGGTTCCAGGTTCTCTCCATATCAAATAATGCCTACTATCGCATTCTAGACTAAACCTGGACTCATCCGTAAAGAGAATAGTCCTCCATTACTCAAACGTCCAGTGGACATTTTGTCATGCACACTGCAAACGGTCCCTGCTATGGCGTGACTTGAGTGGCACGCAAATGATTGTTCGCCTCTCATACAGACCACCTCCGTGAAGCCTTCTATGTACAGTTGACATTGACACCAACCTTCCAGTGGCTGCAGCAAGGGAGGATCTAAGACTTGGAGCAGAGGTTCTATTCCTGAGTGCACATAATGTCAAATAGCCATGGGGTGTTGTCTTTTAACATCCCTAATGAGATCGGACAGGAGTAGACTTGCAATTTTAGATAACCCCACAACAAATAATCACAAGGATTGAGATCTGGGGACTTGAGAGGCCAAGCATGACCAAAAAAAAAACAGCTCAAGGCATTACCAAGTGACTTAATATTCGAATTTAATAAAGAACTAGGAGATGAGTATTCTATTAATGATCTAATTGGCGTTTTGCACAAACAGTTAATGGCTAAAGAAAAAAACAGAAATGCACTTTCGTAACTCCCCAATACCACACCCAGATACATTTACTAATTCCAGGCTGGCTGCCGCACAATTAATAAACAAAAAGTCCCGTCTCATGACAGCTTCCGAGTTATGGTTTATTCGGAGGAATTATGCACACAGAAAAGCACCAAAAGTATCGCATTAAACTTACAAATATAGATGGAAGCTTTAATTGTGAATTATTTTAGACGAAAAAAATGTGCTTCTGTTCTTCTGTAAGTTGAATGATTTGCACTGCTTAAACCAATTAAAAGATCTTGTTATTTTAATAAGTGATATGGTTATAAACTATAAATCTTGTCTATGCGAAAATAATTTGGATGAAATCCATTTACTCATTGGAGTTGACTGTGCGGGAGAATTATTAACGAGCAGAGCTTAAATTGAGCCAGAGCCCACCAGAGCCTGACTCCAGTACTTCTCAGTTTTTGAGATAAATCATTATTTTAGCCGGAATCTTGAAAATGGAAGGGCTGTGGCACTTCTTTTCTGCAAGTGAACCGCAATTTCAACAGAAAAATTTTATTTTAATAATAATTATGCCTTAAAAAACTATTCTAACTTCTGAATGGAAGCCTGTTTTCCCCTTGGACACAGCTTGAGACTTTTAAGGAAACAAAAGCACCCACCAACATGTCAAAAGCTAATTCTCCAGTTAGTGCGATGATTTATGAGAGCGAGAAAACTTTTCATTCCTGAAAATGCTGAAAGTATTTGGACCTTCAGCAGACTTGTCTACTGGTCTGATTCCATGGACGCACTGTACTGGATCCAAAGAGAAGGCCCTTGGCAACCGTTTATATCTAATCATGTAAATGAAATTAGAACTCTATCAGAATCCAATAAATGGAAGTTTGTTCCTGGAACTCAAAATTCTGCTGACATATCATCAAGAGGTTGCTTAGTAAAAGCCTAAAATACTAAAGTTGCTACTAAAGCAAAATGGCACGAAGGACCTCCCCGGCTTAGATATTCTAAAGATAAATGGCCATATTATGATCTGTCACCTGACGAATATATGGTAAATGCAGAAAAGAAGAAAACTGCAGTGTCTCACATGAATCAGAGTAATGGAAATTATTATAACCATATACCCTCCTATGAGAAAATAAATAGAATTACTAGCTGAATATATAGGTTTTATAGGAATTCTAAGACACCTAACAAAATTTCAGGAGAACTATCTACTGAAGAGCTTAAAGAAGCTGAAATTACAATTTTGAAAAAAGTTCAAGAAGACTGTTTCTATAGTGAGAAAACTCAGCCATCTAAAATCATTGTCGACATTTACAAACGCTGATGGAATTTTGAGAATTAAAACAAAACTCCTTTTGAGAGACGACGATGAAAATTTCAGAGTCCCGATTGTTCTACCATCTGATCATCATGTAGTCAAGTGTCTGATTCTGTCTAAACATCAAGAACTTGGTCATCGTGGAGTACAGTCACTAATAGTAGCTTTGAGGGAAAATTATTGGATACGGAAAAGCAGACGAACTATAAAAGCAACAATCAAAACTTGCATTGTTTGTCAAATATTTAGAGTCAAATCCCTTGATATTTCAGCAGGGATGCTTCCTGAAGATCGTGTAAAAAATGCATGCATTTTCGAAATTATTGGAGTGGACGTAACATGTCCATTACTACTGAAAGAAAGAAAGTATGGATCCTAATTTTAACCTGCGCACTTTATAGAGCAGTACATTTAGAACTTCTGACTTCTCTATCAACAGACAATTTCTTATTGGCACTTAGAAGATTCATAGCTCGTCGTGGTCGCCCTTTAGTGATATACTCAGACAAAGCAACTAACTTTACAGGGGCTGAAAATTTATTGAAAAATGACGATCTGAAAAGATTAAAAATATCTATTTATCTTGCTACCTGGAAATTCATTCCTCCAGCAGCCCCATGGTAGGGTGGCTTTTGAAAGAGGTTGATGGGTTCTTCTCCAGCAAATTCTGAAAAAAGTTTTAAGACGAGCATCTCTAAAGAAAACGATCTGAAAAGATTAAAAATATCTATTTATCTTGCTACCTGGAAATTCATTCCTCCAGCAGCCCCATGGTAGGGTGGCTTTTGAAAGAGGTTGATGGGTTCTTCTCCAGCAAATTCTGAAAATAGTTTTAGGACGAGCATCTCTAAAGAAAATGAAATGGAAACCATTCTCTGTAACTGTGAAAACTAACGAAATGCTAGACCTCTAATCTATATAGTGAAGATCCAGAGGACTTACATCCATTAACACCTGATCTATTTTTTTGGAAGAGAATCGCCTAAGTAATACAACTGATTTTGATCAAATAAAAACTACTATCGAAGAGTTGAAAAACAGATTGGTTTACAGAAAAAATCTGATGCCTGATCTTTGAGTCAGTTTTCGAAATGAATATATGGGACAATTGCACCAAAGGACAATAGCTCGAAACTGAGTTTATGTCCCTAACATAGGAGATATTGTATTAATATGGACTGATAACCTCAAAAGTTTAGGGAGGGCGTTTAGGGAGAATATTATCGATTTACACCAGCAAAGATGAAGTAAGCTACAACTGCCAAAATTAAAATTAAAGCAGGACTTGTGACTACACCCATCAAAAGACTGTCTTTAGAACTGGATGGTCGCCAATGTGGAGAATGTTATGTTAGAAGGAGAGCCTTCTGTGAACCAAAGGAATCCCAATTACCATCTTGTAACAACTAGACGTGTTGTTCAACTTCCCTCACGTTATGGACAAAAAGGTGTTAAGTCCCAGATCAATGTTCCCAAAACTCAAAAGGTGGAGTGTTAAAAGCAGGGCCTTTAAAATGTTGTTCATAGTTATCGTTTGTGAGAAGCACACTGCAACTCAACTCTTCTCTAACTAAAATGCACTTCAAACGAGTGGTGAGAATGACGTATCCCATGACATGCTAACGATGTATTCTTGAGAGACAAAATTTGAATTGTAATTTTTAATGTTGTTTTAAATATATTCTAGCGTCCGTCTACGTGTGGACTCTTAATTTAGTTATGCTGTTTTTTATTTGAATGCTGATTCATCAACATCGAAGGAGATACAGTCACCCCAGTGGAAAAAAAAATTTGCAGAATTTTGATATTCCTAATGAAATAAAAACCTTTAAAAAAGATAAAAAATTACTAAGTTAATTTTTTAACAATTTAATGTAATCATTTGGCTAATGCTATTGAAAAAACCACGGACAAGTACGATCATATGCACCTGCAATAAAATGAGAGTTTAGCAAGTATTTTTATGAAAATAAATTTTTAGATACATATTTTCACATACATTTAAAATGCAGCTGTAGCTGCAGGATCAATAATAGTTATGAATACTATTTACAAAATATAAAATCCACTTGATGTTTAAAGATAATTAATAGTTTCAGATAACTCAAACTTTCATGATGACAGTGCATAGCATGAGTGTTCCACACCAAACAAGACTGAGTACTCTTTTATCAGATTCTCAAAACAGAAATATGCTAACCTGCTTGTTGCATGTCTTCTACGGAAGACACGCATTCTTCCTCCAACACCTCTTCTTCAGATGTGTCCTCTTCCCACGTGTCTTCCTCCTGTGCGTCTTCTTCCTGCATGTGTTCCTCCCGTGCTGTAATTACAAATTTCTTGATATAAAAGCAATTTTTTTTAACTGTGTACACTAGTAATAATGTTTTATTTCCTCAAAATATTTCTCAGACTACAAAAATCTAATAGAAAAATTAGCCCAGCATAATTTTCCACGATTTTCAAACTAAAAGCCAAGGCTCAATAAAATTTTAAAGCTAGTCCATGAAAGGAAAGTTAAGGTGAAAGGAAGCAGATAGGCAAATATGCATTGGCCACACACCAGCATCATTAAGATCCTATTAATTACGAAAAATTATTGATAAAATTCATAATTCTTTCTTGATATAAAGCTATATCATGTAGTAAGAAAGAAATCATAAAATAAGAGGAAAAATATACGAAAATTATTTAATATATTTTACAAACCAATTATATTATTTTTAAATATATAAATCTTTATACAATAATTGCAATATACAATGGAAGACTTAAGTCAAGCTAATAATTTACATTAGTAAACAAGAAACAAGCTGAATACTTTAGAATGAAATTTGAAAGAATGAAGAATTTTAGATTAAATATTTTTAAAAATTGCATCAGCTGATTAGACCACAGCCATCACATTTTAAGTGATATCGAACTTTATGTGCGGTAAGAATCTGTGCTTCTTGAAACATGTTTATAAAATTAAAAATAACAGCAGCACAAAAAATAATAAAAGCATAAATCTAATAACAATCTTTTTTAAAAAACTTTTGCTTCTGATTATCTTAGCTATATTTACATGCAGTTGTTTGTATTATGATTATGTTGTATGCTGTATATTATGTAAAATGTAAGGAGTTCAATGAAGATCTTTCTTCTAGAAAGGGTTGAGGCAAGAAATGGGTTGGCATTACTTGCTACAAGCCCAAGGGCAAAAGCACTCGTGCCCATGACCAACTTTATACTTTGCCAATTTCAACATTTCTATAACCCACAAACCTATCACCTTCGCTTTTCAACAGCATTTAGACAAAGCCTCTCCCAGACAAGCAAGACAATCGAGTTATATTGCTCAATTTTCAACAAATATTTGCTTTGTCAATGCAGAAGGAAGTGTTGTTGCAGATGCTCTTTCCAGAATTAATACCGTCTCCAACTGATTATGCAACTAGTGCAGAATTTTAAGATGATGAAGAGTTAAAAATTTTAAGAAACAACCGGAGGCTAAGAATGGTTCAGATTCCCATTCAGGCACTGACAAATTGATTTTCTGCGATGTCTCTGCAAACAGTAACCGCCCATACATCCCCTCAAACTTTCGCAGACAAATATTTTCCTCTATTCCTACCCTATCTCATACAGGGATTAGAAGCACAAGAATATTAATCATGAAAAGATTCATGTGGGCAAATTTCAATAAGGATTGTCAGTTGTTGTGAAATACATCATTCAAACATTAAACACAAATATCTTCATTTTGATGTACGAGACACAGATGGCGCTGGCTGTCATTGAAGTAGAAAGAAAAAAAGGGTTTTTCCCTTTCGACCTCGTGACGTGAACTGATTAAGATGTGTAATAACTTTCGGGGCGAGAAAAATTTCCCGACAGTTGTTAAAAAATGTATATATTTTGTAGTGTAGAGAGAATATAATTAGATAAATCAACTTCTTAGAGTTTTTATTCAGATTCAACATCACACTACCCAGGTAAGGGAGCAAGTTTTGTCTTTAGTTTTTCTGGATTGCTCGGTATCTTTGATGAGTGAAGGAAGTATTTTTATTTTAATGATATTTAATGATAAGACTATGTTTTAGTAATAACAGTCAGTTATAGTGTAAGGAATGCATGGAATGCCAATGATCTAAGGTTCAAAGACATACAAAGTTGGCTGTTATGGACTTCAACATTCCACCTGAATGTTTTCAACACGTTCACATTGGTTTTGTTGGATCCTTACCTTCATGTCAAGGTTTCAGACATTTACTAACGATGATTGATAGTTTTTCAAGACGGGTTGAAGCTCTTCCTATGGCAGATCAATTAGCGGAAACAATTGCAAAGGGGATGATCTCAACCTAGATTTCTTGTTTTGGAATACCACAGCATATTACTTCTCATCAAGGATGTCAGTTTGGAAGTCAACTCTTCTCATCTTTGAGCAAATACTTCAGTTTTCAAAAATCCAAAACAGCTGCATACCATCCACAATCGTATGGATTAATTGGGTGACAACTCAAGATGGATCAACTCAAGATCATATGGACTAATTGGGCTTGAAAATCTCATTTACAACAAAGAACAATCTTGAGTAGACACTTTACCCTTGGTTCTTCTGGGATTATGCTCTGCACTGAAAGAAGATACAGGATACTCTTCAGCAGAGCTTCTTTATTCAAGTGCCCTCTGTTTACTTGGAGAATTCGTCACCATGATGCCTAATGTCACACACTCAGAGTTAGTGCAAAGTATTATTCATAACATGAAACTGTACAAAGTATAATCTGTAACATGAAATCTTCTCCAAAGACTACCCATGGATATTCAAGTGTATTCATTTCAAAATGCATTTTGAATTGCTACATGTTCGTCTACAATAACGCGGTCACTAAATCCAGTTTATCTTTGGCCTTATGTTGTCAAACACCGAGCAGTGGTGTAGCGAGCATAACTGGCACCCGGGGTAAATACCTTTTTGTCTACCCCCCAAAAAATACAGTTAAAACATAGATAATAACAAAACATTTCAGAATGAAATAGTAAGGAGTATTTGAAGTGCTACACTTTGGTTTGGAAAAACATTTTCTTCATAGATCTGTAGTGGAGTTTTAGGTTCAGTTTCTTTTCTATTACGGAATAACATCTTGCAGACATTCGCTGTTCTAAAGAATTATGGAACATTGCGAGTTCGGTATTAAACAACCATGTAATCGACAACCTTTTTAACAAAAGGAAATAGAAGATATTATAAAGGAAAATTATAACGTTTGCAAAGTTGGGAATATGCAAATTTAGTCTGTAACGTCGGAAACTATGCATTTTAGATAAGGAGCGACCCGTAGCATTCCTTTTTAGTAGGAGACTAAAAACAACCGGCACGTATTGAATGCTTTGTCCCAGTGAATATACGATCTCTCAGCAAGATGACTTAGTTGAATCGGTAACCAGGAAGGCCATGAGCTGTTTCCAGAATAGTCAAATGCAATCCATTGTAGCGGAAGCTTGACGAGTTTCCCAAAATGTCATTTCCAGATTATGGAATCGGTTTTTGGAAACGGGATATGTTTGAGAAATTCGGGACAAGGTCGTGTTATTGTTTTAAAATAAAAAAACATGAGTTATATGTGCATTTCATTTAAAAAAAAGAAAAATATATCTCTTAGAGAGAAATAAAGTGGTCAGAAAGAATGTTTTGTATGTGGAAATATTTGGTTGAAGCACTGCAAACATTTTATTACACATTTTATCAGACAAATCAAGAAAATAAGTAATTAATTATATTGCAATAATTATTAATTTTAAATATATTTTCCAGAAATCGATCGAAATAAAAACTGAAATTTTCTGTAAAATAAAAACTGAAATAAAACTAAATAAAAACTGAAAATCTTGTTTGGAGACTATTTGGCGCCCCGCTGCGAGCAGCGCCCAGGGTGTCATACACCCCTTTGCCTCCCTTCGCTATGCCACTGACACCGAGCACCAAAGTATTTTGGCATTGAAATTAATGGAACCGTTAAAAGAATTTCAGTTGATATGTTGAAAACCATGTTTTACCATAAAAGACAATGATGAGCAGCCTCTTGAAACCCACAGGCAGATGGATTATCCAGATCCGCTCACACATTGCAAACCTCCGTGTCAATCACAACCATACCACAAGCAGTGGAAGGACGTTCAGGTTTTCCCCCCATTTAAAGAATTATGTCTCCTAATCATTTTCACTGGGAAAGGAATGTGTAGTGTCCTATATGTTTCCTCTTCTTATCTTAAATGTCTGTACATTTTAATTTTCATAAGATGGCAACATAGGATTGTTGCCCAGCAACAACTGGTAGATTATGCGATATGATTTGATGGAAAAATAAACGACTTGCGTTCTTTTTCTGAAGTCATCGAATTTTATTCATTTAAAAAAGTTTATTACAGGTAATCTATCTTTGCAATGAAGTCCTAAAATGAGAAGGCTAAAATCGACACATGATACCTGTTCCATACTTGTAACTTTATCGTTTGGCTGAACGAGCACTTTCCTGCTGCACTTTTGTTATTGTGCATTTATTATGTTAATAATCCATTAGATGTAAAATCTGGCAATTGGAAACAATAATAAATTTAGTCTGTGGTAATTGGTAACTGATATATTCCACTACATGATGAATGCTTCCTCACAATATGTGCTCACTGTAATAACTGCTTCTATTCTCACTAAGAATAAATAATTAAAGGGTAGAGTTAATAAACGCATCTTATTTCTTACTATGCTAAACTACACATGCTATCTATGTATCTGTGTAGTGAGTGCCTTAAGCCACATTAGGCTCCAGAACTGCAGAAAACCAGGTCCAAGGTTTCACTGAATATAATGAACACTGCAGTGTGTGATCCACTGCTGAGCTAAAATTTCTCTGGGATATCACCTGTACCCTTCAACGAGATAATCCAACACCAGTGGCCTTACCATGCAAGAATTATAGCATTCGCCGACAATGTGGCATTTGTGATCAATGGAACAAGAGACTCCCTACAGGATAACTGCAACAAAATGCTTTCCATCTTCAGTACTCTCTGTAAACAGATCCAATTTCAAATCTCTCAAACTCTCAAGCTCTAATAATTCCTAAACCTGGCCACAATAAAACAAGAACCCCAATTATCAAAACTGACATCCACAAAATCAAATGTGTTTGCACCATAAAATATCTGGGACTCACCACTGACCACAAGTTCACATGGATTCCACACCTTTGAGAAAAGCGTACCACCACTGCAAAAACTGGAAAATCTCTCAAACCCATGGAAGGATACCAGTGGGGGCTCAACCATCACATAATGAAGCTACTCCTTAAAAACATAATTAACAAGACAGTCAACTACATGGCAGCCATATGGGCAGACTCCATGACTTCAAGAAAACAAAAATTATTAAATTCCATCTAACGCCCTATTAAATATTACAAGAGCTTTTCAAACAACATCCACAAACACACTCCAAGTCCTGGCGGAAGTGACACCACTCACAATAGAAGCAGAAATAGAAGCCACCACAACTACCATATTACAATTGAAAAAACCAGCAACCCTCCAAGACAAGGTATTCTGTCCTGATCAATATGAATACAAGCCAAAGAAATATCAAACTCACCCAGCCAAGACTCTCAAAAACTTAAGATGTAATCTGATTCAGCCACCTTCAAGACACCAATCTCGTTGCCTCACAGATGGCTGCAGCACCACCATAAGAACAAGAAATAGACCCTACTTTGAATTTCAAAGCCACCTAAGAGCTGACAATAGTGTATATCAGGCAGAACTCAATTCAGTATCAACTATCTCCTACAAGAACAAACCAATAATATCCACATAGTGACAGACAGTCGATCATCAATATATGCGATTAAAAATTCATGCACCACCTCAGGAGTTGCAGAAGAAATACAAGATACCATCACCTCCAGAAACAAAATCTTTATCATCACCTGGACAAGAGCGCACAGCAATTGTGAAGGCAATGAGAGAGCCGATTTCCTCGCCAAAGCAAGCCACAATGGAACAGCTTGGAGATGAAATAAACATGCCATGGCCACAATCGGCCCTAAAATAGAAATTAAAACAGCATGCTTAACAGAATGGAAACTATAATGGTCACAAGGAATAACAGGCAGATGCACGCACAGCCTTCTACCACAGATAGACGAGAATGGCACCATATCCAATTTTTACCTGTCACAGTATTATCTCCGGCCACAGCCCCTTCCCCACATATTTTAGCAAAAGAAATCCCTCTACATCAGATGTGTCTGTATGTGGGGAGAGGGGTGATCCAAATCATTACCTTCTATAATGCCCACTAACATCAATTCATCATGTACAACACCCCAGTCAATCAGGAGTAGAATTCCAAAGGTTCAATTAAACATCGATATTCCTATAATAACATTAAAGAACTAATTGACAAGCTACGTCAACATGATCTAGAGTTGCGCCAGCCCTAAAAAAAAAAAAAAAAAAGGAACATCAAACAAGATGCACAACATTACTCAATGTGGCTCAATGCCCCAGTTTCTCAAGTTTCCACGGATCCATTGCTTCACAAACGATGCAAAGCAATGGATAATATCAAAAATCAGTAATCCACTGCTTCATGTGACATAGTACTCAGAATCCCACTGATACCATGTTCCACCAATTCAAAGAATAGTGTCCCGGCCAATGTTTCAGTGATTATCATGATTATGAACTCAAAGTATTACTAATGGTGACTAACTGCTCAGCACCACTCAGTGATTCGGTGTTTGAGTGATTAAGTGAATACAAACTCAGTTTCATCAGAGGTGACATTCATCAATGCATTATTTCAACAGCACTTCTCCATATAAGGAGTGCCTTCAATAACAATAAAAGCACAAAAATAGCATACCCATCACCAGAGACAGTGAACTATTTACTACTAATATGAACTCAATATCACCTAAATACAAATTACCATAAATATTATATTAACACAGTGCAACAATTACGAAATCATGAATAATTTTTTATACTTGTGAGCTGCTAAGTGCACTCAATATAATCCAAAACTGTGAGCTGCTAAGTGCACTCAATATAATCCAAAACCGTGAGCTGCTAAGTGCACTCAATATAATCCAAAAGCCAATGTAAAAACACTGCAATACCACTACAACCACTAACCAACGTAAATATGACTTAAATCCACTATAATCAATCAATAATGTATGCAATCCAGCTCCAATGTAAAACTTCAAGTACAGCAATGTTACCATCTATTCAATGTATTCATAGATGTAAAAATATACTAAAAATGTAGCCTTTTTATAAGATCTTAAATAAATGCCTGAAAAGGGCACTTGTGTTCCCCGCAGTGGGAACGGTTCTCTAGAAAGGTTAGTGCACGGGAGGTCTATACCATTTTTGTCAATGACGATGTCATGGTGCCCCCCCCATACTTGTTCCTCTCCTACTGAGCTAAAATGATGAAATCCCCAAAGCAAGGACCACAACACTATCAAAGTGCCAAACCAAGGACCACAACACTATAAAAGTGTTTGTGGAGATACACGTATTCTTGTGAGGTTAGTGTGTTAACCTTTTGACAGTCATCCAATGAGTTATCTACATTCTAGTAATGCATCGTAGTAGGCGAAAACTTGCAACACAAATTTACGACCAACAGATATCATGCATGCTTAGGAAGAAATAATTGCTTAATCTTACAGCTATGGAAGGTTTAATAAATAGGCTTATTTCAAATCTTAATTTAATTGCGCTTATATGGTCAAAGGGCACAATAACGTCATCTCAATCTTCTTCCGTTTTTTACAGTTCTATGAATTGGCATGTAAAGTAATGTACAACTGGACACATAAAAATGAAGTGCATAGTTTCAGAATTATTTCCATTACATGATTTTAACATAATTGAAAGGACTCTTACAAAATGATACAATTTGAATATTTTTGTTGATTACCTGGTTCTTTCATTCATTTTGCATTCAGGATGTAGGTTATTGTATTTAAATGCTGTAAACCTTTAACTGTTTAACAAATCTATTTTATTTTTTCACTTTTTACAAACAATACACTCAAAAATTTATGTACATTGCTCTTGAAGATATCATTTACAATTTTTATTTTTGTCTTTTTAATTATCATATCACAAATATGCTAACCTGCTTCCTGCGCACGTTCCTCTTCCTCCTCTCGCTCCCTGGCGAGCTGTCGGAGCTTTATCATGATGTTGCTCCCTATAAATGAAAATTTATTCATCACCATTAATAACAAAAATTTTAACTAAATGTGTCATGAATATATAGTTGTAATTAAAACATGATAATTACAAACTTCTTAATGTAAAAGCAGCAGTTATTTTGGGGGGAGGCGTTAAGCCCAGAAGGGCCATTAATTTCATTTTGGCATTTTGTGTTGAAAACTGTTGAAAAAATGTTGGTTTACTTTTTAAACTGCTGTCACCAAATATTAAAGACTTGTACTATATTAAAAAAATTATGAAGAATCTGCATAAATGTATGCATGTTTCTTGCATTGTGATGAAACAACAGTAATTAGAGCTATCAAATTTCGAATAACGGACGTTTCCATCTGTATATGGGCATCTGGAAGGCCAAATTTGGAATTTTTTTTATTATCCATTTCATATTTTGTAAATTGTACATGCTTAAAATGTAGGTAAATTGTTAATGCTATTTAGCCCAAAAAGGGTTATTAGTCTCGAAATGAGATTTTGTGGTGATTCACTATAAATGACATATTGCGCTTCATATTGTTGCTACCAAATATTTTCACCCTGTCTCATTATTAAATATTGAAGAGTCTATATGTATGTATGCATATTCCTTGCATTGCCAAAAATATCGACGGTATTTACAGCCATCAAATTTTGAATAACCTAGTCCTCCACCCAAACGTGTACACCTGGAAGTCAGAATTTAGAATTTATTCAACTGTTTTTATTTCACATTTTATAAACGTTTAATGAATTTTTAATTAACTATGTCAACAATTTGAATACGAACAGTGGAAACGCTGTTCAAATTAAAGCATTTTTATTTTTATCTGCAGACTGTTGTCATTCAAAAAGTGGAGGATGTTTATCTTTCAATTTTAACTTCGAAACTGGGTTCTACGAAAGTAATGTGTTGCTTCTGCCTCAAATAGAAAACTTTTATCTTCCACTTGCTAGCATATTGCCATTCAGTTAAGTCTAAAATACTTTCAAATTTGATCTAGACATTTATTGCATAATAAAAAAGCAATTTAAAAGCAATAAACACAGTTATGAATACATTTTTCTACTTTTTAATGATACTGATTTATAAAAACATGCATTAAAATCATGAGATGTCTAATTAGAAATATTCATTAGAAGAGAAGTAGAATTTTTATTATCCATTTCATATTTTGTAAAATGTTAACAAATTTTTAATTAAAAAAACTCAAGGATTTCAAAGCAAGCAATGGCAGTATAGAAAAAAAAAATTATCTCCAGCATGTGAGACTGCATATCGGTAATTCTAAAGGATCTGCTCATTTTAAAATTATTTTGGGATATTGCTGTTGAACTCAATTTTATGGTTTAAGTGCAAAGAACATGATATTTAATAATTGAAGGTAACCCACAAAATATTTAAAAAAATGCCTCTTTGGGCATAATGTAAAATCTGAGTGTACACTAATAATAATGCTTTATTCACCCAAAATATTTCTCGAAAATAAGCCCAGCATTATTTTACACGATTCTCAAACTAAAAGCCAAGGCTTGATGAAATTTTAAAGGCAGTCAATGAAAGGAAAGTCAGAGCTGGCTCCGGTGCTTCTTAGTTTTGGGAATAAATCCTAATTCTAGCCAGAGCACACTGGAGCTTTAAATAAGAAGGCTTTGGCACTTCTTTAATGTAACAGAACAGCAATTTCAGTAGAAATTTGATCTTGAAAATTTTATTTTCAGAAATAAAATTATATTAAAAATTGATTCTAACTTCTGAATGCATAATTCTCTTTCCTTGGGAAATGAGCCCTTGTATGGAGGTGAAGATTTTTAAGGAAAGAGAAGCCCCCACCTACATGTTAAGGGGTTATTCTCCAGAAAGTACAATTAACTTATGAGAGCAGGTAAATTTTTCGTTCCTACGCTAGTGTCTTCCTGCGGAAAATAGCACATGCAGACTTTTGGAATGATGTAATCAAAGACGGGGAATGAAAATTGTCACTTGTTACTTTTTTTTTTCAACTAACCTTCGGATTCGGTGAAAGTTTGTTCTCCTGTCATATTCTGCTTGACAGCTAGAATTATATTCAGAGGAAATCATAGTCAGAAAATGTTGGACACTTCTTTTTTTTCATCCGTTAAAATTTTCTCTATATTCTGCTGCTGGTTATAACATTCTCTATACTTTCATTCGTGACGCTTTAACTTTTTTAACAATTTTTATTGGTGTGCTGGAAGAAGAATGGTCTTCATTTCTATTAACCCTTGCAGTAGTACATTATATTCAGAGCTTAAATTAAACTGGAAACCAGTACAGCTAATTCTTATTTTTTGTGCAAAATTGTAATTCCAGCTGAAGCTCCCAAATAAGTCAAGGTCTCATACTTTATTTTAATATTTAATTATTCACCATTTATTTAATAACTTATTATGTTTATGTCTTTATATTTTATTAAATTTTAATATTAATTTTTAATTACTCTAATCATTAATTATTCAATTTTGATAATTAATTATTAATTACTTTCTACCCATTTTACTTATTTATTTCATTTTGTTTTTTTCCTGACAGTCTTCCATAGGGCTTAGGTACTTCTAATTTTAGAAATTAAGCCTTGAGGAAAGTTAAAGGTCAAAGGAAGCCGATATTCAAATATGCATTGGCAACGCACCAGCATAATTAAGGTCCTATTAAATAAAGAAAATTATTGATAAAATTCCTGTTTCTTGATATAAAGCTATATTGTTTAGCAAGAAAGAAATCATAAAATAAGAGGAAAAATTTACAAACATTATTTAACACTAGAACGGCAGTAGGGGTCATTTTGACCACTGAACATTTTTTACCGTTGATTACATTTGCTTTATTGGAAGAAATCATTTGGAATTTTTTTACTTTTCCTAAATATATAACAAATATTTGTAAAACAAATTTCAGCATTCTAGGTTTGTTAGTTTTTGAAATAATGGCATGTATTCCTAGAATGGCGGACGGGAGTCATTTTGTCCCCTTTACTTTTATCCCTCTTTCTGCTGGAGGCATTGTCAAATAAGCCGTGAAAAACATTCATATTATATTCAGAGCTTAAATTAAACTGGAAACCAGTACAGCTAATTCTTATTTTTTGTTCAAAATTGTAATTCCAGCTGAAGCTCCCAAATAAGTCAAGGTCTCATACTTTATTTTAATATTTAATTATTCACCATTTATTTAATAACTTATTATGTTTTTCACATAATAACTTATTATGTGAAAAACATTCTGATAAGGAATTTTCAATTGCATTCATACTATCTCCCAGAGGGATAAACCCTGGGTGGTCTCACTACTTTGTAATGTCTACATAAGTTGTTGTTCCTTTGTTTGCAATTATCTATTTATTAAGAAAATACTGCAAAGAAAGTAGATGCAGTCTTTTTCATGCTTACTTTTTTTTCAGAAATAGTTTATTTTATAGATGTATTTTACTTACTGCAGATGATAACAGTTAGGACAGATGTTTTCTTGGTAATCCCAAATCAGTATTTCAGTACATATGAATTCCGTCAAGTTCATTATCACCTTTCCCCTTTCCTTTACGCTGTGAGAATCATATGCTAAAATACATACATTCCCTATCATTTTCTGATAATCTGATATTTTTCTACTTTTTCAACTTTTACAAAATATTTCTAATAAGTAGAAAAGAGGTCTTATGGACCTCTTTACAGAATTGACAACTGGCAACGCACCAGCATAATTAAGGTCCTATTAAATACTGAAAATTATTGATAAAATTCCTAACTGTTTCTTGATATAAAGCTATATTGTTTAGTAAGAAAGAAATCATAAAATAAGAGGAAAAATATACAAACATTATTTAACACTAGAACGGCGGTAGGGGTCATTTTGACCACTGAACATCGTCTGTCTTACGACAACCCCCTCGTTTATTTCAAATGCATGGAAACTTAGTTCATACTTTTGGTAGCAGTAAAACTCACTACATCGTCCATGGTATTAGGTCCAGGAGGTCAGCCTTTGTGGGAATTGAGACAATTTACTGCATAAAATGCAAATAAAAAAATTGGCGTTTCAATCTTTATTACTTTTGTGCAAGGTGTAACAGTATGG
Source organism: Stegodyphus dumicola (assembly GCF_044657685.1). Classification (NCBI taxonomy): domain Eukaryota; kingdom Metazoa; phylum Arthropoda; class Arachnida; order Araneae; family Eresidae; genus Stegodyphus; species Stegodyphus dumicola. The sequence continues at coordinate 4,011,700 of NC_140770.1, forward strand.
CTCACAAATATGTTGAGGAAGTCTTTGATTTAACCTAGGCATGAGATGATGAGGAGGAACAAGTGAACACTGTATGCATGGTTCATATATGGTTTCAGAAGGTTCAGGTATGTTCTATCACGAGAGAACTCTCCAACAATGCCATATGCCTGAAACCGGTCAAGGACGAAGATTAGCTAGTGGCAGTAACCATATCTCAGCCTACAGCCTGTAACTCATCCCTGCCCATAGACATAACAGTGTGAAGGAATGGTTTGTTTCATGCAATTTGTAAAAGCCAAGACACGAGAGGAAATGAATGCACCATTCTCCTGAAGAACTCAGCGGAGCACGCAAACGAATCTATCATATCTGCTTTGGAGTGGCAGTTCTCCATGGCCATACCTGTGAAAGGCTTTCAATACCAAAGAGGTCTGAGGCTAAAGAGTTAATGGAACTGTTCATGTCACTTTCCATCACAAAAGCTCCGAGTCGATATTATACTCCACGTTTCAGCACTGATCAGAACACCCAAAGATGGGAGGTGGCCATCTCGCAGGGTGGAGGTTGCCAGATCATGAGAAGCCACATTTTAGAGCACTTCAGATTTCTGCAGTGAGTGGTGGCAAAAATGGACTTTTTATCATGGGCCACATTAATGGAGTTCTTTCCAAAATGGTGATCGATACAGGAGCAAATGTTACCCTCATTCAGAAAGATTTATCTCAACAGTTTAAAGATGAACTCATTTGGACACCATTCTGTATTTTTGGATACATCCTGATCCTCATTTAGAAGCTTTCCTATATGTGGCATCTGGTGATAAAATACACATAGATGGGAAGTTAAATGTAAACATCATGTTTGGAAATGCTGCCTACTATCACATAGTATATGTGGCGATCATTATACTCGAACTGGACTTTCTAAGGAAATGCAATTTTTCCTTTCTCTTTAAAAATAACAAACTGCATTCAGCCTTTGAGGACATAACTATCCACCATCAGAAGAAATCCTTCTGCTTAATTCGGCCACAAGACAAATTACAACATCAGCATTGGCTAATTGAGACCCATGGAGTGACAATGAAGTCAGGAAAATCCACCTAGAAAATGGCAAAATTAAACCCGACTTAAATGCAGTCTTCAAACACAAAACCTACCTGAAAGAAAAGTGTGATCTACAGTCCGAGAACAAAACAATATTCAGCACTCTGAGACTCATTCCATATTCAAAACAGTGTCTTGTACCAGAAATACAAAGTTGGATTAGTCATTTCAAGCCCCTAGACAGCCACCTAAGAAGTAAGTTCATGTTCATCATATTTCTGGATATCCAGAAGAAATCTTCTGAATAGTATTATTGCACCGATGCATTAGCTTTCTTCTATCCAGAAGATCCTAGCTATTAGTCCACGAGACTACCAGCTATTCCACATCTCAGATGCTCTTTGGTCATGACCTTCATCTGCCTTGCAATGTCTTGTTTGGTCACCACCTCAGGATGTGCCTTCAATCACCCGAGGAGTACATCCAAGATCTTGAGGCACAGCTTGAAGTGATGCACAATTTTGAGCACTAGTCAAGAGCAAGTCAACTTGGTGACGAAGAAGATGAAGATCGATGCGACACCAGAGCTACAGGACATCAATTCAACAAAAGAGACATGGTGTGGTTGTGGAATCTGATTCAATGGAAAGGACTCGGTCCTAAACTAGTCACCTTGGGATGGTCCTTACACAGTCCTAAACAGGCTGAGCGACGTCATGGTTCAGATCTGTAAGGTCATCGATCTCTGAGCCTAAAGTCGTTCATTGCGACAGGTTAGCGCCTTGCTATAGCCGTAGTACATGGTGTATATAATGTAAATAGTACAAGACCGTGGTTCCTTTTTTTGTTTCAAAATTTGAAAATTTTTACCCTCATTTATTGATTTAGTATTTGATTTGTTTTATATTACTTATTGCATTTATTGTTGATGTTGTCTGTTACTGCACTGTAATCTGTATTATTGCACCGATGCTTTAGTTATAAGCATGGCTTCCTGTTCAGGGATTGTACTGCCTAGGGCATGCAGTCCTTGGCAAGGGGGCAGTGTTACAAATTTTGTACTTAGATAGCTAATGTTAACCCCTTCACACCAGGTAGCGCAAACGCGCGCTTATCGCGTAGGCCGGCAGTGTCTTACACGAGCGCCTGTCCAGGGTCGGGGGCTTTTTTGCTATTAAGCCTAAATCCATGAAATTTCCGAAGTATCAATGCATTGTTTAATAATGCTCTATAGAGTATTTAAACGGCTTATGCTTTATAGATATTTTTATATATACTTTAAATACCTTATTTCTTGTTTAAATGCATATTTTACACATTTTATTTTCATTACTCACCATTTTATGACTTTTAACATTATACATCTGAAAACTAAATATATTTACTTAAAATTCTCTTTTCGTATGAAAAATTTAAAAACAGAGATGTACACACAATCCTACATTACATTCCTTGCACTCATAATAACTCATTTGCCGTTTTGAAGGATTTTTTTGGGAATGTGAACAAACGAAGCATCGTCGTCTCATTTTCAGTCTCTTCCGAACAAAGTTTTGGAAAATGTCTTTCAGTTAATCTGAGCGGATTTAATAATTGTGGGTTTCTTTATAATACTCATCAAAATTGTTGGAGCAAAGAAAACAAACATTTCTTCCACTGTAACAGGTAAATACTTCGAAGAAGGTGCTCCAGATTCATCCTCAGGATATTTGCTCCTCTGATACAGATTAGTCTCTTCAGTAATTAATTTCATTATTGTATCATCAAAATATTACCTAAAGAAATCAATTTCTTTTTCAACTGAATTATCCACTTTAATTCCAGGAACAGCTTTAAATGGTAATTCTGATAAATTTTCTATTGTGGATGACCATGGAGAAGTACTTGCTTTCGACGTACTCGGCATATAGATGTCCGAAATGTCCTCATCATCATTAGATTCACCAGATTCTTTACGATCAGAATATATCACAGTATCACTATCACTACTATCAGAATCTGTTTCAAAATCAATATCTGAAATAATTTGCATCATTTCTGCTATTTCATGCTCTGTTAAACATTTTTGATGCTTCGACATTGCAACGGTAAAAACAGAAAAGAATTCACATCTAACAAGATCTAATTACTTTCTAAAAACTGAACTGCAAACCAAAATACCCAACGCTTTAGCAAAAATAAAACTTCTCTACTTACAATAAACAACTACCATGTGCGAGTTTAAAGAGACGTCATAAAGTATGCCATTCGGAAACATTTATTTCCCCGTTTGTTTATATAATCAAAAACACGTGTATGCGAGTCATGCTTCTCTCATTTCGAGTAGAAGGTCTAATGTACATGTATCTGAAACCATATGGACATACAGTGCCATCTTGTGGCAGAAATTATAATTTTTAAAACGTTCCAGGACACTGGCACAAATATGTGACAGTTGGGACTGAACGGGAAAACGCTCTGGCACGCCCATAGAGCTGTAATGTACTAGAGAGAGAAATGGCAACCCTGAAGGGGAACAGGAATGAGAACCACGTGACATTTGGAACATTTCCCAAATCGTATTTTCCGCGAATCTTCCTTACCATTACAGTTCTATGGAAAATTGGTGAGAAGCAAGTGTTTTGCGTGTAAGCGCATTGTTTCAGACTTCAAAAATGATACTTTCGTGCTCCGCATATGGATGTAATTCCAGATATATGAAAGATGGAAGAGTAACATTTCACAAATGAGCTTTTTCTAATGTTTTAAAACCTAATTTTATAAAATGTAGAGGTTTTTTTATCCACTCTACTTGCCTTTTTCTAATAAAAAATAGATTTTCTAATTTTATATAATATATGCATACTTGAAATAACATTTAAATAAAAGTATCTTAATATATATGTATGTTTCTAATAACTGTTTTCTGAAAAAAATGTTAAAATTTTAGTAATACAATATAATTTTAATTAGTCTAGTATTCTGCTTTGGCGACATTTTTTATACGCCAACAGACTGCTTTGAATGCGTTTGTTTATATATTCTTTGTATGCGTTTGCTCATGCGGACATGTGCGAAGTAGTAATGTATGTATTTAATACTTGGTAATGTTGATGTAACACTGTGTAAGAACTGCATAAAATTATGTTTTTTTGGGGGGGGACATGAATGACTTTATTTTATCCCCTTTTCTTGCATCCAAATATAACAAATTTGTTTACCTTCAAACACGTATTTTCTTTCTTATATCATGTTTCTGGCATTTATTCAAATATTAAGAATTTGTTAAGTATTAAGAAAATAGCAATTATATAGCAGTTAAATTTCAAAACTTTAATAGTTTTAAGTTTCTTTTTAAAAATAATGAACATTATTTAAATTTTACCTTCTAAAATTATTTAAAATAAGTACGACTACATTGTGCAACGTGCATAATATATATATATATATATATATATATATATATTTGCTAGTAAAAGGAAGTCTTAATTTACCACCTTTTTGTAATAAATTTACCACCTTTTTGTAATAATTTACCACCTTTTTGTAATAAATATTTGTTTTTGTTTCACCAAATATAATATATATATATATATTTGCTAGTAAAAGGAAGTCTTAATTTACCACCTTTTTGTTTCATAATTTAATTATTTACCACTCTCTCTCTTCCTTTTAACTTATATCTGCTATATTGACATTCATTTTTAGTTCATTTTATTTAATATCTTTCTCACTTTGATTTGTCTACTCTGTAGTTCTCTGCAATACACCGTATTAACATTAAATTTCCTTTTCGTATTAATATTAAATTTCCTTTTTGTACTATTTTCTGTTTTCACTCATTCTTCTTATGTTATCTATTTTTTTATTTTTTATTCTGTCCTAAGTACTAAAAAGCCTTCATTTTTATTTATTTATTTTACTTATTTATTTTTTAGTTTGCTATTAGTTTATTATTTATTATTTAGTTTATTATTTAGTTATTAGTTTATTATTTAGTTTGTTCTCTCCAGTTTTTTTTATTTTATTTTAAATTTTGTAGACGCCGATGGACATATTGCAAAATATTATTCTACAGCATGAAAATTATTTAAATTTTAAAAATTAAAATTTAAAATAAAGTTAAATTTTAAAATAAAGTGTCCAATTTTAGGGAAATTATTAATTTTGGCTGGTGTTTATCGATTTAACCTCTTCTGCAAATTCAACGGCAGCTTCTGCGAAATGACATCTTTCCAAGTTCGCATTTCGAACTGAGAGAAAAGAGAGGAAAAAATCGCCAGCCATGGCGATAGTACGCCAAAGTCTGGATTCAGTTCCATTTCATGCCCAAACTCCTGCAGCTCATTCCTGTGCCACTTTTTCACCCGGTTTTGAATGGCGATGCTCCGTCTAGTATATAACAGGTCTATGGGCACGCCAGCGTGTCAGCCGGGAAGTGTGTGTGTTCGTTGCTGGCACATAGACGTGACAGTCGGCGCGAAGGGGTTAATAGAATTATAATTGTTTTATTTTCCTATGCAATGCAGCACGTGATAAATGAAACATGTGAGAAAGATATTGCCAGAAAAGTAAGATAGTACGCCAAAGTCTGGATTCAGTTCCATTTCATGCCCAAACTCCTGCAGCTCATTCCTGTGCCACTTTTTCACCCGGTTTTGAATGGCGATGCTCCGTCTAGTATATAACAGGTCTATGGGCACGCCAGCGTGTCAGCCGGGAAGTGTGTGTGTTCGTTGCTGGCACATAGACGTGACAGTCGGCGCGAAGGGGTTAATAGAATTATAATTGTTTTATTTTCCTATGCAATGCAGCACATGATAAATGAAACATGTGAGAAAGATATTGCCAGAAAAGTAAAAATACAGGACCATGTGCATTCAACATTGAGTAAACGTTTATCTCGGTAATGTATGTTTAATTTGAATAAATGTAATTGACTACAGTTAAAAGTCATTAATCCGGGCTTGTCGGGACTTCGGCGATTCCGGATTATAGATCATCAGTTTAAATCTGGTAAAATGGCATGCAGAAATTATAAAATTAAAAATATGAAGCCGTAATTTACGAAATAAAGAACAATTATGATCTAAAGGGTATCAAAATTTACAAAAAAAAAGCTTAATATTTATTTGTTTACTTTATTAAGCATTTCTTTCAATGTAAGTTGCCGCTGTTCAAGTCCTATAATTGCTGTGTCGAGAATACAGACTAATTTCTCAATCGAAATTTTTTCGTTTTCAATAACCTCTGTCACTTTCTATAAGGAGGCATTTGATTTAAACCATATCAAAGATGGAGTACATCGAGAGGAAATACCACATTTAGTAAGCAATTGTAAGCCAAATAAAATAAACACTTCTGCCCTTAAGATAAGGATAGTTTTCACAGATCAACTTCCAATTCATTGCGCTCTGTGGTGTTAAAGATAAACAAAATTTAGATAAACAAACGTTAAAGTTTAGATAAACAAAGGATTATGCCTTTATCCATTTTTTGCAGCAATTCCACTTTTTGTTTAATGGACTCCGAAAGATACTTTCGCTTTGTATATCCTTTACATATTAGTAAATATATATCGGAAATTCTATTTGAAATAATCGAAAGTTCAAGCTTACTTTTATAAAATTGCTCTAACAGTCTGCAAAAAATAATATGCCGGATCCAATTTGAAGATTAAGGAACAACGCAATCTGCAACATTAACTGAAATAGATAATTAGATAATTTTAGCTTAGCTTATCCCGTCCGTTATACATTAAACGCGCATTCGTAAACGTATTTTGCGCACGCGCACACGCAAATTTGCAGCGGTAAAGGTCTTACGCGCATGCTTCAACGCGACGCATGCCCAGAAAGTTTGTAGCTTTGAAGTTCGGATTATGGGTGTCCGAATTAACAACTTTTGACTGTACTATGCTAGCTTCAACTGTAATTCCTCTTGGTGGTTTCTAGAAATCTCAAGAAGCAAAGAAATTACTCAAAACTTCTCGTAACCAACTAAAATGCTAAAAAATGCCAGAGACAGAACATCTCAGTTCAACTGTTTAGTTAGCTGTTCAGCATGAGATTGGATTAGGTTTCTTTCTGCATTGCATTGTATTGTAACATTTTTAATAGTTAAGTACATACAGTCAAAACTCATTAATTCGGACATCCATAATCCAGACCTCAAAGCTACAAACTTTCTGTGCATGTGTCATGTTGACTCATGCACGTAAGATCTTTATAGCTGCGAATATACGTGTGCGCAGGCCCAAAATAAGTTTATGCGTGCGTGTTTAATGTATAACGGATGGTATAAGCTAAGCTAAAATTATCTAATTCAGTTAGTGTTGCAGATTGCGTTGTTCCTTAATCTTCGAATTGGATCCGGCTTATTATTTTTTTCAGACTGTTAGAGCAATTTTATAAAAGTAAGCTTGAAAGTATATTTCGAAATCCATTAAACAAAAAGTGGAATTGCTGCAAAGAATGGATAAAGGCATATCCTTTGTTTATCTAACCATTCCGAAATCTGTTTATCAATTTCACAAAGCTCTGCCACAGGGGGACGCCACAGCACGCAATGAATTGGAAGTTGATCTGCCAGCACTATCCTTATCTTTAGGGCAGATGTTTTTATTTTATTTGGCTTTTAATTCCTTACTAAATGTAGTATTTCATCTTGATGTACTCCGTCTTTGATATGATTTAAATCAAATTCCTCATCATTACAATTCGCTTCCGATAGCGAAGAAAGTAAAGTAAACAAATAAATATTAAGCTTTTTTTTGTAAAATTTGATACCCTTTAGATTATAACTGTTCTTTATTTCATAAATTATGGTTTCATATTTTTAATTTTATAATTTCTGCATGCCATCTTACCAGATTTAAACTGATGATCTATAATCCGGAAAAATCGATAATCCGGAATCGCCGAAATCCTGACGAGTCCGGATTAACGACTTTTGACTGTATAACCAAGGATGTGGAGTCATGGAGTCGGAATCGGAGTCAGGCAGGTTTTGGGGTAAAAGGAGTCGGAACTGTTGTCACTAGAATCAGGTCTACTACGACTCCAGTTTTCGTTGGACAGTTTGAATTTGAAATAAAATTAAAATGAACTGAAAAAAATTAATGACAAGCTGAGTTATTTTTATTTATGCACTGTATACATTAATAAATGGTTATTTTCTATTTTATTGACCTATTAATAAATAAATATAAGGGAGGAGGATGGATGTGATATTTGCTCTTAATGATTAAACTGGTCCATTTAATTACAAATCTCACTGCTAAATTTAGGTAAGCAGCAATAGGAGCAACAACTCCTAAAATTGATGCCATTCTTAGGGAGTGAAAAGGCAAAAAAGTCATCTATGAACTTTCATTAAGAATGAAATCATTTTTAGAACAATTGGAGAATTCGAATCAGGACAGTCAAACTGCAAAAGTAGCAATTGAGGCTCTATCATTCTTTTCCATTGATAAATTAGATTTTGAGAAATATTTTTGGATAATACTTAAAAGGCTAAGCAAAGCGAATGAAAATAAAAATTAAAAAAAAAAAAACCAAGAGCCTTTAGATAGAAAAATGAAAAAATACAAACAAGATTTCTACATGGCCTTTGAAGAAATAGAGAAATATAAAAATCTATCCTGAAAAGTTAAAAGAAGTAGGCCTAACAGTAATAGCTCTTCCTCCTAAAGTTACTCTGGAAAGTTCTCAGCTCTGAAGTTTATCAAATCTGATCTATGGCCCTCCAACAAAGAAAATCTTGCCGAAGTTGTACATTTTCTTAGAAATAACTAATGCCAGTTTTTCCATTTCATAATAAATGTTAATTAATATATATGATTTGCTATGCCATCAATTTTTTTTTTCCTGTAGAATCTATTACTTCTATTACATTAAAAAAATAAGCTGTAACCCATGTTATATGTTTACATATATATATATGAGGGAATGAGAGTCATTAAAATTCCAGGAGTCAGAGTCAGTCATTTTCCCTACCGACTCCACAGCCCTGAGTATAACGACTGATTATACTGCGTGATACTGTGAACACTTGTACGAATATCTCTGAGGAAAATTTGAGCAATCTATTACATTTCTTTTGATAAGAATAAATTTTATTAACCTTTTATCGGACTTATTCATTCAATTTATTATGGTTTGGTTTGGTTTTGGTTTATTTAATTATGACAAAGCACACTAAGGCTATCTGCCTAAGGAAAGGGATGCCTTCATAGAGGACTTTCTAAGGGAAACTGGCTCGTATACACGTTACACATGGGAAAAAACCACAAAAACACCCATGCAGCCAGCCCGTTCGCGGGATTCGAACCTCAGACCGAACTACCAGTATTCAGTGACTTTAACGCTCGGCCGCTGGTGGACTCTCCATTTATTACATAGTTTGCACACATTTCTGCACACAGAAATTAAGTACTTTTAAGGACCATTAATGAAAAAAATTAAGGACCCATGAGCAAATGCAAACTGAATAAATTCAATTAAAAATATTATTGATGCCTGCATTTCACATTTGTAATAACATCCTAAAAATAAGTAGATCCCTAAGTAGTGTGCATTATTACTACACATGAATTAACATAATTATTAATAAGTTTGAAAATAAAATAAACTTTAAACAGCTGATCAAGTAGCAGTAAATATTTTACACTTATTGGACGTATTTGAAAGAAGTGACATTTACGTTTACTAACAGTAAGCTTTATACTGATTCAGAAGTCAAACAACAAGTGACATTACGTTTACTAACAGTAAGCTTTATGTTGATTTTTTTTTAATGTCTCATTATGTCACACACTTGGTCAGTCTAGAGGTTTAGTAAATAGCACGTAGATTTTATGTCAAATGGCATAGGTTAAAATGAGAAGTAAGATCATAATAATCAGCATGATTCATAACAAAAGACTGAATGTTGTCACCACTGCTACTTGTTTAGAGAAAGACCTGCTGATTAGAACAAACCTGAAAGGCCTGATGTAGGCATGGTTAGCAAGTGTTGAAAGTTAGTCACGCTCTGTTTAATGCAGTTAGTTTCATAGGTTCGTGTAGAGTTCCAGGGATTATAACCCAGTTAATATACTTAAAGGTTCCAATAAGCCATTAAAGCACCAGAGGTGATAAGTTATTTTGTATTATTTTAATTTCACTAGATGCAAAGAATAAGTTTTACTCAAATTTTTACATTTTTGTATTTTACCTTGTGACCACAGTGGGTATTAATGAAAAGCAATAACTCGCTTAATAGTATCAGAAGTAAAACATTCAAATATTATGTTCTCCATAAAGTAAGAAATTCATTGCAAGCTTTCTGTAAAATGCATCCATTACGTGTTGATACCATGGAGACATTTCAAAATTTGTCACATATTTCTCAAATCTTCTAGAATTGTGGGTCTATAAATCTTGCTTTCTTCTAAACCTTCCAAGCTGCAATGTCTAAAATCCTAAAGAAAAATTACTCCTACGAATTCTATAACAACAAAGATCCAGAAATATTTTGAGAAAAAAATCAGAGGGGGAAAATGTAAAATTAATTTCAGAGAAAACTGATGCATATGAGACAATGTGTAGAGATAATTTTAAAGGGTAAGTAGTTAGTTATAAATGATTAAATTAGGTAGTTTGATATCCTTAGTCATTATGGATTTACATGACTACTATTAAATTTTATTTTTGAACAAAATCTATTAAAAAAGCCCTACTAAAATCAAAATTTAATAAAATTTCATAGTTTAAAATACATGTAATTTATGGCATTGATTCTTAAATGATATTAGTATTATTACACATTAAAAGTTACAAAACATTTATGTTTGTAACTTTATGTTTTGTAACAAAAACACTCAACAAAATATTTTAAATATTTTGTTGAGTTTAAATATTTTGTTTTAAATATTTTGAATAAATAATTTATTCGTCGTTTTAATTTAAAGCCTTCCCAAATATTTTGGCTAGATTATATCGATTTCCTTCGCTTTAAGCATCTTTTCTAACAATTAGAGATTTGTCTTAATATGCAAACCACTGCCCTTGCTAGTTTCTGCATGCTTTACCTCCTAACTTGTCAACCTCTCCATAATGTACCTACGAGGGTTTACTTTATTTGCTAAAAGTTAAATAGTCCAAAACCTCCGGCAGACGTGAAGCATATTATCACTATGTCTGAAAGTAACTACAATATCAGACAATGGTTTAAATAAGAGGCTTATTTAAAAAGAACTTAAAACATAAAGGCACGTTCTGATGCTAACAAAATCAAGTACAGCTCATGGTGACATAATTAAACAAGAACAGTCAAATTCAAACTAATAATGTGGAGTAGTGGTCAAAGACTATACAATTTAATTTAATCTGGCTCAGTAACTCTATCATATAGGGAAACAGAAACGGGAAAATATAGTAAAAGCTGAGACCATAAACAATTGGGTAATTTACATAATATTTACATAATAATAATAACTGCACATATCTTTGAAGAATAATTTTCTTTATGTATACCGTTTCTTTCTTCAACATGTTTCCTTTTCATTTTAGAATTTTTGGATTTAATTAAGGATTTCTGTTATTCTAAAAAACACTAAATGCATTTAGAATGTATAGAAAAAGTGGCTAATTTTATTTCTTTAGTAATATGAACATTAAGAAGAAATATGAAATATATACGGTAAAGGCCGATTACAGAGCCGATGTGGCAGAATTTTTAGAATTTAGTGGCACACCAAACAACAAAATCTAGACATAGCAGAACTTTTAGAATTTCAAGGAGGCATTGGAAGCAGAATTTAGAAAGACACTAGGCAGCAGAATTTAGGATCCACAGAGATTGCATCAGGTGGGAAAATGCCTAATGCCAGCTATATGTATGATGCATTAGGACATATTAGATGAATCTTTTAAATTGTAAGTTTTCAATTTCTTTGTTAATAAAAAAAATCCCTTTTTGTAATGCCTGCCCATGTGCTAAGATTAGAAGCATTTTTAATATTTTCCATGCTTGAGTCTAGTGAAAAGTAGAGAAAATAAAGGGATGATAAACATGTTAAAAGAGTCTAGTATCAGAAGTAAAACATTCAAATATATGTTTTCATTGTTCTTCCAGATGTTCTGCATAAAGTAAGAAATTCATTGCAAACTTTCTGTAAAATGCATCCATTACGTGTTGATACCATGGAGACATTTCAAATTTTGTCACATATTTCTCGAATCTTCTAGAATTGTGGGTCTATAAATCTTGCTTTCTTCTAAACCTTCCAAGCTGCAATGTCTAAAATCCTAAAGAAAAATTACTCCTACGAATTCTATAACAACAAAGATCCAGAAATATTTTGAGAAAAAAATCAGAGGGGGAAATGTAAAATTAATTTCAGAGAAAACTGATGCATATGAAACAATAACATGGGAAAACTCTTACCATAAAAAAATTAAAAAGAAAAAATTTTTAATTAATTACATAGCTATTTTGCTTTTGCTAAGAAATGTTTTGTAAATTGTGCTTTATAACATTATACCTTGTTTATTTTTTCAGATTCAAGATATTGTATAAGTGGCCAAAATGGAATTTATAATACGGCAGCGAAAAATAAAAATGCTTTACTTTAATGTTATTTCTTTAAAATAATTACAATACATTACCATTATTTTAATGATATTTATCAATGTTACAATGTTCTAAAAAAATAGTCGAAAATTTCTCAGATCTCGGGAACTAAAAATGTTCTATGGAAACTGATCTCAAAATCCCCAAAATGTTGATAAGTCGCCAAATTTAGAACCGTTTAATAAAAGAATTCACATCCCCAAAAGTGAAAAGTTGTTTAAAAGCTCTTTAGTAAACGAATTTCGAAATGCTTATGTTTCATTTCTTGCTTAGAAACTCGAGTATCCTATCATTTATATTAGAAATAGAAACAAATTATAACCCATGAACCCATTCAAAAGATAATCATATATGTCGATGAATTGCCAAAAATATTCCTCCAAAATGCTAATTCACACTCAAAATGGCAGTCGTAAAACCAGACATAAATTTCAGATGATTAAAATGAAGGACCTTCTGCCGAGTTTGGCCAAAATTAAGGACTTTTAAGGAACAAAAATCAATTCCAAAAAATCTAAGGACTTTTAAGGACTCTTAAGGACTGTATGAACTCTGTATTATTATGAACCTGTATGCAAGCAACAATATGTAGAAAAAATTATACAATAAAGTATTAATTTTACCTGGGAAATGCCTCGAGAGGGAGCATATCTGCGCCACAGGGTATTCCGAGGGGTCTAGGGTGCGAATCACCCTCCCTCGGATCCTCGCTTCCGGCTGCTGAAATGTGGTCAGCGTGCATATTGGTGCACGGGGCAGTGTGCAAAGTTGTTTTGAGGACCTAAGTAACAGAATATAGGTTATTATTTGTTTAAACAGAAGAATTTATAAAGAATACTGCTCAGCAATTATGAAAACTACAATATAAATTATAACATTATTATATACTATTTTCCTACATAAATATTCAATGGATCAAGAAAAAGAGTTATTAGCATCAATAATTTGAAAAACTTTAGAAATTAGAGATGAGTTTATCAGCCCAAATGGACCAATAGTCTTGAAATTTTGTGTTGCTTCACCTTAACGTGTTGTGCATGCTCATTCGGAAAAATATAAGATATTTATGTTTTAAAGTTAATCTCTGTTACTGATGAATAAGTTAAGATATTTAATAGCAACAGATGCAGTTCTTAATTTTTTTTTACTTTTGAATCTGATTCAGTTAAATAAAAATTCATGATATAAAAAATTAAAAACATTTCATTCACACAGAATAATTTATAATATATATTTTTTCACTTTTCAGATATACCTAATGTTCCCATATTAGTTTAAATGTATATTCATCTAGCTACCAGCACAGACTTATTCACCTAGCAATGCTTCCGATGCCGAAGATTCGGCGACACTCAAGGAACAACCCAGAATGCTGCCTAAAATACGGGGAAAATCACTTGAAAATGTACCATAACTAAAGAAGACCAACCTTCACATTTTTGCGTTGGCTACATCAAAGGCATTTGACTATGTTATGTTATGAATATGTTAAGATAGACAATTCCAGTTTTCTCTTGTTTACGAAAGCCTTTGTGAATGAATTCAACTACATGGAGTAACTGGTGTACCGTGGTGTTGTTGAGACCGAAAGCCAAACTTCCAGAATAATCGCATTTTGATCACAGCTGAATTCATTCAGGCATTTACGAGGGTTTTAAAAAAAAAGTTGTAATTGAGCTAGCCTGTAATAGAGCAGTACATTTAAATTTTGTCCTGGTTTAGGAATGGGGACAACTGTTGCAATTTTCCAACAATCAGGAAAGTAGCTTTTCCTAAGAATAAGAAAAATAATCTAAACTATAAACATTATGGAAAAGTTTATGATCATGCAATTCAAAATAGAATCTATGCCTGGGCCTTTTTGCACTTCAGTTTTTCAATAAATTCTAGAACCAACATGGGATCAGTAGGCCTTACGTCAGGCGCATGAATTTGAGTTAAAAATTTTTCAACACCTGCATGTATGTTTCCCTGTATAATCAGACAACTACACTAGGTGTTGTTACTTGATGCGAACTGTATAGTAAGGCTGTCAGCTAAGCTTCAGATTTGTCACTGTCTGTAAATGCCATCTGTGCATTATTGACCATTTCAAGGCATGGATGGGTCGATATTGTTTGCATAATTGGGTGGCAGTGCGCCTAACCGATCTGCATTCAATTGCTAGGCACTCAATGTTTCTACTCTGCCTTTTTATGCATTTGGGTTTCAGTTCTTATCTGTTTCTGTATTCTGAAAAATTGGACATGGATACTGGGATCACATGACATTTGCCAAAGTTTTCACAAGAAATCCCACCACTTCCTTGAGTACAGACTCCAAATTTTGTATGCACCTGTCAAACCAGAGCCTAAGACTTGTACCACTTTAATTTCATGCTGAAAATATATATTACAGAGAGCAGCCAGATGAAGAACTGCAGTGGACCCTCTGACACAGTAGTAAATCAGGAAGGTAGGAGCTATGATCTGTACATGGTTACTCTAACACCTGATCTATGATCTGTACATGGTTACTCTGACACCTGATCTATGATCTCATGGTTACTCTGACATCATAAATTCAAACTTCCTGTTCCTATTCAGACAAAGCCATGCAGTAAGACACAAATTTAGATCACCAGCAAAGAATATGTGGTTTGAAACATTTAACAGTTTGTCAAAATCACTAACAAGAAAAATAGCCCTTCCACGTGCAGCTGATTGTGGAGGCAAGCAAGCAAAAACAGCTATTAGTGAGTGGAAAAGAAATTTGAATGCAAATTTTGATTACTGTCGCTTCCAAAACATTGAAATCGGCTGTTTGAGAAGATCAAACATTTCACATAGATATAGGTGCCCCCATTTGTATTTCTGCCATATGATAACCTGTAAGTCGAGTACATAACCATAATTCCCAATTTTGAGAATTACCTTGCCATCGGGCAAGGTCAATTCTTGAACCAAAAGCCCGTCAAGATCATGGTCTGATCATGCTAGTTAGAATGCTTTAAGATCTATAAGCTATCCACGGATCCTGAAACTTGTACAGTCCTGTAAGATAAAACCACCAAAAATGCAAATCATTTCTAGAAGGATGATTAAACAAAGTCCAAACATCTCACATGAAAAAGCAAACAACTGCAATGATGTTATCACCTGGTTCCAAGTACTTGCATTTCAAAGCAGTTATTATAAGAGTTCGATATTGCTCGTACCCAAGTAGCACATGACGTTGCAAACTGGTCCAAGTGGTTGCAAAATGGTCGTGGTAACTTTTACGAAGTCTTTACAATGTTGCGAAGACATATAATATTTGCCGTTGGATCTTGGCAATTTGTCGACGTTGCTGAAACATTATAATATGACCTCGTTAGCATTTTTTTCATAGTTCATCACATAACTTTTAGAATGAAAAAAGACTAAAATCTGCCCTATCAAGAACCTGAAGTCCGCATAAGATTTATTTTGCAATGTTTCATTACTTTATTTCATCTAAATATATTAATCTAAGGTAGATTCATCCAGTGAAATATAAATTTAATATAAATACTTTTGATTTATTAAATTTAATTAGTACTAAAATATGTGCTAAATAATTGTTTAAAATTTTGTTAAAATAACTAAAAACTAATAAATATTATAGCAAAATATTTAAAAATGGAAATAATCTATAAAGTTATTAAGTTTGTAGGGTTTATATTTATTTTAACTAACATTTATTTCAAGTTTAAACTATCTTTCCTGTCAAGCCTTCACTTTCCCCTAGAATTGCCAATGCTAGAGTATGTAAATTGTAGTAGAGCACACAGTATATTCAAATTTTAGCAGAAGTAAGTTGAGTTTAAATAGAAGAAAAACGAGATTGTAGGTGTGCTTCTTGAATCGCGAACGTGAAGGTCGCTAGGTAGAAATTTAAGAACCGCGCATTTCGGCCTGTGTGCCTATCTCGGCAGTTTTTGCTGAATCTTCAACTGCTTAACACTTTACCGACCGGCCGTCGATTAATCGATGTTTTGTTCTCAGCACATACCGACCAGCCATTGATTAATCGATGTTTGCTCCCCAGCGCTTACCGACCAGTCGTCGATTAATCGACTTTTGATCCCCAGCGCTTACCGACTGGTCGTCGATTAATCGACTTTTGATCTTTCTGTTAGATTTGGTTAGGTTAGATTGACAAGTAGCAAGCATTTCACATTCTTTATTCAGATAATCGGTGCTTTTTTGTAAGCTTTAGCCCTTAGAAATGAATGGAAAGGATAGTCTCGGCGAGTTTTCTCTCGATGACCTGTCAGATTGTCTTGACTGCCATTCAGTAAGTAGTACTGATGACGAAAGTGATAGCAGTAGTATAGCCATTCAAAAGCTACGTCCTGTACCATTAATATACAGTGATTCAGAAGATGAGGACATGAATAATAATGTTGAAGACAACAATGATACATGGTCAATGAACGACAAGAGTACAATTTTGGAACTTTTCGAAGGCAGCTCTGGCGTAAAAATTGTGCCAAGTTCCTTCGAAAGCGTAATGTATATTGTGAATTTATTCATTGGAAGTGACCTGATTCAGCACTTCGTGAGGGGGTCTAATAGATATCATTATCAAATTGTGGAAAAATATAGAATTGCATCAAAAACGAAAAAAATGGAAAGACGTCACAGTGACTGAAATGAAGAAATGTTTGGGCCTGATCATTCTCATGGGACAAGTAAAGAAGGACATTCTCTACAATTATTGGTCTACAGACCCATCTATTGAAACGCCATTCTTCTCGAAGGTTATGAGCAGGAACAGATTTTTACAAATAATGCAAAGCTGGCATTTTTGTAATAATAACGATATTGCTCCCAATTCGCATAGGCTGTTGAAGGTCCAGCCTGTCATTGACTATTTCAAGGAAAACCTAACAACGTATATAAACCAGATCAACAATTGTCTCTAGATGAACGTTTAATTCCGTGGAGAGGTAGACTGTCAATCAAAACATATAATCCGGCAAAAATTACAAAATATGGAATACTGGTTAGAGTGCTGTCTGAAGCTCGTACAGGATACGTATCCAACTTTTGTGTGTATGCTGCTGATGGAAAAAAATTAGAATAGACAGTATTATCGGTCATTGGACCGTATAAGAATGTGTGGCACCATATATATCAAGATAATTATTATAATAGTGTCAACATAGCTAAAATTTTTTTTAAAAATAAATTGCGAGTGTGCGGGATGATTCGAAAGAACAGAGGTCTTCCTCAAATACTTCAAACGGTCAAGCTTTCAACAGACTAACATTAATTTCTTAGAAATGGTCATATTTTATTACAAGTATGGAATAATGGCAAAAGGAATGTAAACATGATATCGACAATACATTTTGCACAAATGGCGGAATCTAGAAACAGAAGCAGGAGATCAGATTGCCCCATACAGAAGCCTATTTCAATAATAGATTATAATAAATATATGAAGGGCGTAGATCACGCAAATCAATATCTGTCCTATTACTCCATTTTTAGGAAAACAAAAAAATGGACGAAACGTGTCGTAATGTTCTTCATCAATTGTGCACTTTTTAACTCCTTTAAAGTAGATACAACTCTGAACGGACAGAAGATTACATATAAAAATTTTCTGCACAAAACGGCACTTTCATTGATAGAAGACTGTGAAACTGAAGAACAAGGTAAGGATCTACCTAATTTCGAACCCACAAGAACCACATCCCCATTTGATGATCCCGAAAGACTGGCAAATTTCGGAAAGCATAAACTAGTAAATATAGTGACCAGCGGTCAATGTAAACAACCCCTACGACAATGCAGAGTTTGTGCAAGTAAAAAAAAACTAAGCAGAACAGGTTTCACTTGTAAATACTGCAACGTCCCACTACACAAAGGTAACTGTTTCGAGCGCTATAATAGTTTAAAAAAATATTAAACCACTTCTTTTGTCAACAAATATTGTTATATGGATTATGGTATATTTTACGTAAATAATAAACTGAAAACGAATGTAATAGATAAAATAAATATTGTTTAACACTAATATGATTAAAGTAAAAGATTTTATTCAATTTTGTTACCCTACAATAACACGAAGCATACAATTTTACCAGAGTTTAAGAAAAGCACATATATTCCCGCACGTCAGTCTAGGCCGAAACCGAGCCGGTGTCTCAGACGGTCTGCGGCTGAGCGGGAGGTGAAAGGGCATAGTATGTTCCAACCGCTACCGGTCGGTAAAGTGTTAATTAATAAGCTCATTGAATCTCAGTGGTATTTTAGAATGCGGTTAGGTTAGTTTAAGATCTCACAGTCTCGTGGATAGTGATCTTGCTATTTTATTCATCCAGTCATTATTGTTCAGTTTTATGTTCTGTTTCAGTTAACCGCCGGGTTGGAGTAGTTTGTGAGCGTCAAGTGGACGCAGCTGTTATTTTTAAAGTTGAATAAAAAGGGCTTTAAACCCTTCTTACGTGTCTGTGTAAATTTACACTTAGTAGCAGTCACTACCACAGGTGCTGACAAGTTGGCGCCACACGACACTACAAGTTCGTGCCCATTTTTTGGTAAATTTTTAAATAATATAAAAGAAACACAATATAACCTTTTAATCAATCATATATTTTCCTCCATTATCTACAATGTCTCGCCATCTTACAGGCAGCTTTTTTATGCCATTACTGTAGAAAGACTCCGGTTCTGATGCATAAAAACTTTAAAGTTCATAGTGTACATCCCGTTTAGAATTTTTTTTTTTTCCAAGTAAAAATTTTGTAAGGCACGAAATAAGTGAAAATCACTTGAGGCAATATTTGGGGAGTAAGCAGGATGTGGCAAAAGCTTGTCCAAATTAAGGGGGCGATAAATGAAGCCATTGTGAGAGCCCGTGCTTGAGAAGGAGACGAGGAAAATTCGAGTTTGAATCATTTTTGGACTCACTTTTTTGACTAAGACTTGGACTTCGAACTTGGGATGAGCAGTAGAAAGGAGAAAAAGTAGTTCGTCATCGAGCAGTGCTTCCGGCGGGGAGCGGCATTTATGCTCCCCGTCCGCGGGTTTTCGCAAAAATGTGAGGGGAAAAAGAACTGTTGAGCGAATAACTAAAATTAATAGAGACTTTGGTCTATATCTGTGTCCGCAAAGGTCAGGATGATGTCCTCTGAACTTCGACTTGAAAACAGAAGGAATTGTCACCTTAGACAAATGAAAACCTGAGTTAGCCGTTCTCTAAAATACCTAGCTTAACTGTCTATGTTTTCCTTGGTGGAGCTGAGAGTCTAGGCACACAGCTGTGTGGTCCCAGCTGTTCTCTTGCTTCCAGTGGGAATAATTTCTTCTATGGAAACCAGTAGCAGGCGTGAGAATGGACGGTGTAGCTGATGAAATTTATTGTCGTGCCGTTCGAGTCTCTGTGGTGTGGATTTGCCAGGTGTTGTAAGGATAGAGTTAAAGTTCTCCTTCACTTCAAGATGTCTACTTAAAGATAAGTTTTTCTTGTGTTTTCATTTATTCCTATGATCTTAAGAAAATTCCAGAAACTTTCTGTTGAATTTAAAAATGAATCTATAAATTAATTCTAAATGGCTAAAAATTGTCACCCTTTTTCCCTGTCTTTCTTAAAGGGACAAAAATGAAAATCTTAATAAGTTAATTATGGTATAAAAATATCATTTGTTTGTGAAATCCTCCTTAGTATAGATGTTGAATGTTGAATTCCAGAAGTCCAAAGGGGCTTTGTCCCTGAAGGACTATTGTTTTCGTTTTGCGATTTTGCGTCGGACTCATAAACGTCGGTTCACTTTTCAAACTGTTGCCACAAAATGTTAGAGTCCTGCATTATATTTGAAGAAATTAAATAATGAAAAATCTGCATAAATGATTGTCTATTTCTCGCTGTCCTCTGTCCTTATGTACAAAATGTCATGCAGAAACATCATTCAATTGCCTTCGATAGCGGTCAAAATAGATATTTTCGTGGAAATTATGATACCCAGAACTTTTCACAATTACAATACTTCTTTTACTTACGCTTTAGAAATATTTTACAAGCACCCAATGAACTTGCATGTACTGAAAAATATTCTACATTTCTTCATAATCCAATTCAATTGCTACTAAATATGAGAACTTTGCTCTCATTGAAATGCTTTTGAACAGAAAATGAGAAAGGGTAATTTGTTAAAGGGGGCTTCTTTTCTTCTTACAAACAATATGGTTAAATCATTCATAAGGATATTTAAAGATATTGTACTAGAAAAATGTAAAGCTTTTAACAATGTGTTCTTTAGTTTCATTTGCATGCTTAGTTATGGAAAGTATTACATGAAAATAATGCTAGAATTTACAAACCATCAAATCACGAAACCTCCTTGTATGGCTTCTAAATTAAAAGCAAATGCTAAGTACTTAGATGTCTACCACACTGATCAAAACATGTACTATGAGTCAGCTTCTGAAAATGAAAAGACATTTTATACTGATTCAGAAGTCAAACAACAAAAATCAGCGTTAATTCACAAAATTTTCACAGGACTAGTTTCGATGGTTTTACCGAACCATCATCTTCAGCTGCAAAACCGCAAATGAACAAGATAGGAAATAATGTTTAGATAAGATAAGAAAGCCTGGACAAGAATAAGCAAGTGGCGCCATCTGTTGGCGAAACCAGAACTAAAACATAATTTCTCTAAAAGCCGAAGGCAAATTTGGATTGGAATTAGGATCGTTAACTAGAACAGAAAGATTTTTATGAATGTGAAATGCCTCTAGAAAATCCAGTTCTCCAATGGAAGATGTTTTTTGAATAATTTTGGCAGCAGAAAAATTGAAAGTGTGATTTTCGGACCAACAATGTTGAGCAACAGAAGACTTCTGTGTTTCCTTTTTTCTAACATATGCCTCATGTTCTTTGACGCGAAATTTTAAGGCTCTCTTAGTTTGGCCAATGTAAATTAAACCGCACTGGCAAGGAATCCTATAAATACCCCAGGAATTCATATCCGGAATGGGGTCCTTGAGTATAGAAGTTGGAATTTTATTGATGGGAGAGTAAACAACCCGAAAGTTAAATTTCTGCAAAATATGTGCAACTTTATAGCTAATTGATGGAAAGAAGGGAATGACAACAGAATTTTTATAATCTCCTAAAATAAGAGTGTGGCTTTTAGTGTGTTGAGATGAGAATTTTTTAACTGCTTGATTAATAATGTTGGGTGAAAAGCCCCTGTCAATAGCTATTGCTTTTAAATAATTTAGTTCTTCATCAAGGGCTAGTTTGGAGGAGCAAACTTGAAGAGCACGGAAAACATAGGAATAAAATGAAGCTAACTTTTGTTTAGTCGGATGACATGATTTAAAGTGTGGTGGAAGGCAAACCGATGAAGGTTTACGGTAAACTGTAGTACTGAAGTTGGATGTGTTACGTGTGACCAGAATGTCGAGAAACGGAAGAGAATTGCAAGTCTCAAGTTCAAAAGTGAACTGAATAGCAGGATCAATAGAATTCATTGTTGAAAGAACTCTATTTAAATCATCTTTATTACCTTCAAACAGGGTAAAAGTATCGTCTACGTAGCGGAACCATGCCGGGAAGTTTAAAGTTTCAAACAATTTTGATTCATAATAATGCATGTAGATATCAGCCAGGATGGGACTGAGGGGGCTTCCCATGGCTAATCCCTCAGTTTGCTTGTAATATTTATTTTGGAAAACAAAATGTGTTTGTTTCAAACAGAGTTGAGTGAGAGAAATTAGCTCATCAATTTCGATGCAAGAGAAATGAAATTCGCGAAGTCTGGTTTCTAGACATCTTAATGCACCCTCCACTGGGACATTGGTGAATAATGATTTTACATCAAAAGAAACCATGAGTAAATTACGAGGAGAAATGTTTTTAACCTTTTTTACAAACTCTATTGAATTTTTTATGGTGTAAATGTTATTGTCTAATAGAGTGGAAAATCTAGAAACTAAATATTTAGCTAATGGATACGAGGCAGTACCTAAATTTGATACAATAGGGCGGAAAGGAATACCACTTTTATGAATTTTGGGAAGAGCATATAATCTGGCACAATTCGCAACAGATGGGATAAGCGAATGTTTTAAGTTGCTTGAAATGATTTGCGAAGATTTGATCGCAGTTTTTATTTTGGATAAGTCCGAAGGTGAAGGATCTTTAGGGATCGGATTATATGGTTATTGAAGGATCTTTAGGGATCGGATTATATACATTTTATACTGTTTTGTAAGGCATGGAAATGTGCGCTTGTGCTACTGGAACTCGAGGAAAATTCTGCAAACATCTCTGGGCTGCACATATGGAACTGAATGTAAATTTCACAAATCTGCCGAAGCTGCTTCCCAAAGATTTCAAAGAAATTGTATAATATGGCAATGGGGTATACATAACCCGAATTTTTCAAAAGCATGATAAATACACCAATTCCTGAATCAGATGATACCTCATTTGCCAAAAATGTTCATGTGCAAAACAGTCAATTAGATGCATTTAAAATTACAGGTACATGATAGATGTACATAGATGTAGTACAAGATAATGAATGCATCAAAGCATGTTCAAGATTTATCTATAGCAGAGAAAAACCATTCTGCATTTTCTTCAGAAATTAAAAAATTGAATGCAAACTTCTCTAAACTTGTTAAAGTTGCAAATGAAAATTATTCAGAAGGTATCTTAAATGCCGTTTCTAAAATTAATGTACATCTTGATAAAATATCAACACCAAAGCAAGTTCTATCTTTGTACTCCAATAAACTAAATCTTAAAAAAACTGGTAACATTAAAGTGCAATCAATGGCAGAGTCCAGAAGAAAAATTAGAGCAGGAGCAAAGAAAATACAGTCTGGTAGACCAAGCAATGAAGAACTTAAATGAATGAATCTCAAAAAAATGAAAACATGCTTTTGGACAAAATATTTTAGCTAATCAAACCAAACACCAAATCTCATGAGATGTTTTACGAAATGTTTTTTATAGAAAACTAAAAACTTTGATTTTATTATACTTAATCTATTTTAAAATAGAAAAATTACGAATAGAAATAATATTTAAAACATTCTTTGATATTTCAGGTCAATATGCAGTAACATTTTGTTTAAAAATATTATACTACTTTCTCAATATGGTGAATTTGTTATCAGCACTTCTCTAGCTTACTGGAAAAAAAAAAAAAAAAAAAAAAATACGACTTTAATTTAAATAAGCTGATTATATGTGTTATTTTGAATGGAACAGTACCATTTTCTCAACATTTCCTAGCTATCCAGTTATAAGATATTTCTCCTGCTTTCTTAGCATGGGCGCGTATTCCAAAGGTCCGTGGTTCGATTCCCGGCGAAGGCGTTGCTCATTTTCCATCTTTCCTGCTATCAAAAAATACCTAACGTCTCTACACAGTCATTTTGACAAAAAAAATCCTAGTTTCCTAGTTTCCGGTGCCCACGGGATTTGGCTACTTTTGGCGACTTTAGGATGAGCAGTAAAAACGGGACATATACGATGAGCAGTAAATGGGTCATTCAAATAATATAGTTATATATAGTATATATTATGTTATATACACACATAGTATATAGTGTATAAGTATATAGACGTTCTTTGGATCATTTTTGGTGTTGGCGATAATTTTCAAAATCGCGCCACGGCTGCACCGTATACTAGGATTTTACCAAAAAAAGTCATTTTCAAGAAAAGCTCTAAATATGCTGGTCTACTAATTAGTCGTAAAAGACAGAAGTTTGAAGAAATAGATCGGTCTCTATTTAGTTTAATAATCAACATATATGAGCTATGGGCATAATATATTATACCTTAATTCACTTGACACTAATTTTTCACATTGGACAGCTGATGTATATCCATTTTCACATTAAGTCGCACTTTCCCGTTTTGAAAATACTCTGTTGCATGTTGTTTGGTTAAAAAGATAAGTCTGAAATTATTTTTTTCAAATGCAATTGAAAAAAAGATAACTTATATTGTTTTTTTACAAAATTTAAACCACTTCAGAATTAATCAGGTTTACATGAATACAAAGAAACACTGAAAACTGGGAGTGGCGAACAAATTTTTGCGGATCGCTATATTCGAAAAAATTTTATTTGACAACAAAAAATGTACGGCATTTCAAAATAATTTTGGATGTTTAATGAAATGAAAATGGGAATGATGGCCAAACATCTAATTAAATTTCTTCTTTTTAGTTGTAATAAAAATCTGAGTAAATATCAAGAAGAGTTTATTAGATACTGGGGGGGGGAGTCCAGAATCATTCACTGCTTGTTTTGAAGAGCTGCACATACTCGGTGTCCATGTACACATCGACCTATTTGCACTTAAAAAAAAATCCCAGAATTGCACAAAAGTGGCATTGCCCACTCCTTTGGCTTTATCGATGTACACATCGACCTATTTTTCAGTGGCGTAGCTAGGGTGGGGATAGGGGGGACATCTGTACCATGGCCAACTCCTGTAGTTGGCCATGTCTGTACCCGGGCGCAGCATTCAGGGGCGCCAAATTGATGTTACGAAATTTTAGAATGAAATCTTTTCCATTCTTGGCACAGAGAAAGGGGCGCAAAATTGTCACTTGTCCCCGGGCGCCGAAAACCCTAGCTACGCCTCTGCTATTTTCACTTAAAAAGTCAAAGAAAATTGACAAAAATTCAATTCTTCTTACTCTGGTAAAAAGCGCCAAACAAATAAGTGGGCGATTCTGCACTTTACCCAAATACAGTAACGATTTAAACGGTACGAAACAGCAACGATTTTATTTAAATTCGAAAAGGAGGGATAGAATTCGGAAATATGTAACCGGTAACGATGAAAAAACAAATAAAATGAAATAACTAAATACACCAACATAAATACGTAAATAGATAAAAATTCCCTTACCTTGAGGAGCTCCTAAGTGCGCTCATTTTCAATCCAAAATTTATTAAATATACTCAAAAATTTAAAATACTTATAAATGAATAAAATTAAATATAATATAAAGCAAAAGGTTAAATACAAGATATAAAGTTAAATAAATATAAAATGTTCAATATATAGAGTTAACTAAGTAAAATATAAATGTTAGATATATAATATATACAGTTAAATAAGTAATATACAGTTAAATAAGTTAGTAAAAAGTAGTTAAAGTTAGTTAAATAATCAGGTTATATATATAATATAAAAATAAGTAATATATGATAAGTAATAAGTTATAAAGTAATAAGTAAAGTAATAGATAATAAAGTTAATCAGTAATTGCGCCCTAGTCGATCTCAGTGTTCGAACTAGAAATGAGCGGGAATTCTTTCTGCGTTTCCGAAATCGCTCGGAATCACTCAGAATGTCCAATCACATAGTATTGCGCACTTTGTAGCCAATTAGAAAAATTGGTTAAAAATATCTGTAAAATTTCATTGGATAAAGTAGTATCGCTTATTAAGCAGCAAATTCGAACCGAAGGTAGGTGGTTTTTTTCCCTAAAAATAAACACTTCGTTTTAGAAGTGTGAACATTGTGACAGATGTTTTTAGAGATTGACACGAGTTTCACTTTATAGTTTTAGACAAAGGAAATAATTTGATTAGCTGGGAAGGGGGAAAGTTTTACTGTAGCAAACATATAATAAATGGCCGGGAAAAAACGTTCTATTCCCACCTGACAAGAAACTTTCATTTAAAATTAAGAAATCTTAGTAATATCGAACTCGGAATGTATAATTATGATTTTAAAGATATTTACAGCAAAAGAGCGTATGGCCATTTTAAACCAAAGTTTTATTACTGAAACTTAGTATATTTTTTGCTTACTTTATTCTCTTATACTGTTTTTGGACTTCTATGTCTTGAGTTTTCCTTCCACTGTTTTATATCATTTATGGTCTAGTTAAAATCCTAGTATATGGTACAGCCTTGGCACGATTTTGTAAACTGTCGCCAAAATGACTCGTTTACTGCTCATAACTATTGCGTTTACTGTTTCATCGTAATGTCGCCAAATCCTGTGTGTACTGTAAACTAGAATTAAAACATGTTCTTTTTCTCTCTCTCTCTCTCTATATATATACACATATGTAAATTATATCTAGTTATGTTGTGCACAATTTTAGGAATTTTTAACTTGTTATAGAAGTGTTAAGGCAACAGTGCCTAGGCACCCTGTTGTGTCCAAACAGCGTTCCACCGAGATACGCTAAGACGCTCTTAAATGTGATCACATTTGTCCAACCGGGATAGTGGTTAGTGACTCTGAGTGCCGTACCGAAAGACCCGGGTTCGAATTCCGGAGAAGGCATGGATGTTTGTAAATGTATAGTGTCTGTGCGGCATGGAGGTCACTTTAAATACGCGGCGAGCCGAAAGGCCTCTCGAAAGATTGTAAGTAGAGGAAGAGGAGTGGGAAACCCCGGATACGTCCCGAGGGGTGCTCTCCTTCGAAACTGGGGGCGGAACTGAGCCGTACTGTCGCCTGTATGGTGCTCAAAGCTCTTATACCTGTATGGTGCACCCTGTATGGTGCTCAGATTGCGCCAACGACAGGCGCAATCTGGCATTCCTTGACACGATGAATTTCCTGGATTTGTTTTGATGTTACTGTCAGACAAATGAAATCAGTCACATCAACAATGTTTGTCCATGGCTATTTTGGTAACATTAACCGAATGATAACACTGAACACTAGGAAAAATATTGCCCTTCAAAACAGAAATCAGAACTATATAAACAGGTACTTACGTAAAATTTTAAATAGGAAAAGACTGTCCGCATTTATGAAGGGTTCATACGTTTCTGGAAATTATTTGGTCGATGCAGAGTGCCAAATCTTAATATTCGGACGGCATCCCTCGCTGAATATATATATATGTAAAAATATAACGTAAAAACTGTGACCTTACTAGATGGTTTCAAGAGGGCTTTTAGTCTCGAAACAGGATTTTGCGTTGTTTCACTTTTCATTCGAGTCAGTTGTCATTCGGAAAAACGACTGTTATTTAATAACAGTCGTTTTTCCGTTATTAATTAATTCTGTTCTGTTAGTTATTATTTCTGTTATTAATGTAAAGTATTTAAAAGCATATAAAATATTTTCTTCCTGCTCTAAGCATGTGTGTTCGTGGTGTAGCTGGAAGCATGCTCGACGCGTATTCGGAAGGTCCGGATTTCGAATCCCGTCGAGGGCACTGCCCATTTTTCCCGTTCCTGGCATCGATGTAACTTAATGATAATATATGCAATAGATGCATCAATAGATTTTTAGCCCAAAGGTGCGTTCGCACAGAAGGGCTATTAATTTTGCTTTGGCATTTTCCGTCGATTCACTATAACCGGCGAATCACTTTTGAAATTGTTGCCACCAAATATTATCGATCTCTATTGTACTGAAGGAAATTTAATAATGAAGAACTGCATAAATGTATGTATGTTTCTTGCATTGTGAGAAAACAACGGTACTTAGAACTATCAAATTTCGAACAACGTTCGTCTCCACCCGAATATGGCGTCTGGAAGACCATATTTGGAATTCGTTTCATTATCTATTTCATATTTTGTAAAGCAGTTATGAGTTTTTCATTAAGAAACTCGACGATTGCAAAGCGAGAAACGGCAACACTGTACAGAGGAAGAAAAAAAAAATATCTCCAGCACGCGAGATTGTGTATCGAAAATTCTAAAGATACGCTTGTTCTTTTAAATATTTTGCGATATAGCTCTCGGACTGAATTTTATGGTTTAACTGCGAAGAAGTTGATATTTAATAAATTAAGGTAACACACAAAACGTTAAAAAAACGCCCCTTTGAACGTAATATAAAATCCAGATTTTTTTAAATTTTTTATTTATGAATCGGATTGATTAAAAAATTGCTTTTAATTAATGATATGTCTAATAAAAAACATTCAATATTTTTACAGAATTACATTAAATATATTTTCAAATATATAAAATATGTTATGTTAGTCTAAAGGCATATTCATCTAATATCTTCTAAATTCTGTCTGTATTCCACTTGACCCATTTCTACCAATAAACTCTACTGATTAAAATTTAAAAGAACCCTTTTTAAAAAAAAAATGCATTCCGTAATACTTTGATCATGTCAACCGATGTATTTTTCATGCTTCTGCATACAAACTGGAGGGACTTCGGCAATTCGATAACAGTATCAAAACGATAACGTTAAGCGACATCTACTCTACTTTACTATATACAAAATCGAATGGGCTGGCAACAGGATAGTTTGCGTGATGTTGTTTTCCCCAAAGGTTGGACTTCTATTTCAACCCCAATTTTAACGAAGAACAGCCCGTGGGGTGGTCCGAGGTTCTTCCGCAACTGACGTTGAGGTTGTTATTCAAAAATTCGTTTTACAAAGTAGGAAACAAATAATGAAACAAATTCGAAATTCAAAATTCAGGCGTCCAGGTACTCATGTTCGGGTGGAGCATTACATCAAAACTGGATGGCTCTCTAGGTACCGTCGTTTTTCCACAATGTGAGAAACATACATACATTCATACAGATTCTTCATAATTTAATTTCTATAAATATAATACAGGAGTATTTGGTGGCAACAATTTAAAAAGTGATTCGCCGTTCATAGTAAAACGTTTTGAAACTAAGCCTTTCTCGCACCGCACATTTGGGTTACAAAAAGTAGGTTACGTTAACTGAATACACACAGCACAGTAGGGATATCAGCCTCAGGGATCGGACTCGTGGATCGGATACGTGGAGGACTTTCTCAGGAAACTAGCTCATATTCATGTTGCAGATAAGTGAGAAACTACCAGAAGTAGTAATGTAGCTAACTAGTTCAAGTAGTTTGCAACTTTATTCGAACTACCGGTATTGAGCGGGCACTGGTGGGGTGTGGGAAAGACTAAGAAAAAGATTGAATTTAAAAAAAAAAAAAAAATGTCCTTTTTTATTTCTTATTTTCGCATTACGGGCCAATATTTCCTCCATTTAATTCAACTAATTTAATTTAACCAATTAACATTCATTTAATTTTACCAAGGTTAAATAGTTCCCCCCCCCAAAAAAAATTGAAACTTTTTAGAACGTCTCATTTCTACTTCATTACTTGTTTACTGTAACAGCTAACTCAAAGATATGTAATTCTTAATTTAGAAAAATTTAACCTTAGCCGAAACTTAGTCTTTCTGTAGAAAATTGTTTGGCGCGTTTTGTCTTGTCTCTGTCTTTCTGTATGACACTGACTTTCTTTGGCCCAAAAAGGGCTCTTAGTCAGGGAAAAACAATTTTTCGTTGTTTCACTTTTCGTTCGAGTCTGTTGCTTTTCGGAAAAACGTAAGATATTATTCTTTCATTTATCCGTTATTAATTAACAAGCTAAGCTTTTTAAAAGAAATAGATGCAGTTCTTAAGACTATTCTTTTATTTACATTTAAATATGTCTGATTTAAGTAAAAATGGATTTAATTCATCATATGTCTAATTATATAGAATTGTATTTCATATTTTTTTACATTTTAAATACACAAAAGATGCAGAACGTTCCCGTGTTAGTCTAAATGCATATTCATGTAACATTTTTTGAAATGTTCCAATATTCCACATGGGATATCTCTGCTCGTAATCTCTACTTAAAACAAAAGCCCTTCTAGATGATTGTTAAAATTGTCCCTTTCAGATTTTTCATTATTATTATTTAATATTCGCGACATAAACAATAAAAAAAAATTATAAACTGAAGCACATTTTGACACTAAATCCAAGTAATCGTAAATTCTAATAAAAACTACCTTAAGCCGACTGAAGTTTTAAAAAAAATTAAAAAAAAAAAAAGCTCAAGGGAGCTTTAGCCTAGAAGGGCTGTCAGTCTCGAAAAGGCATTTTGCGCCGGTTCACTATAAAAGACGTGTCACTTTTTAAATTGTTGCCACCAAATACTACCGCCCTGTATTATATTTAAAGAAATTAAATAATGAAGAATCTGCATGAATGTATGCATGTTTCTCGCATTGTGAAAAAAAAAACGGTACCTAGAGACAAAATTTGAACAACATAATTCTTCACCCGAACATGGGCACCAGGAAGCAAGGAATAAGAATTTATTTTATCGTCTATTCCATATTTTGTAAAAATTTAAGGAATTTTTGATTAAGAAACTCAACGATTTCAAAGCGAGTAGTGGCAACATTGTAGGGAGTAAAACATTTTTATCGCCAGCTTGCGAGACTTTCTATCGGGAATTCTTAAGATATGCCGTTTTTAAACATTTTTAACCCAAAGCGGCGTTAGACGAAATGCTCTTGAAATGTGTGTTTGTAAATGAAAAACAGTCCAATATGCGAGTAATATAAAATCTGGAAGCTCTCGGATTTAAAAAGAAAAATTGCTTGCATTGGTTAAAATCCGAAGTGAAATTGGCTCGTATACATGTTTAGACACGGAGAAAACACTCATGCAGTCATGCCTGTCGCCGGGACTGGAACCCCGGTCCGAACTACCAGTATTTAGCGACTTTACCGCTCGGCAGCTGGTGAACTTCCTACGTTAACATTTTACTGCTATGAATCGAATTGGCGTAATTGTTATTGCGTAATTTTACTCTGATAAAAAGATCAGTTAAGTTCGTGGAATCTAAAAAGTGAATAATAAAAAAGATGCAAGACTCATCCTTTTTGTGGTCAGTTATACTTTATACTGATTTGTACTTCCTTAATTATATCCCTTTCTTATTTCACATAATTATAAAAATGAGATCAAGTCGTTATAAAATTATAATAAATTTGCATCATCTGTCTCCACGGAAAACTTGTTACTTTTATTCGATTATTGAGGACCATTAAGGAAAATATTCTCTCGACGTTTGCATTGTGGGCTGATACAGTAAATACGCGTAAAAAATTTTTAATACAATGTTCGTATTTGCATATCTTTATTAGATCCGATCAATATGCTTTGTATGTGCAAGAAACTTTAGCCATTTTCAAAGTAGCCACCACAGTTCTAAATGGTACTTTTTTTTTTTTCCTCTAATTAGTCTTAGAATATGGCAACCCTTAGCTACTATGAAAACACTCGAAACGAAAAAGCAGATGTAACGAAATTCATGACTCATAATATTCACTTCACTTGGGAGCGTTTTAAAAAACCAGCTGCAAAGTTCATGAACAGTATGCATGTTTCAGCTTTGGCGCCTAGCGAAAGAAGCTAAGTCAGCAGAATTTTATTCGTATTTTCTGCTATTATATGAGACTTGTGCGACCGTTAGAGACTCCCTGGCTGGGAAATTCAACTTTGCTCTCGCTTTTGCTTTTCATCTCAAAAAAAGAACTCAAACAAATCTGTAACGAAATGAATTTTTTTTTTTTTTTTTTTTTTTTGGTTGGCTAGGCATAGATTAGGCTCTTTGCACATTTCTTAGAAGATTTTCAATGTATTTACAGAAATATTTTACCAAAAATTTTTGCGTTTTAAATGTTTCATTTAACAACGCTTATTCTTCACTATCTTTCTACACCGTAATTTCCAAGACAATAAAATAAAGTCTTTTTTTAATATCGAAAGAGGTATTTTAACCCATTCTTCTTGTAGAACTTGTAATGTTGTAGGTCGATGTTTAGACAACTCGCATTGGCATTCTAACAGTCGAGCAAAATAATATACATCAGGAGATTTAGTAGAGATATGAGTGAAGAGTATGGCCTTGATCCCGTTTCTTGTTCCATTTTTTCCAGAAAATTAACAATGAATTAAAAAAAGCAACCATGTATCTGCTTGCTTTGTCTTGATGCAGTTCTACTTATTGATGGCATTGTGGGTGAAGAGAATGTATTTCATACTATTTGAAAACTGGATGTAAAATTTTGTTCCTGATAATATGTGGAGTTCACAGTTTTCTCTACTCTATTTAATTCTTATTTCCCGTTATATGGTTATATGAAAAGCGTAAATCCCTTTGAAAAACTCTCTTCATCCTTTGAACAAGATTCTAAGATTTTTTTTTTTTTTCTTTTCCTCTTTGGTGATAATAAATGGATCTGTTTCTATTGAAGTCCTTTAAATATATCCAAGATTCATCTATTGTGACAGCATTTTTCCATTTTTCCCCCCGATAAATGTTTGTATTTGGCGGTATGTCCTGGAGAAAGACGGTGCACATTACTTTGTAGAGACATTAGGTATATTTGGAAGCAGGTAAGATGAAAAATTTGAAACGCCTTCGCCGGGAATCGAACCACGGACCTCTGGAATAAGCGCCCCGCGTTCAGACCACCACACCACGAAGAAAACCACGAAGGCATGCCAAGAAGGCGGGAGAAATATTTTATATACTCCCCCGGTTTTTAGGGGACCCAATAGCCAAATCCTGGGTGTGGAGATTGATCATCTACCACCCTTTTAATTCGGGCATCACTGTAGAGACATTAGGTATTTTTGGAAGCAGGAGAAATGAAAAATTAGCAACGCCTTCGCCAGGAATCGAACCGAGAACCTCTGGAATACGCGCCCAGCTTGCAGACCACCACACGATGAAGGCATGCCATGAAGGCGGGAGAAATACCGTATAACGTTTTTTCGCGCGTTTAAGATTCAAATTAGCATTAATCACTTTGTTTACAGTTGATAATGAGGATTCTTATGATTTTGCACTGACCTTTGACTTGGCCGATTTTCTTTTAACATTAAAGATCTTACGTTTGATAAAATTCGAAACATTCCGTTTTTTCCTTGGATGTGTCTTTTGCACAATGTTTCTTCTTGAAGCCAAACTTTGACTTCCCACCCTCTTTTATTGCCAATATTATCTAGCGTTGTTTTAGATACCGAAAAATCAAGGCTTTCGCAGCACCTTTTAATAACTATATAAGAATAAGTTTCTTTGGAAAGAGTTCAAACATAGCCTTACGCCCAATGCTTCTTCAAAAGCGCCATTTTGCATGAAAACAATGTTTTTAAGTAGCGCACGATAATTTACACTTTTAAAAATATAGCTGCAGTTATTCCCGCCCCCTCCTCAAGCAGGTGATTTTTGTTATAGCAAAATCGTCTAAAAAATGCGTGAAATAATTAATATTCGAAAAATTCCTATGATTCGGAATCCAACCTCACATTTAAAATTCAACAAAAATTTGATTTATTAATTAAATAAGTTGGTCCGATAAATGCGTGATCCGAAACAGACACAAAATAAATTACACGAATACTGAACAGACACACACACAAATAAATAATCTAAAGGGGTTAAGATTTAAAGATCATCTAAAAGGGCTCTTTTAAAGTTCAGTATGATTTACCAGTAGAGATTATCAATAGAGATGGCCTAGATGGAATAGCAAAACATTTTATAGGATATTAGATGAATACGCATTTAGACTAAAATGGGAATGTTATAACTTCGGTATATTTAAAGAGACAAAATATGTAATGTATTCTAAATATTAAATTAAATAGCGTTTAATTAGATGTCTCCTGAATTTAACTAATTTTTATTTAAATTAAGCAGATTAAATATTAAAAAAAATTACATGAAGAGCTGCACTGATTGCTTTTAAATAGTTTAGTTACTTGCAGACCAATTAAATATGAAAGAATCATAAGTTTTTCCAAATGCCAATAGACTCGAATGAAAAGTGAAACAACGCATTAATATGAATCAACGCAAATTATATTTCGAGACAAATAGCCCTTTTGGATTAATAAAAAGAAAGGGGGAAAGAGGAAAGGAATATAAGTTTAATAAATATGTAAAAAGGAAAAAAAAATTTCTAAACTCTATTTACGGAATAATATTGAATACTACTAATTAACACAAATTATTTACACTGCTCCTTAATCATCGCTCTTTAATTTGTTAGTTTTTGTTCCCCAATTTCGTTTTTCCTTCGGTATATTTCCGTGAGGCCGAGCGGTAAAGTCGCTGAACACTGGTAGTTCGCTCCGAGGTTCAAATCACGCGAACGGGCTGGCTGCATGGGTGTTTCCGTGGTTTTTCCCATGTTTAACATGTATAAGATCTAGTTTTGCCTTAGCAAGTGCTCCACTAAGGCATCCCTCCCCTTAGGCAGTGAGATCGCTTCTATTTACGATTAATTAATTGAACAAATGATTAGAATTACGCAAACCAGGTAAACGTTGTCTACCTAAAGGGTTAGGTTACAAACATTAGGTTTTTGATATGGGCGTGGGCAACCTGCCAATGGGGAGATGCCTACGTGAAAGACTTTCTAAGGTAAATGGGACAGGTCACCACAAAATTAGCCAACTCCCTCATATGTAAACATATACGCATGGGTTACAGCTAATTTTTTTAATATAAAAGAAGTAACAGATGCTGCAGGGAAAAAATTGATGGCATAGCAAATTGTGTACCGCCTTTTTAAGACTACCAACTGATTGCTCATTTTGTGGAAATATCTACTATCCGCTAAGACCTAGCTGAGTTGGCCCGGAGATCAGTGGCATTTATTTAAAATTTTAAGAAATTACAAAAATTTAAATACAGAGTCATTAACTTATTTAAAACAAAATGTAAATTAAAAATCTGAGAATATATCAACACTGTCAGTGCTAGAAACAAAACTGGTTAACAAAAGAAATATTACAAGCTTATCTGAAATTATTTTCGTAGAAACTGTTCAAAGTCAGTCTACAATAATTGTTCAATTACAAAGTCGCTGATAGTATAAGTTATTAAAAGTTCACTAAGGTTCACTGAAAGTTCTGTAAAAGGTGATTGAAAATTCACTGAATGTTCACCACTGAAAGTTCATTTCACTAAAGATAAAAGTTACTGAAAGTAGATTCACTTACAACAAATACAACAAATTCGAAATTCAAAATTTTGTCTTCTAAGTGCATCTGTTCGGTTGGAAGACTACGTTATTCAAAACTGGATTGCTCTAGGTACCGTTGCTTTTTCACAATGCGAGAAACAGTCATGCAGATTCTTCATTATTTACTTTCTTTAAATATAATAAATAGTGATAATATTTGGTGGCAACAGTTTGAAAAGTGAAACGACGTCAAATACCGTTTTGAGACATAGCCCTTTGGGTATAACGCCCCTTTCGCCTAAGCAAAAATCTGATGTGTACATCACATGACTTCCTTGTACGGAATATTAAATTATACGCATTTTTTTTTTTTTTTTTTTTTTTTTTTTTTTTCCATTTCATTTAAACTTATTGGATTGAATTAAATCTACTTCGCCGACAGCGTATAAACCACAATAGAATAAATGCACTTTTTAAAATTCACGATATTTGTTTAGCATAGCGACACTCTGGCGCTAAGTTCACGTAATATTTCGTTCATATTATAACACAGAATACACAAAATTTATATCATTTGAAGAATTATCTAATCGTTGCCACATGTTCTGTTAAAATACTATAATAAAGCTAGAACGATGTATAAAAGAAATTAAGGAAACAAAGCAAAAAAGAAACAGTTTTTCACAGACGATTTAATATTTCTCTTTCAATTAATTCAGTTCTCACTTCGCGACAACGCAAAAATACATAAAAACTCAAAATATCTGTATTAAAAATTACGAAGTAAATCTTAAACACTTATTTCATCGAAAAATTTCCAGAAAGGATTAAGCATGATTTAATTCGCAATAATAAATGAATGCGTTATCTTTGTTGTTTCGAAGCTTAGTCTCTCTAGATTGGCAAGAAATCTATTATTCTGCTGATTCAAATGTAAACAAATATGTCCGCCATGTTATTTAAAACTTAACCGCACTTAAATAGCTTTTAAATTGCTGATATAATTGTACAAATATTCATAAAAACCTTAACCGGAAGATAAGAACAACATAATTCAATCATTTTTAAAGCAAAAAATGTACAATTTACAAACATATAAGAGTAAAGAAACTGAGATCACTGAGCCGAGTAACAGAGTGGATATATATATAAATATATTTATATACGTTTGATGCGGCCGATTGCAACCAAAATACGAGGTGCACATCTACATGTTATAGCAGTCCTATATACGAAATTTCAACGTTCTGAGGCTACTCGTTTTTGAGTTATGCGAGATACGTACGTACATACGGTTCGTACAGACGCCACGAAAAATTCTCTTCAGAATTCATTTTAAAGCAGTTTTATAATTTTTTTGAAGGAAAAAGAGTCTTTTATTCTGTCCTTACGTAAAGATGACACACAAAAACATCGTTAAATTGCATTCGATAGCGGTCAAAGTGGATATTTTCGTTGAAATATGCCGCCTGAAACTTTTCGCGATTACAATACTTCCTTTTTATTTCGTACAAGGAAGTAAAAAAGGAACGGAAAATAGATTGTTGCTATAAATTAAGAAGTTCGCCGAGTGAATTAATCTTGGCCCGAACTGAAAAAAAAAAAAAAAAAAAAAAAAAAAAAAAAAAAAAAAAAGAGCCAAGGTGGATTTTTTTTAAATTTCTCCATAAATATTTCCCCAAAAATTAGAAAATTTAAGATCTAGTCATAATTTGAGTCGTAGAATCGAAATATGGAGAAAAAAATTGGTATGCTTTTTCAGAAAAAGTCTGATTTTGTGTCAAAATACCTACGTTAGAACAATGCTATATATAAATCTAATATACATCCTAAGTCCCGCTTTCGAGACATGCAAAACGCAAGCTGAATTTCGTCAATCGGCCCAGCAGAACGGGGTATAATGACCTGTCCCCCCTTTTTTTGTGCAGTGTAAAAACGTATGCATGTCTGTGTATACACGAACACATACAGCACATACATAAGTCCACACATACATACATATACACATATAAACACATACATACATACGTCCACACATACATATACACATATAAACACATACATACATATGTCCACATATACATATACATATATAAACACATACATACATACGTCCACACATACATATACACATATACGTCCACACATACTACATGGTGATGCACATACGTCGAAGAATATATACATTTCTGAAGCCAGCCCCGATAAAAGAAGAGTACCGTTAATATTCGATATTTTACACTTTTGTCAGTATTTTTAATTAATATTCCTGTACATCTGAAAACAAAAAAAAGAAAAAATTTCTCAGAATTTAAAATTTGAACTTACCTTGAAGATTTAGGCTCAAAACGCATGATCTATCACTCTTCTCAAGAAAACTATAGTCAGGGATGGAATCAGCGGAAAACGAGTGATGCACCTCCCTTTACGTCAGAAGCAGCGAATCTGCTGTAAAAACTAACCACGCTGGGAAGCACAAAGCTTGGACTGGCTTGGACCAACACCTCCTAGAACTAAAACTAACTAACTAGTCCTAGAACTAACTAACTAGTTCTAGGTTCTAGGAGTTAGTTCTAGGTGGTGTTGCTTGGACCCACATAGCAATACGACCCAACCCCGGAAGTGAATAATTTATGAGGTGGGGTGAATTTCCCTTTCGGTCAAGAAGTCTTAAATGGAGCAATTTTAACTAATCCTGCAGGTTAAGAAATTTGTCTGAATACTACTACACTTCAGTGTGGTACTGAAGATAATTCTCGTCAAATTCATTTAATATCATCCATAACAGATGCATTTTTGAGAGGTGCCGAATTAATTGAATTTTTAGCCCAAAGGGCGTTAATTTTGTTTTGCCATTTTGCGTCGAAAACTTTAAAAGTCCGTTTTACTTTTCAAATTCTTGCCAAATATTATGACCCTGTGTTAAATTTAAAGAAGTTAAATAATGAAGAATCTGCATAAATGTATATGTCTTTCTCGCATTGTTATAAAACAACGGTATCTAGAGCCATACAATTTTGAATGACGTCATCCTACTACGAATATGGGCATCTGAAAGGCCTAAACTTGGAATTTGTTTTATTATGGATTTCATATTTTCTAACATTTTAACGAATTTTTGATTAATAAACTCACCGACTTCAAAGTAAGGGTAACAATGTACGGGGAAGGGAAAAAAAAATCTAAAAGGCTTCAGATTTTAAATTATGTCCAAAGGGGCCTTTTTTAACATTTTATCTATTACCTTTATTTATTCAATATCACGTTCTTTGCATTTAAACCATAAAATTCAGCACAAGAGCAATATCGCAAAATAATTTTAAATTGAGCCTATCTTTAGAATTTCCGATACACAGTCTCACGTGCTGGAGATAAAAATGTTTTTTTCTGTAGAACGTTGCCATGGCTCGCTTTGAAACCCTTGAGTTTGTTAATCAAAAATTCGTTAAAATTTTGCAAAATATGAAATCGGTAATAAAACAAATTTAAAATTTGGGCTACCACATGCCCATATTCGTAGGAGGATTACATCATTCAAAATCCGATGGTTCTATGTACTGTTCTTTTATCACAACGCGAGAAATATACATACATTTATGCAGAATTTTCATTATTTAATTTATTCAAATATAATGCAGGACTTTAACATTTAGTGGCAACAGTTTGAAAAGTGAAACGGACATTTATAGTGAACCAACGCAAAATCGCAAAACGCAAACAATAGTCCTTCAGGGAATAAATTGGCCCCTATGGATTAATTGTCTCCAGCGCGCGAGACTGTGTATCGCAAATCTAAAGACAGGCTCATTTTAAAAAATTATTTTGCGATATTGCCGTTGAATTGAATTTTATCGTTTGAGTGCGAAGAACATGATATTTAATAAATAAATGTAACACACAAAACGTTAAAAAAGGCCGTTTGCCCGCAATGTAAAGTCTGAGATCTTTTAGGTTTTTTATTACAGTTTCTCTTTCTTACGGAATAAAAAAGGGCTTGCAAAAAATTCTTACACAGTATTTTATTATTAATACTCTAACATGTTTTACTTCATCAAAAGCAGTTATGCCTCATACACTGACGTGAGAATAAAGCCTCTGAATATACACAACTTGTTACGAAATTGTATTTCTAGAACTTTTTTTGTTTTCCACACCAGCCTGATAAAGGAAATGGCAATTTGTTATCATTATATTCCTAAAATATTTTCTAAAGTTATTAGTTCTTGAGATTGAATAACTCGAAGTGCGGTTATTTTAAAGAACTAAACAATTACATTCTGCTTGACATCATACTTTTTAACGAAGCTTACCTTAGAAAACTATTTGAAAATTTATAGCATCAATAATATTTTAACTTTTTAAATTAAATTTATTGTTTTTAGATACGCTAAATATAAATGATTTCGTAAAAGGAAAACAGCATTTTCAAGTACTGCTTCAAGTACTGATTATTTTCAAGTACTGTTTCAAGTACTGATTATTACTCCTGATTTGATTTCTAGGAATCAGGCAAACAAAAATATTTTTGGAAAAAAAAATTTTTTTAATTAAAAATCTAAAAGCCTTTATATTTTACATTACGCCCTAAGTTTTTTTTTTTTTTTTTTATTAAAGTTTTGTTTGTCACCGTTATTTATTAAATATCATGTTCTTCGCACTCAAACCATAAAATTCGTTTCAACAGCAATATAGCAAAATAATTTTAAAATGAGCATATCTTTAGAATTTCCCATACACAGTCTCGCGCGCTGGAGATAAAAATGCTTCCCCCCTCCGTATAGTGTTGCCATTGCTCGCTTTGAAATCGTTCAGTTATTAATCAAAAATTCGTTAAAGTTTTACAAAATATGAAATCGATAATAAAATGAATTCTAAATCCCAAATTAGGGCTTCTAGATGCCCATATTCGGTGGAGGATTACGTTATTCAAAATTGGATGGCTCTAGGTACCGTTGTTTTAAGACAGTGCAAGAAACATACATACATTTATGTAAATTCTTCATTATATAATTTATTTAAATGTAACACAGGGCGATAACATTTTGTGCCAATAACTTGAAAAGTCAAACGGACATTTAAAGTTTTCGACGTGAAATGCCAAACGAAGTTAATAGCCCTTCTGGGCTAATGCCCTTTGGCCTCAAATAAAAACAAATCTGAAAAGTTTTCAGATTTTATATTACGCCCAGAGGGACGTTTCTTAACGTTTTTGGCATTACCTTTATTACCTCTTTATTAAATATCATGTTCTTCTTACTTAAACCATAAAAATCAATTCAGTATAGCAGTATCACAAAATGTTTAAAAGAGCAATTCTTTGGAATTTCCGATAGACAATCTCGTTGCGCTGGAGATAATTTTTTTTTTTTTTTTTTTCGGTAATAGTTTTCAGTTATATGATTACAGTTTAACTTTCTATCATTAATCATTAGAGATCGACCGAGTTCTTCTTTTAAAAAATTAACTTTTCTTAAATGCGAATTTAATGAAAAAACATCTGAATTAAAAACAGGAATTAACGATTTTCAAGAAGTAAAGCTACGAATTTTAAGGGATATTACAGCCACAAACACTTGTATGAATATAATAAACATGAACTTAATGCAAATTTTTACCGAAAATTTCGCTGAATAAAATCTGTTTAAAGTTAATAATTTCATGTTAAATAGACCAGCCTGTTGAAATTCATCGAATTTCTGAACCTAATTTACATAAAAGGAAAGATTTATTTGCAGAAGTAAGATAATAAAAATAATATCTACATGTAGTTTAGAACAGTGTTTCTCAACTGGATTTACTCCAAGGACCGGAAGAACATTTCGGTACGTTCTCGCGGACAGGTAAGTTTAATAGTTCGACCCATTGGCACAATTTTTGGACAGATAGCTGGATATTTCGCGGACAGCAAATATTTCTTGCGGACCGGCGTTTGAGAAACACTGGTTTAGAACGCATTTTGTGTCTTGTGCGAATTAACATACAATGTCAAATTTTCTTTTTTCCTTTTGTAGTATGAAGTTTACGTAGACGTCTAGATTACAGGCCTAGAGGTTCTAGATTACTGAGTGCGTAATCTAGAGGTTCAGGTTCGAATCCCGGCGACGGCAGTGCGTAGCTAGGATGGGGCAAGGAAGGACAACTGCCACCGGACGCAGCAACCAGGGGGCGACAAATTGATATTACCAAATTTTAGAATGAAATATTTTCCATTCTTGCACATAGAAAGAAGCGCAAAATCTTCAGATGTCCCCGAGCGCTCAAAACCCTAGCTACGTCTCCGGGAGAGGGCACAGCTTATTTTTCATATGTATCCTTCTTCAAAAATCCTAACAACTCTACAGAGCGTTACGCAGCGAATATACCTAAAAATTTAAAAATGTAATCTGAAATTACAGGTGCCCGTTATGCATTTGGCTCCACGTTGGGCGCCAATGTTATGTAGCCGTTCCTCAATAGACGCTAATGCCGGCTAGCTTTAAAAGGATTTATTAACAGAGCACACAGGAACGGTTACAAACAAAAGAAATATACATAAAAATGAAACATATACCAAATGGAACATCAAACATTTGAATAACATAACATAGTAAACTATCATCATGGCGGCTGGAGGTCGACTGACGTTTTTTCATATCGCCACGAGATCGCGTTTAAATAAAATAGTTCGGTTACAGTTCATGAGTTCATGGCGTTGAATAAAATAGTTCAATTACACTTAAATAGTTCTGTTAAAATTTTGAGTTATTTCAAAGTAAAAAACTTACTATCTCCTCGAACTGCGCTGTTTAAATTCCACTCTGCGCTGGTGTTTCACTGCATAGCCGTGGCTCTTCGGTACAGCGGCGCAGAGGCGAATCAGGTTTACATTGCGTCTATGGAAGCTTCCATTCTTCTCCTTAGAGATTCTTTGGTTTTAGGGGACCCAATAGCCAAATCCTGGGTGAGCAGAATCATCATCTAATACCCTTTTAGTTCGGGCGCCACTGTAGAGACATTAAGTAGTTTTGGAAAAGCCGGAGAAATGAAAAATTTGCAACCGCCTTCGCCGGGAATCGAACCACGGACCTCTGAAATACCGGCCCAGCGTGCAGAACCGCTACACCACGAAGGCATGCTAGGAAGGCGGGAGAAATACCTTATATACTCCCCCTTTTAAAGGGCAAATGGGGCTTTTAGGGGACCCAATCGCCAAATCCTGGGTGAGGAGAATCATCATCCAACACCCTTTTAGTTCGGGCGCCACTGTAGAGACATTAGGTTAATTGGAAAAGCCAGAGAGATGAAAAATGAGCAATCGCTTTCGCCGGGAATCGAACCACGGACCTCTGGAATACCGGCCCAGCGTGCAGAACCACTACACCACGAAGGCACGCTAGGAAGGCAGGAGAAATACCTTATAAACCTAACATTTTCATTTGAAGTTCAATATGGGGTTTTTCTCCATACCTAACACCATTCGATTTCTATCACTCCCAAAAATGCTGAATTCATTTTCACCTACATATATCATAGGGTTTTACTTATATAGAAGCTTATGTCAACTCAATGGTTATTCAATGCTTAACTCGTAAGACAATAACAAACTTGTAAGAAAACGGACTTAAGTGCTTAAAAGCTTAACGCAGTGTCCTATCCCAGATCCTATTATATTGACAATAAGTTACCGCTCCAGCTTGAATTCAAATGACACAATATTTTTTAATGTTAAAATAACTTTTTTATTGAACTGTTGAAATTAACAGGAGGCACTGCTTGGGCTACAGATAAAACTCTACCACTTACGGTACTTAAAATAACATAGAACTGAGCGTTTAAATTCAAGTAACGAAGGCTGATACTACCATGGAGGTAGGAAGTACCTCCATGGATACTACACACAAAATAATTTACTTGAATAAATAACGGCGCGCTTTCAAAAGTCGGCTACCAAAATGTCTAAAGCCGGAATAAATTCTGGCAGAGCTGGCAATAATACGTAACTGTAAGCGAGCTCTAATTCTGAAACATTCAAACCATCGACTTAAATAATCATTAACTAAGTTTCATTTTGATGAAGATTAATAGTAAAATTTCAAATCGTAACTGGTTAATTTTAACATAAAATCCTACAATCTGAGTGAATACGAAGAACCTTGAAGGTTTTTAAAACAAATCTTAACGAAGTGCAAATTTGCTTTTCAATTCGCTTCAACGAGAAATGGTTTATTTCAAACTATTTGGGTCATGAAAATTATTTTTTCTTAAAATATGCCCAAATGTTTCTAAATTAGCAGATTTTCTAAATATTCGTTCAGG
The DNA here is from genome assembly GCF_044657685.1 of Stegodyphus dumicola. NCBI lineage: Eukaryota > Metazoa > Arthropoda > Arachnida > Araneae > Eresidae > Stegodyphus > Stegodyphus dumicola. Next base: position 4,055,365 of record NC_140770.1, read on the forward strand.
TTAACTGCTATCGTTTTAAAAGATTACTAATATTATCTTTAATGATTCCATCTCCCATGGGGCTAGTGAAATGCCTTGGACGCTTTGTTCGCAATTTGTTTTTAAACAAATTTTTTCTGCGGTATTTCGAAATAATATTCTGAATAGTAGATTTCATGCGTGCTACTACACTTATTATTCTCTTTAATTTTCCATGATTCTAAAAGCAAGTTGTAAATTTTCTCTCGTCAAAAAAATATCTCAGAATTTTTTCGACCCATTTTAACAAAGAAAAACGAGAACCTTATATTTTCAAAAGCTTAAAATTCTTCCAGCTGTTTTACAAGAAAAGCCTATCAGAATTGGTTCTTTATCATATCTATTACCGCATTGTTCCAAGATATTTTTAACTTTAATTTTTCAAACGATAAGATAATTAAAATAACAAAATATTTAAATATACAAAATAACTAATTCCTTTATTAGTTTTATTTAATTTCATCCATCGTAAAAGATATAGTACAGTATTACCTACAAAAAACATTTTTTAAAAAATAGTAGTTGAATTTTTAATTACTAAATGTCCTGTGCCCACTACCTTTCTCTTTTTTTACTTAAAACGGCTATTGGTCTCGAAAAGAGATTTTGCGTCGTTTCTATTTGTTTCAAGTCTGTTCCCGTTCGCAAACGTGACATTGTTATTTCAGATTTAATCTAGTATCTGTTATTTCATGAACAAACTAAACTGTTTAAGACAAATGTTACTTCCCTCCCTTTTTAACTCGACTGATTTAAAAAAATAAGCATTTCGTTTACGATATATCTAATTAAAAACATTCAGTATTTTTATAGAATTGCTTTACACATCTTATAACTTTTTTAATGTAGAGAAGATACATATCATTCCCATGTTAGTCTAAATGCATATCCATCTAATTTCTTATCAAATGTTTTGTATTTCTGTCTGGGACATCTCGATCGATAATTATTACTACTAAAAAATATTAAACTGTAAAATAGTCCATTTGCGCAATCATTAAAATCTGAACCTTTTGAATTTTTTTTTTTTAACTTCCTCTATTCAAACGCGCTTATTCCTAGAGATAAACACAATTTTAGCCCAAAGGGGTTAGCCAAGAAAGGCTGTTAATTTTGTTTTGTTATTTTGCGTTGATTCACTATAAATGGTGAATCACTTTTTAAATTGTTGCCACCAAATATTACAGCCCTGTATTATATTTAAAGAAATTAAATAGTGAAGAATCTGTATGCTTGTTTCTCGCATTGAGATAAAACAACGGTACGTAGAGCCATCCAATTTTGAATAACGCACGTCTCCATCCGAATATAGGCAACTGGAGGCCCAAATTGTGAATATGGAATTTGCTTTATTATCTATGAGAGTTTTTGATTAGGAAACTCAACGATTTCAAAGAGAGCAATGGCAACAAAAAAAAAAAAAAAAAAAAAAAAAACCTCCTGCGCGTGAGATTGTGTTGTGGAAATTCTAAAGATATGCTCTTTTAAATATTTTGCGATACTGCTGTTAAATTCAATTTTATGGTTTAAGTGCGAAGAACAGGATATTTAATAAATAAGGGTAACACAAAACTTTAAAAACTCCCTTTGGGCGTAATATAAAATCTGAAAGCTTTCAGTTAAATAATGAAGAATCTACATAAATGTGTGCACGTTTCTCGCATTGTGATAAAACAACGGTACCTAGAACCATTCAATTTTGAATGACGTAATCCTCCAGTGAATACTGGCATCTGGAAGCCCTAATTTGTAATTTTTTATATTATCTATTTCATATTGTGTCAGACATTAAAGAATTTTTGATTAACAAACTCAACGATTTCTAAGCGAGCAATGACAACACTGTAAAAGAAAAAAAAAAGGACATTTTTATCTCCAGCGCGCGAGACTGTGTATCGGAAATTCTAAAGATATGCTGATTTTAAAATTATTTTGCGATATCGCTGTTGAAATGAATTTTATGGTTTAAGTGGGAAGAACACGATATTTAATAAATAAAAGTAACACTCAAAACGTTAAAAAAACGCCCCTTTGGACGTAATTTAAAATCTGAAAAATTTCAGATTTTCAGATTTTTTTTTTTTTTTTTTTTTAAACCCGATGCCTGGATATAATTAACTTGTTACGTTACTTAAAAGTTTCATCTGCATGGGTAATCCAAAAGGCGACGAAACCATGGAGGTAGGAAAGGGAGGAGGGGCCAACCCGCGCTAAAAGTGAAGCACTGCTTTGAAGCTTGGGTCACCAGCTGGGGTGTTCTTTGTTTACATTCAGAAGCTCGCTTGACAAGATTCTGATAGTATTTCGACACACGACAGTTCCATAGAAATCGAAAAAGGGACACTTTCGCATGAAAGAAACATTCATAGGGTGATGGATAATAGCAATTTGTATAGTTTAGTGACATTTACGCAAAAATCACATCTTGGTTATTTTCCGATAACTAACAACAGCCATTTTGATTATGAATTTGTTTTATAAAATTATAAGCTGTTGCACTACAAAAATATATATTTTAAGAAAAATGTTATGCTTAAAGAATGAAAAATACCTTACGGTACATTTAAAATTGTATACGTCTTTCGATACCCTTGATAGAGTATTCGCTACTTTTATTTTATTTTCCAAACGTCAAAATGTTTTAAATAAAACAAATTTTTTTCACATCCATATATTATTGTAACATGTACCTTTTAAAATTTTTTAGAGGAAAGGCTTTACTGCTGCTCATTTTAAACCCATCGTTTTAATTTTATATATCTGAAAAATAATCACTTTGGGCTTACACGTTTTATAAATATAAAATTATGTATGTTAAAATATTTGTAATTAGGCACATAGGTCAGATTAAGTTTTTATTAAATAGAGTAACGCATGCAAGGGCTATCTGCCTAAAGAGAGAGATGCAATCGTGGAGGAATTTTGAAGAAAAACTGACCTTTGAGTGGGTATTAAAAATAATACTTATAATTTTCATTCAAATTATATTCATATATATTTTTTATGTAAAACTTTCGGGTGTATGCTAACTTAGTGTAAATTACTTTACACGAAAAATATAGTGAATGCACAGAAATTAAAGATTTCCACATGCCGGAAATGAAAAATAGGAAATACGTATGGGTATTTATGCATGTGCTTGCAAAAAGCTTTGACAAAATACTTAAATATTCATTAAATTATTTATAAATGTATTTGAAATGAATTTATTCACTTATAAACAACTGTGAAAGTAATGCGAAGAAATCTAATTATTAAATGTATCTAATTTATAATGATTATAAATGTTATCTAAGTATATAATAACCTTAATATTGACTTGTAAACATAAATTGAAATCCTGTTGACAAATACGTTATAAAACTATTTAAGCAAGAATTGTTCGTATTGGAATGCAATCTGTTAAAAGGTTTTGTAAAGCAAATGCTATGAGATGCGCACTTAAGAACGTAATAAAGAGTTTTGGAATATGTATTGTTGAAACGAAGGGTTAAAAAAAAAATCTGATAAGTATAATTAAAAGAATTATTCCCTTTACATTTTATAACTCAGTTACAAGTTTTAAATAATACTTAAAAAATAAAAATAAAAAATAAATAAATAAATAAAAAACTTATTTTATTCCCTTTCAGAAATGTTCAGAGAAAGTCAAGTACTATTTAATACCTATTTAATTCTCTAATTTAAAATGAACCGAATAGAGGATTAATTATAAATTGACTTACATTTTTCGATTTAAAAGATGCCTCAGAAGCCCAAAAATCATGTCATATTTAAGAAAGTATTTTAGGAAGAAGCTCTATAAATAGAAAAGAAATAATGCATAATTTTAATATTAATAATACAATAAACTTTGATCTTAATTTTTGTACCTTAACCGAATAAAATCGAATTACTTTAATTTTTTTTAATGTAATTAACGAAAACTTGTGAAAATATTTCATTCAAATTAAACCATTCTGAGAAAACTGTCCTGTGAAATGTATAGCATTTAATTCCGTTCAGAATGAAATGTTGTTTAAAAATATGTTGTTTTCACATACTTAGGACTCTGAAGTGTTGTAGAAAAAGAAAATATATACATTTATATGTATATTTACGACGTAATTACAAAATATTTACATCCTTACTTCCTACCTCCATGGACGAAACGCAGGGTTGAGAAGAATGGGGGGAAGCAGCTTCAAAAGCAATGAGGGAAGAAAATGAAGGAAGGTCAAATCAGCAGTTACTTCCTGCATTAAAGGTCAACAGATACATTTCGAAGGTTTTTTTTTTTTTTTTTTTTTTTTTTTTTTCCCCAAGTATTCCAGTATCATAAAACGAACTACTCGCAAAACAAAAATGGGCGGGAAGAGTGAATCATCGGAAAAGGGAGTGAAAGATTTGTTTATATTTGGTGAAAAATTGTCCACGGCAGCAAGTTTGTTTAAAATGAGAGGAGTGAAAACACAAAGGTCAGATTCCACTCCAAACATTCAGAATAATCAATTCGGCTTTCGTCAAGGACATTCAACAACTAATTCTCAAGTTTAGTAGAAAAAATTGCAGCTTTTAATAATAAATTCTGTTTCGTTGCTTGCTTCCTGGACTTCGAGAAAGGCGTTTGACAAAATTTGGCTTACTGGTTTACTCTACAAAATCATCCAATTTAAAAGCGACATTAATAAAGCATTTCTGCATAAATGAATGTCCCAATATTCCGCTTTTCGTTCCCATCATTGTAATAAATTGTGTTTTCATTCGTCCAAAGGGGCAATTTGCCCAGAAGGATTATTAATATCGTTTTGGCATTTTGCGTTGGCTCACTATTCAAATTGTTGCCACCAAATATTAGAGCCCTGTGTTATTTACTTCTATTTATTTATTTTTTCCAAATGACAGATTGTGAACAATTACAAATGTAACCCAGTCCATTAATCTATACAAGGCCGGATATGGTGGTCTCTTTATTATGGAGGCACCTAATAGGTGGGCCACCATCGCCTTTCCTATGAAGGGACGGACAGTTACAACCATGCCTTCTCCGGGATTCGAACACAGGCCCTTCGGCATCGCAGTCAGCTTCCCTGAGCACTATACCGAGTGGGCGGCGAGCCCTGTGTTATATTTGAAGAAATTAAATAATGAAGAATCTGCATGAATGTTATGTATGTTTTTCGCATTGTGATAAACATCGGTACCTAGAGTCATCAAGCTTTGAATATTGAACATTTCCACCCGAATATGGGCATTTGGAAGGCCAAATTTGGAACTTGTTTTATTATCGATGTTATATTTTGTAAAACTTTTAACAAATTTTTGATTAACAAACTCCGACTGTACGAAAAAATCATTTTTATCTCCACAGCCGAGACTGTGTATTGGAAATTCTAAAGCTATGCTCACTTTAAAATTATTGTGCAATATTGCTGTTGATAGTGGTGTGGTGGCGTATTTAATTACACATGGGGAAAACCACGAAAACACCCATGCAGCCAGCCCGTTCGCGGGATTCGAACCTCGGACCGAACTACCAGTGTTCAGCGACTTTACCGCTCAGCCGCTGGTGGGCCATATTGCTGTTGAACTGAATTTTATGGTTTAAGTGCGAAGAACATGATATTTAATAAATAAAGGTAAGATACAAAACGTTAAAAAAGCGCCCCTTTGGGCTTAATGTAAAATATGAAAGCTTTCAGATTTTTTTTAAAATTTATATTTATTTTATTTTTTTTTCCTTACAATTATTATTTGAAAATTTTACTACTAATTAGTAGTTTTCTTTCAAATAATAAACAAAAGCAAAAGATCAGATTTTCACTTTGAAGGTAGGCCGTTAAAAATATGAAACAGAAATTTTGCAATCGACTTTTTTACAGCTTGCTAGAAAGAAACCTTGCTTATGGATGATACTCATAGGATAAAAAATAACACTCACTATAAAAGTTAAATGATACTTCCCAGATAAAATGAATTTTAAACCATCAATTTACGCTGTATTGAGCAACACACTTCTTTCATAGCACATATAAGTAAAAGATATTTTTTGCCGTTATAACACAGAAGAGAGAGAGACTTCGCGATTTTTTAACTTTTTTCCAATTTGATTCTTTATAGCGAAAGCGTATAAACCGTATCCTAAATGATCTAGTTTTCGAAAGATTTCTGTTAATTCCCAACAAATCTAGTGAATTGTTAATTAAACGTAATCGCCTTGAATGAGAAGGAATTAATACATTGCAGTCGAACATTTCAAAGAATTATTTTCAACTGCTAATTAACCACTTAATTAAAGGTTAACTAGGCAAATGGTTTATTTCTAGTTAACGACATCTTGTGCACAATTGGCAAGGAAGTCTTTAGGCTTTTTTTAACGCAGTATTTTTATCTGGTTTTTACAAAATTTCGTATTAAAATGCTGCGCAATTAGCTTTCTCTCACACAAAATTTCCCTTTTCCATTTCCCTTTGTTCTCTCTAAGCTTGATCTTTCGACCTGCAGGCAGAGGCCCACTAGCGGCCAAGCGATAAAAGTCGCTGAACACTGGCAGTTCGAGCGAGGTTCGAATCCTGCGAACGGGCGAGGTTTGAATTCGCTCGCTGTATGGGCGTTCTCGTGGTTTTCCCCATGTGTAAACGTGTATACGAGCCAGTTTCCCTTCAAAAGTCCTCCACGAAGGCACCCCTTCCCTTAGGCAGATAGCCCTAGTGTGCTTTACCGTAATCTCAATACATTAATCAAAGTCAACACCCTGCGAGCAGAAAGACTTCTCTGTGTCTTAGGTTGAAGCATAAACAGAAAACTTGCTACTTAATGTGTCGTCCAGCGCCACCAGCGGCCGAGCGGTAAAAGCCGCTGAACACTGGTAGTTCGTTCCGGGGTTCGAGTCCCGGCGAACGGGCTAGCTGCATGAGCGTTTTCGTGGTTTTCCTCATGTGCAACGTGGATACGAGCCAGTTTCCCTTAAAAAGACCTCCACGGGGCATCCCTCCCTTTTCGTGTAGTGACTAAGGGCGGAGCACGTAATAAGTAAAAACAATATGTCGTGCGACTTTTTTAATGTTTAAACATAAACGATTAAATAATTATAATTTCCGTCTAATCACTTAATTAAGTAAATTACTAATCGAACGTAATCAACTTTTAGCTAACAGATTACAGTTTAATATTTCAAAGACCTTAGCGGGGACAAAGAGCTCTTTACGTTCAAACGTAAACAAAAAGTTTGCTCGTTACAAGAACCTTTAAAAACGTAATTTAGTTATTAATTCTACGAAATTGAAAGGAACTAGATCGGAAGAAAACGCAGCCGACTTTTGTTTTATTCAGGGAGAATTATCAATTATTTTTATCGCTTATGAAACTTGAGATATATAATATCAATTAATCGATGTTAATATAACTGATAGTGAGCTCCTAAATATTATAGATATGGATTATATCAAGAACTTCGCTCCTATAGTGAATGAAACACACACGATTCTGTACTGTTATATTTAGTTGTCAAACTCTATATTTACAAACAATTTGTTGTAAGCACAGCATTAAAAAGTCTGAAGTGCACATGACTTGGTTTATTTGATTCCGCGCAAGGAAATCATGTGGACTTCCTTGAGCGGAATATTAAATTATACGCATATTTTATTCTGCATATCATTGAAACTTATTTCCTCGAATCTCATTAGAGATAGATTTCTCATTCAATTAATTCAGTTCTCACTTCGCGACAAGACAAAAATACATAAAACCACAAAATATCTTTATTAAAAACTGAAAAATATAGAGAAACTTAAAACACCAAATACAATTAAAACAATTTTTACAATTAAAAATTATTGTTTCTACGCAAAAACAAGCAGTTAAGCCAGCGAGCAAGAAGGCAGATTTTTCGGTGCACAAAACTGAGTTTACTTTGGATCCCACACAGGAAAAAGACACTAAAGGTGCAGAAACTGAATTCACTATTTTGCAAGTTTCAAATGTAAACAAATATGGCAGCTATAGGAAAAAAATTAGGCGTAGCCGCACTTAAAAAAACTTTTAAATTTCTAGTAATTCTACAACTATTGCATGCAGATTAACTAAAGGCATAAGAACTTTAACTGGAAGATAAGAACAACATAATTCATTCATTTTTAAAGCAAAACATGCAAAATTTACCAACGTATAAAAATAATTAAAAAAAAAACTGAGCTCACGCAGCCGAGTAACAAAGTGGGTATATCTGCATATTTATTTACTTTTGGTGCAACCAAAAAGGTAGGTGCACAACTACATGTTATATCATATGTAAAATTTCAACGTTTTTGAGTCTACTCGTTTTTGATTTATGCGACCTACATACATACCACATACATACGCGCGTACGTACGTTCGGTCCAGACGTCACAAAAAAGAAAATCTGTCCTGAATCCTTTTTGTAACCCGTTTTGGGAAAAAGAGTCCTTTATTCTGTTCTCACCTACAGATGTCAGGCAAAAACATCGTTAATTGTATCCGATAGTAGTCAATATGGGTATTTGCATTGAAATAGGATACCCGAAAATTTTCACGATTGCAACACTTCTTACCAAAATGTAACTTACTTCGTTCGATTTACCTACAACTTACTTCGTACGTAGTTTCGATTGCAACTTAATTCGTTACAAAGAAGTAAAAAACAGAGATAACGAATTTAAGAGAGGTAAATTAAATACTGCTGGCGATTGAGACAATAGTTAGTTCATTTGCTTCTTCTTTGTAACGCAAACGTGAAATTTATTTGAAAGTAAATTGTCAACAAATTTTCGAAGAGGGCATTTTAAAAACTCTTGCCAAATTCAACGGAAAAATTGCATGTGAAAGAAACGATAAGCATGAAACAAACAAAATAAAATGTATGTATGGAAAAGAGGTAGCGCCATCTTCTCTTCTCTACGTATAATTAAAGAAAGTCAAGGTGTGTGTGTGTGATTATGGCAAAGCCTCGAGGGCTATCTGCCTAAGGGGAGGGATGTCTTCGTGGAGGACTTACTAAGGGAAACTGGCTCGTATACACGTTACACACGGGGAAAACCACGAAAACGCCCGTGCAGCCAGCCCGTTCGCGGGATTCGAACCTCGGACCGAACTACCAGTGGTCAGCGACTTTACCGCTCAGCCGCTGGTGGGCTGTATAATTAAAGAAAGAGTCTGTCTGTCTGTGTGTGTGTCTTTCGTTCGCGTTGCGCGTAAGCTAATAGACCCACTGCTACGAAATTTGGCACATAGGTGCATCTAGACAAGAAACCAGTGCACCTCGAAGCGATTTTTTTCGAAATTCGAATTCGAATTTTTTTATTTTATGTTTTGTGACGAAATCGCGTCATTTTGAGACATAATAGGCTATAGCAAAGCGAGATTTTACTCTACACACTCCATTTCCACATCGTCATGAAACGTAGGCTATTTTACGAACTTAAAATAAATTTCGTGTTTCAATAAATCCATTTAATACGAATTTATTTAACAAAGTGAGCTTAACACCTTTTCAACGGGATTTTTTCTAAAAAAGTTTATGTTTGAAAATGTACAGTTTATTTTTCTTTGATTTTTGGACACGTTAAACTTTCATCCTTGCGACTGCTTTTACAAAAAGAATTTTGGAAAAATGATAATATTTCGTATTTAAAAATTTTTTTTTAAATGAAGCTTCCGAGTACACTTCTCACATCTTTAAAATTGTGATTTTGGCATCAATTTTCTTTCTTATTGTTGTTGATAGATTTTTGATGAAATCGCATCATTTTGAATAGTTTCATTCTTTTAGAAATATGGGTTTCAACAATTTTTCATAGTATTTCTATGTCAGTGTTTTTAAGAGATTGGCATATTTCATTGTCATTTTTTATATATACGTATAATACATTTTTATTGATGTTTTTTATAAAGTTGTTCTGCAGAGTAAAATTGTGCGCGGAATGTTTATTTTTAGTCCAAAGGGATTTGAATCCCGAAGGACTATTAGTTTCGTTTTGGCATTTTGCGTCGGACTCATAAATGTCGGTTCACTTTTCAAACTGTTGCCACAAAATGTTAGAGTCCTGCATTATATTTGAAGAAATTAAATAATGAAAAATCTGCATAAATGTATGTATATTTCTCGTATTGTGATAAAACAACGGTACATAGAGTCATCGAATTTTGAATAACGTAATCCTCCAACGAATATGAGCTTGTGGAAGACCAAATTTGAAATTTGAAATTTATTTTATGATCGATTTCCTATTTTTTAAAACTTTGACGAATTTTTTGATTAACAAACTCAAGGATTTCAAAGCGAGCAATAGCAACGTTGTGCAGAAAAAACATTTTTATCTCCAGCGCGTAAGTCTCTGTATCGGAAATTCTAAAGATATGCTCGTTTTAAAACTATTTTGTGATATTGCTGTTGCACTGGATCTTATGGTTTAAGTGCGAGGAACATGATATTTAATAAAGAAAGGTAACACACAAAATGTTAAAAAACGCCTTTTTGGACGTAATTTAAAATCTGAAACATTTCAGATTTTGTTTTTATAAACTTTTTTTTTTTTTTTTTTTTTTTTAATTTTGAGTTTCTTTCATGTTATTTTTTGCTTATTTCACTGTTTGTAAGATATTGTCTATTATAAAACTAATTCACGAAACTCGATAGATTGCCAGTTGCGACAATAATAAGGAAGAAATCCCTTCTCTTAGGTAGATAGCTCTCGAGTGCTTTGCATTGATTTTAAATGATAATAATGCAGTTCTACAACTAAACCTTAAACTTCTTATGAACTTCGAATATGTGAGTGTTGCAAGAATAGGGATATTCTATTTATTGTAAAAGCAATTACTTCCAACTTTTTACAGCTGACTACATAATGTAGCTGCTTTAGAAACTAGTAACCAGAAAGTTTGTGTTGCCACAAATATTTTTGTTATTTAATCCTCTTTGTGACAAAAATTTTCGTCATGTTTCCACCTTGCGTGCATGATATTTTAAAAATAGCTAATGGTATATACTTGAAATTTAATGGAATTCTTTATATGAGCGCTATTTTCTAACTGAACCAAAAATGTGATGAATATTTTAGTATTAAAAAATTTATGCTCGAAAACATTGCAGATGTTTTAAAGAAAATTCATTTTATAAACTGAACTCCAAATAAAATAAAAATTTAACATGAAATTCTTAGAATTTTAGGTTCAGAGTAGTTTCCAAATGCTATAAAAGCTATATATTAAATATGGAATTAAATGATGCAACAGACTGTTTTAAACTGTGCGCGCAAGGTGGAAACTTGACGAAACATTTTGTCACAAAGCGGATTAAAGAAGAAAAATATTTGTGGCAACACAAACTTTCTGATTAGTATTTCAGAAAGCAGCTATATTATGTAGTCAGCTGTAAAAAGTTGGAAGTAATTGCTTTTAAAATAAATAAGTAATTTAAATTCTAGCAACAGTCACCTATTCGAAGATCTTATGGGTTTTAAGGTGTATGAGTCCTCTTAAAGCACAGCATGGATAGCGAACTCCCTTTTCCTGCCTAAAATAAAGTTGAGCCTGTCGCACACAGTACCGCACATTTGCCTATATTAGGCAGAACGAGTGAATACTTAGTTGGGCATTGCGGTGGAGTTATAAAAGCTTAAAACAGTACTTTACAATACATATTTATTCTGATGCTCTCTCGACCCTACAAAGCTTGGCAAATCCGGAAACAAGCAATAGACTTCTTTTGCATATAAAAAACATTTATAACAAAATAAGAGAGAAAAATGGTACATATTTTCATTGGGTCAAGGCTCATATTGGTGTTACCGGGAATGAGAGGGCGGATATGTAAAAAAGAGGCAGCCCTGGGAGAGGGTGATATTTATGACGCTATTAATGATTCCAGAAGAATTACCTTGAGAAAAATAAAAGCAAGTATAATTGAGAAATGGGCTCGGGAATGGAATGGTTCAAATAAAAATAAGGGTTACTTGAGGATTTTGACCATAAAAAAGAAAAATGGATTTATTTAATAATATAGATACTATTCAAGTTATCACGGATCATGGTAGATTCCCGGCCTATTTAAAACGTTTTAATCTCCAGGGCAATGATCAATGCTTGGCTTGTGGGAAGTACGGAAATGTAGCTCATTTTGTGGAAGAATGTAAACTGACCGAGAGTGTGAGGACGAGATTTGGAAAAATAAATGAACAGAATGTAATTGAAAAAAGAAAATTCTTGAATAGGTAGGCAACAGAAATTATGAGGATTGTGAATGAAAACAAGACTATCATAGGAATAGGACATTAAATATTTTAATATTTTAATCTTTTTTGTTTGTTTGTCTGCGTCGGGTGTGCTGCGTTAACCACGAGGCCGATTATTGTCGGCCAGGAGGGTTGCAGCATACTCGTAAACTAAATTAAACTTAGTTGGGGAGACTGTAGAGTAATGCCTAATGAATGTAGAAGCTTTAAAACTGAAAAGCAAGTTTATTTAGTATGAAGCAAAGACAAAGTCCTGAGAAGATTCAAATAACATTCTTATTTAACGCTCGAAAGCAACAGAAAGCACCACTTGTGCTACATATGAACCTCCGCTACTTGCGGTATTTAACGTAACATTAAATTGAAAATTACATAATGCAGTCTGAGACTACACGCTTAAGATAGCTCAGGTAATGAACGGCGCGTATTTTAAAAGTCGGCTACCACGATGGCTAAAGCCGCAATCAAATTTTGGCAGAGCTGGCGGCAGTACGTAACTGCAACGCGGAGGCTCCCAGAAGCTTTTCAAACCTTCGGCTTCAATATAAAACAATTCCTTTTTATTCTGACGAGGAATGCGGAAAAATTTAAATCATAACAATTGGTTGCTTAACGTAAAATCCTACACCTTTAGAGTTTATTTTCCTCAGCAAGAAATTTGAAAAATTAGAAATCTCCTCGTCGGGATTCCAATTGCGGATCTTCCGGTTGCTAGCCGGATGTACTACCATGAAGCCACGAACACAGAGAATGAAATGATTTCTTACATTTTCGCCAACTTTATAGGCAAACCGGGGAGAGCCCGAGACCCAGTTGACCAAATGGTGAGGCGTTATCATCCATCTAGGGTCGGTGAAACCGATGATGTTAGAAGTTAATGAGGCATCTGGCAACATATTTTAGAGCTGACAGGGCCAAAAAATCTAGGTCCACCAGATTTGAGTTCGGATGCCATGGACAGATATTAGACCCTTTTAAGATCAGGAAACATTAGATATAAGCAATGTCCTTGTCAGGATTCAAACGAAGAATTTTCCACACTGTACTCACACCATAAATGCACACAACGGGGAAGGACGCGAGATGCGATAAATCTTTATATTCTCATTTCCTTAAACAAGAATGGAAAAAGCCAGAAACCTATTCGACCAAATAACAAATAATACTCCACCACACCGCACGTCACAGAAGAGGCATTAGATCATCCATACTCAATCTACAGACCACATACAGCCCAGCGAACACACGTGTATGGGCCGAAACGATATTTATGTACAGTTTTCGAAGCTTTCCACATACCGCTACTGTAGAATTTTATATTTCTTAAACGCATGTTTAAAACTCTAGCTTTGCATATCTAATGGCAAGAATTTTGTGACGCTGCTATTATAATACTAACAGCTATTACAATACAAATAGCTACTATTGCAATACTAACAGCTATTACAATACTAATAGCTACTATTACAATACTGACAGCTGCTGAATGTACGAAAAGTACATGAAAGACCCGAACTGTTTTATTAGTGTAATTACGTTTTCGATTATAGTAAACGTCGTTTCATGTGATCGCGGGTAATATCATCATTCGGATACTGTCATCCCAACCGCCTCTTCGTTTGTATACGAAAATAAGAAAAATGCATTGCTTACTGGGATCAATGGTTCGGTTAGTACGATCAAATATTACAGAATTATTTTTTCAAACTGAAGTGAAGTTGTCAAATACGATTAAAATAGATTACAAAAATTTCCACGCGACAGACAAATGTCCCCAAATAAGGAATTAGATGACCTAACAGCTTGGTTTGGATTTTAATAAACCATTTAAAATTAAGCAAAAGAAGCAACCTTAGTTTGACATTGATTTTTGTGAGCTTTCAGACTGAAGTCTCTTTTCTTCAGGAGCAGAAAAAAAAACTTTTAGTAGAATTTTCCTCCCTTTTCCTTCTTCCTTGGGGGGAACCATGAAAACATCTAATAAAAGGTTGCTTTTTTTCGTTTTTCATTTCTTTTAAGCCCAAAGCGGCGATTTGCACAGAAGGGCTATTGATTTCGTTTGGCATTTTGCCTTGATTCACTTTTTAAACTGTTGCCACCGAATATTAGAGCCCTTTATTATATTTAAAGAAATTAAATAATGAAGAAACTGCGTAAATGTATGTATTTTTCTCGCACTGTGATAAAACAACGGTACCTAGAGCCATCCAGTTCTGAATAACGTACGTCTTCACCCGAATACTGGCATCTGGAAGCCCGAATTTGTTTTATTATTTATTTCATATTTTGTAAAGCATTTATGAGTTTTTGATTAAGAAACTCAACGATTTCAAAGAGAGTAATGGCAACATTGTAAGGAAAAATTTTTATCTCCAGCGCGTGAGACTGTGTATCGGAAATTCTAAAGATATGCTGTTTTTAAATATTTTGTGATATTGCTATTGAATTGAATTTTATGTGCTTTTAAGTATGAAGAACGTGTTATTGAAATAAGTAAAGGTAACACACAAAACGTTAAAAAAACGCCTGATCATAATATAAAATCTGTTTAATTTCAGTTAAATAAAAAAGCTTTCAGATTTTTTTTTAACTGAAATAACTAACCCAAGATATGTTTCTTAAATTTAGAAAAATCTGACAACAGTCGAAATGAACTGATGACGAAAGTATAATTTCTAGCTAGGAGTCTTAAGAAAAGATACGCCGCCTAATTTTGCGCCGCAACGAAAAAGATCCAACACGAGTTGTTTCAGAGAGCAGCTGCAAAAAACGTTATTCATTTTTGCTTTCAGGTTTGGCGGAGGAGATATAGACAATACAAATTACTAGTATTTGGAGACGAAATTAGATCTGGAGTCATCGAAAATACCGACTTCCAACTCTATTCCCTGTCGTTCATGGCGTAGGAATGATGGCGCATCTAGTATCATTCTGTTTGATGCGTGTTCAGCTAATGAAAAAAAAACTAATAAATAAAGGTTTAACCTTTGCCCATACCATTCATGTGGGAAAGTTATTCGAAAACAGAATGAAAGAGGTTCATTACAGTAGAGGATGCTTGGTTTGTGATCACGTTTGTCCACCACCATTTTGATAACATTAAAGGAATGAGAAAAAATGCTTTTCAAAACAGCCACGGAAATTTATCTTAAATATAACTAGAAACATTTCGATAAGCAAAAAGTCTTTAGTCTGAAAATGTTAGGCTAAAGTTCCTTTATGAACTGTTTATATTCATGATGTTTATGGATGTTACCGTCACTGACATCCATAAGTTTTAGCATTTTTCGTTGATTCACTACAGCCCACCAGCGGCCGAGCGGTAAAGTCGCTGAACACTGGTAGTTCGGTCCGAGGTTCGAATCCCGCGAACGGGCTGGCTGCATGGGCGTTTTCGTGGTTTTCCCCATGTGTAACGTGTATACGAGCCAGTTTCTCTTAGAAAACCCTCCACGAAGGCATCCCTCCTTTTAGGCAGATAGCCCTCGAGGCTTTGCCTTAATCACACACACATACGTTGATTCACTACAAGCGTTGTTTCACTTTTCAAATTCTTGCCACCAAATATTATCGTTCTGTATTATATTTAAAGAAATTAAACAGTGAAGAATCTGCATAAATGTATGTATGTTTCTCGCATTGTGATAAAACAATGGTACCTGAAGCCATCCAATTTTGAAGAACGTAATCCTCCTGCGAATATGGGCATCTGGAAGCTCAAATTTGGAGTTTGTTTTATTATCGATTTCATATTTTGTAAAACTTTAACAAACTCAAGGGCTTAAAAAGTGGCCAGTGGCAACGTTGTACACACACACACACACACACACAAAAAAAAAAAACTTTTATCTCCAGCGCGCCAGGCCGTGTATAGGAAATTCTTAAGATAAGCTCATTTTATAATTATTTTGCGATATTGCTCTTGAACTGAATTTTATGTTTTGAGTGCGAAGAACACGATATTTAACAAATAAAGGTAACACACAAAACATTTAAAAAAGACCTCTTTGGACATAATTTAAAATATGAAACCTTTCAGAATCCCTCCCCCTATTAAAATCCGGCCTAGCGTTAAATTCTAACAACTCATCTTTATTAAGCCCACTTTAGATCCACTATTTGGATACATGTCTTTGTCATTTAGCAATTTCTGTATTTTATATTTATTTCATGATTTTAACTTTTATTTGGTTACTTGTTTAATTCGGTTTAAAAAATCGATGTTTTGATCCCATTAACAGAATTGTTGATCACAATAAGCGATGTAGTTTTTTATTGTGTGTTACCTGTTTTCGTATAAAAATGGAAAGGACGTCGACAATTCGATAACAATATCCAAATAAGATTAACCGCAATCACGTAAAGCGGCGACTACTGTATTTTTGTTCCGGAGGAAACAGTATAATAATTATTATGCAAAAATTCTTGCATGTCTAGTTTTTATCACCTCAAATGTGTCACAAACTCTGTAAAATACGACAAGTTACAGAAATAAATAAGTGACAAATTAATTAAAAAAGAAGTAAAAGTCTGAAAGCTTTGAGATTTTACATTACGCCCAAAGGGGGGGGTTAACTTTTTGTGTATTACCTTTAGTTATTAAATTTCATGTTCTCCACTCTAAAACCATAAAATTCAATTCAACAGCAATATCGCAAAATATTTAAAAGAGCATTAAAATTTCCGATACACAGTCTCCCGCGCTGGAGATACCCCCCCCCCCACGTACAGTGTTGCCATGGCTTGGTTTGAAATTGTTGAGTTTCTCAATCAAAAACTCATACTTTACAAAATATGAAATAGGTAATAAAACAAATTCAAAATTCGGGCTTCCAGATGCCCATATTCGAGTGGAGACGTTCGTTATTCAGAATTGGATGGCTCTATGTACCGTTGTTTCATCATAATGGGAGAAACATATATACATTGATGCAGATTCTTCATTAATTAATTTCTTTAAATATGATACTAATGTTTGGTGGCAGCAATTTAAAAAGTGACTACCCGTTTATAGTGAATCAACGCAATATACCAAAACGTAATTAATACCCCTTCTGGGCTAACGCCCTTTGGAATAAAAAGAAAAGAAGAGGAATCGGAATGTTCTTAATCTCACTAGCAACCTACGGTATAATACTATTAATTAATGTAATTGTTTATAAAATCTTTCGTAAAGCTATGTTACCCTACAAACATACAACAATATTAAAAAAATCAAAGTTCTGTAAAACTATTTCTTTCAGCCCATTTCTGTGAATTTTTCTCTCTTTGAGGCTGGTTAGTAAAATAACAGTCTAAAATTCTTAGCAGATCAAAGCACACCACGTAAGAGTTATCTGCCTAAACGGAGCGATGCCTTAGTGGCACATTTTCTGAAGAAATCTGGCTCATGAGAAAACTATGAAAACATTATACAACCCATTCGCCAGGAATTCAACTCTGGTCGAATTACCAGATTTAAAAGATCTCATCCACTCGAGAAATTTTATGAACAGATTGGCACTTTGTAAGGTAAGATCAGTAACTGAAAAATCAGCATTACATTTCTTAATATTTACCTTGGCTTTGAATCTAACAAATTCTGGCAAGTGACTTGTGGATTATGAACCACTTGGAGGTAATCATGGCTAGACTGTGCTGCAGGCAGACTGCAAGCTTGGCCATTAGTTTTTTTTTTTTTTTTTTAATTCTTTTTATGGCACTTTATGTGAAGGCAAATCATGGCCTTGGAAGTTAATAAGGATCCTAGAAAGAAGTGGAACAGACTCAGAAGCACCAACAGGAACGAAATAAAATATTCATTTTGTTGTTACTAATGCCAACTTGTCTCACCTATAGTCAGTCTAAGCCAACGAAATTCCTCGTGGTTATGAGGGCAAGTTTTACGTTTGTCGTTGGCAACAGCCATGAGCACCTTACAGGTGATAGCGCGATTTAGCTCAGTTTCGCCCCCAATTTTGATGAAGAGCACCCTGGGGGGGACAGGTCCGATGGTCTCCCACCCCTCTTTCCCTACCACAACCTTTCGAGAGAACTTTCGGCTCGCCGGATATTTCGAGTGCCCCCATGCCGCACGGACACTATACATTTACAAACATTCACGAGTACTCCGGGATTTGAGCCCGGGCCCTGCGGCACGGCAGTCAGCGACGCTAACCATTATACCGGTGGGGCGACAATTGATATTAATACTTTGTTGAGCCAATTGCGTTCATTAGTAAATTTACAAACATTATAGAAATTTATCAGCAACAAATCACGTAAGATAAATTTTGAGTGCAACATTCTAGCGATCTAATGACTGATCAATAGGTTTTGTTGATTTACTTCTCATTTTGTTATCCAACTCAAGAAGGTTGTTTTTCCCCATGTGCAACATGGATACGAGCCAGTTTCCCTTAGAAAGTCGTCCACGAAGGCATCTTAGGCAGATAGCCTTCGTGTGCTTTTCCATAATTAAACAAATCCCATTTGCAGTGAAAACCATCATTCAAATAGGAAGAATTTTTAAAGCTTGAACAAAATTTCTATCATATTTGTCTGTGATTATTTCATATATAAAACCTATTGTTGCGTGCGTACGGGTACGTTATGAAATGAATGCACAAGTCCGATGAAAAATGAACAAAAATTTATTATTATCACAACAAAAATGCTTAAATTTTCTCAAATTATCATGCAGTATTACAATATCTCACAGTAGTTATCTTTTAACTACTCAAATGTCCAATAGAACTTAATTCCAAAACAGCTAAAGAAAGCTAATCCGCGAATTCGCTACAGTCAACAAGAGCAGTTTTCTAAACAACAAGCTAAGTAATTACCACGAACTGAGAGGTTTTCCTCCTTTTATAAGATTTTTAAATCGCGTGCGAGAATTTTCTGGTACTTTCTCGAAATCAAAAAGACATTTATTTATTTAATGTTAAATGCACGTGTGTTCTTGTATTTTCAATTTTTCCGGCTTAGCTTTCTTTTAATATTCGTCACGCGCTGCACTGCGCGGGAAATAAAACCATTTAATTTATAATTGAACTAACATTAGCTTTTTAAATACCAAATTCGTAAGACTGCCCCCTTCCCAAGGACTGCACGTCCCGGGCAGTACAATCCCTGGACAGGAAGCTAAACTTACAACTGTGGCATAAATGCATTAATAAGCATTACATTACAATACTAAACAACATGAACAATAAATACAATAAATAAAACAAATCAAATGCTATCAAATACAAATCAAATACTAAATACAAATCAAATCAAAAACACATCTAAAAACAAAAAGGACCATGGTCTTATACTATTTACAATTATTTACATTACGTACTATGGCCATAGTAATGAGCTAACCTGTCGTAATGAACTACTTTAGGTTTAGAGTTCGAAGACTTACGAATCCGAACCACGACGTCATTCAGCCTGTTTAGGACCGTGTACGGACAGTACCTCCTATATACGAAGCCAAGCCTCTAGGGTTGCTTGAACGGTCTGACGTCATCTAAGTCGTCATTCCTACCATCTTCCTCGCGGCAAAGAATGAAAGAATATACTTCGGTGTCGTAGCGTAGTGAACTGACTGTTGTTTGAAAGTGTAGTGTGCTCTAATAGAACATTTTTCATTTAAATTTATTTATTTTTTATTATGCCACATAAATGCTGTGTTGCAACATGCAAAGGAAATTATAAGAATGGCCCGAAGGTGGCTGTATTTAGTTTTCCTACGGAAGAACAACTGAGAAAACAATGGATTTGGAACTGCAAACGAAAAGATGGATTCAAGCCTACGAAACATTCAAAGGTAAGCATGCATTTCATTTTTAAATTAGAAAATTCCTGAAAGATTAATGTCATTGAAAGAAACATGACTTGAAAATGCGAAAACAAAAAATTCTCAATGCAAGGGAAATAATTTACTAAAGTTCCATTGTATTCAACCATAGAAAATAAAACGAAGTTTTAATTACTTTCTATACAAGCATAGTTATATATTTATTTACTAGGCAGAAATTTCTCTTATCCCATTATGAATGAGTATTATTAATGAATTCTTTCAGTAATTTATATTTTCGGCGTCGGGATCTTTATAACACGCACATTGATTTGGGATTGATTAATCTTTCAGGAATTTATGTTATACAGAGCTTATACTGAATTTTAAAGTGATTATAAAATGGACCCTTTTCTCAATAACTAGTCAATAGAAAATCCACCAACCTTATAAAGTTCATATTATAATTTTAAGTAGATAAATATAAAATGCTTCAAGTCGTAATTTTAAAGCCGTTAATTTAAAGTTGTTTTAGATATAAGTATTTAACTGTTTGGGTATACTATTTCTTTTGATTATTATAAGTCTCGTTTCACCTATTTTATTTTTATTTTTTTTCTTTTTAAAACTGAATGTATGCAATGCCCCTTTATTATATGCTAGGAGCATTTGAGAATGCATTTTGCTCGTAACTCATGTGAACAGGAAATTAATGCTAATTATGCAATGTTCTAAACTTTATTAATTCTAAAATCCTTAAAAAAATTATGAAATATATGTAAAAGAAAACAATCGTATAAATGGACTAGTTTTGACAGTAATTATTTTAATTTCTGGAATAAGTTACAAGGTGTTTAAATTAAACTGTCTTGTTCAAATAATATTGCCTAAGATTGTCAGCTTACTAGTTTTCACTACATGTTAGCATAAATCCTAATTAGCCTATTAAATTGTTTCATGCACACACACATCTATAAAAGTACGAGTTTCTTATGCCAATAACACCTACCTTGTTACAGTGGTTCACTTGCTACTGGCAGTAAGTTCTTGTGGGCTTGAAATTTACATTAATTTCTTATCTAAAAACACTTATATAAGGGGTTTTGTTTATTTATACTTGTTGCAGTGGAATTTGAAAATGTTTCATTGTATTAATAAGTTATATAACTTTTAAAATTTTTGAAAAAAGTTAAGAAAATTATATGGAAAATAAGCAATCTAGTGAGCCTTCCACAGTAATATAATGTCAAACACGATTGATGAATGTGAATATTTCACTCCAAAATTACATAAGAATAGCCTAAAATATTTAATTACTGCAAATAAACTGTTAAATATACAAATTCTTGTTTTTTTCTTTGTGTATCATATTTTAGCACTTATACATGTTTTCAATAATTCAAGAAAAATGAATTTAATGACTAATGATGTTTTATGCTCTTAAATATAAACATTCATAGGCACACAAGTAAATTTGTACTTCTGGTTGTGAAATATCATTTGTAAAAATCATTTATCATTATATTTAGTCATATATCATTTGTAAAAATGTTTAGAAAAAGAGCCAGTAACTTTATATTTGAATGGTACGAATGAATGTGGTTAATCTTATTCTTATCCATCAACTGATGGTTAATCTTATTCTTTTTATAATTGTATTATCACCATTTTGAATGTAATTCCATAACCAAGTGTTGTTTTCAAATAACTGAAGAAAGAAATATTTAGGATGTAGCAATTATATATACATGAGCAATTGTATGTTACCTGAGGATGTATCAATTAAATATTACTTATGTTATATGCATTTGACATATGACAACAAACATGTGCTAATTATTTGCACTTTTCAAAACTTTTTGACAGCATCCATGGCTCTTTTTAGCCCAAAAGAGTTAATAGTTTTGTTTTAAGATTTTGCATTATTCACTCTAAATGGCTGCATCACTTTTTTGCGTTGTGCACTTTAAATGGCTATATCTCTTCAAATTGTTACCATCCAAACATTATCGCCCTGTATTATTTTTAAAGAAATTAAATGATGAACGTTTTCCACAATGGTAACCCTTCCCTTAAGCAGATAGCTCTTGAGTGCTTTGCCATGATTAAATAAAAATACATTAAAACCCTTATTAGACTGTGCATGTATTTAAAGGATGGCGAATGCTTAAGATTTTATAATTGTTTAACCTATTGATGCATGTTTATTTATTTGTTCTTTTTCATATTAAAAGGTGTGTGAACTTCACTTCAAGCAAGAGGATGTTCTGAGGCAAACTGAATTCTTTGATGAGAAAACTGGAAATAAGATCATTATACCATTGTCATATCCTCGTTTAAAGAATGGTGTAATTCCAAGTCTGTTTCCTGATGGTCCGAGTCATCTTAGTTCCAGTGTTTCATCAAGGGAATCACCAGAGCATAAAAGACTCAAAAGAGAACAAGATGCACTCGAAAATCCTTAGCCTGTAGCTTAGCTGAAAAGGAAGAGTATGAACGAAAACAAATGTTTTATAATTTAGATGAACTAAAAATTTGTTTTAATACTGTGAATTTACCAGATAACTGGATAGTTATACACAGGCCTATACATACTATGATTCTTAATATTTCTAATGACAATCATCCAAGAATTCTAAAATCATTATTTATTGATTGTAATTTGAATATATCTGTAGCAATTAGAAATATACCTATTAAATCACTGAAGCAATATGTAATCCCATCAAAAATTAACAACCTTAAAGATCTTTTAAGTATTTTAGAGAAATTAGACCTATTTGCCTCAAATGATTCATCTGAAGACAGTATTCAAAATTATTTACAAATTGTAAATGAATTAATGACAATTTTAAAAGTAAAAATTCCACATAAAAACAATGAAATAAATTTTTTCGTTGAGCAACTATCAAACTTGAATTCAGAAAAACAACAATATAGGTATTCTGCAGACTTTCTAATATTTTCCACTTTACTTCACACAATTTCACCACATGCATATAATTTTATTTGAAATTCAGAAAATATTATTATGCCTCATCCACGGACCATTCAGAAAATTTTTTCAGATTTTAATATATATCCAATAAATGAACAATACAACCAAAAGTTCCTAAGCTACATAAAATTTAAATTTCAAGAACTATCAGAAAAAGATCTGCTTGTTATTTTAATGATTGATGAAATTCATCTAAATCAAGCATTTGATTATAAAGGTGGTAATTTGTGTGGAATGGCATATAATTGCAAAAATGCTGCGTCTAGTGCATATGTTTTCATGATTCGCAGCCTATTATCTGTTTATAAGGATGTTGGACATATTTTGCCGGTGAAAACACTTAGTGCGGATAATTTGTATATTTATATTAAAAAAATTGTTGAGGGATAGAAAATATTGGGTTTAAAATTATTGCTATTGTCACTGACAATAATTCGATTAATAAAAAGGCTATGTCTCTGTTTTCTGAACCACCTAAAGTTAGTATTGTTTATCAAAACCCTGTTGACAAATCTAGGCCAATGTTTTTTATTATTGATACAGTGCATATTTTAAAATGCATTAGAAATAACTGGATAAATCAAAAAAATAATAATCAGAGTATGTTTTTCCCAAGTTTTGATGATGCTTCACATATTGAAACTGCATCTTTTTCTTGTATTAAAAAATTACATGAATCTGAAACTGGTAAGTTATTAAAGTATGCTTATGGTCTGACAATAAAAGCTCTATACCCAACTAACTTAGAAAAACAAAGTGTAAAGCTTGCATTGCAGATTTTTAATGATAATGTTGTTGAAGCATTATCTGGAAACTTTATTAAAATAATAAACACATGGTGGTCAATTGTAAATGTGAAATCTATTTTTAAAGGGGTTCATAAAAATAATGTATTTGAAACACCTTTCACTGTGGCAGAAAATGATGAAAAATATGTTTTTATGAATAACTTTTTGAATTGGCTAGATAGTTGGAAAAATTTGAATTTAACCTCTGGTTGCCTAACCAAAGAAACTCACTTTGCAGTATACCATACAACGTATGCTTTAATTGAGATATCAAGGTATTGTATAAATGAGTTGGGTTTTAAATACCTTTTACTTGGAAAAATACAAACAGATATGTTAGAGGCTAGATTTGGTAAGTACAGGCAACTGGCTGGAGCTCACCATAATATTTCTATCAGACAGGTTTATGAAATAGAGGGTAAATTAAGACTTCAGAGTACATTACCAACCCTAATAAATTCTTCAAAATTTGGAAATATTCCTCTTCATGTATCTGATTTTAAAGACACTGAAGAACAAACTTTTGATGACATGATGTACAAACCTTCATAGATGAAATAACAGTTGAAGATAGTGATATACACAACATAAAATTGGATGTACCTATTTTGACTTATATAGCTGGATATTGCTGTTATAGTATGCTAAAAAAGTTAAAATGTGATGTATGTAAATCCAATATTACTATTGATAAGGAGTTAGCTTTAGAAAACGATGAAAATATTCATTCATGGATTAAGGTTTTTGATAGAGGTCTTATGTATCCTCATCCTGATATTTTACATGCTGTTACATACAATTTTATTGTTGTTAAGAAACTTATTTCAGATGAATATGAGCAAAAATTTTTATTTTCGGCAAATCCACGAGTTACAGTGTGTAAAATTACTCTAAATTTACTTCATGAAAAATTTTTTTTAGAGTTGAATGACTGTCCTAAACTTCATGACCCTCAAATTATTTTGAAAAACATCATACAAGCATCAACGAATATTTTTCTAAATAATTACTGCAAAAAGTTGAATGATAATCTTTTAAGTAACAATTTAAATAAGCAACGGAAATTGAAAACATTAAAAAAATAATTTATGCATACAGCAGAAATGACATATACTATGTTTATAAGTTAGTAAACTTTATAAAATAAGATAGTGACACTAATCTATTGTTTCTTATTATCTTCAGACTTAACTTGTAATTCATTTTATTTAAATGAATATTTTTTGCAGAATGTAGATAGTATGTTAAATAAAAAAATAGTGCTTTTTCTATTTGTGTTGTGAAATCTTTACCAACTCTTTCAAAATGCATGCACACACACACACACACAAAAAAAGCATTTGTAATAGTTAACTAATTATGACAGTAAAGTGCTAAAGTTGTTAAGTCTCTTATATAATATCATTTTGTGCAAAATAGGTGTATTTATTGTAAACTAGAGAAATATTGATTTTTGAAGATAAAATACTTTGCCAATTAATATTACTATTGTTTAGATTTTGAAATCAGTATCTTGCAATTTTTAATGTTATTTTAATTGAAGCAGACATGTTTATTACATTAATTTTACACTGTAAGAAGAAAATAAATACAATTTGGTTTTACCTACAATTCCATATGAGTCATTTTTATAGATATTCATGCATTTTTATGGAGGAAATTCACTGTATTCTTATACAATATTTTCATTGTAATACATGCTAAATTCTGTCAAAACTAAAATTAAATACTTTGGAATTAAAATTTCTAATGATGTGGTTGTACATATACAGGGGAAAACTTATCAAAAATAAATTGAGTAAAAAAATATTTTTAATCCTTCTCAGCTGTAAGGCTTCATGCAGTTATACTAAACTATTTTGATATTAAAAAGACTTAACTGTAATAAAAAATAAGTAGCATCAAGTTACATAAATAAATAGTCATCCCACCCTTTTTCCCACTGTAGTATGCAATGCCATTTCCTATTACTTCCAGTTATAAATTTACTAGTACAAAAAATTCAGGCCAAAAAAAATAAATAAAATCCTTTTTATATGTTTTGCATCCTAATTGTGTTGCTTTCCTTTAATAAAAATCTGAATTATTTTGAAAATTTTAAATCTTACTTTACATCTTAACAATCAGGCTATATTTATTTTCATTTCTAATAGGAAAATACATAAAACTTGTTATTCTTTCAATTCTAAGAATTGAGGACATTTGATCTATTTAGATGTTTTAAAAGTTCCTACTGATTACCCTGATAAAAATTCCAGTAAGTACATATATAAACTTCATATTTATCATTTGCTAAAAAATTCTCAAATAAGTTACAATGAAATGCTTTCAGGAACAAAAATTTACAAGTTACAAAAAAAATTATATGCACATAATTAGACAAAAGGGATGTTACAAATAAGAATAAGAAACAATAAGAATGAAACATAAGAATTTTGAATTCCTAGCAAGTGTCAAGTTTGTTGAATTTTTACAATTTTTCTTTTTTTTTATTATTGGGGAAGATGCAGTTATGTATTCTCAAATAATGATCTAATTTAAAATGCCTAAATATATGAAATGTTTTGCTACCGTATTTTAAAACTACCAATGAATAAATATTGATAGATGCTAAAAAATAGTATTTTTCAAATCATTCTCCAGGTTTCTCATCTGTTAAGAAATTCAGTCCCACACTGAAGTGAAAAAAAAGCGGAAAATGACTAAACAATTATGTGTAAATTTGTATTTACGAGAAACAGAAAGTGCCGTTAAAAATTGATTAAAATTAATTTAAGGATTTTTAGTGTTAATCAACTGTAAACTTGCTTAATTATGCGTTATCCTCTTTGTTAAGGAAGAAAATATTTAATAAAATATATATTCTTCAGAAAGCAAACCAGCATCAGCCAGATATTCAGTATATATTTATTACTACTAATCTGAAGTATGTTGAATTAATTTCTTTACTATACTGTTATTATTTTAAGCGTAAAAATATATAAGGAAAGTAAGGTTAGGTATTTGAAATTAGAAAATGCAGTCGATGAAATCAAATCGGAATATATATATTTGCACGCACACACACACACACATATATATATATATATTTAAAACCAAACGATATAGTAAGCCTTATGCAAGGAAATAAAAACTACTTTTCATTTTCTCTCCTCTTAAAGGAATAACAGCGATAAGTGGTTTCATGTGGCAACCATGCTTTCTGTACATAAGGACGACTTTAGTGACGTAGTGTGCGGCGTGCCGTGGCTTCGTTTATAGGAGGTACTGGTACGAACCATCCCAAGGTGACTGTAATTTCGGACAGAGTCCCTTCCGTCGAGTCGGATTCCACAACCACACCTTGTCTCCTTCGTGGAATTGATGTTCAGTAGCTCTTGTGTCGTATCGGGTCTTCATCTTCTCCGTCGCCAAGTTGACTCGCTCTTGTGCAAAGTTGTGCATCACTTCACTCTCTCTTGCTTGGCAAAAAGCCACAACTTAAGTACTTGGCGTTAGCAAGACAAATTTGCATAAATAAGTTAACGATTTTAATTCTGGCCGGAAGTAGAAAATTAGAAGTGATAGTAAAGATTTAAAATAAAATAAACGTTAGTACAACTTAGGATCCTTACAACCATACCTCTAAATTTACTGCTTTATGTTTTGAAAAAAGTGAGATATGAAACCGCAATTGAAGCTATTCCCTCTAGATGCATATCCACCAAATCTCCTGATGTGTCTCCTATGGATTAATGTGCATTTGTACTTTTAAAACAAGCTGTTTATACGTGGCATCCCCAAACATTGGACGGACTGTGGAACATTGTGAACGAGAAGTGGCATAAAATCAACCTTGATGTTTTCAGGAAAAGGCTTTTCTCTTACAAATCAAGATGTAATATGACGGTCCAAGAAAAGGGCTCTCAGACGGAATATATTAGAAAATGAAATTATAACTTTTCTTTATACATATAATTCTTTGCAAAATCCTTAAAAGGATACCTGAAAACCCCCTGCACTCAGTCATTTGCGATAGTTACGTTAAATTTTAAACTTCAGACTAAACGTTTCAGGATTATTCATAGAGTTTCCTTTATTCTCATTTTTATTAATAATGCCTCATAAATATTTATTCAAATATATGAAAGTATATGAAAGGTTCATTTTCTAATTTATAAAATACGCTGTTTTTAAATATTTTTAACCCAGAGGGACATTAGCCCGAATTGTGTCCAACGTTTATGTCTGCAAATGAAAAAATGATGCCTTTGGGCGCAATACAAAGTCTGAAAGCTTTCAGTTTAATATTTGTTTTGGGTGTATCTGTGGGGTGTAAATTCTTTAACTTCCAGTATATATCCAATCGAGACATTTTTATAAAAGTTATTTAAATTAATTTCTTCCAAATTTCATGTCATGATTGATTTGTTTGAGTAAAAGTTAGGTTATTTGAAAAGGGCAAAGAAAAGGATGGTTACCTGCCTGGCGCGAGGGATGGCTTAGCGGAGAACGTTCTATGGGAAATCTTCTCATATACATCGAGATAAGGAAAACTGCAGAATCCAACCATGCAGCCAGCACGTCGGCGGGGAATCAAACAGGGTAAAACTCTTAGCATTCTTAAACAGAGGGCATATTGCTATGGGACACATATTGAAAATACTTCGTTTGAAAAGAAAGCAGTATATTCTCATTTATTATTACTAGTAAGTTTTGACATGAAGGCCACAGAGAGAAAAAAATGTAAAATACAAAATAACATCCTTATTCGTGTTTTAATGATAATCTGCAGGTTTTTTATACGAAATGCCGACAAATCACATAGGAAAAACGAAAAGGAAGTAGCAGACAACAAGGGAAAATATGCCTAAGAAAAATTTCAATAATAGCTACAGCTTAACTTAATTCAATGAGAAGTTATATTTAAAATAGAGCATATTGGTAAATCATAACTGAATATGGTGTGTAAACTAGTAAATTAATTTAAGAGCACAAGAAAAACAAATTTAGCAACGGCATTTAACTGCAAATAATATTTTAATTTCAGGTTACCATATAATTTAATTTAAATTTTGCAGTTCTGAAATGTAGCTCTAGAAAAGAATTTTAAAATGATTTTCTGTTTCCATTTCAGCTGTAGCGCAATCGATTGGACAGAAAACATCTTTCCTCCCTCTTATCGAAAAAGGCAATTTCTTCCGTCCAAATCCAATGCTCAGTCAATAAGGACGTCACTTAGTCAGTCATTGGTCAGTCAATGTTCAATTTTTATTCAGTCACTGGTCAGGCAAAGAGATCTTCACTTTCTCAGTCGATTTTCAGTGAATGTCCAATTTTTATTCTGTCACTGGTCAGTTAATCAGATCGTCACTCAGTCACTAGGCTGTCAATGAGATCGTCACTTAGTCAGTCAATGTCCAATTTTTATTCAGTCACTAGTCAGGCAAGGAGATCTTCACATTCTCAGTTCCTGTACAGTGCATGTCCAAATTTTAGTCTGTCAGTGCTCAGTCAATGAGATCGTCACTCAGTCACTGCTCAGTCAATGTCCAAATTTAGTCAGTCTCCGGCCTGTCAAAGAGATAGTCAGTCAGTGAGTCACTGGTCAGACAATGTCCAATTTTTAGTCAGTCAACGGGCAATCAAGGAGACCGTCACATAGTCAGTCAATGTCCAATTTTTAGGCAGGCCCTGGTCAGTCAATGTGATCGTGAGTTAGTGACTGGTCAGAAAATGTCTAATTTTTAGTCAGTCACTGGTCAGACAATGTCCTACTTTTATTCAATGAGATTGTCATTTAGTCAGTCACTGGTCAATGTCCAATTTTTAGGCAAGTACTGGTCAGTCGAGATTGGTGAATTGACAAACAAATCTATCACGAATACAAACTGAAATTGTGTAAACTTATCTCAGATCTATATAATATGTTTTAAGTCCTTTGTTTATTTTTAATTTTTTAAAGCAGAAATATTTCAGTAATGTTTTTCTTATGTTTGAAATTTTGAAACGCTTGCTATGATTCGAAGAAGGATGTTGAGTGTACTCGTCATCAAAGCAGATAACAGGGCCGGTACCAACGACGAGATCAACGAGCTGTTCTTCAGAATCTTCAGTTGGTTTCAGTTCTGTTCTGTCTTCTTGATCCAGTTTGCCATTCATTTTTGGTTCATTATTTGTGTTAAGGAGATTACCAGAATCGATGTCTCTTTGTGTTCCAAGATCGTTATGCGATACAATGCATTCAGCATCCAATGATTCAATAGAGGCATTCAAATTGAATTCTTCCTGTTTCAAGATGGTTATACTGCTATTCGTGCCTATTTGATTACCTGAGTTATCAGGTTTTGGAAAATCAAAATCCTTTTCTGTTTCCTGTTGGAGGTAATTAAATTGCTTTTCATCGCTGATATTGTGCACATCATAAGAATTATTATCGAAATCTTTGGAAAAATGGCCGATGTGGTCAGTATCACTATCAATATGCAACTTAAGAAGATTATTATCAAAAGCTTCGAGGAGATCGGTGTCACTGTCTATGTCCACATCAAAAGAATCATCATTAAATTCATTAATATCAGCATATGAATCAAGGAAATCTAAATTACGTACCGTGTTTCCGGCATTAAACTTGTGTTCATTACGGTTAATAAAGTTTTCCTCATTATTTTCCCGAATTCTCTCTTCTCTTCGAGAAAACAAAAGGAAGGCGGTCGCAAAACAAATAAGTATGCCCAATAGGCTGTCGATAAAGGGTGTTGGTATAAAAACGTAACACAATACTGTCAAAAAAAAGAACTCCATTTCTAAAAATGGTTCGAATGCGATTTCAGCATCAAAAATAACAAGCAAATAAGCTCCACACGTAAGATTTTAGCACCACTAGATTTGATATCTCTAATGATTATGGTTTATAAGCATTGTTAAAAATGTATACATTAACTTTGTTTTAATTCAACAAAGCCTAAAACAATTATTGGTAAATTCATTGTTCCGAACGTTATTAAAAGGATTCTTTGAATATGTAACAATGAAAGGTATTCTGATATATAACTCTACTCACAATAGAGGGAAGATTCTATGAGTCTGTCTTTCGTTCGGTCTGCGTGTAAGCTGATAGACTCAGGCCTACGAATTTGCTACATAGGTGCATACAGACAAGAGCCAGTGCACCTCGAAACGAGGTTACCAAAATTCGAATGACTTTTTAAATTTTATTTTTTTATTTTTGTTTTATTCATTTTTTTGATAAAATCGGTAATTCTCTCTCATTACATCAGCAATAATGGCACGCAACCATTATTGCTGTTGTATCCCTGTCGCCACTGTTGATGATATCAGCACTGTTGCCATTCGGAAAAATGAGGACGAAAATAAGCGTTTTAAGAACTTTTAATTAATATCTCTGCTTTTTGCTATTTTTTGGGATAAAGGTGGAAGCGGAAAACGAACCAACGCTAAACTGCCGCTGCCATACATATTCAAATAAATGTTTCTTTTTTGGGAGTTTCTTGCAATACAAAGCATAAACGTAATACTTATATGTACATATATATATACATATATATGAGATTAATATTATTAAAACGAAAATACTTGAATACTCTGGGAAAATATTTTTTATACAAAAAGTACTTTCAAAACATGAATTTGTCTTGGATTTATTAGTGCAAAGCACAGAGAATCATGTTTACCTGCCACTCTGATGGAAAGGGTTTCATCTACCTTTGACTGGGTAAAAATGAAGCTAAATATATGCACAATACAAAAATATATAAAACTATTTTTAATTCTTTAATAGTCACCTCTTTAAGATAAAATCAACTGGTTAGCGTAACATGAACTTACGTTATACAATTAGCGAGAACGATACACCAAAATGAGTTTTGGTGATCGACGTACTGAGTGTACATAGTGTTTTTTCTACTTTTCATTATTTACCCTTTATTACATTTACTTAATTATTGCTGATAAATCGATATGGACTTTGCGAAACCTTGGGGCAGCACATTGATGTTTATTATGCGTTACAAATTTCAACAACTGGTCTGTGCAACTATGCTCCGCTCACTCATGTTACATGCCTCAAAAACTACGGCCACGATATTCGTTAGCTTCAAGACATGGAGCAAGGAGGACGCTACTGCCGTAGCAATAACGAGGATAAAGTTAAGCCAACGGGTTTATGATACAGGTGTGCTAATTTGCTTTTACGATGTGAAAGTTACGCTTCAGATATTTTAAATCGCTATTTTACACAAGTTATCCCGCTGTTACATATTGCCACATTGGATGTGATTCCGAACTTCAAGTGAAAAGGTTTGTTCCAACATTGGGATTTATTTTTGACTTTTATATGATACCCACTAAGGAGAGATATAGATAGGTAACGATTTCAGGGTATTGTACCTCTTAAATAAGCGAAGACCTATGAACTATGACCTATATGTTATTAGAGGGAATGTAATTAGCGCTAGGAAGGCTTATAAATAATAACCTCAATCATATGCGTACATACGAAACCATCACAACAGACGACATTCTGACATCATAACAGACGACGACATTTCATACGACCATCATAACAGACATTCTGAACATGGAAAACGAGTTAATAGAACATAACACTTCAATTCTCTACATTCCTCAATAATAAGATATACTAATTTGGAAAGATGCTCAGTAGAATTCAAGTCAGGGCTTTTAAGTAACCAATTTATGACAGAGAAGTCAGAGGAATGCTCTTCCATCCAACCAACCAGTAGCCAACCCTAACCTTTGAGAAGCGCAGTTATCTTTCTGAGATACTCCCTTTCCGTGTGAATGACAGGGACATAAATGGATGGAGATGATAGCTCATCAACTCCACGTACAGAATCATATTGAGGAAGGTAAGAACAAGTACTAAAGATCCCAAACACAACCAGAAGAAAGCATCCCAAACCATGATTAAGCCTCCACGGCCTTGTACAGTTCCAATCTGTGACACCGGATTCATACATTCATGATTTTCTCGCCATATTCTGAGCCTCCCATCGGTATTAATTAGAGGGATCGAAACTCATCACTCCTACACATCTCATAGTGTCTATTCTCTATATTCTCTTGGCCAGGTAAGAATGGCAACTCGATGGCATGCATTTAGGAAAGGTACCCTAGTGTGTCTACGGCTTCCGAAGGCCATATGGTGAAGGGAGCGATACACGATCTTTTTACTCACTGTACGACTGTCGCTTGCTTTAGATAGGTGGTAATTTGGGCTAATATTTGGCTTCATTGACCATTGTAATATCTTATTATTTAATAAATAAATATAATTATTGTTGAAGTGGCAACGCCATATTTGTATCAAACCGTTACTCAGCAACGAGAGATATTGTTTTAAAAAAGATTTTGTATTCTGAAGATTTTACAGCTAGGAGTAGTATGAAATTTTGCCACTTAAGAATTGTATAAAATTGGTATATCACCGAGAACTAGAAATAAATTTTATGTTCTACTAAGAAGATTGTCTGTTTTGTAAATTACTGCAAAATACATTACAGTCTTAATAAATTGGAGGTTCCACCGAGATACTGGAAATTAGGAGTGCAATTATCAATTTCGATGGTGCTGGTCTCCTAATCCCAGAAATTTGGTGAATTTTTTAGAACAAGTTTGCTAATACCAATTGCCAAGTTTTTTTTTATTTCAAGGAGAAATGGATGTAAGAAGTCTGCCGTTATAAAGCCAGATTTGAAGCGGATCATTCAAAGGTTATCTTCTGTGCTTCTGTAACTTGCGTCCGAACAAAAACTGTCAAAAATAGGATACTGCTGATCTCTGAAGATAAGATTAACTTTTGGTTTTCTTAAAAAAGCTTTTATTGAATTTTAATAATTTATTTCAGAATTATAGTTTATCGTGTAAGATTTTGTTTAAAATAACTGACCCCAAAATTATTCAGCTTGAATTTATAATTGATATTTGTGGTATAGAAGTATTTTGAAATTATTATTTATGCTTTACTTTTATTTGTATTGAATTTTTATGTTGATAAATGATATTTTAAGCAATCCCGGCATTTATAAAAAAAAGAACTGCTAGCTGAGTTTTTGAATTTGTTGCCAATCAGGCGCGTGAAAATAAGTAATAACGTCAAACTGACGTAGAGTGAATTGATTATATTGCAGAATTGGCAAAGTCTGAGTTCTCGCCATCCAGGCGTGTATTAGATAGTAACGTCACCCCGACGTATTACAGATTGTATATTCTAAAAGTTGTATTGCCAAACTGGCAAAAATTGTTTTTGTTATCGCCAACCAGGCGTGGAGATAGATAGTAAAGTCGTCAAACTGACGTGGGTAAAATTCCATTGTATTGCCTAACTGGCAAAGGTGTTTATATAGTTATAACTAACGAGGCTTGTGAATAGTGAGTTAAAACGTCAACCCGACGTAGTATTATAGTATGGAACAGCTTTAGTATAGCCCACATTCAAAGTTTGGCGAATTTGGTTTGGCGCCAAAGCACATGAAATACGTTGTTTTGAAAAATGGTTGCCATCTTGATTTCACCAGAAATCGTGGATAATAGAAATAAGTTTACGACTATTATACACGATTTTAAAAGAAAGAAATATTAAGAAATGATTAATAAAAATGATTAAGGTTAAAAGGATGTAATTTTAAAAACAATACCGGAAATCTTTAGCTATTTCACCTTTAATAAATAATTTGGTGTGACGTCACAATGTATTCTCCATGCTACGCGTAATTTCTATTTTCTCTTTAACAAAAACAATGAATTGTTTATTATTGTAAATTAACATCAAATTCTTTAAATTTACATTTCTGAGCTTAGGCGTAAATGAAAATAAGTATAATAAATTGTTTATATTTAAAATTATCATGATACAGTAAGCGAATTCTACCAGTTATTACAACGATAAAGAACGTCGCAGTCTCTCATACTTGTATTTCATACAGCTTCCATATTTTCAAAGATTTTTAAGCTTTAGCATTTATACAAATAAAAAAAGTTTTTTTTAATTAATACTCTGGAACATATCAATTTTTATCATATTTACAAATAAACGTTTTGCTACGTAACAACATAATCCCTTATATACCAGTAAGTAGACAATTTTCATTATTTTCTAGTACATTAATGAAAAACAGGTTCTTAAATTCCCAAATCACATTATATACTCTGTAGGCAGGCATACTAGAATTCTACACATAAATAAATAAAAAATTTAATTTCTCGCAATGAAAGAAAATATTATAAGAAAATAAATACTACAAATTAGGAACACTAAGCAATGCTTCACATACACACACACATACAGTGTCTCACAAAACTGATGGAACACTTGTGCTTTACAAAAGGAAACTGTAGTAAAATAAATTAAAAAAAAACATGTAAAACTTTTTTGTGGGTGTGTTTCATACTTAAATTTAGTAACAATTATTACATAACATACATTTTCTCAAAATATTAAAATATCAATTTAATAAAAATACAATTGTTTAGAACGGAGCAAAAAATGGCTCACATAAGTGATGGGACACTTACTTTTATCCAAAAATTTTACTTTATAAAAGGTTTTAATATTTTGTCGGATTTCCTTTTACTTTTAAAACATGATTTAATCTTCTTGGTATGGATTCGACTAATTTTTTTGCGATTTCTGGAGTGATTTTACCCCATTCTTCTTGAATCACCGATTTTAATTGTTGTTTTTAAGAAATGGTGTGTTTGCGAAATTCTTCCTTGGGTTTTATGCACACCAAGATTCTACCGTCAGAATCAAATATATTAAATTTACTCTCATCAGCAAATATAACTTCATTCCAGTAATCAGAATTCTTATTTATGCGGGATTTTGCGAAAGCCAGTCTGAGGTTTCTATTCTTTTCACTCACGAAGAATTTTTTCCTGGCTGCTCTACCGTGATATCCAGCAGATCGAATTACTCTTCCAATAGTCTCAGGATTAATAATTACTCCATATAATGCTTGTAAATCAGCAGCAACTTTAGGAGCACTTATTCTTGGATTTTTTTTAATATTTCGAACGATAATTCGCTTTATTCATTGGATAGCTTTAATGGTCGACCAGGTCTTTTTTTATCCTGAATCATATGATTCTTTTTATATCGTTTAATGATACTAAAAACTGTTGAATGACTCAGGTTAACTGTTTCAGCAGTTTCTCTAATAGAATTTCCACGTTCAATTTGCAAATTAATAACTAATTTTCGAATTTCAGGCAAAGTTTCTTTTCGTTTAGCATTCATGGCTTCACAGAGATAAAAAACACAAAAATTCCAAAACAAACTGGAGAGAAATACTGCAGACGATTTTATAAATTATTGCCAATTGCTTTTGAGTAAAAATAAAAACCCCAAGAAATATTTTTATTGCTTACTTCAGACGATTTTTGTTGCATAGTACGTAGTAGTATCTAATGGTGTCCCATCACTTATGTGAACCATTTTTTGCTCCGTTCTAAACAATTGTATTTTTATTAAATTAATATTTTGAGAAAATGCATGTTATGTAATAATTGTTACTAAATTGAAGTATGAAACACACCCACAAAAAATATTTACATGTTTTTTTTTAATTTATTTTATTACAGTGTCCTTTTGTAAAGCATAAGTGCCTATCACTTTTGTGAGACACTGTATTATCAAAGAACTCATATTATCAAGTGCGATTACGATTGCAAACACTACCGTATTATAATAATGAGGTAAAAGTTATTTATAGGGTCAAAGTTTACAGTTTTTGAGTAGATCGTCGGACTATCGATATATATCGTAAGTCGAAAAGCATTATAAACATATCAAAACCAAAAAATTAAAAATACAATTTAAATGAACAATGATGTCTTAAATATAATTCACAATTAAAACAACAATACAAATTTAAAATACGCAAACGATATGTTAAACATTGCATATAAAATACGTTACATTACAGCTCGTCATCATACATTATTTCGTTTTCCTTTATACACAACGATCCGTATTCGCTCGAAAAACATCAAAGCTCGGTGTCCATGTACACATCCATCTTTTTCCATCTTAAAAATATCAGAGAATTGCACAACCTCGGCATTGCGCACTATCTTGGCTCTGCCCATGTACACATCGATCTATTTTCACTTAAAAAAATCCTATAATTGCACAAACTAGGCACCGCGCACAACCTCTGCATTGCGCACTACACTGGCTTTGCCCATGTACACATCGATTTATTTTCACTTAAAAAACATCCTAGAATTCCACAAACTAGGCACCACGCACTACAATGGCTTCGCCCATGTACACATCGATCTATTTTCACTTAAAAAAAATCCTGGAATTGCACAAACTAGGCACCGCGCAGAACCTCGGCTTTGCGCACTACATTGGCTTTGCCCATATACACATCGATCTATTTTCATTTAAAAAAACATCCTAGAATAGCGCAAACTAGGCACCGCGCACAACCTCGGCATTGTGCACTACATTGGCTTTGCCCATGTACACATCGATCTATTTTCATTTAAAAAAACATCCTATAATTGCACAAACTAGGCACCGCGCACCACCTCGGCATTGCGCACTACGTTGGCTCTGCCCATGTACACATCGATCTATTTTCACTTAAAAAAAAATTCTAGAATTGCACAAACTATGCACCACGCACTACAATGGCTATGCCCATATACACATCGATCTATTTTCACTTAAAAAAAAATCCTGGAATTGCACAAACTAGGCACCGCGCAGAACCTCGGCTTTGCGCACTACATTGGCTTTGCCCATGTACACATCGATCTATTTTCACTTAAAAAAACATCCCAGAATAGCGCAAACTAGGCACCGCGCACAACCTCGGCATTGTGCACTATATTGACTTCGATCTATTTTCACTTAAAAAAAATCCTAGAATTGCACAAACTATGCACCACGCACTACAATGGCTTTGCCCATGTACACATCGATCTATTTTCACTTAAAAAATCCTATAATTGCACAAACTAGGCACCGCGCACAACCTCTGCATTGCGCACTACATTGGCTTTGCCCATGTACACATCGATTTATTTTCACTTAAAAAACATCCTAGAATTGCACAAACTAGGCACCACGCACTACAATGGCTTCGCCCATGTACACATCGATCTATTTTCACTTAAAAAAAATCCTGGAATTGCACAAACTAGGCACCGCGCAGAACCTCGGCTTTGCGCACTACATTGGCTTTGCCCATGTACACATCGATCTATTTTCATTTAAAAACATCCTATAATTGCACAAACTAGGCACCGCGCACCACCTCGGCATTGCGCACTACGTTGGCTCTGCCTATGTACACATCGATCTATTTTCACTTAAAAAAAATTCTAGAATTGCACAAACTATGCACCACGCACTACAATGGCTTTGCCCATATACACATCGATCTATTTTCACTTAAAAAAAATCCTGGAATTGCACAAACTAGGCACCGCGCAGAACCTCGGCTTTGCGCATGTACACATCGATCTATTTTCACTTAAAAAAACATCCTATAATTGCACAAACTAGGCACCGCGCACAACCTCGGCATTGCGCACTACATTGACTTCGATCTATTTTCACTTAAAAAAAATCCTAGAATTGCACAAACTATGCACCACGCACTACAATGGCTTTGCCCATGTACACATCGATCTATTTTCACTTAAAAAAATCCTGGAATTGCACAAACTAGGCACCGCGCAGAACCTCGATTTTGCGCACTACATTGGCTTTGCCCATGTACACATCGATCTATTTTCACTTGAAAAAACATCCTAGAATAGCGCAAACTAGGCACCGCGCAAAACCTCGGCATTGTGCACTACATTGGCTCTGCTCATGTACACATCGATCTATTTCCACTTAGAAAAACATCCTAGAATTGCACAAACTAGGCACCGCGCAGAACCTCGGCATTGTGCACTACATTGGCTCTGCCCATGTACACATCGATCTATTTTGACTTAAAAAATCTCCTAAAATTGCACAAACTAGGCACCGCGCACAACCTCGGCATTGTGCACTACATTGGCTTTGCCCATGTACACATCGACCTATTTTCATTTAAAAAAACATCCTATAATTGCACAAACTAGGCACCGCGCACAACCTCGGCATTGCGCACTACGTTGGCTCTGCCCATGTACACATCGATCTATTTTCACTTAAAAAAAATTCTAGAATTGCACAAACTTTGCACCACGCACTACAATGGCTTTTCCCATATACACATCGATCTATTTTCACTTAAAAAAAAATCCTGGAATTGCACAAACTAGGCACCGCGCAGAACCTCGGCTTTGCGCACTACATTGGCTTTGCCCATGTACACATCGATCTATTTTCACTTAAAAAAAATCCTAGAATAGCGCAAACTAGGCACCGCGCACAACCTCGGCATTGTGCACTACATTGGCTTTGCCCATGTACACATCGATCTATTTTCACTTAAAAAAACATCCTATAATTGCACAAACTAGGCACCGCGCACAACCTCGGCATTGCGCACTACATTGACTTCGATCTATTTTCACTTAAAAAAAATCCTAGAATTGCACAAACTATGCACCACGCACTACAATGGCTTTGCCCATGTACACATCGACCTATTTTCATTTAAAAAAACATCCTATAATTGCACAAACTAGGCACCGCGCACAACCTCGGCATTGCGCACTACGTTGGCTCTGCCCATGTACACATCGATCTATTTTCACTTAAAAAAAATTCTAGAATTGCTCAAACTTTGCACCACGCACTACAATGGCTTTTCCCATATACACATCGATCTATTTTCACTTAAAAAAATCCTGGAATTGCACAAACTAGGCACCGCGCAGAACCTCGATTTTGCGCACTACATTGGCTTTGCCCATGTACACATCGATCTATTTTCACTTGAAAAAACATCCTAGAATAGCGCAAACTAGGCACCGCGCAAAACCTCGGCATTGTGCACTACATTGGCTCTGGTCATGTACACATCGATCTATTTCCACTTAGAAAAACATCCTAGAATTGCACAAACTAGGCATCGCGCAGAACCTCGGCATTGTGCACTACATTGGCTCTGCCCATGTACACATCGATCTATTTTGACTTAAAAAATCTCCTAAAATTGCACAAACTAGGCACCGCGCACAACCTCGGCATTGTGCAGTACATTGGCTTTGCCCATGTACACATCGACCTATTTTCATTTAAAAAAACATCCTATAATTGCACAAACTAGGCACCGCGCACAACCTCGGCATTGCGCACTACGTTGGCTCTGCCCATGTACACATCGATCTATTTTCACTTAAAAAAATTCTAGAATTGCACAAACTTTGCACCACGCACTACAATGGCTTTTCCCATATACACATCGATCTATTTTCACTTAAAAAAAAACCTGGAATTGCACAAACTAGGCACCGCGCAGAACCTCGGCTTTGCGCACTACATTGGCTTTGCCCATGTACACATCGATCTATTTTCACTTAAAAAACATCCTAGAATGGCGCAAACTAGGCACCGCGCACAACCTCGGCATTGTGCACTACATTGGCTTTGCCCATGTACACATCGATCTATTTTCATTTAAAAAAACATCCTATAATTGCACAAACTAGGCACCGCGCACCACCTCGGCATTGCGCACTACGTTGGCTCTGCCCATGTACACATCGATCTATTTTCACTTAAAAAAATTCTAGAATTGCACAAACTATGCACCACGCACTACAATGGCTTTGCCCATATACACATCGATCTATTTTCACTTAAAAAAAATCCTGGAATTGCACAAACTAGGCACCGCGCAGAACCTCGGCTTTGCGCATGTACACATCGATCTATTTTCACTTAAAAAAATCCTATAATTGCACAAACTAGGCACCGCGCACAACCTCGGGATTGCGCACTACATTGACTTCGATCTATTTTCACTTAAAAAAAATCCTAGAATTGCACAAACTATGCACCACGCACTACAATGGCTTTGCCCATGTACACATCGATCTATTTTCACTTAAAAAAATCCTGGAATTGCACAAACTAGGCACCGCGCAGAACCTCGATTTTGCGCACTACATTGGCTTTGCCCATGTACACATCGATCTATTTTCACTTGAAAAAACATCCTAGAATAGCGCAAACTAGGCACCGCGCAAAACCTCGGCATTGTGCACTACATTGGCTCTGCTCATGTACACATCGATCTATTTCCACTTAGGCACCGCGCAGAACCTCGGCATTGTGCACTACATTGGCTCTGCCCAGTACACATCGATCTATTTTGACTTAAAAAATCTCCTAAAATTGCACAAACTAGGCACCGCGCACAACCTCGGCATTGTGCACTACATTGTCTTTGCCCATGTACACATCGACCTATTTTCATTTAAAAAAAATCCTATAATTGCACAAACTAGGCACCGCGCACAACCTCGGCATTGCGCACTACGTTGGCTCTGCCCATGTACACATCGATCTATTTTCACTTAAAAAAAATTCTAGAATTACACAAACTTTGCACCACGCACTACAATGGCTTTTCCCATATACACATCGATCTATTTTCACTTAAAAAAAATCCTGGAATTGCACAAACTAGGCACCGCGCAGAACCTCGGCTTTGCGCACTACATTGGCTTTGCCCATGTACACATCGATATATTTTCACTTAAAAAAAATCCTAGAATAGCGCAAATTAGGCACCGCGCACAACCTCGGCATTGTGCACTACATTGGCTTTGCCCATGTACACATCGATCTATTTTCACTTAAAAAAACATCCTATAATTGCACAAACTAGACACCGCGCACAACCTCGGCATTGCGCACTACATTGACTTCGATCTATTTTCACTTAAAAAAAATCCTAGAATTGCACAAACTATGCACCACGCACTACAATGGCTTTGCCCATGTACACATCGACCTATTTTCATTTAAAAAAACATCCTATAATTGCACAAACTAGGCACCGCGCACAACCTCGGCATTGCGCACTACGTTGGCTCTGCCCATGTACACATCGATCTATTTTCACTTAAAAAAAATTCTAGAATTGCACAAACTTTGCACCACGCACTACAATGGCTTTTCCCATATACACATCGATCTATTTTCACTTAAAAAAAATCCTGGAATTCCACAAACTAGGCACCGCGCAGAACCTCGGCTTTGCGCACTACATTGGCTTTGCCCATGTACACATCGATCTATTTTCACTTAAAAAACACCCTAGAATAGCGCAAACTAGGCACCGCGCACAACCTCGGCATTGTGCACTACATTGGCTTTGCCCATGTACACATCGATCTATTTTCATTTAAAAAAACATCCTATAATTGCACAAACTAGGCACCGCGCAGCACCTCGGCATTGCGCACTACGTTGGCTCTGCCCATGTACACATCGATCTATTTTCACTTAAAAAAAATTCTAGAATTGCACAAACTTTGCACCACGCACTACAATGGCTTTTCCCATATACACATCGATCTATTTTCACTTAAAAAAATCCTGGAATTGCACAAACTAGGCACCGCGCAGAACCTCGATTTTGCGCACTACATTGGCTTTGCCCATGTACACATCGATCTATTTTCACTTGAAAAAACATCCTAGAATAGCGCAAACTAGGCACCGCGCAAAACCTCGGCATTGTGCACTACATTGGCTCTGGTCATGTACACATCGATCTCTTTCCACTTAGAAAAACATCCTAGAATTGCACAAACTAGGCATCGCGCAGAACCTCGGCATTGTGCACTACATTGGCTCTGCCCATGTACACATCGATCTATTTTGACTTAAAAAATCTCCTAAAATTGCACAAACTAGGCACCGCGCACAACCTCGGCATTGTGCAGTACATTGGCTTTGCCCATGTACACATCGACCTATTTTCATTTAAAAAAACATCCTATAATTGCACAAACTAGGCACCGCGCACAACCTCGGCATTGCGCACTACGTTTTCTCTGCCCATGTACACATCGATCTATTTTCACTTAAAAAAATTCTAGAATTGCACAAACTTTGCACCACGCACTACAATGGCTTTTCCCATATACACATCGATCTATTTTCACTTAAAAAAAAACCTGGAATTGCACAAACTAGGCACCGCGCAGAACCTCGGCTTTGCGCACTACATTGGCTTTGCCCATGTACACATCGATCTATTTTCACTTAAAAAACATCCTAGAATGGCGCAAACTAGGCACCGCGCCCAACCTCGGCATTGTGCACTACATTGGCTTTGCCCATGTACACATCGACCTATTTTCATTTAAAAAAAATCCTATAATTGCACAAACTAGGCACCGCGCACAACCTCGGCATTGCGCACTACGTTGGCTCTGCCCATGTACACATCGATCTATTTTCACTTAAAAAAAATTCTAGAATTACACAAACTTTGCACCACGCACTACAATGGCTTTTCCCATATACACATCGATCTATTTTCACTTAAAAAAAATCCTGGAATTGCACAAACTAGGCACCGCGCAGAACCTCGGCTTTGCGCACTACATTGGCTTTGCCCATGTACACATCGATATATTTTCACTTAAAAAAAATCCTAGAATAGCGCAAACTAGGCACCGCGCACAACCTCGGCATTGTGCACTACATTGGCTTTGCCCATGTACACATCGATCTATTTTCACTTAAAAAAACATCCTATAATTGCACAAACTAGACACCGCGCACAACCTCGGCATTGCGCACTACATTGACTTCGATCTATTTTCACTTAAAAAAAATCCTAGAATTGCACAAACTATGCACCACGCACTACAATGGCTTTGCCCATGTACACATCGACCTATTTTCATTTAAAAAAACATCCTATAATTGCACAAACTAGGCACCGCGCACAACCTCGGCATTGCGCACTACGTTGGCTCTGCCCATGTACACATCGATCTATTTTCACTTAAAAAAATTCTAGAATTGCACAAACTTTGCACCACGCACTACAATGGCTTTTCCCATATACACATCGATCTATTTTCACTTAAAAAAAATCCTGGAATTCCACAAACTAGGCACCGCGCAGAACCTCGGCTTTGCGCACTACATTGGCTTTGCCCATGTACACATCGATCTATTTTCACTTAAAAAACACCCTAGAATAGCGCAAACTAGGCACCGCGCACAACCTCGGCATTGTGCACTACATTGGCTTTGCCCATGTACACATCGATCTATTTTCATTTAAAAAAACATCCTATAATTGCACAAACTAGGCACCGCGCAGCACCTCGGCATTGCGCACTACGTTGGCTCTGCCCATGTACACATCGATCTATTTTCACTTAAAAAAATTCTAGAATTGCACAAAATATGCACCACGCACTACAATGGCTTTGCCCATATACACATCGATCTATTTTCACTTAAAAAAAATCCTGGAATTGCACAAACTAGGCACCGCGCAGAACCTCGGCTTTGCGCATGTACACATCGATCTATTTTCACTTAAAAAAACATCCTATAATTGCACAAACTAGGCACCGCGCACAACCTCGGCATTGCGCACTACATTGACTTCGATCTATTTTCACTTAAAAAAAATCCTGAATTGCACAAACTATGCACCGCGCACTACAATGGCTTTGCCCATGTACACATCGATCTATTTTCACTTAAAAAAAATCCTGGAATTGCACAAACTAGGCACCGCGCAGAACCTCGATTTTGCGCACTACATTGGCTCTGCCCATGTACACATCGACCTATTTTCACTTGAAAAAACATCCTAGAATAGCGCAAACTAGGCACCGCGCAAAACCTCGGCATTGTGCACTACATTGGCTCTGCTCCTGTACACATCGATCTATTTCCACTTAGGCACCGCGCAGAACCTCGGCATTGTGCACTACATTGGCTCTGCCCATGTACACATCGATCTATTTTGACTTAAAAAATCTCCTAAAATTGCACAAACTAGGCACCGCACACAACCTCGGCATTGTGCACTACATTGGCTTTGCCCATGTACACATCGACCTATTTTCATTTAAAAAAACATCCTATAATTGCACAAACTAGGCACCGCGCACAACCTCGGCATTGCGCA
Organism: Stegodyphus dumicola; assembly: GCF_044657685.1. NCBI lineage: Eukaryota > Metazoa > Arthropoda > Arachnida > Araneae > Eresidae > Stegodyphus > Stegodyphus dumicola. Next base: position 4,100,265 of record NC_140770.1, read on the forward strand.
CTACGTTGGCTCTGCCCATGTACACATCGATCTATTTTCACTTAAAAAAATTCTAGAATTGCACAAACTTTGCACCACGCACTACAATGGCTTTTCCCATATACACATCGATCTATTTTCAGTTAAAAAAAATCCTGGAATTGCACAAACTAGGCACCGCGCAGAACCTCTGCTTTGCGCACTACATTGGCTTTGCCCATGTACACATCGATCTATTTTCACTTAAAAAAATCCTAGAATAGCGCAAACTAGGCACCGCGCACAACCTCGGCATTGTGCACTACATTGGCTTTGCCCATGTACACATCGATCTATTTTCACTTAAAAAAACATCCTATAATTGCACAAACTAGGCACCGCGCACAACCTCGGCATTGCGCACTACATTGACTTCGATCTATTTTCACTTAAAAAAAATCCTAGAATTGTACAAACTATGCACAACGCACTACAATGGCTTTGCCCATGTACACATCGACCTATTTTCATTTAAAAAAACATCCTATAATTGCACAAACTAGGCACCGCGCACAACCTCGGCATTGCGCACTACGTTGGCTCTGCCCATGTACACATCGATCTATTTTCACTTAAAAAAAATTCTAGAATTGCACAAACTTTGCACCACGCACTACAATGGCTTTTCCCATATACACATCGATCTATTTGCACTTAAAAAAACATCCTAGAATAGCGCAAACTAGGCACCGCGCACAACCTCGGCATTGTGCACTACATTGGCTTTGCCCATGTACACATCGATCTATTTTCATTTAAAAAAACATCCTATAATTGCACAAACTAGGCACCGCGCACCACCTCGGCATTGCGCACTACGTTGGCTCTGCCCATGTACACATCGATCTATTTTCACTTAAAAAAAATTCTAGAATTGCACAAACTATGCACCACGCACTACAATGGCTTTGCCCATATACACATCGATCTATTTTCACTTAAAAAAAATCCTGGAATTGCACAAACTAGGCACCGCGCACAACCTCGGCATTGCGCACTACATTGACTTCGATCTATTTTCACTTAAAAAAAATCCTAGAATTGCACAAACTATGCACCACGCACTACAATGGCTTTGCCCATGTACACATCGATCTATTTTCACTTAAAAAAAATCCTGGAATTGCACAAACTAGGCACCGCGCAGAACCTCGGCATTGCGCACTACATTGACTTCGATCTATTTTCACTTAAAAAAAATCCTAGAATTGTACAAACTATGCACAACGCACTACATTGGCTTTGCCCATGTACACATCGATCTATTTTCACTTAAAAAAATCCTAGAATAGCGCAAACTAGGCACCGCGCACAACCTCGGCATTGTGCACTACATTGGCTTTGCCCATGTACACATCGACCTATTTTCATTTAAAAAAACATCCTATAATTGCACAAACTAGGCACCGCGCACAACCTCGGCATTGCGCACTACATTGACTTCGATCTATTTTCACTTAAAAAAAATCCTAGAATTGTACAAACTATGCACAACGCACTACAATGGCTTTGCCCATGTACACATCGACCTATTTTCATTTAAAAAAACATCCTATAATTGCACAAACTAGGCACCGCGCACAACCTCGGCATTGCGCACTACGTTGGCTCTGCCCATGTACACATCGATCTATTTTCACTTAAAAAAAATTCTAGAATTGCACAAACTTTGCACCACGCACTACAATGGCTTTTCCCATATACACATCGATCTATTTGCACTTAAAAAAACATCCTAGAATAGCGCAAACTAGGCACCGCGCACAACCTCGGCATTGTGCACTACATTGGCTTTGCCCATGTACACATCGATCTATTTTCATTTAAAAAAACATCCTATAATTGCACAAACTAGGCACCGCGCACCACCTCGGCATTGCGCACTACGTTGGCTCTGCCCATGTACACATCGATCTATTTTCACTTAAAAAAAATTCTAGAATTGCACAAACTATGCACCACGCACTACAATGGCTTTGCCCATATACACATCGATCTATTTTCACTTAAAAAAAATCCTGGAATTGCACAAACTAGGCACCGCGCACAACCTCGGCATTGCGCACTACATTGACTTCGATCTATTTTCACTTAAAAAAAATCCTAGAATTGCACAAACTATGCACCACGCACTACAATGGCTTTGCCCATGTACACATCGATCTATTTTCACTTAAAAAAAATCCTGGAATTGCACAAACTAGGCACCGCGCAGAACCTCGATTTTGCGCACTACATTGGCTTTGCCCATGTACACATCGATCTATTTTCACTTGAAAAAACATCCTAGAATAGCGCAAACTAGGCACCGCGCAAAACCTCGGCATTGTGCACTACATTGGCTCTGCTCATGTACACATCGATCTATTTCCACTTAGGCACCGCGCAGAACCTCGGCATTGTGCACTACATTGGCTCTGCCCATGTACACATCGATCTATTTTGACTTAAAAAATCTCCTAAAATTGCACAAACTAGGCACCGCGCACAACCTCGGCATTGTGCACTACATTGTCTTTGCCCATGTACACATCGACCTATTTTCATTTAAAAAAACATCCTATAATTGCACAAACTAGGAACCGCGCACAACCTCGGCATTGCGCACTACGTTGGCTCTGCCCATGTACACATCGATCTATTTTCACTTAAAAAAAATTCTAGAATTGCACAAACTTTGCACCACGCACTACAATGGCTTTTCCCATATACACATCGATCTATTTTCACTTAAAAAAAAATCCTGGAATTGCACAAACTAGGCACCGCGCAGAACCTCGATTTTGCGCACTACATTGGCTTTGCCCATGTACACATCGATCTATTTTCACTTGAAAAAACATGCTAGAATAGCGCAAACTAGGCACCGCGCAAAACCTCGGCATTGTGCACTACATTGGCTCTGCTCATGTACACATCGATCTATTTCCACTTAGAAAAACATCCTAGAATTGCACAAACTAGGCACCGCGCAGAACCTCGGCATTGTGCACTACATTGGCTCTGCCCATGTACACATCGATCTATTTTGACTTAAAAAATCTCCTAAAATTGCACAAACTAGGAACCGCGCACAACCTCGGCATTGTGCACTATATTGGCTTTGCCCATGTACACATCGATCTATTTTCACTTAAAAAAATCCTGGAATTGCACAAACTAGGCACCGCGCAGAACCTCGGCTTTGCGCACTACATTGGCTTTGCCCATGAACACATCGATCTATTTTCACTTAAAAAATCCTAGAATAGCGCAAACTAGGCACCGCGCACAACCTCGGCATTGTGCACTACATTGGCTTTGCCCATGTACACATCGATCTATTTTCACTTAAAAAAACATCCTATAATTGCACAAACTAGGCACCGCGCACAACCTCCGCATTGCGCACTACATTGACTTCGATCTATTTTCACTTAAAAAAAATCCTAGAATTGCACAAACTATGCACCACGCACTACAATGGCTTTGCCCATGTACACATCGACCTATTTTCATTTAAAAAAACATCCTATAATTGCACAAACTAGGCACCGCGCACAACCTCGGCATTGCGCACTACGTTGGCTCTGCCCATGTACACATCGATCTATTTTCACTTAAAAAAAATTCTAGAATTGCACAAAGTAGGCACCGCGCACAACCTCGGCATTGTGCACTACATTGGCTTTGCCCATGTACACATCGATCTATTTTCACTGAAAAAAACGTCCTATAATTGCACAAACTAGGCACCGCGCACCACCTCGGCATTGCGCACTACGTTGGCTCTGCCCATGTACACATCGATCTATTTTCACTTAAAAAAAATTCTAGAATTGCACAAACTATGCACCACGCACTACAATGGCTTTGCCCATATACACATCCATCTATTTTCACTTAAAAAAAATCCTGGAATTGCACAAACTAGGCACCGCGCAGAACCTCGGCTTTGCGCATGTACACATCGATCTATTTTCACTTAAAAAAACATCCTATAATTGCACAAACTAGGCACCACGCACAACCTCGGCATTGCGCACTACATTGACTTTGATCTATTTTCACTTAAAAAAAATCCTAGAATTGCACAAACTATGCACCACGCACTACAATGGCTTTGCCCATGTACACATCGATCTATTTTCACTTAAAAACAATCCTGGAATTGCACAAACTAGGCACCGCGCAGAACCTCGATTTTGCGCACTACATTGGCTCTGCCCATGTACACATCGATCCATTTTCACTTAAAAAACATCCTAGAATAGCGCAAACTAGGCACCGCGCAAAACCTCGGCATTGTGCACTACATTGGCTCTGCTCATGTACACATCGATCTATTTCCACTTAGGCACCGCGCAGAACCTCGGCATTGTGCACTACATTGGCTCTGCCCATGTACACATCGATCTATTTTGACTTAAAAAATCTCCTAAAATTGCACAAACTAGGCACCGCGCACAACCTCGGCATTGTGCACTACATTGTCTTTGCCCATGTACACATCGACCTATTTTCATTTAAAAAACATCATATAATTGCACAAACTAGGCACCGCGCACAACCTCGGCATTGCGCACTACGTTGGCTCTGCCCATGTACACATCGATCTATTTTCACTTAAAAAAATTCTAGAATTGCACAAACTTTGCACCACGCACTACAATGGCTTTTCCCATATACACATCGATCTATTTTCACTTAAAAAAAATCCTGGAATTGCACAAACTAGGCACCGCGCAGAACCTCGATTTTGCGCACTACATTGGCTTTGCCCATGTACACATCGATCTATTTTCACTTGAAAAAACATCCTAGAATAGCGCAAACTAGGCACCGCGCAAAACCTCGGCATTGTGCACTACATTGGCTCTGCTCATGTACACATCGATCTATTTCCACTTAGAAAAACATCCTAGATTTGCACAAACTAGGCACCGCGCAGAACCTCGGCATTGTGCACTACATCGGCTCTGCCCATGTACACATCGATCTATTTTGACTTAAAAAATCTCCTAAAATTGCACATACTAGGCACCGCGCACAACCTCGGCATTGTGCACTACATTGGCTTTGCCCATGTACACATCGACCTATTTTCATTTAAAAAAACATCCTATAATTGCACAAACTAGGCACCGCGCACAACCTCGGCATTGCGCACTACGTTGGCTCTGCCCATGTACACATCGATCTATTTTCACTTAAAAAAAATTCTAGAATTGCACAAACTTTGCACCACGCACTACAATGGCTTTTCCCATATACACATCGATCTATTTTCACTTAAAAAAAATCGTGGAATTGCACAAACTAGGCACCGCGCAGAACCTCGGCTTTGCGCACTACATTGGCTTTGCCCATGTACACATCGATCTATTTTCACTTTAAAAAATCCTAGAATAGCGCAAACTAGGCACCGCGCACAACCTCGGCATTGTGCACTACATTGGCTTTGCCCATGTACACATCGATCTATTTTCACTTAAAAAAACATCCTATAATTGCACAAACTAGGCACCGCGCACAACCTCGGCATTGCGCACTACATTGGCTTTGCCCATGTACACATCGACCTATTTTCATTTAAAAAAACATCCTATAATTGCACAAACTAGGCACCGCGCACAACCTCGGCATTGCGCACTACGTTGGCTCTGCCCATGTACACATCGATCTATTTTCACTTAAAAAAAGTTCTAGAATTGCACAAACTTTGCACCACGCACTACAATGGCTTTTCCCATATACACATCGATCTATTTGCACTTAAAAAAAATCCTGGAATTGCACAAACTAGGCACCGCGGAGAACCTCGGCTTTGCGCACTACATTGGCTTTGCCCATGTACACATCGATCTATTTTCACTTAAAAAAAATCCTAGAATAGAGCAAACTAGGCACCGCGCACAACCTCGGCATTGTGCACTACATTGGCTTTGCCCATGTACATATCGATCTATTTTCACTTAAAAAAACATTCTATAATTGCACAACCGAGGCACCGCGCACCACCTCGGCATTGCGCACTACGTTGGTTCTGCCCATATACACATCGATCTATTTTCACTTAAAAAAAATCCTGGAATTGCACAAACTAGGCACCGCGCAGAACCTCGGCTTTGCGCATGTACACATCGATCTATTTTCACTTAAAAAAACATCCTATAATTGCACAAACTAGGCACCGCGCACAACCTCGGCATTGCGCACTACATTGACTTCGATCTATTTTCACTTAAAAAAAAATCCTAGAATTGCACAAACTATGCACCACGCACTACAATGGCTTTGCCCATGTACACATCGATCTATTTTCACTTAAAAAAAATCCTGGAATTGCACAAACTAGGCACCGCGCAGAACCTCGATTTTGCGCACTACATTGGCTTTGCCCATGTACACATCGATCTATTTTCACTTGAAAAAACATCCTAGAATAGCGCAAACTAGGCACCGCGCAAAACCTCCGCATTGTGCACTACATTGGCTCTGCTCATGTACACATCGATCTATTTCCACTTAGGCACCGCGCAGAACCTCGGCATTGTGCACTACATTGGCTCTGCCCATGTACACATCGATCTATTTTGACTTAAAAAATCTCCTAAAATTGCACAAACTAGGCACCGCGCACAACCTCGGCATTGTGCACTACATTGTCTTTGCCCATGTACACATCGACCTATTTTCATTTAAAAAAACATCCTATAATTGCACAAACTAGGCACCGCGCACAAACTCGGCATTGCGCACTACGTTGGCTCTGCCCATGTACACATCGATCTATTTTCACTTAAAAAAATTCTAGAACTGCACAAACTTTGCACCACGCACTACAATGGCTTTTCCCATATACACATCGATCTATTTTCACTTAAAAAAAATCCTGTAATTGCATAAACTAGGCACCGCGCAGAACCTCGATTTTGCGCACTACATTGGCTTTGCCCATGTACACATCGATCTATTTTCACTTGAAAAAACATCCTAGAATAGCGCAAACTAGGCACCGCGCAAAACCTCGGCATTGTGCACTACATTGGCTCTGCTCATGTACACATCGATCTATTTCACCTTAGAAAAACATCCTAGAATTGCACAAACTAGGCACCGCGCAGAACCTCGGCATTGTGCACTACATTGGCTCTGCCCATGTACACATCGATCTATTTTGACTTAAAAAATCTCCTAAAATTGCACAAACTAGGCACCGCGCAGAACCTCGGCATTGTGCACTACATTGGCTCTGCCCATGTACACATCGATCTATTTTGACTTAAAAAATCTCCTAAAATTGCACAAACTAGGCACCGCGCACAACCTCGGCATTGTGCACTACATTGGCTTTGCCCATGTACACATCGACCTATTTTCATTTAAAAAAACATCCTATAATTGCACAAACTAGGCACCGCGCACAACCTCGGCATTGCGCACTACGTTGGCTCTGCCCATGTACACATCGATCTATTTTCACTTAAAAAAATTCTAGAATTGCACAAACTTTGCACCACGCACTACAATGGCTTTTCCCATATACACATCGATCTATTTGCACTTAAAAAAAAATCCTGGAATTGCACAAACTAGGCACCGCGCAGAACCTCGGCTTTGCGTACTACATTGGCTTTGCCCATGTACACATCGATCTATTTTCACTTAAAAAAATCCTAGAATAGAGCAAACTAGGCACCGCGCACAACCTCGGCATTGTGCACTACATTGGCTTTGCCCATGTACATATCGATCTATTTTCACTTAAAAAAACATTCTATAATTGCACAAACTAGGCACCGCGCACCACCTCGGCATTGCGCACTACGTTGGCTCTGCCCATGTACACATCGATCTATTTTCACTTAAAAAAAATTCTAGAATTGCACAAACTATGCACCACGCACTACAATGGCTTTGCCCATATACACATCCATCTATTTTCACTTAAAAAAAATCCTGGAATTGCACAAACTAGGCACCGCGCAGAACCTCGGCTTTGCGCATGTACACATCGATCTATTTTCACTTAAAAAAACATCCTATAATTGCACAAACTAGGCACCACGCACAACCTCGGCATTGCGCACTACATTGACTTTGATCTATTTTCACTTAAAAAAAATCCTAGAATTGCACAAACTATGCACCACGCACTACAATGGCTTTGCCCATGTACACATCGATCTATTTTCACTTAAAAACAATCCTGGAATTGCACAAACTAGGCACCGCGCAGAACCTCGATTTTGCGCACTACATTGGCTCTGCCCATGTACACATCGATCCATTTTCACTTAAAAAACATCCTAGAATAGCGCAAACTAGGCACCGCGCAAAACCTCGGCATTGTGCACTACATTGGCTCTGCTCATGTACACATCGATCTATTTCCACTTAGGCACCGCGCAGAACCTCGGCATTGTGCACTACATTGGCTCTGCCCATGTACACATCGATCTATTTTGACTTAAAAAATCTCCTAAAATTGCACAAACTAGGCACCGCGCACAACCTCGGCATTGTGCACTACATTGTCTTTGCCCATGTACACATCGACCTATTTTCATTTAAAAAACATCATATAATTGCACAAACTAGGCACCGCGCACAACCTCGGCATTGCGCACTACGTTGGCTCTGCCCATGTACACATCGATCTATTTTCACTTAAAAAAATTCTAGAATTGCACAAACTTTGCACCACGCACTACAATGGCTTTTCCCATATACACATCGATCTATTTTCACTTAAAAAAAATCCTGGAATTGCACAAACTAGGCACCGCGCAGAACCTCGATTTTGCGCACTACATTGGCTTTGCCCATGTACACATCGATCTATTTTCACTTGAAAAAACATCCTAGAATAGCGCAAACTAGGCACCGCGCAAAACCTCGGCATTGTGCACTACATTGGCTCTGCTCATGTACACATCGATCTATTTCCACTTAGAAAAACATCCTAGATTTGCACAAACTAGGCACCGCGCAGAACCTCGGCATTGTGCACTACATCGGCTCTGCCCATGTACACATCGATCTATTTTGACTTAAAAAATCTCCTAAAATTGCACATACTAGGCACCGCGCACAACCTCGGCATTGTGCACTACATTGGCTTTGCCCATGTACACATCGACCTATTTTCATTTAAAAAAACATCCTATAATTGCACAAACTAGGCACCGCGCACAACCTCGGCATTGCGCACTACGTTGGCTCTGCCCATGTACACATCGATCTATTTTCACTTAAAAAAAATTCTAGAATTGCACAAACTTTGCACCACGCACTACAATGGCTTTTCCCATATACACATCGATCTATTTTCACTTAAAAAAAATCGTGGAATTGCACAAACTAGGCACCGCGCAGAACCTCGGCTTTGCGCACTACATTGGCTTTGCCCATGTACACATCGATCTATTTTCACTTTAAAAAATCCTAGAATAGCGCAAACTAGGCACCGCGCACAACCTCGGCATTGTGCACTACATTGGCTTTGCCCATGTACACATCGATCTATTTTCACTTAAAAAAACATCCTATAATTGCACAAACTAGGCACCGCGCACAACCTCGGCATTGCGCACTACATTGACTTCGATCTATTTTCACTTAAAAAAAATCCTAGAATTGCACAAACTATGCACCACGCACTACAATGGCTTTGCCCATATACACATCGATCTATTTTCACTTAAAAAAAAATCCTGGAATTGCACAAACTAGGCACCGCGCAGAACCTCGGCTTTGCGCACTACATTGGCTTTGCCCATGTACACATCGATCTATTTTCACTTAAAAAAAATCCTAGAATAGAGCAAACTAGGCACCGCGCAGAACCTCGGCATTGTGCACTACATTGGCTCTGCCCATGTAGACATCGATCTATTTTGACTTAAAAAATCTCCTAAAATTGCACAAACTAGGCACCGCGCACAACCTCGGCATTGTGCACTACATTGGCTTTGCCCATGTACACATCGACCTATTTTCATTTAAAAAAACATCCTATAATTGCACAAACTAGGCACCGCGCACAACCTCGGCATTGCGCACTACGTTGGCTCTGCCCATGTACACATCGATCTATTTTCACTTAAAAAAAGTTCTAGAATTGCACAAACTTTGCACCACGCACTACAATGGCTTTTCCCATATACACATCGATCTATTTGCACTTAAAAAAAATCCTGGAATTGCACAAACTAGGCACCGCGGAGAACCTCGGCTTTGCGCACTACATTGGCTTTGCCCATGTACACATCGATCTATTTTCACTTAAAAAAAATCCTAGAATAGAGCAAACTAGGCACCGCGCACAACCTCGGCATTGTGCACTACATTGGCTTTGCCCATGTACATATCGATCTATTTTCACTTAAAAAAACATTCTATAATTGCACAACCGAGGCACCGCGCACCACCTCGGCATTGCGCACTACGTTGGTTCTGCCCATATACACATCGATCTATTTTCACTTAAAAAAAATCCTGGAATTGCACAAACTAGGCACCGCGCAGAACCTCGGCTTTGCGCATGTACACATCGATCTATTTTCACTTAAAAAAACATCCTATAATTGCACAAACTAGGCACCGCGCACAACCTCGGCATTGCGCACTACATTGACTTCGATCTATTTTCACTTAAAAAAAAATCCTAGAATTGCACAAACTATGCACCACGCACTACAATGGCTTTGCCCATGTACACATCGATCTATTTTCACTTAAAAAAAATCCTGGAATTGCACAAACTAGGCACCGCGCAGAACCTCGATTTTGCGCACTACATTGGCTTTGCCCATGTACACATCGATCTATTTTCACTTGAAAAAACATCCTAGAATAGCGCAAACTAGGCACCGCGCAAAACCTCCGCATTGTGCACTACATTGGCTCTGCTCATGTACACATCGATCTATTTCCACTTAGGCACCGCGCAGAACCTCGGCATTGTGCACTACATTGGCTCTGCCCATGTACACATCGATCTATTTTGACTTAAAAAATCTCCTAAAATTGCACAAACTAGGCACCGCGCACAACCTCGGCATTGTGCACTACATTGTCTTTGCCCATGTACACATCGACCTATTTTCATTTAAAAAAACATCCTATAATTGCACAAACTAGGCACCGCGCACAAACTCGGCATTGCGCACTACGTTGGCTCTGCCCATGTACACATCGATCTATTTTCACTTAAAAAAATTCTAGAACTGCACAAACTTTGCACCACGCACTACAATGGCTTTTCCCATATACACATCGATCTATTTTCACTTAAAAAAAATCCTGTAATTGCATAAACTAGGCACCGCGCAGAACCTCGATTTTGCGCACTACATTGGCTTTGCCCATGTACACATCGATCTATTTTCACTTGAAAAAACATCCTAGAATAGCGCAAACTAGGCACCGCGCAAAACCTCGGCATTGTGCACTACATTGGCTCTGCTCATGTACACATCGATCTATTTCACCTTAGAAAAACATCCTAGAATTGCACAAACTAGGCACCGCGCAGAACCTCGGCATTGTGCACTACATTGGCTCTGCCCATGTACACATCGATCTATTTTGACTTAAAAAATCTCCTAAAATTGCACAAACTAGGCACCGCGCAGAACCTCGGCATTGTGCACTACATTGGCTCTGCCCATGTACACATCGATCTATTTTGACTTAAAAAATCTCCTAAAATTGCACAAACTAGGCACCGCGCACAACCTCGGCATTGTGCACTACATTGGCTTTGCCCATGTACACATCGACCTATTTTCATTTAAAAAAACATCCTATAATTGCACAAACTAGGCACCGCGCACAACCTCGGCATTGCGCACTACGTTGGCTCTGCCCATGTACACATCGATCTATTTTCACTTAAAAAAATTCTAGAATTGCACAAACTTTGCACCACGCACTACAATGGCTTTTCCCATATACACATCGATCTATTTGCACTTAAAAAAAAATCCTGGAATTGCACAAACTAGGCACCGCGCAGAACCTCGGCTTTGCGTACTACATTGGCTTTGCCCATGTACACATCGATCTATTTTCACTTAAAAAAATCCTAGAATAGAGCAAACTAGGCACCGCGCACAACCTCGGCATTGTGCACTACATTGGCTTTGCCCATGTACATATCGATCTATTTTCACTTAAAAAAACATTCTATAATTGCACAAACTAGGCACCGCGCACCACCTCGGCATTGCGCACTACGTTGGTTCTGCCCATGTACACATCGATCTATTTTCACGTAAAAAAAATTCTAGAATTGCACAAACTATGCACCACGCACTACAATGGCTTTGCCCATATACACATCGATCTATTTTCACTTAAAAAAATCCTGGAATTGCACAAACTAGGCACCGCGCAGAACCTCGGCTTTTCGCATGTACACATCGATCTATTTTCACTTAAAAAAACATCCTATAATTGCACAAACTAGGCACCGCGCATAACCTCGGCATTGCGCACTACATTGACTTCGATCTATTTTCACTTAAAAAAATCCTAGAATTGCACAAACTATGCACCACGCACTACAATGGCTTTGCCCATGTACACATCGATCTATTTTAACTTAAAAAAAATCCTGGAATTGCACAAACTAGGCACCGCGCAGAACCTCGATTTTGCGCACTACATTGGCTTTGCCCATGTACACATCGATCTATTTTCACTTGAAAAAACATCCTAGAATAGCGCAAACTAGGCACCGCGCAAAACCTCGGCATTGTGCACTACATTGGCTCTGCTCATGTACACATCGATCTATTTCCACTTAGAAAAACATCCTAGAATTGCACAAACTAGGCACCGCGCAGAACCTCGGCATTGTGCACTACATTGGCTCTGCCCATGTACACATCGATCTATTTTGACTTAAAAAATCTCCTAAAATTGCACAAACTAGGAACCGCGCACAACCTCGGCATTGTGCACTATATTGGCTTTGCCCATGTACACATCGATCTATTTTCACTTAAAAAAATCCTGGAATTGCACAAACTAGGCACCGCGCAGAACCTCGGCTTTGCGCACTACATTGGCTTTGCCCATGAACACATCGATCTATTTTCACTTAAAAAATCCTAGAATAGCGCAAACTAGGCACCGCGCACAACCTCGGCATTGTGCACTACATTGGCTTTGCCCATGTACACATCGATCTATTTTCACTTAAAAAAACATTCTATAATTGCACAAACTAGGCACCGCGCACAACCTCGGCATTGCGCACTACATTGACTTCGATCTATTTTCACTTAAAAAAAATCCTAGAATTGCACAAACTATGCACCACGCACTACAATGGCTTTGCCCATGTACACATCGACCTATTTTCATTTAAAAAAACATCCTATAATTGCACAAACTAGGCACCGCGCACAACCTCGGCATTGCGCACTACGTTGGCTCTGCCCATGTACACATCGATCTATTTTCACTTAAAAAAAATTCTAGAATTGCACAAACTTTGCACCACGCACTACAATGGCTTTTCCCATATACACATCGATCTATTTTCACTTAAAAAAATCCTGGAATTGCACAAACTAGGCACCGCGCAGAACCTCGGCTTTGCGCACTACATTGGCTTTGCCCATGTACACATCGATCTATTTTCACTTAAAAAAAATCCTAGAATAGCGCAAACTAGGCACCGCGCACAACCTCGGCATTGTGCACTACATTGGCTTTGCCCATGTACACATCGATCTATTTTCACTTAAAAAAACATCCTATAATTGCACAAACTAGGCACCGCGCACCACCTCGGCATTGCGCACTACGTTGGCTCTGCCCATGTACACATCGATCTATTTTCACTTAAAAAAAATTCTAGAATTGCACAAACTATGCACCACGCACTACAATGGCTTTGCCCATATACACATCCATCTATTTTCACTTAAAAAAAATCCTGGAATTGCACAAACTAGGCACCGCGCAGAACCTCGGCTTTGCGCATGTACACATCGATCTATTTTCACTTAAAAAAACATCCTATAATTGCACAAACTAGGCACCACGCACAACCTCGGCATTGCGCACTACATTGACTTTGATCTATTTTCACTTAAAAAAAATCCTAGAATTGCACAAACTATGCACCACGCACTACAATGGCTTTGCCCATGTACACATCGATCTATTTTCACTTAAAAACAATCCTGGAATTGCACAAACTAGGCACCGCGCAGAACCTCGATTTTGCGCACTACATTGGCTCTGCCCATGTACACATCGATCCATTTTCACTTAAAAAACATCCTAGAATAGCGCAAACTAGGCACCGCGCAAAACCTCGGCATTGTGCACTACATTGGCTCTGCTCATGTACACATCGATCTATTTCCACTTAGGCACCGCGCAGAACCTCGGCATTGTGCACTACATTGGCTCTGCCCATGTACACATCGATCTATTTTGACTTAAAAAATCTCCTAAAATTGCACAAACTAGGCACCGCGCACAACCTCGGCATTGTGCACTACATTGTCTTTGCCCATGTACACATCGACCTATTTTCATTTAAAAAACATCATATAATTGCACAAACTAGGCACCGCGCACAACCTCGGCATTGCGCACTACGTTGGCTCTGCCCATGTACACATCGATCTATTTTCACTTAAAAAAATTCTAGAATTGCACAAACTTTGCACCACGCACTACAATGGCTTTTCCCATATACACATCGATCTATTTTCACTTAAAAAAAATCCTGGAATTGCACAAACTAGGCACCGCGCAGAACCTCGATTTTGCGCACTACATTGGCTTTGCCCATGTACACATCGATCTATTTTCACTTGAAAAAACATCCTAGAATAGCGCAAACTAGGCACCGCGCAAAACCTCGGCATTGTGCACTACATTGGCTCTGCTCATGTACACATCGATCTATTTCCACTTAGAAAAACATCCTAGAATTGCACAAACTAGGCACCGCGCAGAACCTCGGCATTGTGCACTACATCGGCTCTGCCCATGTACACATCGATCTATTTTGACTTAAAAAATCTCCTAAAATTGCACAAACTAGGAACCGCGCACAACCTCGGCATTGTGCACTATATTGGCTTTGCCCATGTACACATCGATCTATTTTCACTTAAAAAAATCCTGGAATTGCACAAACTAGGCACCGCGCAGAACCTCGGCTTTGCGCACTACATTGGCTTTGCCCATGAACACATCGATCTATTTTCACTTAAAAAATCCTAGAATAGCGCAAACTAGGCACCGCGCACAACCTCGGCATTGTGCACTACATTGGCTTTGCCCATGTACACATCGATCTATTTTCACTTAAAAAAACATTCTATAATTGCACAAACTAGGCACCGCGCACAACCTCGGCATTGCGCACTACATTGACTTCGATCTATTTTCACTTAAAAAAAATCCTAGAATTGCACAAACTATGCACCACGCACTACAATGGCTTTGCCCATGTACACATCGACCTATTTTCATTTAAAAAAACATCCTATAATTGCACAAACTAGGCACCGCGCACAACCTCGGCATTGCGCACTACGTTGGCTCTGCCCATGTACACATCGATCTATTTTCACTTAAAAAAAATTCTAGAATTGCACAAACTTTGCACCACGCACTACAATGGCTTTTCCCATATACACATCGATCTATTTTCACTTAAAAAAATCCTGGAATTGCACAAACTAGGCACCGCGCAGAACCTCGGCTTTGCGCACTACATTGGCTTTGCCCATGTACACATCGATCTATTTTCACTTAAAAAAAATCCTAGAATAGCGCAAACTAGGCACCGCGCACAACCTCGGCATTGTGCACTACATTGGCTTTGCCCATGTACACATCGATCTATTTTCACTTAAAAAAACATCCTATAATTGCACAAACTAGGCACCGCGCACCACCTCGGCATTGCGCACTACGTTGGCTCTGCCCATGTACACATCGATCTATTTTCACTTAAAAAAAATTCTAGAATTGCACAAACTATGCACCACGCACTACAATGGCTTTGCCCATATACACATCCATCTATTTTCACTTAAAAAAAATCCTGGAATTGCACAAACTAGGCACCGCGCAGAACCTCGGCTTTGCGCATGTACACATCGATCTATTTTCACTTAAAAAAACATCCTATAATTGCACAAACTAGGCACCACGCACAACCTCGGCATTGCGCACTACATTGACTTTGATCTATTTTCACTTAAAAAAAATCCTAGAATTGCACAAACTATGCACCACGCACTACAATGGCTTTGCCCATGTACACATCGATCTATTTTCACTTAAAAACAATCCTGGAATTGCACAAACTAGGCACCGCGCAGAACCTCGATTTTGCGCACTACATTGGCTCTGCCCATGTACACATCGATCCATTTTCACTTAAAAAACATCCTAGAATAGCGCAAACTAGGCACCGCGCAAAACCTCGGCATTGTGCACTACATTGGCTCTGCTCATGTACACATCGATCTATTTCCACTTAGGCACCGCGCAGAACCTCGGCATTGTGCACTACATTGGCTCTGCCCATGTACACATCGATCTATTTTGACTTAAAAAATCTCCTAAAATTGCACAAACTAGGCACCGCGCACAACCTCGGCATTGTGCACTACATTGTCTTTGCCCATGTACACATCGACCTATTTTCATTTAAAAAACATCATATAATTGCACAAACTAGGCACCGCGCACAACCTCGGCATTGCGCACTACGTTGGCTCTGCCCATGTACACATCGATCTATTTTCACTTAAAAAAATTCTAGAATTGCACAAACTTTGCACCACGCACTACAATGGCTTTTCCCATATACACATCGATCTATTTTCACTTAAAAAAAATCCTGGAATTGCACAAACTAGGCACCGCGCAGAACCTCGATTTTGCGCACTACATTGGCTTTGCCCATGTACACATCGATCTATTTTCACTTGAAAAAACATCCTAGAATAGCGCAAACTAGGCACCGCGCAAAACCTCGGCATTGTGCACTACATTGGCTCTGCTCATGTACACATCGATCTATTTCCACTTAGAAAAACATCCTAGAATTGCACAAACTAGGCACCGCGCAGAACCTCGGCATTGTGCACTACATCGGCTCTGCCCATGTACACATCGATCTATTTTGACTTAAAAAATCTCCTAAAATTGCACAAACTAGGAACCGCGCACAACCTCGGCATTGTGCACTATATTGGCTTTGCCCATGTACACATCGATCTATTTTCACTTAAAAAAATCCTGGAATTGCACAAACTAGGCACCGCGCAGAACCTCGGCTTTGCGCACTACATTGGCTTTGCCCATGAACACATCGATCTATTTTCACTTAAAAAATCCTAGAATAGCGCAAACTAGGCACCGCGCACAACCTCGGCATTGTGCACTACATTGGCTTTGCCCATGTACACATCGATCTATTTTCACTTAAAAAAACATTCTATAATTGCACAAACTAGGCACCGCGCACAACCTCGGCATTGCGCACTACATTGACTTCGATCTATTTTCACTTAAAAAAAATCCTAGAATTGCACAAACTATGCACCACGCACTACAATGGCTTTGCCCATGTACACATCGACCTATTTTCATTTAAAAAAACATCCTATAATTGCACAAACTAGGCACCGCGCACAACCTCGGCATTGCGCACTACGTTGGCTCTGCCCATGTACACATCGATCTATTTTCACTTTAAAAAAATTCTAGAATTGCACAAACTTTGCACCACGCACTACAATGGCTTTTCCCATATACACATCGATCTATTTTCACTTAAAAAAATCCTGGAATTGCACAAACTAGGCACCGCGCAGAACCTCGGCTTTGCGCACTACATTGGCTTTGCCCATGTACACATCGATCTATTTTCACTTAAAAAAAATCCTAGAATAGCGCAAACTAGGCACCGCGCACAACCTCGGCATTGTGCACTACATTGGCTTTGCCCATGTACACATCGATCTATTTTCACTTAAAAAAACATCCTATAATTGCACAAACTAGGCACCGCGCACCACCTCGGCATTGCGCACTACGTTGGCTCTGCCCATGTACACATCGATCTATTTTCACTTAAAAAAAATTCTAGAATTGCACAAACTATGCACCACGCACTACAATGGCTTTGCCCATATACACATCCATCTATTTTCACTTAAAAAAAATCCTGGAATTGCACAAACTAGGCACCGCGCAGAACCTCGGCTTTGCGCATGTACACATCGATCTATTTTCACTTAAAAAAACATCCTATAATTGCACAAACTAGGCACCACGCACAACCTCGGCATTGCGCACTACATTGACTTTGATCTATTTTCACTTAAAAAAAATCCTAGAATTGCACAAACTATGCACCACGCACTACAATGGCTTTGCCCATGTACACATCGATCTATTTTCACTTAAAAACAATCCTGGAATTGCACAAACTAGGCACCGCGCAGAACCTCGATTTTGCGCACTACATTGGCTCTGCCCATGTACACATCGATCCATTTTCACTTAAAAAACATCCTAGAATAGCGCAAACTAGGCACCGCGCAAAACCTCGGCATTGTGCACTACATTGGCTCTGCTCATGTACACATCGATCTATTTCCACTTAGGCACCGCGCAGAACCTCGGCATTGTGCACTACATTGGCTCTGCCCATGTACACATCGATCTATTTTGACTTAAAAAATCTCCTAAAATTGCACAAACTAGGCACCGCGCACAACCTCGGCATTGTGCACTACATTGTCTTTGCCCATGTACACATCGACCTATTTTCATTTAAAAAACATCATATAATTGCACAAACTAGGCACCGCGCACAACCTCGGCATTGCGCACTACGTTGGCTCTGCCCATGTACACATCGATCTATTTTCACTTAAAAAAATTCTAGAATTGCACAAACTTTGCACCACGCACTACAATGGCTTTTCCCATATACACATCGATCTATTTTCACTTAAAAAAAATCCTGGAATTGCACAAACTAGGCACCGCGCAGAACCTCGATTTTGCGCACTACATTGGCTTTGCCCATGTACACATCGATCTATTTTCACTTGAAAAAACATCCTAGAATAGCGCAAACTAGGCACCGCGCAAAACCTCGGCATTGTGCACTACATTGGCTCTGCTCATGTACACATCGATCTATTTCCACTTAGAAAAACATCCTAGAATTGCACAAACTAGGCACCGCGCAGAACCTCGGCATTGTGCACTACATCGGCTCTGCCCATGTACACATCGATCTATTTTGACTTAAAAAATCTCCTAAAATTGCACATACTAGGCACCGCGCACAACCTCGGCATTGTGCACTACATTGGCTTTGCCCATGTACACATCGACCTATTTTCATTTAAAAAAACATCCTATAATTGCACAAACTAGGCACCGCGCACAACCTCGGCATTGCGCACTACGTTGGCTCTGCCCATGTACACATCGATCTATTTTCACTTAAAAAAAATTCTAGAATTGCACAAACTTTGCACCACGCACTACAATGGCTTTTCCCATATACACATCGATCTATTTTCACTTAAAAAAAATCGTGGAATTGCACAAACTAGGCACCGCGCAGAACCTCGGCTTTGCGCACTACATTGGCTTTGCCCATGTACACATCGATCTATTTTCACTTTAAAAAATCCTAGAATAGCGCAAACTAGGCACCGCGCACAACCTCGGCATTGTGCACTACATTGGCTTTGCCCATGTACACATCGATCTATTTTCACTTAAAAAAACATCCTATAATTGCACAAACTAGGCACCGCGCACAACCTCGGCATTGCGCACTACATTGACTTCGATCTATTTTCACTTAAAAAAAATCCTAGAATTGCACAAACTATGCACCACGCACTACAATGGCTTTGCCCATATACACATCGATCTATTTTCACTTAAAAAAAATCCTGGAATTGCACAAACTAGGCACCGCGCAGAACCTCGGCTTTGCGCACTACATTGGCTTTGCCCATGTACACATCGATCTATTTTCACTTAAAAAAAATCCTAGAATAGAGCAAACTAGGCACCGCGCAGAACCTCGGCATTGTGCACTACATTGGCTCTGCCCATGTACACATCGATCTATTTTGACTTAAAAAATCTCCTAAAATTGCACAAACTAGGCACCGCGCACAACCTCGGCATTGTGCACTACATTGGCTTTGCCCATGTACACATCGACCTATTTTCATTTAAAAAAACATCCTATAATTGCACAAACTAGGCACCGCGCACAACCTCGGCATTGCGCACTACGTTGGCTCTGCCCATGTACACATCGATCTATTTTCACTTAAAAAAAAATTCTAGAATTGCACAAACTTTGCACCACGCACTACAATGGCTTTTCCCATATACACATCGATCTATTTGCACTTAAAAAAAAATCCTGGAATTGCACAAACTAGGCACCGCGGAGAACCTCGGCTTTGCGCACTACATTGGCTTTGCCCATGTACACATCGATCTATTTTCACTTAAAAAAATCCTAGAATAGAGCAAACTAGGCACCGCGCACAACCTCGGCATTGTGCACTACATTGGCTTTGCCCATGTACATATCGATCTATTTTCACTTAAAAAAACATTCTATAATTGCACAACCTAGGCACCGCGCACCACCTCGGCATTGCGCACTACGTTGGTTCTGCCCATGTACACATCGATCTATTTTCACGTAAAAAAATTCTAGAATTGCACAAACTATGCACCACGCACTACAATGGCTTTGCCCATATACACATCGATCTATTTTCACTTAAAAAAAATCCTGGAATTGCACAAACTAGGCACCGCGCAGAACCTCGGCTTTGCGCATGTACACATCGATCTATTTTCACTTAAAAAAACATCCTATAATTGCACAAACTAGGCACCGCGCACAACCTCGGCATTGCGCACTACATTGACTTCGATCTATTTTCACTTAAAAAAAAATCCTAGAATTGCACAAACTATGCTCCACGCACTACAATGGCTTTGCCCATGTACACATCGATCTATTTTCACTTAAAAAAAATCCTGGAATTGCACAAACTAGGCACCGCGCAGAACCTCGATTTTGCGCACTACATTGGCTTTGCCCATGTACACATCGATCTATTTTCACTTGAAAAAACATCCTAGAATAGCGCAAACTAGGCACCGCGCAAAACCTCCGCATTGTGCACTACATTGGCTCTGCTCATGTACACATCGATCTATTTCCACTTAGGCACCGCGCAGAACCTCGGCATTGTGCACTACATTGGCTCTGCCCATGTACACATCGATCTATTTTGACTTAAAAAATCTCCTAAAATTGCACAAACTAGGCACCGCGCACAACCTCGGCATTGTGCACTACATTGTCTTTGCCCATGTACACATCGACCTATTTTCATTTAAAAAAACATCCTATAATTGCACAAACTAGGCACCGCGCACAACCTCGGCATTGCGCACTACGTTGGCTCTGCCCATGTACACATCGATCTATTTTCACTTAAAAAAATTCTAGAACTGCACAAACTTTGCACCACGCACTACAATGGCTTTTCCCATATACACATCGATCTATTTTCACTTAAAAAAAAATCCTGTAATTGCATAAACTAGGCACCGCGCAGAACCTCGATTTTGCGCACTACATTGGCTTTGCCCATGTACACATCGATCTATTTTCACTTGAAAAAACATCCTAGAATAGCGCAAACTAGGCACCGCGCAAAACCTCGGCATTGTGCACTACATTGGCTCTGCTCATGTACACATCGATCTATTTCACCTTAGAAAAACATCCTAGAATTGCACAAACTAGGCACCGCGCAGAACCTCGGCATTGTGCACTACATTGGCTCTGCCCATGTACACATCCATCTATTTTGACTTAAAAAATCTCCTAAAATTGCACAAACTAGGCACCGCGCAGAACCTCGGCATTGTGCACTACATTGGCTCTGCCCATGTACACATCGATCTATTTTGACTTAAAAAATCTCCTAAAATTGCACAAACTAGGCACCGCGCACAACCTCGGCATTGTGCACTACATTGGCTTTGCCCATGTACACATCGACCTTTTTTCATTTAAAAAAACATCCTATAATTGCACAAACTAGGCACCGCGCACCACCTCGGCATTGCGCACTACGTTGGTTCTGCCCATGTACACATCGATCTATTTTCACGTAAAAAAATTCTAGAATTGCACAAACTATGCACCACGCACTACAATGGCTTTGCCCATATACACATCGATCTATTTTCACTTAAAAAAAATCCTGGAATTGCACAAACTAGGCACCGCGCAGAACCTCGGCTTTGCGCATGTACACATCGATCTATTTTCACTTAAAAAAACATCCTATAATTGCACAAACTAGGCACCGCGCACCACCTCGGCATTGCGCACTACGTTGGTTCTGCCCATGTACACATCGATCTATTTTCACGTAAAAAAATTCTAGAATTGCACAAACTATGCACCACGCACTACAATGGCTTTGCCCATATACACATCGATCTATTTTCACTTAAAAAAAATCCTGGAATTGCACAAACTAGGCACCGCGCAGAACCTCGGCTTTGCCCATGTACACATCGACCTTTTTTCATTTAAAAAAACATCCTATAATTGCACAAACTAGGCACCGCGCACAACCTCGGCATTGCGCACTACGTTGGCTCTGCCCATGTACACATCGATCTATTTTCACTTAAAAAAAATTCTAGAATTGCACAAACTTTGCACCACGCACTACAATGGCTTTGCCCATATACACATCGATCTATTTGCACTTAAAAAAAATTCTAGAATTGCACAAACTTTGCACCACGCACTACAATGGCTTTGCCCATATACACATCGATCTATTTGCACTTAAAAAAAAATCCTGGAATTGCACAAACTAGGCACCGCGCAGAACCTCGGCTTTGCGTACTACATTGGCTTTGCCCATGTACACATCGATCTATTTTCACTTAAAAAAATCCTAGAATAGAGCAAACTAGGCACCGCGCACAACCTCGGCATTGTGCACTACATTGGCTTTGCCCATGTACATATCGATCTATTTTCACTTAAAAAAACATTCTATAATTGCACAAACTAGGCACCGCGCACCACCTCGGCATTGCGCACTACGTTGGTTCTGCCCATGTACACATCGATCTATTTTCACGTAAAAAAAATTCTAGAATTGCACAAACTATGCACCACGCACTACAATGGCTTTGCCCATATACACATCGATCTATTTTCACTTAAAAAAATCCTGGAATTGCACAAACTAGGCACCGCGCAGAACCTCGGCTTTTCGCATGTACACATCGATCTATTTTCACTTAAAAAAACATCCTATAATTGCACAAACTAGGCACCGCCCACAACCTCGGCATTGCGCACTACATTGACTTCGATCTATTTTCACTTAAAAAAAATTCTAGAATTGCACAAACTATGCACCACGCACTACAATGGCTTTGCCCATGTACACATCGATCTATTTTAACTTAAAAAAAATCCTGGAATTGCACAAACTAGGCACCGCGCAGAACCTCGATTTTGCGCACTACATTGGCTTTGCCCATGTACACATCGATCTATTTTCACTTGAAAAAACATCCTAGAATAGCGCAAACTAGGCACCGCGCAAAACCTCCGCATTGTGCACTACATTGGCTCTGCTCATGTACACATCGATCTATTTCCACTTAGGCACCGCGCAGAACCTCGGCATTGTGCACTACATTGGCTCTGCCCATGTACACATCGATCTATTTTGACTTAAAAAATCTCCTAAAATTGCACAAACTAGGCACCGCGCACAACCTCGGCATTGTGCACTACATTGTCTTTGCCCATGTACACATCGACCTATTTTCATTTAAAAAAACATCCTATAATTGCACAAACTAGGCACCGCGCACAACCTCGGCATTGCGCACTACATTGGCTTTGCCCATGTACACATCGACCTATTTTCATTTAAAAAACATCGTATAATTGCACAAACTAGGCACCGCGCACAACCTCGGCATTGCGCACTACGTTGGCTCTGCCCATGTACACATCGATCTATTTTCACTTAAAAAAATTCTAGAACTGCACAAACTTTGCACCACGCACTACAATGGCTTTTCCCATATACACATCGATCTATTTTCACTTAAAAAAAATCCTGGAAATGCACAAACTAGGCACCGCGCAGAACCTCGATTTTGCGCACTACATTGGCTTTGCCCATGTACACATCGATCTATTTTGACTTAAAAAAACATCCTATAATTGCACAAACTAGGCACCGCGCACAACCTCGGCATTGCGCACTACATTGACTTCGATCTATTTTCACTTAAAAAAAATCCTAGAATTGCACAAACTATGCACCACGCACTACAATGGCTTTGCCCATGTACACATCGATCTATTTTCACTTAAAAAAAATCCTGGAATTGCACAAACTAGGCACCGCGCAGAACCTCGTCTTTGCGCACTACATTGGCTTTGCCCATGTACACATCGATCTATTTTCACTTAAAAAAAATCCTAGAATAGAGCAAACTAGGCACCGCGCAGAACCTCGGCATTGTGCACTACATTGGCTCTGCCCATGTACACATCGATCTATTTTGACTTGAAAAATCTCCTAAAATTGCACAAACTAGGCACCGCGCACAACCTCGGCATTGTGCACTACATTGGCTTTGCCCATGTACACATCGACCTATTTTCATTTAAAAAAACATCCTATAATTGCACAAACTAGGCACCGCGCACAACCTCGGCATTGCGCACTACGTTGGCACTGCCCATGTACACATCGATCTATTTTCACTTAAAAAAAATTCTAGAATTGCACAAACTTTGCACCACGCACTACAATGGCTTTTCCCATATACACATCGATCTATTTGCACTTAAAAAAAATCCTGGAATTGCACAAACTAGGCACCGCGCAGAACCTCGGCTTTGCGCACTACATTGGCTTTGCCCATGTACACATCGATCTATTTTCACTTAAAAAAAATCCTAGAATAGAGCAAACTAGGCACCGCGCACAACCTCGGCATTGTGCACTACATTGGCTTTGCCCATGTACATATCGATCTATTTTCACTTAAAAAAACATTCTATAATTGCACAAACTAGGCACCGCGCACCACCTCGGCATTGCGCACTACGTTGGTTCTGCCCATGTACACATCGATCTATTTTCACGTAAAAAAAATTCTAGAATTGCACAAACTATGCACCACGCACTACAATGGCTTTGCCCATATAACACATCGATCTATTTTCACTTAAAAAAAATCCTGGCATTGCACAAACTAGGCACTGCGCAGAACCTCGGCTTTGCGCATGTACACATCGATCTATTTTCACTTAAAAAAACATCCTATAATTGCACAAACTAGGCACCGCGCACAACCTCGGCATTGCGCACTACATTGACTTCGATCTATTTTCACTTAAAAAAAATCCTAGAATTGCACAAACTATGCACCACGCACTACAATGGCTTTGCCCATGTACACATCGATCTATTTTCACTTAAAAAAAATCCTGGAATTGCACAAACTAGGCACCGCGCAGAACCTCGATTTTGCGCACTACATTGGCTTTGCCCATGTACACATCGATCTATTTTCACTTCAAAAAACATCCTAGAATAGCGCAAACTAGGCACCGCGCAAAACCTCCGCATTGTGCACTACATTGGCTCTGCTCATGTACACATCGATCTATTTCCACTTAGGCACCGCGCAGAACCTCGGCATTGTGCACTACATTGGCTCTGCCCATGTACACATCGATCTATTTTCACTTAAAAAAAATCCTAGAATTGTACAAACTATGCACAACGCACTACAATGGCTTTGCCCATGTACACATCGACCTATTTTCATTTAAAAAAACATCCTATAATTGCACAAACTAGGCACCGCGCACAACCTCGGCATTGCGCACTACGTTGGCTCTGCCCATGTACACATCGATCTATTTTCACTTAAAAAAAATTCTACAATTGCACAAACTTTGCACCACGCACTACAATGGCTTTTCCCATATACACATCAATCTATTTGCACTTAAAAAAACATCCTAGAATAGCGCAAACTAGGCACCGCGCACAACCTCGGCATTGTGCACTACATTGGCTTTGCCCATGTACACATCGATCTATTTTCATTTAAAAAAACATCCTATAATTGCACAAACTAGGCACCGCGCACCACCTCGGCATTGCGCACTACGTTGGCTCTGCCCATGTACACATCGATCTATTTTCACTTAAAAAAAATTCTAGAATTGCACAAACTATGCACCACGCACTACAATGGCTTTGCCCATATACACATCGATCTATTTTCACTTAAAAAAAAATCCTGGAATTGCACAAACTAGGCACCGCGCACAACCTCGGCATTGCGCACTACATTGACTTCGATCTATTTTCACTTAAAAAAAATCCTAGAATTGCACAAACTATGCACCACGCACTACAATGGCTTTGCCCATGTACACATCGATCTATTTTCACTTAAAAAAAATCCTGGAATTGCACAAACTAGGCACCGCGCAGAACCTCGATTTTGCGCACTACATTGGCTTTGCCCATGTACACATCGATCTATTTTCACTTGAAAAAACATCCTAGAATAGCGCAAACTAGGCACCGCGCAAAACCTCGGCATTGTGCACTACATTGGCTCTGCTCATGTACACATCGATCTATTTCCACTTAGGCACCGCGCAGAACCTCGGCATTGTGCACTACATTGGCTCTGCCCATGTACACATCGATCTATTTTCATTTAAAAAAACATCCTATAATTGCACAAACTAGGAACCGCGCACAACCTCGGCATTGCGCACTACGTTGGCTCTGCCCATGTACACATCGATCTATTTTCACTTAAAAAAAATTCTAGAATTGCACAAACTTTGCACCACGCACTACAATGGCTTTTCCCATATACACATCGATCTATTTTCACTTAAAAAAAATCCTGGAATTGCACAAACTAGGCACCGCGCAGAACCTCGATTTTGCGCACTACATTGGCTTTGCCCATGTACACATCGATCTATTTTCACTTGAAAAAACATCCTAGAATAGCGCAAACTAGGCACCGCGCAAAACCTCGGCATTGTGCACTACATTGGCTCTGCTCATGTACACATCGATCTATTTCCACTTAGAAAAACATCCTAGAATTGCACAAACTAGGCACCGCGCAGAACCTCGGCATTGTGCACTACATTGGCTCTGCCCATGTACACATCGATCTATTTTGACTTAAAAAATCTCCTAAAATTGCACAAACTAGGAACCGCGCACAACCTCGGCATTGTGCACTATATTGGCTTTGCCCATGTACACATCGATCTATTTTCACTTAAAAAAATCCTGGACTTGCACAAACTAGGCACCGCGCAGAACCTCGGCTTTGCGCACTACATTGGCTTTGCCCATGTACACATCGATCTATTTTCACTTAAAAAATCCTAGAATAGCGCAAACTAGGCACCGCGCACAACCTCGGCATTGTGCACTACATTGGCTTTGCCCATGTACACATCGATCTATTTTCACTTAAAAAAAATCCTATAATTGCACAAACTAGGCACCGCGCACAACCTCGGCATTGCGCACTACATTGACTTCGATCTATTTTCACTTAAAAAAAATCCTAGAATTGCACAAACTATGCACCACGCACTACAATGGCTTTGCCCATGTACACATCGACCTATTTTCATTTAAAAAAACATCCTATAATTGCACAAACTAGGCACCGCGCACAACCTCGGCATTGCGCACTACGTTGGCTCTGCCCATGCACACATCGATCTATTTTCACTTAAAAAAAATTCTAGAATTGCACAAACTTTGCACCACGCACTACAATGGCTTTTCCCATATACACATCGATCTATTTTCACTTAAAAAAAATCCTGGAATTGCACAAACTAGGCACCGCGCAGAACCTCGGCTTTGCGCACTACATTGGCTTTGCCCATGTACACATCGATCTATTTTCACTTAAAAAAAATCCTAGAATAGCGCAAACTAGGCACCGCGCACAACCTCGGTATTGTGCACTACATTGGCTTTGCCCATGTACACATCGATCTATTTTCACTTAAAAAAACATCCTATAATTGCACAAACTAGGCACCGCGCACCACCTCGGCATTGCGCACTACGTTGGCTCTGCCCATGTACACATCGATCTATTTTCACTTAAAAAAAATTCTAGAATTGCACAAACTATGCACCACGCACTACAATGGCTTTGCCCATATACACATCGATCTATTTTCACTTAAAAAAAATCCTGGAATTGCACAAACTAGGCACCGCGCAGAACCTCGGCTTTGCGCATGTACACACCGATCTATTTTCACTTAAAAAAACATCCTATAATTGCACAAACTAGGCACCACGCACAACCTCGGCATTGCGCACTACATTGACTTTGATCTATTTTCACTTAAAAAAAATCCTAGAATTGCACAAACTATGCACCACGCACTACAATGGCTTTGCCCATGTACACATCGATCTATTTTCACTTAAAAAAAATCCTGGAATTGCACAAACTAGGCACCGCGCAGAACCTCGATTTTGCGCACTACATTGGCTTTGCCCATGTACACATCGATCTATTTTCACTTGAAAAAACATCCTAGAATAGCGCAAACTAGGCACCGCGCAAAACCTCGGCATTGTGCACTACATTGGCTCTGCTCATGTACACATCGATCTATTTCCACTTAGAAAAACATCCTAGAATTGCACAAACTAGGCACCGTGCAGAACCTCGGCATTGTGCACTACATTGGCTCTGCCCATGTACACATCGATCAATTTTGACTTAAAAAATCTCCTAAAATTGCACAAACTAGGCACCGCGCACAACCTCGGCATTGTGCACTACATTGTCTTTGCCCATGTACACATCGACCTATTTTCATTTAAAAAAACATCCTATAATTGCACAAACTAGGCACCGCGCACAACCTCGGCATTGCGCACTACGTTGGCTCTGCCCATGTACACATCGATCTATTTTCACTTAAAAAAATTCTAGAACTGCACAAACTTTGCACCACGCACTACAATGGCTTTTCCCATATACACATCGATCTATTTTCACTTAAAAAAAATCCTGGAAATGCACAAACTAGGCACCGCGCAGAACCTCGATTTTGCGCACTACATTGGCTTTGCCCATGTACACATCGATCTATTTTGACTTAAAAAAACATCCTATAATTGCACAAACTAGGCACCGCGCACAACCTCGGCATTGCGCACTACATTGACTTCGATCTATTTTCACTTAAAAAAATCCTAGAATTGCACAAACTATGCACCACGCACTACAATGGCTTTGCCCATGTACACATCGATCTATTTTCACTTAAAAAAAAATCCTGGAATTGCACAAACTAGGCACCGCGCAGAAACTCGTCTTTGCGCACTACATTGGCTTTGCCCATGTACACATCGATCTATTTTCACTTAAAAAAAATCCTAGAATAGAGCAAACTAGGCACCGCGCAGAACCTCGGCATTGTGCACTACATTGGCTCTGCCCATGTACACATCGATCTATTTTGACTTGAAAAATCTCCTAAAATTGCACAAACTAGGCACCGCGCACAACCTCGGCATTGTGCACTACATTGGCTTTGCCCATGTACACATCGACCTATTTTCATTTAAAAAAACATCCTATAATTGCACAAACTAGGCACCGCGCACAACCTCGGCATTGCGCACTACGTTGGCACTGCCCATGTACACATCGATCTATTTTCACTTAAAAAAAATTCTAGAATTGCACAAACTTTGCACCACGCACTACAATGGCTTTTCCCATATACACATCGATCTATTTGCACTTAAAAAAAATCCTGGAATTGCACAAACTAGGCACCGCGCAGAACCTCGGCTTTGCGCACTACATTGGCTTTGCCCATGTACACATCGATCTATTTTCACTTAAAAAAAATCCTAGAATAGAGCAAACTAGGCACCGCGCACAACCTCGGCATTGTGCACTACATTGGCTTTGCCCATGTACATATCGATCTATTTTCACTTAAAAAAACATTCTATAATTGCACAAACTAGGCACCGCGCACCACCTCGGCATTGCGCACTACGTTGGTTCTGCCCATGTACACATCGATCTATTTTCACGTAAAAAAAATTCTAGAATTGCACAAACTATGCACCACGCACTACAATGGCTTTGCCCATATAACACATCGATCTATTTTCACTTAAAAAAAATCCTGGAATTGCACAAACTAGGCACCGCGCAGAACCTCGGCTTTGCGCATGTACACATCGATCTATTTTCACTTAAAAAAACATCCTATAATTGCACAAACTAAACACCGCGCACAACCTCGGCATTGCGCACTACATTGACTTCGATCTATTTTCACTTAAAAAAAAATCCTAGAATTGCACAAACTATGCACCACGCACTACAATGGCTTTGCCCATGTACACATCGATCTATTTTCACTTAAAAAAAATCCTGGAATTGCACAAACTAGGCACCGCGCAGAACCTCGATTTTGCGCACTACATTGGCTTTGCCCATGTACACATCGATCTATTTTCACTTGAAAAAACATCCTAGAATAGCGCAAACTAGGCACCGCGCAAAACCTCCGCATTGTGCACTACATTGGCTCTGCTCATGTACACATCGATCTATTTCCACTTAGGCACCGCGCAGAACCTCGGCATTGTGCACTACATTGGCTCTGCCCATGTACACATCGATCTATTTTGACTTAAAAAATCTCCTAAAATTGCACAAACTAGGCACCGCGCACAACCTCGGCATTGTGCACTACATTGTCTTTGCCCATGTACACATCGACCTATTTTCATTTAAAAAAACATCCTATAATTGCACAAACTAGGCACCGCGCACAACCTCGGCATTGCGCACTACATTGACTTCGATCTATTTTCACTTAAAAAAAATCCTAGAATTGTACAAACTATGCACAACGCACTACAATGGCTTTGCCCATGTACACATCGACCTATTTTCATTTAAAAAAACATCCTATAATTGCACAAACTAGGCACCGCGCACAACCTCGGCATTGCGCACTACGTTGGCTCTGCCCATGTACACATCGATCTATTTTCACTTAAAAAAAATTCTAGAATTGCACAAACTTTGCACCACGCACTACAATGGCTTTTCCCATATACACATCGATCTATTTGCACTTAAAAAAACATCCTAGAATAGCGCAAACTAGGCACCGCGCACAACCTCGGCATTGTGCACTACATTGGCTTTGCCCATGTACACATCGATCTATTTTCATTTAAAAAAACATCCTATAATTGCACAAACTAGGCACCGCGCACCACCTCGGCATTGCGCACTACGTTGGCTCTGCCCATGTACACATCGATCTATTTTCACTTAAAAAAAATTCTAGAATTGCACAAACTATGCACCACGCACTACAATGGCTTTGCCCATATACACATCGATCTATTTTCACTTAAAAAAAATCCTGGAATTGCACAAACTAGGCACCGTGCACAACCTCGGCATTGCGCACTACATTGACTTCGATCTATTTTCACTTAAAAAAAATCCTAGAATTGCACAAACTATGCACCACGCACTACAATGGCTTTGCCCATGTACACATCGATCTATTTTCACTTAAAAAAAATCCTGGAATTGCACAAACTAGGCACCGCGCAGAACCTCGATTTTGCGCACTACATTGGCTTTGCCCATGTACACATCGATCTATTTTCACTTGAAAAAACATCCTAGAATAGCGCAAACTAGGCACCGCGCAAAACCTCGGCATTGTGCACTACATTGGCTCTGCTCATGTACACATCGATCTATTTCCACTTAGGCACCGCGCAGAACCTCGGCATTGTGCACTACATTGGCTCTGCCCATGTACACATCGATCTATTTTCATTTAAAAAAACATCCTATAATTGCACAAACTAGGAACCGCGCACAACCTCGGCATTGCGCACTACGTTGGCTCTGCCCATGTACACATCGATCTATTTTCACTTAAAAAAATTCTAGAATTGCACAAACTTTGCACCACGCACTACAATGGCTTTTCCCATATACACATCGATCTATTTTCACTTAAAAAAAATCCTGGAATTGCACAAACTAGGCACCGCGCAGAACCTCGGCTTTGCGCACTACATTGGCTTTGCCCATGTACACATCGACCTATTTTCACTTAAAAAATCCTAGAATAGCGCAAACTAGGCACCGCGCACAACCTCGGCATTGTGCACTACATTGGCTTTGCCCATGTACACATCGATCTATTTTCACTTAAAAAAAATCCTATAATTGCACAAACTAGGCACCGCGCACAACCTCGGCATTGCGCACTACATTGACTTCGATCTATTTTCACTTAAAAAAAATCCTAGAATTGCACAAACTATGCACCACGCACTACAATGGCTTTGCCCATGTACACATCGACCTATTTTCATTTAAAAAAACATCCTATAATTGCACAAACTAGGCACCGCGCACAACCTCGGCATTGCGCACTACGTTGGCTCTGCCCATGTACACATCGATCTATTTTCACTTAAAAAAAATTCTAGAATTGCACAAACTTTGCACCACGCACTACAATGGCTTTTCCCATATACACATCGATCTATTTTCACTTAAAAAAAATCCTGGAATTGCACAAACTAGGCACCGCGCAGAACCTCGGCTTTGCGCACTACATTGGCTTTGCCCATGTACACATCGATCTATTTTCACTTAAAAAAAATCCTAGAATAGCGCAAACTAGGCACCGCGCACAACCTCGGTATTGTGCACTACATTGGCTTTGCCCATGTACACATCGATCTATTTTCACTTAAAAAAACATCCTATAATTGCACAAACTAGGCACCGCGCACCACCTCGGCATTGCGCACTACGTTGGCTCTGCCCATGTACACATCGATCTATTTTCACTTAAAAAAAATTCTAGAATTGCACAAACTATGCACCACGCACTACAATGGCTTTACCCATATACACATCGATCTATTTTCACTTAAAAAAAATCCTGGAATTGCACAAACTAGGCACCGCGCAGAACCTCGGCTTTGCGCATGTACACACCGATCTATTTTCACTTAAAAAAACATCCTATAATTGCACAAACTAGGCACCACGCACAACCTCGGCATTGCGCACTACATTGACTTTGATCTATTTTCACTTAAAAAAAATCCTAGAATTGCACAAACTATGCACCACGCACTACAATGGCTTTGCCCATGTACACATCGATCTATTTTCACTTAAAAAAAATCCTGGAATTGCACAAACTAGGCACCGCGCAGAACCTCGATTTTGCGCACTACATTGGCTCTGCTCATGTACACATCGATCTATTTCCACTTAGGCACCGCGCAGAACCTCGGCATTGTGCACTACATTGGCTCTGCCCATGTACACATCGATCTATTTTGACTTAAAAAATCTCCTAAAATTGCACAAACTAGGCACCGCTCACAACCTCGGCATTGTGCAGTACATTGTCTTTGCCCATGTACACATCGACCTATTTTCATTTAAAAAACATCATATAATTGCACAAACTAGGCACCGCGCACAACCTCGGCATTGCGCACTACGTTGGCTCTGCCCATGTACACATCGATCTATTTTCACTTAAAAAAATTCTAGAATTGCACAAACTTTGCACCACGCACTACAATGGCTTTTCCCATATACACATCGATATATTTTCACTTAAAAAAAATCCTGGAATTGCACAAACTAGGCACCGCGCAGAACCTCGATTTTGCGCACTACATTGGCTTTGCCCATGTACACATCGATCTATTTTCACTTGAAAAAACATCCTAGAATAGCGCAAACTACGCACCGCGCAAAACCTCGGCATTGTGCACTACATTGGCTCTGCTCATGTACACATCGATCTATTTCCACTTAGAAAAACATCCTAGAATTGCACAAACTAGGCACCGTGCAGAACTTCGGCATTGTGCACTACATTGGCTCTGCCCATGTACACATCGATCTATTTTGACTTAAAAAATCTCCTAAAATTGCACAAACTAGGCACCGCGCAGAACCTCGGCTTTGCGCACTACATTGGCTTTGCCCATGTACACATCGATCTATTTTCACTTTAAAAAATCCTAGAATAGCGCAAACTAGGCACCGCGCACAACCTCGGCATTGTGCACTACATTGGCTTTGCCCATGTACACATCGATCTATTTTCACTTAAAAAAACATCCTATAATTGCACAAACTAGGCACCGCGCACAACCTCGGCATTGCGCACTACATTGACTTCGATCTATTTTCACTTAAAAAAAATCCTAGAATTGCACAAACTATGCACCACGCACTACAATGGCTTTGCCCATATACACATCGATCTATTTTCACTTAAAAAAAAATCCTGGAATTGCACAAACTAGGCACCGCGCAGAACCTCGGCTTTGCGCACTACATTGGCTTTGCCCATGTACACATCGATCTATTTTCACTTGAAAAAACATCCTAGAATAGCGCAAACTAGGCACCGCGCAAAACCTCCGCATTGTGCACTACATTGGCTCTGCTCATGTACACATCGATCTATTTCCACTTAGGCACCGCGCAGAACCTCGGCATTGTGCACTACATTGGCTCTGCCCATGTACACATCGATCTATTTTGACTTAAAAAATCTCCTAAAATTGCACAAACTAGGCACCGCGCACAACCTCGGCATTGTGCACTACATTGTCTTTGCCCATGTACACATCGACCTATTTTCATTTAAAAAAACATCCTATAATTGCACAAACTAGGCACCGCGCACAACCTCGGCATTGCGCACTACGTTGGCTCTGCCCATGTACACATCGATCTATTTTCACTTAAAAAAATTCTAGAACTGCACAAACTTTGCACCACGCACTA
Organism: Stegodyphus dumicola; assembly: GCF_044657685.1. Lineage (NCBI taxonomy): Eukaryota > Metazoa > Arthropoda > Arachnida > Araneae > Eresidae > Stegodyphus > Stegodyphus dumicola. The sequence continues at coordinate 4,135,332 of NC_140770.1, forward strand.
CAATGGCTTTTCCCATATACACATCGATCTATTTTCACTTAAAAAAAATCCTGGAAATGCACAAACTAGGCACCGCGCAGAACCTCGATTTTGCGCACTACATTGGCTTTGCCCATGTACACATCGATCTATTTTGACTTAAAAAAACATCCTATAATTGCACAAACTAGGCACCGCGCACAACCTCGGCATTGCGCACTACATTGACTTCGATCTATTTTCACTTAAAAAAAATCCTAGAATTGCACAAACTATGCACCACGCACTACAATGGCTTTGCCCATGTACACATCGATCTATTTTCACTTAAAAAAAAATCCTGGAATTGCACAAACTAGGCACCGCGCAGAACCTCGGCATTGTGCACTACATTGGCTCTGCCCATGTACACATCGATCTATTTTGACTTGAAAAATCTCCTAAAATTGCACAAACTAGGCACCGCGCACAACCTCGGCATTGTGCACTACATTGGCTTTGCCCATGTACACATCGACCTATTTTCATTTAAAAAAACATCCTATAATTGCACAAACTAGGCACCGCGCACAACCTCGGCATTGCGCACTACGTTGGCTCTGCCCATGTACACATCGATCTATTTTCACTTAAAAAAAATTCTAGAATTGCACAAACTTTGCACCACGCACTACAATGGCTTTTCCCATATACACATCGATCTATTTGCACTTAAAAAAATCCTGGAATTGCACAAACTAGGCACCGCGCAGAACCTCGGCTTTGCGCACTACATTGGCTTTGCCCATGTACACATCGATCTATTTTCACTTAAAAAAAATCCTAGAATAGAGCAAACTAGGCACCGCGCACAACCTCGGCATTGTGCACTACATTGGCTTTGCCCATGTACATATCGATCTATTTTCACTTAAAAAAACATTCTATAATTGCACAAACTAGGCACCGCGCACCACCTCGGCATTGCGCACTACGTTGGTTCTGCCCATGTACACATCGATCTATTTTCACGTAAAAAAAATTCTAGAATTGCACAAACTATGCACCACGCACTACAATGGCTTTGCCCATATACACATCGATCTATTTTCACTTAAAAAAAATCCTGGAATTGCACAAACTAGGCACCGCGCAGAACCTCGGCTTTGCGCATGTACACATCGATCTATTTTCACTTAAAAAAACATCCTATAATTGCACAAACTAGGCACCGCGCACAACCTCGGCATTGCGCACTACATTGACTTCGATCTATTTTCACTTAAAAAAAAATCCTAGAATTGCACAAACTATGCACCACGCACTACAATGGCTTTGCCCATGTACACATCGATCTATTTTCACTTAAAAAAAATCCTGGAATTGCACAAACTAGGCACCGCGCAGAACCTCGATTTTGCGCACTACATTGGCTTTGCCCATGTACACATCGATCTATTTTCACTTGAAAAAACATCCTAGAATAGCGCAAACTAGGCACCGCGCAAAACCTCCGCATTGTGCACTACATTGGCTCTGCTCATGTACACATCGATCTATTTCCACTTAGGCACCGCGCAGAACCTCGGCATTGTGCACTACATTGGCTCTGCCCATGTACACATCGATCTATTTTGACTTAAAAAATCTCCTAAAATTGCACAAACTAGGCACCGCGCACAACCTCGGCATTGTGCACTACATTGTCTTTGCCCATGTACACATCGACCTATTTTCATTTAAAAAAACATACTATAATTGCACAAACTAGGCACCGCGCACAACCTCGGCATTGCGCACTACGTTGGCTCTGCCCATGTACACATCGATCTATTTTCACTTAAAAAAATTCTAGAACTGCACAAACTTTGCACCACGCACTACAATGGCTTTTCCCATATACACATCGATCTATTTTCACTTAAAAAAAATCCTGTAATTGCATAAACTAGGCACCGCGCAGAACCTCGATTTTGCGCACTACATTGGCTTTGCCCATGTACACATCGATCTATTTTCACTTGAAAAAACATCCTAGAATAGCGCAAACTAGGCACCGCGCAAAACCTCGGCATTGTGCACTACATTGGCTCTGCTCATGTACACATCGATCTATTTCCACTTAGAAAAACATCCTAGAATTGCACAAACTAGGCACCGCGCAGAACCTCGGCATTGTGCACTACATTGGCTCTGCCCATGTACACATCGATCTATTTTGACTTAAAAAATCTAAAATTGCACAAACTAGGCACCGCGCAGAACCTCGGCATTGTGCACTACATTGGCTCTGCCCATGTACACATCGATCTATTTTGACTTAAAAAATCTCCTAAAATTGCACAAACTAGGCACCGCGCACAACCTCGGCATTGTGCACTACATTGGCTTTGCCCATGTACACATCGACCTATTTTCATTTAAAAAAACATCCTATAATTGCACAAACTAGGCACCGCGCACAACCTCGGCATTGCGCACTACGTTGGCTCTGCCCATGTACACATCGATCTATTTTCACTTAAAAAAAATTCTAGAATTGCACAAACTTTGCACCACGCACTACAATGGCTTTTCCCATATACACATCGATCTATTTGCACTTAAAAAAAAATCCTAGAATAGAGCAAACTAGGCACCGCGCACAACCTCGGCATTGTGCACTACATTGGCTTTGCCCATGTACATATCGATCTATTTTCACTTAAAAAAACATTCTATAATTGCACAAACTAGGCACCGCGCACCACCTCGGCATTGCGCACTACGTTGGTTCTGCCCATGTACACATCGATCTATTTTCACGTAAAAAAAATTCTAGAATTGCACAAACTATGCACCACGCACTACAATGGCTTTGCCCATATACACATCGATCTATTTTCACTTAAAAAAAATCCTGGAATTGCACAAACTAGGCACCGCGCAGAACCTCGGCTTTGCGCATGTACACATCGATCTATTTTCACTTAAAAAACATCCTATAATTGCACAAACTAGGCACCGCGCACAACCTCGGCATTGCGCACTACATTGACTTCGATCTATTTTCACATAAAAAAAAATCCTAGAATTGCACAAACTATGCACCACGCACTACAATGGCTTTGCCCATGTACACATCGATCTATTTTCACTTAAAAAAAATCCTGGAATTGCACAAACTAGGCACCGCGCAGAACCTCGATTTTGCGCACTACATTGGCTTTGCCCATGTACACATCGATCTATTTTCACTTGAAAAAACATCCTAGAATAGCGCAAACTAGGCACCGCGCAAAACCTCCGCATTGTGCACTACATTGGCTCTGCTCATGTACACATCGATCTATTTCCACTTAGGCACCGCGCAGAACCTCGGCATTGTGCACTACATTGGCTCTGCCCATGTACACATCGATCTATTTTGACTTAAAAAATCTCCTAAAATTGCACAAACTAGGCACCGCGCACAACCTCGGCATTGTGCACTACATTGTCTTTGCCCATGTACACATCGACCTATTTTCATTTAAAAAAACATCCTATAATTGCACAAACTAGGCACCGCGCACAACCTCGGCATTGCGCACTACGTTGGCTCTGCCCATGTACACATCGATCTATTTTCACTTAAAAAAATTCTAGAACTGCACAAACTTTGCACCACGCACTACAATGGCTTTTCCCATATACACATCGATCTATTTTCACTTAAAAAAAATCCTGGAAATGCACAAACTAGGCACCGCGCAGAACCTCGATTTTGCGCACTACATTGGCTTTGCCCATGTACACATCGATCTATTTTGACTTAAAAAAACATCCTATAATTGCACAAACTAGGCACCGCGCACAACCTCGGCATTGCGCACTACATTGACTTCGATCTATTTTCACTTAAAAAAATCCTAGAATTGCACAAACTATGCACCACGCACTACAATGGCTTTGCCCATGTACACATCGATCTATTTTCACTTAAAAAAAAAATCCTGGAATTGCACAAACTAGGCACCGCGCAAAACCTCGGCATTGTGCACTACATTGGCTCTGCTCATGTACACATCGATCTATTTCCACTTAGAAAAACATCCTAGAATTGCACAAACTAGGCACCGCGCAGAACCTCGGCATTGTGCACTACATTGGCTCTGCCCATGTACACATCGATCTATTTTGACTTAAAAAATCTCCTAAAATTGCACAAACTAGGCACCGCGCAGAACCTCGGCATTGTGCACTACATTGGCTCTGCCCATGTACACATCGATCTATTTTGACTTAAAAAATCTCCTAAAATTGCACAAACTAGGCACCGCGCACAACCTCGGCATTGTGCACTACATTGGCTTTGCCCATGTACACATCGACCTATTTTCATTTAAAAAAACATCCTATAATTGCACAAACTAGGCACCGCGCACAACCTCGGCATTGCGCACTACGTTGGCTCTGCCCAGGTACACATCGATCTATTTTCACTTAAAAAAAATTCTAGAATTGCACAAACTTTGCACCACGCACTACAATGGCTTTTCCCATATACACATCGATCTATTTGCACTTAAAAAAAATCCTGGAATTGCACAAACTAGGCACCGCGCAGAACCTCGGCTTTGCGCACTACATTGGCTTTGCCCATGTACACATCGATCTATTTTCACTTAAAAAAAATCCTAGAATAGAGCAAACTAGGCACCGCGCACAACCTCGGCATTGTGCACTACATTGGCTTTGCCCATGTACATATCGATCTATTTTCACTTAAGAAAACATTCTATAATTGCACAAACTAGGCACCGCGCACCACCTCGGCATTGCGCACTACGTTGGTTCTGCCCATGTACACATCGATCTATTTTCACGTAAAAAAAATTCTAGAATTGCACAAACTATGCACCACGCACTACAATGGCTTTGCCCATATACACATCGATCTATTTTCACTTAAAAAAAATCCTGGAATTGCACAAACTAGGCACCGCGCAGAACCTCGGCTTTGCGCATGTACACATCGATCTATTTTCACTTAAAAAAACATCCTATAATTGCACAAACTAGGCACCGCGCACAACCTCGGCATTGCGCACTACATTGACTTCGATCTATTTTCACATAAAAAAAATCCTAGAATTGCACAAACTATGCACCACGCACTACAATGGCTTTGCCCATGTACACATCGATCTATTTTCACTTAAAAAAAATCCTGGAATTGCACAAACTAGGCACCGCGCAGAACCTCGATTTTGCGCACTACATTGGCTTTGCCCATGTACACATCGATCTATTTTCACTTGAAAAAACATCCTAGAATAGCGCAAACTAGGCACCGCGCAAAACCTCCGCATTGTGCACTACATTGGCTCTGCTCATGTACACATCGATCTATTTCCACTTAGGGACCGCGCAGAACCTCGGCATTGTGCACTACATTGTCTCTGCCCATGTACACATCGATCTATTTTGACTTAAAAAATCTCCTAAAATTGCACAAACTAGGCACCGCGCACAACCTCGGCATTGTGCACTACATTGTCTTTGCCCATGTACACATCGACCTATTTTCATTTAAAAAAACATCCTATAATTGCACAAACTAGGCACCGCGCACAACCTCGGCATTGCGCACTACGTTGGCTCTGCCCATGTACACATCGATCTATTTTCACTTAAAAAATTCTAGAACTGCACAAACTTTGCACCACGCACTACAATGGCTTTTCCCATATACACATCGATCTATTTTCATTTAAAAAAAAATCCTGGAAATGCGCAAACTAGGCACCGCGCAGAACCTCGATTTTGCGCACTACATTGGCTTTGCCCATGTACACATCGATCTATTTTCACTTGAAAAAACATCCTAGAATAGCGCAAACTAGGCACCGCGCAAAACCTCGGCATTGTGCACTACATTGGCTCTGCTCATGTACACATCGATCTATTTCCACTTAGAAAAACATCCTAGAATTGCACAAACTAGGCACCGCGCAGAACCTCGGCATTGTGCACTACATTGGCTCTGCCCATGTACACATCGATCTATTTTGACTTAAAAAATCTCCTAAAATTGCACAAACTAGGCACCGCGCACAACCTCGGCATTGTGCACTACATTGGCTTTGCCCATGTACACATCGACCTATTTTCATTTAAAAAAACATCCTATAATTGCACAAGCTAGGCACCGCGCACAACCTCGGCATTGCGCACTACGTTGGCTCTGCCCATGTACACATCGATCTATTTTCACTTAAAAAAAATTCTAGAATTGCACAAACTTTGCACCACGCACTACAATGGCTGTTCCCATATACACATCGATCTATTTTCACTTAAAAAAAATCCTGGAATTGCACAAACTAGGCACCGCGCAGAACCTCGGCTTTGCGCACTACATTGGCTTTGCCCATGTACACATCGATCTATTTTCACTTAAAAAAATCCTAGAATAGCGCAAACTAGGCACCGCGCACAACCTCGGCATTGTGCACTACATTGGCTTTGCCCATGTACACATCGATCTATTTTCACTTAAAAAAACATCCTATAATTGCACAAACTAGGCACCGCGCACAACCTCGGCATTGCGCACTACATTGACTTCGATCTATTTTCACTTAAAAAAAATCCTAGAATTGCACAAACTATGCACCACGCACTACAATGGCTTTGCCCATGTACACATCGACCTATTTTCATTTAAAAAACATCCTATAATTGCACGAACTAGGCACCGCGCACAACCTCGGCATTGCGCACTACGTTGGCTCTGCCCATGTACACATCGATCTATTTTCACTTAAAAAAAATTCTAGAATTGCACAAACTTTGCACCACGCACTACAATGGCTTTGCCCATATACACATCGATCTATTTTCACTTAAAAAAAATCCTGGAATTGCACAAACTAGGCACCGCGCAGAACCTCGGCTTTGCACACTACATTAGCTTTGCCCATGTACACATCGATCTATTTTCACTTAAAAAACATCCTAGAATAGCGCAAACTAGGCACCGCGCACAACCTCGGCATTGTGCACTACATTGGCTTTGCCCATGTACACACCGATCTATTTTCACTTAAAAAAACATCCTATAATTGCACAAACTAGGCACCGCGCACAACCTCGGCATTGCGCACTACATTGACTTCGATCTATTTTCACTTAAAAAAAATTCTAGAATTGCACAAACTATGCACCACGCACTACAATGGCTTTGCCCATGTACACATCGATCTATTTTCACTTGAAAAAACATCCTAGAATAGCGCAAACTAGGCACCGCGCAAAACCTCGGCATTGTGCACTACATTGGCTCTGCCCATGTACACATCGATCTATTTTGACTTAAAAATTCTCCTAAAATTGCACAAACCTGGCACCGCGCACAACCTCGGCATTGCGCACTACATTGGCTTTGCCCATGTACACATCGATCTATTTTCACTTAAAAAAACATCCTATAATTGCACAAACTAGGCACCGCGCACAACCTCGGCGTTGCGCACTACATTGGCTCTGCCCATAGAAATCAAATACCGCTGGAAACGTAGACTTAATCCGAACAACACAGTCTACCAAGCTGAATTGTTAGCTATTTAAAAAGCAATCGATCTCTCATATGGTCACCAAGAAACTGTCTATATCTATAGTGACTCACTGTCGAGCATAGCCGCCATAGAAGGACCAGCCAGCCGAGACCCCTTCGTACTCAACATACAAAGGGCATTAGTCAACCTCCCACTCAATTATCGTCCCATCATTAGCTGGGTACCAGCGCACACAGGTGTAGTCGGCAACGAGCTGGCGGATGAACAGGCAAAACAAGCGGCTTCGGGTATCTTCCTGCCAGAACATGCTCTACCTCTGCCTTCCACTTATCTCAAAAAGATTACACGCGGCGACCATTACGCAGAATGGCAGCAGAGATGGGATACTTCCCGGACAGGTCGAAGGACGTATAAATTTATCCCAAAAGTTACAGACCTTGTCTTCTCCAACTCATCTTCATTGACTACGTTCCTCTCTGGGCACGGCCCGTTTCCTGATTACCTACACAGATTTGGACTTAGAGACTGTGATCTCTGTGAATGTGGACTAATCGGAACGCCAGACCATTATGCATTTACATGCAGATTGACAGAGGCGCACCACATGCGTCCTCCTTCAGATAGATATTGGAGGGAATGGACAAAAGTGCTACTAGAACGGAGGGGTGCGTGCTTTAAGCTTCACAAGATCATCAAGTTCTGCAGGGTACACTTTTCATTTGTCACCTAATACCTCCCAGCGCATAACCCTGCTACCAGATAAGTAATATCTGTTTGCTACTGTTATGTCCATATTATTTTCATCATACTCTTATCCTATTCGTTAGATGCATTTAACGTATTACCTTAAATACTACACTTTATGTGACTTTTACTTGACTGTAATAATCATCCTCGATGTGTTTATAGTATTAACTTAATTATTATAATTGATATCATATGCTTTCATTTTAATCTGAATTTTGTAACTACAGTATATGTTGTCAACACATTAACGTGTCTAATATATTAATTTAATCATTATAATCGTAATCTTATGCCTTCCACTTAAATTGAATGTAGTAAATACATAATCCAACGTATATATATGTAAGTGGATTCCCATCAGCATTAAGTAATGAACTGACACTCTTATAAGTATGTTTCATAAGCAAATTATCTTAAGAATGTATTATATTATGTATATTTAAGCATTGCCATAAGTAATGTAAGCAAGATCCTGTATGCGTATCAATAATATGTGTTGCCAGTTGTACAAAATTTCATGCTTGTTTAATCATTGTACCATGGTATTCTGTGCTTTGCTTACTGTACTCAGAAACTTCATTCTTAGTACTCATTCATCTCAGTATGTTGCCATTTTTATCTCTTATGTTTTTATTGCATATTACCAAGAAGTGTCATGTAATCAAAATGCGCACTAAGTCATGTCAGCCATAGCACTTCCCTATATTCTTTATTATTTTACTGCTATGTAATTATGCCTTATTGCAAATCGTGTAACCTACTAAGCAAGCATATCTAATCTAGAATTTATCATGCGCTTACTTAGTATTAATAGTTATAAGATAGTTGCATCATTTCGATGTCCGCACAAAATTCCTGAAACACAGCTGTATGTTTTGCATTAAATTAAGAAATTTTGAAACTTATAGTACTATTTGCGAACCTTGTTATGCACTTATGAGCTTTAGTATTAAATACTATTCTTTAGTTACTCACTATTAATTGTTATTAATATATCTCAGTATCATTCATTTACTTACCTATTCAAATTTGCAATGTTCTGCATTCGAGTATTTAATTATTTATCTTATAATCCTATATATTATGTAAGCGCATATTATGAAACGTATATATTATGTAATATGTAAATAACGTGTGTCTGCTAGGACCTATTTAATGTTAATAATATTCTGTGTGCACAGCTACTAATGAGTACAATATTTGTGCGGATAGTAAGTTATATAATTTGTTCATTGAGCAAAACAGTAATAATAATTGATACTATGTATATTTTTTTAATGCTATGTGTAATTTTAGTGCTATGTATAACCTTCATACTATGTATGTAATCTTCATGCTATGTATATCATCATGCTATGTATGTATGTATGTACAGTATGTCTTTAGTATGTGACACGGACAGATACGCAGCATAGATTAAGCCAAGTTCACCAATAACGATTTGTAGTGAAGTCCGGACACCTTACTAACTCAATGTACTAAATTTCATGCAGTGCTCTTAACCCATTACTGCCGAAGGAACATTCCACAATCTGAGCAATTGTAATTACACGCGCGTATGAATAATACTCAGCTCAGTACAGCACTTACATCTTTTCATGTAGCAGACAACGTCTGCAAAGGTGCCATTGTAACAACCATTACTGTGAATCGGTAACTTCTGACTTAGACTCAATAAATGCCGCTGGTTTGCGGGGCTCGCCCTGGCAGTGGCGGAAGTAGATAGTAGATGATTTCTACAGGTCAGGCACTATTCCGATTGGTTATACCTGAGGCCGGAAGCCTGGTCTGTAGTGCTCTGCCCATGTACACATTGATCTATTTCCACTTGAAAAAACATCCTAGAATTGCACAAACTAGGCACTGCGCACTACATTGGCTCTGCCCATGTACACATCGATCTATTTTCACTTAAAAAAATATCCTGGAATTGCACAAGCTAGGCACCGCGCACAACCTCTGCATTGGCTTTGTCCATGTATATAGCGATCTCTTTTCACTTAAAAATCAGAAATTGAATAAACTCTGCATTGCTCATATACTAAGAAATCTGCTTTCACTTAAAAGAAATCGGAGAATTGCAGAAATTCTCGCATAAGCAACTCCATTAATTCGCGTTGTAAAAAAAAAAAAAAAAAAAAAAAAAGTTTCTAGAAAAATTGAGCTTACTACATGCGAATCAAGATCCTAGCCTAATTGATTTCTCAGCCGTACATTTCTTGCAAATACTACCTTTCGATGACTTTTTCTGACTAACTAACCAGCATGGTATCTTAATTTTTCACAGAAAATGTTATCCTTCATTAATCGACAATCCATCAAAAATCCTCTAAAAAGTTCATACTATATTGTTAATTCATACATAAGATATCTGTTCCCAAAATTTTACGCTTGCTTGAAAACTCCCACCTTAAATTTTCCTTTATAATCTCCTGATACTTAATTACAACATCACTAACAGCAGATTTAGAGCAAGCAATAACTAAACGCAAAAATATCACCTCAAGTAGCCAAAAATATATATATATATATATACAAAATAGTATTCACGGTATCTGAGCGTTAAACAATCGCCAATAACAGTGTTACGAATTATGTATTTAGATATTAATTTTAGTAGAATTCTAATTTAAAATGTTGTATTTCCTCCTGCAACGCAGCGTGAGACAAATTTTAAGACAAATCTATAACGGAAAAGTAAGAATACAGGGCACGTGCATTAAACTTTCAGTAAACGGATATGTCGGTAATTTGTATTGAAATTGAATAAATGTAACTGCTACTAAATTAGCTGTAACCGTAATTCCATCCTCTTGTTTACATTGCGTTTGGCGAATAGTATGGGTTACCAGATCATATCATTTATCGCCGCTCTTGGCGATATTTTTTTTGTTTAAAATTCCGGGTGGGCTATACTAAAGCTGTGCCTATAGTATATTGTACCAACCTGGCAAAGTTGTTTAAATAATTCTCTCCAATTGGTTAGTGTGAATTTCGTATTCGAGAAATTAAATCTCGCCAGAAATTATATATTTTTAATACAAGTACGAGCTTTTAGATTGTATTTCAAAAGGAAGCCTATTAAAGGTAACTTGTGTCAACATGTCATTCTTAGCTAGGAGTAAAACACAGGATTTAAAAGTATTAGCAGAAGAGTTAGGTTTAACCGTGAAACCTGAATTTAAGATTGCTTAGTTGCATAAACTGATTACTGAAAGTCCCGGTTATAATGAGGAGTTTACTCGAGAACTACTGGCTGCAATTAGAGAAGAAAGGGGAAAAAAGGAAGAATGCGAAAGAGAAGGAAGAGAAAAAGAACGCGAAAGAGAAGAAAGAGAAAAAGAACGCGAAAGACAAGAGAGAGAAAGAGAAAGAAGAGAAGAACGCGAAAGGGAAGAAAGAGAAAAAGAACGTGAAAGAGAAGAAAGAGAAAGAAGAGAAGAACGCGAAAGGAAAGAAAGAGAAAGGGAACGCGCAAGAGAAGAAAGAGAAAAGGAACGCGAAAGAGAAGAAATTGAAAGAACAGAAGAGCGTGAAAGAAAATAAAGAGAAAGAAAACAAGAGCGTGAAAGAGAAGAGCGAATTAGAGCCTTTGAGCTACAGAAACTTCAGTTGGAAGCAATGGCTGCAACAGTGCAACCGGTACAAACAACGCAGTTACCTGAGCAGCCTTTAAAAATCAGAATTCACGATGTCATGCCACGTTTCAACCCTAAAGAAGATGAAATAAGTTTATTTCTGGTGTTATTTGAGCGTCAAGCTAAAATAATGAATATACCTGCTGAAAATCAAGTGACTCAACTTATTTCATTGCTGCCTCCCGACATTGTTCAGCTTATTGCTAGAGAACCAGAAGAGGACGCGAAAAAGTATGAATATGTAAAAACTTTACTGTTACAACGATTTAAATTAAGTGCGGAAAAATTTCGACAACTATTTAATAAACACCAAAAATCTACTGAAAGTACTTGGTATGATTTCTACTATGAATTAAAGAATTATTTAGAAGGATGGCTTAACGGATTAAACATTAAAACTTTTGAACAGCTAAAAGATCTCATGCTGGTTGATCAAATAAAAAAGCGTACCTCTCCTGATTTCAAAGAACATTTTATGGATCAATGGACAACCATCATTTCACCTACTGAAATAGTTAAGAAAATTGAAGATTTTGAAGATGTGAGTAAAACAATAAAACCGAAAGTTTCTACCAATCAGACTGAGAAATTTAACAAAGGATCATTTAAACCGCGTTATGATAATTTTGTGAAAAAAATAGAGCAACCGCCTCATTTTAAGCATTCTGATAGATGGGATGATTCAAAATACAAGAAAGATCATCAGCAAAGGAATCAGTTCCAAAACAAAAACCAAGAAAATTTATATGACAAAAGATACCGACCACGTTGTTTCGAGTATGGATCATATGAACATTTTAAGCCTCAGTGCCCTCGCTTAAAACCAAATGAAAAGATAAATTGCGTATTTTCGAATGATGATTTGTTAAAGACGTGTACAATTAACGGTTTAGTTAATGGGTATGAAATGCCTATTCTTCGAGACACAGGAGCCACAGTAGATGTTATATCTCGAAAATATGTAGATAAAGCAAAAATGATTGGAGAACATGTCTGGGTACTATCTCTTAAATGACCATTTAGTATGTCTACCGTTAGCTGAAATTGAAATTAATTGCGAACTTGGTCATATAAAGACAAAAGCAGCTGTTGTTACAAATGATCCTGGCAGATATGTATTGGGTAACAAAACTGCTCAGTTGTTCAAAGATAAACAGTTCTTAAATTTAGAAAGAATAAATGCGGTTTTGACACGATCTCAAGTAAAACGATCTCGAGAAGGAGATCGAAGTAGAGACACCGAAATGGGGAAAAAAGAAGAACTGTCTGTTATTGAGTCTGACGAAGCTATTTTACCGCAAGCTGATGAGAAAAACAAGGAAATTAAGAAAATAATTAATTCTAATTCAAAGGAATGTAAAGGAGAAAAAGAAATTAGATGAAAATGGAAATGAAAGGGAAGTAATTTTTATTCCTGAAAAATATAGGGATCAAATGCAGAACTACACAACTTTTATTCAGAACCAAACAAATAATAGTACTAAAACTCAAGGTAATTGGGTCAATACTCACCCTCCTAAAAGTCAAGCTCCTGTCAATGCTTCACAGAAATCTGACAAACAATCTAAGCGTTCATCTCTTGATGAGAAAACTGAAGTTATATATATGGAAGTTGACTCACATTATTTACCTGGTGATTCATCTTCTATGGATCATGTGTATGATTATTCCTCTACAAGTTCCCCAGTTCCTTCTCCAAAAATTAAAGATGTGTTTGACAGTTCGTTAGCAGCAGATCAAAGAAATTCTTATAAAAGAACTCATGAAGGTGCTTCTAAAGCTGAGAAATTAAAAATAAATTCAGAATATAAGCTCGCGTCAGAAACCTTAGCAAAGAGGCATAAACATGATAGAGGATACTCAAAGTTGCCACATTCAATGAGAATGCAAGTAGCAGATAAGAACAAAGAATCATCTCGCAAAGAGCAAAAACTATCTTACAAGAAAGAACTGACAAAATTAAACGATTCTCAGTTAAACGTTCCAGATGAATTGCCAAGTTTTGGAGTTGAGATGCCATTTAAAGAGAAGTTTTTATAGAAACTAAACAGACAAGAGCGAGTTGTTGAAGAAGAAAAACTGCCACAAAAGCCTCTGTCACACTCACCAGATTTCAGTAAGAAGTTTACAGGAACTGAAAAAAAGTACTCTACCACAGAAAAGGAATGCGCCGCCATAATATTTGTTGTAAAGAAACTTCAATGTTATTTAGACGGCCATACTAAATTCCTCATCATGACCGATCATAATCCCTTAGTTTGGCTCAAAAATAATGTGAGTTTAAATCCACGACTTATGAGATGGGCACTAGTACTACAACCCTACAATTACACGATCGTTCATCGAAGTGGTAAAAACCATAAAAATGTAGACGCATTAAATCGTACTCCCTGGCTTGATTAAATAATTTGTTTCTCTATATAGATAAAAAAATATTTTGTTCCTTCCTCTCTTCTTCAGTGTATGCTATTATGCTATTTCTTGTTTAATTCTCCTTTAAATGCTTGTATTTTAATTCTGTGTTGTGCTGATATTATTGTTTTAAAAACTGTAAACTTTAATTTATAAAAATATAAATTAAAGTTTATCTGGAGGGGGGAGAGGTTGTAATATCTTGTTATTTAATAAATAAATATAATTATTGTTGAAGTGGCAACGCCATATTTGTATCAAAACGTTACTCAGCAACGAGACATATTGTTTTAAAAAAGATTTTGTATTCTGAAGATTTTACAGCTAGAAGTAGTATGAAATTTTGCCACTTAAAAATTGTATAAAAGTTGTGTATCACCGAGAACTAGAAATAAAATTTATGTTCTACTAAGAAGATTGTCTGTTTTGTAAATTACTGCCAAATACATTACACCATGTACAATACGGCTGAGATTTCTCATACCACGATTGTTCTAAGTTAAATGTGCTTTGCACTTTGCAGAGTCGCTACTTCATTTTCCCACCATCCGTGTATTCTCGGTATGCTCTTGACACTGTCGACCGCTATTCAATTTGCATAGCCATGTCTATCCCTAATTTAGTGGCACTTCAGTGTAGTTACAACTCATGAAGCTTGGGCATACGTGTAACGATTGCAAGAGATAAACATGAATTTATTGCCGAAAAAGAGGAGCAAAAGACTTAATATATTGGTTCCGAGAAAAAAAATTTTTTTTTTCTAAAGGTTTTATTGTTCTTACTGGATTCTTTTATAAGGGGAAACTTAAAATAAGGAAAGTAGAAAAAAATATCAAAATCAATTCGGATTACAATCAGAAATAACTTTAAACACCTATATGAAAAGACGAAATTCCATCTCTTTATCCAAACAATCTTGACTGTATTAAGTTCCATCAGGATAAGGCTACAAACCATACCTCTAAATCTACCGCTTTATGTTTTGCAAAAAGTGATATATGAAACCGCAATTGAAGCCATCCCCTCTAGATGCATATCCACCAAATCTCCTGATGTGTCTCCTATGGATTAATGTGCATTTGTACATTTAAAACAAGCTGTTTATACGTGGCATCCCCAAACATTGGACGGACTGTGGAACATTGTGAACGAGAAGTGGCATAAAATCAACCTTGATGTTTTCAGGAAAAGGCTTTTCTCTTACAAATCAAGATGTAACATGACGGTCCAAGAAAAGGGCTCTCAGACGGAATATATTAGAAAATGAAATTATAACGTTTGTTTATACATATAATTCTTTGCAAAATCCTTAAAAGGATACCTGAAAACCCCCTGCACTCAGTCATTTGCGATAGTTACGTTAAATTTTAAACTTCAGACTAAACGTTTCAGGATTATTCACAGAGTTTCCTTTATTCTCATTTTTATTAATAATGCCTCATAAATATTTATTCAAATATATGAAAGTATATGAAAGGTTCATTTTCTAATTTATAAAATACGCTGTTTTTAAATATTTTTAACCCAGAGGGACATTAGCCTGAATTGTGTCCAACGTTTATGTCTGCAAATGAAAAAATGATGCCTTTGGGCGCAATACAAAGTCTGAAAGCTTTCAGTTTAATATTTGTTTTGGGTGTATCTGTGGGGTGTAAATTCTTTAACTTCCAGTATATATCCAATCGAGACATTTTTATAAAAGTTATTTAAATTAATTTCTTCCAAATTTCATGTCATGATTGATTTGTTTGAGTAAAAGTTAGGTTATTTGAAAAGGGCAAAGAAAAGGATGGTTACCTGCCTGGCGCGAGGGATGGCTTAGCGGAGAACGTTCTATGGGAAATCTTCTCATATACATCGAGATAAGGAAAACTGCAGAATCCAACCATGCAGCCAGCACGTCGGCGGGGAATCAAACAGGGTAAAACTCTTAGCATTCTTAAACAGAGGGCATATTGCTATGGGACACATATTGAAAATACTTCGTTTGAAAAGAAAGCAGTATATTCTCATTTATTATTACTAGTAAGTTTTGACATGAAGGCCACAGAGAGAAAAAAATGTAAAATACAAAATAACATCCTTATTCGTGTTTTAATGATAATCTGCAGGTTTTTTATACGAAATGCCGACAAATCACATAGGAAAAACGAAAAGGAAGTAGCAGACAACAAGGGAAAATATGCCTAAGAAAAATTTCAATAATAGCTACAGCTTAACTTAATTCAATGAGAAGTTATATTTAAAATAGAGCATATTGGTAAATCATAACTGAATATGGTGTGTAAACTAGTAAATTAATTTAAGAGCACAAGAAAAACAAATTTAGCAACGGCATTTAACTGCAAATAATATTTTAATTTCAGGTTACCATATAATTTAATTTAAATTTTGCAGTTCTGAAATGTAGCTCTAGAAAAGAATTTTAAAATGATTTTCTGTTTCCATTTCAGCTGTAGCGCAATCGATTGGACAGAAAACATCTTTCCTCCCTCTTATCGAAAAAGGCAATTTCTTCCGTCCAAATCCAATGCTCAGTCAATA
Organism: Stegodyphus dumicola; assembly: GCF_044657685.1. Taxonomy (NCBI): domain Eukaryota; kingdom Metazoa; phylum Arthropoda; class Arachnida; order Araneae; family Eresidae; genus Stegodyphus; species Stegodyphus dumicola. The sequence continues at coordinate 4,152,172 of NC_140770.1, forward strand.
AGGACGTCACTTAGTCAGTCATTGGTCAGTCAATGTTCAATTTTTATTCAGTCACTGGTCAGGCAAAGAGATCTTCACTTTCTCAGTCGATTTTCAGTGAATGTCCAATTTTTATTCTGTCACTGGTCAGTTAATCAGATCGTCACTCAGTCACTAGGCTGTCAATGAGATCGTCACTTAGTCAGTCAATGTCCAATTTTTATTCAGTCACTGGTCAGGCAAGGAGATCTTCACTTTCTCAGTTCCTGTACAGTGCATGTCCAAATTTTAGTCTGTCAGTGCTCAGTCAATGAGATCGTCACTCAGTCACTGCTCAGTCAATGAGATCGTCACTCAGTCACTGCTCAGTCAATGTCCAAATTTAGTCAGTCTCCGGCCTGTCAAAGAGATAGTCAGTCAGTGATTTACTGGTCAGACAATGTCCAATTTTTAGTCAGTCAACGGGCAATCAAGGAGACCGTCACATAGTCAGTCAATGTCCAATTTTTAGGCAGGCCCTGGTCAGTCAATGTGATCGTCAGTTAGTGACTGGTCAGAAAATGTCTAATTTTTAGTCAGTCACTGGTCAGACAATGTCCTACTTTTATTCAATGAGATTGTCATTTAGTCAGTCACTGGTCAATGTCCAATTTTTAGGCAAGTACTGGTCAGTCGAGATTGGTGAATTGACAAACAAATCTATCACGAATACAAACTGAAATTGTGTAAACTTATCTCAGATCTATATAATATGTTTTAAGTCCTTTGTTTATTTTAAATTTTTTAAAGCAGAAATATTTCAGTAATGTTTTTCTTATGTTTGAAATTTTGAAACGCTTGCTATGATTCGAAGAAGGATGTTGAGTGTACTCGTCATCAAAGCAGATAACAGGGCCGGTACCAACGACGAGATCAACGAGCTGTTCTTCAGAATCTTCAGTTGGTTTCAGTTCTGTTCTGTCTTCTTGATCCAGTTTGCCATTCATTTTTGGTTCATTATTTGTGTTAAGGAGATTACCAGAATCGATGTCTCTTTGTGTTCCAAGATCGTTATGCGATACAATGCATTCAGCATCCAATGATTCAATAGAGGCATTCAAATTGAATTCTTCCTGTTTCAAGATGGTTATACTGCTATTCGTGCCTATTTGATTACCTGAGTTATCAGGTTTTGGAAAATCAAAATCCTTTTCTGTTTCCTGTTGGAGGTAATTAAATTGCTTTTCATCGCTGATATTGTGCACATCATAAGAATTATTATCGAAATCTTTGGAAAAATGGCCGATGTGGTCAGTATCACTATCAATATGCAACTTAAGAAGATTATTATCAAAAGCTTCGAGGAGATCGGTGTCACTGTCTATGTCCACATCAAAGGAATCATCATTAAATTCATTAATATCAGCATACGAATCAAGGAAATCTAAATTACGTACCGTGTTTCCGGCATTACACTTGTGTTCATTACGGTTAATAAAGTTTTCCTTATTATTTTCCCGAATTCTCTCTTCTCTTCGAGAAAACAAAAGGAAGGCGGTCGCAAAACAAATAAGTATGCCCAATAGGCTGTCGATAAAGGGTGTTGGTATAAAAACGTAACACAATACTGTCAAAAAAAAGAACTCCATTTCTAAAAATGGTTCGAATGCGATTTCAGCATCAAAAATAACAAGCAAATAAGCTCCACACGTAAGATTTTAGCACCACTAGATTTGATATCTCTAATGATTATGGTTTATAAGCATTGTTAAAAATGTATACATTAACTTTGTTTTAATTCAACAAAGCCTAAACAATTATTGGTAAATTCATTGTTTCGAACGTTATTAAAAGGATTCTTTGAATATGTAACAATGAAAGGTATTCTGATATATAACTCTACTCACAATAGAGGGAAGATTCTATGAGTCTGTCTTTCGTTCGGTCTGCGTGTAAGCTGACAGACCCAGGCCTACGAATTTGCTACATAGGTGCATCCAGACAAGAGCCAGTGCACCTCGAAACGAGGTTTCCAAAATTCGAATGACTTTTTAAATTTTATTTTTTTATTTTTGTTTTATTCATTTTTTTGATGAAATCGGTAATTCTCTCTCATTACATCAGCAATAATGGCACGCAACCATTATTGCTGTTGTATCCCTGCCACCATTGTTGATGATATCAGCACTGTTGCCATTCGGAAAAATGAGGACGAAAATTAGCGTTTTAAGAACTTTTAATTAATATCTCTGCTTTTTGCTATTTTTTGGGATAAAAGTGGAAGCGGAAAACGAACCAACGCTAAATTGCCGCTGCCATACATATTCAAATAAATGTTTCTTTTTGGGGAGTTTCTTGCAATACAAAGCATAAACGTAATACTTATATGTACATATATATATATAACCAGAGATTAATATTATTAAAACGAAAATACTTGAATACTCTGAGAAAATATTTTTTATACAAAAAGTACTTTCAAAACATGAATTTGTCTTGGATTTATTAGTGCAAAGCACAGAGAATCATGTTTACCTGCCACTCTGATGGAAAGGGTTTCATCTACCTTTGACTGGGTAAAAATGAAGCTAAATATATGCACAATACAAAAATATATATAACTATTTTTAATTCTTTAATAGTCACCTCTTTAAGATAAAATCAACTGGTTAGCGTAACATGAACTTACGTTATACAATTAGCGAGAACGATACACCAAAATGAGTTTTGGTGATCGATGTACTGAGTGTACATAGTGTTTTTTCTACTTTTCATTATTTACCCTTTACTACATTTACTTAATTATTGCTGATAAATCGATATGGAATTTGCGAAACCTTGGGGCAGCACATTGATGTTTATTATGCGTTAAAAATTTCAACAACTGGTCTGTGCAACTATGCTCCGCTCACTCATGTTACATGCCTCAACAACTACGGCCACGATATTCCGTTAGCTTCAAGACACGGAGCAAGGAGGACGCTACAGCCGTAGCACTAACGAGGATAAAGTTAAGCCAACGGGTTTGTGCTACAGATGTGCTAATTTGCTTTTGCGATGTGAAAGTTACGCTTCAGATATTTTAAATCGCTATTTTACACAAGTTATCCCACTGTTACATATTGCCACATTGGATGTTATTCCGAACTTCAAGTGAAAAGGTCTGTTCCAACATTGGGATTTATTTTTGACTTTTATATGATACCCACTAAGGACAGATATAGATAGGTAACGATTTCAGCGTATTGTACCTCTTAAATAAGCGAAGACCTATGAACTATGACCTATATGTTGTTAGAGGAAATGTATTTAGCGCTAGGAAGGCTTATAAATAATAAGCTCAATCATATGCTTACATACGAAACTATCACAACAGACGACATTTTGACATCATAACAGGCGACGACATTTCATACGACCATCATAACAGACATTCTGAACATGGAAAACGAGTGAATAGAACATAACACTTCAATTCTCTACATTCCTCAATAATAAGATATACTAATTTGGAAAGATGCTCAGTAGAATTCAAGTCAGGGCTTTTAAGTAACCAATTTATGACAGAGAAGTCAGAGGAATGCTCTTCCATCCAACCAACTAGTAGCCAACCGTAACCTTTGAGAGGCGCAGTTATCTTTCTGAGATACTCCCTTTCCGTGTGAATGACAGGGACATAAATGGATGGAGATGATAGCTCATCAACTCCACGTACAGAATCATATTGAGGGAGGTAAGAACAAGTACTAAAGATCCCAAACACAACCAGAAGAAAGCATCCCAGACCATGATTAAGCCTCCAGGCCTTGTACAGTTCCAATCTGTCACACCGGATTCATACATTCATGATTCTCTCGCCATATTCTGAGCCTCCCATCGGTATTAATTAGAGGGATCGAGACTCATCACTCCTACACATTTCATGTCCACTAGTGTCTATTCTCTATATTCTCTTGCCCAGGTAAGAATGGCAACTCGATGGCATGCATTTAGGAAAGGTACCCTAGTGTGTCTACGGCTTCCGAAGCCCATATGGTGAAGGGAGCGATACACGATCTTTTTACTGACTGTACGACTGTCGCTTGCTTTAGCTAGGTGGTAATTTGGGATAATATTTGGCTTCATTGACCATGTACAATACGGCTGAGACTTCTCATACCACGATTGTTCTAACTTAAATGTGCTTTGCACTTTGCAGAGTCGCTACTTCTTTTTCCCACCATCCGTGTATTCTCGGTATGCTCTTGACACTGTCGACCGTTAAAATCCTATCCCGCTGAGGATTATAGAAATTGTATGGCCCAAGCGACGAGAGATTACTATCTGTCCGATATTGAAATTTTACCTATACTGGTATAAGAAACAACTGATTATCGAGAAGCATAGTGTATGTGCATTTATCACAACTCCCTCACGTAAGCCCAGATGCGGCGCAGCGCTATTCAATTTGCATAGCCATGTCTATCCCTAATTTAGTGGCACTTCAGTGTAGTTACAACTCATGAAGCTTGGGAATACGTGTAACGATTGCAAGAGATAAACATGAATTTATTGCCGAAAAAGAGGAGCAAAAGACTTAATATATTGGTTCAGAGAAAAAAAAAATTTTTTTTTCTAAAGGTTTTATTGTTCTTACTGGATTCTTTTATAAGGGGAAACTTAAAATAAGGAAAGTAGAAAAAAATATCAAAATCAATTCGAATTACAATCAGAAATAACTTTAAACACCTATATTAAAAGACGAAATTCCATCACTTTATCCAAACAATCTTGACTGTATTAAGTTCCATCAGGATAAGGCTACAAACCATACCTCTAAATCTACCGCTTTATGTTTTGCAAAAAGTGATATATGAAACCGCAATTGAAGCCATTCCCTCTAGATGCATATCCACCAAATCTCCTGATGTGTCTCCTATGGATTAATGTGCATTTGTACTTTTAAAACAAGCTCTTTATACGTGGCATCCCCAAACATTGGACGGACTGTGGAACATTGTGAACGAGAAGTGGCATAAAATCAACCTTGATGTTTTCAGGAAAAGGCTTTTGTCTTACAAATCAAGATGTAATATGATGGTTCAACAAAAGGGCTCTCAGCCGGAATATATTAGAAAATGAAATTATAACGTTTGTTTATACATATAATTCTTTGCAAAATCCTTAAAAGGATACCTGAAAACCCCCTGCACTCAGTCATTTGCGATAGTTACGTTAAATTTTAAACTTCAGACTAAACGTTTCAGGATTATTCATAGAGTTTCCTTTATTCTAATTTTTATTAATAATGCTTCATAAATATTTATTCAAATATATGAAAGTATATGAAAGGTTCATTTTCTAATTTATAAAATACGCTGTTTTTAAATATTTTTAACCCAGAGGGACATTAGCCCGAATTCTGTCCAAACGTTTATGTCTGCAAATGAAAAAAATGATGCCTTTGGGCGCAATACAAAGTCTGAAAACTTTCAGTTTAATATTTGTTTTGGGTGTATCTGTGGGGTGTAAATTCTTTAATTACTGGGTGTAATTCTAGTATATATCCAATCGAGACATTTTTATAAAAGTTATTTAAATTAATTTCTTCCAAATTTCATGTCATGATTGATTTGTTTGAGTAAAAGTTAGGTTATTTGAAAAGGGCAAAGAAAAGGATGGTTACCTGCCTGGCGCGAGGGATGGCTTAGCGGAGAACGTTCTATGGGAAATCTTCTCATATACATCGAGATAAGGAAAACTGCAGAATCCAACCATGCAGCCAGCACGTCGGCGGGGAATCAAACAGGGTAAAACTCTTAGCATTCTTAAACAGAGGGCATATTGCTATGGGACACATATTGAAAATACTTCGTTTGAAAAGAAAGCAGTATATTCTCATTTATTATTTCTAGTAAGTTTTGACATGAAGGCCACAGAGAGAAAAAAATGTAAAATACAAAATAACATCCTTATTCGGGTTTTAATGATAATCTGGAGGTTTTTTATACGAAATGCCGACAAATCACATAGGAAAAACGAAAAGGAAGTAGCAGACAACAAGGGAAAATATGCCTAAGAAAAATTTCAATAATAGCTACAGCTTAAGTTAATTCAATGAGAAGTTATATTTAAAATAGAGCATATTGGTAAATCATAACTGAATATGGTGTGTAAACTAGTAATTTAATTTAAGAGCACAAGAAAAACAAATTTAGCAACGGCATTTAACTGAAAATAATATTTTAATTTCAGGTTACCATATAATTTAATTTAAATTTTGCAGTTCTGAAATGTAGCTCTAGAAAAGAATTTTAAAATGATTTTCTGTTTCCATTTCAGCTGTAGCGCAATCGATTGGACTGAAAACATCTTTCCTCTCTCTTATCGAAAAAGGCAATTTCTTCCGTCCAAATCCAATGCTCAGTCAATAAGGACGTCACTTAGTCAGTCATTGGTCAGTCAATGTTCAATTTTTATTCAGTCACTGGTCAGGCAAAGAGATCTTCACTTTCTCAGTCGATTTTCAGTGAATGTCCAATTTTTATTCTGTCACTGGTCAGTTAATCAGATCGTCACTCAGTCACTAGGCTGTCAATGAGATCGTCACTTAGTCAGTCAATGTCCAATTTTTATTCAGTCGCTAGTCAAGCAAGGAGATCTTCACTTTCTCAGTTCCTGTTCAGTGCATGTCCAAATTTTAGTCTGTCAGTGCTCAGTCAATGAGATCGTCACTCAGTCACTGCTCAGTCAATGTCCAAATTTAGTCAGTCTCCGGCCTGTCAAAGAGATAGTCAGTCAGTGAGTCACTGGTCAGACAATGTCCAATTTTTAGTCAGTCAACGGGCAATCAAGGAGACCGTCACATAGTCAGTCAACGTCCAATTTTTAGGCAGGCCCTGGTCAGTCAATGTGATCGTCAGTTAGTGACTGGTCAGAAAATGTCTAATTTTTAGTCAGTCACTGGTCAGACAATGTCCAATTTTTAGGCAAGTACTGGTCAGTCGAGAATGGTGTCATGGCAAACAAATCTATCACGAATACAAACTGAAATTGTGTAAACTTATCTCAGATCTATATAATATGTTTTAAGTCCTTTGTTTATTTTTAATTTTTTAAAGCAGAAATATTTCAGTATGGTTTTTCTTATGTTTGAAATTTTGAAACGCTTGCTATGATTCGAAGAAGGATGTTGAGTGTACTCGTCATCAAAGCAGATAACAGGGCCGGTACCAACGACGAGATCAACGAGCTGTTCTTCAGAATCTTCAGTTGGTTTCAGTTCTGTTCTGTCTTCTTGATCCAGTTTGCCATTCATTTTTGGTTCATTATTTGTGTTAAGGAGATTACCAGAATCGATGTCTCTTTGTGTTCCAAGATCGTTATGCGATACAATGCATTCAGCATCCAATGATTCAATAGAGGCATTCAAACTGAATTCTTCCTGGTTCAAGATGGTTATACTATCAGGTTCAATGTTTCTTCTAACCTTCTTCGGAAACATACAATGACCTGACTAGAACAGAGAGCTTACTAAAGCTATGTTCACTAATTGTAGTAAGTAGACAGGATACAGACGAAGGGTATACAAAACCCTTTATTTTTTCTTTATATACAATGACTTCCGTACTTCGGAATACAATGACCCTCCACTCGGGGTCTAACTTAAAAGATATCAAAATAAAACTAAACTCTAATTTAACTTTAGAATAAGATTGGCCTTATAATAACAGAAAGCGTATGTAGCACAGAGACTGTGAACACTACAATACGTTTAATTTATCAAGAGGATTAAAACCTCTGGCCTGGAAGGCAAAGTAGCAACTGCGTAACTTCTAAGGTAAGCGGCCTGCTTCGAACTCACGGCTTCCTCTCTTCTGCTTGGCAAAAAGGCCACACTTAAATACTTGGCGTTCGCCAGACAACTTTGCATAAACTCCTTCACGCTTATAATTCTGGCCGGAAGTAGAAAATAAGAAGTGATAGTAAAGATTTAAAATAAAATAAACGTTAGTAAAACTTAAGATCCTTACAATACTGCTATTCGTGCCTATTTGATTACCTGAGTTATCAGGTTTTGGAAAATAAAAATCCTTTTCTGTTTCCTGTTGGAGGTAATTAAATTGCTTTTCATCGCTGATATTGTGCACATCATAAGAATTATTATCGAAATCTTTGGAAAAATGGCCGATGTGGTCAGTATCACTATCAATATGCAACTTAAGAAGATTATTATCAAAAGCTTCGAGGAGATCGGTGTCACTGTCTATGTCCACATCAAAGGAATCATCATTAAATTCATTAATATCAGCATATGAATCAAGGAAATCTAAATTACGTACCGTGTTTCCGGCATTAAACTTGTGTTCATTACGGTTAATAAAGTTTTCCTCATTATTTTCCCGAATTCTCTCTTCTCTTCGAGAAAACAAAAGGAAGGCAGTCGCAAAACAAATAAGTATGCCCAATAGGCTGTCGATAAAGGGTGTTGGTATAAAAACGTAACACAATACTGTCAAAAAAAAGAACTCCATTTCTAAAAATGGTTCGAATGCGATTTCAGCATTAAAAATAACAAGCAAATAAGCTCCACACGTAACATTTTAGCACCACTAGATTTGATATCTCTAATGATTATGGTCCCTCTATTGTGAGTAGAGTTATATATCAGAGTACCTTTCATTGTTACATATTCAAAGAATCCTTTTAATAACGTTCGAAACAATGAATTTACCAATAATTGTTTAGGCTTTGTTGAATTAAAACAAAGTTAATGTATACATTTTTAACAATGCTTATAATCCATAATCATTAGAGATATCAAATCTAGGTGTGCTAAAATCTTACGTGTGGAGCTTATTTGATTGTTATTTTTAATGCTGAAATCGCATTCGAACCATTTTTAGAAATGGAGTTCTTTTTTTTGACAGTATTGTGTTACGTTTTTATACCAACACCCTTTATCGACAGCCTATTGGGCATACTTATTTGTTTTGCGACTGCCTTCCTTTTGTTTTCTGGAAGAGAAGAGAGAATTCGGGAAAATAATGAGGAAAACTCTATTAACCGTAATGAACACCAGTTTAATGCGGGAAATAAGGTACGTAATTTAGATTTCCTTGATTCGTATGCTGATATTAATGAATTTAATGATGATTCCTTTGATGTGGACATAGAAAGTGACACCGATCTCCTCGAAGCTTTTGATAATAATCTTCTTAAGTTGCATATTGATAGTGATACTGACCACATCGGCCATTTTTCCAAAGATTTGGATAATAATTCTTATGATGTGCACAATATCAGCGATGAAAAGCAATTTAATTACCTCCAACAGGAAACAGAAAAGGATTTTAATTTTCCAAAACCTGATAACTCAGGTAATCAAACAGGCACGAATAGCAGCATAACCATCTTGAACCAGGAAGAATTCAGTTTGAATGCCTCTATTGAATCATTGGATGCTGAATGCATTGTATCGCATAACAATCTTGGAACACAAAGAGACATCGATTCTGGTAATCTCCTTAACACAAATAATGAACCAAAAATGAATGGCAAACTGGATCAAGAAGACAGAACAGAACTGAAACCAACTGAAGATTCTGAAGAACAGCTCGTTGATCTCGTCGTTGGTACCGTCCCTGTTATCTGCTTTGATGACGAGTACACTTAACATCCTTCTTCGAATCATAGCAAGCGTTTCAAAATTTCAAACATAAGAAAAACATTACTGAAATATTTCTGCTTTAAAAAATTAAAAATAAACAAAGGACTTAAAACATATTATATAGATCTGAGATAAGTTTACACAATTTCAGTTTGTATTCGTGATAGATTTGTTTGCCATGACACCAATCTCGACTGACCAGTACTTGCCTAAAAATTGGACATTGACCAGTGACTGACTAAATGACAATCTCATTGAATAAAAGTAGGACATTGTCTGACCAGTGACTGACTAAAAATTAGACATTTTCTGACCAGTCACTAACTGACGATCACATTGACTGACCAGGGCCTGCCTAAAAATTGGACATTGACTGACTATGTGACGGTCTCCTTGATTGCCCGTTGACTGACTAAAAATTGGACATTGTCTGACCAGTGACTGACTAACTGACTATCTCTTTGACTCACAATAGAGTCTACTCACAATAGAGTCTGTCTTTCGTTCGGTCTGCGTGTAAGCTGATAGACCCAGGCCTACGAATTTGCTACATAGGTGCATCCAGACAAGAGCCAGTGCACCTCGAAACGAGGTTTCCAAAATTCGAATGACTTTTTAAATTTTATTTTTTTATTTTTGTTTTATTCATTTTTTTGATAAAATCGGTAATTCTCTCTCATTACATCAGCAATAATGGCAGGCAACCATTATTGCTGTTGTATCCCTGCCGCCATTGTTGATGATATCAGCACTGTTGCCATTCGGAAAAATGAGGACGAAAATTAGCGTTTTAAGAACTTTTAATTAATATCTCTCCTTTTTGCTATTTTTTGGGATAAAAGTGGAAGCGGAAAACGAACCAACGCTAAATTGCCGCTGCCATACATATTCAAATAAATGTTTCTTTTTGGGGAGTTTCTTGCAACACAAAGCATAAACGTAATACTTATATGTACATATATATATATATATATATATATATATATAACCAGAGATTAATATTATTAAAACGAAAATACTTGAATACTCTGAGAAAATATTTTTTATACAAAAAGTACTTTCAAAACATGAATTTGTCTTAGATTTATTAGTGCAAAGCACAGAGAATCATGTTTACCTGCCACTCTGATGGAAAGGGTTTCATCTACCTTTGACTGGGTAAAAATGAAGCTAAATATATCCACAATACAAAAATATATAAAACTATTTTTAATTCTTTAATAGTCACCTCTTTAAGATAAAATCAACTGGTTAGCGTAACATGAACTTACGTTATACAATTAGCGAGAACGATAGACCAAAATGAGTTTTGGTGATCGATGTACTGAGTGTACATAGTGTTTTTTCTACTTTTCATTATTTACCCTTTATTACATTTACTTAATTATTGCTGATAAATCGATATGGACTTTGCGAAACCTTGGAGCAGCACATTGATGTTTATTATGCGTTAAAAATTTCAACAACTGGTCTGTGCAACTATGCTCCGCTCACTCATGTTACATGCCTCAACAACTACGGCCACGATATTCCGTTAGCTTCAAGACACGGAGCAAGGAGGACGCTACAGCCGTAGCACTAACGAGGATAAATTTAAGCCAACGGGTTTATGCTACAGATGTGCTAATTTGCTTTTACGATGTGAAAGTTACGCTTCAGATATTTTAAATCGCTATTTTACACAAGTTATCCCACTGTTACATATTGCCACATTGGATGTTATTCCGAACTTTAAGTGAAAAGGTCTGTTCCAACATTGGGATTTATGTTTGACTTTTATATGATACCCACTAAGGACAGATATAGATAGGTAACGATTTCAGGGTATTGTACCTCTTAAATGAGCAAAGACCTATGAACTATGACCTATATGTTGTTAGAGGAAATGTATTTAGCGCTAGGAAGGCTTATAAATAATAAACTCAATCATATGCTTACATACGAAACTATCACAACAGACGACATTTCATACGACCATCATAACAGACATTCTGAACATGGAAAACGAGTGAATAGAACATAACACTTCAATTCTCTACATTCCTCAATAATAAGATATACTAATTTGGAAAGATGCTCAGTAGAATTCAAGTAAGGGCTTTTAAGTAACCAATTTATGACAGAGAAGTCAGAGGAATGCTCTTCCATCCAACCAACTAGTAGCCAACCGTAACCTTTGAGAGGCGCAGTTATCTTTCTGAGATACTCCCTTTCCGTGTGAATGACAGAGACATAAATGGATGGAGATGATAGCTCATCAACTCCACGTACAGAATCATATTGAGGGAGGTAAGAACAAGTACTAAAGATCCCAAACACAACCAGAAGAAAGCATCCCAGACCATGATTAAGCCTCCAGGCCTTGTACAGTTCCAATCTGTCACACCGGATTCATACTCGTACTTTCATGATTCTCTCGCCATATTCTGAGCCTCCCATCGGTATTAATTAGAAGGATCCAGACTCATCACTCCTACACATTTCATGTCCACTAGTGTCTATTCTCTATATTCTCTTGCCCAGGTAAGAATGGCAACTCGATGGCATGCATTTAGGAAAGGTACCCTAGTGTGTCTACGGCTTCCGAAGCCCATATGGTGAAGGGAGCGATACACGATCTTTTTACTGACTGTACGACTGTCGCTTGCTTTAGCTAGGTGGTAATTTGGGCTAATATTTGGCTTCATTGACCATGTACAATACGGCTGAGACTTCTCATACCACGATTGTTCTAACTTAAATGTGCTTTGCACTTTGCAGAGTCGCTACTTCTTTTTCCCACCATCCGTGTATTCTCGGTATGCTCTTGACACTGTCGACCGTTAAAATCCTATCCCGCTGAGGATTATAGAAATTGTATGGCCCAAGCGACGAGAGATTACTATCTGCCCGATATTGAAATTTTACCTATACTGGTATAAGAAACAACTGATTATCGAGAAGCATAGTGTATGTGCATTTATCACAACTCCCTCACGTAAGCCCAGATGCGGCGCAGCGCTATTCAATTTGCATAGCCATGTCTATCCCTAATTTAGTGGCACTTCAGTGTAGTTACAACTCATGAAGCTTGGGCATACGTGTAACGATTGCAAGAGATAAACATGAATTTATTGCCGAAAAAGAGGAGCAAAAGACTTAATATATTGGTTCAGAGAAAAAAAAAATTTTTTTTCTAAAGGTTTTATTGTTCTTACTGGTTTTATTGTTCTTTTATAAGGGAAAATTTAAAATAAGGAAAGTAGAAAAAAATATCAAAATCAATTCGGATTACAATCAGAAATAACTTTAAACACCTATATTAAAAGACGAAATTTCATCTCTTTATCCAAACAATCTTGACGGTATTAAGTTCCATCAGGATTAGGCTACAAACCATACCTCTAAATCTACTCTTTATATTTTGAAAAAATTGAGATATGAAACCGGAATTGAAGCTATTCCCTCTAGATGCATATCCTCCAAATCTCCTGATGTGTCTCCTATAGATTAATGTGCATTTGTACTTTAAAAACAATCACTTGTACCTTGCAAAACATGCCCACCGTCAAAAACAAGTTCACCGCTCCTCAGCATCCTCCCCGGGGGGCGATATCGCCCCAATTGAGAACCAATGTTCAATCACTTGACTAGCTAATATTTACTGCATTTTCCCCTCGTTTCTTCTCAGGTTACTTGGATCATAGCAAAACACACGCGGGATGCCTTCGTGGAGGAAACTTATTCGCATTTACCTTACACATGAGAAAAATCACGAAATTTCTCTTGAAACTAACTCGTTCGCTGGGATTTGAACCCCGGTCGAACTATAAGAGTGTTAACCGATCCTACCGCTGGAACGCTGATGGGTATGTATTTTCTTTAAGAATTTAGAACACAAATGACCTTCAGTTTCCTTATATCACCAAAGTCTTCTACCGTTTCATATAAAAATAAAATTACTAAAAATATGTGTGAAAAGACATGTAAATATTTTGGTTGAATTTGGATTCAATTTAATTACCTTCATTTCAGGCTATAATTTACGTAATAGCACACTAAATATTTGAATTTATGAACACATGAGGATTACCCGCCCCCAAAAAGTTCGAGAATAATAAAAGTTCATGATGGCCAAGAGCCTCGAGTGGCCGTGCGGTGAAGGTCGCTGAACTTTGGTAGTTCGAATCCCGCGAACGGGCTGGCTGCATGGTCGTTTTCGTGGTTTTACCCATGCATAACGTGTATACGAGCCAGTTTTCCTTAGAAAGACCTCCACAAAGGCCTCCCTCCGCTTAGGCGGCCCTCGAGGCTTTGCCGTAATCATATAAACCAAACCATCATGATGGTAAAGCCATTTAAATAAACGTACATTGTTCTACGCCAGTGCTGTAATTCGACATTCCACAAAAATGTGTCTCGCTCAGATAACCAATATCGACTCACTAGCGGCCGAGCGCTAAAATCGCTGGACACTGGTAGTTCCGACCTGGGTTCGAATCCAGGCGAACGGGCTGGCTGCATGGTCGTTTTCGTGGTTTTCCCCATGTTTAACATGCATACGAGCCAGTTTCCCTAGGAAAGTCCTCCACGAAGGCATCATTCCTCTTACGCAGACACCCCTACTGTTCTTTGCCATAATAATAAACTAGAATATGTATTCATCTCCTGCAAAAGGGAGAAAATTACAGCCAGTGCAGAAAATTTTTAGATTCACTTTTGCAGATTAAATTTCCCATAAAATAAAGAAACAGTATTCAGTACACATAAATCATTATTTGAATGGATGTAAATACTTAAAACCTTATTTCCAGCTTAATGTAAAATATTTTCCCCTTAAAATTTATATAATAAAAAACAGTTAATTCATATTACTTCGAATACTTGCTTACTTACATAGTTAAAATAAAATCGGGTGTAAAGTTTATGCATATTTATCATTAATACTACATTTTACCTATTAACATTTAAAACTATTACAAGACTAAATTACTCCTGAATGCTTATTTATAAGCCTTTAGCCCTTATATTTGATCAAACTCGACTCATTTGGAAAGTATTAAATCATGTGTTTGTTCTCTTGCAAAATCCTGTGAACTCTGTGATTTCTTGAAAAACCGAAACTGAAAATTATACTTATGATTGCTAAATATTATATTCGTAAGATTATTAGCTCAGAAGGGCTATTCATTTCAAAACGCCATTTTGCATCGATTCACTTTTCAAACTGTTGTCAAGAAATATTATCGTAATGTATTATATTTAAAGAAACTAAATAATGAAAAATCTGCATGAATGTTTCTCGCATCGTGAAGAAACAACGGTACCTAGGGCCATATAATTTTGAAAAACGTAGTCCTCCAACCGAACACGGACCGGAATTTTTAATTTGTTTTATTATCTAGTTCATATTTTGTAAAACTTTAACGAATTTTTTATTAACAAGCTCAATGATTTTAAAGCGAGCAATGGCAACACTGTACGGGGAAAAAAAAAAAAAAAAAAAAAATCTCCAGCGCGCGATACTGTGTATCGGAAATTCTAAAGATATGCTCATTTTAAAATTATTTTCCATTATTGCTGTCAAAGTGAATTTTACGGTTTAAGTGCGAAGAACACGATATTTAATAAATAAAGGTAATCCACAAAACGTTAAAAAAACGCCCCAATCTACAAAACGTTAAAAAAAAAACGCCCCTTTGAGAGTAATGTAAATTCTGAAAGGTCATATTTTTTTTTTAATTAAAAAAAAATATTAAATTTAGTTTTCTTATTTGGACTAATTTTACTATAATCTTAAAGACAGCCTGAAATTCTCAAACGTACACATTTTCAAAACATAAAGGTATAAATGCAATGGGACTCGGAGACAAGAAACAAGCAGTGCTATTGGCAAAATAAAGTCGGATTCCCCCCCCGAACAGGGGCACCTTGAAGCCCAATTTTTAATTCATTTTATTATGTTGTAAAGTTTATTTTAATTTTATAACAATTATTTTTAATTTTGAAACCCTTTCCTTTAAATTCTTGTTTCCCCATTACAAACCCCCTACCAGAATGAATTTTTAGTAACGCGTTGCATGTAAATGAGATAGAAGGAGTATTTAAAGAAGGTTCAGTCTAATCGCGGCATACATTATATATAATCTTCTTTTGTTATTTATTACACTGTAATGTATTTTGCTTACTGCACTTTTGGATGAATTCAATCCAAATCGCGTGATACACGCGATCATGAACTCTGATTTGATATGCTGTCATCAGTAATGATTTATTACGCTGTCCAAGTTAATCTGCATAGCCATTAGAACTAACTCTTCTACTCTTCTAAGACTGTTTTATGTATGGCTTATGTATCAACTAGCCAACGAACGGAAACACCAAACATTATATTTAAAAGGTGCACAGAATTTTACTCTGCGGAAAAACAACTTTATCAAAAACAAAACAAAAAAAAAATTAAATTAAAATGTATTACATATAAAAAAATCACAATGAAATAAGCAATACCCCTTAATACAGACATTAATTATCCTAATAAATAAATTAACCAACTTCCCTTGTAAGGATCCTAAGTTTTACTAACGTTTATTTTATTTTAAATCTTTACTATCATTTCTTATTTTCTACTTCCGGCCAGAATTAAAAGCTTTTAACTTATTTATGCAAATTTGTCTTGCTAACGCCAAGTACTTAAGTTGTGGCTTTTTGCCAAGCAAGAGAGAGGAAGGAGTTATTAGAAGCAGGCCGCTGGCCATAGTAGTTTTACTCGTTTGCTGGTTGCCTTCAAGGCCAGAGGTTTAATCTTCTTGATAATTTTAAACGTATCGTAGTTTTAGCAGCTCTTTGTACTACATACGGCTTTTTGTTAATTAACGGCCAATCTTAAAGTAGGCACTTGTATATTAATCCAAAGTTAGTTTAGTTAGAGTTTTAGTTAATATTTTTATATTCTTACGTTCAGACCACAAGTGGTTGGTCTCTGTATTCCGAAGTTCCGGAAAGCTCTGTAAAGATAGAAAAATAAAGGGTTTCGTATACCCTTCCTGTGTGTATTGTCTACTTCACAATTTATCGAACATAGCTTGAGTAAGCTCCCTGTTCCGAGTCAGGACAGTTCATGTTTCCAAAGCAAGTAAAGAGGAATACCAGTTCTGATACCCTTGCAAAATCCTAACAGTTCAAATGGTATAAAGCATGGGTGTGTAAAGTGCGGCCCAAACGCAAATTATGAAAGTATTTAAATTTACACATTTTTATTTTTAAAAATGTTTGAATTTGATTCATATATAATCGATTCATTCACATTGATTTTATAAAGATTACCTACCCCACAATAAATATCCTAATTTTCACAATCATGCTTTATTAATGTCTTCAGCTTTTGGAAGTACCTATATTTGTGAACAATTATTTCAAAAATGAAGCATACAAAAAACAAAAATAGGACAGACAAACATCTTGAAAATGCATTAAGAATTGCAACCTCGTCTATTGAACCCGATATCGATTTGCTTGTTCAACAAAAGCAAATTCATCCATCTCATTAGCTTGAATTTTTTCTATCTTTATGAAATCCAAACTAAATGAAACAAAACTTTTACAAATTAATCATAAATATGTACCTATACATGCCTAATTCAAATTTAAAAAAATCAATAATAAAAAGAAGTTAATTTGTTTTAATAAAACAACATAGAGCTCATTTTTATTTCAATTTGTTAAAAAATATGTTTCATAAAAAAATCATGCAAAACTTTTTATATAATTAAAACATAATATAAAAAATTGCAATGAAATAAGCAATAAATCTCCATATTTTCAAGAGAAAACAGTCAGTCCAATATCCAAAGCAATGAATGAAAAACTGTTGCCAAAACCCCATTTCCAAAAGAATAAAACTATCATCAAAAAGCTTTCAATCTAAATTCTGCTTTGTAGATGACATGATTCAAAATATACAAACCTCTTTGCCATTAGCTAATAAAGAGAGAGAGAGAGAGAAAAGGAAATTCTTTCTGTTGTGCCTCGCGAGAATAAGAAGATTGCGATGTGAGTGTTGGGCGTCCAAAAATCAAAAGAAAATAAGCAGCACTTAATCTCATATTTTCAACAATCAGCAGTCCAGTATACAAAGCATTGAATGAAAAACCACATTTCTAAAACAATGAAGCTATTCAAAATTATGCGATTTCATCAAGAAAGATAAAGTAAAACAAATCTGATTTGAATTTTGAAAAAATCGCTTCGAGGTGCACTGGCTCTTGTCTAGATGCACCGATGTACCAAATTTCATAGCCCTGGATCTATCAGCTTACGCGCAGCACAAACAAAAGACACACACACAGACTCTTTTTTTTTTCTTTTATTACATGTAGGTTTGGTTTGGTTTATTTAATTATGACAAAGCACACTAGGACTATCTGCCTAAGGGAAGGGATGCCTTCGTGGAGGACTTTCTAAGGGAAGCTGGCTCGTATACACGTTACACATGGGGAAAACCACGAAAACGCCCATGCACAGCACATGCAGCCAGCCCGTTCGCAGGATTTGAACCTCAGACCGAACTACCAGTGTTCAGCGACTTTATCGCTCGGCCGCTGGTGGGCCTCTAGTAGAGAAGAGATTAATCACCCTCCATCCATCCTAACTGTCCTCCTAGACTCATTGACCAAGTAATCGCTCTAATTCAAGCGCCCACTTGTAAACACCAAGACAGCCGGAAAACAACATGCATTTAGCAAGTTAATCATGGTGACTAGCGGAACTTTGAACTTCAGCAGGAGAGCTTAGACCTTAGTGGGGCGTGTTTGCCGTCCGGCTACTCAGTTATTAAGTCCAATATCCTATGCTCGGCCGTATTGTACGTATCTGTTGATAATCGCCAGCTAATTTAATTTAGGGCCAACTAGTTGGGTTATTGTGTCTAGCTTCGGCTACGTCTGTTTAATTTAGTGTTGGGTTATTTTCTTAGAGCTTGCTTTAGAAGGCCAAATGGAGGCTAGTAGAGGAAATGAGAGTTCTGGATCGGGAGCTTAGGGAGCGGGAGTTGAGAGAGCTCCCGAGAAGGAAGGCTCAGCCGTGGAAGGGACGCTTATCTGAAAATGGGGACAGGGAGCCTTATCAGGAAGTGGATGCGAGTAGAGTAGTTGCTACGTCACAGAAAAAGGACGTGTGCTTAGATTATTTTCTTTTTTTAATTTGGTGATTATAGGCATTTAGTAGTTATATGATAATTTGTAAACTTGCTTATTTATATTGAGTTCTTAAAAACGTATATCAAGTAGGTGTTTTAAGTGACTGATACAGTTATTATCTTGAAACAGATATTAGCATATAATAAAATGTTTCCTTCACAGTATAACCTCTTCCGAAGATAATTATTTTCTTACTTTTATTTATCCTATGACTGAATATATGCAAAACTGCTACATGTCATCACTATTTAATAAGAGATTATATTTTACCGATTTATCGGAGGTGATTTCCCTTCGTTAATAAATTTTTAGCCTTTGTGTTTTTTCTTCGTATTGATTATCTCCTAGTTACCCTGAACGAGGATTATTTTCGAATTTAATGATTGAGTGATCCTATACACTCAGAATTTTACCTTATTTCTTAAATCTTCTGTTCATAATATTACATATACTTTCCGTAATCTTCATTACATTACTCATTTTTATTCTTAAATTCATTTTACCCAGAGTTTTTTCAGACTTGTTAGGCAATACTATTAACTTACTCGTTATATTTTATGAGTGCAATTACTAAAACACGCATTTTCGTGTATTATATTATTCAATGTAATTTTTAACTTTTTTCGTTCTTTTCAACGTTAGCGATCTTCAACATATTCTGTATTTTAACTTATTTCATGCATTTTCTAATCATATAGATGACTTGTATTTAATTTTAGATGTAACATTTCTAGCTTGTTTTGTACATTTTAACCTTCACACTATTTAATATACTCAAATTTTTAACCAGTTTCTATTTTCACACTATATACATGACTTTTACTTGATTTCTCTCATACATCTTAACCTCCATGATTTCCAATATAGTCCTAATTTTAACATAATTGCTATATTTTCACATCATATAGACTTTTATTTAATTTTAGGTGTAAATTTTAACTTCCAACATACTCTGAATTTTAACTAATTTGCTATATTTTTACACTATGTACATGACTTTCATTTAATTTATAGCTACTTTCATACGTTTTAACCTTCGTAATTTCAAATATACTTTACATTTTAGTTTAATTCCTATATTTTCTGACCATATATATGAATTTTGTTTAATTTTAGATGTAATTTTTAACTTGTTTCGTACATTTTAAACCTTCGTAATTTTTAAACTACTCTAATTTTGAACTTGCTTATTACATTTTAATACCATATACCTAACTTATTTAATTCTAGATGTAAATTTTAACACCTTTTCTATTTTTTATCGCTTTTAGTTTTCAACATACTAAGAATTTTAACTAATTTGTTATATTTTCACATGACTTTCCTTTAATTTGTAACGACTTTCATACGTTTTAACCTTCCTAATTTCAAACAGGCTCTTAATTTTAGCTTAATTCCTCTATTTTCTTACCATGTATATGAGCTTTATTTAATTTTAGATATTATTTTTAACATGTTTCGTACATTTTATACCTTCATAATTTTTAGAGTACTCTAATTTTGAACTTTTTTATTACATTTTCCTGCCATACGCATGAACTTTAGTTAATTTTAGATGTAATTTTCATACTTTTCCGGCACTGGGTTTCTTTCTAGTTTCCAACATACTCTAAAGTTTAACTCTGTTTTATAATTTTTTATTGTAATTGCGCTTGTGATATTACTATTTCAGCTAAATTAACACGCTTAAATTTCTTAAAAATAGAGATCGATTTCAATTAAGCATTTTATTTTACAACCTTTAACTGTTATTCATATCCAATTCGTTGAATAGCCCTTACTTAGTCCATATTTTATAGTACTATTTTAATTTGCCAATTCTACAATTTATCATTCTGTAGTACTCTTACCATGACTTATCCTACTACTTTACTTCATTATTAACTTCATTCGCATTTTCAAACTTTAACATTTCCTGCATATTCTGGCATTTCCTTTTAATTCTTAATACCCTTTATATCTGAATATATGTTTTTATGCTCTTCAGTGTTACCAATGTTCAGTTTTGAATCTTGATTCTCATTAAGCTAGTTTGATAGATTCCGAATTTTTAGAATGAAATCTCAACTTTCATCCATAATTTTAGACCCATATTCATTCTTTCATGTACTCATAGAAAATTCTTTCTCATTATTTTGAACGCTCAGTACCTTTTAATTCAGTAATTTGTACTAATTGAATGCCTTCTACATCACTTTAAATGTCTTGACTATGTAAATTTTCACTTTATTACCTTTCCCTACACTAAGTACGGATATTTCTGCCTTCATGAACGGCTTTCATGTGAAATGGACGAAATTTGACGTTACATGTATAAAAGAAATTTCTAAAATAAATATTTCCAGTATTGAATAAGAGATGAATGACCATCGATTTTACCCATTGGTTACAATTTCATCTCTTGAAAGTTTGTTTTATTGATATGCATTTATTTCTAACGCATAGTGTTAATACATTTTTTTTAACTTAGCCCAGTTCCAACTTAATTCACTAGACAATTTCATATATAGACTATTTTTCAATTTCTTAGACTAAAATGTTCTTTTCGCAAATGTCAGTTTGCATTAATTTATTTTCTTATGAATGAAATCTTTTGAAGTACTTTACAAAACATATATCATTACCAATATTTACAGAAGGAACCAAAGAGTAAGAGACATTTTACCCAAATCTCTACTACAATTTCGAATATTTTAACCTTCTTCATCACAAATACAGAAATTTCTTCGTACAATACTCACCACAGCAGTTAAATATTCCTTACTAATACACATTTAACAAGTAATAACTCATTTTCAATAAAAAATTACACCCAAATAAGTATTACGTTTTCTTATAATTGTACATATATGTTTGCATTACAGGAACTTTCTATGCATTTTCGAGAACTGTAATTTGCTAAATATTACCTTTTTCTGAGTGAAAAACTCCAAAGACCACCTAAATCATTCATCTTTTCCTGCAGTATTCCCACAGTACACAATAACTATCTTAGAACTATTTTCTTAATATTAAGAACTAAATATGAAATAAACATTTTTCACTGTAGAATATTTAAGCTTTTACCCAAATCAGAATATAATCTTTACTGAATTTAAGTTATTTACCCAGAATTCCCAAGAAAATGTGCGATGGAAAGCAATATATTTACCTAAAAATGAGTCTTAATACATTTTTATTGGTTCCAGATTTACTATCAGTGGGAAAAACCTGAAGTTCACTTTATATACCCTCGTCAGTATACACAGAAAAGTCATGAACCTTTCTGTAGTACAATTAGCCCTTTACATACGTTTAATATCAATCTAAATAATTTAATTAACTTTCAACTAGGATTTTTAAAAGAAAACAATATTTATGCGATGCATTATTAAATTACTCCCACGCGTTGTTAAGGAAAATGCAATTAAATATTCACGTACACACTAAGAAAATTCCACTCGTTAGGAACAGTAAAACCTTACCAATACTTAAACGAAACGTAAAATCGTGTAATGCATTAATATAAAACCTGAGTAACAAATCATATCTTATAAGCAGTATACGGTTAAAAAGAATTTTCTTATAACTTATAAACTTTTAAGAAGTAAGAGTAAGGTAATTAACCAACTTTTTAGAAATGCTCTTTTATTTTCTAAATCTACCCTTTTGTAGTAACAAGAAAATTCAGTGATACCCCTATTTTATTTTTATGTAGCATGTGCATTTCTCCTAACAGATGAAAATCCAGATATCTCACTTTTCCAAAGATTTAGCTTTAGACTTACTTTCATAGGAAAAGGAAAATAATTTTACTTAAAAAACAGGATATCTTCTACTAAAAGACCTTGAAAAAAATCGCGATCACATCTGTATGTAGCACTCAGTGATTTAGTTTCAAACCAAATTTTGATATTGTTTAATCCTGCAAGCAACAATTTTCACCTTCGAGTTAAATTTTATACGACTGCAACAGATTTTTCAATGACTTTCATACTCACAATGTGTAAAAGACTTCTAGTTTTGACTATTTTTATTTCTAATATTGAGAAATACATTGATTATTTTCAGGAAACGTCATTTCACAATCATATTTTACCACTCTGAAACTTTTTAATAATACTTTCTATCATAACGACAACCAGATACTACATTATTTTTTTTACAAAAACATGAACATTTTTTTTTTTTTTTTTTCTCTTCTAGAGATACTAATAAATTCTGCTATAGAAAGAAGATTCAATTCCTATTATAACTCTATATACTATTTTCAAAGAGAAAATACACTCTAGATGATAACATATCACCCATATATTTTTAAAAATTTAGAACAATTTCAGTAAGGCAAATTATCTACAGAGTTTTCAAACGCGGATATATTTCTGAAAGAAACTACCTAACATACCGCTCATTTACTTCTAAACCATTTAAATAAAACCAAACAATTAATAAAATATTTGAATTTTTGATAAAGTTTAGTACATCTATCTATACAGTTATTTAATTCATGAAGTACCAAATTTTGAAAATAATAAGAGTAAAAACATCACTATTTTAGAATTTAGGAAGAGATCTTCAATAATGAGAGTGAACATATACCGAACTTCATGCAAGATTTTTATCGTTTCATACCAAACATTTCACTATTTCGTAGATTCTAAGAACATAGCCCAATCTTTTTCAAAGAATATATATCATTTCACATTAATTAGAGAGTGCCATACGAGTTTAATTGCAGGTGCTTACTGAATGACGCTAAACCTTTCAAGGAAAAAATCAAATAATTTTCATCTTTCATGAAAATTTTTGAATAACAATATTTCATAAGAGCTAGAAGACTTAGTGCAATGAAACTGTATCAAAAATAGAAAACTATTTTCCAAAATATGAATTCCCATTGGAAATTTTAGATATTCTTATGTAAAGTTATATCCGAAGTTATATCACTTCAGTCGAACTTGAAGACCAACCAGATTTATTACATGATTTGATACATTTCTCGTATTTTTTCCGAAAATAGAAGTTTATATTTTTCATACGCAAACTATTACAACGAATTACTGACATTTTATTCCCATATTACTTACCATTTTTTACTGCACAAAACTATTGTAAGTTCCATGTTCGAAGCTCAGCATCCATAAATTTCACATAATACTACAGTTACACAGTGCAAATTATAAGATTTAAGATTAATTTCATACGTAAGCGATGATACAATAGAGAATATGGAAAAGGCATTAGTGATATGGATAAAAGACCAAAATCAAAAATGGATTCCAACTGATACTAATGCTATTAAAAATAAAGATTTATAAAACACTTAAGAACCAGTAACCGTCGACTTCACTAGGAGGGCGGAGAAGGAAAGTATCTTTTTCTGTAAGTCATGGTTGGTTTGAGAGATTTAAACAAAGACATTCTTTACATAATCTAAGATTGAAATTAGAAAGCACATCTGCTGATTCGGATGCAGCACAACAATATCCAGCAAAATTTGGTGAAATCATTGGTGTCAACTCCTACACTTCTGATCAGATCTTCAATGCTCATGGGTCTGGGTTGTTCTGGAAAAAAATGCCTGAAAGAATTTATTAGCTAAAGCTTGCAAATCAGCTAGTGGTCATAAGGTAGCGAAAAGTCGTATTACAATTGTTTTCTGTTGCAGCACTTCAGGCGATTATATAATGAAACCATTGTTTATTAACAAATAAAAAAACTACACTCATTTAAAGGAATAAACATAAATAACCTTCCCGTTTATTGGATGGCTAATAAAAAAAGCATGTGTCACAGCCATAGCTTTCAATGAATGGTTTCTTAACATGTTTGTCCTAGATGTTAAAACTTATTTAAGTAAAAACGGATTGCCTTTTAAGGCTCTTCTATTAATTGATAATGTACCTATCATCCTCAAGATTTACAACACAAAAATATAGAAGTTGTCTGTTTACCAAAGAATACAACTTCCTTATTACAGCCATTAGATCAAGGAATAATTTTGACTTTTAAGGCATTGTATGTCAAACAAATTTTCAGGTATATTTTAGAACAAATGGAGAATGATGAATCTCTTACTCTTACGGATGACTGAAAGAAATTTACAATCTTAGATTGTGTTAAGCATGTTGGACTGTCATATACTTAGATTAAACAATCAACGCTTAACGCAAGCTGGAAAGCAATGTGGTCGGATGGTGCTAAAGACGAGAATGATAGATTACCATTAGATCACGAATATTCTCAGACCTAAATTGGTCCAAACTAATAAGAAGGTTTTGAGGATTTAGCTCAGGCAGATATTAAAGAAATAATGGCTGGTGAAGAACTAAATGAGGATGAGTTAGTTAACATAATTCATGAAACAAACATGATGAAGACAATGATTCTGATGAAGAGCAATCTTAACCAGTTGCATTCACAGCAAGAGCCATCAGCGTAGGACTTGAATTGGGAAGAAAATTAGGTAATCATTTTTTACAATATGATACAAATGTTGAATGAGCTCTCCGATTCCAATGGGAGCTTAGTAAGTGCTTAAATCAATATGAGGAGGTTTACAAAGATTTAAGGAAAAACCATAGGCAATTGTTAATTACGGATTTCACTACAAAGTCTTGTTGATCTGAAATCTTCCCTAATCCGTCAAACCATTGAAGCAGAATCTTATCAAGAATGATCGTGTGATGAAAATGACATTGTACCAATCAAGAAGAAAAGTGATTAAACTTATAATAATTTTTTGAATGATCTTATATTTTCCTAATGTAAAATAAATTAAATATGCACTTCTATTATCTACATATATTTGTTATTTTATGAACAAAGAATAATGCTATTTATTTTAAGATGTCTTAATTTTGTTTTATCTAACTAAATTATGCACATTTAATGTTTTTCTCATTTTACATAGCAAAATCCAAGATTTCGATTTACACGGTTTTGTGCGGAAACCATCTTCCGTGTAAATCGAGGGATAGGTGTATATAACGTGCATCTGATTTTCTTGCAGACGTTGGCTGATGGGCTCGGGGTCCAGGTATATTGTGAATTTTAGGTTTCGTTTGAAGTAAATTCAAAGCGATTTCTCTTCTAAAATTCATGCGAATGATTTCTAATATGGAGTTTTTGTGTAAATGTGTGCAAAATTCACTCAGCAGCCACAATCATATTCAGCATTTTGATAAATAAGTTCTAATACCATTTTTTGCTACGAAACTGGTCGATAACGTCTAAGAAGTCAATCCAACAGGTCTACTCCACCCATTCCTTCACTATATAATTTTATAATGTGAGGTTGGAGAACATAAACTTCCTTTTTTTTAAGCTTGGACACATCTTTTTGCTCTTTCTAATGGTTTGTGAGTGATAACATTTGATGAAATAGTTACAACAGAACTGTAGTTTCAACGGCACATATATACAAATTACCCAATTTGAAATTTTGACATTTCTTTTGCTGTTTTAAGAGGACTTTGTTCCATTCTCGAATCTTGTACTGTGCCATTTGCCTTTGTTAGACAAATCTGTCAGCAGACTGTGCGATGAAAAAAAATTATGGAAAAATACTTTGTTTCTCTAGATTTCAAAGACAACTTTTGATCTAAGCTGCAAATTTGCATTTTTCAACTTTTCGGAGAACCTAATAAATCCTTATGAAGCAGATGTGGTCATTTCTAACAAAAGAAACAAGCAGATATCGGAGCTCAAAACAGGGAACTACAGCTGAAACCAATTACCACATCCTCCTTGGTGAGAGAGGTCATACCCTCTTCCAGTCCTCTGCCCCATCCTTTCTACAGAAATAAATGACACACCATTAATGCCTCTAAAAAAGGGCATGTTTACGAGATACGAGCACTGAATGTATTTAAAAATCTAATAAAGAAAAATATACGTGTGATATCACTGATTTTGCATATCATTACGTGCCAATTTTACACAGTCTTGAGGAAATATTTCTCATTATTATTTGAATTTCTTTTATTAACTTATTAAACTTGTCCTTTTCAAGTATGATGGGGAAATGTTTGGGTGGATTTGAATTTTTAGGAATTTTATAAAAAATTTTTGTTAAGTACTGTAAAAATCGTAAAAAAAGCTAATTTTTAGAAATTTTTTTATGCTGAAATATTCATGTTTAAAAAATAAATCATACCTTCTATAGTAAACGGCAATTTTTTCAAACTGACAGATATATTTTATTTTTTAAAAAATATTAAACATGATGTTCCAAAAAAGGAACACTGGCATGTAAAAGGTTAATAATTCTATTTTAAATATGCTAATGAGTTAATTCAGTTCATAAAATTCTAACTATTGTTTTCAAAGAAGATAATATAATAAACAATATACTAGAAAACAAATTACGATTTTATTACTTTGCAGCTTTAGTGCAAGAGGCAATTAATTCATTACTTATAATTACCTCATATAGATGTAGTAAAACTGCTCCATTATAGTGATAAGACTGCATTTTTATTGTAATAAGATGACTTGGTAGAAGTAAGTTGCAATGGACTGGCGGTGGTTCTCTGCATCATAACCTGAAGACATGATTGCATAGTTAGAACAATGGATGCATAAAAAAAAACTTGCAGACATGGCCTAAATTCCACAAATAATTTTATTTCTAGATAATGCATATTATCACTGTGATTGCAGTATGCACCTCCCAGTTTTGTACAGATTACATCATTTTAAAGGATGAAAATTAGAAAAGTAATCTCTGTGGCAAGGCAAAAATAACAGAGCAATAATTTTTGTAACTAATCAAAAAAACATCCGTCATCTAATCTGCGTTGCGCACTCATCGATGAAGTTTGAACCCAACACCTGTACATTAAACTGCCATGTGATCTGAAATGGAATGCTGTATAAAAGCTTAAATGCGTCGCAACTCTCTCTTTTCTGTCATCCCTTCTGCTTCCAGAAGACTGTGCCTCCTTGCTGCAGAGTTTACTTTTCACATCGATTTTGTGTGTCTGCGCATACTGAAAAGTGTGCACATCTTCTGAAAGATTCTAACAGTGTTTATAGTGAAAAAAGTGTCAGCGAATATTCAAGTTTGGTGCTTTAATTTTGTGTTTAGTACTGTAAATTCTTCAGAAAAATTATAATTCAATGGTAATTATTTTGCAAATTTTTCAATGTTCAGTTTTCAGAAAAAAGTAAAATTTACTAATGAAAACAAGATCACATTCAAAAGAAAATGAAGAAGAAACTGAAACTGACACAATCAGTGTGGATAAATTTCCGTGAGCCATATTCGATGGAACAAATCATGACATTCCAATAAATAAATACTTTTTATTGTTTGAAAAGAAATGTGACTCTAAAAATGTCGCCGCGAAAGATAAAGCCTTACTGTTTTTTTGAACGTTTAAAAGACGAGCCCTTAGCATTTTATTTAAGAGAATATGTTGAGTTAGAATGGAAAGAAGTAAGGAATAAATTTCTTATGTATTTTGCTAGTGCAGAAACCATCACTTTTAGTGACTTTATTAACTGCACTTACTCCAAATTCACTGAGATTGACAAATATTATAGACAAAAGTTAAAATTGGCATAGTCTAAAATTAGATAACAAAATTATCATCAATATGTTAAATCAGGGTCTGCCTGAACAGCAGAAAATGTAAGCACAATCCAAGATTAGATCAACACTGCTAGGAAATTGTTTCTTAGTTCAAGTTTGTCTACCTCAGCTTCATTGGGAGAACAAAAATTTGCAATTCCAAGACCAAGTATACATCCAAGTTTTTACAAGTTTAGATGTAGGTTTTTAAGACCATTTTTCAATCCTAGGTATAATGTTCCACAAACATCGAGAAATTCCCAGCCACGTCAACTGTCTTATCTGCATAGATCATTTCCTTCTTTAAGTCTAAACAATCAAAATTGTCAACAAATCAAACCAAAAAAAGAAGTGAAATTATTTTAAAGTTAAGGTATAAATTAGTTAAAAAGAAGTCCTCACAATTCTGGGCACAGGGTCTCAGGTAAATGTGCTATCTGAAAATATTTAAAATTCTATTGATGCAAAAATTGAACTTACTCAAAATAATCCTAATACTAAATTATGTTTATTATCCACAGGTCTTGTTGTAACTAAAGTAATTAAATTACTATGCAAAATAGGTAAAATTAGTAATACTATAGTATTTTATGTTGTGAATTCTAATTTACCTTATTTATTATTATCATTATCTTGTGTTTCCTTATTTAAATAGCAATTAAATTTAAATAATTATGAAGTGTATCAATTTAAATGCATGATAAGTAAAGTTATTCAATTAAATAAACATTCTCAGACTAAATTTGTATGTAAGAATAGTGTTAAGTACTAAAAATTTTTATAATTATGCTGAAAATAGTGAATTTGATCAATAGCAAAAATTATTAAGTAACTATAATCATATATTTGCTAAAAACAAATATGATGTGGCTGTATGAATATAGAACCTCCATGAGTATTCTTAACTTCAGAATTACCCATAGCCTCTCGATCCTATAGAGCCCCTAAAGATAGTGAAATTAATAGATAAATAGATGAATTATTACATTGCTAGTATCATGAAAACCATCTTTTAGTCCTTATGCTGCACCTGTAACTTTAGCTTTGTTAACTGATGATGAGAGATGAACAAGTATAATCCAGGTTATGTATTGGTTATTTGAAACTTGATCAAATTACCAAAACAGACTGTAAACCTATTCCTAGAATTGATGTTGTGTTAGATAAGTTAACAAATGCAAACATTTTTTCCACATTGGACTTAACATCAGGTTATTAGCATATAAAATTAAATGATAAAGTTACTGAAAAATTGGCATTTACTACAAATTTTGTTATTTATGAATTTACTAGATTATCTTTTGGTTGGAAAATTTCCTCAGCTGTTTTTCAAACAGCTCTTGGACAAATTTTAAACAAATGTCAGATTCAATTTCCTTTAAATTATTTTGATGACATTATAGTGTTTTCCGCACATTTTGATGAACATCTTAAAATAATGTTTGATATATATGAAAAACAGAATATAAAATTAAAACAACTAAGTGTAATTTTGCTAAAGAAAAAATAAATTTTCTAGGATATGACGTTCAAACAGGAAAATATTAGCTCAGTAATGCAAATATTGAGGTTATTAAAAAATTACAACCCCCCTAAAAATGTTAAAGAATTACAAAGATTTTTGGGAAAAGTATATCATAAATTTATTCAAAATTATGCAATAATTAGAGCTCCTTTAACAAATTTACTTAAAAAAGATACTCCTTATAAGTGGACTAACGACTGTCAAATAGCTTTTCAAAAATTAAAAGATGTGTTCATTTCAAGACCCAGTCTAGCTTTGTTTAATCCAAAATATCCCTGTCATGTATTTTTAGATGCATCTAAAGAAGCTGCTGGTGCAGTTTTAGAACAAGATCCAGATGTTAACCTACATCCAATTGCTTCCCATTCTAGAAAATTAAGGTCTTATGAACAAAATTATGCAATTACTGAATCAGAATTTTTAGCAATTATTGATGCCATAGATAATTTTTATTATTATTTACATGATAATCATTTCACTGTACATCCTGATCATGCTGCTTTAGTTTGGCTTAATAATATTAAACATCCTACAGGTAGGTTATTCAGATGGTCTTCGAAATGATCTATGTATGACTTTGATATTAAGTACAAAAAAGGTTTTACTAATGTTGAAGCTGATACGTTAACTAGAAACCTTATTTGTCAACATTTAAGTTTGCAGGTTAATTTATTATCATTAGAAGAAATTAAAGAACATCAAAATTTAGATAATGTCTCTAATCCTAAGTATAAGAAAATTAATGATGTATTAATTACTAAAAAACAAGGATTATATAAAATTGTAATACCCATATCTCTCAGAACTAAATTACTCGAAAGGTTTCACTTACAATTTGGTGATATTGTGTCCTCAATGTCAAATTTATTATCTCTTCAATTATTGACCAGGAACTGTTCAAGATGTTAGAAATTACTGTAAACATTGTGAAGTATGTCAGTTTAATAAGAAAAGTAACAAAAAAGAATTGGGTTAATACAATTTTTACCATCCCTTGAGGAACCTTTTGAAATATTGTCTATTGATACTGTTGGTGGATTAAATTATTATAACTCTACTAAAAACTTAACATTATTATCGACCATGCTATTCAGTATACTTGGACTTTTGTTTCCAAAAGTGTAACTACTGATTCTTATACAAATTGTTTAAGACAAATTTTTCAAATTCAAATACCAAAGAAAATTTTAAGTGATAGAAATGCTGCTTTTACGTCTTCAAAATTTAAGCACTTGCAAGGTATATCCTAATTTTATAACAGTTATTTTTAAGTTAAAGCTAATCTCCTGTCTCTTGCAGCTTCAGCTTGAGTTTTTAGAATCATGTTAAATACAAATTACAAGGAGTACTATTTAAGTCGATGTTCCACTGACTTCGAGAGAGAGAATTAGAATTCCTGAATAGCGTGTGTTTGCTTACGTCTCTCTAAGCTGTTACTATGCTCCCGTATTACGTGCCCTTGATAGCTTCGCTAGCTAATTTAATATTAGAAGCCAACTTAGAAACTGTGTTAGCTTTGGCTAAATCTCTTTAGTTAGACATTAGCTAAGTTCTTATTTCTTACATTTTTGAGTTAAGCCTAAGGCTTTGTTGTACGTCCTGAGAAAAGGACCAATTTTATTTTGAGCAATAAAGGATAATTAACCCTTCTTGAGTTTAAGTTTCTATTTTTAGACTTGAGCAATTATTCACTTAATAGTTCACTAGATTTTTCAACACTTAGTTAATAGATAAAAGCAAGGAAACCTACAGTGATGCCCTAAGCATTTTTGATGAACCATGCCGTTGGAAAATGAAGACCTTCCAAATGTTGCAGTCACCAGCAAACTTAATGGAGGGATTATGTTTCATCGTAGAAACCATGTGAGCAGCTATGAAGCTAGCAATAACATTCGATGGCCAATGTTCCATGATGACTTTCTTAGAGCAGCTGAATCAGCATTTTACTTTACATCCCAAAAACCAGCTGCAGAAAGTTACATTTGCTACAGCTAACCTAAAATGCCAGGCCCTGAGTTGGTTCAAGGGTATCGGTTCAAGGGTATCAGGTTCAAGGGTATTGCTCGTTCAAGGGAACCGAGCAAAGTTGGAGGCAGAGTTAGTTAGTAAATATCAGACAAGCGTCGAAGCTTTGATGGACTTTATTCTTTGAAAAATTAAAATATTTAATTTATTGTATGGAAAAAAGCCAGATAAGGAATTAATCAAAGTGATTTTGCCTAGCCTGCTGCCGTCGATTCAAGATTTCCCGGAGGTAGAAAAATGGCCAGACCTTGGAAAACCTATTTCAGCTGGCTGTGAAGTTCCAAAGTAAATGAGCTGCTGAAAACACATGTTCAGAAAACTTCCGCCAGTATTCGAGGTTTTCGCCTTAACAGAAACCTCAAAGTAAGCAGAATTCTTACTGGCAGGCGGGGAAAGCTGAAAAAGAAGATAACAAGAAGACGGGTTAGTCGAAAGTATTTGGAGATCACAGTAAGAAGCTGCAGAAGCAAGGGATTTAAACTGATCAGGGCAGCCGAGAAGAGGGCCAGGTCAACCCCTGGAACAACAGGGGAAAAAAAAAAAAAAAAAAAAAAAACCCATTGGAAATTAAATTAAATATGGTAGTTATACAAAAATTGTTCCTTGCCGGAAATTCATATTTTATTGAACAACGTCCCTACTACTGCCTTACTGGACACTGCAGCGCAATGCAGCTTTTTGGAGCAAGACTTCTTTAAAAGGAATTTTCGCCATTACGATAGTTTAAAACTACAAGACAAAGGGAAATTGCTGCCTAAGGAAAACAGTGTTGTCTGCATTGGAAAAGTAAGGCTGCACATGCAAACAAAGAATGAGATATGAAAAGTTAATTTTCTGGTAGTGAAAGACCTATTAACTTCAGTTATTTTGGAGGTTGACTTTTAATGCACAGCAAGTGCAAAATTTAATTTTAAGAACTCTATTTTACAGGTCCAGATGGATACTGTTGAAGAAGAAGAGCGGGCCATGCCAGATGTTGACCTCAATCATCTTCAGGAAGAGGAGAAAAAGAAAATGAAAAATTTGGTAAGAAAATTTTGTAAATTATTCGATGAGAAACCTGGCTTCTGTCAGGTCGTGCAGCACGAGACAGATGTAGGAAACACTCCCCCAGTCCGGTCTAAGGTGTGATCTTAGCGATAAGACCACGTGAAGGAAGAAATCCTGGAACAGCATATTAAACAGATGCTGGCAAATAAAATAATTGTTCCGATTAGCAACTCCTACGGAAGCCCGGTAGTTTTATATAGAACGAAAAATGGCCTTGCATACCCAGATCTGAATTCATGGAGTGTTTTTTTAATTTGATACAACACTTACAGGAGAGTTAGAGGCGAGTCTGTTAAATTATCTGTGGCTTAAGCAATAATATACAAAATGAATCAATAAATTTGATAAGAAATGCAATTTTATGCAAAACTGTAGAAATAACAAAAATTACTAAATATTTCCCATTATTGGCAATTGTACTACAGGCATAAGTGTCTGTACGCCAACGTGAACTGTCTGTGCAGTCGATATTTGTGGTGGCAGAAAACTTTCATTAAAACCCAATACATTTAAATTTTTACACCAGAACAGTTTATTAACGATGTTGTTCTCTTTGAAATTGCAGCAACACTTTTGAGCAGATTTCTTGATGTACCACAACTTCTTTTTAACTTTATTTTAGACTTTTCACATTATTGTTTTTCATTATTGGATACTGCAGTTTTAGGTCTAATATGGACTTTTTTCTTTCTTTCTGAAAGGGAAACGAAGTTTAAATGAATGCAGTTATAAAAGAATTTCAAAGTATTCGATAAATATAAAAAATTTATTTACATGGAAAAGTTAAGGCCAATAACTGAAGTAATTCTTATATATACAAGTCTTGTTCGAAACATCATAACAGTTTCAGTTCCCGCTTCAGAAGGCTGCCGCAGATTTTCTGCACAAGGGACAAGTACCATTCTGTAATTGAGATTTAAATTATACAAAATAATAAATAAAATATACTTAAGCATGGTTAAAAAAATTATGGGAGAACAGAGACAAAATACATTGAATACATGAGATTGCATATGCAAGCAGATGTATGAACAATATCCACATACATTTATCTTTAAACGAGGATGGCATTTACTTACCATTCTAAACCACTGAAGAATACGTTCCTTAGGATAAAAATGGCTGCATGGCAAACATTTCGCTTTCTCCGTTTCACAAAGATCTTTTAAACACACACGAAAATTTATTCTCTTATCTGAGGAAGAAATGTAATTAAGAAATTTAAAAAAAAAAACCATTCTATAAAAGAATTGTTTCATATAATCTATAAAGGAAAATATACTTGTTCTAACTTTAAAATTAAACTGATTTATTGAACTCAGTAGTAGTAAAAGAAAAATTATTCAGATTTCTACCATAAAAGTAAAATTTATTAAAAAATTTTTTCAATGTAACAAATTTCATGAATAAGTAAATCTTTCTTTATTTATAAATCAAAACAATTTCTATTATAAGCATTAATATACCATCAAATGAAAACAACACGAGCGTTCTTCCCTGCCTTAATGATCTAGCACCTCTGTTTTTGGAAAGCATAATTTAAGTATACAATTTTCTAACCATTATTTCTTATAATAATTAATAGCTGTATCATAACGGTTTAATGCTCTGTGCCCTGAAAAGTCCTTACCTGGCTTTTATTTTTGTGTGGGTTGTACACATATACTTCCAACTACAAAACTGTTTAAAATGATGCAAGTGTTCATATTTTGCAATTTAAAGTTGAAAGACATCAATTTGGTAAAAATTATGAAATTTTACTTTTCATATCTCCCTCCAGTTCCTATACTTGTTTGAAAAATTTCAGAATAAAACAAAAAAAAATGCTTGAATCTCATACAACAAAACTGATAAAGATATTCGATATTAAAATCGGAGATCCTAATGAGGAGCTGTACACAAATGAAAAAACAAAATTTTTATATTTGTACATAACTAAAAATAAAATTTCAGTTAGGAAAAAGATTCTTAATTAATATGCATTTCTATGGATATTATTCTGAAAAATACTGATCAATATAAAATTTTGCAAAATGCAGATCTCGTATACAAAATCTTGTAGAATTTCTATTATATATAATTTCCATTACACACACATATAGACCATATCGACAAAAATCTTTACGTAGTACAGTACTCACAACTTATTAAAATTATTTTCGTTCCAAGCACATTCGAGTTTTATTACAAACGATATCAGTTTTAAACATTCAATGTAAAATAATAACTACCAATTAATTAATTAATTTAAAAGCAATAATTCAAAATTAACACAAAAATTAAACTATTTATGTAGTTTTGAAACTTGTTTTTTTACAAAACTATTTTTATAAAACAGGTGAAATTTTATCCCATACACAAATGACTGTTCTATGTGTTCATATCCCCCTCAAATTGTTTAAAAAGTTTTTAAATTGCACACTGTAAAAAAAAAAAAAAAAAAAAAAAAAAGGGTCGCTCTTTACAGGCAAAAGTTTTGTAAAGTTACAGAAATTAAAACGTTACATGAGAATTTCCTGAAACGTACACAGACCGAAATATAACTGTGTTGGAAGCAGACGATTTAAGAGTACACTTACAGGCAAAGACTAAGGTTTCAGTTTGGAACACTTGGATCAGGTAACCGATTGGAGAGCGGAGCGGGGGGATCTCAGCCAATCAGGAGAAAACAACAATAATTACTTTAAAGATAGTAGCAGATATATACATGGCTGCCTGTGTGTTTGTAACGTTCCTGAGCGTTAAGTAAATCTTTCATAATTACTGTTTGAAGTATTGTTATTTATTTTATGGATAATTCTTATGCACTTTACACTGTTATATATATTGATCCAGTATTTTAACATTTAGCCCTTGCTACTAGTACATATCAATACCCATAATATGTATTCTATTTAAGATGCTCATAATATGTATTCTATTCTTTATACTTAACCAAAGAATATGTGTTCTATAAATATTCTTTGGTCTAACGGCAGGATGATTTGTACTAGAACGAGTATCTAGCAAGCACATGCACTATCTACATTGAATATAGTGCAAAATACTTATTCTAAATATAGATTTAATAATAGTATTTGTGATTGTGAATCCAATAAATTCAGCCTTCAATTGACCATTTTATTTATAACCAGTATTTTTTATACAACCAGCAGTAATTAATTGAAACAGTGATATCGTATTAATTTCGTATGAAAATTTTATAATTCCAAAATGAAGTAATTACATTTGATTAAAAATTTATCATATGATAATTTTCGTAATGTTTTGTTTTCCTGCCTAGGGGCAACTTCGTTATTCTATATATTTTAGTATATTAATATCAACAGGGAAAAAGTGAAAATGACCTAAAATATTTTTCTAGCAATACGTTAACCCATTTATGCCTAGCGCTCCATTAATGTAACGGTAGTTGTGAACAAAAACAACATATTGCACTTTATTCCCCAGAATATCATTTCATTAATATTTTATAAACTACAAGTTTTATTAAACTCTGTAACTGCCATTGCATATTTATAATGTTTTAAACATATAATATAACATGCAAATCATAAAGTAACTTCTTTTAAAAAAACAAATTGTGACTATGTGGAATTTTAAACCATTCTGTATGTGAATGTCAGTATTAAAAATCAATTAATAATAATAATTTTTTAATAAAACATTAATTTTAGAATTAACAATATAAACATACATAAATACAATGTCAATTCAAGCCACTTTTCCTTATAAATTCCTCCATAAGTACATGCGTCCCTTTAGGCAACTAGCTTTACATGCTTTGCCATGTTCCAGCAAACCAAATTATACAAATATGCAAAAAACTGTACTTTTAAGTTAATGCAAGATATAAAATTCTACATATTTGTAAGCTACATTAGTTTACTTACAGCTTGGCATTTAGTTATCCAATGATTTGCTAGTAATAACTAATGTAGAATGCAAATATCTTTTAAATAAAAGAAAATTAGAAGGGTCTGATTTTTAGATATTTTTAGACCTCTCGAATACGCATCGAGTGTGCTATCATTACATAACAAAGGCATGATGGGAGGAGGGAGAAAATACCTATACAGTAACTGAAGGTAATATTTCTTGCTTCTGTTATTGCTAATGCAAAAAGAAAAGCAACGGTATGAAAGACCTGAAGTGTATTTATAATTTAAGCAATTTGCAGTTGCAGAATGTCCAGTATTCCAAGGGACCTTTCTTAAAAATATTTATTTAAAAAAATATTTAAACATAAAATTTACAAACTTTGTAGATGTGGAATATCACTCTTAATTTATTAATTAATTTAATAGTATTTTGCATAACACTGGTAATAATTATTAGTTAAATTTTATGCAGTTTCTGATCTGAGTTTAACTTTGTAATGTTAATTTTATATATAAATTCAAATGTTCTGTTTGGTAAAGTAGAAATTCTGGAATATTTCAAAAAGAACAAAAATGTACTCTATCTATTAGGACAAGTGAATTTTTTTTTTTTTTTTTTTTTTTTTTTTAAGCTGAAAACAAATTTCTGTGAAAAATTAAAATTATAATTCTAAATGCAAAACGAAGGAATAAATTTGAAAATTATCAGATAAACCCCAATGTTGGTAATTTTTGCAATTTTTTAGAAAATTTTTTATACTTTTCTGAATGAAATACGCTATTTTTTATTAATATTAATTACTACAACTAAATTACTGTGATTTAAATACATAATTTGGCTTAAAATTTATTTGAATTTAATTTTCTAATTTATTTCAATTAAGTATATTTCATATAACATAAGTCTAAAAATAAACTTAATTCTCATCCTGTTTACTGAAATAATTTTTTAAAGATAAATGTCATTTGTTTTCCTTAGATTTTTTTCATGAAGATACATGTTTATATATGTGGGGAGATAGAGGTATTACCATGTTTACTCACAGAATTTTTTCCCTTTTTTTTATTAATTTTATAGTAAGAAAATCGAGAGAGGAAAATTGTTCTATCAATTTAATTTTGAAAGACGTGATTACAGTAAGAATATACCAAATAAAACATATTTAAGGATTTTGTAACTAATTATTTATTTAAAAGAAACCTACTTTAATGCATTTGTAATATTAGCATTTCAGTACCTAATAAGATAATTTCATTCCTGCTTCCCTCTGCTTTTAATTTCATCCACTGCTATTATTGTCCAGGGCTATTCCCTACATCTCAAAGCATTTACTACTTCTAAAATTGCAGTTTGTGTCATCTTCTGAAGCATGCAAGTCATCACCATTCAGTCTGTCTTACCACATGCAATAATTTTTCAAACTTTTAAAATGGATTCGTCCACATACTCATTGTTTTTGTCATGCTAAGAAAGACAAACTTTTGCTTATTACCTGCAAAGGCCATGCTGAACCTTGTCATATCTAAGTGTTGGATTTTATGCCAGCCTAATACAAAAAATTACCCTTAAAGTGAGCAAGCACCAATCGATACTCACTCTGCAATTTTCACCAATCGATACTCACTCTGCAATTTTGCCACATCAGCTGCATAGTCAAATTCTCTAATTATTTATATAAGATTTGAGGCCTAATGAGTAGCAAAGATGACAGCAAGAATGGGAGAAATCAGAGTTATAGAGAAGTAGAAATGAGATAACTTATTAAATGTTGTAATTATGTGGATTCTTATTGAAATGCAAGTTTTTTTTAAAGAAATAAAATTATGATAGTTACTAGTAGCTTATCCATGATTACTTTGCATTTATATTCTTACTTTACAATTTTCTTTGGAAGTTAAAATTTTTTCCTAATTTTCCCCTCTCCATTTCAGATGATAAAATTAGTATATATATATATATATATATATATATTATTATTATTATTAAAAAAAAAAAAAAAAGGGAATACTGCACGAACAGCATTAGATAGCCCCATTTTTCTTGAAGCTGTTCACTGTTATTCTTTTATTAATCAGAGCCCATGCACCCAAAATCCAAGGCAAATTAGTTATTAAGATGAAAACGACACCTACATGAATGAATGTTTTAAAATTTAAGGGAAACTCACTGTATGAAAGACTGAAGGAAGGTGAAAATTAGGTAAATAATTTTAAAAATTTCAGAAGCCTGTGATAAAAAGAAAGCTAGGAAGAAATAAGTGAGTAAATACATTACTTAGGGTTTGAGATTCAGTGATTCATTTGGCACAAATTTCTAATATTGCTTTAGAAATTTAAAGGTAATAGATAATTTAATATTTTTTCAATGCTAGAAAATTTTTTCTGAAATTAAGTATACTCAGGGTTCGTACACATTTCTGCACATGGAAAATAAGCACTTTTAGGGACCATTAATGAAAAAAATTAAGGACCTATGAGCAAATGGGAACTGAATAAATTCAATTAAAAATATTATTCTATGCCTGAATTTCACTTTTGTAATACCATCCTAAAAATAAAATAGATCCCCAAGTAGTATGCATTATTACTAAACATGAATTAACATAATTATTAATAAGTTTAAGAATAAAATAAAGTTCATGCAGTTTATCAAGTAGCATTAAATATTTTACACTTATAATAGGTTGGACATATTTGAAAGATGATAAGTGACATTTACGTTTTACTAATAGTTAGCTGTATGTTGATTTTTTTATGTGTTATTTTGTCACATACTTGATAAGTCTAGATCAAAGGTTCTCAACCGGTGGTATGCAAGAAAAAAAATAGGTGGTACACAAAGAAGAAAAGTATTTTTAACTATTTATTTCAAAAATTAAAATCCCAACATCCTAATTGAGTTTTTTTCTCTAACACTCGTAAATTTATGCGATCTGAGCTTTGTTCAAGATTGGTGGTGGTAGTAGTACTTTGTAGTGGTGGTACTAAAGGTTTTCAATTTTTGTTTAGATGGTACACATTAGTCAAAAGGTTGAGAACTGCTGGTCTAGAGGTTTAGTAAATAGCAGGTAGATTTTATGTCAAACGGCATAAGTTAAAATGAGAAGAAAGATCATAATCAGCATGATTCATAACAAAAGACTGAATGTTATCACCGCTACTGCTTGTCTAAAGAGAGACCTGCTAATTAGAACAAACTCGAAAGACCTGGTGTAGGCACGGTTAGCAAGTGTTGAAAGTTATTTAGACTCTGTTTGATGCAGTTAGTGTCATAGCTTTGTGCAGAATTCCAGGGATTGTAACACAGTTAATATACTTTCAGGTTCCAATAAGCCATTCAAGCACCAGAGGTAATAATTTATTTTGTATTATTTTAAGTCTTACTAGATGCAAAGAATAAGTTTTACTTGAATTTATGCATTTCTGTGTTTTATCTTGTAACCACAGTGAATATTAATGAAAGGAAATAATTCGCTTTAATATGTAGAGATAATTTTTAAGGGTAAGCAGTTAGTTATAAATAATTAAATTAGGTAAATAGGTAACCTTAGTCATTATGGATTTACATGGCCACTATTATTATTTTTTAACAATATTTGTTAAAAAAGCCCTATTAAAATCAAAATCTAATAAAATTTCACAGTTTAAAATACATGTAATTTATGACACTGATTCTTAAATGATATTAGAATAATTACACATTAAAAGCTACAAAACACTTATGTTTTGTAACAATAACACTTAATATTTATCCGTCATTTTAATTTGAAGACTTCTCAAACATTTTGGCTAATTTATATCGATTTCCTTCTCTTTAAGCATCTTTTCTAACAATAATTAAAGATTTGCCTCAATATGCAAACCAATGCTCTCACTAGTTTCTGCGTGCTTTATCTCCTAACTTGTCAACCACTCCATCATGTACCTATGAGAGTTTACTTGATTTGGTAAAAGTTAAATAGTCCCAAACCCCGATAGATGTGAAGCAAATTATCACTATGTCTGAAAGTAACTACAATATCAGACAAAGGTTTAAATAAGCCTCTTATTTAAAAAGAACTTCGAACAAACATAAAGGCATGTTCTGATGCTAACAAAGTCAATCACAATGACGTAATTAAACAAGAACAGTCAAATTCAAACTAAAAATGTGGATTAGTGGTCAAAGATTATACAATTTAATTTAATCTGGCTCAGTAACTCTACCATATAATGAAATAGAAATGGAAAATTATAGTAAAGGCTGAAATCATAAATAATTGGGTAATTTACATAATAATAACTGCACGTATCTTTGAAGAATAATTTTCTTTATGTATTCAATTTCTTTCTTCAACACGTTTCCTTTTCATTTTAGAATTTTTGGATTTAATTAAGGATTTCTGTTATTCTAAAAAACACTAAATGCATTTAGAATGTACAGAAAAAGTGGCTAATTTTATTTCTTTAGTAACGTGAATACTCAGAAGAAATGTGAAATATATATGGTAAAGGCCAGTTACAGAGCTGATGTAGCAGA
Source organism: Stegodyphus dumicola (assembly GCF_044657685.1). NCBI lineage: Eukaryota > Metazoa > Arthropoda > Arachnida > Araneae > Eresidae > Stegodyphus > Stegodyphus dumicola. The sequence goes on from NC_140770.1 coordinate 4,193,511, forward strand.
ATTTTTAGAATTAAATGACACACCAAACAACAAAATCTAGAAATGGCAAAACTTTTAGAATTTAGAGCTGGCATTGGAAGCATTTAGAAAGGCACTAGGCAACAGAATATATATCCAAAGAGATTGCATCAAGTGGGAAAATGCCTATGTGTATTTTGTATTTTGCATGGGCGCAGCCCCGGCCCCCCTAGCCGATTTAAATCGGCCACATGGCCAAAACGGGACAGGCCCGTCCAACACAAAAACGAGAAGCCACCGAGCCGGCCATGCTCAAAATTTACACAAGGAAAACCACAATTCAAAATTTACCTGAAAAGACTTAATATTTAAACAACCGAGAAACCAAAGCCCGAGACCCGAGTAACAAAAAAGGTTAAAAAAGGAAACATAACAAACACAAAATTACGAGAGCAAATGGTTGCAATTTTATTGCCTATGTGTATGGTATATTAAGACATATTAGATTAATCTTTTAAATTGCAAGTTTTCAATTTCTTTATGAATAAAAAAATCCCTTTCTATAATGCCTGCCCATGTGAAAAGATTAGAAGCATTTTTGATATTTTACATGCTTGTGTCTAGTGAAAAGTAGAGAAAATAAGGAGAAGATAAACATGTTAAGATTCTAATATCAGAAGTAAAACATTCAGATATTATATATTTTTTTGTTGTTGTTGTTCTTCCAGATGTTCTCTAAAAAGTAAGAAACTCATTGCAAACTTTCTGTAAAATACATCCATTACGTGTTGATACCATGGAGACATTTTTTAAATCTTCTAGAATCGTGGGTCTATAAATCTTGCCTTCAAATCCTTCTAAACTGCAATGTCTAAAACGCTAAAAAAAATTATCCCTACCATTTCTGTAACAGCAAAAAATCAGAAATAATTTTTTTTGGGGGGGGAAAAAAAAAAAGGAGGAGGGAAGAAGTATAAAATTAATTTTATAGAGAAAACTGATGCACATTCTGAGAATTTTGAATATTCTGAGACAATTACATGGGAAAAACTCTTACTAAGAAAAAATTAAAAACAAGACATTTTTAATTAATTACATAACTAATTTTGCTTTTGCTAAGAGCTGTTTCGTAAATTGTGCTTTATAGCATTATACCTTGTTTATTTTTCAGATTCAAAATATTGTATAATAAGTTGCCAAAATGAAACTTTATAATATGACACCAAAAAATAAAAATGTTTTATTTTAATGTTATTTTTTAAATATTTCAATATATTACCATCATTTTATTGAAATTTATCAATGCTTTAAAAAAAACGTCGAAAAAGCCTCAAATCTCGGAATTAAAAAGTTTCTATAGAAACTAAGCTTAAAATCGCCAAAATGTTGAAAAGTCGCCAAATTTAGAACCGTTTTATAAAAGAATTCACATTTCCAAAAGTGAAAAGTTGTTTAAGAGCTCTTTATTAGAAAAAATGAATTTCGAAATGCTTATATTTCACTTCTTGCTTAAAAACTCGAGTATCCCATCATTTATATTAGAAATAGAAACAAATTGTAACTCATGAACGCATTCAAAAGATAACCAACCATATATACAGCAGTGAATCGCCAAAAACATTCCTCCAAAATGCTAATTTCAAAATGGCAGTCGTAAAAACAGAGAGAAATTTCAGATGATTAAAATTAATGACCTTCTGCTAATTTTGGCCATAATTAAGGACTTTTAAGAACCAAAAATTGATTCCAAAAATCTAAGGACTCTTAAGGATTGTAGAAACCCTGAGGGCCACACAAAGAGTCGCAAAGAATTTATGAATGATAAAAGAAAAGATCAAAGTAGTCTATTGAATGTTTTATAGATACGGGATGCAGTACTATTCTAATGAAGACTTCCGTCTTCGAAATTACGATTGCCGATACAAACGGAAAGGGACAAAAAAAAATATTTGGAATCGAGAATGTATATCCCACATCTGCAGTGACCTCGTGTTAAAGCTCAGGTTTATCAACAAAAATCAAAACAACCCCAAATTTGTTTATCCTAAATGATCAGACACAGCTGCATGACATGTATCAGAAGAGATATTTTAATTTATAAATATCTCTCCTGATACATGCCATGCAGCCAACATTTATGTCATTATTTTAACATAAGGGTTGGCTTATGTCACAATAAAGTGATATGTCTAACATACGATACCCTAATAAAATTCCATTTGTGCAACTGAAAAACGAAATGGAGTGTGAACACATTAAGAAACCAATGCTATGAATGTTATATGCTAAGAAACCAATGGAAGTAACAGGATAAACTTTGTGCATGCTGTAACCCCATATATAAATCATGAACTGATATTATTTCAAAACACACATGGAAGTCCGGATTCAGTAAAGGAAGTTACTAATTGGTAGGGTAAATATTCCCAGTTATGAACACAGGACACAATTGCAGATTAAAAGGAAACCAGGGTAATAGATATAACAGAAGATTGGGAATTAAAGGAAATAGATATGCCTAGTATAAACAAAGATGATGAACAAAACCATGTATATTCTATTTCTCAAAATATTCAACCAATTAAGATAGCTGATATAAAATTTGCTGATGAAAGAACTGATATCTTGAAGTTATTAAATGAATTTAGAGATTGCTTTGCTCTTAATTTAAATGAATTAGGATGCATGGATGTAATAAAAATGGACATCAAGGAAACGGACGGAAGGAAGCCTGTAGCTTCTCGCCCCTACAAAGCAAATACAGCTGAACATAATGTGATAAAAGAAATTGCTAAATGGAAAGATAATGGGATAGTTTCCGAAACTAGATCCCCTTATGCTTATCCAGCGTTACTAGTAAAGAAACAACCGGACAACATTGAGTGGTGATTGATTACTGCAGACTTTACAATTAGACAATAAAAGATAAGTTCCCTTTCCCTCGAATATTTGATAGTTTAGAGTGTTTAGGAGGATGTAAAATTTACACTACTGTGGATTTAATCCATGGCTATTTGCAAATACTGTTTAGAAGAAGACATTGAAGACAACGCTCAGTACTCCTGATGAAACAGGACAGTCCGAAAGAATGACATTTGGGTTTGCAAATGCTCCTGCTCAGTTTCAGCATCAAAAGTCGCATGTCCTAGGCCCCTTGTTGAATACTAAGGTGTTACGTTATGTAGATGATATACTTATTCCTGCAAAATCTTGGGAAGAGATGATTTTCAAATTACAAGAGGTACTAGAATGCCTAAGATGGGCAAATTTAATCTTGAAATTATTAACATGCGAATTTGTGAGTAGTTGATTTTTTGGGTTTTATTACAAAACGAAGGTGGTGTAAGACCAGACTGTTGAAAAATAAAAGCCATAACATAATTTCCAGAACCAAAGAATATACACGAAGTGCGAAGGTTCTCGGGTCTAACTGGATTTTTCAGACGATTTGTGCCGAAGTATGCAACATGGTGAAGATGGAAAATGGCAATCTTGTTTTGTTGCATTAGCAAGAAAACAACAAAAGCAGAGAAGAAGTACCATTCCAGCAAATTGGAGTTAATAGCAATCGTATGGATGTTAGATAGGTTAAAACAGTTCTTAATTAGCATAAAATTTACAATTATTACCGACTGCCAAGCCCTTATGAATGCGAATTCATAAGGGCTTGGCATATGAATATGAATATGAATGCGAGGAATTCAAATTAAGGACTTCCTACCGAATTTGGTCGAAATCAATAACTTTTAAGGACCAGAAATAGATTCCAAAAAAATCTAAGGACTCTTTAAGGACCGTACGAACTCTGCTGAGGCTTATCCAGGGCCAGTGCTAGACATTTTGTGGCTCAATGCAGTCTCTGTGGGTCTGAAATTCCACTGCCAAGCTTCTGTCTAAATTCTGAAAATTTTGCCCCCCCCCCCGTAAAATTTTTGCCATTCCTTAATTTTGTTGCTTTGTGCTTCTCTAAACTCTAAAAATTTTGCCTCTCCTATATTCTGCTGCCCAGAGCGACTACACCAGCTCGCATTGTTCCTGGTCTTACCTGAATAACCAGTGAATAATTCTCAATTCAAGTAGCAGTAAATGAAATCTTTCAGCATATAAATATCATTGCATATGGAAAGAAATTTCTGTTAAATTTCTCATCAATGGACTCAGTACTTCACAGCGGAGTGAATATAAAAAGGTTACCCATGTTCTTTGGTATTCAGTTTCTAATATATTAAAAAAAAAAAATTGTTTAGACTTCACTGCCTCACTTCTCAAGTTGCAGTGTGTTGATACTTTCATTCAGTGATGGAAGCAAAAAATAATTATTCGCCAGGTTGGCATCAGTGCCAAAATGATATTACAAATTGGGATTCTCCACATATTTTATTATGGAAAAATATAAAATTTGTAAGCATAAAAAAATGACAAAGTGAAGAGAGGGGAAGGTTGCTGGTGATCGAAATATTTGGATTTTAGATCATTCCGGGTATCGGATATCAAGATTTTGTACTTTCTACTGAATTTTTCATTCCTACACTCAGTAAGAAAATTTCCTATTATATAGTATTCTCAAAAAGACCTCACAGAATTACAATTGAAGGGAAAAATCCATGTTGAATCATTTTAATTAAATTTATACTTTAAGGCCAAAAATCATGAATATTTCATTTTAAATATTTCAAAATATTTCATTTTAAAATTTGAGATTTTTGGCAAAAAATCTCAAATTTTAAAATGAAATACCTTCGTCAATTTTGCTGCATTATTATGAAAAAATATAAAATTTGTAAGCATAAAAAATGACAAAGTGAAGAGAGGGGAAGGTTGCTGGTGATCGAAATATTTGGATTTTAGATCACTCCGGGTATCGGACATCCAGATTTTGTACTTTCCACTGAATTTTTCATTCCTTCACTCAGTTAGAAAAATTTTTATTATATAGTATTCTCAAAAAGACTTCATAGAACTACAACTGAAGGGAAAAATCCATGTTGAATCATTTTAGTTAAATTTATACTCCAAGGCAAGCCAAAAATGATGCCAAAAATCTCCAATTTTAAAATGAAATAAATTGCTCAATTTTTGCAGCAATTTATTTTTTGTGAGTATAAAAATTTTCCTAAATTTAACTACAGGGACAGAGGGACTTACATACTAAACTGGATTTAAAAATTTAAAAGTGCCAAATATTAGCATCATTTGAAATGTTTTTGTATTACAATACATCGTTTGAAATCTGGACGTCCAATATCCAAAGGTATGGACAACCAGCTAAAAATACATTAAAAATACAGAATGAAAGATAGAAAGAGGAACAGTTGTTAATTTATTATATTCAATAACAAAACTAGGCTCATCAAGGATTACTCATGGTTACATGAAATCAAAGTAAAAAATTTTATGCGTTAGGCGAGTTTCTGTTTACGAAAAATGGCCAACAGGAAAATTAAAGTACTAAACAACTCTACAAGCAATTCAAACAGCTTAAAATTAAGAGTTCTGAAAATCATGTTGAAAAGATAATAATCGGGTAAAAAATGCTAAGCTTCGAGCATGTAATACTACATGGATTTTACATGGCTTTACATAATTTTTTCATTATACCAAAATCAGAAAAATGTTTTAATAAAATCAATGCATGTTTTACAGCCAATGGAACTCAAAAGCATGAAACCGACTACAAATCAAACATTTAATGACATTTAGAAAACAAAAAGCCATTAATTACTTTGAATAAAAAGGGGATAAATGCCTTAAAAAACAGTTTTTGAGAAAGCATGTCTTACTAATTTCTTTTCTCCGAGGAAGAAATTATAAATCAGTATTACCTTAAGAAACACACTACACAGATGCAAGTATTTAGCAAAATATTCAGGTATGATATGAATCTAATAGTTGTTTTAATTAATACAATTTGACGATAATTAGCATAATGGAATAAGATAAGCACAGGATATCATAATACAGAAATGTTTCATTATAAGTAAGGAGGAAAAAAAAGTTTGATGTGAAGTTAAATGATTAAAATGGAAGCATATAGAGTTAAAATGCTTACCAATCTGCTCCTTTGATAGTTACATTTTCAGTTCAAGCCATTCGTAACTGTAGGAAAAAAAGGAATTATAATTAATAGCAAGAATTAATCATAAACATGCCACAAGAATGGGTGTTATTTAAACATGGAATCGTTAAATATTCTTAGCTACTTAGAAAGAAAGTGAAAAATTGCTGTAAGTCATAAAAAATGTGATTATTCAAAGAGTTTTATATGAAAAACAAAATAATTAAGAAATAATTTAACTATTTTAAAGAATGTTCCTTCAACAAGAATCCGAAATTTATTAAAAGGTTTATTTAGCACATTTAAACTATCATTTTAATAACATGATTAAAATTTTGGTGGTTACCTTCATACATATATATAGTTGGTAATCATGAATCAGTTAGGAGTAGATAAGTGTAGAGAATAATGTTACATCAGTAACATTCATGCAAGGAAGTGGACACAAGGATTCACAATATTGCGCTTTTCGCAACATCCAGATATTCAGATCTAAAGGACTATTTTAAACTACTAAAATTTTAAACCACACAAAAGGGGAAAAATGGGATAGCTATATCTCCTTATCTACTGGGCCAATTGACAAAATTCAGATTGAGTTTTCTTACATTTAAAAAACAAGACTTAACAGTTGTTCTAACAAAGGTATAACTTCAACACAAAATCAGACTTTTCTGAAAAAACATACAATTTTTTTTCTATATTTCGATTTTACACCTCAAATTATGCCAAAATGCCAAATTTTGTAAAAATATCATGCATAGTTTTTTAAAAAATCAACTCTTAAAATGTTAGCTACTCACTGTTAATTGAATTTGGTAGATATTTATAAAATTTACTTGATTTTTCTAAAATTAAATTTACTTGATTCTTTCTTTCACAATCCAAAATTTAGTTTCAATCCAAATAAAATTTGCACACTTTTTCTGATTTATTTTTTAAATTTGTATTTCTTAACAATTTTTATAAATTTTTTGAAAAAAAATCTGAATTATAACCTATAAAATTTTTACGATCATCTTTAAAAGTAGAAGTATTTCTAGGTATATCTTCAAAAATATTAGTTTTTTATTAAACATTTCTGAAGACACATATGAATTTATATAATGGCCGCACTTTGAAATTTTACATCCTTTTTTGGCGGGGGGAGGGAGACATTACCCGTAACTATGGTTTCCAAATTTTGTTACGATCTTCAATGAGTTTCCACATCTATTTTTAACTTAGCATTTCCAAAAACAATTTTACAGAAAATTAATCAGATGAAATCCTTTCAATTTTACTTATGTTGAACAATAAATACAGTACAAAGTCCGAAATCCAGACGTCCATTATCCGGAATGATCTAAAATCTGGACCCCAAAGCCACAAACATTTTTTTTTTTTTTTAATGCTTTACGCATGCGAATTTGATTTTTTCTTCCATAATAAAATATGGAGATTTTCACTTGAAAATTCCAATTCTTAATTTCCCTTAAGGCACTAAATAAAATACCTTGTTATGGAAAAACAATCACGTAACGGCGGTATCGAGTGCCGGCCCTAGATAAAGCCTTAAGTATATGTGGAAGTTTATTTATTCAGGACTCAGATTATTTTGAAGCATGTGCAAGAAATAAACATAGGTATAGTTGTTGTGTAATTTGAAGAAAAAGGCTAGAGGGCGCTGTTGCTCGCTTAGTTGTAAGAGAATAAAGTTTGTTCATGTTGAAGGCGGCGGCCTAAGAATACGCTCTGTATATAGTAATTAAAATATTGTTAAAAATGAAAAAGTGTTAAAATTAGTAAACCCACTGAACCACCATTATCTGACTTGGAGATGCACAAAATTATTAGATGGTGCATCGGCGTAAGGAATTAAGGCTTTGTGAAGATTTTAGGTGTTCGATCCAAGTGTTTCGATTTCAATGGATATTTCATATTCAAGGGACAATGGAATTCCAAATAAAGGTAGGGAAATCTTAAATTAATTATTTAGTGATTATTTGTAGTACATTAGTAAGTATTTATTATTGCTGTTGTGGGTGTATTTAAATTAAATAAAATGGAAGAGAAGTTAGATAGATTGAAACGTAAACATTCCACATTGAGATCGTCTGTTAGTAGGTTAATTAAAGTGATTGAAGATAAATTAAAAATTGAAGGGGATGAAAATTTGATTAAAGAATTACGAGAATTGTTTGAATTATTAACCGAAAAGAAAAATAATTTGAGAACGCTTGATGATGAAATACAAGAGTTAATTGATGTTAACTTAATTGAAGAAGATTGTAGTATACGCGAAGAATACAATGGCAAATGTATAATTGCTTGTAGTCAAATTAAGCAGTTTCTAGGTGCGGTTACCGCAGTACCGCCAGCGAGGAATCCCCAAAGTTCTGATTTAAACCAGTCTAGTAGTAATGGAATTTTGCATGTAAGTTCCAGTTCTAGTGGGAGTAGTACGCTGAAATTACCAAAATTAATGATTGATAAATTTTGGGGAGACCCCAAACAATGGAATGAATTTTGGAATAGTTTCGAAAATTCGATACATAAAAACGAAACGCTTTCAAAAATACAAAAATTTGTATACTTAAAAACATTCTTAACGGGACAAGCTTCGAATGTTGTGTCAGGCTTTGACTTAACAGAAAGTAATTATGATAGTTGTGTAGCATTACTAAAGGACGGATATGGTCGAAAAGACCTGATCATTAATTCATTCATGAATAAAATTCTCAATTTAGAAGCTGTTAAAAATTCTGCTAACGTAAAGGCTTTACGTAAATTATATGACGAATTAGAAGTTTCGATTCGTAATTTGGAAACTTTAGAAGTAACTTCTGGCTCATATGGACATTTATTAATTCCAATATTATTAAAATTAATTCCGGACGATTTAGTTTTGGAATTTAATCGGCAAAGAGGATCGAAAGATAAAGTTGAAGTTTCGGAATTAACACAATTTATTAAAACGGAAATAGAATGCAGGGAAGTTTCAAATCTAGTATTAAGCGAAAGGAAAAATCCTGTGCCTCCGCGAGTCTATCAATCAAAATATGAAACTAGAAAATATATAAAAAATACACCCACGGCTGCATTTCATACTGCAGTTAACCGAAAATGCATCTTTTGTGATAATTTGCACGAGTCATTTAAATGCGAAGTGAGTGTTTCTGATAAATTAAAGAAACTAAGATTCGAAAACCGCTGCTTTTCTTGTTTTAAAAAATTCCATACATCAGAAAGGTGCAGAAATAAAACTAAATGTAATAAATGTGGCGGTATGTATCACAATGAATCGATTTGTACTAATAAATCCCTTGTAAACAAAAAGTTGGAACAAGGTTATTCCAAAAATGAAACTGAATCTCTGACTTTGAATTCTGAGGAAAGAAATAAAGTTCAAAACTTAAAATTGATTGCTTCTGTTCCTCAAGGTGATAATAATAATGACTGTAATTCTAGGGAAATATTATTACAAACTTGTACAGTTTATGCTTGTTCTAAGTATAAATCAAAATTAACTAGATTAATTCTTGATCAAGGCAGTCACAGATCCTTTATAACGAAAAAATTGGCCGACCATTTAAAACTTACTCTAATCCGTTATGAAAGACTTTCTGTTTATTCATTTGGTGCGACGAAGGCAATGAATCATTCCTATCCGGTCGTTGAAATCGAAATTCAGAATTGGAAACAAAATAATAAAATAAAAATTGAATGTTTGATCTCGGATGTTATTTCCTCGGCGTCCATCAGTGTGCCTAGTAAACAAATAGCAGACTTCATGGAGCATATGGGGTTGCAGATCGCCGATTGTGCAAGAAAAAATAACATAGATGTTGAGATATTAATTGGAGGGGATGAATTCTGGAATGTAGTTTATTCTGAAAGAATTAAAATATCTGAAGGGTTGTACGCAGTCAGTTCTGTGTTTGGTTGGGTTGCCGCAGGAATCCAGAAAAATAAAACAAACAAAAATTGTTCTGAAAATTTAGCGGTAATGACAAACACTGTTGTGTTGAAAGATTTAAAAGGTTTTTGGGAATTAGAACATATGGGAATTAATGATTCTGATGATTATTCCGATATTGACTGCGAAATAGACCAGTTTGAAAGAAATTTGCAGTTTAAAAACGGAAGATATGAGGCAAATTTAATCTGGAAATACAGTCCGAATAATCTAGGAAATAATTTTGAGGTAGCTAAGAAACGATTCGCAAACTTTCACAATAAACTAAGTAAAACTCCGGAGATTTTTCGGGAATATAAAAATATAATTGAGAACCAGATATTAGAAGGAATTGTGGAGGAATGTCCAAATAATGATACAAATTTGGGATATTTTATGCCTCACCGAGCAGTGATACGATCTAGTGAAACTACTAAGGTAAGAATTGTGTACGATGCTAGCTCAAGGACAGAGGACACGAATTCGTTAAATGACTGCCTTGAATCGGGACCTAATCTAAATCCAAATATACTAGACATTATGTTAAATTTTCGTAAGTTTAAGATAGCGTTTTGTGGAGACGTTGAAAAAGCCTTTTTGATGATAGGAATTGCTGAAGGTGATAGAAAATTTCTAAAATTTCTTTGGTTTAATGAAAATAATGACTCCTTTAAGATTATGCAAATGTGTCGCGTAGCTTTCGGTTTGACTATATCTCCTTTCATTTTGGCCACCACTATAAAATATCACATTCGAAAATATAAAGATAAAATGCCAGACAGTTTCCAAATGTTAAATTCTTCTGTCTATGTCGATGACCTATATTTTGGAGCAGGAATGGTTGAAGATGCGTATCGGTTATCTGTAGATGCGGTTAATATATTTAAGGATGCTGGGATGAATTTCAGAAAATTAAGAACTAATTCTAAAGCATTAAGCGATTTATGGGTCTTAAATGGGATTAAGGAATCAGATAACAAATTAACTAGTGAATCGAATTTCTTAGGCATGATTTGGAATTCCATTGAAGACAATATAAAGTTAAATTTAAAAAATTTAATTGACTTTTCTACTGGAAACGATTTTGCTACAAAAAGGAAACTTTTGCAAAGTATCGCCCAAATATACGATCCATTTGGATTTATTGCACCCTTTGTTATTCGGGCAAAAATTATTATGCAAGAAATCTGGTGTTCCGGTTCTGACTGGGATGAGGTTCTTCCTGCAGAGATTAAGGACAAATTCAACATTTGGCGGGAGGAACTTAATGATTTAACTGAAATATCGATTCAGCGAAATTTCTTTGATGACGATCCAATGAATATAAGCCTTCACCTATTTTCGGACGCTAGTCCTAAAGCATATGGGGCCATCGCATATTTCAGATATTGTACGAGTGATTCTAAAATTAAAACTTCCTTTATCATGTCGAAATGCAGAGTTGCACCTTTAAGAGCAATCACGCTTCCTCGTTTAGAGTTAATGGGAGCACTCGTGGCTGCTCGAATGTATAAATATTTGAAAAAATTGTTTGGTGATTTAATTGAGGATGTTTATTTTTGGAGTGATTCCGAAATCGCCATTACTTGGATTAAAGGTTCGCCAAATAATTGGAAACCATTTATCGCCAATCGTGTTACAGAAATACAGAGTATATGCAACAACAAATTGTGGAACCACTGCGAAGGAAAACAAAATCCTTCCGATTTACTGACTCGAGGAATTAGTGCTCAGTCACTAATTAAGAATGATCTGTGGTGGCATGGGCCACACTGGTTACGTTTTCCTACTGAAAACTTTCCAAAACAAAAGAAATTAAAACCAAATTCAGAATCGTTGGAGTTAAGAAAAAGTATTATTTTGACTGCACCTGTAATTAACAATGAATCCCCAATTTTGCATATAGAAAAATTCAGTTCTTTAGGAAAATTACTTCGAATCACTGCCTATGTATTTAGATTTATTGGGAGACTTCGGAAAAGGTCTACAGAGAATGGACCTTTAAGTGCTTTTGAGATTAAAGCAGCTGAACATTATTGGGTAAAAATTACGCAACGAGAATCGTATCAAGCGGAAATAATTAAGTTATCAGATAAAAAATCAATTCTCGATTCTTCCATCTACTCCCTTAATCCAAGGCTTGATGAGGAGGGAATTCTTCGGTTGAAAGGTCGCATTCAATTTGCAGACTGTCACGAGAATTTAAAACATCCTATTCTATTACCCTCAAAATGCAAGTTTACCGAGTTGATCATCACGGACTCGCATGAAAGGGTATTCCATGCTGGAGTTAATTCGACACTAACTCAGATCAGAGACAAATATTGGATCATTAAGGGAAGACAGCGTGTTAAGACTATCATCAGCAAATGTGTGATATGCAAACGATATAGTGCTCGTCCTGGGGTACAGGATATCGCTCCACTTCCTCCAGACAGAATCCAAGAGTCGCCTCCATTTGCTGTGACCGGGTTGGACTTCGCCGGTCCATTTTTTACGAAAGACAGGCAAGGTAAAGTTTACATGCTGTTGTTAACGTGTGAGGTCACTCGTGCCTTACATATAGAGATAGTAACTGATCTCAGCACTGAAAGTTTTTTGCTAGCTTTCCAAAGATTTTTAGCTCGCTGAGGACTGTGTACCATCGTGTACTCCGATAATGCCAAGACTTTTAAAAGAGCTGATAGAGAACTAAAACATATTTTTAAAACTTTGAGTGACTCATCTGTGAAAGAATTATTTTCTGCTAGAGGCATAAATTGGAAATTTATTATTGAGAGGGGTCCATGGTGGGGAGGGTTTTGGGAGCGTATGGTACGAACCATAAAATCCAGCTTGCGAAAAATTATTGGTCGATCATCCCTTACTGTGAAAGAGCTTGAAACAGTGCTCATTGAAATCGAGGCAATGATTAATTGTAGACCAATTACCTACGTGTTTACCGATCCCAATGAACCTTCTCCACTAACACCCTCTCATTTTCTGGTTGGTAGACGATTGCTATCTCTGCCTGCTAATAAAATAACATCAAATAATTTGATTGGGTCAAGAAATTCAATTATTAAACGATATAAATACCATCAAGATATTTTAAATCATTTTTGGAAGCATTGGAGATCAGAGTATCTTTTTAATCTGAGATTTGCCAATATTTGTCCTCCACACTCTAACGCATCTCACTTTAAAATCAACGATATTGTCTTGATTCATGACGACAAACATCCCAGAAATCTTTGGACAATAGGTAAAATTTTGGAATTAATGCCAGGCAGAGATGGTAAAATAAGATCTTGCATAATTAAAACACCTACTGGTACCTTAAAAAGGCCTATACAATTGTTATATAATATGGAACTTAACTAATGTTTGTATTTTGTATTTTTAGGTTTGATTATCCTGACCTTGCTGATAGGTATCATTTAATGTTTTGTAAAATTTTATGTGCTTATAATTATGTATGCATGTTTGTTATATTTAACCATTTCTCCAGGATTTATTGTCGAAATATTAATTGAATATTCTAGGATTTATTATTGAAAGATGAACTCTCCACCGAGTTCAGGTGGGGAGTGTTGTGTAATTTGAAGAAAAAGGCTAGAGGGCGCTGTTGCTCGCTTAGTTGTAAGAGAATAAAGTTTGTTCATGTTGAAGGCGGCGGCCTAAGAATACGCTCTGTATATAGTAATTAAAATATTGTTAAAAATGAAAAAGTGTTAAAATTAGTAAACCCACTGAATCACCATTATCTGACTTGGAGATGCACAAAATTATTAGAATAGTAAATAACTAAACTAATACAGTTCAGGCTTAATTCAGTACTCTATAGGAGCAAGACAAAATTTAGCGAAACAGCTTGGCTTTCGTCGTCAAGATTGTGATACACAGCCAATAATGTATAATCGATGCTATTAAGTTAGGCTAAAATTATCTTTACTGATTCTAAGGCATTTCAATTAATGCAGCAGACTGCACTGCGCTCTGCTCTTCTAATTTGATCCAGCTTATTATTTTTTGCAGACTCTTTTTATTACGGCAATTTTATAAAAACTAAGCTTGAACTTTCAATTAAGTCGAAAAGTGTTTCCAATTCTGGAGTTGCCAAAGGATATCCATAGCGAAACTAAGTTTTCATGTCCATTAAACAAAAAGTGGAATTTCTGCAAAATATGGATAAAGGCATATCCGTCTCAAAATTATGCGAGGAATATGGCATTGGAAAGTCCACTATATATGAGACAAGAAAAAATAAAAAGGAACTTTTTGAATTTTTTGTGGAAGCATCTTAAACAACTTGCATTGAAAGAAATGTTTCATAAAGTAAACAAATGAATATTAAGCTTTCTTTTGTAAATTTTAATACCCTTTAGATCATAATTCTTCTTTATTTCATAAATTACGGTTTCATATTTTTAATTTTATAATTTCTGCATGCAATCCTACCAGATTTAAACTGATGATCTATAATCCGGAATCGCCGAAGTCCCGACGAGTCTGTATTAACGGCTTTTGACTGTATATAACAAAACATCACTGTTGCCACAAAAAATCTACATTATAAGGAACATATTAAATTGTGTATTAACTGAGTTCGTGCACGTTCCTGAACAGGCCCATTTCCTTCCAATGGATTCACACTCCATCACTAATACAGAATTGTATTGAATTTTAATTGTATAATTTCTGCATGCCATCTTACCAGATTTAAATTGATGATCTATTATCCAGAAAAATCCCAAATCTGGAATCGCTGAAGTCCCGACCAGTCCGGATTTCAGACTTTGTACTGTATTTATTAATACCATATGAAGAGATACTTTTAAGAATATTACTCAAATTTTTAATGCATTTTATTTTCACTTTTTTTAAGTGTTTGTTAGAGTAAATTTTTAATTTTGCAATGTTATTGTCTGTTATTTTACTTAATTTTATATACAACAAAATTTATTTTGTAGATTTCAAAATTGTGCATCATAAACATATTTAATACTTCTAAATATATAAAACAATACATAAAAAATATAAATAAAACATGCTTATCTTCTACTACAGATATGTTTAACAGCAACAAAATTTAATAATAAGATTTTTCTTTTCTTTCACGGTTGCAGCAAATGCAAGAAATAAAAATAATTCTGAAGACATTTTTTATGTTGAAAGGTATTTAGTGGCATTAACTGCACAAGATATTTTTAAGCAAGTTGTAGCTTCTATTTAAAAGAGCCACTGATATTATCATCCAAGACTCATATTTTCAAACTACAGTTAATTTTTATATAAACATGAGGTTTAGAATAATCACTTTCCTAAAAATCAAATAATGACACAAACATCACATTCTTTGGAGCCTGAATTAATCAGAATCACAGAAGTTTAGTGGTTATGTAGAAACTATCTGCAGCAGGACAACTCAGAAAGTTCTGGGAACAAGTAAAATATACACAAAAAATTTTGGAATCATTTACCATGATCTCTATTAAATAAATTTAAGATGATTTCTCAAAATAAAAATTCCACTTTTTAAAAAATTAAATCCTGGAAAGCACTTTCCTGTTTTCACACATGTGCTTAAAATTCTAATTTAGAATGCAATTGTGAAAAACTGAATCATTGCCTATGAAAAAATACTTCATTTTCAGATTAGATATCAATTCCCCTCCCCCCTCAGTAGTACATAGAGTTCAAACTGCAAAATGTCCTGCAAAAAAGAAATAAAAATGCATTTCAATAGTCAGTACATAACGGAATATGCTATACAATATTTACATATATGTTGCTTCAAAGCACTAAACTGGGACGTAAATTTCTTCTGAAATTTAAGATGAATATGAAAAAGGTACACAATAAATAATTATTAAACTAACTTGAAGACCTTTAACCAAGAATTTAAACATGCTGCTAATTAATGTACACAGAATCATAACCTCTAGTGCAGTAATACGAAATAGCAAATGTAATAAACAGTAACTCTTTAATCAACATTAAGAAAACTGCTGAAACTGAACATGAAACACAAAGTTAATAATTTCAAAAACAGTAATAAAAAAAGTGTTTCAAACCTTTACATATAATAACATGTATACACACTTTTGGGCATAATAGCAATTCAGCCTTTTAGGGCATAGTGCATGCTGCAGGAAAGGTTTGAGATGGCACACAAAGTTGTCTCAGTTCACAAGTTCCTTTGGCCAGTGAAGGCAAACTCATTAGTCAACAGAGTCAATTATCAACAGTTCAACACTGAAATCTCTTTACAAAGCCATATTTTTTAAACTTAAATTACATAGATATTTATACTGTTATACACTTAATTAGATGCTGGCTTTTAGTGAGAACGTTTTCGATCTGATTAAGGTACGTTCGCTAAGTTTCAACTTTTTTCCAACTCTCCCATCCATACTTAACTTGTATTCTTGTTTCGTGTATCTTCTTCCATTCATTCTCTGTATATGTCTAAATCATCTTGTACCTTTCTCAATACTACATCTTTTTTCGCTCCACAACACTCCCTAAAATTAACTCAATACTTCAGTTTTTAAGTCTTAGTTAAACTATATATGTATGTTGAATAAAATTTGATATTATACTTAATAATGATACTATTTATTGATAAAAGAGAATTGTAAGATAGCAAAAAACTTAAATCACAATAATGACTAACAGAACACTAATGTGAACAATGGCCTTGCATCTCCTTGAAAAGTTTGCATTTTGTATGTTGTTTTTAATTTTAAGCATTATTCCAAGTTTTCATGAATAAGAGGACTTCTCGATTTACTCTTGACAAAAAGTTCATGTTTGAAAATGATTGTTCGTATGAATATGTAGACTCAAATAAGGAAAACATCAAACGTTAGTTTTTTAAGCTGATTATATGTGTCGGGAATAATATTATTCCACATGTTAAAAATCAGCATATCTTCCTTCTCCAGGTTACTCGTGCTGTGAACTAAGCACACATTATTTTTCTCAATGTTTCTGTGTCTGAGATGTTCAAATTTCAAGTTCCGTATATATATATATATATTTTTTTTTTAATCCAGCAATTGATTTCAGAGTTGCCAATGTGAATACTAAACAGAAAAATTCAATTCTGTTTCACTAGTATTAAGGGGTTTTTAAACAAAGGCTAACGTTGCTTTGCTAATTTTGAATTCCTGAAACCTGCTGAGAAAAACTTCTCTCGTATCTAAAACTGTTAATTTGAAATAGCAAATGTCAATATTAGATCTATTTTCTTGGGGATGTTTCAACAGGCTTGGAAAGTGAATCAAAGTTTCTGTTTCAAAATCTTGAGCAAAAAGAGATAATTTGCTTTCAAATGAAATACTTACCATCGTAAATGAAATAGCTTCTTACAACATCAGAAAAATTGTGTTTCCTTTCTTCTGTAGTTTTTTTCATTAAGCTGATTTAGATGAGATGTAACGTCTACCATAAAATAAAATTTTTGGATCCACTGATCATTCATTAGTTCTAGATTATAAACACTCTTTTCAAGGAGAAATGCTTTAATTTCTGTTAATAAGGATGCAAAATGTTTCAAAACATTTCCTCTTGATAACCAATGCACTTTATTATTCAGCAGAAGATCTGAGTACTTGCTCTCTATTTCAACTAAAAATTCCTTAACTGGTGATGATTAAAAACTTTAGTTATAATGGGGTTCATAATAATATAATCACGAATTCCATAACTTTGCAAATTTCTTCTGGAAATGTCTGCGCACAAAGCACTTTTTGATGAATGATACGAGGGTAAGTAAGATCTTGTTACTGATTTTTCCTTTCAAAATAATAACAAATACGTTTCTTACGCCGGTCATTCTTTTTGCCCTGTCTGTTGCAATTGAGACAAGTTTATCGAGTGGAATATGATGTTTATGAATACATCCAATTACAGCAATTGCAATATCTTCTTCACGTGTTTGACTTTCTTCTTCACGTGTTTGAAGGGCAGTGGGTTTTTGGGGGAATAGACCACAAATCAGGTCGCTGTTTTTTAGTTGCTGTGCCAGACAGAACAGCGGATACTCTTCTCGCTTTAATTAAGGATTGGATCAAACCGGGAACCCAGATTATTTCGGACTGCTGGAAAGCTTATGACCGTTTGAGCGAAGAAGGTTTTAATCACTTGCAAGTTAACCATTCGCTCCATTTCGTAGATCCTGAAACCGGAGCTCATACTAACACAGTTGAAAGACAATGGCGTGACTTCAAAAATTCTTTGCCGGTTTACAATCGTCGAGGAGATTTTGAAGGATACATAGCCTGGTATTTGTTTAGGAAAATTTGCTCTGCATTGAATGAGCATCCATATGTTAAATTTCTTGAAATTATTAGAGACATAGACTGGGAAGATTGGCATGTACTTCAGGGAGGGGCGGTTAAAGGATCTTCGAAATCTTAAAAACAATACCTATTATTGGATTTTTTTTTCAAATTTTTTTGTTATTTTTCATCTTCATGATCCATTAATTTGGCTCTAAATTGCTTTATCTATTTATAATTTTTTTTTTTTTTTTAATTTTTTTATTCCTGCCCTTGATATTACATTTTCCAAATTTTTTTCATTGATATCTAAATTATGATTCCGATTTTTTTTTTGTGATACTTATCAATAAACAACAGATTAAATGATTCAAGAAAAATGTAAGTACATATTTTTCTTTTATTTTATAATTGTATACTTCAATTTTTGTTAAAAAAATTCATACACTATTTTTAAAAATTGCTGAGATAATTATTGTCACATATGTTTTACTGTTAATTATATTCTATACATTTATATTTTTATATTTTTTTATATAAGGTATTTTAAAGTATTTGAATTTAATAATACTCTAATTCTTTTAAATGTTGGATGATGGTTTTTAATTCGATATTCAATTTCAGTAATAATTTAATCTAATTAAACGTTGGCACAATGTTTTATAGCAGTGTTTTTATTCTCTTCTTTGCTATATGAAAGTAATAACCAAACCAAAACCGAAAGTAATAACCTTACTTTAGTATTTTATACTCATAGTAAATGTATTTATTTACACTTGCCTGCCATCTTAAAAAACGGCATTTTCAACAAAAAATTAATCTATTACTTCTAACGATGTTTATTTTTTTTTAAGTTTCGAATACTTTGAAAACAGCGTTTTTCAAGATGACTGACGTTTGTAAAAATCGTGCCAACATATGCGCCAACGTAAATCGCCAAAAATCTGTGCAACCGTCTAACAAAGTAGCACCCAAGCTGTTACCCGGATGGGCACTGATGCGTTGGTGAATGTCCCCCTGCAAGATTGTTTGCCATACATGCTCCAATATTCAAGTTAGATCACTCTGATCTACAATGGTACAAGATGCTTGCTCATCAGAGCCCAGACATACTCTATTGAAAAGAGACATTTGGCAACCATGCCTGCCATAGAAGTGTTGAAAAAACACAAAGACTACCATAAGTAAAAAGGTGCAAGGTTGAGCATTATCCTATGGAAATATATGTTCAGAGGTACGTGAAAGGAATGGCAACACTATGGGGTGCTGAATCTTGTATTCGATGCTGTAAGGATGTCATGTAATGACAACCACCGAGGTCCAGCTAACAAATGAAATAACCATACCATAACTTCTGGCTGATAGACTCTGTGGAGAACAACAATTAGGTGAGTATGCCACCACCGTTCTGGGCATCTCCAGAAACATCTTCACTGGTCATTGGGGTTCATCACTGAATATAATTCTATTTCAGTCTGCGAGATCCCAGGCCAAATGCACTTCCCACCACAGCAGACATGCTTGACGGTGTGGAACAGTGAGGGGCAGTCAGTGCCATGATTTCAGCCCCCATTTACCAAGTTTTTATATTAACAGTCACTCTGATGTTCTGGTTACTTGTTGGATCATTCATAAGCACCGATTGGACAATCAGGCTGTTCTCGCATTCTGTTGTTACTCTCAGTCAACCGCTACTTTTTTGAAGCTCCGTACAACCATGCTTCGCCTGTTCCTAACAACATCATCAAAAATGGTAACATCGCTCTGCCCCAATTTCCTAGCAACCCCTGCTATTTGACCATCTTGCTGTTGTTAATACAACTGCAGGTCCTCTCTCAAATGGTGACATTTGCTCATAATGCTTGAGAAGCCATCTGCAAAGCATTGGTACAGTCCATGTGGGTTGACAGAACAGACTGGCATGGAAATTATGCCTTATCATTAGAATGCCCTGTTATTTTATATACCATCCGGATGCTCTGTAGTAATGAGCTGGAGCTCCAACTAGTCAGTCATTAGCTGCCAAAAGTTATCATAAGGTATGGGCATATACAATTGCGCCCCATTCATATAATACCACATTGATGCGTCACTTTTTAGAGTGTACAAATGAATTAAAAGCTATTTAACATTTAAGGCTATTTTTAGACATTTTGAGCAGCTATGTGAAGGAAATAGGGAAAAAACCTTACAGAAGTATAGAAGACTGAATTTCTCTACTGAAAGCTATAACTAATTCCCTTTATGCTGTTCATACCGTAACCTATATTGTAATCTGAACTCCATCCACAATGCAAGCCATTTGTTTTGCAATGATGCTCAGCTTCCTTTCTTGTACAATCTACTATGCACTTAACCAGAGCAGTTGCTTTACTCCTTCTGCATGTAATTTTTTTCCTATGACAGAATTGGCAAACACTGATCGAAACACAGATCAGTGCTTCACCAGAAATGATGAGAATGAAAACCCTGCATTTGTAACAAAATTGCCATAATTTTTATAGAAAAATGAGGGCACTGCTTTTGAAGTAGATTTTATTTTTAATGCAGTTTTTATGTTAATTAGACTCCATATGTCACCTTCAGTCACCATGGCTTGCACGAGTAACTGAAAAGTCAAAATTGCACACAGAAGACAATACACAATTTTCTGAAAATTTTTAAGTTGCCTTTCTCCACTTTATCTGCACTTTGGAAGAACTTTTTTTTTTCCTCCCAAAATGACTTAAGTATGCTTACTGCATAGTTTTAAATAAAAATACACACAAAAACCAAACACATGTGCTCAATGGCTTCAACAGGTACAGTACTAGAGTCCAATAACACTCGCACAGTGCGATGTCAGCATAATGATTTAACTGTGACAAACCAATTCTACTCTATCAGTACAATTGCTGCAGCCAGTAACACATATTAATCATGACATCAACACAATCATACATGTTTATCAATCACTTTTGCTTACTCATGTAGTCACTTGACTCAAACTTGGAATTTTCTGTAGCAATTTTTGTCATATCTTAAAAAGCATAAAATTAACTTTAGACCAAAACTCAGTCACATCATCATAATAGCGGATTTGAGTTCTGAATTATTCATGGGAAACAGGACAACCATTTAAGTCCCAAGATCCTTCAAAAAAGTATTAAAAAGTTCAAGTCAAGAATTTGTATGCTAAATTAAATACTGTTAAGAAAAACAAGTTTGAAAACATCATTAACCAACATATAGACTGAAAAGAATTATATCAGACTTATTGTGTCAAGATGTGGACCAAAAGATAGTTCTAATTTATGGTTAAGACAAGATAAGCATCATCATTTACATACTTAACCCACTCTTAAGATTACTGATCCTGACTCTGCCAGTCACTTATGAAAAAATGAAGATACAAATATTTCAAACTAAATGATCCTGCTTACATTTACAATTACAGAAGTGATCTTAGGATCCAGCTTGTACAGCCATTATATCCTACATTATATAAAGTGCAGAAACAAAACATTTTGAACACTACCCAATCACCTAAAGGGGAATAAAATGTTATGGTTTTGAATTCGATTTACACAAGCCTGATTTCATCATCTACTACAATGTTTTAAAAATATGAGTTATGTTCTTTATGCTAAGCTTGTACCGTATGCATTAAATGATGCTTAAACAATATATTTTGTAAACTTTAAAACATAAACCAACTGCAGTAACACATTATTAAATAATATGATAAAGGTAGGTTAGGTTATTTGAATATGGGAAAGCTACAAGGGCTGTCTGCCTAAGAGGTGGAGGACAATTTGAGACAAGCTGGCTTGTATTTATCAGCCTGTCCCCATGAGTTTTGACCCAAACTGGATCAAACTGTCAGTATTCAGTAGTGTGGGCCACTGGTGAGGCAATACAATAAAGAATATGCCAACATTAATGTACTGCGGAAAGAACATACTCATCAGCATTTGTATCCATATCTTCTTCAATAAAAAAAACTCAACATTTTCATATTCATCATCTTCATCAAACTCCCGTTCACAGAATTCAACATGGGCAGGCTCATTTTCATATGCATAAAGAGGTACAGGCATTGATAACAAGCTAAAAATAATAAAATTTATAATATCAATAGAAACAGATGCTGCCAAAATATAAAACAGGTTTTAAAATTTTTAAATTAAAAGGAAATAGTGCTCTTTTTCTGATGAAACATTACATTAAATATTTATTCCCAGTCAGAACGAATAAATTAAAAAATAAAGCACAATGAAACAAATTAAAACTCTCAAAAATTACAATAAAAAATTCATATTATACAGTGTCAAACATTCCTCTCTACATACATATAATTCTAAGTTAAATTTAAAGATTCACTTCATTCAAGGTAATTATCAGCATGGCTTTACCCAAATATTAATTAATTTACCATTCTTCTAGTGTATTTATTGGGAAATTAATTGACTTAGCAAAATAAGAAAATGAGCAAAATTTAAAGTTAGAACTCCTTTCACAATCAATCCTATCTTTTTAAGTTAGAAGGAAAAATTAGTCACCAAAATCAGGTAAAGACAAATTATCAAATACAGTACAAAGTCCGAGATCCGGACTCGTCTGCAATCCCAAATTTTAGGTTATCAGTTTACATTTAGTAAGATAGCATGTAGAAATTATCAAATTAAAAGTATGAATAGTTGTTTACAAAATAATGATGCATTTATGACTTTAAGAGAATGAAAGTTTACAATAAATAAATAAACTTCGATATTTATTTGCTTAAGATAAAATAACCCGCTGAACAAGTATTAATTTAGGATTCAAACAAAACAAAAAAAATCAGTGTTACATCTGCAAATTTTCACAGGACTAGTTTCAATGGTTTTAGCGAACCATCGAAACTTAAAATAATTTACATTTAGAGAAATGTTTATTATATTAAACATTTCTCTAAATGTAAATTATTTAAGTTGCATTGTCACTTTCTCTTTATTTTTACAGATAGATATTATTCTTTATTCAATTGCCAGTCCTCCAACTGCCCTCTCGAAAATTCCCACTAAATCGTCAGTTGAAATCTTTTCATTCTCGTAAACCTCTCTACTTTTTCCACTATCAGTAGCGATATTTTCTGAATTTAGAACCATACTAGATTCCGCCATGTGTTAGTTGATTAATGATTGGGACACTGTGATCACAGATGAATAACATCAATATCCAATATACCAGTTTAATATCAACATAAAAGATTACCAGGTCAATCTTTGGATTATGGTAACTTGGTGATTTTTTGGCGAAAATTTGGTGACCAACCCTGCTACAGCAACCTGCTAGTTTTTGTTTGAACGCCATTTTGTTTTCATGAAGTAAAGGCATTTTTTTTTTTTTTACTCAACATTTTTTCCAACAATCTGCTAGCCGAATTACGCTTATGCTAGAACTTTTATGGAACAAAAGTGCTTAATCATGATGAAGATTAGGTGCGAAATTGGGAGAAAGTGCAGAATCGCAAACTGCTTGCCACGTTTTCAAGAATTGCACATACACGGTATCCATGTACATGTCGACCTATTTTCAATCAAAACAAATCCCAGAATTGCACAAAAATGGCATTGCGTAAACTCTTGACTTTATCCATGTACACTGCTAAAGTCCTAGCTAGTAACCTTTATCGTCTTACCAAAATGTCGCCAAACTACCTGTTACCATATTCCAAAGATTAGCCGATTACCATCCTGTTTGGTATATAGTTACTAGTATTTTTTTTAAAAAAATCTTAGGTATTGCTGCTCAAGATATTTCTAAACTGTCATAAGTTAATACTCACTGATGAAATATGTCATGAGTTAATACTTGGTGATGAAAGCTTAAAATAATGAAAAATTATTTCCCAGTTTGGCATCAGGGTTATAAGTTATTTGGTAGTTATTTGGTATAAGTTATTTCTAAACTGTCATAAGTTAATACTCACTGATGAAATATGTCATGAGTTAATACTTGGTGATGAAAGCTTAAAATAATGAAAAATTATTTCCCAGTTTGGCATCAGGGTTATAAGTTATTTGGTAGGTGTAAATTTGGCAGAGAACTTTGGTAGTGTTTCAGTTTGCGACATATGCCAAGCAAAAAGCTGTTTGTAGAGCCAAATTATTGATAATAGAATATGCCTATAGTGTAGTGGCTCACGTTTGTTTTCTAACACTTATGCTTTTCACCTTTACTTGCAAATGTCTGTTATTAAATATTACCAAAATGGCTTTTTATTTCCCATAGAACATATCACTATATTGACTATGGTAAGGAGCTAGCCTGTTATAATGAACGACTTTAGGCTTGGAATTTGATGACTTAGGGATCAGAACTACAACATTGTTCAGCCTGTGTAAGTACCATCCCAAGGTGACTATTTAGGAGAGAGTCCTTTCCATCAAATCGGATTCCTCAAACAAACCTTGTCTCCTTCCTTCAATCGATGTCCTGTAGCTCTCGTGTCATATCGAGTCTTCATCTTCTCTGTTGCCAAGTTAACTCACTCTTGTGCAAAATCATGTATAATTTTGAACCATAGCTGGACATCTTGGATGTACTCTTCAGGGAATGAAGGCGCATCCAAAGGACAACAAACAAGAGATCACTAGACAGACGAAGGTCGCAACTGAAGAGCATATGGGATGAGAAATAAGCCAGTGGTCTCATGGACAGCACTGGCAATAGGTCAGTAAGAATAGTGGTAGTGTTTTGTCCTAGTCCTTTTCGTTTTTGGAAACCATCAGGGAGAGGTTATTAAGGATGGTTCAATTAAACCTCTTTACCATACCGTCTGACTGAGGATGTAAAAGTGTCGATTGGGTTTTGTCGACGACAAGTAGCTTGCAGAGTTCTTTAATTACAGTTGAGCTAAAATTTCTTCTTTTACAGGAATGTAACTGAAGAGGCAATCTGAATCTGGAAATCCAGTGCTGTAACATTACATCTGCTACCGTGATAGCCTCTTGATCGGGAATAGGATGATACACTTCAGGCCACTTGGTAAAGTAACCAGTGACAATAAGGACGTATTTGTTGCCATCAGCAGTTTGTGGCAGATGTCCCAGGATGTCAAAGGCAATACATCCAAAAGGTATTCCTACATTGTAATTTTGTAGCTTCCCTTGGTTGCATTTCTTCGTTCTTTCCGACCAGCACAGGCATCGCAAGATCGGCACCACTTTTGCATGTCATCCTTTGCGTTACTGCAATAGAACTCTTGAACTCTCTGCAAAGTCTTCTCTGTTAAAGTTAATTCGCTATTGTGCAAAATCATGTATCATTTTGAACCATGCCTGAACATCTTGGATGTACCCAAAGTGGTCCAATTCAAATTTCTGGTATAAGACACTGTTTCAAATATGGAGCGAGTCCCAGAAAGCCCAGTATTATTTTGCCGTAGAACTATCGATTGAAATGTCCTGTCAGGTAGGTTTTGTGTTTGAAAACTCCATTAAGTCAATTATAGGTTTAATGTCACTGTCCTGCAGCTGGTCTTTCCTGACTTCTTTGTCACTGCATAGGTCTCAATCAGCCGATGTTGATTTCATACGACCGGTTTAAGCAGCTTGTATTTCCCATTGACCTTGACACAATATGAGCAGCTTTTTAGGGCAGGGTCTTCTAGACAGGGCACATCGACATTTACATGTGATGATCCCTTCTGATGACAGACAGTCATGTCATATTCCTGGAGTCTGTATCTACCAGGCTATTTGGATTTCAAAATTCTTGAAATTTAAAAGACAGGTCAATGATGCATGATCCCATGTGGAGCAGGAATTTTCTGCTGCAGAGATAATGATGGAAATGTCCTATAGCCTTAACTATGGCAAGCAAAACACGTTGGAACAGATGTTAGAACCTCCTTCAGGTTGCTAAATGCTAAATCCACACAAACTTTTGTTTGCTGTCTGTGAAGTGGTCTTGCGATGTATGAAAAATTCTTCACAAATCTCCTATAGTAGTTGCAAAGACCCAGGAAACTTCTCAGCTGATGCACATTTTCGGGGTGTCTCCGGCCTTCAACCACTGACACCTTTTCTGGATGTGTACCCACCTTCAGCAGAGATGACACGTCCGATGTAAGTCACTTCTTGTCTGAATAATTTGCATTTGGCAGGACTCAACTTTAGACTGGCTTCGTTCACTTTCTGAAGTACCTTTCTAAGATTTTCTAAATGTTCTTCATAACTCTTCCCGACGATGATGATCATCCAAGTATATGAGACAAGCTTCACAGGAAAGACCTCTCAGCACAGTCTCCATGAGGCACATGAATGTCGCTAACGCATTACATAATCCAAATGGTGTCCAAGAATATAATCAATTTTAGGAAGAGGGCAGCTGTCTTTCTTTGTACCCTCGTTTAACCCTTTGATGCACGGTGGTCGTGCCCTGAAACCACCATTTTCAGATTTTTTTTTTTCTCCTCTTTTTTCCGAAATTTTTGAGTGAAAATGAATTGATTACTGATCTTTTACATCTAAATAACACAAAATGACTGTAAAATCATATATGTTTTAGGTATTAATACTTCAGATCGGATGCCTTTTAAAATTTGTTTTCGATGAGACAAAATAACTTCCTTTTATTAATATATACAACTTTAAATTTCAAAAGTTAGTCATCGCACATCAGGATTTCTGTCATAAACAATAAATAATTGCAGTAATTAAACTGCATATATATAAAAAACCTCTATATATGTGGCATTTGCTATGTGGTTTCAGGGCGCGACCACTGCACCACTAGAGCATTGTGTCACAATGCTTACAATCCTCTAGAGGCTTGGTGGTCACGCCTTGAAACCACTGGCGTTTGTTTCTCAATGACGTTCGCTTGCTTTTCAAATAGGAATGTTTATTTTTACCCGGATATAGATAAAGGGTTTTGAAACCACAGAGTTTAAGTTTAATTCATTCAATGAAATTTATTTATTTCTAGGAAACATTTTCCTTAATAAAGGCTAAAAATTGAAAACTAGGAAGCATAAAGTTACCAGTAAGAAATCTCTAACAAAGTGAAAGACCATCCACATAATCCAATTGCTATATTAATTAATCTCAAAATAAATAAGAAATATTGACTTCCAGTTAACAGTTACAGAAAGAGGCTCTCTGCAGAAGCATATATGTTTTATGAAAAGAAATTTTCCCTAAATATATTAATGATTACTATTTTTATGTCATAATTTATCAGTTCTAAAGATAGCACAAAAAGAAAAAGAATTTTCAGGAAAGCTTAACTTTGAACATTTCTATTATTTTGTGAAAGCAAAAAAAATCTGTTTATTTTACAATTTTTAATTAACATAATCTAATATTTTAAAGCATATGCATAACTTTATGATAAGAAACATATTCATGGAAGGGTTATTTCACATTAGGAAAAGCTTCTATCATTCTACAACTTTTATTTATTTTTAATTAAAACAAATTTTAAGACTATTTAACAGGAAGAGAGAAATAAAATGGAATGGAAATATCCCTATTATAAATAACCAATAAAAGTCCTGAATTTTTTTAAAAAAGTGTGGAAATTTTTCTCTTTTTAAATATTTAACATCACTGGATAAATAGTAGCATTTAGGTTGATTAGCATATTTCAGCTAAATATTCACCGTATCCTTAACTCTTACTATCTATCACAATATCAAATATACCTAATATTAAAAGTTTGAAAAACATTATTATAATTAAACTGTCTTGGTCTAAACATCTTACCAGATTAATAAAGTTCTGCTTCAAGTAAGAGAAAACCAGTTATGTAATTAATTGATAATACTGTATTATATTCTACAGGATATCTTTGTTGGTTTTCCAAGAGGTTTTTCCTTTCGAATTCTGTCCTGCTTCAGAAAATATGTTATAGTGTCAAAAGCTGTTAAATACATGATTTTAGAAATTTTCAGAAAGATCATTTGAGAAATTTTACTAAAAAATTTCCTTTTTCTACTTGCAAACCAAAAACAAATTTAAGAGTTTCTAGTTTATTTACAGCGTGAACTCCGTCTAAGGTATTTTGTGCGTTATGGCATTTTGTCCCATTTTTAACGAGCATTTTAAGCACACGGTTCTGAAGAATAATGGTCAACTTAATATAATATGTGACATGACGAAAATATGGTCAGCCTATTTTTGAAGTTATACTTTACATCTGGATTTATTGTATTGAAGACTAAGAAAACGCATAATTCAAGGAAACTAACGTTTTATAATTTTAGTTTCGCACATTTAAATATTCTGGCACTTTTTTAGGAAACTAAACATATTCGACTACATTTGCACATCAAAAATTTTAATTTACTCGTATATTGAATTCCTGTGTACAAACGGAACACAAATATTAATATTTTGTATAGTTGAAAAAAAATATATAAGTGAATACATACAAAACAAGCCTTTTGAAGCTTCCTTCTCCATATCCATAATCATCTGCTAATAAGACACACGTGAAGTTATAGAACTTTTAAAATCAAAAGCCCGCGGTACACAACAGATTTGTTCTTTGGTGTAACCAAAACCACAACCGGCGAATCAGCTTTACGCTGCAACGCAGTGTTGCCAAATCGCGCAATTTTTTCGCAAATTTGCTACTTTTGACAAAACTATGCTGCCAAAATTTATGTGCTTGTGATTTTGCGAAATTTTCGCTGCTCTTTTTTCTTAAACGCACACATGTTAAAATATATTTTCTCTTAAAATTAATTTATAATAAAAAATTTCCCCCCCCCCTCACTTGTTCCACCAGATAGGTCATGAGGCTTGCAGAAGTAAGGAAATACATCAGCAACAGATAAGAGCTATTAATACAGATGAATAAGACAACAGAATAATATATGAAACCTAGATCTGGAGAGAATAACGAATATATTGTTCCGGATTTTGTATTTTAGTTAGCAATTTTTAGTAGAATTTTAATTAAAATCGTTTTATTTCACCGTGTAATGCAGCGTATGAAGAGTTTTAAGAGAAGCTACGCCGAAAAAGTAAAAATACTGGAGCACGCGGTGCTTGTAATAATAGATATCTGGTAATGTACGAGTATATTTAATCCGAATAAATGTAATTGACTACTGTGCTAGCTGTGACCGTTAATTCTAATCTTTTGCTTTACAGAAACTGGTGCACGATTGAAAAGTTTTAAAACGCCGGAGAGAAATATCTCAGTTCAGTTGTTTACATAACTGTTTTGTTGAGTGTAGCGAATTTGCAGTGAGATCGGATTAGCTTTCTCTGAGCTTTGGATTGCGTTTTATTTGATGTTTTAGTAGTTTAAAATGTAACTACTGCGTGATATTGTGCGCATATCTAAGAGGAAAAATCCAGCATTGTGTTTTAATTCTTGTGATAAGAATAAATTTCGGCGCCCCTCTGGCCTAGGCTCCCTTATACAGTGAACAATTTTGCCACCCCCATGCGGCGGCCTTTATAGCAGTTCTTTCAATCATGGCCGTAAGAATGTACAACGTTCTTCAATTCATTAAAAAAATATGACTTATTTTGATATCGGATTTCTAACTTTAACATTAGGTTAAGTGTCATTAGGTTAACTGGAAGCAGAAAAGATGAAAAATATGCAACAGTTTTCGCCGGGAATCGAACTACGGACCTTTGAAATACCGGTTCAGAGCGCAGAACCACTACACCACGAAGGCATGCTACAGAAGTTTGAGAAATACCTTCCTTATATACTCTCCTTTTTAAAGGGCGACTAGGGTTTTAGGGAACCTAGTCGCCAAATCCTGGGTGCGGAGAATCATCATCCACAACCCTTTTAGTTCGGGCGCCACTTGTAGAGTCATTAGGATTTATTTGGAAGCAGGCAACCAATATAAAAAATGAGCAACCGCCTTCGCCGGGAATCGAACCACGGGCACCAGTCCAGCGTGCTACCGTTACGCCACGAAGGCACGCTAGGGAAGTGGGAGAAATACCTTATAACTTGGCATGTTTTGATTGTCAATAAAATACATTCGCTAGATTTGGCGCGAGGTTAAATGAGCACGTTTACTAAATTTGGCGCTTTTGCGCATATATTTTCGCTGCAATTTTTTACAGTCCCTAAAATGGAAAAGAACCAATTTTATTTTTATTATTGGTTTCTTTAAATTTGAAATTACAATCATTTAGTTGGAATACTTTTCCCTCCTTGAACATTTGCATATCTTGACATTTGCATGTTATGGGTGATAACGAACAGTAGTATTTTTTTATTTATTACATGAGTTATGAGAACTAGTTATTATGTAAGAATTTAAAGTACTCTTTTTTTCATCAGTATCTGATTCAGAAGTATATGTATGTGCGTATATAAGTGTAAACACACACAGACACAAATGTATATACATATATACATTTCTGCACCCGGTCCTAATAACAGAACAGTACGGAATTAAATTTAACTTACACCATTTGAAATAAAATTACTGCAGAGATTTGCATTGTTCAAGTACTTTTCCCCTACACTCTATTATATGTACGTACGAAGGATGTGTTTATGCACATACCTATATACGCACATACATTTCTGAATCCGGAAGAGTGATACCATATACACACACATATATATATATTGTTGTATGATCTCAAATTCATTTAGTTCGAAAACAAGTTATTCTAATACTTGCGCAATAGCTGCAAAGTAAGATAATAATAGTTTATTTACTAAAGAAATATTGACTATATTATCTCCTAATATTAATTTTAGTAGAAGTATCTAAAAAGAGTGAACCCACAGGTAAGAACCCACAGTTTAATTCTGAAAATTGTTTTAAAGTAACTTGAATGTAAATTGTTAAAAATGTTTTACGGGGACTTGAATAAAATCATGAATAACAAAATTTCAATTGGAAAAAGAAATTAAATTAAAAGCAAGTAATTATTGCCATTGATCGGAAATTAGTTGACTTTTCAAGTATTTTAAGCATTCGTAAAAAAAAAAAAAAAAAAAAAAAAATGCTTATAAACTACTTGTGTGAAAGTGCTTTCTGTACACAAACGCAAGAAAATTTTATATTAAAGAACACTAAATCACAAAAGCACGTATGAAAGTAAATCCCAAAATAGAAATAGAAAAAAAGTAATCAACTTCATGCATCGTTATCATTACAAAAATCAATTTCATACATTTGTTTTTTATTAAATGGAAGAAAAATCAACTTCATACTATCTTAATTTATTTTTTAATCGACCGTCCCAGGAGAGTGATAAGTTTTCTTTTCTGAAGGTCAGTATCTGTCAGATTATTATTACATTATAAGGTGTTACATTATAAGGTATTATGATTACATTATAAGGTATTTTTTCCACCTTCTTAGCGAGACTTCGTGGTGTAGTAGTGTGCACGCTCAGCGCGTCATTGAGAGGTCCGCGGTTCGATTTCCGGCAAGGCATTGCCACTTTTCCTTTTCTCCTGCTTCCAAACAACCTAATGTCTCTACAACATATTTTATTCAAATTTATCATACATGAGTTAAACTACCTGCGTTTCACTTTTTAGAATGAGCATAAAATTTTACTAACCATAATTATAAGGAACTAAATAAATGATTGCTAAAATGAAGATAGCGTAAGGTTGCTTATGGACATCGTGTATATCAGCGGTAGTCAACCTTTCTATACCTACCACCCACTTTTAGGTAGTAAAATGCCCTTACCGCTCACCGGTTTCGCAGTAACCTAATTTAGCGTCAATGCAAAGTAAATGTTTGAGTGCAGCTTTACTAAAATACATAAAGTTAAATTTATCCATTTATTTGTAGAAACATTAGGTCATTCTGAAGCAGGAGACATGTAAAATGAGCAATGCCCTCGCCGGGACTCGAACCACAGACCTCTCGATATACGCCAAATGTACTGGCCATAACACCACGAAGGCACGCTAAGAAGGTGGGAGAAAAACCTTATATACTCCCCGTTTTAAAAGGCTAACGGGGATTAGCGGACTCAATCGCCAAATCCTGGTGGTGGAGAATAATCATCCACCAACGTTTTTAGTTCAGGCGCCAGTGTAGAGAGATTAGATACTTTTTGAAAGCAGGAGAGGACACAAATGAGCTATACCCTCGCCGGGGCTCGGACCACTGTCCTCTCGATACGCACCGAGTATGCTGCCCATTACACCACGAAGGAACGCTAAGAAGGCGGGAGAACACTTTATATATTAATATTTGCTCATATTTTTATGAGATAGAAAGTTACGTTCCGCGTAGCTAGCTGGGACATCGGTTCCAGCGAAAATATTTCGCTAGGAGCCTTTCGATGGTAGGAAAAGAAGAAACTCGTTTCTAGAAAAGATTTCTCCTAGCGTCACTCTTTGTTAAGATGTGATAATCCCATCATCGCGCTATAGTCACAGAACAACACCTAAGTGAAATGGCGAAGGAATGGAACAGAAATGGAACAGAAAATATGGAAACAGAAATATGGAAACAGAAAAGAGCAGCTCGCGGGGGAACGGACTTTAGAACCAGATGCACAAAAGCCTCTACCGCCCACCATTAATTCTTTCGCATCGAAAGAGGATCCAATCTATTTTCGTCAAACATCGGAAAGGCCCGTGTGGGCAAATATCTCTTGGAATGGTTTTCCTTCCCCCATGACAAGTAGAATGCTACAGAACTAACTATAACTTACTTACGTAAAGCGACAACTTCTTTCTTGGATGCTTTCACCACAGTGTGCAGTTTCCCCTTGGGACAGGATTGCAACTTTGGGAATCAACAGCTAAACACTGACAGTAAACAATGGAAAAAGATGGTACATTAAAATAACAGATTTACTTTTATTCTCTTCAAAAGAATGGTTAGGTCGTCGATGATTAGGATGAACTTCCGAAAGCAATGCACTAACGAGATGGGGGAAAGCACTAGGTAGAAATTTATTCAGACATTCGGGCGGCCTGCCGATATCTCAATCCTCGGGCGTTTGGGACGACTTCGATGCGAAAGCGTTAAAGCTTAAATAGCCCATTAGTGGACGGTAGGAACCAGATTGACCCTTCCTGGTGTCATATACAGGGTGCGTCATAAAAATGTATGCACACTTTGAACTATCATATAAAATGTATTTTCTTAGCTACAGGGTTAAATTTATAAGGAAACGTAATGTTATGTTTTCTCCACATATGGCAGCAGAGTCGTCGATCGAGCTGTGCAATCCAGGTAGTGCCAAGAGAGTAACGTTGACATGGCGGGTGGTATGTTTGCGCTTCCAAGAGCGGAAGCGGGTTATTAAATGGTACTGGAAGTTTGAGAATGTTGTTGACGCTTAGGTACAGAGATGTGATAATGGGACGGATCCGCCTTCAAGGTTAACAATTATACGTCTACGAGAAAAATCCGAGGTTCACAGAGCAATGTCTGATTTACAGTAAGGCCGACCTTACGCGGTTGCATGTGGTGAATCCTCAGCTCCAATGCTCTAAGCGTTTCAATGTTCACCACAAAAATATTAAAGGCAATGTCATATGAATGTATTGTAAGTGCTAGTGGTGAGTGATAAGGTACCAGGACAGTGGATAGGACGCAGGGGACCAATCGAGTTTCCCATGCTTCTTACGCCGTTCGATTTTTAAATGCCTACTCACACTTTCCCTATATCTTGTTCAAATTTTCAGTCGTTAATAAAATACATTTTATTCGTCTACTCAAGTTCAAATACATTTTTTTAAACTTGTAGTGAATGATGATACTTGATGTTAATACACGGTTTTTTTTTTTCATATATTAAAAATTTTTACTTTATTTATTTATTTATTTATTTTATTTTATTTTATTTTATTTTATTTTATTTTATTTTATTTTTATTTTTATTTTTATTTTTTTTTTTTTTTTTGTATTTTTAAAATTTTTCTTTGTTGACCTAAGTAGGAATTGACTTTAAAAATCTTTTTATTTAATTAATTATTAATTAATTAATTTTCAATCGTTAATAAAATACTTCTTGTTTATCCACACAAGTTCAAATACATTTTTTTAGACTTGTAGTCAGGGGCGTAGCTAGAGGGGGGGGCAAGGGGGCATCTGTCCCCGGGCGCAGAATCCAAGGGGCGCCAAACTGATGTTACCACATTTTAGAATTAAATGTTTTCCATCCTTGGCAAGCAGTAGGGCGCGCGAAATCTTCAGTTGTCCCTGGGCGCTGAAAACCCTAGCTACGACTCTGCTTGTAGTGGATGACACTTGATGTTAATACAGTTTTTTCACCTATTATTATTATTTTTGTATTTAAAAAATCTTTCTTTGTTGACCTAAGTAGGAATTTTTTTTTTTTTTTTTAATACTACTTGTTTCTTATGAGGATAGGTGATAGGAGATAAGGTGGATAGAAGATAAGATGTACCGTTCGTAAACCACGTCACCATGATACATTTTGGGATCAGATTAAAGCGGAGGGCGAAGAAATCCCATTGCACATTTTGGTGACAAGTACGGAATGAGTCTTGATTCGTACTGAGAAATGTATCAATGAAGGCCAGCAATTTGAACATGACACCATTTGGAACATTCTGTTTGACCAGTGAATTAAGCATATCCGGGTATTTTAAATAGTGTCTAACCTTTTAAAAGGGAAGCACTACAAGTATTTTGGTCAACTGTGCAGTCGGCGATATCCTGATCTGCATTAGAATGGCGTCGCGAAATGTTGAGTGTTGTTGCGCTGAAGATCTATTCGATTTTGTGTGGAGAAAATTCAAGGTACCGGAAGTGCAGCTTCAGGAAATATATCATAGAGATAAAAACCACAAAATCTAAATTTACCGAACCTATTGGAAGGTGGGTTGTCATCTTTCAGCTAGCTGCCAGGAAAGGTGCCAAATTGCGATTTGAAGAATCGCTTAAATCGGGGGGGGGGTGGAGTCAATTTCGCTAAGGTTTACGATGAATTTTCGGTAAATTTTCTTATAAACAAACGAGATATTTTTCATCAAATTGCGGCTTCGTGAGCCTTTTACGCTGAATTAACTTTGTATCAGTACAGTCACTGCGATGTGAACCAAAAGCAAGTTCTGCGTTTAGCACCAAGTTTGTGGTCTAAATTCTTCGTTGAACATTTTAGCAAATCCTTTAACGAAAAGGAAGGCTTTGAGGAGTTCCAAAGAAGAGCAAAAAATGAGTTCGCAAATTGGTACGTGAAACTAGATCACTTTCCCTACTTAAATATCCTTATAAAGTGAATCAAGCTGAATTCACGAGAATGCTTAATCCTGAAAGCGACGGCAAATCTACTAATTTGAACAACTCTTTAATAAGGTCTATGCACGGTAAGCAATTTCAGAATAAAGATTTCGGGCTCAAACGATGTAGAGTATTTTCGGTGCAGAAAACTCAATTAGAAATGAATCTGCAGGAAAGTTCTCAGCAAACCGACTCAGAAAGTCAATTAGAAGCTGACTCGGAAAGTGAACTGGCTCAAAAAGGGACGCCTGCATCAGAAAATCAATCAAAGGATGTCTCGGAAAGTGAATCGTAACAAGAACAACTAAGGTCCGAATCAAGAAATCGTCAGAAGATGACTCAGAAAGTGAATCGCAGCAAGAAGAAACGAAGCCTGGACCGAAAAATCAGTCAGAAGAGGACTCTGAAAGTGAATCGGAGCAAAAACTGATGGTCTGGGTGTGAATCTCGATTAGAAGATGACGCAGAAAGTGAATTGCAGCAAGAGGTACTAAAGTCTGAACCACAATCTTGATCAGATGAGGACTCTGAAAGCGAAACACCGCAGAAGCTACTGAAACTTGACTAGGAATGTAAATTTCAGCAGAAAGAAAGACCGATTCGTAAAGCCAGTCAAAAGTTCGCTCAAGAAAGTAAAGTGGAACCGAAAAAAAGACCAATTCGGAAAGTCAGTCACAGAAGTACACTTGGCAAAGTGAAGTGCAGCAGAATCAAAAATTGACTTTGGCGAAAAACAAAAGCAACTAAAAGCTGACTCTGAAAGTCTACAAAAGGCTGAATGATGGTGAAACTTAATTACAGTTCTGAAGCAATGTGACCAGCTCGTGGAACTTTAATGTTTAAAGAGGTATGTTCAATAGCGGTGAAACTAACAGAAACTAATGGCCATATCTTAATGAAAGACTGCAATCATTAAATCCATATTAATTTTTACCATTTTTCTTAACATTGTATTTTTAAGTGAAATTTTGATGTATGATTTTTGAATGTTTTTAAGTTTTAACCTTATAACTTCACTTTTTAGAGTTTCTTTTAAACCATTTAGACCTGGTATATATTAACATTTTAAGTGTTTAGCGGTGTACTTGTGGACAGCATTATCATTTAAAAAATACATGCAAGATATTTTAAGTTAGCATTTAATGGTTTAATCCTAGTATCCGGTGCACACGGGATTTGGCTACTTTATGATCAGTAAAAACGGGACATACACGATGAGTAGTTAACGGGTCATTCAAAGAAAATATATAGTTAAACATAGTATATACTAGGTATATAGTATATATACTATGTATATACACACATAGCATATAGTGTATAGTATATATATATATATATATATATACAGACTTTTTTTGGATCATTTTTGGTGTTGGCGATAATTTTCAAAGTCGCGCCAAGGCTGCACCGTATACTAGGATTTTACCCATTTAATTAATCCAAGATCTTTAAAATTACAGGTAGGTGAAAATTATAATGTAGTTTTAAAGTAACGCACAAAATGTTAAAAGAGTCCCTATGGACGTAATTTAAACAAATAAATTATTTGATTTAATAGTCGGAAATAATATACCAATAATGTGATAAAACCATTCGAATGAAATGAACAAAAATAATTATCTGATGAAAATATAAAATAAACATATTTTCATCAGATAATTTGCTTAGTTAAAAACACTTCCTTTATTAACTAAACAGTGTCTATGTGGCTAGGTATTGCTTTTGGAACAGTAAGAAAGTAAGTAAATTCAGTAAAGAACACTGTTAAGTCCTGTAAAAATAAGCAATTATAAATTCAAAAGATCTGGGACACATTTTCCTTTGAACAACTTGTAATTTGTTTCTCGTTTATTCAATTGTTTTAAGTTTATAAGCATTTTTAAGTAACCTCGACTTTCAAATATTTTCGCTGAATAAGAAATTTCACTTTTCAATAGCTTTGAAAGATTATACATGGCAGTTTCATACAATAATAAAACCTCTAGCAAAAAGATTGTACATGTTTTCAAATAATCTCAAATAATTTCGTTGAATAAGAAATTTCAGTTCCTGATAGGGTTAAAAAAAAGTTATACTTTGCAGTTTCATACAGAAACAGAACTTCTCTAGCAAAAATCTATCACCTTTATCCAATTTAAATGGATTTTGACGTGCCCGATGTTCTGATGTAAAACATTTAGTTGGTAGATTATATACCATACTCGAAAATTATAATTCCTTTCATTAAATAACCATAAAATAGCAACCACTGCCTCTAAATTTTGCAATCTTAATTTTCTGGTCATTAACCGAAGTCTGAAATGCTTAGTAGCAGATGAAATATTTTCAGGAAAATATATTTCTTTTAACTAGAAATAATGTTTGCAATAATAAAGTTGGTAAGTATTTTTCAAGTAACCTCAACTTGCAAAATTTTCGCTGAATAAGAAATTTCAGTTCCTGATGGGTTTAAAAACAGTTCGCAGTTTCATACAGAAATAGAACTTTAGCAAAAATCTATCACCTTAATCCAATTTAAATGGATTTAGATGTACCTGATGTTCTGATGTAAAACATTTAGTTGGTCGATTATATGCCAAGCTCGAAAATTAGAATTCTTGGCATTAATTAACCATAAAATAACATCCACTACCTATAAATCTTGCAATCTTAATTTTATTCTGGGTATTAAGCCGAAGTCTGAAATACTTAGTAGCAGATAAAATATTCTTATTTTGAGAAAAATTTATTTCTTGTATCTAGAAATAATGTTTGCAGTAATAATGAACTCAAATATTTGTTGCGCATTTGAACATATTTTAGTGATCATCAGTATCGAAATAGTGTTCATTTGGAAAAGGTAATCGTGAAACGAACTGTGAATTTCTTCTATTCCTGTCATCAGAATCATTCCATCAGCCACCGTGCTCAACACCGCTAATTAAACCTACATAATGATCCTAGTTAGCCTATGTGACTAAAGTATAAATGTTGCATATTCAAGTCCTTTAAAATTATGTCATTCCTTCCAATTTGTGCTCAGCAGCGCTTTAAAATCGCTGAACACTCGTAGTTCGTCCAAGGATCCAATCCGCCTACGGGCTGACTGTATGGGCGTTTTCGTGGTTTCTCTATGTGTAACGAGCCAGTTTCCCTTAGAAAACCCTCCACGAAGGCATTCCTCCCCTTAGGCAGATAGCCCTCGAGGCTTTGCCATAATTAAATAACCTAACCTAACCCTTAGAAAGTCCACCACGAAGGCTTCCCGCCCCTCAGGCAGATACAGTCGAGACTTTGCCGTAATCACAGAAACCAAACCAATCTTTCCCGGCATTACATGCACGAAAGCAACACTTTCCTTAAGCTTAACTTGGTTTAGCCCTCAGGGTTAGCTTAGTCCTCGAGGTTTTGCTGTACCTTATCAAACGAAACCTTTCAATCTGATGTCAGGATATTCTTGGATATCTCACTTTTCTAATACCATTCTTGCACATATACCTCAAGATAATTATAGCAAGCAAGGCTTTTATACCTCAAGATAAGTATAGCAAGCAAGGTTTTTAAATACATTTAAAATTGTATCGAATATAAGCACATTAGTTTTCTTACAATTTGATTATCTGCGGTTATTTACTTATTACAGATTCTTTTTAACAAACGATATTAAGTGTAAATCTATATACATTTTCATACATACGTTTATGCACATTTTAAAACTGGTACCATAGCAAACATGGCTTTTATGGTACCATTTCTAATAAATGTGAGAGACTTCAGCGTGGGCTGAA
The DNA here is from genome assembly GCF_044657685.1 of Stegodyphus dumicola. NCBI lineage: Eukaryota > Metazoa > Arthropoda > Arachnida > Araneae > Eresidae > Stegodyphus > Stegodyphus dumicola. The sequence goes on from NC_140770.1 coordinate 4,232,686, forward strand.
TCGAATTGCTTGTAATAGTTTTGGTGTTAAATCGAATGTTAGCGCAATTATTTATAAACAAGGCATCGTACCCCTTATTTCATATGGATGTAGAGCTTGGGGATTGTCTCTAAAAAAGAAAATTAACTCTAAACGCCTGCTTCGAGTTCAAAGACGAATTTTGCTGCGAGTTATAAGCGGTTACCGAACTATTAGTTACAATGCTGTTTTCTCTCTTGCCGGATTTCCACCACTGGATTTGTTTATTCTGACTTTTATAGATTATAAGAATAGTCTTGCAAATTACTCCAATTCTCACTTTGATCGTTTATTGCCCTTGTCTGTTCTACCACATCCTTCTGTAAGACAACCAGTACAGATTCTGGATAGTACGGACACTGATGTTAATTCATTCTCATTTGTGCTGTATACGGATGGTAGTAGGATTGATGATAAAGTTGGTTTTGCTTATGTTATTTTTGAAGATGATATTGAAATTGAGTGTCACCAATTTCGCATTAGAAATGAATGTACTGTATATATTTCTGAACTTCTGTGTATTAATTTTGCAATCAAGTGGATAATTAGCCAGAATGGAAGTGGTTCCATCTACTTAATCTGTACGGATTCACTCTCTTCCCTGGAATCTCTTAAAAATACCTCTTTATGTAATGATATTATTGTCAATATACAGCAGTCTCTCGGAGATCTGGAGAAGAGGGGTATTTCAGTGTTTTTTACATTTGTCCGTGGTCATTCGGGTAATTATGGAAACGAGAGAGCTGATTGGCTTGCTAAGAATGCAACTAAAAATGATATTAACGTTGATGTAAATATTCCAAAATCTTATTTAAAAAAACATTCAAAGCTAAAACGATTGAGCGGTGGAACTGTGATTATATCTCTTCTGATAAGGGATCTGTTACAAAAGCATTCTTCCCAACTATTTTTGAAAGACTGAAAAGTAAGGACTTGTTGCTCAATTTTAAAGTTACGCAATTTTTGTCTGGACATGGTAAGTTTAATGTTTATCTTGAACGATTTAAGCTGATATCTTTCAATTTGTGTAATTGCAATCTTAGCGTTGAGCAGAGTGTTTTCCACTTCCTTTTTGATTGCCCACTGCTTGATAAAGCAAGAAATCTTTTGAAATGTAGATTGAAATTCATTGGCCGCCGAAATGTTATGATTTTGTATCCTCGATTTCGGCCTACCGAGCTTTCAATGATTTTGTTGACTTTTATTGTAAACACTATTAATGATTTCTTTATACATTTTTATACTTTTGTATTTACTTGTGTTTTTTTTTCCTTGTTATGATTTCATTGTATTGTTGAAAACTGATGATATTACTTACTATTCTGCCTTTTTCACTTACGATTTGTAAGTCTCGTGCGATACTTTGTGGTGCACGAGGATTTCTTTTTCTTTAAATTTAAAAAAAAAAAAAAATGGTACCATGATCTGAATAATCCTAATGCATAACCCACCGAACAGTATATTAAGAATCCATCGTTATATAAATAAACCTGCTTAATGTTCTTTATCTGAACGTTTGTGTTTGTCCAATACTCAAAATATGTTATATAACTATGGGGAATTTGCGAGAGGATTCATGTTATGGAAAACTCCGTGTAGAACATTTTAAGGCAATCGAGCCAAAAATTTCGTTATGCAAGGGGAAAATCATGAGAACAATTCTGCAGTCGATGCGTTCTCGGAGATTCGATGCAAGATTAGTCTTGAACTATTTGGTAGAGTTACACACTGAACTAACTGACTGTTTAAATGTTTTAACTTAATGCTCAATAACACTATTTTCAGCTTCTGCAATTAATTACAATTCAGTAGTTCAATATAATTCAACAACTATATTTGGGTTTTTGATATAAAAATTCTAAAATGTTTAAGCAAAGATTGGCTGTATTTTTGACAATACATTCAGTTACGTACTGCGAATTTAACAGTATAGGACTGACTGCAGTTATAACCATGAGTGAAAAAAATAGGATTTTAAATTGCATATCTTGCTCGCATCTTTTAAACTGAATATTTTTAATTCTTAACAGTTTCCAAGGGGAACAACAACGTTTTTGTTTTCAGAATGTACATATAAAAGTTTGCAAATGTATCATTTTATTTCAATTTTGTTTATTGAGATAAGGAATTGTAAATGTATCACCTTTATCGAACACATACCAAACAATTTCCTCCAGAAAAATATAGGCCCTGAGATCACCATTTCTCTGATTAAGTATAATTTCGTCATTAGCTCATTTGGATTGTGATATAATTTTCATAAGCATGACAAACACACTTTTTAGGGTATTGTTTCAATAAAATGGGGTGAAACAGAATGGCACTATTAAAAATATTAATTAGAAAACAAGAATACGCTTGTGAGAGATAAGAGTAATACGTTGTGATGACTTCGCTACTTATAGACGCATATGAATCAGCCCCCCCCCAAAAAAAGAGGTTACAATCATCGGCATTTTTTTTTTACTTATTACGTGCTCCGCCGTTAGGAATACACTACACGAAAAGGGAGGAATGCCCCGTGGAGGCCTTTTTAAGGAAAACCGCCTCCTATCCAAGTTACAAAACTTACCTGACTAGCTCTCGAGCCTTCAGTATGCTTTCAAGAAACAAAGCGTTCAAAACTTCTTCCCCGACAAATTCACCTCATTTAAAGGATATATTTAATTACAGATTTCACAGATGCAGGCCCTAAACTGGAATCTCTAAGGTACTGGTAAGGGTAGGGCAAAATATCTCTTGCTGTTAGCCAGTATACAGACGAATGTATCAAAGTATGCACATTACAAGGGGAAAACCCCGAAAACGCCCATGTAGCCAGCCCGCTCTTCGGAACTCGAACCCCGGACCAAACTACCAGTGTTCAGCGGCTTTTGCCGCTGGTGGGCCGAGTGTCAGCATTTGAAATGCTACATTTCTTTTTTTCATTCAGCATTTTCTTTTCTTTCATTCAGCATTTGAAATACTAGCATTTGAGCTATTACTTTTTTCCAGAGTGTAGACAGATGGAACTAGTTGTTTAGCAGCGGTTGTTGGGGTAGGTGAAGTAAGTTCGCAGAAGCTTCAGAGCAATTTAAATCGCAAGACTTTTAGAAAAGTGATTTCGCTTGCAGGTGCTAGCCGCAATTCGTTGTTCTGATTCAGTATCTGGAGGGTGGACATATTATGACTGTCGATCGTTACTGTGCCTCTCAGACAAGATTACGTAAAGTCATCCAACGTAAACGCATCCTGTAGAACAATGGGCCCAATAGCGGCCGAGCGGTAACGTCGTTGAACACTGGTAGTTCGGTCCGAGGCTCGAATCCCGCGAACGGACTGGCTGCATGGGTGTTTTCGTGGTTTTCCACATGTGTAACATGTATACGAGCCAGTTTCCCTTAAAAAATCCTCCATGAAGGCATCCCTTCGTTAAGGGGGTCTCATACACCTTAAACTCCTTATGATATTCAAATATGTGATTGTTGGAAGAATTGAGATATTTCATTTATTTTTAAAGCAATTACTTCCAACTTTTTACAGATGACTGCATAATATAGCTGCTTTGGGAACTAGTAACCAGAAAGTTTGTGTTGCCACACATATTATTGTAATTTAATCCACTTTGTGACAAAATTTTTCGTCATGTTTTGCCGCGCATGATATTTTAAAAATGGCTAATGGTACATACTTGAAATTTGTTGGAATTCTTTATATGGGCACTATTTTCTAACTGAACCCAAAATTTGACGAATATTTTAATATTAAAAATTTTACGCACAAAAACATTACAGATTTTTTTAATAAAATACATTTTATAAACTGAACTCCAAATAAAATAAAAATTTAACATGAAATTCTTAGAATTTTTGGTTCACAGTAGTTTCCAAATGTTATAAGAGCTATATATTAAGTATGGAATTAAATTATGCAACACAATGTTTTAAACTGTGCGAGCAAGGTGGAAACACGACGAAAACGTTTGTTACAAAGCGGATTAAATTAGAAAGATCATTATGCCACAAATATTTTTATGATTACTATTTCAGAAAGCAGCTATATTATGTTGTCATCCGGTAAAAAGTTGGAAGTAATTGCTCTTAAAATAAATAAGTTATCCCAATTCTTGCAACAGTCACATATTCGAAGATCTTATGGGTTATAAGGTGTATCAGTTCCCTTAAGGCAGCTCGAGTGCTTTGCCATAATCTAATAAACCAAACCAAACCTGTAGAACAATGCTCGCCAATCTCGATACCCCATACTCAAGAATTGCTGCAAAAGTTTAAATGGGAAGTCGGGAGTCTGCCTCCATATAGCCTAGGTTTAGCCCAAGTTAGTTTCTTTCCTTATAATAGAAGAAGCATCTATCTGAAATGAGATTCTCTTCAGTGATGTGAAAATAACCACCCTGAAGTGGCTCAATGGGCAGGGGCCCACCAGCGGCAGAGCGGTAAAGTCGCTAAACACTGGTAGTTCGGTCCGAGGCTCGAATCCCGCGAACGGGCTGGCTGCATGGGTGTTTTCGTGGTTTTCACCATGTGTAACGTGTATACGAGCCAGTTTTCCTTAGAAAGTCCTCCACGAAGGCATCCATACCCTTAGGCATATAGCCCTCGTGTGCTTTGCCATAATTATATACACCAAATACACCAATGGGCAGGTACATGATTTCTGCAAATCCGGGTTAAACAAGTGGTGCTGTGGTCATATAAATGCCTAAATAGGTTTGGTGATTATGTGGGAAAATGATAGACAAGTGTGCCTCTTAATTTCCTTTTGTATTTTGTATCTATTTTTAATAAATAATTTTTATTACCCTTGTAACATTTTTTTTTTTTTGGATCCACCCTTGTATTTCTACGAAAAATTGTTTAATGCGAATTGCTTAAAATTGCCTGATATTTCAGTACAGTTTTATAGGAAATGTGAACAATTAATAATAAAAACTAGAATTTCAAGTAAAAGCAGAAAAAGACTAGGCAAGTGTGGGTTCGCTAATGAATGACGCACTTTAATTACTTAAAAATTCTAATGACTTAAAAAAAATCTTACTTCTTACTTAAAAATTCATTACTTAAAAACGACTCATTTAAAGTCATGAAAATGCTTAATTTTGAAAGATTAAGCATTTCTTTTCTTCCAGTCTTCAACACAGTTCAGTACGGTGAGCAGTTAAAGAATAAATTTTAAAGAAATTGTCTCGATATTGTCGGTGCAGAAAACGAAGCTTGACAAGAACTCGTAAAGTGAATTAATGAAAACTTAACCACGAGTTGACCGGGGAAGTGAACATCAGAAATGCTCATTAGAAACTAATACAGAAGGCTGTTTAGAATTCGACTCAGAATGTGAATTCCAACGGTTGCGACTGAAAATCGGTTCGGAAAATCTACAAGATCCTCCTAGAGTGTGCAGGGAACTGGTTTTCAATCTGAAATAAAGGACCAAAGGAAGAGAGATGTTAAGAAAGCTTAAGAGGAAGAGGATGCTTTTGCTTATGGCAAAGCACTCGAGAGCTATATGCCTAAGAGGAGGGAAGCCTTCGTGGAGACTTCCTAAGGGAACTAGCTCGCATACACGTTAACGCCATGCAGCCAGCCCGGTTGCGGGATTCGAACCTCGGACCGAACTTCTGTGTTCAGCGATTTTACCGCTCGGCCGCTGGTGGGCCAACAAGAAAGTGGAAGTGAAATGAATTAAAATGCAGTTATGCAGATTGAATGCCTAGTCCTTGAAATACGAATGTACAAGAGATGCAGAAGAGAATTTTAATATATTTTAACAAAGTAGTCACACTGGGGCAAGTGAAACGAATAGGTAAACCTTTAGAAGTAATTGTAACATTTAAAATTACATAAATTTTCTCTGCCTATTTTTTTCAGCATTGTATTTTCAAGCAAAAATTTTTATTAGATGGTTTCTTGATCGATTAACCATTAAGCAAAATAAGTAGGTGCTTAGAACATCGAGCAAAAGGGGCATTCCAAAAAGGACTCGAGAACACCAAAATATTTCATCTTTGACGGACTTGACAAAGTTATGCGCCTGAATCTCTTGGAGCTGCTAAAATTGTGCTTCGCTTTTTTATTAGACCAACAAAAATGTACTGTATTCATATTTTCGTAAAATTTTTCATTGCCAGTTTTATCACGAAATGAGCAAGTACATTTAAATTAAGACCACAAGCGTAAATATATAAGGGGACACCAGAATGTTTTAAGCACCTCTAAATGTCTTAATCCGGGAGATTTATTACTATTTTTAAATCAATATGCAAAGCATTTATAAATTAGTATTTGCGTTATTCATTTTTTTTTTTTTTTTTTTTTTTTTGTGGTGCACACGTCGCCTAACAACGAGATTGTTTATGTTTAGGAACGTGCACGAACTCGGTTAATACACAATAATTTAATAATGTAGATTTTTTGGGGCATTATAATGTAGATTTTTGTGGCAACAGTTATTTTTTTATATATTGCTTTGAGGTTGATAAATCACGGAATGTTATTCTTTTTGTAATGTTTAGAATGCTAAGTAAATAAGTTCATTGTTAGTTAAAAAGGTTTTCTCTGCGAAACATATTACCATTCGTCCGAAGTTATTAAATAAGTCAAGAAATGAATAATTTCAAACAGTTTATTTCTCGAGTTACAGCTCTGGATTGCCCTCGCAGACGCGGAGCGGCGTAAATGAGACACTTTACCGCTTGTTATATCGTAGCGCACGGCACCGCAACCGTGAAGTTTAATCGTAGCGCAAGTGGTTAAAGCCTGCTGAATACTGGTAGTTTTTCCGGATTCAAACACAGGTGACAGGTGAATGCGGGTCCGGAGACCCGGGCGGCTTTCGTAGACTATTCGGGTATTTTCCGGAGCCAACAAGTGTCTAGCATAAGCAACTCCTGATTCTCCAAGAGTTGATTCACTGAATTATACTGATTCGTTCTGTTGGACAAAACGGCTATATGGGCGTTTTCGTGTTTTTCCCCCATGTGTAACGTGTACACGAGCCAGTTTCCCTTAGAAAATCCTCCACGAAGGCATCCCATCCCTTAGGCAGCTAGCCCTCGAGACTAGCCGTAATCTCATAAAACCAAACCAAACCGTTCGTTTGGAGAGGTGTTGATGCCCTCAGGTAAACAGAAATATACCTGCATTTAAAAACATTATATACATGAGAGTAGTCGAAGCCCTAAGTTATATCACTCATGATGATACACTAAAATACACGTTGAGTTACAAAAACATATTTCGTACATACAACTAAGACGTTAATACAGTGTCTTGAGAGCATTAGCTCTGCACAGGAAGACGCCAAAGTCCTCAATATGAAGCGTACCATGTGACCGTGTGGGAAATGTATAGTTGAAATAATATTAGCATTATTAATTGCCCTGCTGAATTTTGCCGTAGTTACATACTTCTATCTGAATGCGGCTATCTACATGCGTCTGATGAATATGTTACGGTGAAACACCGAAATCTGGAGAATGTTGACTTTCACCGGTGAATGTCAACATTCACACAGTCTCTTGGTGTACGTCCGAAATATTTTCCAAATACTCTTATTTCTGACTTACACCGGTCAATGTCGATATTCACCATGTACTAATGGTGAATGTTGAATATATAACAATATTATATTTTCTTCTCCGCAATTCAGTCGCGAATAAAAGCACTTGAGACTTGAAATAAGAACTTAAGAACATGAGAACCTAAAACACACAATACATTCAAAATGAGAAAGGAAAATAATAGAAGTTAAAAACTTACTTAATTATACAGTGCGTTCTAAATGAGAAAATAAAATAACGGTAATAAAAAACTTACTAAATTATGTGATTCAAATCTTATATATTGCAACAACTTAAACTATTATGGCACTTTATGACCTCTCTTTTCGACTTTCACCAGAACATATCTGTGATTGTCGACATACACCAATGAGGGTCCGAATATACAAGAATGTAGTGAAATATTCGGTCTTTCACCGACGTATTTGGTGAATGTTGATATTCTCCGGTGAAAGTCGACATTCTCCAATTTCGGTCTTTCACGGTAACAAATATACTTAGAGTAACAAGGGAATGCGATTCGAACAGAGGCGAATGGGCTGCATGGTTGGATTACTATAAGACAGCTTCGCTTTGAAAGCAGGGGACTACAAGCCGACGGACGGAAAAACCCAGGGATAAATAGAAGGGCTAGCTCCATTTCTTTGTTTGACTCCTCGCCGACGCGAGCCTGATGGGGGGACGTAACAGGCAATAATCTGACGTCGCTGTGATGCCACCTGTCCTGATTTCCCGCGTTTAAAACAGTAGTTTCATTGAGCTGCGAGACGATTTTCTAGAGGTTACATATCCCAAATTAATTTTAATAATATATATATCTGTTTTTTAATAATGTATATATGTAAAATAATTTATATATATGCAATTTTAGTCAGTTTTATTTTAAATTCTATATTGTAAAGTATCGTTTACGTAATATGTCTTTTTGAGCAACAGTAACGTGCCGTAGCACTTACAAAAGTATGAAAGGATGATATATTTTATTTCATGGAACCAAAGGATCCAAATGAGAGTTTGCTTTTGACGAAAGAATGGATACACAAATGTCAAAGAGAAGATTCTATTAATGTGAAGAGCGGAAAAATCTGCAGCGAACATTTTCTATGCATTGTTTATGAAGATGATATGAAAAATCGCTTGATTGGATAGCCACAAAAAGAAACTGTTGAAATGGAATGCTGTGCCGAAAGTAAATTATGATGACAATGATAAATCGAAATTGATGATGACAATAATAAATCAAATTTTAATGATTTTGAAATAAAACTCACAAATCGGAGAATTTGGAAAAATGTCTAAAGCATATTTTTATAAAGACGCAGATTAATGCATTACTGAAAAAGAAGAAAAAAATCAGGTGGACTAGTGAAAATATTTCACGTTGCATTGTCATAAGAGCTCTGTCATCTTAAAGCTATGATATTTGGAAATAAAAAAAATTAAAAAAAAAATTGGAATATCTTTACCTAGTATTATCAAATTAAAGAAATGGTGTTTATTTTATTTTTTAGTGTTTTCTAAATTTTAGTGTAGTCCAAGAATTCAAAGTAATGTTCTTACTCTAAAGAAGGAAAGAGGCGAATATTTGTATTCTGTAGAAAAAATATGCGTTCTCAGTTTCTACGAAATGCATATAGATTGAAAACTCTGCTATGACTCTAAACTGGACTAAGTTGGTTCTTTTCAAAATGTGCAGTTTGTTTTAATCAGAGGTCTCATTTCGCGCTCTGCCTCAAATTACTGAGAAACCGCGTTTTAGATAGAGGATTTGTTTTAGAAGATGTAACTGTTTTAAATTTTGATATTATTAAAGAGGTTTTAAATAGAGATTGAGAAGAAATCAAATTGTGTCACAAACTAAAACCAAATTATTTAATGGTCAAGGGAAACGAAAAACAAAAAGTCGCTCCAGAGAAAACATTATTTTCAAAAAATACCGCAAAAGTTATACTCTACCCCCACAGGAAATCAGAAAGCATCTGACTTCTATGAGTTAATCGATAATATCTTCGGTATTATGAATAGTACTAAAATAGTACCAACAAGAATAACAAGTATTTAACAAACTAATTTTTGCTAAGTACTTGTTAAAGTTATTCTTATTGTATCCTTTGTAACTAATTATTGATTAGATTTTGTGCTAGATTAGCATTCTAGATAAAATATAATAGTATAAAACATCAAAGTAATTGGTATAAAAAGACCTGCTTCCTTTACTCACACTTTTGAAAAATTAAATTCTGTTTTAGGTACTCTGAATAAAGCTATTTTGTCAAAATTAAGGTAACAATCTTATATACATTTATTTAATTGTAATATAGATATAAGTATAAATTACAAAATTATTTAAAAAATATCTATTATATTGAATCGGAAGAGAATTATAACAATGTAAAATTTACAATTAGGCAAAAAATCAAACGTAGGTTAGCAGAAATGTTGCCATATATGTCATATATGTTTAAACCTATGTCAATGTAAAGTTGTTTTTTGAGTAAATTTAAATAGCTGCTATTATAGTTATCTTAGAAGCAGTATAAAAATTCTCTCAGTTAGCATGCAAATAAAGAAATGATTAGAAATAAATGTGCATTAAATAAAAAAACCTGCAAATAAAAATTAAAAAAAAAACCACGGAACTTTATGTTAAAAGAGTAGCACATTTTATCTATCATTTTAAAATTGAGTAAGCATTATTAAATTTTTTAATCGTTCAGTCTAAAATGCATAAAGCAGTAACATTGCCTCTTCCAAATTATAGCTATCTTTCACACACAGCTCATTTTAAACGCTGGTTCAAAAACGCTAATTTCCAAGCTGTGAATTATATTGGCGCGCTCAGTGTCATCATGGCTACGTCATCACTTCTCACTTTCTGCTTCAGGGGGAAAAGCTCTATGAGCTAGCCCTTCTCTTCTAAGTCCTGGGAAAAACCGCTGGTGAACACTGGTAGTTCTACTCTGCTTCGATTCCGGCGAGCTGCATGGGCGTTTTCGTGGTTTTCCCCATGTGTAATGTGCTTACGAGCCAATTTTCCTTAGAAAGTCCTCCACGGAGACATTTCTTTCCTTAAGCAGATAGCCCTAGTATGCTTTGGCACAATTTGTTAAACTAACTAAAATTGTATATTGAAATAATCTCGCAGCATTACGCGAAATGTAGGTTCTGACTTTGGTCCACTTTTGATCTGATTTCTGAAGTACTGAAATGCCAGACTGGCATCTTAAAGAACTCTCATTGCCGGTCGCAGTAAGCTGTGCTGTTTTATTCTTCTTAACTCGTAAGTTTCCTCACCAGGTACAGAGTGGTTAAGGATTCTGAATACTGGTAGTTGGTTTCGACTTGGTTTCGATTTGATCCTGGATTTCAATTTTTTGTGGGTTTTCGTCATGTGTAGGGTGAATATGAGCCGGTTTCCCTCCGAATATCTTCCACGAAGGCATTCCACCTCTTAGGCAGATAGCTCTTGTAACTCTGACGTCCACAAATAACCTACCTTAATTATTATTATTATTATTATTATTATTTGAATTTCTTAAATGAGATACAATTTTTTTTTACTATTTTCCCAAGTCTGAAATAGGGGGGAGGGAGCAAGTGCAGGACACAACTTGCAAAATAAATAAACGAATCGTTAAATTCTAATGGTGAGGTTATTTAAATACAGCAAAGCACACGAGAGTCATCTGTCTAAGGGAAGGGACGCCTTTGTGGAGGACCTACCAAGAGGAAACTAACTGGTATTAACGTTACTCATGTGGAAAGTAAACATGCAACCAACTCTCTCCCCTGAAATCAAGTCAGGTCCAACTCTCAACATTCGCCGGTTTTAATCACTTTGCCATTGAGGGGGGGGGGCTATAAGTCCGCAATTGAATTTTTTTAATACTGTCTGAAATGGGGAGGAGGGAGGAAGTGCAGTACAGATACTTGTAAAATAAATAAACGAATCGTTAAATTCTAATGGTGAGGTTATTTAAACACAGCAAAGCACATGAGAACCATCTGTCTAAGGAAAGGGACGCCTTTGTGTATAGAGATTTTAAATAGGTTTCCTATATATACTTTGTTCCAAACTAAGTTTTTTAATTCACCTATCTTTAAAGGTTATTTACCATTTAAAAATCTGTTTTAGTTAAACTTTTGTATCTATACATTAAAGCACAACACTTACCAAACAATTATCTACAACAAGACACCTGCGGCAGCAACGCTGTTCATAAGCCAACGTTAAACGAAATACGTTGTTTTTAACCTCTTATAACAGTGTTCTTGATTTCAAATAAGTGTATAAAAAGAGTTTTTAGATATGTCATTCAGTTTCATCTCTATTTATTGAAATAACAGTCCTATATTTCTTACTTCTACAAAACTTTTACTTCAATCGAAGTGAGGATTGGAGTATATTTTTTCGCTGGAAGTGTCTAGTTGGCGCTTATATCTTAATAGAGAGAATGCTTCATAAAGGAAAATTTCCCATTTTTACATAATCGTACATAATTTAAAGTTTTCTGCTTTCCTTTAAGTTCTTTTATTAAATAGAATTTTAAAATATTTGATTCACTTAATTATCACACTAAATTCTAGAGAATGTTTAGTCCAAATGGGAGTTAGCCCAGATTAATAGTCCCGAAACGGCATTTTCAGTTGTATCACTTATGCGATATATGGCTTTTAAGATTGTTGCCACAAAATATTATCGCCTTGTATTATATTTAAAGAAAATAAATAATGCAGAATTTGCATGAATGTATGCATGTTTTTCGCATTGTGAAGAAACATCGATACCTAGAGTCATCCAATTTTGAATTACGTAGTCCTCCACTCGAATATGGGCATCTGGAAACCCGAATTTAGAATTTGTTTTATTGTCTATTTCATATTTTGCAAACCTTTAACGAATTTTTGTTAAAAAAAAACACTACAATTTCAAAGCAAACAGTGGCAACACTGTAGGGGAACTCTCTGGTGCATTCGAACTTCTACGACCCGGGAAGACTATTTTAAACTGGATCAAATAAACTTTTAAATCTTTAATGTCATTTGCCATTTCGCCTTCACATAATACATTAACATAATATCGTTGATCACAGGAAAGACCCAAGCGTCAGTGTCTGCCTGAAAAAAAAAAAAAAAAAAAAAAAAAATATGAAATGTTTCAGATTTTAAATTACGTCCAAAGGGGCGTTTTTTAACATTTTGTGTGTTACATCATGTTCCTCGCACTTAAACCATAAAATCCAGTGCAACAGCAATATCGCAAAATAGTTTTAAAACGAGCATATCTTTAGAATTTCCGATACAGAGACTCACGCGCTGGAGATAAAAATGTTTTTTCTGCACAACGTTGCCATTGCTCGCTTTGAAATCCTTGAGTTTGTTAATCAAAAGTTCGTCAAAGTTTTAAGAAATAGGAAATCGATCATAAAATAAATTTCAAATTTCAAATTTGGTCTTCCACATGCTCATATTCGTTGGAGGATTACGTTATTCAAAATTCGATGACTCTATGTACCGTTATTTTATGACAATGTGAGAAATATACATACATTTACACAGATTTTCATTATTTAATTTCTTCAAATATAATGCAGGACTCTAACATTTTATGGCAACAGTTTGAAAAGTGAACCGACATTTATCCGTCCGACGCAAAATGCCAAAACGAAACTAATAGTCCTTCGGGATTCAAATCCCTTTGGACTAAAAAAAAAAAAAAATATTTAAGCATTAAGCAGCATGCATTCATTAAAACACCTTTGAAGATCATAACTTGAGTGTTCGTAACTTGAGACACCGTTCATCATGGAGGCGTCTTTTGCTCAGATAATGTTTGTGACCTGAGTTTCTATTATTTCTAATAAAGGGCGGACTTACTATAGAGAAAATCGGCACGGATTTGCCTATTGCCAAGGTTTCAATGGCAGTCCTTAGTCTGTTATTATGGATAAATAAATGATGAAATATTAAAAACGAAATAGAGGAAAGAAAGACCATTGCATGAGATAAGCAAAAAATAAATTATTTACCTTTAAAGGATTCATTGCAAACCTTTAACAAAGTACTGCATTATCCAGTGCCTTCTTAATTTGGGAATCTCTTGGGCTCAAAACCCGGAGGAAACTTAAATGTTTGTAAGTGGATAGTGTCTCTCCGAAATGTGGCACTTATATTACTGGCAAGCCGAATGTCCAGTCGAGGGGAGGATGGTAGAGAAAGAAAAATTGGGTGTTCTCCATCAAAACTGGCACTGATCTTCCGTTTTCTCAGAGATGTAGTGTCAGTTAATTTTCCCATTTTAAATTTTAAGCAATTATTAAACACACAAATGTTTACTCTGTGTTTTAGATTACTGTTGAAATATCTCTGCTGTCCAATAATGATTCTCTTTGGTTTTATTTAAACTTCGGGCCCATCAGCGCCGAGCGGTAAAAGTCGCTATACACTGGTAGTTCGGTCGGAGGTTCGAATCTCGCGAACGGGCTGGCTGCAAGGGTGTTTTCGTGGTTTTCCCCATGTGTAACGTCTATACGAGCCAGTTTCCCTTAGAAAGTCCTCCACGAAGGCATCCCTACCCTTAGGCAAATATCCCTCGAGGCTTTGCCATAATCACACACGACATACTTGTTTTACGTTGTCAGTACTTCTTTATCAAGTTCAAATTTTTCTCATAACATAAAATAAATTTACATTCATTTCCACGAATTAAGCGCTATCAGTTATTGCAATCTATCTTTACATGTCATAGATACATTTAACTTTAAAAATTTTTGTTCAGTACATTACACACCAATTTTACTTATTCCCAATAGAAATACTAACAGAAAAGGTACCTCTTATTGCATATTCTTGTGCTAAGCTATGTAATTTGCATTCATTCTGCTAATCGTAATATGCCTGCTTTCTTAATATGTTTCTTCACTTCTCATCTTTTTGTGCATCATTCAGGAGTGAGCAATGTATCTGGAGGCTTGCCTCCATTAGATGAGTAAGCAATTGTGCACGTACCCTGCTCACTATTATTAATGTATTGTTGAATTGATTATCTCAATTGTATTGTTGAACGTTTAATATTTCTTGTTATTTGCAGCAGACTAATGCTTCTTTGAATGTAGAGCCACTCAAGTGAATGCCACAGCACCTTTAAGTAAAAAGGAAGTATTGTAATCGCGAAAAATTTCAGGCATCATATTTCAAGGCAAATATCCATTTTCACCGCTATCCAATGCAGTTTAACGATGTTTTTGCGTGAAATCTGCACGTAAGGGCAGGATAAAGGACTCTTTTTCCTCCAAAAAAACTGTAAAACTATTTTAAAATTAATTCTGAAGAGAATTTTTCGCGGCGTCTGTGCGTACGTATATCGCATAACTCAAAAACGAGTAGCCTCAGAACGTTGAAATTTTGTATATAGGACTACTATAACATGTAGATGTGCACCTCGTATTTTGGTTGCAATCGGCCGCACCCGAAGTATATAAATATATGTATATATATATCCACTCTGTTACTCGGCTCAGTGATCTCAGGTTTTTACTCTTATATGTTTGTAAATTGTGCATTTTTTGCTTTAAAAATGATTGAATTATGTTGTTCTTATCTTCGGGTTAAGGTTTTTTATGCATTTAGTATATCTGTATGCAATATGTTTAGAATTATCAACAATTTAAAAGTTGCTTAAGTGCCGCTAAGCCTAATAATTTTTCCATGGCGGCCATTGCTTGTTTACATTTGAAACAGCAGAATAGTAGATTTGTTGCCAATCTAGAGAAAGTAACCTTCGCAATAACAAAGATAACGCTTTCTTTTATTATTGCGAATTAAATCATGCTTAATCCATTCTGAAATTTATTCGAGGAAATAAGTGTTTAAAATTTGCTTAATAATTTTCAATAGACATTTTGAGTTTTAATGTATTTTTGCCTTGTCGCGAAGTGAGAACTGAATTAATTGAATGAGAAATACTGAATCATCTGTGAAAAACTGTTTCTTTTTGTTGCTGCTGTTCTTTGCTTAATTTCTTTTATACATCGTTTTAGATTTATTATGGTATTTGAATAGAACATGTGGAAGCGATTAGATAATTCTTAAGATGATATGAATTTTGTGCATTCTGAGTTAAAGAATGAACGAAATGTAACGCTGTTAAGTGAACCTAGGGACAGAGTGTCTCTGTAGTAAACAAATGCACTGAATTTTAAAAGGCTATTATTCTATTGTGGTTTATGCGCTATCGACGAAGTAGATTTAATTTAATCCAATAAGTTTAAATGAAATGCAAGAAAACTGCGTATAATTTAATATTCCGTACAAGCAAGTCATGTCGTGCACACATCAGATTTTTTTTATATTCTATTAGTTTTCTTTTAAAGTTGTTCGAAAAAATTATTCAGTATCTTTTTACGTAAACCTTATATCGCATCATATTACGCATGTGCATTGGCTTACAAATACATATTATTTTAGTTTGTATATTTTATATCTAATTCTTGAAGATGATTGATGAAATATAAATTCCATAGTAACACGAAAATGAAACTCGATTCTTACATTTTCGTATTATATATGTTACTGGCAAAGTATGAAACGCCGGTGTTCTATAGAATGCTTAGGCACTGTATATAATGCAAGACGTTTTTAGGCAAAGTATGAAATATGAGAATAATTACGTACTTTCCCTAGGCATTGCGTATAATATCTAGGCATTCTATAGAATGACAAATGCTTTTTAGGCAAAGTTTGAAAAAAAAAAAGTTCCTGATAAGGTTATTATTAAAAAGAGCATATCTTTAGAATTTCCGATATACAGCCTCGCGCGCTGGAGATTTTTTCTGTACAGTTTTGCCATTCTTCGCTTTGAAATCGTTGAGTTTCTTAATCAAAAATTCGTTACAGTTTTACGAAGTATGAAATAGATAATAAAAGAAATTCCAAATTTGGGTTTTCAGATAGATGCCGATGTTCGGGTGGTGACTTACGTTATTCAGAATTGGATGGCTCTAGATACCGTTGTTTTATTACAACGCGAGAAACATGCATACATTTATATGCAGATTCTTCATTATTTAATATTTTAAATATAATACAGGGCTCTAATATTGGGTGGCAACAATTTAAAAAGTGATTCGCCGTTTATAGTAAATCAACGCAAAATGACAAAAATGGCTATTAATTTCATTTTGGGCTAAAAATTTTAAAACCCAGTCTCACGGTGTGGAGTGTCATTGTTTCTTCCGTACAGTCTTGCCATTGCTCGCTTTGAAATCGTTGACTTTGTTAATCAAAAATTCGTTAAAGTTTTACAAAATGTAAAATCGATAATAAATCAAATTTCAAATTTGGGCTTCCAAATGTCCATATTCGGGTGGAAATGTTCAATATTCAAAATTTGATGCCTCGAGGTTAATTAGAAATTGCAAATAATTCTTTGATATGTTCGACTGAAATGTATTAATTCCTTCTCATTCAAGGCGATTACGTTTAATCAACAGTTCACTTGATTTGTTGGGAATTAACAGAAATCTTTCGAAAACTAGATCATTTAGGATACGGTTCATACGCTTTCGCTATAAAGAATCAAATTGGAAAACATTAAAAAAATCTTGAAGAAAAATCTCTTTTCTATGTTATAACGGCAAAAAAATATCTTTTACTTATATGTGCTATTAAAAAAGTGTGTTAGCGTAAATTGATGGTTTAAAATTCATTTTATCTGTGTACTATCATTTAACATTTATAGTGAGTGTTATTTTATCCTATGAGTATCATTCCTAAGGAAGGTTTCTTTCTAGCAAGCTGTAAAAAAGGCCGATTGCAACATTTGTGTGTCATATTTTTAACTGCCTACCTTCAAAGTGAAAATCTGATCTTTTGCTTTTGTTTATTATTTGAAAGAAAATTACTAACTAGTAGCACAATTTTCAAATAATAATTGTAAAAGAAAAAAAATCAAATAAATATTAAAAAAAAAATCTGAAGTCTTTCAGATTTTACATCACGCTTAAAGAGGCGCTCTTTTAACGTTTTGTATGTTACCTTTATTTATTAAATATCATGTTCTTCGCATTTAAACCATAAAATTAAGTATTATAACAACTAAACTCGCTTGGTCTCCTGGAATAGGCATTGCAGTCAATTATGTGTATCCCGAAATGCCGGAATAGCAGTGAACTGGGGAAAATAAAGGGTAATTATACCCTTCCTATCTGTGTCATATCTTCTACAATTTCAAAGAACATAGTTTAAAGTAAACTCATTGTTCTACTCGGAACACTCACATGTATGCCAAATCAATTAGCCGAAATAGTAGTTCTGATAAATGTTTTAATAGGAACTGGCAGCGGGAATTTTTTCCCCACCCCCAATTGGGGCAATTTTTTCCCACCCCAGTTGGGGCAATTTTTCCCCACCCCAGTTGGGGCAATTTTTTCCCCACCCTAGTTGGGGCAATTTTTCCCCACCCCAGTTGGGGCAATTTTTCCCCACCCCAGTTGGGGCATTTTCCCCAGCCCAATTGTGGCAATTATTTCCCACCCCGGTTGGGGCAATTTTTTCCCCACCCTAGTTCGGGCAATTTTTTCCCCACCCTAGTTGGGGCAATTTTTCCCCACCCCAGTTGGGGCAATTTTTCCCCACCCCAGTTGGGGCATTTTCCCCAGCCCAATTGTGGCAATTATTTCCCACCCCGGTTGGGGCAATTTTTTCCCCACCCTAGTTGGGGCAATTTTTTCCCATCCCAGTTGGCGCAATTTTCCCCCACCCCAGTTGGGGCAATTTTTTCCCACCCGAATTGGGGCACATTTTTTGCCAGTGGTAACCAGAAATGAGATTTCATACCCAAAATTTATCGCTAATCGAAGGGGCACCCAGTTCTACACCATAGCCTTAGTTTTTAACAATTTAACACTCTTTTCTAACAGTAAACACTCTTTTCTAACAATATTTTTAACACTCTTTTCTAACAATAACCTTAGTATTGCACCATCTTTTTCAAGCATTGATCGGGTGCTGCAGCCCTTCACTTCTGCGGAAGAGAAAGCGTTCTTATAATAGACATAATTAATAGTTTTCTCTTAATAGTTTAACTTCAACTATAAATGATTTTTGCTGTCACGATTGTATTTTCTTACTTAATGCAGAGAAAAATCTCTCCTGTGTTTCGTTCTTTCCTGTCTGTGAGTAACGTCTATATAAGTAGCATTATATTTACTAAATAGTCAGAAATTCCGATATCTGCATGGATTTCCACGGTCAGAACTTCCAATATCTGCATTGACCTAAGTGCAATGGATATGATTTGAAAGTTTCATTAGCGGCTGAGCGGTAAAGTTGCTGAACACTGGTAGCTTTGACCTGTGTTCCATTCCAGTCAAATCGGCTGGCTGCAGGGACGTCTTCGTGGCTTCCCCAATGTGTAACTTGTATAAGAACCAGTTTTCCTTCGAAAGTCCACCGGGATCTAGTTATATTCATATAATGAAAATTTATCCTTTGACTATAGAGTTTTTCTATTTGCATTTCATGGTCTTAGTTCTTTCATATCCTAGTTCTTTGTAAAAGAATTTTATGTGTTTGATGTTTTTGCAGGTTTTATTATACACTTGCTATTTTATACTTGCATGTAATGTTGTCTTAAATTTCCATGCAGTGTGCATTGAATAGTGCATGGTTTCTTGTCTTTATTTATAAGTTTTGGAAATACACAACCTTTTGTTTGGCGCAACATAACTCTCATGGGCTTTGTGCCAAAATAACCCAACCAACACTTAAAAAGTCCTTCATGAAGACATCCCTCCCCTTAGGAAAATACCCCTCGCGAGCTTTGCCATTGTTAAATAAACCAAACTTGAAAAGTTCCATCATCAAATCACATTCTGTTTTCGTATCTATTCGTCGCGTTCTCTGTCGCGATAGATTATCTTAGTGTAGCAAGGATTTAGTACCTAGACAATACGACCACAGTTATGCACATCAAAAATCGCATAACTGGAACTGGTGTACTATACTGTATATATGAACTCTGACTCAATCCATGAACTTTTCATGAACTGCCAATGAACTGTGAACCATCTATGAACTGCTACAATGTCCCCAAAACATCCCATTAATATCACAATAACTTAACCAAGTTAATTATGTTTAATGTTTTTCCATTCAGTTCTATTTGTTTATTTGTGAACGTATACTGATAGTTATATTTCACCATCAAAGACTGTAAGGTATGGTATTGCAATGTTATTGCCACCAGCAACTGTATCTTTCGGCCCACAAGTTCTCTATGCCTTAATGATAACGTTTCAATTAACACCGATGCGTGGCGTAAGTATACCCTGTGGAGGTGTTCTTCTTAAGACGGTTAGTGTGAAGGAGCGACACCAGTTCTGCCAATGGCGATGTGTTGGTGCTTCCCACACTTAGTCCTGTCCTGTACATTTATTTACAGTTCTCATCATTATGAAAGAATCAGGGGATTTTTCTGGAAGAATATTTTCCCTGGAACCGTTTCATCATCAAACATACTGCTTATTTCCTTTTTATAGTTATGTTTCAGTCTAAAAGGTCTGTCTTCATACCTTAGGCTACTTTAGCCCTTCAAGATTTTTAGGTACTCCTTTTCTCCAAGACATAGTTGAAAGAACTCTTAACGAAAATACTGTAGCTATTACAAGCTAAAAAATAAAGAGAGGGGGAACAGTTGCTACTACAAATTGGTGTCTAAGATATGTCAGATGCGAAGAATGGGTAATATGAATTGCGTGATTGCTTTGCTACACGAACTGAGGGTGTAATTCCATAGGCCTAATCTCGAACCGAACTACCAGTGTTCAGAGACTTTATCGCTCGGTCGCTGGTGAGCCCACATACTCTAATGCGTAAGTATTTCAGCCACGCTATTAAAATCCTTGTTGCTGAGAAGCTTTATGAGTGCCTCTTTCCTTTAGGCTACGTCAAGAGTAATTTCAAGGCAAATTACGCTGACAGCTGATTTAGAATCTTTAAACCGGAATTTAGGAAGTGAATTCTTATTTTCTTTTATAGATTGATAGATAACTATAGGATACTTGAAACTCGATGTTAGGTTAAGTATAAGAGTAAGGACCACCTGTTATTACTTACACTAAGTATGCCCCTTATACTAGTTATCCAGAGTTATTAATTTCAGGGCAAATTACCCTGACAGCTGATTTAGAATCTTTAAACCGGAATTTAGGAAGTGAATTCTTACTTTCTTTTATAGATTGATAGATAACTATAGGATACTTGAAACTCGATGTTAGGTTAAGTATAAGAGTAAGGACCACCTGTTATTACTTACACTAAGTATGCCCCTTATACTAGTTATCCAGAGTTATTAATTTCAGGGCAAATTACCCTGACAGCTGATTTAGAATCTTTAAACCGGAATTTAGGAAGTGAATTCTTATTTTCTTTTATAGATTGATAGATAACTATAGGATACTTGAAACTCGATGTTAGGTTAAGTATAAGAGTAAGGACCACCTGTTATTACTTACACTAAGTATACCCCTTATACTAGTTATCCAGAGTTATTAATTTCAGGGCAAATTACCCTGACAGCTGATTTAGAATCTTTAAACCGGAATTTAGGAAGTGAATTCTTATTTTCTTTTATAGATTGATAGATAACTATAGGATACTTGAAACTCGATGTTAGGTTAAGTATAAGAGTAAGGACCACCTGTTATTACTTACACTAAGTATGCCCCTTATACTAGTTATCCAGAGTTATTAATTTCAGGGCAAATTACCCTGACAGCTGATTTAGAATCTTTAAACCGGAATTTAGGAAGTGAATTCTTACTTTCTTTTATAGATTGATAGATAACTATAGGATACTTGAAACTCGATGTTAGGTTAAGTATAAGAGTAAGGACCACCTGTTATTACTTACACTAAGTATGCCCCTTATACTAGTTATCCAGAGTTATTAATTTCAGGGCAAATTACCCTGACAGCTGATTTAGAATCTTTAAACCGGAATTTAGGAAGTGAATTCTTATTTTCTTTTATAGATTGATAGATAACTATAGGATACTTGAAACTCGATGTTAGGTTAAGTATAAGAGTAAGGACCACCTGTTATTACTTACACTAAGTATACCCCTTATACTAGTTATCCAGAGTTATTAATTTCAGGGCAAATTACCCTGACAGCTGATTTAGAATCTTTAAACCGGAATTTAGGAAGTGAATTCTTATTTTCTTTTATAGATTGATAGATAACTATAGGATACTTGAAACTCGATGTTAGGTTAAGTATAAGAGTAAGGACCACCTGTTATTACTTACACTAAGTATGCCCCTTATACTAGTTATCCAGAGTTATTAATTTCAGGGCAAATTACCCTGACAGCTGATTTAGAATCTTTAAACCGGAATTTAGGAAGTGAATTCTTACTTTCTTTTATAGATTGATAGATAACTATAGGATACTTGAAACTCGATGTTAGGTTAAGTATAAGAGTAAGGACCACCTGTTATTACTTACACTAAGTATACCGCTTATACTAGTTATCCAGAGTTATTAATTTCAGGGCAAATTACCCTGACAGCTGATTTAGAATCTTTAAACCGGAATTTAGGAAGTGAATTCTTATTTTCTTTTATAGATTGATAGATAACTATAGGATACTTGAAACTCGATGTTAGGTTAAGTATAAGAGTAAGGACCACCTGTTATTACTTACACTAAGTATGCCCCTTATACTAGTTATCCAGAGTTATTAATTTCAGGGCAAATTACCCTGACAGCTGATTTAGAATCTTTAAACCGGAATTTAGGAAGTGAATTCTTACTTTCTTTTATAGATTGATAGATAACTATAGGATACTTGAAACTCGATGTTAGGTTAAGTATAAGAGTAAGGACCACCTATTATTACTTACACTAAGTATGCCCCTTATACTAGTTATCCAGAGTTGCAACGCCTTCCTAGGGCCCATGGTACCATTCTGGTGCGGAGATGCTGCTGTTTGCAAAATGATTTGAGTAGTATCACTCGTTGCAGAGTTTTTAGACCCTTTGGTGCCAGAATATCCATTATTTGGGCTATGCGCTTCTTCACATGGTTATTACTGATTGCGCATTGGACGCACGAAATCGCATCTTGTTCTAGTCTTGGTTTTCTCAGGTGCAGACGTGTTGCTATGATGCGTGTGAAGAGATAATGCTCTGGATCACCCCCTCTCCCCATGTACGCATAGATTTGAATGTGCGAGATTTAATTGTGTTTCGTTCCACAGCGTGTCCTCTTTTCACTGAAAGTCATTTTGGATAATCTTTGGAATATGGTAACAGGTAGTTTGTCAATATTTTAGTAAGGCGATAAACGTTACTAGCTAGGACTTTAACAATAATCTGAGAAGTACGCAGTTCGAAACACAGATTATTTTATCTCAGAGAAATGAGGGATCATGAGACATGTAATGTGACATTTTACGGAAAATTCCAACCGGGATTTTAGCTAATAAGCACTTAAAAACAATTTCGCTGCTAAAGTGCAGAATCGCCCACTTATTTGTTTGGCGCTTTTTACAAGAGTAAGAAGAATTGGATTTTTGTCAATTTTCTTTGACTTTTTAAGTGAAAATAGGTCGATGTGTACATGGATAAAGTCAAGAGTGTGCGCAATGCCATTTTTGTGCAATTCTGGGATGTTGTTTAAGTGAAAATAGGTCGACGTGTACATGGATACCGTGTATATGCAATTCTTAAAAACGCGGCATGCAGTGGGAGATTCTACACTTTCTCCCAATTTCGCACCTAATCTTCGTCATGTTTAAGCACTTATGTTCAATAAAAGTTCTAGCATAAGCGTCATTCGGCTAGCAGATTGTTGGAAAAAAATATTCATTAAAAAAAAAAAAAAAAAAAAAAAAAAAACTAGCAGGTTGCTGTAGCAGGGCTGGTCGCCAAAGTTTCGCCGAAAATTTGCCAAGTTACCATAATCCGAAGATTCACCGTCATTTTTACTCGTTAATATGATAGTTTACCAATTACTTGTGTTTTACACAAAAAAAGAATAAATAGGTAACTTAAAACATCTACATTTGTTCTTTGAATTTTGCAATAATTTGTAGAAAACTACTTCTTTACCTTTACATTAAAACAGGGTTTCTTAAACTTTTTGCAGTTGCGACCTCCCTTTTATCACTGAGATTTCTTCGCGACCCCCAGGACCCCATAATATTCACAATAGTTTTGTGGGACCCCATAAGTACTGCACAAATCCGACACGCGCGTGAGTGAAACTGTGAATTTTTTCACTTGCACTGTAATATACTATTGCAGTTTCAGGTCATTAACTTTAAGACATAAAACAATGTGAAAATTTTAAATAAGTAACAGACGAAATGACAGCGTCACGTGCAAAGCAAAGAAAATGAATATTTATATTATGAAACTATATTTTAAAGCAGGGTATATTTTAAAGCAGTTTAAAGAATACGTCGAAACGTTTTCGTTTTTTCTTCTTTGTCTGTATTGTCTTATCTTTATCTATTTTCAGTTACATTGCTTAAAAGTATTTGGTAACTAAAATTATTATAAGTTAAAGAAATATCAAAACTGCTAAAATTTTTGGCGACTCGCAGTTTAAGAAACCCTGCTTTAAAATATACTTATATCTCTCAAAGAATTTTACGAAGCTCTTTATGTTTCTTTTATTTCTACCTGTATTCTGGTAATGAGTTTAAAACTTCAATGTAGGGGTTCTCAACCACAAAGGAAATATTCCTTGGGGGAGATAAGTTTGATAGTTTCAGGGGGAATGCGGTGAGCTTTTTAATTACCTATTTTAATTTATAAATATAAAAAAATTACTTTTATTCAAGTTTTGATATTTATGAAGACTTTTCCACTTTTCTTTGTTTAGTTTATAAAACACAATAAAAAGAATCTAAATTTATGTATTTTTCGAGTTTATGAAAGGATGGGAAAGGGAAATCGTCTAGTATTGGTGAAAGAGGCGCATTGGGTATTTGGCATATGTGATAACGGCAACGCCTCAGGGCCATCTGCCTAGGTCTATCTATACGCCTTCGCAGAGGACTTTCTAATGGAAACTACCTCGTATACACGTTACACATGGGGAAAACCACAAAAACGTCAATGCAGACAGCCCGTTCGCAGGATTCGAACCTCGGACCGAACTACCAGTGTTCCGCGATTTTACCGCTCGGCCGCTGGTAGGCAGACGGTGCAGGGCGGGGAAAAAAAAGTGAAAACTATTGCTTGAGTAGAATCACGGATATAAGAATATTTTAAGAAATGGTGGATGTTGGAAAAAAAAATTTTTCGGCTAAAGTGCAGAATCGCCCACTTAATTGATTGGCGTTCGTTTGGCGCTTCTTTAAGAGTAAGAAGAATTGGAGTTTTGTCAATTTTCTTTGACTTTTTAAGTGAAAATAGGTCGATGTGTACATGGATAAAGTCAAGAGAGTGCGGGATGCCATTTTTGTGCAATTCTGGGATGATTTTTTTTAAAGTGAAAATAGGTCGATGTGATACCGATGTGGATGCCGAGTATGTGCAATTCTTAAAAACGCGTCAAGCAGTCGGCGATTCTGCACTTTCCCCAGGTTTTCTCGCGCAAAACATTTTAACGAATTGTAGAACATAATT
Organism: Stegodyphus dumicola; assembly: GCF_044657685.1. Lineage (NCBI taxonomy): Eukaryota > Metazoa > Arthropoda > Arachnida > Araneae > Eresidae > Stegodyphus > Stegodyphus dumicola. The sequence goes on from NC_140770.1 coordinate 4,257,903, forward strand.
TCATTAGTGCCGGAATAGTACAGAGTTCATTATTGCAGACAATAATGGGAAATTATTCAATTGGGGCAGGATAATTGTAATTATCTAGCAAGGGAACTACGTTGATCTCTCAAGTCTTTTAACGAACAACTAAAAGCTCGGTTTCTGCTCTAAATAGGTATCGGTGATGATAGAATTAAGTCGAAAATTTGCAACGAAAGTCGTATATAAATAGGAAAACAAACAAACACATTTTCGCAAAAATATGCCATTTTGTGACATATTTTAGTTGTACTTTTCTGTTGTGGCAGCGCTACCGAGAAAAAGAAAACGATATCAGTTGCCATGGAAATTGCAGACGACATTTTATTTTCAGTCCAAAGGAACAATTTGCCCACAAGAACTAATACTTTCGTTTCAGCATTTTGAGCCGATTAACTATAAATGTCGGCTCACTTTTCAAATTGTAAAACAGGCTATTGACCTTAATTTCTCATTATCTAAACCAGTCGAATTACTTAATGAAATACACTTAATGAATGTGAATTTTAATAATCATATCTTTAATTAGTAAATAGTGTCATAAAAGACGGCATATCATTAATTTTAATTACTTTATGCATTCAATTCGGTACGTTACACTTAATTGACTGATAACTGACATTGCCAATATTTTCAGCATTCATCTGAGCTGTTGTCACCCGATACTATTTAAAGTATTATATTTAAAGAAATTAATTAAGAAAGAATCTGCATGTTTCTCGCATTGTGAGAAAACAACGGTACCTAGAGCCATCCAATTCTGAGTAACGTAGGCCTCCATCCGAACATGGACACCTGGAAGCACAAACTTTGAATGTCCAATTTGTTTTATGATCTATTTCATGTTGTGTAAACCTTGAATAATGAATTTTTCATTTACAAACTCAACGATTTCAAAGCGAGCTGTGCAACACTGTATGGAATACAACATTTTTATCTGCAACTCACTAGTCTGTCTATCGAAAATAATAAAGATGTGCTGTTTTTAAATATTTTGTGAATTTAGTGTTGAATGGAATTTTATGCGGCTTGACCGCTAGGTGCGTGAGATTTAATAAATAAAATGAACACACAGAACGTTAATAATTAAAATACAAAAAAGTGTTTCGTGAAGCCGAATTCATACGATTAACTGAGAAAAGACTGAAAAGAACAAAAAAAAATGTATGCCAATACTTACGGCGCATCGTGAATTCAAGCATGTACAACTATGGTGCTTTTGAAATTTATATGACAGTCCTTTCAAGAGCATTCTGGCTAAAGCCGTTTGGGCTAAAATATTTAAAAACAGCATAGTTTAGAAATCGACTACCCTACGAGGTGGAGATTGAAATATTTTATTCTGTACAGTGTTGCCTCGACTCGCTTTGAAATCGTTGAGTAATCTTTAGCGCTCGAGACTGTGTATCAGAAATTCTAAAGATATGCTCTTTTTGTTAAAATTATTTTTAGATATTGCTCTTGAATTTAATTTTATGGTTTGTAAAGTTGCGCGCCTCCAACCTGCACGCAACAACTGGTGACTGCTGAAACTGGAAAGTAGACAGAGTCTTGAGAAGGGTTTAAGTCCCTTTTTATTCAACTTTAGAAGTTACAAATGCGTGCTCTTGACGCTCACAAACTACGCCGACCCGGCGGTAAAATAAAAATACGAAACTAAAAAAGAGATAATAACAAGAGACTAACTACGAGGCTCTCTAAACCTCAACCTCACCGCGTTCTAAAGTAAACTCTGAATATTGCGTTGAAAGATTAACAATTTGCCGAGGCAAGCACACAGGCCGAAACGCGTGGTTCTTCAATTTCTAACTAGCCACCTCCACACTCGTGAAGCAAGAAAGCACACTTCGAACTCGTCTCCTTTCTATTTAACTCAGAATACTTCCGCTGATAATTTGAATCCTTGCGCGTTCTACTAAAATTTACATGTTCTGGCATTGGCAGTTCCAGGGGAAAGTAAGGCTTGACAGGAAAGATAAATGTTAGTTAAAATAAATATAAACCCTACAGGTTTAAGAGCGAAGAACGTGAAATAAAAAAGGTAACTCACAAAACGTTAAGAAAACGCCCCTTTGGGCGTAATATAAAATCTGAAACCTCTCTGATTTTTTTTGTACCTTATTTTCTTTATTAGACCACAGGAGAGTTTGCTCAGAAGTGTTATTAGTCTCGAAACTGGATTTTGCGTTCAATCACTGTAAAACACTGAATCACTTTTGAAACTGTAGCGACCAAGTGTTATCACTCTATATTATTTTAAAAGAAAAACATGTAATTTATTTTTAAACATTCTTCAAAGGTTTTCCACATCGCTACATTACGGACTCGAATAAGCAAACCGGAATTTATCTACGACGTAATACATTTCTGAAACAATACAATACAAAAAAAAAAAAAAAAAAAAAAAAAAAAAAAAAATCTGAAATGTTTCAGATTTTAAATTACGTCCAAAGGGGCGTTTTTTAACATTTTGTGTGTTACCTTTCTTTATTAAATATCATGTTCCTCGCACTTAAACCATAAGATCCAGTGCAACAGCAATATCGCAAAATAGTTTTAAAACGAGCGTATCTTTAGAATTTCCAATACAGAGACTCACGCGCTGGAGATAAAAATGTTTTTTCTGCACAACGTTGCCATTGCTCGCTTTGAAATCCTTGAGTTTGTTAATCAAAAATTCGTCAAAGTTTTAAAAAATAGGAAATCGATCCTAAAACAAATTTCAAATTTCAAATTTGGTCTTCCACATGCTCATATTCGTTGGAGGATTACGTTATTCAAAATTCGATGACTCTATGTACCGTTGTTTTATCACAATACGAGAAATATACATACATTTATGCAGATTTTTCATTATTTAATTTCTTCAAATATACTAACATTTTGTGGCAACAGTTTGAAAAGTGAACCGACATTTATGAGTCCGACGCAAAATGCCAAAACGAAACTAATAGTCCTTCGGGATTCAAATCCCTTTGGACTAAAAACAAGGACAGAGGATGTTAGTTTTGTAAGCGAGTAAATTATTCTAGTGGAACAAAAGAAGAGCGAATGACAAGCGAGCCAAAGTACGAATACATTAAACAGATGATAGTTCGGGATCCTATTGCAAGAATGTTTACATTAAGCAAATTAAATTTCAGACACGTAACAGTTTAATATTAGGATGATGGGTTAAGATTTCATCGCATTCCAGGAGTCATTTCGCGACTGAGGTCAAATGACGCATCTTTTTTCAGAATTACAAGAAGTAGAGATTATATCAGAAAAGTTATTGCTTTGCTATTTTTGGCGTGAAAAGGGGAACATGATCAAAACTCCAACTTGCTTTATTTGCCGCGATTAACCTGCGAAATTGCAGGTTGTGTTCCGGCTATCGAACTTTGGTGCTTCTAGGAGCGCTGCAGGTAAGGAAATGCCGAACGTAGTTCTCGTGGAGACAGGATAGCAGATGCAGGGGGTGTGACGAATGTCACTTGATGAGCGATAAGATATCTGGTTGGCGATGAGGTATCCAGCCATCGTAGCGCTGTAAATCTGAAGTTTTGCAATAGTTATACATAAAATAGTACTAAATCAGTTCATAAAAGGTGTGTGTTGCAGTCATAAATGCAGAAAATAAAATACGATTCCAAAAAGTATAATAGTTATATCTTGTGGGCGTGGCTGTGTGTGTGACATGATCATCCGGCTAAGCATGATCAAATGAAATCGAAATCGAAATCGAGTCAATGGCTAGGCGGCAATTAGTAGCCAACCGCTACTTTAACCTTCTCTGTTGGTAAATTGCCCTAAGGCGTTGGTACTTAAGTTTTTAATTAAGGCGATTTACGCCGCGCCAACTAGGCGAAACTTGTCAAATTTTGTGAAATGTAGGTGGAGTAAGGGAGATGATTGGCAGGAGCCTGTCACGTGGGTGGTCACCAGCTTACGCGTACAATGAGAAATATTGGAAATATTAATAATTATCAAGTTTTGAAACAGGTTACCTAGATTGGAATAATTAAACTAATATCGCGATCTAAATGAAGACAAATGGCACAACTAAGTGCAACAGATTAGCTAAACAAAATATTCAAATTCATCCTTTCTGTAAAACACAGATTGGACAGTGGTAGTCACGTGGGAGTCACCCTCCCGTGAACTGTCCACAGCCCAATGCATATCAAATGTAAAAGGCTATTTGTAATTTATTATTAAAATGGTAGGTATTTTATATTTTATATATATGCATATATATATGCATTTTTCAGATAATAATTATAGTAATTGATGGAGCAAGTGGCACTAAAAATATATTTAGGTCTTTTACCGTTAAATAACATCACAGTTGTATATTTTTTTTGTTTTACTGCTGACAGTGTGTGGATTGTTGTGAAACGTTTAAAATGAGTGAAAATAAAAGGTTCAGAGCTGCACAATATTTAATTCTTCAGGAATCCTCTTAATTTCGTATATAGGAAGGGGAGTTTTGCACTTAGATTTGTGTGCAGTTTGCAAGAACACCAACTACACATTTCTGTACAGTCTGCAAGACTTTCCGATTAGTTCTGCGTCGAAGGAAAGCAAGCATAACATAGCATAGGAAGTAGAACGGAGTTAATGATGAGTAACATGATTTTAATAGACAAAAAGCCATTTCGAACACTTAAGCTGGTGTATTTAATTTAATTATGGCAAAGCACACGAGGGCTATCTGCCTAAGGGGAGGGACGCCTTCGTGGAGGACTTTCTAAACGAACACTTAAGCGAAACTTAACATAGGCAATTATATAACCTTTTTAAATTGAACTTCTGTTGCTAATGCAAGGTTACGAAATAAAAAATTCTAAAATAGATTTAATTTTTTAACTAATCTCTACATATAATAAAAGAAAGTGTCTGTGTGTCTTTTGTTCGTGCTGCGCTTAAAATAATAGACCCAGGGCTACGAACTTTGGTACATAGGTGCATCTAGAACAGTGTACCTTGAAAGCGATTTCTTTTCGAAATTCGAATCGGATTTTTTTATCTTTTTGATTTTATCGCATTATTTTGAATAGTTTCATTCTTTTAGAAATGTAGTTTTGGTAACAGGTTTTCATACAGTTGTATACTAGACTGGTGACAAAAATATGAGATAAAATGCTGCTTTTTTTTTCTTTTGAATTTTGGGCGTAAATTTAATTTTTAAACGAGTGTACTGTTCTGTTACCAGGACCCGATCCAGAAATGTATGTATGGACAGATACATGTGTTCATGCATGCATTATATGTGTAACAACAATTGGGTCCCCTAATCCGTAGTCGCACTTTAAAAGGGGGAGTATATAAAGTATTTCTTCCGTCTTAGCATGCCATGTGTAGTGGTCACCACGCTCGACGCGTTTTCGAGATGTCCGTGGTTCGAGTCCTGGTGAGGGCACTGCTCATTTTTCGCTTCTCCTGCTTTCGAAAAATTCCTAATGTCTTTTCTACAAAGTAATATATTTTATTTAGATTGCCTTTCTCTGGAAGAGGGACTGAAAATTAAAATAAGAATATATTTGACATAAATTTCAATTTGTTTTTCTTTATCGATCGTGCATAAGACAAATAAAGATTAGTTCTCTCATAAAGATATTGTATATTTCTGAAGCAACAGTACATGAAAAATGAGCAATGCTCTCGCCGGGACCCGAACCCGGATTTCTCGAATACGCGCCCAGTGTGCTAACCTGTACTACAATTGTGCGTAAGAAAACACTGCTGATTATGTCTTGAAACTCAACTCTTTCATAATACAGTTTGTTTAACCATTTTTAAAATACAATTTTCCGCATTAAAATTAGCAGTTTGAAAACGAAAACTTCGTATTAAGGATGGACACATTTAAGATTTATTAATGGAATACTTTGGGAACACCGCGAAAACGCTCATGCAGACAGCCCGTTCTCGGGATTCGAACCTCGAACCGAACTACCAGCGTTCGGCGACTTTACCGCTTGGCCGCTGGCGAGTCATTGGGTACTCGATTACGGCATTAATGTTTGGTTCTGCGCATGCTCGGCGCCATTGCTGTCTGTGGTTATGCGAGCTCTTCAATTTATCATTATTTTTTGGTAATTACATCGTGTATATGAAATTTCGCGTTTTATTTTACATTAAAATGTGATCTGAAGTTGTTTGAGATGTAGTGTACATTTATAACATTTATTTGGAGAGCTACAAGCATATTCAGCGGGTAGCAGAATGGATTGTTTATGTTTGCTGAATTTTGATTTGAAGTCGTTTGGCCTAAAAGCTGTGCGAGTTGGTTCACCTCGAAGCGATTCGGTATGTATTTCGTTTTGCTTCGTTATTTTACACATTAAACAGATTTTTATAAATTTTACAGGAATTTGGGAATCATTTTGTTTCGTAGCATATGATAGTGAGAAATTGCACATTACTCAATACTTTGAAGTGATATCGATGAATGCGTGTGTAAACTGTATTGGCAAATCTTTCTTGAATAACTTTCTGTCTATTTATTTGTGTTATTTGGAGGAAAACGTGATAATTATTTATATCTGATATGTATACATGAGTACGATTGAGTACTGAAATTATTACCGTACTTTTAAAGAACAAATATTTATTTGTGTTTTATCAGTGCTTAAACTTATTTTCACACCGTATGCACACCCTATTCTGTTATTACCTTATTATATTGTTTTGAAATTAAGAAACAGACATACATCTGAAAACTGTGCTTCATTGTGGGTAAGCTTTTTATGAGTAGTTTCTGTATATTAGGAATGTATTGGAGTATTTTCACATCTTTTGCACGGATTTTTGTATTGAATATTACTTATATATACTTCACTGAAATAGTGAGGCGAAGCTGGATATGAATACTGTGTCATTGTACATAGACTTTCTACGAGTATTCTCAGTGTATTTAGAGCAGAGTCTCTTAAACTGTAGGTCACCTGCAGCAGAGTGTCGCCAAACATTTTATGAGCTTTGATATTTCTTTGACTTATAATAATAATTTTACAATTAACAAATAGTTTTACACAATATATCTGAAGATGGATAAAGATAAGACCATACAGACAAAATCGAAAAACGAAAACGTTTTGACGCATTCTTTTTACAATATAAACGTTCATTTTACTTGCTTTGCACGTGACGCTGTCATTTCGTCTGTTACTCGTTGAAAATGTTCACATTGTTCTATGTTTTAAAATTAGAAATAAAATTAATGACTTAAAATTGCAAAAGTTTGGGCAATGCTTATGGTGCCGCGAAAAAATCTCAGTGGAAAAAAGGGGTCGCGACTGAAAGAAGTCTAAGAAGCCCTGATTTAGAGTGTTCTGGAGTATTTTCACACACGATTTGCACAGAAACACTAAAGCAAGCGCGTCAACTCGCCAATGAAAGAAACAAAGCAAAGCATATATGTTACTTTACTATATTTTCTCTACTGGAAGGTAACATGCAACTTTTATAAGATGTCATCCTCGCATGTAATGAGTTTGGGTAAAAAGGATACATTTTAAATATAAGATAAGCATATAAATGCTGTTCGTATCTAGGGGATATATATCAGATGAATACGTAGGTTTGCAGTTCCTTTTATTTAATTTCATCCACCGTAATAGATTTATTACAGTATTTATCTACAGAGTAAAGTAATAATTGAATATTTAATTACTAAATGTCCTATTCCCAATTACGTTTTAGTCCAAAGGGGTTTTGTCCTTGAAGGACTATTGTTTTTGCTTTGCGATTTTGCGTTGGTTCAGTAATGTTCGTTTCACTTTTCAAACTGTTGCCACAATTGATGGAGAAAGTATTTCTCTCGCCTTCCTACCGTGCTTTCGTGGTATAATGGTCAACACACTCGGTGCGTATTAAGAGGTCTGAGGTTCGAGTCCCAGCAAGGGCATTGCTCATGTTTCACGTTTCCTGCTTCCAAATATCCTAATGTCTCTACACTGCGAGGGAATCATATTCATCTTAATAAATTAAAAAATAGCAAATTAAATAATACTTGTAAAGTAGATTACAATAGCAATTAGTGGCACAGCAGAAGTTAGTTTATAACTATAACACGAAGCATGGATAGAATTTTGTCCTGTTAGGGAAATAAAAATTTTAGATTACCTATTTGTGCAGAATTTCATAACATAACCGTCATTCAGTAAAGTGATGGTCGAGAGTTTAATTTTGAACCTCGCTGCTAGAAACCTGAGATACATTAAAAAATTTGATGATGAAACATTTTATCGCATTTAGTATAAAGTAATTATTAAAGAAGAAGGATGAATTTAATGAGAAAAATACGGTAGTTCTTTATAAAATTATCTAAACGGCCATCTGCATCCCGTTTGATTGACCGTTTTATTGCTAGAGGCTTGGACGTTCACAGCTTGGGGCAATTTTTTCTCACCCCAGTTGTGGCAATTTTTTTCCCACCCTAGTTGTGGCAATTTTCCCCCACCCCAATTGGAGCAATTTTTTACCCACCCCAGTTGGGGCAATTTTCCCCACCCCAGTTGGAGCAATTTTTTCCCACCCCAGTTGGAGCAATTTTTTCCCACCCCAGTTGGGGCAATTTTTTTTCCACCCCAGTTGGGGCAATTTTCCCCCACCCCAGTTGGGGCAATTTTTTCCCACCCGAATTGGGGCACATTTTTTGCCAGTGGTAACCAGAAATGAGATTTCATACCCAAAATTTATCGCTAATCGAAGGGGCACCCAGTTCTACACCATAGCCTTAGTTTTTAACAATTTAACACTCTTTTCTAACAGTAAACACTCTTTTCTAACAATATTTTTAACACTCTTTTCTAACAATAACCTTAGTATTGCACCATCTTTTTCAAGCATTGATCGGGTGCTGCAGCCCTTCACTTCTGCGGAAGAGAAAGCGTTCTTATAATAGACATAATTAATAGTTTTCTCGTAATAGTTTAACTTCAATTATAAATGTTTTTTGCTGTCATGATTGTATTTTCTTACTTAATGCAGAGAAAAATCTCTCATGTGTTTCGTTCTTTCCTGTCTGTGAGTAACGTCTATATAAGTAGCATTATATTTACTAAATAGTCAGAAATTCCGATATCTGCATGGATTTCCACGGTCAGAACTTCCAATATCTGCATTGACCTAAGTGCAATGGATATGATTTGAAAGTTTCATTAGCGGCTGAGCGGTAAAGTTGCTGAACACTGGTAGCTTTGACCTGTGTTCCATTCCAGTCAAATCGGCTGGCTGCAGGGACGTCTTCGTGGCTTCCCCAATGTGTAACTTGTATAAGAGCCAGTTTTCCTTCGAAAGTCCACCGGGATCTAGTTATATTCGTATAATGAAAATTTATCCTTTGACTATAGAGTTTTTCTATTTGCATTTCATGGTCTTAGTGCTTTCATATCCTAGTTCTTTGTAAAAGAATTTTATGTGTTTGATGTTGTTGCGGGTTTTATTATACACTTGCTATTTTATACTTGAATGTAACGTTGTCTTAAATTTCCATGCAGTGTGCATTGAATAGTGCATGGTTTCTTGTCTTTATTTTTAAGTTTTGGAAATACACAACCTTTTGTTTGGCGCAACATTATCAGGTTCAGTGTTCCTCCTTACTTGCTTTGGGAACATTAAATGACCTGACTCGGAACAGGGAGCTTACTAAAGCTATGTTCAATAAATGTGGGAAGTAGACAAGATACACAGGAAGGGTATACGAAACCCTTTATTTTTCTCTCTTCTTGAAGATTGGCCGAATATTAACAGAAAGGCCGTATGTAGTACAGAGAACTGTTAACACTACGATACGTTTAAAATTATCAAGAGGATTAAACCTCTGGCCTTGAAGGCAACCAGCAACCGAGTAAAACTGCTATGGCAAGCGGCCTGCTCCTAATCACTCCTTCCTCTCTCTTGCTTGGCAAAAAGCCACAACTTAAGTACTTGGCGTTCGCAAGACAAATTTGCATAAATAAGTTAAAGCTTTTAATTCTGGCCGGAAGTAGAAAATAAGAAGTGATAGTAAAGATTTAAAATAAAATAAACGTTAGTAAAACTTAAGATCCTTACAACATAACCCCCATGGGCTTTGTGCCAAAATAACCCAACCAACCCTTAAAAAGTCCTTCATGAAGGCATCCTTCCCCTTAGGAAAATACCCCTCGCGAGCTTCAAAATTTTCTGAGCGTAATGAAGAGAAAAAAAAAAATAAAATCTAGAAGCACTCACATTTTATATTACGCCCAAAAGGAACCTTTTTTTAAAGATTTGAGTATTACCTATAATTATTGAATATCATGTTCTTCGCCCGTAAACCACATACATTTGAAAACAGCATATGTTTAGAATTTCCGCACTGGAGATAAAACTGTTCTTTTCCGTACAGTGCTCGCTCTGAACTCGTTGAGTTTGTTAATCAAAAATTCGTTAAAGTTTTACAAAATATGAAATAGATTAAAACGAAATTCGGCCGTCCAGATGCCCATGTTTGGGTGGAGGATTACATTATTCAAAATCTGATGGCTCTAGATACTGTCGTTTTCGTCACAGTGCGAGAAACATACATGTATTCATGCAGATTCTTCATTATTTAATTTCTTTACATATAATACAGGGCGATAATATTAACAATTTGCAAGGAGACACGGACATTTATGGTAAAACAGTGCAAAATGCCGCTTCGAAACTAACAGCCTTTCTAGGCTACTGCCGCTTTGGGCTAATAAATTAATTTAACAGTAAATAAAAAAAGTCTTATGCAGAGCTAAAGGTAAATTAAAAGAAATAATCACTGTAAAATATAAGCAAAATTAATTATTACGGTTAAATACAATTTTAATATTAGAATTAAATGTATAAACATTTTTAAGGAGTCAAAAGTGTTTATCACTAATGACGTAGTATGAAATATAATTGAAATAAAATTCCTTTATAGAAATTGTGCTATAATACTCATCTATAATTTAAAAAAAGCAGCACAATTTAGAATTTTAAACAAAACTTTCAAATTTCGTTTTTAAATATTTTAGTAATTTTTACTTATTTACACCAATAAAAAGCATAAAAATTGCAAGAGAAAAAGGCTTGTTTGAAATTTTCTATTAGTTCAGATTAAAAATATTATTTTCTAAAAGAAGTAGTTACAAATTTCCTTATAGGTAAAAAAATATCCAGCCCTGAAAGCGTGCAATAGCTTTATAATTATTTGGAACGGTTATTATTCTTGATAAATATGCTAGATTTTTAAAAATCAATCTCAATTTAAAAAATAAAAATATGTAGAAATTCTAATTTGTGAAATGAGGCGCTACAACCAGCTTTTTCTTGACAATTATACAGGCTGCAATAGGCAACCAATGTTAAATTTCTGCAAGTCGTCCCTACTCCTCCGGATGTGATCAAAGTGACAGCCGGCAACGCCTCAGACCAGGAAGAAAACCCGTTTGGGTTAGTCTATTTCTTATAAGGTCCATGATTTTCTACTGCTAGGAATTACAATTTTTTCTAACTAAGAGTTTAAAATAGAATCAATAATAAGAAATTACTGTTAAAAAATGAAAGCTGTAAGGCATATTATGAAAATATGTTTCCAGAGAATGTTAAATAAAGTAAAATTAAATAAAATTCTTCATAATCATTAGTTTAATGCCGTTATAATTGCTCCTGGCCTTCTGGCGTTATTAATTTCATTATAATCGTAGCTAAGTAAAGGAATCCTTTCATTCTCAACCTTGCGGATGTTCTTAAAGAATTTTCTGGCAATTTTGGCCATAAACGTTTTAATTTCTAGAACTTTAAGTTCATTATGAATATCTGCATTCCTGATAAACTGCATTTCTGCATAATAATATCTGCATATCTGATTCATTAATTAAAAATTATGATTTCCAAAATCTTGTTCGATAACATATATATTGGTTACAACTTTGTTTAAGAGAAAAAAGATCGTCCTGACATGTATGAATTGCACAACGATATCAAGTAAAATATAAGGTCATTTTTCATTTTATGAAATTTAAGTTTTAAATATAAATATAGATGCAGTTTTTCTCGTTTAAAATTAAAGTTTCATATCAGACAAAAAGGAGTTTTCGACCTTTAAATATAAAATCCTTTTCATAAATAAAAGGTAATTTTCTTCTTTTAAAAACTAGTTTATATTTATAGAAATCTATTGGGTTTTACATTGTAAAATTATATTTCTTGGGGTGATTTTGGACTTTGTAAAGCAAATTTTTATTCCTACAAAAGAGGCTATTTTGTCCTGTAACAGTTAAACGTTTGCAATAAATTTAAAGGTCCTTTATGACTGTTCGAAGATAAGGTTTAAATATAAAATTCTTTTCATAAATAAAAGGCAATTTTCTTCTTTTAAAGACTAGTTTATGTTTATAGAAGTCTATTGGTTTTACATTGTAAAATTATATTTCTTGGGGAGATTTTGGACTTTGTAAAGCAAATTTTTAATCCTACAAAAGAGGCTATTTTGTGCTGTAACAGTTAAACGTTAAAAGCAAAATTAGCTTTGCAATTAATTAAAAATGTCTTTTTAATTTTTTCATAGTAAGAGTTTTTCCCGTGTAATTGTCTCAGAATATGTGTCAGTTTTCTCTATAAAATTAATTTTATCCCTCCCTTTTTTCCCCCAAAAATATTTCTGACTTTTTGCTGCTACAGAATTGGTAAGGGTAATTTTTCTTTAGTATTTTTGACATTGCAGTCCATGTAATAGTCTCAAAATATTCAAAATTCTGAGAATATGCATCAGTTTTCTCTATAAAATTAATTTTACACTTTTCTCTCCCTTTTTTTTTTCCAAAATATTTCTGTTGTTTTGCTGTTACAGATTTGGTTGAGATAATTTTTCTTTAGAATTTTTGACATTTCAGCTTGGAAAATTTAGAAGGATTTGAAGGCAAGATTTATAGACCCACGATTCTAGAAGATTCGAGAAATATGTGACAAAATGAAAAATGTCTCCATGGTATCAGCGCGTAATGGATGTACTTTACAGAAAGTTTGCGATGAATTTCGTAGTTTTTGGAGAACGTCTGGAAGAACAATGAAGACATAATATTTGAATGTTTTACTCCTGATACTAGAATCTTTTTTTTTTAACATGTTTATCTTCCCTTTATATTCTCTACTTTTCACTATATACAAGCATGGAAAATATCAAAAATGCTTCTAATCTTATTACTTGGGCAGGCATTATAGAAAGGGATTTTTTTTTATTAAGAAAGAAATTGAAAACTTACAATTTAAAAGATCCATCTAATATGTCTTAATGCATCATACACAGAGGCATTTTGACATCTGATGAAATCTCTGTGGATCCTAAATTCGACTGCATGGTGCCTATCTAAATTCTGCTTGCAGTGCCTGTCTAAATTCTAAAGGTTTTGGCATTTCTAGATGTTATTGTTTGGTGTGTCACTAAATTCTAAAAACTCTGCCACACCAGCTCTGTAACCGGCCTTTACTATACATATTTCATATTTCTTTTGAATTCCATATTAGTAAATAAATTAAATTAGTCACTTTTTCTATACATTCTAAATGCATTTAGTGTTTTTTAGATAAACGGAAATCCTTAATTAAATCCAAAAATTCTAAAATGAAAAGGAAACGTGCTGAAGAAAGAAACTGAATAAATAAAGAAAATTATTCTTCAAAGATATGTGCAGTTATTATTATATTGTTGTACCCAATTGTTTATGATTTCAGCCTTTACTATAATTTTCCATTTCTGTTTCCTAATATGATAAGAGTTACTGAGCCAGTTTAAATTTATTTATTAAAATAATTTCAAGTTTAAAATAATTTCAAAAAATTTAAAAATAATTTCAAGTTAATGGCTGACATTTTATACCCACTAAGTTCTTTACCAACTCTCAGTTAATTAAAAATCTTTTTATGTTAAAATTTTAGTTAAAAATCAGTTAATTAAAACTGTTAATTAAACAGGTAGTTAATTAAAAATCTTTCTGTGTTAAAATGTTAATTAAAACAGTTAGTTAAACAGGTAGTTAATTAAAAATCTTTCTATGTTAAAATGTTAATTAAAACATTTAATTAAACAGGTAATTAATTAAAAATCTTTTTATGTCAAAGATATGTGCAGTTATTATTATGTAAATTACCCAATTGTTTATGATTTTAGCCATTACTATAATTTTTCATTTCTGTTTCCTCATATGATAGAGTTACTGAGCCAGATTAAATTAAAATTAAATTGTATAATCTTTGACCACTCGTCCACATTTTTAGTTTGAATTTGAATGTTCTTGTTTAATTACGCCACCCTGAGATGTAATTGACTTTGTTAGCATCAGAACATGCCTTTATGTTTGTTCCCAGTTCTTTTTAAATAAAAGGTTTATTTAAACCTTTGTCTGATATTGTAGTTACTTTCAGACATAGTGATAATTTGCTTCACGTCTGTTGGGGGTTTTGGACTATTAAAAACCAGTTATTTAACTATTTAACTTTTACAAGATCAAGTAAACCCTCATAGGTACATTGTGGAGAAGTTTACAAGTTAGGAGATAAAGCACGCAGAAACTAGCGAGAGCATTGGTTTGCATATTGAGACAAATCTCTAATTATTGTTAGGAAAGATGCTTAAAGAGAAGGAAATCGATATAAACTAGCCAAAATGTTTTGTAAGGCTTCAAATTAAAATGACGGATAAATATTTTGTTGAGTGTTGTTGTTACAAAACATAAATGTTTTGTAGCTTTTAATATGTAATTATTCTAATATCCTTTAAGAATCAGTGTCATAAATTACATGTATTTTAAACTGTGAAATTTTATTAGATTTAGATTTTAATAGGATCCATAATGACTAAGGTTACCTATTCACCTAATTTAATAATTTATAAGTAACTGCTTACCCTTAAAAATTATCTCTACATATTAAAGCGAGTTATTGCCTTTCATTTATACTCACTGTAGTCGCAAGTTAAAACACAAAAATGTAGAAATTCAAGTAAAACATATTATTTGCATCTACTGAGACTTAAAATAGTAGAAAACAACTTACATCTCTGGTGCTTTAATGGCAATTGGAACCTGAAAGTATATTAACTGGGTTACAACCCCTGGAACTCTACACAAAGCTATGACACTAACTGCATCAAACAGAGCTTGACTAACTTTTAAACTTGCCAACCGTGCCTGCATCATGCCTTTCAGGTTTGTTCTAATCAGCAGGTCTCTCTCTAAACAAGCAGCTGCGGTGATAACATCAGTCTTTTGTTATGAATCATGCTGATTATGATTTTACTTCTCATTTTAACCTATGCCGTTTGACATAAAATCTTCTGGCTATTTACTAAACCTCTGGACCAGCGATTCTCAACCTTTTGACTAACGTGTACCATCTAAACAAAAATTGAAAACCCTTTAGTACCACCACCACAAAGTACTACTACTACTACCACCACTCTCGAACAAAGCTCAGATCGCATAAATTTACGAGTGTTAGAGAAAAAACTCAATGAGGATGTTGGGGTTTTAATTTTTGAAATAAATAGTTAAAAATACTTTGCTTCTTTGTGTACGACCTATTTTCTTGTTACGTACCACCAGTGGTACGCATACTACCGGTTGAGAAACTCTGCTCTAGACTGACCAAGTATGTGACAAAATGAGACAAAAAAAATTTACAAAAAGCTAACTATTAGTAAAACGTAAATGTCACTCATCTTTTTTCAAATATGTCCTACCTATTATAAGTGTAAAATATTTAATGCTAAAATATTTACTGAAGTTTATTTTATTCTCAAACTTATTAATAATTATGTTAATTAATTCATGTTTAGTAATAATGCATATTACTTAGGAATCTATTTTATCTTTAGGATGATATTACAAGAATGAAATTTAGGCATAGAATAATATTTTTAATTGAATTTATTCTGTTCCCATTTGCTTACAGATCCTTAATTTTTTTCATGAATGGTCCTTAAAAGTACTTAATTTCCGTGTGTACGAACTCTGTATAGCATTCAATTTCAATAATATGTTTTTATATTGTGTTCATTACTTTTGCTTGTAATAAGTCTAAGAATGAATCCGTTTGATGCCAACGAGGTAAGTAAGAGTCATGCAGGAATAGTTAAACTATGATGATTCCAATATTCAGGCAAATACAATAAACAATTGTGGTTGGACCCCACTTTATTGGGCAAAACAGAATGGTCATTGTTAATAAATAATTTATTATTAAAGTTTTACACAGTATGAAATACTAGATAATGAAACAAATTAAGACATTTAGATTTTGGGCCTCCAGGTGTCCATATTCGGATGGAGGACTACGTTACTCAAAAGGGGATGGTTCTAGGTACCGTTGTTTTTTCACAATGCGAGAAACATGCAGTAAACATGCATTAATTTCTTTAAATATAATACAGGGCGATAATATTTGGTGGCAATAACTCAGACTTATGATGAAAATATCAGTGCATAATTAAGTGTAACGTACCGAACTGAATGCATAAAGTAATTCAAATTAATGATATGGCGCCGTTTACGGCCCTATTTACTATTTAAAACTATGATTATTATTAACTTACTTATCAAAGAATTCTCACTCATTAAGTGTAATTCGACTAGTTTTGATAATGAGAAATTAAGGCCAACAGCCTGTTTTATAACTCATATTCTAACTCATGCTGAATTTTTTACCACTAATATTTATGTTATAAAAAGAGACACATCACTTGATGGTATAATTAGTGTAGACTCGGGTGAAAACTCGTAGTTCGATTTAGACTGGATTCTATTGCAGGCAAACGGGCTAGCTGGGATTCACAAACGGACTAGTTGGGAAACCCATTTGAACAGCAAAATAGCTAAACAGTTAAAAGTAGCACATGTTTAGAATTCCCTGTATACAGTCTCAATGGCTGGGAATAAATATATTTTATTCCATACTTTAAAAATACAGATTCTTAAACCACACATCTTTGTTATGTCTTCATTTCTAGTTCCCTGCAAATGAATCTTGACAGTTTTATTGTTGTCCATGGTACTCCTTAAACCTCAATTCAATCATAAATAATTAGAGAAGGTGAATGTGCATCTCCCACGGCGAAGTTGTAGACGGAATGTCAGTTTCCCAGGAAAATAAAAATCCCACACTGTTTAAACTATACAATTTAGATCTCTTATAAAATGTACAATAAAAGAGTTATAATGTAAGACAACCTGCTTTTATATATTCAGCTTATAATACCATTTTTTCTTACGTCTTGCATGCAAAACAATTAGCGTATTTCCTCGCGTAAATCCCTTTTCTCCCTTGCGTATTTCCTCTTTGATCTTAAGCGCCAGGTTCTGAAAGTTTTAAAAATATTCGCGTGATTTTTCTCCTTTCTCAATGCGTTCAGAAAACGAACTCCCTTAAATTCTAAAATGAATTTGTTCATATAGGTGATTGTTTTCATCTTACTAACAGACAAACTCTCGCAAAATACTTGCGAAGATACCTCCGAAACGTTCCTATCTAACTGTTGAATTTTATGTTAGTCTAATTCAATAACCGACAAGTCAGAGCGAAGCAAACACCAACTGACATTCAGTTTACCATTTCGCTGAGCCAGCTGCATAGATATTTTGAGGAATAACAACGGCGAGATCCATGTTACAGGGATGTAGACATGAAGACATATTAGTTAAACTAATGTTAATATTACTACTCATTCTTGTTGGAATAAAGATTACTTAAAAAAAGTAATATTGTAATAGTTACATGTAGGTCATTCAAAGAATACTTTTCATTTCTCATGTTCTTGCTGTAACCACGTCCTTTGGAAATTAAGGTATTCGCATAATTTTTCCCTCTCGATTTACTTACGAAACATTTACTACAAAAAGGGGGGGGGGAAGTGCGTAAGGAAATACGGTGTTCCATTTCACGGCCGACATTTCTCAGTTTCATATCTTCTAGCCCACCAGCGGCTGAGCGGTAAAATCGCTGAACACTGGTAGTTCGATCCGAGGTTCGAATCCCGCGAACGGGCTGGCTGCATGAGCGTTTTCGAGGTTATTTCCATGTGTAACGTGTATACGAGCCAGTTTCCCTTAGAAATTCCTCCACGAAGGCATCCCTCCTTTTAGGCAGATAGCCTTCTAGGCTTTGCCATAATGGCACACAGATATCTTCTTCTAAACAAGGGTTTAATTTGCTACCAGAAAACGTTTTGACTGAACGAACACTGAAGTTAAACTCTGAAACTTTAAGCTTGGCTTAGAGCATTTGTCATTCCATTTCTCAATACCTCATCATTTTATTCAGACTCTTCGGAACAGATTGACCAAGTTCTACTGTATACGAATTTTTACTTTAGCTTTCTTTTAATTGCATGAAACATTATTCATATTGATTTCATAAATAGTATTAGTTTTCTGTATGAATCATAAATAGTATTAGTTTTATGTATGAGATATAATTTTGGGCCAAAGCGTATTTTGTTTGCCTATCACATTTCTATCATTCTTGTGGTTTACTGCCCTCTAGAACATCGGTACATTTTTAGTTCAGACTTTAAAGCCTGGGTTAGCAGAGAATGATATATTTCTTTGCAACAAAAATGGTCAACATCCATATATATATATATATGTAAGATAACAATGTATGAATCAGAATTATAATATAACTATAAACATTAATTCTTCCTCTCTATTCTAAAATCGTAATAACTTATCTGCATTGCTTCATTCAAATTAATCATGCGATCTTACGTAACCGTTAATACCAGATGCCTCTTGACGACCAATCACGGAATTGTAAACCAAAACTTTTCTCTTCGCGTGCTTCCATCTTTCATAACGACGCACTTCAGCTTTTGCTCTCTGCTGTCCTAAGATGTAATTTCGCTGGCTTGCTTTCTATCCCAACAATATCAAAAATGTAAATCTCTGCACGACTAGAGTGCCAAGTGATTGTGGCCACAAATATCAGTTGCAAATAAAAATGGAATTAAAACTGCCTCGACTGCCAAGTTCTTTAAATACTACGCAATCAAAATTCTTCTTCAATATGGATCTAATCACGCATCTACACTGCTCCGTTATTTCCTTTGCTTTTATTATGACATATATATATATAAAATTCTAAAGACAAAACAATCTACCTATCTATAAAACCGTTGCCACAATTATATGCCTCTTATAATACAGTATTAATAAAATGTAGAATAATTTGGTTTGTTTGGTTACTGCAAAATATACAAGGGCTGTCTGCATGAGGGAGGTCTTTCTAAGGAAAACTTGCTCTTATACAAGTTACACATGGGGAAAACCACAAAAAACAAACAGGCAGCCAGCCCGTTAGCCGACATTCGTACTCCGGACCGAACTACCAGCGTTCAGCGATTTTGCAGCTCGTCCGCTGGTAGCCTCCCCAAAAAAGTATGTAGAATGAAAAGGTACTACTTGAGGTAAATTTGAAATGAAAGAATAATAAACATTGCCAGAAGTAACAAAAAAAATCTGAAAGATTTCAGGTTTTTATATGTTTAGTTTACAGACGCATACATGTTTCGAGAGCATTTAGGCTAACGGCCTACTTTAAAATTTCCGATACACAGTCTCGCACGCTGAAGATAAAAATGTTTTATTCTTTATAGTGCTGCCATTGCTCGTATTGAAATCATTGAGTTTGTTAATCAAAATTTGTTAAGTTTTAAAAAATAAGAAATAGACGATAAAACAAATTCCGAATTAAGCTTCCAAGTGCCCATTGTTCGGTTCGAGAATTACGTTATTCAAAATTGGATGGCTCTGGGTACCGTCGTTTTTTTCATAGTGCGAGAAACATACATGCGTTCATGTCGGTACCTTATTATTTAATTTCTTTAAATATAACACAGGGCGATAATATATGGTAACAAGACATTAGACCAACGCTGAAAATATTGACACTGTGTGTGACGTACCAAATTGAATGCATAAAGTAATTCAAATTAATGATATGGCATCTTTTATGGTACTATTTACTGTTTAAAGCTATGATTATTATTAAGTTACTTAACAAAACATTCTCATACATAAAGTGTATTGCGAAGTAATTCGATATTGAGAAATTAAGGCCGATAGCCTGTTTTACAACTGATAGTCTAAAACATGCTGAATTTTTTACTATTAATATTTATGTTATAAAAAGAGACATATCACTTGATGCTAAAATTGGTGTGGACTCCTTAATCAAGGGGAAGTTCGAATAAGCAAAAATCGTGCATACGTTTTATAAATTTTTGCATCTGCGCATTATTTTCTTGCGAATAAACTATGAAAAATTTGGGGGAAAAAAAAAAAAAAGTGTAAATTTTATCAGTATTTCTAGCACGAAATGGAACAAGTTTAACATTTCAGACCCCTATCCTCTACTCGGAAACCTTTCTTTTACCAATGAAGCCTTCCGCCCTCTCACAAACGATGCAACACATGTTTATCCCCCCCCCATGGCTATAAATTTCCAGGGTCCTGAAAGACATTCAGCCGGGAGAACCCCAGAAGGAGCTTGTGGGCGAATTCCTCGGTGAAAACGACTTTACCGCTCTCTCGCTTTTAATTGCTAGGCAACAACTGATAATTTATTTATAATTTAACACTTTAATGGATTTTTGATTAACACACGTAAAGATTGATTTGATTAACACACTCAGCGCAACACTATTCCAAATAAAGATTTTTAAGATAATTATCTTTCGATCTGTGCTAACAAATTCGACTCTATGAAAGCAAAGTGTTGCAGCGGCCGGAATTAAATATTTTTATCTTCCACGTGCCAGCGTGTTGCCATTCACTAAAGCTTAAGATACTTTCAAATTTGTTCAGGAAGGTTGTCGAGTAATAAATTAAGCGGTTTAAAAAACAATGAACTGAGTTCTTAAGAATATTTTTGTGTACTTTTTAATGTGATTGAATTAAATAAACACGTGTAAAAATCGACATTTCTAATTAGAAATATTCAATATTTTTATAAAATTACACTTCACCGATTCAATCATCATATACTTTTTTATGATTACTGTTTTAGGCTGCTGGTTACATGAGTGGTTAGTTTTTAAAGAAATGATCTAGCGAATATAATAAACTGCATAGTGCGAATATAATATAGTGCTAACACTCTGTCAGAAAACTTAGATATGCTGTTTTTATGTATTCTCTTCGTAGAGAAATTTGAATGGCAATTTGCAGTATTTGAAACTGGCTAAAATGGCCTGCACTCAGGTAAGCCTTTAGTTTTTACATATAAATATAAACTCACGTATTTACCATCAGTTTCCAATAAACCAAATTCCACATCCGGGCTTTCAGGTGATAAGCTTCCGGTGGAGGACTACGTTATTCAAAATTTGATGCCTTTAGATACCGTTGTTTTTTCTGAATGCCAGAAACACGTGGTGGAAACAATTTTAAAAATGTAAAACACATTTAGTGATTTTGTTCGTGATTTTACGCGAATTTTAAGCCCTTTTTATTTAATTTACAGACACATACATGTTCTGAGAGCATTTGGGCAAATGTTCCTTTGTGTTGAGACATTTAAAAACAGCATATCTTTAAAATATTCGATAGACAGCCACCCAGTTGGAGATTTGTTTTTCGTACAGTGTTACCACTGCTCGCTTTGGAAGCATTGAGTTTCTTAATCCAAAATTCATTAAACTTTTACAAAATATTAAATAGATTGTAAAACAAATTCCAAATTCGGGCTACCACAGCAACCGTAATTGAATCATGAGAGGTAGTGAACTATTGTTGCCAAGATACACTAGAAATTTGTGTGCTAACAAAAAATACTAAACAAACTGTTTTAGCGATTTTACATTTTTTAGTGAATTTTTAGGCGTGTTTTTAATTTACGCAAACATAAGCATTTCAGAGCATTTGGGCTAACGTCCCTTTAGGCTAAAAACATTCAAAAACAGCATATATTCACAATTTCGGATAGAGATACTCCGCCCGCTTTTGAATCCTTGAGTCTGTCAATCAAAAATTCGTTAAAGCTTTACAAAATATGAAATACACAATAAATCAAATTGCACAGCCGAGCTGGACGGCGATATACAATATTCAAAATTTGATGACTTTAGCAATCGTTGTATTTTCACAATGCGAGAAACACAAGCTGGTCACATTATCCTCATACAGTAGTACCTCGGTATACTTCATTATTCAATTTGGGGTGTATACGGCCAACTAGCGGCTGACCGGTGAAGTCGCTGAACACTGGTAGTTTGGTCTCAGGTCTGAATCCCGTGAACATGCTAACTGCATGGTCGTTTTCGGGGTTTTCACCTTGCGTAACGTGTAAACGAGCCATTTTCCTTTGGAAAGTCCTCCACGAAGGCATCCTTTCCCTGAGGCAGATAGCCCTCCAGTTCTTTGCTGCAACCTAATAAACCAAACAAAAAAAAACTTTGTGTGTATACCAAAGGAATTTTTCCAAGAACAAATAAAGGCAAAATAATTAGACCGCTTGGCTTAATAATGAGACCAAATTAATGACCGCTTGTAGAGTCATTAGGTGTGCAGGGCTCTAATATTGGATGGTTACAATTTGAAAAGTGAAAGGACATAGTGAATCAAAGTAAAATTCCAAAACAAAATTAATATTTCTTCTGGGAAATTACCCCTTTGGAATAATTTTGTTAGCGATTATAGACGCTTTTTACAAGAAATATAGTGGACTGTATTTTAAAAATTAGCGATTTTTTTTATTTAATTTTATTTACCTTCCTTTAGAAAACACTTACTGCACTTTTTTAACTCTATTCTCTTAAACCGTTAGATTGCAGAATCTAAAAAGAAAAAGTAATCTGCGATTATTTATTTTATTTTTATTCAATTTTATCAATCATCATTATTTTATCATTGTAACACGATGAGAAGCTTTTCTTATAAGTAGCAAACAGAAACAAGACAAAAAGTTCGGGAATCTTTTGTACAATTGGAGATTTATTTCTGAAATCTGTAGTTGCTTAAATTGATGCCTCATTCTTTGAGTAAATGCTGATTAGGTTCTCTTTTCGCTATGTTGCCCAGCTAATTGCTCGTTTTATAGCATAAGCTCGCCTCCAAACACACTGTTATATTCATACAGGTGGCTTTTCAATATTTTCTCTTCCTGTTCTGAAATTAGAATAACATAATCAATCTCGAATTTGTTTTTTATTTTCGACTCGTCCCTACAAGAGCATGAAGTATTCGTTCGTTTGTTTGCTTATATGATTACGGCAAAGCCTCCAGTGCTGTCTGCCTTCTAGAGGGAAGCCTTCTAGATGAGACAGCAATCAGACAGAAACTTCTAAGGCAAACCGACTCGTATACACGTTACACATTGGGAACACCACGAAAACGCTCATGCAAACAGCCCGTTCTCGGGATTCGAACCTCGGACCGAACTACCAGCGTTCGGTGACTTTACCACTCGGCCACTGGCGAGTCATTGGGTACTGGATTACCGCATTAATGTTTGGTTCTGTGCATGCTCGGCGCCATTGCTGTCTCTGGTTCTGCGAGCTCTTCAATTTATCATTATTTTTTGGTAAATACATAGTGTATCTGAAATTTTGCGTTATATTTTACATTAAAATGCGATCTGAAGTTGTTTCAGAGATGTAGTGTGTATTTATAACACTTATTTGGAGAGCTATAAGCATATTCAGCGGGTTTAGCATAAGCGGAATGGATTGTTTAAGTTTTGATTTGAAGTTATTTGGACTAAAAGATGTAAGTGTTCGTTCACCTCGAAGCGATTCGGTATGTATTTGGTTTTGCTTCGTTATTTTACACATTAAACTGATTTATATAAATTTTACAGGAATTTGGGAATCATTTTGTTTCCTAGCATATGATAGTGAGAAATTGCACATTACTCAATACTTTGAAGTGATATCGATGAATGCGTGTGTAAACTGTATTGGCAAATCTTTCTTGAACAACTTTCTGTCTATTTATGTGCGTTATTTAGAGGAAAACATGATAATTGCTTATATCTGATATGTATACCTGAGTACGATTGAGTACTGAAATTATTACCGTGCTTTTAAAGAACGAATATTTATTTGTGTTTTAACAGTGCTTAAACTTATTTTTACACCCTATACACAGATTTACACTGTGTATTGTTATATTGTTTTGTTATTATATTATTTTATATTGTTTTGAAATTTAGAAACAGATATGTGTTGGAGTATTTTCACATCCTATGCACGGATTTATATATTGAATATTACTTATATATACTGCATTGAAATTGTGAGGCAGAGCTGAATTAGAATACTGTGTAATTGGCATACACTTTCTACGAGCATTTTCGGTTAATCTTCGGATTATGGTAACTTGGCGATTTTTTGGCGAAATTTGGCGACCAATACTGCTACAGAAACTTTTATTTATTTATTTTTTTGACGCCATTTTGTTTTCACGAAGTAAAGGCATTTTTTTTTTTTTTTTTTTTTTTTTTACTCAAAATTTTTTTCGAACAATCTGCTAGCCGAATTACGCTTATGCTAGAACTTTTATGGAACAAAAGTGCTTAATCATGACGAAGATTAGGTACGAAATTGGGAGAAAGTGCAGAATCGCTCACTGCTTGCCTCGTTTTTAAGAATTGCACATACACGGTATCATCCATATACCCTTCGACCTATATTCACTTAACACATCCTAGAATTGCACAAAAATAGCATTGCGCACACTCTTGACTTTATCCATGTACACTGCTAATGTCCTAGCTAGTAACCTTTATCGCCTTACCAAAATGTCGCCAAACTACCTGTTACCATATTCCAAAGATTAGCCGCATTTTCAGTGTATTTAGAGCAGTGTCTTTTGAACTGTAGGTTGCAACCTGCAGTAACAGTTTTAATATTGCTTTAACTTGTAAAAATAATTTTACAATTAACAAATATTTTTACACAATATATCTGAAGATGGATAAAGATAAGACCATTCAGACAAAATCGAAAAACGAAAACGTTTTGACGCATTCTTTTTACAATATAAACTTTCATTTTACTTGCTTTGCACGTGACGCTGTCATTTCGTCTGTTACTTGTTTAAAATGTTCACATTGTTCTGCGTCTTAAAATTAGAAATAAAGTTAATGACCTAAAAGTGCAATAGGATTTGCGTAATGCTTATGGGGTTCTGGGGTTGCGAAAAAATCTCAGTGGAGAAAAGGGGTTGCTACTGGGCCGCAGCATGCTAGATGAAAAGTTTAGATGCGTTAGCGAAATTATTAAGGTTTACTTTTTCCAGTGTCACCAAAGGCATAAATAGATCCCAAACCAAAGATCTGAAGATATAGACGTCTGCATACAAACATTTGTATTTTTATTTATGCTTCGAACAAATTTTAATAGTTAACAGAAACAGGCTAGATTGTAATTGTTTTTTTTTTTCCAAGTTATGCCCCACTTCCAAAATTTTCAAACTCATTTACTTTCAGCTTTCCAAATATTAAATGGACTATAAATCAAATTGTAAATTCGGGCTTTCAATTGCTCATATTCGGGTGGAGGACTATTTTTTTGAACATTTGCTGGCTTTAGAGGTACTGTTGGTTTTTCATAATGAGAGAAAAACATGGTGACAGCTGTTTTAAAAGTGACAAAACGCTTTTAGTGATTTTTTTTTTTTTTTTTTTTTTTTTGCGTGATTTTACATGATCATTTTCGTAATTTGTTAGTGGTATTTAGGCATGTCTTTCATTTACACTCTCATACATAACATCGAGAGCATTTGCGGTAATGTCCGTTTGGGTTGAAAATGTTTAAAAACAGCATATCTTGATAATTTCCGATAGATGGTCTCTCACACTAGAGATATATTTCTTTTGTTACTTCCTTGTACGAAGTAAAAAGGAAGTATTGTAATCTCGAAAAGGTTCAGGCAGCATATTTCAACGAAAATATCCATTTTGACCGCTATCGAATGCAATTTAACGATGTTTTTCCATGATATCTGTACGTAAGGACAGAATAAAATAATCTTTTCCTTCAAAAAAATTATAAAACTGCTTTAAAATTAATTCTGAAGAGAATTTTTCGTGGCGTCTGTACGAACGTATGTACGTACGTATCTCGCATAACTGAAAAACGAGTAGCCTCAGAACGTTGAAATTTTGTATATAGGACTGCTATAACATGTAGATGTGCACCTCGTATTTTGGTTGCAATCGGCCGCACCGAACGTATATAAATACTATATTTATATATATATACACTCTGTTACTTGGCACGGTGATCTCAGGTTCTTTACTCTTATATGTTTGTAAATTGTACATTTTTTGCTTTAAAAATGATTGCATTATGTTGTTCTTATCTTCCGGTTGAGGTTTTTATACCTTTCGTAATTGTGGAAGCAATATTTGTACAATTATCAACAATTTAAAAGCTGTTTAAGTGCGGTTAAGTTTTAAATAACATGGCGGACATAGTTGTTTACATTTGAAACAGCAGAATTGTAGATTTGTTGCCAATCTAGAGACACTAAGCTTCGCAACAACAAAAATAACGCCTTCATTTATTATAGCGAGTTAAATCATGCTTAATCCTTTCTGGAATTTTTTCAAGGAAATAAGATTGAGTGTTTAAGATTTACTTAATTTTTAATAATTAGTAATACAGATATTTTGAGCTTTTATGTATTTTTGTCTTGTCGGGAAGTGAAAACTGAATTAATTGAATGAGAAATACTCAATCGTCTGTGAAAAATGGTTTCTTTTTTTACTTTTTTTGCTTAATTTCTTTTTTACATCGTTCTAGCTTTATTATAGTATTTGAAAAGAACATGTCGCATCGATTAGATAATTCTTTAAATGATATACATTTTGTGCATTCTGAGTTATAATATGAGTGAAATATAATACTGTTAAGTGAACCTAGTGCCAGAGTGTCGCTATGTTAAACAAATAGAGTGAATTTTAAAGAATGCCTTTATTCTATTGTGGTTTATGCGCTGTTGGCGAAGTAGATTTAATTAAATCCAATAAGTTTAAAAGAAGTGCGAGAAACAAATGCGTATAATTTAATATTCCGTACAAGGAAGTCATGTGGTGTACACATCAGATTTTTTTTTTTTTTTTTTTTTTTCGTACAGTGTTACCACTGCTCACTTAGGAATCGTTGAGTTTTTTTAATCAAAAATTCGTTAAAGCTTCGCAAAATATGACATAAACAAAAAAAAAATCCTGATCTGTGCTTTCAAGTGCTCATACTCGGGTGGAGGAGAATGTTATTCAAAATATGATTTCTTTAGCAACATACTGGTACCTGGACTCTCTCCAATAAGCGCCGAGTATGCTACAGTTACACAACAAAGGCATACAGGAACGAGGAAGAAAATAACTTATATAATCTCCTTTTAAAGAGTGACTGGTGATTAGCGTACTCAATCGCCAAATTCTGTTGGTAAAGAATCGTCATCCTCCACCTTTTAGTTCGGGCGCCACTGTAGAGACATTAGGTTGTTTAGAATCAGAAGACATGAAAAATAAGCAGTGCCCTCGCCAGGACTCGAACCAGGACCTCGTAGCGCTACACCACGAAGGCATGCAGGAAGCAGGGAGAAAATGCCCTATAGCTAACTAGATACGAATCTCGAGAATCGTGGTGGAAGAGACAAAATGATGAAGATACTTCGCGGCTGAAATAATCTTCAAAAGATATTTTAAGGTTCATTTGCTTATAACTGCTCTGTTCCATGCCGATTTCTCTGAAAATATAAAAGAAAGCATTTTAAAATGGTCTTTTTCTCTTATATTTTACACTTTTCTTTAAAAAATATGAAATATTAGCCCAAATGGCCTTAGCTAAGAAGGGCTATCAGTCTCAAAACAGGTTTTTCTGTTGAATCATAGCAAAAGACTGAATTACTATTTAAATTGTTGCCACCCAATATTATCGCCCTACATGAACGTATGTATGTTTCTCGCTTTGTGAAAAAACGACGGTACCCAGAGTCATCCAATTTTGAATCAAAACAGAATTTTGCGTTGCCAGAAACATACATACATTAGTGCAGATTCTTCATTCTTTATTTTTTTAATATAATGCAGGGCTCTAATATTGGGTGGCAACAATTTGAAAAGAGATTCGGACTTTTATAGTGAACCAACACTTCTGGGCTAACTGCTTTTGAGCTAAAAAGGGGAAGAAAAATTCTTGATGTATCATTAGTGACGGCAAATGGTGTCAAAAAATGTATTTACTCTTCTTTATTATTAAAATTATTTTATTCTTGAGTTTTACGATGTTGCTTAAAATACATTATAGAATCTTTACCCTTGTTTTCTGTAGAAAGGTACAGGGTGTTCCAAAATTCGCTGTCATCAAACTCTCAAAA
The DNA here is from genome assembly GCF_044657685.1 of Stegodyphus dumicola. Lineage (NCBI taxonomy): Eukaryota > Metazoa > Arthropoda > Arachnida > Araneae > Eresidae > Stegodyphus > Stegodyphus dumicola. The sequence goes on from NC_140770.1 coordinate 4,286,270, forward strand.
ATTGTCAAATTACAAAATGGATATAAATGGCAAATCATTTCATTCAATGACCCCCTATAACTGTTTTATTTGGTATCAGATGCCCAAGATTTACCGAAGAATTTTTATGATTGAGCATTATTTCGCAACGCATAGATTTGATTGAGAGTCCATTTTGTCTGAACTCAGAGGAGACTAGCGGCTACTTCGTTTCTTATGGTGAACGCTTACTTTAGTTTCTCGAAATCAAGTTACCAATCGGAAACTTATTGTCTTGTTAAGTTGACGAACATTTGGGGAGGTAATCTTTAAAAGCTTCAACAGTTTTTCTCTAGGAATGCGTTGTTGAAGTAAAGCTCAATCATAAAAATTTGTCTTGCAGCAAATCACTGGATTTTTAAAGATTATAAGGTATTTCTTCCACCTTCTTAGCATGCCTTCGTGGTACGTTCACACTTCGTCAGCACGTTCGGCGAGTATTCGAGGGGTCCGAAGTTCGATTCCCAGCGAAGGCATTGCATTGCACATCGTTCACGACATCTGCTTCGAAACAACCTCATTATCTCTACAAAGTAATGGCATAATGTACAACTGAAGTTTCATGTGATTTGTTACTTTTAAGAATACAGAAGTTTCATTCATTGAAACGTTTTGCCTTTAATAGCCATTTCGGAGTTTAGAAATTTTTGAAATTACTAGCAGTTTCGCTGCCAGCCTTCGTCTGGCTTTTTTAATTGTATCGGAAAAATGGCTGAAGGGAACACCAAACGTTAAATTTAAAAACTGCGTAGAATTTTACTCTGCAGAACAACTTCATAAAAAAAAAGTTCTTACGTATAACAAAATTACAGTGAATTAAGCTCCCCCCCGGAGGTCGCCGTAGAGAACTCTGCGAAGCTACTGGCTAGGATCTGTACCTAGGCAGTCTCGGCCACGGGGGTATAAAATTTATGAACTTGGTGGTTCTGAAGGCTCTGGGAAAGGTCACTTATTGGCCGGCCTCGGAGTCTGGCACGTCCTAGCGCGGCGTGGTGCTAGTAACCCGTGGGGTTTTCCCCCGGGGTCGCTGGGTAATGTCCCGCTGCGACGGGCTCGTCCGAGCGACTGGCAGGAGCAATTGACGACCGGTGCTCCCTGGTGACGTATCCAGGTGGTGCGCGGCTCTGCTGGAGGGTAATAGTGGAGGTTGAACCTCCACGACGTGCCCGAAGGCAGAGTCGACCTGTAGTGAGATTTAGTTACTCGGAACAGGGAAGCCGAAACCCATACTGAATTAAGCTATATCCCTTAATACAAATATTAATTATCCTAATAAAAAAATTGACCAACTTTCCGTTGCAGAACAAAAATCATGCAAAACTTTTCAATATCTTACAAACAGTGAAATAAGCAAAAAATAACATGAAAGCAACTCAAAAAACATAAAATTCCGCGCAGAACTTTACTCTGCAGAACTACTTTATCAAAAAAAAAAAAAAAAAAAAAAAAAAAAAATACAAATGTATTATATATATATATAAATGACAATGAAATATGCCAATCTCTTAAAAACAGTGACATAAGAAATACGATGAAAAATTGTTGCCAAACCCATATTTCTAAAAGAATGAAACTATTCAAAATGACGCGATTTCATCAAAAATCTATCAACAACAATAAGACGGGAAAATTGTTGCCAAAATCACAGTTTTAAAGATGTGAGGTGTGAGAAGTGTACTCGGAGGCTTCATTTAAAACATTTTTTTAAAATATAAATATTATCATTTTTCCAAAATTCTTTTTGTAAAAGCAGTCGCAAGGATGAAAGTTTGAAAGTTTAACGTGTCCAAAAATCAAAGAAAAATAAACTATACATTTTTAAAAATAAGCCTTTTTTAGAAAAAATCCCGTTCGAAAGGTATTAAGCTCCCTTTGTTAAATAAATTCGTATTGAATCGATTTACTGAAACACGAAATTTATTTTAAGCTCGTAAAATAGCTAAGTGCTTACGTTTCATGACCATGTGAAAATGGTGTGCGTAGAATAAAATCTCGCTTCCCTATAGCCCATTATGTCTCAAAATGATGCGATTTCGTCACAAAACATAAAATAAAAAAATTCTAATTCGAATTTCGAAAAAAATCGCTTCGAGGTGCACTGGCTCTTGTCTAGATGCACCTATGTACCAAATGTCGTAGCCGTGGGTCTATTAGCTTACGCGCAGCGCGAACGAAAGACACACACACACACAGACAGACTCTTTCTTTTATTATATGTAAAGATAAATGCGCGACCTGTGGATCATCTTGTATATGCCCCAGCGTAGTCTAGTGGCCACATTAAATTAAATGCATTGTTCTTATTGCTTAGGATAGCTTACTTTGAATAAGAAGTTTTTAGAAGATGTGCCATTTTAGTTTTTCGTTCCTTACTAAGTTCAAAAGAATGTTTCCGCTCGGAAATAATGAAGTTGATGCATGTACAGACATTTAACGATAGAGATCCGAAAAAGGATCTTTGTATGAAATTTTAAATTCAAAAATAAAATTTAGTTTAATTAGAGCTGTTATGCCTTAATTTAAAAAGATGCTTTCATCATCAGATTTAATTGTACAGAAGGCTAAAAATGTAAACACAGTGCAATAAAAAAATTATTATTAGAATTGCGGCAAAATATGCTCCCTAGAGGAAGAATATGCCTTCATGGAAGATTTTTTGATACGTCACTTGTGAGGAAAATCACGCAAACTTTCATGCTGCCAGCCTGCGTTGAGAGTTTTCTAGAAGTTTCTTACAAAAGAAACTCGAATATACGTTTACCCACGGCAAACCCGAGTTGTAAGCTCCAGATGCAACCCACTGCTTTTTCTGTAATCGGAATTTGACACTAGGACATGGTAGCAAGTGCTGGGTAGCTTCAGTTGCTCCATCAAGTATGTGTGTATGTGTGGGGGGAGGCTTTATTAATGAGGAGGTTAATTAAGAAAGTGAAAGGGTCCCCAGTGATAATACAATAACATTAAAATTAGTTTAATGACTGTTTAACTAATGACAAACAACTCTAGACTACATTAGCAATAAAAACTGCATATTTTGCTATAATTTTACTTATTTTAGGCTATGCTTCTGGAAATGATAATCTTGATATTAAGAGCGCAAGACTAATATTGATTAAATGACTATACTTCTCTCTCTGTGTATTTATTTTGACTTCCTTGTACGAAGTAAAAAGGAAGTATTGTAATCGCGAAAAATTTCAGGCAGCATATTTCAACGAAAATATCCATTTTGACCGCTATCGAATGCAATTTAACGATGTTTTTGCGAGATGTCTGTACGTAAGGACAGAATAAAAGACTCTTCCTTCAAAAAAAATTATAAAACTGCTTTAAAATTAATTCTGAAGAGAATTTTTCGTGGCGTCTGTACGAACGTATGTACGTACGTGCGTGCGTACGTACGTATCTCGCATAACTCAAAAACGAGTATCCTCAGAACGTTGAAATTTTGTATATAGAACTGCTATAACATGTAGATATGCACCTCGTATTTTGGTTGCAACCGGCCGCACCAAACGTATATAAATATATTTATATATATATCCACTCTATTACCCGGCTCAGTGATCTCAGTTTCTTTACTCTTACATGTTTGTAAATTGTACATTTTTTGATTTAAATATGATTGAATTATGTTGTTTTTAAGGATTAGTATTTTATGCCTTTGGTAAATCTGTGTGCAATACGTTTAGAATTATCAGCAATTTTAAAGTTTTTTAATTGCCGCTAAGCCTGTTTTTAATGGCGGCCATTGATGTTTACATTTGAAACAGGAGACTAGTGGATTTGTTGCCAATCTAGAGAAACTTAGCAGCGCAACAACAAAGATAACGCATTCATTTATTATTGCCAATTAAATCATGCTTAGTTCTTTCTGGAATTTTTTCGAGAAAATAAGCGTTTGACATTTACTTCGTAATTTTTAATATAGATATTTTGAGTTTTTATGCATTTTTGCCTTGTCGCGAAGTGAGAACTGAATTAATTGAATGAGAAATACTCAATCGTCTGTGAAAAACTGTTCTCTTTTCTTTTGTTTGCTTAATTTCTTTTATACATAGTTCTAGGTTTATTTTGTGCATTCTGAGTTGTAACGTTGCGCGCCTCCAACTTGCACGCAACCAAGGGGTGACTGTGAAAACTGGATAAAACACAGAGTCTTGTAAAGGGTTTAAGTCCCTTTTTATTCAACGTAAAAATTACAATTGCGTGCTCTTGACGCTCACAGACTGCGCCAACTCGGCGGTCAAATAAAAATAATAACCTGAAAAGAAACTAAAGACAAGACTCTAACTACGAGGCTCTCTAAAATAACTAACTCACCGCGTTTTACAATACCGCTGCTAATTCAGCAGACTTGAAGCTCACTTGGACGATTAACACTACTTCCCGCCAAGCACATAGGCCGAAACGCGGGGTTCTTCAATTTTTCGCTAACTACCTCCGCGCTCGTGAAGTAAGAATATCACCTCCCGAACGAATCTGTTTCCTTTCTATTTAAATCATAATACTTCCGCTGATAATTTGAATCCTTGCGCGTTCTACTAAAATTTACATATTCTGGCATTGGCAGTTCCAGGGGAAAGTAAGGCTTGACAGGAAAGATAGTTTAAACTTAAAATAAATGTTAGTTAAAATAAATATAAACCCTACATTTGCCGCTGCCAGAATTTGGAAAACTTGGAAGCAGGTCCTACAAACGACCTGTTGTAAGTTTCTCTAATTCTGAACTAACTGGCGAGAACCTAGTTTACACAACAAAAATCTTATGTAACAAATTGTATACTAAAATTCTGTTGATCGTTATAAAGCTCTCTTCTTACAGCAATTTTTCCTGGACTTCATCAATCAATCTTGGTCTTTCCTTCCAGCATCTGGAAGGAATAAGTATCAGTATCTTTCTAAATACATTATAATTTACACTTTCTTGACACAATAAATTTTTGTTTTTAACGATTCGTTTTTCTTAGTTATTGCTTACTTCACATTCATTCAATTTTTCAAGCATTAATTTAACTTTACCCTGGCTCTCCACCGTGTGTGGTGTCAAACGGGAATATTCGTGTTTTAGTCTTACAACACTTCCCCTAACCACCATGATTTGTTAGAATTCAACGACCAAATAGACACACCTTACTCGACATTCTACAACTCAATGAGCTACTTTAATATTCTTAAAAATTCAAATGTAGGTGGAGAACCCTACAAAACACATTCATTCTAACTTCCCCCTCATTCATCTTTAAACATGCAGGCTTTCGCTCTAAAGCATGACTTTATCTACAATTTAATACTTAAATTTTGACTTCATTGCTTTTAAGCATTCACTTTTAGCATCTACAATTTTATGCTTCTAGACTAAATTCTACTTTTACATAACATTCAAGTATTTACGTACATTTACAAAATTTTAATACATATGATTTTTACAATTTACCATAAAATGAATAAGAGAAAATAAATTTTTACTTTACTCATTCTTCGCCAAGCTGGCGGCACTGAAACTAAAATTCTTATTAGTACAAGAATACGAAGTTATTTTTATCTTCTGCCAAATTTTGGCTTTAACATAACAGAATTAGTCTTTCGACCAACAGAAAATGCTTGTTTTTAGCTTTTACACTTAAAGAAAATAATACTTTTGCCTTAGCTAAATAAAGTAAAACAAAACTAAGTCTCAACCGAGACATACTGACTTTCGTCAAAACATAGAACTTCGTACTTATGCATAACATTTCGGAACAAAAGAGAAAAACAATTTATAGAAGGTTTTAACTTATCTTTGAGTTTTCGATGCTTGAAACTCCGTCATTCGTTTTTGGCAATATTGCTCCCAAGTTAGAGGTTTCATGGATGTCAATCTTCTCCTTATTGATCTCCGAGTGTCGTCCACATTGCTTTTTCTTTTGCGTCCTCTATATGCTGGCCTCTTGGCGGAGTAATCGTCTGGTTGTTGGCATTTCCGTTTTTCCCTGGGACGACTGGTCTTGACGTACTCCGGTCTGGAGTCCTTCTTGAATTTCTTCTGTTCGTCGTATTTTTGTGCCTCCTGTTGCCGTTTCAGTTTCCGGAACGGCGGCCTTGCTGGCACCTGACTCTGTGGCCGTGTGCGCGTTCTCCTTGATATATAATTTCTCCTGCAATCTTTTGTAGGTGGTGATTTTCTCTTTACCACGGTTTCTTTACCCGGTGCATCTGTATTTTTGTTTTTCTTAAACGCTGGAGTTTGAAAATTATTTTTTCTTTTTGATACCGACGTCCGGGTTGTAGAAGGGCTAGGTCTCTCTTCAGTTCTCTCTTTCTTGGGTGGTGGAATAGTTGTTATCTCTGGACCTTCTATTTCGTTTAGACTTGAGTCCTGCAAGAAACTTTTAAGGATTTCAAAATCATTTGGATTATAGTATTTTTTCACCTGGTCGGGACTTGCTTTACAGATTTCCCCTCTCTCGTTCTTAAGATATAATACTACTCCTTTGATTTCCTGAATTACATAGGGGCCTTCAAGCTTTGGAGCTAGCTTTGCAGTAAAATTGTCTGGGGCACTTGATAAAGAAAATTTCCGCTTCAATACTTTATCCCCAACTTTAAAATCTGCTTCACGGCGTTTTCTATCATAATATATTTTCTGCCTATTTCTTGCCGTATCCGAGCTTTTAAGCGCCTGATCAATCAGCTTTTGCACATCTTTTTGTTTAAACTCCTGCTCTCTTTGTTGCACAAAGAATAATTTATCTAAAGGCGTAATTAATTTTCGGCCTAAGAATAATTCTGCTGGGGTATTTCCCGTAGTATCATGATTTGCCGTTCTTAAAGCATAAGCTAATTCATTTATGTAGCCATCCCAGCGCTTGTGATGTGTGCTCACGTAACTGCGAATTATTTTTACTATGTTTTTATTAACTCTTTCTGCTATGTTAGCCTGTGGTCTATATGGAACCATTTTGATATGGCGTATGCCAAGTCCATTGCATATGTTTTCAAATATTTGACTAATGAATTGTTTTCCGTTATCGCTAATGACTTTTATCGGTGCACCGTATTTTAAAATGTATCTGTGTAAGAATGCATCTGCGACTGTTTTGGCTGACGCGCGTTTAAGTGGAACAATTTCTGTCCATTTTGAAAAATGATCTACTATTACTAAAAGAAAACGATTTTTATTTAACTCGCTCTGGGGAAAGGGACCAAGGAGATCTATGCCTAAAATTTCATTCGGAAATGTACCGCGAATGCTATTTAAGTACCCGGCCGGGCTGTAATTAATATCATTTATTAACTGACATTGATTGCAGCACCTGACATACGCCGTTACTATTTTGTATAATTGCGGGAAATATACCGCCTCGCGTACCCTTTTTAAACCTTTCTGACCCCTAGATGGCCCGCTGTTTTTGCTTCGTGCAACTCCTTCAAAATGCTTAATCTAAGCGAGGCTGGGATGACTGGTTTATACTCAAGATTTTCGTTTGTTGTTTTCGTATAAAATAATAAATTATCTATTATTTCATAGTTTTTTGCTCTATTTCTTATCGCATCGATATCTGTATGCTCAAAGCTTTCGGGGTCTTTCAAATAAGCATAGATATTTCCAAATTCAGGATCAGCTTTCAGTTCAGTAATAACCGTATCTCTAGAATCTAAAATTTTTGAAGTCAACACAGCGCATTTAAGTTCATTTCCTTCATCGTCCAGTTTTATACGAGAAAGTGCGTCAGCTACATTGTTTTCCTTACCCGGTTTATATTTTATTGTGATATTATATTCTTGGAGTTTTAAAGCCCACCTTATTAACCTGGGCGTTAGGTTTTTCCCCGAGTAAAGTCTACCAACAGCCGCATGATCCGAAAAGAGTGTTACTGGCGATTTGCCGAAATAAACTCGAAATTTGTGTACAGCCATTAATACGGCTAATGTTTCTCTTTCTGTAGCTGTATAATTCCTTTGTGTCTGATTCAACGTTTTACTAAAAAATGCCAGAGGATGGTTATTTTGCATAAGAACCGCACCCACCGCATAGTCTGACGCATCTGCTGCAATTTCCAGGTTTTCGTCCCGCTCCGGGAATTTTAAAACAGGGGCATTAATGAGCGCTTCTTTTAATCTTTCAAATGCTGTGTTAGCTTCCGCTGTCCACGTAAATTTAGCCCTTTTTCTTTTGATTACTAAGAGTGGTTCAACAATATTAGCGAAATCTTTTATGAAAGATCGATAGTAAGAACATAACCCAAGGAAAGAAGAAAGTTTCTTGGCGGTGTTGGGCGGTGGGAAATTCTTAATAGCTTTTATTTTTGAATCTTGCGTTTCTATTCCCTTTTGCGAAATTTTATAACCGAGATATTTAAGTTCTTTAGTTGCGAACTTGCATTTTGAGGCGTTAATTGTAAGACCGGCCTCTTTTAATAATTTAAAAACTTGTTCTAGATCATTAATGTGTTGTTCCAACGTACTACTCGTTATAATTATATCATCTAGATAAATTAAAGTTGACTTTCCTAGGACAGGCTTTAGAACAATGTCCATAGCTCTCTGGAATGTTGATGGGGCCCCACACAACCCAAAAGGCATGCGTAAAAATGCATAAGTGCCCGATTTTGTTATAAACGCGGTTTTATGTATATCTTCGGGTCTCATAGCTATTTGATAGTAGCCAGACGTTAAGTCCAAAGTAGACATATATCTTGTCGATTTGATTTATAATGATCTCGTCTATAACCGGCAAAGGGTAAACTGGAAATTTAGTAATAATATTTAGTTTTCTGTAATCGATAGCAAACCTCCAAGCCCTTTTATCCGAAGGAGGAAACTCGTTCTTTTTCCTACATAGTACGACTGGACTCGCGTACTCACTATTTATGGGCGTTATTATTTTATTCTTTAACATCTCCTGAATATGTTCTTCGATGATTACGTCTTTTTGTTTGTCATACCGATAAGGTTTAGTCCTACAAGGTTTTTCGGCATTTAATTGAATCTTGTGCGTCACTATTTCGCAGTTTCCTGGTTTTTCTGAAAACAAACGAGAAAAATTACTCACCACTTGCTGTATTGCTTTCCTTTCATGGTCATTCAGATGGCTAAGGTCCACTTGCGGTGTCTCCACAGGTTCCACCACCCTCTGGTCCATCTCCAACACCACGGAACTATCTTGAAAATTTAATTTGGCCCTCGCGACCCTTAAAAACTCCATACCTAAAATAAGAGAATGTTGCAGATCTTTCACCACAAAAATTAATACTTTGAGACTTTCCTCTTTTACCTGTAAATTTAATGATAATTTCCCGATGCAGTGACATGTTTTTCCTTGCGCCGCTATAATTTCCGTATTTTTGGTTTTAAATAATCGTACCCTATAAAAATTCTTTTTGAAGAAATTTTCACTCATAAAATTTCCTTCTGCTCCTGTATCGATGAGGGCTTCTACTGGTACATCGCCAACCAGGACTTGTATAATTGGTAGCTGTGAGTTTTTTACGATGACCGTATTTAAATGTCTATTTGAGGGTTTTTTTTAAAACTTCCGGGGTCTAGACCCTCCCTTTCACAGGCCCCTCTACTCGTTTAAAGCTTTCCTTTCAATCTGTGTCTTCTGGGTACGCAGATGTTTATTTTCAAATTTTCTTTTTGGGCCTTGACCTTCGAGTTTCGATGCGTTAGCTTGATAGCTTTTTCCCCCATAAGAGCGATTTCCATTTCTGGTTTCCTCCTTTGAAGATTTCCTTCGGGTACTTTGAGAATATGTTTCTCCTCTCGCTTTTTCCGCTATTCTGCGATTTTGAAACTTCACCGCCAATTCGAAGAGTTCCTGCAATGTGCTTGGGTTTCTAATTTAAAAGTAGTCTTGAACAGCGGGTAACAATCTTGGTAATATTATTTCAATAATCTCCGCATCGGGTTTCTTTCCATACAGCATATCCGTTAGCTTGATTTTTCGTAGAATAAAGTCCGTCAATTCTGCTATATCCCGTTGATAGAAACTATATAGTTCGGCTTCCAGCCGTGCGCGATCTTTCACTATGGGGAAGGCCTTTACTAGTGATTTTTTGAAATTTTCAAATGTATATGTCTGGCTTCCAAATTCCCCTAATAAAAATTTGCCTATATTTTTCCACCATAGCGCGGCCTGTCCTCTTAGTGCTGATGTGGCGATGGCAACTTTTTGTCTTTCAGGAACAGGGTAGAGCTGAAAGTGGTTTTCTAGACCTTCTAGAAATACCGCCACCGAATTTTTTCCGTCGAAATGGACGTTTGGCTTGATTGACGCTCTCAACGTCTGGACCAGGTATCCAAATCCTTCTAACTGAGTTGTCATTTCTTGGTGTTGTCCAGCGGCTTCCATCCAATTTTCGGCCATTTCAGTTCGATAAGTGTTCGGGCGCCAATGTAACGTTGCGCGCCTCCAACTTGCACGCAACCAAGGGGTGACTGTGAAAACTGGATAAAACACAGAGCCTTGTGAAGGGTTTAAATCCCTTTTTATTCAACGTAAAAATTACAATTACGTGCTCTTGACGCTCACAGACTGCGCCAACTCGGCGGTCAAATAAAAATAATAACCTGAAAAGAAACTAAAGACAAGACTCTAACTACGAGGCTCTCTAAAATAACTAACTCACCGCGTTTTACAATACCGCTGCTAATTCAGCAGACTTGAAGCTCACTTGGACGATTAACACTACTTCCCGCCAAGCACATAGGCCGAAACGCGGGGTTCTTCAATTTTTCGCTAACTACCTCCGCGCTCGTGAAGTAAGAATATCACCTTCCGAACGAATCTGTTTCCTTTCTATTTAAATCATAATACTTCCGCTGATAATTTGAATCCTTGCGCGTTCTACTAAAATTTACATATTCTGGCATTGGCAGTTCCAGGGGAAAGTAAGGCTTGACAGGAAAGATAGTTTAAACTTAAAATAAATGTTAGTTAAAATAAATATAAACCCTACAGAGTTATAATATGAATGAATTTTGTGCATTCTGAGTTATAATATGAATGTGTGTGTGTGTGATTATGGCAAAGCCTCGAGGGCTATCTGCCTAAGGGGAGGGATGCCTTCGTGGAGGACTTTCTAAGGCAAACTGGCTCGTATACACGTTACACATGGGGAAAACCACGAAAACGCCCATGCAGCCAGCCCGTTCGCGGGATTCGAACCTCAGACCGAATTACCAGTGTTCAGCGACTTTACCGCTCGGCCTCTGGTGTATAATATGAATGAAATATAAGACTGTTAAGTAAACCTAGCGCCAGAGTGTCGCTATGATAAAAAGTGAATTTTAAAGAATGCATTTATTCTATTGTGGTTTATGCGCTGTCGGCGAAGTAGGTTTAATTCAATCTAATAAGTTTAAATAAAATGCAAGAAAAAATGCGTATAATTTAATATTCCGTACAAAGAAGTCATGTGGTGTACACATTAGATTTTTTTATTTATGGTAAATGTTTTTATCGTTCGTACGCTGACTTTTTCCACTATGTCTTGTAAAATTACTTTATTTTGAGCAATTGTTTTTTAGTGAACTAAAATTATTTATTAACGCTAGTGACAAACTTATCTCGCATTCATTCAATAAAGACAAATTGAAGAATGTCATTTGTATAATGAGTGTAAAACTTAAATCTAAGAAATAATATACCCTGCCATATTTTTCAGGTTTTTTCTGAAGTTCTTCTGGAAGTGCAATCAGAACTGTCTAAAAAACGCAGGGAATCCCAGACACATGCGGCGATTTCAGGTAAGGATTTTACCTCTTTTCTCTTACTATGACTAGAAATTCAGTGCAATATCAAACAATGTAAGATTGTAAGGTAGGAATGCATACAATTCCACTATTGCCAAGTAAATAATAATGATAGTTTTATATCGAAATGCTTCTCAGTGAAATTCGTCTCAACGAATGTTCCATTAATGATATTTCGATTCGCTTAAATTGGGGTTAAGTGCCGCTCACTTCCGTGTTGTTGTCTCGTACTTCGGGGGTCTATCTCTACTTGTACAAGTCTAACATATACTCGTAAGAGTGAAATAACAGGGAATGAAACGCCGAATGCAGGATTGGATGTTGTCGTCATGTTTATTCCCGCTACTTTCTTACGCCTATGGCTGCGCGGAAGAAAAGAGTCTGCCCACCAAGAAGATGGATGAGCAGACGCTAGGTTTACCCATGGAGGTAAGGAAGGAAGGAGTGGCCAACCGGCACTAGAAGTGAAGCACTACTTCGAAGTTTCGGTCACCAGATGGGTGTTCTTTGTTTACATTCAGAAGCTCGCTTGACAGTGTTCTGATAGTATTTCGACACACGACAATTCCATACAAATCGGAAAAGGGACACTTTCGCATGAAAGAAACATTCATAGTGAGATGGATATGTATAGTTTAGTCCCATTTACGTAAAATATCACATCTTGGTTATTTTTCGATAACTAACAACAGCGATTTTGATTATGAATTTGTTTTTATAAAATTCTAAGCTGTTAAACTACAAAACTATAGATTTTAACAAAAATGTTATGCTTAAAGAATGAAAAATACCTTACGGTACCTTTAGATACCCTTGATAGAGTATTTGATACTTTTATTGTATGTTCCAAATGCCAAACTGTTTTAAATAAAATAATTTTTTTCACATCCATATATTATTGTAACGTGTACCTTTTAAAATTTTTTAGAGGAGAGGCTTTACTGCTGCTCATTTTAAACTTATCGTTTTAATTTTATATATCTGAAAAATAATCACTTTGGGCTTACACGTTTTACTTATTTGGGTTAATTAAAAATAAAATCCTTATTTTATTCCTTTCCAGAAATGTTCAGAGAAAATTAAGTACTATTTAAATTATTTCGCTAATTTCTAATAATTCTCTAATTTAAAATGAACCGAATAGAGCATTAATTATAAATTAATGCAAGTGCAATGTAATTATAAATTAATGCAAGTACAATAAAAGTAGCGAATACATTTTTCGATTTAAAAGATGCCTCAGAAGCCAAAAAATCATGTCATATTTAAGAAAGTATTTTAGGAAGAAGCTCTGTAAATAGAAAAGAAATAATGCATAATTTTAATATTAATAATACAATAAACTTTCATCTTAATTTTTGTACCTTAGCCGAATCAAATCGAATTACCTTAAATTTTTTTTCTAATGTAATAAACGAAAACTTGTGAAAATATTTTATTCAAATTAAACCATTCTGACAAAACTATTCTGTGAAAAGTACAGCATTTAATTCCGTTCAGAATGAAATGCTGTTTAAAAATATGTTGTTTTCATATACTTAAGACTCTAAAGTGTTGTAGAAAAAGAAAATATATACATTTATATGTATATTTACGACGTAATTACAAAATATTTATATCCGATCGCGTCGAAACCCATTGATCTGAATGGTAAATGACCCAATGTTTTGGTCACCACGTAGGGATCGCCGGTGCTTCAGATCAGACTACGGGAGAAACCTCTTTAGGGCCACTCCATCTTACTTCCTACCTCCATGGGTTTACCAGTAGGGCTGTAAAGCTTCGAGATAAAAGCTCTGTTGCGGCTAAAGAGGTTAAGGTTATCACAGTCTCTGCTAGACGCGACTTTTCTGAGAAAGGAGATTCTGCTAGCACTGGTTCAAACGGGAGGATTCCCGTACAGTACGTGCAAGTGCTTGAAAGTCATTGCTTGCTGAACATCTTGTTCTAAGTAAACTGTTTCACTGATTTCATCGGTTTTCCGGCAGCCAAGTCGAGCTTGACAATGAGAAGTTGCATGGGGTCACACTCAGGCTGACCCTCCATCCATTTCAGTGCAGTTTCAGGGCCGGCAAACGCTTCACTAGCTGAAGGTCCCGTGTCTGCTTCAACTTCATCAAGGTTATCTTCTCGACAATTTCTTCTCTCACACTTTCAATAAGTTCATCACTTAGAATTAGGGACTGTCGCATCGCATACCATCCATTCTGCCGTATCCTCAGCATTCACTTCTGAACATCGAGGAATTTGCAAAAGAATGTTTTTTAATTTCTCAAGGTGACACGTCATCCTCACTCTCCTCCTGTCTCTTCCCTTTCCTTTTCTTCAGCTTCCTTTTCCTTTTTTCTCCTTTTTCTGCTCTTCTTCAGTTGATTCTGAAAAGAACTGAAATTCTGAAAGCGATTCGGATAGTTGCAGTTCGTGCGTTTTTGCGAGAATTCTGAAGAAATGTAGCACAAATTGGTTAAAAAAAAGTAATTAAAAAAGGTATAAAAATAATTGGAAAAATAAATGAATAAAAACAGTTGGCTTGTTTGATATCCGCGTAAACGTGGAAAAAATGGACTCAATTTTGAAAAAATAATCGCAGAAATTCGAAACAAATTTACTGCTGTATACAAAACCAAATGCAACCAAAAATAAAATAAACAAAATAAAAATAAATTTTATTCAATTAAAAAATTAACAAAGAAATTTTATTTATAACCAGGTATAATTAAATAAACAAAATATAATAAAAAATTATCACAGAAATTCGAGATAAATTTACTGTTGTATACCAAATATGAATTGAGAACATTAGAAGTTTGTAGTGTTTTCTGCAGTATTGACGTTGTTGCAAACGAAACTACTTTACAGTATTCTCACAACAATAAAGATAAATATGTCTGTGTTTCCACTTTACAACGCGAAAGAAGTCTATGAATCAAAAGATTTAAATTCCTAGGTTCTACTAACTTCGATGCAGAATAAGATAAAGAAATTTAAATGTGTTTTAGCATAAGTCTAGCAAATTTTCACTGCTCTACATTCTTTACACGACAATAGTTTGTAATTAAAAAATACATCGCGTTTTTAAGCATCTATTAAAGTGACTTATAATTTACGAGGTATTCAAAAAATCTCCAGAGCTATAATTACGCGGTACTTGGAAATTTCCACATTAAATGATTTCTAACTAACTTCAAGAATACCTTTCGTAAGTACTTTATATAAAATATTTTAAAAAAATTTCGTAATTAACGTTAAATTATTTAACGAACGTGCAATTCTGATTTGTAATTTTAAATTTAAAATTTGACAATATTGTTTGGGGATGGTCATAGTGTTTAGTCTTACCTGATCTAGTTGAGATATGGATGTTTTGATCGAAGCAGGTCGTTTCGACGCCAACGGTTCGACTCTAACGTTTGGACACCGGCGCAGTTCGACGCCGTACGTTTCGACGCAGGGGCAGTTCGACGCCATATTTTTTTTTTTGTATTTTTATTTATTTTTAGAATAAATATGAAGTAATATAAATAAGTAATATGACTGATTTTTATTTATTGAATTAGCGATTGTTTGCATGCATATTTGAAATAAATATATGTGTGAAAGTGTTCTAGATTTTTGTTTGTGTCCCAGATTAGTGAGAAGCCCCCTCGCCAACGTCAAGGCTCCCGGATATGTGGGAGGGTTTTTTTTTAATTTATTTCACAAAACAGCATCAAAAAGGCAAAATACACAAATGGTAAATAAACATATGGTTACAAAGTAGTTATATTATATTGCAGACAAATATAATTACAGATAAATAAGATTACACATAAATAAGATTAGAGATAAATAAGATTACATCATAGAACTGTTATTATACTAATCCATTGCAAAATTATGCGCCACACCTTTCAGGTATTCCATTATTTCTCGATTTTCAAAATCTTCAACTATACTTTAATTCTCATATCAGCTCGCAGATACCTATTCCGCTTGTGCGGCGGTTCATCTCCACGTACAAATTGTTCATAACATTGATCAATTGATTTTTGAACACGCCTGAGACCATCTATGAATTCCCATAATGTGGGGTGTGAAACACCAAATGGTGATGACAGCAAGTTTATTTGAATGATGATGCAAACTTATTCTAAAAATAAATAAAAATACGAAAAGTATGGCGTCAAACAAAAGCAAAAAAAGTATGGCGTCGAACTGACCCCGCGTCGAAACGACCTCGTGTCGAATTGACCACGCGTCGAAACGCTGGCGTCGAACCGCTGGCGTCGAAACGTTGGCGTCGAACTGACCTGTACCGGTTTTGATATCTCAAATAGGAGAAATTTCGGCTATGCCGCAGGCAGCAGAACTACTCAAATCAACACATATTTCTCACCTTTTTAACTGTTTCATTCACTCCTTAATAAATGGAATTTCTTCTTTCTTAACATGAAAGAAAGGCAGAAGAAATCTTGCCCAAAGGGTTTGTTAAGGTTTTTCTACGCTATCTTTGAGCTTGCAGTCTTCCAATCTGTGTCCTACTCACTCCTGCTAATCCATTTATTTTTGTACTTTTAAATTTATTATTAAGCTTGTAGGGAAATCAGGTGTTTTTGAAGCAAGAGTACGTACATGAAATATTTTGCAATGAACGACGTACATGAACGATGAGAAATGCCGTCGCCGGGGTTCGCACCTGGACCTCTCGAATAAGCGCCGTGTGATAACCGTTAGCATATTTCCCAAGTGCACATCAGCGTAGCCACTGAGGGAGGGGTTTCGAAAATGGACCAATGAGATTCTATTGAGCTAATTTGTGACACTAAATATTCGTGCATGTGAGCGTAGATGTTGCTTATATTTTAATTTGCATTTATTTCGCAGTTATAAATATATTGAGTAATAGCAGAAAATCTGGTAGTGCTTTCATTTTCTGAGTTCAATGAATGGCTGACATTTCACTTTCGCCATTTTTATCACGCATTAATATTTGGATTGAATTTCACGGCATATTATCGCTTTTGACATCGAGAAAATGACTCAAGCAACAATAAGTCGAGTTCTGCATGTATTTTTGAGCCCAGTCTCAAAATTGCTTAGAAGACTAAAAGCATTTTCAATTCTGCTTCAAAAGAACTAATGCTTGTACAGAGCAACCATATCGAATATCTTTAATTTTTAAAAAATTGCTATTTCTATTCTCGTCGAAATATTGGATGACATGAAAAAACTGAAAAAACATAAATTTAAAGACTTTTTAAAATTACTGTACATTTTATATCCGTGTGCTTACTTTGATGCTTCATTAGGATTAAACTATTTTTACGATTAGCGACTCTTCACCATAATCGCGAATGGGCAATTTTTTTTGCACCCAGTTGGGGCAATTTGTTCCCACTCCTGTTGGGGCAATTTTTTCCCACCCTAGTCGGGGCAAGTTTACCCCACCCTAGTTGGGGCAATTTTTTTCTCACCCCAGTTGTGGCAATTTTTTCCCACGTGAGTTGGAGCAATTTTTTCCCACCCCAGTTAGGGCAATTTTTTTCCCATCCCAGTTGGGGCAAATTTTTTCCCATTCTCAATCCAGTTGGGGCAATTTTTTGGCTAATCTTAAGAATATGGTAACAGGTAGTTGGGTTATATTTTGGTAAGGCGATAAAGCTTACTAGCTAGGAGTTTAGCAATAATCTGAGGATTACACAGTTCGAATCACAGATTATTTTGTCTCAGAGAAATGAAAGATCATGAGACATGTAACGTGACTTTTTCCGGAAAATTCCGGTCGTGATTTCTTAGCTAATAATACTTAGAAACAATTTTGCTGCTAAAGTGCAGGATCGCCCACTTATTTGTTTGGCACTTTTTACAAGAGAAAGAAGAGTTGGATTTTTGTCAATTTTCTTTGACTTTTTAAGTGAAAATAGGTCGATAGATAAAGTCAAGTGTGTGCGCAATGCCATTTTTGTGCTATTCTGCGATGTTTTTAAGTGAAAATAGGTCGACGTGTACATGGATACTGTGTATGTGCAATTCTTAAATACGCGGCAAGCAGTTTGCTATTCTTCACTATCTCCCAATTTCGCACCTAATCTTCGTCATGATTAAGCATTTTTGTTCCATAAAAGTTCTAGTATAAGCGTAATTCGGCTAGTAGATTGTCGGAAAAAAATGTTGAGTTAAAAAAAATGCCTTTACTTCGTGAAAACAAAATCGCGTCAAAAAACTAGAAGGTTGCTGTAGCAGGGTTGGTCGCCAAATTTTCGCCAAAAAATCGCCAAGTTACCATAATGTAAAGATTCACCAAGAATACAACTGGACGTGAGAAGTGTTAGAACTGTTAGAAGTGTTGTCAAAAAGTTCAAAGAGACATTATCGACAGAAAATAAAATTAAAAGTGGACGACTTCCAAATGTTTTCTACAAGGGAAAACTTTGCATTATCAAAGAGGTTAAGAAATAAATTTCTTCATTATATGCAGTTGGGCAAAGATGTTGCTAATACTTCACATCAAACTTTTAGTGTACAGACTCTACGGAATGGCTGACATGGAGGAAGTTATTACGTAAGGGCAGCTAGAAAGAAACCTTTCATTTCAGAAATAAATAGGAGAAAGTGATTAGATTTTGTTAAACCTTATTCATGTTAATTTATCAGACGAATTTTGGATGGTGACCCTAAAGGTATTTCAATTTACCGGGTCCACAGTCGCCTTCCAACCGTACTACCGGGTCTGTCACCCTCAATGTCTCCGTATCAGGCGGGAGGTGGTTTAACAGACTAAAGTGCCCACGAAGAGCTTAGAAATGTAACGATACACCGCCCCCTCGTCCCACACTTACGGGCGACGGATCAAAAAGTTGCTCTCATTCCTCACGTCTGAACGGGTCAACGGGGTTCACCACTCCCCGCGAACCGAGACCACCATGAGGTGTGGTCCTATAATCTTGGCCGCTCTACCGTTCGGTTGCGCCCCTACCAGTACTACCGGGCAGTCCACTAAGCAGAAGGTTTGACATAGAATACCAGAGTCGTTGTCGAATAGCCACCACGCCAGTTAGGGCCACCCCAGTTCCCACCCCAGTTAGGGCAATTTTTTCCCACTCCATTTGGGGCAATTTTTCCCACCCCAGTTGGGGCAATTTTTTCCCACCCTAGTTGGGGCAATTTTTTTCCCACCTTAGTTGGGGCAATTTTTTCCCACCCCAGTTGGGGCCATTTTTTCCCAATCCATTTGGGGCCATTTTTTCCCACCCCAGTTGGGGCAATTTTTTTCCCACCCCAGTTGGGGCAATTTTCTTCCCACCTTAGTTGGGCCAATTTTTTCCCACCCCAGTTGGGGCAATTTTTTTCCTTCCTTAGTTGGGGCAATTATTTTCCCTTCCTTAGTTTTTGGCACTTTTTTCCCCACCCTAGTTGGGGCAATTTTTTCCCACCCCAGTTGGGGCAATTTTTTCCCACGTTTGTTGGGGCAATTTTTTTCCCATTCCCAATCCAGTTGGGGCAATTTTTTATCTAATCTTAAGAATATGGTAACAGGTAGTTTGGCTATATTTTGGTAAGGCGATAAAGCTTACAAGCTAGGAGTTTAGCAATAATCTGAGAATTACACAGTTTTAATCACAGATTATTTTGTCTCAGAGAAATGAAAGATCATGAGACATGTAATGTGACATTTTCCGGAAAATTCCGGTCGTGATTTTTTAACTAAGAAACAATTTTGCTGCTAAAGTGCATGATCGCCCACTTATTTGTTTGGCGCTTTTTACAAGAGTAAGAAGAATTGGATTTTTGTCAATTTTCTTTGACTTTTTAAGTGAAAATAGGTCGATAGATAAAGTCAAGTGTGTGCGCAATGCCATTTTTGTGCGATTCTGGGTTTTTTTAAGTGAAAATAGGTCGACGTGTACATGGATACTGTGTATGTGCAATTCTTAAATACGCGGCAAGCAGTTTGCTATTCTTCACTATCTCCCAATTTCGCACCTAGTCTTCGTCATGATTAAGCATTTTTGTTCCATAAAAGTTCTAGTATAAGCGTAATTCGGTTAGTAGATTGTTGGAAAAAAATGTTAAGTTAAAAAAAATGCCTTTATCTCGTGAAAACAAAATGGCGTCAAAAAACTAGAAGGTTCCTGTAGCAGGGTTGGTCGCCAAATTTTCGCCAAAAAATCGCCAAGTTACCTTAATGTAAAGATTCACCGAGAATAAAACTCGACGTGAGAAGTGTTAGAACTGTTAGAAGTGTTGTCAAAAAGTTCAAAGAGACATTATCGACAGAAAATAAAATTAAAAGTGGACGACTTCCAAATGTTTTCTACAAGGGAAAACTTTGCATTATCAAAGAGGTTAAGAAATAAATTTCTTCATTATATGCAGTTGGGCAAAGATGTTGCTAATACTTCACATTAAACTTTTAGTGTACAGACCCTACGGAATGGCTGACATGGAGGAAGTTATTACGTAAGGGCAGCTAGAAAGAAACCTTTCATTTCAGAAATAAATAGGAGAAAGTGATTAGATTTTGTTAAACCTCATTCATGTTAATTTATTAGACGAATTTTGGATGGTGACTCTAAAGGTATAGTGAACTTCACCTGGCAATCGTTACTCGCGAGTTAAAGATACCACCTGAATCGTCCGACATAAATTCAATCTAAAATTTATGGCACAAATTGGACCTAGAAGTCAGTAAACATAAAATTTCGTAATAATGAACTTGTATAATGAGGAGTGTCACAGAATTTCCATCAGGACTTTGGTTTTTCCCAATAGAACCTTCACAACAACCAGAACTTCGGTTTTCTCTATGAGAAATAGATTACAAGCCGTTATGAGTGCAAAAGGTATAAACACAAAATATTAAATTTTGTTTCCTCATTTTGTTGTATGATCTTTGGCAATACATTTTTGACATCCAAATTTACGATTTTGTTGTATATTTTGTGAAAGGCATATTAAAACGAAAGTTTTATTAGATTTGCATGTTTATTATCTCTTGTGTTCGTTATGACCAGCTAAAATTATCAAGCATTTCCTTTATTGCGAAGGGGGAAAAGTATTTGGGGCAATGTTTTGCCACCCCAGTTAGGGCAATTTTTTCCCACCTTAGTTGGGGAATTTTTTCCCACCCCAGTTAGGGCAATTTTTTCCCACCTTAGTTGGGGCAATTTTTCCCAACCCAGTTGGGGCTATTTTTATCCCACTCTAGTTGGGGCTACTTTTTTCCCACCCTAGTTGGAGCAATTTTTTCCCACCCCAGTTAGGGCAATTTTTTCCCACCCCAGTTGGGGCAAATTTTTTCCCATTCCCAATCCAGTTGGGGCAATTTTTTGGCTAATCTTAAGAATATGGTAACAGGTAGTTGGGTTATATTTTGGTAAGGCGATAAAGCTTACTAGCTAGGAGTTTAGCAATAATCTGAGGATTACACAGTTCGAATCACAGATTATTTTGTCTCAGAGAAATGAAAGATCATGAGACATGTAACGTGACTTTTTCCGGAAAATTCCGGTCGTGATTTCTTAGCTAATAATACTTAGAAACAATTTTGCTGCTAAAGTGCAGGATCGCCCACTTATTTGTTTGGCACTTTTTACAAGAGTAAGAAGAGTTGGATTTTTGTCAATTTTCTTTGACTTTTTAAGTGAAAATAGGTCGTTAGATAAAGTCAAGTGTGTGCGCAATGCCATTTTTGTGCTATTCTGGGATGTTTTTAAGTGAAACTAGGTCGACGTGTACATGGATACTGTGTATGTGCAATTCTTAAATACGCGGCAAGCAGTTTGCTATTCTTCACTATCTCCCAATTTCGCACCTAATCTTCGTCATGATTAAGCATTTTTGTTCCATAAAAGTTCTAGTATAAGCGTAATTCGGCTAGTAGATTGTCGGAAAAAAATGTTGAGTTAAAAAAAATGCCTTTACTTCGTGAAAACAAAATCGCGTCAAAAAACTAGAAGGTTGCTGTAGCAGGGTTGGTCGCCAAATTTTCGCAAAGAAATCGCCAAGTTACCATAATGTAAAGATTCACCAAGAATACAACTGGACGTGAGAAGAGCTTAGAAATGTAACGATACACCGCCCCTCGTCCCACACTTACGGGCGACGGATCAAAAAGTTGCTCTCATTCCTCACGTCTGAACGGGTCAACGGGGGTCACCACTCCCCGCGAACCGAGACCACCATGAGGTGTGGTCCTATAATCTTGGCCGCTCTACCGTTCGGTTGCGCCCCTACCAGTACTACCGGGCAGTCCACTAAGCAGAAGGTTTGACATAGAATACCAGAGTCGTTGTCGAATAGCCACCACGCCAGTTAGGGCCACCCCAGTTCCCACCCCAGTTAGGGCAATTTTTTCCCACTCCATTTGGGGCAATTTTTTCCCACCCCAGTTGGGGCAATTTTTTCCCACCCTAGTTGGGGCAATTTTTTTCCCACCCCAGTTGGGGCAATTTTTTCCCACCCTAGTCGGGGCAAGTTTACCCCTCCCTAGTTGGGGCAATTTTTTTGTCACCCCAGTTGTGGCAAATTTTTTCCCACGTGAGTTGGATCAATTTTTTCCCACCCCAGTTGGGTCAATTTTTTCCCACCCCAGTTGGGGCAAATTTTTTCCCATTCCCAATCCAGTTGGGGCAATTTTTTGGCTAATCTTAAGAATATGGTAACAGGTAGTTGGGATATATTTTGGTAAGGCGATAAAGCTTACTAGCTAGGAGTTTAGCAATAATCTGAGGATTACACAGTTCGAATCACAAATTATTTTGTCTCAGAGAAATGAAAGATCATGAGACATGTAACGTGACTTTTTCCGGAAAATTCCTGTCGTGATTTTTTAGCTAATAATACTTAGAAACAATTTTGCTGCTAAAGTGCAGGATCGCTCACTTATTTGTTTGGCGCTTTTTACAAGAGTAAGAAGAATTGGATTTTTGTCAATTTTCTTTGACTTTTTAAGTGAAAATAGGTCGATAGATAAAGTCAAGTGTGTGCGCAATGCCATTTTTGTGCTATTCTGGGATGTTTTTAAGTGAAAATAGGTCGACGTGTACATGGATACTGTGTATGTGCACTTCTTAAATACGCGGCAAGCAGTTTGCTATTCTTCACTATCTCCCAATTTCGCACCTAATCTTCGTCATGATTAAGCATTTTTGTTCCATAAAAGTTCTAGTATAAGCGTAATTCGGCTAGTAGATTGTCGGAAAAAAATGTTGAGTTAAAAAAAATGCCTTTACTTCGTGAAAACAAAATCGCGTCAAAAAACTAGAAGGTGGCTGTAGCAGGGTTGGTCGCCAAATTTTCGCCAAAAAATCGCCAAGTTACCATAATGTAAAGATTCACCAAGAAAACAACTGGACGTGAGAAGTGTTAGAACTGTTAGAAGTGTTGTCAAAAAGTTCAAAGAGACATTATCGACAGAAAATAAAATTAAAAGTGGACGACTTCCAAATGTTTTCTACAAGGGAAAACTTTGCATTATCAAAGAGGTTAAGAAATAAATTTCTTCATTATATGCAGTTGGGCAAAGATGTTGCTAATACTTCACATCAAACTTTTAGTGTACAGACTCTACGGAATGGCTGACATGGAGGAAGTTATTACGTAAGGGCAGCTAGAAAGAAACCTTTCATTTCAGAAATAAATAGGAGAAAGTGATTAGATTTTGTTAAACCTTATTCATGTTAATTTATCAGACGAATTTTGGATGGTGACCCTAAAGGTATTTCAATTTACCGGGTCCACAGTCGCCTTCCAACCGTACTACCGGGTTTGTCACCCTCAATGTCTCCGTATCAGGCGGGAGGTGGTTTAACAGACTAAAGTGCCCACGAAGAGCTTAGAAATGTAACGATACACCGCCCCCTCGTCCCACACTTACGGGCGACGGATCAAAAAGTTGCTCTCATTCCTCACGTCTGAACGGGTCAACGGGGTTCACCACTCCCCGCGAACCGAGACCACCATGAGGTGTGGTCCTATAATCTTGGCCGCTCCACCGTTCGGTTGCGCCCCTACCAGTACTACCGGGCAGTCCACTAAGCAGAAGGTTTGACATAGAATACCAGAGTCCTTGTCGAATAGCCACCACGCCAGTTAGGGCCACCCCAGTTCCCACCCCAGTTAGGGCAATTTTTTCCCACCCTAGTTGGAGCAATTTTTTCCCACCTTAGTTGGGGCAATTTTTCCCACCCCAGTTGGGGCAATTTTTTTCCACACTAGTTGGGGCAATTTTTTCCACCCCAGTTGGGGCAATTTTTTCCACCCCAGTTGGGGCAACTTTTTCCCACGCCAATTGGGCCAATTTTTTCCCACCCCAGTTAGGGCAATTTTTTCCCACCCCAGTTGGGCAATTTTTCCCACCTTAGTTGGGGCAATTTTTTCCCACCCTAGTTGGCGCAATTTTTCCCCACCCTAGTTGGGGCAATTTTTTCCCACGTGAGTTGGATCAATTTTTTCCCACCCCAGTTGGGTCAATTTTTTTCCCACCACAGTTGGGGCCATTTTTTCCCACCCCAGTTGTGGCAATTTTTTCCCACGTGAGTTGGATCAATTTTTTCCCACGTGAGTTGGATCAATTTTTTCCCACCCCAGTTGGGTCAATTTTTTCCCACCACAGTTGGGGCAATTTTTATACCATTCCCAATTCTGTTGGGGCAATTTTTTGGCTAATCTTAAGAATATGGTAACAGGTAGTTTGGCTAAGAAGAATTGGATTTTTGTCAATTTTCTTTGACTTTTTAAGTGAAAATAGGTCGATAGATAAAGTCAAGTGTGTGCGCAATGCCATTTTTGTGCGATTCTGGGTTTTTTTAAGTGAAAATAGGTCGACGTGTACATGGATACTGTGTATGTGCAATTCTTAAATACGCGGCAAGCAGTTTGCTATTCTTCACTATCTCCCAATTTCGCACCTAATCTTCGTCATGATTAAGCATTTTTGTTCCATAAAAGTTCTAGTATAAGCGTAATTCGGTTAATAGATTGTTGGAAAAAAATGTTAAGTTAAAAAAAATGCCTTTACTTAGTGAAAACAAAATGGCGTCAAAAAACTAGAAGGTTCCTATAGCAGGGTTGGTCGCCAAATTTTCGCCAAAAAATCGCCAAGTTACCTTAATGTAAAGATTCACCGAGAATAAAACTGGACGTGAGAAGTGTTAGAACTGTTAGAAGTGTTGTCAAAAAGTTCAAAGAGACATTATCGACAGAAAATAAAATTAAAAGTGGACGACTTCCAAATATTTTCTACAAGGGAAAACTTTGCATTATCAAAGAGGTTAAGAAATAAATTTCTTCATTATATGCACTTGGCCAAAGATGTTGCTAATACTTCACATCAAACTTTTAGTGTACAGACTCTACGGAATGGCTGACATGGAGGAAGTTATTACGTAAGGGCAGCTAGAAAGAAACCTTTCATTTCAGAAATAAATAGGAGAAAGTGATTAGATTTTGTTAAACCTCATTCATGTTAATTTATCAGACGAATTTTGGATGGTGACTCTAAAGGTATAGTGAACTTCACCTGGCAATCGCTACTCGCGAGTTAAAGATACCACCTGAATCGTCCGACATAAATTCAATCTAAAATTTATGGCACAAATTGGACCTAGAAGTCAGTAAACATAAAATTTCGTAATAATGAACTTGTATAATGAGGAGTGTCACAGAATTTCCATCAGGACTTTGGTTTTTCCCAATAGAACCTTCACAACAACCAGAACTTCGGTTTTCTCTATGAGAAATAGATTACAAGCCGTTATGAGTGCAAAAGGTATAAACACAAAATATTAAATTTTGTTTCCTCATTTTGTTGTATGATCTTTGGCGATACATTTTTGACATCCAAATTTACGATTTTGTTGTATATTTTGTGAAAGGCATATTAAAACGAAAGTTTTATTAGATTTGCATGTTTATTATCTCTTGTGTTCGTTATGACCAGCTAAAATTATCAAGCATTTCCTTTATTGCGAAGGGGGAAAAGTATTTGGGGCAATTTTTTGCCACCCCAGTTAGGGCAATTTTTTCCCACCTTAGTTGGGGCAATTTTTTCCCACCCCAGTTAGGGCAATTTTTTCCCACCTTAGTTGGGGCAATTTTTCCCACCCCAGTTGGGGCTATTTTTTTCCCACTCTAGTTGGGGCTACTTTTTTCCCACCCTAGTTGGAGCAATTTTTTCCCACCCCAGTTAGGGCAATTTTTTCCCACCCCAGTTGGGGCAAATTTTTTCCCATTCCCAATCCAGTTGGGGCAATTTTTTGGCTAATCTTAAGAATATGGTAACAGGTAGTTGGGTTATATTTTGGTAAGGCGATAAAGCTTACTAGCTAGGAGTTTAGCAATAATCTGAGGATTACACAGTTCGAATCACAGATTATTTTGTCTCAGAGAAATGAAAGATCATGAGACATGTAACGTGACTTTTTCCGGAAAATTCCGGTCGTGATTTCTTAGCTAATAATACTTAGAAACAATTTTGCTGCTAAAGTGCAGGATCGCCCACTTATTTGTTTGGCACTTTTTACAAGAGTAAGAAGAGTTGGATTTTTGTCAATTTTCTTTGACTTTTTAAGTGAAAATAGGTCGATAGATAAAGTCAAGTGTGTGCGCAATGCCATTTTTGTGCTATTCTGGGATGTTTTTAAGTGAAAATAGGTCGACGTGTACATGGATACTGTGTATGTGCAATTCTTAAATACGCGGCAAGCAGTTTGCTATTCTTCACTATCTCCCAATTTCGCACCTAATCTTCGTCATGATTAAGCATTTTTGTTCCATAAAAGTTCTAGTATAAGCGTAATTCGGCTAGTAGATTGTCGGAAAAAAATGTTGAGTTAAAAAAAATGCCTTTACTTCGTGAAAACAAAATCGCGTCAAAAAACTAGAAGGTTGCTGTAGCAGGGTTGGTCGCCAAATTTTCGCAAAGAAATCGCCAAGTTACCATAATGTAAAGATTCACCAAGAATACAACTGGACATGAGAAGTGTTAGAACTGTTAGAAGTGTTGTCAAAAAGTTCAAAGAGACATTATCGACAGAAAATAAAAAGTGGACGACTTCCAAATGTTTTCTACAAGGGAAAACTTTGCATTATCAAAGAGGTTAAGAAAGAAATTCCTTCATTATATGCAGTTGGCCAAAGATGTTGCTAATACTTCACATCAAACTTTTAGTGTACAGACTCTACGGAATGGCTGACATGGAGGAAGTTATTACGTAAGGGCAGCTAGAAAGAAACCTTTCATTTCAGAAATAAATAGGAGAAAGTGATTAGATTTTGTTAAACCTTATTCATGTTAATTTATCAGACGAATTTTGGATGGTGACCCTAAAGGTATTTCAATTTACCGGGTCCACAGTCGCCTTCCAACCGTACTACCGGGTCTGTCACCCTCAATGTCTCCGTATCAGGCGGGAGGTGGTTTAACAGACTAAAGTGCCCACGAAGAGCTTAGAAATGTAACGATACACCGCCCCTCGTCCCACACTTACGGGCGACGAATCAAAAAGTTGCTCTCATTCCTCACGTCTGAACGGGTCAACGGGGGTCACCACTCCCCGCGAACCGAGACCACCATGAGGTGTGGTCCTATAATCTTGGCCGCTCTACCGTTCGGTTGCGCCCCTACCAGTACTACCGGGCAGTCCACTAAGCAGAAGGTTTGACATAGAATACCAGAGTCGTTGTCGAATAGCCACCACGCCAGTTAGGGCCACCCGAGTTCCCACCCCAGTTAGGGCAATTTTTTCCCACTCCATTTGGGGCAATTTTTTCCCACCCCAGTTGGGGCAATTTTTTCCCACCCTAGTTGGGGCAATTTTTTTCCCACCTTAGTTGGGGCAATTTTTTCCCACCCCAGTTGGGGCAATTTTTTCCCAATCCATTTGGGGCAATTTTTTCCCAATCCATTTGGGGCAATTTTTTCCCACCCCAGTTGGGGCAATTTTCTTCCCACCTTAGTTGGGCCAATTTTTTCCCACCCCTGTTGGGGCAATTTTTTCCCACCCCAGTTGGGGCAATTTTTTTCCTTCCTTAGTTGGGGCAATTATTTTCCCTTCCTTAGTTTTTGGCACTTTTTTCCCCACCCTAGTTGGGGCAATTTTTCCCCACCCTAGTTGGGGCAATTTTTTCCCACCCCAGTTGGGGCAATTTTTTCCCACGTTTGTTGGGGCAATTTTTTTCCCATTCCCAATCCAGTTGGGGCAATTTTTTGGCTAATCTTAAGAATATGGTAACAGGTAGTTTGGCTATATTTTGGTAAGGCGATAAAGCTTACAAGCTAGGAGTTTAGCAATAATCTGAGAATTACACAGTTTTAATCACAGATTTTTTGTCTCAGAGAAATGAAAGATCATGAGACATGTAATGTGACATTTTCCGGAAAATTCCGGTCGTGATTTTTTAACTAAGAAACAATTTTGCTGCTAAAGTGCAGGATCGCCCACTTATTTGTTTGGCGCTTTTTACAAGAGTAAGAAGAATTGGATTTTTGTCAATTTGCTTTGTCTTTTTAAGTGAAAATAGGTCGATAGATAGAGTCAAGAGTGTGCGCAATGCCATTTTTGTGCGATTCTGGGATTTTTTTTAAGTGAAAATAGGTCGACGTGTACATGGATACTGTGTATGTGCAATTCTTAAAAACGCGACAAGCAGTTTGCGATTCTTCACTATCTCCCAATTTCGCACCTAATCTTCGTCATGATTAAGCATTTTTGTACCATAAAAGTTCTAGTATAAGCGTAATTCGGCTACTAGATTGGTGGAAAAAAATGTTGAGTTAAAAAAAATGCCTTTACTTCGTGAAAAAAATTGCGTCGAAAAAACTGGAAGGTTGCTGTAGTAGGGTTGGTCACCAAATTTTCGCCAAAAAATCGCCAAGTTACCATAATGTAAAGATTCACCAGGAATACAACTGGACGTGAGAAGTGTTAGAACTGTTAGAAGTGTTGTCAAAAAGTTCAAAGAGACATTATCGACAGAAAATAAAATTAAAAGTGGACGACTTCCAAATGTTTTCTACAAGGGAAAACGTTGCATTATCAAAGAGGTTACGAAATAAATTTCTTCATTATATGCAGTTGGCCAAAGGTGTTGCTAATACTTCACATCAAACTTTTAGTGTACAGACTCTACGGAATGGCTGACATGGAGGAAGTTATTACGTAAGGGCAGCTAGAAAGAAACCTTTCATTTCAGAAATAAATAGGAGAAAGTGATTAGATTTTGTTAAACCTCATTCATGTTAATTTATCAGACGAATTTTGGATAGTGACCCTAAAGTTATAGTGAAGTTCACCTGGCAATCGTTACTCGCGAGTTAAAGATACCACCTGAATCGTCCGACATAAATTCAATTTAAAATTTATGGCACAAATTGGACCTAGAAGTCAGTAATCATAAATTTCGTAATAATGAACTTGTATAATGAGGAGTGGTACTCCTGCACGAGTGTCACAGAATTTCCATCAGGACTTTGGTTTTTCCAAATAGAACCTTCTCAACAACTAGAACTTCGGTTTTCTCTATGAGAAAAGCCGTTATGAGTGCAAAAGGTATAAACACAAAATAGTAAATTTTGTTTCCTCATTTTGTTGTATGATTTTCGGCAATACATTTTTGACATCCAAATTTACGATTTTGTTGTATATTTTTTGAAAGGCATATTAACCCTTTAACTGCATAAGACGTGTTTAAATGTTTTTGGAGTTTCTTTAAAAATACTTAAGACGTCTTTACACGAATTTCAAATCGCACGAAAAATGCTTAAGACGTGTATACACGAAACCCGAATGTCGCGAAGATTGGTTAAGACGTGTTTAGACGACGCGATCTGGTCTTCCTTCCCGTACCTTTCTGCAGGTGGCTGTCAGTTGACACAAAAGTCTTAATAGGGTGTGAAGTCTGTTTGAAAAGAACACTTTACGGTTGGGTCCTGAGAATGAAGAATCATTGTCAGAGAGCAGGTGTGCATTATTTTTCCAACGCCTGCAAGCTTGTGAATGAAGATAAATCGTTTTACAAGTTTGCCTTGTGGTTATTTATACAAATGAAAGTTAAACAGAATCGCTCGTTGTTATAATACATTACCTAAATTTAGAAGAAACAGGAAAAAGTAACAATTGTAACGTAAGACGTACTTTTTAATAAACCATATATTATACAATGTATTAAAAGTTGACTACAACATCAAGAACAGGATAAAATATAAAATGCTGCAAACTATCTTGTTTGCCCTCGTATTTCAAGTGCGGGTGATGCGCAAAAAACCTGTACTTATAACCTTCTGCATTTTTAAAGAAAGTACAAAATAGTTCAGAATAGCAGATGGTTTTCAGATCATTCAGTAAGGTCATCGTAAGTATATTCTCTTCACGTTTCGGAAGAACTGCAGTAGTTCAGATTTGTCGTAAAAGACTAATTACACCCCTGGGGATTGGCGTACTTACGGAACGGAAAAACAAGTTTTGAAACGTACTCATACAAAAGTCCTACCTTTTGTTCGACAGATAAATGACAGATGTGATAATTTGAACACATGCTTTCAATCAGTTGTTTCCTTCTAACAAAGCGTCTTGGGCGGTTAGCAGGATCCTAGCAAAGTCTTGTAATAGTCTCTTGTTTTAAATATGCTGTATTCGAACTCAAATTCAAAGACGGGCATTTAAAGATTTTATTAATGCTTTTTTTTTTTACATTCGACGATTCAATATTTGTTTAAAAAATAAACACATAAATAAACTTGCATAGCAGATCAAAATTATGTTGCTGTGGAAATGTTTCATCAACAGTTATTAGTAGTTATAACAGCATAACTAAATAAGCCCATTTCGAAATATGGATGATATTGCATTCATTATTTTTAATCTAAAACAATATCAAGTTGTTATTACTAGGTAAAATGGCTTAAAATAAGCTCACACATTATAAGAAAATTTTTTTAAATGAAAATTGGATTCACTTTCTTTCACATAATTTCTGACCAGTTCTTCCAAAATATTTTAAAGCTTACTTTACTACATAATAGAAATGTCTCCACGTTCGTTGTTTTTAGTTAGTTAGCAATTTTAATTGGAGCTGTTATATAAGAAGGCTATTTATCGTTGTTGTTGTGTTACAGTATTTATTTTATTGTATAATGCAAATTTTGATCAATTGGTTAATTTTATAATATATAGACGAACTTCAAAAAGAAAAAAAGTAATTTCCACCGTTATAATATGTCCTTAAATGGTTCCCCCAATAAAAACATAGTTAACTAAGTAGTATACTACATTATATTAATTAATTTACTAACCAAATAGCAAAAACATTTCAAATTCGAAATCCATCTTTTCATTAAGTACTTTTTGCAAAGTAACAAAAATTCTAATCCCTTTGTCGTTTAAATTAAAGATAAACAAAAAATGTTGTTTTTTTCCCCTTGAAATGCTAATTTTATGTTATTTGATAAAAACTGGGAAGTGCAAAATCAAAATCCTGGCGAAATACATATACTTATGAATGAACACTGTACACAAACATTTCTTCACCCTAAGCACGAACACAAATAATATTTTAAACAGCTTAAAATGAATCTACTTTCAAAGTATTTAATTTGTGATAGATAATGACAGCTGAAAATATTTTCCAATATTACAAGATAAAATGAGGTTATTTCTCAAATAGTTTCACAAATAAACTCACAAAATAAAGAACGCTTTTTTAAATTTTTAATTTGCAATACGTTAGATGCTTTATTGAAGAATTTGCAATAATATCGTTCTGATTTTCATTTTATACAAGATTGTCATCATGTTTCACTGATGAGCAACTGGCTAATTATTAGTCCAATGTAGAGTCCTCCTTCTGTTTTCTCATAAAATCGCCTTTGTAAATTTAGAGTTTAATTTAGCAAAACGTTTTCCACCTAAGTGGTAAAATGTCTTCGTAAAGAATTCCCTAAAGAAATCTGCCGTGTATTTATGTTGCATTTAGGGATATTTTCAAAAACACACGCTGCTGATTGTTATTTTTAATAGGTGAAC
This sequence comes from Stegodyphus dumicola, assembly GCF_044657685.1. NCBI lineage: Eukaryota > Metazoa > Arthropoda > Arachnida > Araneae > Eresidae > Stegodyphus > Stegodyphus dumicola. The sequence continues at coordinate 4,318,030 of NC_140770.1, forward strand.
AAAAGAAATATTTTTTTTAAGAAAGAATATAACTTAACTGCAAGCTATGTCTTATTCCTAGATAGCAAAGCTTGATTACAAACTCAATTTTTAAAATACATTTAATTATCTTTATGCTTTAAAAAATGTCTTGTCTGGTATTTGGCCACCCACTTAACTTACAAGTTGACCATTTAAATAGAGCACTACCAAATGGCACATTGAAAATGATCATATTCATCTCAGTGAGATGGATATGATTCGCATATCTTTTCTGTTTCGCATCTCTTTCTCGGAAACAAATCTACCTATGTAGTATATTAATGTATAGGTAGCAGACATTCTGTCACTGTCAGCCGAGCGGTAAAGTCGCTGAATAGTCGCAGAATACCGTGTTCCTACTTAAGTTCGATTCTAAGAGAACGGGCTGGCTGCATGGGCGTTTTCATAGTTTTCCGCATATATAACATATATACGAGCAGTTTCTTTAAAAAGTCCTGGGGCCCACCAGCGGCCGAGCGGTAAAGTCGCTGAACACTGGTAGTTCGGTCCGAGGTTCGAATCCCGCGAACGGGCTGGCTGCATGGGTGTTTTCGTGGTTTTCATCATGTGTAACGTGTATACGAGCCAGTTTCCCTTAGAAAGTCCTCCACGACGCCATCCCTCCCCTTAGGCAGATAGCCCTCGAGGCTTTGCCGTAATTAAATAACCTAACCTTTAAAAAGTCCTCCACGAAGAGACCCTCCTCTTAGGCAGACAGCTCTAGTATGCTTTGATGTAGTCAAATAAGCCAAAACATTCTGTTGGCGAAAAAGCAAGATTGCATTTATCATGAATAATTTCTAATGCAAAAGTTATACTTGTCACTAAGGAAGAAATTTATTTTTGTGTAAAATTCAGATTGCTTGAATTTTAATAATTCTCAGAAACGAAACACAAATAACAAAAAACTAAAAAAATATTCATAATTAATTAGGATATATAAACGATTTAATCATTAAGCATATTTTTAGTAAGAAAGAATATTTTGTAATAAATAAATGAAAAATATATTTAATACTAAAGAATCCTCTATATATCTCTACAAAGTATAAAAATTACAAACATTTTTCAAGGTGCATGTGTATATGTACCTGATAAAAATATTTACATTGTTTATTATTCTAGCGATATTTTTAACCAGGTGCATATTTTCCGTGAGGCATTTTCCATTCATTCAGATTTTTTTTTCCCGATATACATTTTCAGGATATTTTCTTGGCATTCGTTTTACTCAAGTGGTTAGATTAAAGTGTTATTTTGTATGCTGTGAAACCTAACTAGAATTTATTTTCATTCCATAGTTGCTTCACATAAATTTTCGATTTCATGTAATATTCAGTTTCATAATTGCACTATCATTTTGAGATTTACTATACTTTTCAGTTTTTTTTATTAAATGTTGTCTACAACTACTTTCAATAAAATACTGATATGATATATAATAGGGAAATATAACATACATGCGCACACATGCTCACAAGCATACATCACCATATGTATACACAGTGTTTTGTATTGTGTGTTTACATATATATATATATATATAGTTTACATGCAAAACAGTTTTAATAATTCCTACGAAAAATGTGATAAATTTTCACGAAATAAACTGCTTAAATTTATATATATATATATATATATTGCGCTTTCCATAGTTTAACATAAATGAAGTTTTTAAAGTCTGAATTTAAATAATGATATTGTGTTTATATGTACTGTAATTACTGATGAAAGGATGTTTCTGAATTTAAAGCCTTAAATTACTAACAGACGACAAATACACAACTTGAAATCAGAGTTTTTGGAAGAAGCAATAAATTTAGAATTTTCGGCAGCTCCATTTCTCGTCATAGTTAACAAAATGAAAGAACTGAGAAAAATAGATAGCGGATGCTAGTTATGCGACATACGTACGTGTAAACATCATGATGGAACTATTCAAAATGGAAATTTCCTTTGAAATATGAAAATCGAAATGTTTCGCGATTACAATATTTATTTTTCACAAGTCAAAACGGTGTCATAAATAATTAACTACTAATAAATTTATGGTGCAATCTAAAGAATTGTTTAAATCTAACACTTTAAATTGGAATAAACTTATAATATTTAAAAATTAATTACAAACATAATACTAAAATAAGTTGCGAATAATTTGTATTCGAAAAATTGGAACACGAGAGAAAAAAATTCTCACAAATTCCCTTTGTATATTAAAAAATATTTCCTCAGAAAATAAGGATAAAAAAATGCAAGATTAATTTTTCACCATTATCGAAGCAATTCCTTAAAGAAACTGGAAATTTAAAGCCTTTTACGTAGTTTCTCTTACTGATGTATATTGACTAACTTTCTGTATTCGGCACATATCTTGGTTTTAAGGTACGAGTAATGTAGAGTAATATGTGTTAGTGCGCAAATTATAAAGTAGCCAAATAGGAGATAAAATAGTATTTTAGCAACCAGTCTCGTGACGAAGATACCATAGGGAGAAAAACTAATTTCACTCGCTAAATTCAACGGAGGGGAGAATTAGCTTAATTATATCCACACGGTAAGGGGGGCCCGCTTTTGAAGCAGTTTGAGTAAAAATGCTTGCCGCTTTTGCGACAGACCTGGTAAGAAAACACGATTATTTTACGTCGTTTCCTGAAAAAACCCGTAACGCTCGGGGGGTTAAAATTTAATTTCTCAAAATAAATTGGTTTACTAAAACTAAATAAAATAGATAAGTAAATAGTAAAAAAAATTGTGTAACAAAATAAATAATGATCTTTCTTAAAATAGTGCCCAATAAAACATCTCGAATAATTGAATGTTCACAAGCTTGGAAGCTAAAATTCTAAAAAGATTTCGGAAAATTCGGCAGTCACATGTTAAAAGAAACAAGTCTACAGGCTACTAGTACAAAGAAAGAGGAGGGAGACGAAACTAAACGGAACAACTTCTTCTTGGCATTCAATAGCGGGGAGGCAATTTTATGGCTTATCCATCACACTAAGGGGAAGCAAACATACTGCCTTAGGCTGGGCCATCTTAGAGAGATTTCAGAAAACGAAAGCGATTTTTTTTGGATGCGTTTGTTGTCTGACAACGCGACCGTTTTCGAAGCATGTCGTTCCGAGAGGCGCGCTCGTTGATGGGTTCAGAAATTAATTTCTTCATTATATGCAGTTGGCCAAAGATGTTGCTAATACTTCACATCAAACTTTTAGTGTACAGACTCTACGGAATGGCTGACATGGAGGAAGTTATTACGTAAGGGCAGCTAGAAAGAAACCTTTCATTTCAGAAATAAATAGGAGAAAGAGATTCGATTTTGTTAAACCTCATTCATGTTAATTTATCAGACGAATTTTGGATGGTGACCCTAAAGGTATAGTGAACTTCACCTGGCAGTCGTTACTCGCGAGTTAAAGATACTTACCTGAATCGTCCGACATAAATTCAATTTAAAATTTATGGCACCAATTGGACCTAGAAGTCAGTAAACATAAAATTTCGTAATAATGAACTTGTAGAATGAGGAGTGGTACTCCTGCACCAGTGTCACAGAATTTCCATCTGGACTTTGGTTTTTCCCAATAGAACCTTCACAACCACCAGAACTTCGGTTTTCTCTATGAGAAATAGATTACAAGCCGTTATGAGTGCAAAAGGTATAAACACAAAATATTAAATTTCGTTTCCTCATTTTGTTGTATGATCTTTGGCAATACATTTTTGACATCCAAATTTACGATTTTGTTGTATATTTTGTGAAAAGCATATTAAAACGAAAGTTTTATTAGATTTGCATGTATCTCTTGTGTTCGTTATGACCAGCTAAAATTATCAAGCATTCCTTTATTGCGAAGGAGGAAAAGTATTTGGGCAATTTTTTTCCCACCCCAGTTAGGGCAAATTTTTTCCCACCTTAGTTGGGGCAATTTTTTCCCACCCTAGTTGGTGCAATATTTTTCCCACGTGAGTTGGGGCAATTTTTTTCCCACCCCCAGTTGGGGCAATTTTTTTCCCATTCCCAATCCAGTTGGGGCAATTTTTTGGCTAATCTTAAGAATATGGTAACAGGTAGCTTGGCTATATTTTGGTAAGGCTATAAAGCTTACTAGCTAGGAGTTTAGCAATAATCTGAGAATTACACAGTTCGAATCACAGATTATTTTGTCTCAGAGAAATGAAAGATCATAAGACATGTAATGTGACATTTTCCGGAAAATTCCGGTCGTGATTTTTTAGCTAATAATACTTAGAAACAATTTTGCTGCTAAAGTGCAGTATCGCCCACTTATTTGTTTGGCGCTTTTTACAAGAGGCGATAAAGCTTACTAGCTAGGAGTTTAGCAATAATCTGAGAAGTGCACAATTCGAATCACAGATTATTTTGTCTCAGAGAAATGAAAGATCATGAGACATGTAACGTGACTTTTTCCGGAAAATTCCGGTCGTGATTTTTTAGCTAATAATACTTAGAAACAATTTTGCTGCTAAAGTGCAGGATCGCCCACTTATTTGTTTGGCGCTTTTTACAAGAGTAAGAAGAATTGGATTTTTGTCAATTTTCTTTGACTTTTTAAGTGAAAATAGGTCGATAGATAAAGTCAAGTGTGTGCGCAATGCCATTTTTGTGCTATTCTGGGATGTTTTTTAAGTGAAAATAGGTCGACGTGTACATGGATACTGTGTATGTGCACTTCTTAAATACGCGGCAAGGAGTTTGCTATTCTTCACTATCTCCCAATTTCGCACCTAATCTTCGTCATGATTAAGCATTTTTGTTCCATAAAAGTTCTAGTATAAGCGTAATTCGGCTAGTAGATTGTCGGAAAAAAATGTTGAGTTAAAAAAAATGCCTTTACCTCGTGAAAACAAAATGGCGTCAAAAAACTAAAAGGTTGCTGTAGCAGGGTTGGTCGCCAAATTTTCGCCAAAAAATCGCCAAGTTACCATAATGTAAAGATTCACCAAGAATACAACTGGACGTGAGAAGTGTTAGAACTGTTAGAAGTGTTGTGAAAAAGTTCAAAGTGACATTATCGACAGAAAATAAAATTAAAAGTGGACGACTTCCAAATGTTTTCTACAAGGGAAAACTTTGCATTAATTATTATCAAAGAGGTTAAGAAATAAATTTCTTCATTATATGCAGTTGGGCAAAGATGTTGCTAATACTTCACATCAAACTTTTAGTGTACAGACTCTACGGAATGGCTGACATGGAGGAAGTTATTACGTAAGGGCAGCTAGAAAGAAACCTTTCATTTCAGAAATAAATAGGAGAAAGTGATTAGATTTTGTTAAACCTCATTCATGTTAATTTTATCAGACGAATTTTGGATGGTGACCCTAAAGGTATTTAAATTTACCGGGTCCACAGTCGCCTTCCAACCGTACTACCGGGTCTGTCACCCTCAATGTCTCCGTATCAGGCGGGAGGTGGTTTAACAGACTAAAGTGCCCACGAAGAGCTTAGAAATGTAACGATACACCGCCCCCTCGTCCCACACTTACGGGCGACGGATCAAAAAGTTGCTCTCATTCCTCACGTCTGAACGGGTCAACGGGGGTCACCACTCCCCGCGAACCGAGACCACCATGAGGTGTGGTCCTATAATCTTTGCCGCTCCACCGTTTGGTTGCGCCCCTACCAGTACTACCGGGCAGTCCACTAAGCAGAAGGTTTGACATAGAATAACAGAGTCGTTGACGAATAGCCACCACGCCAGTTAGGGCCACCGCAGTTCCCACCCCAGTTAGGGCAATTTTTTCCCACTCCATTTGGGGCAATTTTTTCCCACCCCATTTGGGGCAATTTTTTTCCCAATCCATTTGGGGCAATTTTTTCCCACCCCAGTTGGGGCAATTTTTTCCCACCCCAGTTGGGGCAATTTTTTTCCACACTAGTTGGGGCAATTTTTTCCACCCCACAGGGGCAATTTTTCCCACCCCAGTTGGGGCAATTTTTCCCACCCCACTTGGGGCAATTTTTCCCACCCCAGTTGGGGCAATTTTTCCCACCCCAGTTGGGGCAATTTTTCTCCCACCCCAGTTGGGGCAATTTTTTCCCACCCCAGTTAGGGCAATTTGTCCCACCCCAGTTGGGCAATTTTTTCCCACCCCAGTTAGGGCAATTTTTCCCACCCCAGTTGGGCAATTTTTTCCCACCCCAGTTAGCGCAATTTTTTCCCACCCTAGTTGGGGCAATTTTTTCCCACCCTAGTTGGGGCAATTTTTTCCCACCCCAGTTGTGGCAATTTTTTCCCACGTGAGTTGGATCAATTTTTTTCCCACCACAGTTGGGGCAATTTTTTTCCCACCCCAGTTGTGGCAATTTTTCCCACGTGAGTTGGATCAATTTTTTCCCACCCCAGTTGGGTCAATTTTTTCCCACACCAGTTGGGGCAATTTTTATACCATTCCCAATTCTGTTGGGGCAATTTTATGCTAATCTTAAGAATATGGTAACAGGTAGTTTGGCTATATTTTGGTAAGGCGATAAAGCTTACTAGCTAGGAGTTTAGCAATAATCTGAGGATTACACAGTTCGAATCACAGATTATTTTGTCTCAGAGAAATGAAAGATCATGAGACATGTAACGTGACTTTTTCCGGAAAATTCCGGTCGTGATTTTTTAGCTAATAATACTTAGAAACAATTTTGCTGCTAAAGTGCAGGATCGCCCACTTATTTGTTTGGCGCTTTTTACAAGAGTAAGAAGAATTGGATTTTTGTCAATTTTCTTTTACTTTTTAAGTGAAAATAGTCGATAGATAGAGTCAAGTGTGTGCGCAATGCCATTTTTGTGCGATTCTGGGATGTTTCTTTAAGTGAAAATAGGTCGACGTGTACATCGATACTGTGTATGTGCAATTCCTAAATACGCGGCAAGCAGTTTGCTGTTCTTCACTATCTCCCAATTTCGCACCTAATCTTCGTCATGATTAAGCATTTTTGTTCCATAAAATTTCTAGTATAAGCGTAATTCGGTTATTAGATTGTTGGAAAAAAATGTTGAGTTAAAAAAAATGCCTTTACTTAGTGAAAACAAAATGGCGTCAAAAAACTAGAAGGTTGCTGTAGCAGGGTTGGTCGCCAAATTTTCGCGAAAAAATCGCCAAGTTACCTTAATGTAAAGATTCACCGAGAATAAAACTCGACGTGAGAAGTGTTAGAACTGTTAGAAGTGCTGTCAAAAAGTTCAAAGAGACATTATCGACAGAAAATAAAATTAAAAGTGGACGACTTCCAAATGTTTTCTAGAAGGGAAAACTTTGCATTATCAAAGAGGTTAAGAAAGAAATTCCTTCATTATATGCAGTTGGCCAAAGATGTTGCTAATACTTCACATCAAACTTTTAGTGTACAGACTCTACGGAATGGCTGACATGGAGGAAGTTATTACGTAAGGGCAGCTAGAAAGACACCTTTCATTTCAGAAATAAATAGGAGAAAGTGATTAGATTTCGTTAAACCTCGTTCATGTTAATTTACCAGACGAATTTTGGATGGTGACCCTAAAGGTATTTCAATTTACCGGGTCCATAGTCGAATTCCAACCGTACTACCGGGTCTGTCACCCTCAATGTCTCCGTATCAGGCGGGAGGTGGTTTAACAGACTAAAGTGCCCACGAAGAGCTTAGAAATGTAACGATACACCGCCCCCTCGTCCCACACTTACGGGCGACGGATCAAAAAGTTGCTCTCATTCCTCACGTCTGAACGGGTCAACGGGGGTCACCACTCCCCGCGAACCGAGACCACCATGAGGTGTGGTCCTATAATCTTGGCCGCTCTACCGGTCGGTTGCGCCCCTACCAGTACTACCGGGCAGTCCACTAAGCAGAAGGTTTGACATAGAATACCAGAGTCGTTGTCGAATAGCCACCACGCCAGTTAGGGCCACCCCAGTTCCCACCCCAGTTAGGGCAATTTTTTCCCACTCCATTTGGGGCAATTTTTTCCCACCCTATTTGGGGCAATTTTTTCCCACCCTAGTTGGGGCAATTTTTTTCCCACCTTAGTTGGGGCAATTTTTTTCTCACCCCAGTTGGGGCAATTTTTTTCCCAATCCATTTGGGGCAATTTTTTCCCACCCCAGTTGGAACAATTTTTCCCACCCCAGTTGGGGCTATTTTTTTCCCACCCCAGTTGGGGCAATTTTTTCCCACCCCAGTTAGGGCAATTTTTCTCCCACCCCAGTTAGGGCAATTTTTCTCCCACCCCAGTTGGGGCAATTTTTCTCCCACCCCAGTTGGGGCAATTTTTTCCCACCCCAGTTGGGCAATTTTTTCCACCCCAGTTAGGGCAATTTTTTCCCACCCTAGTTGGGGCAATTTTTTCCCACCCTAGTTGGGGCAATTTTTCCCCACCCTAGTTGGGGCAATTTTTTTCCCACCCCAGTTGTGGCAATTTTTTCCCACCCCAGTTGTGGCAATTTTTTCCCACCCCAGTTGTGGCAATTTTTTCCCACCCCAGTTGTGGCAATTCTTTTCCACGTGAGTTGGATCAATTTTTCCCACCCCATTTGGGTCAATTTTTTCCCACCACAGTTGGGGCAATTTTTATACCATTCCCAATTCTCTTGGGGCAATTTTTTGGCTAATCTTAAGAATATGGGAACAGGTAGTTTGGCTATATTTTGGTAAGGCGATAAAGCTTACTAGTTGGAGTTTAGCAATAATCTGAGGATTACACAGTTCGAATCACAGATTATTTTGTCTCAGAGAAATGAAAGATCATGAGACATGTAACGTGACTTTTTCCGGAAAATTCCGGTCGTGATTTTTTAGCTAATAGTACTTAGAAACAATTTTTCTGCTAAAGTGCAGGATCGCCAACTTATTTGTTTGGCGCTTTTTACAAGAGTAAGAAGAATTGGATTTTTGTCAATTTTCTTTGACTTTTTAAGTGAAAATATGTCGATAGATAAAGTCAAGTGTGTGCGCAATGCCATTTTTGTGCGATTCTGGGATGTTTTTTTAAGTGAAAATAGGTCGACGTGTACATGGATACTGTGTATGTGCAATTCTTAAATACGCGGCAAGTAGTTTGCTATTCTTCACTATCTCCCAATTTCGCACCTAATCTTCGTCATGATTAAGCATTTTTGTTCCATAAAACTTCTAGTATAAGCGTAATTCGGTTAGTAGATTGTTGGAAAAAAATGTTGAGTTAAAAAAATGCCTTTACTTCGTGAAAACAAAATGGCGTCAATAAACTAGAAGGTTGCTGTAGCAGGGTTGGTCGCCAAATTTTCGCCAAAAAACCGCCAAGTTACCATAATGTAAAGATTCACCGAGAATAAAACTGGACGTGAGAAGTGTTAGAACTGTTAGAAGTGTTGTCAAAAAGTTCAAAGAGACATTATCGACAGAAAATAAAATTAAAAGTGGACGACTTCCAAATATTTTCTACAAGGGAAAACTTTGCATTATCAAAGAGGTTAAGAAAGAAATTCTTTCATTATATGCAGTTGGCCAAAGATGTTGCTAATACTTCACATCAAACTTTTAGTGTACAGACTCTACGGAATGGCTGACATGAAGGAAGTTATTACGTAAGGGCAGCTAGAAAGAAACCTTTCATTACAGAAATAAATAGGAGAAAGTGATTAGATTTTGTTAAACCTCATTCATGTTAATTTATCAGACGAATTTTGGATGGTGACCCTAAAGGTATTTAAATTTACCGGTTCCACAGTCGCCTTCCAACCGTACTACCGGGTCTGTCACCCTCAATGTCTCCGTATCAGGCGGGAAATGGTTTAACCGACTAAAGTGCCCACGAAGAGCTTAGAAATGTAACGATACACCGCTTCCTCGTCCCACACTTACGGGCGACGGATCAAAAAGTTGCTCTCATTCCTCACGTCTGAACGGGTCAACGGGGGTCACCACTCCCCGCGAACCGAGACCACCATGAGGTGTGGTCCTATAATCTTGGCCGCTCTACCGGTCGGTTGCGCCCCTACCAGTACTACCGGGCAGTCCACTAAGCAGAAGGTTTGACATGGAATACCAGAGTCGTAGTCGAATAGCCACCACTCCAGTTAGGGCCACCCCAGTTCCCTCCCCAGTTAGGGCAATTTTTTCCCACTCCATTTGGGGCAATTTTTTTCCCACCTTAGTAGGGGCAATTTTTTCCCACCGTAGTTGGGTCAATTTTTTCCCACCTTAGTTGGGTCAATTTTTTTCCCACCCCAGTTGGGTTTTTCCCACCCTAGTTGGGGCAATTTTTTTCCCACCCCATTTGGGGCAATTTTTTCCCACCCCACTTAGGGCTACTTTTCCCAACCCAGTTAAGGCAATTTTTTCCCACCTTAGTTGGGGCAATTTTTCCCCACCCTAGTTGGAGCAATTTTTTTCCCACCCCAGTTGTGGCAATTTTTCCCCACGTGGGTTCGATCATTTTTTTCCCATCCCAGTTGGGGCAATTTTTATACCATTCCCAATTCTGTTGCGGCAATTTTTTGGCTAATCTTAAGAATATGGTAACAGGTAGTTTGGCTATATTTTGGTAAGGCGATAAAGCTTACTAGCTAGGATTTTAGCAATAATCTGAGGATTACAGAGTTCGAATCACAGATTATTTTCTCTCAGAGAAACGAAAGATCATGAGACATGTAACGTGACTTTTTGAGGAAAATTCCGGTCGTGATTTTTTAGCTAATAATACTTAGAAACAATTTTGCTGCTAAAGTGCAGTATCGCCCACTTATTTGTTTGGCGCTTTTTACAAGAGTATAAAGAACTGAATTTTTGTCAAGTTTCTTTGACTTTTTAAACTTTTATGGAACAAAAATGCTTAATCATGACGAAGATTAGGTGCGAAATTGGGAGATAGTGAAGAATCGCAAACTGCTTGCGGCGTTTTTAAGAATTGCACATACACAGTATCCATGTACACGTCGATCTATTTTCACTTAAAAAAACATCCCAGAATCGCACAAAAATGGCATTGCGCACACACTTGACTTTATCTATCGACCTATTTTCACTTAAAAAGTCAAAGAAAATTGACAAAAATCCAATTCTTCTTACTCTTCTAAAAAGCGCCAAACAAATATGTGGGCGATCCTGCACTTTAGCAGCAAAATTGTTTCTAAGTATTATTAGTTAAAAAATCACGACCGGAATTTTCCGGAAAATGTCACATTACATGTCTCATGATCTTTCATTTCTCTGAGACAAAATAATCTGTGATTCGAATTGTGCACTTCTCAGATTATTGCTAAACTCCTAGGTAGTAATCTTTATCATGATTAAGCATTTTTGTTCCATAAAAGTTCTAGTATAAGCGTAATTCGGCTAGTAGATTGTTGGAAAAAATGTTGAGTTAAAAAAAATGCCTTTACTTCGTGAAAACAAAATGCCGTCCAAAGAAAAACTAGGAGGTTGCCGTAGCAGGGTTAATCGCCAAATTTTCGCCAAAAAATCGCCAAGTTACCATCATGGAAAGATTCACCAGGAATACAACTGGACGTGAGAAGTGTTAGAACTGTTAGAAGTGTTGTCAAAAAGTTCAGAGAGACATTATCGACAGAAAATAAAATTAAAAGTGGACGACTTCCAAATGTTTTCTCCAAGGGAAAACGTTACATTATCAAAGAAGTTAAGAAATTAATTTCTTCATTATATGCAGTTGGCCAAAGATGTTGCTAATACTTCACATCAAACTTTTAGTGTACAGACTCTACGGAATGGCTGACATGGAGGAAGTTATTACGTAAGGGCAGCTAGAAAGAAACCTTTCATTTCAGAAATAAATAGGAGAAAGAGATTCGATTTTGTTAAACCTCATTCATTTTAATTTATCAGACGAATTTTGGATGGTGTATCTAAAGGTATAGTGAACTTCACCTGGCAATCGTTACTCGCGAGTTAAAGATACTACTTGAATCGACCGACATAAATTCAATTTAAAATTTATGGCACAAATTGGACCTACCCAGGCAGCACGTCTCCAAAAATATACGTATAATTTTGGTGAAATAAGGGTATGGTATTTTTTGCACGTTACTTTTACGAAATTTATACGAATGAAAAAGGCTGAAGTTACTGTTGACTCTTGATCGTTATTTTCCACACGTTATTTTTACGAAAATTATACGAATCCGAATGTACTGATAAAACTACCGCCATGATGGTATATTTTATTCTTCACTTTTACGCATATTATACGAATCCGAATGTTCTGAAAGAAACTACTGCCTTTATGGTATATTTCATTCGCCACTTTTACGGATATTATACGAAGTCTAAAAAGATTGAAAATGAAGTTTATTAATTCAAAATATTTAGTGTATTTCTGGCATTTCACTTTGTTTTCCTTGTCCACGAACATGAAAAAAGGGGCATTCATATATGAGGCTAAAATTTTTCTATAAATTTTAACATGTGAGCTAAATCTTTACGTGCATTTTTACAAAAAATTATATTTTCTTAATTCAAACATCTTCAAAATAACTTATTTATTTTCTTATATCAAATTTGTTATTTTTCTTCATATCAACACTTACATTAATTTACACAATTTAATTTCTTTTATGAAAATCCTATTAACCATTTAACTGGAATAAGCTGTATATTAAATTTGTGTACTTACTGAGTTTGGTATAATACTCGCCTTATTTTATTTAGCAAATGTGGGCAATTAAATTGGAATAAGACTAGCAAATCTTTCATGTCGAGGAATAGAATAATAAATACAGCAGAAGATGCTCGAAAACGTTTAACTTCTTGAACAATAGTTTAATGTAGACCAAAGGATTATTAATTATAATCAAAGATATACTAATATTTTTATTTAATAATAATAATAATAACTCTACGAAATTGCAAGCTGAATCCTGATATTTTACATATATTTCAGTTCCTTTAATCTTTGTTATAAAAATCATATGAGGCTAATTTTTTTTTATTTTGTTTAATGTACGGAAAAAATGATATAGCGATTTTAGTAATTTTTATATGAGGAAAAAATTAATAAATAATGTAAATAAATAATTATATTATATTTTATATTTTTCCTGAAACAGTTAAAGACATTCTTAATATGGAGATCTACAGAATAAGTACAAGGGTCCAGTTAAATGAACTCAAAATTTGCATAGTTAATTTTACGCTAACTTTTAAAAATTAACCGGATTTACGATTATACACTGAGCATGCGCATACACAGACATTTCTATTTTTCGTAGAAAAATTTAATTATTACCTTAATACAGAGATGCTGTGAATATAAATTTATATAATGCAAAAGTAAGTTTATTTCATATGCTAATTTAGAGACTTTCTTAATATGTTTAATTATAAAGAAAAAAAAAAAGCGTTGCAATTCTTGTTCACTGACCAATGGCAAAGCAGACACTTTCTACTTCCGGTTGTGGCGGGATATTTGTGAAGTCAGCACTCAGCAATGGCGGTCGAAAAGAATGGTAAAGTCGCAAAGAATACTGTTTGTTCGTGGATTGGCGTTTGTGACTGAATCCATCGAAGTTACTAATTATTTGAAGAAAGTAAGTGAATATTTTATATTTTCAGTGTTTAATACTTGTACTTTCTTCACCTATATAAAATTTTATAAATAACGTCTGTGTAGGAAATGTGATTTTCCATGTGTTGTTCTTTTGTGTACGTGCCTAATGATTCATTTTCAGGATTTGGTACTGTTAAATTTTGCACTAGTCTGTTTCTTACTGTTTGTGTCACTCCTTTTTGTATGTGTCTCACCTTTTTATAGTTATATTATTTATACTCCAACGTTTTAATTTTTATCTTAAAGCATATTGTAATTAAGCAGGAAATAGCTTTTAATGGAAAAAGAAAGGCAATATTAACATGACTAATTGTTCAGAAATCTGTTATGGAAATGTTATCTACCTTATGCCAAAAAATAAAGCATGTAACTTTCATTTATTTATGAAATTCAAAATTTTTTATTTGCTTAGTGTTTTCCCTAAAAATAATTTAATTTCTTATTTTTGAATTTAGTTTTATAAATTTGCTTTAATATATAATCTTTAACTCAAAGATATTGTGCTATTAAAAAAGGAAATTTTATGCCATAGAAACACAGGTACTTTGTTCCAAATCTGTGTTCATTTTTTTTTTATATATATACTGAATTTTTATGCACTTGTAATTACTGAAATATATCCTTTCATGAATAATAAATAAGTCCGAAGTCCTTTCATGAATGCATTTCTTTTTTGTTTGTTTGATTTTGTTGTTTTAAAAGATTTGCGGCTCATTTCGGATACCCGGCTCTTGGCTGAATTTGGCGAGTTTTTGGCCGCCATCTTGGATTTCAGAAATGCGCCAAAAAGCGCATTTCGAAATCCAAGATGGCGGCCAAATATTGTTTTCCCTATCCGAGTGAAGTGGACAGGGAAAACAATTCTGAACTGCCAAAAGGAAAAATTGAACTTACCCTTGTTCATGTTGACATGATGACGCCTGACATTCCCTATTTCTTCAATGTTGTACAACATAGTTAATGTTATATTACTAAGCATGATATGATAACTTACTAATTGTAATTCAGTCTAAAGTAATAGAACAAGAAATTTTAATTAACGTGTACTTTAACGAGTGAAATGTTTTGCATGAAACGCTATAGGGCGAAGAAGTACTTACGCTCAAACTGTAAACAATCGATTTAAAAGAAAGCTTCCAACCTAAAAATTTGACTTGCATGTAATTTCGGCATTATATTATTTGACATTTAAATTAATAATGAATTTATATTTAAATTAATTATGTTATGCAGGTAAGTGTATGATAGTTAAACATGATATATATGGATGAGAAATGAAAAATTAGAACATTTATTAAGGTATTTGTAATATATGCTAAGTTCTTTTTAAGAAACTTATTTTTCAGTATATAGCACTCATTTTTTTTTATTAATTAATCAATTTGAACATATATTTTCTATTTTTCCCTATGTTAGAATTTCAACTTTTTTTTAATTAATCAATTTAAACATACATTTCTTAACTTATTTTTCAATATGCAAGAATTTCAACTCTTTTTAATTAATCAATTTAAACATATATTTCTTAACTTTTGTTTCAATATGTAAGAATTTCACCTTTTTTAATTAATAAATTTAAACAAATATTTCTTAACTTATGTTTCAATATGCTAGAATTTCATATTTTTTAATTTATCAATGTAAACATATATTGCAAAATGAAGGTACTTACCCCTAGATGACATTGCTTGTACAATCTTTGTCTTCTAAAATTATGTTATTTATATTTATATAAAAATTTCACTTTTTCACAAGAAAATTTTTATCCAGGTTCTCACAGTTTCACCTTTTCACAAGAATATTTTTATCCAGGTTCTCACAGTTTCATCTTTTCACAAGAAAATTTTTATCTAGTTTCTCACAGTTTTGCAAGAAAATATGTATCCAGGTTCTCACAGTCAACAAGTTCACAAGAAACTGTGTATATGATAACCAGGGCTAGAAAGGGGGCATATGTCCGTGGGCACATCATCCAAGGAAGGCCAAAATGATGTTACGAATTTTTAGAGTTGAATGTTTTCCATTTTTGGCCAGTAGTCGGGAGGGGCACAAAATCTTCAGTTTTCCCTGGGCGCTGAAAACAGTAACTATGACTCTGCTGATAACTTATAAAATTTCATTTTTTCACAAGAAAAACTGTTATTGATTCATTCCTTGTTAAAATCCAATACTTCGTTTCACTGAACTCCACTCTTATAGATCGAGGCCTGTTCATCAGATCTGAAAAAGAACAATTTTTACAAGCATTTTGCATTTTGAAATTAGAAATGATTCCATTTCCACATCACCTTAAAACTTACACGTACTTAAAAAAAGAAAAATCTTTTCTTCTGCTTTTTGACTATTCATTTTAATTGAATCATTACCAAATTTTGTAAATTAGAGTTTTTATAATTATATTTAAATCAATTATTTATAAAAAATATTTATGCGGGTATTATCATATAATTTCATTTAAAAAATAGGCACTATTTTCACATTACATGACGTTACATGCAGGTTAAAGTGATTTTTAATTAAATATAAATTTGATAAAAAAAATAGAAACAGTAAGAAATGTGATTAATGATATTAGTGAAACAAAATAGTTACAAATAATCCCAATTTTTAAGCTAGTACGTGTAAGACTAGGAGGTAGGAATCCTGATGCGTTTTTTTTTACGAGGTTTCGCCAGGAGCCATAATCCTCTAATTTTAATGTGCACACATATATTTTATATTACTTACCATTCAGCACCACATTTTGCAGTTTTCAGCAGTATTACTTGGCAGTTCACTATTTGGAGTTTTTTGTAGAGAAAATATCCATGTTGTATATGTTCAGAATACAAAATAAATAAACAAGATTTTAAATTTCATGATCGTCGAGATTTCCTGTGGTGGCAGCAGTTGCTCAGTTCCTTCGCTTTCAGGTGTGGCCCGCATCAGTCGTTTCAACTCGGATGTGTTTCTTGAAAGAAAAACCTGGCTATACCCCCAGGCACTGGGTTTGTCATCCGAGTTGATTTCTCCATCTGCTTCTTCCCTCGTCTAAGTAGCAGCAAAATGTTATTTTTGAAGTCCCTAAACAAAATATCCATATTATGCATATTCAAAATACAAGATAAGTAAACAAGATTTTAAATTTCATGATCGTCGAGATTTCCTGCGGTGGCAGCAGTTGCTCAGTTCCTTCGCTTTCAGGTGTGGCCCGCATCAGTCGTTTCAACTCGGATGTGTTTCTTGAAAGAAAAACCTGGCTATACCCCCAGGCACTGGGTTTGTCATCCGAGTTGATTTCTCCATCTGCTTCTTCCCTCGTCTAAGTAGCAGCAAAATGTTATTTTTGAAGTCCCTAAACAAAATATCCATATTATGCATATTCAAAATACAAGATAAGTAAACAAGATTTTAAATTTCATGATCGTCGAGATTTCCTGCGGTGGCAGCAGTTGCTCAGTTCCTTCGCTTTCAGGTGTGGCCCGCATCAGTCGTTTCAACTCGGATGTGTTTCTTGAAAGAAAAACCTGGCTATACCCCCAGGCACTGGGTTTGTCATCCGAGTTGATTTCTCCATTTGCTTCTTCCCTCGTCTAAGTGGCAGCAAAATGTTATTTTTGAAGTCCCTAAACAAAATATCCATATTATGCATATTCATAATAAAAGATAACTAAACAAGGTTACGATAATGAAAACATAAGTTAGCGTATATATAAACACTTTTATTAAATGTTTTAATATTTTTTCTAAAAGTGTTCTTTCTGTTGTTTAGTTTTAATCTTTTGTTAACTACATACTCTTTTTAACTAGAAAATAATAATTGAACATAGTACAAAAATACAGAATTACCACAAAAGGGTGGCAAGTTTAAGAAGTTAATAATGTAAGATTGAATCCTTATATTTAAAATAATAAATAAACGGTAAATTTAAAATAATAAACGTAGTATGAAAATACATAATTAAAATAAACAGGCTGGAAACATTAAAAGTAATGAATTCACCTGTATATTTTCTGACTGAAGATTCATTTCTTTCCATGATTCATTTCTCATTTCTGCAATATTCTTTACCTGAAAGGGGTGATAAATTATCCTTAACAATAAAATGTTTTCTGGTAAGAAGTAGGCTGGAAACCTTTAAATTAATCAACTCACCTCTATGTTTGTCAATTTATCTGTCAAAATTAATTTTCTTCTTTCTTTTATTTATTTTTTTGGATTACCTAATTTGCAATAAAGTTTTTTTTACTGAAAAATAAGTAGGTAAACTTATACTAATAATAACTAAATAAATTTTACAGTTGCTTTTACTGAAGAAGTAGTATTAAAATAAAGTGAAGCACTAATTTGAAACATAAGCTGTGAATGGTTAAAATTTTGTCTTACCTCTGTCATAGTATTTCATGACATTTTGGATCTGCAGCTGTGAAAGAAAGTTTATTTTAATGAAGGAATAACAAAATATATAAAGAATAGCTCTCACGTCAAAATAAAAGTTGAGAATAACTGAAATACACATTTACCTCTTTCTGTAAAAGATATGCAACATTCGCAACATTTCCATCCTTTTGTTTTCTGGGCTCTGTTTTTTGGTTGAATTCTAAAAGGAAATAAAAAATAACAATTTCATGTAGTGAAAAACAAAAAGGTATTAAATCAAAATTTGTGGACCATCTGAACATTTACACAAATTATAGTAAACAATTTACTTGTATGCTTTTCTTATCATTTATTCCAGTTTTAAAACTTGGTCTGTGTTCCCTTACTCTGAAAAATAAGCATATAGATTATAATGGTATGTAATTTAATATTTAAATGCAATTTTTGTATGTATATATATGTAAATAAATAATGTCAAAAATAAAGTTATATTTGTTGGTTTTACCCCATTTATCATCATCTTCCTGAATGAATGGTATATCATCATCTTGTCGGGCTGATTTCTTTGGAGGCATCAATCAGGTCCTCAATTCCTTCGCTTTCTGATGTTGGTTCGTCCAACATTTTAAGTTCAAGGCCGACTTTTCCATGGCCTGGATACACAGCTTTAATGTCCTGTAGAAACTGAGCAAGTCTTTCTCCATCATAAGTAAAGGGCTTCAAGCGGAACCGCCTGTAATAATGTACAGCCATGTACTGCGTGCAAATATCATCTGTTCTCTTGCTCTTTATAGACCTCTTAAAAAGTTTGTTTTCACCCTCAAGATCATTTATAGTGTTCTGTTTATCATCGGGATCTACGAATACGCCTGTAAATAAAGGATTAATGAATGTTAAGGATGAAAAACAAAATGTCACTCATTAAAAAAAAAGACACATATTTACCTTTCTTGTGATTGGTAGTTTTATGTGTTGCTGCCGGAAATAAATTTTCTATCCTTTTATATTGTGGAGCAGAGTCAGTGTATATGAAGGTGGTTTCTGGGTGAACATGACGTTTAATGTAAGGCCACAAATGCCTTTTGCTTTTTCCTTTAACCTTGAAAAATAATCCTTCTTTGTCTTCTCGACAGTAGATGCCTAAAACTACGATGGTCATATTTTTGGTTACCCTGCCGCGGTTGTACTTGCGGCGGGTCAAAAATGTTTCATCAATTAATATAGATTTTCATTTCGCATACCTCAGGACAATATGATAAAAAGTCAACAATAGTCTCATTTGCAATTACTGGTAATTTTTGCTTTTCCCTCCATAGCTTTAGCTGCTGATTTATGTAGCTAAAACTGTGATCTAGAACAAAGTACACAGTTATGACTAAAGCTTCCCTTATTGGGATTTTTGTACCTTCAAAAAAGGTGTTTTCAATGGGGTTAATCATGCCAGAGCAGTTGTTGCGATTTCTCAGGCTGCAGACCCAACGCCATCCCAGCTTTGATTCCTTTCTCTTGTTGCTTCTCATTGGTGCCTGGCACTTGGGGCAAGGTGGTGCCTCATCCTCTCTGGGAAGAAGTCCAGCATCGGTGGCAAACTCGAGTGCAGCTGCCTCTGTATTAATTAAATGCATGTCAGTAATTAAACAGAAATATTTCAGTTTTTCATGCAAAGAAGCCATATTCAAAAAAGTCAGTACAGTGACAGAAATAGTTTAATGAAATTTATTGTTAGAAATTTCAGAAACTTGGCAATTATGCAAAAGTCAAAATTATCAGAAATAAAAAAGTTTAATAAAGATGAAAAGTAATTATAAGTTTAATTAAACAATATTAGTTCATTATAGGAAGATAGAGAAGTGAAAAGTTCAAACTAGAAAGTACTGTTACAAAAAAAAAAAAAAAAAAAAAAGGAAAATAAAAATAATAGTAATGATATGTATCTATGAAAACAAAGTATTAAAACAAATTTCAAGTGAAAAATAATATTAAAAAATGTAATGGATGAAAATAGATTAAAAGTAAACTTAACTTTGGCAAAGTCCAAACCACGTTTTCACGTAAGTAATCAGTACCAGACAGACAGCTGCACGGGCTTAACCGCGGCAAAATATGATCGCGAAAAATCTTCTTTTTTAAATTTATTTAAAATATTTTCGGAAAAAAAAATATTTTACTTTACAAATAAATGTTTTTCGGTACATATGTTTTTTTAAAACATTTTTAAACAGAGATGCAGAAGAATAATAGGTATTGTTATTTTTGTGTGCAGATATGCGTGCGTGATGAACTAAAAAATGATTTTGAAGGTTTCGTGGCATATTTATCCTCTCAAAAATATGCAACTTGCTCAACTTTTCGATTTTATTAAATTAAATAAGGCCTATCGATTTTTTTTTTTTTTTTTTTTTTTTTTTTAAAGCACTGACAATGAAAGCTGTTATGTTCTATTTTTGCGTTTTTATCCCAAAGCGCGTTAGCCCAGAAGGGCTATTAATTTCGTTTTCGCATTTTGCGTTGAACTGTTTCTACCGAATATTATCGCTGTGTGTTATATTTAAAGATATTTAATAATAAAGAATCAGCATAAAAATACGTATGTTTAACGTACATAACATTTATGCAGATACTGTGATAAAACAACGGTACCTACAGCTATGAAATTTTGAATATGTACGTCACCACCCGAATATGGGCATCTGAAAGCTCAAATTTGTAATTTGTTTTATTAACTATTTAACATTTTGTAAAGCATTTATGTGTTTTTGATTAAGAAACTCGATGATTTCTAAGCGAGCAATGGCAACACTGTTCGGCGCAAGACTGTCTATCGGAAATTCTAAAGATATGCTCTTCTTTTAAATGTTTTGTCATATTGCTGCTTAAGAGAGAAGACAATTCGGATGTACAAAATTTAAAGACCGCATGTCTGTTGATTTTGAAAATTCATTTCCATTGAATTTAACAATTGTTTTCAGTTGGCGAGAGGTATACATCTCTGTTGTACACTATTATTGGTAACCTTTAATTGTTGGTTATTTGTTACATTTTTTTGTCTTTCATATTGCCCTGGCTGCATTGGAAATTTCGTGGTTTTCCTCGTGTGTATACGAGCCAGTACAATTACACTAATGAATCATATCACTTAAATAATGTGAATAATTATATAATTATTATATAAGTGTAGAATAATTGGGTTGGTTGTTATGTTCACGAGTTGTGTGTAAATGCGTGGCTTTGTGTGATTATGTAATTAATTAATGAAGATTTCAGCAGCGGCCTGGCGGTAAAGTGTGTGAGCACTGGTAGTTCTATCCGAAGTTCGAATCCCGCTAATGCGCTGGTTGCTTGTTATGTTCACGAATTGTGTGTAAATGCGTGGCTTTGTGTGATTATGTCATTAATTAATGAAGGGTTCAGCAGCGGCCTGGCGGTAAAGTGTGTGAGCACTTGTAGTTCATCTCATTACACATATACTAGCTACGCATATATACATTATAGACAGTGGTGTAACTAGAATTCTTGGTCCCGTATGCAAAATAATTTCCTGGGTCCCTAAACCAATAAATTTAATGTGCTTAAAAATAAAAATTAAACTAAAGAAAAAAAACGTGAAAAGTAAAAAAAAAAAAAAAAAATCAAGGATTCCTGGAGCCAATGTTTTCATGATTTTTATCACATCTGGATTAATTGTTAAAAAATAAAAGCACGTTCTCAGGGAACCATTTGAAAGTTATGTAATATGAAGAAAGAATAAAAAGGAAAATATTTCCCCTTTGCTAACTGGTGAAATGCAAATTTGCTTTAGTCTGGGTATTTGACGTCAGATGATTTTAATTCTGTAATTTAAGACTTTTTGTGTGCGTGCGTGTGAGTGATAGATAATTGATATTGACAGACAAGATAATTGATAAACTTACAGAAAAAATATTACATCAATAGATAGTACTCTGTGATTTTACTCAACTTACGAACATAATTTATGCAATAATATACAAGTACATTTGTTAAATATAAAACATATTTATCATAAACTTCATAAAGAGAACTATTTGAATATACAATTTTAGTAGAAAATATGTAATATTTTTGCTGTCCTTTTAAAAATCCTTTTGGTACACTTAATTACTTGAATACATTTTTATAAAAAAACATGAATGCTAAAGATTTTTCCTGTTTCTTTTTAATTTTCCCTCAGCCCGTACTGCTGTTCTTCTCTAATTCCCCCCCCTCAATAAGTGTAATTATAACACTGGTGACCGAAATTCATCATAAAGACAAAAATCTTTTTTATTAAAATTTGCGTCTCCTAACCTTCATTTCCGCAAAATTATTTATCAATACCTGGACGTCCATTTTCACAGCCATGTCAACTTCAACGCTCAATAGTGATAGGTTTAACAACCGATCTTGTATCATAGTGTTTCTTAAATATGTTTTTATTATTGAAAATGACCTCTCGCTCGTGGCTTTGGTTACAGATAATGAATGATAAATACAATATAAGTTAATTGCACTCCCGATTAACTGCTTGTCATGTCATAGTATTTTACCATTGCTAATTTAGCTAAATCCTTAACGGATTTCAAATTTTGGATATCTGTTCTGAAAGTATTTATAAATAATAAAAGTTGTACTTCCAGTACATTAGCAAAGTCTTCTTTATATTTTTTTCTGTATTTTTGAAACATTATTAATAATTTCCGTATTTGTTAACAATGACAAATATTCGTGATTTTCCGCATGTGTAACGTTTATGAAGTATGTTGTGGATGCATATGTGAATAAAGCGGGCACAGCCCGCTTATACCGCTGAACACTGGTAATTCGGTCCAACGTTCAAATCCCGGCTAACGGGCTGGCTGAATGCGTGTTTTCTTGATTTTCCGCATGTGTATGATGTTTGCAGTATCTTCTGGATGCATGCGTGAATAAAGCGGGTGCAGCTCGCGCAAAACCGTTTAACGCTGGTAGTTCGGTCCAACTTTCGAATCCCGGAAAACAGACTGGGTCCATGGGTGTTTGGGTGATTTTACGTATGTGTACCGTGTATGCAGTATCTTCTGGATGCATAGGTGAATAAAGCGGATGAATCCCGCGAAAAACCGTTGAACGCTGGTTATTCGGTCCAACTTACGAATACCGGCTAGCGGGTTGGCTGCATGGGTGTTTTCGTGATTTTACGCATGTGTATTGTGTGCGGAGTATCTTCTGGGTGAATACGTGAATAAAGCAGGCGTAACCCGGTCAAAACCGTTAAACGCTGGTAGTTCGGTCCAACTTTTGAATCCCGGCCAACAGGCTGACTCTATATGTGTTTCAGTGATTTTCCGCATGTGTATTGGGAATGCAGTATCTTCTGGATGCACAAGTGAATAAAGCGCGCGCAAATCCGCTGAACACAGGTAGTTCGGTCCAAAGTTCGAATCCCGGCGAGCGGGCTGCCTGCTTAGGTGTTTTCGTGATTTTACGCATGTGTGACGTGTATGCAGTATCTTCTGGATGCGCACGGGAATAAAGCAGGGGGAACCCGCGCAAAACCGCTGAACCCTGGTAGTTCGGTCCAACTATGGCATAACGGTGATATTTAACATAGGAACTCTTATACACGTCAACAATTAAAAGCGGGCTTGCCCGCTAGTTATTAATAATTTCCGTATTTGTTAACAATGACAAATACGGAAATTTAAGTTCCAAAAATGAAAACATCATTGCGATTTTTGTTATTCCAGTCATTCTGTATTTTAACTGAGTATTTAAAATGTCGAGAGCAGCATAAAAAACTGTTACTTTAAAAGACATTTCGGAATTTTCAAGCCTGTTATCCTCACATAACTCATCAATATTTTCTTCTATTTTTCAAATTTAGTTTCTATGTCCCATTTATTTTATACACAAAAATTTGTATATTTGTATTTTTGTGAATATACAAGAATTGTATATTCAAAACTCTGCTTCTTTCATAATGTCTTCAAACTTCTTTCTCATATCTTGCATATTAATAGAACGGCTTTTTACATGTTGGTGAGCTCCATTCAAGTCGATTGATTTTCGATTGTCGTGTCGATTGATTGATTGATAGATCCTGCAGATAGAGCGCAGGACGTGTTTAAAAAATTTTGTTTTTAATTTTTGGCATTTTGCCAGAAATGTTTAATAATTTGTAGTTAAGCTCATCGACACAACGTATATTTCAAGATGAGAACTCACACTCTGTCACATGGATTTTAAAAGTAGTACACATAAATACTTGTTTTATACTTTCCTAAACAAGTATAACGTTTAGTTAAAATAAAGTTGTATGAAACAAGTTTTGCGTACTTTGCAGAGAAATGCGCAAAACTTCATTTAATGAAAATAGGTTTGTGGTGGATCAAAAAGCAAAAATCAGTTAGGAAATGCGGATATATTTTAGGAGCATTAATATTTATGATTATTGTTATCTGCTTTATTTGCATCTTGAAAAACTGTTAATGTCTTGGAAATTAATGACCTCAGATTTCCAGTTTTTACGCTGCTTATAAATTAAGCAGTATCAATTTTTTTATCTATCTATCATTAATTTATTAAAGACAAAAATATAAAAAAAATAAATATAATGTATGGGAACATATATTAACGGAAGCTATTTATGTCTTAGAAAAGTTATGCAGTGGTTCTGAAATGAAAGATAGTAATGTACAAAGGGATTATATGAGTGAAAATCACTTCATTTATTATTAAAACGTATTAAATAAATTTTTTAATTTGCGAAAATTATTGAAATATTGTAATAACGGGGGAGAATTCTTTTCTGAAATATTCCATTCGTTTGTGTGGTGAAAATAGCAATGTAATTCGCGTTCTTTCAAATGTTGAAATGCAACTTAAAACTATTAGGTCCAACGCTGCCATTGATATGCTTAATATTTTCAGTAATTAATTTATCGAAATTTACGAAGTAGTATATACTTTTAGTTGTGTGATACCATTTTTATTATCATTATTATATTATTATTGACGGTTTCACGTACTGAATGCTGTAGAAAGTAAATTAAAAGCAAAAGTAAAGTAAATTGTAAAATTTAATTTCAAATAACAATTAGAAAGGCGTTCTTGCCCTCCCGCTTATTAGTGTAAATAACAGAGAAAAAATCTATCTGCCTTTAACTTTGCCGTTTGGTAATGTCAATCGTACTTCTAAATCCAAACTTTTTCTGTCCCTAACCATGCCTCTTCGTGCGACTGCACAGGTTGCAAGTACTGTCGTTTATTACATTGTGAGAACTATACATTTAAACCTGCAATTTCTTCCTTATTTAATGATAGTAAGAGATTCAAGATATGAAAAAAATTAAACGCTACGGAATGACTTGCAAAGTTCATTCCAAATTAAGTATCAGAATCCTGCCTAGTTACTTCTCTGATTTATAATTTTCGAGTTGTGATTGCAAAAAGAGGAACATTTCCTTAAAGGGTGGGTCGCCTTTTTATTTGCGTACGCTCCGATCAAGTAGGAGACACCGAATTTACATACATTAATTTATTATTTACATTAATAATTTATCATTTATTTAATTATCCGTTTTAATTCTAAAAATAAAAATGAAAAGCAAAAGGGAATTTAAATTTTTTTTATTGAAACTCCAATTACGAACAATATATGTAAAAAATGAAAAGCAAAAGGGAAAAACATAAAAATAATAATTAATCTTCTTATTATATTTAATTATCCGTATATATGTAAGAAATGAAAAGCAAAAGGGAAAAAAACATATAAAAATAATAATTAATTACATTATTATTTATTTATAATTATCGGTTTTAATTCCCATTTAACATTATTATCGGTTTTAATTCGCATTTAACATTATTATCGGTTTTAATTCGCATTTAACATTATTATTTATTTATAATTATCGGTTTTAATTCATATTTACCATTATTATTTATTTATAATTATCAGTTTTAATTCGCATTAATTCGCATTTATGCATTATTATTTATTTATAATTATCGGTTTTAATTCGCATTTAACATTATTATTTATTTATAATTATCGGTTTTAATTCGCATTTAACATTATTATTTATTTATAATTATCGGTTTTAATTCGCATTAATTCGCATTTATGCATTATTATTTATTTATAATTATCGGTTTTAATTCGCATTTAACATTATTATTTATTTATAATTATCAGTTTTAATTCGCATTTAACATTATTATTTATTTATAATTATCGGTTTTAATTCGCATTTAACATTATTATTTATTTATAATTATCGGTTTTAATTCGCATTTAACACTATTATTTATTTACCTACGCTCCGATCAAGTAGGAGGAATGCTTTACTTTCAGTTTTGAATAAATTTATTACTATTTACTGCAGCTTCAAGGTGCTCTAAACATAATTTTCGAAGTAAAAACTTGATAGTTATGTTGATTATTAGACTTGCATGAAAAAATTAGTATTTGATCTAAAATACCTTAAATTATTTGAATTATATTTTACTAAATCATGTATTTTGATATAACTAGCTAGTTAAAAAAATTAAAATTGTAAATGTGCAGAAATGCTTATATAAAACCAAGAAATTGTTTATATTTTTGTTGCTTTTTCCCTTGTAAATTAATTATATATATATATTACAGTCTGGGGAGTCAGCACCCTGCTGAATTGTAGTAAACGGGACGTCCAATCTACTAGACCATCAAAGATGCAGATTTGGATTTTCTATTTCATAGTTATTGAAATCATAATGGTATGTTTGTTTAAATTAGTACTGTTTATGAATGTGATAAAAATAAATTCTGATAAGCTAAGAAATGATTTATTTTCTATTAATTATGAACTGTAAATAATGTAACCAATTTTCTTCATAGTATTTACTAAAAAATTTTTTGTTAAAAGGGAGGTAGTCTTATTTATACAATTCTTGCAGAGATACCAAGAAATAAAACATTTCAGGTATTTTCACTCAGTATATCTTGATGTGTAAAATCGTGTTGTTCAATGCCATATTACTTTTCCACAGGAAAGTAATTTTATTGATCTAACATCTGCATAAATCAAACTTTTTAAAGAATGATTACAGTTTCTAAGCTAACTTAAAATTTTCAGATTTAGAAAATGTATGTTTAATTTAGCATTAGTTTTCCATGGAATAGAAAAGGTTTTCAAAATGTTCAGTTATTAGAGGGAAATAATATAAATGAGATTGTCCTGATACAGTTTCAGCCGGAAATGAAACTGAATTTTCGGATAGTGAAGATTTCATTTAAGAATTTTAATAAAACTGATTAATGTAAATCCTCTGCATTTAAAAATTCTAATAAAACTGATTAATGTAAATCCTCTGCATTTAAGAATTCTAATAAAACTGATTAATGTAAATCCTATGATTCATGTAGGTATTCTTCTGTTATCAGGACCAGATTCAGAAATGTGTGTTTATATGCATGCATTTTTAAATGTAGGTGCTCGTGTGTGCATGTATATATTCTTTATGTATGTATGTGTATACTTTACACATATATGCGCATACATGCATATACACATGCTTACATATCTACAGTGGAACCCCGAGATATGAGTTTAATTCGTTCCAGCATTCAACTGGTATGGCGAATTTCTCGTATCTAGAAACAAGCTTCCCCATTGAAAATAATGGAAATTCAGTTAACCCGTTCCACACCCCAAAAAATATCAACATTTTAAAATCAAGTCAATTTTTCCTAATAAATAACACTGGTAAATAATATAACAATAGTTTAACTTTGTTACCAACATTTTAACTCCTTCTCATTAATCCACACCAACAACAGCTTCTCAACATCTAGTAGTACTTTTATAGTGCTTGGAAGAAACGATAATTCCTTTGGCTGCATCAGGTTTCTTAATTTCTTCCTGCTTCTTCAGAATAGTATAGATTTTCGATGTTGAAAGGCCGCAAGTCTTTGCCAATTCCGTCACCATGCTTATGTTTATCTATGATTTCTTTCTTGATATCAGCGGTCATGGCCTCCTTATTTTTCTTTGCAGCACTATCTGAGGCAACAATCTTCTTGCGAGGCATCTTGAAATAATTATTTTCACGTTAAATGTCAAAACAATTAACTTACAAGTGCACAAACACGTATAACTGTTCAAACTGTTCCTACCAAATGTTAGAGTCCCTAGTGTGGGATTAATACTCTCTATCTTAGTGCCCTCTATAACCTATGTTAGGGTTAACCTGTATAACCTACAAGGATTGCCAGTTTAGGTGAGATATCTAGGTAGTCATCATAATACGTACCTTACTTTTTATTATTTTTAAATTAAATTGAAAGTAATAAACTAGTTTTCAAGAATGAAGTTAAACTAGATTTGCATTCAACTCTGGTTTATTGTGTTAATGATGTTTTGCTGTAACAAATATGAATTTTTTGTTTAAGTATAATAATTTAAAATGTTTTTTCTAGAGAATGAAGTACTGCCACTAAGGTAAAGGTGCTAACTTGCAAGGTAATTTTCTATTCTACATTAACTCAATCTTTATGTCCTGTTACAGATATATTGGCAGAAATAATGAAAACCTGACATTCAAAAAGAAAAATAATAACGTTGAATGTAGTATATTAGATGGTTAACTGCGGTTTGGCAGCTCATTAATAATCTTACACATATTGAGTACGAATAACTTTGACAATTACCGGTATTTTCAATAGTATAAAATTAGGCAAGAAAGCAGCTTTAGCTTAGCACCGATTTTAAGTACAACTCTCTTACCAATATTGGTTTGACGAAGGTAAAATATAATTGAATTTAATAAGTTGGAAATACTGTCTGTCTTTCCATGAGTTAAAAAATAATTTCAAATAAAATTTCTTTTTTCAGTTTTTCATGTTATTTGTTTAATGTTATTGTAATCTGATTTATCATATTTAGTCACATATTCCATCCCTCTTTGCACTATAGTATATAATTCAAAGGACTTATCAGTTTCAGCAATATTTTTTTTTACCAGTATACATTTTTACCATAACTCTGTTTCTAAATCATATCCTGAAAAATTAAGGAGTAAAGTACACAAAGAAGGAAAATATGCAAGTAAATAATGGCATTTAGTGTGGTTTATGTGTCTAATATTTGTACTAGATTGTAAAAGTTATAAAATTCTATTAGCTTTTTAAAATTATTCTTTTTTAAATTGAGATGCTTCTTTGCACCCAAATGGTTAAAGCCCTATTGTGACTTTGGTACTTTGATCTAACTTCTATTCCTAATAAATAATCCATCTGCATACAGTTTACTCAATTTCTGCCATGTGTAAGGTAAACAATATTAGCTTTTTTTTAATATATCTTTTACAACTATTCCATCAGGTAGATTTCTTTCATATTTTGCCTTAATTGAGTCATCCTGCTAATTAAGAATTTAAAGTTAATATGTTAAGTTTTTGTGTGTATAATTCATTTTAAGTATGTGCAAGCAAATGCATACATTAACAGTTACGTAGAATTATGTTTTGGGTATCAAATTCAGAAATTTTGGGGCTGTTTTTAGAAGATTTATTAATGATTTATACTATATTAATATTGGTAAAAAAATTCTGTGGCTTTTATATGAGAGTATATATCTTAAAATAGCTGCATGATATGGTAGAGGTAAAAAGCTTCATGTGGATCATAAATTAATATTATGTGGGAATTTTTCATTTATTTAATAAAGAAAATATTCAAGCCACAGTTAAAAGTTTTTCACTGGATTATTTGCATACAAAGTTTGCAGCAAATATTTCCTGCAACAGAAGTGACAAAATTTAGTTAGTGTAAGCAGTAACTCTATTTTGAGATGTTAAACAGGAAAGCAAATTTTTGAATTTAAATTGATTTTTGAAGGAAGACTTCATTTAGTCTTGCTATCATTCTACGTGGCTCTTAACTTTTTTATGGTATTTATAATTTTATTGTTATTCAGCTTTCTGTTTGCTTAGAATGCACATGAATGTAGACTTGAAATATTTTATATTGCAAACTGAGATGCCATTGTTATCATAAAGATTTTTGCTCTGATTTTGGAGGAATTTACTGATAATACTTTTGATTGCGTATTGGTTTCCGGTTTATTGAAATGTGTAAAATAGCCTGTTAATGCATATACGTATGTTAATGACATGTATATGTTTATGAAGTATTCTGTTATATGTATATAGTGTTGTGATTAGTTTTCTGCTTACTCTTTATTTAAGAAAAAGTTATCTGTAAGAAAACGAATATTCTTTACTATATGTAGGAGTAAAATTGAAAAGGCTAATGCAATATAATTAATACAAAATTAAGTAAGTCATGTACTTAAATACTAAAGACTTTCTCAACCTTGCAGTTCTAAACAAATCTTAAGTATTTTTTACTTGAAATTATAGGCATTGTGTAAGGTATATAATTGAAGCTTACTGTGTGATAGTATGAAATTAAATTTTTAATTACTGAAATGTAAATTTTTAAATATGAAATACTCAGTGCATTTTATATGCATCTTTTAATACTTCAACTATATTTAAAAACTGAAAACATCTGAAGTGTGAAATTATTACAGATTTTTCTTTTTCTTGTTTAGGAGCTGTTCTCAAAACATTGGGTGACAAAGAATTCACTTTTACAAAAATCGAGCAGGATATTAAAGACAGCGAACTATAGAAAAAATATGGCGAAGCTACATGAAGTCTATGTGGAATTTTATTATTGAAAAAAATATGCTCTTCAGATTTAATGTTAGTTTTTATTGTTTAACAGTAATTGCAGTTTTCGAATACCTGTAAAATAAACCTAATTCTTAAATTAATTTCATGTGTATTTCTTTTGCAAGTATTACAGTTCATAATACTTCAAACAACTTGAAATTTTAGACTTGTTAATTTATGTGGGATATGTTCATAATAAATTTATAATTTAAATAACTCATTGTCATCATATGAGCATAATCTAAAATGCACAGCATTTGACAACAAATTAATAAAAAATTAGCCAACTTCTAATTGCTTTCTTTTATCCAGTTACCTCTTTTTAAATCATTTAATACCATAAAGTTATTTGATGAAAAAAAAATAATTGGTATGTGCACATCAACATGTATATTTATAAAGATGTTATAGAAAAAGTCACGAGATAAATATTTAAAAACTTAAATATTCTTAAACAAATTAACTTTTTAAAATTTTATCTGGTATATAAGATAAAATAAAGAACATATTTAGGTAATTTTGAATTTGCATAATTTTATGAACTTATTTATGAAATTAACAGATACATTGTAAAAGGGAACTTTTTAAAAATACCTCAGTAAAGCATTTCTTTTGTAGAGGTGAACTTTTAGTACTGATCTAATATATTTATAAGATTTTAAACTGAAAAAGACAACAATAATAGATTACAATACATTGCAAGATTGACTGATAAATGCAAAATTTTTACATATCATAATTATGTGTGTAATTAAAACAGAAGTTACTCGATTAACTTGCATGCAAATTAATATTTTCTTTAACATGTTTGGGATAAACTGAATTTTCATAAATAAATATGTATAGATTTGTGTATTATCTGAAGATATGAATGAAATATTTGTGACATTAAACATTCATCTTCAAGGAAAATAACAAAGTCAACTTGGTAAACTATTGGAAAAGGTAAGTTTTCTACAATTTCCTGGTCTATATTTAACAATTTTAAAATTTAGCACACTCATTCAAATAATCTAAACGTATGATGTTTTCTTTTGTGCTACATTCGTTTACTGAATTTGTTAATTAACTATATTGTACTTTAGATAGAAATTAACGTAGATATTCCCTGTATTTTACGGTACAAAAACTTATATATTTGATAATAATTGACCTAAATCTTCCCTGTTTTCTTTGCATATACGAATGACTTTGGTAAAAATTTAGTCCGATGTCTTCTCCTCTTTACTGTGTATAAGTGCACATTTTTGGTAAAAAATTTGCATAAATCTCCAATTACCTATTTACTGCATTTTTCGTAAAATGTGCTTATTTTAATCTCTTATTTTTTTATATAAATCTATGCAAAAATGTTCTGCATATTATGATTAAAAGATAAAATTAATATCAAATTTTTACATATCCACCTTTTAGGTATGTACAGCAATATGGAATATATATAACTGGAAAATTTAAATGCAAAAAAATTAATTTCTATTCAAAAATTACATAACACTAAAAGGCTGAAAATCACTTTTAATATTTCATTTTAAAGTGACTACAAAATATGCAATAAATTTTGTAAACCTGAGTTCTATGTTTTAAATCAATTAATGCTATTGTTCATTTACATGGCATAAGAAAATGTCCTTCAGAAAAGCAAATAATTTATTTAAAGTGTTATTTAGTAAACAACTGTTTGCTACAGTTTTTTACTAAATTTAAAATTATGAAATTACGGGGAATATCTACCTTAATTTTTACCTAATATATACGTTTATATACAGTAAAAAATCGGGGAAATTTACGTAAATTTTTACTAAATATATACGCATACGTGAAGCAAAAATTTGAGATTTACGTATATTCGATAAATATACGTAAATTTTTACTAAAAATATACGTAAATCCCTGAAATTTACGTATATTATACGTAAAAGTTGCGAATGAACAGTAGTCTCTCGCGTAAATATACCTAAATTTTACGTATAGTAAAACGTAAAAATATACGTAAATATTTAGTAATTGCCACTGGACACTTTTTATGATATTTTTACGTTCAACTTGAACGTTTTTTATACGAAAGGCCATTCGTAAATTGCACGTATTTTTCTCGTGCAATTTACGAATGCATGCTGCCTGGGTAGAAGTCAGTAAACATAAAATTTCGTAATAATGAACTTGTATAATGAGGAGTGTCACAGAATTTCCATCAGGACTTTGGTTTTTCCCAATAGAACCTTCAGAACAACCAGAACTTCGGTTTTCTCTATGAGAAATAGATTACAAGCCGTTATGAGTGCAAAAGGTATAAACACAAAATATTAAATTTTGTTTCCTCATTTTGTTGTATGATCTTTGGCAATACATTTTTGAATGCAAATGAACGATGGCATTAATTGATTTAAAACACAGAATTGATGTTTACTAAATTTATTGCATATTTTGTAGTCACTTTGAAATGAAATATTAAAAGTCATTTTCAGCCTTTAAGTGTTACGTAATTTTTTAATAGAAATTTATTTATTTATTTATTTTTTTTTTTGCATTTACTAGTGCATTTAAATTTTCCAGTTATATATATTCCGTATAGCTGTACATAACTAAAAGGCAGATATGTAAGAATTTGATATAAAAATTATTTTACCTTTTAATCATAGCATACAGAAAATTTTTCCTAGATTTATATAAAAAATATGAGATTAAAATAAGTACATTTTATGAAAAATGCAGTGAAAAGGTAATTCGAGATTTATGCAAATTTTTTGCCAAAAAATGTGCATTTATACACAGTAAAGTGGAGAATACATCGGATTAAATTTTTACCAGTCATTCGCATATGCAAAGAAAACAGGGAAGATTTAGGTCAATTACTATCAAATATATGCGTTTTTGTACCGTAAATTACGGGAAATATGTACGTTAATTTCTATCAAATATATACGTTTTTGTACCGTAAAATACGGGGAATATCTACCTTAATTTTTACCTAATATATACGTTTATATACAGTAAAAAATCGGGGAAATTTACGTAAATTTTTACTAAATATATACGCATACGTGAAGCAAAAATTTGAGATTTACGTATATTCGATAAATATACGTAAATTTTTACTAAAAATATACGTAAATCCCTGAAATTTACGTATATTATACGTAAAAGATGCGAATGAACAGTAGTCTCTCGCGTAAATATACCTAAATTTTACGTAAAAGTTACGTATAGTAAAACGTAAAAATATACGTAAATATTTAGTAATTGCCACTGGACACTTTTTATGATATTTTTACGTTCAACTTGAACGTTTTTTATACGAAAGGCCATTCGTAAATTGCACGTATTTTTCTCGTGCAATTTACGAATGCATGCTGCCTGGGTAGAAGTCAGTAAACATAAAATTTCGTAATAGTGAACTTGTATAATGAGGAGTGTCACAGAATTTCCATCAGGACTTTGGTTTTTCCCAATAGAACCTTCAGAACAACCAGAACTTCGGTTTTCTCAATGAGAAATAGAATACAAGCCGTTATGAGTGCAAAAGGTATAAACACAAAATATTAAATTTTGTTTCCTCATTTTGTTGTATGATCTTTGGCAATACATTTTTGACATCCAAATTTACGATTTTGTTGTATATTTTGTGAAAGGCATATTAAAACGAAAGTTTTATTAGATTTGCATGTTTATTATCTCTTGTGTTCGTTATGACCAGATAAAATTATCAAGCATTTCCTTTATTGCGAAGGGGAAAAAGTATTTGGGGAAATTTTTTCCCACCCCAGTTAGGGCAATTTTTTCCCACCTTAGTTGGGGCAATTTTTCCCCACGCCAGTTGGGGAATTTTTTCCCACCCCATTTGGGGCAATTTTTTTCCCACCGCAGTTGGGGCTATTTTTCCCACCCTAGTTGGGGCAATTCTTTTCCCACCCCAGTTGGGGCAATTTTTTCCCACCCCAGTTGGGGCAATTTTTTCCCACCCCAGTTAGGGCAATTTTTTCCCACCCTAGTTGGGGCACTTTTTCCCAACCCCAGTTGGGGCAATTTTTCCCACCCCAGTTGGGGCAATTTTTCCCCACCCTAGTTGGGGCAATTTTTTTCCCACCCCAGTTAGGGCAATTTTTTTCCCACCGCAGTTGTGGCAATTTTTCCCACGTGAGTTGGATCAATTTTTTCCCACCCCAGTTGGGGCAATTTTTTTCCCATTCCCAATCCTGTTGGGGCAATTTTTTGGCTAATCTTAAGAATATGGTAACAGGTAGTTTGGCTATATTTTGGTAAGGCGATAAAGCTTACTAGCTAGGAGTTTAGCAATAATCTGAGGATTACACAGTTCGAATCACAGATTATTTTGTCTCATAGAAATGAAAGATCATGAGACATGTAACATGACTTTTTCCGCAAAATTCCGGTCGTGATTTTTTAGCTAATAATACTTAGAAACAATTTTGCTGCTAAAGTGCAGGATCGCCCACTTATTTGTTTGGCGCTTTTTACAAGAGTAAGAAGAATTGGATTTTTGTCAATTTTCTTTGACTTTTTAAGTGAAAATAGGTCGATAGATAAAGTCAAGTGTGTGCGCAATGCCATTTTTGTGCGATTCTGGGATGTTTTTTTAAGTGAAATTAGGTCGACGTGTACATGGATACTGTGTATGTGCAATTCTTAAATACGCGGCAAGCAGTTTGCTATTCTTCACTATCTCCCAATTTCGCACCTAATCTTCGTCATGATTAAGCATTTTTGTTCCATAAAAGTTCTAGTATAAGCGTAATTCGGCTAGTAGATTGTTGGAAAAAAATGTTGAGTTAAAAAAAATGCCTTTACTTCGTGAAAACAAAATGGCGTCAAAAAAACTAGAAAATTGCTGTAGCAGGGTTGGTCGCAAAATTTTCGCCAAAAAATCGCCAAGTTACCATAATGTAAAGATTCACCAAGAATACAACTGGACGTGAGAAGTGTTAGAACTGTTAGAAGTGTTGTCAAAAAGTTCAAAGGGACATTGTCGACAGAAAATAAAATTAAAAGTGGACTACTTCCAAATGTTTTCTACAAGGGAAAACTTTGCATTATCAAAGAGGTTAAGAAATAAATTTCTTCATTATATGCAGTTGGCCAAAGATGTTGCTAATACTTCACATCACACTTTTAGTGTACAGACTCTACGGAATGGCTGACATGGAGGAAGTTATTACGTAAGGGCAGCTAGAAAGAAACCTTTCATTTCAGAAATAAATAGGAGAAAGTGATTAGATTTTGTTAAACCTCATTCATGTTAATTTATCAGACGAATTTTGGATGGTGACCTTAAAGGTATTTAAATTTACCGGTTCCACAGTCGCCTTCCAACCGTACTACCGGGTCTGTCACCCTCAATGTCTCCGTATCAGGCGGGAGGTGGTTTAACAGACTAAAGTGCCCAGGAAGAGCTTAGAAATGTAACGATACACCGCCCCCTCGTCCCACACTTACGGGCGACGGATCAAAAAGTTGCACTCATTTCTCACGTCTGAACGGGTCAACGGGGGTCACCACTCCCCGCGAACCGAGACCACCATGAGGTGTGGTCCTATAATCTTGGCCGCTCTACCGGTCGGTTGCGCCCCTACCAGTACTACCTGGCAGTCCACTAAGCAGAAGGTTTGACATGGAATACCAGAGTCGTTGTCGAATAGCCACCACATTACCGCTACCAATACCATGGCTCGCAAGCGACGCCACCTGCCCAGTGGCCTATAGCCTTTCCCCCCTTTTGTCCAACCGTACAAACAGTCTTCCGTCAGGGGTTCTGGAACCGCCAAGTTCAAAAATGATATACCCCCGTGGCCGAGACTGCCTAGGTACAGATCCTAGCCAGTAGCTTCGCAGAGTTCTTTACGTCGACCCCCGGAGGGACCCTAAAGGTATAGTGAACTTAACCTGGCAATCGTTACTCGCGAGTTAAAGATACCACCTGAATCGTCCGATATAAATTCTATTTAAAATTTATGGCACAAATTGGACCTAGAAGTCAGTAATCATAAATTTCGTAATAATGAACTTGTATAATGAGGAGTGGTACTCCTGCACGAGTGTCACAGAATTTCCATCAGGAATTTGGTTTTTTCCCAATAGAACCTTCTCAACAAGCAGAACTTCGGTTTTCTCTATGAGAAAGTTATGAGTGCAAAAGGTATAAACACAAAATATTAAATTTTGTTTCCTCATTTTGTTGTATGATCTTTGGCAATACATTTTTGACATCCAAATTTACGATTTTGTTGTACATTTTGTGAAAGGCATATTAAAACGAAAGTTTGACTAGATTTGCATGTTTATTATCTCTTGTGTTCCTTATGACCAGCTAAAATTATTAAGCATTTCCTTTATTGCGAAGGGGGAAAAGTAGTTGTGGCAATTTTTTTCCCACCTTAGTTGGGGCACTTTTTTCCCACCCCAGTTAGGGCTATTTTTTCCCACCCTAGTTGGGGCTATTTTTTCCCACCCTAGTTGGGGCTATTTTTCCCACCCTAGTTGGGGCAATTTTTTCCCACCCCAGTTGGGGCAATTCTTTTCCCACCCCAGTTGGGGCAATTTTTTCCCACCCTAGTTGGGGCAATTTTTTTCCCACCCCAGTTAGGGCAATTTTTTCCCACCCTAGTTGGGGCACTTTTTCCCAACCCCAGTTGGGGCAATTTTTCCCACCCCAGTTGGGGCAATTTTTCCCACACTAGTTGCGGCAATTTTTCCCCACCCTAGTTGGGGCAATTTTTTTCCCACCCCAGTTAGGGCAATTTTTTCCCCACCTTAGTTGGGGCAATTTTTCCCACCCTATTTGGGGCAATTTTTTTCCCACCGCAGTTGTGGCAATTTTTCCCACGTGAGTTGGATCAATTTTTTCCCACCCCAGTTGGGTCAATTTTTTCCCACCCCAGTTGGTGCAATTTTTTTCCCATTCCCAATCCTGTTGGGGCAATTTTTTGGCTAATCTTAAGAATATGGTAACAGGTAGTTTGGCTATATTTTGGTAAGGCGATAAAGCTTACTAGCTAGGAGTTTAGCAATAATCTGAGGATTACACAGTTCGAATCACAGATTATTTTGTCTCAGAGAAATGAAAGATCATGAGACATGTAACGTGACTTTTTCCGGAAAATTCCGGTCGTGATTTTATAGCTAATAATACTTAGAAACAATTTTGCTGCTAAAGTGCAGGATCGCCCACTTATTTGTTTGGCGCTTTTTACAAGAGTAAGAAGAATTGGATTTTTGTCAATTTTCTTTGACTTTTTAAGTGAAAATAGGTCGATAGATAAAGTCAAGTGTGTGCGCAATGCCATTTTTGTGCGATTCTGGGATGTTTTTTTAAGTGAAATTAGGTCGACGTGTACATGGATACTGTGTATGTGCAATTCTTAAATACGCGGCAAGCAGTTTGCTATTCTTCACTATCTCCCAATTTCGCACCTAATCTTCGTCATGATTAAGCATTTTTGTTCCATAAAAGTTCTAGTATAAGCGTAATTCGGCTAGTAGATTGTTGGAAAAAAATGTTGAGTTAAAAAAAATGCCTTTACTTCGTGAAAACAAAATGGCGTCAAAAAAACTAGAAAATTGCTGTAGCAGGGTTGGTCGCAAAATTTTCGCCAAAAAATCGCCAAGTTACCATAATGTAAAGATTCACCAAGAATACAACTGGACGTGAGAAGTGTTAGAACTGTTAGAAGTGTTGTCAAAAAGTTCAAAGGGACATTGTCGACAGAAAATAAAATTAAAAGTGGACTACTTCCAAATGTTTTCTACAAGGGAAAACTTTGCATTATCAAAGAGGTTAAGAAATAAATTTCTTCATTATATGCAGTTGGCCAAAGATGTTGCTAATACTTCACATCACACTTTTAGTGTACAGACTCTACGGAATGGCTGACATGGAGGAAGTTATTACGTAAGGGCAGCTAGAAAGAAACCTTTCATTTCAGAAATAAATAGGAGAAAGTGATTAGATTTTGTTAAACCTCATTCATGTTAATTTATCAGACGAATTTTGGATGGTGACCCTAAAGGTATTTAAATTTACCGGTTCCACAGTCGCCTTCCAAGCGTACTACCGGGTCTGTCACCCTCAATGTCTCCGTATCAGGCGGGAGGTGGTTTAACAGACTAAAGTGCCCAGGAAGAGCTTAGAAATGTAACGATACACCGCCCCCTCGTCCCACACTTACGGGCGACGGATCAAAAAGTTGCTCTCATTTCTCACGTCTGAACGGGTCAACGGGGGTCACCACTCCCGCGAACCGAGACCACCATGAGGTGTGGTCCTATAATCTTGGCCGCTCTACCGGTCGGTTGCGCCCCTACCAGTACTACCTGGCAGTCCACTAAGCAGAAGGTTTGACATGGAATACCAGAGTCGTAGTCGAATAGCCACCACATTACCGCTACCAATACCATGGCTCGCAAGCGACGCCACCTGCCCAGTGGCCTATAGCCTTTCCCCCCTTTGGTCCAACCGTACAAACAGTCTTCCCTCAGGGGTTCTGGAACCGCCAAGTTCAAAAATGATATACCCCCGTGGCCGAGACTGCCTAGGTACAGATCCTAGCCAGTAGCTTCGCAGAGTTCTTTACGTCGACCCCCGGGGGGACCCTAAAGGTATAGTGAACTTAACTTGGCAATCGTTACTCGCGAGTTAAAGATACCACCTGAATCGTCCGACATAAATTCTATTTAAAATTTATGGCACAAATTGGACCTAGAAGTCAGTAATCATAAATTTCGTAATAATGAACTTGTATAATGAGGAGTGGTACTCCTGCACGAGTGTCACAGAATTTCCATCAGGAATTTGGTTTTTTCCCAATAGAACCTTCTCAACAAGCAGAACTTCGGTTTTCTCTATGAGAAAGTTATGAGTGCAAAAGGTATAAACACAAAATATTAAATTTTGTTTCCTCATTTTGTTGTATGATCTTTGGCAATACATTTTTGACATCCAAATTTACGATTTTGTTGTATATTTTGTGAAAGGCATATTAAAACGAAAGTTTGACTAGATTTGCATGTTTATTATCTCTTGTGTTCCTTATGACCAGCTAAAATTATTAAGCATTTCCTT
This sequence comes from Stegodyphus dumicola, assembly GCF_044657685.1. Classification (NCBI taxonomy): domain Eukaryota; kingdom Metazoa; phylum Arthropoda; class Arachnida; order Araneae; family Eresidae; genus Stegodyphus; species Stegodyphus dumicola. The sequence goes on from NC_140770.1 coordinate 4,357,721, forward strand.
TATTGCGAAGGGGGAAAAGTAGTTGTGGCAATTTTTTTCCCACCTTAGTTGGGGCACTTTTTTTCCCACCCCAGTTAGGGCTATTTTTTCCCACCCTAGTTGGGGCTATTTTTTCCCACCCTAGTTGGGGCAATTTTTCCCATCCTAGTTGGGGCAATTTTTTCCCACCCCAGTTGGGGCAATTTTTTCCCACCCCGGTTAGGGCAATTTTTTCCCACCCCATTTGGTTCAATTTTTTCCCCACCCCAGTTGGGCCTATTTTTTCCCACCCTAGTTGGGGCAATTTTTTCCCACCCTAGTTGGGGCAATTTTTTTCCCACCCCAGTTAGGGGAATTTTTTTCCACCTTATTTGGGGCAATTTGTTCCCACCCTAGTTGGGGCAATTTTTTTCCCACCCCAGTTGTGGCAATTTTTTCCCACGTGAGTTGGATCAAATTTCTTCCCACCCCAGTTGGGTCAATTTTTTCCCACCCCAGTTGGGGCTATTTTTTTACCATTCCCAATCCTGTTGGGGCAATTTTTTGGCTAATCTTAAGAATATGGTAACAGGTAGTTTGGCTATATTTTGGTAAGGCGATAAAGCTTACTAGCTAGGAGTTTAGCAATAATCTGAGGATTACACAGTTCGAATCACAAATTATTTTGTCTCAGAGAAATGAAAGATCATGAGACATGTAACGTGACTTTTTCCGGAAAATTCCGGTCGTGATTTCTTAGCTAATAATACTTAGAAACAATTTTGCTGCTAAAGTGCAGGATCGCCCACTTATTTGTTTGGCGCTTTTTACAAGAGTAAGAATTGGATTTTTGTCAATTTTCTTTGACTTTTTAAGTGAAAATAGGACGATAGATAAAGTCAAGTGTGTGCGCAATGCCATTTTTGTGCGATTCTGGGATTTTTTTAAGTGAAAATAGGTCGACGTGTACATGGATACTGTGTATGTGCAATTCTTAAATACGCGGCAAGCAGTTTGCTATTCTTCACTATCTCTCAATTTCGCACCTAATCTTCGTCATGATTAAGCATTTTTGTTCCATAAAAGTTCTAGTATAAGCGTAATTCGGCTAGTAGATTGTTGGATAAAAATGTTGAGTTAAAAAAAATGCCTTTACTTTGTGAAAACAAAATGGCGTCAAAAAAACTAGAAAAATGCTGTAGCAGGGTTGGTCGCAAAATTTTCGCCAAAAAATCGCCAAGTTACCATAATGTAAAGATTCACCAAGAATACAACTGGACGTGAGAAGTGTTAGAACTGTTAGAAGTGTTGTCAAAAAGTTCAAAGAGACATTGTCGACAGAAAATAAAATTAAAAGTGGACTACTTCCAAATGTTTTCTACAAGGGAAAACTTTGCATTATCAAAGAGGTTAAGAAATAAATTTCTTCATTATATGCAGTTGGCCAAAGATGTTGCTAATACTTCACATCACACTTTTAGTGTACAGACTCTACGGAATGGCTGACATGGAGGAAGTTATTACGTAAGGGCAGCTAGAAAGAAACCTTTCATTTCAGAAATAAATAGGAGAAAGTGATTAGATTTTGTTAAACCTCATTCATGTTAATTTATCAGACGAATTTTGGATGGTGACCCTAAAGGTATTTAAATTTACTGGTTCCACAGTCGCCTTCCAACCGTACTACCGGGTCTGTCACCCTCAATGTCTCCGTATCAGGCGGGAGGTGGTTTAACAGACTAAAGTGCCCAGGAAGAGCTTAGAAATGTAACGATACACCGCCCCCTCGTCCCACACTTACGGGCGACGGATCAAAAAGTTGCTCTCATTTCTCACGTCTGAACGGGTCAACGGGGGTCACAACTCCCCGCGAACCGAGACCACCATGAGGTGTGGTCCTATAATCTTGGCCGCTCTACCGGTCGGTTGCGCCCCTACCAGTACTACCTGGCAGTCCACTAAGCAGAAGGTTTGACATGGAATACCAGAGTCGTAGTCGAATAGCCACCACATTACCGCTGCCAATACCATGGCTCGCAAGCGACGCCACCTGCCCAGTGGCCTATAGCCTTTCCCCCCTTTGGTCCAACCGTACAAACAGTCTTCCCTCAGGTTTTCTGGAACCGCCAAGTTCAAAAATGATATACCCCCGTGGCCGAGACTGCCTAGGTACAGATCCTAGCCAGTAGCTTCGCAGAGTTCTTTACGTCGACCCCCGGGGGGACCCTAAAGGTATAGTGAACTTAACCTGGCAATCGTTACTCGCGAGTTAAAGATACCACCTGAATCGTCCGACATAAATTCTATTTAAAATTTATGGCACAAATTGGACCTAGAAGTCAGTAATCATAAATTTCGTAATAATGAACTTGTATAATGAGGAGTGGTACTCCTGCACGAGTGTCACAGAATTTCCATCAGGAATTTGGTTTTTTCCCAATAGAACCTTCTCAACAAGCAGAACTTCGGTTTTCTCTATGAGAAAGTTATGAGTGCAAAAGGTATAAACACAAAATATTAAATTTTGTTTCCTCATTTTGTTGTATGATCTTTGGCAATACATTTTTGACATCCAAATTTACGATTTTGTTGTATATTTTGTGAAAGGCATATTAAAACGAAAGTTTGACTAGATTTGCATGTTTATTATCTCTTGTGTTCCTTATGACCAGCTAAAATTATGAAGCATTTCCTTTATTGCGAAGGGGGAAAAGTAGTTGTGGCAATTTTTTTCCCACCTTAGTTGGTGCACTTTTTTTCCCACCCCAGTTAGGGCTATTTTTTCCCACCCTAGTTGGGGCTATTTTTTCCCACCCTAGTTGGGGCAATTTTTCCCATCCTAGTTGGGGCAATTTTTTCCCACCCCAGTTGGGGCAATTTTTTCCCACCCCGGTTAGGGCAATTTTTTCCCACCCCATTTGGTTCAATTTTTTCCCCACCCCATTTGGGCCTATTTTTTCCCACCCTAGTTGGGGCAATTTTTTCCCACCCTAGTTGGGGCAATTTTTTTCCCACCCCAGTTAGGGCAATTTTTTTCCACCTTATTTGGGGCAATTTGTTCCCACCCTAGTTGGGGCAATTTTTTTCCCACCCCAGTTGTGGCAATTTTTTCCCACGTGAGTTGGATCAAATTTCTTCCCACCCCAGTTGGGTCAATTTTTTCCCACCCCAGTTGGGGCTATTTTTTTACCATTCCCAATCCTGTTGGGGCAATTTTTTGGCTAATCTTAAGAATATGGTAACAGGTAATTTGGCTATATTTTGGTAAGGCGATAAAGCTTACTAGCTAGGAGTTTAGCAATAATCTGAGGATTACACAGTTCGAATCACAAATTATTTTGTCTCAGAGAAATGAAAGATCATGAGACATGTAACGTGACTTTTTCCGGAAAATTCCGGTCGTGATTTCTTAGCTAATAATACTTAGAAACAATTTTGCTGCTAAAGTGCAGGATCGCCCACTTATTTGTTTGATGCTTTTTACAAGAGTAAGAATTGGATTTTTGTCAATTTTCTTTGACTTTTTAAGTGAAAATAGGACGATAGATAAAGTCAAGTGTGTGCGCAATGCCATTTTTGTGCGATTCTGGGATTTTTTTAAGTGAAAATAGGTCGACGTGTACATGGATACTGTGTATGTGCAATTCTTAAATACGCGGCAAGCAGTTTGCTATTCTTCACTATCTCTCAATTTCGCACCTAATCTTCGTCATGATTAAGCATTTTTGTTCCATAAAAGTTCTAGTATAAGCGTAATTCGGCTAGTAGATTGTTGGATAAAAATGTTGAGTTAAAAAAAATGCCTTTACTTTGTGAAAACAAAATGGCGTCAAAAAAACTAGAAAAATGCTGTAGCAGGGTTGGTCGCAAAATTTTCGCCAAAAAATCGCCAAGTTACCATAATGTAAAGATTCACCAAGAATACAACTGGACGTGAGAAGTGTTAGAACTGTTAGAAGTGTTGTCAAAAAGTTCAAAGAGACATTGTCGACAGAAAATAAAATTAAAAGTGGACTACTTCCAAATGTTTTCTACAAGGGAAAACTTTGCATTATCAAAGAGGTTAAGAAATAAATTTCTTCATTATATGCAGTTGGCCAAAGATGTTGCTAATACTTCACATCACACTTTTAGTGTACAGACTCTACGGAATGGCTGACATGGAGGAAGTTATTACGTAAGGGCAGCTAGAAAGAAACCTTTCATTTCAGAAATAAATAGGAGAAAGTGATTAGATTTTGTTAAACCTCATTCATGTTAATTTATCAGACGAATTTTGGATGGTGACCCTAAAGGTATTTAAATTTACTGGTTCCACAGTCGCCTTCCAACCGTACTACCGGGTCTGTCACCCTCAATGTCTCCGTATCAGGCGGGAGGTGGTTTAACAGACTAAAGTGCCCAGGAAGAGCTTAGAAATGTAACGATACACCGCCCCCTCGTCCCACACTTACGGGCGACGGATCAAAAAGTTGCTCTCATTTCTCACGTCTGAACGGGTCAACGGGGGTCACAACTCCCCGCGAACCGAGACCACCATGAGGTGTGGTCCTATAATCTTGGCCGCTCTACCGGTCGGTTGCGCCCCTACCAGTACTACCTGGCAGTCCACTAAGCAGAAGGTTTGACATGGAATACCAGAGTCGTAGTCGAATAGCCACCACATTACCGCTGCCAATACCATGGCTCGCAAGCGACGCCACCTGCCCAGTGGCCTATAGCCTTTCCCCCCTTTGGTCCAACCGTACAAACAGTCTTCCCTCAGGTTTTCTGGAACCGCCAAGTTCAAAAATGATATACCCCCGTGGCCGAGACTGCCTAGGTACAGATCCTAGCCAGTAGCTTCGCAGAGTTCTTTACGTCGACCCCCGGGGGGACCCTAAAGGTATAGTGAACTTAACCTGGCAATCGTTACTCGCGAGTTAAAGATACCACCTGAATCGTCCGACATAAATTCTATTTAAAATTTATGGCACAAATTGGACCTAGAAGTCAGTAATCATAAATTTCGTAATAATGAACTTGTATAATGAGGAGTGGTACTCCTGCACGAGTGTCACAGAATTTCCATCAGGAATTTGGTTTTTTCCCAATAGAACCTTCTCAACAAGCAGAACTTCGGTTTTCTCTATGAGAAAGTTATGAGTGCAAAAGGTATAAACACAAAATATTAAATTTTGTTTCCTCATTTTGTTGTATGATCTTTGGCAATACATTTTTGACATCCAAATTTACGATTTTGTTGTATATTTTGTGAAAGGCATATTAAAACGAAAGTTTGACTAGATTTGCATGTTTATTATCTCTTGTGTTCCTTATGACCAGCTAAAATTATGAAGCATTTCCTTTATTGCGAAGGGGGAAAAGTAGTTGTGGCAATTTTTTTCCCACCTTAGTTGGGGCACTTTTTTTCCCACCCCAGTTAGGGCTATTTTTTCCCACCCTAGTTGGGGCTATTTTTTCCCACCCTAGTTGGGGCAATTTTTCCCATCCTAGTTGGGGCAATTTTTTCCCACCCCAGTTGGGGCAATTTTTTCCCACCCCGGTTAGGGCAATTTTTTCCCACCCCATTTGGGCCTATTTTTTCCCACCCTAGTTGGGGCAATTTTTTCCCACCCTAGTTGGGGCAATTTTTTTCCCACCCCAGTTAGGGCAATTTTTTTCCACCTTATTTGGGGCAATTTGTTCCCACCCTAGTTGGGGCAATTTTTTTCCCACCCCAGTTGGTGCAATTTTTTTCCCATTCCCAATCCTGTTGGGGCAATTTTTTGGCTAATCTTAAGAATATGGTAACAGGTAGTTTGGCTATATTTTGGTAAGGCGATAAAGCTTACTAGCTAGGAGTTTAGCAATAATCTGAGGATTACACAGTTCGAATCACAAATTATTTTGTCTCAGAGAAATGAAAGATCATGAGACATGTAACGTGACTTTTTCCGGAAAATTCCGGTCGTGATTTCTTAGCTAATAATACTTAGAAACAATTTTGCTGCTAAAGTGCAGGATCGCCCACTTATTTGTTTGGCACTTTTTACAAGAGTAAGAAGAGTTGGATTTTTGTCAATTTTCTTTGACTTTTTAAGTGAAAATATGTCGATAGATAAAGTCAAGTGTGTGCGCAATGCCATTTTTGTGCGATTCTGGGTTTTTTTATGTGAAAATAGGTCGACGTGTACATGGATACTGTGTATGTGCAATTCTTAAATACGCGGCAAGTAGTTTGCTATTCTTCACTATCTCCCAATTTCGCACCTAATCTTCGTCATGATTAAGCATTTTTGTTCCATAAAAGTTCTAGTATAAGCGTAATTCGGCTAGTAGATTGTTGGAAAAAAATGTTGAGTTAAAAAAGATGCCTTTACTTCGTGAAAACAAAATGGCGTCAAAAAAACTAGAAAATTGCTGTAGCAGGGTTGGTCGCAAAATTTTCGTCAAAAAATCGCCAATTTACCATAATGTAAAGATTCACCAAGAATACAACTGGACGTGAGAAGTGTTAGAACTGTTAGAAGTGTTGTCAAAAAGTTCAAAGGGACATTGTCGACAGAAAATAAAATTAAAAGTGGACTACTTCCAAATGTTTTCTACAAGGGAAAACTTCGCATTATCAAAGAGGTTAAGAAATAAATTTCTTCATTATATGCAGTTGGCCAAAGATTTTGCTAATACTTCACATCAAACTTTTAGTGTACAGACTCTACGGAATGGCTGACATGGAGGAAGTTATTACGTAAGGGCAGCTAGAAAGAAACCTTTCATTTCAGAAATAAATAGGAGAAAGTGATTAGATTTTGTTAAACCTCATTCATGTTAATTTATCAGACGAATTTTGGATGGTGACCCTAAAGGTATTTAAATTTACCGGTTCCACAGTCGCCTTCCAACCGTACTACCGGGTCTGTCACCTTCAATGTCTCCGTATCAGGCGGGAGGTGGTTTAACAGACTAAAGTGCCCAGGAAGAGCTTAGAAATGTAACGATACACCGCCCCCTCGTCCCACACTTACGGGCGACGGATCAAAAAGTTGCTCTCATTTCTCACGTCTGAACGGGTCAACGGGGGTCACCACTCCCCGCGAACCGAGACCACCATGAGGTGTGGTCCTATAATCTTGGCCGCTCTACCGGTCGTTTCCGCCCCTACCAGTACTACCGGGCAGTCCACTAAGCAGAAGGTTTGACATGGAATACCAGAGTCGTAGTCGAATAGCCACCACATTACCGCTACCAATACCATGGCTCGCAAGCGACGCCACCTGCCCAGTGGCCTATAGCCTTTCCCCCCTTTGGTCCAACCGTACAAACAGTCTTCCCTCAGGGGTTCTGGAACCGCCAAGTTCAAAAATGATATACCCCCGTGGCCGAGACTGCCTAGGTACAGATCCTAGCCAGTAGCTTCGCAGAGTTCTCTACGTCGACCCCCGGGGGGGACCCTAAAGATATAGTGAACTTAACCTGGCAATCGTTACTCGCGAGTTAAAGATACCACCTGAATCGTCCGACATAAATTCAATTTAAAATTTATGGCACAAATTGGACCTAGAAGTCAGTAATCATAAATTTCGTAATAATGAACTTGTATAATGAGGAGTGGTACTCCTGCACGAGTGTCACAGAATTTCCATCAGGACTTTGGTTTTTTCCCAATAGAACCTTCTCAAAAACCAGAACTTCGGTTTTCTCTATGAGAAATAGATTACGAGCCGTTATGAGTGCAAAAGGTATAAACACAAAATATTAAATTTTGTTTCCTCATTTTTGACATCCAAATTTACGATTTTGTTGTATATTTTGTGAAAGGCATATTAAAACGAAAGTTTTATTAGATTTGCATGTTTATTATCTCTTGTGTTCGTTATGACCAGCTAAAATTATCAAGCATTTCTTTTATTGCGAAGGGGGAAAAGTATTTGGGGCAATTTTTTTCCCACCTTAGTTGGGGCAATTTTTTCCCACCCCATTTGGGGCTATTTTTTCCCACCCCATTTGCGGCAATTTTTCCCACCCCATTTGGGGCTATTTTTTTCCCACCCTAGTTGGGGCAATTTTTCCCAACCCAGTTGGGTCTATTTTTTTCCCACCCTAGTTGGGGCAATTTCTTTCCCACCCTAGTTGGGGCAATTTTTTCCCACCCCAGTTGGGGCAATTTTTTCCAACCCCAGTTAGTGCAATTTTCCCCACCTTAGTTGGGGCAATTTTTTCCCACCCTATTTGGGGCAATTTTTTTCCCACCGCAGTTGTGGCAATTTTTCCCACGTGAGTTGGATCAATTTTTTCCCACCCCAGTTGGGTCAATTTTTTCCCACCCCAGTTGGGGCAATTTTTTTCCCATTCCCAATCCTGTTGGGGCAATTTTTGGCTAATCTTAAGAATATGGTAACAGGTAGTTTGGCTATATTTTGGTAAGGCGATAAAGCTTACTAGCTAGGAGTTTAGCAATAATCTGAGGATTACACAGTTCGAATCATAGATTATTTTGTCTCAGAGAAATGAAAGATCATGAGACATGTAACGTGACTTTTTCCGGAAAATTCCGGTCGTGATTTTTTAGCTAATAATACTTAGAAACAATTTTGCTGCTAAAGTGCAGGATCGCCCACTTATTTGTTTGGCGCTTTTTACAAGAGTAAGAATTGGATTTTTGTCAATTTTCTTTGACTTTTTAAGTGAAAATAGGTCGATAGATAAAGTCAAGTGTGTGCGCAATGCCATTTTTGTGCGATTCTGGGTTTTTTAAGTGAAAATAGGTCGACGTGTACATGGATACTGTGTATGTGCAAATCTTAAATACGCGGCAAGCAGTTTGCTATTCTTCACTATCTCCCAATTTCGCACCTAATCTTCGTCATGATTAAGCATTTTTGTTCCATAAAAGTTCTAGTATAAGCGTAATTCGGCTAGTAGATTGTTGGAAAAAAATGTTGAGTTAAAAAAAATGCCTTTACTTCGTGAAAACAAAATGGCGTCAAAAAACTAGAAAATTGCTGTAGCAGGTTTGGTCGCAAAATTTTCGTCAAAAAATCGCCAAGTTACCATAATGTAAAGATTCACCAAGAATACAACTGGACGTGAGAAGTGTTAGAACTGTTAGAAGTGTTGTCAAAAAGTTCAAAGGGACATTGTCGACAGAAAATAAAATTAAAAGTGGACTACTTCCAAATGTTTTCTACAAGGGAAAACTTTGCATTATCAAAGAGGTTAAGAAATAAATTTCTTCATTATATGCAGTTGGCCAAAGATTTTGCTAATACTTCACATCAAACTTTTAGTGTACAGACTCTACGGAATGGCTGACATGGAGGAAGTTATTACGTAAGGGCAGCTAGAAAGAAACCTTTCATTTCAGAAATAAATAGGAGAAAGTGATTAGATTTTGTTAAACCTCATTCATGTTAATTTATCAGACGAATTTTGGATGGTGACCCTAAAGGTATTTAAATTTACCGGTTCCACAGTCGCCTTCCAACCGTACTACCGGGTCTGTCACCCTCAATGTCTCCGTATCAGGCGGGGGGTGGTTTAACAGACTAAAGTGCCCAGGAAGAGCTTAGAAATGTAACGATACACCGCCCCCTCGTCCCACACTTACGGGCGACGGATCAAAAAGTTGCTCTCATTTCTCACGTCTGAACGGGTCAACGGGGGTCACCACTCCCCGCGAACCGAGACCACCATGAGGTGTGGTCCTATAATCTTGGCCGCTCTACCGGTCGTTTGCGCCCCTACCAGTACTACCGGGCAGTCCACTAAGCAGAAGGTTTGACATGGAATACCAGAGTCGTAGTCGAATAGCCACCACATTACCGCTACCAATACCATGGCTCGCAAGCGACGCCACCTGCCCAGTGGCCTATAGCCTTTCCCCCCTTTGGTCCAACCGTACAAACAGTCTTCCCTCAGGGGTTCTGGAACCGCCAAGTTCAAAAATGATATACCCCCGTGGCCGAGACTGCCTAGGTACAGATCCTAGCCAGTAGCTTCGCAGAGTTCTCTACGTCGATCCCCGGGGGGACCCTAAAGGTATAGTGAACTTAACCTGGCAATCGTTACTCGCGAGTTAAAGATACCACCTGAATCGTCCGACATAAATTCAATTTAAAATTTATGGCACAAATTGGACCTAGAAGTCAGTAATCATAAATTTCGTAATAATGAACTTGTATAATGAGGAGTGGTACTCCTGCACGAGTGTCACAGAATTTCCATCAGGACTTTGGTTTTTTCCCAATAGAACCTTCTCAAAAACCAGAACTTCGGTTTTCTCTATGAGAAATAGATTACGAGCCGTTATGAGTGCAAAAGGTATAAACACAAAATATTAAATTTTGTTTCCTCATTTTTGACATCCAAATTTACGATTTTGTTGTATATTTTGTGAAAGGCATATTAAAACGAAAGTTTTATTAGATTTGCATGTTTATTATCTCTTGTGTTCGTTATGACCAGGTAAAATTATCAAGCATTTCTTTTATTGCGAAGGGGGAAAAGTATTTGGGGCAATTTTTTCCCACCCCATTTGGGGCTATTTTTTCCCACCCCATTTGCGGCAATTTTTCCCACCCCATTTGGGGCTATTTTTTTCCCACCCCAGTTGGGGCAATTTTTCCCAACCCAGTTGGGTCTATTTTTTTCCCACCCTAGTTGGGGCAATTTCTTTCCCACCCTAGTTGGGGCAATTTTTTCCCACCCCAGTTGGGGCAATTTTTTCCAACCCCAGTTAGTGCAATTTTCCCCACCTTAGTTGGGGCAATTTTTTCCCACCCTATTTGGGGCAATTTTTTTCCCACCGCAGTTGTGGCAATTTTTCCCACGTGAGTTGGATCAATTTTTTCCCACCCCAGTTGGGTCAATATTTTCCCACCCCAGTTGGGGCAATTTTTTTCCCATTCCCAATCCTGTTGGGGCAATTTTTGGCTAATCTTAAGAATATGGTAACAGGTAGTTTGGCTATATTTTGGTAAGGCGATAAAGCTTACTAGCTAGGAGTTTAGCAATAATCTGAGGATTACACAGTTCGAATCATAGATTATTTTGTCTCAGAGAAATGAAAGATCATGAGACATGTAACGTGACTTTTTCCGGAAAATTCCGGTCGTGATTTTTTAGCTAATAATACTTAGAAACAATTTTGCTGCTAAAGTGCAGGATCGCCCACTTATTTGTTTGGCGCTTTTTACAAGAGTAAGAATTGGATTTTTGTCAATTTTCTTTGACTTTTTAAGTGAAAATAGGTCGATAGATAAAGTCAAGTGTGTGCGCAATGCCATTTTTGTGCGATTCTGGGATTTTTTTAAGTGAAAATAGGTCGACGTGTACATGGATACTGTGTATGTGCAATTCTTAAATACGCGGCAAGCAGTTTGCTATTCTTCACTATCTCTCAATTTCGCACCTAATCTTCGTCATGATTAAGCATTTTTGTTCCATAAAAGTTCTAGTATAAGCGTAATTCGGCTAGTAGATTGTTGGATAAAAATGTTGAGTTAAAAAAAATGCCTTTACTTCGTGAAAACAAAAGGGCGTCAAAAAAACTAGAAAATTGCTGTAGCAGGGTTGGTCGGAAAATTTTCGCCAAAAAATCGCCAAGTTACCATAATGTAAAGATTCACCAAGAATACAACTGGACGTGAGAAGTGTTAGAACTGTTAGAAGTGTTGTCAAAAAGTTCAAAGGGACATTGTCGACAGAAAATAAAATTAAAAGTGGACTACTTCCAAATGTTTTCTACAAGGGAAAACTTTGCATTATCAAAGAGGTTAAGAAATAAATTTCTTCATTATATGCAGTTGGCCAAAGATGTTGCTAATACTTCACATCACACTTTTAGTGTACAGACTCTACGGAATGGCTGACATGGAGGAAGTTATTACGTAAGGGCAGCTAGAAAGAAACCTTTCATTTCAGAAATAAATAGGAGAAAGTGATTAGATTTTGTTAAACCTCATTCATGTTAATTTATCAGACGAATTTAGGATGGTGACCCTAAAGGTATTTAAATTTACCGGTTCCACAGTCGCCTTCCAACCGTACTACCGGGTCTGTCACCCTCAATGTCTCCGTATCAGGCGGGAGGTCGTTTAACAAACTAAAGTGCCCAGGAAGAGCTTAGAAATGTAACGATACACCGCCCCCTCGTCCCACACTTACGGGCGACGGATCAAAAAGTTGCTCTCATTTCTCACGTCTGAACGGGTCAACGGGGGTCACCACTCCCCGCGAACCGAGACCACCATGAGGTGTGGTCCTATAATCTTGGCCGCTCTACCGGTCGGTTGCGCCCCTACCAGTACTACCGGGCAGTCCACTAAGCAGAAGGTTTGACATGGAATACCAGAGTCGTAGTCGAATAGCCACCACATTACCGCTACCAATACCATGGCTCGCAAGCGACGCCACCTGCCCAGTGGCCTATAGCCTTCCCCCCTTTGGTCCAACCGTACAAACAGTCTTCCCTCAGGGGTTCTGGAACCGCCAAGTTCAAAAATGATATACCTCCGTGGCCGAGACTGCCTAGGTACAGATCCTAGCCAGTAGCTTCGCAGAGTTCTTTACGTCGACCCCCGGGGGGACCCTAAAGGTATAGTGAACTTAACCTGGCAATCGTTACTCGCGAGTTAAAGATACCACCTGAATCGTCCGACATAAATTCTATTTAAAATTTATGGCACAAATTGGACCTAGAAGTCAGTAATCATAAATTTCGTAATAATGAACTTGTATAATGAGGAGTGGTACTCCTGCACGAGTGTCACAGAATTTCCATCAGGACTTTGGTTTTTTCCCTATAGAACCTTCTCAACAAGCAGAACTTCGGTTTTCTCTATGAGAAACTTATGAGTGCAAAAGGTATAAACACAAAATATTAAATTTTGTTTCCTCATTTTGTTGTATGATCTTTGGCAATACATTTTTGACATCCAAATTTACGATTTTGTTGTATATTTTGTGAAAGGCATATTAAAACGAAAGTTTGACTAGATTTGCATGTTTATTATCTCTTGTGTTCCTTATGACCAGCTAAAATTATGAAGCATTACCTTTATTGCGAAGGGGGAAAAGTAGTTGTGGCAATTTTTTTCCCACCTTAGTTGGGTCAATTTTTTTCCCACCCCAGTTGGGGCTATTTTTTCCCACCCTAGTTGGGGCAATTTTTTCCCACCCTTGTTGTGGCAATTTTTTCCCAACCCATTTGGGGCAATTTCTTCCCACCCCAGTTGGGGCTATTTTTTCCCACCCTAGTTGGGGCAATTTTTCCCATCCTAGTTGGGGCGATTTTTTCCCACCCCGGCTAGGGCAATTTTTTCCCACCCCAGTTGGGGAAATTTTTTCCCACCCCATTTGGAGCAATTTTTCCCCACCCCAGTTGGGCCTATTTTTTCCCACCCTAGTTGGGGCAATTTTTTCCCACCCCAGTTAGGACAATTTTTTTCCACCTTATTTGGGGCATTTTTCCCCACCCTAGTTGGGGCAATTTTTTTCCCACCCCAGTTGTGGCAATTTTTTCCCACGTGAGTTGGATAAAATTTTTTCCCAACCCAGTTGGGTCAATTTTTCCCACCCCAGTTGGGGCAATTTTTTTACCATTCCCAATCCTGTTGGGGCAATTTTTTGGCTAATCTTAAGAATATGGTAACAGGTAGTTTGGCTATATTTTGGTAAGGCGATAAAGCTTACTAGCTAGGAGTTTAGCAATAATCTGAGGATTACACAGTTCGAATCACAAATTATTTTGTCTCAGAGAAATGAAATATCATGAGACATGTAACGTGACTTTTTCCGGAAAATTCCGGTCGTGATTTCTTAGCTAATAATACTTAGAAACAATTTTGCTGCTAAAGTGCAGGATCGCCCACTTATTTGTTGTGGCACTTTTTACAAGAGTAAGAAGAGTTGGATTTTTGACAATTTTCTTTGACTTTTTAAGTGAAAATAGGTCGATAGATAAAGTCAAGTGTGTGCGCAATGCCATTTTTGTGCGATTCTGTTTTTTTTAGTGAAAATAGGTCGACGTGTACATGGATACTGTGTGTGAGCAATTCTTAAATACGCGGCAAGCAGTTTCCGATTCTTCACTATCTCCCAATTTCGCACCTAATCTTCGTCATGATTAAGCATTTTTGTTCCATAAAAGTTCTAATATAAACGTAATTCGGCTAGTAGATTGTTGGAAAAAAATGTTGAGTTAAAAAAATTGGCTTTACTTCGTGAAAACAAAATGGCGTCAAAAAACTAGAAGGTTGCTGTAGTAGGGATGGTCGTCAAATTTTCGCCAAAAAATCGCCAAGTGACCATAATGTAAAGATTCACCAAGAATACAACTGGACGTGAAAAGTGTTAGAACTGTTAGAAGTGTTGTCAAAAAGTTCAAAGAGACATTCTCGACAGAAAATAAAACTAAAAGTGGACGACTTCCAAATGTTTTCTACAAGGGAAAACTTTGCATTATCAAAGAGGTTAAGAAATAAATTTCTTCATTATATGCAGTTGGCCAAAGATGTTGCTAATACTTCACATCAAACTTTTAGTGTACAGACTCTACGGAATGGCTGACATGGAGGAAGTTATTACGTAAGGGCAGCTAGAAAGAAACCTTTCATTTCAGAAATAAATAGGAGAAAGTGATTAGATTTTGTTAAACCTCATTCATGTTAATTTATCAGACGAATTTTGGATGGTGACCGTAAAGGTATTTAAATTTACCGGTTCCACAGTCACCTTCCAACCGTACTACCGGGTCTGTCACCCTAAATGTCTCCGTATCAGGCGGGAGGTGGATTAACAGACTAAAGTGCCCAGAAAGAGCTTAGAAATGTAACGATACACCGCCCCCTCGTCCCAAACTTACGGGCGACGGATCAAAAAGTTGCTCTCATTCCTCACGTCTGAACGGGTCAACGGGGGTCACCACTCCCCGCGAACCGAGACCACCATGAGGTGTGGTCCTATAATCTTGGCCGCTCTACCGGTCGGTTGCGCCCCTACCAGTACTACCGGGCAGTCCACTAAGCAGAAGGTTTGACATGGAATACCAGAGTCGTAGTCGAATAGCCACCACATTACCGCTACCAATACCATGGCTCGCAAGCGACGCTACCTGCCCAGTGGCCTATAGCCTTTCCCCCCTTTGGTCCAACCGTACAAACAGTCTTCCCTCAGGGGTTCTGGAACCGCCAAGTTCAAAAATGATATATCCCCGTGGCCGAGACTGCCTAGGTACAGATCCTAGCCAGTAGTTTCGCAGAGTTCTCTACGTCGACCCCCGGGGGGACCCTAAAGGTATAGTGAACTTAACCTGGCAATCGTTACTCGCGAGTTAAAGATACCACCTGAATCGTCCGACATAAATTCAATTTAAAATTTATGGCACAAATTGGACCTAGAAGTCAGTAATCATAAATTTCGTAATAATGAACTTGTATAATTGAGGAGTGGT
Source organism: Stegodyphus dumicola (assembly GCF_044657685.1). Classification (NCBI taxonomy): domain Eukaryota; kingdom Metazoa; phylum Arthropoda; class Arachnida; order Araneae; family Eresidae; genus Stegodyphus; species Stegodyphus dumicola. Next base: position 4,373,112 of record NC_140770.1, read on the forward strand.
ACTCCTGCACGAGTGTCACAGAATTTCCATCAGGACTTTGGTTTTTTCCCAATAGAACCTTCTCAACAAGCAGATCTTCGGTTTTCTCTATGAGAAAGTTATGAGTGCAAAAGGTATAAACACAAAATATTAAATTTTGTTTCCTCATTTTGTTGTATGATCTTTGGCAATACATTTTTGACATCCAAATTTACGATTTTGATGTATATTTTGTGAAAGGCATATTAAAACGAAAGTTTTACTAGATTTGCATGTTTATTATCTCTTGTGTTCCTTATGACCAGCTAAAATTATGAAGCATTTCCTTTATTGCGAATGGGGAAAAGTAGTTGTGGCAATTTTTTTCCCACCTTAGTTGGGGCAATTTTTTCCCACCCCAGTTGGGGCTATTTTTTTCCCACCCTATTTGGGGCAATTTTTTCCCACCCCAGTTGGGGCAATTTTTTTCCCACCCCATTTGGGGCAATTTTTCCCCACCCCAGTTGGGCCTATTTTTTTCCACCTTATTTGGGGCAATTTTTTCCCACCCTAGTTGGGGCAATTTTTTCCCACCCCAGTTGGGGAAATTTTTTCCCACCCCATTTGGGGGTATTTTTTTCCCACCCCAGTTGGGCCTCTTTTTTTCCCACCCTAGTTGGGGCAATTTTTTCCCACCCTAGTTGGGGCAATTTTTTTCCACCATAGTTAGGGCAATTTTTTCCACCTTATTTGGGGGAAATTTTTCCCACCCTAGTTGGGGCGATTTTTTCCCACCCCAGTTGTGGCAATTTTTTCCCACATGAGTTGGATCAAATTTTTTCCCAACCCTGTTGTGTCAATTTTTTCCCACCCCAGTTGGGGCAATTTTTTTACCATTCCCAATCCTGTTGGGGCAATTTTTTGGCTAATCTTAAGAATATGGTAACAGGTAGTTTGGCTATATTTTGGTAAGGCGATAAAGCTTACTAGCTAGGAGGTTAGCAATAATCTGAGGATTACACAGTTCGAATCACAAATTATTTTGTCTCAGAGAAATGAAAGATCATGAGACATGTAACGTGGCTTTTTCCGGAAAATTCCGGTCGTGATTTTTTAGCTAATAATACTTAGAAACAATTTTGCTGCTAAAGTGCAGGATCGCCCACTTATTTGTTTGGCACTTTTTACAAGAGTAAGAAGAGTTGGATTTTTGTCAATTTTCTTTGACTTTTTAAGTGAAAATAGGTCGATAGATAAAGTCAAGTGTGTGCGCAATGCCATTTTTGTGCGATTCTGGGTTTTTTAAGTGAAAATAGGTCGACGTGTACATGGATACTGTGTATGTGCAAATCTTAAATACGCGGCAAGCAGTTTGCTATTCTTCACTATCTCCCAATTTCGCACCTAATCTTCGTCATGATTAAGCATTTTTGTTCCATAAAAGTTCTAGTATAAGCGTAATTCGGCTAGTAGATTGTTGGAAAAAAATGTTGAGTTAAAAAAAATGCCTTTACTTCGTGAAAACAATATGGCGTCAAAAAAACTAGAAAATTGCTGTAGCAGGGTTGGTAGCAAAATTTTCGCTAAAAATCGCCAAGTTAGCATAATGTAAAGATTCACCAAGAATACAACTGGACGTGAGAAGTGTTAGAACTGTTAGAAGTGTTGTCAAAAAGTTCAAAGAGACATTATCGACAGAAAATAAAATTAAAAGTGGACGACTTCCAAATGTTTTCTACAAGGGTTTGCATTATCAAAGAGGTTAAGAAATAAATTTCTTCATTATATGCAGTTGGCCAAAGATTTTGCTAATACTTCACATCAAACTTTTAGTGTACAGACTCTACGGAATGGCTGACATGGAGGAAGTTATTACGTAAGGGCAGCTAGAAAGAAACCTTTCATTTCAGAAATAAATAGGAGAAAGTGATTAGATTTTGTTAAACCTCATTCATGTTAATTTATCAGACGAATTTTGGATGGTGACCCTAAAGGTATTTAAATTTACCGGTTCCACAGTCGCCTTCCAACCGTACTACCGGGTCTGTCACCCTCAATGTCTCCGTATCAGGCGGGGGGTGGTTTAACAGACTAAAGTGCCCAGGAAGAGCTTAGAAATGTAACGATACACCGCCCCCTCGTCCCACACTTACGGGCGACGGATCAAAAAGTTGCTCTCATTTCTCACGTCTGAACGGGTCAACGGGGGTCACCAGTCCCCGCGAACCGAGACCACCATGAGGTGTGGTCCTATAATCTTGGCCGCTCTACCGGTCGTTTGCGCCCCTACCAGTACTACCGGGCAGTCCACTAAGCAGAAGGTTTGACATGGAATACCAGAGTCGTAGTCGAATAGCCACCACATTACCGCTACCAATACCACGGCTCGCAAGCGACGCCACCTGCCCAGTGGCCTATAGCCTTTCCCCCCTTTGGTCCAACCGTACAAACAGTCTTCCCTCAGGGGTTCTGGAACCGCCAAGTTCAAAAATGATATACCCCCGTGGCCGAGACTGCCTAGGTACAGATCCTAGCCAGTAGCTTCGCAGAGTTCTCTACGTCGATCCCCGGGGGGACCCTAAAGGTATAGTGAACTTAACCTGGCAATCGTTACTCGCGAGTTAAAGATACCACCTGAATCGTCCGACATAAATTCAATTTAAAATTTATGGCACAAATTGGACCTAGAAGTCAGTAATCATAAATTTCGTAATAATGAACTTGTATAATGAGGAGTGGTACTCCTGCACGAGTGTCACAGAATTTCCATCAGGACTTTGGTTTTTTCCCAATAGAACCTTCTCAAAAACCAGAACTTCGGTTTTCTCTATGAGAAATAGATTACGAGCCGTTATGAGTGCAAAAGGTATAAACACAAAATATTAAATTTTGTTTCCTCATTTTTGACATCCAAATATTTTGTGAAAGGCATATTAAAACGAAAGTTTTATTAGATTTGCATGTTTATTATCTCTTGTGTTCGTTATGACCAGCTAAAATTATCAAGCATTTCTTTTATTGCGAAGGGGGAAAAGTATTTGGGGCAATTTTTTTCCCACCTTAGTTGGGGCAATTTTTTCCCACCCCATTTGGGGCAATTTTTTCCCACCCCATTTGGGACTATTTTTTCCCACCCCATTTGCGGCAATTTTTTCCCACCCCATTTGGGGCTATTTTTTCCCACCCTAGTTGGGGCAATTTTCCCCAACCCAGTTGGGTCTATTTTTTTCCCACCCTAGTTGGGGCAATTTCTTTCCCACCCTAGTTGGGGCAATTTTTTCCCACCCCAGTTGGGGCAATTTTTTCCAACCCCAGTTAGTGCAATTTTCCCCCACCTTAGTTGGGGCAATTTTTTCCCACCCTATTTGGGGCAATTTTTTCCCACCGCAGTTGTGGCAATTTTTCCCACGTGAGTTGGATCAATTTTTTCCCACGTGAGTTGGGTCAATTTTTTCCCACCCCAGTTGGGGCAATTTTTTTCCCATTCCCAATCCTGTTGGGGCAATTTTTGGCTAATCTTAAGAATATGGTAAAGGGTAGTTTGGCTATATTTTGGTAAGGCGATAAAGCTTACTAGCTAGGAGTTTAGCAATAATCTGAGGATTACACAGTTCGAATCATAGATTATTTTGTCTCAGAGAAATGAAAGATCATGAGACATGTAACGTGACTTTTTCCGGAAAATTCCGGTCGTGATTTTTTAGCTAATAATACTTAGAAACAATTTTGCTGCTAAAGTGCAGGATCGCCCACTTATTTGTTTGGCGCTTTTTACAAGAGTAAGAATTGGATTTTTGTCAATTTTCTTTGACTTTTTAAGTGAAAATAGGTCGATAGATAAAGTCAAGTGTGTGCGCAATGCCATTTTTGTGCGATTCTGGGATTTTTTTAAGTGAAAATAGGTCGACGTGTACATGGATACTGTGTATGTGCAATTCTTAAATACGCGGCAAGCAGTTTGCTATTCTTCACTATCTCTCAATTTCGCACCTAATCTTCGTCATGATTAAGCATTTTTGTTCCATAAAAGTTCTAGTATAAGCGTAATTCGGCTAGTAGATTGTTGGATAAAAATGTTGAGTTAAAAAAAATGCCTTTACTTCGTGAAAACAAAATGGCGTCAAAAAAACTAGAAAATTGCTGTAGCAGGGTTGGTCGCAAAATTTTCGTCAAAAAATCGCCAAGTTACCATAATGTAAAGATTCACCAAGAATACAACTGGACGTGAGAAGTGTTAGAACTGTTAGAAGTGTTGTCAAAAAGTTCAAAGGGACATTGTCGACAGAAAATAAAATTAAAAGTGGACTACTTCCAAATGTTTTCTACAAGGGAAAACTTTGCATTATCAAAGAGGTTAAGAAATAAATTTCTTCATTATAATGCAGTTGGCCAAAGATGTTGCTAATACTTCACATCAAACTTTTAGTGTACAGACTCTACGGAATGGCTGACATGGAGGAAGTTATTACGTAAGGGCAGCTAGAAAGAAACCTTTCATTTCAGAAATAAATAGGAGAAAGTGATTAGATTTTGTTAAACCTCATTCATGTTAATTTATCAGACGAATTTTGGATGGTGACCGTAAAGGTATTTAAATTTACCGGTTCCACAGTCACCTTCCAACCGTACTACCGGGTCTGTCACCCTCAATGTCTCCGTATCAGGCGGGAGGTGGATTAACAGACTAAAGTGCCCAGAAAGAGCTTAGAAATGTAACAATACACCGCCCCGTCGTCCCAAACTTACGGGCGACGGATCAAAAAGTTGCTCTCATTCCTCACGTCTGAACGGGTCAACGGGGGTCACCACTCCCCGCGAACCGAGACCACCATGAGGTGTGGTCCTATAATCTTGGCCGCTCTACCGGTCGGTTGCGCCCCTACCAGTACTACCGGGCAGTCCACTAAGCAGAAGGTTTGACATGGAATACCAGAGTCGTAGTCGAATAGCCACCACATTACCGCTACCAATACCACGGCTCGCAAGCGACGCTACCTGCCCAGTGGCCTATAGCCTTTCCCCCCTTTGGTCCAACCGTACAAACAGTCTTCCCTCAGGGGTTCTGGAACCGCCAAGTTCAAAAATGATATACCCCCGTGGCCGAGACTGCCTAGGTACAGATCCTAGCCAGTAGTTTCGCAGAGTTCTCTACGTCGACCCCCGGGGGGGACCCTAAAGGTATAGTGAACTTAACCTGGCAATCGTTACTCGCGAGTTAAAGATACCACCTGAATCGTCCGACATAAATTCAATTTAAAATTTATGGCACAAATTGGACCTAGAAGTCAGTAATCATAAATTTCGTAATAATGAACTTGTATAATTGAGGAGTGGTACTCCTGCACGAGTGTCACAGAATTTCCATCAGGACTTTGGTTTTTTCCCAATAGAACCTTCTCAACAAGCAGATCTTCGGTTTTCTCTATGAGAAAGTTATGAGTGCAAAAGGTATAAACACAAAATATTAAATTTTGTTTCCTCATTTTGTTGTATGATCTTTGGCAATACATTTTTGACATCCAAATTTACGATTTTGATGTATATTTTGTGAAAGGCATATTAAAACGAAAGTTTTACTAGATTTGCATGTTTATTATCTCTTGTGTTCCTTATGACCAGCTAAAATTATGAAGCATTTCCTTTATTGCGAATGGGGAAAAGTAGTTGTGGCAATTTTTTTCCCCACATTAGTTGGGGCAATTTTTTCCCACCCCAGTTGGGGCTATTTTTTCCCACCCTATTTGGGGCAATTTTTTCCCACCCCAGTTGGGGCAATTTTCCCACCCCGGTTAGGGCAATTTTTTCCCACCCCAGTTGGGGAAATTTTTTCCCACCCCATTTGTGGCAATATTTTCCCCACCCCAGTTGGGCCTATTTTTTTCCACCTTATTTGGGGCAATTTTTTCCCACCCTAGTTGGGGCAATTTTTTCCCACCCCAGTTGGGGAAATTTTTTTCCCACCTCATTTGGGGCAATTTTTTTCCCACCCCAGTTGGGCCTCTTTTTTTCCCAACCTAGTTGGGGCAATTTTTTCCCACCCTAGTTGGGGCAATTTTTTCCACCATAGTTAGGGCAATTTTTTTCCACCTTATTTGGGGCAAATTTTTCCCACCCTAGTTGGGGCAATTTTTTTCCCACCCCAGTTGTGGCAATTTTTTCCCACATGAGTTGGATCAAATTTTTTCCCAACCCAGTTGGGTCAATTTTTTCCCACCCCAGTTGGGGCAATTTTTTTACCATTCCCAATCCTGTTGGGGCAATTTTTTGGCTAATCTTAAGAATATGGTAACAGGTAGTTTGGCTATATTTTGGTAAGGCGATAAAGCTTACTAGCTAGGAGGTTAGCAATAATCTGAGGATTACAAAGTTCGAATCACAAATTATTTTGTCTCAGAGAAATGAAAGATCATGAGACATGTAACGTGACTTTTTCCTTAAAATTCCGGTCGTGATTTTTTAGCTAATAATACTTAGAAACAATTTTGCTGCTAAAGTGCAGGATCGCCCACTTATTTGTTTGGCACTTTTTACAAGAGTAAGAAGAGTTGGATTTTTGTCAATTTTCTTTGACTTTTTAAGTGAAAATAGGTCGATAGATAAAGTCAAGTGTGTGCGCAATGCCATTTTTGTGCGATTCTGGGTTTTTTAAGTGAAAATAGGTCGACGTGTACATGGATACTGTGTATGTGCAAATCTTAAATACGCGGCAAGCAGTTTGCTATTCTTCACTATCTCCCAATTTCGCACCTAATCTTCGTCATGATTAAGCATTTTTGTTCCATAAAAGTTCTAGTATAAGCGTAATTCGGCTAGTAGATTGTTGGAAAAAAATGTTGAGTTAAAAAAAATGCCTTTACTTCGTGAAAACAAAATGGCGTCAAAAAAACTAGAAAATTGCTGTAGCAGGGTTGGTAGCAAAATTTTCGCTAAAAATCGCCAAGTTAGCATAATGTAAAGATTCACCAAGAATACAACTGGACGTGAGAAGTGTTAGAACTGTTAGAAGTGTTGTCAAAAAGTTCAAAGAGACATTATCGACAGAAAATAAAATTAAAAGTGGACGACTTCCAAATGTTTTCTAAGAGGGTTTGCATTATCAAAGAGGTTAAGAAATAAATTTCTTCATTATAATGCAGTTGGCCAAAGATGTTGCTAATACTTCACATCAAACTTTTAGTGTACAGACTCTACGGAATGGCTGACATGGAGGAAGTTATTACGTAAGGGCAGCTTGAAAGAAACCTTTCATTTCAGAAATAAATAGGAGAAAGAGATTCGATTTTGTTAAACCTCATTCATGTTAATTTATCAGACGAATTTTGGATGGTGACCCTAAAGGTATAGTGAACTTCACCTGGCAATCGTTACTCGCGAGTTAGAGATACTACCTGAATCGACCGACATAAATTCAATTTAAAATTTATGGCACAAATTGTACCTAGAAGTCAGTAAACATAAAATTTCGTAATAATGAACTTGTATAATGAGGAGTGTCACAGAATTTCCATCAGGACTTTGGTTTTTCCCAAAAGAACCTTCACAACAACCAGAACTTCGGTTTTCTCTATGAGAAATAGATTACAAGCCGTTATGAGTGCAAAAGGTATAAACACAAAATATTAAATTTTGTTTCCTCATTTTGTTGTATGATCTTTGGCAATATATTTTTGACATCCAAATTTACGATTTTATTGTATATTTTGTGAAAGGCATATTAAAACGAAAGTTTTATTAAATTTGCATGTTTATTATCTCTTGTGTTCGTTATGACAAGCTAAAATTATCAAGCATTTCCTTTATTGCTAAGGGGGAAATGAATTTGGGGCAATTTTTCCCACCCCAGTTGGGGCAATTTTTTCCCACCCTAGTAGGGGCAATTTTTTCCCATCCCAGTGAGGGCAATTTTTTTCCCACCTTAGTTGGGGCAATTTTTTCCCAACCTAGTTGGGGCAATTTTTTACCACCCCAGTTGTGGCGATTTTTTTCCACGTCAGTTGGATCAATTTTTTCCCACCCCAGTTGAGTCAATTTTTTCCCACCCGAGTTGGGGCAATTTTTTCCCATTCCCAATCCTGTTGGGGCAATTTTTTCCCATTCCCAATCCTGTTGGGGCAATTTTTTGGCTAATCTTAAGAATATGGTAACAGGTAGTTTGGCTATATTTTGGTAAGGCGATAAAGCTTACTAGCTAGGAGTTTAGCAATAATCTGAGGATTACACAGTTCGAATCACACATTATTTTGTCAAAAAGTTCAAAGAGGCATTATCGACAGAAAATAAAATTAAAAGTGGACGACTTCCAAATGTTTTCTACAAGGGAAAACTTTGCATTATCAAAGAGGTTAAGAAAAAAATTCCTTCATTATATGCAGTTGGCCAAAGATGTTGCTAATACTTCACATCAAACTTTTAGTGTACAGACTGTACGGAATGGCTGACATGGAGGAAGTTATTACGTAAGGGCAGCTAGAAAGAAACCTTTCATTTCAGAAATAAATAGGAGAAAGTGATTAGATTTTGTTAAACCTCATTCATGTTAATTTATCAGACGAATTTTGGATGGTGACCCTAAAAGTATTTAAATTTACCGGTTCCACAGTCGCCTTCCAACCGTACTACCGGGTCTGTCACCCTCAATATCTCCGTATCAGGCGGGAGGTGGTTTAACAGACTAAAGTGCCCACGAAGAGCTTAGAAATGTAACGATACACCGCCCCCTCGTCCCACACTTACGGGCGACGGATCAAAAAGTTGCTCTCATTCCTCACGTCTGAACGGGTCAACGGGGGTCACCACTCCCCGCGAACCGAGACCACCATGAGGTGTGGTCCTATAATCTTGGCCGCTCTACCGGTCGGTTGCGCCCCTACCAGTACTACCGGGCAGTCCGCTAAGCAGAAGGTTTGACATGGAATACCAGAGTCGTAGTCGAATAGCCACCACATTACCGCTACCAATACCATGGCTCGCAAGCGACGCCACCTGCCCAGTGGCCTATAGCCTTTCCCCCTTTGGTCCAACCGTACAAACAGTCTTCCCTCAGGGGTTCTGGAACCGCCAAGTTCAAAAATGATATACCCCCGTGGCCGAGACTGCCTAGGTACAGATCCTAGCCAGTAGCTTCGCAGAGTTCTCTACGTCGACCCCCGGGGGGACCCTAAAGGTATAGTGAACTTCACCTGGCAATCGTTACTCGCGAGTTAAAGATACCACCTGAATCGTCCGACATAAATTCAATTTAAAATTTATGGCACAAATTGGACCTAGAAGTCACTAATCATAAATTTCCTAATAATGAACTTGTACAATGAGGAGTGGTACTCCTGCACGAGTGTCACAGAATTTCCATCAGGACTTTGGTTTTTTCCCAATAGAACCTTCTCAACAACCAGAACTTCGTTTTTCTCTATGAGAAAGTTATGAGTGCAAAAGGTATAAACACAAAATATTAAATTTTGTTTCCTCACTTTGTTGTATGATCTTTGGCAATACATTTTTGACATCCAAATTTACGATTTTGTTGTATATTTTGTGAAAGGTATATTAAAACGAAAGTTTTATTAGATTTGCATGTATCTCTTGTGTTCGTTATGACCAGCTAAAATTATCAAGCATTCCTTTATTGCGAAGGAGGAAAAGTATTTGGGCAATTTTTTTCCCACCCCAGTTAGGGCAATTTTTTTCCCACCTTAGTTGGGGCAATTTTTTCCCACCTCAGTTGGGGCAATTTTTTTCTCACCTTAGTCGGAGCAATGTTTTCCCACCTTAGTTGAGGCAATTTTTCCCCACCCCTGTAGGGGCAATTTTTTTCCCATTCCCACTCCATTTGGGGCAATTTTTCGGCTAATCTTAAGAATATGGTAACAGGTAGTTTGGCTATATTTTGGTAAGGCGATAAAGCTTACTAGCTAGGAGTTTAGCAATAATCTGAGGATTACACAGTTCGAATCACAGATTATTTTGTCTCAGAGAAATGAAAGATCATGAGACATGTAACGTGACTTTTTCCGGAAAAATCCGGTCGTGATTTTTTAGCTAATAATACTTAGAAACAATTTTGCTGCTAAAGTGCAGGATCGCCCACTTATTTGTTTGGCGCTTTTTACAAGAGTAAGAAGAATTGGATTTTTGTCAATTTTCTTTGACTTTTTAAGTGAAAATAGGTCGATAGATAAAGTCAAGTGTGTGCGCAATGCCATTTTTGTGCAATTCTGGGATTTTTTTTAAGTGAAAATAGGTCGACGTGTACATGGATACTGTGTATGTGCAATTCTTAAAAACGCGGCAAGCAGTTTCCGATTCTTCACTATCTCCCAATTTCGCACCTAATCTTCGTCATGATTAAGCATTTTTGTTCCATAAAAGTTCTAATATAAACGTAATTCGGCTAGTAGATTGTTGGAAAAAAATGTTGAGTTAAAAAAAGGCCTTTACTTCGTGAAAACAAAATGGCGTCAAAAAACTAGAAGGTTGCTGTAGCAGGGTTGGTCGCCAAATTTTCGCCAAAAAATCGCCAAGTTACCATAATGTAAAGATTCACCAAGAATACAACTGGACGTGAGAAGTATTAGAACTGTTAGAAGTGTTGTCAAAAAGTTCAAAGAGACATTAACGACAGAAAATAAAATTAAAAGTGTACGACTTCCAAATGTTTTCTACAAGGGAAAACGTTGCATTATCAAAGAGGTTAAGAAATAAATTTCTTCATTATAATGCAGTTGGGCAAAGATGTTGCTAATACTTCACATCAAACTTTTAGTGTACAGACTCTACGGAATGGCTGACATGAAGGAAGTTATTACGTCAGGACAGCTAGAAAGAAACCTTTCATTTCAGAAATAAATAGGAGAAAGAGATTCGATTTTGTTAAACCTCATTCATATTAATTTATCAGACGAATTTTGGATGGTGACTCTAAAGGTATAGTGAACTTCACCTGGCAATCGTTACTCGCGAGTTAAAGATACTACCTGAATCGTCCGACATAAATTCAATTTAAAATTTATGGCACAAATTGGACCTAGAAGTCAGTAAACATAAAATTTCGTAATAATGAACTTGTATAATGAGGAGTGGTACTCCTGCACGAGTGTCACAGAATTTCCATCAGGACTTTGGTTTTAAATAGATTACAAGCCGTTATGAGTGCAAAAGGTATAAACACAAAATATTAAATTTTGTTTCCTCATTTTGTTGTATGATCTTCGGCAATATATTTTTGACATCCAAATTTACGATTTTGTTGTATATTTTGTGAAAGGCATATTAAAACGAAAGTTTTATTAGATTTGCATGTTTAGTATCTCTTGTGTTCGTTATGACCAGCTAAAATTATCAAGCATTTCCTTTATTGCGAAGGGGAAAAAGTATTTGGGGCAATTTTTTCCCACCTTACTTGGGGCAATTTTTTTCCCACCTTAGTTGGGGCAATTTTTCCCCACAATAGTTGGGGGAATTTTTCCCACCTTAGTTGGGGCAATTTTTCCCAGCCCAGTTGGGGAAATTTTTTTCCCACCCCAGTTGGGGCAATTTTTTTCCCACCCCAGTTGGGGCATTTTTTCCACCCAGTTGGGGCAATTTTTTTCGCACCCCTGTCGGGGTAATTTTTTCCCATGTTTTTTGCTTTAAAAATGATTGAATTATGTTGTTTTTATCTTCCGGTTAAGGTTTTTATGCCTTTCGTAATTCTGGAAGCAATTTTTGTACAATTATCGACAATTTAAAAGCTGTTCAAGTGCGGTTAAGTTTTAAATAACATGGCGGACATATTTGTTTAAATTTGAAACAGGAGAATTGTACATTTGTTGCCAATCTAGAGAGACTAAGCTTCGCAACACAAAAATAACGCCTTCATTTATTATTGCGAATTAAATCATGCTTAATCCTTTCTGGAATTTTTTTGAGGAAATAAGTGTTTAATATTTACTTCGTAATTTTTGATGCAGATATTTTGGGTTTTTATGTATTTTTGCCTTGTCGCGAAGTGAGAGCTGAATTAATTAAATGAGAAATACTAAATCGTCTGTGAAAAACTGTTCTTTTCTGTTTTGTTTGCTTAATTTCTTTCATACATCGTTTTAGCTTTATTATAGTATTTGAATAGAACATGTGGCAACGATAATTCTTCAAATGATATAAATTTTGTGTATTCAGAGTGTCGTTATAGTAAACAAATATAGTGAATTTTAAAGAGTGCATTTATTTTATTGTGGTTTATGAGCTGTCGACGAAGTAGATTTAATTCAATCCAATCAATTTAAATGAAATTCAAGAATAAATGCGTATAGTTTAATATTCTGTGCAAGGAAGTCATGACATCAGATTTTTTATTTCAGCGCTAGCATTCTTTTGAATTTTAAAGTGTAAGATTGTAGAGTTGCGCGCCTCCAACCTGCACGCAACCAAGAGGTGACTGTTGAAACTGGAAAATAGACAGAGTCTTGCTAAGGGTTTAAGTCCCTTTTTATTCAACTTAAGAATTTACAATTGCGTGCTCTTGACGCTCACAAATTACTCCGACCCGGCGGTAAAATAAAAATAAGAACCTGAAAAGAAATAATAACAAGACTCTAACTACGAGGCTCTCTAAAAGTAACTAACCTCACCGCGTTTTAGAATACCGCTGCTAATTCAGCAAACTTTGAATATCACTTTGAACGATTAACAATTCTCCGAGGCAAGCACACAGGCCTAAACGCGGGGTTCTTCAATTTCTGGCTAACTACCTCCGCGCTCGTGAAGTACGAACAGCACACTTCGAACTCGTTTCCTTTCTATTTAACTCAGAATACTTCCGCTGATAATTTGAATCCTTGCGCGTTCTACTAAAATTTACATACTCTGGCATTGGCAGTTCCAGGGGAAAGTAAGGCTTGACAGGAAAGATAGTTTAAACTTAAAATAAATGTTACTTAAAATAAATATAAACCCTACAAGATTCAGAATACATATTGTGTATGATCTGATTATATCCATTATATGTGAATAAACTGAATATATTCGTTGTGGATAAGATAAATTCATTTTGTTTGATGAGTATTTCTTGTTTAGGCAGTGCATTTAAGAATAACAGTTATTAAATGTGAAATTTAATACAATAAATATATACGAATGCAAATTAGTAATGGTCACTTTGAATAAAATTCTGCATTGGCTATTATTACAGACAGACCTCAATAAAATGTGCGGACTTCTATTTACGTATATAATTGGTGTAAATATTTTTCTCTTATGCATAGTTTTATCTAAAGATAGCATTTGAGCTCAGATGTTTATCACATATTTCTTTCTTCACATATTTCATCTTATTTACCACTTATTGACTAATATCACATGGATATTTTTGAGCTGTATCCAGCATGTGTTTGTATTGATTTCAAATTCTTTCAATCGGGTAGTGAAATCCTCACATTTGCTTAGATTTGATCTAATTACGCAATGAAAAGTTTCAGAAGAAATCGAGGAAGCTTTAATTATTTTGTACAGAAAATTGCGTGGCAAAATATTTTCAACCATCTTGCTTAAATCTTTAAGCACGTGAAAGGTCATGTTGATATGACAGAAATATAACTGGATGCCCATTGGTCCAACCTAGAAGCCAACTCCTTCGGTGGCTACACAGATGTGCACTTGCGAGATATGCCAACCGTCAGACCACGAAGGTATGCAGAAAGGAGGGAGAAAATACCTTTTAAGTTTAATTTTTTTTCGAACTTATGCTATATGCAATTCAACAGGAAAATTACAATAATTTTAAAAGCAGCATGTGTTAAGAATAGTCGATGCAGTGTTAAATGTTGGTATACATTTTTTTTTGAAGTATTTTCTCCGTTTGTCGTGTATTTTATTGCTTCCAGAAGCTGTACTGATTCCGATTGGAATAGTATAAGTGGAACTTTTTTTTTCAGAAGCTTTTCATGCACGATGATGCTTAACCCTTTGCGGCACAGTGTGTCCGGTCCGGGCACACCTAAAAATTTCCTTCTGTACGCACAGAAAAATTGAATGAAAAAGAATTCATAGGTTACTCTGAACCTTCTTTATTTAAAGTAGATGGCAGCTCAACACAAACCAGTCCGTATATTTTAGCCATGTTTAGTTTTTTAAGACCCTCATTTTTCAAAGAAATTTTCCATATTTATTTTAGGGTATAAAAGGAATTGTTTGAAAAGAAATTTCTATGTTATTTTTTCCGCTGTATGCTAATCACCTTATTCTATATATTAGTTTTAAATTTTTACCTTGAAATCTTGTCTAAAATCAAACGGCGAACCCTAAGTGTACCCAGACCGGGCTCACCGATAATGTAGGACAACTGAGAGTCTGTATTCTTTGTTTCTCCGTATCTCATCGGTCAGTTCATTGAGAACAGTGCTCGTTTCAGCACTCTTTTCGAAGCTCTATTCAATCAGTGTGCCCCTTTGGGCACATCCTCAAAATTAAACGATAAGTGCTATCTTCAGAAAACTTTACTTGTGTACTCCTCTAGGCCTAATTAGACTGCCTACCTTTTTTTTTAAATCAAAACTCCAACTTTAAAAGGTAGCGTGCTTGGAAAGGGTTAAGTATTTTAGGGAGTTAACTATTTTCATTCTGCCTCCTTCGATTTCGAATCGTGGAAGTCTTGCTACGTTTTATGAGGGTCTGTGAACAATTAAGGGGTGGGAGTTTTCTTGAGAAATTATTAACTTTCACTGTTTTCGTAGAGAATTGCAATTTTCTACTGTGTTGCTTACATTTCTTTGTAACTCGGCTCTCGAACTATCACTCATAACAAAAGCCACATCGTCCATGAAAGCTATGCTCAGAGTGTTAAGGCCATTTTTGCTTAGTGATTTTGTCAAATTCCAGATTCTAAAAATCTGCACTTAGGCATGAGGCCTGTGGACAGACTCTGATATTTTCAGTCATACCGTGGTTGTTAGTTATAATTACACTGCGCTTGTTAGTGAAGTAATTTTGAACACTTTCATAGTTGTTTTTTGGACAGTTTATATTTTTTAATGTTCCTAGAACCTCCGGCCAGCAGCACGAATCGAACGTTTTTTGGATGTGTAGGCACATCAAAGCCGAGTCCTGATTCTGCACTTTATTTTTTCATCTGCTGTAGAACTTCATTGATTGCAGGTACAGTGCTTTTATTGGAGAAGAAACCGAATTGGTGTGGGCTTGCTGTGTTGGGCTTTGAAATATGATGCCTGAACTGGTACTTGATATCCAGATTAGTCTTGTTATTGCGTATTTAATTTTAACTGCTACTTCTCCTGGCATTATAAAAATTATTTAGGCATGGAAAGATATATTCAGTGGATTAGCTGTTTCTCGAATATTTGTTAAATTCTAAATAACGTTCGAAAATTCTGCGAAAGACCTAAGGAATGCAAAATCCCCTCCCCCCCTCACAAGAAAGGACTTAATAAGCATTTTAAACACCGAACTAAAACAAACTGATAACGATACAAAATTTTCATTTCCTAAACGATGAATAACTTGTGTCTGCTGTGCCTTATGTTGGAGTAATATTAGTAGAGCGAGTTTGACATGGATTTGCAACAGGGAATTCTACTTTGACTCGAATTCTTTTTGCTTTTCATTTAATTTTTCAGTTTGTAATTTTGTTTTTGTTGTTTTACATTTATTATTTCTTCATGAAACTGGTTCAGGAAATCCTACTGTTCTAAGAAGAGATGTAGATAAGGTTGCATTTCATCCTTAATTTAGAATTAAGGATGTATTTGGGTTGATGGTGGTATTTTTATTTTATATATTTATTTATTTTTATTGCTTGGAAATGCCTTATGTATTTTATGAATGTAGAAAATTTTATTCTTCCCAAGCTCTTCTTTTCTTAAATAGCAAAAATTTCCGCCATAACATCAGATTCAGGGCTTAATTTCTAAAAGTAGAAGTACCGGAGCCCTATAGAAGACCGGCAGGAAAGAGAAACCAAGAGCAAATAAAGGAATAAAATGACTATTAAAATCATTAACAATTTAAAAACTGAATAGTTAATTAATAATTATGTAATTGTAGAATGGATGTTAACAATGAATATTTATTAATAATTATTTAATTGATAATTATTATTGAATTCATATTTAATTTAATATTGTTTATTCATTGAATAATTAAGGATTAAAGTAATTAAATTAAACGCAAAGAGGTATATTAA
Organism: Stegodyphus dumicola; assembly: GCF_044657685.1. Lineage (NCBI taxonomy): Eukaryota > Metazoa > Arthropoda > Arachnida > Araneae > Eresidae > Stegodyphus > Stegodyphus dumicola. The sequence goes on from NC_140770.1 coordinate 4,389,241, forward strand.
AATTTAATGATCCATTTTTAATATAATTTTATTGCTAAAAAAATTTTTCGAGATTCCATTTCTACTGAAATTGTTGTTCAGTTATATAAAAGAAGTGAAGCCTTCTTATTTAGGGCTGCGGTGCACTCCGGCTAAAATTAGAATTTATCCCCAAAACTAAGAAGTACCGGAGCTGACCTCCGATGGGCTCCGGCACAATTTGAGCTCTGAACAGTTTTGAACAGAGATCTGTGTGAATAGCTTATCCAAGCACCTTGAATGGAATGAGAGATCCCATTCAAGTTCTTTGGTGTTTCAAGTTCGCAAACTGTGTTTACGTGTATTTTGGTTCTCCAAAAAGCAGATATTGTATCTGCTCAGTTTAGCTTTTGTTTGGAATGTATAATCGCGTAATTTAATTTTGGGTGGGGGGAGATATGCCTCCTAACATTCAAAATTTAGATGATTTTTAAAGAGTAAGAATGCTTTTAGTTAAAAGGTGTAGAAATTCTGAAAAAATTCATAAAAAAATTTCATTCATAGAAATCCGCAGAGTTCTTTAAATCTTATTTTTAGAAGTTCAGTATAGAAGTAACGTAACGTTCATAAAAAATAAAGCTCATAAGATAAAGTTCATTGGAGATATATTTCTGAATATCATGATTTGCACGAACGTCAGTAATTATCAGATAACATTAGACAGCGGATGCTCTTAATAAATGTTTCGTAATAAATGGAAGACCTCAATATGCTTACAAAGGTAATTTGTTTTAATCATTAAATTTCCTTAACCCCTTGGCTTACACGATATCTGCCAATTACGGGAGCTATAGAAAACAAGAAAGTCGGTCCCGCGCTGTGCCTTTCAACTGTTCATCCGTATATCCGAACTGGTGCAAAATGTATACTTTCATGGGCTAATCTTTGGAATATGGTAGCAGGTAGTTTGGCGACATTTTGGTAAGGCGATAAAGGTTACTAGCTAGGACTTTAGCAGTGTACATGGATAAAGTCAACAGTGTGCGCAATGCCATTTTTGTGCAATTCTGGGATTTTTTTTAAGTGAAAATAGGTCGACGTATACATGGATGATACCGTGTATGTGCAATTATTAAAAACGCGGCAAGCAGTGGGCGATTCTGCACTTTCTCCCAATTTCGCACCTAATCTTCGTCATGATTAAGCACTTTTGTTCCATAAAAGTTCTAGCATAAGCGAAATTCGGCTAGCAGATTGTTGGAAAAAAATGTTGAGTAAAAAAAAAAATTGCCTTTACTTCGTGAAAACAAAATGGCGTCCAGAACAAAACTAGCAGCTTGCTGTAGCAGGGTTGGTCGCCAAATTTTCGCCAAAAAATCTCCAAGTTACCATGATCCAAAGATTAAACCTTTCATGACATATATATTTTCGTGTAACGAAAGGAATTGTGAAATAATAAACAATGTTGAGGTACAAATAATCATTTTAAGAAGTCTAGGGTGTAATCATAATCAGTTGAGAAAAATAATTGCATGATGGTGTGAGAGTTTGGCATGATGGATATAAGAGTTTTTTAATTCTTTATACGAAATTATACCTGAAAACGTGTGAACGTAACGGAGCTATACGAGGAAGTAACAGATCACCCAGTTTCGTCAGAAACAACTGAAAAAAACAAAATACGTTACAATGAAATGAAAAATATTCGATGTAGAATAACTCCAATTGCTTGGCATTTTATACACAAATTCCTCACCACGAGTCAGACTCGTAGCTTTTGCTTATGGCACAAATTCTTTATCACGAGACAGACTCGGGATAGGCCGTTATAGGCCAGAGGGTTAACAATATACAAAAGAGCTGGATTTTGTGAAGAATGAATTGAATTATAGGAAAAATGTAAATATTTCGAGTTCATAAATTAATTTATAATTACTTGCATAAATAAAGCAAGTTAATATATTCTAAAGAAATTAGAGGCAAATGTGGTTTTTAAACGACGATGACCTGATTTCTAAACGCCACAAAAATATCTTGATGAACTGACTTTTAAATACGGAGATGAACTGATTTTTAAACAGAAAAAAAATGTTGATGAACTGATTTTTAAACGGCAAAAAAAATATATTGATGAACTAACTTTTTAACGCCGAGATGAATTGATTTTTAAATGGCAAAAAAATATCTTGATGAACTGACTTTTAAACGCCGAGATGAACTGATTTTTAAACGGAAAAATAATATATTGATGAACTGACTTTTAAACGGCGAAACAATACCTTGATGAACTGATTTTTAAACGGCAAAAAAATATCTTGAACTGATTTTTAAACGGCAAAAAAATATCTTGACGAACTGACTTTTAAACGCCGAGATGAACTGATTTGTAAACGCCAAAAATTATCTTGATGAACTGATTTTTAAACGCTGAGATAAACTGACTTTTAGACGGGAAAAAATATCTTGATGAATACTCAAACATAAACAAGTGTATACGAGCCAGTTTCCCTTAGAAAGTCCTCCACGAAGGCATCCCTCCCCTTAGGCAGATAGCCCTCGTGTGCTTTGCCATAATTAAATACACCAACACACACCAACACCAAACATAAACAATAAAGACTCATAAAACCGTAAAAGAAATTTATTTTTACTTGTACACACCAGATGACTATAACAACATTTGTACTAGAAATAAACTTCAAAACAAAATCTAAAGTTTACGACATGCATTTCTGGAGATGGGAAAAATTTTACAAAAGCCCCTTCCCGGGTGGCACCGTTTTCCTCCCAAATTAATCTCCTTCTTTTCTCTTTTTCGGGGCTATTTCATGTGCCACCCGGATATTTTCTTCTCTCCTTCCATTTCCTATCTTCGTTCTTCTAGTTAGGGGGCCCCTTTTCTTTTCTCAGCTTTCTCTTTCGTCGAACCTATAACTTACGACAAATCTCGTTATTACAGCTCCCGCCCTCATACATTTACATTACTTTTTTACAATTATAATTCAACATATTCATATCACACATTATTTTACATCTAACAGTTATAATTCAATGTCACTTACTTACCGAGGATAGAACTTGAGATCTCTCTGTAGAAGCGAAGTCTCTTGCCAGCCTGTCTCTGGGGCCCCGGAAGAAATTAATTCTCTTAGGTACTTCAGCTTAAACCACTTCTTGTACCCTTTCCTTATCTTTCATACTTTCCCTACGTGGCGTGTACAATTCTTATTTTTTCTCCAGCTTCCATCATCACTTTGAACAACAATACGTCCTATAAAGGAACGAACATACCCTCTTCTATACAGATGAAATCTACCCTACCCAAAGGAGGTTCTCGCTTCAAGAGCTCTGCATGTAAAGTAAGTTTTTTTTTTCTTCCACTCTTCAGCAATCTGAAAAAGAAAATTGTTCTTAGTGGTTAAGTTTATAAACGAATATCTAGATTATGTGGAAACTAAATTAAAACCGGACCTTCTTCCCCTCAGTACTTTAACGCTCAAACGTACGCAGCTAACATGTTCCGCAAGGCACTAATACTGAAATCTGAATGTTTAAATTTAGATTTTGAGGATTATTATTTATCATAAGCTGTCAAATAAAAGACAAAACTCGCACTTCATTCGTACGCACATAGAGGTGGCGCAAAATCTCAATATACATTTCAGTCACTTCAAACCGCAATCATTCAATTAATAGACAGCGTCATCAAAGATCTGCAGTGTTAACAATTTAATCCGAAGAACATTTGCTTTCGTTGTCGAAGCGATTGAAAAAGATTTGGTGACACCGAAAATTCCAATCATCTGTTCTATCGCTGCATGAAGTTTGACGTTATGCTTGAAACACGGATAGTTTGCGTCTCACTCCCTCCATCTTCTATAGCTATATAGGTATATCTTCTATAGCTTCTATAGGTACCCTCATCATACTCTGTACAGCCAAGAGGAATGGGAGCTTGCACTGTTTATTAACGACTCCAGGTAAAAACCTGAATTGCAGCTCTAGGCAACTGGAAAGAACCAGGAACACGAAACTTGCCTTACCTTGTTCATACAAATCCAGGGAAGCAGTTGCATGGTTTGCAGTGGAATCATCAAACATATTCATACATCAAATATATGAACGACGTCTTGGAATCGTATGTAAGGCTGTTTAGGGATGCTATTGGCCCAGACGTTTTGGTAATGACTAATAACGCTGTTCTCAGAATTTTCGGAAACAGAAGTGGACTGAACAGTCTATTCAACACACTTCAGTCCTACTAAGCATGCATTGGATAAGAAAACTGCACCGAGCCTGATATCTGTCAGGATCTAAATAATGCACATTCTAAAGACTGGCGTGAAATTCCAAAGCAATTCACTAAACTGTGTGAAGATCCCGTATTCTGTCCGAAGTCACCATACCAGATATTAAATAAAGATTTCTCTGTCGGTTCCTATAAATACGACTAAAAATGTAATGTTTTGAGATTGATCAATTGGGAAACATGGTGATTTTAAATCAAGTACTATAAAATCCCTCATAACTGCCAATATCAAAATAAAGGTACTTTCGAAGATCTAAATTTAAATCCGAAATTTAGGCCTGTGAGATAAAAATATATGAAATGGGATAAGAAGAAAATAAGCTGGCTGCTAATATATAAAAGAATGGGCTAAGAAACATGGAAATGATCTGTGTTGCGTTTCTGCCGACCACCATAAGAAGTCTTATCCAACCAATGAATTATCCAGATTACAAAGGAACGAGCGACAAATTCCATTTTTGTTCCTTGATGTATGAACTCTGAAGGAAGAAATTTTATCTCAACTATAATAAAAGACCTTTATAATTTACTCGGCATAGACAAAACCCAAAGGAATCCTTTACACCCACAGCCATGGTAAAGAGGTTTGACCGAATTACCTTTAGTAACCACTCGCTAATTCTTTCCAGAAATCAACAGTACTGGGACCACACGTTAACTGGCCCACCGTAGTGCTATCTCGATCTCAGACGCTCTTTTGTCGTCACCTTCGTGATTTATTGTTTGATTGCTCTTCGGATCGCCTGAGGTGCCATTCTCCAGGCACGGTTTCAAATCATGTTCAATTTTGCTCGACAGCAAGTGACGGAGAAGATGAAGGCCCAGTTCGACACGAGAGCTACAAGACATCAATTTAACAAAAATGACAAAGTGTGGTTATGGAATCCAATTCGAAGGAAAGGAGTTTCTCCTAAACTACAGTCACCCTCGGACGGTCCTTACACAATCCTGAACAGGTAAACAAGTAAACGTGCATGGGAGCTCCTAAAACTTCACTATCGAATCAAACAGGTATTGGCCCAATGAGATAAGAAGATACACTAACCAGCTAGAGTATGAAATACTTGAACTAAGTATATGCTATTTCTGAGTAATACTGAAGTTATACATCGGAGTTGTTAATTTAAATATAAGAAGATAATAATATAAAATTACATACAAAGTTACATAAATTACACAAACTGTTTAGAATACTCATTAAAATATTGGATTACGTAAATATCGTAGAGCTGATATTTTGGAGATCGTTGTACGGGAAATTTTGCATTTTTATGGAAATACATATGCGATTTCATTTTGCTAATATTTTGTTAGTTGGAATCTTGTTATGTGACATTTGTTACAGGTAATCAGATCTGACCTCAGATCTTTCAGTCCAAAATTTATAAATAAAGCTCATGGTCTCAGCTTAATAAGTTAGGTATTATGGAGCAGTATGGAAATTGTTACTCTAGCACGGATTAAATTATTGGTGTGTAACCTATACATTGCTCTTTCGTTTCGGCTTTATCGTTTTCGGATATAACTTGTGCTTCGGCATAGGTCCAGTCCTAAAGCACCGAGCTTTTGTATACTTAACATAATTTTTGGATATAGGTTGTGTTGAGCTATCACCAGTCTTTTAAAGGTTTTTTTTTTTATTATTTTTCCCCTCCAAAATGGCAGATTATGAACAGTTACAGCAGAAGGCAAAAATATATAGAATACAACATCACAATGAAAAAAAAAAAAAACCAGCTGTAACATAGTCCATTAATCTAACATATCTCTTGCCTCCCAGTTCCCAGTAACGCGCGGCGAGAAAAGTTTTGAGAAGATCAGGACAGTGGGATAGATGTGCGGCATCCATCACCTCTCCAGAGCTGCATGGAGTGCATATCGGAGAAGGAACAATATCGAATCTCAAAATCGTAAAAAACAACCTTATATTTAGCGTAGGTATAATGAAACACTCAATCGATTTCGAGGGCAGCTAAAGGTCCCTCCTCATCAGGAGAAAGAAATACTTAGAAATAAGAAAATAAAGGAGAAGGAGTCACAGAAACACGTGGTCCTTATCAGCACTGCACGTGGTTATAACTAGATATTTAATCAGAGTTGCACTGGCCGCCTACTTTTACCTAGCCAGGCTATCTGATCAAGCATAAAAGACAAGAAAAATTAGCGAAGTTAAAATAGGGAGCGAGGGGAAATGCACATTACGCTCAAAATCTGAACTTCAAATAATGGAAAGCAACCACTGAACGGATTTTTATACCCTCTGGTAGTACCAAGTGCGAGGAGGTAACGCCATCTATCGGCAAAAATAATTGAATTAAGACAGTAGAATTTTAAAGGCATTAGGAAGGACTGGATTGGACTTCAAATCATTAACTAAACTTTTTAAATCTTTGTGAATGTGAAAAGCCTCAAGAAAATGCAATTCGCCTATGGAAGAAGCCTTTTGGATGATTTTTGCAGACCCAAAATCAAAATTATGGTTAAAAGTCCAGCTATGATACGCTATTGAAGACTTGTTAATTTCCCCTTTTTTGACATAAGATTCATGTTCCTTGATACGAAACTTCAACGCTCTTTTTGTTTGGCCAATATATCTTAAACCACACTGACATGATATACTATAAATTCCCCAAGAATTCAAGACAGAAACGCAATCTTTTAGAATCGAAGGGTGAATTTTATTAATAGGGGAGAAACCGACTTGAAAATTGAATTTCTGGAGAATCCGTGCAATTTTATAGCTAACAGAAGGATAAAATGGAAGCACGACAAGGTCATTGATATTATTTCTAACAGTGGAATGTCTACTTTGATGGGAATCTGAAAATTTTTTGACGGCTTTATCAATAATCACGGGAGAAAATCCACGGTCAATCGCAACTGCTCTCAAATAATTAAGTTCATTGGTAAGCAAAGATTCAGAGGAACAAACTTTTAGCGCGCGGAAAACATAATAGTAAAAAGAAGCCATTTTTTGCTTAACAGGGTGGCATGACTTGGCATGGGGTGGTAAACAAACTGCAAAGGGTTTACGGTACACAGTGGTGCTAAAATCGGTTTCATTGCGGATTATAAGAATATCGAGGAAGGGGAGGGAATTGTTGGATTCAATTTCAAGAGTGAATTGGATGGCTGGATCAATTGAATTCATAATAGATAGAATCTCGGATAAATCCTCTTTATAACCGTCAAAAAGTGCGAAAGTGTTGTCAACATACCGAATCCAAAGACGAAAAGATAATTTATCAAATAATTTCATCTCAAAATAGTGCATATAAATGTCAGCAAGTACCGGACTGAGAGGATTACCCATAGCCAATCCTTCAACTTGACGAAAATATGCATTTTGGAAAACAAAGTGGGTTTGACTTAGGGAAACTTTAGTAAGCGAAACCAACTCATTAATTTCAGTATGTGTGAAGTGAAATTCCCGAAGCCTAGTTTCAAGACAATTTAGTGCTCCTTCGACCGGAACATTAGTAAACAATGATTTGACATCAAATGAAACCATAATGGAACGAAGTGGGGAAATATTTTTAAGTTTATCAATGACTTCAACAGAATTTTTTACAGTGTGAATATTGTTATCAAGTAGAGGAGAAAATCTGGAAACTAAATATTTGGCCAAAGGATATGAAGCAGTGCCTATGTTGGAAACAATTGGTCGAAAAGGAATACCGGTTTTGTGGACTTTTGGAAGAGCATAAAGTCTAGCGCAATTAGTAATAGGCGGAATAAGTGATTTCTTCAACTGAGTTGGCAGAATGTGGGAAGATTTAATAGCACTTTTTACTTTCATGAGGTCCGAAGTTGAAGGATCTTTAGGGATCGAGCAGTATGGGCCTTCATTTATCAATTTAGAGACTCCAGTAATATATGTGTGTTTGTCCATAACAACGATCTGTCCGCCCTTATCAGCTTTAGAGATAATGATATTAGTATCAGAATGAATTTCACGTAAGATCTCATTTTCCTTTTTGCTAAGATTAGAACCCAAAGATTTATTGTTAAAATTAACGTTATGAGTAATTAGGTGGCGGATTGTATCCTTCTGCGTTTCGGAAATTTTGGAGAATTTAAAGGCTTTCTCTATAGGGGCGATGATTTGAGGAATTGAAGGTTTAGATGTCTTAGAAAAATTGAAATTATATTTTAATACTTTTAACTGATCCTCCGAAAGATTCCTATTGGAGATATTAACGATGGAGTTAACGTTTACAGTGGGAAGATCAGCTAGATAATTGGGACTATCCGACTGGTGTGTGAGTTTTTGAAGGTTTAGATGTCTTAGAAAAGTTGAAATTATATTTTAATACTTTTAACTGATCCTCCGAAAGATTCCCAAAAACTCACACACCAGTCGGATAGTCCCAATTATCTAGCTGATCTTCCCACTGTAAACGTTAACTCCATCGTTAATATCTCCAATAGGAATCTTTCGGAGGATCAGTTAAAAGTATTAAAATATAATTTCAATTTTTCTAAGACATCTAAACCTTCAATTCCTCAAATCATCGCCCCTATAGAGAAAGCCTTTAAATTCTCCAAAATTTCCGAAACGCAGAAGGATACAATCCGCCACCTAATTACTCATAACGTTAATTTTAACAATAAATCTTTGGGTTCTAATCTTAGCAAAAAGGAAAATGAGATCTTACGTGAAATTCATTCTGATACTAATATCATTATCTCTAAAGCTGATAAGGGCGGACAGATCGTTGTTATGGACAAACACACATATATTACTGGAGTCTCTAAATTGATAAATGAAGGCCCATACTGCTCGATCCCTAAAGATCCTTCAACTTCGGACCTCATGAAAGTAAAAAGTGCTATTAAATCTTCCCACATTCTGCCAACTCAGTTGAAGAAATCACTTATTCCGCCTATTACTAATTGCGCTAGACTTTATGCTCTTCCAAAAGTCCACAAAACCGGTATTCCTTTTCGACCAATTGTTTCCAACATAGGCACTGCTTCATATCCTTTGGCCAAATATTTAGTTTCCAGATTTTCTCCTCTACTTGATAACAATATTCACACTGTAAAAAATTCTGTTGAAGTCATTGATAAACTTAAAAATATTTCCCCACTTCGTTCCATTATGGTTTCATTTGATGTCAAATCATTGTTTACTAATGTTCCGGTCGAAGGAGCACTAAATTGTCTTGAAACTAGGCTTCGGGAATTTCACTTCACACATACTGAAATTAATGAGTTGGTTTCGCTTACTAAAGTTTCTCTAAGTCAAACCCACTTTGTTTTCCAAAATGCATATTTTCGTCAAGTTGAAGGATTGGCTATGGGTAATCCTCTCAGTTCGGTACTTGCTGACATTTATATGCACTATTTTGAGATGAAATTATTTGATAAATTATCTTTTCGTCTTTGGATTCGGTATGTTGACAACACTTTCGCACTTTTTGACGGTTATAAAGAGGATTTATCCGAGATTCTATCTATTATGAATTCAATTGATCCAGCCATCCAATTCACTCTTGAAATTGAATCCAACAATTCCCTCCCCTTCCTCGATATTCTTATAATCCGCAATGAAACCGATTTTAGCACCACTGTGTACCGTAAACCCTTTGCAGTTTGTTTACCACCCCATGCCAAGTCATGCCACCCTGTTAAGCAAAAAATGGCTTCTTTTTACTATTATGTTTTCCGCGCGCTAAAAGTTTGTTCCTCTGAATCTTTGCTTACCAATGAACTTAATTATTTGAGAGCAGTTGCGATTGACCGTGGATTTTCTCCCGTGATTATTGATAAAGCCGTCAAAAAATTTTCAGATTCCCATCAAAGTAGACATTCCACTGTTAGAAATAATATCAATGACCTTGTCGTGCTTCCATTTTATCCTTCTGTTAGCTATAAAATTGCACGGATTCTCCAGAAATTCAATTTTCAAGTCGGTTTCTCCCCTATTAATAAAATTCACCCTTCGATTCTAAAAGATTGCGTTTCTGTCTTGAATTCTTGGGGAATTTATAGTATATCATGTCAGTGTGGTTTAAGATATATTGGCCAAACAAAAAGAGCGTTGAAGTTTCGTATCAAGGAACATGAATCTTATGTCAAAAAAGGGGAAATTAACAAGTCTTCAATAGCGTATCATAGCTGGACTTTTAACCATAATTTTGATTTTGGGTCTGCAAAAATCATCCAAAAGGCTTCTTCCATAGGCGAATTGCATTTTCTTGAGGCTTTTCACATTCACAAAGATTTAAAAAGTTTAGTTAATGATTTGAAGTCCAATCCAGTCCTTCCTAATGCCTTTAAAATTCTACTGTCTTAATTCAATTATTTTTGCCGATAGATGGCGTTACCTCCTCGCACTTGGTACTACCAGAGGGTATAAAAATCCGTTCAGTGGTTGCTTTCCATTATTTGAAGTTCAGATTTTGAGCGTAATGTACGTTTGCCCTCGCTCCCTATTTTAACTTCGCTAATATTTCTTTATGCTTGATCAGACAGCCTGGCTCAGTAAAAGTAGGCGGCCAGTGCAACTCTGATTAAAAATCTAGTTATAACCACGTGCAGTGCTGATAAGCACCACGTGTTTCTATGATTCCTATTTTCTTCTTTCTATGTATTTCTTTCTCCTGATGAGGAGGGACCTTTAGCTGCCCTCGAAATCGATTGAGTGTTTCATTATACCTACGCTAAATATAAGGTTGTTTTTTACGATTTTGATTGTCACATTAGCGTGTTTCTCTTCTAGTCTAATATCGAATCTATCAAGATGATATTGTAGGCAGTCATGTCCGGTGGCAAGGCGGAATTCAGCGACCGCTCTACGCCTTGGGCCATTACACAAATTCGGGATAGCATTCTTCCAAGACTTATGAGAAACACGATTATAGAGATCTTCCTGAGCACGTACATTGATAGATCTTTTAATAAGGTCCCTAACAGTATGGAAAGGCAAAGGACGAGAAATATTATTCCCGATAAAAGCACCCTTTTTTTGCCAAGAAGTCGGCTTTTTCGTTACCTGGAATCCCACAGTGGGTAAGAACCCACTGGAGGACTATAGTTTTCTCAAGTGAAGCAGGTTTTGCAGATAATGTCGACAATCCAATATATCCTGCGATATAGGATTTTCATCTGAAACGATAACCAACAGAGCAGCTCGGGAATCACTGAGTATAACAACTCTTGTGAATTTTTCCAAGTGGCATGGTAGCTGGTACAGAGCTGTGCAAATCGCATCAATTCCACCGTCAAACGCAGTACCCACAGGGATGTCGAAAGAGAAAATTTCCAGTCTTTTAAAGTTAGAATCTAGATTGGTGGGTTTCCGAATGTGTGAGACGGCAGAAGCATAGATAATGGTCTGCATCCTCCTTTGACTCCACACACGCCGTTTTCGCTATTGGAGAGATTCCTTTTCAGAAAATAATCTGGATATGGGACATGACCGGTGAGGTAATAAGTTAGGAAGAGCTTGGAGCTTCTAATTTCTGTGCCGATGTTTGGAAATAACCAAGCTGAACGGCGATGTAGTTCGGATCCCTACGTCATCAGATTCTAAGTATAAATTGTTCATTACGTTGATTTATTTATTGAATTGGTGTTTGATTTGTTGTACGTTATTTATTGAAATTATTATTTTAGTATTGCGTTGATGTTCAGTTATTGATTTTCCTTAGTTGTAAGTATGGCTACCTGTCCGGGAGTCTCACTGCCCGGGATATGCAGTCTTTGGGAAGGGAAAATGCTATGAATTTTGTACATATGGTAAATAATTTTAATGAGCCTATGCGTAAATTGTAGTACCTCCTGTAAATTGTAACAAGAAAGGCCTCAGAGGGCGAAGCATCGTCACGAGAACACGGCTACAAGGTTTAGTCCAATTTAACATCATAACGTTAACATTATAACGTTTGGCTGCCTTGCCAAACTGGCGAAATAGCACGAAGTATTGTCGCCAAGCTTAGCGACATTTTGGCCCGATTGTTGTGTAACTGTAATTGTTTCGATCTCTGTGTAATTCTTAACTGTGTAAACCTTACAGCAATTTCAAAAAATCGAAGGTACTGGAAATTTTTCGGCGGACAGGGTAAAACTATATAAAATTGGAGAAAGCATTAGTTTTTCAATTTAGTTTATAGAGTTTAGCTCAGATCACTTTGCGAGCTTGTAATATTAGCGGTCATAAAAGTGGCTTGCACTCTTAATGATAATAATGGATTTACTTTTGTAGTATTATTTTACTATTTAAATTTTATTTCGCTAAATGAGCAGAAAAATCTGAAGTTCCAGAACTTTAAACTGCTTTTGGAAAAATTAATTTTAACAAGCTATCATCGGTGCGCAGATAATAATATAAAGAAGAGTGTCTTTTTGTTTGTAATTCATACAAATCTATAATTTTATTTAGTATTTCGTATTTCTACATGGCTGAATTTATTTGCCCAACATGTTTGATGAGCGACAGCTGTCAAGCCAGTCAAGGACATGTTGAAGACATTGTTGGAAAGTCATGCTGTATGTGGCCGAGCATTGTCCTGTCGGAAAACATAACCTGGACCATCAGCTAGCACAGGCAGTACGGTCGACTGCATAATTTCATCAACATACCTTTGAGCAGTCAGAATACCTCGCAGCATGACTAATGGTGAACGACTGTTTCATCTAATCGCTCCTCAGACTATCACACATCCTATATTCTGCTCGTACAAATGGTACATCAGACCGCTCACCTCTGTCTTCGGACACGTATACAGCGGTCATCAAGCATCGACAAAAAAGTGGGATTAATCACTGATTATCACTTTCTCCGATCAGATACTGTCCAGCTTGAGCGACAGCGGCACTATGCAAGACGATGCTGCTTATGGTGGAGTGTCAAACTGCTTATGGTAAGCATCTTAATAGACGTCAAGATCGTAACACGTTGAGCGCGGCGCCGAATTTGCTGTCCTTTCCGTTCAGCCGGTAGCGAGCTAAGCCGTATTTTTGTTTAGAATGTTTTAATACATTTCCTTAAAACTAAATTTGATCACATTTCATTGAGACTATATTTATTTTTTAACTTTAATACTGTCGGTTCCGCGGGCCGACGCCAGCCAAACGAAAATTCCAGTTCCGGTCCCCAGGGACCGACGCCGGCCACACGGAAATTTTACTGCCAGTGCCCAAGAACCGACTCCGGCCAGTCCCAAGAGACCGGCGCCGCGCTCAACGTGTTAACCCCAGCGTCCCATAGTCTCCTGAGAATCGTATCCTCGGATATCCCAGAATCCCTGCGAGTTTACAAATGGCATTTTATCGCTGATAGCATAACGTAACCACGACCACATCACTTTGACCAATATTCAGATCCGTTTGTTTAGCCAACCAGCATCTTTTAGCCCTATGATGCGACCCTTCTCAAAGTTTGACAAATGTTTGTAACGTCGTCGAGTACGTCTTAAAGGCATTTTTCATTGCAATGCCACATTACAAACTTTTTACAATCTATCCAAGCCGTCAGCATAGCAGCGGTTGTAAATGCTGCTATGCTCCATTTAACATTCTACCAGCTCATCACACCTGCCCTTTAACATTCTACCAGCTGTAAACTTCACACGCACACTGTATCGCTCCACAATTCTGAATGTTGCTGCAAGTTTAATCATTTACTTAACTTAACAAACCACATTTGCATACTGTGTTTTCGAAGTTCTGGCTCTGTTTTTCCTCGATTGCTTTTTTTTTCCAACAGTTTTATGTTTACAATGTTCTCACTGAATATAAAGACAGAAGTTTGTTTCGCTCGCTAAGTAATTTCTTTTAAAAGAGATGGCGCATGATTCCATGAACCAGATCATGAGACTATGGAAGTTTCCTGTATCGTAGCTCTCGAGATAACAAAGCAAGGACAAAAACATACAGAAACTGAGGAAAATTTAATCAAGCCGTGCGACCTGAAAATTGATAGATTGAGGATGCGGTGGAGTTTCTGGTGCATAAACTGAAAGATTATATATGCCGAATAGACGTAGAGGTTAATTTGAAGTAGGAAGAAATGAAAAATGAGCAGTGCCCTCGCCGGGACTCGAGCCACGGACCTCTCATACGCGCCGAGTGTGCTGGCCATTACGCCACGAAGGCATGCTAAGCGGGAGAAATACCTTATATACTTCCCGCTTTTAAAGGGCGACTGGAGATTAAGGGACCCAATCACCAGATCCTGGTGCCGGAGAATCATCATCCACCCCCATTTTCAGTTCGGGCGCCACCGCAGAGACAATTAGGCATTTTTTGAAAGTAGGAGAGATGAAAAGTGAGCAATGCCCTCGCCGAGGCTTGAACCACGGACCTTTCAAATACGCGCCGAAGAATTGAGGAATGAAATGGTATAAAACTTGCACCAGTTTCATTATTAGAGAATACAGACCAAGGAACGATGAGCGGTATGGTCATGGATATCAAAATATTGGCTTATTCTTCATTTCAAGATGATGACAGTCGTGGAATAAGGTTAGTTGTATGTGCACTACTTCCATCTGTGTTGATGTACCTTTGCGGATCAGACGTTTTAAACGGAATTAGATATAACTACCTTGCAAATGAAAATGAAGCAGCAAAGTAGACTGGAAGTTAAACATAACCTATACCTACTATGCTGTCTCAGATTTGGTCGGAAAACAATAATTGCAATTTTCCATTAATTTATCCAAAAATTAAAAAAATAAATAAAACAACTGCAAGCATAAACATAAATAAGAATCTCATCATCCTGCTTTGAGGCTGCAGCAGAGTTGATTGGCACAAGCCTTTTATTGTTATCAGACGTAAAAAACAACTGCAAACGAAAAGTTACAGACGCCTTTAAAATCACTCAAATGAACTACAAGTTCTCCAGATGAATGAATACGATAATTTTAAAGAATAACAGCTATTTTATTCAGTTAAAATGCAGCTTTAAATTAGCATTGCTAACATAAACATCATCAAAATAAGCTGAGAACCTTGCGTTCTAAACATTGCGTAAAAAAAAAAAAAAAAAAAAAAAAAAAATATTTTTCTTAACAATAATAATTGTTGCTATTCAACTACAAGAAAAGTAATAATAAAAGTATAAGTTGAAAATCATAGGTGAAGTAGTAGTTAAGTTTAAATAAGTTAAATAGTTAAGTTCTGAAGTTTCACAATTTCGCGCTTTAAGAGGAATTCTGTGTCAACCGACAGACTCGCTCTAGCAAAATGTTTGTCATCGACGTAACTTGGCAAACTGCCAGCTTACAAAAGGCCTGCCATTCGACGCTCTACGAGATCTTTAATGCGTGTGTTAAATTGAAACATTGCATTGCTTACCTAATTTGCTGATTTAAATGCAATGTATACTTATTAATAATTTTAATTTAATCTTTAGTAATATCTATAACCATGTAATTTATAATACATGGAAATGACATGAAGCTCTCGTGATTTGTAATTCACAAAGTGAAAATATTCATAAACATTTGCATTATTGAAATAAATAAAATATTTTTCTTACACCATGTATAACATATTTTGGTATGGAATCATTGTTTGCAAGCCCATTTGCAACCAAGCCTTCATTAACCCTTTGACTACTTTCGGAATATGTATGTCCCACTGAAAGTTAAAAAATGACTGTTGGGATAAAAAGCACTTAGAATTTTCTCACTGTTGGGGATCGTCTTCCAATAGTTCGAAAATCAAGACGCCGCCGTGCTCGTTACACGTAAATGAACGTAGCGAAAAGAACAAATATGAGCTGCCCAATGTGTAATGTTGGGTTATGCAAAGAATGATTTTTACCCTGTACCATACGATGTAAATCTATTTCATATAATAATGTTTTCCAGAATAATAGGTGTGTTTACAGTAAGTCGATCGCTACGTGTGGAACATACGTATCTTACCGTTACCTACGGCTGGGACATACGTATCTTACCGTTACCTACGGCTGGGACATACGTGTCCCAGCCTTTGGCTAGATAACCATTTGTCAAAAAAATCCCAAATGCTAAATTTACCTTGTTTATCACATATTTTGTCCACTTCTATAGAAAACGAGCCAAAAACAATTTTTTAAAGTTGTAGTCAAAGAAAGCGAAACACCCAGCATATAAATTCTGACATGCTTAAACTGAAATTATATGATTGAATGAATCTTGGTTAATCACTGCTTAGGTTTCTTTTTACATGAAATATTATGAAACAAATTTTTATTTTTCGTAGGTTGTACTAATACTTTCTCATTTGAGGACTTAGTACAGCTTCTCTAACGGCAGGAAACAGAGATCAGCAAATGTGATGGAAATGGTGGCTATGGCCATTGCATTACCACTACCTTCTATCAACGAAGAAAGATTGGAGAGCCGACATGTTCGTGACGCATCTCGCATTCGAATTTCGAGTGGCACACTGTGAACCGAAATAATAAACTTGAAAATAAATTTCAGTAATTACTGTTGCCAAAGCTTCTTCGCAGAGTGTCAAAACTGTTGGATTACACAGCAGACGAACTGAAGGGTAAAAATATGTACGCACTTTGTCTTTGAGCGAATGTACAAAGATGAAGGAAATGTCACGTTAACCGTGGGGAATAAAAGGTTTTTCTAGACTCGAATCCATTATTTCGTTACAGAAAAATATATGTATAAAGAAATAGATGTATGGAAAAAAAATTGGTATGTCATTTCAGAAAAAGTCCGATTTTGTGTCAAAATACCTATATTGAATTCTGACATGCTTAAACTGAAATTATATGATTGAATGAATCTTAGTTAACCGCTGCTTAGTTTTCTTTTACATGAAATATTATGAAGCAAATTTTTATTTTTTGTAGGTTGTAGTATGGTTCAACAATGCTATATATAAATCTAATACGTATTTTAAGTCGCGCTTTTGAGACATGAAAACCGCAAGTTGAATTTCGTCAATCGGCCCAGTAGAAGGAAAGCCATAGAACTGCCATCTTTTTTTTTTTTTTTTTTTTTTTTTTTTTTTTTGTAGCGTACATGTCATGCATCTTGAAGAAACAAAACTTACTTGTCTTGAAATAGAAATCTGCATAATTTCTAAACTTATTTCATCACTAAATTTGAAGAATGAATGAGATGCATTTAAATGTATAATAATAATAAAGTTAGGCATATGTGTCGATAGCACTCGTGGCACAGGCACGAGTCCTTATGATTTTCATTTAACCACATTATTAATCATAGATGAATTTGATTCTGGATGTTCTGTAATTTTGTGTAACAAATAGAATTGATTACTCTGATATCAGGTTATTTTTAATTCTATTACAAGTAAGTGTGTCTAAGTCTACTTCAAAACCTGTAAAACAAGAAAACCACCAAACAAAAAAAGTTAAATTGCAAAGAAGATTTTTTTTTCAATAAAGAAACAAATACCTGTATAGTAAGTACCATTACAAAAACCTACTGATGCGGAAAAGTAGTTAATAATTGAATGGTCACCAGTCTTCTGACTGTAAATAGTGATATTTAATGTTTAAAAATTATTCACATAACAGTAAATATATTGATTTGATTTTAAAATTGGATCTGTTATTAAGTCCCAGTGGTCCTTGTTTCCGAGATTGTCTGTTTTTAAATAGCTTTCTGGAAATAAGTGCTTCTAGGACATTCACAGAACAATTTTTTTTTTAATGAAAATTATAAAACACTGACAAGTTTGCTGTCCAAGTTATCGTACTGAAATTAAAAATTTTCTTGTATTTATGCAATTAGTTTATAATTTTAATCTTACTCATATTTCAACTTGCTTAACTTTGTGCATGTATTTTAGCAATTATTATTTATGACAATTTTCCATGGATGTTAAGTTTTGCTTTCAGCTGTATTGCCATGTAAAGCTCTTTTCCACTTTAAGAGTCATCGATTTTTATCTCAAGCAAAGTATTGTTAACAAATTCTTGTGTCTATTACTTGAAGACAATACTTTATTACTTGAAGAGCGACGTTATTTCTGTTCTGAATGTTTCTAGATCAAATCGCTTTGAATTAGAAATGCATTTAAGGGACTTGTTCTTTGATCACCTCCCATTTAATGAAAAAATCTTCCCTAAATAATTTGAAAGTTTACAAATTTGGGATTCCATATACCGTATATACCCGTGTATAAGTCGACAATATTAAGAATAGAAAAAGAAAAAAAAAAAAAGATCCGCCGCCGATCAATGACACGTTGGCGAAATTTATCATTAAATATATCATTCATATGAAAAAAACACAAAATTTTTATTTATTCTTTGTTTATCTCTTAGTTTTTAGCCCAAAGAGCGTTAGCCCAGAAAGGCTATTAATTTCGTTTTGGCATTTTCCGTTTGAAAACTTTAAATGTCGGTTCACTTTTCAAATTGTTCCCACCCAATATTATCGCCCTGTGTTATATTTAAAGAAATTAAATAATGAAGAATCTGCATAAACGTGTGTATGTTTCTCGCATTGTGATAAAACCACCAGAGCCATCCAATTTTGAATAACGTAATCTTCCACCGAATATGGACACGTTTAAGCCCTAATTTGGAATCTGAAACTTGTTTTATTATGGTTTTCATATTTTGTAACACTTCAACGAATTTTTGATTAACAAACTCAAGGATTTCTAAGCGAGCCATGGCAACATTGCAGAGAAAAAACATTTATCTCCAGCGCGCAAGACTGTGTATCGGAAATTATAAAGGTACGCCCATTTTTAAATTATTTTGCGATATTGCTGTCGAACTGAATTTAATAATTTAAGGGCGAAGAAATCGGCTATGATCGCGGCCATGATGTCGCTTGTAATTCACACTCAAGAAGACTGAGGTTCGAACTCCGCGGAGTACATCCTTATACTGATTGTCTTTACAGAGTAGACAACATACAGATCGTGCACAATCGTGGCGCAAAACGCATCAACTCAATGCAGCTTGAGCTTGGTGCGCGAAATGGTGCATTGATGTGCGAAATGGTACAAATAGGGCGCAGCCCCATCCACCTAATCGACAAGATTTTATGACAAACAAGGGCTGCGCCAAGCAAAAACCACAAACGAGGGCATCCAGCAACCCGGGCATGTCCCGGCAACAGGCAGTAAAATTAAAAACAAACCTAAAAACTTCAAAAACTTCAATTTAAAAACACTATAATCGGGAAACCAAAGGGTGTTAAGGGGCTCCGGGTAACAAAAAACATGTAAAGAAAACCAAGAAAATAAACTAGAAAACATCACAACAGGAAAGCAAGAAGAAAGAAAAATAAAAACTAATCAAAATGGTGGTTAGTAAAAACAAAATATAAGGAAAGGACAAAACAATTACAAACCACTCATTCTCAGAACAAGCAAAAGTCCAATCAGCACACTTCAAATCGATCGATGTAGAGTGTAAAAACCTCCAACCAACAAAACCATCAGCAAAACCGGAAAAATAAAATCACAGAACTCTAGAAACCGCCACTACCAATAATCCGCCTAAATATGACCAGAGGAAGGATCATACCAACAAGCCGCTGAGACACTAGTTCTCAGCGGCATATTAAATTAATATTTAATAATTACTTAATGGCAGTATGTAAAGTTTCAATGTGTACATTAAGGTAAACGTTATCTAAAAGTTTTCTCTTTCAGTAGCAAATAGTATACAAAACAATTAACATTGGTAATTACTCCATGTGATAACCATACAAAACTATAATAGATTTAAACTGAACATGTTAAATCCTCAAAATAAATGTGTGGTTGGAAGCGTAATTATACAATAAAAGACACCAGAAGACAAATCATTTTGTTCTACAAAACCAGAGCTGCAACACTTTGAAAATCCTTAAGCTTATAAACTATACATTAAAAACCTTGTTTACGCAAGATATATTAAATATATCAAAAACAATGAAATACGTATAAAATACATCAATTATATAAAAGCATAAAATTCACCACATACAGCACTGAATAAAATTATGTCTAAATTCCATATAAACACCAATCTATATCTAAAATTATTGTAACACAAAATTTAAAAACAAACTTTTATCAAATAAAAATACCAACATCAGAACGATTATTATTTAAAAAACGCATAAGTTCCCTTGCAAATTTAAATTCTTTTTCAGCACCTTTAAAAATCTTAATAAAATCATATTTTTTTCGTATGTCATAAGTAAGTTTCGTATGTCATAAGTAACATTCTTCTACATAGTGCTTTACCGATCCGACAACTCCACAATTATGACAATATTCATTCTCTTGTATGCCAAATCTTTTAAGATACACCGGGAAGCGCCCATGTCCAGTAACGATTTGATTAAAATCCAAATGACAAGAAATACTTTTATTAAACATAGGTTTTAAATAATAGGCATATTCTTTTCTTCTATTCGAATTATTCCAATTATCATACCACAAATCAATATAATACTGTTTGATTCTAGTAATAACCATTTTTCTTGAGGGCTGGACAACGGAACACTCCCCGGAAATATCCAAAGTCGCCTCTTTGGCCAACACGTCGGCCCTCTCGTTACCTTCAATACCTACATGAGACTTAACCCATCTAAATTTAATATCATGCAAACCTTCAGTTTCTTTATATAAACACTTAATATCCATAACTAAAGAGTTATTACAATCGTAGCTTTTCAAAGCCTGTAATCCAGATAAACAATCACTATAAACTACAATACTATAACTCTTAGATAGGTTTTTCTTAATTCATTTATTAGCAAAATAAATAGCAGCAAGTTCAGCCTGAAACACAGAATTAAATTTTTCTAACGTTATCTTTGAATAATCAAACTCCGCCGCTCTGGAGCCCCAACAACCAATACCGCATAACACAATAGGAACAACAACTACTCTATAAATAGTTCTAATAATATCTCTCGGTACTTTTCCATTATGCCGGCGCAAGCGATAAAGTCGCCAATAATGGTACAACCGATTACAAACGGAATATTCTCGCTGGTAACCTTTTACGCCTCATTTTAGAAACAAGTCGCAGCGTTTTCTTATCAGATTGATTGTTTCTTTCAATACTGGCATATAATTACATAGGATTTTTATCAGATAGTACAGTTTTATGTCTAAGGCCATTTTCGGTAATTAAGTCAATTAGGATGCAATCACAGCGCTTACCCGAAGCCGAAAATATAGAAAAGGTAAAGTCAAGGCTTAAATTCATCCATTCTAATGAGAATGCATTAGCGAAGTAAAGCACTGCAGTTTTACATAATTTCTGAGTAAGCTACTCGTACGAATTGAAATATTTGTTGCATTTAAACTTGTGTTCCAAATTAAGATTTAACTTGAAATTAATGTAGATAATTACTGAGAACATTAGATTTTTGTAGTTTACATGAGATGAGATCGCTTGGGGTCACGTGATAGGAACCGGCGAATCAGGATGTTGAACCATGAAATCATAGTAAATTCTTAAATTAATGTCTTTTTACAAATTTATTGTCTTTTTTATTGGCTTTTTATAA
The DNA here is from genome assembly GCF_044657685.1 of Stegodyphus dumicola. Taxonomy (NCBI): domain Eukaryota; kingdom Metazoa; phylum Arthropoda; class Arachnida; order Araneae; family Eresidae; genus Stegodyphus; species Stegodyphus dumicola. Next base: position 4,410,970 of record NC_140770.1, read on the forward strand.
AATTTTAAGCGATATTAAAATGTTTATGCCTTCAAAATAAAAAATTCTTAGAACTAACATTTTTTTTAATATTTTTTATGTGTATACTGTATGTTGTCGCCAATAAAGTCTGCTTGGCGAGATTTGCGCCGGCGAAACGGAAAAGTACCTATCTCTCTTAAGGTCGATAACACCCGCTGGAAAATTTCTCTTATAAAATAAGAGTATTGAATCTGTTCTCCTTTGAATTTCCTTGAAGTGTGACTCGAAATTCAGTTTATCATCTATTATGACTCCCAAATATTTGAATTGTTCGACTCTTTTTAATAATGTTTCCTGGAATCGTAATTTGGGAAGGCTAGTCTTTTTCCCCCCTTTGGGAAAAACAAAAAAGATGTCTTTTGTAAGTTGAATATGGCCCATCTTTCAAGAACATCACACACCAATGTAAATCTTTTTTCTAATTTTTTCAAGAGACATATCGTATACCACACAAAGTATGTCATCTGCATAACAGATGATTTCAACACCCTCTGGAAGACTCGTATTCAGCAAGTTGTAAATAACTGCACCCCAGAGCAGCGGAGCATTCGAGGATCCCTGTAGGCAACCTTTATAAACTGATTTAACCACTTCAGAATCCCCACCATATGAATAAACAACCTTCCTATTGTGAAAGTAACTACAAAAATTTTTTAATATATTGCAAGGAATCTTAAAAAATTCACGAGGGTGGAGAGCAGCGTTGACCATATAATGGAGTCAAAGGCCTTTGAAATATCAAATGAAACAACAGTTACATGATAATCTCTTTTTTTTTTTTTCCTCAGAAATAATATTGATCAATTTATACAAAGCATCATTGGTTGATCTGCCTGCGATAAAGCCCAACTGTCTATCCGAAATAAAATTTTCTCTGTAGAAAAAATGATACAATCTATTGGTGAGAAGTCTATCCAGGACCTTACTAAAAAACTTTAACAAGCAAATTGGTCTAACCGCTTGTTCATTTTTCGGTATAAATATAATTCTTGATATTTTCCACGCCCTCGGAAAAACCAACAAGCGGAAACATGTATTATATAATAAAACAAAAAACTCTTCGTAATACTTATAAAGGCACTTCACAACCACCGCAGAAATATTGTCCAGTCCAGGAGCACTTTTATTTCTTAGTTTATTAATTACATATCCGATCTCATTAGAAGTAAAAGGCAAATCACCAGCACAACAATTTGAAAACTTTAACAATTCATGATCAATAATCCCATCCTCAAACTCACCACAGTCAAAATTCTTATTAAAATATTCCTCAATCACCTCAGTACATTCCTTATGTTCACCCTCCGAGACTCTACTTATTATCTGTGGTAGCCGACGCTTTCCCTGGGCAAAACGAAAGTAACAGTCATGATATACCTTATTTTCCAAAAAATGTTTGATTTTACTCTCATATTTACTCTTCTTTATCTGCTTTCTAGAAAGTGCCATCTCTCTTTTATATAAAACTTTTCTCTTATTTCTTGTTTCTTCATCAATATCTCTGAACTGAAAACTCTTTCTCAATGCTCTCGTCCGTCGCTTCATTTTTTGCAAACTCGTATTCCACCAATAGGTTTTCTTGACCTTATTTCCACGTATAGTCAGGTACCTCTTAGCCCTCTAGACAATCAACCTTTCAAAGTCATCCACAAAATTCTCCAAATTATTTTCATCATCAATTGATCTCAGTCTATCCGTCATTAATTCCATATCCAGTTTAAGTTTTTTACAAAATTTATTTATTCTAACAAGATTTTTTGTAAAAACAGTACTCTCATTTCTCACATCATCAATATCAACAGCAACATATCTATGGTCGCTAAGACTCTCCTCTTCATGTATCTTGAGTTCAATACGAAACGGGGAGAGAGAGGCAGAACTGAGAATCAAGTCTGTCCAACCTTTCCCTACTGCGGAAACAAAAGTTGGTAATGAGTCTGATTGATTATATAAAACAATATTATTCTGTATTAAAAAAATCCATGGTTAAAACACCCCTATCATCCACAGTCCAAGAACCCCAATTAAAATGTTTCGAATTAAAATCTCCAGCATGAAATGTATACTTATTCAAAACGTCTTCAAGTCTTGTCAAATGTAAATTCAAGTTTTCCGCAGGGGAGAAGTATACCGACACAACACCCAGTGTAAAGTTCTCCATTCTCAAGGAGATGGCTACTATCTCATTTGTTTTATAAAAAATAATAAATTCAATCTCTTCTTTGATGACAATTATGGCAGATCTTCTCCTTACATCATGCACCGCTCTCCAACCCTTTTTTAAATGTGGGATTTCTGTATTTACATAATAGGGCTCCTGGACAGTTATCAAGTCAAACTTCTGTTCTAAAATATCCTCAACAGCAGCCAACTGGCAAGCTGCCACCGCCCAGTGATTCAAGTTTATATTTAGCACTTTCATAATCAAGAGAACAGTACAATAGCCAATAATAAACAACAAAAAATTATAAACCATAAGATTATGATCAGTATAAAATATAATAAAACAGCCCAATCGCAGTTCTAACCCTTAAAACCTAAAATAAATCATTTCACTAAACCTATATGTTCTGAAATAAATATAACTTCACGTTTGTATAGTTCACAATCTCGTGGTAAAACATGGTGATGAACATCCAAATGAGTACCATATTTCGAGTTAGAGTTCTTACAGTTTACACAAATCTCTACATCCATTTTACATTTTTTAACTTCATGTGGTTCAGAACATCTAAAACATACAATTTCATTTTTATAATTTTTGGTAGTATGCCCGAATCGAAAGCAACGCAGGCATCTCTCTGGATTAAGATAGAGCTTAGCCGAATATGCCTTCCAACCTATACGAACTCTGCAGTCTTCCAGGACAACAGCTTGACATCGAGGGTCTACACGGAAAACGCGATGAGAAATCTAGTCGGACTCTTTACATTTTTGTCTAAAGAGAGGACGAACACAACTTCCATCACAAACGCACTCCTCCTTCATTTTATCCATAATCTCCTTATCATCTATTAAATTGCATACGCCATATACAATAATCTTCGGTTGTATAAACCTTTTCTTCCTTGTATAAAGTTTATCCCTTAAATTTTCCCTGGATTCAATAACATTCTGTACCGTGTCTACTTCTCTGCTATCTTTAAACCTCATCACCAAATCACCATTCTTTCTCGTATAGGAACTCATTATTTTTATATCAACATCCTCTGGTCTAACGTTAGCAATTAACTCCTCGTATACATCAACGCCATTTGCAGCTGGTTTAACTATTAATTCATTTTCTCTCCAATCATTTACATCCAATACTTTATTCTTTCTATCCCTCATTTCACATATATCTCGATCTTTCTGCAAAATAACCTTAATTTCATCTATATCCTGTTTAATATCAAATAAAATATTGGTTCTTGATTGCACCATGTCCTCTTCAATAGTCTTTAAATTCTGTGAGACAAGCAAATCCAAAACTTTATCTATACCTCTAGCTAAACCATCGGTAATTTCCCGTGAGACTCGTCTAGCTTTTAACTTGTCTACAAAATCATATAATGATCTAACAGCAACGAGTACACTCGCAATTTTTCCTTCATTGTTAGGTCTATCATTACTACAGTCCATAATTTCTTTTATTTCATCCGAACTCTCCAAAGTCTTCCACAAGTTTACTCTCCTTATTACTCTTCAGTTGACTCATCACAAAAATCACGAAAAGTTCACACAATTATTCACTAATATAACTGCGACGGGGCCGTATTAAAATTTTCAGAATAAAAATATATATACAAATATAAGATTTACAATAATTACAATTTAAAATTAGTTAAAATGGCAAGAACTCTCATATATACAATAAAATTCAGTAAAATACAGAGTGGTTTGTATCACATAAACAGAAACACACACAAAAACATATACATTCTACAAAGTTAAGATGATTGCAAAACGCATCCAAAATGTTTCTACAGCACAATTAAATCCATCCAGCTTTAGCATCCGAACAAATCCAATTTTATAAATATCAGGAGTAAATAAAACTAAAAGCTCCTTAAAAGCTGAAAATATTGAGATTTACAAATTAAAATAATCAAAAATACTTAAAAACACCTCAACTCTCAAAAGCATTCATAGTAAAATATAAAATCAATCTTACATGCGGAAAATCCAAAAATTGTCCAACGGGCTGAAAAACATATAAAATCAATGCACCAACTTATATATAAGTCTCTCCTGGCATAACATTTAAAAATCCGAAATTTCAATATTTTCCAGTTGGCTAAAAGTTGACATGCCCGCGGTGCAAAATCACAAAGATTCAAACGTAAACAAAACGTAGTATCAAATTTTCAAATACAAATAACTTTAAAAATAGGCCATGAAAATGAATCATATTCACTATACAGATAGTAAAAGATGTAAAGAAACTAAAAATCAAAACACTTTACCAAGTCGATGTAAAAGAATACAGGCCAAAACTCCAAAGTCATATGCAAATGAGCTCCTAAATACGCATGAAATCTTAAAATGCTTGTAACTCGGTCAAAAATCCTCGAATCTTCAAACGTAAGACATCTTCACAAACCGGAAGGCCTGTAGATTCCAAATACAGCACGTTTAGACACCAAAAGTCAATATGCACAAATATATAAGCTTTTCTAGACAAACACAGCAAACATAATGGCCGACAGTTACGGTTGATGCCACGGTGTGCGAAATGGTGTATGAAACGTCACACTTGTTCACCTGAGACAGCTATAAAAGTGATATCTCCTCGTGGTTCTATATTGAAGCTCATGGTCATGGAGCGATTTTCAAAAAATGATTATTCTGAGATTATTCTACTTACGGTGAATGTGAGCGCAAGGCAAGATCGGCAGCGTGGTTGCATCGGCAACGTTTTCCTGCAGAACCGCGTCCTTCATACAAAACCACCCTACAGGTTGTGAAACGTTTAAGGGATATAGACTTTTCGAGATAGGGACGCTAACTCTGCTGTTTTCCACCAAGTGGCGCTGAAAGCTATCTCATCTAGTAGCGCATAGCCACTTTACCTCGACATCCCTTTTATGACTATAGATGCAGCCGTTCGGCAATTAAACGGGTTGTACCGAACTTTCGTGGGCACCCTGTATGTATGTATATATAAGAAAAATAAAGAATATATAAAGATTAAATTTGCAACGTAAATTTCCCTTCTCTATTCTAAAAATAGTAACTCCTCTCTGCACTGCATCATTTCGAGACTATTCTATGTCATATGACTCTTACGTAATCTTGGTGATGTAAATGGATCGAAAACTCAAGCAGCCAATAGTAATTTTAGAGCAATATTAACTGTCCGATCAAAATGTATTGAGAACCAAAACTAACTCAGTTTGACTTTAGATTTCATCCTGAACACGACGAACTTTCTTTCCACGCTTTGGCCTAGCTACACTGCTGTCTGTCTGCTCTGCTTTCTTGCTACAAAATTATCAGAAATGTAAGCCTTTTGGAACAGGCAGATTTAATGATTCGGGCTTCCAGGTGCCCAAATTCGGGTGGAGGAATACGTTATTCAAAATTTGATGGCTCTAAGTACCGTTGTTTTTCCAAAATACCAGAAACTTGCATACAGTCATGCAGATTCTTCATTATTTAATTTCTTTAAATAAATAATGAAGAATAATAATTCTTTAAATAAATAATGAATTTATTTAAAGAAATTAAATAAATTCATTATTTAATTTCTTTAAATAAATTATAATTTAAATAAATAATCTTTTCTTCATTATTTAATTTCTTTAAACAGAGGGCGATAAAAATTAGAAAAGTGATTCAGCGCTTAGTGGTTGACGCAAAATGCCGTTTCGAGACTGAAAGCTCTTCTGGGCGTACACCTCTTTCGGCTAATAAAAGAAATGACTGGAAGATTTGATTCTATCGCTTCTATTATATCACTGAAAAAATTAAATTTACTGAAGTTGGTATGCCTATCATTTTAATCTTGAAAATGTTGAAAACATCGAACTTTAGTTTTGAATGTTTATTGCTCAAAATGTTAATCTTTGGTGAAGCAAATTTAAATCTTTCGCTTAATTCAGTATTACGCTGAATATTTCATAGGCGGATTTCAACTTTTCTCATACGCTAAACATGAATTTTTTGTGCCAAATTATTTCATACCAAAATATCAAATTACGAAATTTCGAATATAAAATTACTGAATATGAAATTACGTAATTTTGTATGAAAAACGTAAGCTTTTTCCTTGCAGCAAGATGGGCGTTTTCGTGGTTTTCCATTTTTATTTGTAACGTGTATACGAGCCAGTTTCCCTTAGAAAGTCCTCCACGAACGCATCCTTCCCATTAGGCAGATAGCCCTAGTGTGCTTTGCCGTAATTAAATAAACCAAACCTTACAGCAAGAACTTCTGCCACAACTTTTAATTTATGTTGTCGCGACTTATTTCTCGTGCAGTAGATAAAAATACCCCGACATGAAACTGTCTTATGGCCAAAAACGTGCATAAAATGCTATATTATGGCTTCGTTTTCTAGATATCTGTATTTAAACAGAAGTTCAGGAGCAAATATAAATCGATGATTATAGTCTTCCAGAACATTTCAATACTTCACATTCATTTCAGTTGCGTTAATGACCAATGTTGAATACCTACTGGTCCATTGCCTTTCGTTTTAACAAAAATATGCAGCTGATGGTACATCCTTTTATTAACGAGCTGCTATAAGGGAAAATGTTTTAGCTATATTAACTCCGATTGTTAGGGAGTAGATGGATACTATTTCGGACGGAAGAAAGCTTAAAATGGCTCGTATACAGCTCTTCTGTGTTTGATTTTCGTAACTTTAATTACAAAAGGTAATCCGTTTTTCTTATTCTAAATTTTTGAGTCTTTATTATCAATATTGTTACGGATCTCTTATTTAAATAGCTAATATTAGTAGAATTATAAATTAAATTGTATTATTCCCCGTACAGAGCAGCGCGTGACGAATATTAACAGAAAGCTAAGCTCATCATCTTAAGCCGGAAAATTAAAAGTACAAGAGCGCGTGCATTTAACATTTAATAAATAAAAATCTCTTTTCGATTTCGAGAAATTGCTAGAACATTCTCGTGCATTTAAAAAGCTTATTTATATAAGCGGCATGAAAATCTCTCAATTCGTTCGTTGGTTGGTTGTTTTATCAGGTTTGTTTAGAAAACTGCAGTTGTTTTACAGTAGCGAATTGTTTTACAGTAGCTTTCTTTACGTTTCTCTGTTTTGAATTAAGTGTTCTGTTGAACGTTTTGAGTAGTTTAAAAGATAACTGCTATGAGATGTTGTACGAATATCTGAGGGAATTTAAGCATTTTGTTTTTGTTTTTGTTTTATTTGTTGTGATAATAATAAATTTTATTCATTCTTCATCAGACTTGTGCATTCAATACTTAACGAACCCATACGCACGCAACAATATTATTCGTTTCAGAACTCTTTTATTTATTCTAAATTATATATCTTTATTTCTCTGTCTGCTATCTGAGTGTCCAAAAAATTAAGTATATCAAAAGTATATAAATATTAAAGTACACTGCGCACAAAAAAAGGGGGGAAGTTCTATATCTCTCGTTCTACTGAACCGATTGACAAAATTCAAATTGAGTTTTTCATATCTCGAAAGCGAGACTTAGGATGTATATTAGATTTATATATAGCATTGTCCTGACATAGGTATTTTGACACAAAATCGGACTTTTTCTCTGAAATAATATATCAATATTTTTCCATATTTCGATTATACGATTCAAATTATGCCTAGATAGTAAATTTTGGGTACTTTTCCGTTTTGCCGGCGCAAGCGATAAAGTCGCCAATAATGGTACAACCGATGCCAAACGGAATATTCTCGCTGGTAACCTTTTACGCCTCATTCAGATAGTTTAGTTTTATGTCTAAGGCCATTTTCGGCAATTAAATCAATTAGGATGCAATCATAGCGCTTACCCGAAGCCGAAAATATAGAAAAGGTAAAGTCAAGGGTTAAATTCATCAATTCTAATGAGAATGCATTAGCGAAGTAAAGCACTGCAGTTTTACATAATTTCTGAGTAAGCTACTCGTACGAATTGAAATATTTGTTGCATTTAAACTTGTGTTCCAAATTAAGATTTAACTTGAAATTAATGTAGATAATTACTGAGAACATTAGATTTTTGTAGTTTACATGAGATGAGATCGCTTGGGGTCACGTGATAGGAACCGGCGAAACAGGATGTTGAACCATGAAAGCATAGTAAATTCTTAAATTAATGTCTTTTTATAAATTTATTGTCTTTTTTATTGGCTTTTTATAAAATTTTAAGCGATATTAAAATGTTTATGCCTTCAAAATAAAAAATTCTTAGAACTAACATTTTTTTTAATATTTTTTATGTGTATACTGTATGTTGTCGCCAATAAAGTGTGCTTGGCGAGATTTGCGCCGGCTAAACGGAAAAGTACCAGTAATTTTATCTGGTAAATTACCAAGGTGAAAGAATAAGCTTTCCTTGCAAATACAAAAATTTGTAGACATTTCAAAAAATTGGTATACATAAAAAAGTTCTGAAATTGCCACATATGCGAAACTGAAAATGTTATATATGAAATAGTTCAGAAATATAAATATTTTCACTATTTTTTAACTATAATTCACTGCATTTGTTATATATAATCACAGTTTAAGGTAGCAGTGCTTTTAGCACTGCTACCTTAAAGCAGAACCACTAAGGTAGCAAAAAGGTGCATTCGCGTTGACAGCAGAACTCCTAGCAGGATCATCTGAAGTGAAAAAAAAAAAAATCCGTGTTTTAGTTAAGGCTTCAAACTAGAAATTGGACGAAGGAAAAAAAATTAAAATTAAATGTTTGACAGCGGTTTTTACATAAAAATGCAAAATTCGATAAAAATTTCGTGGCATTTTGAATAAAAAAAAAGTTTAATTGGAAAAAAAAAATCTTTCGTCCAAGTAAGTCCTTGTAAATTGTATCTCGAAGACCTGTTTAAAATTTCATCGAGATCGGTGGAGTAGTCTTCGAGAAATCTTGACAACCCACTTTAAAAGCATAGTTTTGAGAAAAACGCGTTTAAAGTTTTGAGTGACCACAAAATTTCTTGCATCCGGCAAGTCCAATAATCTCATGACAAAAATAAACCGCTTATTTAGTTCATACATTCTGCCAATTTTTTGACAAGATAAGACATATTTCGGCTCTCATCGTTCACATGCTACCTCAATTTTATATCCCAGACCAAATTTCGAGCATTGTTTAGTTTACTTTTCCATTACACAATTTTTCTTCACCTTCACTTTCAGTGACGCTTGAACACCGCACAAAGCACGACAGCGATGAAAAAACAAGATAAAAATCGATGATGGAATATTGGAGCGTGACTTCCTCTGGCACGTGCTCTTTATTTTCACCTTTCAAATTTTGCTGATGGGCTCATGAAAGAATCATCATGCTGCTCAGGATTTTTAGGATTGAACGACTGTCTCCGTTTCTTGGGTCGATCTTTTCTATGAGCACCATCCACTAATTGAGGGCCCACCAGCGGCCGAGCGGTAAAGTCGCTGAACACTGGTAGTTCGGTCCGAGGTTCGAATCCCACGAACGGGCTGGCTGCATGGGCGTTTTCGTGGTTTTCCCCATGTGTAACGTGTATACGAGCCAGTTTCCCTTAGAAAGTCCTCCACGAAAGGCATCCTTCCCTTTAGGCAGATAGCCCTCGTGTGCTTTGCCATAATTTAATAATCCAATCCAATCCACTAATTGAGATCTTGAAACTTTGGGCATTTTTAAATACAATTTACTTTGGACACTTATAACCTCAAAATAAACCTCGTGGTTCAACAAGTGATCACCAAATGAAGTATTTCAACTAGTTGGCCTTAGAAAAAGAGAAAAGTAGCCATAAAGGACAAATGAACAATAGGCCAGCAGCTGCTCTTTTATACCTGCGGCAAGCGGAGCCCAGGTAGCCCTGAGCGTGCCACTTCAAAAGGCTGTATCTCCGAAAGTATTACTCGGATCAACTTCAAATTTTCGGAAAATATTCGAGAGATGTTGTAGATTTTAACAAGCCAAAAAAAAATCGATTTTTTGAACCCGTGAAACCCATGCAACCCCTTAATAGTTAAACATTCCCATATTCGTATAATTAACAGAGCAGTGAAAAAAGAAAACGTATAGGAGGAGAAACAGGAGTAACTGATAAATCTGATGATTAATTAATTTTTTGTCCAAAGGGGCAATTTGCCCAGAAGGACTATTAATTTCCTTTTGCGTTGTTTCACTTTCAGATTGTTGCCATCCGATATTATAGCTCTGTATTATATTTAAAGACATTAAATAATGAAGAATCTGCATGACTTATTGTATATTTCTCGCATTGGGATCAAACAACGGTACCTAGAGCCATCAAAATTTGAATAACGTAATCTGCCAAAGAATATGGGCATTTGGAAGCCTTAATTTGAATTTGAAATTTGTTTTATTATCGATTCCACATTTTGACAGAAATTTAAAATTTTTTATTAACATACTAAACGATTTCAAAGCGAGCAATGACGACACTGTACGGAAAAAAAAAAATTATCTCCTGCGCGCGAGACTCTGTATCGGAAAATCTAGAGGTATGTTCATTTTAAAATTATTTTCGATATTGCTGTTGAACTGAATTTTATGATTTACATGCGAAGAATATGATATTTAATAAAAAAAGGTAACACACAAAATGCTAAAAAACTCCCCTTTGCACGCAATTTAAAATCGATTCAGATTTTTTTGCTACTTTTTTCAAATTTTTTTTTTTTTTTTTTTTTTTTTTTTTTTTTGTTCAAAGTGCACATTTTTGCACTGCTGCTAGAAAAATTTTATACTTTTGCATTTTGAGAAAGTTAAATGCCTTATTTTCTCAAAAAATTCGAAATTAAACGCATTTAGAACAAGAATAGGTAGTCTATTCTTTTTCTTAATTTTCATTCCATTTACCAAATTGCAATTTTTATCTTCTTGCTGCTATATCTGTGAGCAACGTAAGAAAATTTTATTTGCTTTTAGCTTAATGTTTATGTTGTTTTCGGAAATTTCCTTTTATATATGCATATGTTTACAATAATAAAACAGACACTGAAATTTCATTAACGTCTCGCGATTGACGGGTACTAAATTTATAGCTCATACAATGTTATACTCAAGTAAACAATAATAATTAAAACTCATACAAAAAGTTTGTATCTTAAGATAAATTATATAACAGAATATTTAAAGTCTTGGAATAAGAACCTTTTCATCCATTTCCTGCATCAGATTTATTTGTTACTCTTGTTTTTTCCTCTTTTGTTTTCTGCTTTAAATACAATGCTTTTTACTTCCTTGTGCGAAGTAAAAAGGAAGTATTATAATCGCGAAAAATTTCGGGTATTATATGTTTCAACGAAAATATCCATTTTGACGGCTATCAAATGCAATTTAACGATATTATAGGCAACATCTGTACGTAAGGATAGAATCAAGGACTCTTTTACTTAAAAACCTGATTAAATTACACAAAACTGATTTAAAATGACTTCTGAAGAGAATTCTCCGTGGCGTCTGTGTGTACGTGCAGTATGTATGTATCTCGCATAACTCAAAAACGAGTCGTCTCAGAACGTTGAAATTTTGTATATAGGACTGCTATAACATGCACATGTGCACCTCCTATCTTAGTGGCAATCGGCCGCACCAAAAGTATATAAATATATGTATATGTGATGTACCAGCTTTTGTCCAGAATAAATAGATTGTTGATGAATCATAGATGTAGTCGTAGCTTAAATTATCAGACGATAAGTTTAAAAAACAGGATCCATTTATTATATTTCAGGGGAAATAGCAATTAAAAAAATATGATCTCCGGAGTAAATAAAAAATAATTACTAATAACTTTTTGTATGAAATTTACTGCATCGTGACATTTGAGAAAAAGCCCCCGATATTCCTATAGCCTATGGAAAGGCAGAGCTTCCAAGAAATGACGTCAGCCAATCCAGTTCGCTTTAAATATTTCCAGAACATTCTAAAACTGTACGTGTAGGAAAGGCGGGAAAAACAACTTGACTACGGGGCTGTGAATTTTAATCCCACATACTTTCAAATAAGAGACCGTCGCCATTAAAAAAAAAAAAAAAAAAAAAAAAAAAAAACATACAGTTAGAATTTTAAGTGTATTCTTGACTATGGAATTTTATTATTACGAATATATATATGTAATATATTCAATGTCAGGAATTTAGATGGCGTAGATGTGTTACTACATAATGAGACTAGGAAATTGGAGGCGAATGCAGATTAAATCTTCATTTTTATTTTCAGAAAATTGTTACGGCTACACACAAGTCGGCACATTAAATATGCCTGTTCTTTACATTTTTGATAATTTTGTAGCAAGAAAGCACACAAATAGTAATGAATGCCTTAAAGTATTACTGATTGTCAGACTAACCGCAGTTCTTAATCCATCTAATGTGTCTAACTTCATACGCATATACATCGGTATCTATAATGCTAAGGAACTGTCTTACATCGTATATAAAATTCGAAGTTATTGACCAAAAAAATAGTGGATTTCCACAAATAGCTGGATGTGTGTAACTAGGAGAAAGCTGTGGGGTCTTCTAGTTTGCGTAAAATGTCAAAATTGTAAAATGTAGTAATAAAAGTGAAAACCATAATTTCAATCCTGCTATTACAGATGATAAAGTATTACTTATAACTGTGAAAATTGGTGTAAATTTTAAGATGTATGATCATTCGTAACAACTAATGGGTATATAAAATTTTTATAATTGTGATCTTGTGTGTAAAAATTTTTGAAAATCCTTCCTTGAAATATCAAAATTGTGATGTAAATGTTCCAGAAAAAAAAGAACTCTCTACAGACTGGACTCAAATCATAACAGGACTTTAAAAAATTTTATTTAACTCAAAAATTTACGTATTATAATTTTATTGTTCGAAAGCTAATATTATATTTTGTATGTTTCAAAATTATATATCTCATGTTTTGCTACTCTAAAGCTTTTTCTTTCAAAAAAGGCTTCTATATTGCTTCGCCTTTTTCTTTTGAAAGGGGGAAATGTGTAAGATAAAAAATATGAAAGCAAACTTCTAAATTTAACTCACTATAACCTCTTTTACTTTTTATTTCATTTGAAAACTTCATCGCTCTATCCTAAAAATAGAGCTGTAAGTCTAAACTGCGTCATTCAAATGAATCATGCGATCTTACGTAACCCTTAATGCAGATGCCTCTTAACCAATCGCCCAACTGCAAACCCAAACTTTTCTCTTGGCGCGCTTCCATCTTTCTTGACGACGCACTTCAGCTTTTGCTCTCTACTGTACTAAGATGTTATTTCGCTGGCTTGCTTTCTATCTCAACAATATCAAAAATGTAAATCTTCTGTGGAAAGGCACGACTAGAGTGCCAAGTGATTGTGGCCACAAATATCAATTGCAAATAATAATGGAATTAAAACTGCCTCGACTGCCAAGTTCTTTAGATATTCTGGAATTTATTCGAGGAAATAAGTGTTTAAGATTTACTTCGTAAATTTCAATACAGACATCTTAAGTTTTAATGTATTTTTGCCTTGTCGCGTAGAAGAAATACTGAAACGTCTGTGAAAAACTGTTTCTTTTTTTTTTTTTTTTTTTTTTGTTTTTCTTCTTTGATTAATTTCTTTTATAAATAGTTTTAGATTCATTATGGTATTTCAATAGAACATGTGGCAACGCTTAGATAATTTCTTCAGATGATATAAATTTTTTGCAAATGAATGAAATGTAAAGCTGTGAACCTAACGCCAGAATGTCGCTATGGTAAACAAATATAGACAATTTTAAAGAGTGCATTTATTCTATTGTGATTTATGCGCTAAGGACGAAGCAGATTTAATTTCAATTCAATAAGTTTAAATGAAATGCAAGAAAAAGTGCGTATAGTTTAATAATCCGCACAAGGAAGTCATGTAGTGTAGACATCACATTTTTTAATTACATGCTAGAATTTAAATAAACAAAGGGACCATTACTTCAAAGATCTGTAATTTTTTTTCACTAAGATAAAAGTACAACGTTTGATTTTCCGAAACAGAATAAATCAAGCAGATCTATTTTGAACGAGGGTTTATTATATATATATACAAGGATCTGCTTCTAATCGTATATTTGTTTCACAGATTTCTTTCGAATTATGTACAAGCCCGCGCCAAGCCTAATCGGCGTCGTCGTGGAAATCACTAGCGATGCCTTTACGCAGTGACGATATTAAAGGGAAGCTGCTTATGGTTAGGACTTAAAATGCAGCATTATTAATATAATATGAAAAAAAATTAATTTTATCTTTTAATTTGTCTAAATATGCAAACATTTTGTGCTTTATTAAAACCCACACTCAAACAAATTTATTGTAGAATTATATTAGGTTATAAAAAGCCGCCCAACCGGTGTAGAGGTTAGCGTTGCTGACTGCCGGGCTCGAATTCAAACTGTACATTACAAACAACCGGAGAAGGCATGGTTGTTTGTAAATGTACAGTGTCCGTGCGACACGAGAGCTCTCTAAATATATGGCGAGCCCAAAAGTCTTTTGGAGAGGTTGTGGGTAAGGGAAGAGGGGTACGAGAGGCTCGGACCCGCCCACCCCAGGAATGCTCTCCATCAAAATCGGGGGGCGAAACTGAGCTAAATCGCACTGTCACCTGTAAGGTGCTCAAGGCTGTTGCGAACGACAGGCGTATCTTGAGTTCCTTGCCACGAAGCATTTCGTGGGCTTCGGCTGACTGTAGGTCAGGCAAGTCAGCATTAGTCAAAAATAACATGTTATCCAAAAGCAACACTGCAAGCGAAGCGAAATAGTATACTCAACGCATTGGATACCAAATATATTGCTGAATTGTGCGAATATAAACATATTGTTAAAATAAATTGTTGTTAGCACCGAATAAGTTGTAGTTTACGACAAAGTTCAAACTGTGATTGCAACAGGGCCCCAAAGATGCTGTAAGGCTGACTATATGTTAAAGACTTTAGAGGGAAATAGTTTAGGTATCAGTAATTTACGCGGCCAAGAATAGGACAATGGTTCAAAAATGGGAGGTCAACACTTTTCGAGTAATCAGCTCAAATCGTTGCTTTTCCGATTAAAAAACTTAACCTAAGTTTAACATAATATATAACTGTACTTACCTTTTTATGTAGAATAAAAATAACAACAAGCAATCACAAAAAATGTAAATGTTGTACAAATTACTGCGATTGCAACAGTAGACACAAAATAAGGATTAAGCAATTTGTTGAATGCGTCTACTCTTACATACCCATCGGCATAACGTATTTTCACGTTCAAGAAGGAGGAAGGGGCACTTAGACCTGGCAAGCGCAAAGCTGCTTTAACAGAGTTAAACGCCCCAACCCCTAGAGTCGATCCAAGAGACCGCTAACCTCTCGGTTGAGCCGACGAGCTAAGCCGAGTCAACAGAAATACTCAGCAACTCACATTCCACGTCCCGTCCTGGAGAGATGGTAAAAACATTTAGCATCAACAGGGGCCCCAACTGCGGACAGCAGAACAAAGTCACTTAAACGCTGTCAGACAGACTGAGCCACCACCAATCCGGCTCGCTAACACTACGTTATGGTATACAGACGTCGGCTTTAGGCGCCCCCAGTGAGAAACCAAGGAGGGATATGAATATGTAGTTTTGAGGCTCCAGGCACCCACTGGAAATCTCAAGCAGTTTAAAGGCCCGCTGAATTCGACAACTCCACCGACGGGGGTGTTTCGTCCCGGACAACCATCAATATCTGACTATATAGCTCCACCGGAACGGACAAAACGGACCAACGGAACGGACAAAACAGTACCATATGGTCCCTGGTGGGCCTGAAACAGCCATCGCCAGCGATGACCTCCAGTCGAGCCCCAGAAGGGCGTCCAAATACGACAGGAGGCAGGAGACCACTCGGTGAGCAGCTGAGCTCAATGAAGACTTTCAGCTTTATTGTTCACTCAGTGGGACCCTGTTTATTTAAATTTCATTATCTATAGAATTTACGAAATTTGGATATATGCGTTAAATCATTATACATAATTATATACATCAAATAAAGTTATGAGAAAAAATTTGATATTTGCATAAAAATTAATTAATTCTAATTTGAAAGTTCTGTAATAGCTGCGGAGATGAATTTAGAGTTTTTATGAGTTCATAAGTGTTTATGAACAGTTCATAACAATTTGAGTTCATAAAGATATTAAGCACATAATTTCAATGAGTACATTGGAATTAGAATCCTTAGGAGTTTATAGAGTTATTGAAAAGCGTTAAAAGTTCATAGGTTCCTTTTTGATGTCTTGAATATCAATAAGACAAAACCAAAACACGTTCAAATAAGACAAGAAATTTCCTGTTCAGACAGGCAGCGAAACAGACTGCTTGTTTGAATGATGACCCAGCGCCTTTTTGACTCGGCGCACGACTCTGCAGCTATTGTCGCAGCGGGCCTGATTATGTAAAGCATCTATTTCCCGAAAACGATCCTCTTTCAGTTTATGTAAGTGAGGTCTACGGATAGAACGAGTCACTGTCATAAGGCTATCGCAAGAGCCACTTGATTTACTCGTATGGAGAGAATGCTGCTTGGTATTCAAATTTCTTAACGAGCTGCCTCATGGCTAAGCTTTAATTTGGCTAACTGGATCGGTGCCCTCTACTCTCAGTCAAATCTTTAAAACACTAAGTCACAACCTATGGTGAATTTTGGAAAGCTTTTGACCAAAGTGTGGGTCCACGCTTTCCTCGGCAAACAAATGCTCGGTTGAACGTAAAATTTAAAGTGAACGTTTAAGCAATAAAGCTCAATTATAGCTGTAATCTGAAAGTATACAGAGACCGTTCGCACATTTTTCAGACGATTTTGTTTTGCTGTAAAAAATATCTTCTGCTTATGATTTTATTTTTTAACTGCAACTTTCATTTATTTATTTATTTATTTATTTATTTGTTTGAAGGTAGAAATTATCGTCTGCTTCTTGACAGTTGTTTTCATGCGACAAAAAAAAAAAAAAAAAAAAAAAAAAAAAAAAAAAAAAAAAAAAAGGTCGCTTTTAAAGAAGATTATGTTTGTGTTCTTTCCAAAGAAAATGATTCGAATCTAGTTATTAAAAAACATTGTGAAAGCCATGGCTTTTCGATAGCTAAAGCTTCGAAAGGTAATGTTGTCAACAACGAACAAGAAAAACGTCAAAATGTAGCTTGTGGAAAAATTGTTCTAAATACGTATCCAAGGAAAATAAGGAATGTTTCGAATCTTGCAAAACAAATCTCTTTAATGTTAAAAGGAAATCCTCCAAGTTAACCCTTTGCGGGACAGTGTCTCCGGTTTGGACACATCTAAAAATTTCCTTCTGTACGCACCGAAAAAAAAATGAATGAAAAAGGATTTATAAGTTACTATAAGTTACTCTAAACCTTCTTTATTTATAGTAGATGGTAGCTCAACACAAACCAGTCCATATATTTCAGCCATGTTTAATTTTTAAGACCCTCATTTTTCAAAGAAATCCTCCAGATTTTTTTAGGGTATAAAAGGAATTGTTTGAAAAGAAATTTCTATGTTATTTTTTTGGCTGTATGCTAATCTCCTTATTTTACATTAGTTTTAAATTTTTACCTTTAAATTTTGGCTAAAATCAAACGGCGAACCATACGTGTGTTTAGACCGGGCTCACGGATCATCTAGGACAACTTAGAGTCTGTATTCTTTGTTTCTCCGCATCTCATCGGTCAGTTCATTGACAACACTGTTCGTTTCAGCACTCTTTTCGAAGCTCTATTCAATCAGTGTGCCCACTTTGGGCACATTCACAGAATTAAAATGATAAGTGCTATCTTCACAAAATTTTACTTGTGTACTTACTTGTATAGGCCGAATTAGACTGCCTACCTTTTTTTAATCAAAACGCCGACTTTAAAAGGTAGCTTGCTGGAAAGGGTTAAAGGACAGTTGCCAAATAAAATGCTCGGTGTCAACTTTAAACAAGTGATTAATGCTAATTTGAATCTTGAAAACATAATGTGCATAGTCTTTTTCCACCGCATATCGCCGAACGCAGACCCCGCTGCAGAATTCTTTATGCGAAATATTGATCCGGACAAAAATGAAGAAGCATTATCATAACAGACGAAGTTTTAGTACGCTTAAATGATTGCACTAAAAAAAATCCATTTATTGTCATCAAAGATAAGAAAAACTCTTAAAACATGCTTCAAGGAATTTAAAGAAAGTTTTTGTAAGGGATTTACGATTGTTGTTGAATTTTGATATAACGGCAAATTAAAGATAAACAGAGGAGAGAAAAATGTTTAGATCAATTCCACATATTATCAAAAACATATTTTATATCCAATTTTCAAATATGAAATACCTGCTCTTTACACACAGTGCGATCCATCAGTAGAACTGCATCAAGACAAAGCAAGTAGTCACATGTGAAATTCTAGTGCTGATTTCTTGGGAAAACAATGGAACAAGAAATGGGTATCAAGGCCAAATTCCTTCACTCCTATCGTACTAAATCTCCTAATCTATCACCAATATATTTTTGTGTTTTTGGATTTTAAAAAAGCAGGTTGTCCAAACGTCAACCTACAACCTCCTTAGTCTTTGGATTGGATTGGATTATTGTAATTTGGCACAAAACCTGTCAAGGTTATCTGCGCCAGACAAATGGTAACAATGCAATTATTCATTTGTAAAAACTTCCAGCTTAGGTAAAAAGAGACAGATTACAATTTATGATAAAAGCTGATATCTTTTAAAAACAGGTTAAAGTCTATTCTTAAGAGCCAATATCTTTTAAAAACAGAAACAAATTACGATGATGTGTTTTTCCAATCAAATTTCCAATTCTGAACAATGAAAATGTTTTTGGCGAAAATAATTAAAACTCTGGCATTCCACCAAGATGTGATGGACTGTCAGATCTGCATTGCAGTGTGGGCAGCTGGGATTCTCTTCTCCCTTCAGAAGATACTCATGGGGCAGGCGACAATGGCCAATTCTCAGTCGAGTCAAGAGGACATCCTCCCTTCTATTAGCCATACATGGCCAGTATCCAATGGTGGGTTTTACATTTCTCAGCTTGTTATATACTTTGTCATCTCATTGCTTCTGCCATTTGCTGAGAATTTTGCTTTTGACAAACCTTAGTCTTTAGAAAGCTGTTCGAAAGCAATAGGCTGAAGTATCTCTTCCGATACTACAAAAGGCTTATTGTCTCGGAAATTACGGTGTACAAAGATAGCGAAGAATAAGTATTATGTAACAAAACATATAAAACATAAAAATGTTGGGTAAAATATTTTTGTAATTACAATGAAAATCGTCTAAAATTGTGCGAAAAGCATCTTATTATATTAGTCTGCTTTCAATATATGGTGCAGGAACTGCTCTAAAAGCTGTAACTTGGCTTTATGAAATGGACAAATTAATAATATCAGGTTGTAAGCGAAAATTTAGGCACAACTCAATTCTTTAATTTTATTTAATGAAATATTTCAATTCTTAAGCACACAGAGATCGCCATGACATGCAGCCTTTCGGCACGAACCAGTAAAACGCTTGATTCAGCAACAATCGAAGGAGGTACCTGATACATTTTTGGACAAACCTTATTTCAAGTTTATCCAAATGCCCAGGACGGATGGAACCACTCTTCACAGTGCTGAATCAGAGCGTTTTTTCCCTTACCAGATCTGTATGAATTTTCGCCAACCACATCATCGCCATCTACCTTTATTTGTATTCATTAAGCACTCGTAAATGTAACTGCATTTATTGACGCATCAGATCTATTTTATAGCTAATTCTTCGTTAATTTTGGTGTTTCGTAAATTAGTTATTTTAATTTATTATTTTCTGTTTAATCCTCAGCCCTCCGTCTTCAATTCGCTTTTCGCAACTCCTGACAGGAATTTCGCCAGATCCTTTCATAAATTCAGTTAGTGTTTTATAATTCCAATGAATGACAGCCGATTAGAAACAACATACACCCTCAGATGTTGACATAGAAATTTCTCGAAAATTCTAAATAAGTGCGCAAATTCTCACAATTGATGGATTGATTGTAGTTCTTGGCACAAAACCCAACGAGGTTATCTGCGCCAAACAAAAGGTAAGAACAATGAATACAAGGTAGTTATAAGTTTCGGACGAACAAGTCAGTGCCCTTTAAAAACTGGAACAATTTGTGATGATGGCTTTTCCCTATGTTGTTTAAATCCAGTTTTAATCATTTAAAATGTTTTTGGCGAAGATCATTAAAACGACGACATTCTAATAAAATATGACGGACTGCCAGATCTTCATGACAGTTTGTGCAGCGAGGATTCCTCTCGCCTTTCAGCAAATGTTCGTTAGTCGACAATGACCTATTCTCCACAGAGTCAAAATAACTTGTTTCCTTTGCCGTGGTCGGCCAGCATTCAGTTGTGGGTTTAATATTTTGGAGCTTGTTATTCGTTTGATCGTCCCAATGCCTCTGCTATTTATTAAGAATTTTATGTTTGATCATCGTACTGATATCTGCAAGTGGAATCTCGGGATTAGATACTGTAATAGCAGTTTTAGCTGTAACGTTTGCTAGTTCATTCCCTTTTATGGCAACGTGGCCAGGCATCTAGGAATACAGAATCTGATATCCCCAATATTTTAGTCTGGTTAAGCTTCAGAATCCTGGTAATGCTGTGATGTGAGTTATACTTAGGCTCTTTGAATGAAGTTAGGACACTCAAGGAATGCGTATAGATAATGAAATTCTTGTAACGATGTTCTGAAAGAAACGTTAAAGATACTGATAAAGTGTATAAGTTTAGAGGTAAAGACAGAGCAAGCCGGATATAATCGAAACCCCAAGAATAGTTTTTTTCCTACTACAAAGGCTGCACCAACGTGATCTCGGCATTTTGTGCCATCTGTATAGAGAAGGATATAATTTCTGTATTACTGTCTATGTTACGCAAAGATCTGCCTGTCAGTGACATCACTTGTACTAGATTTATCGCAGTGTTGGAAGGTAGCTAGAGACTGAATTTTCCTGTCTTCCCATAATGACATCTCAAACGGATTCTCCAGCTGTGTATTTGTAATAGTCATATTATACTGTTCTAGTAAGGTGCTAACTCTTAAAGGAAACGATGGGTTACATGATGGGCGTGCCTGATATAAACAACAGCATGAATCATTGAGTAAGCAAATTCTGACGGAAGAGCTAGATATTAATAATAGCCCTGGTTATTCCTGAAAATTGCCCACCAGCGGTAACGTCGCTGAAGACTGGTAGTTCGGTCCGAGGTTCGAATCCCGTGAACGGGCTGGCTGCATGGGTGTTTTCGTGGTTTTCCCCATGTGTAACGTGTATACGAGCCAGTTTCTCTTAAAAAGTCCTCCACGAAGGCATCCCTCCCTCAAGGCAGATAGCCCTCGAGTGCTTTGCCGTAATCTAATAAACCGAAACTGTATTCCTGGAAATTATTTCAAATTCCATTTGCTTTTCATTGTCTAAGAGTTCATATCCATTCCCTTTTCTTAATAGCAATTTTATTTTAACTGTTATGTAGTTTATCAAACTAATCTTTAACTTTAGGCTCTAAGGGTCCATTCGATTCATCGAAAGATATGGAAGATGTAATGAACTCACTTCCGCCTCCTATGGCAGAGGCTGTGAAACCATTCAAGTCTCAATTACCGACTCTTGCAAAATCTGTAGCAGAAGTAAGAGAAAGAAAATTTTTACTTAACGCACATTTTGCTATAAATACTCGGCAATACTATTACTTCAGATACACTGTTTTAAGAATTACTGTGCCAACTAAACACTGTACTGTTTTCTGCAGCAAAACGCCGCAGTATTTTCTTCCGCAATTATCTAAAAAATTCTTTGTGTTTCGAAGATATACTTTACGTGAATTTTCAACTTAAAGGTTTTCTGAAACACTGCAGACTTATTTAATTCTGGTGATACTTTCTTTGTGTCTCAAATTATAATGGGAAAATGCACTACATAAACCTGCAAGTGAAAGAAATCAGTTTGAGGTATTGCTAAGTCCCATTGAGCAGCGGTGTACACTACTAACAAAAAATTAAAGGATCGCCCTCTTTTTACAAACAAATCACATTTACTGAATATGAAGTCTGTAATCAAAAATGGTTTTTTTTTCCCTAGATGTAACATCAGTCATCTCATAATACGTTAAATATCGGAGTTTAAAATTATGATTCTGGATCGAGACTCCCATTTTATATGCTTTTGCTTCTCTCCGCGTCTCTTAACGACGTCGTAATTGCAGAAAAAGTTGGAACTCTATCTCATCCTCTTGGCTCCCTAGTGACAGAGCGTTAAAGTCACCGAAAACTGGTAGTTCTATCCACGTTTAAATCCTAGCGAACGAGCTGGTTGCATGGAACGTTTCGTGGTTGTTCTCCTATATTAATGTAGATAAGAGCTAGTTTCCCTTAAAACATATCTGCACGAAGGTACTCCAGCCCAGACAGGTACAGGTAGAAGCTAGGCCAGCACCTCCGTAGTACCACAGGTAATTGAGGTATTGCTGAACCTAGCTAACTGTTAAACTTTCCACACCAATTTTGAGGGAGAACACCCCGGGGGTGGTCCGAGGTTCTCCCGCCCCTCTCTCTCTCTCTCTCTCTCTCTTTTTTTTTTTTTTTTTTTTCCATCAACCACTTGAGAGGACTTTCTGAGATAACTGAGTTCTGGTATTAATAGTGTACACAAATCATATTGAGAAAAGACTGTCCTTGAAAAGTTCAA
This sequence comes from Stegodyphus dumicola, assembly GCF_044657685.1. Classification (NCBI taxonomy): domain Eukaryota; kingdom Metazoa; phylum Arthropoda; class Arachnida; order Araneae; family Eresidae; genus Stegodyphus; species Stegodyphus dumicola. The sequence goes on from NC_140770.1 coordinate 4,433,899, forward strand.
CAACTGATGCTTCCAAAAGCATAAATGTAAGAATAAATGTCTTTTCTAAGGCGGAAGGTGTAATAAGCAAGTCTTTGGAGCTTCCGTCCATCAGCATTGCGTAGATAAATGAAACTGTTGGAACATTAAAATGAAATAAATAAAACAAATAAAATAAATAATGAAAAATAAAAAATTATAAACAAAATAAAATAAAATAAAAAAGACCAGACAGCGATAACCTTCGAATGGCTTTCTCTTAATCAATTTACATCAGCTTTTTGATTTACAAGGATCCATGATTGACGAGATCTGGAAACTCATGAATCATACAAGCAAGTAACGAATTCGCTTGGCGTGACTGAAAGTATTTGCATTCGTGGTGTATTTTCTAAGGGAGTTAGCTCGTATTTACACGTTACACATGGTAAAATCCATGAAAACGTCTATGCAGCCAGCCCGTTCGCGGGATTAGAACGTCGAACCTAACTACCAGTGTTCAGCGACTTTACCACTCGGCCGCTGGTGGGCCCAGACATCGATCTTAATTCGGCGCATTGAAGCAAAGCAAGAAAACCTGAAAAAAGAGATTCAGGAGTAAATGAAATTGTACAAAATCGCCATTTGTATACATGTAGACCTACATTTTTTAAAGAAGGAAACCGGGCCAGTAAAGATTCTATATGTTATACGTAGTAGAGTGGCAACAGTTCGCTTCATAGACGAATCAATATTCTATTTAAAGCCCGACGATTATCGTATCTTCATATCGTTTTCATCCTCCAAAAGACACACATTAGCAGGTTAAGCGTTATAGCACTGCTATTTTCTTTATGGGACTGCAAGTTGCAAAAAGGGAGAGAGAGATGAAATGGTGAAGGAAATACTTCGGGTTTTGTAACTGGGTTTCCGGCGAATATGCTCAACTTTAATAATGGACCTCAGGCAATCTGTGCAACGAAAAACGTTGCATAATGAATATTTTTGCATTAACTCAAACTAGACGTAAAACTAGTAGTAAAAAAATGACATGTTTCATTTTCAGATAAAACCGATATTGTTCACTATAAAAATACAACTACTTTTGCCGTTCAAAATCGCGGAAAATTTCTGGATGGAAAAAATGCGCGTCATTCTGTAAGGCACTGAAATTCCGTAAATGAAGCATGAATTTTTTTTTATTATTTTATTTTAAACCTAAGAACCTATTCGCTGTGGGTGCTAGATACCTATAAAATACTGACTGGGTATCTTATCACAACAGTAGCACTCTCGGGGGACTATAATTACGAACCTGGTGGTTCCAGAACACTGGGGGAAGATCATTTTATACCAGGGTTTCTATAACCTTTTTATCACAGATTTTTTCGAGACCCATTTTGTTGAGCCCCATAAGTATTGCGCAAATCAGATGCACGCGTGAGTGAAACTGTCAACTTTTTCTCTTGTATTGCAGTTTTAGGTCATTCACTTTAATTTCTAATTTTAAGACATAGAACAATGTGAACATTTTAAATAAGTAACAGACGAAATGACAACATCAGATGCAAAGAAAGTAAAAAGAACGTTTATAAAAAGAATGCGTCGAAGCGTTTTCGTTTTCTTTCTTTGTCTGTGCTGTCTTATCTTTATCTATTTTCAGATACGCTGTGTCAAAATATTTGTTAATTGTAAAATTATCATAATAAGTTAAAGAAATATCAAAACTGCTAAAATTTTGGGAGACCCACAGTTTAAGAAACCCTGTTTTACACGGTTAGATAAAGGGGGCTCCCCAGTCTGGTGGTATCGTTAGTGGCAGGGCCGTCCCTAAGCCATTGTCTGCCCGCGAACTTTCCGAAGATTGTCGCCCCCCAAATAAAAAAAAAAAAAAAAAAAAAAAAAGATCAATGATCAATAAAATTTTTATTTCATATTCATGAAGTACTTGCATGTTACAAATTGTATAAAAAGTACTTACACATGGCAGGTATAATGAATTTAAAATATTTAGTCGTGGTACCGCGTAGTTTACGCGCTGAAACCCCCGCTAAGAACTGCCCTGGGTAGCGGGCATGGCTTGCCGTAGTCCCACGGTATCAGTAGCGGTGCAAGCGGCCATTCCGGTTGTTTAACACCGTCATTCTGCGTCACTCCTTCAGCGCGGACCTCCCCGCATAGAACAGTAGGCGCTCAATCCCGGAACGAATTCTGTTGTTTGCCGGAAGAGTCCAAGATTAGTAGGTATGGTACGTGAAAGTAGGGATGAGCTAAGAGGAGAAAGAGAAAGGGATTTTGAATATAGGGAATTTCAGTCTTTCCCTCATTGAGCGCCTACTATGAACGGGCTCCTGCTTTGTGAGGGTAGCTAGCGTTTCGTTAGTATGTGTATTATTTATTATTCTTATTGATTGTCTGCCCCTTTTTTTACAGTTGCAATTTTCTGCAATACGTTAAGTAAATAAAAACTTTACACTTACGTATTGTAACTTCATGTTCGTTGGAATAAACAAAATTATGTATTTTCGCCAAAACGTTATGCCTTTAAGCAAATTTTAAATGAGCGTACAGTTTTACATTGCAAACACGTATTTTTCTACGAAGTATTTTTTTTTTTTTTTTTTTTGTTTCATAAATTGATAACAATTAATTTGTCCTACAACAAAATGTTCAATAACACATGGAGCATAAAAATAAGCAGTGAAACTCCTTTCACGGTTCGGAAATAAGTCAGCGAAAATATCCCTTTTTTTCGTAGTACCCACTGAAAGCCATTCCACGATCTAATTATTTCCGTTGGAAACCATTCCGGAACCTTTCCTTTCTATTCCTCTCACCTGCGTATATTGAACTCGCCCAGCTCACAATAGCAGGCGTTCCGAGATTGACGGTCTAGTGCATAGAACTGGCAGGAACACTTTGACGGCAAGTCAAATCTTCAGGCCAAATACAGCCTCACTTCTGGTCTCTGATTGCCGTGAATGGTGATCCCGGTCGACAAGTTCAGCCATGAGTTTTCAGAGATGAAGTAGTCAATTTTCTTAAGCTTTCGATAGGAGCTAATTAATTATCCGACAGATCCACCTCCCGCCCAATACTGAGGTTATAATTTGGGTTCGGGCTTGGTTGTGCGTCTGCTTTAGATAGTCGTAGCAGCTGTACATAAACATACCTATAAAACTCAAAGAAATAATTGTATTTACTTGAGTAAAATTCCCATGTGCCAAATAATTCGGTTAAGCTGTTTTATTTTACCTTAATTTTCAATTTAAGAATTAAATTATACTGATTTTTTATAAACTTTCATTATAAAAGTACAAATGTCACATCACTTATTTTGGTAAATTAAACGTGAAATTGCATAAACTATATAAACACAATTAAATATTATTTTAAAGAAGGTGACCCCCCCTTTCTCGTAAATTAAATGCAACTTACATCCTATTTAATTATTCTAATGATATTATGAAATAATTTCTAACAAGGAAGGTCTTCCAAACTTGATTTCTCATTTTTTCTCAAAAAATACTTATGAATATAACATTTAAAATTAGGTAACAGTAAAAAATCTAGCTGCTAATACTCTAATGATAAACAAAAAATTGCAAAGAATAACGAGATTTGAAGACTCTGCGCTCTTTTATTTTATTCTCTTCCAGCAAAATTTAAAACTTTCAAAACGTAGGTTTCAAAAATCATCCCCAAAATTGATCGATTCACGCAAAAAAAGTAAAAAAAAAAAAAAAAAAAAAAAATCTGATGATAGGTTTCAGATTTTAAATTACGTCCAAAAAGGCTTTTTTTTTAACGTTTGTGCTTTACCTTTATTTATTAAATATCGCAATCTACGTACTCAAAATATAAAATTCATTTCAACAGCAATATCGCAATTTAATTTTAAAAATGAGCATATCTTTAGAATTTCTGATACAAAGTCTCGCGCGCTGGAGCAGTGGAAAACTGTACGAAAAATTTTATTTTTCGTTCAGTGTTGTCATTGCTCGCTTTGAAATCATTTAGTTTTTTTAATCAGAAACTCGTTGGAAAGGTTACAAAATCTCAAATCGATAATAATTTGAAATTCAAATTAGGGCTTCCACATGCGCATATTCTATGCAAGATTACGTTACTCAAATTTGGATGGCTCTAAGTATTGTTTTATCACAGTGCGAGAAACATACATCCACTTATGCAGCTTCTTCGTTATTTCATTTCTTTACATATAAGACAGGGTGATAATATAGGGTGGCAACAATATGAAAAGTGATACAGCCTTTTAAAGTTATCAACGCGAAATGCCAAAACGAAATTAATAGTCCTTCAGGGCAAATTGCCTCGTTGGACTTAAAACAGATTTATTTTGGCGGTCAGTTCATTCAAAATAAAAGATTTAATAGAAGTCATGAAAATTTAATCCTTGAAAAATTAAATGAATATACTAGAAAATCTGGAATTATTTTAATGTGGAAAAGATGACTCATATTTTGTCATTTTAGCACTACTACTACGATTCATAATAATAAATATTCTAATAATGGATGGAATGTATAGCCCAAAAGAAAATGCAGTAAAAATATTAGTAGATAGAATATGGGGGTTTGGAGCCATGTGGCGCTGTGGCGCTCACAGACGACGGACGGGGGAAAAGGAAATTTACGGAGGAGCCCGTGTGGGTTGATACGTCATCAACCACGCGGCTTAACCCCGGACGTGCTGCATCCTATTCGTGACGTCATCACGCATTATCAGCTCGGATTATCTTGCTACGTCAGACACATGTTTCATCCTTTTTGTGTTTTCATCGATTGTCACTTATCGATTGACATAGAACTCGCCGCTGCTTTGATGTCATACTAAATCCGCAGTCTGATTGCAACTTGTTAGAATTTCTAGCGCATTCTTTTTAGTTCAGCAACGACCGCTAGAGGGCAGTAGTCGTATCCATAGCGCTTTCTGATTGGTTCTCCTGGATCCTGACCAAGTTATTAACCATTATTTTTAATTGATTATACTATTTGACTTAATAATTAATATATTTAATGAAAAAAGTTCATCTATTTACCTGTAAATTTCAATTATTTGTCCATCTGTGGCATGGGAAACCTGGACGATAACAAAAGCCGTGCTTTTATCTCATGAATCATACTATTTAATCTTATCTATCCGATCGTATCTATCCTCTTTGTTCATCTTTGTGCAGCGGAAACCAGCATGAGGCTGATGGATTGCACATAGGGAATTCTGTTCCATCTTGCTCAGACCTTTGAACATCCTCGATAATGAATGAATTCATAACTTTAAATTTATTTTGTTTCTATTTTCTGTTAAGATATTTTAAATTTCTCATTTCTTTATCTCACAAACATGATTTAAGTATTTTTCTTTTCTTCTCGCCGTTAAACTTTAAATGTACTAATTTTCACTCCATATGTTTTATATACAAACATAAGATTTTCTTTTTTTCCTCCCATTTTTAAGTTTTACATTCTTTTCCCCTGCGTTTAACTTGCAAAAGTAATAGATTTTATAAAAGTAATATGTTTTCACAATTTTAATTTTTTTTTCTCTTTTTATTTTACAAAAGGTTTTTTCCTCTTCAGTTTAATTTTTCTTTCCGTGTTTTACGTTCTTTACTTTATTTGTTTTACAAAAGCTGTGCTTATTTTCATACGATTTTTTCTTTCATTTTACGAACTCGGTCTTTTTTTCCTACATTTTACTTCAAGAAGTAATTTTTAATTTTTCTTTTATATAAAAGCATTTTTTTAATTCTTTGAAGAATTTTCTTCTCTCATTTCTTTTTTCTTTCTTTGATTTTCCTCTTAAAGTTTTTCTTAATGTTTTAAATACTTATTGATATTACACCTCCATTTCTCGAAGCGTAAAGTTACATATATATTTCTCTGTCTATGAAATTTAAGCTGGAACTTACACGCATATAATTTCCCTCTAGAGGCTTTCATGGATAATATTTTCTGTAAATTTAAACCAATAAGTACGATGTCCCTTCCATATAACTTACTTAGCATATTATTTTTCTTATTATTTTTTACGCTACTAATACTTAAGATATACAAAACTTTCTCTTCTAATGTATTACACCATACTACTAACACTTAACAGGTGATACTCCGAACTTTCTCTTCTAATGTATTATACTAACTTTTTGAAACATTATACAAAACGTCGCGGATTCTCTTTTACACATCTCATTTTTGTTCAAAGGATCCATAAAACGTGTCAAACAAATGTAAATTTTAAACTTTCTATTTTCCATTTAGACGCTTTGCCTTACATTTAACCTTTATCAGGTTTTTAAAACATATCTCTGTTAATATTCCGATTCTTTTTTTTTTTTTTTTTCCTAAAAATAAATGCATACCTATACGGATTTTTTAAAGATCTACTGTGAATTAAACTTTATAATTCAGACAAAATACATTTTCACAACATAAAATCTACTTGAACTAATGTATGGACATTTCTAACCAGTTTAGTTCAAATACATACGAAATTTCTTATTATTCTCTACCCCTGTCTAATACGTATCAACAGCATTTCATTTCCTATTATTTTACGCTACAGACATTTACATGAATATATTCAGAACGTTCCCTTTTATTGAGCAGGAGGTTTCAGATATATTAGTAACACAGATTGACTCTTTGAAATATTTTACAAACATATCTTGGATTTTCTTGTACACATTGTATTTAAGTACGTTAAATTTTGATTTCTATCATGTGAAAACTTCACCCGGATTCTTAATGTAATCCCACCATTTACCGCAGACCTTCATAAACACTGCTATATTTGAACTTAACACAGCCATAATTTTTTAACAATCTACAGAATTTTTAACTACAGAGAAGAATATCCGCATTGTAATGTAATATTTTAAATTCACTATAGAGCCATATTTGTGTAAAACATCTAAAAAGAAAGGATGTCTGGACATGGAATTAATGTTAAGTCACGGAAGTGAAACTTTATCATCTTTTTCCCAACTTAGGACATAAAAATTTCTCAGCTAGGAATGTACTCGTATATATATATATATATATATATATTTTCAATCATTATTTTTACGAGTCTCAAAGCTTTTTAATATATTCCTTCTAATCTTACAGCTTTTTGAGAATGATTTTTAAGTTATGACACATATCAAATAAAATCCTACATTACAGGGAATATTGACATGAATTTCGAAATAATAATACAACTTAACTTCAATATATTCAATTTGACTGAAGATATGCATTTCAAACTGACATTACTTTGCTTAGAGTTCTTACAGCTCTTTGAGTACATCTTACATTTAATTTTCCAATAATATGAGAAACATTTTTGCATAAGTACCATACAAAACATATAATATTGACATGAACTCCATGGTCCAACGTTGGTCACTTAAATGAACACTTAATACATTTTAGTATGAATTAATTTTAAAAAGAAAAATTCAAATGCAAGTATTCAAACAGAAATGCTTCACAAATTTACATATTAAGCAAACATTCAAGAGAATACTATATATCTAGAGATATTATTTACACTAGTTGGTAATGTAATTTATGAGAACAGCCGCAGACGCATATGAGAGGTATGCAATATCCATGAAAAAACTTCCTACCAAGCCAAAGAGCAATAGTGAAATATAACATATAAGAAGGGGAAAAAATGTCTGAGTATGGAAAACATGAACAAGAAATGAATATGTTTTCTGAAAATGTGTCGAATGGGATAAGTCAGGAGTAAGAACCTTAACCAGTTTCAGGAATAGGGTCTGAAAAATAATGAAGTATTTTTAATCTTATTTTTTTTTTGTCTATAATGCATTTATTTGTACTAAAATATTCTGTTTGAATACTATATTCTACACTTAGAAGGAATTTAATAAATCAGAATGATTTCGTTTTCTGAAGATTTAGGTTCAGAAATATTACAACTCAAAAGAAAAAAGGTTAGAGCAAGAATGACGTAATGAAGAAGTCTTTTGATAGACGTAATGAAGAAGTCTTTTGATAAGAATGGCTTTTGATTTTCGCTCTTACGTAGAATCTTCAATTCTACTTAACTTTTGTAAGAGCCCAGATCAGGTGCTCACTTAAAGTTTTAGGAGACTGCTGGCGTGTTTCCTTCGCTCGAACCACTTTATGGAAATCTTCCATATAACTAGATTTGTATAATTACCGTCCAGATTTTTGCAGAGTACTTGATCTTCATTACATCTATTTTCAGTAAATGTACATTTTTATGCTGTGTAATTCCAAAAAAAATAAGCTTCGAATAGGATGAATATTTGCACATTTTACTGAATTGCCTAGATCTGAAGAAGTTCTTTTACATCCAGATTTTTACCCTATGTCTGCATAACCTGCATTTATTCCATTCGTCTTCTTATTATTGATAAAAAAAATATAAATTTATGTGAGAGCTTTGGAATACTGAAGTTAATATGAATGTTGAATACTGTGAACAAATCTGGCATTCTGTCATAATTGAGTAATACTCTGAATAATAAAATTTTAAGAAAAGATTAGTTTCATTTACGGGAAAAAATACATTTTCTAAAAACACATCCAGGAAATCTATCACAAGTGTCAACATAAATGATCTACAAATATATTTTTAAGTATTTAAATTATTCATAAGCTGAAGATAAACCAAGAGAAAAAGTATCGAGAATTCATTGGCATATATCAATAGCAAAGATAAAATAGTTTCCAATAGCAAAGAGAAAACTGTTTCGAAGTGTTTAAAAGAGTACCGAGAGCACACTCTCTCAAAGCGTTTGCAAAAAGCCAACGACATCAGAAATTCATAAATTTTATGGAACATGACATTATTTAAAACCTTTCGTTCTGATATAGAAAAATACTCATTAAATTATTAAATGTGGGTATTCTGTACGTGTTTTTAAAGAAATAAATGTATACATTTTTAGGGAAATTTTGCATTCTATTTTGGTAATAATACTGATAATTTAGAAAATTTTTCTGTATTGAACACATGTATCTACGAAATTCTTTGCAAAAAGCAGATAGTTAATAATCATTTCGACACTTCATTAGAAATCAAGTGTTATAGATGAAATTAACCAATTTAAAATTAACCAAGAGTACAACGGAGTACATGTATAAACTATTTTGCTAACCAGTTATGAACGTTTAAGTAGGATATATCCAGAATCTTCAAAATTAGTAATGAAACGTTCAGTTTAACGTTGAGATTTTACTAAAGAAGTCTCTGTAATAGTAATATGTTCGTTCAAATTTTGCTAACAGAAGGAAAAAATGTGCCTTTTTTATAATATTCGGATGATATGTAATAAAAATGAAAGCATGGCCCTGGTTCAGCAATGCAATGCAAGGTGTTTAAGTAAGAAAAGGTTGTAAACTGAGTTTATGTCACATACGAAAGGCACTGAAAAAGCGAAAATTAGCAATATAGTGTTAGCACTGGACTAAGAAGTAAATTTTCAAAGATAATCAAGTGGTATGAAAATTAATCAAAAAGTACAACACGTAGAAATATTTCTTCGTAAAAACTTATGAATGTTTCAGTTTCAGTAGAATGAAGTCGGAAAATACAAATTTGGTAATGAAACACTCATTTCAGCCTTTGAGATTTTATCAAAAAGTGCAATAAACACATGCGTGTGATAATAAAATTCTACTTGGAAAATGAGCATTTAGGGGAAAACATGACTTTCTTCTCATAGTCTTTTAAAATGTAATACAATAAGTTAAAATAGAACACTGGTTCATCAAAACAATATATTACTTATGTACGGTTAGTTGTTCATTTAGAATATGATAAAGAAGAAACTTTTGAGTCAAAGAGAAACATATTTACAAAACAATGATTCTTAGTTTCCTAGTAATTTAAATCAAGGTGCTGATGTTTCTCATGAATGTCATATATTTTCTTAGATATGTTTCTAATGAAATTAGTATATAAACTTCTTTTAAGAAAGAAATAGTCTTCATGAGAAAAACCTATGATAGTGCAAGTCAGTGATTCTTGGTAACTTCGAGAAAATATTCTTTATGAGCTGGGTTAACAGTCTCTATTTCCATAGTATGCTAAGATAAAAAAATTCCATTTCTTTTCTTAATTTTCTGATTCAGCATGGTAGTGCTATTGAAGTAAAATCTTCCAAACGTTATTAAACAATATATCTATTTAATGAACATTTATTCCCAAATCTTTACATGGCAATGTAAAAGACAAATAAGAAAATATTTGAAAATTCAATGATTTGCTGTGGCCGTAACATTAAAAATTGGTAATACTCAAAGTTTTTAAAAGGTTTATGGAAACACGATAACATCATAGTCATCCGCAAATAACTCCCATCGAAACTGAAAACTTTATGCACAAAATTTACTTGGAATGTAGGAAAAAAAGAAACATTAGAGGATTCAAAATCAAGATACTTTCCGTAATGAAATGTACAGTATTTCAGGAAGAATCCACTTAACTTCTAACTTGGTTGTAATGAGCATATGTGAGACACGAAATGCGTTCGGATGTGAAAACAAATAACAAACATTTAACTTTCTGGCAATGAATCAAATTTCATTGGAAATGTAATGGCATGAAAAGCAGAAAAGTATATTGGTAAAAATTTTCACTTTAATAATTTAAGACGAAAAATCTCCACTGTTATTTCGTCTATGGTAAAACCCATGTTAATTTCAAAATGTAGTTAGAAAAATTATACTTTGAGGTTAAAAACGTGAAAAAAAAATTCGTTTAGATTTTTTAAGTCAAAAAAGTTCCACTTTAAATTTTTTAGGAAGAAAAATCTCCACTTTTATTTTGTCTATGGGAAAACCCATGTTTAAATTCAAAATGTAAGGGGAAAAATTTACACTTTGATTTTAAAAAGTCGAAAAAAATTCATTTAGATTTTTTTAGGTCGAAAAAATTTCACTTTAATTATTTTAGGGAGAAAAATCTCCACTTTTATTTTGTCTATGGGAAAACTCATGTTAAATTCAAAATGTAAGGGGAAAAATTTACACTTTGATTTTGAAAAGTCGAAAGAAATTCATTTAGATTCATTTAGATTTGTCGAAAAAATTTCACTTTAATTTTTTTAGGGAGAAAAATCTCCACTTTGATTTTGAAAAGTCGAAAAAAAATTCATTTACTTTTTTTTGGTGGAAAACGTTTCACTTTAATTTTTTTAGGAAGAAAAAAAAATTTATTGGTTACGGTATACGTCATTCTTGCTCTAACCTTTTTTCTTTTGAGTTGTAATATTTCTGAACCTAAATCTTCAGAAAACGAAATCATTCTGATTTATTAAATTCCTTCTAAGTGTAGAATATAGTCTTCAAACAGAATATTTTAGTACAAATAAATGCATTATAGACAAAAAATAAGATTAAAAATACTTCATTATTTTTCAGACCCTATTCCTGAAACTGGTTAAGGTTCTTACTCCTGACATATCCCATTCGACACATTTTCAGAAAACATATTCATTTCTTGTTCATGTTTTCCATACTCAGACATTTTTTTCCCCTTCTTATATGTTATGTTTCACTATTGCTCTTTGGCTTGGTAGGAAGTTTTTTCATGGATATTGCATACCTCTCATATGCGTCTGCGGCTGTTCTCATAAATTACATTACCAACTAGTGTAAATAATATCTCTAGATATATAGTATTCTCTTGAATGTTTGCTTAATATGTAAATTTGTGAAGCATTTCTGTTTGAATACTTGCATTTGAATTTTTCTTTTTAAAATTAATTCATACTAAAATGTATTAAGTGTTCATTTAAGTGACCAACGTTGGACCATGGAGTTCATGTCAATATTATATGTTTTGTATGGTACTTATGCAAAAATGTTTCTCATATTATTGGAAAATTAAATGTAAGATGTACTCAAAGAGCTGTAAGAACTCTAAGCAAAGTAATGTCAGTTTGAAATGCATATCTTCAGTCAAATTGAATATATTGAAGTTAAGTTGTATTATTATTTCGAAATTCATGTCAATATTCCCTGTAATGTAGGATTTTATTTGATATGTGTCATAACTTAAAAATCATTCTCAAAAAGCTGTAAGATTAGAAGGAATATATTAAAAAGCTTTGAGACTCGTAAAAATAATGATTGAAAATATATATATATACGAGTACATTCCTAGCTGAGAATTTTTTATGTCCTAAGTTGGGAAAAAGATGATAAAGTTTCACTTCCGTGACTTAACATTAATTCCATGTCCAGACATCCTTTCTTTTTAGATGTTTTACACAAATATGGCTCTATAGTGAATTTAAAATATTACATTACAATGCGGATATTCTTCTCTGTAGTTAAAAATTCTGTAGATTGTTAAAAAATTATGGCTGTGTTAAGTTCAAATATAGCAGTGTTTATGAAGGTCTGCGGTAAATGGTGGGATTACATTAAGAATCCGGGTGAAGTTTTCACATGATAGAAATCAAAATTTAACGTATTTAAATACAATGTGTACAAGAAAATCCAAGATATGTTTGTAAAATATTTCAAAGAGTCAATCTGTGTTACTAATATATCTGAAACCTCCTGCTCAATAAAAGGGAACGTTCTGAATATATTCATGTAAATGTCTGTAGCGTAAAATAATAGGAAATGAAATGCTGTTGATACGTATTAGACAGGGGTAGAGAATAATAAGAAATTTCGTATGTATTTGAACTAAACTGGTTAGAGATGTCCATATATTAGTTCAAGTAGATTTTATGTTGTGAAAATGTATTTTGTCTGAATTATAAAGTTTAATTCACAGTAGATCTTTAAAAAATCCGTATAGGTATGCATTTATTTTTAGAAAAAAAAAAAAAAAAGAATCGGAATATTAACAGAGATATGTTTTAAAAACCTGATAAAGGTTAAATGTAAGGCAAAGCGTCTAAATGGAAAATAGAAAGTTTAAAATTTACATTTGTTTGACACGTTTTATGAATCCTTTGAACAAAAATGAGATGTGTAAAAGAGAATCCGCGACGTTTTGTATAATGTTTCAAAAAGTTAGTATAATACATTAGAAGAGAAAGTTCGGAGTATCACCTGTTAAGTGTTAGTAGTATGGTGTAATACATTAGAAGAGAAAGTTTTGTATATCTTAAGTATTAGTAGCGTAAAAAAGAATAAGAAATAGTATATGCTAAGTAAGTTATATGGAAGGGACATCGTACTTGTTGGTTTGAATTTACAGAAAATATTATCCATGAAAGCCTCTAGAGGGAAATTATATGCGTGTAAGTTCCAGCTTAAATTTCATAGACAGAGAAATATATATGTAACTTTACGCTTCGAGAAATGGAGGTGTAATATCAATAAGTATTTAAAACATTAAGAAAAACTTTAAGAGGAAAATCAAAGAAAGAAAAAAGAAATGAGAGAAGAAAATTCTTCAAAGAATTAAAAAAATGCTTTTATATAAAAGAAAAATTAAAAATTACTTCTTGAAGTAAAATGTAGGAAAAAAAGACCGAGTTCGTAAAATGAAAGAAAAAATCGTATGAAAATAAGCACAGCTTTTGTAAAACAAATAAAGTAAAGAACGTAAAACACGGAAAGAAAAATTAAACTGAAGAGGAAAAAACCTTTTGTAAAATAAAAAGAGAAAAAAAAATTAAAATTGTGAAAACATATTACTTTTATAAAATCTATTACTTTTGCAAGTTAAACGCAGGGGAAAAGAATGTAAAACTTAAAAATGGGAGGAAAAAAAGAAAATCTTATGTTTGTATATAAAACATATGGAGTGAAAATTAGTACATTTAAAGTTTAACGGCGAGAAGAAAAGAAAAATACTTAAATCATGTTTGTGAGATAAAGAAATGAGAAATTTAAAATATCTTAACAGAAAATAGAAACAAAATAAATTTAAAGTTATGAATTCATTCATTATCGAGGATGTTCAAAGGTCTGAGCAAGATGGAACAGAATTCCCTATGTGCAATCCATCAGCCTCATGCTGGTTTCCGCTGCACAAAGATGAACAAAGAGGATAGATACGATCGGATAGATAAGATTAAATAGTATGATTCATGAGATAAAAGCACGGCTTTTGTTATCGTCCAGGTTTCCCATGCCACAGATGGACAAATAATTGAAATTTACAGGTAAATAGATGAACTTTTTTCATTAAATATATTAATTATTAAGTCAAATAGTATAATCAATTAAAAATAATGGTTAATAACTTGGTCAGGATCCAGGAGAACCAATCAGAAAGCGCTATGGATACGACTACTGCCCTCTAGCGGTCGTTGCTGAACTAAAAAGAATGCGCTAGAAATTCTAACAAGTTGCAATCAGACTGCGGATTTAGTATGACATCAAAGCAGCGGCGAGTTCTATGTCAATCGATAAGTGAGGACATGAAAACACAAAAAGGATGAAACATGTGTCTGACGTAGCAAGATAATCCGAGCTGATAATGCGTGATGACGTCACGAATAGGATGCAGCACGTCCGGGGTTAAGCCGCGTGGTTGATGACGTATCAACCCACACGGGCTCCTCCGTAAATTTCCTTTTCCCCCGTCCGTCGTCTGTGAGCGCCACAGCGCCACATGGCTCCAAACCCCCATATTCTATCTACTAATATTTATCAAAATAGTAATCTGTTTTACGCCGGTTAGTAGTTAGTGAGCTAAATGAAATTACAAAAGTTTCAAAACTTAACGCCACCAGCAGTCGAGACATTTTTATGTTTGGCAGTGAGAGACATTTGATGTGGATTGAAATCCTAATGCACGGCATGCATATTTTGTCCGGTGAGTAACGTAAATACTAGACATCTCCTTAAGAAGTTTTTTTTTTTAAGGCTGCAATTTTTTAACTTATTTAATTTTATTTTGAACACATTGTAAGCTTTTTAAATAGTTTCTTTTATTACGTCTCAGAATTTCACTACGTTCCTCCTTATAATCGCGGGATACAGGATTAAGGCTTTCATGTTTTTAGCCCAACTCTTCATCTCCAAACGGCATATTGCGTAGAATCACTTTTCAAATCGTTGCCACCAAATATAAATGCAGTATTAAATAAAATATAAATATATAAAAATAAAATAATAATATATATAATTATATAATAATAACATAATATATATATCTATATATATATGTAATAATAAAATTCCATAGTCAAGATTACACTTAAATTCTAACTTATGTTCTTTTTATTTTTAATGGCGACGTTCTCTTATTTGAAAGTACGTGGAATTAAATTCACAGCCCCGTAGTCAAGTTGTTTTTCCCGCCTTTTCTACACGTACAGTTATAGAATGTTCTCGAGATATTTCAAATGAACTGGATTGGATGACGAGGCTGACGTTATTTCATGGAAGCTCCGCCTTTCCAGAGGCTATAAAAAGACTCGCAAAAGGAATATCGGGGCTTTTTCTTAAATGTCACGATGCAGTAAACTTCATACAAAAAGTTATTAGTAATTCTTTTTATTTACTCCGGATATCTGATTTTTGTAACTGCTATTTCTCCTGAATAATAATAAATGGATCCTGTTTTTTAAACTTATCGTCTGATAATTTAAGCTACGACTACATTTATGATTCTTCAACAATCTATTTATTCCTGACAAAAGCTGGTACATCATATATATATATATATATGTCATAATAAAAGCAAAGGAAAAACGGAACACTGTAGATGCGTGATTAGACCCATATTGAAGAAGAATTTGATTGCGTAGTATGCTAGTAATGCTAACTTGGTAATATCTAAAGAACTTGGCAGTCGAAGCAGTTTTAATTCCATTTTTATTTCCAATTGATATTTGTGGCCACAATCACTTGGCACTCTAGTCGTGCCTTTCCACAGAAGATTTACATTTTTGATATTGTTGAGATAGAAAGCAAGCCAGCGAAATTACATCTTAGCACAGCACAGAGCAAAAGCTGGAGTGCGTAGTTATGAAAGATGGAAGCACACGAAAAGTTTTGGTTTACAACGACAGTTTCAGTTCTTAATTATTACGTCATCGGAGTTGCGCGGGCCATAGAATGATCTAGAAATGACGCAATACAGAGAAGTTATTACGATTTTAGAATATAGAGGAAGAATTAATGTTTATAGTTATATTATAATTCTGATTCATACATTTTTATCTTACATATATATATATATATAATATAAAATACAAATGCCAGTATTGTATTTAAAGAAATAAAATAATGAACAATCTGTATGAATGTACGTATGTGTCTTGCATTGGGAAAAAATAATGATACCTAGAGCTGTTCAGTTTTGAATAGCGTAGTCCTCCATCCGAACATGGGCACCTGGAAGCCCAAGTTATTTTGTTATTTTTTGAATTTCGAACTTGTTTTATAATCTATCTTTAACAACTTATCTCTTTCAAAGGTCTTCCTTTTGCGACATAGATGCACCTCACTGAGAATACATTAAACTAAACTACACACAAGAATCTTTGTTGCAAATAGGAGGTGATTTCTTAAAGGGGAAAAAGCATTCGCGGTTCAAGATTCCCCGTCCTTTGGTAGCTTTTACTGCTACCAAAGCCCCGGCCTCAAAAGGCTAATAAAGCTTAAACGGGAAAGAACTTTTTCGCGTAGACCTAACTAAGTGCAATCTTTATCAAGGGCTGCAGATAGATCTGAATCTTCTACAAACTTACGTGGAGCTAACAGCTTCATTCACAGCCAGACTAAACAAATCTCTAGATCAACTGCAAACCTCAGATTTTTAACTCTAAGCCACTATAAGGCTAGTCGGCTTTCATACGTTGGTTTATGAAAGCTCTGATCTCAAAAACAAGCCAGCAGCTCTCCTATCATCAATAACATTTAATTTATGAAGCTTTTAAATTTGGACCATAATAACCTTTGGTAAGCTAGAAATCAAAAAAGAAACTAAGTAACCTAATAAATTCGTCCCCATGGCTTATATAATTGACAAATGTTCCAAACTTCGGGCCGAATAAAACCAAGAATATTCTGACAAACCTCTGAATACCAATGGTCTTGCTGAAAAGAAGGAAGACTTAACAGCGAATTAAATGAAGTAGTATTCGCGTAGAACAAGACTTCACACACTTTTAGAAAGAATAATTAAATTTTAATTTGGAATTATTTTTTACTAATTGCAATATCGTAGAGACGAACGAAACCGAGAAATCAAAAAATTAATTAAAAATATAATAAATATTAAATTTTGTACTTTTCGCGTGCAAACAAGAAAGTAATGGTCAAAATTTTATCGGGGCACACAAATATATTTAAAAATAAAAACTCTAAAAATTGCTATAATAATGTATTGGACTTACTTGAATTCGCCGAGTCTATTTTTTACCATTTCGTGGTTTTTCTCCAGCTATATTTCTGTTGGAAATTCTACCGAGCTACCAGTGTTCAGAGAGCTTTACTGCTCGCTTGATGGTGGGCCTACCTAAGTTACTAAAGTAGGTGTTAAACTGCAACTTTTACATGTTTAAAATCCTTTTTCCACGGGTTTTATAATATAAGAACTGATTCTTTATAATATTTGTACTTCAATGATGAAACACTTTATCTTAATTTCATATTTAAAAGCAAGTTGTTTAAAATATTTCATTTATTCATTAGTGTTATTTAATATTATTTCTCATTTTTGATTTAGCATGGTATTTAAATAGAGAGCAATAAAAAAAAATTAGTTTGGAAAAAAAAGCTGAATTTTTACCACCAACTCTTCGAAATTTTCTTATGGACCGATAATTTTTTAGCACACGTTGAAATAAATTACACTAAAGAAATAAACGTGATTCTCGCATGAAGACCATGTTGTCCAAGTTTTTCTAATTTTAATTCTTAACACATGGACATATTAGACTGAATACAGAATTTAGACTCCTACATAAACATATTAGACTGAATTATAAACCAAATATAATTAATCAGGTAAACCAGAGAAAACGAATTAAGAATAAATTAAACGTAGTAAGCAAAAAGTATACGTTACATTCAGAATTCTAAAAATTCTTAACATAAACTTTGAATGCAAGTTCTGCCGGGAAAATGATATCAGACGATTGCAAACGTACTATCGCCCCCCCCCGAACCACAGGAGGTTTATCAAACTGCTATATATGCTGTGTAGATTCATACTACAAAATCGCTCGAAGTCCAGACAAAAAAAAAAAAAAAAAAAAAAAAAAGGTGTGTCATCCATAAATAATTGCGAATTTAAATGGAACACCAAGCAATTTAAATATAACATAACCTAAATTTAAAATTTTATATATAACATAACCTGCGAAGGCATTTAGTGCCAAAAGAAACAATGTAAACACAAGATAAGACAAGTAATGAATTTAAGGTACTTTACCTGCCCGCAAATCTGGCAATCGTATCTCATTATGTTTTGGTGTCCATTTTTATTCTCGAAATTCTCTTTTTGAGTCTCGCGTTGTTTGGTCTCGCCATGCGCTTTTGAGTTACCATCCACTGAAAAAAAGATTCGATAGAATATTTTCAGCAATGTGGAATTCGGGTAAAGTGCAGAATCGCACACTTATTTGTATGGCGCTTTTTACAAGGGTAGGAAGAATTCGATTTTTGACAGTTTTCTTTTACTTAAGTGAAAATACGTCGATGTGTACATAGATAAAGGGAGTGCGCAGCGTCATTTTTGTGCATTTCTGGGATTTTTCTTAAAGTGAAAAATAGGTCGATGTGTACATGAATACCGAGTATGTGCAATTCTTAAATACGCGCCAAGCAGTGGGTGATTCCGCACTTTCCCCGTGAAGTTCTCCCAAGTAATCGAAAATATTCAAATATTCATGATATGAATCTATATATCACCAATGAAAGGATTACGTGGTGATGTAATGTATGGCTGCCGGCAATAGGCAAACAGTTTCCATGTGAAATAAACACTAAATGACATAAGTAACGTCGCTTCTAATTTTTTCATTGTCTTATTATTAATTATCGAGTGCTATTATATCATATTACATGTTCTTATACGATACCGCGAGGAGATAAACGGGAAAACTACCGAATTTAATTGCTGAACGTTTAGAATAAAGAATATTTCAGAATTATCAGAAAACTTAAGTTCAATTTTTCAGTCATTTCCTACATATCTTGGGTAAAATCCTGGGAGAGCCCACACCCTTGGCGACAAACTGAGAAAGTGCGCACTGGTTCGCGCGTTTCTCAAAATCGCCAACTTGAAAATAATAATACAAAAATTGGACAAACTCGATATCCATGTAAACATCGACCTGTTTTCATTTAAAAAAGATCAGAGAATTGCACAATCTTGGCACTGCACACTCCCTTTGTCTATGTACGATGCGCGCTATAACCAAAATTATTCGCGCCAAGGGTGTGGGCTCTGCTAGGATTCAACCCATATCTTGTATATTTAATGAAGAGAGAATATAGAAAGAATTAAGAAACCTTTCTTAAGAAAACTTCTAACAGACTGAACGCTGTGATTCGCATCTTGATATTCACAGAGTGTAAATACTTTAGCGGAGTTCTGTTTTACTTTAATTATAAGTACATTAATTCGGAAATATTAAAAAAATAATACAGATATTAGCGGCATTTCAGTTCACGAAAATGAGCAATCACTTAGAAGCACTACAAATCAAAATGTACAGTGCACTCTAACATATTTTTACATTTTACAGAAAAACACATATCCACCCTTTTTTAAACACAGAAACATTACTTCATTTTAATCGTTTGCTGTGAATGTAAATTTGCAATAAATAAATTTTATTGAATAAAATTTTTTTCTTCTAATTCATACAGTGGCTCCTAAAAGTGTCCGTACACTTACGAGTTTCAGCAAAATATTGCTTTGCTCATTAATAAAAATTAATATTTGAGAATGAGAAGTTTTTCATAATATCTATAAATTTCGCTTAGCAAAAATAGATTAGTTATTTTATGAACATATGAATTTTTTGGGGGGAAATCAATAATCAAAAAGTAACAGAAAATTTACCTCTTTGTACTCTTTAAGAGAATCTGCACATATTATGTAGTATTTCTGTTAACATTTTGTGGGTTACCTTGCAGCATTTATGGCATCTTTCAAACGTC
This sequence comes from Stegodyphus dumicola, assembly GCF_044657685.1. Taxonomy (NCBI): domain Eukaryota; kingdom Metazoa; phylum Arthropoda; class Arachnida; order Araneae; family Eresidae; genus Stegodyphus; species Stegodyphus dumicola. Next base: position 4,453,953 of record NC_140770.1, read on the forward strand.
TGGGTATAGAGCTGACCAGCTTTATTTTAATTTTATTAGTCCGCAGGGGCTATGTCCCTGAAGGACTATTGTTTGCGTTTTGCGATTTAGCCTTACCGTATTTGACGGCATATGAGACGCACTTTTTTTCCTAAATTTGGTCTCAAAAACGTTACCCGCGTCTTATACGTGAAGGACACAAGTTAACTTTCAATACTGAATGCTATTTTTAGCCCGGATAAAGGTCTAGACACACAACCTTTTCTACATCTGTCATAATTATTTTGCGATAATTATGATAAAAAATTGCAAAATGTCAAATACATGTATTTGATTGCGGCACACCTATATCCTACTCATGGCACACCGGTTGCGGAACACTGGTCTAGACACACATAACTTTTCCTACATCTGCCATAATTATTTTACGCATGCGTGAAATATCTGTCGCCAAAAAGCGCCAAAGCTCGAAGCTGATGTCGAAGTTCGAACAGGTTCGACGGTCACATTACGTCTATGGAGCCTTTCCTTCTTTACATAGACTTTCTTTGACTCAGCCGACACACGTATCGGTATCGGTGCTACTGTGTATAAACGCGTCGGTATCGGTGCTTAAAACTATTTGTTTAAAAAAAAAATACCCTGGAAAATATGACTACAGGAAACAGGAGATTAAGCTATACAATTCAGTATAAACTAGGGGTCAGAAAAGTGGGCGCAGCCCCGGCCCCCCTAGCCGATTTAAATCGGCCACATATAAACTAGGGGTGTAGAGGAGCAGTAAGGCATTTCGGTCCACCACCTACCGAAAAAATGATACGTACTTGGCGACTGCAGGAAGATCCACTGAAGACTGCTAAAAAACAAAAACATAACCTTCGATGCCCAGCTCCGCCTGAACTTGAAAATGCCGTAAAAATGTGGGTGATAGATAAGAGGAAATCTGGGATAAGTGTTGCAACCAAAATGATAATCAATGAGGCCAAAGGATTTGCAGAAAAACGTGGGAATCAGAATTTTTCAGGGTCTGAGGGCTGGTGCTACAGGTTCATGAAAAGGCAAGTCTTATCAATGCGCACAAGAACAACTATTGCACAGAAAATGCCAGCAGATTATGAAGAAAAAATACTAGCATTTCATAGGTTTGTTATAAATGCACGGAAGAAAACTTCTTTTAAACTCAGTCAAATAGGAAATATGGATGAAAGAGAAAGAAACCACATTTTAAGTTATTGTGGTGCCGCGCTGTAGGGCGGACTATTGAAACTTTTTTTCCTTGTGTGTGGCCTTCTAAATAAGGGTGCGTCTTATATGCCGTCAAATACGGCATTTCACTATAAATGTCCGTTTCCCTTTTCAAACTGTTGCCACCCATTGTTAGAGTTCTACATTATATTTAAAGAAATTAAATAATGAAAAATTCTGCATGAATGTATGAATATTTCTTTCACTGTGATAAAACGACGGTACATAGAGCCATCGAATTTTGAATGACGTAATCCTAGTGCGAAGGCCAAATTTGAAATTTGTTTTATTATCGATTTCATATTTTGTAAAACTTTAACGAATTTTCCATTAACAAACTCAAGAATTTCAAAGCGAGCAGTGGCAACGTTGTACAGAAAAAACATTTTTATCTCCAGCGCGCGAGACTCTGTATAGGAAATTCTAAAGATATGCTCAATTGAAAGCTGTTTTGCAATATTGCTCTTGAACTGAGTTTTATGGTTTAAGTGCGAAGAACGTGATATTTAATAAAATAAAGATAACAGACAAAATATTAAAAAAACGCCCCTTTGGATGTAATTTCAAATCTGAAACTTTTCATATTAAAAATTTTTTTTCTATATATTTTTTGCAATATCTGCATCGCAAGTTACTGAGGTGGTATTTTCAGAACTTGTGGACAATATTAGACACACCAAAGGCAAACGTTGACGGCCATGCGCTTAGGATCGCTACCCTGGTAAAAAGAAGTTGTTTCCAATACCCAAAATTTTGGTTGGGTAATTTTAAATTATCTTCTAATATATTTTAAATAAAGAGCATGGTTCATTGTGCCATCAATAAATACCAAACTATCTAATCCTGATGCTGACATGCACCCACACTCCCACCGCCATGCTTTACAGTTCCAACTAAGTTCTTGGGATTAAGTTCCTCATTTTTTCTTCTCCATACTGTTATATGCCTATTGGAAACAAAAAATGTTAAATTTGCTTTCATCTGCAAATGAGACACGGTTCCAATACGTTTCGGGCTTATTTACCATTGATTTTGCGAAAGAATATAACCTTTCCATTTTTTGCACTTACAGAAAAATTTTCATCGAGTGAAGCCTCCATATAAATGAGCTCATCTAAGTATTCGTTGAACAGTTTCAGGTGAAACTGAAGTAGAAAGTTTTTCAATAAATTCTGTAGAAATCTCTACAGCACTCAAACGTGCGTTCTTCACAAATTTTCTAACTACAAATCTCTGATCACGTTAACTTTGCCGGACGACCTCTTCTTACTTTATTTTCGATCCGATTTTTTAAAGCGTTTTATCATATACTGCGTCGTAGAATGGGATAAATGTACTAATTAAGCGATATCCCGGATCGATTTTCCACCCCTTATGATGAAAAATGATCCATTTTCGTATGATATTTGTTGTTTCCTTACGACTACGACACATTTTTAAATATTAAATAAAATATGAGGAAGTAAGCAAGCAAAGAATAAAGACAAGCGAGTTTTTAAACGTCATCAAACTGCAGAAATTAAAAATAAATAAATTTAAAAAAAATCTGAAGGTCTCCGATTTTAAATTACGTCGGAAAGGGCGTTTTTTTAACGTTTTGTGCGTTACCTTTATTTATTAAACATCATGTTCTTCGCACTTAAATCATAAAATTCAATTCAACGACAATATCGCAAAATAATTTTACAATGAGCATATCTTTAGATTTTCCGATATACAGTTCCGCGCTGGAGATAAAAAGGTTTCTTTTCCTCCATAGAGTGTCGCCATTGCTGTATTTTAAATCGTTGAGTTTGTTAATGAAAAATTCGTTAAAGTTTTACAAAACAGAAATTCCAAATTTCAAATTTGGGCTTTCAGATGCCCATATTCGGTGGAGGATTACGCTATTCAAAATTAGATGACTCTAGGTACCGCTGTTTTCTCACAATGCAAGAAACATACGTACATTTATGCAGATTCTTCATTATCTAATTCAGGGATGTCAAACTCATAGGTACACTTGGGTCAAACAAACAAGGTTTAACTTTAGGCGGGCCGCAAAAATAATAAAGCAAAGTTGATGCACCAATATATCATAAGTGTGATTGGAAAACTGAGACCATGAGTTCGGCCACATTCGGCTATCGGTGGATGCGTACAAGTTCTGAGTGCACGTGTCCCCCAAAAGCCGAAGGTAGCTGAACGCAAGCTACTCACACGCATTTGTAATTTAAGTAGTGTGTGTGTGTGTGTGTCAGCTCGCTGTGAGTAATCTAACAACACTGAATAAATTATCGTTAATTACTTAGCAGTAAACATTTCACTTTTTTCTTTGTCGATATGTTATTTTATTATTATATATTATTATTTGCCGATATATTGGGCGGGCCGCAAAAATATTTGTTGTGGGCCGCATGCGGTCCTCGGGCCGCGAGTTTGACATCCTTGATCTAATTTCTTTAAATATAACGTAGGGCGACAATATTTGGTGGCAACAATTTGAGAAGTGAACTGACATTTATAGTGAACTAATTCAAAATGCCAAAACGAAATGAATAGCCCTTTGCAGGGTAAAAATGTTGCAGACGATAATTTTTATTTATGAAATTTTACCAAAATATTTCGGTGTACGATAACTTTTGTTGCATGTTTCATTTGCGCCTTCTTATATTTTTCAGTTTTAGAAAATTTAGTTAGATTTAAACTGATGATCTAATATACAGAAAAATCCCCATTTTTAACGAGCATTTTAAGCTAAACATACGGTTCTGAAGAATAATGGTCAACTTAATATAATATGTGATATGACGAAAATGCGATCAGCCTATTTTTCAACTCGTACTTTACATCTGGATTTATTATAAAATGAAGACTAAGAAAACGCATAATTCAAGGAAACTAACATTTTATACTTTTAGTTTTGCACATTTAAATATTCTGGCACTTTTTTAGGAAACTACACATATTCGATTACATTTGGATATCAAACATTTTACTTTGCATTAAAACATCATATGATATGATGAGGCACACCAAGATGGAAAGCCAGTCATCAACAGTTCCTACCAACCAATACTCAAGTAAACTAAGTGGTAACTGCCGAATTTGGTTCCAAGAGATACTGGTGAATGTCTTTCACAAATCACCACTTCAAAGAATAACTTTATTTGCTAATAATGGTCCCTCTGAACAGGTGTCAAAATGTCACACAGCTGCAAAATCTTCTAATGGATCCAAGCTTTGATTGGACAAATGCAGAGCCAAGCTTTCTTTCCCAAGGAATCCAGATTTTGCCCATCCAAGACGGCTAATCCATGACTTCTGGAGAGAATGTGACACTCAATAAAATACAGTGAAACACAATCTAAAAAAGAACTGATTGTGCTGAAAGTAGCATGTTTATTTCAGCGTATACGGATGTACTGACTTCTACGTCATTCAGACTGGATTTCCTGATGGTTCAAATGCAAGATTAAGATCTTAAGAAATGCAAGAATCAGATTTTAATAAGAAATTTTTAAAAATCTCGGTAATGCTTTGTATCGCTGCCACTGGTGATTCCACCCTTCGTGTACATTAAAATTGCCAGTTCGTGAACTTGAACAGTCAGGAAACCTGACAAAAATCTAACATAACCTGATCGATCATGTAATCAAAAAAGTGTCTCACATAAGATATCTTCAACCTTTGTTAAAGGTGTGAGAAAATTACTTGTATACTGAATTCCTATGTACAAATGGATCACGAATATAAATATTTTCGCTCTAGTGTAGAATTGAGTGCCCCTTCGCATCGCAACAATTTTTAAAAAATTTTGGCGACGAAACCTCACTTCTGCTTACCATGATAGTTTTAACTTTGTTTTAGCTTCCTGATTTTATTTAAATGAAAATAGGGCTCTAGTGTAGAATTGGGTGCCTCTTCAATTAGCGACAATTTTTTTTTTTTTTTTTTAAATTTTGGCGATGAAACCTCACTTCTGGTTACCATGATAGTTTTAACTCTGTTTTAGCTTCCCGGTTTTATTTAAATGAAAATAGATTGATGTGTACATGGACAAATTTAAGGCACTGTGCAATGCCTAATTTGTGCAATTCTAGGATTTTTTTTTAAGTGAAAACAGATCAATGTGTACAGAGTCTGTGCAATTCTTTGACCTCTTATTTTGGTTTTGTGTAGCGACCATAAAGAAATTGTACCTTCCTGGTGCCGATCTTGTCATCAAAAAAAGAATCGCCAAAAAACAAGGGGCACCCAATTGTAAACTTTTACCAGTTGAAAAATATGTGGGTTTTCATTCGCAGAGAACCCGTTGGCGCCGTTGCATTTTTACTCGCCAAGCTCGCAGTTCATCGACGATGATCCGGGCCGTAAACGTGATTTTTAGTGCATGTAAATTCAAGTTAGCAAACAAAACAATATATTAAGCAATTATAAAAATTCACAGATAATAAGCATGTAGATGTAAAACTAACCGGTTAAACGTGATATACGAAAATTAATTTGTATTAAATTCAAGTTAACACAGAAAACAATATATAAGCATTTATAACGGATATAAAAAATATAAATTAGTATTAATGTACTGAAATTACTCGGTTAAACGTGATAAACGAAAGCAATTTGTCTTAAATTCCAGTTAACACAAAAAACAATATATTCCTTGGTTTGCTAATTTTGATGACCATGGTTATGCGTCAAACTATTCTGTCATCTTTGATAATAAATCATTTTTTATTTCACTTTAATCATGATATATAAGTGAATACATACGAAGGAAGCCTTTTGAAGCGTTCTTCTTCATCAACCGCTTCCATATCCATTCAAGTCTCGGAACTTTTAAAAACAAAAGCACACGGTAAACTACGCAATTGTTTTTCGGCGCTACCACAACCAGCAAATCAGCTTTACGTTGCAACGCAGTGTTGCCAAATCGCGCAATTTTCGACGAAACTATGCTGCCAAAATTCATGTGCTTGCGTTTTGGGGAAATTTTCGCTGCTCTTTTTTCTTAAACGCACATATGTTAAAATAACTTTTCTATTAAAATAAATTTATAATATTTGCCCCCCAGATGATATAGTGTTTAAAGTTTAAAATGAGGAAACACTCATTATGAATGAATAAGAAGTTTGACTCGAAGAAAATTGACTCGCGTATTTAATCTCGAAATTTGCAGTTTTTGATGTCGTTTCAAAACGCCTTGAGGTTAGAAGATATATTAGATTTATATATAGCACTATTCGGCGACGGCAACGCAAAACCATATTGCAACTCTTGATTGGGAGCGCCTACACCATCCGCCATACAGTCCTGATCTCGCACCAAGCGACTTCCATCTGTTTCCGGCTTTGAAGAAAAATCTCGGGGGAAGGCGCTTTGGAAGCAATACTGAAGTGAAACAAGCCGTTCAACGCTTCTTCCATATGCAAAACCCTGATTTTTTCCTGGAAGGCTTTTTGAAGCTTATCAAGCGATATGACAAATGTCTCAATGTACTTGGTACCTATGTGGAAAAATAAAGGTATGTCATATCTTTAATGTCTCATTCTATTTTTTGACTTTCATACACAACTCTGACCACAGTCGACAGGGGAAACTTATTTTTCAACTTACCTTCGTATATGGGTGAAGACGGCTTCACGGCAAAACACCAAAGTACAGCTCCCGACTCGGTAGATCACTGTTGGAGCTCGACGCTCTCAAGATAAAACTCGACGATACACTACTACTCCGCGTTCAAGCAGATTTTATATAGCTTTCACCTGAATTCGAGAACATTGTAGGCTCTAGGGTAAACCGGTAAGAATTCGTTCTAGAATGTTCTCGCTCTGTCTATAGCATATCGCCAATTCTGTCATCTGCCAGCCCTGCCTTTTTTTAACAATTTTCTGGAAAACCTAAACCCGCTTTGTGGGTAGCTGTCTTACAGCAGCTGGGCATTTAGTAACAATACATAACATTATTATGAATAACCAATCCTCATTATCCTTCCCAAAATCATTCTGCACTTCATAACTTTAAATATACAATAAATGGACGGAGAAATGAATTTATTTTACAACATCCGGTTAAAAGAATAAAAATTAAACTGAGCTAGGATATAAATTTAAATTTGTTTAAAAAAGCAATTAAAAGAACAAAAATTTAACGGAATTTTTTACAAAGAAATATTACCATCTTTATCACCTCGAATTAAAAAATCTCAGTATTAAGCATATGAGGAAGAAAGGACGCAATGAAGCGCACGTACTTTAGAAAGATATGCAAATAAATCTCCTAGAGTGGTGTTTCCCAGAATTAAACTGCTTTTCAAGCAAAAATACCCGAAACCCGGTAACCTTGAAACCTTGCTTGTATTTTGATTCTTCATCAATCACTCCAAATCCAAACCGTGTCTAGCGTTAAGAAGGAACATCCATGGACCAGTTTCTCTCCAAATTTTTCATTTTCTGTCATAGTAACAATCTCCGAGCGAACATTGCCATTAAGCTACAAACTCGTCCACGCACTTATTCAGTTACGGTTAGGGCCATGGCGAATTCTTTACTACCACCCGAATACGCTACGCCTTTTTATTACTGTATTTAATACTCCTTCACCTATTACGGAGACAGTATTTTGCAGTAAAGTTGAGAATGACTCCTACAGGAAAAGACGTAGAAGTTTGGCTACGTGATATATAAAAGGAAAATTTTCTTCCGTTGCCAATGATGGGTTACAAAAAACTTGAAAAAATAACAGACTTTTTCGAAGATTTGGAAAATGTTCACGAAGCGAGAAACGCGGTCAGAAGACTGTAATAAAAAAATCTGATGTGTACACCACATGACTTCCTTATACGGAATATTACATTATACGCATTTTTTCTTGCATTTCATTTAAACTTATTGGATTGAATTAAATCTACTTCGCCGACAGCGCATAAACCACAATAGAATAAAGGCATTCTTTAAAATTCAAGATATTTGTTTACCATACCATAGCGATACACTGGCGCTAGATTCACTTAACAGTATTATACTTCGTTCATATTATAATTCAGAATGCACAAAATTTATATCATTTAAAGAATTATCTAATCGTTGCCACATGTTCTATTCAAATACTATAATAAAACTAGAACAATGTATAAAAGAAATTAAGCAAACAAAACAAAAAAGAAAGTTTTCACAGACGATTGAGTATTTTTCATTCAATTAATTCAGTTCTTACTTCGCGACAAGGCAAAAATACATAAAAACTCAAAATATCTGTATTAAAAATTACGAAGTAAACCTTAAACACTTATTTCCTCGAAAAAATTCCAGAAAGGACTAAGCATGATTTAATTGGCAATAATAAATGAAGGCGTTTTCTTTTTTGTTGCGAAGCTAAGTTTCTCTAGATTGGCAACAAATCCACTAGTCTGCTGTTTCAAATGTAAACAATCAATGGCCGCCATAAAAAAAAGTCTTAGCGGCACTTAAACAACTTTAAAATTGTTGATAATTCTAAAACTATTGCATACAGATTTACTAAACGCATAAAAACCTTAACCGGAAGATAAAAACAACATAATTCAATCATTTTTAAAGCAAAAAACGTACAATTTACAAACATATACAGTAAAGAAACTGAGATCACTGAGCTGGGTATCAGAGTGGATGTATATATAAATATATTTATATACGTTTGCTGCGGTCGATTGAAACCAAAATACGAGGTGCACATCTACATGTTATTGCAGTCCTATATACAAAATTTCAACGTTCTGAAGCTACTCGTTTTTGAGTTATGCGAGATACGTACATACGTTCGTACAGACGCCACGAAAAATTCTCTTCAGAATTCATTTTAAAGCAGTTTTTTAATTTTTTTGGAGGAAAAGAGTCTTTTATTCTGTCCTTACGTACAGATATCATGCAAAAACATCGTTAAATTGCATTCGATAGCTGTCAAAATGGATATTTTCTTTGAAATATGCTGCCTGAAAGTTTTCGCGATTACAATACTTCCTTTGGTACAATTCGGTTTCGGAGACCGTAAAAAATTGCAGCGAAAATGCATGCGCAAAAGCGCCAAATCTAGCAAACTCGCCCATTAAACAGCACGCCAAATCTCGCGAACGCGCTGATTTCAAATTGCGTAAGTTTTAGATAGTTCTATATTTGTAAGTCGCCATTGAAATACTAGTTTAATTTTTTAATTCTCTTTATGATAAAGCTATGGATTTGACAATTTGGGAATTGCCGAGTGAAGAAAAGTCTACAATAGAATTTTTTCAAAAAAAAAAAAAAAAAAAAAAAAAAAAAAAAAAGGCATCATTCATGATAGAAAATTATGTTTGAACAATCATGAGATGAAATTATGCTCTATCGATAACTCGGAAGCAAAATGGCGGTGCAGGAAAGAAACCTGTAATGAGTATGTTTCCATTCAGTTATTTTAGCCTTTTTTATATAAATAATAATAATAATAAATTGTATGATGTGAAATTAACCTTTTTATCTAAATTAAAATAATAATCTGAAACAGTTATTTACTCTTATGCTTCCATTCAGTCATGTTTAGCCTTTTTTATATAAATTATAATAATAAAATAGTACTTTATGAAAGTAACTTTTCATCTAAATTAAAACATCAATCTTAAATAGTTATTCGCTATTATACTTCCTTTCTTGCGTTAGGGTTGCCGCAATTATTTTTGGCAGCATTGGCATCAACAATAGTTTGGCGATATTTTACGGCCCTCGAAACCGAATAATACCCTTCCTTTTTACTTCGTACAAGGAAGTACGAAGTACATTTTTTCTTTTTAATGAAAGCGTGACTTGTCGTCGTCGTCATGGCACGTACTAAGCAGACTCCTCGTAATGAAGCGGTTCCACCTGATAAAGGCACGGATCCGGTCTCGGACAGCTCGAATACGGCGGCCACTCATATGGACCAGGGTACTGATCACGCTCTCACGGAACATGAAATCGCTACTCTACGAACGGAAATCGCCGACCTAGAAATTGCTATTTCAAGCCTCAACGGAATAATTCAGGAATTATCGGCCAAAAGACCAGTTACGGACAGAGACTATCATTCGGATATCATGGAAAAGGAGATAGAAGCGAAGAAGATTCTACTGGATAAGCTGAGGGGTAAGTTAAATATTGTTCTTACTCATGCAAGCATTACACAGCCAATAGCACAACATAAACGCAAACCACGTGATAACTCAGACAGCGAAGACGATTCGGATGGATTTCAAAAACCAACTAAAACCGCAGAGGTTCCTAAAGATATTCCACCCAACACTATTCCCACCCAAAACAGCTTCATAGCACTCTCGCAACCTAACACTCACTCCACTCAACCTACACAACAAATTAACAGCACACAATCACCAGATGCAAGACTCCCAAACTACCGTACACCTACACCGATTATGGTTAAGCCGACAGATGGCGCCACACACAACCAATACATCAAAAAACTCACAACACTTACACAAGCTACTTTCTATGGCAAAATCAGCGGCGAATACTTAAAATTACTACCCTCAACAACAGACGACCACAGACAACTCACCCCAGACCTACAAAAACATAACATCGAACACTATGTCATTACACCTAAACATAAACGTCCAGTTAAAGTAGTCATTAGAGGCCTACCCATCACCACAGACACACATGAAATATCCACTGAACTTACAAACCTAGGATACACAGTACATAAAGTTGTTCAGCTCACAAGATTTAAAACTAAACAACCCATGACACTATTTCAGATACAACTTATGCAAACACCCAACATTGACAAAATCTACAGTGAAACACACCTAGGTATGTTCATCATTACAGTTGAAAAATACATAAACAAAAACATTACACCACAATACCACAACTGTCAACGCTTTAACCACTCATTAGAGAATTGCTTCTTTCTACCTAGGTGTGTTAAATGCGCACAACAACATAAAACCACAGACTGCCCTACACAAGGAAAAATTGACAATCCCATCTGTGCTAACTGCCACAAAAATCACCCAGCTTCTTATCGCGGCTGCGAGAAATTACTTGGAAACAGAAACACCAACAGCTCACCAAATTACACTTTCACCCCAAAAAACACCACTTCACACGCACCTACATATACACAAGGCAGAACCTACGCACAAGTTACATCAAACAACACACAAGGCACTAGAAACCAGAATACCAACACTACACCTAACACCAACACTTTCACAGACATATTTTCCACGTTAAAAGAACTAAACAACATTTTCGGAAACAGCAACATCTTTAAATTCTTCTCCATTCTTAAAAATAATATAGACCAACTTAAATCAGCTGATACACCCATGGAAAAACTACTCATTTTATTTAACATGTGTGAAGAAGCAAATATCTTTAATTAAAATATATATATATATATATATATATATATATATATATCATAATATTGAAAATATATACACTGTTTGCATGAGCTCTCTCAGCTCTCTTACAAAAAAAAAAAAAAATCACTTTCTCAACCATTGGCTACTCCATACCACCTGACCTGATGATTCTCCACCACCTCCAGCCTTCTCTCCGCCCACCGACGCCGCCTTCAACTCTGTTTCTCAACGCATCGACCTGATACCTGGGAAATAGCCTCCGGTTACTTCTCCTCAAGTGCAAGTATCGCCATCTCATCATCGACTGCTATATTTTCTGTTTACTGACATATTTTCTGCTTATTGACACTCTGCCGGAACGCACTTATGCTTCCAACGTTCGAAAAGCGATTCAGCATCGATAGGGATAGGACTCTTCAGTCCGGGAGCCCTTCGAAAGGAACCTAAAGGTTACACGGATGATACAAGGAAGTAAAAAACGACACTCAATTATACTGATTTTTTTTAACTAATTAAATGCTAGATATCGGTAGATTTGCCTATTTCCCACGAAACGACATTACATTAAAAAGGAAAAGTGATCCCTTCTAAATATGCCCCATAGAAACCAGTAAAACTTTTTATGGGTACCCATAAGATTTTATGGGTTTCTATTGACTTTTACTGGTTTTTGTTGGTCTCTGTGGATTTTTCTTACTGGTTTCAAAATGATCCATAGAAACCAGTAAAACGTTCTACTGGCACCTGTAGAATTTTTGATGGTCTCTACTGACTTTTACTGGTTTCTATTGATCTCTGTAGTTTTTTCTTACTGGTATCAATTGACACCCATACAACCAACATTTTTTTCAATGGCAGAACTTTGTACTGGTTTGTATATGTTTATATTGACTTTTACTGGTTTTCTTACTGGTATGAATAAAATAATAAATCTTCTGTTGGTTTATATGGGTTTATGCTATTTTTTTATCTGACGTTAATAGACTTCTTGTAAACAATAAAATTAACAGAATGAAAATATGATCTCTTTAAGACCATCAGAATAACCTGGAAACGCAGGTGGTCGTTTTAGAGAGGGTTTTTACTAAATATGCTTATTTATTTGATTAACATTTTTTTTCGGAAACAATGACAGTAATCATATACACCACACACAACGAGGTCTCTCTAAGGCGACCAGCCGCAAATAAATTTAATCTTTGCAAGTGGTCGCCTTAGAAAGGTGATGCTCAATACCTATATATACTCACATTCTCAGAGATACGTTTATCTTTTAGAGGTGGTCGTCTTAGGGAGATTGCATCTACGGAATGAATCCCTTTAAGGTGACCAGCCACACTTGCAGAACTTTCTTTGTGAATGGTAGCCTTACAGAGGGAATATTAAATACCAAAGTATACTTATATTTTCGGAAATACTGGTCTCTTTCAGAGGCGGTCGTCTTAGGGAGGTGGTTTTTTGCTACGAGTTGGTTCTCTGAATACACACACACACACAAAGCACTTACATTTCTGATATTACAATTAAACACCGGTATCAACCAACATCTCTTTAACGCGAACAAGTTCATTCACAATCGTAAAATTATTTTCTCCGTGTTAACGTTAATGTGAGGAAAAAAAAAAAAAATTCCCCTACTTTCAGAAGTTCCTCAAACAAGCAATATGGCAAATTCTTTGATATGGCGCCGTTCTAGTTATTGTTGTGCGGTGGTAGTGTTATTTTCTTCGTGGATGTAGTAATGCAATATATAATTTACTATATTAAAAATTTTACTATGCTTTACTGTTTAGAAATTAGTAATAAATAATAAAATACCAGCACTGACTATGAATATGAAAGCAAATAATACCACTAAGCCATGCACGTGTAATTGTGTTTAATGTTTGAGAGAACTTTGCGGATAGCTGATTAGTTGTGAAATGGAGTTTCTGTGCGTGAAATTGATTTTTTATCTTTACTTTTATCCTGAAAAGCAGTGCTTAAAGTCTGAAAAGTGATAATTTGGTTCAGTGTGTTTAGATCAGATGCACAAATACTATAATTTTTGCATTCTACTGAAATTGTATTTTTGAAATTTAAAAAAAAAATTTTTTTATTACAGTTTAGAAATACTTTTTAAAGCTTGTTCATGTAGATGCTTTATCATTTGGAATATTATGTGCTAATAAATTTGAGCATACCTTACTTAAAAATGATCTTGCATGATTCAATTTTCAATTTTTCGAGTAATGTGATGTGGCTGAGCAAAAAGAATGTTTTTATATGTCTTAAAAAATCTACTAATTTATTTCGCGAGCAAAAAACGTAAGTTTTATTCATGAAGTAAACATTGAAATATTTAATGTGTTTATTAGGATAGGGTAGACAAGACATACAAGCTTAAGGAACCTTTTTCTATTACTAAAATGATGTGAAAATTTAGATGATCATAGTAGCTTACATTGTGTTTTTTTTTTTTTTAGTCTATTTTTCTTTACAAGTATGAGACTAGAACCACATTTTTACATTAAATATTTTGTGCTATTTTGTTAAAACACATATAATCATTTTTATGCATACTTTAATTTTCATTATTATTAGTTTGATGAAGAAAATTTCAAATGTGTTTTCCATAAATGTCTTTTGAAATAGATTTGTGAATAAGATTTATGTAATATTAAATGTACTAGTCTTGGGAGTATAAAAAGTGAATTATTTATTTGAAAAAATTTACATTAAGTGAAACCTCATATAGTGGTTATTTTCTTAAATGACCACCTCTGACAGTGACACATTTGTCAGGATAATTAAATAATAGTACTTAAAATCAGTCGTAGTTTTATCAGGCTACAGGAAACTGGCATTATCTAGAACTGTGGAGTTGATTGTTTTAGGAAAGTTTCACTGTGAAATCAATTGATTTAGGTGTAGTAATTTTTACGTGGGTATGAATTTTGCAAAAGTAATTGAAAGTTTTTACAAGACAATTAAACCTAAAATAGTAACTATGACTAAAAATGTAGTATAAAGAAAACCATTTGAAAAGATAAATGGTACACCTTTGATTTAAACTACGCAGTTCGAATGAGTAAATAGAAATTTTTAAAACAGTTATTCGAAAGAAACTATGCAACGTAAACAATTTAAATAAAAATTCGAAAAAGAAAAAAAAAATTGCTTAAAGTTTATAACAATTATAATTAAAAATATAAGATAAAGAACATTATTTAAAAGAAGGAACGATTGGGTCTTTTTTTCCGCTCACGCACTATGTACACTGCTCAAAAAAAAAAAAAAAAAAAAGGGACAGTGCTATATCTCCCGTTCTACTGGGGCTATTGACAAAATTCAAACTACGTTTTTCATGTCTCGAAAGCGCGACTTAGGATATATATTAGATTTATATATAGTACTATTCTAACATAGGTATTTTGACACAAAATCGGACTTTTTCTGAAATAACATACCAATTTTTTTTACATATTTCGATTCTACGACTCAAATTATGCCAGAATACCAAGTTTTGTAAAAATCGTACGAATAGTTTTTAAAATATTAGCTCTCAAAATTTTAGCTCCTCAATGTTAATTGAATTTGGCAAATATTTATTAATATCTCTTTTTTTATTAAACATTTTTTATTTTTTCTCTCACATTTCGAAATTTTGGTTCATTCCAAATAAAATTTACCCATTTTTTGCGTTTTATTTTTAAAATTTTTATTTTTAAATAATTTCTATAGATTTTTCGAAAAATATTTTGAATTATAACCTACAAAATTTTTACCATCATCTTAAAGTAGGTGTATTTTTAAGCATATCTGCAAAAAATTAGACTTTTTTACTCAAAATTTTCTAAGATATACACGAATTTACATAATTTCGCGTTTTGAAATTTGGCACCTTTTTTTTGAGCGATAATAACGCCAAATGTGGTCTATGGATTTTTGTTATACTGAATTGCCACAGCTATTTTTAACCTTAAACTTCAAGTAAAATTTTACGGAGAATTAATTATATGACATTTTTTCCCTCAATGATTCGTAATAAATATTTATTAATACTATATGAAAGGCTATTTTTTTAAATTATAGATGATATTATTCAAATTTTTAACTATTTTTTTTTAAATTTCTCTCGTATCTTTTCTTTTTCTTTTCTTTTTTTTTTTTTTTAATTTAAGAGTAAGTTTTTGTAAGAGTAAATTTTTACCTTCGGCGTTTTATCGTCTGCTACTTTACTTCGTTTAAATCGAATTGTCTAAAACTGAGAATTTTCGTTTGATATTTATTTGAATTTTATGACATTAACTGCATAATTTATTTCTAAACAAACTGTTGCTTTTGAAGTGGCTGAAAGAGCGGCTGATACTATTATCCATATTTTTAAAGCACAATATATTTTTATAGAAACATAATATTTAGAATAATCATTTTTATAAAAGTCAAATTATGATATAAACATACAACCCTCTAGAGACTGAATTAATGGAAGTTCAATGGTTATGTAGAAATGATCTGCAGCTACTTAATGGCTAGATAAGTCAGTAGATTCTGTGGACAAGTAAGAATAATTATATAAACGACACCAACATTCTGGATTCAATAAACAACGAGGATACGATGTTTACTAAATGAATTTAAGAAGTTTTAAAACATAAAAAATCAACTCATTTTTTTCCTAAAATGTATTTTTGTGCGTAGCGTATTTTCATTATATCCTTAAAATTCTAATTTAGAATGTAATTGTCAAGAACTGAATCCTAATCATCAGTAATATAATAAGTAATTATTACTGTTATTAATAAATCCTTCTTATAAAGTAATTGCAAATATTTCAAAAAACTTTCTGTCTGAATGCAAACATTTTTCTATGCAAATATTTTTAATTTTATATTAATCAAGATTGCACACCATATTACTTATTTCCACTTCAATTCTTACCGTCAGTTCTAGTAGAATTTACAAATCAATTATATTTAATTAAGGATTGAATTGGATTATTTAATTATGGCAAAGCACACGAGGGCTATCTGCCTAAAGGGAGGGATGCCTTCGTGGAGGACTTTCTAAGGGAAACTGGCTCGTATACACGTTACACATGGGGAAAACCACGAAACCGCCCATGCGGCCAGCCCGTGCGCGGGATTCGAAACTCGAACCGAACTACCAGTGTTCAGCGTCTTTACCGCTCGGCTGTTGGTGGGCTATTTAATTAAGGAACGACCATCTAAGTTAAGAAACAGCGTACCGTAACAACATTTCAATTATTGGTTCCGTATCTTTCATGTTACTCCCGATTGGCTAGCTACATGATTTTTAATGAGTATTCGGATTTTACTAGTAACTTCACTTGGAAATCGCGCTTAAATTAGGTTAGTTGGTTATTTGAACATAGAAAGAACATGGGAGCTATTTTAAGATGCTTTCATAGAGAACCTTTGTAAAGAGAACCTAGAAAACTACGAAAACCAACCATGCAGCCTGAGTTAGACTTCGCAACAAACAATTAGTATTTAACAATCTTTTCTTTTTCAAATGCTAGGCAACTGATGAGGCTCCAATTAAATCTCCAATTTAATATTTTATTTGTAAATATTTAAAATATTGTTGTATTCTTTGACATAAAAAGCAGAATTTAAATTTTGTTAACTCGTTAGTAAACTACCAAGCCGTAGTGCAAATGAATATTAAATTTCTTTGGCAATAATTGTATTCACTTAATATTCTTGGAATATGAGCTAAAGAAGGAACGTTCTCGGAAGATTAAAGAAGTGTTTAAATCCAGTGATATTAGGTTTGTCTTACAAGCTCAGGATCAAAACGATTCTGCAATTGCCCGAGTAGTTGACTTGTAAATGGATGTGAATTAAGCAGATGACTTTTAATCTTACGTTATTCAGCCAGAAAACGTATTCCAAATGTTTTGTATTGCATGACAATGCATCTTTTCATTATTCAATAACCAGTCGGAGAACCGCTTGTGTTCGGAAAATAAGTATGTATATTCAATCGTCCTGCATGTTCTTCAAATTTGTCTTCTTGCGATTTTTTTTCTTTCTCAAAAACTAAAGTTGCCTCTCAAAGGAAAGTTTTTTTGACATTGAAGAGACAAAATTAATATGACATCTACTTTTACAGGCATGTGAAAAACAGATCTCTACAAACCTTCTCTTCCATTACATGTTGTGCAGTCAGACAAAAAGTTACATCAGCGTAAATTCTATAATCTATTTTTATTACACTCTGATTACTTTATTAACATACAGTGAATATATACTAAATCTTTAACTTTAGCTTAAGTAATTCGGAATTTTTGACGGAATTGTTGTCGGAACTAGGTTTTAGAAGATAGGTCAAATTAAATAGTTCGATAACCCAGTAAATTCAAGTTCGAAATTTCAATATTTTATTTTCGGAGGGAGGGGAAATGTTTTCAGTTTTGGTCCATTATACTAAGTATATTTGCTTCGATTTTTTATTTTTCCATAAAAGCGAAAATTTTACGCATGGTATACATATAACGCATAGCTTCAAATTAAAATTTAATAATATACAGAGTGGTTATAATTAAAGTTCCACATTGAAACGGTCATAAAAGGAAAACTACTGGATCAAATGTTATCAAACTTGGAAATCGTGTAAAGGAGGTCATGGGAATTTATTTTCCGCGAAAAAAAGGAAGTTCGAAACCTCACCACCAGGTGGGAAAATGGCGCTGTATGCAATATTGTTAAACGAAATATGGGTCGGAATCTAACTTAACCTTTTGTTAAACGGGTTTAATATGTTTTATACCCTTAAGAAACTTTGAAGTAGGCAAATTATTATTTAAAGACGTTAAATTCGATAAATGTCGAGAGCGCCATCCCTGTAAGTGAGAATTTCGTCCGTGAAAACCACGAATTAGCGATTAGAAAATGTGAGATCGCAAATCACTCTCACAAGTGCGTACAATCTGGAAATCGTTTTCTTACAGATCGCTAATTTGTAATTTTTTAAGCCTGAATTCGGCACTAAAACATGAAGA
This sequence comes from Stegodyphus dumicola, assembly GCF_044657685.1. NCBI lineage: Eukaryota > Metazoa > Arthropoda > Arachnida > Araneae > Eresidae > Stegodyphus > Stegodyphus dumicola. The sequence continues at coordinate 4,472,546 of NC_140770.1, forward strand.
TACTGATTCAAAACGCTTTTAATCGATTTGGGCCAAAGAAATCTCTCATGTTATCTATCTAGTTCCATAGCATCCTCCTACTGCATTCGATTGCATAACAGTCATTTCACACCGTTTACTGTTGAATGACAGCTAGTTTTATAACTGAACCATTTTTTCTGAAGAGCAGTCGACAGCTGGATCACTGCGATTGCAGCTCACTTTGAGCCAGTATTAAAATGTTTCGTGATACATGAACTGCAGTAACGTGGCATTTTAGATACTACGATTTTTATGCAGGGCTGTGCACCTCAAGAGTGTCGCATAGTTACTTAGGCAACATTTCACGAATGAACGTCTTATAGGCCAACACTTCCCCTCTTCCCACCAGACCTCAACCTCTGTGACTTTTGTCTATGAGGTTATCTCAAAAGCACTGTTTATGGTGATAATCTAAACAATTTGGCAGAAATGAAAAATGTGATACACTGATAACATTCCTCCTGATATGCTATGTGTAACGTGTATACGAGCCAGTTTCCCTTAAAAAGTCCTCCACGAAGGCATCCCTCCCTTAAGGCAGATAGCCCTCGAGTGCTTTGCCGTAATCTAATAAACCAAATCAAAACCAAACCTGATATGCTAAGAGCTGCTGTTGAGAATGCAGTAACATGATTTAACTTGCTTTCGGAAAATGCTGGATGCTACATTGAACATGCTTTGTAACACGTTTCGGAAAATATTAAACACATTTTAAACAGATGTTTTCGTGTCTTATTTCATTTAACAATATTGTATACAGCGCCATTTTTCCCCTGATGGTGAGTTTTTGAACTCTTTTTTTTTTCCGCCGAAAATAAATTCTCATAACCTCCCTTACACGATTCCCAAGTTTGATAACATTTGGTCCGGTAGTTTTCCTTTTATGACCATTTTAAAGTGGAACTTTAATAATAACCACCATGTAAAATAAGCTTTAAAAGTCTGACAGTTTGGTTCAAGTCCCAACTTTAAAAAATATATATAAAAATATAAATTTTTATATTAATTCTCTTAGAAAGCATGTTTTAAGAAGCTAATTTTTCTCTCGCGTTATAGATTGTATAAAAAAAAACATGATCTTTAATATGATTTAGATTGTTTCAGCCGATATAAGAATCGGGTTACTCTGTGGTACAGAACAAACCCTGCTGGACTGTTTTATTTCTTTGTCATTTAGCAAAAATCTTTTAATTAAAATATTTATCCTTTGGACTTCGCTTTAAACTTTATTTATAGCTAAAATGACTAGAAAATGAAAAGCTGTCTTTAGCTGAAACGCAATTCATATAATTGATATTTTAAAAAATTGACAAGAATGCAAAATGTATGGAAGTCTAGCAGTCGAAAAATCTTAATTTTCTTGGGTGAGCACTGAAAATAACTGTAGAAGGAAAAAAGAAAATTAGGGAGAAAAGTAAGCAAAAATTTGCAGGGAAATTTGGCTGTCAGACGTACCAAGATGTTCAAAAAGTTGGACGCTTTCGAATATACTTTCAGGATACTTCAAAGAATTTAGGTGTTCAAAGAGAAAACACTTGGACGAGTACACCAGCAAATACCATCAATTGAGCTTGTGTTAATAGAAAAGACAAAACGATATCATTGCAGATTAAAGTGAAGAGCGACTGGTTTTAAACTATATGGTTGTGTAAATTACGTTATAGAACATCATATCGTATCATAAATGGTAAATCCCATGATTTCCTCAGTCGAATTATTTGAAGATTCAGGAGTTTATCCAGTGATGTATGTGGATGTCACTTAAAGATGTTTTTTTTCCCTTCCTGATGAAACAGCGGCCGAGCGGTAAAGTCGCTGAACACTGGTAGTTCGGTCCGAGGTTCGAATCCCGCGAACGGGCTGGCTGCATGGGCGTTTTCGTGGTTTTCCCCATGTGTAACGTGTATGCGAGCCAGTTTCCCTTAGAAAGTCCTCCAGGAAGGCATCCCTCCCCTTAGGCAGATAGCCGTAGTGTGCTTTGTCATAATAAAATAAACCAAAACCTTTTGATGAAACCAGTCTTTCCTTTCATCTCACAGCTTCAAAATGTTTAGCCTCTAAAGACTGATAAAGGCTCTGACGAAATACTTCGTGAAGAACTTTCTAAGGGAAACCAGCTGTCATACGCGGTACACATGAGAAAATCCACGAAAACGCCCGTGCAACCAGCCCGTTTACCGGGGTTCGAACCCCGGAGTGAACTACCAGTGTTCAGAAACTTTACCGCTCGGCCGTTTGTGGGCCTTTATGAAATGGAAGGCGATAACTTTATTTAAAATGATTGTCAGAAATACCAAAATGTTTCGAAAAGTTGGATACTTTTCAATATACTTTCAGAATGCTTAAAGAAACAGAGAAGAAAAATAAATTTTTTTGTAAAATTTAGTATTCGTATTTTTTTAAATTGAAAACTTTTCAATCTTATGATATTTGATTCTTGCGATTTCAAAAATAAAATATTTGACTGAAATATGAATAACATTTTAAGAAACCAAATGTAGGATAAAATTGTGTAAAGCAATGGGCACAATGATAAAACTGTTTAAAGCAGTCTATGCAAGTCATCCTAAGTTAAAATATCGGTTATACATCTCTCTTATTTATATATATATATTTTTCTGAACGGAACATTGAAAGGCGTGTAAAACTGTGCTTTACTGTATTTTCTCTTTTAATATAGTATGCAGTTTTCAAACGCATCCGTAGTCTGGGTTACAAAGTATTCTTCCGAAAAAAACGCAGTTCAAATAAATAAAATCAAATTCTGGAAAATTGATATTAATAAATATATTTAAAATGCTCAGTTCGAAGGAATAAATAGAAAATTTTAAAACAATTATCTGAAGAGACAATGCAACACAAACAATTAAAATAAAAGTATAAAAATTTAAAAATGACCTAAAATAATAGCTATGACGAAAAATATATATAAAGAAAACTATTTGAAAAAAAAATAAATAAATAAATAAACGCTGCACTTTTATTTACGCAGTTCGAATAGGTAAATAGAAATTTTTAAAACAGTTATTCGAAAAAAAAAAAAAGTGCAACTTAAACAATTAAAATGAAATTCGAAAAAGAAAAAATTACTTAAAATAATAAGTTATAATTAAAAATATAATATAAAGAATATTATTTGGAAAAAAGGAACGATGGTGACTTTTTTTCCTAAGGAAACTAGGTTGCCATATATTAAGAAGTTCGCCAAGTGAAGTATTCTTGGCGCAAACTGACAAAAAAGTGCCAACATAAATTTGTGAATTTCTCCGTAAATTTCGCTCCAAATTTTACGAAATTTCATATTTAGGCGTAATTTGAGTCGTAGAATCGAAACATGTAAAAACATTGGTATGTTACTTCAGAAAAAGTCCGATTTTGTGTCAAAATACCTATGTTAAAATAGTGCTATATATAAATCTAATATATATCCTAAGTCGCGCTTTCGAGACACGAAGAACGCAATTTGAATTTTGTCAATCGGCCCAGTAGATCGGGAGATATAGAACTGTCCCATTTTTTTTTTTTTTTTTTTTGAGCAGTGTACATCCTAAGTCGCGCTTTCGAGACATGAAAAACGCAAGCTGAATTTCGTCAATCGGCCCAGTAGAACGGGGTATAAAGACCTGTCCCCCCTTTTTTTGTGCAGTGTAAAAACGTATGCATGTCTGTGTATACACGAACACATGCAGCACATACATAAGTCCACACATACATACATATACACATATAAACACATACATACATACGTCCACACATACATATACACATATAAACACATACATACATACATATGTCCACACGTACATATACATATATAAACACATACATACATACGTCCACACATACATATACACATATACGTCCACACATACTACATGGTGATGCAGATACTTCGAAGCATATATACACTTCTGAAGCCAGTCCCGATAATAGAAGAGTACCGTTAATATTCGATATTTTACACTTTTGTCAGTATTTTTAATTAATATTCCTGTACATCTGAAAACAAAAAAAGAAAAAATTTCTCAGAATTTAAAATTTGAACTTACCTTGAAGATTTAGGCTCAAAACGCATGATCTATCACTCTTCTCAAGAAAACTATAGTCAGGGATGGAATCAGCGGAAAACGAGTGATGCACCTCCCTTTACGTCAGCAGCAGCGAATCTGCTGTAAAAACTAACCACGCTGGGAAGCACAAAGCTTGGACCCACATAGCAATACGACCCAACCCCGGAAGTGAATAATTTATGAGGTGGGGTGAATTTCCCTTTCGGTCAAGAAGTCTTAAATGGAGCAATTTTAACTAAGGATAAGAAACAACTGCAGGATAAGAAATTTGTCTGAATACACGTCAGTGTGGTACTGAAAATAATTCTCGTCAGATTCATTTAATATCATCCATAACAGATGCATTTTTCAGAGGTGCCGAATTAATTGAATTTTTAGCCCAAAGGGCGTTAATTTTGTTTTGTCATTTTGCGTCGAAAACTTCAAAAGTCCGTTTTACTTTTCAAATTCTTGCCAAATATTATCACCCTGTGTTAAATTTAAAGAAGTTAAATAATGAAGAATCTGCATAAATGTATATGTCTTTCTCGCATTGTTATAAAACAACGGTATCTAGAGCCATACAATTTTGAATGACGTCATCCTACTGCGAATATGGGCATCTGAAAGGCCTAGAGTGGATTGGATTATTCAGTTATGGCAAAGCACACGAGGGCTATCTGCCTAAAGGGAGGGATGCCTTCGTGGAGGACTTTCTAAGGGAAACTGGCTCGTATACACGTTACACATGGGGAAAACCACGAAAACACCCATGCAGCCAGCCCGTTCGCGGGATTCGAACCTCGGACCGAACTACCAGTGTTCAGCGTCTTTACCGCTCGGCCGCTGGTGGGCTGTGAAAGGCCTAAACTTGGAATTTGTTTTATTATGGATTTCATATTTTCTAACATTTTAACGAATTTTTGATTAATAAACTCATCGACTTCAAAGAAAGGGTAACACTGCACAGAGAAAAAAAAAAAAATCTAAAAGGCTTCACATTTTAAATTATGTCCAAAGGGGCCTTTTTTAACATTTTATCTATTACCTTTATTTATTCAATATCACGTTCTTTGCATTTAAACCATAAAATTCAGCACAAGAACAATATCGCAAAATAATTTTAAATTGAACCTATCTTTAGAATTTCCGATACACAGTCTCGCGTGCTGGAGATAAAATGTCTTTTTTCTGTAGAACGTTGCCATCGCTCGCTTTGAAACCCTTGAGTTTGTTAATCAAAAATTCGTTAAAATTTTGCAAAATATGAAATCGGTAATAAAACAAATTTAAAATTCGGGCTTCCACATGCCCATATTCGTAGGAGGATTACATCATTCAAAATCCGATGGTTCTATGTACTGTTCTTTTATCACAACGCGAGAAATATACATACATTTATGCAGATTTTTCATTATTTAATTTATTCAAATATAATGCAGGACTTTAACATTTAGTGGCAACAGTTTGAAAAGTGAAACGGACATTTATAGTGAACCAACGCAAAATCGCAAAACGCAAACAATAGTCCTTCAGGGAATAAATTGGCCCCTATGGATTAATTGTCTCCAGCGCGCGAGACTGTGTATCGCAAATCTAAAGACAGGCTCATTTAAAAAATTATTTTGCGATATTGCCGTTGAATTGAATTTTATCGTTTGAGTGCGAAGAACATAATATTTAATAAATAAAGGTAACACACAAAACATTAAAAAAACGACCGTTTGGCCGCAATGTAAATTCTGAGAGCTTTCAGATTTTTTATTATTACAGTTTCTCTTTCTTACGGAATAAAAAAGGGCTTGCAAAAAATTCTTACACAGCATTTTATTATTAATACTCTATCTAACATGTTTTACTTCATCAAAAGCAGTTATGCCTTATATATTGACGTGAGAATAAAGCCTCTGAATATAAAAAACCTGTTCCGAAATTGTATTTCTAGAACTTTTTTTGTTTTCCACACCAGTCTGATAAAGGAAATGGCAATTTGTTATCATTATATTCCTAAAATATTTTCTAAAGTTATTAGTTCTTGAGGATGAATAAATAACTCGAAGTGCGGTTATTTTAAAGAACTAAACAATTACATTCTGCTTGACATCATACTTTTTAACGAAGCTTACCTTATAAAACTATTTGAAAATTTATAGCATCAATAATGTTTAACTTTTTAAATTAAAATTTTTTGTTTTTAGATACGCTAAATATAAATGATTTCGTAAAAGGAAAACAGCATTTTCAAGTACTGTTTCAAGTACTGATTATTTTCAAGTACTGTTTCAAATACTGATTATTACTCCTGATTTGATTTCTAGGAATCAGGCAAACAAAAATATTTTTGGAAATTTTTTTTTTTTAAATTAAAAATCTAAAAGCCTTTAGATTTTACATTGCGCCCTAAGGTTTTTTTTTTTTTTTTTTTTTTTTTTTTAAAGTTTTGTTTGTCACCGTTATTTATTAAATATCATGTTCTTCGCACTTAAAACATAAAATTCATTTCAACAGCAATATAGCAAAATAATTTTAAAATGAGCATATCTTTAGAATTTCCCATACACAGTCTCGCGCGATGGAGATAAAAATGCTTCCCCCCCTCCGTATAGTGTTGCTATTGCTCGCTTTGAAATCGTTCAGTTATTAATCAAAAATTCGTTAAAGTTTTACAAAATATGAAATCGATAATAAAATGAATTCTAAATCCCAAATTAGGGCTTCTAGATGCCCATATTCGGTGGAGGATTACGTTATTCAAAATTGGATGGCTCTAGGTACCGTTGTTTTAAGACAGTGCAAGAAACATACATACATTTATGTAAATTCTTCATTATATAATTTATTTAAATGTAACACAAGGCGATAACATTTTGTGCCAACTTGAAAAGTCAAACGGACATTTAAAGTTTTCGACGCGAAATGCCAAACGAAGTTAATAGCCCTTCTGGGCTAATGCCCTTTGGCCTCAAATAAAAAAAAATCTGAAAAGTTTTCAGATTTTATATTACGCCCAGAGGGGCGTTTCTTAACGTTTTTGGCATTACCTTTACTCTTTATTAAATATCATGTTCTTCTTACTGAAACCATAAAAATCAATTCATTATAGCAGTATCACAAAATGTTTAAAAGAGCATATCTTTGGAATTTCCGATAGAAAGTCTCGTGCGCTGGAGATTATTATTATTATTATTTTTTTTTTCGGTAATAGTTTTCAGTTATATGATTACAGTTTAATTTTCTATCATAAAACATTAGAGATAGACCGAGTTCTTCTTTTAAAAAATTAACTTTTCTTAAATGAGATTTTAAGGAAAAAACATCTGAATTAAAAAGAGGAATTAACAATTTTCAAGAAGTAAAGCTATGAATTTTAAGGGATATTGCAGCCACAAACACTTGTATGAATATAATAAACATGAACTTAATGCAAATTTTTACCGAACATTTCGCTGAATAAAATCTGTTTAAAGACATATACCGTTAATTTCATGTTAAATAGACCAGCCTGTTGAAATTCATCGAATTTCTGAACCTAATTTACATAAAAGGAAAGATTTATTTGCAGAAGTAAGATAATAAAAATAATATCTACATGTAGTTTAGAACAGTGTTTCTCAACTGGATTTACTCCAAGGACCGGAAGAACATTTCGGTACGTTCTCGCGGACAGGTAAGTTTAATAGTTCGACCCATTGGCACAATTTTTGGACAGATAGCTGGATATTTCGCGGACGGCAAATATTTCCTGCGGACCGGCGTTTGAGAAACACTGGTTTAGAACGCATTTTGTGACTTGTGCTAATTAACATACAATGTCAAATTTTCTTTTTTCCTTTTGTAGTATGAAGTTTACGTAGAGGTCCTAGATTACTGGCCTAGAGGCTCTGAATTACTGAGTGCGTAATCTAGAGGTTCAGGTTCGAATCCCGGCGACGGCAGTGGCGTAGCTAGGATGGGGCAAGGTGAGACATCCGTCACCGGGCGCAGGAACCAGGGAGCTCCAAATTGATGTTACCAAATTTTAGAATGAAATTTGTTTCATTCTTGCACATAGAAAGAAGCGCAAAATCTTCAGTTGTCCCCGAGCGCTCAAAATCCTAGCTACGCCTCCGGGAGAGGGCACCGCTCATTTTTCATATGTATCCTTCTTCAAAAATCCCAACAACTCTACAGAGCATTATGCAGCGAATATACCTACAAATAAAAAAAAAAAATGTAATCTGAAATTACAGGTGCCCGTTATGAGCGGGAATATACGGTACCTGGCAAAAAGGGAGCAAAATAAATATGTACACTGGGAAAAAAAAAAAAAAAAGTTTTAAGTCTCCCGTTTCTATAAATGTAATATACCAATGTTTTTCCATATTTCAATTCTACGGCTCAAACTACCAAGTTTTGTAAAAATCGTACGAGTAGTTTTTAAAAAATTAGCTCTCAAAATTTTAGCTGCTCCATGTTAATTGAATTTGGTATATATTTATTAATCTGTCTTTTTTTTCTAAACATATCTGATTCTTCCTTTCACATTCATTATTCATAGGTTCATTCCGAATAAAAGTCGCCCATTTTTTATGGTTTATTTTTAAAATTTGTATTTTTAAATAATTTTTATAAAATTTTCGAAAAATATTTTGAATTATAACCTATACAATATTTACCATCATCTTAAAGCCTGATGTATTTCTAAGTATACCTGCAAAAAATTAGAGTTTTTTTATTTAAAATTTCCGAATATATACTTGAATTTATATGTTGGCGCGTTTTGAAATTTAGCATATTTGTTATAAGCAAGGATAACGCCAATTATGGTTTACACACTTTGTTAAAATTATATGAAACAATGAAAGGTGAATTTTTCCGCTCGTTTACAAAGAAAAAAAGGTTGCTATAAATTAAGAAGTTTGCAAGTTCGCCAAGTGAAGTATTCTTGGCGCAAACTGAAAAATTCCGCCAAGTTAAATTTTTATATTTCTCCATAAATTTCGCAACAAATTCTACAAAATTTAATATTTAGGCATAATTTGAGTTGTAGAATCGAAATGTGGAAAAAAATTTGGCATGTCATATCAGAAAAGGTCCGATTTTGTGTCAAAATACCTATATTAGAACAATGCTGTATATAAATCTAATATATATCCTAAGTTCCGCTTTCGAGACATGAAAAACACAGTCTGAATTTCGTCAATCGGCCTAGTAGAACGGGAGATTTTGAATTGTCCCTTTATTTTTATTTATTTATTTGCGCAGTGTGCAAAGGGATCAAAATAAGCAAATTTTATAATAGAATATGCGCGCGGAAATCGCGCGTTGAGCTAATACAGGGCGCTTTTTAATCGGCAGATAGAGCGTTCTGCTGGCGTAAATCCTGCACTCGGTGCGCATTTCGAGCCAGTTTCCCTTACAATATCCTCCATGAAGGCATCTCTTCCCTTTGGGGTAGAGCGCTTTACCATACTTATAACCTAACCTGTAGAGACATTAGGTATTTTTTGGAAGCCGGAGAGATGAAAAATGAGCAATCGCCTTCGCCGGGAATCGAACCACGGACCTCTGAAATACCGGCCCAGCGTGCAGAACCGCTACACAACGAAGGCATGCTAGGAAGGCGGGAGAAATACCTTATATACTCCCCCTTTTAAAGGGCGACTGGGGCTTTTAGGGAACCCAATCGCCAAATCCTGGGTGAGGAGAATCATCATCCAACACCCTTTTAGTTCGGGCGCCACTGTAGAGACATTAGGTTAATTGAAAAAGCCAGAGAGATGAAAAATGAGCAATCGCTTTCGCCGGGAATCGAACAACGGACCTCTGGAATACCGGCCCAGCGTGCAGAACCACTACACCACGAAGGCACGCTAGGAAGGCAGGAGAAAAACCTTATAAACCTAACATTTTCATTTGAAGTTCAATATGGGGTTTTTCTCTATACCTCACACCATTCGATTTCAATCACTCCCAAAAATGCTGAATTCCTTTTCACCTACATATATCATAGGGTTTTACTTATATACTTATGGTTATTCAATGCTTAACTCGTAAGACAATAACAAACTTGTAAGAAAACGGACACTGCGTTAAGCTTTTAAGCACTTAACGCAGTGTCCTATCCCAGATCCTATTATATTGACAATAAGTTACTGCTCCAGCTTGAATTCAAATGACAGAATATTTTTTAATGTTAAAATAACTTTTTTATTGAACTGTTGAAATTAACAGGAGGCACTGCTTGGGCTACAGATAAAACTCTACCACTTATGGTACTTAAAATAACATAGACCTGAGCGTTTAAATTCAAGTAACGAAGGCTGATACTACCATGGAGGTAGGAAGTACCAAAATAATTTACTTGAATAAATAACGGCGCGCTTTCAAAAGTCGGCTAGCAAAATGTCTAAAGCCGGAATAAATTCTGGCAGAGCTGGCAATAATACGTAACTGTAAGCGAGCTCTAATTCTGAAACATTCAAACCATCGACTTAAATAATCATTAACTAAGTTTCATTTTGATGAAGATTAATAGTAAAATTTCAAATCGTAACTGGTTAATTTTAACATAAAATCCTACAATCTGAGTGAATACGAAGAACCTTGAAGGTTTTTAAAACAAATCTTAACGAAGTGCAAATTTGCTTTTCAATTCGCTTCAACGAGAAATGGTTTATTTCAAACTATTTGGGTCATGAAAATTATTTTTTCTTAAAATATGCCCAAATGTTTCTAAATTAGCAGATTTTCTAAATATTCGTTCAGGTTAACTGCTATCGTTTTAAAAGATTACTAATATTATTTTTAATGATTCCATCTCCCATGGGGCTAGTGAAATGCCTTGGACGCTTTGTTCGCAATTTGTTTTTAAACAAATTTTTTCTGCGGTATTTCGAAATAATATTCTGAATAGTAGATTTCATGCGTGCTACTACACTTATTATTCTCTTTAATTTTCCATGATTCTAAAAGCAAGTTGTAAATTTTCTCTCGTCAAAAAAATATCTCAGAATTTTTTCGACCCATTTTAACAAAGAAAAACGAGAACCTTATATTTTCAAAAGCTTAAAATTCTTCCAGCTGTTTTACAAGAAAAGCCTATCAGAATTGGTTCTTTATCATATCTATTACCGCATTGTTCCAAGATATTTTTAACTTTAATTTTTCAAACGATAAGATAATTAAAATAACAAAATATTTAAATATACAAAATAACTAATTCCTTTATTAGTTTTATTTAATTTCATCCATCGTAAAAGATATAGTACAGTATTACCTACAAAAAACATTTTTTAAAAAATAGTAGTTGAATTTTTAATTACTAAATGTCCTGTGCCCACTACCTTTCTCTTTTTTTACTTAAAACGGCTATTGGTCTCGAAAAGAGATTTTGCGTCGTTTGTTTCAAGTCTGTTCCCGTTCGCAAACGTGACATTGTTATTTCAGATTTAATCTAGTATCTATTATTTCATGAACAAACTAAACTGTTTAAGACAAATGTTACTTCCCCCCCTTTTTAACTCTACTGATTTAAAAAAATAAGCATTTCGTTTACGATATGTCTAATTAAAAACATTCAGTATTTTTATAGAATTACTTTACACATCTTATAACTTTTTTAATATAGAGAAAATACATAACGTTCCCATGTTAGTCTAAATGCATATCCATCTAATTTCCTATAAAATGTTTTGTATTTCTGTTTGGGACATCTCGATCGATAATTATTACTACTAAAAAATATTAAACTTTTAAAATAGTCCATTTGCGCAATCATTAAAATCTGAACCTTTTGAATTTTTTTTTTAACTTCCTCTATTCAAACGCGCTTATTCCTAGAGATAAACACATTTTTAGCCCAAAGGGGTTAGCCAAGAAAGGCTGTTAATTTTGTTTTGGTATTTTGCGTTGATTCACTATAAATGCCGAATCACTTTTTAAATCGTTGCCACCAAATATTACAGCCCTGTATTATATTTAAAGAAATTAAATAGTGAAGAATCTGTATGCTTGTTTCTCGCATTGAGATAAAACAACGGTACGTAGAGCCATCCAATTTTGAATAACGCGCATTTCCATCCGAATATAGGCAACTAGAGGCCCAAATTGTGAGTATGAAATTTGCTTTATTATCTATGAGTTTTTTATTAAGAAACTCAAGGATTTCAAAGCGAGCAATAGAAAAAAAAAAAAAAAAATCCTGCGCGTGAGATTATGTTGTGGAAATTCTAAAGATATGCTCTTTTAAATATTTTGAGATACTGCTGTTAAATACAATTTTATGATTTAAGTGCGAAGAACAGGATATTTAATAAATAAGAGTAACACACAAAACTTTAAAAACGCCCCTTTGGGCGTAATATAAAATCTAAAAAGCTTTCAGTTATTTTTTTTTTTATTTTTATTTTTATTTTTTTTTTTTTTTTTAGTCCAAAGGGATTTGAATCCCGAAGGACTATTAGTTTCGTTTTGGCATTTTGCGTGGGACTCATAAATGTCGGTTCACTTTTCAAACTGTTGCCATAAAATGTTAGAGTCCTGCATTATATTTGAAGAAATTAAATAATGAAAATATGCGTAAATGTATGTATATTTCTCACATTGTCATAAAATAACGGTACATAGAGTCATCGAATTTTGAATAACGTAATCCTCCCACGAATATGAGCATGTGGAAGACCAAATTTGAAATTTGAAATTTGTTTTATGATCGATTTCCTATTTTTTAAAACTTTGACGAATTTTTGATTAACAAACTCAAGGATTTCAAAGCGAGCAATGGCAACGTTGTGCAGAAAAAACATTTTTATCTCCAGCGCGTGAGTCTCTGTATCGGAAATTCTAAAGATATGCTCGTTTTAAAACTATTTTTCGATATTGCTGTTGCACTGGATCTTATGGTTTAAGTGCGAGGAACATGATATTTAATAAAGAAAGGTAACACACAAAATGTTAAAAAACGCCCCTTTGGACGTAATTTAAAATCTGAAACATTTCAGATTTTTATTATTATTATTATTATTATTATTATTATTATTATTATTATTATTATTATTATTATTATTATTTTTTAAGCCCATAAGGGCTATTAATTTCGTTTTGGCATTTTGTGTCGATTTACTTTCTGCGTTGATTCACGTTTCAAACTGCTGCCACCAACTATTACGGCCCTGTATTACATTTAACGAAATTAAATAATGAAGAATCTACATAAATGTATGTACGTTTCTGGCATTGTGATAAAACGACGGTACCTAGAACCATCCAATTTTGAATGACGTAATCCTCCAGCATCTGGAAGCCCTAATTTGGAATTTTTTATATTATCTATTTTATATTTTGTCAGACATTAAAGAATTTTTGATTAACCAACTCAACGATTTCTAAGCGAGCAATGGCAACACTGTAAAAAAAAAAAAAAAAAAAAAAAAAAAAGACATTTTATCTCCAGCGCGCGAGACTGTGTATCGGAAATTCTAAAGATATGCTGATTTTAAAATAATTTTGCTTTGCGATATTGCGATATGGGCATGCGGAAGACCAAATTTGGAATTTGTTTTATTATCGATTTCATATTTTGTAAAACTTTAACAAATTTTTGAGTAACAAACTCAACGATTTAAAAGCGAGCAATGGCAACACTCTACGAGGGGAAAAAAAAATCTTTTCATCTCCAGCGGGCCCACCAGCGGCCGAGCAGTAAAGTCGCTGAACACTGGTAGTTCGGTCCGAGGTTCGAATCCCGCGAACGGGCTGGCTGCATGGGCGTTTTCGTGGTTTTCCCCATGTGTAACGTGTATACGAGCCAGTTTCCCTTAGAAAGTCCTCCACGAAGGCATCCCTCATCTTAGGCAGATAGCCCTCGAGGCTTTGCCATAATCTCACACACACACATCTCCAGCGCGCGGAACTGTGTATGTGAAATTCTAAAGGTAGGCTCATTTTAAACTTATTTTGGGACACTGCTATTGAACAGAATTTTATGGTTTAAGTGCAAAGAACACGATATTTAATAAATAAAGATAACACACAAACGTTAAAAAAAAAACGCCCCTTTGGAAGTAATTTAAAATCTAAAACCTTCCAATTTTTTTTTTTTTTTTTTTTTAAACCCGATGGCCGGATATAATTAACTTGTTACGTTACTTAAAAGTTGCATCTGCATGGGTAATCCAAAAGGCGACGAAACGCAGGGTTGGGAAGAATCATGGTGGTAGGAACATGGACGAAACCTCCATGAAAAGCAATGAGGGAAGAAAATGAAGGAGGGAGGACGGAAGGTCAAATCAGCAATTAGTTCCTGACTCTGAAGTGTGAAACAGAATTCCTTTCCTGGCAGCTCTTGATACATTTCGGTGTTTCCCCCCCCCCAAGTATTCCAGCCATAGAGCTGTAATCCTGCACCGTAAAACTACTTGTAAAACAAAAATAGCCGGGAAGAGTAAATCATGGGAAAAGGAGTGAAAGATTTGTTTATATTTGGAGAAAAGTTGGAGAGTGAACAGATCCCACTCCAACATTCAGAATAATCAATTCGGCTTTCGTCAAGGGCATTCAACTAATTCTCAATTTTAGTTAAAAAAAGTGCAGAAGCTTTTGATAATAAATCCTGTTTCGTAGCCTTCCTGGACATCGAAAAGGCGTTTGACAAAATTTGGCTTACCGGTTTGCTCTACAAAATGATCCAAATTAAAAGCGACATACATAAAGCATTTCTGCATAAAAATGAATGTCCCAATATTCCGCTTTTCGTTCCCATCATTGTAATAAATTGTATTTTTATAGGTCCAAAGGTGCAATTTGCCCAGAAGGACTATTAATAATTTCGCTTTGCCATTTTGCGTTGCCTCACTATAAATGTCGGTTCACTTTTCAAATTGTTGTCACCGAATATTAGAGCCCTGTGTTATTATTATTATTATTATTATTTTTTCTTCAAATGGCAGATCGTGAACAATTACAAATGTAACCCAGTCCATTAATCTATACAAGGCCGGATGTGGTATCTTTATTATGGAGGCACCTAATAAGTGGGCCACCATCGCCTTTCCTATGAAGGGACGGACAGTTATTTATTTATTTATTTACCATCAGATGAGCAGCTGCACCGCCTTTAAGACATTCAGCTTTTACGATCAACTGATGGAATCATCTACCAACTGTGTTGTTATGTAAAATACAATAAAATTTTAGAATTTTGATAATTACATAATAAAAATTAAATATCAAGAAATAAATATATAAATAATACAATAAATAATAAACATAAATAGATACAATAAATAAAAGTTAAAAATTTAGAATAAGATAAATACGATGTTGTTATATATGAAGTCAAATAAAGTATCAGAATTTTGAGAATTATATAATAAAAATTGAATAAATTAAATATATAAAAACATAATACCTAAAGAAATATGAAAGTAAATGAAACGTAAATAGATAAGTAAATACTTAAGAAGATCGTTACAAATTTTGAAAATAAGCAACATAATGTATGAGAATAGTAGAGGCTGAGAATGTAAGATATGTAAAGTATTTCATTATGGAGAATGAAGAGCAGTAATTGAATAAAAGTTGATGAGAAATAGTATTTGAATGAATTAGGATGACCTGAATGAAAAGTTCGAGGAAATTCTTGATAGAGAGTCATTCTTGAGTAAAAGACTTGACTAAAAATCTTGAGTTGAGACTTTATTAATATATTAAGGAGATGGAGTTAGAAAATATCCTTAAATTCTTGATCGAGCTTGAGAGATCTTGAAGGTTTAAATAAAGATAGTCTTGAGTGAAAGCATTAAAATGAGGTAGTAGAAAGAATGGCTTATTAAGTAAGGTAAATGAACAAAGAATATTGATTTCAAGTTCCTTTAAGATTATCGATGTTTGCGGAGATATAATTTATTATATTATGAAGATTATTTCTGAGAATATTACTTTTTAATAACTGTTGAAACCATTACTGAGCGGAAGTTAAATTGTATGCTTTAAGGTGATAATCTTTAGTAAGGTTGCAGTGAAAGAGATAATGATCTATTGTGCCTTCATTCCCACAGGTACAGAGATTTGTATGGTGAAGTCCGAATCTATGAAGGTATTCTGGAAATGGACCATGAGCTGTTAGGGAAAATGTAATTGAACGGTTGGTAGATATTAATGATCTTGAAGGTTTTGATATGAAAGTAAAAGTTCTTCTGCCGGTAGTTGCTTCAGTCCAGGTTTGCTTCCATAAGTGCATTAATTCTGTTTCTAATTTTGTTTTTAGTAATAATATTGGATATGGAATTGAGTAATTTGGAAGGGAAGAATTGTTTGCAGCCTCTTTTGCTAGTTCGTCTGCGAGCTGGTTACCACTATTACCGATGTGTGCTTTAATCCATTTGAAATGTGGTCTATTATTGTTTTGAAATTGAGAAAGTAGAAAATGGATTTCTTGTACAATAGGCGATCGACTGTGTCCAATTATAGCTTGAATACCAGATGCACTATGAGAGAGAATTAAGGATGGTAAAGAAAGTTCTTTTGCGAAGCACATGGCTTCTTTGATTGCAAAACGTTCTGCTTGAAAAACTGAGTTGTTATTGTTTAAACAAATATTCCAGTTTTTAATATTTGAATTTTTTCGGAATGCGCAATATGCACTACCAACGCCTGCTTCAGATTTCGAACCATCAGTATATATGGTAAGTTCATATTTATTGAGTTCAAAGGTTCCCAATAGGGATTTACTTTATGGGACGGACAGTTACAACCATGTCTTCTCCGGGATTCGAACCCAGGCCCTTCGGCATCGCAGTCAGCTTCCCTAACCACTATACCGACTGGTCGGCGGGCCCTGTGTTAGATTTAATGAAATTAAATAATGAAGAATCTGCATGAATGTTTTTTTTTTTTTGTTTTTTTTTTTTGTTTTTGTTTTTTTTGTTTCTTGCATTGTGATATAAAACAACGATACTTAGAGTCAAACTTTGAATACTGAACATTTCCACCCGAATATGGGCATTTGGAACGTTAAATTTGGAATTTGTTTCATTATCGATTTTATATTTTGTAAAACATTAACAAATTTTTGATTAACAGACTCCACGATTTTAAAGTGAACAATGGCAAGGCTGAACGGAAAAACCATTTTTATCTCCAGAGCGCGAAACTGTATATTAGAAATTCTAAAACTATGCTCGCTTTAAAATTATTTTGCAATATTGCTGTTGAACTTAATTTTATGGTTTAAACGCGAAGAACGTAATGTTTAATAAATAAGGGTAACATACAAAACGTTAAAAAAAAGCGCTCCTTTGGGCGTAATGTAAAATCTGAAAGCTTTCAGATTTATTTTTTTTTTTAATTTATATTTATTTGATTTTTTCCCTTACAATTATTATTTGAAAATTGTGCTACTAGTTAGTAATTTTCTTTCAAATAATAAACAAAAGCAAAAGATCAGATTTTCACTTTGAAGGCAGGCAGTTAAAAATATGAAACAGAAATTTTGCAAACGGCTTTTTTTAAAGCTTGCTAGAAAGAAACGTTCCTTAGGGATGATACTCCTAGGATAAAATAACACTCACTGTAAAAGTTAAATGATACTACCCAGATAAAATGAATTTTAAACCATCAATTTACGCTGTATTGAGCAACACACTTTTTTAATAGCACATATAAGTAAAAGATTTTTTTTTTTTTTTTTTTTTTTTCCGTTATAAAACAGAAAAGACTTTTCTTCAAGATTCAACTTTTTTCCAATTTGATTCTTTATAGCGAAAGCGTATAAACCGTATCCTAAATGATCTAGTTTTCCAAAGATTTTTGTTAATTCCCAACAAATCTAGTGAACTGTTAATTAAACGTAATCGCCTTGAATGAGAAGGAATTAATACATTCCAGTCGCACATTTCAAAGAATTATTTGTAACTCCTAATTATCTACTTAATTAAGGGTTAACTAGGCAAATGGTTAATTTCTAGTTAACGGCATCTTGTACACAATTGGCAAGGAGGTCCTTAGGATTTTTTTTTTTTTTTTTTTTAACGCAGTATTTTTATCTGGTCTTTAAAAAAATTCGTATTCAAATGCTCTGCAGTTATCTAATTCTCACACAGAATTTCCATTTGTTCGCTCTAAGCTTGATCTTTCGACCTGCGGACAGAGGCCCACTAGCGGCCGAGCGGTAAATTCGCTGAACACTGGCAGTTCGGGCGAGATTCGAATCGCGCGAACAGGCGGCGAGGTTTGAATCTGTTAGCTGCATGGACGTTCTTGTGGTTTTCTACAGGTGTAGCGTGTATACGAGCCAGTTTCCCTTGGAAAGACCTCCACGAAGGCATCCCTTTCCTTAGGCAGAGAGCCCTAGTGTGCTTTACCGTAATTTCAATACATCAATCAAAATCAACACCCTGCGAGCAGAAAGACTTCTGTCTGTCTTAGGTTGAAGCATAAGCAGAAAACTTGCTGCTTAATATGTCGTGCGACTTTTAAAAAGTTTAAGCATACACGATTAAATAATTATAATTTCCGTCTAATCATTAAATTAAGTAAATTGCTAATCGAACTTAATTAAATTTTAGCTAACAGATTACAGTTTAATGTTTCAAAGACCTTAGCGGGGACAAAGAGCTCTTTACGTTCAAACGTAAACAAAAGGTTTGCTCGTGACGACATGAACCTTTAAAAAGTCTAAACGTAATTTAGTAGTTATTAATTCTACAAAACCGAAAGGAACTAGATCGGAAGAAAACGCAGCCCATTTTTGTTTTATTCAGGGAGAATTGTTAATTATTTTTATCGCTTACGAATCTTGAGATATAAAGTCAAATAATTTCTTACTTTCTCCTTCCTGGCTTTACCGCTTCCATCATGTTTGGCAAAATTCAGTCAGATAATCTTGAAGGTCTGCAATTCTGCCAGTTTCTTAATACCATTCATTTCAAATTCTATTTAGCCCACCAGCGGCGAAGCAGAAAAATAGCTGAAAACCGGTAGTTCGAACGGTGTTCATATCCTAGCTGCATCGGAGTTTCGTCGTTTTCTTCACATTTTTGGCTTGGTTTATTTGATTACACATTCTTTGATTACAGTTTAAGGGCAGTGATACTTTTCTGGAGAAATAATTAAGTGAAACTGCTTATTAGATTACGGCAAAGCATTCGAGGGCTATCTGCCTTAAGGGAGGGTTGCCTTCGTGGAAGACTTTTTAAGGGAAACTGGCTCGTATGCACGTTACACATGGGGAAAGCCACGAAAACACCCATGTAACCAGCCCGTTCGCGGGATTCGAACCTCGGACCGAACTACCAGTGTTCAGCGACTTTACCGCTCGGCCGCTGGTGGGCGTCTAAGGGAAACTGATTTATACCCAAGTTACGTATGGGAAAAACGACTAAAACGCCGATGCAGCCAGCCCGTTCGCCCAAAATTGAGTCCAGGTCAAACTACCAGCGTTCAGCGACTTTACTGGTGGGCTGCTAGTGGGCCCGTTTTTCTCACGTATAAAGTGACCGGAAGCCAAGAAAGGGGTATTATCGTAACTGGCGATGTACCGAATTTTGGTACCTAGTTTTATTACTTTTGTAACAGACAGCGCCACCTCTTTTTCCAGTCATTTCATTACACAGTTGGATGTGCCGTCCGCCAATGAAACAGCCAATTAAAAATATTCAGAACTACCTTTCAAATTTGCATGATCAGATTTATTCTTATTTAATGTTAATATTTTTTTCACGTTTCGCAAAATATTTATTTTTTGTGCTGTGCTTTATATTACAGAAAATTTTCAGTGTGCGAATACAAGAGTGATTTTTTTTTTAAAATTAAATTAGCTAGTTTAAGCATTTCAATCAATTAATCGATATTAATATAGCTGAAAAGTGAGCTCCTTAAGCATTTCAATCAATTAATCGATATTAATATAACTGAAAGTGAGCTCCTAAATGTTATGGATATAGATTATATCAAGAACTTCGCGCACATAGTGAATGAAACACACCCGATTTTGTACTGCTATATTTAGTTGTCAAACTCTATTTACAAACAATTTGTTGTAAGCATAGCATTAAAAAGTCTGAAGTCCACATGACTTGGTTTATTTGATTCCGCGTGGACTTCCTTGGGCGGAATATTAAATTATACGCATTTTTTGTTCTGCATATCATTGAAACTTATTTCCTCGAATCTCATTAGAGATAGATTTCTCATTCAATTAATTCAGTTCTCACTTCGCGACAAGACAAAAATACATAAAACCTCAAAATATCTTTATTAAAAATTGAAAAATATATAGAAGCTTAAAACACCTATTACAATTAAAATTATTGTTTCTACGCAAAAACAAGCAGTTAAGCCAGCGAGCAAGAAGGCAGATTTTTCGGTGCACAAAACTGAGTTTACTTTGGATACCACACAGCAAAAAGACACTAAAGGTGCAGAAACTGACTTAATTCACTATTTTGCTAAGCTTCAAATGTAAACAAATACGGCAGCTATAGTAAAAAAAATTAGGCTTAGCCGCATTTAAAAAATTTTTAAATTGTTAATAATTCTACAACTATTGCATGCAGATTAACTAAAGGCATAAGAACTTTAACCGGAAGATAAGAACAACATAATTCAATCATTTTTAAAGCAAAACATGTACAATTTACCAACATATAAAAATAATTACAAAAAAACTGAGCTCACGCAGCCGAGTAACAAAGTGGGTACATCTGCATATTTATTTACTTTTGGTGCAGCCGATTGCAACCAAAAAGGTAGGTGCACAACTATGTGTTATATCATGTATAAAATTTCGACGTTTTTGAGTCTACTCGTTTTTGATTTATGCGAGCTACATACGTACGTACGTCCAGATGTCACAAAAAAAAACTGTCCTGACTCCTTTTTTAATTCTTTTTGTGTGGTGTCTCTCTTCATGAGTCATAAATTCAAAGATCGTTCGTTTCAGGAGTCAAGGTTGGGAGAACATTAGAATTTCAAATCAAAATTTCAAGAGTTCACGGAACATAGAAATAAAATTTATTAACGATAAACTTATATTAATTCCGCTTATAGCGGCCATGAAACATAATCAAGCATCAAATAAATATGACATGCGTCATTCTTCATGTTCAAGCGTCAAGTGCATTATTTTTCATCGGCGCGCATCAAGAGCGCCACCTATCTACCAAAAAGACGGAACATACTCCGCCCCGATGAACATTGGTTCATTACAACATTATTATAAAAATCTTCAATTTTAGATTCAAACAAGTTTTCCAAAGTTCAACAGTATATCATATAAAATAAAAATGCATAATGACAAATTTAAATTGAATAACAACATTAAATTTAGCACAAAATTTTACAAATAAAACATACTTACAATCTCTAGAAGGAAAACAAAATAACGAAACTGCTAAATTACCATAATCCACAATTGTGGTTCATTCTCTGAATCTGAAACATAATTGAATTAATAATAATAATAAAGACACAAATTATGAATATACAATTAATGTTTTTTTTTTTTTTTTTTTTTTTTTTTTTTTTTTTTTTTTTTTTTTTTTAGAGTCTTATTCACTCAATGGTAAGCGGGAAAGTTTATGTATAGGACGCTTCATTTCGCCCAATAAAGTTTTTAGTTTCACAACACGAACTTTTCCATCAGCACCAGGATATAGTTCAATTACTCGTCCAAGTCGCCACTTTAATGGAGGCAAATTTTCGTCCTTTATCAAGACTAAGTCATTGAGGGCTAAATTTGGTTTATCCCTCAACCATTTGGTACGCCCTTGTAATTGTGAAAGATAATCTCTAGACCAACGTTTCCAAAAGCTCTGGAAAATTTGCTGTGTCAATTTCCATCTTTCAGCAGGGGTTAGCTTATTATTTGTAAGATCAGGTTCAGGAATTGCTGTTAATGTAGTCCCAATTAGGAAATGTCCAGGTGTTAAAGGATTAAAATCTTCAGAGTCAGATGAGATGGAAACTATTGGCCTTGAATTCAAACACGCCTCGATCTGTGTAATTAAGGTGTGAAATTCTTCGTATGTCAGAACCTGGGTACCAATAGTCCGCTTTAAGTGAATCTTCATTTGTTTCACTCCAGCCTCCCAAAGGCCTCCAAAGTGAGGGGCAGCAGGAGGATTGAAGATCCATTGAATATTTTCACCGCTCAGGTAGTTTTGAAATGCTTCGTCAGAGGAAAGTGTAGCTATGTATCTTCTTAATTCTCGATCAGCCTCAACAAAGTTGGTTCCTCTATCGGAAAAGATTTTCTTGGGTTTTCCTCTGCGTGACACAAATCTTTTCAGAGATGCTAGGAATGCTTCAGTTGTTAGATCACTGACCACTTCTAGGTGAATGGCCTTTATGGTGAAGCATATGTAAAGGGAAACGTAACATTTATATCTCGTTCCTCCTCTTCCTTTCCTAGCTTTAATTAAAAAGGGGCCTGCAAAATCTAGTCCTGTATTCGAGAATGTTCTATCCGGCAATACGCGAGAAGCAGGTAGGTCGCCCATTATCTGACTGGATGTGCTTGTTCGATTTTTAAAACATTTTATACATTTCCAAATTATTTTTCTTACAATTTCTCGGCCATTAACGATCCAATATTTCTGTCGCAGAGCAGATAATGTTAATGTGGCTCCTCCGTGAAGGTTCACTTCGTGAAAGTGTTTGACTATCAATTCAGTAACTTGGTGACTTTTGGGAAGAAAGATTGGATACTTTGTGTTTTCTGAAAGATTCGAGTTACAGAGTCTACCACCGACTCTAAGGATTTCTTCTCTATCAAGAAAAGGATTTAATTTCAGAATTTTACTGCTGAGATTCAATTTCTTCCCTGCTTTCAAAAGTCTAATTTCTTCTCTAAATTCGGAATTTTGCATGATTTTAAAAATCAAATTGCTTGCCTTATCCAATTCTTGAACTGTTAAAAAACCCTTGAGTTTTAAAGATGTAGGTTTAATATTGTGGCAGAATCTTAAACACCATGCAGTTACGCGTTTCAATGTTTTCCAGGATGAAAATCTGGATGTCAATTCAAATTCAGCCTCTTGGCTAATAACAGAACATACAGTAGTGTGACGCTGTTCTACCTGCACCTCTTCCACCATAGGCTCGATCAAAGGATCAAAAGATGATGAAGGTAAAATTTTCTCTTTTAACCACGCTGGTCCATTTTACCAAAGTTTATTTCCTACTAGATCAGAAGCTCTTAATCCACGTGAAACTATGTCAGCCGGATTGTCATTTCCCTTACAGTATTTCCATTGCGAAAGTGATACAACATCTTGTATTTCACGTACACGATTAGCAACAAAGGGTTTCCATTTATCAGCGGTACCCCTGATCCAGTGAAGAACAATTTTAGAGTCACTAAAACAAAATACATTATCTTCTTGGATATTAAATAATTTCCTTAAATATTTAACTATTCTTGCGGCAATAATAGCTCCCATAAGTTCTAAACGAGGCAAGGTTAATTTTTTAAGTGGGGATACACGACTCTTTGAAAGAACAAAAGACGTACAGCAAGAATCAGGATCACGAAAATATGCAATAGCTCCATATCCCTTGAGGCTGGCGTCACAAAAGACAAAAAGCTCTATTTTATCGAAATTTACACATTCATCATTTAATATGTATTTTCTAGGAATACACAAGTTGAGAATAACTTCAATTTCAAAGTACCAAGTTTTAAATTTTTCACTCAAATAACTGGGCAAAATTGTGTCCCAATCAATACCCAATTCCCATAACTCTTGTAATAAGAATTTTATTCTGATAACAAAGGGTGCAATGAATCCAACTGGGTCATAAATTTTTGCCACAATCTGTAATACCTTTCGCTTTGTAACGTGTTTCCAGTCAACTGGTTGTAAAAGTTCTTGTACATCTAATTTCAATGTGTCCTCATCCAAATCCCAAATTATTCCCAGCACCTTTAACGTTTTCTTATCCAAATTATCTTCCTTATTAATTAAACCAATATCTTGCCAATGATTTTTTAAAGATACGGAATTTGATTCAAATTTTCTTAAGTTCATACCAGCGTCTTGAAGAATTTTAACTGCATCAGTTGATAATGAGAAAACTTCTTCAACGGAGTCTGCTCCATGGATAAGTCATCAACATACAAGGACTTATTTAACATGTCAACAGCTTTGCTATATTTCTTTTCATAACCCTTAATATGATGTTTGATAGTGGCGGACAAAATAAACGGACTTGTTGTCATTCCAAACGGCACTCGGCACATTCGGAAAACCTTAAAGCCTAAACTATTGTCACCATTGTCGTAAGAATGATCAAACCACAAGAACCTTAAAAAATTTCTATCTTCACTATCAATTTGAATTTGGTGAAAAGCCTTCTCTATGTCTGCACAAAATGCAACTTTATGTACGCGAAATTTTAAAATTATATCCAACAAGTTAGGATTTAAATTAGGGCCTGATATCAAACATTCATTTAACGATTTAGCTCCTTCAGACTTAGAAGAGGCATCATAAACTATTCTTATTCTTGTTGTTACTTTTCCTTCACGTATAACGGGCCTATGAGGCATATAATAACAGTTAGGTTCATTTTCAACAAACTTACATTGTTCAACAATCCCCCTTTCAACTTGTTCTCTAATTATATTATCATATTCATTATATGGGAAATCATTTTCCTTTAATTTATGCTTTAGTCCTAGAAATCGTTGTTTAGCAACGAAAAAATTATCAGCGAGTTGTGATTTATTGTCCTTCCAAAAGAGTTTTGTTTCGTACCTGCCGTTATTAAATTTTAAACTGTCGTTAAAATGCTTAATAGTATCCAAATCAGTTTCCGAAAATGTTTTGTTTTCATTTTCAATTCCTAGCGAATCCAATTTCCAAAATGACTGCAAATCAAATGTGTTTCCTTCAACGGCAGATAAAAACAACGCATTAATTTGAGTATTATTATTTTTTACTTTACCCATCACTGTGTATCCAAATATGGTCGGTACTATAAACAAACCATCATTTATCATTGAATTACTTCCTGTTTGTATATACCAGAAATGCTCCGCGCCAAGCAGAATATTCATGTTCTCATTAACGGGACTTGTATCCGAAAGTTCCAAACCTTTTTTAGTCATAAATTCTTTAATGTTTTGACATGTTGATGGCGCCTGGAAGTTTATTGATGATATTAATTCTATTCCGATAGCTTCTACAACAAGGCAGCGATCATCGTTTTTATTTTTTATTTTTAGACTATATACATCAAATTCTTGCGAGTTACCGCGCTGATTTCCAAACGAATAAATTGTTACAAATTCTTTTCTAATGACTTGCAATTCTAAATCGCGCGCTAACTTGTGGGTGATGAAGTTTCGTTCACTACCTGAATCAATTAATAATCTTACGATAGTAGCATGATAATGGGGGTTCTGCGACAGGTGGATCAGTGGATCAGGGGGCGTGGTCAATGACATCACAGAGGGCGGGGCCAAAGGCAACGTCATCACACTAGGAGGCGTGGTTTCGAGTGGAGTTGAGTTGTTCGTAGACTACTGATTGAGTTGTAGACCTCCTGCTTTTCATATAAAGTTAGTTTTTTTATATTGGCAACGGGAAATATTTTCTGCATCTTAATTTTGATGATATAGCGATGCTGCCTTCTCTTGACTAAAAAGTGAATTATATGTTTTAGAAATATATTTTTTAAGTCTGGTGTTAAAATTATTCAATGCGCGACTCTGAAAACAATGTAAAAGAAACAAATATAAAAAAGACTTTCCTTTAATGATAGTTCATCATGTCATGAAAATGAAATTACAAGATAATTTGTTTTTATTACTCAATTTTATTCTGATACTTTTATCCTTTCTAGTTTTAAATGAAACTTTAACTTATTTCTTAGGTTTTCTGTTCATAATAACATATTCATTTACTGTCATATTTTTTTAATACTTAACACGTTTCTAATTTGTAATATTTATTTAATTTCCACATACTATTTTTTTTTTCATACCTTTCATAAATTTCAGCATACCCTGATTTTTAACTTATATGTTATATTTCACAAACGTTCCAGCACATGCTGTTTATTTGTTACATTACTTAATTTTAGATGCAATTTAACACTTTTTTTAACGTTATAATGTTCAATATATTCTGAATTTTAACTTCATTTACTTTTTTTAAACCACTCTAGTATTCTATACACACTTTAACTTAGTGGTATGAAATTGTATTTAAAAAGAAACGTTTATTTTTCGTGATCTTAGTTCTTTTACTAAATTTTCTACAGAATTTCTAATTTCTTTCACGTGTTTAACAATATCTTCCTTACATTACCGAATATTTTTTTAAAAAAACTGAAGTCTATAACTGTTAATTGCTTTTCTTACGTTCATGATTTCCCTTCTGTGTTTATATTTCTTAATTCTAGCTTAACTTATTTATTATAATGTTTTTATTTCTGTCTCATCACTCGTAATTCCAACATTTTATCCCTTTTTATTCATTTTAACGATATGGATTGTTTTCATTTACTCCATATTCAAATATTTCCTTACAATTTTTATAATACTTGTTTTATTCCTCGATCAGAATAGATCATCTACAGGTTTTACTCAGAAATTTCCATTCACAACTTTACAGTTTAATACCATTTGTTACATTACTTAATATGGTGAAGTCCGAATCTATGAAGGTATTCTGGAAATGGACCATGAGCTGTTAGGGAAAATGTAATTGAACGGTTGGTAGATATTAATGATCTTGAAGGTTTTGATATGAAAGTAAAAGTTCTTCTGCCGGTAGTTGCTTCAGTCCAGGTTTGCTTCCATAAGTGCATTAATTCTGTTTCTAATTTTGTTTTTAGTAATAATATTGGATATGGAATTGAGTAATTTGGAAGGGAAGAATTGTTTGCAGCCTCTTTTGCTAGTTCGTCTGCGAGCTGGTTACCACTATTACCGATGTGTGCTTTAATCCATTTGAAATGTGGTCTATTATTGTTTTGAAATTGAGAAAGTAGAAAATGGATTTCTTGTACAATAGGCGATCGACTGTGTCCAATTATAGCTTGAATACCAGATGCACTATGAGAGAGAATTAAGGATGGTAAAGAAAGTTCTTTTGCGAAGCACATGGCTTCTTTGATTGCAAAACGTTCTGCTTGAAAAACTGAGTTGTTATTGTTTAAACAAATATTCCAGTTTTTAATATTTGAATTTTTTCGGAATGCGCAATATGCACTACCAACGCCTGCTTCAGATTTCGAACCATCAGTATATATGGTAAGTTCATATTTATTGAGTTCAAAGGTTCCCAATAGGGATTTACTTTATGGGACGGACAGTTACAACCATGTCTTCTCCGGGATTCGAACCCAGGCCCTTCGGCATCGCAGTCAGCTTCCCTAACCACTATACCGACTGGTCGGCGGGCCCTGTGTTAGATTTAATGAAATTAAATAATGAAGAATCTGCATGAATGTTTTTTTTTTTTGTTTTTTTTTTGTTTTTGTTTTTTTTGTTTCTTGCATTGTGATATAAAACAACGATACTTAGAGTCAAACTTTGAATACTGAACATTTCCACCCGAATATGGGCATTTGGAACGTTAAATTTGGAATTTGTTTCATTATCGATTTTATATTTTGTAAAACATTAACAAATTTTTGATTAACAGACTCCACGAT
This sequence comes from Stegodyphus dumicola, assembly GCF_044657685.1. Classification (NCBI taxonomy): domain Eukaryota; kingdom Metazoa; phylum Arthropoda; class Arachnida; order Araneae; family Eresidae; genus Stegodyphus; species Stegodyphus dumicola. Next base: position 4,500,262 of record NC_140770.1, read on the forward strand.
TTTAAAGTGAACAATGGCAAGGCTGAACGGAAAAACCATTTTTATCTCCAGAGCGCGAAACTGTATATTAGAAATTCTAAAACTATGCTCGCTTTAAAATTATTTTGCAATATTGCTGTTGAACTTAATTTTATGGTTTAAACGCGAAGAACGTAATGTTTAATAAATAAGGGTAACATACAAAACGTTAAAAAAAAGCGCTCCTTTGGGCGTAATGTAAAATCTGAAAGCTTTCAGATTTATTTTTTTTTTTAATTTATATTTATTTGATTTTTTCCCTTACAATTATTATTTGAAAATTGTGCTACTAGTTAGTAATTTTCTTTCAAATAATAAACAAAAGCAAAAGATCAGATTTTCACTTTGAAGGCAGGCAGTTAAAAATATGAAACAGAAATTTTGCAAACGGCTTTTTTTAAAGCTTGCTAGAAAGAAACGTTCCTTAGGGATGATACTCCTAGGATAAAATAACACTCACTGTAAAAGTTAAATGATACTACCCAGATAAAATGAATTTTAAACCATCAATTTACGCTGTATTGAGCAACACACTTTTTTAATAGCACATATAAGATTTTTTTTTTTTTTTTTTTTTTTTCCGTTATAAAACAGAAAAGACTTTTCTTCAAGATTCAACTTTTTTCCAATTTGATTCTTTATAGCGAAAGCGTATAAACCGTATCCTAAATGATCTAGTTTTCCAAAGATTTCTGTTAATTCCCAACAAATCTAGTGAACTGTTAATTAAACGTAATCGCCTTGAATGAGAAGGAATTAATACATTCCAGTCGCACATTTCAAAGAATTATTTGTAACTCCTAATTATCTACTTAATTAAGGGTTAACTAGGCAAATGGTTAATTTCTAGTTAACGGCATCTTGTACACAATTGGCAAGGAGGTCCTTAGGATTTTTTTTTTTTTTTTTTTTTAACGCAGTATTTTTATCTGGTCTTTAAAAAAATTCGTATTCAAATGCTCTGCAGTTATCTAATTCTCACACAGAATTTCCATTTGTTCGCTCTAAGCTTGATCTTTCGACCTGCGGACAGAGGCCCACTAGCGGCCGAGCGGTAAATTCGCTGAACACTGGCAGTTCGGGCGAGATTCGAATCGCGCGAACAGGCGGCGAGGTTTGAATCTGTTAGCTGCATGGACGTTCTTGTGGTTTTCTACAGGTGTAGCGTGTATACGAGCCAGTTTCCCTTGGAAAGACCTCCACGAAGGCATCCCTTTCCTTAGGCAGAGAGCCCTAGTGTGCTTTACCGTAATTTCAATACATCAATCAAAATCAACACCCTGCGAGCAGAAAGACTTCTGTCTGTCTTAGGTTGAAGCATAAGCAGAAAACTTGCTGCTTAATATGTCGTGCGACTTTTAAAAAGTTTAAGCATACACGATTAAATAATTATAATTTCCGTCTAATCATTAAATTAAGTAAATTGCTAATCGAACTTAATTAAATTTTAGCTAACAGATTACAGTTTAATGTTTCAAAGACCTTAGCGGGGACAAAGAGCTCTTTACGTTCAAACGTAAACAAAAGGTTTGCTCGTGACGACATGAACCTTTAAAAAGTCTAAACGTAATTTAGTAGTTATTAATTCTACAAAACCGAAAGGAACTAGATCGGAAGAAAACGCAGCCCATTTTTGTTTTATTCAGGGAGAATTGTTAATTATTTTTATCGCTTACGAATCTTGAGATATAAAGTCAAATAATTTCTTACTTTCTCCTTCCTGGCTTTACCGCTTCCATCATGTTTGGCAAAATTCAGTCAGATAATCTTGAAGGTCTGCAATTCTGCCAGTTTCTTAATACCATTCATTTCAAATTCTATTTAGCCCACCAGCGGCGAAGCAGAAAAATAGCTGAAAACCGGTAGTTCGAACGGTGTTCATATCCTAGCTGCATCGGAGTTTCGTCGTTTTCTTCACATTTTTGGCTTGGTTTATTTGATTACACATTCTTTGATTACAGTTTAAGGGCAGTGATACTTTTCTGGAGAAATAATTAAGTGAAACTGCTTATTAGATTACGGCAAAGCATTCGAGGGCTATCTGCCTTAAGGGAGGGTTGCCTTCGTGGAAGACTTTTTAAGGGAAACTGGCTCGTATGCACGTTACACATGGGGAAAGCCACGAAAACACCCATGTAACCAGCCCGTTCGCGGGATTCGAACCTCGGACCGAACTACCAGTGTTCAGCGACTTTACCGCTCGGCCGCTGGTGGGCGTCTAAGGGAAACTGATTTATACCCAAGTTACGTATGGGAAAAACGACTAAAACGCCGATGCAGCCAGCCCGTTCGCCCAAAATTGAGTCCAGGTCAAACTACCAGCGTTCAGCGACTTTACTGGTGGGCTGCTAGTGGGCCCGTTTTTCTCACGTATAAAGTGACCGGAAGCCAAGAAAGGGGTATTATCGTAACTGGCGATGTACCGAATTTTGGTACCTAGTTTTATTACTTTTGTAACAGACAGCGCCACCTCTTTTTCCAGTCATTTCATTACACAGTTGGATGTGCCGTCCGCCAATGAAACAGCCAATTAAAAATATTCAGAACTACCTTTCAAATTTGCATGATCAGATTTATTCTTATTTAATGTTAATATTTTTTTCACGTTTCGCAAAATATTTATTTCTTGTGCTGTGCTTTATATTACAGAAAATTTTCAGTGTGCGAATACAAGAGTGATTTTTTTTTTAAAATTAAATTAGCTAGTTTAAGCATTTCAATCAATTAATCGATATTAATATAGCTGAAAAGTGAGCTCCTTAAGCATTTCAATCAATTAATCGATATTAATATAACTGAAAGTGAGCTCCTAAATGTTATGGATATAGATTATATCAAGAACTTCGCGCACATAGTGAATGAAACACACCCGATTTTGTACTGCTATATTTAGTTGTCAAACTCTATTTACAAACAATTTGTTGTAAGCATAGCATTAAAAAGTCTGAAGTCCACATGACTTGGTTTATTTGATTCCGCGTGGACTTCCTTGGGCGGAATATTAAATTATACGCATTTTTTATTCTGCATATCATTGAAACTTATTTCCTCGAATCTCATTAGAGATAGATTTCTCATTCAATTAATTCAGTTCTCACTTCGCGACAAGACAAAAATACATAAAACCTCAAAATATCTTTATTAAAAATTGAAAAATATATAGAAGCTTAAAACACCTATTACAATTAAAATTATTGTTTCTACGCAAAAACAAGCAGTTAAGCCAGCGAGCAAGAAGGCAGATTTTTCGGTGCACAAAACTGAGTTTACTTTGGATACCACACAGCAAAAAGACACTAAAGGTGCAGAAACTGACTTAATTCACTATTTTGCTAAGCTTCAAATGTAAACAAATACGGCAGCTATAGTAAAAAAAATTAGGCTTAGCCGCATTTAAAAAATTTTTAAATTGTTAATAATTCTACAACTATTGCATGCAGATTAACTAAAGGCATAAGAACTTTAACCGGAAGATAAGAACAACATAATTCAATCATTTTTAAAGCAAAACATGTACAATTTACCAACATATAAAAATACTTACAAAAAAACTGAGCTCACGCAGCCGAGTAACAAAGTGGGTACATCTGCATATTTATTTACTTTTGGTGCAGCCGATTGCAACCAAAAAGGTAGGTGCACAACTATGTGTTATATCATGTATAAAATTTCGACGTTTTTGAGTCTACTCGTTTTTGATTTATGCGAGCTACATACGTACGTACGTCCAGATGTCACAAAAAAAAACTGTCCTGACTCCTTTTTTAATTCTTTTTGTGTGGTGTCTCTCTTCATGAGTCATAAATTCAAAGATCGTTCGTTTCAGGAGTCAAGGTTGGGAGAACATTAGAATTTCAAATCAAAATTTCAAGAGTTCACGGAACATAGAAATAAAATTTATTAACGATAAACTTATATTAATTCCGCTTATAGCGGCCATGAAACATAATCAAGCATCAAATAAATATGACATGCGTCATTCTTCATGTTCAAGCGTCAAGTGCATTATTTTTCATCGGCGCGCATCAAGAGCGCCACCTATCTACCAAAAAGACGGAACATACTCCGCCCCGATGAACATTGGTTCATTACAACATTATTATAAAAATCTTCAATTTTAGATTCAAACAAGTTTTCCAAAGTTCAACAGTATATCATATAAAATAAAAATGCATAATGACAAATTTAAATTGAATAACAACATTAAATTTAGCACAAAATTTTACAAATAAAACATACTTACAATCTCTAGAAGGAAAACAAAATAATGAAACTGCTAAATTACCATAATCCACAATTGTGGTTCATTCTCTGAATCTGAAACATAATTGAATTAATAATAATAATAAAGACACAAATTATGAATATACAATTAATGTGGTTTTTTTTTTTTTTTTTTTTTTTTTTTTTTTTTTTTTTTTTAGAGTCTTATTCACTCAATGGTAAGCGGGAAAGTTTATGTATAGGACGCTTCATTTCGCCCAATAAAGTTTTTAGTTTCACAACACGAACTTTTCCATCAGCACCAGGATATAGTTCAATTACTCGTCCAAGTCGCCACTTTAATGGAGGCAAATTTTCGTCCTTTATCAAGACTAAGTCATTGAGGGCTAAATTTGGTTTATCCCTCAACCATTTGGTACGCCCTTGTAATTGTGAAAGATAATCTCTAGACCAACGTTTCCAAAAGCTCTGGAAAATTTGCTGTGTCAATTTCCATCTTTCAGCAGGGGTTAGCTTATTATTTGTAAGATCAGGTTCAGGAATTGCTGTTAATGTAGTCCCAATTAGGAAATGTCCAGGTGTTAAAGGATTAAAATCTTCAGAGTCAGATGAGATGGAAACTATTGGCCTTGAATTCAAACACGCCTCGATCTGTGTAATTAAGGTGTGAAATTCTTCGTATGTCAGAACCTGGGTACCAATAGTCCGCTTTAAGTGAATCTTCATTTGTTTCACTCCAGCCTCCCAAAGGCCTCCAAAGTGAGGGGCAGCAGGAGGATTGAAGATCCATTGAATATTTTCACCGCTCAGGTAGTTTTGAAATGCTTCGTCAGAGGAAAGTGTAGCTATGTATCTTCTTAATTCTCGATCAGCCTCAACAAAGTTGGTTCCTCTATCGGAAAAGATTTTCTTGGGTTTTCCTCTGCGTGACACAAATCTTTTCAGAGATGCTAGGAATGCTTCAGTTGTTAGATCACTGACCACTTCTAGGTGAATGGCCTTTATGGTGAAGCATATGTAAAGGGAAACGTAACATTTATATCTCGTTCCTCCTCTTCCTTTCCTAGCTTTAATTAAAAAGGGGCCTGCAAAATCTAGTCCTGTATTCGAGAATGTTCTATCCGGCAATACGCGAGAAGCAGGTAGGTCGCCCATTATCTGACTGGATGTGCTTGTTCGATTTTTAAAACATTTTATACATTTCCAAATTATTTTTCTTACAATTTCTCGGCCATTAACGATCCAATATTTCTGTCGCAGAGCAGATAATGTTAATGTGGCTCCTCCGTGAAGGTTCACTTCGTGAAAGTGTTTGACTATCAATTCAGTAACTTGGTGACTTTTGGGAAGAAAGATTGGATACTTTGTGTTTTCTGAAAGATTCGAGTTACAGAGTCTACCACCGACTCTAAGGATTTCTTCTCTATCAAGAAAAGGATTTAATTTCAGAATTTTACTGCTGAGATTCAATTTCTTCCCTGCTTTCAAAAGTCTAATTTCTTCTCTAAATTCGGAATTTTGCATGATTTTAAAAATCAAATTGCTTGCCTTATCCAATTCTTGAACTGTTAAAAAACCCTTGAGTTTTAAAGATGTAGGTTTAATATTGTGGCAGAATCTTAAACACCATGCAGTTACGCGTTTCAATGTTTTCCAGGATGAAAATCTGGATGTCAATTCAAATTCAGCCTCTTGGCTAATAACAGAACATACAGTAGTGTGACGCTGTTCTACCTGCACCTCTTCCACCATAGGCTCGATCAAAGGATCAAAAGATGATGAAGGTAAAATTTTCTCTTTTAACCACGCTGGTCCATTTTACCAAAGTTTATTTCCTACTAGATCAGAAGCTCTTAATCCACGTGAAACTATGTCAGCCGGATTGTCATTTCCCTTACAGTATTTCCATTGCGAAAGTGATACAACATCTTGTATTTCACGTACACGATTAGCAACAAAGGGTTTCCATTTATCAGCGGTACCCCTGATCCAGTGAAGAACAATTTTAGAGTCACTAAAACAAAATACATTATCTTCTTGGATATTAAATAATTTCCTTAAATATTTAACTATTCTTGCGGCAATAATAGCTCCCATAAGTTCTAAACGAGGCAAGGTTAATTTTTTAAGTGGGGATACACGACTCTTTGAAAGAACAAAAGACGTACAGCAAGAATCAGGATCACGAAAATATGCAATAGCTCCATATCCCTTGAGGCTGGCGTCACAAAAGACAAAAAGCTCTATTTTATCGAAATTTACACATTCATCATTTAATATGTATTTTCTAGGAATACACAAGTTGAGAATAACTTCAATTTCAAAGTACCAAGTTTTAAATTTTTCACTCAAATAACTGGGCAAAATTGTGTCCCAATCAATACCCAATTCCCATAACTCTTGTAATAAGAATTTTATTCTGATAACAAAGGGTGCAATGAATCCAACTGGGTCATAAATTTTTGCCACAATCTGTAATACCTTTCGCTTTGTAACGTGTTTCCAGTCAACTGGTTGTAAAAGTTCTTGTACATCTAATTTCAATGTGTCCTCATCCAAATCCCAAATTATTCCCAGCACCTTTAACGTTTTCTTATCCAAATTATCTTCCTTATTAATTAAACCAATATCTTGCCAATGATTTTTTAAAGATACGGAATTTGATTCAAATTTTCTTAAGTTCATACCAGCGTCTTGAAGAATTTTAACTGCATCAGTTGATAATGAGAAAACTTCTTCAACGGAGTCTGCTCCATGGATAAGTCATCAACATACAAGGACTTATTTAACATGTCAACAGCTTTGCTATATTTCTTTTCATAACCCTTAATATGATGTTTGATAGTGGCGGACAAAATAAACGGACTTGTTGTCATTCCAAACGGCACTCGGCACATTCGGAAAACCTTAAAGCCTAAACTATTGTCACCATTGTCGTAAGAATGATCAAACCACAAGAACCTTAAAAAATTTCTATCTTCACTATCAATTTGAATTTGGTGAAAAGCCTTCTCTATGTCTGCACAAAATGCAACTTTATGTACGCGAAATTTTAAAATTATATCCAACAAGTTAGGATTTAAATTAGGGCCTGATATCAAACATTCATTTAACGATTTAGCTCCTTCAGACTTAGAAGAGGCATCATAAACTATTCTTATTCTTGTTGTTACTTTTCCTTCACGTATAACGGGCCTATGAGGCATATAATAACAGTTAGGTTCATTTTCAACAAACTTACATTGTTCAACAATCCCCCTTTCAACTTGTTTTCTAATTATATTATCATATTCATTATATGGGAAATCATTTTCCTTTAATTTATGCTTTAGTCCTAGAAATCGTTGTTTAGCAACGAAAAAATTATCAGCGAGTTGTGATTTATTGTCCTTCCAAAAGAGTTTTGTTTCGTACCTGCCGTTATTAAATTTTAAACTGTCGTTAAAATGCTTAATAGTATCCAAATCAGTTTCCGAAAATGTTTTGTTTTCATTTTCAATTCCTAGCGAATCCAATTTCCAAAATGACTGCAAATCAAATGTGTTTCCTTCAACGGCAGATAAAAACAACGCATTAATTTGAGTATTATTATTTTTTACTTTACCCATCACTGTGTATCCAAATATGGTCGGTACTATAAACAAACCATCATTTATCATTGAATTACTTCCTGTTTGTATATACCAGAAATGCTCCGCGCCAAGCAGAATATTCATGTTCTCATTAACGAGACTTGTATCCGAAAGTTCCAAACCTTTTTTAGTCATAAATTCTTTAATGTTTTGACATGTTGATGGCGCCTGGAAGTTTATTGATGATATTAATTCTATTCCGATAGCTTCTACAACAAGGCAGCGATCATCGTTTTTATTTTTTATTTTTAGACTATATACATCAAATTCTTGCGAGTTACCGCGCTGATTTCCAAACGAATAAATTGTTACAAATTCTTTTCTAATGACTTGCAATTCTAAATCGCGCGCTAACTTGTGGGTGATGAAGTTTCGTTCACTACCTGAATCAATTAATAATCTTACGATAGTAGCATGATAATGGGGGTTCTGCGACAGGTGGATCAGTGGATCAGGGGGCGTGGTCAATGACATCACAGAGGGCGGGGCCAAAGGCAACGTCATCACACTAGGAGGCGTGGTTTCGAGTGGAGTTGAGTTGTTCGTAGACTACTGATTGAGTTGTAGACCTCCTGCTTTTCATATAAAGTTAGTTTTTTTATATTGGCAACGGGAAATATTTTATGCATCTTAATTTTGATGATATAGCGATGCTGCCTTCTCTTGACTAAAAAGTGAATTATATGTTTTAGAAATATATTTTTTAAGTCTGGTGTTAAAATTATTCAATGCGCGACTCTGAAAACAATGTAAAAGAAACAAATATAAAAAAGACTTTCCTTTAATGATAGTTCATCATGTCATGAAAATGAAATTACAAGATAATTTGTTTTTATTACTCAATTTTATTCTGATACTTTTATCCTTTCTAGTTTTAAATGAAACTTTAACTTATTTCTTAGGTTTTCTGTTCATAATAACATATTCATTTACTGTCATATTTTTTTAATACTTAACACGTTTCTAATTTGTAATATTTATTTAATTTCCACATACTATTTTTTTTTTCATACCTTTCATAAATTTCAGCATACCCTGATTTTTAACTTATATGTTATATTTCACAAACGTTCCAGCACATGCTGTTTATTTGTTACATTACTTAATTTTAGATGCAATTTAACACTTTTTTTAACGTTATAATGTTCAATATATTCTGAATTTTAACTTCATTTACTTTTTTTAAACCACTCTAGTATTCTATACACACTTTAACTTAGTGGTATGAAATTGTATTTAAAAAGAAACGTTTATTTTTCGTGATCTTAGTTCTTTTACTAAATTTTCTACAGAATTTCTAATTTCTTTCACGTGTTTAACAATATCTTCCTTACATTACCGAATATTTTTTTAAAAAAACTGAAGTCTATAACTGTTAATTGCTTTTCTTACGTTCATGATTTCCCTTCTGTGTTTATATTTCTTAATTCTAGCTTAACTTATTTATTATAATGTTTTTATTTCTGTCTCATCACTCGTAATTCCAACATTTTATCCCTTTTTATTCATTTTAACGATATGGATTGTTTTCATTTACTCCATATTCAAATATTTCCTTACAATTTTTATAATACTTGTTTTATTCCTCGATCAGAATAGATCATCTACAGGTTTTACTCAGAAATTTCCATTCACAACTTTACAGTTTAATACCATTTATATCTAAATGTATTTCTTTCTCATATAGTTTTATGGTCTTCAAAGTTTCTAACATCATATTTAGTTTTAAATCCCGATTACCTTTAAGTGTGTTGATAATTTTCATTTCTAATTTTACAACCACGTTCAGTGTTTCATCCACACATACCAAAATATTTCTTACATTTTCTGATATTTAGTCTATGTCATATTTCAGTACTTCAAATGAATTTACACTGCTCACACTATTATTTTTTCATGTTTTAGAGACACTAACTATACTAATTTTACTATTTTTCCTGCACTAATTGCATCTATGTCAGCACTCATGATAAACTAGCAATTGTTTTGCATCACATGCATAAAGAAATTCTTAAAACCAACTTTTTCAATATCGTACTCAAATTACTATTTTCCAGATGGGAATTACCAGTATTCTTTGGTTTTACTCTGTTACATCTTTTTAAATTTTAACATCTTACTTTTAATTCTAACATACATCTTTTAAACAGTTTTTTCTTTTAATGATAGCCTTACCTTATTTGTTCAAATTAATTCTTTCATTCACCTTCTTTACTACCTTTCAGTACCTTCATAATTCACTATGCAAACGCAATGTCTTTCACTGACATTCTGTTTAATAATACCACAAGTTTCCTTAATTGACAAAAAGCGAATTATTTCTCATTTCAAAATAGAACTACTATATTTTTGCACAAACATTACCTTTATCCATTCAAGCCACCCCTTAACCTGTAACTGACGTAGCGATAGGAAAGGAGATTCTTATCATATGCTCTTTCGACATTTGAGGTTTCTAGAACTTCTTTGACAAGTATTTCAATACCTTCAGAAAATATACTTAACACTTTTACCCAGTTTAAAGGCAACATACTGTTATAAGAATGGTTTTAGTTAAATTTATAACACAAATAAACGCATTTTGTGCTAAATAGGCATAAACATTTAGATTCAGAATATTTCTTTTTAATCCGATGTAAGACTTGAATTTCATTCATGATACGGATTGTCTCTTGATTTTCTTTTTGTTTACCTTACACTAATAGAAAATTTTTATTTTACAAGTTCAGCTTTTAATGAAATAGAAATAAAAACTACGATACACCTGCTGTTTTTAAGAAAAGGAACTTTGATATATTTCTGGAAATGTAAATGCTTTTAGAGTTTTCTTTCAATAACGTTGATTTTCATTACTTTACTAACTTCAATAATTCTCTTATTAGCTAATATGAATGAAAGAAGATTGTCAAAAATGTGACACAGTATAATTCTTACGAACATATGTACCTTTACCAGCATACAGATATTACCGATTGAAATGAAGAAAGATACAGATATTTTACTCCAATCTACATTAAATTAAAAAAAAATATTTAAACTTTCATACATTTCAAAGAATAAACGAAAACTCAATAGATATTGTCATTTTTGTATATATGAGATAAAAGTTTTATGAATGGTATCTAAAGTAATGCTTAGAACTTCATAAAAGCGAACATTCACTATGTTAATACACATATCATCAGTTATTTACATTAATCAATGTAATATTAATCATTACATGTACTATATGCATATATATTTAAAGTTTAATTGCCTTACAATTGAATAATTAACTATTGAGAGAAAGAGGTTCATATCTTACACTATTTAATTCACATGGAACAAATTTTTCCATCAAGCACATTGAACCACGTTTATTAAATTCGCCAAAGCTCTTTTATTTCTGCATTTTCACACTCACGACACATTTTAAATGTAACTATTGATTACCATTTCAAACACCGATATCATAACTCAGTGTAAAACTACATCATAACTCATTTTTTCCCTACTAACTACAATTTTATATATTCAAGAAGTACATCTAAGACATGATCATTTTCTATGTTCCAGCAAATCGATTCAATTGCGAACATACTATTAAGACTTGCGATTTTAGAAGACTTGCATGTATTAACGATGTCAACGTTTCTTCGTTTTTGTAAGATTCGTATCAAACCATGTCGCATTCGAATGTGGTGTAAGAGATCACTTTTTCTTTTAAACACTTGTAAACAATGGATGCAATTTATAAGAAGAGAAGTATCATGCTGTTTCAAAACACCATCATCAGCATATTTCTATTTCTATTTCTTTTGACACCAGCAAAATTAAAAAAAAAAAAAAAAAAAAAAGGTTCGTGAGATTTTCTCCAAATTCTGTTTTACTTGAAAAAAATGTCCGAACATTCAATACGATGTAAAGATTCATATTGTTTTAAATTCTTATGCTCACTAAATATTTATCACGATTTACTCTTAAAAGTAACTTTATAAGTTTTCATATCCTTTTTACATGAAAAGAACTTGTGATTATTCACTACAAAATTCTAAGACGAGAAGCTTCGCGACTTTTAAAACTACAAATTTAAATTTCTTAGGACATACACTACATCTGATGTTTCTTTCATGAGATTTCAAATATCTCTTCAGATTACTCGTATTCAAGAAACCTTACAAATATATCACATAAGTTCAGCGAATAATCGCTTCATAAACTCTTAAATTTTCAACACGAGTGAATCACTTGAAGCATATACTGCACTGTAAACATACAATACTTAAAAAAATTGTTATAAAAAATAAAAATACATTCATTTCACCAAGAAGCTTTTCTATTTAAATACATTTATTTGTTTCCAAAGAACAAGTTTCTGTATTATACATAAAATATACTTAGAATTTTCTTTCATTAGTTAATATCAAATTAACAACAATATCCATTTACTGATATTTGATATACATGTTTGCTTTAAAATTAAAACTAAAATTTCAATATATTTCTATTAAAAAAACATAATGAAAAAAAATACTCATAACATCAACCAAAGACAGAAATTTAAATAGAATAGCTGTACTTATATTAGTGCATTTTTATAATCTTTTTATATGATACCCACTAAGAACAGATATAGATAGGTAACGATTTCAGGGTATTGTACCTCCTAAAAAAGCGAAAACATATGAACTATGACCTATATGTTATTAGAGGGAATGTATTTAGCGCTAGGAAGGCTTATAAATAATAAGTTCAATCATATGCTTACATACGAAACCATCACAACAGACGACATTCTGACATCATAACAGGCGGCGACATTTCATACGATCATCATAACAGACATTCTGAACATGGAAAACGAGTGAATAGAACATAACACTTCAATTCTCTACATTCCTCAATAATAAGATATACTAATTTGGAAAGATGCTCAGTAGAATTCAAGTCAGGGCCTTTAAGTAACCAATTTATGACAGAGAAGTCAGAGGAATGCTCTTGCATCCAACCAACCAGTAGCCAACCGTAACCTTTGAGAGGCGCAGTTATCTTTCTGAGATACTCCCTTTCCGTGTGAATGACAGGGACATAAATGGATGGAGATGATAGCTCATCAACTCCACGTACAGAATCATATTGAGGGAGGTAAGAACAAGTACTAAAGATCCCAAACACAACCAGAAGAAAGCATCCCAGACCATGATTAAGCCTCCACGGCCTTGTACAGTTGCAATCTGTGACACCGGATTCATACATTCATGATTTTCTCGCCATATTCTGACCCTCCCATCGGTATTAATTAGAGGGATCGAGACTCATCACTCTTACACATTTCATGTCCACTAGTGTCTATTCTCTATATTCTCTTGCCCAGGTAAGAATGGCAACTCGATGGCATGCATTTAGGAAAGGTACCCTAGTGTGTCTACGGCTTCCGAAGCCCATATGGTGAATGGCGATCTTTTTACTGACTGTACGACTGTCGCTTGCTTTAGCTAGGTAGTAATTTGGGCTAATATTTGGCTTCATAGACCATGTACAATACGGCTGAGACTTCTCATACCACGATTGTTCTAAGTTAAATCTCCTTTGCAATTTGCAAAGTCGCTACTTCTTTTTCCCACCATCCGTGTATTCTCGGTATGCTCTTGACACTGTCGACCGTTAAAATCCTATCCCGCTGAGGATTTTAGAAATTGTATGGCACATGCGACGAAAGATTACTATCTGCCCTATATTGAAATTTTACCTATACTGGTATATGAAACGACTGATTATCGACAAGCATAGTGTATGTGCATTTACCACAACTCCCTCACGTAAGCCCAGATGCGGCGCAGCGCTATTCAATTTGCATAGCCATGTCTATCCCTAATTTAGTGGCACTTCAGTGTAGTTACAACTCATGAAGCTTGGGCATACGTGTAACGCTTGCAAGAGATAAACATGAATTTACTGCCGAAAAAGAGCAGCAAAAGACTTAATATATTGTTTCAGAGGGAAAAAAAATTTTTTTTTCAAAAGGTTTTATTGTTCTTACTGGATTCTTTTATAAGGGGAAACTTAAAATAAGGAAAGTAGAAAAAAATATCAAAATCAATTCGGATTACAATCAGAAATAACTTTAAACACCTATATTAAAAGACGAAATTCCATCTCTTTATGCAAACAATCTTGACTGTATTAAGTTCCATCAGGATAAGGCTACAAACCATACCTCTAAATCTACTGCTTTATGTTTTGAAAAAAGTGAGATATGAAACCGCAATTGAAGCTATTCCCTCTAGACGCATATCCACCAAATCTCCTGATGTGTCTCCTATGGATTAATGTGCATTTGTACTTTTAAAACAAGCTCTTTATACGTGGCATCCCCAAACACTGGACGGACTGTGGAACATTGTGAAGGAGAAGTGACATAAAATCAACCTTGATGTTTTCAGGAAAGGGCTTTTCTCTTACAAATCAAGATGTAATATGATGGTTCAACAAAACGGCTCTCAGCCGGAATATATTAGAAAATGAAATTATAACGTTTTTTTATATATATAATTCTTTGCAAAATCCTTAAAAGGATACCTAAACACCCCCTGCACTCAGTCATTTGCGATAGTTACGTTGAATTTTAAATTTCAGACTAAACGTTTCAGGATTATTCAAAGGGTTTCCTTTATTCTTATTTTTATTAATAATGCCTCATAAATATTTATTCAAATATATGAAAGTATATGAAAGGTTCATTTTCTAATTTATAAAATACGCTGTTTTTAAATATTTTTAACCCAGAGGGACATTAGCTCGAATTCTGACCAAACGTTTATGTCTGCAAATGAAAAAATGATCCCTATGGGCGCAATACAAAGTCTGAAAGCTTTCAGTTTAATATTTGTTTTGGGTGTATCTGTGGGGTGTAAATTCTTCAACTTCAAGTATATATCCAATTGAGCCATTTTTATAAAAGTTATTTAAATTAATTTCTTCCAAATTTCATGTCATGACTGATTTGTTTGAGTAAAAGTTAGGTTATTTGAAAAGGGCAAAGAAAAGGATGGTTACCTGCCTGGCGCGAGGGATGGCTTAGCGGAGAACGTTCTATGGGAAATCTTCTTATATACATCGAGATAAGGAAAACTGCAGAAGCGAACCATGCAGCCAGCACGTTGGCGGAGAATCAAACAGGGTAAAACTCTTAGCATTCTTAAACACAGGGCATATTGCTATGGGACACATATTGAAAATACTTCGTTTGAAAAGAAAGCAATATATTCTCATTTATTATTTCTAGTAAGTTTTGACATGAAGGCCACAGAGAGAAAAAAATCTAAAATACAAAATAACATCCTTATTCGTGTTTTAATGATAATCTGGAGGTTTTTTATGCGAAATGCCGACAAATCACATAGGAAAAACAAAAAGGAAGTAGCAGACAACAAGGGAAAATATGCATAAGAAAAATTTCAATAATAGCTACAGCTTAACTTAATTCAATGAGAAGTTATAGTTAAAATAGAGCATATTGGTAAATCATAACTGAATATGGTGTGTAAACTATTAAATTAATTTAAGAGCACAAGAAAAACAAATTTAGCAACGGCATTTAACTGCAAATAATATTTTAATTTCAGGTTACTATATAATTTCATTTAAGTTTTTCAGTTCTGAAATGTAGCTCTAGAAAAGAATTTTAAAATGATTTTCTGTTTCCATCTCAGCTGTAGCGCAATCGATTGGACTGAAAACATCTTTCCTCTCTCTTATCGAAAAAGGCAATTTCTTCCGTCCAAATCCAATGCCCAGTCAATAAGGACGTCACTTAGTCAGTCATTGGTCAGTCAATGTTCAATTTTTATTCAGTCACTGGTCAGGCAAGGAGATCTTCACTTTCTCAGTTCCTGTTCAGTGAATGTCCAAATTTTAGTCTGTCAGTGCTCAGTCAATGAAATCGTCACTCAGTCACTGCTCAGTCAATGTCCAAATTTAGTCAGTCTCCGGTCTGTCAATGAGATAGTCAGTTAGTCAGTCACTGGTCAGACAATGTCCTACTTTTAGTCACTCAGTGAGATTGTCATTTAGTAAGTCACTGGTGAGACAATGTGCAATTTTTATTCAGTCAACGGGCAATCAAGGAGACCGCCACATAGTCAGTCAATGTCCAATTTTTAGGCAGGCCCTCGTCAGTCAATGTGATCGTCAGTTAGTGACTGGTCAGAAAATGTCTAATTTTCAGTCAGTCACTGGTCAGACAATGTCCTACTTTTAGTCAATGAGATTGTCATTTAGTCAGTCACTGGTCAGTCAATGTCCAATTTTTAGGCGAGTTCTGGTCAGTCGAGATTGGTGTCATGGCAAACAAATCTATCACGAATACAAACTGAAATTTTGTGAATTTATCTCAGATCTATATAATATGTTTTAAGTCCTTTGTTTATTTTTAATTTTTTAAAGCAGAAATATTTCAGTAATGTTTTTCTTATGTTTGAAATTTTGAAACGCTTGCTATAATTCGAAGAAGGATGTTGAGTGTACTCGTCATCAAAGCAGATAACAGGGACGGTACCAACGACGAGATCAACGAGCTGTTCTTCAGAATCTTCAGTTGGTTTCAGTTCTGTTCTGTCTTCTTGATCCAGTTTGCCATTCATTTTTGGTTCATTATTTGTGTTAAGGAGATTACCAGAATCGATGTCTCTTTGTGTTCCAAGATCGTTATGCGATACAATGCATTCAGCATCCAATGATTCAATAGAGGCATTCAAACTGAATTCTTCCTGGTTCAAGATGGTTATACTGCTATTCGTGCCTATTTGATTACCTGAGTTATCAGGTTTTGGAAAATCAAAATCCTTTTCTGTTTCCTGTTGGAGGTAATTAAATTGCATTTCATCGCTGATATTGTGCACATCATAAGAATTATTATCGAAATCTTTGACAAAATGGCCGATGTGGTCAGTATCACTATCAATATGCAACTTAAGAAGGTTATTATCAAAAGCTTCGTTATTAACTTCGAGGAGATCGGTGTCACTGTCTATGTCCACATCAAAGGAATCATCATTAAATTCATTAATATCAGCATATGAATCAAGGAAATCTAAATTACGTACCTTGTTTCCCGCGTTAAACTGGTGTTCATTACGGTTAGTAGAGTTTTCCTCATTATTTTCCCGAATTCTCTCTTCTCTTCGAGAAAACAAAAGGAAGGCAGTCGCAAAACAAATAAGTATGCCCAATAGGCTGTCGATAAAGGGTGTTGGTATAAAAACGTAGCACAATACTGTCAAAAAAAAGAACTCCATTTCTAAAAATGGTTCGAATGCGATTTCAGCATTAAAAATAACAAGCAAATAAGCTCCACACGTAAGATTTTAGCACCACTAGATTTGATATCTCTAATGATAATGGTTTATAAGCATTGTTAAAAATGTATACATTAACTTTGTTTTAATTCAACAAAGCCTAAAACAATTATTGGTAAATTCATTGTTCGGAACGTTATTAAAAGGATTCTTTGAATATGTAACAATGAAGGTATTCTGATATATTACTCTACTCACAATAGAGGGAAGATTCTATGAGTCTGTCTTTCGTTCGGTCTGCGTGTAAGCTGATAGACCCAGGCCTACGAATTTGCTACATAGGTGCATCCAGACAAGAGCCAGTGCACCTCGAAACGAGGTTTCCAAAATTCGAATGACGTTTTAAATTTTATTTTTTTATTTTTGTTTTATTCATTTTTTTGATAAAATCGGTAATTCTCTCTCATTACATCAGCAATAATGGCACGCAGCCATTCTTGCTGGTGTATTCCTGTCGCCATTGTTGATGATATCAGCACTGTTGCCATTCGGAAAAATGAGGGCGAAAATTAGCGTTTAAAGAACTTTTAATTAATATCTCTGATTTTTGCTATTTCTTGGGATAAAAGTGGAAGCGGAAAAGTGGAAAAACGAACCAATGCTAAACTGCCGCTGCCATACATATTCAAATAAATGTTTCTTTTTTGGGGGTTTCTTGCAATACAAAGCATAAACGTAATACTTATATGTACATATATATATAACCAGAGATTATTATTATTAAAACGAAAATACTTGAATACTCTGGGAAAATACTTTTTATACAAAAAGTACTTTCAAAACATGAATTTGTCTTGGATTTATTAGTGCAAAGCACAGAGAATCATGTTTACCTGCCACTCTGATGGAAAGGGTTTCATCTACCTTTGACTGGGTAAAAATGAAGCTAAATATATGCACAATACAAAAATATATAAAACTATTTTTAATTCTTTAATAGTCACCTCTTTAAGATAAAATCAACTGGTTAGCGTAACATGAACTTACGTTATATAATTAGCGAGAACGATACACCAAAATGAGTTTTGGTGATCGATGTACTGAGTGTACATAGTGTTTTTTCTACTTTTCATTATTTACTCTTTATTACATTTACTTAATTATTGCTGATAAATCGATAGGGACTTTGCGAAACCTTGGGGCAGCACATTGATGTGTATTATGCGTTTTAAAAATTTCAACAACTGGTCTGTGCAACTATGCTCCGCTCACTTATGTTACATGCCTCAACAACTACAACCACGATATTCCGTTAGCTACAAGACACGGAGCAAGCAGGACGCTACAGCCGTAGCACTAACGAGGATAAAGTTAAGCCAACGTGTTTATGCTACAGATGTGCTAATTTGCTTTTACGATGTGAAAGTTACGCTTCAGATATTTTAAATCGCTATTTTACACAAGTTATCCCACTGTTACATATTGCCACATTGGATGTGATTCCGAACTTCAAGTGAATCGTTTCTTCCGACATTGGGATTTATTTTTGACTTTTATATGATACCCACTAAGAACAGATATAGATAGGTAACGATTTCAGGGTATTGTACCTCCTAAAAAAGCGAAAACATATGAACTATGACCTATATGTTATTAGAGGGAATGTATTTAGCGCTAGGAAGGCTTATAAATAATAAGTTCAATCATATGCTTACATACGAAACCATCACAACAGACGACATTCTGACATCATAACAGGCGGCGACATTTCATACGATCATCATAACAGACATTCTGAACATGGAAAACGAGTGAATAGAACATAACACTTCAATTCTCTACATTCCTCAAAAATAAGATATACTAATTTGGAAAGATGCTCAGTAGAATTCAAGTCAGGGCCTTTAAGTAACCAATTTATGACAGAGAAGTCAGAGGAATGCTCTTGCATCCAACCAACCAGTAGCCAACCGTAACCTTTGAGAGGCGCAGTTATCTTTCTGAGATACTCCCTTTCCGTGTGAATAACAGGGACATAAATGGATGGAGATGATAGCTCATCAACTCCGCGTACAGAATCATATTGAGGGAGGTAAGAACAAGTACTAAAGATCCCAAACACAACCAGAAGAAAGCATCCCAGACAATGATTAAGCCTCCACGGCCTTGTACAGTTCCAATCTGTGACACCGGATTCATACATTCATGATTTTCTCGCCATATTCTGAACCTCCCATCGGTATTAATTAGAGGGATCGAGACTCATCACTCTTACACATTTCATGTCCACTAGTGTCTATTCTCAATATTCTCTTGCCCAGGTAAGAATGGCAACTCGATGGCATGCATTTAGGAAAGGTACCCTAGTGTGTCTACTGCTTCCCAAGCCCATATGGTGAAGGGAGCAATACACGATCTTTTTACTAGCTGTACGACTGTCGCTTGCTTTAGCTAGGTGGTAATTTGGGCTAATATTTGGCTTCATAGACCATGTACAATACGGCTGAGACTTCTCATACCACGATTGTTCTAAGTTAAATGTCCTTTGCACTTTGCAGAGTCGCTACTTCTTTTTCCCACCATCCGTGTATTCTCGGTATGCTCTTGACACTGTCGACAGTTAAAATCCTATCCCGCTGAGGATTTTAGAAATTGTATGGCCCATGCGACGAAAGATTACTATCTGCCCTATATTGAAATTTTACCTATACTGGTATATGAAACGACTGATTATCGACAAGCATAGTGTATGTGCATTTACCACAACTCCCTCACGTAAGCCCAGATGCGGCGCAGCGCTATTCAATTTGCATAGCCATGTCTATCCCTAATTTAGTGGCACTTCAGTGTAGTTACAACTCATGAAGCTTGGGCATACGTGTAACGCTTGCAAGAGATAAACATGAATTTACTGCCGAAAAAGAGCAGCCAAAGACTTAATATATTGTTTCAGAGGGAAAAAAAAAATTTTTTTTCAAAAGGTTTTATTGTTCTTACTGGATTCTTTTATAAGGGGAAACTTAAAATAAGGAAAGTAGAAAAAAATATCAAAATCAATTCGGATTACAATCAGAAATAACTTTAAACACCTATATTAAAAGACGAAATTCCATCTCTTTATCCAAACAATCTTGACTGTATTAAGTTCCATCAGGATAAGGCTACAAACCATACCTCTAAATCTACTGCTTTATGTTTTGAAAAAAGTGAGATATGAAACCGCAATTGAAGCTACTCTCTCTAGACGCATATCCACCAAATCTCCTGATGTGTCTCCTATGGATTAATGTGAATTTGTAATTTTAAAACAAGCTCTTTATACGTGGCATCCCAAACATTGGACGGACTGTGGAACATTGTGAAGGAGAAGTGGCATAAAATCAACCTTGATGTTTTCAGGAAAGGGCTTTTCTCTAACAAATCAAGATGTAATATGATGGTTCAACAAAACGGCTCTCAGCCGGAATATATTAGAAAATAAAATTATAACGTTTCTTTATATATATAATTCTTTGCAAAATCCTTAAAAGGATACCTGAACACCCCCTGCACTCAGTCATTTGCGATAGTTACGTTGAATTTTAAATTTCAGACTAAACGTTTCAGGATTATTCAAAGGGTTTCCTTTATTCTTATTTTTATTAATAATGCCTCATAAATATTTATTCAAATATATGAAAGTATATGAAAGGTTCATTTTCTAATTTATAAAATACGCTGTTTTTAAATATTTTTAACCCAGAGAGACATTAGCTCGAATTCTGTCCAAAAGTTTATGTCTGCAAATGAAAAAATGATCCCTATGGGCGCAATACAAAGTCTGAAAACTTTCAGTTTAATATTTGTTTTGGGTGTATCTGTGGGGTGTAAATTCTTCAACTTCCAGTATATATCCAATCGAGCCATTTTTATAAAAGTTATTTAAATTAATTTTTTAAATAAATTTTATAAAAATGTGTTTAAATATTTTTAACCCAGAGGGACATTAGCTCGAATTCTGTCCAAACGTTTATGTCTGCAAATGAAAAAATGATCCCTATGGGCGCAATACAAAGTCTGAAAACTTTCAGTTTAATATTTGTTTTGGGTGTATCTGTGGGGTGTAAATTCTTCAACTTCCAGTATATATCCAATCGAGCCATTTTTATAAAAGTTATTTAAATTAATTTCTTCCAAATTTCATGTCATGACTGATTTGTTTGAGTAAAAGTTAGGTTATTTGAAAAGGGCAAAGAAAAGGATGGTTACCTGCCTGGCGCGAGGGATGGCTTAGCGAAGAACGTTCTATGGGAAATCTTATATACATCGAGATAAGGAAAACTGCAGAAGCGAACCATGCAGCCAGCACGTTGGCGGAGAATCAAACAGGGTAAAACTCTTAGCATTCTTCAACACAGGGCATATTGCTATGGGACACATATTGAAAATACTTCGTTTGAAAAGAAAGCAATATATTCTCATTTATTATTTCTAGTAAGTTTTGACATGAAGGCCACAGAGAGAAAAAAATCTAAAATACAAAATAACATCCTTATTCGTGTTTTAATGATAATCTGGAGGTTTTTTATGCGAAATGCCGACAAATCACATAGGAAAAACAAAAAGGAAGTAGCAGACAACAAGGGAAAATATGCATAAGAAAAATTTCAATAATAGCTACAGCTTAACTTAATTCAATGAGAAGTTATAGTTAAAATAGAGCATATTGGTAAATCATAACTGAATATGGTGTGTAAACTATTAAATTAATTTAAGACCACAAGAAAAACAAATTTAGCAACGGCATTTAACTGCAAATAATATTTTAATTTCAGGTTACTATATAATTTCATTTAAGTTTTTCAGTTCTGAAATGTAGCTCTAGAAAAGAATTTTAAAATGATTTTCTGTTTCCATTTCAGCTGTAGCGCAATCGATTGGACTGAAAACATCTTTCCTCTCTCTTATCGAAAAAGGCAATTTCTTCCGTCCAAATCCAATGCCCAGTCAATAAGGACGTCACTTAGTCAGTCATTGGTCAGTCAATGTTCAATTTTTATTCAGTCACTGGTCAGGCAAAGAGATCTTCACTTTCTCAGTCGATTTTCAGTGAATGTCCAATTTTTATTCTGTCACTGGTCAGTTAATCAGATCGTCACTCAGTCACTAGGCTGTCAATGAGATCGTCACTTAGTCAGTCAATGTCCAATTTTTATTCAGTCACTGGTCAGGCAAGGAGACCTTCACTTTCTCAGTTCCTGTTCAGTGAATGTCCAAATTTTAGTCTGTCAGTGCTCAGTCAATGAAATCGTCACTCAGTCACTGCTCAGTCAATGTCCAAATTTAGTCAGTCTCCGGTCTGTCAATGAGATAGTCAGTTAGTCAGTCACTGGTCAGACAATGTCCTACTTTTAGTCACTCAGTGAGATTGTCATTTAGTAAGTCACTGGTGAGACAATGTGCAATTTTTATTCAGTCAACGGGCAATCAAGGAGACCGCCACATAGTCAGTCAATGTCCAATTTTTAGGCAGGCCCTCGTCAGTCAATGTGATCGTCAGTTAGTGACTGGTCAGAAAATGTCTAATTTTCAGTCAGTCACTGGTCAGACAATGTCCTACTTTTAGTCAATGAGATTGTCATTTAGTCAGTCACTGGTCAGTCAATGTCCAATTTTTAGGCGAGTTCTGGTCAGTCGAGATTGGTGTCATGGCAAACAAATCTATCACGAATACAAACTGAAATTTTGTGAATTTATCTCAGATCTATATAATATGTTTTAAGTCCTTTGTTTATTTTTAATTTTTTAAAGCAGAAATATTTCAGTAATGTTTTTCTTATGTTTGAAATTTTGAAACGCTTGCTATGATTCGAAGAAGGATGTTGAGTGTACTCGTCATCAAAGCAGATAACAGGGACGGTACCAACGACGAGATCAACGAGCTGTTCTTCAGAATCTTCAGTTGGTTTCAGTTCTGTTCTGTCTTCTTGATCCAGTTTGCCATTCATTTTTGGTTCATTATTTGTGTTAAGGAGATTACCAGAATCGATGTCTCTTTGTGTTCCAAGATCGTTATGCGATACAATGCATTCAGCATCCAATGATTCAATAGAGGCATTCAAACTGAATTCTTCCTGGTTCAAGATGGTTATACTGCTATTCGTGCCTATTTGATTACCTGAGTTATCAGGTTTTGGAAAATCAAAATCCTTTTCTGTTTCCTGTTGGAGGTAATTAAATTGCATTTCATCGCTGATATTGTGCACATCATAAGAATTATTATCGAAATCTTTGACAAAATGGCCGATGTGGTCAGTATCACTATCAATATGCAACTTAAGAAGGTTATTATCAAAAGCTTCGTTATTAACTTCGAGGAGATCGGTGTCACTGTCTATGTCCACATCAAAGGAATCATCATTAAATTCATTAATATCAGCATATGAATCAAGGAAATCTAAATTACGTACCTTGTTTCCCGCGTTAAACTGGTGTTCATTACGGTTAGTAGAGTTTTCCTCATTATTTTCCCGAATTCTCTCTTCTCTTCGAGAAAACAAAAGGAAGGCAGTCGCAAAACAAATAAGTATGCCCAATAGGCTGTCGATAAAGGGTGTTGGTATAAAAACGTAGCACAATACTGTCAAAAAAAAGAACTCCATTTCTAAAAATGGTTCGAATGCGATTTCAGCATTAAAAATAACAAGCAAATAAGCTCCACACGTAAGATTTTAGCACCACTAGATTTGATATCTCTAATGATAATGGTTTATAAGCATTGTTAAAAATGTATACATTAACTTTGTTTTAATTCAACAAAGCCTAAAACAATTATTGGTAAATTCATTGTTCGGAACGTTATTAAAAGGATTCTTTGAATATGTAACAATGAAGGTATTCTGATATATTACTCTACTCACAATAGAGGGAAGATTCTATGAGTCTGTCTTTCGTTCGGTCTGCGTGTAAGCTGATAGACCCAGGCCTACGAATTTGCTACATAGGTGCATCCAGACAAGAGCCAGTGCACCTCGAAACGAGGTTTCCAAAATTCGAATGACGTTTTAAATTTTATTTTTTTATTTTTGTTTTATTCATTTTTTTGATAAAATCGGTAATTCTCTCTCATTACATCAGCAATAATGGCACGCAGCCATTCTTGCTGTTGTATCCCTGTCGCCATTGTTGATGATATCAGCACTGTTGCCATTCGGAAAAATGAGGGCGAAAATTAGCGTTTAAAGAACTTTTAATTAATATCTCTGATTTTTGCTATTTCTTGGGATAAAAGTGGAAGCGGAAAAGTGGAAAAACGAACCAATGCTAAACTGCCGCTGCCATACATATTCAAATAAATGTTTCTTTTTTGGGGGTTTCTTGCAATACAAAGCATAAACGTAATACTTATATGTACATATATATATAACCAGAGATTATTATTATTAAAACGAAAATACTTGAATACTCTGGGAAAATACTTTTTATACAAAAAGTACTTTCAAAACATGAATTTGTCTTGGATTTATTAGTGCAAAGCACAGAGAATCATGTTTACCTGCCACTCTGATGGAAAGGGTTTCATCTACCTTTGACTGGGTAAAAATGAAGCTAAATATATGCACAATACAAAAATATATAAAACTATTTTTAATTCTTTAATAGTCACCTCTTTAAGATAAAATCAACTGGTTAGCGTAACATGAACTTACGTTATATAATTAGCGAGAACGATACACCAAAATGAGTTTTGGTGATCGATGTACTGAGTGTACATAGTGTTTTTTCTACTTTTCATTATTTACTCTTTATTACATTTACTTAATTATTGCTGATAAATCGATAGGGACTTTGCGAAACCTTGGGGCAGCACATTGATGTGTATTATGCGTTTTAAAAATTTCAACAACTGGTCTGTGCAACTATGCTCCGCTCACTTATGTTACATGCCTCAACAACTACAACCACGATATTCCGTTAGCTACAAGACACGGAGCAAGCAGGACGCTACAGCCGTAGCACTAACGAGGATAAAGTTAAGCCAACGTGTTTATGCTACAGATGTGCTAATTTGCTTTTACGATGTGAAAGTTACGCTTCAGATATTTTAAATCGCTATTTTACACAAGTTATCCCACTGTTACATATTGCCACATTGGATGTGATTCCGAACTTCAAGTGAATCGTTTCTTCCGACATTGGGATTTATTTTTGACTTTTATATGATACCCACTAAGAACAGATATAGATAGGTAACGATTTCAGGGTATTGTACCTCCTAAAAAAGCGAAAACATATGAACTATGACCTATATGTTATTAGAGGGAATGTATTTAGCGCTAGGAAGGCTTATAAATAATAAGTTCAATCATATGCTTACATACGAAACCATCACAACAGACGACATTCTGACATCATAACAGGCGGCGACATTTCATACGATCATCATAACAGACATTCTGAACATGGAAAACGAGTGAATAGAACATAACACTTCAATTCTCTACATTCCTCAAAAATAAGATATACTAATTTGGAAAGATGCTCAGTAGAATTCAAGTCAGGGCCTTTAAGTAACCAATTTATGACAGAGAAGTCAGAGGAATGCTCTTGCATCCAACCAACCAGTAGCCAACCGTAACCTTTGAGAGGCGCAGTTATCTTTCTGAGATACTCCCTTTCCGTGTGAATAACAGGGACATAAATGGATGGAGATGATAGCTCATCAACTCCGCGTACAGAATCATATTGAGGGAGGTAAGAACAAGTACTAAAGATCCCAAACACAACCAGAAGAAAGCATCCCAGACAATGATTAAGCCTCCACGGCCTTGTACAGTTCCAATCTGTGACACCGGATTCATACATTCATGATTTTCTCGCCATATTCTGAACCTCCCATCGGTATTAATTAGAGGGATCGAGACTCATCACTCTTACACATTTCATGTCCACTAGTGTCTATTCTCAATATTCTCTTGCCCAGGTAAGAATGGCAACTCGATGGCATGCATTTAGGAAAGGTACCCTAGTGTGTCTACTGCTTCCCAAGCCCATATGGTGAAGGGAGCAATACACGATCTTTTTACTAGCTGTACGACTGTCGCTTGCTTTAGCTAGGTGGTAATTTGGGCTAATATTTGGCTTCATAGACCATGTACAATACGGCTGAGACTTCTCATACCACGATTGTTCTAAGTTAAATGTCCTTTGCACTTTGCAGAGTCGCTACTTCTTTTTCCCACCATCCGTGTATTCTCGGTATGCTCTTGACACTGTCGACAGTTAAAATCCTATCCCGCTGAGGATTTTAGAAATTGTATGGCCCATGCGACGAAAGATTACTATCTGCCCTATATTGAAATTTTACCTATACTGGTATATGAAACGACTGATTATCGACAAGCATAGTGTATGTGCATTTACCACAACTCCCTCACGTAAGCCCAGATGCGGCGCAGCGCTATTCAATTTGCATAGCCATGTCTATCCCTAATTTAGTGGCACTTCAGTGTAGTTACAACTCATGAAGCTTGGGCATACGTGTAACGCTTGCAAGAGATAAACATGAATTTACTGCCGAAAAAGAGCAGCCAAAGACTTAATATATTGTTTCAGAGGGAAAAAAAATTTTTTTTTCAAAAGGTTTTATTGTTCTTACTGGATTCTTTTATAAGGGGAAACTTAAAATAAGGAAAGTAGAAAAAAATATCAAAATCAATTCGGATTACAATCAGAAATAACTTTAAACACCTATATTAAAAGACGAAATTCCATCTCTTTATCCAAACAATCTTGACTGTATTAAGTTCCATCAGGATAAGGCTACAAACCATACCTCTAAATCTACTGCTTTATGTTTTGAAAAAAGTGAGATATGAAACCGCAATTGAAGCTACTCTCTCTAGACGCATATCCACCAAATCTCCTGATGTGTCTCCTATGGATTAATGTGCATTTGTAATTTTAAAACAAGCTCTTTATACGTGGCATCCCAAACATTGGACGGACTGTGGAACATTGTGAAGGAGAAGTGGCATAAAATCAACCTTGATGTTTTCAGGAAAGGGCTTTTCTCTAACAAATCAAGATGTAATATGATGGTTCAACAAAAGGGCTCTCAGCCGGAATATATTAGAAAATGAAATTATAACGTTTCTTTATATATATAATTCTTTGCAAAATCCTTAAAAGGATACCTGAACACCCCCTGCACTCAGTCATTTGCGATAGTTACGTTGAATTTTAAATTTCAGACTAAACGTTTCAGGATTATTCAAAGGGTTTCCTTTATTCTTATTTTTATTAATAATGCCTCATAAATATTTATTCAAATATATGAAAGTATATGAAAGGTTCATTTTCTAATTTATAAAATACGCTATTTTTAAATATTTTTAACCCAGAGAGACATTAGCTCGAATTCTGTCCAAAAGTTTATGTCTGCAAATGAAAAAATGATCCCTATGGGCGCAATACAAAGTCTGAAAACTTTCAGTTTAATATTTGTTTTGGGTGTATCTGTGGGGTGTAAATTCTTCAACTTCCAGTATATATCCAATCGAGCCATTTTTATAAAAGTTATTTAAATTAATTTTTTAAATAAATTTTATAAAAATGTGTTTAAATATTTTTAACCCAGAGGGACATTAGCTCGAATTCTGTCCAAACGTTTATGTCTGCAAATGAAAAAATGATCCCTATGGGCGCAATACAAAGTCTGAAAACTTTCAGTTTAATATTTGTTTTGGGTGTATCTGTGGGGTGTAAATTCTTCAACTTCCAGTATATATCCAATCGAGCCATTTTTATAAAAGTTATTTAAATTAATTTCTTCCAAATTTCATGTCATGACTGATTTGTTTGAGTAAAAGTTAGGTTATTTGAAAAGGGCAAAGAAAAGGATGGTTACCTGCCTGGCGCGAGGGATGGCTTAGCGAAGAACGTTCTATGGGAAATCTTATATACATCGAGATAAGGAAAACTGCAGAAGCGAACCATGCAGCCAGCACGTTGGCGGAGAATCAAACAGGGTAAAACTCTTAGCATTCTTCAACACAGGGCATATTGCTATGGGACACATATTGAAAATACTTCGTTTCAAAAGAAAGCAATATATTCTCATTTATTATTTCTAGTAAGTTTTGACATGAAGGCCACAGAGAGAAAAAAATCTAAAATACAAAATAACATCCTTATTCGTGTTTTAATGATAATCTGGAGGTTTTTTATGCGAAATGCCGACAAATCACATAGGAAAAACAAAAAGGAAGTAGCAGACAACAAGGGAAAATATGCATAAGAAAAATTTCAATAATAGCTACAGCTTAACTTAATTCAATGAGAAGTTATAGTTAAAATAGAGCATATTGGTAAATCATAACTGAATATGGTGTGTAAACTATTAAATTAATTTAAGACCACAAGAAAAACAAATTTAGCAACGGCATTTAACTGCAAATAATATTTGAATTTCAGGTTACTATATAATTTCATTTAAGTTTTTCAGTTCTGAAATGTAGCTCTAGAAAAGAATTTTAAAATGATTTTCTGTTTCCATTTCAGCTGTAGCGCAATCGATTGGACTGAAAACATCTTTCCTCTCTCTTATCGAAAAAGGCAATTTCTTCCGTCCAAATCCAATGCCCAGTTAATAAGGACGTCACTTAGTCAGTCATTGGTCAGTCAATGTTCAATTTTTATTCAGTCACTGGTCAGGCAAAGAGATCTTCACTTTCTCAGTCGATTTTCAGTGAATGTCCAATTTTTATTCTGTCACTGGTCAGTTAATCAGATCGTCACTCAGTCACTAGGCTGTCAATGAGATCGTCACTTAGTCAGTCAATGTCCAATTTTTATTCAGTCACTGGTCAGGCAAGGAGACCTTCACTTTCTCAGTTCCTGTTCAGTGAATGTCCAAATTTTAGTCTGTCAGTGCTCAGTCAATGAAATCGTCACTCAGTCACTGCTCAGTCAATGTCCAAATTTAGTCAGTCTCCGGTCTGTCAATGAGATAGTCAGTTAGTCAGTCACTGGTCAGACAATGTCCTACTTTTAGTCACTCAGTGAGATTGTCATTTAGTAAGTCACTGGTGAGACAATGTGCAATTTTTATTCAGTCAACGGGCAATCAAGGAGACCGCCACATAGTCAGTCAATGTCCAATTTTTAGGCAGGCCCTCGTCAGTCAATGTGATCGTCAGTTAGTGACTGGTCAGAAAATGTCTAATTTTCAGTCAGTTACTGGTCAGACAATGTCCTACTTTTAGTCAATGAGATTGTCATTTAGTCAGTCACTGGTCAGTCAATGTCCAATTTTTAGGCGAGTTCTGGTCAGTCGAGATTGGTGTCATGGGAAACAAATTTATCACGAATACACACTGAAATTTTGTGAATTTATCTCAGATCTATATAATATGTTTTAAGTCCTTTGTTTATTTTTAATTTTTTAAAGCAGAAATATTTCAGTAATATTTTTCTTATGTTTGAAATTTTGAAACGCTTCCTATGATTCGAAGAAGGATGTTGAGTGTACTCGTCATCAAAGCAGATAACAGGGACGGTACCAACGACGAGATCAACGAGCTGTTCTTCAGAATCTTCAGTTGGTTTCAGTTCTGTTCTGTCTTCTTGATCCAGTTTGCCATTCATTTTTGGTTCATTATTTGTGTTAAGCAGATTACCAGAATCGATGTCTCTTTGTGTTCCAAGATTGTTATGCGATACAATGCATTCAGCATCCAATGATTCAATAGAGGCATTCAAACTGAATTCTTCCTGGTTCAAGATGGTTATACTGCTATTCGTGCCTATTTGATTACCTGAGTTATCAGGTTTTGGAAAATCAAAAAATCCTTTTCTGTTTCCTGTTGGAGGTAATTAAATTGCATTTCATCGCTGATATTGTGCACATCATAAGAATTATTATCGAAATCTTTGGCAAAATGGCCGATGTGGTCAGTATCACTATCAATATGCAACTTAAGAAGGTTATTATCAAAAGCTTCGTTATTAACTTCGAGGAGATCGGTGTCACTGTCTATGTCCACATCAAAGGAATCATCATTAAATTCATTAATATCAGCATATGAATCAAGGAAATCTAAATTACGTACCTTGTTTCCCGCATTAAACTGGTGTTCAATACGGTTAATAGAGTTTTCCTCATTATTTTCCCGAATTCTTTCTTCTCTTCGAGAAAACAAAAGGAAGGCAGTCGCAAAACAAATAAGTATGCCCAATAGGCTGTCGATAAAGGGTGTTGGTATAAAAACGTAGCACAATACTGTCAAAAAAAAAGAACTCCATTTCTAAAAATGGTTCGAATGCGATTTCAGCATTAAAAATAACAAGCAAATAAGCTCCACACGTAAGATTTTAGCACCACTAGATTTGATATCTCTAATGATAATGGATTATAAGCATTGATAAAAATGTATACATTAACTTTGTTTTAATTCAACAAAGCCTAAAACAATTGTTGGTAAATTCATTGTTCCGAACGTTATTAAAAGGATTCTTTGAATATGTAACAATGAAGGTATTCTGATATATAAATCTACTCACAATAGAGGGAAGATTCTATGAGTCTGTCTTTCGTTCGGTCTGCGTGTAAGCTGATAGACCCAGGCCTACGAATTTGCTACATAGGTGCACCCAGACAAGAGCCAGTGCACCTCGAAACGAGGTTTCCAAAATTCGAATGACTTTTTAAATTTTATTTTTTTATTTTTGTTTTATTCATTTTTTTGATAAAATCGGTAATTCTCTCTCATTACATCAGCAATAATGGCACGCAACCATTCTTGCTGTTGTATCCCTGTCGCCATTGTTGATGATATCAGCACTGTTGCCATTCGGAAAAATGAGGGCGAAAATTAGCGTTTTAAGAACTTTTAATTAATATCTCTGATTTTTGCTATTTCTTGGGATAAAAGTGGAAGCGTAAAAGTGGAAAAACGAACCAATGCTAAACTCACGCTGCATTACATATTCAAATAAATGTTTCTTTTTTGGGGGTTTCTTGCAATACAAAGCATAAACGTAATACTTATATGTACACACATATATATATATATATATATATATATATATATATATATATATATATATAACCAGAGATTATTATTATTAAAACGAAAATACTTGAATACTCAGGGAAAATACTTTTTATACAAAAAGTACTCTCCAAACATGAATTTGTCTTGGATTTATTAGTGCAAAGCACAGAGAATCATGTTTAGCTGCCACTCTGATGGAAAGGGTTTCATCTACCTTTGACTGGGTAAAAATGAAGCTAAATATATGCACAATACAAAAAATATATAAAACTATTTTTAATTCCTTAATAGTCACCTCTTTAAGATAAAATCAACTGTTAGCGTAACATGAACTTACGTTATATAATTAGCGAGAACGATACACCAAAATGAGTTTTGGTGATCGATGTACTGAGTGTACATAGTGTTTTTTCTACTTTTCATTATTTACTCTTTATTACATTTACTTAATTATTGCTGATAAATCGATAGGCACTTTGCGAAACCTTGGGGCAGCACATTGATGTGTATTATGCGTTTTAAAAATTTCAACAACTGGTCTGTGCAACTATGCTCCGCTCACTTATGTTACATGCCTCAACAACTACAACCACGATATTCCGTTAGCTACAAGACACGGAGCAAGGAGGACGCTACAGCCGTAGCACTAACGAGGATAAAGTTAAGCCAACGTGTTTATGCTACAGATGTGCTAATTTGCTTTTACGATGTGAAAGTTACGCTTCAGATATTTTATCGCTATTTTACACAAGTTATCCCACTGTTACATATTGCCACATTGGATGTGATTCCGAACTTCAAGTGAAAAATTTCTTCCGACATTGGGATTTATTTTTGACATTTATATGATACCCACTAAGAACAGATATAGATAGGTAACGATTTCAGGGTATTGTACCTCCTAGAAAAGCGAAAACATATGAACTATGACCTATATGTTATTAGAGGGAATGTATTTAGCGCTAGGAAGGCTTATAAATAATAAGTTCAATCATATGCTTACATACGAAACCATCACAAGAGACGACATTCTGACATCATAACAGGCGGCGACATTTCATACGATCATCATAACAGACATTCTGAACATGGAAAACGAGTGAATAGAACATAACACTTCAATTCTCTACATTCCTCAATAATAAGATACACTAATTTGGAAAGATGCTCAGTAGAATTCAAGTCAGGGCTTTTAAGTAACCAATTTATGACAGAGAAGTCAGAGGAATGCTCTTGCATCCAACCAACCAGTAGCCAACCGTAACCTTTGAGAGGCGCAGATATCTTTCTGAGATACTCCCTTTCCGTGTGAATGACAGGGACATAAATGGATGGAGATGATAGCTCATCAACTCCACGTACAGAATCATATTGAGGGAGGTAAGAACAAGTACTAAAGATCCCAAACACAACCAGAAGAAAGCATCCCAGACAAGGATTAAGCCTCCACGGCCTTGTACAGTTCCAATCTGTGACACCGGATTCATACATTCATGATTTTCTCGCCATATTCTGAACCTCCCATCGGTATTAATTAGAGGGATCGAGACTCAACACTCTTACACATTTCATGTCCACTAGTGTCTATTCTCTATATTCTCTTGCCCAGGTAAGAATGGCAACACGATGGCATGCATTTAGGAAAGGTACCCTAGTGTGTCTACGGCTTCCGAAGCCCATATGGTGAAGGGCGATCTTTTTACTGACTGTACGACTGTCGGTTGCTTTAGCTAGGTGGTAATTTGGGCTAATATTTGGCTTCATAGACCATGTACAATACGGCTGAGACTTCTCATACCACGATTGTTCTAAGTTAAATGTCCTTTGCACTTTGCAGAGTCGCTACTTCTTTTTCCCACCATACATACATTCATAACAGGCGGCGACATTTCATACGATCATCATAACAGACATTCTTAACATGGAAAACGAGTGAATAGAACATAACACTTCAATTCTCTACATTCCTCAATAATAAGATATACTAATTTTTTGAAAGATGCTCAGTAGAATTCAAGTCAGGGCTTTTAAGTAACCAATTTATGACAGAGAAGTCAGAGGAATGCTCTTGCATCCAACCAACCAGTAGCCAACCGTAACCTTTGAGAGGCGCAGTTATCTTTCTGAGATACTCCCTTTCCGTGTGAATAACAGGGACATAAATGGATGGAGATGATAGCTCATCAACTCCACGTACAGAATCATATTCAGGGAGGTAAGAACAAGTACTAAAGATCCCAAACACAACCAGAAGAAAGCATCCCAGACAATGATTAAGCCTCCACGGCCTTGTACAGTTCCAATCTGTGACACCGGATTCATACATTCATGATTTTCTCGCCATATTCTGAACCTCCCATCGGTATTAATTAGAGGGATCGAGACTCATCACTCTTACACATTTCATGTCCACTAGTGTCTATTCTCGATATTCTCTTGCCCAGGTAAGATTGGCAACTCGATGGCATGCATTTAGGAAAGGTACCCTAGTGTGTCTACTGCTTCCGAAGCCCATATGGTGAAGGGAGCGATACACGATCTTTTTACTAACTGTACGACTGTCGCTTGCTTTAGCTAGGTGGTAATTTGGGCTAATATTTGGCTTCATAAACCATGTACAATACGGCTGAGACTTCTCATACCACGATTGTTCTAAGTTAAATGTCCTTTGCACTTTGCAGAGTCGCTACTTCTTTTTCCCACCATCCGTGTATTCTCGGTATGCTCTTGACACTGTCGACAGTTAAAATCCTATCCCGCTGAGGATTTTAGAAATTGTATGGCCCATGCGACGAAAGATTACTATCTGCCCTATATTGAAATTTTACCTATACTGGTATATGAAACGACTGATTATCGACAAGCATAGTGTATGTGCATTTACCACAACTCCCTCACGTAAGCCCAGATGCGGCGCAGCGCTATTCAATTTGCATAGCCATGTCTATCCCTAATTTAGTGGCACTTCAGTGTAGTAACAACTCATGAAGCTCGGGCATACGTGTAACGCTTGCAAGAGATAAACATGAATTTACTGCCGAAAAAGAGCAGCAAAAGACTTAATATATTTATTCAGAGGGAAAAAAAAATTTTTTTTTCAAAAGGTTTTATTGTTCTTACCGGATTCTTTTATAAGGGGAAACTTAAAATAAGGAAAGTAGAAAAAAATATCAAAATCAATTCGGATTACAATCAGAAATAACTTTAAACACCTATATTAAAAGACGAAATTCCATCTCTTTATCCAAACAATCTTGACTGTATTAAGTTCCATCAGGATAAGGCTACAAACCATACCTCTAAATCTACTGCTTTATGTTTTGAAAAAAGTGAGATATGAAACCGCAATTGAAGCTACTCTCTCTAGACGCATATCCACCAAATCTCCTGATGTGTCTCCTATGGATTAATGTGCATTTGTAATTTTAAAACAAGCTCTTTATACGTGGCATCCCAAACATTGGACGGACTGTGGAACATTGTGAAGGAGAAGTGGCATAAAATCAACCTTGATGTTTTCAGGAAAGGGCTTTTCTCTAACAAATCAAGATGTAATATGATGGTTCAACAAAAGGGCTCTCAGCCGGAATATATTAGAAAATGAAATTATAACGTTTCTTTATATATATAATTCTTTGCAAAATCCTTAAAAGGATACCTGAACACCCCCTGCACTCAGTCATTTGCGATAGTTACGTTGAATTTTAAATTTCAGACTAAACGTTTCAGGATTATTCAAAGGGTTTCCTTTATTCTTATTTTTATTAATAATGCCTCATAAATATTTATTCAAATATATGAAAGTATATGAAAGGTTCATTTTCTAATTTATAAAATACGCTATTTTTAAATATTTTTAACCCAGAGAGACATTAGCTCGAATTCTGTCCAAAAGTTTATGTCTGCAAATGAAAAAATGATCCCTATGGGCGCAATACAAAGTCTGAAAACTTTCAGTTTAATATTTGTTTTGGGTGTATCTGTGGGGTGTAAATTCTTCAACTTCCAGTATATATCCAATCGAGCCATTTTTATAAAAGTTATTTAAATTAATTTTTTAAATAAATTTTATAAAAATGTGTTTAAATATTTTTAACCCAGAGGGACATTAGCTCGAATTCTGTCCAAACGTTTATGTCTGCAAATGAAAAAATGATCCCTATGGGCGCAATACAAAGTCTGAAAACTTTCAGTTTAATATTTGTTTTGGGTGTATCTGTGGGGTGTAAATTCTTCAACTTCCAGTATATATCCAATCGAGCCATTTTTATAAAAGTTATTTAAATTAATTTCTTCCAAATTTCATGTCATGACTGATTTGTTTGAGTAAAAGTTAGGTTATTTGAAAAGGGCAAAGAAAAGGATGGTTACCTGCCTGGCGCGAGGGATGGCTTAGCGAAGAACGTTCTATGGGAAATCTTATATACATCGAGATAAGGAAAACTGCAGAAGCGAACCATGCAGCCAGCACGTTGGCGGAGAATCAAACAGGGTAAAACTCTTAGCATTCTTCAACACAGGGCATATTGCTATGGGACACATATTGAAAATACTTCGTTTCAAAAGAAAGCAATATATTCTCATTTATTATTTCTAGTAAGTTTTGACATGAAGGCCACAGAGAGAAAAAAATCTAAAATACAAAATAACATCCTTATTCGTGTTTTAATGATAATCTGGAGGTTTTTTATGCGAAATGCCGACAAATCACATAGGAAAAACAAAAAGGAAGTAGCAGACAACAAGGGAAAATATGCATAAGAAAAATTTCAATAATAGCTACAGCTTAACTTAATTCAATGAGAAGTTATAGTTAAAATAGAGCATATTGGTAAATCATAACTGAATATGGTGTGTAAACTATTAAATTAATTTAAGACCACAAGAAAAACAAATTTAGCAACGGCATTTAACTGCAAATAATATTTGAATTTCAGGTTACTATATAATTTCATTTAAGTTTTTCAGTTCTGAAATGTAGCTCTAGAAAAGAATTTTAAAATGATTTTCTGTTTCCATTTCAGCTGTAGCGCAATCGATTGGACTGAAAACATCTTTCCTCTCTCTTATCGAAAAAGGCAATTTCTTCCGTCCAAATCCAATGCCCAGTTAATAAGGACGTCACTTAGTCAGTCATTGGTCAGTCAATGTTCAATTTTTATTCAGTCACTGGTCAGGCAAAGAGATCTTCACTTTCTCAGTCGATTTTCAGTGAATGTCCAATTTTTATTCTGTCACTGGTCAGTTAATCAGATCGTCACTCAGTCACTAGGCTGTCAATGAGATCGTCACTTAGTCAGTCAATGTCCAATTTTTATTCAGTCACTGGTCAGGCAAGGAGACCTTCACTTTCTCAGTTCCTGTTCAGTGAATGTCCAAATTTTAGTCTGTCAGTGCTCAGTCAATGAAATCGTCACTCAGTCACTGCTCAGTCAATGTCCAAATTTAGTCAGTCTCCGGTCTGTCAATGAGATAGTCAGTTAGTCAGTCACTGGTCAGACAATGTCCTACTTTTAGTCACTCAGTGAGATTGTCATTTAGTAAGTCACTGGTGAGACAATGTGCAATTTTTATTCAGTCAACGGGCAATCAAGGAGACCGCCACATAGTCAGTCAATGTCCAATTTTTAGGCAGGCCCTCGTCAGTCAATGTGATCGTCAGTTAGTGACTGGTCAGAAAATGTCTAATTTTCAGTCAGTTACTGGTCAGACAATGTCCTACTTTTAGTCAATGAGATTGTCATTTAGTCAGTCACTGGTCAGTCAATGTCCAATTTTTAGGCGAGTTCTGGTCAGTCGAGATTGGTGTCATGGGAAACAAATTTATCACGAATACACACTGAAATTTTGTGAATTTATCTCAGATCTATATAATATGTTTTAAGTCCTTTGTTTATTTTTAATTTTTTAAAGCAGAAATATTTCAGTAATATTTTTCTTATGTTTGAAATTTTGAAACGCTTCCTATGATTCGAAGAAGGATGTTGAGTGTACTCGTCATCAAAGCAGATAACAGGGACGGTACCAACGACGAGATCAACGAGCTGTTCTTCAGAATCTTCAGTTGGTTTCAGTTCTGTTCTGTCTTCTTGATCCAGTTTGCCATTCATTTTTGGTTCATTATTTGTGTTAAGCAGATTACCAGAATCGATGTCTCTTTGTGTTCCAAGATTGTTATGCGATACAATGCATTCAGCATCCAATGATTCAATAGAGGCATTCAAACTGAATTCTTCCTGGTTCAAGATGGTTATACTGCTATTCGTGCCTATTTGATTACCTGAGTTATCAGGTTTTGGAAAATCAAAAAATCCTTTTCTGTTTCCTGTTGGAGGTAATTAAATTGCATTTCATCGCTGATATTGTGCACATCATAAGAATTATTATCGAAATCTTTGGCAAAATGGCCGATGTGGTCAGTATCACTATCAATATGCAACTTAAGAAGGTTATTATCAAAAGCTTCGTTATTAACTTCGAGGAGATCGGTGTCACTGTCTATGTCCACATCAAAGGAATCATCATTAAATTCATTAATATCAGCATATGAATCAAGGAAATCTAAATTACGTACCTTGTTTCCCGCATTAAACTGGTGTTCAATACGGTTAATAGAGTTTTCCTCATTATTTTCCCGAATTCTTTCTTCTCTTCGAGAAAACAAAAGGAAGGCAGTCGCAAAACAAATAAGTATGCCCAATAGGCTGTCGATAAAGGGTGTTGGTATAAAAACGTAGCACAATACTGTCAAAAAAAAAGAACTCCATTTCTAAAAATGGTT
Source organism: Stegodyphus dumicola (assembly GCF_044657685.1). NCBI lineage: Eukaryota > Metazoa > Arthropoda > Arachnida > Araneae > Eresidae > Stegodyphus > Stegodyphus dumicola. The sequence goes on from NC_140770.1 coordinate 4,538,228, forward strand.
CGAATGCGATTTCAGCATTAAAAATAACAAGCAAATAAGCTCCACACGTAAGATTTTAGCACCACTAGATTTGATATCTCTAATGATAATGGATTATAAGCATTGATAAAAATGTATACATTAACTTTGTTTTAATTCAACAAAGCCTAAAACAATTGTTGGTAAATTCATTGTTCCGAACGTTATTAAAAGGATTCTTTGAATATGTAACAATGAAGGTATTCTGATATATAAATCTACTCACAATAGAGGGAAGATTCTATGAGTCTGTCTTTCGTTCGGTCTGCGTGTAAGCTGATAGACCCAGGCCTACGAATTTGCTACATAGGTGCACCCAGACAAGAGCCAGTGCACCTCGAAACGAGGTTTCCAAAATTCGAATGACTTTTTAAATTTTATTTTTTTATTTTTGTTTTATTCATTTTTTTGATAAAATCGGTAATTCTCTCTCATTACATCAGCAATAATGGCACGCAACCATTCTTGCTGTTGTATCCCTGTCGCCATTGTTGATGATATCAGCACTGTTGCCATTCGGAAAAATGAGGGCGAAAATTAGCGTTTTAAGAACTTTTAATTAATATCTCTGATTTTTGCTATTTCTTGGGATAAAAGTGGAAGCGTAAAAGTGGAAAAACGAACCAATGCTAAACTCACGCTGCATTACATATTCAAATAAATGTTTCTTTTTTGGGGGTTTCTTGCAATACAAAGCATAAACGTAATACTTATATGTACACACATATATATATATATATATATATATATATATATATATATATATAACCAGAGATTATTATTATTAAAACGAAAATACTTGAATACTCAGGGAAAATACTTTTTATACAAAAAGTACTCTCCAAACATGAATTTGTCTTGGATTTATTAGTGCAAAGCACAGAGAATCATGTTTAGCTGCCACTCTGATGGAAAGGGTTTCATCTACCTTTGACTGGGTAAAAATGAAGCTAAATATATGCACAATACAAAAAATATATAAAACTATTTTTAATTCCTTAATAGTCACCTCTTTAAGATAAAATCAACTGTTAGCGTAACATGAACTTACGTTATATAATTAGCGAGAACGATACACCAAAATGAGTTTTGGTGATCGATGTACTGAGTGTACATAGTGTTTTTTCTACTTTTCATTATTTACTCTTTATTACATTTACTTAATTATTGCTGATAAATCGATAGGCACTTTGCGAAACCTTGGGGCAGCACATTGATGTGTATTATGCGTTTTAAAAATTTCAACAACTGGTCTGTGCAACTATGCTCCGCTCACTTATGTTACATGCCTCAACAACTACAACCACGATATTCCGTTAGCTACAAGACACGGAGCAAGGAGGACGCTACAGCCGTAGCACTAACGAGGATAAAGTTAAGCCAACGTGTTTATGCTACAGATGTGCTAATTTGCTTTTACGATGTGAAAGTTACGCTTCAGATATTTTATCGCTATTTTACACAAGTTATCCCACTGTTACATATTGCCACATTGGATGTGATTCCGAACTTCAAGTGAAAAATTTCTTCCGACATTGGGATTTATTTTTGACTTTTATATGATACCCACTAAGAACAGATATAGATAGGTAACGATTTCAGGGTATTGTACCTCCTAGAAAAGCGAAAACATATGAACTATGACCTATATGTTATTAGAGGGAATGTATTTAGCGCTAGGAAGGCTTATAAATAATAAGTTCAATCATATGCTTACATACGAAACCATCACAAGAGACGACATTCTGACATCATAACAGGCGGCGACATTTCATACGATCATCATAACAGACATTCTGAACATGGAAAACGAGTGAATAGAACATAACACTTCAATTCTCTACATTCCTCAATAATAAGATACACTAATTTGGAAAGATGCTCAGTAGAATTCAAGTCAGGGCTTTTAAGTAACCAATTTATGACAGAGAAGTCAGAGGAATGCTCTTGCATCCAACCAACCAGTAGCCAACCGTAACCTTTGAGAGGCGCAGATATCTTTCTGAGATACTCCCTTTCCGTGTGAATGACAGGGACATAAATGGATGGAGATGATAGCTCATCAACTCCACGTACAGAATCATATTGAGGGAGGTAAGAACAAGTACTAAAGATCCCAAACACAACCAGAAGAAAGCATCCCAGACAAGGATTAAGCCTCCACGGCCTTGTACAGTTCCAATCTGTGACACCGGATTCATACATTCATGATTTTCTCGCCATATTCTGAACCTCCCATCGGTATTAATTAGAGGGATCGAGACTCAACACTCTTACACATTTCATGTCCACTAGTGTCTATTCTCTATATTCTCTTGCCCAGGTAAGAATGGCAACACGATGGCATGCATTTAGGAAAGGTACCCTAGTGTGTCTACGGCTTCCGAAGCCCATATGGTGAAGGGCGATCTTTTTACTGACTGTACGACTGTCGGTTGCTTTAGCTAGGTGGTAATTTGGGCTAATATTTGGCTTCATAGACCATGTACAATACGGCTGAGACTTCTCATACCACGATTGTTCTAAGTTAAATGTCCTTTGCACTTTGCAGAGTCGCTACTTCTTTTTCCCACCATACATACATTCATAACAGGCGGCGACATTTCATACGATCATCATAACAGACATTCTTAACATGGAAAACGAGTGAATAGAACATAACACTTCAATTCTCTACATTCCTCAATAATAAGATATACTAATTTTTTGAAAGATGCTCAGTAGAATTCAAGTCAGGGCTTTTAAGTAACCAATTTATGACAGAGAAGTCAGAGGAATGCTCTTGCATCCAACCAACCAGTAGCCAACCGTAACCTTTGAGAGGCGCAGTTATCTTTCTGAGATACTCCCTTTCCGTGTGAATAACAGGGACATAAATGGATGGAGATGATAGCTCATCAACTCCACGTACAGAATCATATTCAGGGAGGTAAGAACAAGTACTAAAGATCCCAAACACAACCAGAAGAAAGCATCCCAGACAATGATTAAGCCTCCACGGCCTTGTACAGTTCCAATCTGTGACACCGGATTCATACATTCATGATTTTCTCGCCATATTCTGAACCTCCCATCGGTATTAATTAGAGGGATCGAGACTCATCACTCTTACACATTTCATGTCCACTAGTGTCTATTCTCGATATTCTCTTGCCCAGGTAAGATTGGCAACTCGATGGCATGCATTTAGGAAAGGTACCCTAGTGTGTCTACTGCTTCCGAAGCCCATATGGTGAAGGGAGCGATACACGATCTTTTTACTAACTGTACGACTGTCGCTTGCTTTAGCTAGGTGGTAATTTGGGCTAATATTTGGCTTCATAAACCATGTACAATACGGCTGAGACTTCTCATACCACGATTGTTCTAAGTTAAATGTCCTTTGCACTTTGCAGAGTCGCTACTTCTTTTTCCCACCATCCGTGTATTCTCGGTATGCTCTTGACACTGTCGACAGTTAAAATCCTATCCCGCTGAGGATTTTAGAAATTGTATGGCCCATGCGACGAAAGATTACTATCTGCCCTATATTGAAATTTTACCTATACTGGTATATGAAACGACTGATTATCGACAAGCATAGTGTATGTGCATTTACCACAACTCCCTCACGTAAGCCCAGATGCGGCGCAGCGCTATTCAATTTGCATAGCCATGTCTATCCCTAATTTAGTGGCACTTCAGTGTAGTAACAACTCATGAAGCTCGGGCATACGTGTAACGCTTGCAAGAGATAAACATGAATTTACTGCCGAAAAAGAGCAGCAAAAGACTTAATATATTGGTTCAGGGGAAAAAAAAATTTTTTTTCCAAAAGGTTTTATTGTTCTTACTGGATTCTTTTATAAGGGGAAACTTAAAATAACGAAAGTAGAAAAAAATATCAAAATCAATTCGGATTACAATCAGAAATAACTTTAAACACCTATATTAAAAGACGAAATTCCATCTCTTTATCCAAACAATCTTGACTGAATTAAGTTCCATCAGGATAAGGCTACAAACCATACCTCTAAATCTACTGCTTTATGTTTTGAAAAAAGTGAGATATGAAACCGCAATTGAAGCTATTCCCTCTAGACGCATATCCACCAAATCTCCTGATGTGTCTCCTATGGATTAATGTGCATTTGTAATTTTAAAACAAGCTCTTTATACGTGGTATCCCAAACATTGGACGGACTGTGGAACATTGTGAAGGAGAAGTGGCATAAAATCAAACTTGATGTTTTCAGGAAAGGGCTTTTCTCTAACAAATCAAGATGTAATATGATGGTTCAACAAAAGGGCTCTCAGCCGGAATATATTAGAAAATGAAATTATAACGTTTGTTTATATATATAATTCTTTGCAAAATCCTTAAAAGGATACCTGAACACCCCCTGCACTCAGTCATTTGCGATAGTTACGTTGAATTTTAAATTTCAGACTAAACGTTTCAGGATTATTCAAAGGGTTTCCTTTATTCTTATTTTTATTAACAATGCCTCATAAATATTTATTCAAATATATGAAAGTATATGAAAGGTTCATTTTCTAATTTATAAAATACGCTGTTTTTAAATATTTTTAACCCAGAGGGACATTAGCTCGAATTCTGTCCAAACGTTTATGTCTGCAAATGAAAAAATGATCCCTATGGGCGCAATACAAAGTCTGAAAACTTTCAGTTTAATATTTGTTTTGGGTGTATCTGTGGGGTGTCAATTCTTCAACTTCCAGTATATATCCAATCGAGCCATTTTTATAAAAGTTATTTAAATAAATTTTTTAAATAACTTTTATAAAAAATGTGTTTAAATATTTTTAACCCAGAGGGACATTAGCTCGAATTCTGTCCAAACGTTTATGTCTGCAACTGAAAAAATGATCCCTATGGGCGCAATACAAAGTCTGAAAACTTTCAGTTTAATATTTGTTTTGGGTGTATCTGTGGGGTGTAAATTCTTCAACTTCCAGTATATATCCAATCGAGCCATTTTTATAAAAGTTATTTAAATTAATTTCTTCCAAATTTCATGTCATGACTGATTTGTTTGAGTAAAAGTTAGGTTATTTGAAAAGGGCAAAGAAAAGGATGGTTACCTGCCTGGCGCGAGGGATGGCTTAGCGGAGAACGTTCTATGGGAAATCTTCTTATATACATCGAGATAAGGAAAACTGCAGAAGCGAACCATGCAGCCAGCACGTTGGCGGAGAATCAAACAGGGTAAAACTTTTAGCATTCTTAAACACAGGGCATATTGCTATGGGACACATATTGAAAATACTTCGTTTGAAAAGAAAGCAATATATTCTCATTTATTATTTCTAGTAAGTTTTGACATGAAGGCCACAGAGAGAAAAAAAATCTAAAATACAAAATAACATCCTTATTCGTGTTTTAATGATAATCTGGAGGTTTTTTATGCGAAATGCCGACAAATCACATAGGAAAAACAAAAAGGAAGTAGCAGACAACTAGGGAAAATATGCATAAGAAAAATTTCAATAATAGCTACAGCTTAACTTAATTCAATGAGAAGTTATAGTTAAAATAGAGCATATTGGTAAATCATAACTGAATATGGTGTGTAAACTATTAAATTAATTTAAGAGCACAAGAAAAACAAATTTAGCAACGGCATTTAACTGCAAATAATATTTGAATTTCAGGTTACTATATAATTTCATTTAAGTTTTTCAGTTCTGAAATGTAGCTCTAGAAAAGAATTTTAAAATGATTTTCTGTTTCCTTTCAGCTGTAGCGCAATCGATTGGACTGAAAACATCTTTCCTCTCTCTTATCGAAAAAGGCAATTTCTTCCGTCCAAATCCAATGCTCAGTCAATAAGGACGTCATTTAGTCAGTAATTGGTCAGTCAATGTTCAATTTTTATTCAGTCACTGGTCAGGCAAAGAGATCTTCACTTTCTCAGTCGATTTTCAGTGAATGTCCAATTTTTATTCTGTCACTGGTCAGTTAATCAGATCGTCACTCAGTCACTAGGCTGTCAATGAGATCGTCACTTAGTCAGTCAATGTCCAATTTTTATTCAGTCACTGGTCAGGCAAGGAGATCTTCACTTTCTCAGTTCCTGTTCAGTGAATGTCCAAATTTTAGTCTGTCAGTGCTCAGTCAATGAAATCGTCACTCAGTCACTGCTCAGTCAATGTCCAAATTTAGTCAGTCTCCGGTCTGTCAATGAGATAGTCAGTTAATCAGTCACTGGTCAGACAATGTCCTACTTTTAGTCACTCAGTGAGATTGTCATTTAGTAAGTCACTGGTGAGACAATGTGCAATTTTTATTCAGTCAACGGGCAATCAAGGAGACCGCCACATAGTCAGTCAATGTCCAATTTTTAGGCAGGCCCTCGTCAGTCAATGTGATCGTCAGTTAGTGACTGGTCAGAAAATGTCTAATTTTCAGTCAGTCACTGGTCAGACAATGTCCTACTTTTAGTCAATGAGATTGTCATTTAGTCAGTCACTGGTCAGTCAATGTCCAATTTTTAGGCGAGTTCTGGTCAGTCGAGATTGGTGTCATGGGAAACAAATTTATCACGAATACACACTGAAATTTTGTGAATTTATCTCAGATCTATATAATATGTTTTAAGTCCTTTGTTTATTTTTAATTTTTTAAAGCAGAAATATTTCAGTAATATTTTTCTTATGTTTGAAATTTTGAAACGCTTCCTATGATTCGAAGAAGGATGTTGAGTGTACTCGTCATCAAAGCAGATAACAGGGACGGTACCAACGACGAGATCAACGAGCTGTTCTTCAGAATCTTCAGTTGGTTTCAGTTCTGTTCTGTCTTCTTGATCCAGTTTGCCATTCATTTTTGGTTCATTATTTGTGTTAAGGAGATTACCAGAATCGATGTCTCTTTGTGTTCCAAGATCGTTATATGCGATACAATGCATTCAGCATCCAATGATTCAATAGAGGCATTCAAACTGAATTCTTCCTGGTTTGAAATTTTGAAACGCTTGCTATGATTCGAAGAAGGATGTTGAGTGTACTCGTCATCAAAGCAGATAACAGGGACGGTACCAACGACGAGATCAACGAGCTGTTCTTCAGAATCTTCAGTTGGTTTCAGTTCTGTTCTGTCTTCTTGATCCAGTTTGCCATTCATTTTTGGTTCATTATTTGTGTTAAGCAGATTACCAGAATCGATGTCTCTTTGTGTTCCAAGATCGTTATGCGATACAATGCATTCAGCATCCAATGATTCAATAGAGGCATTCAAACTGAATTCTTCCTGGTTCAAGATGGTTATACTGCTATTCGTGCCTATTTGATTACCTGAGTTATCAGGTTTTGGAAAATCAAAAAATCCTTTTCTGTTTCCTGTTGGAGGTAATTAAATTGCATTTCATCGCTGATATTGTGCACATCATAAGAATTATTATCGAAATCTTTGGCAAAATGGCCGATGTGGTCAGTATCACTATCAATATGCAACTTAAGAAGGTTATTATCAAAAGCTTCGTTATTAACTTCGAGGAGATCGGTGTCACTGTCTATGTCCACATCAAAGGAATCATCATTAAATTCATTAATATCAGCATATGAATCAAGGAAATCTAAATTACGTACCTTGTTTCCCGCATTAAACTGGTGTTCAATACGGTTAATAGAGTTTTCCTCATTATTTTCCCGAATTCTTTCTTCTCTTCGAGAAAACAAAAGGAAGGCAGTCGCAAAACAAATAAGTATGCCCAATAGGCTGTCGATAAAGGGTGTTGGTATAAAAACGTAGCACAATACTGTCAAAAAAAAGAACTCCATTTCTAAAAATGGTTCGAATGCGATTTCAGCATTAAAAATAACAAGCAAATAAGCTCCACACGTAAGATTTTAGCACCACTAGATTTGATATCTCTAATGATAATGGATTATAAGCATTGATAAAAATGTATACATTAACTTTGTTTTAATTCAACAAAGCCTAAAACAATTGTTGGTAAATTCATTGTTCCGAACGTTATTAAAAGGATTCTTTGAATATGTAACAATGAAGGTATTCTGATATATAAATCTACTCACAATAGAGGGAAGATTCTATGAGTCTGTCTTTCGTTCGGTCTGCGTGTAAGCTGATAGACCCAGGCCTACGAATTTGCTACATAGGTGCACCCAGACAAGAGCCAGTGCACCTCGAAACGAGGTTTCCAAAATTCGAATGACTTTTTAAATTTTATTTTTTTATTTTTGTTTTATTCATTTTTTTGATAAAATCGGTAATTCTCTCTCATTACATCAGCAATAATGGCACGCAACCATTCTTGCTGTTGTATCCCTGTCGCCATTGTTGATGATATCAGCACTGTTGCCATTCGGAAAAATGAGGGCGAAAATTAGCGTTTTAAGAACTTTTAATTAATATCTCTGATTTTTGCTATTTCTTGGGATAAAAGTGGAAGCGTAAAAGTGGAAAAACGAACCAATGCTAAACTCACGCTGCATTACATATTCAAATAAATGTTTCTTTTTTGGGGGTTTCTTGCAATACAAAGCATAAACGTAATACTTATATGTACATATATATATATATATATATATATATATATATATATATATAACCAGAGATTATTATTATTAAAACGAAAATACTTGAATACTCAGGGAAAATACTTTTTATACAAAAAGTACTCTCCAAACATGAATTTGTCTTGGATTTATTAGTGCAAAGCACAGAGAATCATGTTTAGCTGCCACTCTGATGGAAAGGGTTTCATCTACCTTTGACTGGGTAAAAATGAAGCTAAATATATGCACAATACAAAAAATATATAAAACTATTTTTAATTCCTTAATAGTCACCTCTTTAAGATAAAATCAACTGTTAGCGTAACATGAACTTACGTTATATAATTAGCGAGAACGATACACCAAAATGAGTTTTGGTGATCGATGTACTGAGTGTACATAGTGTTTTTTCTACTTTTCATTATTTACTCTTTATTACATTTACTTAATTATTGCTGATAAATCGATAGGCACTTTGCGAAACCTTGGGGCAGCACATTGATGTGTATTATGCGTTTTAAAAATTTCAACAACTGGTCTGTGCAACTATGCTCCGCTCACTTATGTTACATGCCTCAACAACTACAACCACGATATTCCGTTAGCTACAAGACACGGAGCAAGGAGGACGCTACAGCCGTAGCACTAACGAGGATAAAGTTAAGCCAACGTGTTTATGCTACAGATGTGCTAATTTGCTTTTACGATGTGAAAGTTACGCTTCAGATATTTTATCGCTATTTTACACAAGTTATCCCACTGTTACATATTGCCACATTGGATGTGATTCCGAACTTCAAGTGAAAAATTTCTTCCGACATTGGGATTTATTTTTGACTTTTATATGATACCCACTAAGAACAGATATAGATAGGTAACGATTTCAGGGTATTGTACCTCCTAGAAAAGCGAAAACATATGAACTATGACCTATATGTTATTAGAGGGAATGTATTTAGCGCTAGGAAGGCTTATAAATAATAAGTTCAATCATATGCTTACATACGAAACCATCACAAGAGACGACATTCTGACATCATAACAGGCGGCGACATTTCATACGATCATCATAACAGACATTCTGAACATGGAAAACGAGTGAATAGAACATAACACTTCAATTCTCTACATTCCTCAATAATAAGATACACTAATTTGGAAAGATGCTCAGTAGAATTCAAGTCAGGGCTTTTAAGTAACCAATTTATGACAGAGAAGTCAGAGGAATGCTCTTGCATCCAACCAACCAGTAGCCAACCGTAACCTTTGAGAGGCGCAGATATCTTTCTGAGATACTCCCTTTCCGTGTGAATGACAGGGACATAAATGGATGGAGATGATAGCTCATCAACTCCACGTACAGAATCATATTGAGGGAGGTAAGAACAAGTACTAAAGATCCCAAACACAACCAGAAGAAAGCATCCCAGACAAGGATTAAGCCTCCACGGCCTTGTACAGTTCCAATCTGTGACACCGGATTCATACATTCATGATTTTCTCGCCATATTCTGAACCTCCCATCGGTATTAATTAGAGGGATCGAGACTCAACACTCTTACACATTTCATGTCCACTAGTGTCTATTCTCTATATTCTCTTGCCCAGGTAAGAATGGCAACACGATGGCATGCATTTAGGAAAGGTACCCTAGTGTGTCTACGGCTTCCGAAGCCCATATGGTGAAGGGCGATCTTTTTACTGACTGTACGACTGTCGGTTGCTTTAGCTAGGTGGTAATTTGGGCTAATATTTGGCTTCATAGACCATGTACAATACGGCTGAGACTTCTCATACCACGATTGTTCTAAGTTAAATGTCCTTTGCACTTTGCAGAGTCGCTACTTCTTTTTCCCACCATACATACATTCATAACAGGCGGCGACATTTCATACGATCATCATAACAGACATTCTTAACATGGAAAACGAGTGAATAGAACATAACACTTCAATTCTCTACATTCCTCAATAATAAGATATACTAATTTTTTGAAAGATGCTCAGTAGAATTCAAGTCAGGGCTTTTAAGTAACCAATTTATGACAGAGAAGTCAGAGGAATGCTCTTGCATCCAACCAACCAGTAGCCAACCGTAACCTTTGAGAGGCGCAGTTATCTTTCTGAGATACTCCCTTTCCGTGTGAATAACAGGGACATAAATGGATGGAGATGATAGCTCATCAACTCCACGTACAGAATCATATTCAGGGAGGTAAGAACAAGTACTAAAGATCCCAAACACAACCAGAAGAAAGCATCCCAGACAATGATTAAGCCTCCACGGCCTTGTACAGTTCCAATCTGTGACACCGGATTCATACATTCATGATTTTCTCGCCATATTCTGAACCTCCCATCGGTATTAATTAGAGGGATCGAGACTCATCACTCTTACACATTTCATGTCCACTAGTGTCTATTCTCGATATTCTCTTGCCCAGGTAAGAATGGCAACTCGATGGCATGCATTTAGGAAAGGTACCCTAGTGTGTCTACTGCTTCCGAAGCCCATATGGTGAAGGGAGCGATACACGATCTTTTTACTAACTGTACGACTGTCGCTTGCTTTAGCTAGGTGGTAATTTGGGCTAATATTTGGCTTCATAGACCATGTACAATACGGCTGAGACTTCTCATACCACGATTGTTCTAAGTTAAATGTCCTTTGCACTTTGCAGAGTCGCTACTTCTTTTTCCCACCATCCGTGTATTCTCGGTATGCTCTTGACACTGTCGACAGTTAAAATCCTATCCCGCTGAGGATTTTAGAAATTGTATGGCCCATGCGACGAAAGATTACTATCTGCCCTATATTGAAATTTTACCTATACTGGTATATGAAACGACTGATTATCGACAAGCATAGTGTATGTGCATTTACCACAACTCCCTCACGTAAGCCCAGATGCGGCGCAGCGCTATTCAATTTGCATAGCCATGTCTATCCCTAATTTAGTGGCACTTCAGTGTAGTAACAACTCATGAAGCTCGGGCATACGTGTAACGCTTGCAAGAGATAAACATGAATTTACTGCCGAAAAAGAGCAGCAAAAGACTTAATATATTGGTTCAGGGGAAAAAAAAATTTTTTTTCCAAAAGGTTTTATTGTTCTTACTGGATTCTTTTATAAGGGGAAACTTAAAATAACGAAAGTAGAAAAAAATATCAAAATCAATTCGGATTACAATCAGAAATAACTTTAAACACCTATATTAAAAGACGAAATTCCATCTCTTTATCCAAACAATCTTGACTGAATTAAGTTCCATCAGGATAAGGCTACAAACCATACCTCTAAATCTACTGCTTTATGTTTTGAAAAAAGTGAGATATGAAACCGCAATTGAAGCTATTCCCTCTAGACGCATATCCACCAAATCTCCTGATGTGTCTCCTATGGATTAATGTGCATTTGTAATTTTAAAACAAGCTCTTTATACGTGGTATCCCAAACATTGGACGGACTGTGGAACATTGTGAAGGAGAAGTGGCATAAAATCAAACTTGATGTTTTCAGGAAAGGGCTTTTCTCTAACAAATCAAGATGTAATATGATGGTTCAACAAAAGGGCTCTCAGCCGGAATATATTAGAAAATGAAATTATAACGTTTGTTTATATATATAATTCTTTGCAAAATCCTTAAAAGGATACCTGAACACCCCCTGCACTCAGTCATTTGCGATAGTTACGTTGAATTTTAAATTTCAGACTAAACGTTTCAGGATTATTCAAAGGGTTTCCTTTATTCTTATTTTTATTAACAATGCCTCATAAATATTTATTCAAATATATGAAAGTATATGAAAGGTTCATTTTCTAATTTATAAAATACGCTGTTTTTAAATATTTTTAACCCAGAGGGACATTAGCTCGAATTCTGTCCAAACGTTTATGTCTGCAAATGAAAAAATGATCCCTATGGGCGCAATACAAAGTCTGAAAACTTTCAGTTTAATATTTGTTTTGGGTGTATCTGTGGGGTGTCAATTCTTCAACTTCCAGTATATATCCAATCGAGCCATTTTTATAAAAGTTATTTAAATAAATTTTTTAAATAACTTTTATAAAAAATGTGTTTAAATATTTTTAACCCAGAGGGACATTAGCTCGAATTCTGTCCAAACGTTTATGTCTGCAACTGAAAAAATGATCCCTATGGGCGCAATACAAAGTCTGAAAACTTTCAGTTTAATATTTGTTTTGGGTGTATCTGTGGGGTGTAAATTCTTCAACTTCCAGTATATATCCAATCGAGCCATTTTTATAAAAGTTATTTAAATTAATTTCTTCCAAATTTCATGTCATGACTGATTTGTTTGAGTAAAAGTTAGGTTATTTGAAAAGGGCAAAGAAAAGGATGGTTACCTGCCTGGCGCGAGGGATGGCTTAGCGGAGAACGTTCTATGGGAAATCTTCTTATATACATCGAGATAAGGAAAACTGCAGAAGCGAACCATGCAGCCAGCACGTTGGCGGAGAATCAAACAGGGTAAAACTTTTAGCATTCTTAAACACAGGGCATATTGCTATGGGACACATATTGAAAATACTTCGTTTGAAAAGAAAGCAATATATTCTCATTTATTATTTCTAGTAAGTTTTGACATGAAGGCCACAGAGAGAAAAAAAATCTAAAATACAAAATAACATCCTTATTCGTGTTTTAATGATAATCTGGAGGTTTTTTATGCGAAATGCCGACAAATCACATAGGAAAAACAAAAAGGAAGTAGCAGACAACTAGGGAAAATATGCATAAGAAAAATTTCAATAATAGCTACAGCTTAACTTAATTCAATGAGAAGTTATAGTTAAAATAGAGCATATTGGTAAATCATAACTGAATATGGTGTGTAAACTATTAAATTAATTTAAGAGCACAAGAAAAACAAATTTAGCAACGGCATTTAACTGCAAATAATATTTGAATTTCAGGTTACTATATAATTTCATTTAAGTTTTTCAGTTCTGAAATGTAGCTCTAGAAAAGAATTTTAAAATGATTTTCTGTTTCCTTTCAGCTGTAGCGCAATCGATTGGACTGAAAACATCTTTCCTCTCTCTTATCGAAAAAGGCAATTTCTTCCGTCCAAATCCAATGCTCAGTAAATAAGGACGTCATTTAGTCAGTAATTGGTCAGTCAATGTTCAATTTTTATTCAGTCACTGGTCAGGCAAAGAGATCTTCACTTTCTCAGTCGATTTTCAGTGAATGTCCAATTTTTATTCTGTCACTGGTCAGTTAATCAGATCGTCACTCAGTCACTAGGCTGTCAATGAGATCGTCACTTAGTCAGTCAATGTCCAATTTTTATTCAGTCACTGGTCAGGCAAGGAGATCTTCACTTTCTCAGTTCCTGTTCAGTGAATGTCCAAATTTTAGTCTGTCAGTGCTCAGTCAATGAAATCGTCACTCAGTCACTGCTCAGTCAATGTCCAAATTTAGTCAGTCTCCGGTCTGTCAATGAGATAGTCAGTTAATCAGTCACTGGTCAGACAATGTCCTACTTTTAGTCACTCAGTGAGATTGTCATTTAGTAAGTCACTGGTGAGACAATGTGCAATTTTTATTCAGTCAACGGGCAATCAAGGAGACCGCCACATAGTCAGTCAATGTCCAATTTTTAGGCAGGCCCTGGTCAGTCAATGTGATCGTCAGTTAGTGACTGGTCAGAAAATGTCTAATTTTCAGTCAGTCACTGGTCAGACAATGTCCTACTTTTAGTCAATGAGACTGTCATTTAGTCAGTCACTGGTCAGTCAATGTCCAATTTTTACGCGAGTTCTGGTCAGTCGAGATTGGTGTCATGGGAAACAAATTTATCACGAATACACACTGAAATTTTGTGAATTTATCTCAGATCTATATAATATGTTTTAAGTCCTTTGTTTATTTTTAATTTTTTAAAGCAGAAATATTTCACTAATGTTTTTCTTATGTTTGAAATTTTGAAACGCTTGCTATGATTCGAAGAAGGATGTTGAGTGTACTCGTCATCAAAGCAGATAACAGGAACGGTACCAACGACGAGATCAACGAGCTGTTCTTCAGAATCTTCAGTTGGTTTCAGTTCTGTTCTGTCTTCTTGATCCAGTTTGCCATTCATTTTTGGTTCATTATTTGTGTTAAAGAGATTACCAGAATCGATGTCTCTTTGTGTTCCAAGATCGTTATGCGATACAGTGCATTCAGCATCCAATGATTCAATAGAGGCATTCAAACTGAATTCTTCCTGGTTTGAAATTTTGAAACGCTTGCTATGATTCGAAGAAGGATGTTGAGTGTACTCGTCATCAGAGCAGACAACAGGGACGGTACCAACGACGAGATCAACGAGCTGTTCTTCAGAATCTTCAGTTGGTTTCAGTTCTGTTCTGTCTTCTTGATCCAGTTTGCCATTCATTTTTGGTTCATTATTTGTGTTAAGGAGATTACCAGAATCGATGTCTCTTTGTGTTCCAAGATCGTTATGCGATACAATGCATTCAGCATCCAATGATTCAATAGACGCATTCAAACTGAATTCTTCCTGGTTCAAGATGGTTATACTGCTATTCGTGCCTATTTGATTACCTGAGTTATCAGGTTTTGGAAAATTAAAATCCTTTTCTGTTTCCTGTTGGAGTTAATTAAATTGCATTTCATCGCTGATATTGTGCACATCATAAGAATTATTATCGAAATCTTTGGCAAAATGGCCGATGTGGTCAGTATCACTATCAATATGCAACTTAAGAAGGTTATTATCAAAAGCTTCGTTATTAACTTCGAGGAGATCGGTGTCACTGTCTATGTCCACATCAAAGGAATCATCATTAAATTCATTAATATCAGCATATGAATCAAGGAAATCTAAATTACGTACCTTGTTTCCCGCATTAAACTGGTGTTCATTACGGTTAATAGAGTTTTCCTCATTATTTTCCCGAATTCTTTCTTCTCTTCGAGAAAACAAAAGGAAGGCAGTCGCAAAACAAATAAGTATGCCCAATAGGCTGTCGATAAAGGGTGTTGGTATAAAAACGTAGCACAATACTGTCAAAAAAAAGAACTCCATTTCTAAAAATGGTTCGAATGCGATTTCAGCATTAAAAATAACAAGCAAATAAGCTCCACACGTAAGATTTTAGCACCACTAGATTTGATATCTCTAATGATAATGGATTATAAGCATTGATAAAAATGTATACATTAACTTTGTTTTAATTCAACAAAGCCTAAAACAATTGTTGGTAAATTCATTGTTCCGAACGTTATTAAAAGGATTCTTTGAATATGTAACAATGAAGGTATTCTGATATATAAATCTACTCACAATAGAGGGAAGATTCTATGAGTCTGTCTTTCGTTCGGTCTGCGTGTAAGCTGATAGACCCAGGCCTACGAATTTGCTACATAGGTGCATCCAGACAAGAGCCAGTGCACCTCGAAACGAGGTTTCCAAAATTCGAATGACGTTTTAAATTTTATTTTTTTATTTTTGTTTTATTCATTTTTTTGATAAAATCGGTAATTCTCTCTCATTACATCAGCAATAATGGCACGCAACCATTCTTGCTGTTGTATCCCTGTCGCCATTGTTGATGATATCAGCACTGTTGCCATTCGGAAAAATGAGGGCGAAAATTAGCGTTTTAAGAACTTTTAATTAATATCTCTGATTTTTGCTATTTCTTGGGATAAAAGTGGAAAAACGAACCAATGCTAAACTGCCGCTGCATTACATATTCAAATAAATGTTTCTTTTTTGGGGGTTTCTTGCAATACAAAGCATAAACGTAATACTTATATGTACATATATATATAACCAGAGATTATTATTATTAAAACGAAAATACTTGAATACTCAGGGAAAATACTTTTTATACAAAAAGTACTTTCAAAACATGAATTTGTCTTGGATTTATTAGTGCAAAGCACAGAGAATCATGTTTAGCTGCCACTCTGATGGAAAGGGTTTCATCTACCTTTGACTGGGTAAAAATGAAGCTAAATATATGCACAATACAAAAAATATATAAAACTATTTTTAATTCTTTAATAGTCACCTCTTTAAGATAAAATCAACTGTTAGCGTAACATGAACTTACGTTATATAATTAGCGAGAACGATACACCAAAATGAGTTTTGGTGATCGATGTATTGAGTGTACATAGTGTTTTTTCTACTTTTCATTATTTACTCTTTATTACATTTACTTAATTATTGCTGATAAATCGATAGGGACTTTGCGAAACCTTGGGGCAGCACATTGATGTGTATTATGCGTTTTAAAAATTTCAACAACTGGTCTGTGCAACTATGCTCCGCTCACTTATGTTACATGCCTCAACAACTACAACCACGATATTCCGTTAGCTACAAGACACGGAGCAAGGAGGACGCTACAGCCGTAGCACTAACGAGGATAAAGTTAAGCCAACGTGTTTATGCTACAGATGTGCTAATTTGCTTTTACGATGTGAAAGTTACGCTTCAGATATTTTAAATCGCTATTTTACACAAGTTATCCCACTGTTACATATTGCCACATTGGATGTGATTCCGAACTTCAAGTGAATCGTTTCTTCCGACATTGGGATTTATTTTTGACTTTTATATGATACCCACTAAGAACAGATATAGATAGGTAACGATTTCAGGGTATTGTACCTCCTAAAAAAGCGAAAACATATGAACTATGACCTATATGTTATTAGAGGGAATGTATTTAGCGCTAGGAAGGCTTATAAATAATAAGTTCAATCATATGCTTACATACGAAACCATCACAACAGACGACATTCTGACATCATAACAGGCGGCGACATTTCATACGATCATCATAACAGACATTCTGAACATGGAAAACGAGTGAATAGAACATAACACTTCAATTCTCTACATTCCTCAAAAATAAGATATACTAATTTGGAAAGATGCTCAGTAGAATTCAAGTCAGGGCCTTTAAGTAACCAATTTATGACAGAGAAGTCAGAGGAATGCTCTTGCATCCAACCAACCAGTAGCCAACCGTAACCTTTGAGAGGCGCAGTTATCTTTCTGAGATACTCCCTTTCCGTGTGAATAACAGGGACATAAATGGATGGAGATGATAGCTCATCAACTCCACGTACAGAATCATATTGAGGGAGGTAAGAACAAGTACTAAAGATCCCAAACACAACCAGAAGAAAGCATCCCAGACAATGATTAAGCCTCCACGGCCTTGTACAGTTCCAATCTGTGACACCGGATTCATACATTCATGATTTTCTCGCCATATTCTGAACCTCCCATCGGTATTAATTAGAGGGATCGAGACACATCACTCTTACACATTTCATGTCCACTAGTGTCTATTCTCTATATTCTCTTGCCCAGGTAAGAATGGCAACACGATGGCATGCATTTAGGAAAGGTACATTCATACGGCTTCCGAAGCCCATATGGTGAAGGGCGATTTTTTTACTGACTGTACGACTGTCGCTTGCTTTAGCTAGGTGGTAATTTGGGCTAATATTTGGCTTCATAGACCATGTACAATACGGCTGAGACTTCTCATACCACGATTGTTCTAAGTTAAATGTCCTTTGCACTTTGCAGAGTCGCTACTTCTTTTTCCCACCATCCGTGTATTCTCGGTATGCTCTTGACACTGTCGACCGTTAAAATCCTATCCCGCTGAGGATTTTAGAAATTGTATGGCCCATGCGACGAAAGATTACTATCTGCCTTATATTGAAATTTTACCTATACTGGTATATGAAACGGCTGATTATCGACAAACATAGTGTATGTGCATTTACCACAACTCCCTCACCTAAGCCGAGATGCAGCGCAGCGCTATTCAATTTGCATAGCCATGTCTATCCCTAATTTAGTGGCACTTCAGTG
The DNA here is from genome assembly GCF_044657685.1 of Stegodyphus dumicola. NCBI lineage: Eukaryota > Metazoa > Arthropoda > Arachnida > Araneae > Eresidae > Stegodyphus > Stegodyphus dumicola. The sequence continues at coordinate 4,556,652 of NC_140770.1, forward strand.
TAGTTACAACTCATGAAGCTTGGGCATACGTGTAACGCTTGCAAGAGATAAACATGAATTTACTGCCGAAAAAGAGCAGCAAAAGACTTAATATATTTATTCAGAGGGAAAAAAAAATTTTTTTTTCAAAAGGTTTTATTGTTCTTACCGGATTCTTTTATAAGGGGAAACTTAAAATAAGGAAAGTAGAAAAAAATATCAAAATCAATTCGGATTACAATCAGAAATAACTTTAAACACCTATATTAAAAGACGAAATTCCATCTCTTTATCCAAACAATCTTGACTGTATTAAGTTCCATCAGGATAAGGCTACAAACCATACCTCTAAATCTACTGCTTTATGTTTTGAAAAAAGTGAGATATGAAACCGCAATTGAAGCTATTCCCTCTAGACGCATATCCACCAAATCTCCTGATGTGTCTCCTATGGATTAATGTGCATTTGTACTTTTAAAACAAGCTCTTTATACGTGGCATCCCCAAACATTGGACGGACTGTGAAACATTGTGAAGGAGAAGTGGCATAAAATCAACCTTGATGTTTTCAGGAAAGGGCTTTTCTCTAACAAATCAAGATGTAATATGATGGTTCAACAAAAGGGCTCTCAGCCGGAATATATTAGAAAATGAAATTATAACGTTTGTTTTTATATATAATTCTTTGCAAAATCCTTAAAAGGATACCTAAACACCCCCTGCACTCAGTCATTTGCGATAGTTACGTTGAATTTTAAATTTCAGACTAAACGTTTCAGGATTCTTCAAAGGCTTTCCTTTATTCTTATTTTTATTAATAATGCCTCATAAATATTTATTCAAATATATGAAAGTATATGAAAGGTTCATTTTCTAATTTATAACATACGCTGTTTTTAAATATTTTTAACCCAGAGGGACATTAGCTCGAATTCTGTCCAAACGTTTATGTCTGCAAATGAAAAAATGATCCCTATGGGCGCAATAGAAAGTCTGAAAGCTTTCAGTTTAATATTTGTTTTGGGTGTATCTGTGGGGTGTAAATTCTTCAACTTCCAGTATATATCCAATCGAGCCATTTTTATAAAAGTTATTTAAATTAATTTCTTCCAAATTTCATGTCATGACTGATTTGTTTGAGTAAAAGTTAGGTTATTTGAAAAGGGCAAAGAAAAGGATGGTTACCTGCCTGGCGCGAGGGATGGCTTAGCGGAGAACGTTCTATGGGAAATCTTCTTATATACATCGAGATAAGGAAAACTGCAGAAGCGAACCATGCAGCCAGCACGTTGGCGGAGAATCAAACAGGGTAAAACTCTTAGCATTCTTAAACACAGGGCATATTGCTATGGGACACATATTGAAAATACTTCGTTTGAAAAGAAAGCAATATATTCTCATTTATTATTTCTAGTAAGTTTTGACATGAAGGCCACAGAGAGAAAAAAATCTAAAATACAAAATAACATCCTTATTCGTGTTTTAATTATAATCTGGAGGTTTTTTATGCGAAATGCCGACAAATCACATAGGAAAAACAAAAAGGAAGTAGCAGACAACAAGGGAAAATATGCATAAGAAAAATTTCAATAATAGCTACAGCTTAACTTAATTCAATGAGAAGTTATAGTTAAAATAGAGCATATTGGTAAATCATAACTGAATATGGTGTGTAAACTATTAAATTAATTTAAGAGCACAAGAAAAACAAATTTAGCAACGGCATTTAACTGCAAATAATATTTTAATTTCAGGTTACTATATAATTTCATTTAAGTTTTTCAGTTCTGAAATGTAGCTCTAGAAAAGAATTTTAAAATGATTTTCTGTTTCCATTTCAGCTGTAGCGCAATCGATTGGACTGAAAACATCTTTCCTCTCTCTTATCGAAAAAGGCAATTTCTTCCGTCCAAATCCAATGCTCAGTCAATAAGGACGTCACTTAGTCAGTCATTGGTCAGTCAATGTTCAATTTTTATTCAGTCACTGGTCAGGCAAAGAGATCTTCACTTTCTCAGTCGATTTTCAGTGAATGTCCAATTTTTATTCTGTCACTGGTCAGTTAATCAGATCGTCACTCAGTCACTAGGCTGTCAATGAGATCGTCACTTAGTCAGTCAATGTCCAATTTTTATTCAGTCACTGGTCAGGCAAGGAGATCTTCACTTTCTCAGTTCCTGTTCAGTGAATGTCCAAATTTTAGTCTGTCAGTGCTCAGTCAATGAAATCGTCACTCAGTCACTGCTCAGTCAATGTCAAAATTTAGTCAGTCTCCGGTCTGTCAATGAGATAGTCAGTTCGTCAGTCACTGGTCAGACAATGTCCTACTTTTAGTCACTCAGTGAGATTGTCATTTAGTAAGTCACTGGTGAGACAATGTGCAATTTTTATTCAGTCAACGGGCAATCAAGGAGACCGCCACATAGTCAGTCAATGTCCAATTTTTAGGCAGGCCCTCGTCAGTCAATGTGATCGTCAGTTAGTGACTGGTCAGAAAATGTCTAATTTTCAGTCAGTCACTGGTCAGACAATGTCCTACTTTTAGTCAATGAGATTGTCATTTAGTCAGTCACTGCTCAGTCAATGTCCAATTTTTAGGCGAGTTCTGGTCAGTCGAGATTGGTGTCATGGCAAACAAATTTATCACGAATACAAACTGAAATTTTGTGAATTTATCTCAGATCTATATAATATGTTTTAAGTCCTTTGTTTATTTTTAATTTTTTAAAGCAGAAATATTTCAGTAATGTTTTTCTTATGTTTGAAATTTTAAAACGCTTGCTATGATTCGAAGAAGGATGTTGAGTGTACTCGTCATCAAAGCAGATAACAGGGACGGTACCAACGACGAGATCAACGAGCTGTTCTTCAGAATCTTCAGTTGGTTTCAGTTCTGTTCTGTCTTCTTGATCCAGTTTGCCATTCATTTTTGGTTCATTGTTTGTGTTAAGGAGATTACCAGAATCGATGTCTCTTTGTGTTCCAAGATTGTTATGCGATACAATGCATTCAGCATCCAATGATTCAATAGAGGCATTCAAACTGAATTCTTCCTGGTTCAAGACGGTTATACTGCTATTCGTGCCTATTTGATTACCTGAGTTATCAGGTTTTGGAAAATCAAAATCCTTTTCTAATTCCTGTTGGAGGTAATTAAATTGCATTTCCTCGCTGATATTGTGCACATCATAAGAATTATTATCGAAATCTTTGGCAAAATGGCCGGTGTGGTCAGTATCACTATCAATATGCAACTTAAGAAGGTTATTATCAAAAGTTTCGTTATTAACTTCGAGGAGATCGGTGTCACTGTCTATGTCCACATCAAAGGAATCATCATTAAATTCATTAATATCAGCATACGAATCAAGGAAATCTAAATTACGTACCTTATTTCCCGCATTAAACTGGTGTTCATTACGGTTAATAGAGTTTTCCTCATTATTTTCCCGAATTCTCTCTTCTCTTCGAGAAAACAAAAGGAAGGCAGTCGCAAAACAAATAAGTATGCCCAATAGGCTGTCGATAAAGGGTGTTGGTATAAAAACATAGCACAATACTGTCAAAAAAAAGAACTCCATTTCTAAAAATGGTTCGAATGCGATTTCAGCATTAAAAATAACAAGCAAATAAGCTCCACACGTAAGATTTTAGCACCACTAGATTTGATATCTCTAATGATAATGGTTAATAAGCATTGTTAAAAATGTATACATTAACAATTTTCAACAAAGCCTAAAACAATTATTGGTAAATTTATTGTTTCGAACGTTATTAAAAGGATTCTTTGAATATGTAACAATGAAGGTATTCTGATATATAACTCTACTCACAATAGAGGGAAGATTCTAAGAGTCTGTCTTTCGTTCGGTCTGCGTGTAAGCTGATAGACCCAGGCCTACGAATTTGCTACATAGGTGCATCCAGACAAGAGCCAGTGCACCTCGAAACGAGGTTTCCAAAATTCGAATGACTTTTTAAATTTTATTTTTTTATTTTTGTTTTATTCATTTTTTTGATAAAATCGGTAATTCTCTCTCATTACATCAGCAATAATAGCACGCAACCATTCTTGCTGTTGTATCCCTGTCGCCATTGTTGATGATATCAGCACTGTTGCCATTCGGAAAAATGAGGGCGAAAATTAGCGTTTTAAGAACTTTTAATTAATATCTCTGATTTTTGCTATTTCTTGGGATAAAAGTGGAAAAACGAACCAACGCTAAACTGCCGCTGCCATACATATTCAAAAAAATGTTTCTTTTTTGGGGGTTTCTTGCAGTACAAAGCATAAACGTAATACTTATATGTACATATATATATATATATATATATATATATAAACAGAGATTATTATTATTAAAACGAAAATACTTGAATACTCTGGGAAAATACTTTTTATACAAAAAGTACTTTCAAAACATGAATTTGTCTTGGATTTATTAGTGCAAAGCACAGAGAATCATGTTTACCTACCACTCTGATGGAAAGGGTTTCATCTACCTTTGACTGGGTAAAAATGAAGCTAAATATATGCACAATACAAAAATATATAAAACTATTTTTAATTCTTTAATAGTCACCTCTTTAAGATTAAATCAACTGGTTAGCGGAACATGAACTTACGTTATATAATTAGCGAGAACGATACACCAAAATGAGTTTTGGTGATCGATGTACTGAGTGTACATAGTGTTTTTTCTACTTTTCATTATTTACTCTTTATTACATTTACTTAATTATTGCTGATAAATCGATATGGACTTTGCGAAACCTTGGGGCAGCACATTGATGTGTATTATGCGTTTTAAAAATTTCAACAACTGGTCTGTGCAACTACGCTCCGCTCACTTATGTTACATGCCTCAACAACTACAACCACGATATTCCGTTAGCTACAAGACACGGAGCAAGCAGGACGCTACAGCCGTAGCACTAACGAGGATAAAGTTAAGCCAACGTGTTTATGCTACAGATGTGCTAATTTGCTTTTACGATGTGAAAGTTACGCTTCAGATACTTTTAAATTGCTATTTTACACAAGTTATCCCACTGTTACATATTGCCACATTGGATGTGATTCCGAACTTCAAGTGAAAAGTTTCTTCCAACATTGGGATTTATTTTTGACTTTTATATGATACCCACTAAGAACAGATATAGATAGGTAACGATTTCAGGGTATTGTACCTCTTAAAAAAGCGAAAACCTATGAACTATAACCTATATGTTATTAGAGGGAATGTATTTAGCGCTAGGAAGGCTTATAAATAATAAGTTCAATCATATGCTTACATACGAAACCATCACAACAGACGACATTATGACATCATAACAGGCGACGACATTTCATACGATCATCATAACAGACATTCTGAACATGGAAAACGAGTGAATAGAACATAACACTTCAATTCTCTACATTCCTCAATAATTTAAGATATACTAATTTCGAAAGATGCTTAGTAGAATTCAAGTCAGGGCTTTTAAGTAACCAATTTATGAGAGAGAAGTCAGAGGAATGCTCTTGCATCCAACCAACCAGTAGCCAACCGTAACCTTTGAGAGGCGCAGATATCTTTCTGAGATACTCCCTTTCCGTGTGAATGACAGGGACATAAATGGATGGAGATGATAGCTCATCAACTCCACGTACAGAATCATATTGAGGGAGGTAAGAACAAGTACTAAAGATCCCAAACACAACCAGAAGAAAGCATCCCAGACAAGGATTAAGCCTCCACGGCCTTGTACAGTTCCAATCTGTGACACCGGATTCATACATTCATGATTTTCTCGCCATATTCTGAACCTCCCATCGGTATTAATTAGAGGGATCGAGACTCATCACTCTTACACATTTCATGTCCACTAGTGTCTATTCTCTATATTCTCTTGCCCAGGTAAGAATGGCAACTCGATGGCATGCATTTAGGAAAGGTACCCTAGTGTGTCTACGGCTTCAGAAGCCCATATGGTGAAGGGAGCGATACACGATCTTTTTACTGACTGTACGACTGTCCCTTGCTTTAGCTAGGTGGTAATTTGGGCTAATATTTCGCTTCATAGACCATGTACAATACGACTGAGACTTCTCATACCACGATTGTTCTAAGTTAAATGTCCTTTGCACTTTGCAGAGTCGCTACTTCTTTTTCCCACCATCCGTGTATTCTCGGTATGCTCTTGACACTGTCGACCGTTAAAATCCTATCCCGCTGAGGATTTTAGAAATTGTACGGCCCATGCGACGAAAGATTACTATTTGTCCTATATTGAAATTTTACCTATACTGGTATATGAAACGACTGATTATCGACAAGCATAGTGTATGTGCATTTACCACAACTCCCTCACGTAAGCCCAGATGCGGCGCAGCGCTATTCAATTTGCAAAAATTTTTTTTCAAAAGCTTTTATTGTTCTTACTGGATTCTTTTATAAGGGGAAACTTAAAATAAGGAAAGTAGGAAAAAATATCAAAATCAATTCGGATTACAATCAGAAATAACTTTAAACACGTATATTAAAAGACGAAATTCCATCTCTTTATCCAAACAATCTTGACTGTATTAAGTTCCATCAGGATAAGGCTACAAACCATACTTCTAAATCTACTGCTTTATGTTTTGAAAAAAAGTGAGATATGAAACCGCAATTGAAGCTATTCCCTCTAGACGCATATCCACCAAATCTCCTGATGTGTCTCCTATGGATTAATGTGCATTTGTACTTTTAAAACAAGCTCTTTATACGTGGCATCCCCAAACATTGGACGGACTGTGGAACATTGTGAAGAAGAAGTGGCATAAAATCAACCTTGATGTTTTCAGGAAAGGGCTTTTCTCTTACAAATCAAGATGTAATATGATGGTTCAACAAAAGCGCTCTCAGCCGGAATATATTAGAAAATGAAATTATAACGTTTGTTTATATATATAATTCTTTGCAAAATCCTTAAAAGGATACCTGAACACCCCCTGCACTCAGTCATTTGCGATAGTTAGTTGAATTTTAAATTTCAGACTAAACGTTTCAGGATTATTCATAGGGTTTCCTTTATTCTCATTTTTATTAATAATGCCTCATAAATATTTATTCAAATATATGAAAGTATATGAAAGGTTCATTTTCTAATTTATAAAATACGCTGTTTTTAAATATTTTTAACCCAGAGGGACATTAGCTCGAATTCTGTCCAAACGTTTATGTCTGCAAATGAAAAAATGATCCCTATGGGCGCAATACAAAGTCTGAAAGCTTTCAGTTTAATATTTGTTTTGGGTGTATCTGTGGGGTGTAAATTCTTCAACTTCCAGTATATATCCAATCGAGCCATTTTTATAAAAGTTATTTAAATTAATTTCTTCCAAATTTCATGTCATGACTGATTTGTTTGAGTAAAAGTTAGGTTATTTGAAAAGGGCAAAGAAAAGGATGGTTACCTGCCTGGCGCGAGGGATGGCTTAGCGGAGAACGTTCTATGGGAAATCTTCTTATATACATCGAGATAAGGAAAACTGCAGAAGCGAACCATGCAGCCAGCACGTTGGCGGAGAATCAAACAGGGTAAAACTCTTAGCATTCTTAAACACAGGGCATATTGCTATGGGACACATATTGAAAATACTTCGTTAGAAAAGAAAGCAATATATTCTCATTTATTATTTCTAGTAAGTTTTGACATGAAGGCCACAGAGAGAAAAAAATCTAAAATACAAAATAACATCTTTATTCGTGTTTTAATGATAATCTGGAGGTTTTTTATGCGAAATGCCGACAAATCACATATGAAAAACGAAAAGGAAGTAGCAGACACCAAGGGAAAATATGCCTAAGAAAAATTTCAATAATAGCTACAGCTTAACTTAATTCAATGAGAAGTTATATTTAAAATAGAGCATATTGGTAAATCATAACTGAATATGGTGTGTAAACTAGTAAATTAATTTAAGAGCACAAGAAAAACAAATTTAGCAACGGCATTTAACTGCAAATAATATTTTAATTTCAGGTTACTATATAATTTCATTTAAGTTTTTCAGTTCTGAAATGTAGCTCTAGAAAAGAATTTTAAAATGATTTTCTGTTTCCATTTCAGCTGTAGCGCAATCGATTGGACTGAAAACATCTTTCCTCTCTCTTATCGAAAAAGGCAATTTCTTCCGTCCAAATCCAATGCTCAGTCAATAAGGACGTCACTTAGTCAGTCATTGGTCAGTCAATGTTCAATTTTTATTCAGTCACTGGTCAGGCAAAGAGATCTTCACTTTCTCAGTCGATTTTCAGTGAATGTCCAATTTTTATTCTGTCACTGGTCAGTTAATCAGATCGTCACTCAGTCACTAGGCTGTCAATGAGATCGTCACTTAGTCAGTCAATGTCCAATTTTTATTCAGTCACTGGTCAGGCAAGGAGATCTTCACTTTCTCAGTTCCTGTTCAGTGAATGTCCAAATTTTAGTCTGTCAGTGCTCAGTCAATGAAATCGTCACTCAGTCATTGTCCAAATTTAGTCAGTCTCCGGTCTGTCAATAAGATAGTCAGTTAGTCAGTCACTGGTCAGACAATGTCCTACTTTTAGTCACTCAGTGAGATTGTCATTTAGTAAGTCACTGGTGAGACAATGTGCAATTTTTATTCAGTCAACGGGCAATCAAGGAGACCGCCACACAGTCAGTCAATGTCCAATTTTTAGGCAGGCCCTGGTCAGTCAATGTGATCGTCAGTTAGTGACTGGTCAAAAAATGTCTAATTTTCAGTCAGTCACTGGTCAGACAATGTCCTAGTTTTAGTCAATGAGATTGTCATTTAGTCAGTCACTGGTCAGTCAATGTCCAATTTTTAGGCGAGTTCTGGTCAGTCGAGATTGGTGTCATGGCAAACAAATTTATCACGAATACAAACTGAAATTTTGTGAATTTATCTCAGATCTATATAATATGTTTTAAGTCCTTTGTTTATTTTTAATTTTTTAAAGCAGAAATATTTCAGTAATGTTTTTCTTATGTTTGAAATTTTGAAACGCTTGCTATGATTCGAAGAAGGATGTTGAGTGTACTCGTCATCAAAGCAGATAACAGGGACGGTACCAACGACGAGATCAACGAGCTGTTCTTCAGAATCTTCAGTTGGTTTCAGTTCTGTTCTGTCTTCTTGATCCAGTTTGCCATTCATTTTTGGTTCATTATTTGTGTTAAGGAGATTACCAGAATCGATGTCTCTTTGTGTTCCAAGATCGTTATGCGATACAATGCATTCAGCATCCAATGATTCAATAGAGGCATTCAAACTGAATTCTTCCTGGTTCAAGATGGTTATACTGCTATTCGTGCCTATTTGATTACCTGAGTTATCAGGTTTTGGAAAATCAAAATCCTTTTCTGTTTCCTGTTGGAGGTAATTAAATTGCTTTTCATCGCTGATATTGTGCACATCATAAGAATTATTATCGAAATATTTGGCAAAACGGCCGATGTGGTCAGTATCACTATCAATATGCAACTTAAGAAGGTTATTATCAAAAGCTTCGTTATTAATTTCGAAGAGATCGGTATCACTGTCTATGTCCACATGAAAGGAATCATCATTAAATTCATTAATATCAGCATATGAATCAAGGAAATCTAAATTACGTATCTTGTTTCCGGCATTAAACTTGTGTTCATTACGGTTAATAGAGATTTCCTCATTATTTTCCCGAATTCTCTCTTCTCTTCGAGAAAACAAAAGGAAGGCAGTCGCAAAACAAATAAGTATGCCCAATAGGCTGTCGATAAAGGGTGTTGGTATAAAAACGTAACACAATACTGTCAAAAAAAAGAACTCCATTTCTAAAAATGGTTCGAATGCGATTTCAGCATTAAAAATAACAAACAAATAAGCTCCACACGTAAGATTTTAGCACCACTAGATTTGATATCTCTAATGATTATGGTTTATAAGCATTGTTAAAAATGTATACATTAACTTTGTTTTATTTCAACAAAGCCTAAAACAATTATTGGTAAATTCATTGTTCCGAATGTTATTAAAAGGATTCTTTGAATATGTAACAATGAAAGGTATTCTGATATATAACTCTACTCACAATAGAGGGAAGATTCTATGAGTCTGTCTTTCGTTCGGTCTGCGTGTAAGCTGTCAGAAATTTTACCAGTGAAACAACTGATTATCGACAAGCATAGTGTATTCCCACCATCCGTGTATTCTCGGTATGCTCTTGACACTGTCGACCGTTAAAATCCTATCCCGCTGAGGATTTTAGAAATTGTATGGCCCATGCGACGAAAGATTACTATCTGCCCTATATTGAAATTTTACCTGTACTGGTATATGAAACGACTGATTATCGACAAGCATAGTGTATGAGCATTTACCACAACTCCCTCACGTAAGCCCAGAGGCGCTATTCAATTTGCATAGCCATGTCTATCCCTAATTTAGTGGCACTTTAGTGTAGTTACAACTCATGAAGCTTGGGCGTACGTGTAACGCTTGCAAGAGATAAACAAGAATTTACTGCCGAAAAAGAGGAGCAAAAGACTTAATAGACTAATAGACTATGGATTAATGTGTATATTGGTTCAGAGAAAAAACAAATTTTTTTTTTCTAAAGGTTTTATTGTTCTTACTGGATTCTTTTATAAGGGAAAACTTAAAATAAGGAAAGTAGAAAAAAATATCAAAATCAATTCGGATTACAATCAGAAATAACTTTAAACACCTAAATTAAAAACGAAATTCCATCTCTTTATCCAAACAATCTTGACTGTATTAAGTTCCATCAGGATAAGGCTACAAACCCTACCTCTAAATCTACCGCTTTATGTTTTGAAAAAAGTGATATATGAAACCGCAACTGAAGCTATTCCCTCTAAATGCATATCCTCCATATCTCCTGATGTGTCTCCTATGGATTAATGTGCATTTGTACTTTAAAAACAATCACTTGTACCTTGCAAAACATGCCCACCGTGAAAAACAAGTTCACCGCTCCTCAGCATCCTCTTACTTCCTCCCCGGGGGGCGATACCGCCCCAATTGAGAACCAATGTTCAATCACTTGACTAGCTAATATTTACTGCATTTTCCTCTCGTTTCTGCTCAGGTTACTTGGATCATAGCAAAAGACACGCGGGATGCCTTCGTGGAGGAAACTTATTCTCATTTACCCTACACATGAGAAAAATTACGAAAATTCTCTTGAAACTAACTCGTTCGCTGGGATTTGAACCCCGGTCGAACTATAAGAGTGTTAACCGATCTTACCGCTGCAACGCTGATGGGTATGTATTTTCTTAAAGAATTTAGAACACTTCAGTTTCCTTATATCACCAAAGTCTTCCACCGTTTCGTATAAAAATAAAATTACTAAAAATATGAGTGAAAAGACATGTAAATATTTTGGTTGAATTTGGATTCAATTTAATTCCCTTCATTTCAGGCTATAATTTACGTAATAGCACACTAAATATTTGAATTTATGAACACATGAGGATTACCCGCCCCCAAAAAGTTTGAGAATAATTAAAGTTCATGATGGCCAAGAGCCTCGAGTGGCCGTGCGGTGAAGGTCGCTGAACTTTGGTAGTTCCAATCCCGCGAACGGGCTGGCTGCATGGTCGTTTTCGTGGTTTTACCCATGCGTAACGTGTATACGAGCCAGTTTTCCTTAGAAAGACCTCCACAAAGGCCTCCCTCCGCTTAGGCGGCCCTCGAGGCTTTGCCGTAATCATATAAACCAAACCATCATGATGGGAAAGCCATTTAAATAAACGTACATTGTTCTACGCCAGTGCTGTAATTCGATATTCCACAAAAATGTGTCTCGCTCAGATAACCAATCTCGACTCACCAGCGGCCGAGCGCTAAAATCGCTGAACACTGGTAGTTCCGACCGGCGTTCGAATCCAGGCGAACGGGCTGGCTGCATGGTCGTTTTCGTGGTTTTCCCCATGTTTAACATGCATACGAGCCAGTTTCCCTAGGAAAGTCCTCCACGAAGGCATCATTCCTCTTAGGCAGACACCCCTACTGTGCTTTGCCATAATAATAAACTAGAATATGTATTCATCTCCTGCAAAAGGGAGAAAATTACAGCCAGTGCAGAAAATTTTTAGATCCACTTTTGCAGAATAAATTTCCCATAAAATAAAGAAACTATCTAAAATAAAGAAACTCTCATAAAATAAAGGGCTATTCACTTTTCAAACTGTTGCCAAGAAATATTATCGCCATGTATTATATTTAAAGAAACAAAATAATGAAAAATCTGCATGAATGCATGAATGTTTCTCGCATTGTGAAGAAACAACGGTACCTAGGGCCATATAATTTTGAAAAACGTAGTCCTCCAACCGAACACGGACCCGAATTTTTAATTTGTTTTATTATCTAGTTCATATTTTGTAAAACTTTAACGAATTTTTTATTAACAAACTCAATGATTTTAAAGCGAGCAATGGCAACACTGTACGGGAAAAAAAAAAAAAAAAAAAAAATCTCCAGCGCGCGATACTGTGTATCGGAAATTCTAAAGATACGCTCATTTTAAAACTATTTTCCATTATTGCTGTCAAAGTGAATTTTACGGTTTAAGTGCGAAGAACACGATATTTAATAAATAAAGGTATTTCACAAAACGTTAAAAAAACGCCCCAATCTACAAAACGTTAAAAAAAACGCCCCTTTGAGAGTAATGTAAATTCTGAAAGCTCATATTTTTTTTTTTTAATTTTAAATTTAGTTTTCTTATTTGGACTAATTTTACTATAATCTTAAAGACAGCCTGAAATTCTCAAACGTACACATTTTCAAAACATAAAGGATGAAACGCATAAATGCAATGGGACTCGGAGACAAGAAACAAGCAGTGCTATTGGCAAAATAAAGCCGGATCCCCCCCCGAACAGGGGCACCTTGAAGCCCAAATTTTGAATTCATTTTATTAACTTGTAAAGTTTATTTTAATTTTATAACAATTTTTTTTAATTTTGAAACCCTTTCCTTTGAATTCTTGTTTCCTTATTACAAACCGCCTACCAGAATGAGTTTTTAGTAACGCGTTGCACGTAAATGAGGTAGAAGGAGTATTTAGAGAAGGTTCAGTCTAATCGCGGCATACATTATATATAATCTTCATTTATTATTTATTACACTGTAATGTATTTTGCTTACTGCACTTTTGGATGAATTCAATCCAAATCGCGTGATACACGCGATCATTAACTCTGATTTGATATGCTATCATCAGTAATGATTTATTACGCTGTCCAAGTTAATCTGCATAGCCATTAGAACTAACTCTTCTACTCTTCTAAGACTGTTTTATATATGGCTTATGTATCAACTAGCCAACGAACGGAAACACCAAACATTATATTTAAAAAGTGCACAGAATTTTACTCTGCGGAAAAACAACTTTATCAAAAACAAAAACAAAAAAAAAAAAAAAAAAAAAAAAAAAAAAAAAAATTAAAATGTGTTACATATAAAAAAATCACAATGAAATAAGCAATACCCCTTAATACAGACATTAATTATCCTAATAAATAAATTAACCAACTTCCCTTGCAAAATCCTAACAGTTCAAATAACATGGAGTAACATGGAGGTAGAAAAGGGAGGAGGGGCCATTCCGCGCTAGAAGTGAAGCACTGCTTTGAAGCTTGGGTCACCAGACGGGGTGTTCTTTGTTTACATTCAGAAGCTCGCTTGACAAGATTCTGATAGTATTTCGACACACGACAATTCCATAGAAATCGAAAAAGGGACACTCTCGCATGAAAGAAACATTCATAGTGTGATGGATAATAGCAATTTGTATAGTTTACTGACATTTACAAAAAAATCACATCTTGGTTATTTTTCGATAACTAACAACAGCGATTTTGATTATGAATTTGTTTTATAAAATTCTAAGCTGTTGCACTACAAAAATATAGATTTTAAGAAAATTGCTAAAAGAGATCTGTCAAAATTTATTTTCTAGAAGATTTGAAAAGTTTGAAACTTGATGGCTAAATGTAAATATAAAATTATGTATGTTAAAATATTTGTAATTAGGCACATAGGTCAGATTAAGTTTTTATTAAATAGAGTAACGCATGCAAGGGCTATCTGCCTAAAGAGAGAGATGCCATCGTGGAGGAATTTTGAAGAAAAACTGACCTTTGAGTGGGTATTAAAAATAATACTTATAATTTTCATTCAAATTATATTCATATATATTTTTTATGTAAAACTTTCGGGTTTATGTTAAATTAGTGTAAATTACTTTTCACGAAAAATATAGTGAATGCACAGAAATTAAAGATTTGCGCATGCCGGAAATGATAAATAGGAAATATGTATGGGTATTTATGCATGTGCTTGCAAAAAGCATGTATCTGCCTTTGACAAAATACTTAAATATTCATTCAATTATTTATAAATGTATTTGAAATGAAGAATTTATTCACTTATAAACAATTGTGAAAGTACTGTGAAGAAATCTAATGATTAAATGTATCTAATTTATAATGATTATAAATGTTATCTAAATATTTAATAACCTTAATATTAAATTGTAAACATAAATTGAAATCCTGTTGACAAATACGTTATAAAACTATTTAAGCAAGAATTGTTCGTATTGGAAAGCAATCTGTTAAAAGGTATTGTAAAGCAAATGCTATGAGATGCGCACTTAAGAACGTAATAAAGAGTTTTGGAATATGTATTGTTGAAATGAAGGGTAAAAAAAAAATCTGATAAGTATAATTAAAAGAATTATTCCCTTTACATTTTATAATAACTCAGTTACAAGTTTTAAATAATACTTAAAAAAAAAAAAAAAAAAAAAAAAAAAAAAAAAAAAAACTTATTTTATTCCCTTTCAGAAATTTTCAGAGAAAATCAAATACTATTTAATACCTATTTAATTATTAGGAATTAGCGAAAAAGTATTTCGCTAATTCCTAATAATTCTCTAATTTAAAATGAACCGAATAGAGCATTAATTATAAATTGACTTACATTTTTCGATTTAAAAGAAGCCAAAAAATCATGTCATATTTAACAAAGTATTTTAGGAAGAAGCTCTATAAATAGAAAAGAAATAATGCATAATTTTAATATTAATAATACAATAAACTTTGATCTTAATTTTTGTACCTTAACCGAATAAAATCGAATTACCTTAACTTTTTTTTCTAATGTAATTAACGAAAACTTGTGAAAATATTTCATTCAAATTAAACCATTCTGAGAAAACTGTCCTGTGAAAAGTATAGCATTTAATTCCGTTCAGAATGAAATGTTTAAAAATATGTTGTTTTCACATACTTAGGACTCTGAAGTGTTGTAGAAAAAGAAAATATATACATTTATGTGTATATTTGGGACGTAATTACAAAATATTTACACCCGAACGCGTCAAATCCCATAGAAATCAATGGTAAATGACCCAATGTTTTGGTCACCACGTAGGGATCGCCGGTGCTTCAGAGCAGGGTACGAAGAAACTTGTTTAGGGCGACTCCATCTTACTTCCTACTTCCATGGGTATAAAGCAGGGGTCTCCAAACTTTTCAGCCCGCGGGCCATATTGGGGCTTTAACGAAGCTTCGAGGGCCAAGATCCAGTTAGTTCATCATCCATGGCGATGCAACTATGATGAACAGCATACAAGTTTTTAAACGAGGCAGTGAGATTTTTATGATTGGATCTATACGCTATGGTCTTACAAAGAGATCCTTGTTTTTTAGACTTTCATGCAGTTTCACCTAACATAAATTTTTTAAAGCTGTTTTTAAACATTTGCAAAAATATAATTTTGTCCAAGAATATTAGAGATTTCTTCGGTTTAGTATGTACTTTGCTTTTCAATCGATTTATCAGCGCATTTTGTTTACATTTTGATCAGCTGCAAACATTCGCTCCATAAGCAAGTTTAAAAAAAAAAAAAAAAAAAAAAAAAATTAAAATAAATTACAACATATATAGAAAAATTAAGATTTAAATAAAATCACTACTGAAAATTTCTATGAAGCAACTTAGAATGCTACTATGAAACTAGAAAAGGTAACACACGAAACCTTTATTCTTGTAAAGAGTACAATGAGAGTTTTCTACTTCCTTGTACGAAGTAAGGGAAGTATTGTAATCGCGAAAAATTTCGGATATCATATTTCAACGAAAATATCCATTTTGACCTCTCTCGAATCCATTTGAACTTTTTTTTTTTGGTGTGACATCTGTTCGTACGGACAGAATAAATAATCTTTTTCTCAAATTGGATTCAGAAGAGATTTTTCTCGTGATGTCTGTACGTACGTATGCAGGTATCTCGCATAACTCGAAAACGAGTGGCCTCAAAACGTTGAAATTTTGTATATGGGACATATATAACATGTAGTTGTGCACCTCCCTTTTTGTTTGCAATCGGCTGCATCAGAACTCTATGTATATCTACCCAGTCTGTTACCGAAGACGGGGAGTTTAGTTTTTTATTCTTATATGCTTGTAGATTGTGCGATTTTTGCTTTCGAAGTGACTCAGGGGGTTAAGGTTTTTATGACTTTATTTAATCTGCATGCAATAGTTGTAGAATTATCAATATTTTAAAAGTTATTTAAGTACTACTAAGCCTACTAAAGTCGCTATTTGTTTACATTTTCAACTCCTGTTTTGTTTGAAGATGTTTTGAGTTTTTATGTATTTTTGCCTCGTCACGAAGTGAGAACTGAATTGATTGAATGAGAACTATATCTCCAATGAAATTCGAGGAAATAAGTTTAAATGAAGTGCGGCCAAAAATATGTATAATTTAAAGGACATATGAGGAATTCATGTGTGTCCACATCAGATTTTTTATATAGAGCGTATTTCCCTCATAGTAAATTTAGAAATGATTGTATAATGTCTATATTATGTTTTATATACAACGCGCATGATAGGCAACGCATTTCTAGATTGGCTGTTATTATAAAATATTTAATGCGTATGTTATTTGTTACTTTAAATTTTAAAAAATTATTTTAAAGAAACCCCTGGCGAGCCGGATTATTAGTGCTCGCGGACCAGATTTGGCCCTTGGGCCGTAGTTTGGAGACCCCTGGTATAAAGCATGGGTGTGTAAAGTGCGGTCCTAAGTCTTTAAAATGCGGCTCAAACGCAAATTATGAAAGTATTTAAATGTACACATTTTTATTTTTAAAAATGTTTGAATTTGATTCATATATAATCGATTCATTCACATTGATTTTATAAAGATTACCTACCCCACAATAAATATCCTAATTTTCACAATCATGCTTTATTAATGTCTTCAGCTTTTGGAAGTACCTATATTTGTGAACAATTATTTCAAAAATGAAGCATACAAAAAACAAAAATAGGACAGACTAACATCTTGAAAATACATTAAGAATTGCAACCTCGTCTATTGAACCCGATATCGATTTGCTTGTTCAACAAAAGCAAATTCATCCATCTCATTAGCTTGAATTTTTTCTATCTTTATGAAATCCAAACTAAATGAAACAAAACTTTTACAAATTAATAATAAATATGTACCTATACATGCCTAATTCAAATTAAAAAAAATCAATAATAAAAAGAAGTTAATTTGTTTTAATAAAACAACATAGAGCTCATTTTTATTTCAATTTGTTAAAAAATATGTTTCATAACAAAATCATGCAAAACTTTTTATATAATTAAAACATAATATAAAAGAATTGCAATGAAATAAGCAATAAATCTCCATATTTTCAAGAGAAAACAGTCAGTCCAATATCCAAAGCAATGAATGAAAAACTGTTGTCAAAACCCCATTTCCAAAAGAATAAAACTATCATCAAAAAGTTGTCAATCTAAATTCTGCTTTGTAGATGACATATTTCAAAATATAACAAACCTCTTTGCCATTAGCTAATAAAGAGAGAGAGAGAGAGAGAAAAGGAAATTCTCTCTGTTGTGCCTCGCGAGAATAAGAAGATTGCGATGTGAGTGTTGTGCGTCCAAAAATCAAAAGAAAATAAGCAGCACTTAATCTCATATTTTCAACAATCAGCAGTCCAAAGCATTGAATGAAAAACCACATTTCTAAAAGAATGAAGCTATTCAAAATTATGCGATTTCATCAAGAAAGATAAAGTAAAACAAATGTGATTTGAATTTTGAAAAAATCGCTTCGAGGTGCACTGGCTCTTGTCTAGATGCACCTATGTATCAAATTTCATAGCCCTGGATCTATCAGCTTACGCGCAGCACAAACAAAAGACACATACACAGACTCTTTCTTTTTCTTTTATTACATGTAGGTTTGGTTTGGTTTATTTAATTATGACAAAGCACACTAGGGCTATCTGCCTAAGGGAAGGTATGACTTCGTGGAGGACTTTCTAAGGGAAGCTGGCTCGTATACACGTTACACATGGGGAAAACCACGAAAACGCTCATGCAGCCAGTCCGTTCGCGGGATTCGAACCTCAGACCGAACTACCAGTGTTCAGCGACTTTATCGCTCGGCCGCTGGTGGGCCTCTAGTAGAGAAGAGATTAATCACCCTCCATCCATCCTAGACTCATTGACCAAGTAATCGCTCTAATTCAAGCGCCCACTTGAACACACCAAGACAGCCGGAAAACAACATGCATTTAGCAAGTTAATCATGGTGACTAGCGGAACTTGGAACTTCAGCAGGAGAGCTTAGACCTTAGTGGGGCGTGGCTGCTGTCCGGCTACTCCGTTATTAAGCCCAATATCCTATGCTCGGCCGTATTGTACGTATCTGTTGATAATCGCCAGCTAATTTAATTAAGGGCCAACTAGTTGGGTTATTGTGTCTACCTTAGGCTACGTCTGTTTAATTTAGTGTTAGGTTATTTTCTTAGCTTGCTTTAAAAGGCCAAATGGAGGCTAGTAGAGGAAATGAGAGTTCTGGATCGGGATCTTAGGAGCGGGAGTTGAGGGAGCTCCCGAGAAGGAAGGCTCAGCCGTGGAAGGGACGCTTATCTGAAAATGGAGACAGGGAGCCTTATCAGGAAGTGGATGCGAGTAGAGTAGTTGCTACGTCACAGAAAAAGAACGTGTGCTTAGATTATTTTCTTTTTTTAATTTGGTGATTACAGGCATTTAGTAGTTATATGATAATTTGTAAACTTGCTTATTTATAATGAGTTCTTAAAAACGTATATCAATTAGGTGTTTTAAGTGACTGATACAGTTATTATCTTGAAACAGATATTAGCATATAATAAAATGTTTCCTTCACAGTGTAACCTCTTCCGAAGATAATTATTTTCTTACTTTTATTTATCCTATGACTGAATATATGCAAAACTGCTACATGTCATCACAATTTAATAAGAGATTATATTTTACCGATTTATCGGAGGTGATTTCCCTTCGTTAATAAATTTTTAGCCTTTGTGTTTTTTCTTCGTATTCTATTTTACTACGTATATGATGATTATCTCCTAGTTACCCTGAACGAGGATTATTTTCGAATTTAATGATTGAGTGATCCTATACACTCAGAATTTTACCTTATTTCTTAAATCTTCTGTTCATAATATCATATATACTTTCCGTAATCTTCATTACATTACTTATTTTTATTCTTAAATTCATTTTACCCAGAGTTTTTCAGACTTGTTAGGCAATACTTTTAACTTATTCGTTATATTTTATGAGTGTAATTACTAAAACACGCATTTTCGTGTATTATATTATTCAATGTAATTAACTTTTTTCGTTCTTTTCAACGTTAGCGATCTTCAACATATTCTGTATTTTAACTTATTTTATACATTTTCTAATCATATAGATGACTTGCATTTAATTTTAGATGTAACATTTCTAGCTTGTTTTGTACATTTTAACCTTCACATTATTTAATATACTCAAATTTTTAACCAGTTTATATTTTCACACTATATACATGACTTTTACTTGATTTCTCTCATACATCTTAACCTCCATGATTTCCAATATAGTCCTAATTTTAACATAATTGCTATATTTTCACATCATATACCTGACTTTTATTTAATTTTAAGTGTAAATTTTACTTCTTTTCTATATTTTAACGTTTTTAGTTTCCAACATACTCTGAATTTTAACTAATTTGCTACATTTTTACACTATGTACATGACTTTCATTTAATTTATAGCTACTTTCATTACGTTTTAACCATCGTAATTTCAAAAATACTTTATATTTTAGTTTAATTCCTATATTTTCTGACCATATATATGAATTTTGTTTAATTTTAGATGTAATTTTTAACTTGTTTCGTACATTTTAAACTTTCGTAATTTTTAAAGTACTCTAATTTTGAACTTGCTATTTACATTTTAATACCATATACCTAACTTATTTAATTCTAGATGTAAATTTTAACACCTTTTCTATTTTTTATCGCTTTTAGTTTTCAACATACTAAGAATTTTAACTAATTTGTTATATTTTCACATGACTTTCCTTTAATTTGTAACGACTTTCATACGTTTTAACCTTCCTAATTTCAAACAGGCTCTTAATTTTAGCTTAATTCCTCTATTTTCTTACCATGTATATGAGCTTTATTTAATTTTAGATATTATTTTTAACATGTTTCGTACATTTTATACCTTCATAATTTTTAGAGTACTCTAATTTTGAACTTGTTTATTACATTTTCCTGCCATACGCATGAACTTTAGTTAATTTTAGATGTAATCATCATACTTTTCCGGCACTGGGTTTCTTTCTAGTTTCCAACATACTCTAAAGTTTAACTCTGTTTTATAATTTTTTATTGTAATTGCGCTTGTGATATTACTATTTCAGCTAAATTAACACGCTTAAATTTCTTAAAAATAGAGATCGATTTCAATTAAGTATTTTATTTTACAACCTTTAACTGTTATTCATATCCAATTCGTTGAATAGCCCTTACTTAGTCCATATTTTATAGTACTATTTTAATTTGCCAATTCTACAATTTATCATTCTGTAGTACACTTACCATGACTTATCCTAATACTTTACTTCATTATTAACTTCATTCGCATTTTCAAATTTAACATTTCCTCCATATTCTGGCATTTCCTTTTAATTCTTAATACCCTTTATATCTGAATATATGTTTTTAAGCTCTTCAGTGTTACCAATGTTCAGTTTTGAATCTTGATTCTCATTAAGCTAGTTTGATAGATTCCGAATTTTTAGAATGAAATCTCAACTTTCATCCATAATTTTAGACCCATATTCATTCTTTCATGTACTCATAGAAAATTCTTTATTATTATTTTGAACGCTCAGTACCTTCTAATTCAATAATTTGTACTAATTGAATGCCTTCTACATCACTTTAAATGTCTCGAATATGTAAATTTTCACTTTATTACCTTTCCCTACACTAAGTACGGATATTTCTGCCTTCATGAACGGCTTTCATGTGAAATGGCCGAAATTTGACGTTACATGTATAAAAGAAATTTCTAAAATAAATATTTCCAGTATTGAATAAGAGATGAATGACCATCGATTTTACCCATTGGTTACAATTTCATCTCTTGAAAGTTTGTTTTATTGATATGCATTTATTTCTAACGCATAGTGTTGTAGGGTTTATATTTATTTTAACTAACATTTATTTTAAGTTTAAACTATCTTTCCTGTCAAGCCTTACTTTCCCCTGGAACTGCCAATGCCAGAGTATGTAAATTTTAGTAGAACGCGCAAGGACTCAAATTATCAGCGGAAGTATTCTGATTTAAATAGAAAGGAAGCGAGTTCGAGGGTGTGATATTCTTACTTCACGAGCGCGGAGGTAGTTGGCCAGAAATTGAAGAACCCCGCGTTTCGGCCTGTGTGCTTGCCTGGAAGTAGTGTTAATCGTTCAAGTGATCTTCAAGTTTGCTGAATTAGCAGCGGTATTGTAAAACGCGGTGAGGTTAGTTACTTTTAGAGAGCCTCGTAGTTAGAGTTTTGTCTTTAGTTTCTTTTCAGGTTATTATTTTTATTTGACCGCCGAGTTGGCGCAGTTTGTGAGCGTCAAGAGCACGCACTTGTAATTTATTACGTTGAATAAAAAGGGACTTAAACCCTTAACAAGACTCTGTCTTTTATCCAGTTTTCACAGTCACCTCTTGGCTGCGTGCAAGTTGGAGGCGCGCAACGCTACATTGGCGCCCGAACACTTATCGAACTGAAATGGCCGAAAATTGGATGGAAGCCGCTGGACAACACCAAGAAATGACAAGCCAATTGGAAGGATTTGGATACCTGGTCCAGACTTTGAGAGCGTCAATCAAGCCAAACGTCCATTTCGACGGAAAAAATTCGGTGGCGGTATTTCTAGAAGGTCTAGAAAACCACTTTCAGCTCTACCCTGTTCCTGAAAGACAAAAAGTTGCCATCGCCACATCCGCATTAAGAGGACAGGCTGCGCTATGGTGGAAAAATATAGGCAAATTTTTATTAGGGAAATTTGGAAGCCAGACATATACATTTGAAAATTTCAAAAAATCCTTAGTAAAGGCCTTCCCCATAGTGAAAGATCGCGCAAGGCTGGAAACCGAACTATATAGTTTCTATCAACGGGATATAGCAGAATTGATGGACTTTATTCTACGAAAAATTAAGCTGACGGATATGCTGTATGGGAAGAAACCCGATGCGGAGATTATTGAAATAATCTTACCAAGATTGTTACCCGCTGTTCAAGACTACTTTGAAATTAGAAACCCAAGCACATTGCAGGAGCTCTTCGAATTGGCGGTGAAGTTTCGAAATCGCAGAATAGCGGAAAAAACTAGAGGG
Organism: Stegodyphus dumicola; assembly: GCF_044657685.1. NCBI lineage: Eukaryota > Metazoa > Arthropoda > Arachnida > Araneae > Eresidae > Stegodyphus > Stegodyphus dumicola. The sequence continues at coordinate 4,579,427 of NC_140770.1, forward strand.
GCAACATATTCTCAAAGTACCCGAAGGAAATCTTCAAATGAGGAAACCAGAAATGGAAATCGCTCTTATGGGGGAAAGAGCTATCAAGCTAACTCGTCGAAACTCGAAGGTCAAGGCCCAAAAAGAAAATTCGAAAATAAACATCCGCGTACCCAGAAGGCACAGATTGAAAGGAAAGCTTTAAACGAGGGGCCTGTGAAAGGGAGGGTCCAGACCCCGGAAGTTTTAAAAAAACCCTCAAATAGACATTTAAATACGGTCATCGTAAAAAACTCACAGCTACCAATTATACAAGTCCTGGTTGGCGATGTACCAGTAGAAGCCCTCATCGATACAGGAGCAGAAGGAAATTTTATGAGTGAAAATTTCTTCAAAAAGAATTTTTATAGGGTACGATTATTTAAAACCAAAAATACGGAAATTATAGCGGCGCAAGGAAAAACATGTCACTGCATCGGGAAATTATCATTAAACTTACAGGTAAAAGAGGAAAGCCTCAAAGTATTAATTTTTTTATAGTGAAAAATCTGCAAAATCCTCTTATTTTAGGTATCGAGTTTTTAAGGCCGCGAGGGCCAAATTGAATTTTCAAGACAGTTCCGTGGTGTTGGAGATGGACCAGAGGGTGATGGAACCTGTGGAGACACCGCAAGTGGACCTTAGCCATCTGAATGACCATGAAAGGCAAGCAATACAGCAAGTGGTGAGTAATTTTTCTAATTTGTTTTCAGAAAAACCAGGAAATTGTCAAATAGTCACGCACAAGATTCAATTAAATGCCGAAAAACCTTGTAGGACTAAACCTTATCGGTACGACAAACAAAAAGACGTAATCATCGAAGAACATATTCAGGAGATGTTAAAGAATAAAATAATAACGCCCACAAATAGTGAGTACGCGAGTCCAGTCGTACTATGTAGGAAAAAGAACGAGTTTCCTCCTTCGTATAAAAGGGCTTGGAGGTTTGCTATTGATTACAGAAAAGTAAATAGTATTACCAAATTTCCAGTTTACCCTTTGCCGGTTATAGACGAGATCATTAGACAGATCAAATCGACAAGATACATGTCTACTTTGGACTTAAGGTCTGGCTACTATCAAATAGCTATGAGACCCGAAGACATACATAAAACCGCGTTTATAACAAAATCGGGCACTTATGCATTTTTACGCATGCCCTTTGGGTTGTGTGGAGCCCCATCAACATTCCAGAGAGCTATGGACATTGTTCTAAAGCCTGTCCTAGGAAAATCAACTTTAATTTATCTAGATGATATAATTATAACGAGTAGTACGTTGGAACAACACATTAATGATCTAGAACAAGTTTTTAAATTATTAAAAGAGGCCGGTCTTACAATTAACGCCTCAAAATGCAAGTTCGCAACTAAAGAACTTAAATATCTCGGTTATAAAATTTCGCAAAAGGGTATAGAAACGCAAGATTCAAAAATAAAAGCTATCAAGAATTTCCCACCGCCCAACACCGCCAAGAAACTTTCTTCTTTCCTTGGGTTATGTTCTTACTATCGATCTTTCATAAAATATTTCGCTAATATTGTTGAACCACTCTTAGTAATCAAAAGAAAAAGGGGTAAATTTACGTGGACAGCGGAAGCAAACACAGCATTTGAAAAATTAAAAGAAGCGCTCATTAATGGCCCTGTTTTAAAATTCCCGGAGGGGGACGGCAGCAGATGCGTCAGACTATGCGGTGGGTGCGGTTCTTATGCAAAATAACCATCCTCTGGCATTTTTTAGTAAAACATTGAATCAGACACAAAGGAATTATACAGCTACAGAAATAGAAACATTAGCCGTATTAATGGCTGTACACAAATTTCGAGTTTATTTCGGCAAAGCGCCAGTAACAGTCTTTTCGGATCATGCGGCTGTTGGTAGACTTTACTTGGGGAAAAACCTAACGCCCAGGTTAATAAGATGGGCTTTAAAACTCCAAGAATATAATATCAGAATAAAATATAAACCGGGTAAGGAAAACAATGTAGCTGACGCACTTTCTCGTATAAAACTGGACGATGAAGGAAATGAACTTAAATGCGCTGTGTTGACTTCAAAAATTTTAGATTCTAGAGATACGATTATTACTGAACTGAAAGCTGATCCTGAATTTGGAAATATCTATGCATATTTGAAAGACCCCGAAAGCTTTGAGCACACAGATATCGATGCGATAAGAAATAGAGCAGAAAACTATGAAATAATAGATAATTTATTATTTTATACGAAAACAACAAACGAAAATCTTGAGTATAAACCAGTCATCCCAGCCTCGCTTCGATTAAGCATTTTGAAGGAATTACACGACGCGAAAACAGCGGGCCATTTAGGGGTCAGAAAGACTTTAAAAAGGGTACGCGAGGCGGTATATTTCCCGCAATTATACAAAATAGTAACGGCGTATGTCAGGTCCTGCAATCAATGTCAGTTAATAAATGATATTAATTACAGCCCGGCCGGGTACTTAAATAGCATTCGCGCTACATTTCCGAATGAAATTTTAGGCATAGATCTTCTTGGTCCCTTCCCCCAGAGCGAGTTAAATAAAAATCGTTTTCTTTTAGTAATAGTAGATCATTTTTCAAAATGGACAGAAATTGTTCCACTTAAACGCGCGTCAGCCAAAACAGTCGCAGATGCATTCTTACACAGATACATTTTAAAATACGGTGCACCGATAAAAGCCATTAGCGATAATGGAAAACAATTCATTAGTCAAATATTTGAAAACATATGCAGTGGACTTGGCATACGCCATATCAAAATGGTTCCGTATAGACCACAGGCAAACATAGCAGAAAGAGTGAATAAAAACATAGTAAAAATAATTCGCAGTTACGTGAGCACACATCACAAGTGCTGGGATGGCTACATAAATGAATTAGCTTATGCTTTAAGAACGGCAAATCACAACACTACGGGAAAAACCCCAGCAGAATTATTTTTAGGCAGAAAGTTAATTATGCCTTTAGATAAATTATTCTTTGTGCAACAAAGAGAGCAAGAGTTTAAACAAAAAGATGTGCAAAAGCTGATTGATCAGGCGCTTAAAAGCTCGGATACGGCAAGAAATAGGCAGAAAGTATATTATGATAGAAAACGCCGTGAAGCAGATTTTAAAGTTGGGGATAAAGTACTGAAGCGGAAATTTTCTTTATCAAGTGCCCCAGACAATTTTACGGCAAAGCTAGCTCCAAAATTTGAAGGTCCCTATGTAATTCAGGAAATCAAAGGAGTAGTATTATATCTTAAGAACGAGAGAGGGGAAATCTGTAAAGCAAGTCCCGACCAGGTGAAAAAATACTATAATCCAAATGATTTTGAAATCCTTAAAAGTTTCTTGCAGGACTCAAGTCTAAACGAAGTAGAAGGTCCAGAAATAACAACAACTATTCCACCACCCAAGAAGCAGAGAACTGAAGAGAGACCTAGCCCTTCTACAACCCGGACGTCGGTATCAAAAAGAAAAAATAACTTTCAAACTCCAGCGTTTAAGAAAAACAAGAATACAGATGCACCGGGTAAAGAAACCGTGGTAAAGAGCAAAACACCACCTACAACGGATTGCAGGAGAAATTATACATCAAGGAGAACGTGCACACGGCCACAGAGTCAGGTGCCAGCAAGGCTGCCGTTCCGGAAACTGAAACGGCAACAGGAGGAACAAAAATATCAGGAACAGAAGAAATTCAAGAAGGACTCCAGACCGGAGGACGTCAAGACTAGCCGTCCCATGGAAAAACGGAAATTCCAACAACCAGACGATTACTCCGCCAAGAGGCCATCATGTAGAGGACGCAAAAGAAAAACTAATGTGGACGACACTCGGAGGTCAGTAAGGAGAAGATTGACGTTCATGAAACCTCTAACTTGGGACCAATATTGCCAAAAAAGAATGACGGAGTTTCAAGCATCGAAAACTCAAAGATAAGTTAAAACCTTCTATAATTTTTTTTTTTTTTTCTCTTTTGTTCCGAAATGTTATGTATAAGTACGAAGTTCTATGTTTTGACGAAAGTCAATATGTCTCGGTTGAGACTTAGCTTTGTTTTACTTTATTTAGCTAAGGCAAAAGTATTATTTTCTTTAAGTATAAAAGCTAAAAACAAGCATTTTCTGTTGGTCGAAAGACTAATTCTGTTATGTTAAAGCCAAAATTTGGCAGAAGATAAAAATAACTTCATATTCTTGTATTAATAAGAATTTTAGGTTCAGTGCCGCCAGCTTGGCGAAGAATGAGTAAAGTAAAAATTTATTTTCTCTTATTCATTGTATGGTAAATTGTAAAAATTATATGTATTAAAATTTTGTAAATGTACGTAAATACTTGAATGTTATGTAAAAGTAGAATTTAGTCTAGAAGCATAAAATTTTAGAGGCTAAAAGTAAATGCTCAAAAGCAATGAATTCAAAATTTAAGTATTAAATTGTAGATAAAGTCATGCTTTAGAGCGAAAGCCTGCATGTTTAAAGATGAATGAGGGGGAAGTTAGAATGAATGTGTTTTGTAGGGTTCTCCACCTACACTTGAATTTTTAAGAATATTAAAGTAGCTCATCGAGTTGTAGAATGTCAAGTAAGGTGTGTCTATTTGGTCGTTGAATTCTAACAAATCATGGTGGTTAGGGGAAGTGTTGTAAGACTAAAACAGGAATATTCCCGTTTGACACCACACATGGTGGAGAGCCAGGGTAAAGTTAAATTAATGCTTGAAAAATTGAATGAATGTGAAGTAAGCAATAACTAAGAAAAATGAATCGTGTAAAAACAAAAATTTATTGTGTCAAGAAAGTGTGAATTATAATTTATTTAGAAAGATACTGATACTTATTCCTTCCAGATGCTGGAATGAAAGACCAAGATTGATTGATGAAGTCCAGGAAAAGTTGCTGTAAGAAGAGAGAGTTATAACTATCAACAGAATTTTAGTATACAATTTGTCACATAAGATTTTTTTTGTGTAAACGAGGTTCTCGACAGTTAGTTCAGAATTAGAGAAACTTACAACAGGTCGTTTGTAGGACCTGCTTCCAAGTTTTCTAAATTCTGGCAGCGGCAAATGTAGGGTTTATATTTATTTTAACTAACATTTATTTTAAGTTTAAACTATCTTTCCTGTCAAGCCTTACTTTCCCCTGGAACTGCCAATGCCAGAGTATGTAAATTTTGGTAGAACGCGCAAGGATTCAAATTATCAGTGGAAGTATTCTGATTTAAATAGAAAGGAAGCGAGTTCGAGGGTGTGATATTCTTACTTCACGAGCGCGGAGGTAGTTGGCCAGAAATTGAAGAACCCCGCATTTCGGCCTGTGTGCTTGCCTGGAAGTAGTGTTAATCGTTCAAGTGATCTTCAAGTTTGCTGAATTAGCAGCGGTATTGTAAAACGCGGTGAGTTAGTTACTTTTAGAGAGCCTCGTAGTTAGAGTCTTGTCTTTAGTTTCTTTTCAGGTTATTATTTTTATTTGACCGCCGAGTTGGCGCAGTTTGTGAGCGTCAAGAGCACGCACTTGTAATTTATTACATTGAATAAAAAGGGACTTAAACCCTTAACAAGACTCTGTCTTTTATCCAGTTTTCACAGTCACCTCTTGGTTGCGTGCAAGTTGGAGGCGCGCAACGCTACAGTGTTAATACATTTTTTTTAACTTAGCCCAGTTCCAACTTAATTCACTAGACAATTTCATATATAGTGTGTGTGTGTGTGGTTATGGCAAAGCCTTGAGGGCTATCTGCCTAAGGGGAGGGATGCCTTCGTGGAGGACTTTCTAAGGGAAACTGGCTCGTATACACATTACACATGGGGAAAACCACGAAAACACCCATGCAGCCAGCCCGTTCGTGGGATTCGAACCTCGGACCGAACTACCAGTGTTCAGCGACTTTACCGCTCGGCCGCTGGTGGGCTCCAATTTCATATATAGACTATTTTTCAATTTCTTAGACTAAAATGTTCTTTTCGCAAATGTCAGTTTGCATTAATTTATTTACCAATTTATTTTCTTATGAATGAAATCTTTTAAAGTACTTTACAAAACATATATCATTACCAATATACCTATATTTACAGAAAGAACCAAAGAGTAAGAGACATTTTACCCAAATCTCCACTACAATTTCGAATATTTTAACCTTCTTCATCACAAATACAGAAATTTCTTCGTACAATACTCATCATAACAGTTAAATATTCCTTACTAATACACATTTAATAACTCATTTTCAATAAAAATTACACCCAAATAAGTATTACGTTTTCTTATAATTGTACATATATGTTTGCCTTACAGGAACTTTCTATGCATTTTCGAGAACTGTAATTTGCTAAATATTACCTTTTTCTGAGTGAAAAACTCCAAAGACCATCTAAATCATTCATCTTTTCCTGCAGTATTCCCACAGTACACAATAACTATCTTAGAACTATTTTCTTAATATTAAGAACTAAATATGAAATAAACATTTTTCACTGTAGAATATTTAAGGTTTTACCCAAATCAGGATATAATCTTTACTGAATTTAAGTTATTTACCCAGAATTCCCAACAAATGTTTAGAAAATGTGGGATGGAAAGCAATATATTTACCTAAAAATGAGTCTTAATACATTTTTATTTTTTCCAGATTTACTATCAGTGGGAAAAACCTGAAGTTCACTTTATATACCCTCATCAGTATACACAGAAAAGTCATGAACCTTTCTGTAGTACAATTAGCCCTTTACATACGTTTAATGTTAATCTAAATAATTTTAATTAACTTTCAACTAGGATTTTTAAAAGAAAAGAATATTTATGCGATGCATTATTAAATTACTCCCACGCGTTGTTAAGGAAAATGTAATTAAATATTCACGTACACACTAAGAAAATTCCACTCGTTAGGAACAGTAAAACATTACCAATACTTAAACGAAATGTAAAACCGTGTAATGCATTAATATAAAACCTGAGTAACAAATCATTTCTTATAAGCAGTATACGGTTAAAAAGAATTTTCTTATAACTTATCAACTTTTAAGAAGTAAGAGTAAGGTAATGAACCAACTTTTTAGAAATGCTCTTTTATTTTCTAAATCTACCCTTTTGTAGTAACAACAAAATTCAGTGATACCACTATTTTATTTTTATGTAGCATGCGCATTTCTCCTAACAGATGAAAACCCAGATATCTCACTTTTCCAAAGATTTAGCTTTAGACTTACTTTCAAAGGAAAAGGAAAATAATTTTACTTATAAAACAGGATATCTTCTACTAAAAGACCTTGAAAAAAATAGCGATCACATCTGTATGTAGCACTCAGTGATTTAGTTTCAAACCAAATTTTGATATTGTTTAATCCTGCAAGCAACAATTTTCACCTTCGAGTTAAATTTTATACGACTGCAACATATTTTTCAATGACTTTCATACTCACATTGTGTAAAAAGGCTTCTAGTTTTGACTATTTTAATTTATAATATTCAGAAATACACTGATTATTTTCAGAAAACGCCATTTCAGAATCATATTTTACCACTCTGAAACTTTTGAATAACACTTTCCACCATAATGACAACCAGATACTTCATTATTTTTTACAAAAACAGGAATTTTTTTTTCTAATTCCTCTTCTAGAAATACTAATAAATTCTGCTATAGAAAGAAGATTCAATTCCTATTGTAACTCTATACACTATTTGCAAAGAGAAAATACACTTTAGATGATAACATGGCATCATATCACCCATATATTTTTAAAAATTTAGAACAATTTCAGTATGGCAAATTATCTACAGAGTTTTCAAACGCGGATATATTTCTGAAAGAAACTACCTAACATACCGCTCATTTACTTCTAAACCATTTAAATAAAACCAAACAATTAATAAAATATTTGAAATTTTGATAAAGTTTAGTACATCTATACAGTTATTTAATTCATGAAGTACCAAATTTTGAAAATAATAAGAGTAAAAACATCACTATTTTAGAATTTAGGAAGAGATCTTCAATAATGAGAGTGAACATATACTGAACTTCATGCAAGATTTTTATCGTTTCATACCAAACATTTCACTGTTTCATAGATTCTAAGAACATAGCCCAATCTTTTTCAAAGAATACAGTCAAAAGTCGTTAATTCGGACACCCATAATCCGGAATGATCTATAATCCGGAACTCAAAGCTAAAATCTTTCTGCACATGCGCCGCGTTGACGCATGCGCATAGGCGTTTTACGCATGCGCGCAAGACATTTACGACTGCGCATATGTGTCTGCGCAAGCGCAGAATACGTTTTCGCGTGCGCGTTTAATGTAAAACGAACGGTATAAGCTAAAATTATCTAATTATCTATTTCAGTTAATGTTGATGATTGCGTTGTCCCTTAATCTTCGAATTGGATCCGGCTTATTATTTTTTGCAGACTGTAAGAGCAATTTTATAAAAGTAAGCTTGAACTTTCGATTATGTCAAACAGAATTTCCGATGCTGGAGCTCCCAAAGGATCTAGAAAACGAAAGTATGCTTCGATGTCCATGAAACATAAAACGAATTGCTATAAAAAATGGATAAAGGCATATCTTTTGTTTATCTAACGGTTCCGAAATCTGTTTATCAATTTCACGCTGCTCTGCGCGGGGGGGGGGACGTCGCGGCGCGCAATGAACTGGAAGTTGATCTGTCAGCACTATCGTTATCTTTAGGGCAGATGTTTTCATTTTATTCGGCTTATAATTCCTTACTAAATGTAGTATTTAATCTCGATGTACTCTCTTTGATATGATTTAAATCAAATTCCTCGTCATTATAAATATCACGAATACAAATCAAATAGTTTTCTGGTTGCAATTTTCTAATTTCGGCTATGCGTAAGGTATGCTTTATGCATGCGCGCGTTGAAAGAAATGTTTAATAAAGTAAACAAATAAATATTAAGCTTCTTTTTTTGTAAATTTTGATACCCTTCAGATCATAATTGCTCATTATTTTATAAATTACGGTTTCATATTTTTAATTTTATAATTTCTGATTGCCATCTTACCAGATTTAAACTGATGATCTATAATCTGGAATCGCCGAAGTCCCGACGAGTCCGGATTAAAGACTTTTGACTGTATATATCATTTCACATTAATTAGAGAGTGCCATACGAGTTTAATTGCAGGTGCTTACTGAATGACGCTAAACCTTTCAAAGAAAAAATCAAATATTTTTCATCTTTCATGAAAATTTGTGAATAACAATATTTCATAAGAGCTAGAATATTTCATAAGTGCAATGAAACTGTATCAAAAATAGAAAACTATTTTCCAAAATATGAATTCCCATTGGAAATTTTAGATATCCTTATGTAAAGTTATATCCGAAGTTATATCACTTCAGTCGAACTTGAAGGCCAACCAGATTTATTACATGATTTGATACATTTCTCGTATTTTTTCCGAAAATAGAAGTTTATATTTTTCATACGCAAACTATTACAACGAATTACTGACATTTTATTCCCATATTACTTACCATTTTTTACTGCACAAAACTATTGTAAGTTCCATGTTCGAAGCTCAGCACCCATAAATTTCACATAATACTACAGTTACACAGTGCAAATTATAAGATTTAAGATTAATTTCATATGTAAGCGATGATACAATAGAGAATATGGAAAAGGCATTAGTGATATGGATAGAAGACGAAAATCAAAAATGGATTCCAACTGATACTAATGCTATTACAAATAAAGATTTATAAAACACTTAAGAACCAGTAACCGTCGACTTCACTAGGGGGGCGGAGAAGGAAAGTATCTTTTTCTGTAAGTCATGGTTGGTTTGAGAGATTTAAACAAAGACATTCTTTACATAATCTAAGATTGAAATTAGAAAGCACATCAGCTGATTCGGATGCAGCACAACAATATCCAGCAAAATTTGCTGAAATCATTGCCGTCAACTCCTACACTTCTGATCAGATCTTCAATGCTCACCAATTTGAGTCACCTAATTTGAGTCTGGGTTGTTCTGGAAAAAAATGCCTGAAAGAATTTATTTAGCTAAAGCTTGCAAATCAGCTAGTGGTCATAAGGTAGCGAAAAGTCGTATTACAATTGTTTTCTGTTGCAACACTTCAGGCGATTATATAATGAAACCATTGTTTATTAACAAATAAAAAAAACTACACTACTAAAGGAATAAACATAAATAACCTTCCCGTTTATTGGATGGCTAATAAAAAAGCATGTGTCACAGCCATAGCTTTCAATGAATGGTTTCTTAACATGTTTGTCCTAGATGTTAAAACTTATTTAAGTAAAAACGGATTGCCTTTTAAAGCTCTTCTATTAATTGATAATGTACCTATCATCCTCAAGATTTACAACACGAAAATATAGAAGTTGTCGGTTTACCAAAGAATACAACTTCCTTATTACAGCCATTAGATCAAGGAATAATTTTGACTTTTAAGGCATTGTATATCAAACAAATTTTCAGGTATATTTTTAGAACAAATGGAGAATGATGAATCTCTTACTCTTATGGATGACTGAAAGAAATTTACAATCTTAGATTGTGTTAAGCATGTTGGACTGTCATATACTTAGATTAAACAATCAACGCTAAACGCAAGCTGGAAAGCAATGTGGTCGGATGGTGCTAAAGACGAGAATGATAGATTACCATTAGATCACGAATATTCTCAGACCTAAATTGGTCCAAACTATAGGAGGAGAAGGTTTTGAGGATTTAGCTCAGGCAGATATTAAAGAAATAATGGCTGGTGAAGAACTAAATGAGGATGAGTTAGCTAACATAATTCATGAAACAAACATGATGAAGACAATGATTCTGATGAAGAGCAATCTTAACCAGTTGCATTCACAGCAAGAGCCATCAGCGTAGGACTTGAATTGGGAAGAAAATTAGGTAATTATTTTTTACAATATGATACAAATGTTGAATGAGCTCTCCGATTCTAACGGGAGCTTAGTAAATGCTTAAATCAATATGAGGAGGTTTACAAAGATTTGAGAAAAAAACCATAGGCAATTGTTAATTACGGATTTCACTACAAAGTCTTGTTGATCTGAAATCTTCCCTAATCTGTCAAACCATTGAAGCAGAATCTTATCAAGAACGATCATGTGATGAAAGTGACATCATACCAATCAAGAAGAAAAGTGATTACTTCATTAAAGTGATTAAACTTATAAAAATTTTTTGAGTAATCTTATATTTTCCTAATGTAAAATAAATTAAATATACACTTTTATTATCTACATATATTTGTTATTTTATGAACAAAGTATAACTTTATTTATTTTAAGGTGTTTTAATTTTGTTTTATCTAACTAAATTATGCGCATTTAGTGGGTTTTTCATTTTACATAGCAAAATCCAAGATTTTGATTTACACAGTTTTGTGCGGAAACCATCTTCCATGTAAATCGAGGGATAGGTGTATATAACGTGCATCTGATGTTCTTGCAGACGTTGGCTGATGGGCTCGGGTTCCAGGTATATTGTGAATTTTAGGTTTCGTTCAAAGTAAATTCAAAGTGATTTCTCTTCTAAAATTCATGTGAGTGATTTCTAATGTGGTATTTCTGTGTAAATGAGTGTGCAATATTCACTCAGCAGCCACAATCATATTCAGCATTTTGATAAATAAGTTCTAATACCATTTTTTGCTACGAAACTGGTCGATAACTTCTAAGAAGTCGGTCCAACAAGTCTACTCCACCCATTCCTTCATTAGATAATTTTATAATGTGAGGTTGGATAACATCAACTTCCTTTTTTTAAGCTCGGACACATCTTTTTGCTCTTTCTAATGGTTTGTGAGTGATAACATTTGATGGAATAGTTACAACAGAACTGTAATTTCAACAGCACATATACAAATCACCCAATTTGAAATTTTGACATTTCTTTTGCTGTTTTAAGAGGACTTTATTCCATTCTTGAATCTTGTACTGTGCCAATTACCTTAAAGCCTTTGTTAGACAGATCTGTCAGCAGACTGTGTGATGAAAAAAAATTATGGAAAAATACTTTGTTTCTCTAGATTTCAGAGACAACTTTTGACCTAAGCTGCAAATTTTCATTTTTCAACTTTTCGGAGGGTCTAATAAATCCTTATGAAGCAGATGTGGTCATTTCTAACAAAAGAAACAAGCAGATATCGGAGCACAAAACAGGGAAATACAGCTGAAACCAATTACCACATCCCCCTTGGTGAGAGAGGTCATACCCTCTTCCAGTCTTCTGCCCCATCCTTTCTGCAGATAAATGATACACCATTAATGCCTCTAAAAAAGGGCATGTTTACAAGATATGAGCACTGAATGTATTTAAAAATCTAATAAAGAAAAATATACGTGCGATATCACTGATTTTGTATATCGTTACATGCCAATTTTACGCAGTCTTGAGGAAATATTTCTTGTTATTATTTCAATTTCTTTTATTAACTCATTAAACTTGTCCTTTGCAAGTATAATGGGGAAATGTTTGGGTGGATTTGAATTTTTAGGAATTTTATAAAAATTTTTCCTTAAGTACTGTAAAAATCTTAAAAAAAGCTAATTTTTAGAAATTTTTCTACGCTGAAATATTCATATTTAAAAAATAAATTTTATGTCAAAAAATCAATCATACCTTCTATAGTAAACAACAATTTTTTCAAACTGACAGATATATTTTATTTTTTAAAAAATATTAAACATGATGTTCCAAAAAAAAAAAAAAGGAACATAGGCATGTAAAAGGTTAATAAATCTATTTTAAATATGCTAATGAGTTAATTCAATTCATAGACTTCTAACTATTGTTTTCAAAGGAGATAATATAAATAATCTACTAGAAAACAAATTACAATTTTATTACTTTGCAACTTTAGTGCAAGAGGCAATTAATTCATTACTTATAATTACCTCATATAGATGTAGTAAAACTGCTCCATTACAGTGATAAGACTGCATTATTATTGTAATAAGATGACTTGGTAGAAGTAAGTTGCAATGGATTGGCGGTGGTTCTCTGCATCATAACCTGAAGACAACATGATTGCATAGTTAAAACAATGGATGCATAAAAATAAACTTGCAGACATGGCCTAAATTCCACAAATAATTTTATTTCTGGATAATGCACATTATCACTGTAGGTGCGGTATGCACCTCCCAATTTTGTATAGATTATATCATTTTAAAGGACGAAAATTAGAAAAGTAATCTCTCTGGCAAGGCGACAAATAACAGAGCAATAATTTTTGTAACTAATCAGAAAACATCTGTCAGCAATGCTGATTAGCATTGCGCACTCATCGATGAAGTTTGAACCCAACACCTGTACATTAAACTGCCATGTGATCTGAAATGGAATGCTGTATAAAAGCTTAAATGTGCGCAACTCTCTCTTCTGTCATCCCTTCTGCTTCCATACGCTTGTGCTGCCTTGCTGCAGAGTTTACTTTTCACATCAATTTTGTGTGTCTGCGTATACTGAAAAGTGTGCACATCTTCTGAAAGGTTCTAACGGTGTTTATAGTGAAAAAAGTGTCAGCGAATATTCAAGTTTGGTGCTTTAATTTTGTGTTTTAGAACTGTAAATTCTTCAGAAAAATTATAATTCAATGGAGATTATTTTGGAAATTTTTCAGTGTTCAGTTTTCAGAAAAAAGTAAAAATTAATAATGAAAACAAGATCACATTCAAAAGAAAATGAAGAAGAAACTGAAACTGCCACAGTCAGTGTGGATAAATTTCAGTGAGCCATATTCGATGGAACAAATCATGGCATTCCAGTGGATAAATACTTTCTATTGTTTGAAAAGAAGTGTGACTCTAAAAATATCGGCAAGAAGAATAAATCCTTACTGTTTTTTGAACATTTAAAAGGCGAGGTCTTAGCATTTTATTTAAGAGAATGTGTTGAGTTAGAATGGAAAGTAAGGAATAAATTTCTTATGTATTTTGCTAGTGCAGAAACCCTTACTTTTAGTGACTTTATTAACTGCACTTACTCCAAATTCACTGAGATTGACAAATATTATAGACAAAAGTTAAAATTGGCATCAAGTCTAAAATTAGATGACAAAATTATCATTGATGTGTTAAATCAGGATCTGCCTGAGAAACAGAAAATGTAAGCACAGTCCAAGATTGGATCAACACCGCTAGGAAATTGTTTCCTACTTCAAGTTCGTCTACCTCAGCTTCATTGGAGGAACCAAAATTTGCAATTCCAAGACCAAGTATACATCTAAGTTTTTACAAGTTTAGATATAGGTTTTTAAGACCATTTTTCAATCCTAGGTACCACAAACATCAAGAAATTCCTAGCCACGACAACTGTCTTATCTGTATAGATCATTTCCTTCTTTAAGTCTAGTCTAAACAATCAAAATTCTCAACAAATCGAACCAAAAAAGAAGAGAAATTATTTTAAAGTTAAGGCATAAATTAATTAAAAAGAAGTCCCTGCAATGCTGGACACAGGGTCTCTAAATGTGATATCTGAAAATATTTTAAATTCTTTTGATGCAAAAATTGAACTTACTCAAAATAATCCTAATACTAAATTATGTTCATTATCCATAGGTCTTGTTGTAACTAAAGTAATTAAATTACTATGCAAAATAGGCAAAATTAGTAATACTATAGTATTTTATGTTGTGAATTCTAATTTATCTTATTTATTATCATTATCTTGTGTTTCATTATTTAAATTGCAATTACATTTTAATAATTATGAAGTATATCAATTTACATTCATGATAAGTAAAGGTATTCAATTAAATAAACTTTCTCAGACTAATTTTGTATGTAAGAATAGTGTTAAGTACTGAAATTTTTATAATTATGCTGAATATAGTGAATTTGATCAATAGCAAAAATTATTAAGTACCTATAATCATATATTTGCTAAAAACAAATTTGATGTGGCTGTATGAATATGGAACCTCCACAAGTAGTCTTAACTTCAGAATTACCCATAGCCTCTCGATCCTATAAAGCCTCTCC
The DNA here is from genome assembly GCF_044657685.1 of Stegodyphus dumicola. Taxonomy (NCBI): domain Eukaryota; kingdom Metazoa; phylum Arthropoda; class Arachnida; order Araneae; family Eresidae; genus Stegodyphus; species Stegodyphus dumicola. The sequence goes on from NC_140770.1 coordinate 4,594,451, forward strand.
TAAAGACAGTGAAATTAATAGATAAACAGATGAATTATTAAATACTAGTATCATAAAACCTTCTTTTAGTCCTTATGCTGCACCTGTAACTTTAGCTTTGTTAACTGATGAAGAGAGATAAACAAGCAAAAACTAGGTTATATATTGGTTATTTGATATTTGATCAAATTACCAAAACAGACTGTTAACCTATTCCTAGAATTGATGTTGTGTTAGATCAGTTAACAAATGCAAACATTTTTTCCATATTGCACTTAACATCAGGTTATTGGCATATAAAATTACATGATAAAGATACTGAAAAATTGGCATTTACTACAAATTTTGGTATTTATGAATTCACTAGATTACCTTTTGGTTGGAAAATTTCCTCAGCTGTTTTTCAAACAGCTCTTGGACAAATTTGAAACAATTGTCAGATTCAATTTCCTTTAAATTATTTTGATGACATTATAGTGTTTTCTGCACATTTTGATGAACATCTTAAAATAATATTTGATATATATGAAAAACAAAATATAAAATTACTTTGTTAAAGAAAAAATAAATTTTCTAGGATATGAGGTTCAAGCAGGAAAATATCAGCCCAGTAATGCAAATATTGAGGTTATTAAAATATTACAACCTCCCTAAAAATGTTAAAGAATTACGAAGATTTTTGGGAAGTATAAAAGTATATCATAAATTTATTCAAAATTATGCAATAATTAGAGCTCCTTTAACAAATTTACTTAAAAAAGATACTCCTTATAAGTGGACTAATGACTGTCAAATAACTTTTCAAAAATTAAACAATGTGTTCATTTCAAGACCCATTTTAGCTTTGTTTAATCCAAAATATCCATGTTATGTATTTGTAGATGCATCTAAAGAAGTTGCTGGTGCAGTTTTAGAACAAAATCCAGATGGTAACCTACATCCAATTGCTTCCCATTCTAGAAAATTAAGGTCTTAAGAACAAAATTATGCAATTACTGAATCAGAATTTTTAGCAATTATTGATGCCATAGATAAATTTTATTATTATTTACATGATAATCATTTCACTGTAAATACTGATCATGCTGCTTTAGTTTGGCTTAATAATATTAAACATCTTACAGGTAGGTTATTCAGATGGTCTTCGAAATTATCTATGTATGACTAAGTTCAAAAAAGGTTTTACTAATGTTGAAGCTGATATGTTAACTAGAAACCTTAGTTGTCAACATATAAGTTTGCAAGTTAATTTATTATCATTAGAAGAAATTAAAGAACATCAAAATTTAGATAATGTCTCTAATCCTAAATATAAGAAAATTAATGATGTATTAATTACTAAAAAACAAGGACTATATAAAATTGTTATACCCATATCTCTCAGAACTAAATTACTTGAAAAGTTTCACTTACAATTTGGTGATATTGGTGTGTCCTCAATGTCAAATTTATTATCTCTTCAATTATTGACCAGGAATTGTTCAAGATGTTAGAAATTACTGTAAACATTGTGAAGTATGTCAGTTTAATAAGAAAAGTAAACAAAAAAGAATTTGGTTAATGCAATTTTTACCATCCCTTAATGAACCTTTTGAAATATTGTCTATTGATACTGTTGATGGATTAAATTATTATAACTCTACTAAAAACTTATTAAACATTATTATCAACCATGCTATTTAGTATACCTGGACTTTTGCTTCTAAAAGTGTAACTACTGATACTTATACAAATTGTTTTTTTGTTATAAATTTTTCAAATTCAAGTAAAGTAAATTTTAAGTGATAGAAATGCTGCTTTTATGTCTTCAAAATTTAAGCACTTGTAAGGTATATCCTAATTTTATTACAGTTATTTTTAAGCTCCTCTCCTGTCTCTTCCGGCTTCAGCTTACAATTCCTTACCAGAATGAGTTTTTAGAATCATGTTAAATGCAAATGACAAAAAGTAGTATTTGAGTCGATGTTCTGCTGACTTCGAGAGAGAGAATTAGGATTCCTGAATAGCGTTTGTTTGCTTACGTCTCTCTATGCTGTTACTATGCTCCTGTATTACATGCCCTTGACAGCTTTGCTAGCTAATTTAATATTAGAAGCCAACTTAGAAATTGTGTTAGCTTTGGCTAAATCTCTTTAGATAGTCATTAGTTAAGTTCTTATTTCTAACATTTTTGAGTTAAGCTAAGTGGAGGCTTTGTTTACGTCCTGAGAAAGGGACCAACATTATTTTGAGCAATAAAGAGTAATTAACCCTTCTTGAGTTTACGTTTCTATTTTTGGACTTAAGCAATTATTCACTTAATAGTTCATTAGGTTTTTCAACATTTAGTTAATAGATAAAAGTAAGGAAACCTACATTGACGCCCGAAGCATTTTTGATGAACCATGCTGTTGGAAAATGAAAAATTTACGCTGACCCCTTCGACCTTTCAAATCTTGCAGCCGCCAGCAAATCCTATGGAGGAATTCCGTTTCATCGTAGAAACCATGCGAGCAGCTATGAAGCCAGTCGTAACATTCCATGGCAAAGGTTCTGTGATAACTTTCCTAGAGCAGCTGGACCTGCATTTTACTATTCATCCCAGAAACCAGCTGCAGAAAGTTACAATTGCTACAGCTAACCTAAAATGCCAAGCCCAGAGTTGGTTCAAGGGTATCGGAAAGTTCCTGTTGAGAGATCCAGGATCAGAAAACTACACATGGGGAAACTTTAAAACCATTATTGACAGTGTTTCCCATAGTCAAAGACCGTGCAAAGCTGGAGGCAGAGCTATTTAGTAAATATCAGATGAGCATCCAAGATTTGATGGACTTAGAAAATTCAAATATTTAATTTATTGTATGGAAAGAGGCCAGATAACCATTAATCAAAGTGATTTTGCCACACCTGCTTCCGTCGATTCAAGACTTCCTGGAGGTGAAAAAATGCCCAGACCTTGGAAAACCTATTTCAGCTGGCTATGAAGTTCCAAAGCAGATGAGCTGCTGAAAACACATGCTCAAAAAATTTCCATCAGTATTCGAGGTTTTCGCCTCAACAGAAACCTCAAAGTAAGCAGAATTCTTATTGGCAGGCAGGGAAAGCTAAAAAAGATAACAAGAAGACGGGTCAGTCGAAAGTATTTGAAGATCACAGTAAGAAGCAGCAGAAGCAAAGGATTTAAAGTGATCAAGGCGGCCGAGAAGAGAGCCCGGTCATCCCCTGGAACAAAAAAAAAATCCTCGGAAATTAAATTAGGTAGTTGTACAAAAATTGTTCTTTGTCAAGAATTCATATTTTACTGAACAATGCTCCTACTACCGCCTTACTGGACACTGGAGCACAATGCAGTTTTGTGGAGCAAGACTGCTTTAAGAGGAATTTTCACATTACAGATAGTTTAAAACTACAGGACAGAGGGTAATTGCTGCACAAGGAAAACAGTGTTGTCTGCATTTGAAAAAGTAGGGCTGCACGTGCAAATAAAGAATGAGATAAAAAAATTAATTTTCTGGTAGTGAAAGACCTATTAACTTCAGTTATTTTGGGGGTCGACTTTTACACACAGCAAGTGCAAAGTTAAATTTTAAGAACTCTACAAGTCCAGATAGATACTGTTGAAGAAGAGGGGGCCATGCCAGATGTTGACCTCAACCATCTTCAGGAAGAGGAGAAAAAGACAATGGAAAATTTGGTAAAACAATTTCGTAAACTATTCAATGAGAAACCTGGTTTTTGTCAGGTTGTACAGCACGAGACAGATGTAGGAAATACTCCCCCAGTCTGGTGTAAGGTGTGGTCTTAGTGATAAGACCAGGTGAAGGAAGAAATCTTGGAACAGCATATTAAACAGATACTGGCAAATAAAATAATTGTTCTGAGTAGCAGCCCAGTAGTTTTATATAGAAAGAAAAATGGCTTCCCATCCCCAGATCCGAATTTATGGAGTGCTTTTTGAATTTGATACAACACTTATAGGAGAGTTAGAGGCTAGTCTGATAAATTATCTGTGACTTAAGCAATAATATACATGATAAATCGATAAATTTGCTAAGAAATGTAATTTATGCAAAATTGTAGAAATAACAAAAATCATTAAATATTTTCCCATTATTGGCAATTGTACCACAGGCGTAAGTGTTTGCATGTCAATGTGAACTGACTGCACAGATGATATTTGCGGTGGCGAGAAACTTTTATTAAACCCAAAGTATTTAAATTTTAATACCAGAACAGTTTATTAACATAGTTGTTCTTTTTGAAATTGCAGCAACACTTTCCAGTAGATTGCTTTAAGTAGCACCACTTCTTTTTAAAATAATAATTTTAGACTTTTTTCATTATTGGATACTGCAGTTTTAGGTTTAACATGCAATTTTTCTGTCTTTCTGAAAGGGATACGAAGTTTAAACGAATGCAATTATAAAAGAATTTCAAAATATTTGTTAAATATAAAAAATTTATTTACATGGAAAAGTTATGACCAATAACTAAAGCAATTCTTATATATGCATGTCTTGTTCGAAACATTGTAACAGTTTCAGTTTCCACTTCAGAGGTCTGCCACAGATTTTCTGCACAAGGGACAAGCACCATTCTGTAATTGAGATTTAAATTATAAAAAATAATAAATAAAATATATTTAAGCATGGTTTAAAAAAATTATGTGAGAACAAACTTAAAATACAGTGTTTCAAAAAGAATATACGTATTTCGAATGAATATATTTATTAAACTGTATGACATATGAATATGAAACTTTACACACATATCTACGAACCTCTCAATCTCAGATTACAGATGTTACAGATGTTCAATATGTCCTCCATCAGTGACACGAACAATATCACATCGATTCTCAAATTCCTCCCATACTCGGGCAAGCATGTCTGTCGTCACCGATGTTATGACAGTACAGATACGGTTCTTTGCATCTTCAAAGTTCGGTAGGAGTGGTGGTACATAAATATTGTCTTTAATGAAACACCACAGGACGAAGTCACAGGGGGTCAAATCCGGTGACCTTGGAGGCCAGCTGAGATATGCAAATGCCACACGTTTGCGTTTGTCATTAGGACACAGAGCCTGTAACAAATGTAACTTGTACGGCTTCATAACTAACCGACGTCTCAAAAATAAGCCAAATTGTTGTTGTAGGTAGTTGTAACTCCCGACTGGCACGACAAGTTGATTTTGAAGGACTTCGTTGGAAAGGAGTTTGAATTTGTGTAACATTTTCGTCAGGAATACGAGGGCGGCCAGGACTCTTTCCTTTACATACACATCTTGTATTTACAAACTGTCGATACCATCTGCGAATGTTCCACTCATTTGGAGGATCACTTTCGTATCTCATCTTGAAACGACTTTGCACTGTAATCATGGAATTGCATTTCACAAACTCGAGAACACAATATTTCTGCTGCGGAGTAGCCATTTTAAACATGTGACGGTTACCACGCAAAACAGAAGACAACTGACATCTAGCGGCTATTAATATAAACTAGACTATGTGTTCGTTTCAAACTATTGAGTTTGGACAAAATAACACTTTTTAGTAAGTATATTCCTTTTGAAACACGGTGTACATTGAATACATGAGATTGCTTATGCAGGTGTATGAACAATATCCATATGCATATATCTTTAAAAGACGATGGCCTTTACTTACCATTCTAAACCACTGAAGAATACATTCCTCATGATAAAATGTCTGCATGGCAAACATGTCGCTTTCTCCGTTTCAGAAAGATCTTCTAAACACACACGACAATTTATTTTCTTATCTGAGAAAGAAATGTAATTAAAAAAAATTTTTTTTTAAAAACCATTCTATAAAAGAATCACTTCATATAACATATAAAAGAAAAAAATACTTGTTCTAGCTTTTAAAATTAAACTGATTTATTGAATTCAGTAGCATTAAAAGAAAAATTATTCAGATTTCTAAAATAAAAGAAAATTCATTAAAAAAGTTTTTTCAATGTAACAAATTTCATGAATAAGTAAATCTTTCTTCATTTATAAATAAATAAAAAAAATCTATTATAAGCATTACTATACCATCAAATAAAAACAACACAAGTGTTTTTCCCTGCCTTAATGATCTAGTACCTCTGTTTTTGAAAAGCATAATTTAAGTATACAATTTTCTAAGCATAATTTCTTATACTAATTAAGAGTCCAATCATAATTGTTTAATGCACAGTGGCCCGAAAGTCCTTACCTGGCTTTTATTTTTGTGTGGGTCAAACACATATACTTCCAATTATAAAACTGTTTAAAATGATGCAGGGGTTTTGATTACAAAACTGTTTAAAATGATGCAAGTAATTTTGCATTTTTAAATTGAAAGACATCAATTTCATAAAAATTATGAAATTTTACCTTTCATATGTTCATCCAGTCCCTCCCTATACCTGTTAGAAAAATTTCAGAATAAAACAAAAAATGCTTGAATCGCATACAAAAAAAAATGAAAAAGATATTCGATATTAAAATCTGAGATCCTAACGAGCTAACGATTTTTTCTATTTGCAAGAAGACGCATTAATGTTTTTCAGAAAAGATCAGAGCTGTTTGATGCATGGTTATGTGTGTGCTCCATGTTTATCTTTTCCCATTTTTGAGCTTGCTGTCCCATTTCAAAAGAAAATTAGTAAAAATACAATACACTGGTAAAGTCCCTGAAGAACTCTAACAACTTGTTCTTTGGGTATGAAATAACTTACACATTTGGTACTAGTCACATTTTCACAAGCAAGGTTCAAAGCTTTTATGACAAGTGACATAAGTTACAGTACATAACTTTGACATGCGACAAAATAACCTCTTGACCATCCTTCAACTGAAAGCAAATTTAATAAATCTATGTATCGAGATGAACTCTGGCTGTCGCTGTTATTCATTAGAGAAAAATGGTCCTAAGATCTTGTTATGCAGATACAAAACACTAAAATTCACTTTCTGGCAGTTATGCTTCAATTTCTATGTGACATGAAGATTTTTGCATTCTCAAATTCTCACATCATGTGAAAAAAAATTATTTACTTCTAATAACACAGCAAAAGTTTATAGGATTACTTCTTACAGGGTACTCGCAATAATAGGGACATTAAAGATTCCCATACCAGGGTTTCCCAACATTTTTTTGGCCCCCATGCACTCCTTTCACTGCTGCTAGACATTCATTCCTCCTTTTGGAAAATTGAAAAATACCCTCAAATGACATGCTGGGCAATTCCCGAGAAACCAAAGCAAATACTTCCAAGGGAAGTATGGTTGCAAAGCTGAAACTTAAAGGAATTGATGGAAGAGCACCACCAGCAATGGAGGCTGCAGCTGAATTTGACTCGGACACAGGAAAGATTGACAGATTAAGAGTTCTTTCTAGATTCTGTGGCTGGCGGTGCATAGCTATTCTTATTTGGTGGAGTGATAGGTCCAGTTAATTCTGATAAAGAACAAGACTCTAGCCTAGTAGACAATCTGATTCTTTGAGTCAAACATTCTTCTTAGAAGGCATTTAGCCACATGAGACAGAGCAATAATAGGTCTGTGATGCCCATAGATGTCCGGGGCCACACTCCCGGTACATTGAAGGAATCAGCTTGTGCTTTCCCTGTCTAACTGGACTAGTTAACTTGTTGAACCTCCTTCGTGCTGGGGATAGGGGCATGGAATTGTTCTCCTTTAACAAGGAATTCCCAGGAAGCATGAGTCATAAGCTTATGTTCCTTGTGTACCTTCTGTCTGCACACACCGGCCATCGCTACTACCGATTGAGAGATTTAGTGAGGTCTTTGCACTGGCTCTCGAAGTGGCTTTCAGGTCACATCGCTGCGCTGTTTATTTTTGGCCAGAGGAAAATTTGGTTTAATTTTGGTAATCATCATGGTGGAGCTGAAGGTCTAATTTTGGTTAGTTTAAAGAATACTTATGAGCATTAGTAAATTTACTAATTCTGTGATTTTCAAAGCAGAAAAAGAAATCTTATATAAAATACAATTACTTCAACGAGTTTTTTAAGTATAAGTGACTTTATAAAATAAAATTTTAGATAGTGCCTCTCATTTAATATATGAATGTCTAATTCAAGTAATCCCAGCTACATTTAAAAGTAAAAGTATATGTACATAAGACAGAAAATAAATTATTTTTTTTAAAGGTAACTGCATCCTTTTTTTTTAAGTATGATATTTAGTAGTCCTAAAAATCCTATGCACATTATAACAAAATATACATTAAAAACTCTGAAATCGAAACATGCAAATAAGAATTTTTAATTATCATTTAATAAAAAGTAAGGAATAAAATAAATTACATATTCACAACAAGCCTTTCCTGGAATATCCTATTCCTATCCTCCAAATGCTACTTTTCTGCGATAGTCTACTGAAAATTAGTGTTCTGCTTTTGAATAAATGGTTAAACAAGAAACCATTTATTCAAATTAGAAAATTCATTTTAGAAATTCATCGAACTGATGAGGCATCATGCAAAAGCAATTTAAAAAAAACTTACGATATTCAAAGGAACACATCCTCAATTAATTATTTGAATCTTCTTGTAGCAGTCATCTTTCATATAATAATATAACTTATTATTTTCTGCTTCTCCTTGTGCACAACGCAGGAACTAAAAATGTTTTGATCTAGCAGACTTTGGATTGATTTTAATTAAAAAATATAACCACAGGAAAACTAAATACCACACAAAAATACACCCCCAAGTTTCCACTCTGGTGTGAACTGATGTAAGCGGAATGTCCCCCCCATTCCCCCCTTTTTTGTGCCAATGAACCTGAGTGAATGCAACTTTAAAATCTTAAATACTCAAGGTTCTGCATATTCCGGATAACGAAAAGTTTACATTTGTGCATTTCTGCAACATTTGCATATGTGAAAATTGTTAGATTTGTTTTAGAGTCTTGGCACCAGTTGGGCCTTTTCTAAGGCATCCTGGAGCACATGGAACAAAACAAAACAAAACAAAAAAAAAAAAACAAAAAAAAAAAAAAAAAGAAGGTTTCAGACTTTAAATTGCATCTAAAGGGACTTTTTTTTTTTTTTTTCCATTTTGTGTGCTACCTTTATTTATTAAATAGCATGTTCTTCGCACTTAAACCATAAAATTAATTCAATTCAACAGCAATATAACAAAATAATTTAAAAACAGCATATCTTTAAAATTTCCGACACACGCTGTATGGAGAGAAAAAAAATTTTTTTTTTTTTTTTCTGTACAATTTTGCCACTATTCACTTTGAAATCCTTGAGTTTGTTAACCAAAAATTCCTTAAAGTTTTACAAAATATGAAATCGATAATGAAACAAATTCCAAATTTGGGGTTCTAGATGCCCATATTCGCAGGAGGATTACATTATTCAAAATTTGATGGCTCTAGGTACTGTTGTTTCACCATAATGAGAGAATGAGAGAAACATACATACGTTTATGCATTATTTAATTTTTTTAATATAATACAGGGTGATAATATTTGGTGGCAACAATTTGAAAATAAAAACAATGCTAATAGTGAATCAACCTAAAATGCCAAAATGAAATTAATAGTCCTTCTGGGCGAATTTCCCCTTTACACTAAAAAGCTTTGTCGGTATTATAAATTTGTCCAGGAGATATTTTACTCAATTTTTGTTATTAATAAGTTTTATGAATCAATCTACAAATTGTTCAGTTGCTTCTGTATCAGCTGAAACATTTTTGCACGAAATTTTTAAGTGACTTTATATCATGGCAATTCTAAAAGTTGGTAAACCAACCTGTTGAATATAAGTACTCAGTTTTTAAGTCCCTTTCTTCATGAAAAATTTTGGCAAGGCACATCCTGGCTGCAGTTCTGTTTCATTCATCCATTTGTAATCAGTCGATAGATGGGGCAATCAGAAAATAATTATGATTTAACAGTGGAATTGCTTAAGGAAATATATGGGAAGACAGAAATTATTGTAAAATCTCATATTAACCAGTTGTTAAATTTAAATGCTGTAAAATCAGCTTGTATTTAAAACAGTTACACGGGAGTTACATGATATAATAAAAATCCAAGTATGCAGTTTGCAAACTCTTGGCATTTAACTGAATTCATACAGAAGTTTGTTGTCCTCATTACTTACTAAACTTATTCCTGATTCTATTGTGTTATATGTATGTTATTTTTATAGACAGCATGAAAAAGATGATTCTTGGAATGTAACAGAATGGTTAAAATTTCTTAGGAGAGTAATAGTAGTGCAAGAAGGAACATTTTTGTTTCAACAAACAAGGGACAGTAATGATTCAGTTAAAAGCTTAGAACATAAGCAATCACCTAATAAAGTTTCAGAAAAGGGATGTAGATTCCATAAGTTTAAAGGAAAGAAGTAAGATTCGATTTCTAATGCAACCGAATTGAGCACATTTCAGAAAATATGCATTTTTTGCAATACTTCTGAGCACAGTTCTGAAAATTGTGATAAGGAACGTGAGAAGAAATTACAAAGTTTAACACGAAACAGAAGATTATAAGGTATTTCTCCCGCCTTCGTAATTGTAGTGGTCAGCACGCTCGATGCACATTCGAGAAGTCCGTGGTTCGACTTCCGGCAAAGGCGTTGCTCATTTTTCATCTCTCCCGCTTCAAAATACCTAATGTCTCTACAGTGGCGCCTGAACTAAAAAAGGTGGTAGATGATGATTCTCTACAACCAGGATTTAGCGAATGGGTCCCCTAAAACCCCAGTTGCCCTTTAAAAGGGGGAATATATATAAGGTATTTCTCCTGTCTTCGTAGTGTAGTGGTCAACATGCTCGACGTGTATTCGAGAAGTCAGTGGTTCAGATCCCGGCGATGACATTGCTCATTTTTCATCTCTCCCACTCCAAAATACCTAATGTCTCTACAAGATATTTTTTAATACCTACAAAAAAAAATCATATTCTTCGGTCATGTTAATTAAAAAAGCATTACTCAACATCTAAGCGTAAACATTCTAGTTTGATTTGTGATGCCAAATGCCTCTGGGACCAGACAGAGAGTCACAAAGAATTGATGAATGATAAAAGAAAAGATCAAAGTAGTCTATTGAATGTTTTATAGATACAGGATGCAGTACGTTTCTAACAAAGAATTCCGTAACTTCGAAATTACGATTGCCAATAGAAGCGGAAAGAAAAAAAAGATAATAATAATACTTGGAATTGGGAATGTATATCCCACATCTGCAGTGACCTCGGGTTAAAGCTCAGGCTTATCAACTAAATCGAAACAACCCCAAATTTGTTTATCCTAAAAGATCAGACACAGCTGCATGACACATATCAGGAGAGATATTTTAATTTATATATGTCATGCAGCCAACATTTATGTCATTATTTTGACATAAATGTTGGCTTATGTCAAAACAAAGTGATATGTTTAACATACGGTACCCTAATAAAATTCCATTTGTGCAACTGAAAAACGAAATGGAGTGTGAACACATTAAGTTATATGCTGAGAAACCAATGGAAGTAACAGGATAAACTTTGTTCATAATGTAACCCCCTATATAAATAATGGACTGATTTTATTTCAAAACATACATGGAAGTCTGGATTCAGTAATGGAAGTTACCGATTAGTAGGGTAAATAGTCCCAGTTATGAACGTAGGACACAATAACATTAGATTAAGAGGAAACCAGTGTATTACCAGGGTAATAGATATAACAGAAGATTGAGAATTAAAAGAAATAGATATGCCTAGTATATACAAAGATGATGAACAAAACCATGTATATTCTATTTCTCAAAATATTCAACCAATTAAGACAGCTGATATAAAATTTGATGATGAAAGAACTGATATCTTAAAGTTATTAAATGAGGTTAGAGATTGCTTGCTCTTAATTTAAATGAATTAGGTTGCATGGATGTAATAAAAATGGACATAAAGAAAACGGACGGAAGGAAGCCTGTAGCTTCTCGCCCCTACAAAGCAAATATAGCTGAACATAATGTGATAAAAGAAATTGCTAAATGGAAAGATAATGGGATAGTTTCCAAAACTAGATCCCCTTATGCTTATTCAGCGTTACTAGTAAAGAAATAACCGGACAACATTGAGTGGTGATTGATTACTGCAGACTTTACAATCAGACAGTAAAAGATAAGTTCCCTTTCCCTCGAATATATGATCATTTAGAGTGTTTAGGAGGATGTAAAATTTTCACTACTGTGGATTTAATCCATGGCTATTTGTAAATATTGTTTAGAAGAAGACATTGAAGACAGCGCACAGTACTCCTGATGAAACAGGACAATCCGAAAGAATGACATTTGGGTTTGTAAATGCTCCTGCTTAGTTTCAGCATCAAAAGTCACATGTCCTAGGCTCCTTGTTGAATACTAAGGTGTTGTGTTATGTGGATGATATACTTATTCCTGCAAAATCTTGGGAAGCGATGATTTTCAAATTAAAAGAGGTATTAGAATGCCTAAGAAGGGCAAATTTAATCTTGAAATTATTAACATACAAATTTATGAGAAGTTGATTTTTTGGGTTTTATTACAAAACGAAGGTGGTATAAGACCAGGCTCTTGAAAAATAAAAGCCATAACAGAATTTCCAGAACCAAAGAATATACACGAAGTGCGAAGATTCTCGGGTCTAATTGGATTTTTCAGACGATTTGTGCCGAAGTATGCATTAAAAAACGAACCATTGACCAGATTGATGCAGAAGAATCAAGACATCGAGCGGAAGCAGGAACAAAGGAAGTCATTTGAACTTGTAAAGAAACAACTGACTGATAAGCCCATATTAGCTCATTACCAACTGCATGCAGGTATGAAGTTCATTGAGATGAAAGCGCAGAAGGTTGAGTGGAATCCTAATGCAACATGGTGAAGATGGAAAATGGCAATCTTGCTTTATTGCGTTAGCAAGAAAACAACAAAAGCCGAGAAGAAGTACCATTCTAGCAAATTGGAGTTAATAGCAATCGTATCGATGTTAGACAGGTTAAAACAATTCTTAATTAGCATAAAATTTACAATTATTACCGACTGCCAAGCCCTTATATATATAAATGCGAGGAATTAAAATTAAGGACTTCCTGCCGATTTTGGTCGAAATCAATAACTTTTAAGGACCAGAAATAGATTCCAAAAAAATCTAAGGACTCTTTAAGGACCGTACGAACTCTGCTGAGGCTTATCCAGGGCCAGTGCTAGACGTTTTGTGGCCCAATGCAGTCTCTGTGTGTCTGAAATTTTACTGCCAAGCTTCTGTCTAAATTCTGAAAATTTTGTCCCCCCCCCCGTAACGATTTTGCCATTCCTTAATATTGTTGCTTTGTGCTTCTCTAAACTCTAAAAATTTTGCCTCTCCTATATTCTGCTGGCCAGAGCGCCTACACCAGCTCGTATTGTTCCTGGTCTTATCTGAATAACCAGTGAATAATTCTCAATTCAAGTAGCAGTAAATGAAATCTTTCAGCATATAAATATCATTGCATATGGAAAGAAATTTCTGTTAAATTTCTCCTCATCAATGGACTCAGCGGAGTGAATATAAAAAGGTTACCCATGTTCTTTGGTATTCAGTTTCTAATATATTAAAAAAAAATTGTTTAGACATCACTGCATCACTTCTCAAGTTGCAGTGTATTGATACTTTCATTCAGTGATGGAAGCAAAAAATAATTATTCGCCAGGTTGGCATCAGTGCCAAAATGATATTACAAATTGGGATTCTCCACATATTTTATTATAAAAAATATAAAATTTGTAAGCATAAAAAAATGACAAAGTGAAGAGAGGGGAAGGTTGCTGGTGATCGAAATATCTGGATTTTAGATCATTCCGGGTATCGGACATCCAGATTTTGTACTTTCTACTGAATTTTTCATTCCTACACTCAGTAAGAAAAATTGCTATTATATAGTATTCTCAAAAAGACTTCACAAAATTACAACTGAAGGGAAAAATCCATGTTGAATCATTTTAATTAAATTTATACTCCAAGGCAAGCTAAAAATCTCAAATTTTAAAATGAAATACCTTCGTCAATTTTGCTGCATTATTATGAAAAAATATAAATTTTGTAAGCATAAAAAAATGACAAAGTGAAGAGAGGGGAATGTTGCTGGTGATCGAAATATCTGGATTTTAGATCATTCCGGGTATCGGACATCCAGATTTTGTACTTTCTACTGAATTTTTCATTCCTACACTCAGTAAGAAAAATTCCTATTATATAGTATTCTCAAAAAGACTTCACAAAATTACGATTGAAGGGAAAAATCCATGTTGAATCATTTTAATTAAATTTATACTCCAAGGCAAGCTAAAAATCTCAAATTTTAAAATGAAATACCTTCGTCAATTTTGCTGCATTATTATGAAAAAATATAAATTTTGTAAGCATAAAAAAATGACAAAGTGAAGAGAGGGGAAGGTTGCTGGTGATCGAAATATCTGGATTTTAGATCATTCCGGGTATCGGACATCCAGATTTTGTAATTTCTACTGAATTTTTCATTCCTTCACTCAGTAAGAAAAATTTTTATTATATAGTATTCTCAAAAAGACTTCATAGAATTACAATTGAAGGGAAAACTCCATGTTGAATCATTTTAATTAAATTTATACTCCAAGGCAAGCCAAAAATGATGCCCAAAAATCTCCAATTTTAAAATAAAGTAAATTGCTCAATTTTTGCACCCTTTTATTTTTTGTGAGTATAAAAATTTTCCTAAATTTAACTACAGGGACAGAGGGACTTACATACTAAACTGAATTTAAAAATTTAAAAGTGCCAAATATTAGCATCATTTGAAATGTTTTTGTATTACAATACATCGTTTGAAATCTGGATGTCCAATATCCAAAGGTATGAACAACCAGCTAAAAATAAATTAAAAATACAAAATGAAAGAGAGAAATGGAGGAACAGTTGTTAATTTATGATGTTCAACAACAAAACTAGGCTCATCAAGGATTAATCACGGTTACATGAAATCAAAGTAAAAAATTTTACGCGTTTGGCGAGTTTCTGTTTACGAAAAATGGCCAACAGGAAAATTAAAGTACTAAACAACTCTAAAAGCAATTCAAACAGCTTAAAATTAAGAATTCTGAAAATCATGTTGAAAAGATAATAATCGGGTAAAAAAGCTAAGCTTCGAGCATGTAATACTACATGCATTTTACATGGCTTTACATAATTTTTTCATTATACCAAAATCAGAAAAATGTTTTAATAAAATGAATGCATGTTTTACAGCCAATGGAACTCAAAAGCATGAAATCGACCACAAATCAAACATTTAATGACATTTAGAAAACAAATAAACATTAATTACTTTGAATAAAAAGGGGATAAATGCATTAAAAAAACAGTTTTTGAGAAAGCATGTCTTACTAATTTCTTTTCTCTGAGGAAGAAATTATAAATCTGTATTACCTTAAGAAACACACTACAGAGATGCAAGTATTTAGCAAAATATTCAGGTATGATATGAATCTAATAGTTGTTTTAATTAATACAATTTGATGATAATTAGCATAATGGAATAAGATAAGCACAGGATACCATAATACAGAAATGTTTCATTATAAGTAAGGAGGGAAAAAAGTTTGATGTGAAGTTAAATGATTAAAATGGAAGCATATAGAGTTAAAATGCTTACCAATATGCTCCTTTGATACAGTTACATTTTCAGTTCAAGCCATTCGTAACTGTAGGAAAAAAAGGAAATATAATTAATAGCAAGAATTAATCATACACGTGAAACAAGAATCACCTACCAAAGTTTGATGGTACCAAAATGATTTAACAATTCCGAGGTCTAAAATTTGTTATTTATTAGAAGTGATATGAAGGGAGGGAGAGCATTAATGATAGCTTCATGTACCATGGGTGTTATTTAAACATGGAATCGTTAAATATTCTTAGCTACTTAGAAAGAAAGTGAAAAATTGCTGTAAGTCATAAAAAATTTGATTATTCAAAGAGTTTTATATGAAAAACAAAATAATTTAACTATTTTAAAGAATGTTCTTTCAACAAGAATCTGAAATTTATTAAAAGGTTTATTTAGCACATTTAAACTATCATTTTAATAACATAATTAAAATTTTGGTGGTTACCTTCATATTCGTACTTCTCTCTTGATGTATACAACATAACGTTTCCTATACAATTGAAATTACGCTTAAAAATTGGTCAAACATTATTGATAACTTTATAATTACTCAACACTGCCAAACCTATTATATATTTTACTATTATTATTTATAAGGTAAAACAATCTAATCCTGCTAGGCTTGAAAAATATTAGAGATTCGTAAACTCGAAATTTCTCACTTTTTTCAGTCATTCGAATCTCGGTAGTCGGAATTTCATTGCGACTATTAGTGAAATGAATTACACTGGTGTGCAAAAATTAAGGACGAAGTCGAAAAATTAGCATATCAGCTGAACGAAGAGGCAGAGCGGACAGAAAGACCAATCAGGAGATTAAGTAAGGTGATGTACGGTAGCACATGCACAGATATGCAGGTAGACGTAATGGGGGAGTGTCTGAGTAGTCTAAAGCATGTTGTCGGTGTAAGATCAGTATTTCTGGCAAAGAGATTGCATGCCGTATAGCAGTTAAAATCACACCGAGTTGCTGCCTCAGCGAGAAATGGCGAATAATCAATCTGTTAGACGACATCTGGATGCTTTTACCCGAGGTCGAATCATTGGGAAGTTGGAGGAAGGCCGTGTGACACGTGTGGCTGAAGAATTCGGAATTGCTCACAGCATCGTTTCACGACTTTGGAGACAATTTCAAACTACAGGAACAGCTATCGGGGGTTTAGTAGTGGTCGTCTACGAGGAACCACACCCGCAGATGACCGGTATATTGCCTTACAGGCCAGAAGAAACAGGCGGCAGACAGCGGGAGAAATCGCTAGGCACACGACACAGGCGACTGGACGACCGATATCGCGTTTTACCGTTGTCAGAAGACTGCACGGTGGTGGTCTGTTTGCACGACGCCCTGTGCGGTGTGTACCTCTAACGCCTTCCCATCGGAGTAGGCGTTCTCTGTGGTGCCGGGAACACCAGAATTGGAGATACAATGAATGGGGACGAATACTCTTTACAGATGAGAGCAGATTTAGTCTGAGTAGCGATTCTTATCACATACTCATTTGGAGAAAGCGAGGAAACCGCAATCATCCCTCGAACATCATTGAAAGGGACAGGTATGGAGGTGGCGGTGTTCTCGTTTGGGAAGGCATCATGCTTGGTAGTCGTACAGACCTTCACATCTTCGACGTAGGTTCAGTCAACGGGACCCGTTATTTTAACGAGATTCTTCTTCCATATGTGCATTTTTTTAGAGGCGCTATGGGTCCGCAGTTCCTTTTCATGGACGACAATGCACCATGTCATCGCACAGTAGCTGCCGAACAGCTCTTAGAGAGTGAGGCTGTTGAACGTATGGATTGGCCTGCACGATCTCCGGATCTCAATCCCATCGAGCATGTATGGGATTTTCTAGGCAGACGCTTGGCAGCTCGTACCTTACCACCAGTAACGATTCCGGAGCTTCGATTGGCGCTGCAAGACGAATGGGCAGCAATGCCTCAACAACTCATTGACACCCTCATTCTCAGCATGGGCAGACGCTGTGAAACCTGCCTAGCAGTCAGGGAAGATCCTATCCCCTATTAAAGACCAGATGTTTCTTGCTGGACACCCATCACAGGGATGTTTCGGCCTTCAGTCGCATTGCGCTCCATGCTACTTTTTCAATAAAGCTTCTTTTTATCCCTCTGATTTTTAGTAAGTGTTGCTTACATTACTCATGTCCTTACGTATTGGGGATCTTACGGTATTAAATGTGTTGATTTGGAAAGCTTTTGTACAAAGTTATATTGAAAAAACCGTCTCGTCCTTAATTTTTGCACACCAGTGTAGTTGGTAATCATGAATCAGTTAGGAGTAGATAAGTGAGTGTACAGAATAATGTTACATCAGTGACATTTATGCGAAAAAGTGGACACAAGGATTCACAATATTGCACATTCCGCAACATCCAGATATTCAGATCATTTTCTTAAAGGACTATTTTAAACTACTAAAATTTAAAACCACACAAAAGGGGAAAAAATGGGATAGCTATATCTCCTTATCTACTGAGTCAGTTGACAAAATTCAGATTGAGTTTTCTTACATTTAAAAAACAAGACTTAACAGTTGTTCTAACAAAGGTATAACTTCAACACAAAATCAGACTTTTCTGAAAAAACATACAATTTTTTTTCTATATTTCGATTCTACACCTCAAATTATGCCAAAATGCCAAATTTTGTAAAAATCTCATGCATAGTTTTTTAAAAAATCAGCTCTTGAAGGAATCTCGTTAATCCATTCATGCGCATCGCTAATTAGATGATGAGGCATTTGGCTATGGCCGCCACGCGACAACATCGCGTCTGAGCAGATTTCCTAGGATACCAGGCCTCCCGTAGGCACTTGACCGCGGAATATCAGGCATCTGCAGTAGTAGTCATACTAGCAGTCATCCGTCCTCATTCACACCACTAATAAGTAGTGATAGCTTACCCACAGAGCATAAGGAGACATCACCCACAGTGTATCTGACGCTTACCGCAATCCTGGATGCTCGAGTTCACGCCAGGTGATGGGTCCCTTGTCCGCTAGGCGTCCACCGGGATGGGCCATCAAATTGCAGATAAGGCACCCGCCGTACCGCCACAGGCCAGCCATCAGCACGACGGTCATCCTCTAGTTGCATTGCTCATATGAGCCTATACATAGCCCCTAGAAGGAGAAATCCATCCATAAATACATCTAGCTACTAGCACAACCGCAAGAGCAGAGGGCGGGCATCCCATCATTGCCAGTGGACCAGCATCAGCTTAGTTCTGCCCGGTCGGGACCCTGAGATCCTATTACCGAATCTCTCTAACGCTGGGGAATACTCCTTACACCCGGGGGAAATCCCGACGAAAAACCACGGGCCCAGCGCACAGAGACAGGCAGAGAAGGGGCCAGACCATCTAAGGACCAGCTCCAACTCCACCCCCCGGTCCAATCAGATGAGTACCCTCCGCGACCACGTGTCACTTAAGGCAACATGAGACCATCCAGCCAGGAAATTCTGCTTCTACGATCGGAGTTGTGACCACGTCAACACCACTCTCGGCCCGCCGAGGCAGAATCTTGAGGCCGTCCGGCCCTCCTGGAGTGGCTCCGCGGAACTCTTGATCTGGGACTCCATCTTTAAATCTCTAACAGCATCCTCTACTTCGTGGCTATCCAGCTGTCCACTCCGTCGGTCACCAACCGGAGCATGTCGGCAGAAATCAGGAGTACTCGCCTAGCCAGCATTGCTTCAAAGTGCCAAGATCTGATCCCCAGATCGGCCATGACAGGTCCATTCACGCCTGCGGGCCAAGCACCTCTCGCGCCGATGACTAGACCATGAAAGATTATCTCAGTACCCAGCCCCTCCTCCTGGATTACTCCGAAGAGGGGCGCGTACTTCCTCCCCTTCCCATCGTACGTCTTCGAAAACACGCACGGATTGTTGGTCTCATAGGTAATGGTCACGTCCACGACAACGACTTTTGTGCCGTTGTGAACTACTAAGTCTGGTCTCAGGCGTGAGCCGTCCTCCAGGGTGAACGTGAACTCTTTTCTGGACCGTCATCCCAGCAACTTGCATCTCTCCTGGAGCAAGTTCACGATCCGATTGTGCCTCCTAATGCACGTTTTCTTAAGTCTGGGACACACTGAGAAGGTAGTGAAGGGTCTCATGCGGGAAGCGGCAGAGCCGACGACGTACATCGCCCTCCTCTCGACCTCGTGACAGAGTCTGCCGTGTGGGATATGTGTTGGTCCTAAGTTGGAGTCCTGTGATCCAGGATTTGTGATGCAAAAGCAAAGTTTAAAGTTGTAAAATTAAACTTTTAGCAAAAGTAGCAATAGAAGCTCCCTAAGGTTATATACTGCGCAGACATTGAAGACAAAAGTTTTAAACTTAACCAATTTATTAACAATATATAAAAATAAAAACACAATGAATAAATTTAATCAACATCAAAAACTTAAAAAGTATAACATAATCATTATAAAAAAAATTACACTTAATTGATCATCCATTAACCCCAAGGGTTTTTCCTTTAAAGAATGTTACACTATTAAAGACATGGTAAATATTTTACCTGATCTCCAAATACTGGCATTCAATACGCAAAAAACATATCACTAAACAGAAACTATGCGGTTATAATGAAATTCACTACACTATCAATAAGTGCATGCTTCGTGGTCAAGAAGGCACCTGGAAAATTAAAATTAAATCCTTGAAAGCACTTAAACCGGCAAAATGCCGCTCACTGCAGTTACACACGAAAAATCACAGCTTGGGAAAACATCGCCGCTAATTCAGGAAAAACACTTGTGTTGAAGATGCCACCTTCATGAAAACAGGATGCCGACCACGGCAGTCGCTCACATCATAGCCTATTTTGAGAATCCAGGAAAAGTAATCTTGTAGACTGGAATCCCGGCACTTATCACTGGACTGCACGCATCGCAATATCGTCTTCCAATGGGAGCTGGAACGGCACACCACGGAGCAAAGTAACAGGAACCAGAAGGAATAAGCCAGAGCGAGGCGAGATACTTACACCTGAAGTAGACATGACATCATCTCACGGCAATCAATCAGCTACTGGCACGATTCAGCTTTCCAGATGACGTAACATCAAGTTTCATTTTTGCATCTTAATTAGGCTGGAACAGTCCGTTCTTAATACAAACAATGGCAGTGAAAAACGAAGTAGAAATAACTACTATATCCCTTTAAAATGAGAACTAAGCCTTATGTAAAATTAGAAATATTTCAAGGAGGAGAGATGATGCAGAAAAAGGGTTACAATAGGTCATATTTTCCAACAAGTTGACTCGTATTCTGCTGCCTCCATCTGCGGAGTTGGACGTTCACCGTGTCTGGAGTCATGGCAAAGCCGGCGCGTTCACTCTCTCTGGTGACGCTACTCCAGGATGGTTATTCTACGCTACGAGAGTCAACAGCAAGTTGTGGCCCGCCAGAGGTCGCTGCTAGTGAAAAACAGGTCTGCCCAACATCCTATATTCTCTGAGTACGGAAGTTGCCAAAAGCGCGGGAAAAAGTGTTGCCACGTCGTCAATCAGGGTTGTGCAGTTGACTTACTAAGTAGACAATGGCTTTGTATGCGTTTTCGCCGCTGATTTTTTCATATTTAAATGAAGAATACGGTCGTAGATCTCTGAATCGGCGGCGAATTTATAGAAAATATGATGACGCTTTTTCTCTGCCAGAAGATGTGTTTATTACATATTTCAGATTGCCAAAATTTCTATTAATTTCAGTTTGCGATGAATTGAGGGAATATTTGGAGCCACATTCAGAAAACAGGAACGCAATTTCTACAGAAAGAAAGGTAAGTTATTTATACTTTTCCTGAAGTAATATATATATATTGCAATTATATAGTTTAAAAATGTAGAAGACGATATTTCTTCAATTTTTTCATAAAGTATTTCTCTAGTACAAAATCTTTTATCAATTAATAATAATATAAACATCCGAGAAGAGTCTACTCGATTTATGTACAGCAAGAATTAAGTTTATTTGAAAATACAACAGTGAAATCTCTTACGAACAATATTGTGAACACAAAAAAAAGGAATGTCATTCATTATTATTATTTGACATTCACACCATTGTAAAATAAAAATTTTAAAAAAATATGTAAAACTTAAATTTTTGTATGTAGTGTGATACTTTCATAAATTATAATCACTTGCGTAATTTATTACGATTTAAAATTTGTTGTTAATAATAAATATATTTTATTTAAATTGAAATACTGATAACAAATTTTAATTCATGCCCTTCATAATTGTTTTGAGAAACGGTGCATATTGAATTGCCATATGAAAATAAATGGTCACTCTATTTTTGAATTAAATTCCTTGTTTTCACAAAGGAAAAATATGAAATTATTACAATTTTTAACACAGAGAGACATGATTTTAAAGCCCCTCTCAGTGTTAAAAGCCATAATGATTATTTGACATATAATCTACTAACAGTTATGATAGAAATTTAAGTAAATTTTTAAACTTTTTGAGTTGTATTATTTAATTTTTTTTAAATCATAGCTGGGTAATAAATGTTTTTATACCCAATTTATAACTGTGTAACTTATAGTTAGGTGCTAAAATTTATTAGCAGAATGATACTGCATTATTATTGCATTATGTTATAAAGTAACAATGCTATAAAACTGAGGGTTTTTTTTTTCATAAAATAGTATTTTTTGGTCTATTAGTATTAACAAATAACTGTTTCTTTGCAAAATAAAAAAAAAGTTTAAAAAATAAAAAAACTGTTTATAGCAGAGTTCTCAATTTCATATAGTAAAAGAGATACTGATTATTATTAGAGTTTTCCATTTAATGTGTCAAAGTGTTAAATGCTGCTCCAGCATTTATCATCTCATACAGAAGTACTAATTCTCTCATACTTTTAATATAATTTGACAATCACATGCACACATAATAGGCAATTTATAATTGATGTCTTTCTATCCATCTGCACAGCTGTCAATTTGCACATTTTGCTGTTTGACAACTATTTTTGATGCTAGTTTTAATTCTCATTTTCATTCTTTTTCATTTTACTGGGCTGCTTGTCACTTAGTGGCAGAAATGCTGTGGACGGGCATAGGATAAAAAAAAAAGTTTCTGTTAATTATTGATTGATAATTTAGTATTGAAAATAACATGACTTAATTTTTCAACTGTGTTTATGCTACGATTTAAGCCATGGATTTTCCATTTGGCAGATGTATGTGACAGCTACTCACACTATGCACTTAGTTGTATGCAATAGTTTGTTGAAACTATTGATATATAAGTTAACATGAATAATATCTCATACAAAACATTTCCTTTAAATTACTTTGTATAACAAGACAATCACATCTACTATCGACTTAAATTCATTGGATTTCTTAGATCCTATATATTTATATGTATGTGTAAGATTAATATATATAAAACTAGCAATCTGATAATATATAGTATTATCAGATTGCTAGTTTTATATATCATTGCATAAGTAAAAAATAACTGTCATAATTTCAGGTACTTTGTGCCTTACGGTTTTTTGCATGTGGTTCATAACCAGCAGTCTATAGCAAATGAATTCTGCCTCCAAGTCAGCCAGCCTACTGCTAGTAGAGCAGTTTCACATGTTGCTGCTGCTATTAACAGAAAAATACTCAGAAAATGGATAAAATTTCCAAAAACTTCAAGGTATGTATAACCAGTTGCATTATTTTAAATAAAACCTTGCTTTAGGTTCTCTAAACTGAAAAAGTAGAAGAAACATAAAGTAGATCAGCTGTATGCATACTTTCAGAGTTTTCTTGGGTATAATATAGAGGCTAAGAGCCATAATAAACCACCTGCCAATGCTTCTAAAATAATTTGTGTACATATATAAAATATGCACCTAAAACCTTTTATTTCTCTCACGATTCTATGCAGTATACCTGAAAAGCAAAATTTAATTTTTAAATAAATGCTTTATCAGATTATCAATTGTTCTCTTGTGAATATTTAATGTAGCGGGAGGGTAAGTAATTAACATATTATTATTGTTATAAATTGATTATGAATATTTCCTTTCCTAGACAGCAGCAAGAACTGAAAACTAATTTTATGTGACTGGCTGGTTTTCCTGGTGTAATTGGGGCAATAGACTGCACTCGTGAAAATAGTGGCACCTCCACGTAATTGACAGCACTTGTCCTGAGCACATTTTTGTTAATAGGCATTGCAGTCACTCTATAAACGTGCAAATGGTATTTATGATATATTACTTTTTAACCATTTCTTAAAAATAAAAATTTGGAACACAGCAATGTGATACTTAAAAAAATTAATTTTTGTTGCTGAATATTAAATGCAGTACAATTACTTATTTCTGTTTCCTAGGTTTTCCCCCCTCCATTTTTTTAAGTATTCAGATTTCTATACAAACAAACATTATCTTTAAATTTTTTTATACAATTATCTTTCAGATATGTGATGCAAACCAAAAAATTATCAGTTGCAATGCTAAGTTTCCTGGATCAACACTTGATGCTTTCATATGGAGGACATCAGCTGTCAGAAGAATAATGCAAGAAATATCATCGGCTGAAAATACTACTTGGCTGTTAGGTACTTATATACATATGTGTGTGTGTGTGTATACACACACATATGCTTGAATTTCTTTGAAGTACAGCTATGCAGTACAGTATATGCATAGAATTAAATTAATCACCATTTGTTAGTTGTTATTAGTTTATGATATAAATGCACTGTAAATAAAATTTTGGGATACCTTAACTCCCAGAATTTTAATATTACTACATGAAAAGTTTTTCTGAAAATGTTCATAGAGATAAATGGTCTAAAGCAAAGACTGAACCAATGAATGATGATAACAGTTTATGTTAAATAATTCTGGCTATATAAACAGTTATAATTATCATATAAAGAAATATGTAAAATGTATGTAAAGTAATAAAATGTTTCATTATTTTGAAGAATTTTTAATATTTAAAATTAGGCGAAAAGCAATATGTGTTTGGCATAGATTTTGAAGAAATTGATATCAGTTTCAGACAGAGGTACAACTGAAGAAAGAAGTCTGCTGCTGAGAAAGGAGCAAATAAATCTGATGATGTTTCTCCCCCCCCCTTAATTTTTAATTTTACATTGCCTAATTTCTGTTCCAATTTGAAATTTTTTATGTGTTACAAAATGGCATTGAACCTAAAATTATAGTAGCAGGTAGTTTTCAATTAGTGTTTGCTAGTATGCCAAACTTTAGCTATGTATTTCTATTTTTTTTTTCTTTTATGAAATATTTTACTTCTATCTTATTTTGAATTCCTAATTTTATGAAGGAGATAGTGGTTATCCTCTTGAGGAAGGTTTATTAACTCCACAACTGGATTCATTAGAAAATTCTCCTGATCAAAGATATAATGTTGCTTTGTGCAAAACAAGGAATGTGATAGAGAGATGCTTTGGAGTCTTAAAATCAAGATTTAGGTAATAAAGAGTATTAAATAATTTAAAATACTTTTTAGTGTACAGTATTATATAATGTTAAGTCAGAATATATTAAATAGTTATTCCAATAATTTTTTTTTTTTTTTTTTTTTTTTTTTTTTTTTCAAGTGTCTGCTAGGAGAAAAAGTTTTGCATTACAGACCACAAGTAGCAGGAAAAATAATAAACGCCTGTGTAGTCCTGCACAACATGTGCAACGCTCATGGGCTGCCAGATCCAGCACTTGTGGAATATGAAGAAATTCCTTCAGAAATTGAAAGAGGCACTTCACATGCAAGAGCAATCTTAATACAACGTGATTTAATAACCAACTATTTTAGTACATTGTTTAAGCTCCTAACTCACTGAACACTTATCTGAAACTCTAATTAATTTAAGTACTAATTTCTTAATATGTTTCTCACCTCAATTGGTAATAAATAAAACAATCTATAAACTAAAATAAAATCTATAAAGCAATAGCATATAATTAAAAGCTAATAAAAGCAAAAATTTGAGATAATTTAACTCTATTTTATCCCCTGTATTTTTAAAATAATTTTTCAGTATAATTTATAATAAGTTATTTCTATTTACAGGTTGAAATAAGGAGAGCTACAGCTCTAGCAGAAACATATGGATTATTCAAAAATTATGTCACACTGTTATATATAATAATTAACATATATTTTTTCAAACTGAATTTTTTTATTTGTTATGATAATTTCTATCAAGTGCTGCAAACATTAATTAGCAAGAATTATTAATTGTTTTGGTTAATTCTGCTACTACAGATTTCATATCATTTGCAGAGTTCTTCATAGAACATGACAGCTCACTGATTGCTGCTGTCATGTTTACAATATTTTGATTTAACTCATCAATTTTCTCCTCCATTGATGACTGTGCTGCAGCTATCTTGTCTAATGCAGCCTCTGCTGCATGTTTTAATTTTTTTCGTGGAGGCTCCATGAAACTGTTGGTGCTCTGGAAAGTCTCTGCAGCGGTATGCTAAATTGAGTTTGGCAGCAAAAGAAAAATTTTCTAAATGTCATGTTTTCCTCCTTAACACATTTCAATAATGCTAAGAAAAATACGCATTAATATTTAGAGTATTATATATATATACAATTTCTTGCATCTTTAGTTACAGCAATGAAATTGTAACTTACATGAACTTCAAATTTTTTATAAAATTTTAAAATGCTGTTTTTTCTTCTAACAAATTATTGTTTGAAAGGTAATCAATTCACTGATACTCTAATTTCATGTACATTGTGTTGTAACAGAAAATGTGTTGCTAATTTTTACTAAAAAACTCATATATATTGGAAAATATATTTCTGACTTCCATGGCATTCTATATATATTTATTCCTTATAAATTCTGAATTCAATAAAAATAATCTTTTAAGTAATAACACTGTAACATTATGCTATAACAAATATTAATTTAGGAAATAATACTGAAATAAATTTAGAGCGTTTCTAAAAAAATTAGTTGTGCATTTATGTTACACATCAAACATATCACAAAACCATCATGCAACTAGCCTATACAGTGACTAGAACTTCAAAGGAATTATTATTTTTGGTTTTAACTTCTTGGATACTATTGGGCTTTCTTTATATAACTGTTTGGGGAAATGCACATTAAAGTTATTCATTTTCAAATAATGTAAATTTTGTTTTTGTATTGTTTCCAGGTGGAGTAAAAATATGCATTATGAGATTAATTAAGATATTTTTAGCTAAACAATATCTATAAGCATTCCGTTTTTCAAACATTTCTTTCAAGGTAACTCAAATCATATGTTGATTAAACACATAGCAATATTTACCTAACAACATAAAGTTATTAAACAGAATTTAAAACACTTACAGATTCTTCTTCAATGGCAGGGTCATTGATGCCTTCCATTCCTTTAACGGAGGTATTTCCAATTAAATTCAGCAATCTTTTTTCTAGATCGCTCAATTCCTTTGCACAAGGTGGTCCTCCTCCAGTTTTTTTTTTTTTTTTTTTTTTTTTTTGTGAAACTGTTATTTTGGCTGCCTTCTTTTTTGTGGAACATTTCCAATCAATCCATGTCTAATTTAAAAAAAAAAAAAAAAAAAGAACAGGAAATACATGAGTTCAAATTCTTTATATAAGGTGAGTTTTTATTTTTAGAACAGAATAAAATAAGAACTAATGTTGGACATACTAAAGTAAGTAGAGTCAACATAAATGCATACATTTACATGAATAGTTTTAAAGAATTTGACAAGGAATTTCTTCAACTGTAGGAGGTCTATGATTATCGTTGTTACTTTAGTACTTCCAATGTGAAAAGAATATTACTACCTTTTAATTACTTTCACAGAATTAAATTCTTTGGTACTTTTCCGTTTTGCCGGCGCAAGCGATGAAGTCGCCAATAATGGTACAACCGATACCAAACAGAATATTCTCGCTGGTAACCTTTTACGCATCATTTTCAAAACAAGTCGCAGCTTTTTCTTATCAGATTGTTTCTTTCAGGCATATAGACTACATAGAATTTTTATCAGATAGTTCAGTTTTATGTCTAAGGCCATTTTCGGTAATTAAGTCAATTAGGATGCAATCGCAGCGCTTACCCGAAGCCGAAAATATAGAAAAGGTAAAGTCAAGGGTTAAATTCATCCATTCTAATGAGAATGCATTAGCGAAGTAAAGCACTGCAGTTTTACATAATTTACGAGTAAGCTATTCGTACGAATTGAAATATTTCTTGCATTTAAACTTGTGTTTCAAATTAAGATTTAACTTGAAATTAATGTAGATGATTACTGAGAGCATTAGATTTCTGTAGAGTAGTTTACGTGAGATGAGATCGCTTGGGGTCACGTGATATGAACCGGCGAATCAGGATGTTGAACCATGAAAGCATAGTAAATTCTTAAATTAATGTCTTTTTACAAATTTATTGTCTTTATTTATTGGCTTTTTATAAAATTTTAAGCAATATTAAAATGCCTTCTCTTTTTAAAAAAATTCTTAGAACTAACCTTTTTTTAATATTTTTTATGTGTATGCTGTATGTTGTCGCCAATAAAGTCTGCTTGGTGAGATTTGCGCCGGCGAAACGGAAAAGTACCAATTCTTTTGAGAATGAAGAATATTTAAAACAAGCAGTTCTTATATATGTATAAGAAATTAAAATAACAGTAAAGTAATATTTAAAAAAAGTATTATTGATATATGCATATTAGTAATGACAAAAATTACAATACAAATAAATCACTTATATAGAATAGATGATTATAATTTTGGTTACATATTTTATATTGAAAAATTATTTTCTATCATGTTAATTATAAGATAAATTATTTAAAATAAAATATTTTAATACATTTGTAATAGCTAAATGCAGCAGCATACTGTAAGGAGCAAATAAATTTTATTTCTTTTACATAAATAAATAATTTTCTTAGAAAAAGAAAATAAAAGCTAGAAGAAAGAAATATTTTTCTGATATTAACTGTAAATAAATAACTTGAACAGAAATAGCAGTTTAATTGTGTATATGGGAAAAAAAAAAAAAAAACAGTTTGCAGTTAGATTGCAATGCAAATTAATCAGATTATAAATTTAAATATTTAAAATTGCCTCTTTTTAAAAAAGATTTTAAGTAAGCTTATTTCACTTACTCTTATGCATTTTTCTGTTGTTTTGGTACATCCTCCTTGTGCGTTTAGATTGTACGCAATCACGTCCCTCATCTCTCTTTTATTCTTAGCTGTGAAGTCCTGAGTCAACTTTCCTCTAAAAAAAATGGGATTTTCTTCCATGTAACAAAGCAGCATATTCTGATGAGAGTGAAATGATGGGAGAACATTCGTAGAAATTCAGCCGGCACGCGCTATAAATTGCGTCACTTCTCTGTGCTGTGATTGGTCTAAAGCTCCGCGAAATCTTGTCCCCTCTTAATACAGTCCAGTGGACTCAGCCGCGTGTCAACCGAGGAACACAGAATGGTTTTCTCCGATAAGTTGATCGCGGGAGAAGACACCAGTTTTTTTCCGAGTCAATGTTGTTCGCGCAAGTAGTCGATGGGTCAGCGATTGTAGAATAAGCGTCCAGACTGGGTAGTCTGCCTACGCTTCCAGAATGCATCGGTACGTTGATCTCTGTAGGCTCAGCAAACCACGAATCCTCGCAGCGGCAACCACTTTCAGCAACCGAGGAACAGCGAGTCCGCCGTCTTGTTGGGAACTATAAATCACGCCATCTGTTGTCGATGGGTGCAACTTACATATCCTCTTCACGGTTCTCCTTATCATCCGGTCTGCGTTCATCGGGGGTCAACACAGCTGGTGGAGTAATCTGGGAATCACAAAGTCGGATATCATCCTTATTTGCTGGTCCGCACTCAAAGCGGCCCTCCCAATCTTCTCCAGCCATCCCTCCAGCATATTTAAGGTGGAAGGTGGGACAGGCCCCCGAAGAGGTGAGAAGTCAATCCCAAGATATCGGAACGTTTCCTCGGCCGTAACACTTGGTATGGTCTCACCGTTTACTGTTCGAGTCGTGGCAATATCAAGAACCGTGTGGTCCCTCCGCCGGACCAAGAGCAGAGAGCGGCACTTCTTTACGTTGAGGAGCAGCCCAAATTCTCGACAAAATCTGTCGATGATCTGCAGCTGCAAGATCATATCCTCAACGTTCCGGGCCAACAGAATAAAATTATCTGCTAAACAGCCCAGACGCGCAGTTGTTCCGCGCAGTGCCACACCTTGCCCCCGTCCAGCAGTTGGGTCAGCAATGGATCGACGGTTTCCCATGCTGATGTGGGTGACTGATTTCTCATAGAGATCCGGGATCATCGACAAGAGAAACAAGTTCTCATGGATGCCGGGGCACGGCATGAAGCCACGTTGACTCTCGCACAAGACGACTGTAGCCTTTTTGTCATGAGGGCCGTGAACAAACACATCAGTGCGCTGCCAATGGAGATCGGTCTCCATTTCACCATGTCCACAGGTGTGTGCCTTCCTTCGGGATGATTTCCTTCGGGATCATCCGGGTTAGCGCCTGCTCCGCAGGTACCTTCCGTGAACTCAACCAAATCTGGAAGATTTTGGCAACGTCTCTTACGACAGTTTCCTTCTTCCCTCCCTTTCGGTATTTGAGGTCAGCAAACTGAAGGCCATCAGGTCCCGCCGCAGACTTAGCTTTACTGTGGTTGATCACCTCAGTCACCTCTTGAATGGTGATCGGAGCCATCAGTCTTTCGCACGTACCCGTGAGGTTAGGTGTCTTTGGCAACTCGCCGCAGATGTCGTTTGGTGTTCCAAAGACTTCGCTATAATAAGTCTCTGCCGCAATCAGATCAGAGGGTGCCGAACCAGTATCACTGTTATCCAGCAGCTTGTGGGCAACTCTACCCGGAACCAAGTCATACAGCCTCTGGCATTCCGCGTAACGCAAAATCCTTTGGCTACTACTCTTCGACGAGGTCACCCTTCTCTGCTTCGCCTTGTGGCTCGGCTTTTTGGGTTTATGCCTGGGTGTCTCTATCCCCAGGTTTTTTACCATACTGGTTGTGAGCCTCTCCATCTCCTTCCATAACTCCAGGGTGTGCTCACTTGCTATGGATGGAGCATCGTGTCCGCATCCCGGGACTTCATGCCCTTCCAGACTGTTTTGTTGGTCATTGATCCCCTGTGGGATCTCTGTTGGCTCTGCTAAGTCTGCATTTGTGTCCTGACTTACCAACGGCTGACTGCCACCAGCAGTCTTCCTTCGGGTGGCTTTGACTTTGTTGTGTATTTGGACTTGCGTCTTACCAGGCAGTTTGGCCAAGGACCGCTCAACCTGCTCCCTGATGGGTGCAGTGCGTAGTTCCTCTATCGTCTCCAAGAGTCGCGTCGTCTTCGCTTCGGACCATGGTCGTGGATTGGTGGCTGAACTGAGTGCTAACCTTTCCTGGTTAAGCACGGCTAAGTGTCGATGCCTCCGATGCTGTGCGAGTCCCATCTTTGAAGTAAATCTCACACCACATTGAGGGCAAACGTGATTACTCTTGACGGGAGCCGTTCGGCACCCGCTCACGCATTTCCCTCGGTGGATTGTGATAGACAAGTAGTTCTGACTACTTTTGCTGCATCGGTCACATCTAGCGAGAACCACCCTTTTCTGCTTATGATGTGCCGCGAAGCTCCCGAATCCCGAGAACTCCTCCCGGCAGTCTTTGCATGATAGGGCTCCCACAGGTACATCAGCAAACACTTCGCCTCCTCTCTCAGTTTGATAACATTCAGTAGTAGCAGTTGTCATCAGCTCACCAGAACCAAAAATTAAAACTTCAGAGTTCATCTGGAATAGAAACGTATATGAGCATTGGGCATTGGCATAATCAACATAAATATAACTTAACTAACTTAACTACTACTACTTAACTGGGCATTAAATACACTATGACATATACGGCCACTATGGTGAGTAATAGCAACTCCCAGCCTAGCAGTGCCGTCCTTCACCGCTTCGGGTTTTTGGAGAGGATGCTGAAATAGTCCCAACTTTTGATCTCCCACCCGGGAACCGGGCAGGGCAGCGTTCAAAGTGGCCCATAGGGTCGTCACACTGCGAGCTCAATGCTCAGGGTACCCAGCTACCTCAGGGTAGTCGGTGTCCCATATCCTCGTCGCTGTCTCTGATGGTGTATTTGGGATTGACAGAGAGGCTCTAAGTTACGCTGTCACGTCGCCTCCGACTTCCACTATGACAGCCCAAGGACGTTACAGTGGGAAGCGTTCAAGGGTGGCCCGAAGGCCGTCCCACTGGAAGTCTTAGACTCTGTGTGCCATCCACCTGAAGTAGATGGTCCCGTATCCTCTGACAGTATATCCGAGATTGACAGAGAGGCTCTAAGTTACGCAGTCACGTCACCCTCGGCTTTCACTTCTGATAGCCCATAGGACGTTACAGTGGGAAGCGTTCAAAATTCCACGCCGTTTCCTACCGGCGGGACCCATTCCTACTCAAAGGAGGAGGAGGAGGGATTTACTCGGCTAACAGCTTCTTAGCCGCTACTGTCCTACCGCTTATCGTCTCAGGGACTAAGTCCCTGAGCACGGTAGTACACACTGACTCTGAAAGAGAAACTAAGTAAACCTAAGTCAATCCCTTCCAACTGGCGTTGCCCTTAGGCTCGATAGCTGAGTCGGAAGTCCAGCCCTTCGCTGGTGGAAAGATAAGGCGGCCCCCATTAGCCTAGCCCCCAAAAGGGGTAATTTCCACTTTAAGAGAGTCATAGTTACTCCCGCCATTTACCCGCGCTTGGATTAATTTCTTCACTTTGACATTCAGAGCACTGGGCAGAAATCACATTGCGTCAGCACCGGTCACCGCAATGCTTTGTTTTAATTAGACAGTCGGATTCCCTTAGTCCGTGCCAGTTCTGAGTCGGCTTACTCACTGTTAATTGAATTTGGTAGATATTTATAAAATTAATTGATTTTTCTAAAATTCAATTTACTTGATTCTTTCTTTCACAACCCAAAATTTAGTTTCAATCCAAATAAAATTTGCACACTTTTTCGGATTTATTTTTTTAATTTGTATTTCTTAACAATTTTTATAAATTTTTTGAAAAAAAATCTGAATTATAACCTATAAAATTTTTACAATCATCTTTAAAAGTAGAAGTATTTCTAGGTATATCTTCAAAAATATTAGTTTTTTATTAAACATTTCTGAAAACACATATGAATTTATATAATGGCCGCACTTTATATAGATTCATAATATTTTGATATACCGAAATATTACATTCTTTTTGGATTATTCATTTTGATTTCACATTATTTTTGAATTATTATTTACATTATACATACACCGAAATTTTACATCCTTTTTTCGGGGGGGAGGGAGACATTACTCGTAACTATGGTTTCCACATTTTGTTACGATCTTCAATGAGTCTCCACATTTATTTTTAACTTAACATTTCCAAAAACAATTTTACAGAGAATTAATCAGATGAAATCCTTTCAATTTTGTTTATGTTGAACAATAAATACAAAGTCCGAAATCCAGACGTCCATTATCCGGAATGATCTAAAATACGGATCTCAAAGCCACAAACATTTTTTTTTTTTTTATTAATGCTTTACGCATGCGCATTTGATTTTTTCTTCCATAATAAAACATGGAGATTTTCACTTGAAAATTCCGATTCTTAATTTCACTTAAGGCACTAAATAAAATACCTCGTTATGGAAAAACAATTACGTAAGCATAAATTTGTGAGATTAATAATTTGGCTCCACAGCTGAGTATCTACTTGGCATACATCTGAAACCGAAACATTCACCTATTTTATATCCCTGATGCCGACTGAGTCATTATTTATTATAGTTTACTTTCATCATCACATGTTTATCAATGCATGAGTTTCAGTAATAACTCATGCTGTGATGTCTAAACTTAGTAATTGAATAACAAGAGTACGGCAATCTTTTATGCTAACATTAGGCTTGGCGATGATTATAGATTTTTAAATGTTCTAAGAAATGTCGACGAGGAAAAATTCAACGAAAATTTCTTTTCATATGCTAAAAATAGATTTTGTGAATGAAACTCACAGGCCAAAAGATTACATTTAGTGCTATTTTAATTAAGAATAACTGATATATTATTCACCGTAAACCCAGAAGTAGCGGCAGAATTTAGGGAAGACGAAATTTTTGGAATTTAGGGAAGCACCGAGTGGCAAAATTAAGGGATGAGAAGTATTTATGATTTAGGGAAAGCACTGGGATCCATTGTTTAGGCACAATGAAAATCTAGAACTTACGAAAGCGCTTTGCAGCAGAATTTAGGACATATAGAGACTGCACCAGGCGGTATCGAGTGCCGGCCCTAGATAAAGCCTTAAGTATACGTGGGAGTTTATTTATTCAGGTGTGTGTGTGTATTGAGAATACGGCAAAGCACACTAGGGCTATCTGCCTAAGGGGAGGAATGCCTTTCGTGGAGGACTTTCTAAGGGAAACTGGCTCGTATACACGTTACACATGGGGAAAACCACGAAAACGCCCATGCAGCCAGCCCGTTCGCGGGATTTATTTATTCAGGACTCAGATTAGTTTGAAGCATGTGCAAGAAATAAACATAGGTATAGTAAATAACTAAACTAATACAGTTCAGGCTTAATTCAGTACTCTATAGGAGGAAGACAAAATTTAGCGAAACAACTTGGCCTTTGTCACCAAGCTTGTGATACACAGCCAATAATGTATAATGGATGCTATTAAGTTAAACTAAAATTATCTTTACTGATTCTAAGGCATTTCAATTAATGCAGCAGACTGCGCTGCTCTCTGGTCTTCTAATTTGATCCAGCTTATTATTTTTTGCAGACTGTTTTTATTATGGCAATTTTATAAAAACTAAGCTTGAACTTTCGATTATGTCGAAAAGTGTTTTCAATTCTGGAGTTGCCAAATAGTGAAACCATGTTTTGATGTCCATTAAACAAAAAGTGGAATTTCTGCAAAAAATGGATAAAGGCATATCTGTCTCAAAATTATGCGAGGAGTATGGCATTGGAAAGTCCACTATATATGACACAAGAAAAAAGAAAAAGGAACTTTTTGAATTTTTTGTGGAAACATCTTAAACAACTTGCATTGAAAGAAATGTTTAATAAAATAAACAAATAAATATTAAGCTTTGTAAATTTTGATACCCTTTAGATCATAATTCTTCTTTATTTCATATATTACGGTTTCATATTTTTAATTGTATAATTTCTGCATGCCGTCTTATCAGATTTAAATTGATGATCTATTATCCAGAAAAATCCCAAATCTTGAATCGCTGAAGTCCCGACCAGTCCGGATTTCAGACTTTGTACTGTATTTATTAATACCATATGAAGAGATACTTTTAAGAATATTACTCAAATTTTTAATGCATTTTATTTTAACTTTTTTTAAGTGTTTGTTAGAGTAATTTTTTAATTTTGCAATGTTATTGTCTGTTATTTTACTTTAACTTAATTTTATATACAACA
Source organism: Stegodyphus dumicola (assembly GCF_044657685.1). Lineage (NCBI taxonomy): Eukaryota > Metazoa > Arthropoda > Arachnida > Araneae > Eresidae > Stegodyphus > Stegodyphus dumicola. The sequence goes on from NC_140770.1 coordinate 4,629,624, forward strand.
AAATTTATTTTGTAGATTTCAAAATTGTGCATTATATACATATTTAATACTTCTAAATATGTAAAACAATACATAAAAATATTATAAATAAAACATGCTTATCTTCTACTACAGATATGTTTAACAGCAACAAAATTTAATACAGTCAAAAGTCGTTAATTCGGACACCCATAATCCGGAATGATCTATAATCCGGACCTCAAAGCTACAAACTTTCTGCGCATGCGCACAGGCGTTTACGAGAGCGCTTAAGACCTTTACGGCTGCTAATATGTTTGTGCGCATGCGCGTTTAATGTGTAACGGAGGTATAAGCTGAGCTAAAATTATCTAATTCAGTTAATGTTGCAGATTGTGTTGTTCCTTAATCTTCGAATTGGATCCGGCTTATTATTTTTTGCAGACTGTTAGAGCAATTTCATAAAAGTAAGCTTGAACTTTCGATTATGTCAAATAGAATTTCCGATATATATTTACTAATATGTAATTTGTATCTACAAAGCGAAAGTATGTTTTGAAATCCGAAATCTGTTTATCAATTTCACGCGGCAGATTGGAAGTTGATCTGTCAGCACTATCCTTATCTTCAGGGCAGATGTTTTTATTTTATTTGGCTTATAATTCCTTACTAAGTGTAGTATTTCATCTCGATGTACTCTGTCTTTGACATGATTTAAATCAAGTTCCTCGTCATTATAATTCGCTTCCGATAGTGAAGAAAGTGACCCAGAGGTTATTGAAAACGAAAACAGTTCGATTGACAAGTAAGTCGGTATTCTCGGCACAGCAATTACGGGACTTGAACAGCGGAACTTTGTAACTGAACAAAGAAATTATGTCTGTTTATAAAATTAAAGAGAAAGTATTATCACAGAAAACGAAGCAACTTAAACAACTTACATTGAAAGAAATGTTTAATAAAGTAAACAAATAAATATTAAGTTTTTTTTTTTTTTTTTTTTGTAAATTTTGATACCCTTTAGATCATAATTGTTCTTTATTTCATAAATTACGGTTTCATATTTTTAATTTTATAATTTCTGCATGCCATCTTACCAGATTTAAACTGATGATCTACAATCCGGAAAATCGATAATCCGGAATCGCCGAAGTCCCGACGATTCCGGATTAACGACTTTTGACTGTAATAAGATTTTTCTTTTCTTTCATGGTTGCAGCAAATGCAAGAAATAAAAATACTTCTGAAGATTTTTTTTATGTTTAAAGGTATTTAGTGGCATTAACTGCACAAGATATTTTTAAGCAAGTTGTAGCTTCTATTTAAAAGAGCTGCTGATATTATCATCCAAGACTCATATTTTCAAACTACAGTTAATTTTTATATAAACATGAGGTTTAGAATAATCACTTTCCTAAAAATCAAATAATGACACAAACATCACATTTGTGTTGTATTTTATATGTGTTGGGTATGTGCTCAGTGATAATTACAAGATGTACACATACATCGTTTATTCTACATTGCTCATCTACTATTCTATATTACAGTTATGATTAAAGATAATAATAGATACAGTTACATATATAACATCTCCCTTTTTTATAAAAAATAATAATAGTAATGATTAAAGATAATAATAGATACAGTTACAGTTACATATATAACAACGTTCTTTGGAGCCTGAATTAATCATAATCACAGAAGTTCAGTGGTTATGTAGAAATTATCTGCAGCAGGATAACTCAGAAAGTTCTGGGAACAAGTAAAATAGACACCAAAAATTTTGGAATCATTTACCATGATCTTTATTAAATAAATTTAAGATGATTTCTCGAAATAAAAATTAAACTTTTTTTTAAATTAAATCCTGGAAAGCACTTTCCTGTTTTCACACATGTGCTTAAAATTCTAATTTAGAATGCAATTGTCAAAAACTGAATCATAGCCTATGAAAAAATATTTCATTTTCAGATTAGATATCAAAATTTTTTTTTTTACCTCAGTAGTACATAGACTTCAAACTGCAAAATGTCCTGCAAAAAAGAAATAAAAATGCATTTCAATAGTCAGTACATAACGGAATATGCTATACAATATTTACATATACGTTGCTTCAAAGCACTAAACTGGGATGTAAATTTCTTCTGAAATTTAAGATGAATATGAAAAAGGTATACAATAAATAATTATTAAACTAACTTGAAGACCTTTAACCAAGAATTTAAACATGTTGCTAATTAATGTACACAGAATCATAACCTCTAGTGCAGTAATAAGGAATAGCAAATGTAATAAACACTAACTCTTTAATCAACATTTTAAGAAAACTGCTGAAACTGAACATGAAACACAAAGTTAATAATTTCAAAAACAGTAATAAAAAAAAGTGTTTCAAATCTAATAACATGTATACACACTTTTGGGCATAATAGAAATTCAGCCTTTTAGGGCATAGTGCATGCTGCAGAAAAGGTTTGAGATGGCACACAAACTGGTTTCAGTTCACCAGTTTTATATTCCTTTGGCCAGTGAAGGCAAACTCATTAGTCAACAGAGTCAATTATCAACAGTTCAATACTGAAATCTCTTTACAGAGCCACATTTTTTAAACTTAAATTATATAGATATTTATACTTTTATACACTTAACTAGATGCTGGCTTTTAGTGAGAATGTTTTCGATCTGATCAAGGTACGTTCGCTAAGTTTTGACTTTCTTCCAACTCTTCCATCCACACTTAACTTGTATTCTCGTTTCGTGTATCTTCTTCCATTCATTCTCTGTATATGTAAAAATCATTTTATATATTTCTCAATACTACATCTTTTTTTTTCGCTCCACAACGTCCCTAAAATTAACTCAATACTTCAGTTTTTAAGTCTTAGTTAAACTATATATGTATGATGAATAAAACTTGATATTATACTTAATAATGATACTATTTATTGATAAAAGAGAATTGTAAGATATAGAAAAACTTAAATCACAATAATGACTAACAGAACACTAATGTGAACAATGGCCTTGCATCTCCTTGAAAAGTTTGCATTTTGTATGTTGTTTTTAATTTTAAGCATTATTCCAAGTTTTCATGAATAAGACAACTTCTCAATTTACTCTTGACAAAAAGTTCATGTTTGAAAATGATTGTTCGTATGAATACGTAGACTCAAATAAGGAAAATATCAAACATTAGTTTTTTAAGCTGATTATATGTGTCGGGAATAATAATATTCCACATGTTAAAAATCAACATATCTTCCTTCTCCAGGTTACTTGTGCTGTGAACTAAGCACACATTATTTTTCTCGATGTTTCTCGATTCTGTGTCAGCACTGAGATGTTCAAATTTCAAGTTTCGTGGGTTTTTTTTTTTTTTTTTTTTTTTTTTTAATCCAGCAATTTATTTCAGAGTTGCCAGTGTGAATATTAAACAGAAAAATTCAATTCTGCTTCACTAGTATAAAGAGGTTTTTAAACAAAGGCTAACGTTGCTTTGCTGATTCTGAATTCCTGAAACCTACTGTGAAAAACTTCTCTCATATCTAAAACTGTTATTTTGAAATAGCAAATGTCAATATTAGATCTATTTTCTTGGGGATCTTTTAACAGGCTTGGAAAGTGAATCAAAGTTTCTGTTTTAAAATCTTGAGCAAAAAGAGATAATTTGCTTTCAAATGAAATAACTTCTCACAACATCAGAAAAATTGTGTTTCCTTTCTCCGGTAGTTTTTTGATTAAGCTGATTTAGATGAGATGTAACGTCTACCATAAAATAAAATTTTTGGATCCATTGATCATTCATTAGTTCTGGATTATAAACTTTTCAAGGAGAAATACTTTAACTTCTGTTAATAAGGATGCAAAATGTTTCAAAACATTTCCTCTTGATAACCAATGCACTTTATTATTCAGCAGAAGATCTGAGTACTTGCTCTCCATTTCAACTAAAAATTCCTTAACTGGCGATGATTAAGAACTTTAGTTATAATGGGGTTCATAATAATATAATCACAAATTCCATAACTTTGCAAATTTCTCCTGGAAATGTCTGCGCACAAAGCACTTCTTGATGAATGATACAATGGTAAGTAAGATCTTGTTATTGATTTTTCCTTTCAAAATAATAAAAAATACGTTTCTTACGCTGGTCATTATTTTTGCCCTGTCTGTTGCAATTGAGACAAATTCATCGAATGGAATATGATGTTTATGAATGCACCCAATTAGAGCATTTGCAATATCTTCTTCGCGTGTTTGACTTTTGAGTAGCAATAATCCTAAAAATTCTTCTTTGGGACTCGTTAGATGAAATAAATCATATAAAAAGTGAAACTTGCACTGTATCATTTGTATCACAAGACTCGTCAACTGCTATTGATAAAGCTGAAACCAACCAGCTGGAAGATCTTCAACTACAGATAGTTACTAGTAATGTCATATTTTGGAGAAAGTTACTAGTAATGTCATGTCTTGGAGAACATCCTTGAAATGCTACTAACAAAAAATATGCAACACACTCAAATGGATAAATTTTTAAATAATGTCTGCGTTAAAATTTACTCTACAATACCCCTTGGTGATTTTTTTTTTTTTTTTTTTTTTTTTTTTTAATGCCAAAATCGTTGTTAAGAAGAATCAACACCACTTTCAAGATAATGCCGATCCTTCTGCTCGCTACAAAAAAGAAGTCAAAGACTTACAAAAACTCGGTGTCCATGTACACGTCAACCTATTTTAATTTTTAAAAAAAATCAGAGAATTGCACAAACCAGGCATTGCACACTGTCTTAACTTTGTTCATGTACACATCGACCTATTTTCACTTAAACAAAGTTAAAACTATCATGTTAACCAGAAAAAAATTTGCTGCTGTCTTAACACACAGAGAAGAACAAATAACTAAAAATACACAAACAGAAAGTAATAAATAATCAAAAATACATATTTCCTAACATAAAAACATTAAGCAACAAATCTTTTAACAAAAATTAACATATGGAGACTAATAAATAAATGAAATGTCAATTTTTTAATATACCCTTTTATTGTGTGCATACTTTCATGCTTCCCACCACCATCTCCTCCATCCTCCACGTAAGCAATTCAATTAAAGTTTTGGTCGTTTCGGCTCATCTGCTTTTAATGGTGGATAAATACATGTAATAGCATCCAAACCATCAACATTCATCCTCTTACTTACCTCAGACATACTCAAATTATGGTACCCACGTCAAAATACAGCACCAATGCATGTGCAACTAAACACATCAATTGAATGGAAAGGATAAAAAAATCCCGGTCCATACAGAAGGGTTACTATTACAAAAAGCAGCCAAAATCTCAATTTATCACAACACGTTTGGTGATATTCGCAGAAATAATGGCTTCTTAATGACAAAATCTAAAAAAAAAAACCACAATTTTCCCCAAGGTTAGTTTCGCCAATATTATCAACATTAGGGCTTTTAAATTTCACGAACAATACTACTTGCCGATTTTTTCAGACAGAAACCAAGGGATACCATACAGTAAAGATCAGCCTGATGTCTGATTATACTTACATAACGTATTGATCAGTGTAATGTTGAAATTGACAGTTTTTTTTTAATTGAGATAACTTTTGTCATCCACAGAAAAAATAATAACAGTTTTATAAAAAAAGTGTTACCCTGTAGCTTACATATTAAACAGCATATCGAAATAGAGTACAAACTGATGGCAAAAATAGAATCAAAATAGAGTATGAATCGAGAAAACTTCAAGTAGTGAATGAAAGTTTTTACTGATCAAAGTACTTTAAATCCGGATTAAAATCGGTAATGTAACTTAGATCAAAATAAAATTAAATTAGACATATATATTAATTGATTAAACACAGCTTGAACCCTGATGTAACATCTACAAATATCTCCGGCTCTACTCTTATATGCATCTTAAGATCACCAAATGTGGCGATATGTATTCTGCGCTGGTTTTTCGCGGAATTCCTTGTTGTGAGATGGTTTGGTGTACGATGCTGTTTCAATGGCAACCCTTTTGACATTGAAACTTATCTTGTTATATCTTTATTATCGTGCATGTTTTGAAATGGCCTATGTTGCAATGATAGACGTGGTGGGAAGGTTTCAGCACGTATTTTAGACCGTGTGGAAAGTAAATTTAGTATTAAAAGGTACGATGTTGGAGTTGTTAGTCTTTTGTTCACGGGCGTGTTTACGAGGATTGAAGTGTATTTTTGGATTTTCTGTGGTACTTTTAAAACGGAGTTTGAAATGCGGAGCTGCTATGAGAACTCAGACGAAGAAAGCTGTAAGATAGTCCTTGTGTGGATTTGCAGTCAAATGCTTCCTGGTAAAGTATGTGGCTGTCAGCAGAGTTTTAAGATTTGGATCGTGGTTTTCGTGTAGTAAGTTGACTTGGGGGAAAGATTTTATCGTTATGTTAATTTATTAAAGTGAGGTGTGCATAGTTCGTAGACTAGATTGTGCAGTTCGTAAATAAGTTAAAACATTGCTGTGTACATTGATTCTTGTCAAATATTTTTGGTTAGAAACTTTACATTTTTGCTATCTAAATTTTCTGTTTTTGTTTTGGATTTTTAGCTCAAATTGAGTGTTCAAAACGTGGTTTTTGTAAATACAAAAACCGGATTTTTAGAGACATTTTAGGCTTAAAGTTCTAAATGTAGACAAAAAATTTAGATAGTAATATGGCACCGTGAAGTTTCTTTCCAAAAATGTTTGGTGAGAAATTTGTCGCCACATTTGCCAACTTGAGGGCGCATATAAGAGTAGTTCCATATCTCCATTAGATCAAGATAACTCAGATCAATTAATATCAAAATTAATAAAATGTAATGAAAAATATAATTCAGGTGAAATAAAATTTAATAAGAAAAATTATTCTGAAAATCACTAAAGGTGAAAAGATGGAGTTAGCACAATTTAAGTTTAATTCATTCAATGAATTTTATTTATTTCTGGGAAACATTTTCCTTAATAAAGGCTAAAAACTGAAAACTGGGAGATTTGGCAATCTACCAGGAAACCAGAAGAAAAACCAGAGTTGGCAGCTGTAGTTTATGAATATTTAAAAAAAAAAAAAAAAAAAAAAAAAAAACCTATTTTAGACTGGTATATACCAACATTTTCTGTATTTTTTGTTGTTTAATTTATAAAGCAAGTTAAAAAGCAATCTAAATAAATATATATATATATTTCAAGTACTGAAAAGGAAGGGCATGATGGGAATGATCTTTTAGCAATGGTGAAAGGGGTGAATAGGGCAAAATAGGTTGAGAACCACAATGTTAGATCTTTTAAGTACTAGTAAAAAAAATGAAGTTTGAAGCTTTCCAGGACATTCAATTATTATTAAATGAAATTTGTTTATATCTAATTAGAATTTCTGAATAAATCAAATACATTCATGAAAACAAGCAATTTCAAAAGTCATTAAAATAACAGTAGTCAAGAAAGCATAATGTTACCAGTAAGAAATCTTTAACAAAGTGAAAGATCATCCACATAATTTAATTGCTATATTAATTAATCTCAAAATAAATAAGAAATATTTTCTTCCAATTAACAGTTACAGAAAGAGGCTCTCTGCAGAAGTATATATGTTTCATGAAAAGATGCAATGAAATTTTCCCTAAATATATTGATTACTATTTTTAACATCATAACTCATCAGTTCTAAAGATAACAAAAAAAGAAAAAGAATTTTCAGGAAAGCTTAACTTTAAACGTTTTTATTTTGTGAAAGCAAAAAATCTGCTTTCAAACTTTTATTTTAAAATTTTTAATTAACATAATCCATTATTTTAAAGTTGCATTATGGGAAGAAATGTATTCATGGAAAGGTTGTTTTACATTATGAAAAGCTTCTATCATTCTACAACTTTTATTTATTGTTAATTAAAACAAATTTTAAGACATTTAACAGGAAGAGAGAAATAAAATGGAATGGAAATATCCCCATTATAAATAATCAATAAAGATCCTGAATTAAAAAAAAAGTGTGGAAATTTTTCTCTTCCTAAATATTTAACATTACTGGATAAATAGTAGCATTTAGGCTGATTAGCATATTTCAGCTAAATATACACTGTATCCTTAATTCTTATACATCTATTACAATATAAATATACCTAATATTAAAAGTTTAAAAACAATATTATAATTAAACTGTCTTGGACTAAATATCTCATAAGATTAATACAGTTCTGCTTCAAGTAAGAGAAAAGCTGTTACGTAATTAATTGATAATACTGTATTATATTCTACAAGACCTTTTTGTTGGTTTTCCAAAAGGTTTTACCTTTCAAACTCTGCCCTGCTTCAGAAAATATGTTATAGTGTCAAAAGCTGTTAAATACATGATTTTAGAAATTTTCAGAAAGATCATTTCAAAAATTTTACTAAAAAATTCCTTACAAACCAATAACAAATTTAAGAGTTTCTAGTTTATTTACAGTGTGAGCTCCGTCTAAGGTATTTCGTGCGTTATGGCATTTTGTCCCATTTTTAACGAGCATTTTAAGCTAAACATACGGTTCTGAAGAATAATGGTCAACTTAATATAATATATGACATGACGAAAATACGGTCAGCCTATTTTTAAACTTATACTTTACACCTGGATTTATTGTAAAATGAAGACTAAGAACACGCATAATTCAAGGAAACTAACATTTTATATTTTTAGTTTCGCACATTTACATATTCTGGCACTTTCTTACGAAACTACACATATTCGATTACATTTGGATATCAAAAATTTTAATTTACTTGTATACTAAATTCCTATGTACAAACGGATCACGAATATAAATATTTTGTGTAGTTGAAAAAAGAATACATAAGTGAATACATACAAAGCAAGCCTTTTGAAGCGTTCTTCTCCTTCATGAACTGCATCCATATCCATAGTCATCTGACACAGGTGAAGTCTCGAAAATTTTAAAAAACAAAAGCACACGGTATACAACAAATTTGTTCTTTGGCGCAACCACAACCAGCGAATCAGCTTTACGTTGCAACGCAGTGTTGCCAAATCGCGCAATTTTTGACAAAACTATGCTGCTAAAATTTATGTGCATGCGATTTTGGGAAATTTTCGCTGCTCTTTTTACTTAAACGCACATATGTTAAAATTAATTTATAATAAAAAGATTTTGCCCCCCCAGATGGTATAGTGTTTAGGAGCCACTCGAATTTTTTCATTATTTAATTTCTTCAAATATAATGCAGGACTCTAACATCTAACATTTGATGGCAACAGTTTGAAAAGTGAAACGGACCTTTATAGTGATTCAACGCAAAATCGCAAAACGAAAACAATCATCCTTTAGGGACAAAGCCCCTTTTGATTAATAATTGAATATGTTCATTATAATGTAGAATTTTCATGGCAACAGTCATATTTTGTTTACATAAGCTTTGAGCATGATAGCGCACGGAGTGTTCTTTTTCTGATATGTTTAGAATGCTAAATAAAGACGTTCGTTTTTAATTAAAAAGGTTTTCTCTGCCAAATATATTTTCATTCGTCCGAAGTTATTAAAATAAGTTAAGAAATTGATTAATTTCAAACAGGAGGCAAAGGCGGGCCCACTTATTTGTTGCCTCCATAATAAAGTAACCACCGCTTCTGGTTTTAGCAGTGTCCAACGTCTAATGACGAATTGGGCCCGGCATTGGTGTAACATAACAACTATTTTAGGCTTAAACCCTACATACAGAGGTCCTAAGGTCATACAGTAGCTACCACAGAGATAAGCGCCTCAATTTGGTGTTGTTCTGTTATCAGGACCGGATTCAGATATACCTGAAAGCTGATGATCTAGTGACAAATTCAGAGCGTAGAGAGACAGACGTTTTTTTGGTATCCACTATAAATCTTTCTGGCCGCAGGAGGAAAAATCAAGTTTAGGTGCGAACACGGAGGTTAGAATAGATGGAGTAAGGCAAGGTTAGCAAAATCCAAGGTCAGTTGAAGACCGGACCTTGAATAAAATAAACAAGGTTTTTTTGCATAAGAAGGAATATGCCCACCATGGACCTTATAAGAGATAGACTAACCCAGTAGGCAATTCGATCTGGTTTACTTTAACACTGAAACCTATGGAGTGTGGATCACATACAGTGGCTCCCAAAAGTGTTCGTACACTTATGATTTTCATTGAAATAATGCTCTATCCATTAATTAAAAGTAAACTTTCTGAATGAGATTTTAATAATAAGATCTATAATCTATTCGTAACAAAATTACATGAAATATTTTTAAAATATATCGAAACTTTATTTTTAAGAAATTAATAATCAAGAAATGACGAACATTTTTTCTCACAAAAGTCTTCATACACTGAAATATTTTTGGATAAAATCAAAATTAGAATTATCGTTTGCCACTTTTTTTAAAATTTTATGCATAGTGTGGCATTTAAAAATTGTTTGCTTTAATTTTTTATTGTTTACTTCATAATATTCTCTTTATTATTGAAAATGGATCGCAATCGTAAAGAAATTACAAACAGTATTTGAAAATTTATAATGTTTCGCCATAGTAGGGGTAAATCAATTCGAAACATCGCTAAATTAGTTAATTTTCCCATTCTACAGTGCAGTATGTGATAAAACGCTTCAAAGAAGAAAATCGAATTGAAAACAAGGTAAGAAAAAGTCGGGGCCGCCGCGTAGGTATTAGGCGCCCTTGTTCAAATTGAAATTTGGCGCCCCTTTACGGGGTTCTGTTGCACTTATATAAAGTGCTGCAAATTATATGTGAAATACTCTTTTATAATATTCAAAATTTGACTTTCGAACTGAAAAGCTTTAAAATTATAATATTAAAACACGTGTTATTGTTTTTTTTTTTTTATTATTTCTTAAATTTTAAAAACTAAATAATGATAAAACATTTTTAAGTAAAATATAAAAATTAGAAAAATATATTCAAATATTGATTCCCCTAGTTTTAGCAGCTACAAACGCGCGTATCAATTCCTTTATATTTAATTTATCCAAAATTTGGCTCTCTTTGGATATCCGACAAGTCCGATAATTTCTCCGGCGCCATCGTAGATCGCATGTAGTTTCTTATACTTTTAAGTTTTGAAAAAACTTCGTTCTCCAGTAGCCACCGAAACTCTCAGGGTTAAAAAAATCCGTAAAGGCAATTGCAATATTTGGAAATGTATCGGTAAGATTGTTTTCATAAATATAATTTTAAACATCAATATGTGACAAATTCTCTTTTGTAAAACGTCGCAAAGATTTTATTTCTTCAAACAAATTTAATCCGTCAGTATCCTTTCCATTAACATTTTTAGTATCCATTAACTTTTGTTCTAATCCTTTACAATGCTTTAAAATTTCATTGTCACTCCAGTTTTTTAAATTAGGTATATAGTGTACTACCTTGAAGTAATTGTAATGTTCTTTTAATTGACTGAATATTTCAATAATTGAAGAAATAGTAGTGTCTAATATTATATTGTAAAATTCAACCTTAAATTTTTGTCTCGGATTTTTGATTGGTTTGTTCATCTTGAAGTAGTTTCTTTTTTAACCAGTTTCAACTTATGAGCTTAGGGTGCAGCCCAGTCCACCTTGCAAAACAAAGTTTGCCCTATGACCCTATACAGGCTACGCCAGTACAAACCAGTACAAAAATCACCACACAACTATACAAACACACGAATAACACAATGCCAGTGGCTTCTTTATTGTTATTAATAATCTTCATAATCTTATGTGCTATTTCTCTTGCCTTAAGTAAACCATTTTTCATGAAATCTGTGTTCGCTCCATTAATGCATCTGGTTAACTTACATTCTGTAATAAAGTGGAAATTGTCTCCCACTTTCGTACATACTTTACATAAATCATTATCTTGAACATGGAATCTTTTCAGATAAAAGGGAAATCTCCCATTACCTGTAATTAACTGATTCAAGTCAATGCCATTGTTAATATTCATATTTTACTCAGGAACAAAAATCTTCATGAACATATTATTTTTAGCAGAGTTTTGCCATTGAGTCCGCCATTTATCTACAATGTCACACTTCATAATGTTAATTCATCTTCTCCTGGAGGCTTGTACATCGACAGTTTCAATATCATTACTCATTGTTGCGTCCTTTGCTAAGACATCCGCCCTCTCATAGCCAAAACAACCAATATGGGCTTTAACCCAATTAAAATTCAATTGATGCCTTACCTACAATTGTATCACCAATTTTTTAATAATTTGAATATTTAAATTTTGCTGCTCGGGGTCAGAGAGTGCTTGAAGAACTGACATACAATCAGAATGTATTGTAATTATATGTGATTCATTTATATTTTTTACAAGCCACTCCAAGGCTTTTTGTGTAGCAATCAGTTCGACTTGATACAGCGAATTATATTTTTCTAATTTAAACTTCGCATGTTCAATCTCCAGTCCATGATAGAACACTACAAATGCTAACCTAATTTTTCATTCCAACCCCGAGCCATCCGTACAGACATAAATATCATTAAATACAGGAATGCATCTATTAAAAGTAATTGAACTTCTTTCCCTTGGATGTAAAAGATGACAATTAAAAATATAAAAAACAGCGTTAAAAACAATATCATCTGTATATGTATAAAAGTCAATCTTATTTGATTTCAATAAAACTTTTTATAATAAAAGTTATAGGACAACGAGATGGGCGGAATGCCCGCAAGTATATTAGCAATTTCCGTAGGAGCAGTTCTAAAATGTCGTGTGATTGCCAGCAGCCAGCCTCTCTGGATAGAATTCAATTTGTTCCTTAGTCTCAGCAACTCCGCTGCCCTAGAACCCCAAGCTCCAACACCGTACATTATAATAGAAGCAATAACATATTCATAAATTTGTTTCATAGTCCTACTCTTAATGGCTAAAATCTCACCAGAGAAGGATCTCTTATAAAATAGTATACGTTTTTTTATGGACTATATCGAAATGATCCTTAAACGATAACTTATCTTCAAAAATAACTCTAATAAAGGTAAAGATAGGAACTCCCCGCGAGAAGAACATAGCCTTGGTTTTGGTAATATTTAATATCAATTTTCTATTCAAACGCCATTCTTCTATAATATCCGAAATTTTCACAAAAATTCTTTCAATCTTCTCGAGGAAGGACTCAACCATCAAAACTATTAAATTATCAGCATAGTATATAAATTTTGCATTAGTAGGTAACTCCTTATGTAATAAATCGTTAATAACCAGGTTCCAGAGCAGCGGAGAGCTATTCGACCCCTGTGGGCATCTTTCTTTTATCTTGAAGTAACTATAGCTATCCAGATCAGATCTTACTTGAAAAACCAATCGTCCTATCCTGAAAATAGTTTATAATCATACGATAGCAATCACGAGTAATTCCAAGTTGCGAAAGTGCAGGCAGGAGGGAGGGCCAATCCACCGAACTCGAGAACTTAGTCATATAGCACTCGAGAGCTATATGACTAAAAGGAGGGAAGCCTTCGTGAAGGACTTTCTAAGGAAACTAGCTGGCATGCACATTAGGGCCCTCCAGAGGCCGAGCGGTAAAGTCGCTGAACACTGGTAGTTCGGTCTGAGGTTCGAATCCCGCGAACGGGCTGGCTGCATGGGTGTTTACGTGGTTTTTCCCATATGTAACGTATATACGAGCCAGTTTCCCTTAGAAAGTCCTCCACGAAGGTATCCCTTCCCATAGGTAGATAGACCTCGTGTGCCTTGCCATAACTCAACACACCACCACCGCATACACATTAACTCCCATGCAGCCAGTCCGGTTGCGGGATTCGAACCTCGGCCCCAACCACCAGTGTTCAGCGACTTTACCGCTCTGCCGATGGTGGGCTAGCGAGGAAGTGGAAGTAAAATGAATCAAAATGGAATTAGTCTTTGAAATACGAATGTACAGAGAGGCATAAGAAAATTTTAATATATTTTAAAAAGTAGTCGCACTGGGCCAAGTGAAACGAATAGGTAAACCTTTAGAAGTAATTGTATCATTTAAAATTACACAAATTTTCCCTACGTATTTTTTTCAGCAATGTATTTTCAAGCAAAAATGTGTATTGAGTGATTACTTAATAGATTAACCATTGAGCAAAATAAGTACATGCTTAGAACATCAAAGGGGCACCCCAAAAAAGACTCAAAAGTACCAAAATATTTCATCTTTGACAGACTTCCCAAAGTTATGCGCCTGAATCTCTTGGAGCTGCTAAAATTGTGCTTCCCTTTTTTCATACCAGCAAAAATATACTGTATTCATAATTTCAAAAAATTTTTTATTGCCAGTTTTATCACAGAATGAGCAGTAGAGTTAAATTAAGACCATTAGCGTAAATGTATGAGGGGACACCAGAATGCTTTAAGCGCCTCTAAATGTCTTAATTAATTAATAAATGTCTTACTAGTAATAAATAAATTAATTTAATTTAATTAATTAATTTAATTATTACTATTTTTAAGTCAATATAGATAGCCGCCATTATAAATTAGTATTTGCGTTACTCGAGTTGTTTTTAAAACTGTAGATTGAGTAACAATTTTAATGAAGTTAAAGTAGAACTTGAAGTGAAGCTTGTAAAAATGCACTATAATAGCTTCAGAAGATCCTGACGGAAATTTCTCTTTTCAGCAACTTTTGTTTCATGTAATACCTAAGTTAATGGATCTATTGTCATTCTAATTTTTTTTTCAAAATAACTTCAACTTTTATAAACATTTTGGCCTTATCGGTGGCCGAGCGTTAAAGCCTGCTAAATACTGGTAGTTCGTCCGGATTCAAACACAGGTGACAGGTGAATACGGATCCGGACACTCGGGCGGCTTCCGTAGACTATTCGGATATTGTCCGGAGCCCGCAATTATCTAGGATAAGCAACACCTGATTCTCCAAGAGCACCGGTACCAGACTTTGATTCACTGAATTATACTGATTCGTTCGGTTAGACAAAAGGGCTATATGGGCATTTTCCCGTTTTTTCCCATGTGAAACATGTACACGAGCCAGTTTCCCTTAGAAAGCCCTCCACGAAGGCATCCCACACCTTAGGCAGCTAGCCTTTGAGCTAGCCTCCTATAATCTCATAAAACCAAACCAAACCATTCGTTAGGAGACGTGTTGATGTACTCAAGTAAACAGAAATGTACCTGCAAGTAAAACATTATATACATAAGAGTAGTCCAAGCCCCAAGTTATTATGGTGTGTATTGGTGTTGGTGTATTTAATTATGGCAAAGCATACTAGGGCTATCTGCCTAAGGGGAGGACTTTCTAAGGGAAGCTGGCTCGTATACATGTTACACATGGGGAAAACATCAAAGGAAACATTCGAACCTCGGACTGAACTACCAGTGTTTAGCGACTTTACCGCTCGGCCGCTGGTGGGCCCCCTAAGTTATTATATCACTCGTGATGATACACTAAAATACAATTTGGGTTACAAAGGCATATTTCGTACATACAACTAAGACGTTAATATATTTATACACTGTCTTGAGTGCATTAGCTCTGCACAGAAAGGCGCAAATTATTCAATAAGAAGCATACCATGTGACCGTGTGGGAAATGTATAGTCGAAATAATATTAGCATTATTACTGCCCTGCAGAGTTTTGCCGTAGCTACATAACTTCTATGTATATACTTCTATCTGAATGCGGCTATCTACATGCTTCTCATGAATACACTTAGATTAACAAGCGAATGCGATTCGAAGAGAGGCGAATGGGCTGTATGTTTGGCTTACTACAAGATAGCTTCACTTTGAAAGAAAGGGACTACCAGCGGTCGGACGGAAAAGCCGCTGAACATTGGTAGTTTGACTCTGCTTCGATTCCGGCGAACGGGCGAGCTGCATGGGCGTTTTCGTGATTTTCCCCATGTGTAATGTGCTTACGAGTCAGTTTCCCTTAGTAAGTCCTCCACGGAGACATTTCTCCCCTTAAGCAGATAGCCTAGTATGCTTTGGCATAATTTGCTAAACTAACTAAAATAGTATATTTAAATAATCTCGCCGCATTACACGCAATGCAGGTTCTGACCGGCTGACCTTAGCGCACTTTTGATCTGATTTCTGAAGTACTGAAATGACAGAGTGGTATCTTAAAGAACTCTCACTGCCGGTCGCAGTAAGCTGTGCTGTTTTTTTCTTCTTAACTCTTATATTTCCTCACCAGTGGTTAAGGATTCTGAATACTGGTAGTTCGACCTGTTTTCGGTTTGATCCCAGATTAACGGGCTGGCTGCACGGCAATTTTTTGTGGTTTTCGTCATGTGTAGGGCTCAGGTTTCCCTCTGAATATCCTCCACGAAGGCATTCCACGTCTTAGGCAGATAGCTCTTGTAACTCTGACGTCCTCAAATAACTTACCTTAATTTTTATTATTATTAATTATTTTTTGAATTTCTTAAATGAGATACATTTTTTTACTATTCTTTCCAAGTCTGAAATGGGGAGGATTGAGGAAGTGCAGTACACATACTTGTAAAATAAATAAGCGAATGGTTAAATTCTAATGGTGAGGTTATTTAAATACAGTAAAGCACATGAGAGCCATCTGTCTAAGGGAAGGAACGCCTTTATGGAGGACCTACTAAGAGGAAACTAGCTCGTATTCACGTTACTCATGTGGAAATTAAACATGCAACCAACTCTCTCTCCTGAAATCAAAGCCAAGTCGAACTCTCAGTATTCGCTGGTTTTAATCACTTTGCCATTGGGGGGGGGGGGGCGGGGGGCTATAAGTTCGCAATTGAATTTTTTAATACTGCCATATATACTTTGTTCCAAAGTAAGTTTTTTAATTCATCTATCTTTAAAGGTTATTTACCATTGAAAATCTGTTTTAGTTAAACTTTTGTATCTATACATTAAAGCACAACACCTGCCAAACAATTATCTACAAGAAGACACATGCGGCAGCAACGCTGTTCATAAACCAACGTTAAACGAAATACGTTCTTTTTACCTCTTATAACAGTGTTTTTGATTTCAAATAAGTGTATAAAAACAGTTTTTTAGATATGTCATTCAGTTTCATCTTTTTTTATTGAAATAACAATCCTATATTTCTTACTTCTACAAAACTTTTACTTCATTCGAAATGAGGATGGGAGTATATTTTTTCGCTGGAAGTGTCTAGTTGGCGCTTATATCTTAATACAGAAAATGCCCTATAAAAGAAAATTTCCCATTTTTACATAATCGTACATAATTTAAAGTTTTCTGCTTTTATATGTTTTCTGCTTTCCTTTAAGTTCTTTTATTAAATAGAATTTAAAAATATTATGTGCCCGCTTGATTCCCTTAATTATCACACTAAATTCTAGAGAATGTTTAGTCCAAATGAGAGTTAGCCCAGATTAATAGTCCCGAAACGGCATTTTGATTTGTATCACTTAAATGTGGTATATGACTTTTAAGATTGTTGCCACAAAATATTATCGCCTTTTATTATATTAAAAAAAAATAATGGAGAATTTGCATGAATGCATGCATGTTTCTCGCATTGTGAAAAAACAACGATACCTAGAGTCATCCAATTTTGAATTACATAGTCCTCCACTCGAATATGGGCATCAGGAAGCACGAATTTAGAAGTTGTTTTATTGTCTATTTCATATTTTGCAAACCTTTAATGAATTTTTGATTAAAAAAACACGACAATTTCAAAGCAAAGAGTGGCAACACTGTAGGGAATAAAACATTTTTATGTATAGCGCGCGAGACTATATCGGAAGTTCTAAGGATATGTTGTTTTTAAATATTTTTAGCCGATTGTGGCGTTAGCCCGAATGCTCTCGAAAAGTGCATGCGCTTATAAATAGGGGATAAAAAAATAAAATAAAATAAAATAAAGCCCAAATGGGCGTAAAATAAAATCCGAAAGCTTTCAGATTTTTTTCTTTTAAGTTTCGGTTAAGAGAACGGTTAGTTCTTCCAAATCTCGTACAATTGCAAGGTTTGTTCATGTTTAGCGTCAGTGACTCCCAGTCTGCTCAAAATGAGGGGGGACGTATACTTTTTCGCTGAAAGTGTCTAGTTGGCGCTTATATCTTATGAAAAGAAGAGAGAGAAAATGTCCTATAAGGGGGCTCATACATCTTAAACCCCTTATGATTTTCGAATATGTGACTGTTGCAAGATTTGGGATATTTTATTTATTTTAAAAGCAATTACTTCCAACCTTTTACAACTGACTACATAATATAGCTGTTTTAAGAACTACTAACCAGAAAGTTTGTGTTGCTACAATAATTTTTGTAATTTAATCCGCTTTGTGACAAACTATTTCGTCAAGTTTCCACCTTACGCGCATGTTATTTTAAAAATGGCCAATGGTACATACTTGAAATTTGATGGAATTCTTTATATGGGCACTATCTTCTAACTGAACCAAAAATATGACGAATATTTTAATATTAAAAAATTTTATGCACGAAAACATTACAGATTTATTTTAATAAAATACATTTTATAAACTCAACTCCAAATAAAACAAACAACTAAACTCCAAATAAAACATTAACATGAAATTCTTAGAATTTTTGGTTCCCAGTAGTTTCCAAATGTTATAAAAGCTACATATTAACTATGGAAATAAATTATGCAATAGAATGTTTTAAACTGTGCGCGCAAGGTGGAAACACGACGAAAAATTTTGTAACAAATTTGATTAAATTATAAAAATATTTGTGGCAACACAAACTTTCTGATGACTATTTCAGAAAGCAGCTATATTATGTAGTCAGCTGCAAAACGTTGGAAATAATTGCTTTTAAAATAAATAAGTTATCCCAATTCTTGCAACAGTCATATATTCGAAGATTTTATGGGTTTTAAGGTGTATGAGTCCCCTTAAAGGAAAATGAGGATTGAAGTATATTTTTTCACTGGAAGTGTCTAGTTGGCGCTTATATTTTATGAAAAAGAAGAGAGAGAAAATGTCCTATAAAGGAAAATTTCCCATTTTTCCATAATCGTACACAATTTAAAGTTTTCTGCTTCCATGTGTTTTCTGCTTTCTTTTAAGTTCCTTTATTAAATAGAATTTTAAAATATTATGTTCTCGCTTGGTTCACTCAATTATCACACTAAATTCTAGAGAATGTTTAGTCTAAATGGGTGTTAGCCCAGATTAATAGTGGCTATCTTTTCGTGGCTACTTTCTCTGCTTCTGCAAGTAAGTGACTTCAGCTCTGGGAAGACCCTAACTTTTTTCTGCTTCTGCTATTTGTTGAAATCTTGCAGCCTCTAAAGAATGTGCCCTACCTATACCTAAAAACATTCTACACAAATTTTCTACCTCGGTATAAAAAAAAAATTCTGAAGGGCAGCGAGGTTTTGCTAAATTATTGCTTTGCAATAAGCTTCAGGATTTACTTCACAATTTATTTCACAGTGATACAAGCCTCAGTATTACTTCACTATCTGATTTATTTATTAAATAAATTTATTAAATAAATAAATCAGATACTGAATTAAAGCATATTTGATTCTTCTATCTATATAAAATAATATTCAAGTGTGGTTATGTCATTCCTTACATGTAATTATAAACACAGATGGAAGCCCGTAACTTAAATTTTCTTATTTAATGCAGTGAATATTTTACTATGAAGATACACATACTTTCCAGCACAAAATACTTGAAATTTTATTAAATAAAATAACTTGCGCATTATATTGCAGTGCATGTGTTACTGCGTAATTAATCTCAAAACAAACACTAATTAACGTTCTGGGGCAAGAATAAGAACTATCAGATACTTCAGTTCCATTCATTATTATTTGGCGACGTTTAACAGAGCTTGCATTTATTTAGATGCTGTCCCGAAGCCTCGAGTTATCTTTCAGAAAATGAAAGCTGAGAGTTAGAGAAAAATAATGATCATAGTATAAATTGTTTTCACAAAATGAGAGGGGTGATAGTACCCATCCGGACGAGCAATAATTACCACGGAACATAAGTTCGTATGTTCCATGGTAAGCATAGTCCTCCACCCGCATGAAAAACGTACTTCTCCACCCGCACATTGGCGAACGGGTTGGCTGCATGGGCGTTTTCGTGGTTTTCCCCGTGTGTAACGTGTATACGAGCCAGTTTCCCTTAGAAAGTCCTCCACGAAAGGCATCCCTCCCCTTAGGCAGATAGCCCTAGTGTGCTTTGCCATAATTAAATACACACACACACACCACCCGCACATTGGCACCTCGAATTTGAAGTCTGGGATTAATTTTCTTGTCTAGTTAATATTTCTCAAAACTTTCAGAATTTCTAATTAACAAACTCAACAATTTAAAAGTGAGCAGTGGCAAAAGTGTAGGAGATAAAATATTTGGTACTATTCGGTTTCGAGGGCCGCAAAAAAATTGCAGCGAAAATGTATGCGCGAAAGGGCCAAATCTAGCAAACAGAGCCGTTTAACAGCGTGCCAAATGTCGCATATGCGCTGATTTCAGATTGCGTAAGTTTATATAGTTCTATATTTCTTAAGACGCCATTGAAATACTAGTTTAATTTTTAATTCCTTTTTTTGATATCCTATGGATTTAACAATTTGGGAATTGCCTATGATGAAAAGTCTGCGATAGAATTTTGGGTAAAGTGCAGAATCACCCACTGCATGACGCGTTTTTAAGAATTGCACATACTGGGTATCCATGTACACATCGACTTATTTTCACTTAAATCCCAGAATTGCACAAAAATGGCACTGCGCACACCCTTGACTTTATCTATGTACACGTCGACCTATTGTCACTTAAAAAAAGTAAGAGAAAATTGACACAATTCCAATTGTTTTTACCCTTGTAAAAAGCGGCAAAGAAATAAGCGGGCGATTCTGCACACTTTACCGAAAATGTTTTCAAAGAAAAGGCATCATTCATTATAGAAAATTATGTTTGAACAACCAAAGAGATGACATTATGCTTTAGCGATAACTTGGTAGCGAAATATTATATGAAATTAACCTTTCATCTGAATTAAAACATCAATATTTAAATAGTTATTTACTATTGTACTTCCTTTCTTGCGTTAGGGTTGCCGCAATTATTTTTGGCAGCACTGGCATCAACAATAGTTTGGCGATATTTTACGGCCCTCGAAACCGAATAGCACCAAATATTTTTATCTACAGCGCGCGAGATTGTCTACACTCCGAGAGGCAGAATATCCCGCACTATGGATTGAACGTGGCGAGGCTGTGGCTTGGTCACCTCCCTCACTGGACGTCTTTTTCTGGGCCACATGAAATCTTTAATTTCCGAAATGCCTGTGTAGTCAGCTGAAGATGCCGCAGCGAAAAGCAGACCTTTTTGTCTCAGACAAAATTAGCAGAACGCTAGGAATCCTCAAGAAGATGCACTAGTCATTCATTCGCGGCCACCACTTTCTGCACTTGAGTTTTTCTAAAGTGAGTGACTCCAATGACTGAATGAGTGAGTTCTTCTCTGATCAATAAATCAGGTTGTGTAACTTTTTCTAACATTCATTCACTTTCCCAATACTGGCGTAAATTCATGTTGGAATTCTGGTTTTACACTTTTCTGTGTCTCGGAGTGGAGTGCAACCTGTGTTCCATGCTAATTATTGCTCATCTGGATGGCTACTAACTATCACGCCTCTAGTTTTGTGAAAACATTTAGAATCACCCTGTATAATGAAATAATGAGCCTATTTGTGGCACTTGCAACGTTCCCGTTTCAGTTAATCACATTTTAACCTGCTGTCAGAAACGTGAATTTTATTTTAACTCTACGAATGTTAACAGATCTCATTGAAAGAAACCCTCACATCAACCTCATAAGATGTTTAAGACATCTCCTTTTACTATATGATTTGAACTACATTTTATCCTGCTCTACCTGTTACTAGAGCATTTTTCAGTCATTTCTCCATGTCATTGGAAGAAACCCCCACATCAACCTCATAAGATTTTTTTTACTATATGATTTGAAGTTATCTCCCTTTTTTATCCTGATCTACCTGTTGCTAGAGTGCCTGGACATTTTAAAGTGATTTCTCCATGCCTTCATCAGTATTTCAGGTTCATTTCATCAATTCACTTGATACAGTGTGTTTATGCATCTTGAATTTTATTCGCCCTTTGTCTGGCGCATAATAACCCTCAAGGTTTTGTGCCATTTAAAAAAAATCAACCAACCAACCTGTATAATGAATATATATACAGTGGTGGCCAAAATTGTGGACACTTTTGGAAATTTTTATGTTTTTGAACTTTGTATGCTTATATAAAATGTTACGTTTCGCAAAATGCAAACTTGTATATATCTTTTTGAAGAGAATTTATTACTGAATTCAACACAAAACACAAAATTCAATTATTTGCAATACGAAAAAAGTTATATGTACTTTAATATAAATAAAAAACACAGTTATGAAGTGGTTTGTAATGTCTAGCTTTCCTGGCCAATCACTTTTCTTGTTCTGAGAACCAATCAAATGTTAGTAACTGCCAGTAGAAGCTGACATCATGTTTACACTTGAAACAATTCATTATTTTGCTTTGTTCTGTAGAAGGAGGACCTGTTTCTTATACACTGAAATTAAAAGTAGGAATTTTTGTAAAAATTTTTAATATTTAGTCAAAAAGCAATGACATCAAATGAAAGAGTAGATAGGACACCTAGAAAGAGATGTAATATTATTGTGTTACGAGAAAGTGGCCTTTCCTGTGCTGAAATTGCAAGACAGGTGGGTGGTTCAGTGACTACATCTGGAGTCCGAAAGTTTTGTTTACGATATCAGGAGACAAATTTAATAAAAACAAAGAAGAAAAAGGCCGAAAAAGGTGCACCACATCTATTGATGACAGAAGAATAAAAAGACTATGTCTCCAAGATAGAAAAATGTCATCAGCGGCCATCAGAAGTGATCTGAATGATGCTGGTGTTTCTGTCAGTTCAAGAACAATCAGGAGAAGATTAACAGATGTTGGACTGAAAGGTAGAATTCCACGAAAAAAGCCTTATCTTAATTTTCAGCAACGAAAAAAAAGACTACAGTGGGCAAAGGAACACATTAATTGGACAGATGATCAGTGGTCAGAAGTTATATGGAGTGATGAAACTAAGATATCGTTATTCGGTAGTGATGGGTTAAAATATGTAAGACGTAGAATAGGAGAAGAGCTACATTTTGACTGCATTCAAGCAACTGTGAAGAACCCAGTTAGTGTTATGATTTAGTTATGCATGTCAGCAGATGGTATTGGTCGCCTTCATGTCATCGATGGGACACTAAATGTCAGAAAATACATTGACACTATTCTAGGAGCAAAACTTCTACCTTCCATCAGAGATCTCTTTCCCAACAATGCTTCGTTTATTTTTCAGCAGGATTCTGCTCCTTGCCACACGGCCAAAACATCGAAAGAGTGGTTTCGTACAAAGAGCATTAAATTGTTGTCGTGGCTAAACTAAGATAACTAAGATATTTTACTTTCAAAATTAAATTAGTAGGTTATAGAATAAAAAACTAAGAGAATTAAAAGCATTAAGCGCCTTTCTTGAGAATACTTTTTAATATGATTTACTTAAATAAAAGTGCACTAAAATCGTAAGTTGCCTAAAATATTAAATATTTTTACGAAATTAAACTATCTTATTGAAATCCTTATACGCTTTTTCTTTTTTGTGATAACCACGTCATGCGGCAATTTTTTAAAGAAATAATGTAACGAATGTAAAAATATACGTGGCAATACTTAACAATCTGTCTATAATTCTAAATATATGCTGCTTTTAAATATTTTGTGATTTTGGTGTTGAATTTTATATGGCGTAATAGTGAAGAATGTGAAATTTAATAATGTTAAACGAGGAAAAATTTATTAATAACAAGTTTAAGAAATTTTTGTGTGGAATCTTGTTAAGAAAACGGAACATTTATATTTTTTCCATTTTATAGAGACGATGATGATGGTTGTGGGGGTGCTGGTGGTGCTGATGATGATCCTCATCATGATCGTCATGATGATCATCCTCATGATCCTCATCAATTTCATGATCCTCATCATCTTCATCCTCCTCATGATGGTCATCATCCTCATGATCCTCCTCATCCTCATAATCCTCGTGATCCTCATGATCCTCATGAACCTCCTCATCATCTTCATGATCGTCATCATCCTCATGAACCTCATCATCCTCATGATCCTCCTCATCCTCATGATCCGCATCATCGTCATCATCCTCATCCGATGTTAAATATTTGGCCAGGTCAAGAAGAAATTTTGGAGACGTTTAATCAAATTAAAATTTCAACGTAATTTATTTTAAATACACGCAAATGGAAGAGTTTCGTTGGTAAGCACACATGGTGCCTTTTGTTAAATTTACAGAATTGATAAAACAGTTATTTTATCCTTCTCAGGACTCTCTGCCATTTGAATTTCGACTGGAACAATAACTCGCTTGGCAGAGTAGAATGGTCATAATAGGGACTCTGATTATTATATTACTATGGATACCGATTTGAACTTCTACCCAAATAAGACCATTCTATATTTACACACATATACAGGGTGCAACAGGGATACTACCTTATTTTAAAAATGAATAACACAAATAATATAATATATATCAGTTTAATTTTTTCCAAGTTATAGAGAGACACTTAAAGTGATGATGAGGATGAGGAGGAGGAGAAAGAGGAGGAGAAGAAGGAGGAGGATGAGGAGGAGGATGAGGAGGAGGGTGATGAGGATGGGGATGACGAGGAGGATGATGAGCATGATCATGATGAGGATGATGATGATGATGATGATGATGATGATGATAATTTTCTCCGGAAAGAGCACAAACTTAAGCTTCCGTCCAACGCTTTCGTAAAAGAGATATTTCAAATGAAAACAAAACTGTTAAGTAGCAGACGATATAATTTAACTTTCAAAAATATACATGCAGTTAAAAAACGTCCAAGCAGATTTTTTTCAAAGCAAAACAAATTTGTCTAAAAATGGGTAAACATTATCTGTAGAAGAAAAACCATATTCGTATATTCCTCGCATTATGAAAAACTGATGGTCAATGTCAAGCAATGGATCAGAAATAAAATATTTTTATCTTGCATGCGCTAAGCTGTTTCCATTCAGTTAAAAACTAAGATATTTAACTTTCAAAATTAAATTAGTAGGTTATAGAATAAAAAACTAAGAGAATTAAAAGCATTAAGCGCTTTTCTTAAGAAAACGTTTTAATATGATTTACTTTAAAAAAGTGCACTAAAATCGTTAAGTTGCCTAAAATATTCAATATTTTTACGAACTTAAACTATCTTATAGAAATCTTTATACGCTTTTTCTTTTTTTTTGTGATAACCACTTTAGGCGGCTGTTTTTTTAAAGAAAAATTGTAACGAATGTAAAAATATCCGTGGCAATACTTAACAATCTGTCGATAATTCTAAAGATATGCTGTTTTTTAAATATTTTGTGATTTTGGTGTTGAATTTTATATGGCGTAATAGTGAAGAATGCGAAATTTAATAATGTTAAACGAGCAAAAATTTATTAATAACAAGTTTAAGAAATTTTTGTGTGGAAACTTGCTAAGTAAACGGAACATTGATATTTTTTTCCATCTTATAGAGACGATGATGATGGTGGTCTGTGCTGATGGTGCTGATGATGATCCTTTTTAAATATTTTGTGATTTTGGTGTTGATTTTATATGGCGTAATTGTGAAGAATGCGAAATTTAATAATCATGATGGGGATGATCATGATGAGGATAATGATCATGATGATCATCCTCATGTTCCTCATGATGCTCATGATCCTCTTCATCCTCATGATCCTCCTCATCCTCATGATCCTCATCCTCCTCATGATGGTCATCCTCCTCATGATCCTCATCCTCATCATCATCCTCATCATCCTCATCGTCCTCATGATCCTCATGATCCTCATCATCCTCATCCGATGTTAAATATTTGGCCAGCTCAAGTAGAAGACTTTGGGTAGTCATCCGAAAACGTTTAATCAAATTTATATTTCAATGTAATTTATTTTAAATACACGCAAATGGAAGAGTTTCGTTGGTAAGCACACATGGTGCCTTTCGTTAAATTTACAGAATTATAAAAACAGTTATTTTATCCTTCTCAGGACTCTCTGCCATTTGAATTTCGACTGGAGCAATAACTCGCTTGACAGAGGAGAATGGTCATAATATGGACACTGATTAGTATATTACTATGAATACCGATTTGAACTTCTAACCAAATAAAACCATTCTCTATTTACACACATATACAGTGTGCGACAGGGATGCTACCCACATAGCACAAAAACATCCTTGGGATATCCCAAGGATGTTGCTCGCGGGATATGCGCACATCCTCAGTACATCCCGGAATATCCCGCAAACCTTCTAAACACCTCCTCCCGAGTGCTTAATGTCACATCCCAGGAATTTCCTCAGGACATCCTAACTAAGTCCCATCGACAGAGTGCGGGATGTTATTAGGATATGAACTCCTACTTACTACATCCTCAGGACATCCCGGGATATCCCACAAACCTCCTAAACACATCCCATTACATCCTAAAAATATCCTGTCTATGTTCCATCAACAGCGTATGGGATGTTATTAGGGTTTAAAGTCCTAGTTACTACATCCTCAGGACATCCGTAATATCCCAATTTCCTCCTAAACTCATTCTCCTGAGTGCTTAATGTCACAACCTATCTAGGTCCCACCGACAGCGTATGGGATGTTATCAGGATTTGAAATACTAGTTACAATATCCCCTTAACCTCTTAAATACATACTCTCAACTGCTTAGTGTCACATCCCAGTATATATATAGAGGAAACCTCCAGTGAAAGTATGTGAAGTTGTGATGATCTAAAACCTACTTATTTTACACAGATAGTCTCAAATCCTTCTATGTTTACTATGGAAAAATCAGAAATGCTGAAAATATTTATACAACTTATTTTGTTTTTAAATCTGAGTTTGTGAATATATTAAAACTGAGCAAGGAAATTAAAATGAATTATTAATAAAAAATATTAAAACTGAAAATTTTGTTTTTATTTTTAAGATATTAAAAATCTTTCGATCATTTTTAAACATCCAATAGCCCCCAAATTGAATTATTCATAATTAAATTATTTTACAAAATCAGTTCCTAATTTCAGTTAATTTGTATTAAAAATTCAATAATAAAATTAGCCATTTAATAATCTTTACATAAATGAATCATCTTTCTTAAAAACATGTAAGGAGTTTATAGTGTTTTGATGACACTATTGGGAAATTGTTAAAAGGAATAAATTGTATTTTTAAAACTACATCAATTCCTAGCCTCAGAATAAACAAATATGTTTTCATAACATGAGAATGCTGCAGGCTTTTTTATATATTTAATATTTATTTGTAAAAATTTGACATTATGTTAACAATTCTTTATATCATTCAAAAAGTAACTCTAGAAGCTCTTCTAAAATTCTATCTTTCTGATCACAGAATTAAAAAAAAAAAAAAATCTTAAAGCCCTCAGATTTAAGCAGGCACTCAAAAGGGCTCAATGTTTATGAGTGCATAGATTATCAATACAGATGGGGCAGTGAAAATAGCAAAACATTTTATAAGATACTGACACCAGAAAGTTAAATATCTTCTATATATTTGAAAAGTGATGAACTATATCATGTAATTGTATAAAAATATTAAATGTTTTCAATTAGATATATCATGAATTAAATGCATTTTAAATCAATCAGATTAAAAAGTAAAAAAATACATTGTTGAGAACTGTGTGTATTGCTTTTAAATAGCTTGGCTTGTTAATCGATAAGAGATTAAGATTTTAAAGGTGAATATGTTAAATTTTGCCAAATGGCAAGACTTGAATGAAAAGCGAAACAAGTTTACGATTGACGATATGAAGTCACATTTCGAGACTAATCGCCCTTTTAGATTAAAAAAAAAAGTTCTGAAAATAATTTGCAATGGTTTATTGGTATTATTTTATGTAAAATTCAGTAAAATGAAATTTACCAGTTGAAATCAGCACCAAATTCAACTTTGTAAATTCTAGCGCATGTTAAAGGTTATCTCATCCAGAATTTTATTACTAACCATTCATTTCAGAGAAAAATAAAACAGTAATTGCCATTTATATGAAAATTAATATCAAAAATTTAAATCTGCATTTTACGCAACATAGAAAAACTCCAAAAGATCTACTGTTTACCATGCAATTCATTCCGCAATCAACTCTACCAATTATTAATACTTCTAAGTATATTCAGTTTACACTTTCTGCTCAATATATGCTATGTAAAATTTTCCATACATTTATTAATTCATTTTATTTTGAGGTGAGCTTTTATTCAACTCTCAATGTCAACGAGAATGTTTAATTCATTTTTTATTCGGTCTCAAAAGAGAAATCAAAATACGTGGATTTATGAATCAAAATACATGAGAAATCACAGTGAGAAAAGCACTGCTACCTTAAACTGTGATTATATATAACAAATGCAGTGAATTATAGTTAAAAAATCGTGAAAATATTTATATTTCTGAACTATTTCATATATAACATTTTCAGTTTCGCATATGTGGCAATTTCAGAACTTTTTTATGTATACCAATTTTTTGAAATGTCTACAAATTTTTGTATTTGCAAGGAAAGCTTATTCTTTCACCTTGGTAATTTACCAGATAAAATTACTGGTACTTTTCCGTTTCGCCGGCGCAAATTTCGCCAAGCAGACTTTATTGGCGACAACATACATTATACACACAAAAAATATTAAAAAAATGTTAGTCCTAGAATTCTTTTTTTGAAGGCATAAACATTTTAATATCGCTTAAAATTTTATAAAAAGCCAATAAATAAAGACAATAAATTTATAAAAAGACATTGATTTAAGAATTTACTATGCTTTCATGGTTCAACATCCTGTTTCGCCGGTTCATATCACGTGACCCCAAGCGATCTCATCTCACGTATACTACTCTACAAAAATATAATGCTCTCAGTAATTATCTACATTAATTTCAAGTTAAATCTTAATTTGGAACACAAGTTTAAATGCAAGAAATACTTCAATTCGTACGAATAGTATACTCAGAAATTATGTAAAACTGCAGTGCTTTACTTCGCTAATGCATTCTCATTAGAATTGATGAATTTAACCCTTGACTTTACCTTTTCTATATTTTCGGCTTCGGGTAAGCGCTGTGATTGCATCCTAATTGATTTAATTGCCGAAAATGGCCTTAGACATAAAACTGAACTATCTGAATGAGGCGTAAAAGGTTACCAGCTAGAATATTCCGTTTGGCATCGGTTGTACCATTATTGGCGACTTTATCGCTTGCGCCGGCAAAACGGAAAAGTACCAAATTACTTAATGGGGAATACAGAAAAATATTTAACCACTTACCTTTGTGACTTCATCTGCAGAGAGACTAAAAAAGTAGTTCAGCTGAGTCTGCTATAATAAATATTTATAATAATGCTAAATCCTGCAATATCTATTAATATGACAAATTTTTGTAAACCTATTCATTTGGATGAAAAATAAACACATTCAGAAATTTATGGCACTATATTATGATTAACAGACGAAAAACACTTTTCAAAATTCAAAATAGTTTTTATTAATCCAATTTATCACATTTTATTTGAATTCCTGAAAAAAATCTTATATCCATGTATTCTTATGTATATAAGAACTTTTGATAAACTGGATCTCTGCCATTGCCTTTCACAGCACCTAAAATAAAAAAACACTCACAATTACTATATGTGAATATAATTCATAATTAAATTTAAACAAATGACTATTAGAATGCAAATTAAAGGAAGCATTTAAAATATTTT
The DNA here is from genome assembly GCF_044657685.1 of Stegodyphus dumicola. Lineage (NCBI taxonomy): Eukaryota > Metazoa > Arthropoda > Arachnida > Araneae > Eresidae > Stegodyphus > Stegodyphus dumicola. The sequence goes on from NC_140770.1 coordinate 4,659,489, forward strand.
AACATTTAGTACGTATAAACAGAGTAGCAATTATTTGATTTTTTGATTATAGTAAAATAAACATGGGAGATGCCTTTTAAAATTTTTTATGTCAGAAAATAAACTCAAACCACCAGCTGAACATATGAGCAGTTTTATCAATTAGCCATTGGTAGGTAACCTGGATACCAAATCAATATATAAAGTTGCCAAGATAAAGAGAGAAACAAAATTATGATAATCACATCTTACCTAATCATAAAACTATTTTAAATTTAATGTGTAGGCAAGTCCAAAAAGAGTGAGAATGAATTTATTTTGCAAAACAAAGTAAAGTTATCTTGCAGGAGCAAAAAAACTTGTCTCATGAGATTGGCAAGTAAAAAATAATTAACTGCATCTGGTAACATTTATCTGACAACACATAAGTAATTGTTAGGCTACGTGCAGAAAATAAAATCTGATCATGTTAATGCAATTTTAAACTTTTGAATATAACCACAGAAATCTACCAAAGAAGTACTTGTAACAGTAGTAAATGAAGATGTGACTAATCTTTACTGTATGGTACACCTTGGTTTCTGTCTGAAAAAAAATCGCAAAGTAGTATTGGTTGTTTGTGAAATGTGGAAGCCCATTGCGTGAAATAAGTTTTTCGGTAACCCTGATGTTGATAATGTTGGCGAAAGTAGCCTTTGGAAAAAAAAAAAAAAAACTTTTTTGTCAATAATAAGGAGTTATTTCTGCAAATATTGCCAACGTGTTGTGATAAATGTAGTTTTGGGCTACTTTTTGTATTAGTAAACCTTTTGTACGGACTCAGGTTTTTGGTTCTTACCATTCTTTTCAATTGCTGTGTTTGGTTGCACGGAAGTGGTATGGTCTTGTATTTTGAACATGCTATTATTTTGGTGTGGGTACCATCGTTTGAGTATGTCTGAGGTGACTAAGAGACGAAAAATTTAATTGAATTGCTTACCTGGAGGATGGTGGTGGGAAGCCTAAACATATGCATGTGGAAAAAAAAATATATGTTAAAAAAATGACGTTTCATTTATTTTTTCGTATCTGTGTGTTAATTTTTGTTAGAAGATTTGTTTTTTAATGTTTTTATGTTAGGAAATACGTATTTTTGGTAACTTACTCCTCTCTGTTTGTGTATTCTTGGTTGTCTGTGTGTTAAGACAGTTGTTCGCTTATGCGTCAAACTATTACGCTACCAGCGTATCAAGGACTCTAAAGAGACTACTATATTCTAAAGTATTCATTTATATTATAAAAAAATCACTTAGGTATATAACATATATCTTCACTAAGCCTAACTAACTACAAAAACATGTTTACCTAATTCTAAGAATTGCCCTGTTGCCACTCTCATGAAACCAAACTAACAACAATTATTAGTGGCCAAAAGGTAAAAGTAATAAGTATTGTAAAATTATAAGTGTGGCGTTCCGACAGATACTTCAACTACTATTCATGAGATGGCGCCACGTGTAAAATCCAGTTCTTAATCGGAGCAGCAAAGCGACGTCATTACTCACTCAGACTTCTCGTAAAATGATGTACGCGACGGTAGCATGAACTGTGTTCCGAGCTCTGCGTTGATCTCTGCAATGTAATTTAAATTGTAATTTAGTACTTAATATATTCTTTTGTTATAGGAGATTGTCTACTCTTATTTTCTTTAATTATATCATGCATTAAGCACACACGACCACCAAAAGTGGTGACCTTTTGACTGAGCACGCTACTGACAATGGATTTTCAACGACCCTAAGCCACGTGCATCCAAGGCATTCTGAAGAACTGACTAAAAATAACAATGAATATGGACATTAAACGTATACTACAACGTACCCCTTCAATTATTTCTAGAAGTATTGATATATATTGCTTGTGTTTTTTTACAAAGTCGTGCATATCATCGCAAGGAGCTTCAGCAAATCATCAATGTGATCTTTTCCGTTCCGCTGACTTCGCCAGTCGTGCAATAATTCTTCGATCATTCAACTTTTGTGACAAATGTGATACAATAGTGATTTTCGCTAAATGTGCTACATCAGTAATTTTTCTGCAACGTGCTACGGCAAAATTCTTCCTTCAGTGTTCGAAAGTAGTGAATTTTTTTCCCATGTGCTACAGGAGTGATTTCCTTTTTTCCTTCGAAAGTGCCTTAGCAGTGTGAAGTGGTGATTTTGTGTGTGCGCAATACAAAATGAACGCATCATTTTTTTTTTTTCTCAAATAGGGCTTTCTTTTCAAATGCATTTCGGTAAAATATTATTTGTGTGTGTAATTGCTGACCCTGTATTATTTGTGTGTGTATCGTTACGTAAATGTTTTCTGCATGGTTAAAATATTAATTGTTATCATGGTAAAATATCAATAGTGTATCCTCATGCTACAATATTTGTGTTGTTAAGTGTTTATTAATTAAAGTGAAAATTATCTATCAGTATGCCCGACGATATTTCACCAGAGCCACAAATCACACGCGTTGCGGTGAAGCCACCGTCTTTCTGGAAAAACAATCCTTCATTGTGGTTCGCTCAGATCGAAGCACAATTTTCTATCGCTCGCATTAGTGAGGATTCTACAAAATTCAACCATGTAGTTTCAGCAATTGAGTCTGATATACTGAATTCAGTGCATGACTTAATTCTCAAACCACCTGATTGTGATAAATACTCCAAACTGAAACAGCGGCTCATTGAAATCTATTCAGAAAGGGAATCTTCAAAAATACGTACTTTACTACAAGGACTTGAACTTGGAGATCAGCGACCTTCATACTTTCTGTCACGAATGCGTGATCTGGCAGGAAGCCATTTTAGTGACGACTTGTTGAAGTCACTATGGCTTTCGCGTCTCCCTGATAACATACAAATAATTCTTGCTGCTTCCAATGAAGATCTAACCCGTTTAGCAGCAATGGCTGACAAAATTAATGAACTTGTTACTCCAGCTTATGTCAGTGCTGCTAACGCTGCACCTTCCAGTTCATCCCTCGAACAACAAGTGGCTGAATTGACCAAAAAAGTATCTGAACTCTCTACAAGTCTTCATGCTTCACAGAGATACAATCGATCAAATCAGGGCCCACGTAATAAATTTCGTGCCCGAAGCAGGAGTCGATCTCGTCACAATACTCGAACGCAGTACAAAGAACCCACAAGTGGTATATATTTTTATCATATGAATTTTGGCTCTCAAGCTCGCAAGTGTGCCCCTCCATGCACTTTTGAACAAGCAGGAAACTAAATGGGCGTCTTCTGCTGGCCAACAGAATGTCCGCCACATCGACAGAATAGTACTGGCTGATCGTTCAACTCAGTTATGTTTTCTAGTAGATACTGGAGCTGACATATCAGTGCTCCCGAGAACTAAAACAAATGCTCACCAACTTAATAAACTTGTACTGTATGCAGCCAATGGTACCCAAATTGCAACCTACGGCACCAAACTATTGACACTTGATTTAAACTTGCGCCGGACTTTCAACTGGCCTTTTATTATTGCGGATGTAACTCAAGCAATTATTGGTGTCGACTTCTTGACACATTCCCACCTTCTAGTGGATGTCAAGAATAATTGCTTAATTGATGCTACAACTCAGCTGACATCACAGGGCCAAGCTTCTCACATATTGAACGTACCTACCAACATAAGTGTTGTATCGGGCAGCACACGGTTTCATCGGTTATTAGCAGAATTCCCTGACATTTTAAACCCATCCAAATCAGGGCAGCATACTCATCAGCCAAAAGTATATCATCACATTGAAACACATGGTCCACCTGTATTTTCCAAGCCTCGTCGTCTTTCTCCAGAGATGCTAAAAGCTGCTCGCAAAGAATTTGAATTCATGCTAATGCAGGGAACCATTCGCCCATCTAAAAGTCCATGGGCCAGTCCACTTCACATGGTTAAAAAGTCTAATGGTGACTGGCGGCCTTGTGGAGATTATCGTCGACTTAATGCCGTCACAGTCCCTGACAGATATCCAGTCCCACATATCCAAGACTGTACCCATCTTTTTCATGGAACAAACATATTTTCTACCCTCGATCTTGCCAGAGCATATCATCAGATCCCAGTGCATGCTGAAGATGTGCCCAAGACCGCAGTGACTACACCGTTTGAGTACTTATATATGCCATTTGGCCTTCGCAATGCTGGCCAAACATTTCAGCGTTTCATACACCAAGTACCGTCTGGCCTCGATTTCTGCATCCCATATTTTGATGATATCCTGGTTGCATCTACAGATGCAGAAGAACATTTTCAACATCTGCGTCAGATTTTCACTCGCCTTAAAGATCATGGATTAAAACTAAATCCATCCAAATGTGTACTTGGTCAACCCTCAGTTTCCTTTCTTGGATGTCTTATCACCCAGAATGGAGTCAAACCTTTACCGGAAAGAGTCAAAGCAATTAACGACCTACCTCAGCCCAAAACCATCTCTGAACTGAAGCGTTTTCTAGCAATGTTAAATTTCTACCGACGCTTTCTGCCAAATGCCGCAAAAACACAAGCCTGCCTACATGAGTTTCTGAAGAATAGCAAAAAAAAATCCTGTCAATTTTAGACGTGAAGTGTTTAATGCCTTGCACAATTTGGCACATCCTGGAATCCGTGCCACCAAAAAGCTGATCGCAGACAGATTTGTCTGGCCAGCGATGAATCAAGACATCACAGAATGGACTCGTTCATGTATTAGATGTCAACGGTGTAAAGTATCCCATCACACTCACAGCCCCATTCAACAATTTAACCTTCCAGCAAGACGCTTTGATCACGTGCACTTAGATTTGGTTGGCCCATTGCCTCCTTCAAATGGTTACACTTACCTCCTCACTTGTATTGATCGGTACACAAGATGGCCTGAAGCCATTCCTATTGAAAATATATCCTCTGAAACTGTAGCTCGAGCATTCATCTCCCAGTGGCTTTCAAGATTTGGCATGCCTACCACCATCACTACTGACCAAGGCCGACAATTTCAATGTCGGCCTTGGTCAGTAGTACTTGGCCTTTTATATTAGTACTATTAGTCAGTAGTACTTGGCCTTTATTATACTTTTACTTTACTTGGCCTTGGTCACTTGTTCGCATCCCTCACCTCTCTTCTTGGCATTCGCCATATTCGCACAACACCATACCATCCATCTGGAAATGGGATGGTGGAACGCTTTCACCGATCTCTCAAACAAGGTCTGAAGTGCCACAGTAGCACACACTGGACAGAAGCCTTACCCCTAGTCTTGCTTGGTCTTCGCACAGCATTCAAAGAAGACATTGGTAGCACTTGTGCTGAAATGTTATATGGTGCAACCCTCCGTCTGCCAGGTGAATTCTTTCACCCAGAATCTACTCCAGTTATCGACCCTCCAACATTCCTTCAACGTTTACGTGAGACCATGAGCAATATCTCGCCAACCCCAGCATCTTCGCATAACCAGCCAAGCTATTTTGTACATCCTGCGCTTGAGACATCTTCGCACGTATTCGTGCGCAACGATGCAATTAAGCCAACTTTAACACCTTCATATGATGGTCCATTCAAAGTTGTCAAACGAACACCGAAACATTTCACCATCATCTGCAATGGTAAACAATCAGTGATTGGAATCGATCGTCTCAAACCAGCATTTCTAATGCAAGATCCAACAACTTCCTCATCAACATCACTCCCGGAAGAAAGCTTACATCCCGTTAAAGAGCAACGTAAAACTACCAGATCTGGAAGAAAAGTTAAATTTAACCCAAAGTACTTATAACGTACCGATGGTACTTGGGGGGGGGAGTACTGTGGCGTTCCGACAGATACTTCAACTACTATTCATGAGATGGCGCCACGTGTAAAATCCAGTTCTTAACCTACCGGGCGGCTCGCATTCAAATCTATTTACGTCTCGAAAACTGCAGTAAAAATTAACCATGTTTACAATTTTTTTTTCATTTAGAGTGAACCAAAATTGTCCTGAAAACGGCCTTTGTTAGATTTTCTTCCCCCCTCCTTCTAGGGCGATCAACAAGTCGTTTCACTTAAGTGATGGTTTCCTACTGTCCTTTGATTACCGCCTAGAGGCGATTAAGCAGATGGGCTGCTTTTGCCCTTACGGAGGAAGGAACACGTTTTGTGTCCATGCTTTGGTTAGACGAAAAAAGATTTTTTTCTGGAAATCCAAATTTTTGATAAATAAGAAATAACACTAAAAAGCATATTGCATTAATTTCCAGGTTTTCTTGCAATTTTTTTGGTTTGTTTTATTGATTTAAGTTTGACGAAGCCTATTTCCCCTAATAATTAAAGTAATTTTCGAATTCGTATACCCAATTTGGCGCCTCTTCTAGTGATTCACATGAGCCCAGCTTTGTTGCTTTTTAAGTATAAATGTTATTGATTTTTATTGCGTTTCGGTATTTTAATGTACGTTCATAAAATGTTAATTTGTTTTTATATACATATTTCAGTAATATAATCTTACGACTCGTGAGACAGTGTAGTTTAACTAATTTTCTGCTTTTGATTCATGTTATCGACCTTTAACGCTAAGAAAAATTTATAAGAGGCTTAAAATACCTAATTCCTATTGAAAGCTACATGTAATTGATAATTAAATTACTATTAAAATAACAAACACATGCTCAGTGTCAGTCATTTCCACATAATGTTTGTAATTCATTTTACCACAAATTTATTTCGTTTATCTTGTTTCATATTTATAAAAGGGGAGTTTACCTTTATCGCATTTATTGGTTGATAGAAGTTATGAAATATTGAATATTTTGAAACAAATTTCAGTCATAATAACCTTATTAAAATTTTTCTACATATAGACAAGATGTCACAGATACCTCTCAGTTTCCGAACTAAATTACATGGTACTGAAATTCGGTGCATTTTCATATGATTATTTTTGACAGAAAGAGTTACCTTATGTAAATCACAAAAGAACATTGTTTTAATTCTTAATTAAATATAGCACTTGTATTAAATTGCTAAAATTCATTGTTAGGAAAATCTCGCTCTAAAAAATTAGACACCTTTCAAAGTGGAATTTTTGTGGTTTTCTCTGTGAATAATGTGGGCGCGAGTAAGTTTTTCTTAGAATGTCCTCCACGGAGGAATTCCTCCCTTTAGGCAGATAGCTCTAGCGTGCTTTGAAGGGAAAATAAAGCAAACCAAAACAAAAGCTTCAAAATTGGCGTTTAACATTTTTTTGGGTTCAAATACGCAAATTACTTAGAGATCTCAATTCACATTATCAAATGTTATTATTTAAATAAATAAAAGCAAGCTGAGGATTTCCATTTAAATTGTTTGTTTTAAAATAAAAAATAAGAACAGTAAGTTTTGAATAAATCTTGTCAACATCAAGCAGGGACAGGAACATGCCAATGTAAAATTTAATATTAGGCCAAAAAGAAACGCTTTGACGTAGATTTTGGATAAAACTTAATCAAATTCGCAGGTAGTCAGAGACAGGCGTTTCTTCAGTAGAGAGAAAAAAATGTTTCTGAAGTATTTGTGTATTTATTACATAAATGTTTTAATGCTTCCATAGCACTGCTAATCGATAAAATTTATTTGATGAAAAGTAGGAAGTTTACTTTTAAAATTCCAATTTTTCAACCTTTTTCAGTGACATATGTGGCATCGAAAAACACGTCTGGCCAGGAGGCAGATTAATGGCTGAAAAATTCTTAGAATTTAAAGAGGCATCAAACAAGAAAATTCAGGGATGGCGAAATTCTAAGAATTTGGCACTTGACAACGGCAAAAGTTTTAGAATGTAGAGAGCTACAGAATTTAGGCAGGGCAAAATATTTTAAATTTATAGAACATCGGTCAGTAGAATTAAGATCAAACAGCGATTGCACTGAGAAACAAATCGACCTGCTTCTCGATTATGCGGATGGACGCAGATTAACTTCCGAAAGCTCAGTGAAGCAAGAGCTATACATAATGCAGCTATTTACGATTTCTGCTATAATAAACTGAAATTTAATACAATAATTTAACACTATATATCAGTTTACGAAAACATGATGATACTTTTGAGAAATTTTCTTTAATTCCCCAGTACACTTAAAAAAAAAAAAAAAAAAAAAAGTACAATAAGTTATATAATGATATTACTAACAAAATGATGCCGATGACGCATTTAATTTTTATCTTTTTATTAATCTAAATAAATATGTCACTGAGTTTTCCATAACTTATAGTTTTGCAAATTAAAAATTTTCAATAATATAATATGTGATTATGGTATTATTGGTATGGTACTATTCAAGGCAAAGCACACGAGGGTTATCTGCCTAAATGGAGGAATGCCTTCGTGGAGGACTTTCTAAGGGAAACTGGCTCACATACACGTTACACATGGGGAAAACCACGAAAACGACCATGCAGCCAGCCCGTTCGCGGGATTCGAACCTCGGACCGAACTACTAGTGTTCAGCGTCTTTACCGCTCGGCCGCTGGTGGGTAATATGTGATTATGAAAGCTGTGTAAAAGATGAAAAATTCTTGCACATTCGTCAGGCAGCATACGATGCGCACCTGCTTGAGGAAAAGGATGCGTTTGTAGATGACTTTTTCAGGGAAACTGGTTTGGTATATTCAACCTAAAATTCACCAAAATACCAAGCAACGAACGCATTCGCCGGAATTCAAACTTAGGCAGAACTACCAGTGTTCAGTTGCAAAAGAGAGTTAACAACATAAACAGGCAACATGTCTGAACTACCAGTGTTCAGTTGCAAAAGAGAGTTAACAACATAAACAGGCAACATGTCTGAACTACCAGTGTTCAGTTGCAAAAGAGAGTTAACAACATAAACAGGCAACATGTCTGAAATTAGTATTTATTGCATCCAACAGTGATATGATTTTCTGATATAATTTAATGGAATATCACTGTAAAAGAATGGGAATCTTTTTTTTTTTTTTTTTTCCTTTTGTAAGGAGATTTTTTTCCGCTTTGTTTTCAACATTTGGTTGAAATGCAAATTAAACAAATTTTTACAAATGCAGAATATTGGATAGTTATTGATGATTTCGAGATTCAGTTTCTGAAATCCATTTCATGTGTCATTTCCTTAAAAAGGTGATACTGAAACCAACTTTCGAGGAGTAAGATGATTACTAGAAAAGAGTTTCCGATTTCTTTCATTCTTTTATTCTCATTATAAATTTATCCCGTAGTTCTTAGAACATTCTTCTATCCGTAAGTGATGATTTGCTTTCCGAGAAAATTTTCTGAAAGGAATAAATTACTTAGTCTTCAAACCATGGGAAAATCTTGCCATCGCCGGTACTTAATTCCCTTCATTTACTGAGATAACCTGCTTTGTTATAAGTATGGTACTAGTTTTCTGATTTTTACTGAATTTGCATGCTCAAAGCTATCTAAATAAAGAAACGCTATTGTGAATATCAGGGTATGAGTACATATATGAAAGGGTTATATATTTTTCAGAATTCCCCTATTAGCTGTTTATTCTTAGGGCAGGAAGAGGAAAAAGCTTGCATACATCGCCATTCCCGGAAAGTAGACAGTACCGAAAACATTACTAGACAGTCCGGTTTACCAAACAATAGAGTTTATCTGATTCCTAGTTGTAAAAGCTGACAGTTATAAATTGTTATGTTCATGGCGACCTTCAGAAGGCATCAAATTACTTCAAAAGTTCCGCTGCTATAAATTTTCAGACTGCAATTTTGTTCCTTTAAATTTTCGAAAATACCTATTTTTTAAGTATTTTTCGATACTTATATTAATATTGATACAAATAATATAGAAAGCACCAAACGTAGCTATGATGTATTTCAATTTGTCCTTAGTATTTTCTCACATATAGTATTAACACTTTGTCTACACGTTTCTAATGTTTCACCATAGTAAGCCTTCTCTTTCCGAATGTATTCAGTTCCTTTTCGCTTTCGTTTTCTGCTTCTTCTTTTTTTTTTTAATTTTATTTATTTATTTATTTAATGTTACCATATCCTGAGTTTTACTCTAGCTATTAGCTAGAGTAGCTACTAGGTAGCATTCATTATAGTACATTCATTATATTCATATAGCTACTAGCTAGCATTCATTATAGTACAAAAACTAATATAGCTTGTCAATATCAACACATTTTTATCTTCAATAAAATCCACGAATTCGATTGATGCTGTAAAAATTACAATTTAATACTTTAGCCAATTATTCTGATTATAGTGATTTAAATTCGATTTTAGGCAACATATGCATTCTTCCAGAAAACGCGATATATTGAGCACCGCTGTTACAAGTAAATACTGTACATTCAACCATTTCATAATATGTAAATGTAGCATAACTTCTTTTCGAGTGCTTGCACTGAGAGTCTCCTTCAAGTAAACCTTAATGGAACTTTATTTCATGAAAATTTAGAAGTATTATAAAAGCCTCAGAATTATTTCCATTGCAAACATTTATGAATTATGCAGAAAAATATATAAGAAAAACATCAATGAGAAACTATTATCGAATATACATTTCATGACAGTAGTAAAACATTTTTTCAGTACCGACGGTATTAAAAAGCTCAATATTGTGATAAGCTAAATAAAATAAAACGGTATTAAAAGTTTAATATTGTGATAAGTAAAAGTATACTAATCTATAACACTCATTTGATATTTTTGCCATTAGAACTATAATGTAATTCTAACCGTTAAAGTAACATTGTATTTGTATTAACTAGAATTATAATTGTAATTTCAATTAAATTTATCAGTACTCGTTGTTTCCTGCACCTTGAGGGAGACGCATTATTATTATTTTTTTTTTCTATTATATAAAATACTGTCCTCAGAAAAAAATGTCTCTAGACATGATTCTGTCTCCAAAATTAATGGATGAGGTGAACAGAAATAATCTTGGAACAGCCTTTGGGCAAGTGCTGCGAGTATGCGAAATGTAAGACTGTAATTAAACTTCGACCATCCTGGAGACTACACTTTCTTAGAATATTGCCATTCGACAAATTATAAGACCTTCCATTTATCTTTAAAGTTTAAGCTATCTGTTATTGACTGAGAAAAGCTGGTAATTCATTGTAGTTACTTTGTAGTTAAAACTACAACTAATGCAGTTATAATTGTAATTGTGCCGCCCAGATGGTATAGTGGTTAGGGAAGCCTGACTGCGATACCGAAGGGCCTGGGAATCGAATCCCGGAGAAGGCATGGCTTTAACTGTTCGTCCTTTCATAGGAGGCGATAGTGGCCCACATATTAGATGCCTCCATAATAAAGTGACTGCAGCTTCTGGCCTTGTATAGACTAATGGACTGTGTTGCACTGTAACTGTTCCCAATCTGCCATTGGGAAAAATAATAATAATAATAATAATTGTAATACAATGATTCTTCGAATTACAATATAACTTCAAAAGCAATTAAATTTTTCGCTCAGCAGAGTAATAAGTCGTCTTTTGAATACTACTAGTTCAAATCGGATGCCCATTTTGGCAAACAATCTAAATGTTTAGATAGCTCCGTGGATTTCCTTATGTGTAACATGAATACAAATCATTTTATTTTAGAAAGTTCTCTATGAGTACAGCATTCTTCTTAAACGTTTCGTTGCATTCAATTAAATAAAGATCTTTTCCTGCTTTTATTAACGGGTGATGTGAACATGAGCCAGTTTCCCTTAGAAAGTCCTCCACAGAAGCATCTTTGCAGTCTTTACCGTAATCCAAATAATATGACAATCACAGGTGCATAAGAAAATTGTACTTTTATTTGTTCTTACTTTTATTTGTACTTTTATTTCTTTGTAAACAATGATGAAAAATAGTTCATGCAAGTACTTTCACTTGTAACTGAATAATGCATTTTAACTATTTATGGAAAATGTGTGTTATGTTGAATAAAAGACCAATTCGTAATTTTTTTTTTTTCCAATGGCAGGTAGTAGCCGTTTATAGACATTTATCACTACTAAGGCCGGTCATGTTATTAAGGAGAGAACTAATACGTGGGCCACCGTTGCCACCTATGAAGAGGACGAACAAATTACATTCATGCCCTATCCGGGATTCGAACCCAGGCTCTTCGGTACGGCAACCAGAGTCACGAACCGCTTTACTGTCTGGGCGGTAATTCATAATAAATGGATTTAGTAAAATGTCTAATACACACAGCAATTAAGCATACTGATTGCTGATCAGAATCCTTTTTTACCAGCTATAAAGCAATAGGTTGGATAAAATGAGACTTAGTTTAGTCCTTGATGATCTCCTTTCTGAAAAGAAAAGGATAAATGTAATTTTTATGATTTATTTCTTGTGTAATGTAAACAAGACAAGCGTCCCGTAACAAATCCTTTGCGAAAACATTCCTTTGCACAGGCATAAACTCTTTGCTTGCTTTCCCTTAATCTTGTAATTTAAGTTCACATGTATATCGAAGATCATAAACATACATATTTGCTTACTAACGTTATGTGCATTTCGGTCTATATAAAATATTTCCTTTAAATAAACTCCTATTTATGCTGGTATCACAAACTACAATATATGTAAGATGATTCAGAAGACATGACAGAAAATATTAATATTTTTCTTATAGGTGATTATCCGGTTGTATTATTTAAAAACTATTATCCAAAATGCAGAAACATTTCGAATATAATATTATTGACTGTAATTTTCAAATATTATCACGATTTCCTTAGCCTATGTCACTGAAATTATAAGGGGCAGTTGTTTTTCTGATTAAATAGTTACAATCATCTGCTGCGCAATTTTAATTAAGAGGTCATTACAATTGCATTGTAATTTTTATTAGATTATATAATTACAGTTATACTGTTTATTCAATTAGATTTCACAATTAAAATGCAATTATAATTAAAATGCATTTAAGTAAATTGTATATGTAATTAAAAATTGTTACATTGTAATTACAAGATAATTGCATAATATTATTCCAATTACTATGTGTTTTCAATTGCATTCTCCAATTACATTTGCAATTAAGATCATGATTTTCCTGGGCTACGTAACTGCTTTTATCAGAAACAATTTCTATCCTAATTACATTATTATAATTACTTACTGGAGTTACAATGACAGTGTAATTGTAATTAGATTATATGATTGCAGTTGCATTGAATATGAAATTGGATTTCACAAATGTAGAGTAATTGCAATTTAAATGAAATTACGTAAATTGTAATTGTAATTAAAAAAACAGCTACTTTTTAACTATAACTACTTAGTAATTGCATAGTTTTATTACAATTGCATACTATACTTAGAATTACAATTATGATTATAATTTCACTATGTTAAGTAATTCTAATTATCAGAGACAATTACTTCCTAATTACTTAGTTATAATTACCTACTGCTATTGCAGTTAAAATTACGTTGTAATTAGCTAATATTACCGTATTTGTGATTAGATGCAATAAAATTTGTAATTGTAATTAGATTATATAATTATAATGTTTGTGATTATCATTGCATTGTAATTGTAAGACTTAAGAATTAAAATGCAATTACATACATTATTGTTGCATTTAAAAAGTACTTACTTTCTAATCGTAATTGCGAAGCTAATTACAATTGCAATATAATTGAAATCACATATTTCAAAATATTATTGCAGTTTCTTGCAATTTTAATTTTAATTCCAATTACATTTTGCCAAACTGCATCTAAAATTTGGAGAATAATTAGGCTGGAAAATGAAAATTCTCTTAAACATTTAAGTTTACTATAGCTGGTATAAGCACAGAACAGCTGGAAGTTTTGAACGAGCTATTTATTCCGAGCTGTTATTCAAAACCTAACGATAAAACCCATTTGCCCCTAGCGAATAGATAGTTTCCTCTCCTCAGTTATCTCCCGCAGAGAAAAATTATAACCTGCCAGTTTACATTAAGAGCAGAGAGGGGAGGGCACTCTGAGACAGGCCGTATATATGCTGCTTTGCCGTTTCGTGCCAATTTAAGTTTACGTATATATGCTGCCTTGCCGCCATGAGGACCAAAATATTTGGACGCATATATGCTGCCTTGCCGCTATGAGAGCCATTATTTTCGAACGCATATATACGGCCTTGCCGCCTGGAGGGTTAAGTATTCATAACATATAAACCATGCAAGTTGGGATCGTGCTTTTAAAAATACAAGTAGAAATCACAATTCCAAATACAAATCTTCAAAAGAAATAAATTTGCACGGTATGTTTATCAAAAATCAACATAAAACTTACCCGTGCATGCAAATGGGGCGTTCCGTGTCGTAGAAATTTTCAATCATTCGTATCTTCAAAAACAACCACAATCTTGATACAGAAAACACATTTTTCGAAACCGGAGCACAAAATAAATTATAATGACACACTTTCAGAAGCACAAAAGCAAAATGCACAAAATTATAAAGATTCTCGAAACCATTCAACCAACACGGCTGCTGACATGCCCGTCGCAAAGGGGTGTTGGTTTGCCAGAATGTGTAAGGAAAGTCAAGGTACCCAGATTTGGCGCGAAATCGCCCATTTAGCGATATGCCGTAGACGGAACGAGAACATTCTGGAACTAATTTTTAGCGGTTTTTTTGGGGGGGGAATATTCCGAAAAGTAGGTTAAAACTCTATATAACCTGCCTATACAAAAAGATAGTAGTGTCTTGAAGGTCAGAGATTGGCTAGAGAGCAACGACAGAGTCGAAAGTTGTATTTTAGGTCTTTGCCGTGAAGCTGTCTTCACTGTTATAACCTCAAGGGTGCGTTGCTGATTGTTTCCGTGTGTTCGTAGTAGTTTTGTAAACGTGTCTTTGGAACTGTCCTGTGTAATAGCGCTTACTGGCCAATAAATTGTGTTTCAATTCTTCATCAATTACTCCAAATCCACAAACCCGTAATGCAAAGATTCGAAAGGAAATCATTTAATTCTGCATGTATTTTTGAGCCCAGTCTCAAAATTGCTTAGAAGACTAAAAACATTTTCAATTCTGCTTCAAAAGAAACTAATGCTTGTACAGAGCAACCATATAATTGTTATCGAAGGTCCTTAATTTTTTAAAAACTCCTATTTTTATTCTCGTCGAAATATTGGGTGACATGAAAAAACTGAAATAACATAAATTTAAAGAGTTTTTAAAATTATTGTACATTTTATATCCGTGTGCTTACTTTGATGCTTCATTAGGATTAAACTATTTTTACGATTAGCGACTCTTCACCATAATCGCGAATGGGCAATTTTTTCCCACCCCATTTGGGGTAATTTTTTTCCCACCCTAGTTGGGGCAATTTTTTCCCTCCCCAGTTGGGGCAATTTTTTTCCACCCTAGTTGGGGCAATTTTTCCCACCCCAGTTGCGGCAATTTTTCCCACCCCAGTTGGGGCATTTTTTCCCCACCTCAGTTGCGGCAATTTTTCCCCACCCCAGTTGGGGCATTTTTTTCCCACCTCAGTTGCGGCAATTTTTTTCCCACCCTAGTTGGGGCAATATTTTCCCACCCCAGTTGGGGCAATTTTTTTCGACCCTAGTTGGGGCAATTTTTTTCCACCCTAGTTGGGGCAATTTTTTCCCACACCAGTTGGGGCAATTTTTTTGCAATTTTTTGCATAGATTTGAACACGTAAAAAAATTATAATAATTAAACTCGCTTGGTCTCCTGGAATAGGCATTGCAGTCAATTAGTTTGTATCCCGAAATGCCGGCATTGCAGTAAACTGGGGAAAATAGAGGGTAATTGTACCCTTCCTATTTGTGTCATATCTTCTACAATTTCAA
This sequence comes from Stegodyphus dumicola, assembly GCF_044657685.1. NCBI lineage: Eukaryota > Metazoa > Arthropoda > Arachnida > Araneae > Eresidae > Stegodyphus > Stegodyphus dumicola. The sequence goes on from NC_140770.1 coordinate 4,675,269, forward strand.
AGAACATAGTTTAAAGTAAACTCATTGTTCTACTCGGAACACTCACATGTGTGCCAAATCAATTAGGCGAAATATTAGTTCTGATAAATGTTTTAATAGGAACTGGCAGCGGGAATCCAACACTGGCGACGTGTTAATATTAGTGGCGTCACTTAAAAATTAAGGCTGTGTAGAAATGTGAATACCTATTTTTGTAAAAAAGCAATTAGAACTTACTTAATAGGTATGGCGTTCACTCATAGCGGGAGCGCAACTATGGCAACGCGAACCTGAGACAGGTGATGTGAGAGCAATAGTATCACCATACTATTACGCGGTATGGTGAGTTTTCCAAATCTTATGTGGCTTTCTTCTTATTTTGATGGTCAAGAGCGCACAATTTCATCCAGATCGGAATAAAAGTGTACATTTGTACAAATTACACAACAAAGAAAAACGGGCACACATTTTTATATGTACAGATGATTCTAATAAATTCGGTTAGTGTTATTTCATAGGTTCAGATAATTTATATGAATTTCGGCTTTTTTCTAAATCGCTTAGTTTGTGAAAAATATAAGAATTAATTTGAAAGGAAAATTAAAATTCCTGCGCTTTGTTGAATGAGAAAAATCTGCTGCGTAATTTGAGTAAATATTTAATTTGGCTAGTGGCAATGCATTTCTTTTAAATAACTTGTTTGCTAAAGTTGGGTGACAAATATATTGCGATTTGCAACAGACTTCTTTTATACCCCCGAGCTAAATGATTACATTTGAAAAATAAATATTATCTTATGCTTTGCAGAATGGCAACAAAAAGCTTTACGGATGACCGGAAACACACGTCCTTATTTATGTTTTATTACTGATTTAGCTAAAATGACAGTGCAATTACTTCTAATTCCATTAATATCCAAGTAATCCAACCCCATTATTGCTGTTTTATATTATCCCATTTTTGCTTATATATTTTCTGTAAAAATGCGTTTCTTTGCGTTTCTAAAAGCGGGCTGTAAACATAAATGTTTGGGAAACACAGCTTTAGGGCCCGATTCAAGACATTTTTAACCATAGCGTTAAGTGATTTTTACGGAATCACGTGGTACTCTGACATCACAAGTAGTTAAATCGCAAGTATTGGTATTCTCATCAAAGCTAGCGTTAAATTTGACCGTTAAATTGAAGAGACGGCTGTTAAAGTAAGGACAGGTCTGACCCTTCGTGTTAAATAAACAGATGATTATATTTCCGGCAATAAACATGGCGGAAGGTTTTGCGTCAGTTTTAGCTGAAGCGTATTTGGATGAAATTAGTCAAATTTTTCTGCATCGGCAGCGAATTTTCCGTGATCGAAGCAAGGCGTTCGATTTACATACAATATAGATAATGGATAATTAATTATTGTCAAGATTAATGAATTCCGGGCCCAGGAGAGTCTTGTTGGTGAGGTAAGTTCAGCTTCGTATTTTTTCATAGAATGTTAGAAAAATTACTCTTCGTATTTCTTCAGAATGTGTATTTTTATTTCACTGTCACTTATTGACGATCAACTGATTGTATAAATACAAAATGAATTGCGGAATGTGCATGTGTTTGTGCAGTAAAATTATCGCCAATACTGTTTGTGATGTTTCTTTTATTATCGCATAGTTTATGCTGTTTGTAAAATGGTATCCTACATTTCATGTAAACTTGTGCTGAGTTATCACAAAGGTTAAAAATGTGATGTGCCTTATTTTTATTTAATTTTACTGTACGACTGATAATTTAAAGTTGCATTCTATTTTGATTCTAATATATTGTCGCCAAATCTGTTAGTTGGCGCCAGTGTTAAAAACTTAATAGTGTGATCTAAATTATAAATAATTTTGTTTTTTCTTTATAGTAAGATATATTAGGTATTTTGGTACTATTCGGTTTCGAGGGCCGTAAAAAATCGCCAAACTTCTGTTGATGCCAATGCTGCCAAAAATAATTGCGGCAAGAAAGGAAGTAAAATAGTAAATAACTATCTAAGATTGATGTTTTAATTTAGATGAAAGTTTCATTTCATATAATACATTTTTATTATTATAATTTATATGAAAAAGGCTAAACATGACTGAATGGAAGCATAAGATTAAATAACTATTTCAAATCATTATAATAATTTATATAAAAATTGCTAAACATAACTGTATGGATGCCTGCATCGCTATTTCGCTACCGACTTATCACTAAAGCATAATTTCATCTCGTTGGTTGTTCAAACGTAATTTTCTATAATGAATGACGCATTTTCTTTGAAAATATTCTCGGTAAAGTGCAGAATGGCTCACTTATTTGTTTGCCGCTTTTTACAAGGGTAAAAAAAAAATTGTGGATTTTTGTAAATTTTCTTTTACTTAGTGAAAATAGGTCGATGTGTACATAGATAAAGTCAAGGGTGTGTGCAGTGCCATTTTTGGGAAATTCTAGGATTTTTTTTTTTTTTAAGTGAAAAGAGGTCGATGTGTACATGGATACCGAGTATGTGCAATTCTTAAAAATGCGTCAAGCAGTGGGTGATTCTGCACTTTACCCAAAATTCTATTGCCGAGTTTTCGTCATGGACAATTCCCAAATTGTTAAATCCATAGGATATCAAAAAAGGATTTAAAAATTAAACTAGTATTTCAAAGGCGTCTTAAGAAATATAGAATTATATAAACTTACGCAATCTGGAATCAGCGCGCACGCTAGATTTGGCGCGCTGTCAAATGGGCGGGTTTGCTAGATTTGGCGCTTTTGCGCGTACATTTTCCCTGCGATTGTTTTTACGGCCCTCGAAAACGAATAGTACCGGTATTTTTTAGGAATTTTGAAGACGTTAAGTATTAATTTAAATATTCGACAAATTGTTATGAGCCCATTATAATGCATCTAGTAGTAGATCTTCATGTTGCATTTTTAAATATACTTATTTTAAATTTATTTAAATGTGTGAACAGGAAATATGTTTTAAGTAGCTTTACAAAATTAATTCTATTTTCTTATAAAAATTAAAATTTATCAGCAAATTGCATTCTTAAAAGTGTGATTAAATTCATTTAATACATGGAACTGTTATTAAATACTAGTGCTTTAGATTATAAAGTTAAATTTCATGCATGCTTTTGTTAAATTTGCAAGTACATTTTAAAGAAAATCAATTTGTTCATAAATTTGTCGTGGAAGATCTCATCTTCAGCTAAATCAAATTTACTTTTGTGTGACCTTAAATTTGGGCACCGATAGTGAATTTGTTTTGGCATATTCGTAATTTTCATTGGAAAACTTAGTGCTACTGTAAAAGAATGATCAACTGATTTTTACCTTATTATTGTAATGACTTGCAGGATTTTTCACAATATGATGTTGCATACGTTTTACTCTTCTTTGTTATCAAATACATAAAAGAGTATATTCCTAATCTGATATTTCATCTTTTGTAAGAGTGTAATATATCATAATGTGATACTTGGGAATTTTTTTAGAGTACATAACAGTATTTTTTTTTGACATGCTAATAGAACCAGTGTATTTTATTTACTTGTTGCTTTAAAACAGGTTTTAAATCAAGGCTATTTTTTTCTGCCTACTCAGTATGCACATAAAACTTACTTAAGCTATATTTTTAACAAATTAATGAGATATACAGTTAGTCACAAAACTCTGCGTACAGACTAAATTTTAAATTTAAAAAACACTTAAAGCATAGAAAAATGTATTTTAATCATTGCATTTTTTCCTTTCTATTAGCTAAAATTGTAAGTTTAAATAAAAAGTAAATAATATCAGTGTAATATTTTTTACATTTTTTCAAAAATATATTTTGTCAAAAAACTCAGAAATTTCCTCCAATAAGTCTGCGTACACGTTCAAAAAACAGCTAAATATAAGTTTTTTACGTTACTTCAGTATTTTGTAGAATATCCTTTATTCTTCGAATCAGCTTGCAGACGTCTGGGCATTGACTGAACTAGTTTTTCGGTGTCATCCGACGTAAATTTCGCCCATTCTTCCTGCAATTTACTAATTAGCTTATTTCGCGATGTAATATTGTGTTTTCGAATTCGTTTCTCCAATTTTGCCCACAAATGTTCGATTGAATTGAGGTCTGGCGACTTTGGAGGAGTACGCAACTGTCTTGGAGTGTGATAGAGGTGATATTCCTTCACAATTTTAGCTGTATGTTTCGGGTCACTGTCTTGTTGGAAAATAAAGGTATTAGATAGGTTTAAATTTCGGGCACTCTCTCGTAGATGTTTCTTCAGAATATCCAGATAAACATAATTATCCATGATTTTATCAAAAATGTGAAAATTTCCAACTCCTTTCGACGACATACACCCCCATACCATCACACCGCCAACTCCATGTTGTATATTTAGCTGCTGTATATTTAAGGGCTATACTTAACAAGCTTGGTTTTTTTGCGTAACTTTATATGCATACAGGTTTAAAATTGTGTATATACCTTATTGAACTCAGTTCTGAAATTCCTCATTCTGCTTATTTAATTTCGAAATCTTTGTGTATCTAATGCTGTTACTTTCAAAACTTTGTGCGGAACTTTCTTGTGATTAATCTGGAATGAAAATGCTACACATGGATTTATGTCATGTAGGTAATGTATCAGGATGGCACTCATATGTATGTGTGCTTAATATTGATAATATTGTTTTGTGAAATTCAGTAATTTTATTTCATGTATACATTATTCTTGATAAAGAACTGTATCAGTATCTGACGTTGCCAGCCATAAAATTTTGTACACATGTCATTCTGATAAATGTTGTATGTGTGTAAAAATGTCTACCTGCTGTATATTTAAGTGATGCATTTAATAAGCTTGTTTTGGTACTTTTCCGTTTTGCCGGCGCAAACGATAAAGTCGCCAATAATGGTTTAACTGATGCCAGACGGAATATCGTAGCTGGTAACCTTTTACGCCTCAGTTTCAAAACAAGTTGAAGGCATTTCTTATCAGATTGTTTCTTTCAATACTGGCATACAATAATATAGAATTTTTACACGATATTTAAATTTTATCCCCTAAAACAATTCACGGTAATTAAGTCAATTAGAACGCAATTACACCGCTCATCCGAAGGCGAAATCAAGTGTTAAATTCATCAATTCTAATGAGAATGCACCAGCGAAGTAAAGCACTGCGGTTTTACATAATTTCTGAGTAAGCTATTCGTACGAATTGAAATAATTCTTGCATTTAAACTTGTATTCCAAATTAAGATTTAACTTGGAATTAATGTAGATAATTACTGAGCGAATTAGATTTTAGTAGCGTAGTTTACGTGATATGAGATCACTTGGGGTCACGTGATACGAACCGGCGAATCAGGATGTTGAACCATGAAATCATAGTAAATTCTTAAATTAATGCTTTTTACAAATTTATTGTCTTTATTTATTGGCTTTTTACAAAATTTTAAACTATATTAAAATGTTTATGCCTTCAAAATAAAAAAAAAAAATTCTTAGAATTAACATTTTTTATGTGTATACTGTATGTTGTCGCCAACAAAGTCTGCTTGGCGAGATTTGCGCCGGCGAAACGGAAAAGTACCCTTGTTTTTTTTGCCTAACTTTAAATGCATATATATCTAAAATTGTGTATATTCCGCATTCTACTTAGCATTGTGGGCACGTATGATGGATATATTATTTATATTCAGCCATTGCAAGTTTTCAAATTTTATCTTTGATATACAGAACTGAACGTTTTCTTAAGTATATATTGTGATTATGAGAGTTATTATTTTTTTGTGTGCTGTTAAAATATATTTTAGGATGTCTGTGTCTCTTTCATTTATAATAAACAGATTGATTTGATCAATAGCTTTATCAAAAATTTCATTATTTTCATTTGAAAAATTGAAGTTTCTCTAACACTGAAAATGTAAATTGCTGCAATGCACTTAATTCAATTACTAGTTTCTTAATGTTAAGACCAATGAAATTTAGAATACAAATGAAAGTGAAGAGAAACACACCTGTGTAATATTAAAATTAGTCTAAAAAGCAACTTTGGGTTTGAATTTCATTCAAAATCTATGCCACAGTAAGACTTTTTTTTCTTTTTTGGCCTAATAACTTTAGAATGTCCTTTGAATATCTGCAATGCAAATACTGCACAGAGATCAAAATCTGCATTATTTAAACTTTTATTGTTTAAGATTTCCTAAAAACAGTTATTTAATAATTTAAAAAATTCTTCAGTATGTAAAATTTAATCTCTTTAAGTAATATTTTCACTCCAATGCCGTGGAAAGAGATATACAAATTTTAGATCACGGTGTATTAATATGTTAATTACATCTTTGATAGGAGATACTAAATTATTTTTTGGCCCAGTACAGCCGATAGAAATATTTTGAAAATTTTTCACTGAAATAGTACATGATCTGAAGCTATCTGTTAACTTCTTACTATATAAATAATTAAAAAATAAGGTGTATACTCTGAATTACCTTTAAATTAGAATAAATAGTTGTAATGCGTACATTCCAGAATAGCGTTTGTCTATATGAAAGCAGGAATTAAAATCGAGATCAAATAGCCGTGAAAAAAAAAAAAAAAAAAAAAAAAAAGGGGGGGATAGCTTAAAATTCCATGCTTTCCTTCTAATTAAAATATTTTTACTAATAAGAAATCAACAATTTCTGACTACTATGGATTAATCGTTTTTAAACTTTGCATATAACAAGACAGAATTCGTTTTTGGTACTTTTTTTGTAAACATCGCAAAGTGTAGCAGAATTGTAGCGCCATCTTGCGGTCAGTAGGAATATCACGCAGGCAACCGAAAACACAAAAGAATATTTTCACACTGGCAGGCCTTGAGGTTATAGGTTGGCCTTGCTGCAATTAAACACTTATATCTTCAAATATAAACAAATGTCAGCCTCGTTAGTCTTAGCTCACTCTAAAAGTTTAAGTATTCATAACATATAAACCATGCAAGTTGGGATCGTGCTTTTAAAAATACAAGTAGAAATCACAATTCCAAATACAAATCTTCAAAAGAAACAAATTTGCACGGTATGTTTATCAAAAATCAACATAAAACTTACCCGTGCATGCAAATGGGGCGTTCCGTGTCGTAGAAATTTTCAATCATTCGTATCTTCAAAAACAACCACAATCTTGATACAGAAAACACATCTTTCGAAACCGGAGCACAAAATAAATTATAATAACACACTTTCAGAAGCACAAAAGCAAAATGCACAAAATTATAAAGATTCTCGAAACACCAAACCATTCAACCAACACGGCTGCTGACATGCCCGTCGCAAAGGGGTGTTAGGTTTGCCAGAATGTGTAAGGAAAGTCAAGGTACCCAGATTTGGCGCGAAATCGCCCATTTAGCGATATGCCGTAGTCGGAACGAGAACATTCTGGAACTAATTTTTAGCGAATTTTTTAGGGAATATTCCGAAAAGTAGGTTAAAACTCTATATACCCTGCCTATACAGGAAGATAGTAGTGTCTTGAAGGTCAGAGATTGGCTAGAGAGCAACGACAGAGTCGAAAGTTGTATTTTAGATCTTTGCCGTGAAGCTGTCTTCACTGTTATAACCTCAAGGGTGCGTTGCTGATTGTTTCCGTGTGTTCGTAGTAGTTTTGTAAACGTGTCTCTGGAACTGTCCTGTGTAATAGCGCTTACTGGCCAATAAATTGTGTTTCACTTCTTCATCAATTACTCCAAATCCACAAACCCGTAATGCAAAGATTCGAAAGGAAATCATTTAATTCTGCATGTATTTTTGAGCCCAGTCTCAAAATTGCTTAGAAGACTAAAAACATTTACAATTCTGCTTCAAAAGAAACTAATGCTTGTATAGAGCAACATTCTGGCAATTTTAATTCTGGCAAAATTTACATTCTGGCAGGGAAATGAAACCATATAATTGTTATCGAAGATCCTTAATTTTTTAAAAATTCCTATTTCTATTCTCGTCGAAATATTGGATGACATGAAAAAACTGAAATAACATAAATTTAAAGAGTTTTTAAAATTATTGTACATTTTATATCCGTGTACTTACTTTGATGCTTCATTAGGATTAAACAATTTTTTCGATTAGCGACTCTTCACCATAATCGCGAATGGGCAATTTTTTCCCACCACACTTGGGGCAATTTTTCCCACCGCAATTGGGGCAATTTTTTCCCACCCCAGTTGGGGCTATTTTTTTCCCACCCTAGTTGGGGTAATTTTTCCCCACCACAGATGGGGCAATTTTTTTCCCACCCCAGTTGGGGCAATTTTTTCCCACCCCAGTTCGAGCTATTTTTTCCCACCCGAGTTGGGGCAATTTTTTCCCACCCCAGTTGGGGCAATTTTTTCCCACCCGAGTTGGGGCAATTTTTTCCCACCCCAGTTGGGGCAATTTTTTCCCACCCGAGTTGGGGCAATTTTTTTCCCACCCCAGTTGGGGCAATTTTTTCCCACCCCACTTGGGGCAATTTTTCCCCACCCCAGTTCGGGCAATTTTTCCCAACCCAGTTGGGGCAATTTTTTCACACCCCAGTTGGGGCATTTTTTCACACCCTAGTTGGGGCAATTTTTTTCCCTCCCCAGTTGGGGCAATTTTTCCCACACCAGTTGGGGCAATTTTTTTGCAATTTTTTGCATACATTTGAACACGTAAAAAATATTATAATAATTAAACTCGCTTGGTCTCCTGGAATAGGCATTGCAGTCAATTAGTTTGTATCCCGAAATGCCGGCATTACAGTAAACTGGGGAAAATAGAGGGTAATTGTACCCTTCCTATTTGTGTCATATCTTCTACAATTTCAAAGAACAGTTTAAAGTAAATTCATTGTTCTACTCGGAACACTCACATGTGTGCCAAATCAATTAGGCGAAATATTAGTTCTGATAAATGTTTTAATAGGAACTGGCAGCGGGAATCCAACACTGGCGACGTGTTAATATTAGTGGCGTCACTTAAAAATTAAGGCTGTGTAGAAATGTGAATACCTATTTTTGTAAAAAAGCAATTAGAACTTACTTAATAGGTATGGCGTTCACTCATAGCGGGAGCGCAACTATGGCAACGCGAACCTGAGACAGGTGATGGGAGAGCAATAGTATCACCATTCTATTACGCGGTATGGTGAGTTTTCCAAATCTTATGTGGCTTTCTTCTTATTTTGATGGTCAAGAGCGCACAATTTCATCCAGATCGGAATAAAAGTGTACATTTGTACAAATTACACAACAAATAAAAACGGGCACAGATTTTTATATGTACAGATGATTCTAATAAATTCGGTTAGTGTTATTTCATAGGTTCGGATAATTTATATGAATTTCGGCTTTTTCTAAATCGCTTAGTTTGTGAAAAATATAAGAATTAATTTGAAAGAAAATTAAAATTCCTGCGCTTTGTTGAATGACAAAAATCTGCTGCGTGGTCAGCGTAAATATTTAATTTGGCTAGTGGCAATGCATTTCTTTTAAATAACTTGTTTGCTAAAGTTGGGTGACAAATATATTGCGATTTGCAACAGACTTCTTTTATACCCCCGAGCTAAATGATTACATTTGAAAAATAAATATTATCTTATGCTTTTCAGAATGGCAACAAAAAGCTTTACGGATGACCGGAAACACACGTCCTTATTTATGTTTTATTATTGATTTAGCTAAAATGACAGTGCAATTACTGCTAATTTCATTAACATCCAAGTAATCCAACCCCATTATTGCTGTTTTATATTATCCCATTATTGCTTATATATTTTCTGTAAAAATGCGTTTCTTTGCGTTTCTAAAAGCGGGCTGTAAACATAAATGTTTGGGAAACACAGCTTTAGGGCCCGATTCATGACATTTTTAACCACAGCGTTAAGTGATTTTTACGGAATCACGTGGTACTCTGACATCACAAGTAGTTAAATCGCAAGTATTGGTATTCTCATCAAAGCTAGCATTAAATTTGACCGTTAAATTGAAGAGACGGCTGTTAAAGTAACGACAGGTCTGACCCTTCGTGTTAAATAAACAGATGATTATATTTCCGGCAATAAACATGGCGGAAGGTTTTGCGTCAGTTTTAGCTGAAGCGTATTTGGATGAAATTAGTCGAATTTCTCTGCGTCGGCAGCGAATTTTCCGTGATTGAAGCAAGGCGTTCGATTTACATACAATATAGATAATGGATAATTAATTATTGTCAAGATTAATGAATTCCGGGCCCAGGAGAGTGTTGTTGGTGAGGTAAGTTCAGCTCCGTATTTTTTCATAGAATGTTAGAAAAATTACTCTTCGTATTTCTTCAGAATGTGTATTTTTATTTCACTGTCACTTATTGACGATCAACTGATTGTATAAATACAAAATGAATTGCGGAATGTGCATGTGTTTGTGCAATAAAATTATCGCCAATACTGTTTGTGATGTTTTTTTTATAATCGCATATTTTATGCTGTTTGTAAAATTGTATCCTACATTTCATGTAAACTTTGTGCTGAGTTATCGCAAAGGTTAAAAATGTGATGTGCCTTATTTTTATTTAATTTTACTGTACGACTGATAATTTAAAGTAGCATTCTATTTTGATTCTAATATATTGTCACCAAATCTGTTAGTTGGCGCCAGTGTTAAAAACTTAATAGTGTGATCTAAATTATAAATATTTTTTTCTTTATAGTAAGATATATTAGGTATTTTTTAGGAATTTTGAAGACGTTAAGTATTAATTTAAATATTCGACAAATTGTTTTGAGCCCATTATAATGCATCTAGTAGTAGATCTTCATGTTGCATTTTTAAATATACTTATTTTAAATTTATTTAAATGTGTGAACAGGAAATATGTTTTAAGTAGCTTTACAAAATTAATTCTATTTTCTTATAAAAATTAAAATTTATCAGAAAATTGCATTCTTAAAAGTGTGATTAAATTCATTTAATACATGGAACTGTTATTAAATACTACTGCTTTAGATTATAATGTTAAATTTCATGCATGCTTTTGTTAAATTTGCAAGTACATTTTAAAGAAAATCAATTTGTTCATAAATTTGTCGTGGAAGATCTCATCTTCAGCTAAATCAAATTTACTTTTGTGTGACCTTAAATTTGGGCACCGATAGTGAATTTGTTTTGGCATATTCGTAATTTTCATTGGAAAACTTAGTGCTACTGTAAAAGAATGATCAACTGATTTTTACCTTATTATTGTAATGACTTGCAGGATTTTTCACAATATGATGTTGCATACGTTTTACTCTTCTTTGTTATCAAATACATAAAAGAGTATATTCCTAATCTGATATTTCATCTTTTGTAAGAGTGTAATATATCATAATGTGATACTTGGGAATTTTTTTAGAGTACATAACAGTAATTTTTTTGACATGCTAATAGAACCAGTGTATTTTATTTACTTGTTGCTTTAAAACAGGTTTTAAATCAAGGCTATTTTTTTCTGCCTACTCAGTATGCACATAAAACTTACTTAAGCTATATTTTTAACAAATTAATGAGATATACAGTTAGTCACAAAACTCTGCGTACAGACTAAATTTTAAATTAAAAAAACACTTAAAGCATAGAAAAATTTATTTTAATCATTGCATTTTTTTCCCCTTCTATTAGCTAAAATTGTAAGTTTAAATAAAAAGTAAATAATATCAGTGTAATACTTTTTACATTTTTTCAAAAATATATTTTGTCAAAAAAACTCAGAAATTTCCTCCAGTAAGTCTGCGTACACTTTCAAAAAACAGCTAAATATAAGTTTTTTACGTTACTTCAGTATTTTGTAGAATATCCTTTATTCTTCAAAACAGCTTGCAGACGTCTGGGCATTGACTGAACTAGATTTTCCGTGTCATCCGACGTAAATTTCGCCCATTCTTATTGCAATTTACCAATTAGCTTATTTCGCGACGTAATATTGTGTTTTCGAATTCGTTTCTCCAATTTTGCCCACAAATGTTCGATTGGATTCAGGTCTGGTGACTTTGGAGGATTACGCAACTGTCTTGGAGTGTGATAGAGGTGATATTCCTTCACAATTTTAGCTGTATGTTTCGGGTCACTGTCTTGTTGGAAAATAAAGGTATTAGGTAGGTTTAAATTTCGGGCACTGTCTCGTATATTTTTCTTCAGAATATCCAGATAAACATACTTATCCATGACTTTATCAATAATGTGAAAATTTCCAACTCCTTTCGACGACATACACCCCCATACCATCATACCGCTAACTCCATGTTGTATATTTAGCTGCTGTATATTTAAAGACTATACTTAACAAGCATGTTTTTTTTTGCGTAACTTTATATGCATACAGGTTTAAAATTGTGTATATACCTCATTGAACTGAGTTCTGAAATTCCTCATTCTGCTTATTTAATTCTGAAATCTTTGTGCATCTAATGCTGTTACTTTCAAAACTTTGTGCGGAACTTTCTTCTGATTAATCTGGAATGAAAATGCTACACATGGATTTATGTCATGTAGGTAATGTATCAAGATGGCTCTCATATGTATGTGTGCTTAATAGTGATAATATTGTTTTGTGAAATTAAGTAATTTTATTTCATGTATACATTATTCTTGATAAAGAACTATATCAGTATCTCACGTTGCCAGCCATAAAATTTTGTACACATGTCATTCTGGTAAATGTTGTATGTGTGTAAAAATATCTACCTGCTGTATATTTAAGTGATGCATTTAATAAGCTTGTTTTTTTTTTTTTTTCTTTTTTTCTTTTGCCTAACTTTAAATGCATATATATCTAAAATTGTGTATATTCCGCATTCTACTTAGCATTGTGGGCACGTATGATGGATATATTATTTATATTCAGCCATTGCAAGTTTTCAAATTTTATCCTTGATATACAGAACTGAACGTTTTCTTAAGTATATATTGTGATTATGAGAGTTATTATTTTTTTGTGTGCTGTTAAAATATATTTTAGGATGTCTGTGTCTCTTTCATTTATAATAAACAGATTGATTTGATCAATAGCTTTATCAAAAATTTCATTATTTTCATTTGAAAAATTGAAGTTTCTCTAACACTGAAAATGTAAATTGCTGCAATGCACTTAATTCAATTACTAGTTTCTTAATGTTAAGACCAATGAAATTTAGAATACAAATGAAAGTGAAGAGAAACACACCTGTGTAATATTAAAATTAGTCTAAAAAGCAACTTTGGGTTTGAATTTCATTCAAAATCTATGCCACAGTAAGACTTTTTTTTCTTTTTTGGCCTAATAACTTTAGAATGTCCTTTGAATATCTGCAATGCAAATACTGCACAGAGATCAAAATCTGCATTATTTAAACTTTTATTGTTTAAGATTTCCTAAAAACAGTTATTTAATAATTTAAAAAATTCTTCAGTATGTAAAATTTAATCTCTTTAAGTAATATTTTCACTCCAATGCCGTGGAAAGAGATATACAAATTTTAGATCACGGTGTATTAATATGTTAATTACATCTTTGATAGGGGATACTAAATTATTTTTTGGCCCAGTACAGCCGATAGAAATATTTTGAAAATTTTTCACTGAAATAGTACATGATCTGAAGCTATCTGTTAACTTCTTATTATATAAATAATTAAAAAATAAGGTGCATACTCTGAATTATCTTTAAATTAGAATAAATAGTTGTAATGCGTACATTCCAGAATAGCGTTTGTCTATATGAAAGCAGGAATTAAAATCGAGATCAAATAGCCGTGAAAAAAAAAAAAAAAAAAAGGTGAGATAGCTTAAAATTCCATGCTTTCCTTCTAATTAAAATATTTTTACTAATAAGAAATCAACAATTTCTGACTACTATGGATTAATCGTTTTTAAACTTTGCCTATAACAAGACAGAATTCGTTTTTGGTACTTTTTTTTGTAAACATCGCAAAGTGTAGCAGAATTGTAGCGCCATCTTGCGGTCAGTAGGAATATCACGCAGGCAACCGAAAACACAAAAGAATATTTTCACACTGGCAGGCCTTGAGGTTATAGGTTGGCCTTGCTGCAATTAAACACTTATATCTTCAAATATAAACAAATGTCAGCCTCGTTAGTCTTAGCTCACTCTAAAAGTTTAAGTATTCATAACATATAAACCATGCAAGTTGGGATCGTGCTTTTAAAAATACAAGTAGAAATCACAATTCCAAATACCAATCTTCAAAAGAAATAAATTTGCACGGTATGTTTATCAAAAATCAACATAAAACTTACCCGTGCATGCAAATGGGGCGTTCCGTGTCGTAGAAATTTTCAATCATTCGTATCTTTAAAAACAACCACAATCTTGATACAGAAAACACATTTTTCGAAACCGGAGCACAAAATAAATTATAATAACACACTTTCAGAAGCACAAAAGCAAAATGCACAAAATTATAAAGATTCTCGAAACACCAAACCATTCAACCAACACGGCTGCTGACATGCCCGTCGCAAAGGGGTGTTAGGTTTGCCAGAATGTGAAAGGAAAGTCAAGGTACCCAGATTTGGCGCGAAATCGCCCATTTAGCGATATGCCGTAGACGGAACGAGAACATTCTGGAACTAATTTTTAGCGGTTTTTTTTGGGAATATTCCGAAAAGTAGGTTAAAACTCTATATACCCTGCCTATGCAAGAAGATAGTAGTGTCTTGAAGGACAGAGATTGGCTAGAGAGCAACGACAGAGTCGAAAGTTGTATTTTAGATCTTTGCCGTGAAGCTGTCTTCACTGTTATAACCTCAAGGGTGCGTTGCTGATTGTTTCCGTGTGGTCGTAGTAGTTTTGTAAACGTGTCTTTGGAACTGTCCTGTGTAATAGCGCTTACTGGCCAATAAATTGTGTTTCAATTCTTCATCAATTACTCCAAATCCACAAACCCGTAATGCAAAGATTCGAAAGGAAATCATTTAATTCTGCATGTATTTTTGAGCCCAGTCTCAAAATTGCTTAGAAGACTAAAAACATTTTCAATTATGCTTCAAAAGAAACTAATGCTTGTATAGAGCAACCATATAATTGTTATCGAAGATCCTTAATTTTTTAAAAATTCCTATATCTATTCTCGTCGAAATATTGGATGACATGAAAAAACTGAAATAACATAAATTTAAAGAGTTTTTAAAATTATTGTACATTTTATATCTGTGTGCTTAATTTGATGCTTCATTAGGATTAAACTATTTTTTCGATTAGCGACTCTTAACCATAATCGCGAATGGGCAATTTTTTCCCACCCCATTTGGGGCAATTTTTTCCCACCCTAGTTGGGGCAATTTTTTCCCACCCCAGTTGGGGCAATTTTCTTCCACCACAGTTGGGGGAAATTTTTCCCACCCCAATTGGAACAATTTTTTCCCTCCCCAGTTGGGGCAATTTTTTTTCCACCCTAGTTGGGGCAATTTTTCCCAACCCAGTTGCGGCAATTTTTTCCCACCCCAGTTGGGGCATTTTTTCCCCACCTCAGTTGCGGCAATTTTTCCCCACCCCAGTTGGGGCATTTTTTTCCCCACCTCAGTTGCGGCAATTTTTTTCCCACCCTAGTTGGGGCAATATTTTCCCACCCCAGTTGGGGCAATTTTTTCCCACCCTAGTTGGGGCAATTTTTTTTCCACCCTAGTTGGGGCAATTTTTTCCCACACCAGTTGGGGCAATTTTTTTGCAATTTTTTGCATAGATTTGAACACGTAAAAAAATTATAATAATTAAACTCGCTTGGTCTCCTGGAATAGGCATTGCAGTCAATTAGTTTGTATCCCGAAATGCCGGCATTGCAGTAAACTGGGGAAAATAGAGGGTAATTGTACCCTTCCTATTTGTGTCATATCTTCTACAATTTCAAAGAACAGTTTAAAGTAAATTCATTGTTCTACTCGGAACACTCACATGTGTGCCAAATCAATTAGGCGAAATATTAGTTCTGATAAATGTTTTAATAGGAACTGGCAGCGGGAATCCAACTCTGGCGACGTGTTAATATTAGTGGCGTCACTTAAAAATTAAGGCTGTGTAGAAATGTGAATACCTATTTTTGTAAAAAAGCAATTAGAACTTAGGTATGGCGTTCACTCATAGCGGGAGCGCAACTATGGCAACGCGAACCTGAGACAGGTGATGGGAGAGCAATAGTATCACCATTCTATTACGCGGTATGGTGAGTTTTCCAAATCTTATGTGGCTTTCTTCTTATTTTGATGGTCAAGAGCGCACAATTTCATCCAGATCGGAATAAAAGTGTACATTTGTACAAATTACACAACAAATAAAAACGGGCACAGATTTTTATATGTACAGATGATTCTAATAAATTCGGTTAGTGTTATTTCATAGGTTCGGATAATTTATATGAATTTCGGCTTTTTTCTAAATCGCTTAGTTTGTGAAAAATATAAGAATTAATTTGAAAGAAAATTAAAATTCCTGCGCTTTGTTGAATGACAAAAATCTGCTGCGTGGTCAGCGTAAATATTTAATTTGGCTAGTGGCAATGCATTTCTTTTAAATAACTTGTTTGCTAAAGTTGGGTGACAAATATATTGCGATTTGCAACAGACTTCTTTTATACCCCCGAGCTAAATGATTACATTTGAAAAATAAATATTATCTTATGCTTTTCAGAATAGCAACAAAAAGCTTTACTGATGACCGGAAACACACGTCCTTATTTATGTTTTATTATTCATTTAGCTAAAATGACAGTGCAATTACTGCTAATTTCATTAACATCCAAGTAATCCAACCCCATTATTGCTGTTTTATATTATCCCATTATTGCTTATATATTTTCTGTAAAAATGCGTTTCTTTGCGGTTCTAAAAGCGGGCTGTAAACATAAATGTTTGGGAAACACAGCTTTAGGGCCCGATTCATGACATTTTTAACCACAGCGTTAAGTGATTTTTACGGAATCACGTGGTACTCTGACATCACAAGTAGTTAAATCGCAAGTATTGGTATTCTCATCAAAGCTAGCATTAAATTTGACCGTTAAATTGAAGAGACGGCTGTTAAAGTAACGACAGGTCTGACCCTTCGTGTTAAATAAACAGATGATTATATTTCCGGCAATAAACATGGCGGAAGGTTTTGCGTCAGTTTTAGCTGAAGCGTATTTGGATGAAATTAGTCGAATTTCTCTGCGTCGGCAGCGAATTTTCCGTGATTGAAGCAAGGCGTTCGATTTACATACAATATAGATAATGGATAATTAATTATTGTCAAGATTAATGAATTCCGGGCCCAGGAGAGTGTTGTTGGTGAGGTAAGTTCAGCTCCGTATTTTTTCATAGAATGTTAGAAAAATTACTCTTCGTATTTCTTCAGAATGTGTATTTTTATTTCACTGTCACTTATTGACGATCAACTGATTGTATAAATACAAAATGAATTGCGGAATGTGCATGTGTTTGTGCAGTAAAATTATCGCCAATACTGTTTGTGATGTTTCTTTTATTATCGCATAGTTTATGCTGTTTGTAAAATTGTATCCTACATTTCATGTAAACTTGTGCTGAGTTATCACAAAGGTTAAAAATGTTATGTGCCTTATTTTTATTTAATTTTACTGTACGACTGATAATTTAAAGTAGCATTCTATTTTGATTCTAATATATTGTCACCAAATCTGTTAGTTGGCGCCAGTGTTAAAAACTTAATAGTGTGATCTAAATTATAAATATTTTTTTCTTTATAGTAAGATATATTAGGTATTTTTTAGGAATTTTGAAGACGTTAAGTATTAATTTAAATATTCGACAAATTGTTTTGAGCCCATTATAATGCATCTAGTAGTAGATCTTCATGTTGCATTTTTAAGTATACTTATTTTAAATTTATTTAAATTTGTGAACAGGAAATATGTTTTAAGTAGCTTTACAAAATTAATTCTATTTTCTTATCAAAATTAAAATTTATCAGCAAATTGCATTCTTAAAAGTGTGATTAAATTCATTTAATACATGGAACTGTTATTAAATACTACTGCTTTAGATTATAATGTTAAATTTCATGCATGCTTTTGTTAAATTTGCAAGCACATTTTAAAGAAAATCATTTTGTTCATAAATTTGTCGTGGAAGATCTCATGTTCAGCTAAATCAAATTTGCTTTTGTGTGACCTTAAATTTGGGCACCGATAGTGAATTTGTTTTGGCATATTCGTAATTTTGATTGGAAAACTTAGTGCTACTATAAAAGAATGATCAACTGATTTTTACCTTATTATTGTAATAACTTGCAGGATTTTTCACAATATGATGTCGCATACGTTTTACTCTTCTTTGTTATCAAATACATAAAAGAGTATATTCCTAATCTGATATTTCATCTTTTATAAGAGTGTAATATATCATAATGTGATACTTGGGAATATTTTTAGAGTACATAACAGTAATTTTTTTGACATGCTAATAGAACCAGTGTATTTTATTTACTTGTTGCTTTAAAACAGGTTTTAAATCAAGGCTATTTTTTTCTGCCTACTCAGTATGCACATAAAACTTACTTAAGCTATATTTTTAACAAATTAATGAGATATACAGTTAGTCACAAAACTCTGCGTACAGACTAAATTTTAAATTAAAAAAACACTTAAAGCATAGAAAAATTTATTTTAATCATTGCATTTTTTTCCCCTTCTATTAGCTAAAATTGTAAGTTTAAATAAAAAGTAAATAATATCAGTGTAATACTTTTTACATTTTTTCAAAAATATATTTTGTCAAAAAAACTCAGAAATTTCCTCCAGTAAGTCTGCGTACACTTTCAAAAAACAGCTAAATATAAGTTTTTTACGTTACTTCAGTATTTTGTAGAATATCCTTTATTCTTCAAAACAGCTTGCAGACGTCTGGGCATTGACTGAACTAGATTTTCCGTGTCATCCGACGTAAATTTCGCCCATTCTTCCTGCAATTTACCAATTAGCTTATTTCGCGACGTAATATTGTGTTTTCGAATTCGTTTCTCCAATTTTGCCCACAAATGTTCGATTGGATTGAGGTCTGGTGACTTTGGAGGATTACGCAACTGTCTTGGAGTGTGATAGAGGTGATATTCCTTCACAATTTTAGCTGTATGTTTCGGGTCACTGTCTTGTTGGAAAATAAAGGTATTAGATAGGTTTAAATTTCGGGCACTGTCTCGGATATTTTTCTTCAGAATATCCAGATAAACATACTTATCCATGACTTTATCAATAATGTGAAAATTTCCAACTCCTTTCGACGACATACACCCCCATACCATCATACCGCTAACTCCATGTTGTATATTTAGCTGCTGTATATTTAAAGACTATACTTAACAAGCATGGTTTTTTTTGCGTAACTTTATATGCATACAGGTTTAAAATTGTGTATATACCTCATTGAACTGAGTTCTGAAATTCCTCATTCTGCTTATTTAATTCTGAAATCTTTGTGCATCTAATGCTGTTACTTTCAAAACTTTGTGCGGAACTTTCTTCTGATTAATCTGGAATGAAAATGCTACACATGGATTTATGTCATGTAGGTAATGTATCAAGATGGCTCTCATATGTATGTGTGCTTAATAGTGATAATATTGTTTTGTGAAATTAAGTAATCTTATTTTATGTATACATTATTCTTGATAAAGAACTATATCAGTATCTCACGTTGCCAGCCATAAAATTTTGTACACATGTCATTCTGGTAAATGTTGTATGTGTGTAAAAATATCTACCTGCTGTATATTTAAGTGATGCATTTAATAAGCTTGTTTTTTTTTTTTTTTTTTTTTTTTTTTTTTTTTTTTTTTTTGCCTAACTTTAAATGCATATATATCTAAAATTGTGTATATTCCGCATTCTACTTAGCATTGTGGGCGCGTATGATGGATATATTATTTATATTCAGCCATTGCAAGTTTTCAAATTTTATCCTTGATATACAGAACTGAACGTTTTCTTAAGTATATATTGTGATTATGAGAGTTATTATTTTTTTGTGTGCTGTTAAAATATATTTTAGGATGTCTGTGTCTCTTTCATTTATAATAAACAGATTGATTTGATCAATAGCTTTATCAAAAATTTCATTATTTTCATTTGAAAAATTGAAGTTTCTCTAACACTGAAAATGTAAATTGCTGCAATGCACTTAATTCAATTACTAGTTTCTTAATGTTAAGACCAATGAAATTTAGAATACAAATGAAAGTGAAGAGAAACACACCTGTGTAATATTAAAATTAGTCTAAAAAGCAACTTTGGGTTTGGATTTTATTCAAAATCTATGCCACAGTAAGACTTTTTTTTCTTTTTTGGCCTAATAACTTTAGAATGTCCTTTGAATATCTGCAATGCAAATACTGCACAGAGATCAAAATCTGCATTATTTAAACTTTTATTGTTTAAGATTTCCTAAAAACAGTTATTTAATAATTTAAAAAATTCTTCAGTATGTAAAATTTAATCTCTTTAAGTAATATTTTCACTCCAATGCCGTGGAAAGAGATATACAAATTTTAGATCACGGTGTATTAATGTGTTAATTACATCTTTGATAGGGGATACTAAATTATTTTTTGGCCCAGTACAGCCGATAGAAATATTTTGAAAATTTTTCACTGAAATAGTACATGATCTGAAGCTATCTGTTAACTTCTTACTATATAAATAATTAAAAAATAAGGTGCATACTCTGAATTATCTTTAAATTAGAATAAATAGTTGTAATGCGTACATTCCAGAATAGCGTTTGTCTATATGAAAGCAGGAATTAAAATCGAGATCAAATAGCCGTGAAAAAAAAAAAAAAAAAAAAAAAGGTGAGATAGCTTAAAATTCCATGCTTTCCTTCTAATTAAAATATTTTTACTAATAAGAAATCAACAATTTCTGACTACTATGGATTAATCGTTTTTAAACTTTGCATATAACAAGACAGAATTCGTTTTTGGTACTTTTTTTTGTAAACATCGCAAAGTGTAGCAGAATTGTAGCGCCATCTTGCGGTCAGTAGGAATATCACGCAGGCAACCGAAAACACAAAAGAATATTTTCACACTGGCAGGCCTTAAGGTTATAGGTTGGCCTTGCTGCAATTAAACACTTATATCTTCAAATATAAACAAATGTCAGCCTCGTTAGTCTTAGCTCACTCTAAAAGTTTAAGTATTCATAACATATAAACCATGCAAGTTGGGATCGTGCTTTTAAAAATACAAGTAGAAATCACAATTCCAAATACAAATCTTCAAAAGAAATAAATTTGCACGGTATGTTTATCAAAAATCAACATAAAACTTACCCGTGCATGCAAATGGGACGTTCCGTGTCGTAGAAATTTTCAATCATTCGTATCTTCAAAAACAACCAGAATCTTGATACAGAAAACACATTTTTCGAAACCGGAGCACAAAATAAATTATAATAACACACTTTCAGAAGCACAAAAGCAAAATGCACAAAATTATAAAGATTCTCGAAACACCAAACCATTCAAGCAACACGGCTGCTGACATGCCCGTCGCAAAGGGGTGTTAGGTTTGCCAGAATGTGAAAGGAAAGTCAAGGTACCCAGATTTGGCGCGAAATCGCCCATTTAGCGATATGCCGTAGACGGAACGAGAACATTCTGGAACTAATTTTTTGCGGTTTTTTTTGGGAATATTCCGAAAAGTAGGTTAAAACTCTATATATCCTGCCTATGCAAGAAGATAGTAGTGTCTTGAAGGACAGAGATTGGCTAGAGAGCAACGACAGAGTCGAAAGTTGTATTTTAGATCTTTGCCGTGAAGCTGTCTTCACTGTTATAACCTCAAGGGTGCGTTGCTGATTGTTTCCGTGTGGTCGTAGTAGTTTTGTAAACGTGTCTTTGGAACTGTCCTGTGTAATAGCGCTTACTGGCCAATAAATTGTGTTTCAATTCTTCATCAATTACTCCAAATCCACAAACCCGTAATGCAAAGATTCGAAAGGAAATCATTTAATTCTGCATGTATTTTTGAGCCCAGTCTCAAAATTGCTTAGAAGACTAAAAACATTTTCAATTATGCTTCAAAAGAAACTAATGCTTGTATAGAGCAACCATATAATTGTTATCGAAGATCCTTAATTTTTTAAAAATTCCTATTTCTATTCTCGTCGAAATATTGGATGACATGAAAAAACTGAAATAACATAAATTTAAAGAGTTTTTAAAATTATTGTACATTTTATATCCGTGTGCTTAATTTGATGCTTCATTAGGATCAAACTACTTTTCGATTAGCGACTCTTAACCATAATCGCGAATGGGCAATTTTTTCCCACCCCATTTGGGGCAATTTTTTTTCCACCCTAGTTGGGGCAATTTTTTCCCACCCCAGTTGGGGCAATTTTCTTCCACCACAGTTGGGGGAAATTTTTCCCACCCGAATTGGAACAATTTTTTCCCTCCCCAGTTGGGGCAATTTTTTTTCCACCATAGTTGGGGCAATTTTTCCCACCCCAGTTGCGGCAATTTTTTCCCACCCCAGTTGGGGCATTTTTTCCCCACCTCAGTTGCGGCAATTTTTCCCCACCCCAGTTGGGGCATTTTTTTCCCACCTCAGTTGCGGCAATTTTTTTCCCACTCTAGTTGGGGCAATATTTTCCCACCCCAGTTGGGGCAATTTTTTTCGACCCGAGTTGGGGCAATTTTTTTCCACCCTAGTTGGGGCAATTTTTTCCCACACCAGTTGGGGCAATTTTTTTGCAATTTTTTGCATAGATTTGAACACGTAAAAAAATTATAATAATTAAACTCGCTTGGTCTCCTGGAATAGGCATTGCAGTCAATTAGTTTGTATCCCGAAATGCCGGCATTGCAGTAAACTGGGGAAAATAGAGGGTAATTGTACCCTTCCTATTTGTGTCATATCTTCTACAATTTCAAAGAACAGTTTAAAGTAAATTCATTGTTCTACTCGGAACACTCACATGTGTGCCAAATCAATTAGGCGAAATATTAGTTCTGATAAATGTTTTAATAGGAACTGGCAGCGGGAATCCAACTCTGGCGACGTGTTAATATTAGTGGCGTCACTTAAAAATTAAGGCTGTGTAGAAATGTGAATACCTATTTTTGTAAAAAAGCAATTAGAACTTACTTAATAGGTATGGCGTTCACTCATAGCGGGAGCGCAACTATGGCAACGCGAACCTGAGACAGGTGATGGGAGAGCAATAGTATCACCATTCTATTACGCGGTATGGTGAGTTTTCCAAATCTTATGTGGCTTTCTTCTTATTTTGATGGTCAAGAGCGCACAATTTCATCCAGATCGGAATAAAAGTGTACATTTGTACAAATTACACAACAAATAAAACGGGCACAGATTTTTATATGTACAGATGATTCTAATAAATTCGGTTAGTGTTATTTCATAGGTTCGGATAATTTATATGAATTTCGGCTTTTTTCTAAATCGCTTAGTTTGTGAAAAATATAAGAATTAATTTGAAAGGAAAATTAAAATTCCTGTGCTTTGTTGAATGACAAAAATCTGCTGCGTGGTCAGCGTAAATATTTAATTTGGCTAGTGGCAATGCATTTCTTTTAAATAACTTGTTTGCTAAAGTTGGGTGACAAATATATTGCGATTGCAACAGACTTCTTTTATACACCCGAGCTAAATGATTACATTTGAAAAATAAATATTATCTTATGCTTTTCAGAATAGCAACAAAAAGCTTTACTGATGACCGGAAACACACGTCCTTATTTATGTTTTATTATTCATTTAGCTAAAATGACAGTGCAATTACTGCTAATTTCATTAACATCCAAGTAATCCAACCCCATTATTGCTGTTTTATATTATCCCATTATTGCTTATATATTTTCTGTAAAAATGCGTTTCTTTGCGTTTCTAAAAGCGGGCTGTAAACATAAATGTTTGGGAAACACAGCTTTAGGGCCCGATTCATGACATTTTTAACCACAGCGTTAAGTGATTTTTACGGAATCACGTGGTACTCTGACATCACAAGTAGTTAAATCGCAAGTATTGGTATTCTCATCAAAGCTAGCATTAAATTTGACCGTTAAATTGAAGAGACGGCTGTTAAAGTAACGACAGGTCTGACCCTTCGTGTTAAATAAACAGATGATAATATTTCCGGCAATAAACATGGCGGAAGGTTTTGCGTCAGTTTTAGCTGAAGCGTATTTGGATGAAATTAGTCGAATTTCTCTGCGTCGGCAGCGAATTTTCCGTGATTGAAGCAAGGCGTTCGATTTACATACAATATAGATAATGGATAATTAATTATTGTCAAGATTAATGAATTCCGGGCCCAGGAGAGTGTTGTTGGTGAGGTAAGTTCAGCTCCGTATTTTTTCATAGAATGTTAGAAAAATTACTCTTCGTATTTCTTCAGAATGTGTATTTTTATTTCACTGTCACTTATTGACGATCAACTGATTGTATAAATACAAAATGAATTGCGGAATGTGCATGTGTTTGTGCAATAAAATTATCGCCAATACTGTTTGTGATGTTTTTTTTTATAATCGCATAGTTTATGCTGTTTGTAAAATTGTATCCTACATTTCATGTAAACTTTGTCCTGAGTTATCGCAAAGGTTAAAAATGTGATGTGCCTTATTTTTATTTAATTTTACTGTACGACTGATAATTTAAAGTAGCATTCTATTTTGATTCTAATATATTGTCACCAAATCTGTTAGTTGGCGCCAGTGTTAAAAACTTAATAGTGTGATCTAAATTATAAATAATTTTGTTTTTTCTTTATAGTAAGATATATTAGGTATTTTTTAGGAATTTTGAAGACGTTAAGTATTAATTTAAATATTCGACAAGTTGTATTGAGCCCATTATAATGCATCTAGTAGTAGATCTTCATGTTGCATTTTTAAGTATACTTATTTTAAATTTATTTAAATTTGTGAACAGGAAATATGTTTTAAGTAGCTTTACAAAATTAATTCTATTTTCTTATAAAAATTAAAATTTATCAGAAAATTGCATTCTTAAAAGTGTGATTAAATTCATTTAATACATGGAACTGTTATTAAATACTAGTGCTTTAGATTATAATGATAAATTTCATGCATGCTTTTGTTAAGTTTGCAAGTACATTTTAAAGAAAATCAATTTGTTCATAAATTTGTCGTGGAAGATCTCATCTTCAGCTAAATCAAATTTACTTTTGTGTGACCTTAAATTTGGGCACCGATAGTGAATTTGTTTTGGCATATTCGTAATTTTCATTGGAAAACTTACTGCTACTGTAAAAGAATGATCAACTGATTTTTACCTTATTATTGTAATGACTTGCAGGATTTTTCACAATATGATGTTGCATACGTTTTACTCTTCTTTGTTATCAAATATATAAAAGAGTATATTCCTAATCTGATATTTCATCTTTTGTAAGAGTGTAATATATCATAATGTGATACTTGGGAATTTTTTTAGAGTACATAACAGTATTTTTTTTTGACATGCTAATAGAACCAGTGTATTTTATTTACTTGTTGCTTTAAAACAGGTTTTAAATCAAGGCTATTTTTTTCTGCCTACTCAGTATGCACATAAAACTTACTTAAGCTATATTTTTAACAAATTAATGAGATATACAGTTAGTCACAAAACTTTGCGTACAGACTAAATTTTAAATTAAAAAAACACTTAAAGCATAGAAAAATTTATTTTAATCATTGCATTTTTTTCCCCTTCTATTAGCTAAAATTGTAAGTTTAAATAAAAAGTAAATAATATCAGTGTAATACTTTTTACATTTTTTCAAAAATATATTTTGTCAAAAAAACTCAGAAATTTCCTCCAGTAAGTCTGCGTACACTTTCAAAAAACAGCTAAATATAAGTTTTTTACGTTACTTCAGTATTTTGTAGAATATCCTTTATTCTTCAAAACAGCTTGCAGACGTCTGGGCATTGACTGAACTAGATTTTCCGTGTCATCCGACGTAAATTTCGCCCATTCTTCCTGCAATTTACCAATTAGCTTATTTCGCGACGTAATATTGTGTTTTCGAATTCGTTTCTCCAATTTTGCCCACAAATGTTCGATTGGATTGAGGTCTGGTGACTTTGGAGGATTACGCAACTGTCTTGGAGTGTGATAGAGGTGATATTCCTTCACAATTTTAGCTGTATGTTTCGGGTCACTGTCTTGTTGGAAAATAAAGGTATTAGATAGGTTTAAATTTCGGGCACTGTCTCGGATATTTTTCTTCAGAATATCCAGATAAACATACTTATCCATGACTTTATCAATAATGTGAAAATTTCCAACTCCTTTCGACGACATACACCCCCATACCATCATACCGCTAACTCCATGTTGTATATTTAGCTGCTGTATATTTAAAGACTATACTTAACAAGCATGGTTTTTTTTGCGTAACTTTATATGCATACAGGTTTAAAATTGTGTATATACCTCATTGAACTGAGTTCTGAAATTCCTCATTCTGCTTATTTAATTCTGAAATCTTTGTGCATCTAATGCTGTTACTTTCAAAACTTTGTGCGGAACTTTCTTCTGATTAATCTGGAATGAAAATGCTACACATGGATTTATGTCATGTAGGTAATGTATCAAGATGGCTCTCATATGTATGTGTGCTTAATAGTGATAATATTGTTTTGTGAAATTAAGTAATTTTATTTTATGTATACATTATTCTTGATAAAGAACTATATCAGTATCTCACGTTGCCAGCCATAAAATTTTGTACACATGTCATTCTGGTAAATGTTGTATGTGTGTAAAAATATCTACCTGCTGTATATTTAAGTGATGCATTTAATAAGCTTGTTTTTTTTTTTTTTTTCTTTTTTTCTTTTGCCTAACTTTAAATGCATATATATCTAAAATTGTGTATATTCCGCATTCTACTTAGCATTGTGGGCGCGTATGATGGATATATTATTTATATTCAGCCATTGCAAGTTTTCAAATTTTATCCTTGATATACAGAACTGAACGTTTTCTTAAGTATATATTGTGATTATGAGAGTTATTATTTTTTTGTGTGCTGTTAAAATATATTTTAGGATGTCTGTGTCTCTTTCATTTATAATAAACAGATTGATTTGATCAATAGCTTTATCAAAAATTTCATTATTTTCATTTGAAAAATTGAAGTTTCTCTAACACTGAAAATGTAAATTGCTGCAATGCACTTAATTCAATTACTAGTTTCTTAATGTTAAGACCAATGAAATTTAGAATACAAATGAAAGTGAAGAGAAACACACCTGTGTAATATTAAAATTAGTCTAAAAAGCAACTTTGGGTTTGGATTTTATTCAAAATCTATGCCACAGTAAGACTTTTTTTTCTTTTTTGGCCTAATAACTTTAGAATGTCCTTTGAATATCTGCAATGCAAATACTGCACAGAGATCAAAATCTGCATTATTTAAACTTTTATTGTTAAAGATTTCCTAAAAACAGTTATTTAATAATTTAAAAAATTCTTCAGTATGTAAAATTTAATCTCTTTAAGTAATATTTTCACTCCAATGCCGTGGAAAGAGATATACAAATTTTAGATCACGGTGTATTAATGTGTTAATTACATCTTTGATAGGGGATACTAAATTATTTTTTGGCCCAGTACAGCCGATAGAAATATTTTGAAAATTTTTCACTGAAATAGTACATGATCTGAAGCTATCTGTTAACTTCTTACTATATAAATAATTAAAAAATAAGGTGCATACTCTGAATTATCTTTAAATTAGAATAAATAGTTGTAATGCGTACATTCCAGAATAGCGTTTGTCTATATGAAAGCAGGAATTAAAATCGAGATCAAATAGCCGTGAAAAAAAAAAAAAAAAAAAAAAAGGTGAGATAGCTTAAAATTCCATGCTTTCCTTCTAATTAAAATATTTTTACTAATAAGAAATCAACAATTTCTGACTACTATGGATTAATCGTTTTTAAACTTTGCATATAACAAGACAGAATTCGTTTTTGGTACTTTTTTTTGTAAACATCGCAAAGTGTAGCAGAATTGTAGCGCCATCTTGCGGTCAGTAGGAATATCACGCAGGCAACCGAAAACACAAAAGAATATTTTCACACTGGCAGGCCTTAAGGTTATAGGTTGGCCTTGCTGCAATTAAACACTTATATCTTCAAATATAAACAAATGTCAGCCTCGTTAGTCTTAGCTCACTCTAAAAGTTTAAGTATTCATAACATATAAACCATGCAAGTTGGGATCGTGCTTTTAAAAATACAAGTAGAAATCACAATTCCAAATACAAATCTTCAAAAGAAATAAATTTGCACGGTATGTTTATCAAAAATCAACATAAAACTTACCCGTGCATGCAAATGGGACGTTCCGTGTCGTAGAAATTTTCAATCATTCGTATCTTCAAAAACAACCAGAATCTTGATACAGAAAACACATTTTTCGAAACCGGAGCACAAAATAAATTATAATAACACACTTTCAGAAGCACAAAAGCAAAATGCACAAAATTATAAAGATTCTCGAAACACCAAACCATTCAAGCAACACGGCTGCTGACATGCCCGTCGCAAAGGGGTGTTAGGTTTGCCAGAATGTGAAAGGAAAGTCAAGGTACCCAGATTTGGCGCGAAATCGCCCATTTAGCGATATGCCGTAGACGGAACGAGAACATTCTGGAACTAATTTTTTGCGGTTTTTTTTGGGAATATTCCGAAAAGTAGGTTAAAACTCTATATATCCTGCCTATGCAAGAAGATAGTAGTGTCTTGAAGGACAGAGATTGGCTAGAGAGCAACGACAGAGTCGAAAGTTGTATTTTAGATCTTTGCCGTGAAGCTGTCTTCACTGTTATAACCTCAAGGGTGCGTTGCTGATTGTTTCCGTGTGGTCGTAGTAGTTTTGTAAACGTGTCTTTGGAACTGTCCTGTGTAATAGCGCTTACTGGCCAATAAATTGTGTTTCAATTCTTCATCAATTACTCCAAATCCACAAACCCGTAATGCAAAGATTCGAAAGGAAATCATTTAATTCTGCATGTATTTTTGAGCCCAGTCTCAAAATTGCTTAGAAGACTAAAAACATTTTCAATTATGCTTCAAAAGAAACTAATGCTTGTATAGAGCAACCATATAATTGTTATCGAAGATCCTTAATTTTTTAAAAATTCCTATTTCTATTCTCGTCGAAATATTGGATGACATGAAAAAACTGAAATAACATAAATTTAAAGAGTTTTTAAAATTATTGTACATTTTATATCCGTGTGCTTAATTTGATGCTTCATTAGGATCAAACTACTTTTCGATTAGCGACTCTTAACCATAATCGCGAATGGGCAATTTTTTCCCACCCCATTTGGGGCAATTTTTTTTCCACCCTAGTTGGGGCAATTTTTTCCCACCCCAGTTGGGGCAATTTTCTTCCACCACAGTTGGGGGAAATTTTTCCCACCCGAATTGGAACAATTTTTTCCCTCCCCAGTTGGGGCAATTTTTTTTCCACCATAGTTGGGGCAATTTTTCCCACCCCAGTTGCGGCAATTTTTTCCCACCCCAGTTGGGGCATTTTTTCCCCACCTCAGTTGCGGCAATTTTTCCCCACCCCAGTTGGGGCATTTTTTTCCCACCTCAGTTGCGGCAATTTTTTTCCCACTCTAGTTGGGGCAATATTTTCCCACCCCAGTTGGGGCAATTTTTTTCGACCCGAGTTGGGGCAATTTTTTTCCACCCTAGTTGGGGCAATTTTTTCCCACACCAGTTGGGGCAATTTTTTTGCAATTTTTTGCATAGATTTGAACACGTAAAAAAATTATAATAATTAAACTCGCTTGGTCTCCTGGAATAGGCATTGCAGTCAATTAGTTTGTATCCCGAAATGCCGGCATTGCAGTAAACTGGGGAAAATAGAGGGTAATTGTACCCTTCCTATTTGTGTCATATCTTCTACAATTTCAAAGAACAGTTTAAAGTAAATTCATTGTTCTACTCGGAACACTCACATGTGTGCCAAATCAATTAGGCGAAATATTAGTTCTGATAAATGTTTTAATAGGAACTGGCAGCGGGAATCCAACTCTGGCGACGTGTTAATATTAGTGGCGTCACTTAAAAATTAAGGCTGTGTAGAAATGTGAATACCTATTTTTGTAAAAAAGCAATTAGAACTTACTTAATAGGTATGGCGTTCACTCATAGCGGGAGCGCAACTATGGCAACGCGAACCTGAGACAGGTGATGGGAGAGCAATAGTATCACCATTCTATTACGCGGTATGGTGAGTTTTCCAAATCTTATGTGGCTTTCTTCTTATTTTGATGGTCAAGAGCGCACAATTTCATCCAGATCGGAATAAAAGTGTACATTTGTACAAATTACACAACAAATAAAACGGGCACAGATTTTTATATGTACAGATGATTCTAATAAATTCGGTTAGTGTTATTTCATAGGTTCGGATAATTTATATGAATTTCGGCTTTTTTCTAAATCGCTTAGTTTGTGAAAAATATAAGAATTAATTTGAAAGGAAAATTAAAATTCCTGTGCTTTGTTGAATGACAAAAATCTGCTGCGTGGTCAGCGTAAATATTTAATTTGGCTAGTGGCAATGCATTTCTTTTAAATAACTTGTTTGCTAAAGTTGGGTGACAAATATATTGCGATTGCAACAGACTTCTTTTATACACCCGAGCTAAATGATTACATTTGAAAAATAAATATTATCTTATGCTTTTCAGAATAGCAACAAAAAGCTTTACTGATGACCGGAAACACACGTCCTTATTTATGTTTTATTATTCATTTAGCTAAAATGACAGTGCAATTACTGCTAATTTCATTAACATCCAAGTAATCCAACCCCATTATTGCTGTTTTATATTATC
This sequence comes from Stegodyphus dumicola, assembly GCF_044657685.1. NCBI lineage: Eukaryota > Metazoa > Arthropoda > Arachnida > Araneae > Eresidae > Stegodyphus > Stegodyphus dumicola. The sequence continues at coordinate 4,706,120 of NC_140770.1, forward strand.
CCATTATTGCTTATATATTTTCTGTAAAAATGCGTTTCTTTGCGTTTCTAAAAGCGGGCTGTAAACATAAATGTTTGGGAAACACAGCTTTAGGGCCCGATTCATGACATTTTTAACCACAGCGTTAAGTGATTTTTACGGAATCACGTGGTACTCTGACATCACAAGTAGTTAAATCGCAAGTATTGGTATTCTCATCAAAGCTAGCATTAAATTTGACCGTTAAATTGAAGAGACGGCTGTTAAAGTAACGACAGGTCTGACCCTTCGTGTTAAATAAACAGATGATAATATTTCCGGCAATAAACATGGCGGAAGGTTTTGCGTCAGTTTTAGCTGAAGCGTATTTGGATGAAATTAGTCGAATTTCTCTGCGTCGGCAGCGAATTTTCCGTGATTGAAGCAAGGCGTTCGATTTACATACAATATAGATAATGGATAATTAATTATTGTCAAGATTAATGAATTCCGGGCCCAGGAGAGTGTTGTTGGTGAGGTAAGTTCAGCTCCGTATTTTTTCATAGAATGTTAGAAAAATTACTCTTCGTATTTCTTCAGAATGTGTATTTTTATTTCACTGTCACTTATTGACGATCAACTGATTGTATAAATACAAAATGAATTGCGGAATGTGCATGTGTTTGTGCAATAAAATTATCGCCAATACTGTTTGTGATGTTTTTTTTTATAATCGCATAGTTTATGCTGTTTGTAAAATTGTATCCTACATTTCATGTAAACTTTGTCCTGAGTTATCGCAAAGGTTAAAAATGTGATGTGCCTTATTTTTATTTAATTTTACTGTACGACTGATAATTTAAAGTAGCATTCTATTTTGATTCTAATATATTGTCACCAAATCTGTTAGTTGGCGCCAGTGTTAAAAACTTAATAGTGTGATCTAAATTATAAATAATTTTGTTTTTTCTTTATAGTAAGATATATTAGGTATTTTTTAGGAATTTTGAAGACGTTAAGTATTAATTTAAATATTCGACAAGTTGTATTGAGCCCATTATAATGCATCTAGTAGTAGATCTTCATGTTGCATTTTTAAGTATACTTATTTTAAATTTATTTAAATTTGTGAACAGGAAATATGTTTTAAGTAGCTTTACAAAATTAATTCTATTTTCTTATAAAAATTAAAATTTATCAGAAAATTGCATTCTTAAAAGTGTGATTAAATTCATTTAATACATGGAACTGTTATTAAATACTAGTGCTTTAGATTATAATGTTAAATTTCATGCATGCTTTTGTTAAGTTTGCAAGTACATTTTAAAGAAAATCAATTTGTTCATAAATTTGTCGTGGAAGATCTCATCTTCAGCTAAATCAAATTTACTTTTGTGTGACCTTAAATTTGGGCACCGATAGTGAATTTGTTTTGGCATATTCGTAATTTTCATTGGAAAACTTACTGCTACTGTAAAAGAATGATCAACTGATTTTTACCTTATTATTGTAATGACTTGCAGGATTTTTCACAATATGATGTTGCATACGTTTTACTCTTCTTTGTTATCAAATACATAAAAGAGTATATTCCTAATCTGATATTTCATCTTTTGTAAGAGTGTAATATATCATAATGTGATACTTGGGAATTTTTTTAGAGTACATAACAGTATTTTTTTTTGACATGCTAATAGAACCAGTGTATTTTATTTACTTGTTGCTTTAAAACAGGTTTTAAATCAAGGCTATTTTTTTCTGCCTACTCAGTATGCACATAAAACTTACTTAAGCTATATTTTTAACAAATTAATGAGATATACAGTTAGTCACAAAACTTTGCGTACAGACTAAATTTTAAATTAAAAAAACACTTAAAGCATAGAAAAATTTATTTTAATCATTGCATTTTTTTTCCCTTCTATTAGCTAAAATTGTAAGCTTAAATAAAAAGTAAATAATATCAGTGTAATACTTTTTACATTTTTTCAAAAATATATTTTGTCAAAAAAACTCAGAAATTTCCTCCAGTAAGTCTGCGTACACTTTCAAAAAACAGCTAAATATAAGTTTTTTACGTTACTTCAGTATTTTGTAGAATATCCTTTTTTCTTCAAAACAGCTTGCAGACGTCTGGGCATTGACTGAACTAGTTTTTCGGTGTCATCCGACGTAAATTTCGCCCATTCTTTCTGCAATTTACTAATTAGCGTATTTCGCGATGTAATATTGTGTTTTCGAATTCGTTTCTCCAATTTTGCCCACAAATGTTCGATTGGATTGAGGTCTGGTGACTTTGGAGGATTACGCAACTGTCTTGGAGTGTGATAGAGGTGATATTCCTTCACAATTTTAGCTGTATGTTTCGGGTCACTGTCTTGTTGGAAAATAAAGGTATTAGATAGGTTTAAATTTCGGGCACTGTCTCGTATATTTTTCTTCAGAATATCCAGATAAACATACTTATCCATGACTTTATCAATAATGTGAATATTTCCAACTCCTTTCGACGACATACACCCCCATACCATCATACCGCTAACTCCATGTTGTATATTTAGCTGCTGTATATTTAAGGGCTATACGTAACAAGCTTGGTTTTTTTGCGTAACTTTATATGCATACAGGTTTAAAATTGTGTATATACCTCATTGAACTGAGTTTTGAAATTCCTCATTCTGCTTATTTAATTCTGAAATCTTTGTGCATCTAATGCTGTTACTTTCAAAACTTTGTGCGGAACTTTCTTCTGATTAATCTGGAATAAAAATGCTACACATGGATTTATGTCATGTAGATAATGTATCAAGATGGCACTCAAATGTATGTGTGCTTAATAGTGATAATATTGTTTTGTGAAGTTAAGTAATTTTATTTTATGTATACATTATTCTTGATAAAGAACTATATCAGTATCTCACGTTGCCAGCCATAAAATTTTGTACACATGTCATTCTGGTAAATGTTGTATGTGTGTAAAAATATCTACCTGCTGTATATTTAAGTGATGCATTTAATAAGCTTGTTTTTTTTTGCCGAACTTTAAATGCATATATATCTAAAATTGTGCATATTCCGCATTCTACTTAGCATTGTGGGCACGTATGATGGATATATTATTTATATTCAGCCATTGCAAGTTTTCAAATTTTATCCTTGATATACGGAACTGAACGTTTTCTTAAGTATATATTGTGATTATGAGAGTTATTATTTTTTTTGTGTGCTGTTAAAATATATTTTAGGATGTCTGTGTCTCTTTCATTTATAATAAACAGATTGATTTGATCAATAGCTTTATCAAAAATTTCATTATTTTCATTTGAAAAATTGAAGTTTCTCTAACACTGAAAATGTAAATTGCTGCAATGCACTTAATTCAATTACTAGTTTCTTAATGTTAAGACCAATGAAATTTAGAATACAAATGAAAGTGAAGAGAAACACACCTGTGTAATATTAAAATTAGTCTAAAAAGCAACTTTGGGTTTGAATTTCATTCAAAATCTATGCCACAGTAAGACTTTTTTTTCTTTTTTGGTCTAATAATTTTAGAATGTCTTTGAATATCTGCAATGCAAATACTGCACAGAGATCAAAATCTGCATTATTTAAACTTTAATTGTTTAAGATTTCTTAAAAACAGTTATTTAATAATTTAAAAAATTCTTCAGTATGTAAAATTTAATCTCTTTAAGTAATATTTTCACTCCAATGCCGTGGAAAGAGATATACAAATTTTAGATCACGGTGTATTAATATGTTAATTACATCTTTGATAGGAGATACTAAATTATTTTTTGGCCCAGTACAGCCGATAGAAATATTTTGAAAATTTTTCACTGAAATAGTACATGATCTGAAGCTATCTGTTAACTTCTTACTATATAAATAATTAAAAAATAAGGTGTATACTCTGAATTACCTTTAAATTAGAATAAATAGTTGTAATGCGTACATTCCAGAATAGCGTTTGTCTATATGAAAGCAGGAATTAAAATCGAGATCAAATAGCCGTGAAAAAAAAAAAAAAAAAAAAAAAAAAAAAAAAAAAAAAAAAAAAAGAAAAAAGAAAAAAAAAAAGTGAGATAGCTTAAAATTCCATGCTTTCCTTCTAATTAAAATATTTTTACTAATAAGAAATCAACAATTTCTGACTACTATGGATTAATCGTTTTTAAACTTTGCATATAACAAGACAGAATTCGTTTTTGGTACTTTTTTTGTAAACATCGCAAAGTGTAGCAGAATTGTAGCGCCATCTTGCGGTCAGTAGGAATATCACGCAGGCAACCGAAAACACAAAAGAATATTTTCACACTGGCAGGCCTTGAGGTTATAGGTTGGCCTTGCTGCAATTAAACACTTATATCTTCAAATATAAACAAATGTCAGCCTCGTTAGTCTTAGCTCACTCTAAAAGTTTAAGTATTCATAACATATAAACCATGCAAGTTGGGATCGTGCTTTTAAAAATACAAGTAGAAATCACAATTCCAAATACAAATCTTCAAAAGAAATAAATTTGCACGGTATGTTTATCAAAAATCAACATAAAACTTACCCGTGCATGCAAATGGGACGTTCCGTGTCGTAGAAATTTTCAATCATTCGTATCTTCAAAAACAACCACAATCTTGATACAGAAAACACATTTTTCGAAACCGGAGCACAAAATAAATTATAATAACACACTTTCAGAAGCACAAAAGCAAAATGCACAAAATTATAAAGATTCTCGAAACACCAAACCATTCAACCAACACGGCTGCTGACATGCCCGTCGCAAAGGGGTGTTAGGTTTGCCAGAATGTGAAAGGAAAGTCAAGGTACCCAGATTTGGCGCGAAATCGCCCATTTAGCAATATGCCGTAGACGGAACGAGAACATTCTGGAACTAATTTTTAGCGGTTTTTTTTGGGGAATATTCCGAAAAGTAGGTTAAAACTCTATATACCCTGCCTATGCAAGAAGATAGTAGTGTCTTGAAGGTCAGAGATTGGCTAGAGAGCAACGACAGAGTCGAAAGTTGTATTTTAGATCTTTGCCGTGAAGCTGTCTTCACTGTTATAACCTCAAGGGTGCGTTGCTGATTGTTTCCGTGTGTTCGTAGTAGTTTTGTAAACGTGTCTTTGGAACTGTCCTGTGTAATAGCGCTTACTGGCCAATAAATTGTGTTTCAATTCTTCATCAATTACTCCAAATCCATAAACCCGTAATGCAAAGATTCGAAAGGAAATCATTTAATTCTGCATGTATTTTTGAGCCCAGTCTCAAAATTGCTTAGAAGACTAAAAACATTTTCAATTCTGCTTCAAAAGAAACTAATGCTTGTATAGAGCAACCATATAATTGTTATCGAAGATCCTTAATTTTTTAAAAATTCCTATTTCTATTCTCGTCGAAATATTGGATGACATGAAAAAACTGAAATAACATAAATTTAAAGAGTTTTTAAAATTATTGTACATTTTATATCCGTGTGCTTAATTTGATGCTTCATTAGGATTAAACAATTTTTTCCATTAGCGACTCTTCAACATTATGGCGAATAGGCAATTTTTCCCACCCCATTTGGGGCAATTTTTTCCCACCCTAGTTGGGGCAATTTTTTCCCACCCCAGTAGGGGCAATTTTTTCCCACCCCAGTTGGGGCAATTTTTTCCCCACCCTAGTTGGGACAATTTTTTCCCACCCTAGTTGGGGCAATTTTTTCCCAACCCCAGTTGGGGCAATTTTTTCCCACCCTAGTTGGGGCAATTTTTTCCCACACCAGTTGGGGCAATTTTTTTTGCAATTTTTGCATACATTTGAACACGTAAAAAATATTATAATAATTAAACTCGCTTGGTCTCCTGGAATAGGCATTGCAGTCAATTAGTTTGTATCCCGAAATGCCGGCATTGCAGTAAACTGGGGAAAATAGAGGGTAATTGTACCCTTCCTATTTGTGTCATATCTTCTACAATTTCAAAGAATATAGTTTAAAGTAAACTCTTTGTTCTACTCGGAACACTCACATGTGTGCCAAATCAATTAGGCGAAATATTAGTTCTGATAATTGTTTTAATAGGAACTGGCAGCGGGAATCCAACACTGGCGACGTGTTAATATTAGTGGCGTCACTTAAAAATTAAGGCTGTGTAGAAATGTGAATACCTATTTTTGTAAAAAAGCAATTAGAACTTACTTAATAGGTATGGCGTTCACTCATAGCGGGAGCGCAACTATGGCAACGCGAACCTGAGACAGGTGATGTGAGAGCAATAGTATCACCATTCTATTACGCGGTATGGTGAGTTTTCCAAATCTTATGTGGCTTTCTTCTTATTTTGATGGTCAAGAGCGCACAATTTCATCCAGATCGGAATAAAAGTGTACATTTGTACAAATTACACAACAAAGAAAAACGGGCACAGATTTTTATATGTACAGATGATTCTAATAAATTCGGTTAGTGTTATTTCATAGTTTCAGATAATTTATATGAATTTCGGCTTTTTTCTAAATCGCTTAGTTTGTGAAAAATATAAGAATTAATTTGAAAGGAAAATTAAAATTCCTGCGCTTTGTTGAATGAGAAAAATCTGCTGCGTAATTTGAGTAAATATTTAATTTGGCTAGTGGCAATGCATTTCTTTTAAATAACTTGTTTGCTAAAGTTGGGTGACAAATATATTGCGATTTGCAACAGACTTCTTTTATACCCCCGAGCTAAATGATTACATTTGAAAAATAAATATTATCTTATGCTTTGCAGAATGGCAACAAAAAGCTTTACGGATGACCGGAAACACACGTCCTTATTTATGTTTTATTATTGATTTAGCTAAAATGACAGTGCAATTACTGCTAATTTCATTAACATCCAAGTAATCCAACCCCATTATTGCTGTTTTATATTATCCCATTATTGCTTATATATTTTCTGTAAAAATGCGTTTCTTTGCGTTTCTAAAAGCGGGCTGTAAACATAAATGTTTGGGAAACACAGCTTTAGGGCCCGATTCAAGACATTTTTAACCATAGCGTTAAGTGATTTTTACGGAATCACGTGGTACTCTGACATCACAAGTAGTTAAATCGCAAGTATTGGTATTCTCATCAAAGCTAGCGTTAAATTTGACCGTTAAATTGAAGAGACGGCTGTTAAAGTAAGGACAGGTCTGACCCTTCGTGTTAAATAAACAGATGATTATATTTCCGGCAATAAACATGGCGGAAGGTTTTGCCTCAGTTTTAGCTGAAGCGTATTTGGATGAAATTAGTCGAATTTCTCTGCGTCGACAGCGAATTTTAAGTGATCGAAGCAAGGCGTTCGATTTACATACAATATAGACAATGGATAATTGATTATTGTCAAGATTAATGAATTCCGGGCCCAGGAGAGTGTTGTTGGTGAGATAAGTTCAGCTTCGTATTTTTTCATAGAATGTTAGAAAAATTACTCTTCGTATTTCTTCAGAATGTGTATTTTTATTTCACTGTCACTTATTGACGATCAACTGATTGTATAAATACAAAATGAATTGCGGAATGTGCATGTGTTTGTGCAGTAAAATTATCGCCAATACTGTTTGTGATGTTTCTTTTATTATCGCATAGTTTATGCTGTTTGTAAAATTGTATCCTACATTTCATGTAAACTTGTGCTGAGTTATCACAAAGGTTAAAAATGTTATGTGCCTTATTTTTATTTAATTTTACTGTACGACTGATAATTTAAAGTAGCATTCTATTTTGATTCTAATATATTGTCGCCAAATCTGTTAGTTGGCGCCAGTGTTAAAAACTTAATAGTGTGATCTAAATTATAAACAATTTTGTTTTTTCTTTATAGTAAGATATATTAGGTATTTTTTAGGAATTTTGAAGACGTTAAGTATTAATTTAAATATTCGACAAATTGTTTTGAGCCCATTATAATGCATCTAGTAGTAGATCTTCATGTTGCATTTTTAAGTATACTTATTTTAAATTTATTTAAATTTGTGAACAGGAAATATGTTTTAAGTAGCTTTACAAAATTAATTCTATTTTCTTATCAAAATTAAAATTTATCAGCAAATTGCATTCTTAAAAGTGTGATTAAATTCATTTAATACATGGAACTGTTATTAAATACTAGTGCTTTAGATTATAATGTTAAATTTCATGCATGCTTTTGTTAAATTTGCAAGTACATTTTAAAGAAAATCAATTTGTTCATAAATTTGTCGTGGAAGATCTCATGTTCAGCTAAATCAAATTTACTTTTGTGTGACCTTAAATTTGGGCACCGATAGTGAATTTGTTTTGGCATATTCGTAATTTTGATTGGAAAACTTAGTGCTACCGTAAAAGAATGATCAACTGATTTTTACCTTATTATTGTAATGACTTGCAGGATTTTTCACAATATGATGTTGCATACGTTTTACTCTTCTTTGTTATCAAATACATAAAAGAGTATATTCCTAATCTGATATTTCATCTTTTGTAAGAGTGTAATATATCATAATGTGATACTTGGGAATTTTTTTAGAGTACATAACAGTATTTTTTTTGACATGCTAATAGAACCAGTGTATTTTATTTACTTGTTGCTTTAAAACAGGTTTTAAATCAAGGTTATTTTTTCCTGCCTACTCAGTATGCACATAAAACTTACTTAAGCTATATTTTTAACAAATTAATGAGATATACAGTTAGTCACAAAACTCTGCGTACAGACTAAATTTTAAATTTAAAAAACACTTAAAGCATAGAAAAATGTATTTTAATCATTGCATTTTTTTTTTCCTTCTATTAGCTAAAATTGTAAGCTTAAATAAAAAGTAAATAATATCAGTGTAATACTGTTTACATTTTTTCAAAAATATATTTTGTCAAAAAAACTCAGAAATTCCATCCAATAAGTCTGCGTACACTTTCAAAAAAAAAAAAAAAAAAAAAAAAAAAAAAAAGCTAAATATAAGATTTTACGTTACTTCAATACTTTGTAGGATATCCTTTATTCTTCAAAACAGCTTGCAGACGTCTGGGCATTGACTGAACTAGTTTTTCGGTGTCATCCGACGTAAATTTCGCCCATTCTTTCTGCAATTTACTAATTAGCTTCTTTCGCGACGTAATATTGTGTTTTCGAATTCGTTTATCCAATTTTGCCCACAAATGTTCGATTGGATTGAGGTCTGGCGACTTTGGAGGAGTACGCAACTGTCTTGGAGTGTGATAGATGTGATATTCCTTCACAATTTTAGCTGTATGTTTCGGGTCACTGTCTTGTTGGAAAATAAAGGTATTAGATAGGTTTAAATTTCGGGCACTCTCTCGTAGATGTTTCTTCAGAATATCCAGATAAACATAATTATCCATGATTTTATCAAAAATGTGAAAATTTCCAACTCCTTTCGACGACATACACCCCCATACCATCACACCGCCAACTCCATGTTGTATATTTAGCTGCTGTATATTTAAGGGCTATACTTAACAGGCTTGGTTTTTTTGCGTAACTTTATATGCATACAGGTTTAAAATTGTGTATATACCTTATTGAACTCAGTTCTGAAATTCCTCATTCTGCTTATTTAATTTCGAAATCTTTGTGTATCTAATGCTGTCACTTTCAAAACTTTGTGCGGAACTTTCTTCTGATTAATCTGGAATGAAAATGCTACAAATGGATTTATGTCATGTAGGTAATGTATCAAGATGGCTCTCATATGTATGTGTGCTTAATAGTGATAATATTGTTTTGTGAAATTAAGTAATTTTATTTTATGTATACATTATTCTTGATAAAGAACTATATCAGTATCTCACGTTGCCAGCCATAAAATTGTGTACACATGTCATTCTGGTAAATGTTGTATGTGTGTAAAAATATCTACCTGCTGTATATTTAAGTGATGCATTTAATAAGCTTGTTTTTTTTTGCCGAACTTTAAATGCATATATATCTAAAATTGTGCATATTCCGCATTCTACTTAGCATTGTGGGGACGTATGATGGATATATTATTTATATTCAGCCATTGCAAGTTTTCAAATTTTATCCTTGATATACGGAACTGAACGTTTTCTTAAGTATATATTGTGATTATGAGAGTTATTATTTTTTTTGTGTGCTGTTAAAATATATTTTAGGATGTCTGTGTCTCTTTCATTTATAATAAACAGATTGATTTGATCAATAGCTTTATCAAAAATTTCATTATTTTCATTTGAAAAATTGAAGTTTCTCTAACACTGAAAATGTAAATTGCTGCAATGCACTTAATTCAATTACTAGTTTCTTAATGTTAAGACCAATGAAATTTAGAATACAAATGAAAGTGAAGAGAAACACACCTGTGTAATATTAAAATTAGTCTAAAAAGCAACTTTGGGTTTGAATTTCATTCAAAATCTATGCCACAGTAAGACTTTTTTTTCTTTTTTGGCCTAATAATTTTAGAATGTTTTTGAATATCTGCAATGCAAATACTGCACAGAGATCAAAATCTGCATTATTTAAACTTTTATTGTTTAAGATTTCCTAAAAACAGTTATTTAATAATTTAAAAAATCCTTCAGTATGTAAAATTTAATCTCTTTAAGTAATATTTTCACTCCAATGCCGTGGAAAGAGATATACAAATTTTAGATCACGGTGTATTAATATGTTAATTACATCTTTGATAGGAGATACTAAATTATTTTTTGGCCCAGTACAGCCGATAGAAATATTTTGAAAATTTTTCACTGAAATAGTACATGATCTGAAGCTATCTGTTAACTTCTTACTATATAAATAATTAAAAAATAAGGTGTATACTCTGAATTACCTTTAAATTAGAATAAATAGTTGTAATGCGTACATTCCAGAATAGCGTTTGTCTATATGAAAGCAGGAATTAAAATCGAGATCAAATAGCCGTGAAAAAAAAAAAAAAGTGAGATAGCTTAAAATTCCATGCTTTCCTTCTAATTAAAATATTTTTACTAATAAGAAATCAACAATTTCTGACTACTATGGATTAATCGTTTTTAAACTTTGCATATAACAAGACAGAATTCGTTTTTGGTACTTTTTTTTGTAAACATCGCAAAGTGTAGCAGAATTGTAGCGCCATCTTACGGTCAGTAGGAATATCACGCAGGCAACCGAAAACACAAAAGAATATTTTCACACTGGCAGGCCTTGAGGTTATAGGTTGGCCTTGCTGCAATTAAACACTTATATCTTCAAACATAAACAAATGTCAGCCTCGTTAGTCTTAGCTCACTCTAAAAGTTTAAGTATTCGAAACATATAAACCATGCAAGTTGGGATCGTGCTTTTAAAAATACAAGTAGAAATCACAATTCCAAATACAAATCTTCAAAAGAAATAAATTTGCACGGTATGTTTATCAAAAATCAACATAAAACTTACCCGTGCATGCAAATGGGACGTTCCGTGTCGTAGAAATTTTCAATCATTCGTATCTTCAAAAACAACCACAATCTTGATACAGAAAACACATTTTTCGAAACCGGAGCACAAAATAAATTATAATAACACACTTTCAGAAGCACAAAAGCAAAATGCACAAAATTATAAAGATTCTCGAAACACCAAACCATTTAACCAACACGGCTGCTGACATGCCCGTCGCAAAGGGGTGTTAGGTTTGCCAGAATGTGAAAGGAAAGTCAAGGTACACAGATTTGGCGCGAAATCGCCCATTTAGCAATATGCCGTAGACGGAACGAGAACATTCTGGAACTAATTTTTAACGGTTTTTTTGGGGGAATATTCCGAAAAGTACTTTAAAACTCTATATACCCTGCCTATGCAAGAAGATAGTAGTGTCTTGAAGGTCAGAGATTGGCTAGAGAGCAACGACAGAGTCGAAAGTTGTATTTTAGATCTTTGCCGTGAAGCTGTCTTCACTGTTATAACCTCAAGGGTGCGTTGCTGATTGTTTCCGTGTGTTCGTAGTAGTTTTGTAAACGTGTCTTTGGAACTGTCCTGTGTAATAGCGCTTACTGGCCAATAAATTGTGTTTCAATTCTTCATCAATTACTCCAAATCCATAAACCCGAATCAAAATTGCTTAGAAGACTAAAAACATTTTCAATTCTGCTTCAAAAGAAACTAATGCTTGTATAGAGCAACCATATAATTGTTATCGAAGATCCTTAATTTTTTAAAAATTCCTATTTCTATTCTCGTCGAAATATTGGATGACATGAAAAAACTGAAATAACATAAATTTAAAGAGTTTTTAAAATTATTGTACATTTTATATCCGTGTGCTTACTTTGATGCTTCATTAGGATTAAACAATTTTTTCCATTAGCGACTCTTCACCATTATCGCGAATAGGCAATTTTTTCCACCCCATTTGGGGCAATTTTTTCCCCACCCTAGTTGGGGCAATTTTTCCCACCCCAGTAGGGGCAATTTTTTCCCACCCCAGTTGGGGCAATTTTTTCCCCACCCTAGTAGGGGCAATTTTTTTCCCACCCTAGTTGGGGCAATTTTTTCCCACCCTAGTTGGGGCAATTTTTTCCCAATCCCAGTTGGGGCAATTTTTTCCCACCCTAGTTGGGGCAATTTTTTCCCAGACCAGTTGGGGCAATTTTTTTTGCAATTTTTGCATACATTTGAACACGTAAAAAATATTATAATAATTAAACTCGCTTGGTCTCCTGGAATAGGCATTGCAGTCAATTAGTTTGTATCCCGAAATGCCGGCATTGCAGTAAACTGGGGAAAATAGAGGGTAATTGTACCCTTCCTATTTGTGTCATATCTTCTACAATTTCAAAGAACATAGTTTAAAGTAAACTCTTTGTTCTACTCGGAACACTCACATGTGTGCCAAATCAATTAGGCGAAATATTAGTTCTGATAATTGTTTTAATAGGAACTGGCAGCGGGAATCCAACACTGGCGACGTGTTAATATTAGTGGCGTCACTTAAAAATTAAGGCTGTGTAGAAATGTGAATACCTATTTTTGTAAAAAAGCAATTAGAACTTACTTAATAGGTATGGCGTTCACTCATAGCGGGAGCGCAACTATGGCAACGCGAACCTGAGACAGGTGATGTGAGAGCAATAGTATCACCATTCTATTACGCGGTATGGTGAGTTTTCCAAATCTTACGTGGCTTTCTTCTTATTTTGATGCTCAAGAGCGCACAATTTCATCCAGATCGGAATAAAAGTGTACATTTGTACAAATTACACAACAAAGAAAAACGGGCACACATTTTTATATGTACAGATGATTCTAATAAATTCGGTTAGTGTTATTTCATAGTTTCAGATAATTTATATGAATTTCGGCTTTTTTCTAAATCGCTTAGTTTGTGAAAAATATAAGAATTAATTTGAAAGGAAAATTAAAATTCCTGCGCTTTGTTGAATGAGAAAAATCTGCTGCGTAATTTGAGTAAATATTTAATTTGGCTAGTGGCAATGCATTTCTTTTAAATAACTTGTTTGCTAAAGTTGGGTGACAAATATATTGCGATTTGCAACAGACTTCTTTTATACCCCCGAGCTAAATGATTACATTTGAAAAATAAATATTATCTTATGCTTTCCAGAATGGCAACAAAAAGCTTTACGGATGACCGGAAACACACGTCCTTATTTATGTTTTATTATTGATTTAGCTAAAATGACAGTGCAATTACTGCTAATTTCATTAACATCCAAGTAATCCAACCCCATTATTGCTGTTTTATATTATCCCATTATTGCTTATATATTTTCTGTAAAAATGCGTTTCTTTGCGTTTCTAAAAGCGGGCTGTAAACATAAATGTTTGGGAAACACAGCTTTAGGGCACGATTCATGACATTTTTAACCACAACGTTAAGTGATTTTTACGGAATCACGTGGTACTCTGACATCACAAGTAGTTAAATCGCAAGTATTGGTATTCTCATCAAAGCTAGCGTTAAATTTGACCGTTAAATTGAAGAGACGGCTGTTAAAGTAAGGACAGGTCTGACCCTTCGTGTTAAATAAACAGATGATTATATTTCCGGCAATAAACATGGCGGGAGGTTTTGCGTCAGTTTTAGCTGAAGCGTATTTGGATGAAATTAGTCGAATTTCTCTGCGTCGGCAGCGAATTTTAAGTGATCGAAGCAAAGCGTTCGATTTACATACAATATAGACAATGGATAATTAATTATTGTCAAGATTAATGAATTCCGGGCCCAGGAGAGTGTTGTTGGTGAGGTAAGTTCAGCTTCGTATTTTTTCATAGAATGTTAGAAAAATTACTCTTCGTATTTCTTCAGAATGTGTATTTTTATTTCACTGTCACTTATTGACGATCAACTGATTGTATAAGTACAAAATGAATTGCGGAATGTGCATGTGTTTGTGCAGTAAAATTATCGCCAATACTGTTTGTGATGTTTCTTTTATTATCGCATAGTTTATGCTGTTTGTAAAATTGTATCCTACATTTCATGTAAACTTGTGCTGAGTTATCACAAAGGTTAAAAATGTTATGTGCCTTATTTTTATTTAATTTTACTGTACGACTGATAATTTAAAGTAGCATTCTATTTTGATTCTAATATATTGTCGCCAAATCTGTTAGTTGGCGCCAGTGTTAAAAACTTAATAGTGTGATCTAAATTATAAATAATTTTGTTTTTTCTTTATAGTAAGATATATTAGGTATTTTTTAGGAATTTTGAAGACGTTAAGTATTAATTTAAATATTCGACAAATTGTTTTGAGCCCATTATAATGCATCTAGTAGTAGATCTTCATGTTGCATTTTTAAGTATACTTATTTTAAATTTATTTAAATTTGTGAACAGGAAATATGTTTTAAGTAGCTTTACAAAATTAATTCTATTTTCTTATAAAAATTAAAATTTATCAGCAAATTGCATTCTTAAAAGTGTGATTAAATTCATTTAATACATGGAACTGTTATTAAATACTAGTGCTTTAGATTATAATGTTAAATTTCATGCATGCTTTTGTTAAATTTGCAAGTACATTTTAAAGAAAATCAATTTGTTTATAAATTTGTCGTGGAAGGTCTCATGTTCAGCTAAATCAAATTTACTTTTGTGTGACCTTAAATTTGGGCACCGATAGTGAATTTGTTTTGGCATATTCGTAATTTTGATTGGAAAACTTAGTGCTACTATAAAAGAATGATCAACTGATTTTTACTTTATTATTGTAATAACTTGCAGGATTTTTCACAATATGATGTCGCATACGTTTTACTCTTCTTTGTTATCAAATACATAAAAGAGTATATTCCTAATCTGATATTTCATCTTTTGTAAGAGTGTAATATATCATAATGTGATACTTGGGAATATTTTTAGAGTACATAACAGTAATTTTTTTGACATGCTAATAGAACCAGTGTATTTTATTTACTTGTTGCTTTAAAACAGGTTTTAAATCAAGGCTATTTTTTTCTGCCTACTCAGTATGCACATAAAACTTACTTAAGCTATATTTTTAACAAATTAATGAGATATACAGTTAGTCACAAAACTCTGCGTACAGACTAAATTTTAAATTTAAAAAACACTTAAAGCATAGAAAAATGTATTTTAATCATTGCATTTTTTTCCCCTTCTATTAGCTAAAATTGTAAGCTTAAATAAAAAGTAAATAATATCAGTGTAATACTTTTTACATTTTTTCAAAAATATATTTTGTCAAAAAAACTCAGAAATTCCATCCAATAAGTCTGCGTACACTTTCAAAAAAAAAAAAAAAAAAAAAAAAAAGCTAAATATAAGTTTTTTACGTTACTTCAATACTTTGTAGGTTATCCTTTTTTCTTCAAAACAGCTTGCAGACGTCTGGGCATTGACTGAACTAGTTTTTCGGTGTCATCCGACGTAAATTTCGCCCATTCTTCCTGCAATTTACTAATTAGCTTATTTCGCGACGTAATATTGTGTTTTCGAATTTGTTTATCCAATTTTGCCCACAAATGTTCGATTGGATTGAGGTCTGGCGACTTTGGAGGAGTACGCAACTGTCTTGGAGTGTGATAGAGGTGATATTCCTTCACAATTTTAGCTGTATGTTTCGGGTCACTGTCTTGTTGGAAAATAAAGGTATTAGATAGGTTTAAATTTCGGGCACTGTCTCGTAGATTTTTCTTCAGAATATCCAGATAAACATACTTATCCATGACTTTATCAATAATGTGAAAATTTCCAACTCCTTTCGACGACATACACCCCCATACCATCACACCGCCAACTCCATGTTGTATATTTAGCTGCTGTATATTTAAAGACTATACTTAACAAGCATGGTTTTTTTTGCGTAACTTTATATGCATACAGGTTTAAAATTGTGTATATACCTCATTGAACTGAGTTCTGAAATTCCTCATTCTGCTTATTTAATTCTGAAATCTTTGTGCATCTAATGCTGTTACTTTCAAAACTTTGTGCGGAACTTTCTTCTGATTAATCTGGAATGAAAATGCTACACATGGATTTATGTCATGTAGGTAATGTATCAAGATGGCTCTCATATGTATGTGTGCTTAATAGTGATAATATTGTTTTGTGAAATTCAGTAATTTTATTTCATGTATACATTATTCTTGATAAAGAACTATATCAGTATCTCACGTTGCCAGCCATAAAGTTTTGTACACATGTCATTCTGATAAATGTTGTATGTGTGTATAAATGTCTACCTGCTGTATATTTAAGTGATGCATTTAATAAACTTGTTTTTTTGCCTAACTTTAAATGCATATATATCTAAAATTGTGTATATTCCGCATTCTACTTAGCATTGTGGGCACGTATGATGGATATATTATTTATATTCAGCCATTGCAAGTTTTCAAATTTTATCCTTGATATACAGAACTGAACGTTTTCTTAAGTATATATTGTGATTATGAGAGTTATTATTTTTTTGTGTGCTGTTAAAATATATTTTAGGATGTCTGTGTCTCTTTCATTTATAATAAACAGATTGATTTGATCAATAGCTTTATCAAAAATTTCATTATTTTCATTTGAAAAATTGAAGTTTCTCTAACACTGAAAATGTGAATTGCTGCAATGCACTTAATTCAATTACTAGTTTCTTAATGTTAACACCAATGAAGTTTAGAATACAAATGAAAGTGAAGAGAAACACACCTGTGTAATATTAAAATTAGTCTAAAAAGCAACTTTGGGTTTGAATATCATTCAAAATCTATGCCACAGTAAGACTTTTTTTTCTTTTTTGGCCTAATAATTTCAGAATGTCTTTGAATAGCTACAATGCAAATACTGCACAGAGATCAAAATCTGCATTATTTAAACTTTTATTGTTTAAGATTTCCTAAAACAGTTATTTAATAATTTAAAAAATTCTTCAGTATGTAAAATTTAATCTCTTTAAGTAATATTTTCACTCCAATGCCGTGGAAAGAGATATACAAATTTTAGATCACGGTGTATTAATATGTTAATTACATCTTTGATAGGAGATACTAAATTATTTTTTGGCCCAGTACAGCCGATAGAAATATTTTGAAAATTTTTCACTGAAATAGTACATGATCTGAAGCTATCTGTTAACTTCTTACTATATAAATAATTAAAAAATAAGGTGTATACTCTGAATTACCTTTAAATTAGAATAAATAGTTGTAATGCGTACATTCCAGAATAGCGTTTGTCTATATGAAAGCAGGAATTAAAATCGAGATCAAATAGCCGTGAAAAAAAAAAAAAAGTGAGATAGCTTAAAATTCCATGCTTTCCTTCTAATTAAAATATTTTTACTAATAAGAAATCAACAATTTCTGACTACTATGGATTAATCGTTTTTAAACTTTGCATATAACAAGACAGAATTCGTTTTTGGTACTTTTTTTGTAAACATCGCAAAGTGTAGCAGAATTGTAGCGCCATCTTGCGGTCAGTAGGAATATCACGCAGGCAACCGAAAACACAAAAGAATATTTTCACACTGGCAGGCCTTGAGGTTATAGGTTGGCCTTGCTGCAATTAAACACTTATATCTTCAAATATAAACAAATGTCAGCCTCGTTAGTCTTAGCTCACTCTAAAAGTTTAAGTATTCATAACATATAAACCATGCAAGTTGGGATCGTGCTTTTAAAAATACAAGTAGAAATCACAATTCCAAATACCAATCTTCAAAGAAATAAATTTGCACGGTATGTTTATCAAAAATCAACATAAAACTTACCCGTGCATGCAAATGGGACGTTCCGTGTCGTAGAAATTTTCAATCATTCGTATCTTCAAAAACAACCACAATCTTGATACAGAAAACACATTTTTCGAAACCGGAGCACAAAATAAATTATAATAACACACTTTCAGAAGCACAAAAGCAAAATGCACAAAATTATAAAGATTCTCGAAACACCAAACCATTCAACCAACACGGCTGCTGACATGCCCGTCGCAAAGGGGTGTTAGGTTTGCCAGAATGTGAAAGGAAAGTCAAGGTACACAGATTTGGCGCGAAATCGCCCATTTAGCAATATGCCGTAGACGGAACGAGAACATTCTGGAACTAATTTTTAGCGGTTTTTTTTTGGGAATATTCCGAAAAGTAGGTTAAAACTCTATATACCCTGCCTATGCAAGAAGATAGTAGTGTCTTGAAGGTCAGAGATTGGCTAGAGAGCAACGACAGAGTCGAAAGTTGTATTTTAGATCTTTGCCGTGAAGCTGTCTTCACTGTTATAACCTCAAGGGTGCGTTGCTGATTGTTTCCGTGTGTTCGTAGTAGTTTTGTAAACGTGTCTTTGGAACTGTCCTGTGTAATAGCGCTTACTTGATAAAAAATTGTGTTTCAATTCTTCATCAATTACTCCAAATCCACAAACCCGTAATGCAAAGATTCGAAAGGAAATCATTTAATTCTGCATGTATTTTTGAGCCCAGTCTCAAAATTGCTTAGAAGACTAAAAACATTTTCAATTCTGCTTCAAAAGAAACTAATGCTTGTATAGAGCAACCATATAATTCTTATCGAAGATCCTTAATTTTTTAAAAATTCCTATTTCTATTCTCGTCGAAATATTGGATGACACGAAAAAACTGAAATAACATAAATTTAAAGAGTTTTTAAAATTATTGTACATTTTATATCCGTGTGCTTACTTTGATGCTTCATTAGGATTAAACAATTTTTTCCATTAGCGACTCTTCACCATTATCGCGAATAGGCAATTTTTCCCACCCCATTTGGGGCAATTTTTTCCCACCCTAGTTGGGGCAATTTTTTCCCACCCCAGTAGGGGCAATTTTTTCCCACCCTAGTTGGGGCAATTTTTTTCCCACCCTAGTTGGGGCAATTTTTTCCCAATCCCAGTTGGGGCAATTTTTTCCCACCCCAATTGGAGCAATTTTCTTCCACCCCAGTTGGGGCAATTTTTTCCCACCCCAATTGGGGCAATTTTTTCCCACCCCAGTTGGGGCAATTTTTTTCCCACCCCAGTTGGGGCAATTTTTTCCCAACCCCAGTTGGGGATATTTTTTCCCACCCTAGTTGGGGCAATTTTTTCCCACCCCAGTTGGGGCAATTTCTTTCCCACCCCAGTTGGGGCAATTTCTTTCCTTACCCCAGTTGGGGCAATTTTTTTCCACCCTAGTTAGGGCAATTTTTCCCACCCCAGTTGGGGCAATTTTTTTTGCATACATTTGAACACGTAAAAATGTTATAATAATTAAACTCGCTTGGTCTCCTGGAATAGGCATTGCAGTCAATTAGTTTGTATCCCGAAATGCCGGAATAGCAGTAAACTGGGGAAAATAGAGGGTAATTGTACCCTTCCTATCTGTGTCATATCTTCTACAATTTCAAAGAACATAGTTTAAAGTAAACTCATTGTTCTACTCGGAACACTCACATGTGTGCCAAATCAATTAGGCGAAATATTAGTTCTGATAAATGTTTTAATAGGAACTGGCAGCGGGAATCCAACACTGGCGACGTGTTAGTATTAGTGGCGTCACTTAAAAATTAAGGCTGTGTAGAAATGTGAATACCTATTTTTGTAAAAAAGCAATTAAAACTTAATAGGTATGGCGTTCACTCATAGCGGGAGCGCAACTATGGCAACGTGAACCTGAGACAGGTGATGTGAGAGCAATAGTATCACCATTCTATTACGCGGTATGGTGAGTTTTCCAAATCTTATGTGGCTTTCTTCTTATTTTGATGGTCAAGAAAGCACAATTTCATCCAGATCGGAATAAAAGTGTACATTTGTACAAATTACACAACAAAGAAAAACGGGCACAGATTTTTATATGTACTGATGATTCTAATAAATTCGGTTAGTGTTATTATGAAATAACACCGAAATTCATATAAATTATCTGAACCTATGAAGGTTCAGATAATTTATATGAATTTCGGCTTTTTTTCTAAATCGCTTAGTTTGTGAAAAATATAAGAATTAATTTGAAAGGAAAATTAAAATTCCTGCGCTTTGTTGAATGAGAAAAATCTGCTGCGTGGTCAGCGTAAATATTTAATTTGGCTAGTGGCAATGCATTTCTTTTAAATAACTTGTTTGCTAAAGTTGGGTGACAAATATATTGCGATTTGCAACAGACTTCTTTTATACCCCCGAGCTAAATGATTACATTTGAAAAATAAATATTATCTTATGCTTTGCAGAATGGCAACAAAAAGCTTTACGGATGACCGGAAACACACGTCCTTATTTATGTTTTATTATTGATTTAGCTAAAATGACAGTGCAATTACTGCTAATTTCATTAACATCCAAGTAATCCAACCCCATTATTGCTGTTTTATATTATCCCATTATTGCTTATATATTTTCTGTAAAAATGCGTTTCTTTGTGTTTCTAAAAGCGGGCTGTAAACATAAATGTTTGGGAAACACAGCTTTAGGGCCCGATTCAAGACATTTTTAACCATAGCGTTAAGTGATTTTTACGGAATCACGTGGTACTCTGACATCACAAGTATTTAAATCGCAAGTATTGGTATTCTCATCAAAGCTAGCGTTAAATTTGACCGTTAAATTGAAGAGACGGCTGTTAAAGTAAGGACAGGTCTGACCCTTCGTGTTAAATAAGCAGATGATTATATTTCCGGCAATAAACATGGCGGAAGGTTTTGCCTCAGTTTTAGCTGAAGCGTATTTGGATGAAATTAGTCGAATTTCTCTGCGTCGGCAGCGAATTTTCCGTGATCGAAGCAAGGCGTTCGATTTACATACAATATAGACAATGGATAATTAATTATTGTCAAGATTAATGAATTCCGGGCCCAGGAGAGTGTTGTTGGTGAGGTAAGTTCAGCTTTGTATTTTTTCATAGAATGTTAGAAAAATTACTCTTCGTATTTCTTCAGAATGTGTATTTTTATTTCACTGTCACTTATTGACGATCAACTGATTGTATAAATACAAAATGAATTGCGGAATGTGCATGTGTTTGTGCAGTAAAATTATCGCCAATACTGTTTGTGATGTTTCTTTTATT
This sequence comes from Stegodyphus dumicola, assembly GCF_044657685.1. Taxonomy (NCBI): domain Eukaryota; kingdom Metazoa; phylum Arthropoda; class Arachnida; order Araneae; family Eresidae; genus Stegodyphus; species Stegodyphus dumicola. Next base: position 4,727,563 of record NC_140770.1, read on the forward strand.
ATCGCATAGTTTATGCTGTTTGTAAAATTGTATCCTACATTTCATGTAAATTTTGTGCTGAGTTATCACAAAGGTTAAAAATGTGATGTGCCTTATTTTTATTTAATTTTACTGTACGACTGATAATTTAAAGTAGCATTCTATTTTGATTCTAATACTTTGTCGCCAAATCTGTTAGTTGGCGCCAGTGTTAAAAACTTAATAGTGTGATCTAAATTATAAATAATTTTGTTTTTTCTTTATAGTAAGATATATTAGGTATTTTTTAGGAATTTTGAAGACGTTAAGTATTAATTTAAATATTCGACAAATTGTTTTGAGCCCATTATAATGCATCTAGTAGTAGATCTTCATGTTGCATTTTTAAGTATACTTATTTTAAATTTATTTAAATGTGTGAAGAGGAAATATGTTTCAAGTAGCTTTACAAAATTAATTCTATTTTCTTATAAAAATTAAAATTTATCAGAAAATATTGCATTCTTAAATGTGTGATTAAATTCATTTAATACATGGAACTGTTATTAAATACTAGTGCTTTAGATTATAATGTTAAATTTCATGCATGATTTTGTTAAATTTGCAAGTACATATTAAAGAAAATCAATTTGTTCATAAATTTGTCGTGGAAGATCTCATGTTCAGCTAAATGAAATTTACTTTTGTGTGTCCTTAAATTTGGGCACCGATAGTGAATTTGTTTTGGCATATTCGTAATTTTGATTGGAAAACTTAGTGCTACCGTAAAAGAATGATCAACTGATTTTTACCTTATTATTGTAATGACTTGCAGGAGTTTTCACAATATGATGTTGCATACGTTTTACTTTTCTTTGTTATCAAATACATAAAAGAGTATATTCCTAATCTGATATTTCATCTTTTGTAAGAGTGTAATATATCATAATGTGTTACTTGGGAATTTTTTTAGAGTACATAACAGTATTTTTTTTGACATGCTAATAGAACCAGTATATTTTATTTACTTGTTGGTTTAAAAGAGGTTTTAAATCAAGGCTATTTTTTCTGCCTACTCAGTATGCACATAAAACTTACTTAAGCTATATTTTTAACAAATTAATGAGATATACACTTAGTGACAAAACTCTGCGTACAGACTAAATTTTAAATTAAAAAAACACTTAAAGCATAGAAAAATGTATTTTAGTCATTGCATTTTTTTTTCCTTCTATTAGCTAAAATTGTAAGTTTAAATAAAAAGTAAATAATATCAGTGTAATACTTTTTACATTTTTTCAAAAATACATTTTGTCAAAAAAACTCAGAAATTCCCTCCAATAAGTCTGCGTACACTTTCAAAAAACAGCTAAATATAAGTTTTTTACGTTACTTCAATACTTTGTAGGATATCCTTTATTCTTCAAAACAGCTTGCAGACGTCTGGGCATTGACTGAACTAGTTTTTCGGTGTCATCCGACGTAAATTTCGCCCATTCTTATTGCAATTTACTAATTAGCTTATTTCGCGACGTAATATTGTGTTTTCGAATTCGTTTCTCCAATTTTGCCCACAAATGTTCGATTGGATTGAGGTCTGGCGACTTTGGAGGAGTACGCAACTGTCTTGGAGTGTGATAGAGGTGATATTCCTTCACAATTTTAGCTGTATGTTTCGGGTCACTGTCTTTTTGGAAAATAAAGGTATTAGATAGGTTTAAATTTCGGGCACTGTCTCGTAGATTTTTCTTCAGAATATCCAGATAAACATACTTATCCATGACTTTATCAATAATGTGAAAATTTCCAACTCCTTTCGACGACATACACCCCCATACCATCACACCGCCAACTCCATGTTGTATGTTTAGCTGCTGTATATTTAAGGGCTATACTTAACAAGCTTGGTTTTTTTGCGTAACTTTATATGCATACAGGTTTAAAATTGCGTATATACCTCATTGAACTGAGTTCTGAAATTCCTCATTCTGCTTATTTAATTCTGAAATCTTTGTCCATCTAATGCTGTTACTTTCAAAACTTTGTGCGGAACTTTCTTCTGATTAATCTGGAATGAAAATGCTACACATGGATTTATGTCATGTAGGTAATGTATCAAGATGGCACTCATATGTATGTGTGCTTAATAGTGATAATATTGTTTTGTGAAATTCAGTAATTTTATTTCATGTATACATTATGCTTGATAAAGAACTATATCAGTATCTCACGTTGCCAGCCATAAAATTTTGTACACATGTCATTCTGATAAATGTTGTATGTGTGTAAAAATGTCTACCTGCTGTATATTTAATCGGAGCAGCAAAGCGACGTCATTACTCACTCAGACTTCTCGTAAAACAACTGTACGCGACGGTAGCATGAACTGTGTTCCGAGCTCTGTGTTGATCTCTGCAATGTAATTTAAATTGTAATTTAGTACTTAATATATTCTTTTGTTATAGGAGATTGTCTACTCTTATTTTCTTTAATTATATCATGCATTAAGCACACACGACCACCAAATAAGTATAAAATTAAAGTAAATACAAAATACAAACTACATTGTTTTGAAATCCAACATCCTCCCACCTTAAGTTGTTGGGTACATTCCAAATTTTATTTAAACTCTCGTTTCTATCGCTTAGTTTCTGCAACTTTTTTTGGCTTGTCACATGGGACGAACGTCCGTTTAACTCCTTCAGGATGTTTCGATGAAGCAAAAAGATTTAGGTAAATGAGAAAGGGATTTTTCCGAAGAACTCCGATTTAAATTGGAATACATGAATTGGTTTGCCTTAAATAAGATACCCGAGTTCTTATGAGAGTATAAAGGCTTTTTTATCTGTAACATTTCTTTAAGAACTTGGTTTTAATCGGAATAATGTGTTGCTCGAGTTAAGTATTCGAACTATGATAACTTGCAGTACAGACATATTTTTTCCTTTAAAGTATACATGATATTTCTTAAAAAAAACTTGATAATAGTAAAAAATTATTAAATGGGCTACATTGCCCCATTTCAGGTTCGTAATCTCATATAAGAGAATACTGGAGGCGCAATTTTTTTCTAAACCCTTTAGCGCATTATGAACTAAAATAGTGTCGGATTGGCAAACATCGACCAGTAGCTTGTAAGTGATGAGCAAAGGTTCACGTATAGCCAACTAATTAAGTAACGTTAAGAAAACAAAAAATTCTTACTATTTAAGTCTCTTCCATAATTCCATCTTTTTCCAGTCCTCACCAGGACTCGATTTATTTGCTGAAACACTTAAGTCGAAAGTTTTGAATGCTTTCGAGTTAATTTGGCAGCCTCACCTGAGCATTATGTCGGATGCCAAAACTCCAAAGTCAAAAACAGTAAATAAATCATGGAGGCAGAATGGCCAGACACCTGACGTCAGGAATGGCTCATGCATTATCTTTTATACGCTGTTATTAATTACCATAACCATAATTTTAAACCATAATAAATTTTTTATATTTTATTCTTCTCTTTTAAAACTAGTATTACACTGCAGGCATGTGTGTTGGTATTATAATAGAAAACTTTATAGCTAAAATGCATTCACATTTTATTAATCACATCATAAAATGAAAGATTGACCAGATTTACAAAAGCCTAAAGCTAGTAGGAAAACATTCACATAATGCCTTTCGCACCGCTGGAACTTACCACTTTCAACATCCTTCAAACGTTGTTTTTTATTCTATGTTTACGTCACTTACTATTTTTCTAAAAAATATTTTTTTCTCTTTTTCTTACTGTTGCCATTTTCCATTTTCTGAACTTTGTCTTAACGTGGCTTCTTTTCAATTATTGTTTGCCTATTATTTTCCAAAAAGCTTTATCCTGTCCGGCGACCGCTATGTGGCGCGCTTGAAAGCCATGGGTTTACATTAGATATTATTCATTCACTATAATTTCAAATTTTTCGCTACACATTTCAATTTTAATTATTTTACATGTATTCAGTTTTATAACTATAACTGTATAATTTCTTAAAGCATTGATAATTTTTTTTAGTTATTTATAAAAATTTTCAATATTGTACTATTTAATATTTTCCCATTAATACCCAAAAGCACAGTTTTTATACCCTTTTCGGAACTAATACTCACATTTCCTTTCTTAATTTTTCATATTTATCTCTTTTTCAAAATAATTCAAAATTCTTAATAACTTAAAATTTGTAACAATAAACCAAAATAATATTTATTAATACATTAACATTTCTTAACCTTTCCTAACTGAAATATTTTTAAAATTTATAATTCAGCATAAAATTTATTTAATTTAATTTCCTAAATTTCTAAAACCATAAACTTCAAACTCTCGTTATCATAAAAATAGCATCTCATTATCATAAAAATAATCAGTCTTCAAAAGAGCATTAATTATTGGAAATTTTGGATTGTATAAAGCCTGAACAACTGTTACATCTTAAATCAAAACCTGGATATATAAAGTGAATAAAAAGCATTTAGCCTGCAGTTTAACGCACTAGGAATAAATTAAAATAATATTTTATCAATCACTATGCATACTAAAATATATATAAAGTGAAATATTATCTTCAGTTTGTATTAGTCTGTTAATTTTTCAACCAAAAAAAGTAGTTGTTTGTTATAAACGTCTCTAAACTGAGAGATTTCGAAATTTAGGTTCATCAAATGACAATTACGTAAAACCTCAGACGCAGATGAGCAACAAAAGCATCAGTAATTTTGTTTAGTTGTTTCCGTGTTCACATTATATGGATCAATGGTTGCTAGAGCCTATTCCGAAGAGAAGTTGCACCCTCCCCAGTTTTCAGGGAGAGCACCCCGGGGAAGGATCCAGGGGTCTCCCACCCCTCTCCTCTCCCACCGATCCACACGAGAATACTTTCGGCTCGCCATGCCGCACCGACACTATATATTTACAAACATTTATGTCTTACTCGGGATTTGAACCCGGGGCCTTCGTTACCGTAGTAGGCTTCCCTAATCACTTCAACAATCCAAACTAACAGCAATTACATGGGGTATTTCCTCACTGGTCATGGGCCCTTCCCTTCACACCTCTGGCGCTTTGGCTTGAGAGAGAATGGTAACTGTGAATGTAGGCAGGAGGTGTTCTCCTGCCAACACACAGCACTTAACATCCTCAAGCAACCAGAAGCCAGATTCTCGCCAAATTGGTTCCAGAAGCTACGAAGTAACAGGATTGCCCAGCGGAAGCTGAAAACAATAATTGACTATTGTACTAGCAATTACTCTTCTGACGCTGGAAGATAGTCTATATAAGCTAGTTCAATATCAAAATCGTTAAAACAGCCTTGTATTTAGCGTAGGTATAATGAAACACTCAATTGATTTAGAGGGCAGCTAAAGGTCCCTCCTCATCAGGAGAAAGAAATACTTAGAAATAAGAAAATAAAGGAGAAGGAGTCACAGAAACACGTGGTCCTTATCAGCACTGCACGTGGTTATAACTAGATATTTAATCAGAGTTGCACTGGCCGCCTACTTTTACCTAGCCAGGCTATCTGATCAAGCATAAAAGACAAGAAAAATTAGCGAAGTTAAAATAGGGAGCGAGGGGAAATGCACATTACGCTCAAAATCTGAACTTCAAATAATGGAAAGCAACCACTGAACGGATTTTTATACCCTCTGGTAGTACCAAACGCGAGGAGGTAACGCCGTCTATCGGCAAAAATAACTGAATTAAGATAGTAGAATTTTAAAGGCGTTAGGAAGGACTGGATTGGACTTCAAATCCTTAACTAAACCTGATAAATCTTTGTGAATGTGAAAAGCCTCAAGAAAATCCAATTCACCTATGGAAAGAAGCCTTTTGGATAATTTTTGCAGACCCAAAATCAAAATTATGGTTAAAAGTCCAACTATGATACGCTATTGAAGAATTGTTAATTTCGCCTTTTCTGACATAAGATTCATGTTCCTTGATACGAAACTTCAATGCTCTTTTTGTTTGGCCAATATATCTTAAACCACATTGACACGATATACTATAAATTCCCCAAGAATTCAAGACAGAAACTCAATCTTTTAAAATCGAAGGGTGAATTTTATTAATAGGGGAGAAACCGACTTGAAAATTGAATTTCTGGAGAATCCGTGCAATTTTATAGCTAACAGAAGGATAAAATGGAAGCATGACAAGGTCATTAATATTATTTCTAACAGTGGAATGTCTTCTTTGATGGGAATCTGAAAATTTTTTAACAGCTTCTAGGGTTTATATTTATTTTAACTAACATTTATTTTAAGTTTAAACTATCTTTCCTGTCAAGCCTTACTTTCCCCTGGAACTGCCAATGCCAGAGTATGTAAATTTTAGTAGAACGCGCAAGGATTCAAATTATCAGCGGAAGTATTCTGAGTTAAATAGAAAGGAAACGAGTTCGAAGTGTGCTGTTCGTACTTCACGAGCGCGGAGGTAGTTAGCCAGAAATTGAAGAACCCCGCGTTTCGGCCTGTGTGCTTGCCTTGGAGAATTGTTAAGCGTTCAACGTGATATTCAAAGTTTGCTGAATTAGCAGCGGTATTGTAAAACGCGGTGAGGTTAGTTACTTTTAGAGAGCCTCGTAGTTAGAGTCTTGTTATTAGTTTCTTTTCAGGTTCTTATTTTTATTTTACCGCCGAGTCGGCGTAGTTTGTGCGCGTCAAGAGTACGCAATTGTAACTTCTTAAGTTGAATAAAAAGGGACTTAAACCCTTAGCAAGACTCTGTCATTTTTCCAGTCACCTCTTGGTTGCGTGCAAGTTGGAGGCGCGCAACTCTACAAGCTTTATCAATAATCACGGGAGAAAATCCACGGTCAATCGCAACTGCTCTCAATAATTCAGTTCATTGGTAAGCAAAGATTCAGAGGAACAAACTTTAAGCGCGCCGAATACATAATAGTAAAAAGAAACCATTTTTTGCTTAACAGGGTGGCATGACTTGGCATGGGGTGGTAAACAAACTGCAAAGGGTTTACGGTACACAGTGGTGCTAAAATCAGTTTCATTGCGGATTATAAGAATATCGAGGAAGGGGAGGGAATTGTTGGATTCAATTTCTAGGGTGAATTGGATGGCTGGATCAATTGAATTCATAATAGATAGAATCTCGGATAAATCCTCTTTATAACCGTCAAAAGGTTCGAAAGTGTCGTCAACATACCGAATCCAAAGACGAAAAGATAGTTTATCAAATAATTTCATCTCAAAATAGTGCATATAAATGTCAGCAAGTACCGGACTGAGAGGATTACCCATAGCCTATCCTTCAATTTGACGAAAATATGCATTTTGGAAAACAAAGTGTGTTTGACTGAGAGAAACTTTAGTAAGTGAAACTAACTCATTAATTTCAGTATGTGTGAAGTGAAATTCCCGAAGCCTAGTTTCAAGACAATTTAGTGCTCCTTCCACCGGAACATTAGTAAACAGTGATTTGACATCAAATGAAACCATAATGGAACGAAGTGGAGAAATATTTTTAAGTTTATCGATGACTTCAACAGAATTTTTTTACAGTTTGAATATTGTTAGCAAGTAGAGGAGAAAATCTGGAAACTAAATATTTAGCCAAATGATATGAAGCAGTACCTATGTTGGAAACAATTGGTCGAAAAGGAATGTCGGTTTTGTGGACTTTTGGAAGAGCATAAAGTCTAGCGCAATTAGTAATAGATGGAATAAGTGATTTCTTCAACTGAGTTGGCAGAATGTGGGAAGATTTAATAGCACTTTTTACTTTCGTGAGGTCCGAAGTTGAAGGATCTTTAGGGATCGAGCAGTATGGGCCTTCATTTATCAATTTAGAGACTCCAGTAATATATGTGTGTTTGTCCATAACAACGATATGCCCGCCCTTATCAGCTTTAGAGATAATGATATTAGTATCAGAATGAATTTCACGTAAGATCTCATTTTCCTTTTTGCTAAGATTCGAACGTTAATTTTGTTGTTAAAATTAACGTTATGAGTAATTAGGTGGCGGATTGTATCCTTCTGCGTTTCCGAAATTTTGGAGAATTTAAAGGCTTTCTCTATAGAGGCGATGATTTGAGGAATTGAAGGTTTAGATGTCTTTGAAAAGTTGAAATTATATTTTAATACTTTTAACTGATCCTCCGAAAGATTCCTATTGGAGATATTAACGATGGGGTTAACGTTTACAGTGGGAAGATCAGCTAGATAGTTGAAACTATCCGACTGGTGTGTGAGTTTAAGGAATTTAGAAATAAGCACATTTTTATGCCGTTGACAAACGGTATCGGTTCTAGATAAGGATGTATGTTCAAATGAGGAAAAATTTTCAGTGGAATTAGCAATTTTTAAATGGAGGTAATATAATTCAAATTCAATTTTAGATAACCCTGTTAAGCAAAAAATGGCTTCTTTTTACTATTATGTATTCCGCGCGCTTAAAGTTTGTTCCTCTGAATCTTTGCTTACCAATGAACTTAATTATTTGAGAGCAGTTGCGATTAACCGTGGATTTTCTCCTGTGATTATTGATAAAGCTGTTAAAAAATTTTCAGATTCCCACCAAAGAAGACATTCCACTGTTAGAAATACTATTAATGACCTTCTCGTGCTTCCATTTTATCCTTCTGTTAGCTATAAAATTGCACGGATTCTCCAGAAATTCAATTTTCAAGTCGGTTTCTCCCCTATTAATAAAATTCACCCTTCGATTCTGAAAGATTGCGTTTCTGTCTTGAATTCTTGGGGAATTTATAGTATATCGTGTCAATGTGGTTTAAGATATATTGGCCAAACAAAAAGAGCGTTGAATTTTCGTATCAAGGAACATGAATCTTATGTCAGAAAAGGCGAAATTAACAATTCTTCAATAGCGTATCATAGTTGGACTTTAAACCATAATTTTGATTTTGGGTCTGAAAAAATTATCCAAAAGGCTTCTTTCCATAGGTGAATTGGATTTTCTTGAGACTTTTCACATTCACAAAGATTTATCAGGCTTAGTAAAGGATTTGAAGTCCAATCCAGTCCTTCCTAATGCCTTTAAAATTCTACTATCTTAATTCAGTTATTTTTGCCGATAGACGGCGTTACCTCCTCGCATTTGGTACTACCAGAGGGTATAAAATTCCGTTCAGTGGTTGCTTTCCATTATTTGAAGTTCAGATTTTGAGCGTAATGTGCATTTGCCCCTCGCTCCCTGTTTTAACTTCGCTAATTTTTCTTGTCCTTTATGCTTGATCAGATAGCCTGGCTCAGTAAAAGTAGGCGGCCAGTGCAACTCTGATTAAAAATCTAATTATAACCACGTGCAGTGCTGATAAGAACCACGTGGTTCTGTGACTCCTTCTCCTTTATTTTATTATTTCTAAGTATTTCTTTCTCCTGATGAGGAGGGACCTTTAGCTGACCTCGAAATCGATTGAGTGTTTCATTATACCTACCCTAAATACAAGGTTGTTTTTACGATTTTGATGGTCACATTAGCGTGTTTCTCTTCTGGTCTAGTTCAATATGTCTAGAACAGAGTACGTGATATGTATGTTCAATATTTAATTTTGTATTTATGCTGTGCCATTTTTTCATACACAAAGTTCGTACTGTATCTGTACATGTTTATATCTTTTATTTATGGTACCTAATTTATATTAAGAATCACGAGTACCTCAATGGCATGTTTCACGTAAACTTTAACTATCATGTTAACGTATATTGCCATAGATGTATATATGAATATGAGTGAGAGTATGTACACTTTTGTTTCGGCATATTTATGTATGTAAGTGTGTGTATATATCTGTATCTGAGTTGGTGTTTATATGTATATACGTATATTTTGATTGTAATCTTCTTCAAGTGCTTTGTATGCACATGTATATTTCTTTTTTGCATTTTATAAATGTCATCTGCTGCCCAGGGCTGCGGCCTGGCAGCTAGTGGTTGATTCCCGCTGAGTTGGTAATCAATTCTGCATGGATATATCTATACCTGAGTCGGAAGCCAACTCAGTGGTTTACTCCCCTAATCTGGCGACAATGTTGGATGGTAATTTCTTGTGCTCCGAGAAAAGTGTATATATTTCGGTAATTATTGGGTTTTTTCTTGTGCAAGTATATTATTATGAAGATTTTGAAGCTCAGAAGTGAATATTTCTTACTCGGAATTCGATTACTAGCGGTATTTTTGAAGAAAAGGCAATACTTAAAGTTGAAGCATACGGAATGGCTTATTAGCATATTCTAAGTGAGTTTTTGCTTTTTTTCTCTTTGCATAGACTATGCATATTGAATTTGACTTTTAAATAATATTACTTACTTGTTTATTTATCTGCATACCAAATTTTAGGGAAGTATTGCTTGTATTTTTAGAGATATTTGAATTTTACTTTCCGAAGTGATGTTAGGGTTAACGTGGCGGATAATTGTTTACATTTGAAACTGCCGGGTTTTGCACTTCATGTTTTTGACTTTTAGCCCTATTTTAAAAATTATAAAAGTGCTTTATTGATTACTAGGAATAAGTAATAGATATTTTAGAGCACATTATTAGTAAGTTTTCCTGTTCGCCGGCTGATTTATTGGATTATGCGAAAAACTTTTATTTTTGAATGTTTTTTAGAGTTTTATATTGTAAGGATTTTAAAATGATTTTCTGCTTGTTTAATTTGGTTTAAAGATCATTGAGAATTATAGTAGCGCTTCTGAGAGTAAAAACATTTGCAAATAAGAATTTTTAAAGGTGGATTTCTATAAAAATTAGTTCTCACTGAGGGTAACAGGAAAATTACTTGAAATAATTAAATGGTGAGTAATTATAGATTTCACTTGTGTTAATAAGAAGATTTGTATTTGTTCTCTGTGCTTTGAGATCATGCTTTTTAAGGATTTGATGTTCATTGTTTTAATGTTTTAGATTTAACATTTATCTCCCCTTACCACAGTACTTATATATCATTGTATTTTGTAAATAGTACGATTTTATTAAAGAAAATGAGTGAAAGTGATGAGGAAATATTTAATATTGTTAAAGAAATGTATAAGATTATCGAAGAAATAACGACTAAACGTATACCAAGAGAATTAGTTGGGAGTCTCTGTGAACTGGTGGATGCTGTTTCTAAATGGGCCCGTAGGAATTCTTTGAGATTGTTGGAGATGGAAATGGTGAAAAATAATGAAGAAACATTTATTTGGAGTTTAAAGAAGAAATTAAAAAGATGATAGAAAATAAATTTAGTGGAAAGGTGAATGAAGAAAGTAAAAATGTTTCTTCTGTTGAATTAAAAGAAGGGAAAAGGAACAGGCAAATGAACTAGTTATTAAACCTGTGGTTGCTGACACTGACGTTTATGATGAGTTATGCAATCAGATACATCCCAATGATATAGGTAATAAGAACTTTAGTTCTTATAGAGGAAAGAATGGGGACATGGTTTTGAAATTAAAGAATCGATCGGATGTCTCTAAACTGGAAAATTCAATTCAGGGCCATGTACAGTTAAAAAATTTGGTTCGAACACATCGTAATAAATTCATTAGACCAAAGATTAATATATATAATGTTAGTGATATGGTTGAAGATGATGCCCTTGGTTCTAGAATAAAAGAGCATTGTGTTTGCGATAGTAATTGCGTGCGTTCTCTTTTTGGCATCAAAACAAGTGAATATGGTGTATCACAGAATTTAGGAAATTTCTCTTAAATGTCAAGAGGAAATTCTGAATTGCAATCCAGTACAGTTCGGTTGGAAAGCTGACGCAGCTAAGCCTTTTATTCAACCAAGGAGATGTATGAACTGTTTACGTATTAACTGTAAAGAAGCGGATAAAGTGCAGAATCGCCCACTTATTTGTTTGGCACTTTTTACAAGAGTAAGAAGAATTGGAATTTTGTCAATTTTCTTTGACTTTTTAAGTGAAAATAGGTCGATGTGTACATGAATAAAATAAAGGGAGTGCACAATGCCACTTTTGTGCAATTCTGGGATTTTTTTTAAGTGAAAATAGGTCGATGTGTACATGGATACCGAAGTATGTGCAGTTCTTATAAATGCGCTAAGCAGTGGGTGATTCTGCACTTTCCCCAAAGAGGCTTTTGAAAAATTTGGTAGAGAGGTGGATTTTAATTATCATACTTTTTGGAGAGACTGTCAATCTCTCATAAAAGAGAGCATATTTATCAGAGAATTATCAAAGTATATCAGAGATCATTTAGATTTAGGTTTCTAGAATTTAAAGTACAGGGAGTTTTTATGTGAGTTTATTTTTACTTCCTTGTACGAAGTAATAAGGAAGTATTGTAATCGCGAAAAGTTTCAGGCAGAATATTTCAACGAAAATATCCATTGCTATCGAATGCAATTTAACGATGTTTTTGCGTGATATCTGTACGTAAGGACAGAATAAAAGACTCGTTTCCTCCAAAAAAATTATAAAACTGCTTTAAAATTAATTCTGAAGAGAATTTTTCGTGGCGTCTGTACGAACGTATGTACGTACGTACGTATCTCGCATAACTCAAAGTCGAGTAGCCTCAGAACGTTGAAATTTTGTATATAGGACTGCTATAACATGTAGATGTGCACCTCGTATTTTGGTTGCAATCGGCCGCACCAAACGTATATAAATATATTTATATATATATATATATATATCCACTCTGCTACCCGGCTCAGTGATCTCAGTTTCTTTACTCTTACATGTTTGTAAATTGTACATTTTTGCTTTAAAAATGATTGAATTATGTTGTTTTTATCTTCCGGTTAAGGTTTTTATGCCTTTAGTAAATCTTTATGCAATATTTTTAGAATTATCAACAATTTTAAAGTTGTTCAAGTGCCGCTAAGCCTTTTTTTTATGGCGGCCATTGATTGTTTACATTGGAAACAGCGGACTTGTTGCCAATCTAGAGAAACTTAGGTTGATCTTTACATTATGGTAACTTTTTGGCGTTTTTTTGGCGAAAATTAGGCGACCAACTCTCCTACAGCAATCCTCTATTTTTTTTTCCCGCCGCCATTTTGTCTTCACGAAGTAAAGACATGTTTCTTTTCTTTTTATCTACGGAACACTTCTTCCAACAATCTACTAGCCGAATTACACTTATGCTAGAAATTTTATCTAACAAAACTGCTTAATCATGACAAATATTCACTGCAAAATTGGGAAAAAGTGCACAATACCATACTCCTTACGCGTTTTTCAAAATAACACATACTCATAAACCATGTACACGCCGACTTATTTTTACTTAAAAAAACATCCCAGAATTGCACAAAAATGGCACTGCTCACACTCTTCACTATATCCATGTACACTGCTTTTTTCTCATAAATTAGAAAAATTTCACGAAAATACATGACAATTTTCTCAATCTTTAAACCCGGTAAAAAGAACATATATGAAATTACCTGATCGCGAAAAAGTATTTACCCTTTCCAAATATGAACATTTCCACATATAAAATAAATAAAATATCCAAAAACTTTTACCTCTAAATCATCTATTACATTATACACGTCACCAACGAATTGATACCGCAAGCATTACAAATACTTAGTATCAAAAATTTAAATTATTTCCATGCACGTTTACTTCAACTTAAACGTGTACCAAATTCCTACAAACATAAAATTCACAAAATAACTATCATTTAATTAAAATATCACTAAACCATGTACACGTCGACTTATTTTTACTTAAAAAAAATCCCAGAATTGCACAAAAATGGCATTGCTCACACTCTTCACTATATCCATGTATACTGCTTTTTTCTCATAAATTAGAAAAATTTCACGGAAATACATGACAATTTTCTCAATCTTTAAACCCGGTAAAAAGAACATATATGAAATTACCTGATCGCGAAAAAGTATTTACCCTTTCCAAATATGAACATTTGCACATATAAAATAAATAAAATATCCAAAAACGTTTACCTCTAAATCATCTATTACATTATACACGTCACCAATGAATTCATACCGCAACCATTACAAATACTTAGTGTCAGATATTTAAATTATTTCCATGCACGTTTACTTCAACTAAAACGTATACCAAATTCCTACAAACATAAAATTCACAAAATAACTATCATTTAATTAAAATATAATTAAATTCAAAACACTACTTAAAATAAAAATGAGCACATACATTAAATTAATACATACATAAATACCCATTTCGAATTCACTTTAGTTACGGCCATGGGATCCAAAAATTTACGAACACTGTTTCACACAACACAGAATAAAGCCAAATAGAAAATTTCCCGATTTTTCCCCGATTTCCCCCCTTTTCCGATTAAAGAACCGTAATTTGTCCATTAATATCACATGACATATCCCATGATCTTTCATTTCCCTCACACAAAATAATACGTAATCGGAACTGAGTACTGCTCACATTATTACCAAAATCCCAGGTAGTAACCTTTATCGCCTCCAAAATGTCGCCAAACTACAAGTTACCATATTGTAAAGATCAACCGAAACTTAGCTTCCCAACAACAAAGATAATGTCTTTATTTATTAATGCCAATTAAATCATGCTTAATTCTTTCTGGAATTTTTTCGAGGAAATAAGTGTTTAAGATTTACTTCGTAATTTTTAATATAGATATTTTGAGTTTTTATGTATTTTTGCCTTCTCACGAAGTGAGAACTGAATTAATTGAATGAGAAATACTCAATCGTCTGTGAAAAATTGTTTCTTTTTTGTTTTGTTTTCTTAATTTCTTTTATACATCATTCTAGCTTTATTATAGTATTTGAATAGAACATGTGGCAACGATTAGCTAATTCTATTCTTTAAATGATACAAATTTTGTGCATTATGAGTTATAATATGAACGAAATGTAATACTGTTAAGTGAACCTAGCGCCAGAGTGTCGCTATGGTAAACAAATATTAGAGTGAATTTTAAAGAATGCATTTAGTCTATTGTGGTTTACTCGCTGTCGGCGAAGTAGATTTAATTCAATCCAATAAGTTTAAATGAAATGCAAGAAAAATGCGTATAATTTAATATTCCGTACAAGGAAGTCATGTGGTGTACACATCAGATTTTTAATATATCGTCTTAAATTAGAGGAGGTTTTTATAGATTTTTGAAGCTTTTTGCTTTGATTTAAAAAATATTCTGTATTATTCAATAAAATATTTTTGCAATAGTCTTGAATATTTAATTAGCAAGAAGAAAGGCCTGTCCTCTGCTTTTTTGGTAAATCCAGGAACTTTTGGAATTTATTGAATTGTATTTCACTTTGTAAATGTTGGTTTTAATTCAAGTTTTAATCAACTGCAGCTTCTATTGTCTATGTCTCTGTATTTAATTGACTTTATTTTACTTGCAATTGGTCTTCATGTAGATATGAGATTTTTAAGTATTAACGCAAATCATTGTTCAGCAGCAGGGTGCCAGCTCTCTGGAATAGATAATGTGATTGGCTATTTTCCAGATGTTATTCTGATCCAAGAACCGTATTATTTGAACCAGGAATTGGCTTGGGCTCCTATGAAATGGAGATAGGTGCACGCGAAGGGGGGTAGATCTGTAATAGTGACTGTAAATAAAGATATTAATTTTATTGCAGATTATGTGTCTGACACAATGATTGCTATTACTATAAATGACAGTACCAGCTCTTATGGCCTGATTTGTGTTTACTTCTCGCCATCGGAGAATTTGCATGGTTATCTTATAATTTTAGAGGAATATATAAAAAAATATGTATTGTTTTTAATATTTGGTGATTTTAATGCGAAATATTTTAATTGGGGGGCGAAAATGAATGATGATCGGGGTGTTTTAGTCAATTATTTTATTTTATCGGATAATTTGATTTTATTTAATAGATTTGATTCATTACCGACTTTCTTTTCTTCGGCGGGAGAAGGTTATACAGATTTGATAATTGGTTCTCCTGGAATTGATATCCACGCCTTCGAAATGGAAATTTTGGAGATCGAGAGTCTGAGTGATCATAGATATTTAGTTCTGAATAGTAAATAAGTCTATGATTCTGGGGAGACACAAATTAGGGTACTTTTCCGTTTCGTTGGCGCAAATATCGCCAATCAGACTCTGTTGGCGACAACATAACATACAGTATACATATAAAAAATGCTAACAAATGTTAGTTCTAAGAATTTTTGATTTTGAAGGCATAAACATTTTAATATGGTTTAAAATTTTGTAAAAAGCCAATAAATATAGAGAATAAATTTGTAAAAGGACATTAATTTAAGAATTTACTATGCTATCATGGTTCAACGGTTCTTATCACGTGACCCCAAGTGATCTCATCTCACGTAAACTACGCTACAAAAATATAATTCTCTCAGTAATTATCTACATTAATTTCACGTTAAATCTTAATTTGGAATACAAGTTTACGTGCAAGAATTATTTCAATTCGCACGAATAGCTTACTCAGAAATTATGTAAAACCGCAGTGCTTTACTTCGCTAGAGCATTCTTATTAGAATGGATGAATTTAACCTCGATTTTGCCTTTTCTATATTTTATTTTCGCCTTCGGGTGAGCGGTGTGATTGCATCCTAATTGACGTAATTTCCGCGAATGGACTTGGGGCATAAAATTTAATTATCTTTGTAAATATTCTATGTAATTGTATTCCTGTATTGAAAGAAACAATCAATCTGGTAAGAAATGGCTGCGAAATGTTTTCAAAATGAGGCGTAAAAGGTTACCAGCGAAGATATTACGTTTGGCATCAGTTGTACCATTATTGGCGACTTTAATCGTTTGTGCCGGCAAAACGGAAAAGTACCCAAATTAGATACTCTAATAGCTCAAGAAGAGTTCAGAGCTTTTGTCGAAGGATTAAAAATGAAATTTTTCGACTGCATAGGAAGTTGACTTTGATTGATAATGATAAAGGTTTGAATGATTTGATAGACGAGTTAGAATGCATCATAAAAGAAAGAGCTGATAAATGTCTTAAAATTAAACGTAATGAATATGCTCTTGATGATTGGTGGACTGAAGATTTGGATACAAGTAAAAGAAGAGGTAGAGTATTGAGGAAGAGCTCTGAAATTATTAAAGAGATTTTGGATTTAGAGGAAAGTAGGATGATGGTTGGGAAGGTGAAGATATTGCGGATTTTAAATGGAGAGGAATTTTTGACTATGTGTAATGATGCCGATGGTGATTTTACAGAAGATGGAGTTGGGTCAGCAGTGAAAAGACTAAGAATAAAAATGCTCCGTGTATTGATAATATAACTTCTTTTATGTTAAATAGTTTGTTCCTAAAATTTACAAGATTTTATTTATTATTGTATAATGGATGTCTTAAATTACGTGTATTTCCGCGATCATAGAAAATGGGCAAGATTATTCTTATACCAAAAGAAAGTAAAAAATATCGTCCGATTTGTCTTTGTCGATTTGTCGAAAATCTTGGACATCTTGATCTCAAATAGATTGAATCACTTTGTTGTTAAGAGAAATCTGATGTCCGAGAATCAATTCGGATTTAAAACGGGCTTTTCTGCAGATGATGCTTTGTTTAAGCTCAGTACTTATAACAAAGAAAGAAGAATAGATGATCATGTTGTTGTGGTATCCTTTGATATCCAAAGCATTTGACTCGGTTGACTGGCCCTCCCTCCTGCGTGTACTTTTGCAACTTGGAATTCCTCGTGATTGTTACTGTATGATTATAAACTACTTTCAGGACAGAACGAATGGTTTTGCAGTAAGATCTGATCTGGATAGCTATTGTTACTTTAAGATAAAAAACGGATGCCCACAAGGGTCGAGTAGCTCTCCGCTGCTCTGGAACCTGGTTATCAATTACTTATTACACAAGGAGTTACCTATTAATGCAAAATTTATATGTTATGATGATGATTTAATAGTTTTGATGGCTGAGTCCTCTCTCATTTCGGATATTATAGAAGAATGGCGTTTGAATAGAAAATTGAAATTAAATATCGCCAAAACTAAGGCTATGTTCTTCTCGCGGGAAGGTATACATGCTAGATATCCCAAGTTGCGTTATAAAGGTGAGAAGGTAAAGCTAGGAAAGAATCTAAAGTTTCTTGAAGTTATTTTTGATGATAAGTTATAGTTCAAGGATCATTTTGATATGGTCTATAAAAACTGATACTATTTTGCAATTTTATAAAAGATCCTTTTCTGGTGAGATTTTAGCCATTAAGAGTAAAACTATGAGACAGATTTACGAATTTCTTATTGCTCCTATTATAATGTACGGTGTTGGCGCTTGGGGTTCTAGGGCGGCGGACTTGCTGAGATTGAGGAATAAATTGAATTCTATCCAGAGAGGCTGGTTGCTGCAATCACAGGAACTTTCAGAACTGCTCTGAACTGCTTACGGAAATTGCTAATATACTTGCGGGCATTTTGCCCTTCTCGTTGTTCTATGAATTTTATTCTAAAAAGTTTTATTGAAATCGAATAATTGACTTTAAGATTGACTTTTATTCATATACAGATGATATTGTTTTTAATACTGCTTTTTATATTTTTAATTGTCATCTTTTACATCCAAGAGGAAGGATATCAATTACTTTTAATAGATGTATTGCTGTATTTAATGACATCTATGTCTATGCGGATGGCTCGGGGTTGTAGGGAAAAATTGGCTTGGCATTTTATCATGGACTAGAGATTGAACATCCGAAGTTTAAATTAGAAAACAAAATTCGGTGTATCAAAACGAACTGATTGCTATACAAAAAGCTTTAGAGTGGCTTGTAAGAAATTTGAATGAATCTCATGTGATTATAATACATTATGATTGTATGCCAGTTCTTCTAGCCTTCTCCAACCCCAAGCAATAAAACTTAAATATTCAAGTTATTAAAAAATTGGTTGTACAATTGGAGGAGAAACATCGATTACGTTTTAACTGGGTTAAAGCCCATATTGGTTATTTGGGCAATGAGAGGGTGGATGTCTTAGCAAAGGAGGCAACAACAAGTACTGATACTGAAATTATTAATTGTACCAAGACTCCAGGAGGAGATGTATTAATGTTATGAAGTGCGACATTGTTGATAATGAAGAATACAACGAGAAAACTCTGATAGAAACAATATATTTATGAAGACCTTTATTCCCAAGAGGAATATGAATATCGATAATGACATTCATTTGAACCAGTTAATTACAGGTCATGGGATTTCCCTTTCATTTAAAAAGATTTCATATTCAAGGTAGTGATTTATGTAGAGTGTGTACAAAGGTTGGAAACAATGTGTACTTTATTACGGAATGTGAATTAACCAGACATATTGATGGAGCGAATATGAATTTTATGAAAAATGGTATATTTAAAGCAAAACGAACAGTATATGAGATCATGAAGCTAATTAACAACAATAAAAAAGCCATTGGCATTGTATGATTTGTGTGTTTGAGTGGGTGTTTGTGGGGTTGTGTTCATTACTAATACTTTTTAAAGTTTTATTTAATTCTTAACATACCATTTTGATTAGTTGCGATTATTTTATGCTTTTCTGGTACTTTTCCGTTTTGCCGGCGCAGGTATTAAAGTCGCCAATAATGATACAACTGATGCCAAACGTAATATCCTCGCTGGAAACCTTTTGCGCCTCATTTTGAAAACATTTCGCAGCCATTTCTTATCAGATTGACTGTTTCTTTCAATATTGGCATGCAGTTGCATAGAATTTTTACCAAATAGTTTAATTTTATGCCATATGGCCATTCGCTATAATTAAGTCAATCAGGATGCTATCACACAGCTCACCCGAAGGCGAAAATATAGAAAAGTCAAAGTCAAGGGTTAAATTCATCCGTTCTAATGAGAATGCACCGCGGAGTAAAGCACTGCGGTTTTACATAATTTCTGTGTAAGCTATTCGTAAATATTGAAATAATTCTTGTATTTAAACTTGTATTCCAAATTAAGATTTAACTTGAAATTTACGTAGAGAATTATATTTTTGTAGCGTTAGTGAGATAAGATCACTTGGGGTCACGTGATATGAAAAGGCGAATCAGGATGTTGAAACATGAAAGCATAATAAATTCTTAAATTAATATCATTTTACAAATTTATTGTCTTTATTAATTGGATTTTTTACAAAATTTTAAACGATATTAAAATGTTTATGCCTTCAAAATAAAACATTCTTAGAACTAACATTTGTTAGCATTTTTTATGTGTATTCTGTATGTTGTCGCCAATAAAGTCTGCTTGGCGAGATTTGCGCCGTCGAAACGGAAAAGTACCGTTTTTCTTCTTTCCTTGTGGGTTATGAAAAGAAACTTTATTCAGCAGCTATATTTTGAAATGCTGGCTGAATGTATATTTTGAAGTTCTTTTGTTGCTTTATATTAACTTTTTAGTTACTCGGACCCGAGGCCTGGTTTCCCGGTGCTTAGTTTTAATTTCTGCTGCTTAATTTTCTTTGTAGTTTAGTTGGGACATCGCTGGATCGTTGTTTGTCCTCGTTTGTGGTTTTTGAACTGGCGTAGTCCGTATAAGGTCGGGCAAACTTTGTTTTGTAATGAGAACTTTGCTGCGCCCTAAGTTCACTGCCTGGGCGACCCAGTAATAAGTTTAGAGAGTAATTAATTGCTCATCAAAATGGTACTCTACTCGGAACAAGCTCACTTTGAACATCGTCTTGAATACATTGTACTCACTTTCTGCTTCTAAGTGTAGCTAGCCTGCTGTTTCTCTTCTTTAAGGGGGCTCATTAAACCCCTTATGATCTTCGAATATTTGACTATTGGAAGAGTTAGGATATTTTATTTATTTTAAAAGCAATAACTTCCAACTTTTTACAGCTGACTACATAATATAGCTGCTTTGGAAACTAATAACCAGAGGTTTGTGTTGCCACAAATATTTTTGTGATTTAATCCGCTTTGTGACAAAATTTTTCGTCATGTTTCTACCTTGCGCGCATGATATTTTAAAAATGGCTAATGGTACACACTTGAAATTGGATGGAATTCTTTATACGGACACTATATTCTAAATGAACCCAAAATCTGATGAATATTTTAATATTAAAAAATTTATGCAGGAACACATTACAGATTGTTTTAATAAAATGCATTTCATATACTCAACTCCAAATAAAATCAATATTTAACATGAAATTCTTAGAAATTTTGGTTCACAGTAGTTTTCAAATGTCATAAAAGCTATAAAATTATGCAACATAATGTTTTAAAAAGCGGACTAAATTATAAAAATATTTGTGACACCACAAACTTTCCGATTACTATTTCAGAATGCAGCTATATTATGTAGCCAGCTGTAAAAAGTTTGAAGTAACTGCTTTTAAAATAAATAAGTTATCCCAATTCTTGCAGCAGTCACATATTCAAAGATCTTATGGGTTTTAAGGTGTATGAATCCGCTTAAGCATCTACACTCAAGTCAAAATTTATCTTTACATGCACAGAAATAACGAAATACCGAGAAATGTCCTATCGATGTAATTCATTTTTACCACGAACGTGTAAAAGACAGACCTAATTAGCATAATTCAATCAAAGATATTGAAACAGTTTTCTACATGCAATCAAGGCTGTACATCATCCGACAGTGAATCAAGCTCGTTGCGCAATGTGAATATTGAGTGAATTTCTGCAATAGAGCTTTTGATTTCAGTGTGTAAGGACTCAAAGCAGTTCAGTATGAATCCGGAATATCATTAGGAAGTGGTGAATCATCGCCGATTTATAAGCAGGAAAGAAAATCGTTTAAACTCGGAAATGTATAGATATTTCAAGGCAGACAATTTCTATGCGATGAAAGCAATTACAAAAATCCTAAAATTGCTGTAAAGAAGCCTAAACAAGGTCTTAAATGAGTTACAACTGTTTTTCAAGATCGATATCAGATAGTAACTTCACATTGTAATAGGATAACTGCTCGGCAGTTAAGTTCAGAGCGCTTGCTGCCGCCACTGGAACTTATTTATCACTTTAAACTACACACAGAAGGCTTAATGGAAAAGGCCCGTATGGTAGATAATCAAAAGTAATTCTTTTCATGTCTTCACATAGAAAAGAAAGATCGCTTTAACTGGTCCAAAGAACATCAAAACCGTGATTGAACCGCAATGGACCAGGTTTTCTTTTGATGAGTCGATTTTTTAGTTTAAAATCGTTTTAACAACGTTATTGCCAGCACGAAAACATGTTGTGACATATGTATACAAGTCAGCGGAGATCCCATTACACATTACATTCATAAGCTCTTTTTTGATGTGGTATTTCATGTTCTGAGCTCTGTTTGTATCGTAATGTTACCATTTTTACTGCTTCAAGCTACACTATTATATCATATGCATTTTTCTTTCTTTCTTTCTTTTTTTTTTTTTTTTTTTTTTTTTTTTTCTGTTGTGTTTATGTGTTATGGTGCTGTCTGTCATTCCACAAAAATTCATAAAATTTTAATTCAGAGTTTGTGAGGAATCCGTGATTTCTGATGCATATAAAAGTAATTTTGGATATTAGTGTAGTACGCCATCAATGTTTCTAAAATATTATATATATATATACATGTGTGTGTATTAATCTGGCATTCATTAGTGATTCTTATAAACATAACTTCTGAAATAGTATTCATGCATTTTTATTAATTTAATATTTCATATGAACTGCGACATTGATGGCTATGTTTGTAATGAGGAACATCTGAAGTTTTGAACGTAATAAATTTCTCCAGAATAGAAAAGTACACATTTAAATACTCATTATCATGAGGTTTTTCTCTTCCTTATATTTATTAATTTTAAGCAATGTCGAAAACATATTTGGCGGAATCTCTATGCTTTGTGAAATGAAAGTAGTGAAAAATGTTTTTGAATTAAATAACTATTTTGATTTGCGAGATTGATAGCTATGTTTGTATTGAGGAACATCTGAAGTTTTGGACGTAATACATTCCTCCAGAATAGAAAAGTACACATTTGAATACTCATTATCATGAGGTTTTTCTCTTCCCTATATTTACTCACTTTAATTGGCATGTAAAGCAATGTTGCAAAACATACTTCGGGGATCTCTATGCTTTGTGAAATGAAAATAGTCAGAAATGCTTTTTGAATAATCAAGGAACAATTTTGATTTGCGACATTGATGGCTATATTCGTAATGAGGAAAATCTGAAGTTTTGGACGTAATGCATTCCTTCAGAATAGAAAAGTACAGATTTAAAATACTCATTATCATAAGGCTTATCTTCCTTATATTTAGTAATTTTAATTGTCATGTAAAGTAATATTGCAAAACATGCTTGATGAATGTCTATGTTTTGTGAAATGAAAATAGTCAAAAATGCTTTTTTAATAATGAAGGAACAATTTTGATTTGCGACATTGATAGCTATATTTGTAATGAGGAACATCTGAAGTTTTGGACGTAATACATTCCTCCAGAATAGAAAAGTACACATTTGAATACTCATTATCATGAGGTTTTTCTCTTCCCTATATTTACTCACTTTAATTGGCATGTAAAGCAATGTTGCAAAACATACTTCGGGGATCTCTATGCTTTGTGAAATGAAAATAGTCAGAAATGCTTTTTGAATAATCAAGGAACAATTTTGATTTGCGACATTGATGGCTATATTCGTAATGAGGAAAATCTGAAGTTTTGGACGTAATGCATTCCTTCAGAATAGAAAAGTACAGATTTAAAATACTCATTATCATAAGGCTTATCTTCCTTATATTTAGTAATTTTAATTGTCATGTAAAGTAATATTGCAAAACATGCTTGATGAATGTCTATGTTTTGTGAAATGAAAATAGTCAAAAATGCTTTTTTAATAATGAAGGAACAATTTTGATTTGCGACATTGATAGCTATATTTGTAATGAGGAACATCTGAAGTTTTGGACGTAATACATTCCTCCAGAATAGAAAAGTACACATTTGAATACTCATTATCATGAGGTTTTTCTCTTCCCTATATTTACTCACTTTAATTGGCATGTAAAGCAATGTTGCAAAACATACTTCGGGGATCTCTATGCTTTGTGAAATGAAAATAGTCAGAAATGCTTTTTGAATAATCAAGGAACAATTTTGATTTGCGACATTGATGGCTATATTCGTAATGAGGAAAATCTGAAGTTTTGGACGTAATACATTTCTCCAGAATAGAAAAGTACACATTTAAAGTACTCATTATCATGAGGTTTTTATCTAAAGCAATGTTGCAAAACATACCTGGGGATAGTTAAAGAACAATTTTGACTTGAGACATTGATGGCTATGTTTGTATTGAGAATCATCTGCAGGTGTATCGTAGTGTAGTGGCCAGCACGCTCGGCGGTCGAGAGGTCTGCGGTTCGAATCCCGAGAAGGGCATTGCTCATTTTTCTTCTCTCCTGCTTCCAAATAACGTAATGTCTCTGCAGAGGAATTCATGGTCTTTGTTAGAGTACTTTATTTCTGCAACCGCTTAATTTGATTTCATTTCCATTCATTACCCCCCCGGGGGTCGACGTAGAGAACTCTGCGAAGCTACTGGTTAGGATCTGTACCTAGGCAGTCTCGGCCACGGGGGTATAAAATTTATGAACTTGGTGGTTCTGAAGGCTCTGGGAAAAGTCACTTATTGGCCGGCCCCGGAGTCTGGCACGTCCTAGCGCGGCGTGGTTCTAGTAACCCGGGGGTCTCCCCCTGGGTCGCTGGGTAATGTCCCGCTGCGACGGGCTCGCCCAAGCGACTGGTAGGTGCACTAGACGACCAGTGCTGCCTCGGGTGCGTCCCAGGTGGTGCGCTGCTCTCCTGGAGGGTAATAGTGGAGGCTGAACCACCATGATGTGCCCGAAGTGGGAGTGGATCCGGAATGAGATTGAGTTCTCGATACGGGGAATGCCTTAAACTTCTTCTTCTTCTTCTTCTTTCCATTCATTATTCAGCTATCAGCAATAAATATTGTGAATTAATTTGTAATTCCTTCGGAAATTTCAAGTTACATTATTAACATCTTGCTTATTGATGGAGAACGTTAAGCTTCTATGTTTATAGAATTTGTATGGGGTTAAGTTACACATGTATATATATGCATATTTCCCATTGAGTTTCAAAAATGCACGAGTTATATAAAATGAAATAGTGAAATAATGGGTAAGGTTTAAATTAAAATAAGCGAATTCAAGTAATGCCTGTATAGTGGTACCTAAATGGAAGTTAGTTATGTAATATGTTTAATTTATAGTTCTTTACCATTTTACGACTGTTTAAAGTATATATACAGGGTGTTCAGCAAAGGAGATCCTGATTTCAAAATTAAAATTCTCGAAACAAAAAATCGGTAAAGGAATACAACAAGTGGCATATTTATTATGAAATCTGTAAGAATGATATATAAAAGTTTATAATAAATAAATAATACGAATAATAGTTACAATACGGCGCTGTACGCTGGCGCTTGGTGGCTTTGGATTTTGAATGGAAACGTGTAAACTGTTTCTTAGTATTTCCTGCGTGCTGGAATGCTTCAAACAGACCTCTGCGGTAGTTCTCCGAAAGGTTAGGTTAGGTTAGGTTATTTAATTACGGCAAAGCCTCGAGGGCTATCTGCCTAAGGGTAGGGATGCCTTCGTGAAGGACTTTCTAAGGGAAACTGGGTCGTATAAGCGTTACACATGGGGAAAACCACGAAAACACCCATGCAGCCAGCCCGTTCGCGGGATTCGAACCTCGGACCGAACTACCAGTGTTCAGCGACTTTACCGCTCGGCCGCTGAATTCTCCGGAAGGATATCCTTGGATTTTCTGAATAATTCCAGAAAATGTTACAACATTTTCAAGAGTAACTACAGTTTGCCTGCCACCCAAACTCCCTATCAGATCATCCGCCACGCTGCCTTTCCTTTGGACATTTAGCGAAGAGCTTGTGAATGGTTTTCACACCGAGTCCTTTGGAAACATTCAGTCGTGTTTACGCCGCGTTGCCACAGGACTGTGATCTAACCTCTGGTATACCAGTGCCAAAAATGCACGTTCAATAGGTATAAATAATTTAAACCTCTTCTTTCCACACGCGAACCAACTTTCACGTTTCAATGCTGCAACTGATCGTTCTTACTCCAACTTCTTCAACTTTCGCTATATGTCGAGATTAGCACGAATAATTCATGCTGTGTTCCAGATGTGTTGTCTGTAAGAGGATGCTTCAGATATATTGAGTACAATACAGTTGGCCCAAAAGGACAGAATAGAAGACGGCGGGATTGCTCTTACGTCTTTTAGAGCACTATTTATTAAGTCTTACGTTCTGCGATTACAGCACCATCTGTTTCGAGATTTTGTAACTATTATTTAAAAACTTCTCTGCAACAATCTTACAGTTTTGACAATAAATATACCGCTTGTT
The DNA here is from genome assembly GCF_044657685.1 of Stegodyphus dumicola. Lineage (NCBI taxonomy): Eukaryota > Metazoa > Arthropoda > Arachnida > Araneae > Eresidae > Stegodyphus > Stegodyphus dumicola. The sequence goes on from NC_140770.1 coordinate 4,753,893, forward strand.
GTATTCCTTTATATTGCTTTGTTTTCGAGATTTTTAGTTTTGAAATCAGGGACTCCTACAGAGTGTTACTTAAATTGAAATGGGTTTGGATTGTTTAATTTTTAGTTGTATAATCTTATAGTTGTGGAGAGAGCAAAATAAAAAACTAAGCTCTTGCATCATTAACTGAAATTCATTTCAAGTCAGATGATTCCAATACTCATTTTGTGGGAGTAAAGTTTCAATAAAAGGATTATAAATATATGAAATGTTATTTTTAAAAATACAAAATTTGAAAAGGATAAATATGAAAAATTCATTAACATTTCAGAAACGATTAAGAGAACACTTTATTTAACTTCACATAGAAATTTATCTGCTATTAAAATTAATTTAATACAGTTTATAAATTTCTCAGCTGTTAAACCTAAAATGCTCGTTAAAATACCTAAACGGTTATTGTAACTATGTATCTCTCGTTTTTCATTGGAAGAGATAACTATTTCAGATAAACATTCTACTTCCCACAAAGTTAAATTTATATCTCTATATAATTTATATCTACATAAAAATATATATCTCAACTTAAAACGTTCTGTTGAGATATATATTTGCCAGGCATTCATTTAGACATTTATTACTTAATGCTTGATCCATGTAAATATTAAGAAATACAAAATACTGAAAACGAAGCGCAAAAGTAAAACTGATTTAACTGAATCATAAAATAGTTCAAAAGATGAGGATTTTTAGAACTTATAAAATTTATTTTCAGGTTATCCCAATCTTTTTTACTGCTTGAAATGCTAGAAAATTAGCTGTATTTTTTAGCATGACATTAATTAAAATTTCATGTAATTTGAAAAAATCCTTAATTTGATTATTTTTTTTTCTTTTTTTTCCCCTACTTCACAATAGATCTGAGCTATTTAACTCCTGTTAAGAGCAGTTGTTTAAAGTGCGGGACCTTAAGTATAAAGAATGCGTTTTAGTACAAAAAATCAAAATATAAAATGATAGAAAACTTTCAATTATGATACTTTATTTTACAATTATCGAAAATCTTCAAATGTTGGCTCTCTGAGACTGAACCGGAGAATGGGTGGGCCCCATCTTCTTATATTATGACAAAAGCGTAGACAAAATGCTTGCAGTAAAATGAATAAAGCTTGATTTCTTATTCTAAATAAAATAAAATTATTCATTAAAGCAATATGACTGATGTAATATAGTTTTGAATGTTGCTACGCTATGACAAATTTGTGTAGAAATTATGTTGCTATAAAGCTACGCGGAAGTGATGTTAAAGAATGTTGTTTCATAATCTTTACGCTGCTGGAAGTGTTTCCCTTTAGTTGTCGGTTGTGTACTGCTGTGTTTTCTCACATTCTGACAACAAATTCAGAAAATTCTTTTGGGCCCACCAGCGGCCGAGCGGTAACGTCGCTGAAAACTGGTAGTTCGGTCCGAGGTTCGAATCCAGCAAACGAGCCGGCTGCATGGGAGTTTTCGTGGCTTTCCTGAAGTGTAATGTGCATACGAGCCAGTTTCCCTTAGAAAGTCCTCCACGAAGGCATTCCTCCCTTAAGGCAGATATTGCTCTGCCGTAATCTAATAAAAACCAAACCAAACCAGAAAATTCTTTCAAATAATTTTGATGAAGTGCTATAAATGTTGCTTCCTTTATTTTTGTTCATACATGCGTAAAAAAATTTGCACGTGAGAGAATAAGTAATGGTAATTTGTTCTTAAAACGAAATGGCGAAGGAGCATTGCGAATGTAATTATTATTTTCTTCTTTATGTAAGATGCATCTAAAATTTAAAATAGTTTTCTACTTCTAAAAATGGCATAAAAATACATTTGATGTTAATATACATTTTCAGCCTAATTAAAAAAGCGAATATAAAATTTTGAAATCCGACCGATTTCAAAATTTCATAATCCAAATAACTTCCAAATAAAAATGTTATTTGCTGTGTTGTTGCTATGAATTCATGGATGATTACTCTGAAACTTATTACTGCCGAAATGTATTTGCCGAATTCCTTTTGATCTGAATTAAACCTTGATAATCAAAAGAATTAAAAATAATAATTGCAAGTATTCACTGGAAAAAAGTCTATTTAAACTTTGTAAATTTACAGCTAGTATAAGGAAATAACAACAAAACATTCAAAATCAATTCACATTTTTATTTTACATTTGTTCTTGGATGTTTCTTTATAAAACGGCATATTTTACATACAGTTTTCACAGTCATTATAGGACATACCTTGGAATAAATGTATAATGTATTATACACATTGTATTAGACATGTGTGTACATGTAATACATGTATTAAATAACAAGCTTCACATTGTATCATGATACGTTAGCATCAGCAAGCAAAAAATTATATTATTTATAAAATAATTCCAAAATGTTTTTTTATAAAGGATGCGTTATTATAAACGCAAAATACAAGATAAAATATAAATGTGAGCGTATAACAACATCAATTAACATTTCAAGCATATGCTGCTTATAAACAAACATTTCATATTCAGCAATATTCATATTTAAACGCCTAAAAAACAACACTCCGTTTTTCAGACATCTTACATATGAAAGTGATAACAAGCATCTGAGACGTTTACATAGAAACAATACTTCACCGAGTTTAGTATGTATTTTTAGTTAAGGTTTTTTTGATATTAAAATCTATAACGAAAGACTCAAGAAAATAAAAGTGGTTGATCTGAGGTGTACAAGGGTTTTTTTTTTTTTTTTTTTTTTTTTTTTTTTTTTTTTTTCCCTGACTGAAAACAAAATTACATATAGTACAGTATGCTTAGATTTGTAGCAAAAGTTACACTCCAAATTAATTGTTTAAAATTCAAAAACATTCATGAATTTGTTATTGCTAATTAAATACTGAAGCTATTAAAACTGCGTGGTGATCCTATATTAACGGATTTTAAAGAGTTCTTTTCGATAGATTCTTGATTCATTGTATAAAAGGGGAAAACATGGAGCGCAATGAGAACGAATTACAGATAAATAAGAGCTCCTGATTAATAAAGTTTGAAAGTTGATGCTTTTTATCAAAAATGCAATTATTTTCATTTTTGATCTATTTTATAATTTACATTATTATTGAAAAGGATTAGTTTCTTGCAAAATCTTGACCTGTTTTGGATGTAATATGTCAACACTTCTGTCAGCTTATTCTCTTATAAAGAACTTTTTTATAACAAATCATCATAAAAAAGGATCATATTTAATATTTAACAATAGTTATGTTTATGAAAAGAGCCATGTTAATAAGGCTTAATTAAAAATTATGAGTAAAATATGTTCTGAAAGGCTTAGGTCGTAACATTTGCGTTGCAACTGATCTTGTAGCTAAGTTTAGAAAACTGTTTTGCAAATTTAGGGAAAATATTTAAACATATAAAGGAATTTAAAAACTAATATAGATGCATATACTCAATATTATGTTTGTTAATGAGAGTTTTAATTGCAAACTTTGTAATAAAATTCGGAAAGAAAAGAAATTCGGAAAATGCTTTAAAAACTAGTTTCATAATGTAAATATATTAATAGATATTTTTTCTACCCATTTTTATGAACCACTTTCGTAAATCTATTCGGTTTTTAATTCTTACATTTTATGCATTGGATTACCATATAGATAATATATAAATAGTGATACCATATAGATAATATATAATAATATAAATAGTGATATGATTAATAATTTTATGCAAAATATAGGGATTTTTAACTGATGATATGTACAGGGAAAAGAATAGATTCAGGCACTTTTCTTCTGAAATATCTGGCGTTCACCGCAATGACAAACATCTTGTCGAGCACCCATGAAAACCGAGAATTCCAGTACCGATAAAGTACCTTCAATGCCATAACCAATTCCAAATGTAAGCTAACTTGACATTCCAAGCTAGAGGTAACCATGACAACCACGTTGTATGGGACGCTGAAGATAATTCGTGAAGGGCGTCTGTATAAAAGAGAAATATGAAATATTGTTAAAATGAAAGCATTTAAATAACTCATATAAAGCACAATAAATAGTGACTTATTCATAGAAATTTCACTTTTCCTGTAATTCTGTAGTCATAGTTATAATATTGCTGTGTACACTCAATTATCCGCTTTAATGCCGGGAAAGCAGTTCACGGATAACTGCAAAATACGGATAAGCTAAACTGTTAACCGTTAACCAGACAACAGGGGCTCCCTTACCTAGCTGACATGATGTCTGCCTTACACGGATTAAAGCCTCTGCCTCCAGAAGCTATTTATTATAACTAGGCAGAATAAGTTTACAGTGGCATACAAGGCCTTCAAGAACACAAGGACATAAGTAACATAGTCATTAATAGACCCTAAAGAAAGCATGTTACAAGTAGTACCTATAGCATTCAAACAATAAACCGAGTATAGTTTCATAATTTGTACTGAAAATACGAAATACTTTCAAAACTGAGTCCAACTAATTTAAATAAAAACTATGGTACAAACAAACAAACAAAATATAATACATCCATTACTGTATTATACACAATTAATTTCAATTAGATTCACAATATCAAGAAGAACCATTCAGTTTAGAAAAAAATGCATAAAGATAAACTAAGACAATAATAAACTGCCAAATAAAATTTCTTCATATGAATTCATAATTAAGAACCAATAACTTTGATAACTGAACAATATTATCATAAAATACACTGAACCTGAGATATTATTACAATACAAAACATAAACTTGGTTTAAAAACAAAACCACTCCAAGTAATATAAAAACTCTACATAAGGTTCGCTGGCAACGCGATAGAAATACAGTACAAGAATAAAGCCAACATAAAGATATGAAAAATTTCCAATTCAAAAACCACATTCATTCAAAAATAAATCAAACATTCAAAAATAAATCAAACATTTAAAAATAAGTCAAAGAAAATTATTATAAAATACTGCCTTAAATGCACATATTACAATATAGAACTCAAGTAAAACCAATAAAATTCACAAAAACAGGCCAACTATTCAATTCAGAAAAGTGCAAAAAGGTATACAAAATAATTATTCTAGATTAGGTTTGCTGGCATCGCTAAGACAAATGCAATACTAGAAAAATGGATAAGCTAAACTATTCATTTTCATACGTATTGTGTGTATTTTGTTCTTCAAAACTATCAGTAATGTTACTTTATTTTTGAAGGCGTTTAAATATTTGTCGAATTTGCTATGTAAGTTTCGAAGTGTTATTTTATAGCTGTATTCGAATCCCCTTTGGTCAACGAAGTTCAAGAGAGTTTCAACAAAACTCATTGCTGTTTCAGGACTAATGCAATTGTAAGCGCCGTCTTCGCTTGTCATTTTCACTGCCACTCTCTGCCTCTTATGTTGTTTTGACGTTTGAAACGAGATAAATGTCACTCAAGCACTGAATGTCCAGCTCAGTCGAATCGTCATTGAATCAAACCTCGGTATTTTCCAGATCGATTTTTAATTTTTCGGCATACAACTTCAGTTATTGCCTCGATGCTTTCACAATAGGTAAATCTCAGATTTTTTATATTCGCAGGAACCTTTCTCTATGATCGAATAAGTGTTATTGGTTGTACTTACGGCCAAACTTTTGCTACTCCGTATAATGGCATCCAGTGCAGTTAACATTTTACAAAACTTCATTAACTCATCATCTTCCTCAGCAAGAGTTATGAGAAGACAAAGTAATCGTTGAGACTAAACCTAAAGACGCACTTCAGACGTTTCTAGTGCATGCTATGACTTGCACGTGTTTGTGTTTTCACGCTCTCTTCCGTAGCGTTAAGTGTGCGGGCGTGTGCTTAGTGATACAAGGATAATCCGGAAACCGGATAATCCGCACCCGGTTAATCGGCCCTGTATATTGGTTCTTTCCATAGGCAATGCAGCTTTTGTGCTAACTCATTAAGTAATGCAAAATAATTTCGGAAAAGATGGAAATATGCCACTGTAAGATCGCAAGAATTTAATCCATGAGCCATTTTCTTCTCACATTGCCTTATATTTTGCAGCGTTTTTCATGCTGTCTGAGTTTGTTGCTCACATGAGTGCATCAGACGAAAGAATATCACGTTAAAAAAATCAATGTTTCGAAATGGTCAGCCTATGACCAAAGAGCATAACATCCTATCATTATAGTGAATTTTTTTTTTTTATATAATCTAAGCTACTGTGCAATACCAAATGATTTTGCCTTTCCTATAGATTCTAAACTACACATATCATCACCAAGAAGTTGTGTCAAGGTATCCAAAAGACACGATACTTTCAGATGATAAGTAAATGACATTAAAAGTACCATATCACAGAAAATAAAGACTAAAAAGTTCTTTTAGAATGCCACAATTGCGTTTGCAACAAAATCTGCAGGCAAACTGAATAAGGACACCCGGCAGAGAAGACCCTTTACGTCTGGCAGTCCACGATATATATCCGCAACAGATCTCAGATAAAAACCCGGTTTCATTTTAACCAGGCGCATCATTGTTAGGCACATTAAGATTAGAGTAAAACCCTCCTCAGTTATGAGCTGAGATTTAGAACATAGAATGATGCTTGACAAATAGTCATCTGGAGAAAGCCAGGGACAAGCTGTTATCTCTCCGACATAACAGAAATCGCCCACTTTGGTGAAATGGAATTTCTGTCTGAGGAATCATAATATTGAACGGTCATGCTCAAATGCATGACTTCGACACAAGCACCATGACGGCATTCTGTTATGGGATCATTTTTCTTTTTTAACCTCTGCGAGGCTTTTCCAGTGAGCTTGAGTTCCCAGGATTTTATTTTTAAAGCGAGGCTGCACAAAGCTTCACTGTAGAATCATTTTCAAGTATATGTTGCCGTATGGTGTGGCTAGTGAAGTCGCCGACATAAGACCTTGGCTTGGTTTCAAACGAAAGGTACTTGTTGTAAGTGGAATTTCAAATAACTAAACACTTGAAGTCTTTGCAGCATCATATTTCCAACAAGACATGTTTGAAATGTTTTTGTGAGCTGCATAAAATTGTTTGTGGCTATAATCCACAACATCATTGTCATTATGAGAATTCTTGTGAGGCGTGTTATAAATGTAAAGCTGTGTAGCTTATTAACTTTGCCATTCTGGAAATACGAGGTGTCATGTTTTGGCCAAGATTGATTTCGTTCGCATATCTCAAAATATTCACCCACCGTTGTATTTTAAAACCTTGTTACTATTGACTAGGACTATTACCTGTCCAACAGCATTTCCCCCCAGGGGTTGACTCAGGCGAACGCCTGGGAAGTACTGGCTAGGATCTGTACCTAGGCAGTCTCAACCACGGGGGTATACAAATTATCTTCACAGGACTAGAACCCGAGTATTGTACTCAGGTTGGTTCAGGCTTGGCAGGGACCGTACTGGTATTGTTGTGTCTGTTCCTTCGGCTGTGGTGGAGCTACATGGTGCATTTGTCGACTGAGTTCCCGGGGACTTGACCCCATTCAGTTTTCGTGGCGGGGACTGACAAAGCGGACAGAGCACCTTAAGGGGACTCATACACCTTAAAACCCATAAGATGTTCGAATAGGTGACTGTTGCAAGAATTGGGATAACTTATTTATTTTAAAAGCAATTACTACCAACTTTTTACAGCTGACTACATAATGTACCTGCTTTAGAAACTAGTAACCAGAAAGTTTGTGTTGCCACAAATATTTTTATAATTTAATCCGCTTTGTGACAACATTTTTCGTCATGTTTCCAACTTGAGCGCACAGTTTAAAACATTCTGTTTCATAATTTAATTCCATATTTAATATATAGCTTTTATAACATTTGGAAACTACTGTGAACCTAAAATTCTAAAAATTTCATGTTCAATTTTTATTTTATTTTGAGTTGAGTTTATAAAATGTATTTTATTAACAAAATTTGTAATGTTTTCGTCCATAAAAATTTTCAATATTAAAATATTTATCAGATTGTTGGTTCAGTTCGAAAATAGTGCCCATATAAAGAATTCCATCCAATTTCAATAATGTACCATTAGCCATTTTTAAAATATCATGCGCGCTAGGTGGAAACACGGCGAAATATTTTGTCACAAAGAGGATTAAATTACAAAAATATTTGTGGCAACACAAACTTTCTGGTTACTAGTTTCTAAAGCAGCTATATTATGTAGTCAGCTGTAAAAAGTTGGAAGTAATTGCTTTTAAAATAAATAAAATATCCAAATTCTTGCAACAGTCACATATTCGAAGATCTTGAGGGGTTTAAGGTGTATGAGTCCCCTTAATACAATATGGTTTTGCCGATGGAGTGGTGCCCGGAGGCAAGGTGACAGCGTTTTAAAATTAGCAACGAAGCGTTCTGGGCAATGCTTAGTAAAAGCCGGACGGGGACTGGAGTCCTTCATGGAGGCATTCCTTCCCTTAAGTAAATAACCCTCAAATGCTTTGCCATAATTTAATAACCCTAACAAAAAGGATGACATGCATACTATTTAACTGGTAGCTGTAATTCTTTCTCCAAAGAAAGTAAAGTGATCTTTTTGAACCGTCTTGAGCTATTATAGTTTAAGTTATCAATGATTGAAAGTATGTATACGAGCCAGTTTCCCTTAGAAAGTCCTCCGCGAAGGAATCCCTCCCTTAAGAAGAAGTCCAACCTCTCTTCGGAGTAGGCTCTGGCAAACATTATTCCATGTAATATGGACAAGACAACAACACTAAAAAACAATACATTATAATATTGGTTTATCGAAAATTCTGCGGGAAGTTGGAAAATTGCTCCTGTTAATTCTGCATGAGTTGCTATTAAATCTTTCAAATTATTTTTTAGGTTTCAAAAAATACGTTTCGGTTGAAAATTTGAAATGTCTCCGCAGAATTTCGTAGATCATCGGTTAAAATACTGCTGAATTTTTTATTAAAATTTTTAATTCGTTTGTTGAGTTTATTCTATGTCAAGAACAAAACTGAGATATTTAGCCATACCATAATGGGCGCGATCTTCCTCAAATTTATCTTTGCCAATGTATAAACATAATTTCACTTAGAATAGAAAAGGCGCTAAATATTCTTGCTATGAGGAGATACAAACGTTCATCTTTTCTTCCTTTCTTTATTTTTATAAAATTACGTTTGTATTTTCAAGAATACTTTATATTAGAATATGCCTGAAGTTATACCGATTGCTCCTGCATGTTACGTTCGCCATTGTTATCAACAGTCTATCGTATACAAGACGTTATCGTGTCTGCGAAGGTGAGCATGATGGAAACTTATAATTCCAATAAAAGGTGTTTTCCTCCCTCTCCTATGTTGTGTTGTCATTGGACTTTTACAACGATCTTTGATAATTCTTTCTTTTACAGTTGTTTAACCACATAGCCCACTAATGAATTCTGGACATTCTGGATGGACAAAAATATGGAAACACCTTGTGAAATGCATGTTTGAAACGAAAGATTGATTTTAATGAAATATGTAGGTGGCGCGGGCGTTTTTGACTACTGACGCCACCTATACAACTTCGTAAATGTTCAGTTGTTGTTGGAGTACTGTTATGTGAGGTTGTCATTGCATTATGTCAGAGTTAATAAACTTCGAACGTGGGCAAATTGTTGGAGCACGTATGGTAGGTGCTTCCGTAAGCAAGGTAGCCGAGGTGTTTAATGTTTCAAGAGGTACTGTATCCAAGATTTATTCCGCACATTTGAAAAGCTGAAAAACATCATCTGCTAAATCACAGCGCTGACGAAAGTGTGTCCTGAGTGATCGTGACAGACGATCATTAAGGGCAATTGTGACGAAAAATAAGAAGACCACAGCTGCAAAAGTTACTGCTGAAATGAATGTTGTGTTACCGAACCCTGTGAGTACCAAAACAATTAGAAGGGAGCTTCATAAACAGGGAATTGCTGGCCGTGCTGCAATTGAAAAGCCGCTCATCAGTGATGCTAATGCCCGTAACAGGAAAAGGTGGTGTTTAAGTCATAAAGCCTGGACTATAGAGCAGTGGAAGCGAGTAATATGGTCTGACGAGTCTTCTTTCACATTGTTTCCCACTTCTGGCCGAGTTTACGTCTGGAAAACGCCATCTCAATACAGCCTATAATACAGACTGCTTGTTGCCAAGAGTGAAACATGGCGGGGGTTCTGTTATGGTTTGGACAGGCATATCGTGGTTCTCTGCTAGCCCCATGATAACTGTGTCAGGGCACATGACTGCCAAGACTTATGTGAACATTTTGGCCGATTAAGTTCATCCCATGGTACAAACTTTGTTCCCCGATGGTGACGGTGTCTTCCAAGACGACAAAGCCCCTGTTCACACAGCTCACATTGTCCAGGACTGGATTTCTGAGCACGAGGATGAGTTGTCCCATCTCCCCTGGCCACCACAGTCACCAGACCTGAATATTATCGAACCTTTGGGGTCTACATAGGAACGGAAAGTGCGTTCTCGTTATCCATCGCCAACATCGTTATCTGAACTTGCCACCGTTTTGCAGGAAGAATGGTATAATATTCCCTTGGCAAACATACAGGAACTGTATTTATCCATTCGGAGAAGACTGCAAGCTGTTTTGGATGCCAACGGGTTTCCTACACCATATTAAGCAAAGAAACATGTTTTTTTAAAGGTGTTTCCATATTTTTGTCCAACCCCTGTATGTAAGTGGTAGAAATGTGATGTTATCAAACTAAAACTTACCGAATACTGTCATAAATTGTTCTTTAGAATCCATGTTAGCCATTGAAGACACCTGGCAAGTATATTTGCCACTGAACTCAATGGATGGCTTTAGTTTGACCGCTCTGAACCTTGAATAAGCATCGGTGGTATTAACTTCAAAACTGAGGTCAGGTCGATTGACGACAACACTCCCTACGAGTCTCATCTTCAGGTCTGGAATCCACGTATAAAATGGCTTGACATCGTTTTCAAAGAACCACTTGACAACGATTCTTAAATCATTCTCGTCGTAAGTGTAATCGCAATCAAGGACCACATAGTCCTCCGTACCATTCTGCACCCAACGGGGAACGGATAAACGTCGTATTTCAATGGAGTGTAGTACTAGAAAACAAAAAGAATAATTAATTAATTAATAATGAAAAATTAAAATAAAACTAAGTTTTCACAAAAATACGCATCATATTTAGTATTAGTCACATGCGAAAATTATGAAAATGGTCCTAAATATTATTTAGTTTAGTAAAATGGTCCTAAATATTATTTAGTTTAAAAATAAATAGCAGTAAAATATTATTTAGTTTCCATAGATTTTAAGTTTATTTAAAACAGTAAATTCCTTCATTAAAATATTAAAATTGAATTAAATGATTACAAAGCTTATTTTGATTACCTAGGTATTTTATAGCAATATCATTAGTGCACTTCCGTGCAGCGATTTAACACTTTCGTCGTCCTCTCCTGTACGCGAAAATCCCCCCCCCCTCAGCGGCCGTCTGTTTTTCGTAGCATGTAATGTTGTTTTCTCTGTACATCATAACTTTTCCATACACGGCTTTCGTAGTGGATGAATGTCAATGAATATTAAGTAAAATTATAAGGAAATAAAGCTTAATGGAATATAATATCTCTGCTTATTTCTAACAGCAGGATAATTTGATAACATCCGATCCAGGCGGTCCACTCCTCCTATTTTGTTATTGTAATCTTTTACAATTATTGGTTTTTTTTACAGTTCTTTTCCGTGTTCCAACATCAATCATCGAGTTATTATGGACTGTACTCATCAAACGTATATCCTTCATGTCTTTCCAATTCACAACTTCATTTTTTTCACTTTTTCTGCTCAGTAGACGTTGAAACCATCTCTCACTGTCTTGTATCTTATGTAAAATGGCGCGAATATTCATAAAACCCAGGGCCAATTCGATTAGAAATAGAATACCTGATTAGTACTACCCTCTAAGAGGTATTAGAACAAACAAAAATAAAAACTAAAACAAGTGAACATTTAGAAATCGTTTTAAACGTTTAAAAGTTTTGAAATGTAGAAGAACGCTTGTAGCGCGTTACGGCCGCCCTGCGGAAGTTTCATATGAACGCGCTAGACGCGTTATGGACGACAAAGAGGTTAAGTAAAGTTTTGGGGGGTTTGATTAGTTTCCATTGAGAAGCTCTGCCTTTTGCTTCAGGGGTGTTGGAACCCCAAAATCTTCAAAAAAATTGTAATTTCGGGTTTTTGCATTTTCAAATTCTCTACACTTTTATCTTTCTAAAAATACCATTCTTTAATCTCTATGAAAATTAGAACTGTAAAAGATATAGTTTTAATTTGTCATCTACTGCTTTGATCAATGAGGATTTTGACATAAAAACGCGTTTTTCTCCAAACGTGATTTTATTATACTCGATGTACCTTTTCTCAGGAACTACTGCTCACAGGTATCTAAACTTTTTATGGCTTATTTATTAGGTTTCCTAATATTTACTTAAATGAGCTTTCGTAATAAACTTAGAAAAAAAATTTTTTAAATTTTTTTGTGTGAGAAAAGTGCTAAATTCTACTATGCCTAACAAAATATTCTGTAATTTACTCTAAAATTCAAAATGCTTCCAAAGCCCATTTCAGTATAATCAGATAGGTATACTTTAATTACAGAAAAAATTTCAAGCTTGTATCTACAGCAGATTTTGAGAAAAGGTACATCGAAAATGGCCAATTTAACATTGTCGGTATAGGGGTCTCTGATACCCCTTCAGCAGGCGATTGAAGGTGAAATACTTCAAAAATGGTTTTTAATAATCAAAAGAATAAAAATAATAATTCACCTTCTGAAACCGAAGTTCGAAGTATTAATAGCCTTCTGAAGCTCTTATATAACAAGAACAGCATCACCTAATTCACACCCTCAGCATAAGAACCAGGTCTTTTTAAGAAGAGTTATGACTCGGGAGAGAAGGATCATTTTAGAATTCTGGAAAGAACACTTAGAAATGTAAGCCCTATTTTGAGAAAGTAATTAAAGCCGTCAGTAGCCATATTCTATTAATACTCATTCTTCTGAAGAGTTTCTTAAAGTATTTTTAACACCTCTACTGTTTGCTTATGTGACAGAAAGTATAAGCTGAATGAGCTATTTCATCATCTGAACAGAAGATAACCGCTAATAGGTTTGGTTGATTTGGCACAGCACGCTAGGCTAAGGAATGCCTCCATGGAGAACTTTCTAAGAAAACTGACTTGTAAACACGTTACACATGGAAAAAAACTACGAATGCACCCATGCAGCCAGCACGTTCGCCTAGAATCGAACCCAGGTCGAATTACCAGTGCTCAGCGACTATAGCGCTTGTGGGCAGAACGTTAATAATTACAGTTCCTTATATCTGTATTTAAAAAATTAATACAAAATTCAAAGAATGAGTAATAACAAATGATATAACTCCTGTGTTCTCAAAAGAATGAGAAATGTCAGTGCTCCATATGCAGTCAGACTTCTTGAGAACTAACTGCATATTCTTGCGCTTTCTCGAAATCCGAATGCTTAAAAATACACGAGCCCACCAGCGGCCGAGCGGTAAAGTCGCTGAACACTGGTAGTTCGGTCCGAGGTTCGAATTCCGCGAACGGGCTGGCTGCATGGTTGCTGCTTGGCTGCAGCTCTTATACACGTTACGCGTGGTTTTACCCATGTGTAACGTGTATAAGAGCTAGATTCCCTTAGAAAGTCCTCCACGAAGGCATCTCTCCCCTTAGGCAGATAGCCCTCGAGGCTTTGCCGTATTTAAATAACCTAACCTAATATAAAAATGCACAAAGAGTGCTTTGTATAACCTGGGTTATGTAGATACGCACATAGTTCTTGCACATTAAGCTTCGTTCAGACGGGGGCGTAAAGGGCATAAGTGGTTAAAGCCGAGCTCCGTTGCCAAGGCAACCAGTCTGTGCTACGTCACAAAATCTGGTTTAGGGCTCGTGGCATAGGGTTCAAAGATTTCAACTTTACGCCGAGTTTGGGATAAGCGTCGACCAATCAGAGCGAAGCTAAAACGAAGCGGTGTTCTACAGAAGATTTCGGTGTTACAAAACAAGCAGAGCGAAGGAGGGAAATCAGTCGAGCAGGAGAACAGCGCCGGAAAGTTGTAGACACAACCACGCATGCGCAAATTTAGCTTCTCTCGTTGGCCAAGCCTTACACTCCGTTCTCGCAGCTGTGAACGGAACTCCTGTATTTTATGCCCTTATGACTATGCCTCTATGCCCTTTACGTCCCCGTCTGAACGCAGCCTTACGGTTATTAAAATTTTTTTACTGTAAAAAATCACTCAAAATGGGTTAATTTAAACGGTAATTTATTTTTCATTCCTAATTTACTTCTGAAATCTCTAACTCTTGCTAAATCATGTAAGCAAAAGTATATTAGAGTTCATGTATTTCAGAGTTTCTTTTTTGTTTTTGTTTTTGCTAGAACGCCCCAACCCGCCTGATCACAAAGTGATCTTATGGTCCAAAAAGGGGGCGTCCCATTCACAGCACATTCCGAGTAACTAAAAATGTTAGTATAATCAACTAAAGAAAATAATAATTATACACCCAGCAAGGTTGCCATACGACTATATAATTTAATTTTATTTTTATTTATTAATTTTTTTTAAATGGCTGGATGAACGACACAACAGGAAAGAAGAAAACCAAAAATAACTAAATCAAGAAAACTGTATTAGTAAAAATGATAGTATAAAATAAGGAAGGAAAACACACATAAAACACACAACGAAAATATGACATACAGTCACACATATCATCAAAACACTACGGAAAAGACATTCTAAAATAAACACATTGAAAATAAAATGAACTTAGTTAAAAACCCCAATCGCATGTCTATTGCCATTAATAAAGGCCATCAATTCTCTTGCATATAATTTCAAATGTTTAAAATCAAAATTCAATAAATCAAAATGTAAATCACAAAAACTTCGTCTAATAAAATCAGTCAATCGGCAGTCCACCACGAAGTGTTTGGCATCACCCAAAACATTACAATTTGGACATAGATCATTATCTTGTACATGAAATCTTTTTAAATAATGAGGAAACCTACCATGTCCGGTGATAATCTGATTCATATCAATGTCATCATAGATTAAAACTTTATCTGTAATTTCAATATTAATCAGCAAATTATTTTTTCTTGTTGAACTTTTCCACAGATCTTTCCATAAATGTATTTCAGAGTATTTAATCATGTAAGCAAAAGCTAAATCATGTAAGCAAAAGTATTTTAGAGTTAATCCTGTCGACAAATACAGATTTGAAGTCATGCCGGTGGCTCCATACTTATTTGATTCAATCAGAAACTGGCCCACACTAGCGGGCGACCAGTAAAGTTACTGAACACTGACAGTTCGGACCGAGGTTCCAATCCCTTGAACGGTCTGCCTACATGTGTTCGCGGTTTTTCTCCTATGTACCTTATATACGAGCCAGTTTTTCTTAGAACGTCCTTCACGAAGACATCCCTCCCCTCCCAAATAGCCCTCGATCTTTGCCATAATGAAGTAAACCAAAACCAAACCAGTGAGAAACTTTAGATGTGGTCAGGCTATTTGGCGACAACATTTTACTTAAAATGGAACTGATTAAATTTCAATTACGTATAATACTCATTCCAGCTTATGCTCATAATATTCTAATTTGGTTGTCTAATGAAACAAATGCATATATTTTCGGTTTTGAAGCAATTATCTGTTGGCAACTTCTACTCATTCGCATATTCTTGATACATTCAATTGCTAAAGAATGTTAGGTGTTTGCCAACATCTTCTAAATGTCAGAACAAAAATTCCTGTGTTCTCAAAGGGTTTCGTGACTCTTTTAGCGTGAAAATAATACCTACGTTACTCACTTCTGAGGAACAGATGAATTAAAACATCAAGCGAGTTGCTTGTATGTTTGCTACACATGAAAATTTTTCTTTTGCTACCAGAATTGTGTTTTATTCCCTAAGAGCGCAAAATGTTTCACTGTTCGTTGTTGTGAAATCTCCGCGTTAAGTTGAATATTTATGTAACTCGGCTACAAAAATCTCCACAAGTTGTGACTGTCTGCAAAGTATGTTGCTTGATAAGAGTAAGCATTCATGGCAAGATGTTGTATTCTTATCATTAGCAACAGAATAGCCGTATGAACAATGAACTAAAAAGTGTGGTAAATTATCGATGAACAGAAAATAAATTAGGTGCAATTATTTATCTTAAAATCTTGTTCAAAAATCGGAAATTCTAGCTGATAATTAGAACACAACTTACCTCATATTAAGCATTGCCGACCAACGGGCGAGCGGTAAAGCTGAATACTGGTAGTTTGGCCCGGGTTCGAACGAGCCGGTTTCCCTTCGAATGTTTTCCATGAAGGCATCCCTCTCCATAGGTCGCCGCTTTTTTGGATGGCACAGACTGTCCTTTCACCTTCATACATTTATACATTTCAGGGGTGTAAAGTTGTCAATAATGAAACAAAAGCAGCGCTATTTAAAAATTTATATTTACACAATTGGCCGGTACAATCCCCGAAAACAAATTTGCAAATTGAAAGAAAAAGTAAACATTTTTAATATGAAAATAGAAAAAGGATATGACTTTCGGATGTAACATGCCTTCATTTTTTCAAGATAACCTTTATTTTGAGTATTTTTATATATTTGCCAAATGCGTTTAATTTGCCACGCAATGATTTGAAACAGAGTAACGCACGAAAATAAACAGAATGAAATCCAAAATTTTTTTAACCATTCATTGCTTTTAAAACCTTCCTTTTTAAACTCCAAGATACAAATTTTTTATTAAAAATGGTAAAAACGTGCAGCAGTACACTAAAGTTTTGTGTTAGTGGTGGGAATGAGTTAATAAAAAATCTAATGTGTACACCACATGACTTCCTTGTACGGAATATTAAATTATACGCATTTTTTCTTGCATTTCATTTAAACTTATTGGATTGAATTAAATCTACTTCGCCGACAGCGCATAAACCACAATAGAATAATTGCACTCTAGTATTTGTTTACCATAGCGACACTCTGGCGCTAGCTTCACTTAATAGTATTATATTTCGTTGATATTAAACTCAGAATGCACAAAATTGACATTATTTGAAAAATTATCTAATCGTTGCCACATGTTCTATTCAAATGCTATAATAAAGCTAGAATGATGTATAAAAGAAATTAAGCAAATAAAACAAAAAAGAAACAGTTTTTCACAGACGATTGAGTATTTCTCATTCAATGAACACAGTTCTCACTTCGCGACAAGGCAAAAATATGTAAAAACGCCAAAATATCTGTATTAAAAATTACGAAGTAAATCTTAAAAACTTATTTCCTCGAAAAAATTCCGGAAAGGATTAAGCATGATTTAATTCGCAACAATAAATGAAGGCGTTATCTTCGTTGTTGCGAAGCTAAATTTCTCTAGATTGGCAAAAAATCCACTATTCTGCTGTTTCAAATGTAAACAAGCAATGGCCGCCATAAAAAAAAATTCTTAGGCTTAGCGGCACTTAAACAACTTTAAAATTGTTCATAATTCTAAAAATATTGCATACAGATTTACTAAAGGCATAAAAATGTTAACCGAAAGATAAGAACAACATAATTCAATCATTTTTAAAGCAAAAAATTTACAAACATATAAGAGTAAAGAAACCTAGATCACTGCGCCGGGTAGCAGAGTGGATATATATATATATAAATATATTTATATTCGTTTAGTGCGGCCGATTGCAACCAAAATACGAGGTGCACATCTACATGTTATAGCAGTCCTATATACAAAATTTCAACGCTCTGAGGCTACTCGTTTTTGTGTTATGCGAGATACGTACGTACGTACATACGTTCGTACAGACGCCACGAAAAATTCTCTTCAGAATTCATTTTAAAGCGTTTTTATAATTTTTTGGAGGAAAAAGAGTCTTTTATTCTGTCCTTACGTACAGATGTCACTCAAATATATCGTTTAATTGCATTCGATAGCGGCCAAAATGGATATTTTCGTTGAAATATGCTGCCTGAAACTTTCCGCAATTACAATACTTCCTTTTTACTTCGTACAAGGAAGTAAAAAGCTTTACGTTATCCTTTCATTCAGTTCCACTGAATCGATGTGCCTGTATGTTACATTTCTTTACAAGTAGCTAAATCCCAACACATTATCCGTTCATACATTAATACGTTAAAATCACGACATGCCTTGTCAATGGCACAACTAAAATGTCTCTGAAAGTAATAAAAAGTAATCAAACGTTCAGATTAATTATAAAGTAAGTGTTATTTTCCTCTAAATATTAATCCATACATGGTATGTCCTTTTACCTGGTAAAAGTTAAGTAACCCTAAAATCCCTAACAGACCTGAAGCATATTATCGTTATGTCTGAAAGTAATTACAGAGTCTAATAAGGGTTTAAATAAAAGATTTTTATTTAATCTAAAGTAATTGTGCGCTCTTGTGCTAACAAAATTAACCGCAGCTTTTGGTGATACAACTAAACAACAGTCAAATAATTTTTTTTTTTTTTTTTTTTTTAAATTACACTCATTTTCAAAGACTACCCAAATTAAATCTTAATTTAATCCGGAAACTGCAGTTTAAATTCTATCTGATAAATTTGCATTCTGAAGATGTTATATTAAAAAGAATAGACTCGGTGACTTCGTGAAATACCTTTTTGTATGAATTAGCTGTAACCTTGTCTCTTTTGCTCTATATTACATTATACATACATATATACCTGTATACATATATTTTATAGAATCGTTTGGAAGTGATAGTTTGTTCTGAAACTAACGCTCGTTTTATTCTATTTCCAGTAAAATTTGGTGTCTAAGTACATAAATAAAGTCTAAAAATTCTATTTAAAGGGGTACTTTATTGTCGATTGTTCCAGAAATTTTTAGAAATACAAAAATGTTTAGAGATATAATAGCAAGTCATTTTTGGTAGTTTTAGATATAAATTTTTATAGGTTTAATTGTAATTTAACGTGCCATATTGGAATTGGTCAATTTAAAAAATAATAACCATACACATTTATCACAGCATTTATTCACAGTAGTCTCTTCTCCGCACAATAATAAAAGTAAAATAACGATCAGTTGGCTTACACATTAGAAAAATATGTTGAAACTTCCCATATTTTTCAGGGTACTTAAAATTCTCTTTTATAAAGCAACGTCAGTTTATCGAGAGATACATATGTAACTATTTTATAAATATACGGTTTGTCTCACGTGCTGATTTTTCAAAAAATATTGCTGACAATACATAATATTGTTAATTACTACTTTTTACTTTCTTGTACGAAGTAAAAAGGAAATATTGTAATCCCGAAAAGTTTCAGGCAGCATATTTCAACGAAAATATCCATTTTGACCGCTATCGAATGCAATTTAACGATGTTTTTGCGTGACATCTGTACGTAAGGACAGAATAAAAGACTCTTTTCCTCCAAAAAAATTATAAAACTGCTTTAAAATGAATTCTGAAGAGAATTTTTCGTGGTGTCTCTACGTACCAGTACGTACGTATCTATCTCGCATAACTCAAAAACGAGTAGTCTCAGAACGTTGAAATTTTGTATATAGAACTGCTATAACATGTAGATGCGCCCCTCGTATTTTGGTTACAATCGGCCGTATCAAACGTACATAAACATATTCATATATATATAATATCCACTCTGTTACCCGGCTCAGTGATCTCAGTTTCTTTACTCTTATTATGTTTGTAAATTGTGCATTTTTTGCTTTAAAAATGATTGAATTATTGCTAAAGGTTTTTATGCCTTTAGGAAATCTGCGAGCAATATTTGTAGAATTATCAACAATTGAAAAGCTATTTAAAAGCGGTTAACCCCAATTTTAAAATAACATGGCGGACAAATTTGTTTACATTTGAAATAGCAGAATAGTAGATTTCTTGCCTGCCTAGAGAGACTAAGCTTCGCAACAACAAAGATAACGCCTTCATTTATTATTGCGAATTAAATCATGCTTAATCCTTTCTGGAATTTTTCGAGGAAATAAGTGTAGAAAATTTACTTCGTATTTTTTAATACAGATATTTTGAGGTTTTATGTATTTTGGCCCTGTCGCGAAGTGAGAACTGAATTCATTGAATGAGAAATACTGAATCGTCTGTGAAAAACTGTTTCTTTTTTGTTTTGTTTGCTTGATTTCTTTTATACATCGCTCTAGATTTATTAGGGTATCTGAATAGAACATGTGGAAACGATTAAATAATTCTTCAAATAATGTAAATTTTGTGCACTCTGAGTTATATTATGAACGAAATGTAACGCTGATAAGTAAACCTAGCGCAAGAGTGTCGCTATGCTAAACAAATATAGCGAATTTAAAGATTGCATTTATTCTATTGCATCTTATGCGCTGTCGACGAAGTAGATTTAATTCAATCCGATAAGCTTAAATGAAATGCAAGAAAATATGCGTATAATTTAATATTCTGTACAAGGAAGTCATGTAGAGTACACATAAGATTTTTTTAATTTAGGCTAATAATAACTGCTGGGTTTAATATAAGAAAAGCAGTATCACAAAGCATATAAATTCAATTATCATTTTAATATGCTTCTATTGTTAAATCAAAACTACAGCTGGAAAAAGGAAAAGAGATGTTACTTAAAATTATTTTGAATACCTTTATCAAAAACCTATTATCCACGCAAAACCAGCAACAGACTGACAGCCATATGGGCTTTCGTATTTAAAATTCAAAGCAGTTGCCGTGGTTATAAAATAATTATTTCAAGACGTACCTTTGATTTTACTTCTAGTAATGAGGTGCAGAAGTGTAAATCGATATGAAATTTAGTAAGCCTCACTTTTTGCAAAAGTTGTCAAACGTAATATGGTTTGGTTTGGTTTTGGTTTATTGAGATTATGGCAAAGCACACTAGGGCTATCTGCCTAAGGGGATGGATGCCTTCGTGGAGGACTTTCTAAGGGAAACTGGCTCGTATACACGTTACACATGGGGAAAACCACGAAAACACCCATGCAGCCAGCCCGTTCGCGGGACTCGAACCTCGGACCGAACTACCAGTGTTCAGCGACTTTACCGCTCCGCCGCTAGTGGGCTCAAACGTAATATGAAAAATAAATCTATTTACCAGCGCCCAAACGATTAATATCATTGAAAACCGGTGCAAACAATACATGTGAATGTTAACATTCTCCGGTGAAAGTCGACATTCTCCAATTTCCGTCTTTCACGGTAACATATATACTGATTTATAAGACGAGCAGTCCAGGGAAGGAGGAAATCTAAAACAAGACAATACGATTAAAATGTCGTGGTATTGCCTTTAAATGCATTGAGATAGAGCTATGCAATGTGAATAAAGGTGTTAGATCACATTTTCTGTTCGGCACTTTAATAAAACTGAAATTTTAGGGTTTTACATTTGCTCTAAAGAATTGCGTAGTTTTCTGTAATGATTTATACATAGAATCCCCCCCCCGTTATAGATGTAATAGGACTCACTGCAGCGTAATTTTTGTCAGAACTAAAAATGTCTTTCTATTTTAGTATTTGTTTTAATAGTGCCTGTTGTACATTGCATATTCTATATAATATCTGGAAATATCCCTATTTTGCATTAAGATCTAATTTTTTTTTAGTTTGTCAGAACGAGAACTAAAATCTTCTGTAAAAAAAAAAAAACGGAATTTAATAAAAATACGTTGGTGAAAGATCGAATATTGCACTACATTCTTGTATATTCGGACCCTCACCGGTGTATGTCGACAATCACAGATATGCTCTGGTGTAAGTCGAAAAGAGAGGTCATAAAGTGCCATAATAATTTAAGTTGTTGCAATAAATAAGATTTGAATCACATAATTTAGTAAGTTTTTTATGACTGTTATTTTATCTTCTCATTTAGAGCGTACTGTATAATTAAGTAAGTTTTTAACTTCTATTATTTTCCTTTCTCCTTTTGAATGTATTGTGCGTTTTAGGTTCTCATGTTCTTAAGTTCTTATTTCAAGTTTCAAGTGCGTTTATTCGCGAGTGAATTACGGAGAAGAAAATATAATATTGTTATATGTTCAACATTCACCATTAGTACATGATGAATGTCGACACTGACCGGTGTAAGTCAGAAATAAGAGTATTTGGAAAATATTTCGGACATACACCAAAGACTATGTGAATGTTGACATTCAACGGTGAAAGTCGACATTCTCCAGATTTCGGTCTTTCACGGTAACATATATATTCGAATATGAAATTGAGAAATGAGAAGGATTTATTAAAATATTAAAGAATTCAGAATGTAAATAATTTATGTAACTCTTATAATTTATTTAACTAATTTAAGTTCTTACAGATTTCATGAAAGGTAAATATTACTATTCAGAATTAAAATATATGTTTCGCGCTCTAATAAGCAAGAAAACAGTACCGATATTTATACTTAAACAAAATATCAAAGAAAATATAGACATAATATTACGGGATAAAAATCGATTATTTTTCTCATATGTATTTCTGACAAAATTTCCAATTACAGAAAATTTGTGTGCAGTCAAACCCAGCCGGTGGTCTAATTTTTATTAAAGAAATAAATTAATATTTAATTATTAATTTTTATTAAATTAATAATTAAATTTTTGATGATTTCCTTAAACGACTTTTATCTTTAAAATGTTGTCAAACATGTGTAGCTAAAGTACACAAAATCCAAGTTTTAATTCCATGTTAGCATGAAACTGAATATTTTCCCTTGCCGGCTGTAATAAAGCAGCTAATATTTCATGCAAAACTTCGCGTAAAATTTTGACTAGCAATGGCAATGCAGTTTCCTCGCGTAATTTTAAAGGACTGTGTGCATTGAATGAAAGAATGAAGTTCATTCGTGAATTTTTTCTGCTGTATCAGTGTAAAATATTTGATTGCACTTACCATTAACATTTCCGAGCAGTATCAACGTACAGTAGAGAAGATATGTACCGGATTTCAGCGATAAGTATGAACGCAAGTTTTCCTATATGAATAAAAATTATCGAAAAGTTATGACAAACGACCACAAACTACAGCGCAAGCAATAAGTTCAAATTTCACGTTCGAATACGTGAGAAAGTTCAACGGCTGATGACTACATCCGTAGACCAATTGCAGCCATAGCCGGTCCATTGCTTTTTTATCTGACGTCACTTCCGGCATCCCTTGTATAATAGGATCGAGTACAGAGCCGCCTCATGCCATTTAGACGTACTACCCTGATAGGGATGATCATATCTTAATGATTTTTTTCGTGTGGGAAAGTTTGGTTATTTCGGAAAAGTTAAAGGCGTACTATTCAGCACATTTTCTTTGTCTCGCTCAATAGCAATGCTGGAAAACTCAAAGTAAAGAGTTCTGGATGTCTCCGGCCCTTGCTTAAGACATTGATACTACTTAAAATTATCTCTGTATATTTCAGAAACTTTCGGCCCACTAGCGGCCGAGCGGTAAAGCCGCTGAACACTGGTAGTTCGGTCCAAGGTTCGAATTCCGCGAACGGGCTGGCTGCATGGGTGTTTTCGTGGTTTTCCCCATGTGTAACGTGTATACGAGCCATTTTCCCTTAGAAAGTCCTCCACGAAGGCATCGCTCCCCTTAGGCAGATAGCCCTAGTGTGCTTTGCTATAATTAAATACACCAACACCTTCAGAAACTTTCTTATCTTAAAATATATAATATAAATATATGAAGGATTAAAATTACAAGTTCAGTTCCAAATATTAAGATATTTAAGTTCCAAATATTAAGATATTTGTATAATTAGAATTTTTTAATTGGTTCATTGCATTTATTTAATACATTCATTAAAAGACATATCTTAAATTTAATTGAGAGAAAAAAGCCATAGCAGTTTGGAATATAAAAATTTAATTGATTGAATATACTTTTTGCCCTCTCCCCGCCAGCACTTTGATAGTTTTTTAAAAAATACGGAGATAACAAATACGCGAAAGCATACGATTGGTATTGGTATTATTCAATTATGGCAAAGCACACGAGGGCTATCTGCCTAAAGAGAGGGGTGCCTTCGTGGAGGACTTTTTAAGGAAACTGGCTCGTATGCACGTTACATAGGGGGAAAACCACGAAAACGCCCATGCAGCCATCCCGTTCGCGGGATTCGAACCTGGGACCGAACTGTCAGTGTTCAGCGTCTTTACCGCTCGGCCGGCTGGTGGGCAATGCGAAAGCATACGATATCCGACGAATGCAGCTTAGTCTGATATCCTAAACATTAAGAATTGATGAAAAAAAATTTGAAATCGGCATCTAGGTTGTTTACATTTGAAAATCTTAGTAGAATAGTGAATTAAGTCAGTTGGTTCATCAACTTCAGTCTTTTTGCCGAGTAGGACCGTACGCTAACTTGCGATATTGTGTACCGTAAATTTTGTCTTCGTATCTGTTGGCCGAATAGCTTGTTTTTGCACACAAACTGTAATTTTTAATTCTTAAAATTGTTTCTTGATCTGTTTTTATCTCTTTCTTTATCTGTTACAATTTTTAATGAAGATGTTTTGAGGTTTTATGTATTTTTGGCTTGCCACGAAGTGAGAACTGAATTGATTAAATGAGAAATACAGCTGTAGTGAAATTCGAGGAAATAAGTTGTAACTAAGTGCCGAATAAAATGTGTTTTGTATAACAGACCTCGCAAGGAAGCTATGTTGTGCCCACATCAAGTTTTACTTCCTTGTACGAAGTAAAGAAGTATTGTAATTGCAAAAAATTCCGGGTGTCATAGTTCAACGAAAATACCCATTTTGACCGCTATCGAATGCACTTTAACGATGTTTTTGCGTCACATCTGTACGTAATGACAGAATAAAAGACTCCCCATACGAATAACGAAATTGATTTAAAATGGATTTAAAAGAGACTTTTTACTTGACGTCTGTAAGTACGTATGTATGTATCTCGCACTCAGAACTTTGAAATTTTGTATCGGCTCCGTGAGCTCAGGTTTTTTATTCTTATATTTGGCAAATTGCGCCTTTTTTGCTTTAAAAATGGTTGTATTATGTTGTTCTTCCGATTAAGGTTTTTATGCCTTTAGATAATCTGCATACAAGCTGCGGAATTATCAACAATTTAATAGTGGTTTAACCGCTTGCGGCACAGTGTGTCCGCTCTGGACACACCTAAACATTTCCTTCTGTACGCACAAAAAATTGAATGAAAAAGGATTTATAGGTTACTCTAAGTTACTCTGAACCTTCTTTATTTATAGTAGATGGTAGCTCAACACAAACCAGTCCATATATTTCAGCCATGTTTAGTTTTTTAAAACCCTCATTTTTCAAAGAAATCTTCCAGATTTTTTTAGAGTATAAAAGGAATTGTTTAAAATGAAATTTCTATGTTATTTTTTTGGCTGTATGCTAATCTCCTTATCCTATATTAGTTTTAAATTTTTACCCTAAAATCTTGCTTAAAATCAAACGCGGAACCCTAGGTGTACCCAGACAGGGCTCACCGATATTCTAGGACAACTGAGAGTCTGTATTCTTTGTTTCTCCGCATCTCATCGGTCAGTTCATTGACAACAATGCTTGTTTCAGCACTCTTTTCGAAGCTCTATTCAATGAGTGTGCCACTTTGGGCACACCCACGGAATTAAAACGATAAGTGCTATCTTTACAAAATTTTTCTTGTGTACTCCTCTAGGTCTAATTAGACTGCCTCCTTTTTTTTTTTTTTTTTTAAATAAAAATTCCAATTTTAAAAGGTAGCGTGCAGGACAGGGTTAAAGGAAACGAGTGATGCACTTACATGCAAAAAGTGTCATAAAAAAATTCATACCTTCTTTGTGGCCATGCTAGTAAAGATAATGGAATGGATGTTTTGTGCACTCTTTGTTTCAAACCTGAAAAATGCTATTGAAAGTAAAATAAATTCAAAAATCAATCTGAAAATACAAAGGAAAAAAAATGAAAATTAATTCGAAAAAGCAAAAATCCTCACTGCTTTGGGAACTAATTGTGCGAGTTCTTATTCCTGACTTATTCCTTACTGGGCCAAGGTGATTTCTTGCTATATATTGGCAGTTGAATGAGTGTTTCAGAGGATGGTTGCTACCGACTTGGAATTCTGAAGGAATTTTAAAACAATTTTTTTTTTTTTTTCCTATGGCAGATTGTGAACAATTACAAATGTAACCCAGTCCGTTAATCTATACAAGGCCGGATTCAGGCACCTAATAGGTGGGCCACTATCGCCTTTCCTATGAAGAGACGGACAGTTACAACCATGCCTTCCCCGGGATTCGAACCCAGGCCCTTCGACATCGCAGTCAGCTTCCCTGACCACTATACCGACCGGGCGGTGAAATTTTAAAACAAGTATATGAGAAATCACAATTCAAGTTACGTCCTAAGAACTTGCTTAGAATTGAAGGTATTCCCGACCACGAAATTCTTCTCCGGTCAGTTGCAGTTGCTCAGTCCAGTGGAAGCGGCCAATGATTCGTCAAATGTATGTATAAAACAAAGTGCCAAAATATGAAATGTCTTTACGGGAAAAATATAATTCAAAATGTCATTCAAGCCTATAATGTTGCAAACAATAGGTTAATTTTAATTTCTTATTTTTATATCAAAATTTTGTGCCCCTTAATAAGAAAGGCATCAATTTTTTTCTGTATAACTTTCTCATTTTCCTTTATCTATTTCGAATAAAAAATTTTTAATAGCACTCATTAATTTCTCAGTAAAACATCAGTCCTTTTGAGGAACGCGCATCATTTATAAATAATAGCCTTTTTTCATAAGCCTAGTACGATAACCTTTTTTCATAAGCCTAGTACGATAACCTTTTTTCATAAGCCCAAATAGCATCTGTAATTCTACAGAATGCCTAGTTATTATATATAATGCCTAGGAAAAGTATGTAATAATTCTCATATTTCATACTTTGCCTAAAAACGTGCGGCATTGTATACTATGCCTAGACATTCTATAGAATGTTGTCGTTTCATACTTTGCCTAAAAACGTGCGGCATTGTATACTATGCCTAGGCATTCTATAGAATGCTGTCGTTTCATACTTTGCCGGTAACATATATATAAATTATATGCTTTCACGTTTTATTATTTTTGGAAAAGATAAAATTATAATTTTACTTACAAAAGTTTTGTTTCACATGAAATAATATTTCTACATTTCTCGTATAATAACAAAAGCTGCATTTAAAATTTCCTACGATATGATTATTCATGTGCACTTTTTAACTTTCTAAAAATAACTTTTATATTTTGTTTTTACTTCAGTACATAATTATTTTCTCTTCGTATGTAAGGCAATTTTACCAGTAGCCTAGACGATAGCCGTTTCAGTAGATCTATTCTTATTTTCCACAGACCTTCCGAGTAATAAAATTCCTATTTTGATATTGACCGTCCGTACTTTTTATGAAAGAATACTCGGCAGCAATCAGCATGGCCTGTACCTTAGAGATACAAGTCCATTTTGGCATCGATTTCAAATTAAGGAAATGGAGAGTATTGGTCATTCCTGTGAGAATGAAACTTTCTTGTTTTCATGAAGATTTCTTTTTCTTTACAGGGACCACCAGCGGCCGAGCGGTAAAGTCGCTGAACAATGGTAGTTCGGTCCGAGGTTCGAATCCCGCGAACGGGCTGGCTGCATGGGTGTTTTTGTGGTTTTCCTCATGTGTAACGTGTATACGAGCCAGTTTCCCTTAGAAATTCCTCCACGAAGGCATCCCTTCTCTTAGGAAGATAGCCCTCGAGGCTTTGCCGTAATTAAGTAACTTAACCTTATCTTTTTCTTTACATGGACAAGACTTAGACTGTGAATGCTAATAAGATATTCTTATTATAGACTTCTTTGGCATATGATTCCTACAAATGATGGGCATTAGGTTATACATCTAGTAAGATTACCTACGCATTTATCTGCTTTAAACTTCCGAATTTAGAATGTTTTTAGAAGTTCGTTTGTTAGAATATTTTCAACTAGAAATGTATTGAATGTGGACCCCTCAGGTATGAGTTTAGACATGTGGGAAATTCATGAAGACTATGAAGACGAAGTTTTAGGTATGCTAAAGTATCGGCAAATAAAGCATATTCTACGAGGGCGTATTAAATATAAACAAGCCTTTTAAACAAAATGTATTTAACAGAAAACATCTGCATTTCTACAATTTATTTTTCTAAATAATCTCCTCCTTTTATGATACATTTTTCTCAATGTTTTCGTAATATTTCCGTTCCGTTCTCGTAGAATGATTTTGGGCGGGTATCTAACCAGTTGCGCACGAATGTTTTCACTTGATCGGTGGTTTCAACTCGCTTGCCTCTAAGTGCTCTCTTGAGGGGTCCAAATTGCGAAAATCGCTTGGCGTAAGTCTGGGCTGTAAAGTGGATCATCAAGCGTTTTCAATGCATTTCCGCGAGTTTCTGCTGCATTACAATTGCTGAGTGGGGCTTGAAGTTGTGGAAGATCAACACTTGACAGATGGGGCGGCCTATCTTTTGCGTCTGCACTGAGGCCTAACTTGATCCAAGAGATCGAAGTAGTAAGTTGCATTAATGGTCTGACGTTCTTGTAAGAACCAGGGATAAATAGAAGGGCTAGGTCATTTCTTTGTTCGACTCCTCGCCGACGCGAGCCTCATGGAGGGGATGAATTGGAAGTAATCTGACGTGTCTGTGTTGCACCTGCTCTGATTTCGCGCGTTTAAAACTGTACTTTCATTCACTTGCGAAACTATTTTCTGGAGGTCGCATATCCCAAATTAATTTTAATCATACATATTTGTTTTCTAATAATGCAAATATTTAATAATTTGTATATATATAGATATAGTTTTAGTCAGCTTTCCTTTTAAATTCTATATTTAAAGTATCCTTTATGTAATATGGCTTCTTGTGCTGTAGCAACGTGCCGTAACGCTTATAGAAATACGAAAGGAAGAGATATTGTATTTCATGCTTTCCCAAAGGACAATTTGCTTTTGACGAAA
This sequence comes from Stegodyphus dumicola, assembly GCF_044657685.1. Lineage (NCBI taxonomy): Eukaryota > Metazoa > Arthropoda > Arachnida > Araneae > Eresidae > Stegodyphus > Stegodyphus dumicola. Next base: position 4,782,973 of record NC_140770.1, read on the forward strand.
GAATGGATACATGAATGTCGAAGACAGGATTCTATTAATGTGAAAAATGCAAGAATTTATGGCGAACATTTTCTGTGCAGTGATTATGAAGATGACATAAGAAATCGCTTGCTTGGATTGCCGCAAAAGAAACTGTTGAAATGCAATACTGTGCCGAAAGTAAATTTATCGTATGCAATAAACGAAACAACACCAAGAAATCGGAGACATTTGAAAAGAAAAGTAATGCAGAGTGGTTTTGAAAAACTACATGAATTAATACCAAAGAAAATTTATTTTGAAGCTGAGAACGAAATTGAAGCTGACAATAATAAATCGAATGTCAATGATTTTGAAATAAAATTCACAAGTGACAATGTCCTAAGTGAAAATATCCCTGAATGCCCTAAGTGTAAAGATAAACAAGAATGTATTGATAATTTGAAGAACAAAATAATATCCTTAGAAAATTGTAATAAAATATTGAAAAATAGAGAAAAGAAAAATTTTAGAATGTTTGCTCAGCGACAAAGAAGGTGGACGACATCTATAAAGAAATTTGTATCGGAAATTTAGAAATTAAAATCCCAAACAGCGAAATTTAGGAAAAAATAGCACGGATCGGAGAATTAGGAAAAACGGTCTAAAGCATATTTTTACAAAGACGCAGATTAACGCATTGCTAGAAGAGAAGGAAAAAATCGGGTGAACTAGTGAAGATATTTCACGTTGCATTGTCATAAGAGCTCTGTCATTTATAAGGAACGTTTTTGGTAAGAAAAAATTGGGAATTCCTTTACCTAGCACTAACATATTAAGGAGATGGTGCGCTAAATTTTCATGTAGTTCAAGAATTCAGAGTGATGTTCTTCCTGTAATGAAGGAACGATGCGAATATTTAAACTCTGTAGAAAAAATATGCGTTCTCGGTTTCGACGAAATGCATATAGATTCTAAACTTAGCTATGACTCTAAACTGGACCAAATTCTCGGTCCTTTTTCAAAAAGTGCAGTTTGGTTTAATCAGAGGTCTCATTTCGCAGTGGAAACAACCAATATTTTTTGATTTTAACACTCGAATGAAAAAGACATATTCAATCATCTGGGCCCACCAGCGGCTGGGCGGAAAAGTCGCTGAACACTGGTAGTTCCGTCCGAGGTTCAAATCCCGCGAACGGGCTGGCTGCATGGGCGTTTTCGTGGTTTTCCCCATGTGTAACGTGTATACGAGCCAGTTTCCCTTAGAAAGTCCTCCACGAGGGCATCCCTTAGGCAAATAGCCCTCGAGGCTTTGCCATAATCACACACGCAAACACAATCATCTGGAGTAGAAGGGAAAGCAATAGTGTCTGATTTAGGATGATCTAGTACTTTGTGGAAAGAGTTACAGATTTCTATTAATAGTTCTCAGTTTCCAAATACAGTATTGCAAACGAAAAAAAAATATGCGTTTTTGCAGATTTAGCGCACTGCTTCAAATTACTGAGAAACCGCTTTTTCTTATGGCTTCCACTTTTTCCTATGGAACCTTCTCCTATATCTTGGGAATTAGAATTGAATTCCGCCAGACAATTTTCGACCGCCGAAAAAGAAGCATTAACATATGTTGCAGGTTATATTGCCTACCGTGTGCGAAACAAAGACCCATCATTGGGAACAATATCTAAAAATAGTGCTGATGAACCAATATTTTAATTCAGAATGGATTAAATTATTCATTCTTAATTAAAATATTGGACTTATTAATAGATTGGAGGTTTGACTACACCTTCCCATTCATAGATGAATACAGTTTACGAGTTCGAAAATATATTTTGTGCAGTTCATGGTACAGGTTACTATAAAGGGAAGCATGTAATTGGCTCTTTAATTAATAAACTGGAGAAACATTATCCTGAAGTTAACAGAGAAGCAATTCGCTTATTTTGCAGAGGTAGTTGCATTGTGACTGTACAAGAAAGCATATATAATATGTTTTGATTTGAAGTATTTATAGATGACATTTTAGAAGTTAATAGCGTAAAGCATATTTCAAATGAGAACTAATTTTGTTAAGTTAAAGTTATTTTTATTGTATCCTGTGTTATTATTGATTCGATGTTGTGCTAGCTTAGCATTCTAGATAAAATATAATAATATAAAATTAAAGTAATTGACATAAGAAGACCTGCCTCCTTAACCCCCACTTTTGAAAAATTAAATAATTTTTTTTTTTTTAGGTACTGTGAGTAAAGTTGTTTTGTCTAAATTAAAATAACAATCTTACATGCATTTATTTAAATGTAATATTGATGTAAGCCTAAGTTACAAAATTATTAAAAAATATATATGTTATTATATTGAATCGGGAAATATACCAATGTAAAATTTACAATTAGGCTGAAACTCAGATTAGCAGAAATTTTGAGAACTATGCCAATTTAAGGTTGCTTTTTGATTAATTTTAAAAAGCTGTTATTATAGTTATCTTAGAAGCAGTAGTAGAGTTCTTTTAATTAAATCTCAGATAAAGAAATGATTAGAAATAAACAGGCATTTAAAACAATCCCTGCAAATTAAAAAAAAGGAACTTTATGTTAAGAGTAGCGTATTTTATTTGTTATTTTAAAATTTGTTAAATTAAATTTTTTAATGTTCAGTGTAAAACGCATACTACAGTAACATTGTCTCTTCTAAATGATAACTGTCTTTCACACACAGCTCATTTTAAACGCTGATTCTTCAAATTTAAAACACTAATTTCTATGTTGTCAATTGCATCTCCGCGTTCAGTGTCATTATGGCTACGTCATCACTCCCCGCTGCCTGTTTCAGGGGGAAAAGCTCTATGAGCTAGCCCTTCTCTTTTAAGTCCTGGTAAGAACTCCGCCAGTAGGACCCTCCCCCCCCTCCAGTCTCAAAAGACCTTGGCCAACACTTTCCCCGCAGACAATAGAGTTTGGGCTTTCATCGGGTTTCCTCCAACGAGATAATATACTGGTCGTTGGTTTCCTCATGGAGGTAGGAAAGGGAGGAGGGGCCAACCCGCGCTAAAAGTGAAGCACTGCTTTGAAGCTTGGGTCACCAGACGGGGTGTTCTTTGTTTACATTCAAAAGCTCGCTTGACAAGATTCTGATAGTATTTCGACACACGACAGTTCCACAGAAATCGAAAAAGGGACACTTTCGCATGAAAGAAACATTCATAGTGTGATGGATAATAGCAATTTGTATAGTTTACTGACATTAACGCAAAAATCACATCTTGGTTATTTTTCGATAACTAACAAGAGCGATTTTGATTATGAATTTGTTTTATAAAATTCTAAGCTGTTGCACTACAAAAATATAGATTTTAAGAAAAATGTTATGCTTAAAGAATGAAAAATACCTTACGGTACATTTAAACGAAAAATATAGTGAATGCACAGAAATTAAAGATTTGCACATGCCGGAAATGATAAATAGGAAATATGTATGGGTATTTATGCATGTGCTTGCAAAAAGCATGTATCTGACAAAATATTTAAATATTCATTAAATTATTTATAAATGTATTTGAAATGAAGAATTTATTCACTTATAAACAACTGTGAAAGTACTGTGAAGAAATCTAATGATTAAATGTATCTAATTTATAATGATTATAAATGTTATCTAAATACATAATAAACTTAATATTGAATTGTAAACATAAATTGAAATCCTGTTGACAAATACGTTATAAAACTATTTAAGCAAGAATTGTTCGTATTGGAAAGCAATCTGTTAAAGGGTATTGTAAAGCAAATGCTATGAGATGCGTACTTAAGAACGTAATAAAGAGTTTTGGAATATGTATTGTTGAAATGAAGAGTAAAAAAAAAAAAATCTGATAAGTATAATTAAAAGAATTATTCCCCTTACATTTTATAATAACTCAGTTACAAGTTTTAAATAATATTTAAAAAAAAAACTTATTTTATTCCCTTTCAGAAATGTTCAGAGAAAGTCAAGTACTATTTAAAGTATTTCGCTAATTGCTAATAATTCTCTAATTTAAAATGAACCAAATCGAGCATTAATTATAAATTGACTTACATTTTTCGATTTAAAAGAGCCTCAGAAGCCAAAAAGTCATGTCATATTTAAGAAAGTATTTTAGGAAGAAGCTCTATAAATAGAAAAGAAATAATGCATAATTTTAATATAAATAATACAATAAACTTTGATCTTAATTTTTGTACCTTAACCGAATAAAATCGAATTGCCTTAGTTTTTTTTTTCTAATGTAATTAACGAAAACTTGTGAAAATATTTCTTTCAAATTAAACCATTCTGAGAAAACTGTCCTGTGAAAAGTATATAGCATTTAATTCCGTTCAGAATGAAATGTTGTTTAAAAATATGTTGTTTTCACATACTTAGGACTCTGAAGTGTTGTAGAAAAGAAAATATATACATTTATATGTATATTTACGACGTAATTACAAAATATTTACATCCGAACGCGTCAAATCCCATAGAACTCAACGGTAAATGAACCAATGTTTTGGTCACCACGTAGGGATCGCCGGTGCTTCAGAGCAGGGTACGGGAGAAACTTGTTTAGGGCGACTCCATCTTACTTCCTACCTCCATGGGTTTCCTTTGCTTTTTCGTCTTCATTCATGCTTGCAGGCTTTGATTGGGAGGGTGCAATGATGAAGCCACGTCTCGTCACAGGTAACAATTTTATGCAAAAGAGCTTTCTGTTCTTCTTCAAAACGAGTTTGAAACAATTGAAAAATGTGTACTTGGCCAGCTTTTTTATTATTATTCTGTAACTTTAGAGCACAACGAGCTGAGAATTTTCTCAGGCCCAACTGATTTCTGATGACTGACTGGATACTTCCACAGCTGACACCAAGTTCTTCTGAAATTTGAAGCACTGTGCAGCGTCGACACCGTTTGATAAGTTCACGAACACGTGCAATGTTTTCATTTGTCACATTGGTGCAAGGACGACGGGGATGACTTCGATTCGCAACCGGTTCACATCTTTGCTTGAATTCATTGCACCAAACCTTCACGCTTGACCATGGAAGTGTAACTTCTCCGAACTGGGCATCATACTGCGATATATTTCGTTTGGTTTCACGTTTTCATGAGCCAACCCCGCCTAACGACTTTAATTGCCCAAGCACATACAAGTCGTTCAGCCAATAAAGGCTCATATTTGATCGCCCTACATATATCTTTCTCTAATATTATATTCTTTGTTTCTATGTACAATTATATGTAAGCTGCCTTCAAGTTTCGGTGCATGCATGGTAACTGTTTTAAAGTAAAAAAAAAGGAACACTCAGTCACATCTGCTGCATTCTATTTTATATTAAAAATAATTTTACAATTGCAGGATTTTTAGGACTTAAAAGGAATAGACATCTGTCTTAGTTCAGATTACTTTCTTGTACGAAGAAAGTAAGAATTGGATTATTACACTAAGTAGTGTAATCACGAAAAATTTAGGGTATCATAATTTAAGGAAAATATCCATTTTGACCGCTCTCCAACCCACTTGAAGTTTGTTTTTGCGTGACATCTGTATGTAGAGACATAATAAAGGACACTTTTTCCAAAATCGATTATAAAATAAATTTAAAATTTACTCAGAAGAGAATTTTTTCGCGATCTCTGTTTTTTTGTTGTAATCAGCCGCATCAAATGCAAAATATATATATATATATATATATATATATATGAAGTATCAGCTTTAGTCCAAAATAAAGATTGCCGAAGAAATATAAATGTAGTCGTAGCTTAAATACTCAGACGATAAGTTTAAAAAACAGGATCCATTTATTATTATTCAGGAGAAATAGCAATTACAAAAATCAGATATCAGGAGTAAATAAAAAGAATTACTAATAACTTTTTGTATGAAGTTTACTGCATCGTGACATTTAAGAAAAAGCCTCGATATATCTTTTGCGAGTCCTTTTATAGCCTCTGGAAAGGCGGAGCTTCCAAGAAATGACGTCAGCCAATCCAGTTCGCTTTAAATATTTCGAGAACATTCTAAAACTGTAAGTGTAGAAAAGGCGGGAAAAACAACTTGACTACGGGGCTGTGCATTTAATTCCACGTACTTTCAAATAAGAGAACGTCGCCATTAAAAATGAAAAGAACATACAGTTAGAATTTTAAGTGTATTCTTGATTATGGAATTTTATTATTACACACACACATATATATATATATATACTCACTCTGTTACCTAGATCAATGAGCTGATTTTTATATTATTTATATGTCAGTAAATTGTGCGTTTTCGCTTTAAAAGTGATTGAGTTGTACTGTTATTATTTATTATGTTCCACGTAGTCGCCATTTGTTGATGTTTGAATTTCTTAGTAGAATAGTGAATTAAGTCAGTTGGGCATCAATTTCAGTGTCTTTTTGCCCAATGGAACGAAACGTTAACTTTCAATTTTGTATACCGAAAATTTTGTCTTCTACCAGCTTCTTGCTTTTGCGCAGAAACGCTAATTTTAATTCTAAAAATTGATTGTTAACTCTATTCGTTGTTTTCAGATTTATTTTTTTTATTTTGTGTTTCTGTATTTGGTATTTTAGGTTATCAGATATTTTTTAGTCTATGGAAGATTAGCAAATAGGACTTGGAACTAATGATCTTCTATGCCAGAATTTATATTTATATTTGTAATAGGCTTTCAAATTTATCCTTTGTATTTTATCACTTTAGCTATCGAAATTTCATTTTTTGCTTTTTCTCTTCAAGTCAAATGTAAGAAACTGAAATTCAAATGCATTAAATGCAACATTAATTACGCATTAATTATAAAATGACAAGCCAATGTGTTTTGATTTTACTTTCATCAGCAAACATATTACTTAGTGTTATTTTTACGTACATATATAGAACAACGTCCGTATATTAATGTGTAATGTGTATATGTAATAATGTATGTATATAATGTGTATGTAATTATGTATCATATTGATGTATAAGTAGTATTTTATGTGCAAGCAGTAACCCAAGTGTAAGCAGTAATTTATGAGTAATAATATGTAATGTAATGCATATATTTACGTATATTAATGTGTAAGGTAATGGGTATATGTAATTATGTATCATATTAATACGTAAGCAGTATTGTCTGTACAAGCAGCAAATCATGTGTAAGCAGGAATATGTGTGAGCAGTAACTTAGGTGCAAGCAGTAACTTACGTGCAAGCAGTAATTAATGAGTATTTTTGTATCATACTAATGTGTAAGCAGTAATTAATGAGTATTTACGTATCACACTAATGTGTAAGCAGTAACTTATGTGTAAGGAGTAATTTATGAGTATTTATGTGTCATACTAATGTTTAAGCCGTATTTCATATGTAAACAGTTACTTATGCGTAAGCAGGAACTTATGCATCATCAGTAGGCAGCAATTCCTGTGTACGTAGTAATTTACGTACAGTGCAACTGAATATGTATGTAATCATAAACATGTAATTTTTGCATAAGCAGTAACAAGGTGCAAGCAGTAACTTATGCGTAGGCAGTAATGTATCATATTAATGTGTAAGCAGTACTTGTATTATATTAATGTGTTATCATGTATCATATTAATGTGTAATGTAATGAGTATATGTAATTATGTATCATTTAAAGTGTAAGTAGCATTCTATGTGCAAGCAGTAATTCAAGTGTAAGTAGTAATTTATGTGTAAACAGTAATTTAGGAGTAATAATGTGTAATATAATGCATATATTTATGTGCATATGTAAGTATATTAATATGTAAGGTAATGTGTATATGTAATCATGTATCATATTAATATGTAAGTAGTATCTTCTGGCAAGCAGCAAATCATGTGCAAGTAGCTTATGTATAAGCAGTAATTAATGAGTATCTAACATAATGTGCAAGCAGTAACTTATGTGTAAGGAGTAATTTATGAGTATTTATGTATCATACTAGTCTGTAAGCAGTAACTTATGTGTAAGTAGGAACTTATGTATCATCAGTAGGCAGCAATTCATGAGTACGTAGTAATTTATGTACGCAACAGAATATGTATGTAATGCAATGATATAACGCAACTATGCACAATGCAGCTATGTAATATAACCCCTGACTGAAACAGCATGCTGTTTCATACTCCGCACTGAATAACCAAATACGTGTAAACTGTGATCCGAATGTTGCCATATGTACAATGCTATATGTTATAATAATGTATCATATTAATGTAAAACCAGAATTTTAAGTGCAAGCAGTAACTTATATAAGTAATAATTTATGTGTCATCAGCAGGCAGTAACTTATGTGTAAAGTAGCAGTTATGTATAGTGCAACAGTATATGTGTGTAACGCAACGGTGCATGGCAACTATGTAGTATATTCTTTAACTGAAACAGCATTTTGTTTCATACTCCGCACTGAATAACCCAATATGAGTGAACTGCGATCTGAATGTTGCCATATGTACAATGTATTATGCAATTGTGTATCATATTAATGTGCAAGCAGTATTTGTCAGTAATTGTATCATAATAATGTGTAATTATGTATCAAATTAACGTGTAATGTAGCATGTATATGTAACTGAGCATCATATTAATGCACCATATTAATATAATCATATTAATGTAAGCAGTATTTCATGTGTAAGCAGTAATTTATGTGTAAGCAGTAATTCAGGTACAAGCACAAGCAGTAACTTATGTGTATGCGATAATTTACGAATAAGCAGAATTTATATGTTATCAGTAGGCAGTAATTTATGAGTAAGTAGTACTTTATGTTGAAGTATCGATAAACTCCCGGTGCGCCCTTATGGGGCCACAGGGAGTTGTTGCGTCTGGATAGGGGAGGGTGTGGGACATATGCCTGTTTACCTCTGTTAGACGCCAGGCGTTCCCGTCCTCCATCACCTGTCACCTGTACAAATTGTTGTCTCTAGACAGGGGTGGACGCGGTGCTATACCGATTAACCTAATGGTAAAGGGACAGTGCCCGCGTCCTCCGTCACTTCTCTGTACAAATCTTCAAAGTTATTCCGATTTTCACAAAATTTTGTAAACTTTACTTTCAAATCAAGGTGAAAGTAGCCGTCTACCTAAGATTTCTAAAAACCAACGCACGGGATCTGTGATGCCAGATCGTGCGATCTTCCCCAAATTTGCGACTTTTAACACACTTGTGCTACTAAAATTTCAGTATTTGGTATTATGCATAGACTGACGCCGGTATAAAGAGAAGGGGGTTAGGGAAGGGGAAAAAGCGAGAATGAAAGGAAAAAAACTGCATCGGGATCTCTTACCTTTCCTTCTTGTCCCTGTGTGTTTTAATTTTAAATCAATTCCTTCTCTCCAGTTCTATGGTAATAACGGAACGGACAAAAGAACTCGCAGTTTGCGCGCCATATATTGGGTACCCAGACAAAGAGATGAAATTCATTCTCCTGATTATAATATTGTTACGAATTAAGAAATGGGAATGACTTCAAAATCAAGCAACGGCGTATAAACTAGAAAAAATTAACTGCCAACTAAAGAAATTTAGTACAAAAGCGATAACAGTTTACATGTGAGGAATCTCTTATGAATGGATATGCACAAATTAATTTAAAAATAGAAACTTAAATTAAATAGGATCAATTAAAAAAGAAATGGATATATAAACAATTGAATATAGTTTTAAAATTTTCATTAAAGCTAAGATACGTTATTAAAAAGACTAAGAATCGAATATAGTCTGTAACTCACAGAACCAATAGACGGTAAATTTGTAATGACGTCAGAGGTCATGTGAGCACGCGAAACTATGACGTCACAGAAGTCACGTGATCTCTGACGTCACTTGCTACTTTTGCTTACTACTTTAGTTGAAAAATTTTTTAGAACACTGCACGGGATCAATATTTTAATATATTATTAGCGCCACTCTGTAAAACAAACAAACAAAATGCAATCGCATCCGGTTGGCTGTATTTGTAATACTTTGTATGGCAACCCTTTTTTGCCATTAAAAAATTATAGTTTTTAAACTTTAATCTTTCGGGCGTCTGCACTTCTTTGGAAGTAGAATTTCTATAAAAAATAAAATAAAAACTTTAACATGTTTTTGGATTTAATAGTATATATGATAACACGTGAACATGTGGTTCTGTAGTGGCAAAATAATTTAATTTTCTTTTACAACTGTTAAGATTTGCTGAGGGGAAATATATTTTAATGCCTTTTTGCAACTATTAAGATTTGCTGAGTGGCAACATCCAGAAAAGATTTATTCTTGCCAGTTGGTGTTCCATTACTATTTATTCCGTAAGCCTTATTTCTTAAAATAACGCACATTTTTATTTTTAAAAAATCGTAATATGTATTAAACATATATAAAGGTGAATATGCTGTTTTAAAGGTTAAGAAGAAGTATTTCTTTTTAATTATAAAATGTTGGTTGTGTCGTTTGAATTCAGTATTCTTTTCCGCGAACGCCTTAGTCATATATCCGCCAAAGGAGCATCATCCAAAATAAATTGTCGTTTTGAGCTTTAAAAACATTGGTTTCGATTGTGTCTTGACGGCTTTTAAGTAAAATGTCAAATTCTGATCACTAGCAAAAAAATTAAGGAAAGTTCTACAATACTGTTGTCTGTTGAAAAACTAAAATTCCTTAATCGACGTCGTGCAAATTATACCTGCATCACGGAAAATACGACGGCGTGGAAATAGCTCATACCGAATCGCTGTAATTTGAACATTGTGATGTTGACGATGAAAATTTATCAAAATGTGGATTTAGAATTTGAAGAGTTGGAAGACCGAGTATAAGAAATAAAGGTAAGCTTAAAACGCTATTTTAAAACTTAATTTAATTGATAATACCTTGACGAATAAGACTGAGAATACTAAGTCTGTTTGTATTAAATTACCTGATTTAAGCTTCCTAGAGATGGACGCTTGTATTGAGAAAGTAATTTTAAAAAACAATTTGATAATTTGGTTGCAAACATGTCTAAGCAACATTAAGAATTGTTTTAATTGTGTTCTGCATTGAAAGGAGAAGCGGAAAGCTGTGTAAAAACCAGAAGACAGCTTTCAGTCTTTACTTGAGGTTTCATCTGATAGGTACGAAAATAAATGTTTTAGCTAATGTAGAAATTTAGGTTTAATCCTAGTATCCGGTGCATACGGGATTTGGCTACTTTATGATGAGCACTAAAAACGCGACATATACTATGAGTAGTAAACGGGTCATTCAAAGAATATGTATAGTTATACATAGTATATACTATGTTTATATACACACATAGTATATAGTATATATATAGACGTTCTTTGGATCATTTTTGGTGTTGGCGATAATTTTCAAAATCGCGCCAAGGCTGCACCGTGTACTAGGATTTTACCGAAATTTAGTTGATGTTTTGAATAAAAACGTAAGAGATTTAAACTTTGTAAAATTAGAAGCTAATGAAATAAAGCATCAATTCTTAATAATTATTGTTATTCAAAAGTTAAGCAAAGAAACTAGAAATCAGTATGAAATGTGTTTGAGATGATTGAATAATCCAATTTTGGAAATTTCATGCAATATTTAGAAAAACGATCCCAAACGTTAAAAAATGTGCATGAAATTCAATTACCAAAAATTAAAACTTATTAAAATAAAACCAGAAATATTACATTAAAATCAAACAGTTGTTCATACATATTGTGTAAAATATGCATTATGTATATAATTCATGCATGCATTATGTATATAATTATTCCTTATTTTTAAAAATGACTCTATTGCAAAAATTCAATAATGTATATTGTATTTTTTCGGTTTAATTCTTGTGTATGGTACACACGAAGATTTGACGAAATTCGGGAGGCGATAAAGTTTACATTCTCAGTGTTTTGGGGATGGGTTTCTAGTTTTTTTCCCTTCCATAAGGCTAAAACTAATGCGTAATTTCTGTTTTTTTGTTGAGTTATCATTTGTACAGCTATATTGCATTCGTAAGCGTGAATGATTTTAGTTTTATGGATTTATAGGGATTTTTGTACGGTTCACACGAGATTTAGCCAAACAGTGAACATGAATGGTTTTAGTTCTATTGATTTATAAGGATTTTTTTTAGCTCAATAGCGTATTTTTTGTTTACGATGAGCAGTGTAATGGAAGATCAATATTTAAATTCGAAATATTTTTGGAAGTTGGAGCTAAAACGAAAACGTGCTTTACATCAATGGACAATAGAAGCAAGCTTACTATCGAAGTAAGTTTCGTTTTATATTTGTTGTGAAGAATCATAAAACGGTTAATCTTTAAATTATAGTAACTTGGCGATTTTTGGCAAAAATTTGGCGACCAACCCGGCGACAGCAACCTGCTAGTTTTTTTTTTGGGGGGGGGGACGCCATTTTGTTTTCACGAAGTAAAGGCATGTTTTTTTTTAACTCAACATTTTTTTTTTTTTTTCAGGAATCTGCTAGCCGAATTACGCTTATGCTAGAACTTTTATGAAACAAAAGTGCTTAATCATGACGAAGGTTAGGTGCGAAATTCGAAGAAAGTGCAGAATCGTCCACTGTTTGCCGCGTTTTTAAGAATTGCACATACACGGTATGATCCATGTACACGTCGAGCTATTTTCACTTAAAAAAAATCCCAGAATTGCACAAAAATGGCATTGCGCACACTCTTGACTTTATCCATGTACATAGCTAAAGTCCTAGCTAGTAACCTTTATCGCCTTTCCAAAATGTCGCCAAACTACCTGTTACCATATTCCAAAGATTAGCCCATAAAACTTATTTTCAATTTCTAAATGCTAATTTATTTTCAATTTTTAAATGATTGCTTTTGTTCTAATATATGTTACGGCCAAAGCCCGAAGTTCGGCCAGTTTCCACATTGGCCGGGGTGTGTGGCCAATGTCCGATGTACTGGAAATGAATAGCGTATATGCGACTTTGGCCGGCCACTTCGCGAAGTGCCCGGAACTTCCTGGCCACTGTACTCGAGAAGTGAGATTTCCATTTTGCAAGAGAAACTACTTACATTGGCATCCGTGGGCACAGAGGAAAAATCATTACGAACCATTACCTCTTCACAATCGCTGACTGGCGGCCTACACTCGATGTAGTTGCACCACCAAGTGCTCAACAAATCGCTTCAGATGTAAAAATAGCAAACTGCTGTGCAATTCGAAATGTCATAAAAGTTCATCTTGTTGTAACAAGTGATGATACTGATAATTTTCTGTAATAAACTCAGTAGATAATGTGATTATCTTTTTGTTTGTTTTCTCCAAGGGAGAGAAAATTTTCATAAGAGACCAGGAGGTTTCTGGTGCTGTGAGATCCTTACTCACTAAAACTTCTCCCTTCAGACTACAGCCCACCTAGGGCCAGTGTACCTCCTTGGCCTTTGTTCCGAAGGACGATCCTTGGCACCTAAGAGGGACGGATTCGTCGGAAAACTCCTCTGTCGCAGCTATAATGCGATTATCATTGGCATTACGGTATGCGAACACCCAAAATCTGTTCATGACCCTTTTTCTTCTGACTTTGGCCTATCGCACCATGCTATTTCGCGAACTGGCTGGCGAAACCCCGAAATGAAGAAAAAATCGGACATTGGCCGATCATTGTGAGGTGATGTTGGCTGTTTCGCGATTTGGCCGTCTAATTCGGGCTTTGGCCGTAACATATCTATCTCACTGCGGTGTCTTCCTTTCTCTTCGATTCCTGTTTCCGCGGTTGTCAGAAGCGTTCCTGTTTCCGAGAAATCATGAATCTTCATTACCCCGTTCCCATAGTGGACCATGGCTTCTCCCGAAATGTAGAAAGGCAAAAAATTTTTAGATTTAAAAAGAATTTTTAAAAGAAATAATCGAAAAATATTTACAATCTCAGATCTTTGCATAAATGAAGTTAATACTGTATTCAAAAGGAGGAAGAGAAATGTTCAAACTCTGCGATGATTTTTAGCAATGAACTAAAAGATTGTTTCCTAAAGTAAGAAACAATATTCCTCCAAAATTCTGCATAAAAGTGGGTTATTATAAAATCTTTCAGAATAAATATTCGTTTTAAAACTACGTGCTCACTTCTAACACGACGACTTCGTTGGCCTTAATTTCGCTTTTTGCAGCTTTTAATTCTTTCATTTACGCAAATCCAACAAACTACATTTTCCTTATTTTCATTCTGAATTCGATTCTGATAACCTTTATAAAGGGCTAAAGATTTTTTCCCCTTTTAGTTCCAATAATGTCTAAAACATCCATATTGGTTAACATAAGATGGGAAAATAACAACTAATGTTGTAGCAGAATGACACTAAAGATTTCGAAAGGAGCCTAAACTAATACACGTCTTCAATCTAACGAAGACTAACTTATTCACAAGGAAACTGCTCTGCTCTTCTTAAAGACTCATCGTGACATTATTATTTTGTTTGGGGTTTCACATACGCAAACTTATGCCTATGTTTCATTCTGCCGATTCCAAAGATTTGGCGACAAAAGTAAACGCGTTATTTTGGTGTTGGCTACAATTTTCAAAATCGGGCCAAGGCCGTACCGTTTGCTAGGATTTTACCGTATTTTAAATACTCTTTGCTATGTTACTGTGTTATTTTGAAATGTTTCATTGTATAATTTCTTAAAAACTTCTTAATAGTTTTTATAAACCAATTTTGTTCTGACGGTATTAACGTCATTCAGTAAAAAAGAAATGCAACCCATTAGAGCAGAATCGGCTATATTTGTATTGCTTGGTATGAAAATCCCTTTTTGTTATTAAAAAAGAACTGTTTTTAAGCTTTCAGTCATTCGGCTGTGTCTGCCTCACCGGAAATATAATTTTGCAAAAGAATAAAATTAAAATATTAAATTGTTTTTGGATTTAACAGCATATCTACTATGATAACACGCGCACATATATATTGTGCTAATTTAATGAACTTTTGATTAAAATCTCAGAGATTTAAATGCTTTTTGTTGCCACTCTGCAAGGCATAAGATGCTTATGTTTCGAATTTACTCTTAGAATAACTTTATAAATGAAGTGTGTTGCCACACGGAAAAAGGCAATATAATTCTCTTTCGAATTTAATAAAAAAAATCAGCTATTTAACAGAAACGTGGGTACTTTTCCGTTTCGCCGGCGCAAATCTCGCCAAGCAGACTTTATTGGCGACAACACACAGTATACACGTAAAAAATGTTAACAAACGTTAGTTCTAAGAATTTTTTATTTTGAAGTTATAAACATTTTAATGTCGTTTCAAATTTTGTAAAAAAGCCAATAAATAAAGAAAATAAATTTGTAAAAGGCATTAATTTAAGAATTTACTATGCTTTCATGGTACAACATCCTGATTCGCCGGTTCCTATCACGTGACCCCAAATGATCTCATCTCACGTAAACTACGCCACAAAAATCTAATTCTCTCAATAATTATCTATATTAATTTCAAGTTAAATCTTAATTTAGAATGCAAGTTTAAATGGAAGAATTATTTCAATTCGTACGAATAGCTTACTCAGAAATTATGTAAAACCGCAGTGCTATGCTTCGCTAGTGCATTCTCGTCTATTTTCATTCATTACATCTTTCTTCGCCGAATGATGGCGGCTAAGTGAAATATGCCATTCTACCATCTCGATTCTTCTTCTCATCCTTTTGTTGTTCTAGACATTCTTTTATCTAATGCAGAGTAAAAGCGCGCTATCGCACACTATCACTCTCTTTCCATTCGACACAGGCCCACCAGCGGCTGAGCGGTAAAGTCGCTGAATACTGGTAGTTCGGTCCGAGGTTCGAATGCCGCGAACAGGCTGGCTGTATGGGCGTTTTCGTATTTTTCCCCATGTGTAACATGTATACGAGCCAGTTTTCCTTAGAAAAGTCCTCCACGAACGCATCCCTTCCTTTAGGCAGATAGCCCTAGTGTGCTTTGCCGTAATTAAATAAACCAAGTAAAACAAAATCTGATGTGTACACCACATGACTTCCTTGTATTGTAATATTAAATTGGGATATTATATTATACAAATTTTTTCGTGCATTTCATTTAAACTTATTGGATTGAATTAAATCTACTTCGCCGACAGCGCATAAACCACAATAGAATAAATGCAATCTTTAAAATTCACTCTAGTATTTGTTTACCATAGCAACACTCTGGCACTAGATTCACTTAACAGTATTAATAATTATATAACAATTAACTTATATAATAATTATATAACGGAAACTAAGTTGACTGTTATATAATCAAATAATTATATAACAGTTAACTTATATATTTTGTTCTTATTATAACTCATAATGCACAAAATTTATATCATTTAAAGAATAGAATTATCTAATCGTTGCCACATGTTCTATTCAAATACTATAATAAAGCTAGAATGATGTATAAAAGAAATTAAGCAAAAAAAATGAAATAGAAACAGTTTTTCACAGACGATTGAGTATTTCTCATTTAATTAATTCAGTTCTCACTTCGCGAGAAGGCAAAAATACATAAAAACTCAAAATATCTATATTAAAAATTACGAAGTAAATCTTAAACACTTATTTCCTCGAAAAAATTCCAGAAAGGATTAAGCATGATTTAATTCGCAATAATAAATGAAGGCGTTATCTTTGTTGTTGCGAAGCTAAGTTTCTCTAGATTGGCAACAAATCTACTAGTCTGCTGTTTCAAATGCAAACAATCAATGGCCGCCATAAAGAAAAAAAGGCTTAGCGGCACTTAAACAACTTTAAAATTGTTGATAATTCTAAAAATATTGCATACAAATTTACTAAAGGCATAAAAATCTTATCCGGAAAATAAAAACAACATAATTCAATCATTTTTAAAGCAAAAAATGTACAATTTACGAACATATAAGAGTAAAGAAACTGAGATCACTGAGCCGGGTAACAGAGTGGATATATATATAAATATATTTATATACGTTTGGCGCGGCCGATTGAATCCAAAATACGAGGTGCACATCTACATGTTATAGCAGTTCTATATACAAAATTTCAACGTTCTGAGGCTACTGGTTTTTGAGTTATGAGAGATACGTACGTACGTACATACATTCGTACAGACGCCACGAAAAATTCTCTTCAGAATTCATTTTAAAGCAGTTTTATAATTTTTTTGGAGGGAACGAGTCTTTTATTCTGTCCTTACGTACAGATATCACACAAAAACATCGTTAAATTGCATTCGATAGCGGTCAAAATGGATATTTTCGTTGAAATAGGCTGCCTGAAACTTTTCGCAATTACAATACTTCCTTTTTACTTCGTACAAGGAAGTAAAAACATTTGACACAAGTCCTTGACTTTGCGTTTTCTATATTTTGGCCATCGGGTGAGCGGTTTGATTTACCAGCGAGGATATTCCGTTTGGCATCGGTTGTACCATTATTTTAACTTACACTCGTTTTAAGTTCTTTTCTCGCTATCAATGGAAATGCTAAATAAGGAAATTGTACATTTTTCAAATAAATGTTTACATTCCTACACGGTTTCAGTTTTGAAATCAGGTCAGCCATCTTAGGTTGACGTTACCTTGTTATGTTTTCGTTATCAGCTTTTACTAAACCCGTTAGATCAGCGTAGGAGGAATTCCCAACATGGGAAGATATTACAGTTTCATAGGGCAAATTTCAGAATTTCATTAAGCTGCTAAATAGTTTTTTTTAGTTTATGAATATTAAAAAAAAAAAATTAGTTTTATTCAAGTTTTGGTATTTACCAACATTTTCTATACTTTTTGTTGATTAATTTATAAAACGCGTAAAAATAATACAAAACTAAGTAAATGTGTATATGCATTTTTCTGTTTTGGGAAAGGAAGGGAACAATGGTGAAAAGGGTGCATAGGTTAAAAAAAGTTGAGAATCTCTGCTGAGGTGCACAGGTTTCCAGAACAATGTAGAACTTTTAAAATAGAATTTATGTGCTCTCTCCCTCAGTTTTCGGCAAATATTTCGAAAATAGTGGAGAAATGGGCCAAAGTGTATGATAATTTTCAGAGAGCTCATTTCTGAAAAATGATATAACCGATAATAAAGCAAGTTTCAGTTCTTACTAAAGCTGTTATATAGCGTAGTGTTACTTCTACACTGTTCTACAGTTTTATTCAAGCTTGGTAAAATTTTACATAGTTCATCTTAACCCTTTCCAACACTCTACCTTCTAAAGTTGAGTTTTGATTTAAAAAAAAAAGGTAGGCCGTCTAATTAGGCCCAGAGGAGTACACAAGTAAAATTTTGTGAAGACAGCCCTTATCGTTTTAATTCCGTGGGTGTGCCCAAAGTGGCACACTCATTGAATAGAGCTTCGAAAAGAGTGCTGAAACGAGCATTGTTGTCAATGAACTGACCGATGAGATGCGGAGAAACAACGAATACAGACTCTCAGTTGTCCTAAATTATCGGTGAGCCCGGTCTGGGCACACCTAGGGTTCGCCGTTTAATTTTAGGCAAGATTTCAAGGTAAAAATTTAAAACTAATATAGAATAAGGAGATTAGCATACAGCCAAAAAATAACATAAAAATTTCTTTTCAAACAATTCCTTTTATACCCTAAAAATATCTGGAAGATTTCTTTGAAAAATGAGGGTCTTAAAAAACTAAACACGGCTAAAATATATGGACTGGTTTGTGTTGAGCTGCCATCTTGCTATAAATAAAGAAGGTTCAGAGTAACCTATAAATCCTTTTTCCATTCAATTTTTCTGTGCGTACAGAAGGAAAATTTTAGGTATGTCCAGACTGGACACACTGTGCCGCAAAGGGTTAAAGAAAATAAGAACAAAAACATTGTTTATCTGAAATTTTCAACTCAATTATCTCCATTCTCTTACATAAAGCCTTCTCACTCTGCGTAAAGCCCATTCGACAATGTGTACTTCAGCTTGTCTTAAAGCAAGGCTCACAAACAAATTAAACTGAAGCAAATTATTCAGTTACTAACTATCATTTAAACGTAGTTTTCAGTTCTTGTAGTAAATTTCAGTTCTCAGATTTTAACCTGAAGCTAGAAACATATTAGAATCTAGTTTTGTTAAAAGTTACAAATCTTTCATGCGTTGTAGGTTTAAATTTTTTAAAATTTTTCTAATGGTAATTATCTTTAAATAATAATTTTTTATCTCTGTAATGTTAGCTTTTTAGTGCCCTAAAGTGACGCAATTTAATGAATGGTTTCGCTAACAAGATTTATTTTAATGTAGAGTGAGGTGGAAGTTGAGGTGTTTCTTAGCAGTAACAGTAAAATGCCATTTTAAAATATGGTATTTTTTTTTCAAAAGTGGAAAAGACAAAAGAGGAAAACTTTTAAACAATATAAAAACGACGTATGTTAGAAATAATAGCAGTTTAATAACATACTGCGACCTCTCATCATTAAGGGAACGTTAATAAAGAAAATTACTCGCCATGTCCATACACGCTTGAGTATATGACTAAAGAATTTTAACTTTTAGCCGAATCTAACAATTTTTGGCTAAGCAGCATTTATAAATGTGCCCAAACTTAAATCGAAAAGAAGCACATTTTCCTAAGAAAAGTTTCATGTGTAAAAGTAAAAACTTTGAGGTACTATTCCGTTTTGAGGACTGTAAAAAATCGCCAAACTATTGTTGATGCCAGTGCTGCCAAAAATAATTGCGGCAACTCTAACGCAAGAAAGGAAGTATAATAGTAAATAACTATCTAAAGATTGTTTTAATTCAGATGAAAGGTTAATTTCATATAATACATTTTTATTATTATAATTTATATAAAAAGAGCTAAACATAACTGAATGGAAGCATAAGAGTCAATAACTATTTCAGATCATTATTACAATTTACATAAAAAAAAAGCTAAACATAACTGAATGGATTCCTGCATCGCTATTTCGCTACCTAGTTATCGCTAAAGCATAATTTCATCTCGTTGGTTGTTCAAACGTAATTTTCTATAATGAATGATGCCTTTTCTTTGAAAAAATTCTCGGTAAAGTGCTGAATCGCCCACTTATTTGTTTGCCGCTTTTTATAAATGTAAAAACAATTGGATTTTTGTCAATTTTTTTTTACATTTTCAAGTGAAAATACGTCGATGTATACATAGATAAAGTCAAGGGTCTGCGCTGTGCCATTTTTGTGCAATTCTGATAATTTTTTTTTAAAGTGAAAATAGGTCGATGTGTACATGGATACCGAGTATATGCAATTCTTAAAAACGCTCCAAGCAGTAAGTGATTCTGCACTTTCCCCAAAATTCTATTGCAGACTTTTCGTCATGGGCAATTTCCAAATTGTTAAATCCATAGGATACTAAAAAAGAATTTAAAAATTAAAGTAGTATTTCAATAGCGTCTTGAGAAATATAGAACTACCTAAACTTACGCAATTTGAAATCGGCGTGTAAGCTAGATTTGGCGCTGTTAAATGGGTGCGTTTGCTAGATTTGGCGCTTTTGCGCATACATTTTCGCTGCAATTTTTTACGGTTCTCAAAACGGAATACTATCAAATTTGAAAATAGGAATAGCACTGCTGAAGCAATAACTGCACTCATTGCAATATGCAGTGGAGTAATATTAACATGTTTGATCGCATCCGAATTTCGATCTGATAAGTTCTTTCTTCAACACTCCACAAGGAAGGATATCTTCCTCGAAAGCTTCCCCTGTCTATTCTCAAGTAATAGAACAATAAAAATAAGGGGCATAAAGACATGACCGAGTAAATTGCATCATTAGCTCAATACGGAACAAAACTTGTAGAGTTATTAAGGGTTTTTTTTTTTTTTTTTTTTTTTTTTTTTAAGATGTTAAAAATGTTCACTTACTCCAGGACTCGAACCCTGGATCTCTCGACTACGCGTCGAGTATGCTTCCAATTTCTACGAAGGCATACAGAAAGGAGAGAGAAAATATACATCATATACTTCCTCTTTTAAAGGAAGACTGAGGATAAGAGGACCCAATCACCAAATCCTGGTGTCCGCCATCTTTTTAGTTTGGGCGCCATTTCGAGTCAAAGGTTTTTTAATGTTAGAGATGTGAGAAATGTGCAACGTCCTAGCCGGGATTTGAACGCCGGAACTTCCGAATACGCGTCGAGCGCCCTCATAGTTACACAACCAAGACATGCGGGCAGGAGGCAGAAAATACCTTATAAGCTGTACCCGAAAGAAGATTGGGTAGCATATTCGTAAATAATCGCTTTTTATAAAGTTTTTACTGATAATTTTTCATGAAAGTATAACCTATATGTTACATTTAATTTTCTATGCTTAAGTTTCCTTCTTACTTTACTTTTTCAGAAAAAAATTATTAGTTAATAAAAAAATGTGAAAGTAAAAATTATCCTTCTTTACATCTTGCGCTCACAAATCATTATGGGAATATCCATTTACAATTACCAAACCTGAAAAAAGCGTGTCTGCGATGTTATCGTCATGCGAAGATTTGTAAATACTTTATTTTATACCACGATATTTTCGACGACAATGTTTTCAAACTGCGAAGTTTTTGAACCGCTTTATTTTCGACGTCGATGTTTTGTACCACGATCTTTTAGAACTGCGATGTTTTCTCCCACGATGCTTCGTAGCACGACGTTTTCGCCTTGCGTTGTTTTCACCGCGACGTTTTCGTCCGCGATGTTATCGGCGGATATCCGAAATCTAAGGTATACACATCAAATCTACGAGATTTGTCTGACTTGGAAGATGCCATAAAACGCGAAATTATACAGATCCCTTCCGCGATGTTACGTTGGCCATTGTTGTCAACAATCCTTCACATGCACTGCGTTATTGTCTGCGAAGGTGAGAGCGTTGAAAACTTGTAATTTCAATAAAAGCATTTTTCCCTCTGCTCTCTGGTATTGTCATTGGTCTTTACAATGCTGTTCTCCGCAAATGTTTAAGCCGAGAATTTTCGTCACACATTTATCGTTTTTTCGATGCACTGATTAATTTGCCTAGGTGGTATTGCTATTTGAAATTTTGAAACGTTTTCACTGTAACTGTAAGAGCTCTATTGTTTAAATCATCACGATCTTGAGCGCATACCCTCAAATGACAATATTGTAAATTTAATTTTGATTGACTGAAAGGGTTGGCCGTTAAGAGTTTGTATATCGGGCAGTTACTTTTATGACTTCAGATCTTCGTGAAATCAAACTTAGCCGCTTCCTTGTACGAAGGCAAAACGAAACTGGAAAAGAAAGAAACTTTTAGCCTTGATTTTCTTCTTTGCTTTCCAGCTAATCCTATGATCCAAGATGAAAGCGAAGCCTAACCTGAAAATAAGACTTGCTTAAGTCCTTCCGCAAGAGATGATTATCTTATTAGAAACTTCCTGCGATCCCTGGTGCTCTTCATGCCGTCCCCCAGCCGTAAAGGCGTCTATTAATCAGGGAAATGCAGGAGGAGAGCTCACCGTCATTGTTTAAGGTCGATCCACACAGAGAAGATTTAGAAGAAAAACTCCGACTACTGAGAGGATTTCTTGTACTTCCAAACGTCACGTTTTACTCATGATAAATTGCACGTCATTCTTTCTTTTACTTCCTTGTACGAAGTAAAAAGGAAGTATTCAGAGTCGTAGCTAGGGTTTTCAGCGCCCAGAGACAACTGAAGATTTCGCGCTCCCTACTGCTTGCCAACGATGTAAAACATTTAATTCTAAAATGTCCTAACATCAATTTGGCGCCCCTTGGATTCTGCGCCCGGGGACAGATGCCCCCCTTGTCCCCCTCTAGCTACGCCCCTGGAAGTATTGTAATCTCGAAAAGTTTCAGGCAGCATATTTCAACGAAAATATCCATTTTGACTGCTGTCGAATGCAATTTAACGATGTTTTTGCGTGACATCTGTACGTAAGGACAGAATAAAAGACTCGTTTCCTCCAAAAAAATAATAAAACTGCTTTAAAATCAATTCTGAAGAGAATTTTTCGTGGCGTCTGTACGAACGTATGTACGTATCTTGCATAACTCAAAAACGAGTAGCCTCAGAACGTTGAAATTTTGTATATAAGACTACTATAACATGTGGAGGTGCACCTCGTATTTTGGTTGCAATCGGCCGCGTATATAAATACTATATTTATATATACACTGGTGTGCAAAAATTAAGGATCCCCAATACGTAAGGACATGAGTAATGTAAGCAACACCTACTAAAAGAGAAATCAGAGGGATAAAAAGCTTTATTGAAAAAGTAGCATGGAGAACATCCCTGTGATGGGTGTCCAGCAAGAAACATCCGGTCTTTAATAGGGGATATGATCTTCCCTGACTGCTAGGCAGGTTTCACAGCGTCTGCCCATGCTGAGAATGAGGGTGTCAATGAGTTGTTGAGGCATTGCTACCCATTCGTCTTGCAGCACCAATCGAAGCTCCGGAATCGTTACTGGTGGTAAGGTACGAGCTGCCAAGCGTCTGCCTAGAAAATCCCATACATGCTCGATGGGATTGAGATCCGGAGATCGTGCCGGCCAATCCATACGTTCAATATCCTCACTCTCTAAGAGCTGTTCGGCAGCTACTGTGCGATGACATGGTGCATTGTCGTCCATGAAAAGGAACTGCGGACCCATAGCGCCTCTAAAAAGACGCACATATGGAAGAAGAATCTCGTTACTATAACAGGTCCCGTTGACTGAACCTGCGTCGAAGATGTGAAGGTCTGTACGACTACCAAGCATGATGCCTCCCCAAACGAGAACACCGCCACCTCCATTCAATGATTTCGAGGGATGATTGCGGCTTTCCCGCTCTCTCTAGATGAGTATGCGATGAGAATCGCTACTCAGACTGAATCTGCTCTCATCTATAAAGAGTACTCGTCCCCATTCATTGTCTCTATAATTCCGGTTTTCCCGGCACCACAGAAAACGCCTTCTCCGATGGGCAGGCGTTAGAGGTACACACCGTACAGGGCGTCGTGCAAACAGACCATCACCGTGCAGTCTTCTGGCCACGGTAAAACGCGATATCGGTCGTCCAGTCGCTTGTGTCGTGTATCTAGCGATTTCTCCCGCTGTCTGCCGCCTGTTTCTTCTGACTTGTAAGGCAATATAACACTTATTATGTATAACAATATAACACACACACCCGGTCATCTGCGGGTGTGGTTCCTAGTGAACGACCACTACTAAACCCCCGGATAGCTGTTCGTGTAGTTTGAAATTGTCTCCAAAGTCGTGAAACGATGCTGTGAGGAATTCCGAACTCTGCAGCCACACTTGTCACACTGCGGCCTTTCTCCAACTTCCCAATGATTCGACCTCGGGTAAAAGCATCCAGATGTCGTCTAACAGATTGATTATTCGCCATTTCTCGCTGAGGCAGCAACTCGGTGTGATTTTAACTGCTATACGGCGTGCAATCTCTTTGCCAGAAATACTGATCTTACACCGACAACATGCTTTATACTACTCAGACACTCCCCCATTACGTCTACTTGCATATCTGCGCATGTGCTACCGTACATCACGTTAGTTAATCTCCTGATTGGTCTTTCTGTCCGCTCTGCCTTTTCGTTCAGCTGATATGCTAATTTTTTCACTTCGTCCTTAATTTTTGCACACCAGTGTATATACACTCTGTTACTCGGCACAGTGATCTCAGTTTCTTTACTCTTATATGTTTGTAAATTGTACATTTTTTGCTTTAAAAATGATTGAATTATGTAGTTCTTATCTTCCGGTTAAGGTTTTTATGCCTTTCGTAATTCTGGAAGCAATATTTGTACAATTATCAACAATTTAAAAGCTGTTTAAGTGCGGTGAAGTTTTAAATAACATGGCGGACATATTTGTTTACATTTGAAACAGCAGAATTGTAGATTTGTTGCCAATCTAGAGAGACTAAGCTTCGCAACAACAAAAATAACGCCTTCATTTATTATTGAGAATTAAATCATGCTTAATCCTTTCTGGAATTTTTTCGAGGAAATAAGTGTTTAAGATTTACTTAATTTTTAATAATTAGTAATTTAATTTTTAATAATTAGTAATTTTTAATACAGATATTTTGAGCTTTTATGTATTTTTGTCTTGTCCCGAAGTGAAAACTGAATTAATTGAATGAGAAATACTCAATCGTCTGTCAAAAACTGTTTCTTTTTTGTTTTGTTTGCTTAATTTCTTTTTTACATCGTTCTAGCTTTATTATAATATTTGAAAAGAACATGTGCCAACGATTAGATAATTCTTTAAATGATATACATTTTGTGCATTCTGAGTTATAATATGAATGAAATATAATACTGTTAAGTGAACCTAGTGCCAGAGTGTCGCTATGTTAAACAAATAGAGTGCTTTTTAAAGAATGACTTTATTCTATTGTGGTTTATGCGCTGTCGGCGAAGTAGATTTAATTAAATCCAATAAGTTTAAAAGAAATGCAAGAAACAAATGCGTATAATTTAATATTCCGTACAAGGAAGTCATGTGGTGTACACATCAGATTTTTTTCTTTACAATTCCTTTAGCTTGATGCTAAGAATAATGTCTTCTGCGGGTGAAAAGGGAAATATCCAATATCTTCCAATGACCTATATAAAATTTTCACTTTTTCCAAAGGGCTGTTTTTATTATACCCAGAGCTATTCTTGTTTTTCTTACGGCAGAAAAAATAATTATATCATTTTCGAATTGCATAATAATTCATTTGGAACAATATGTTGTCTCGAATCTGGTCTTACGGCAGGAAAAATAATTATATCATTTTCGAATTGCATAATAATTCATTTGGGACAATATGTTGTCTCGAATCTGGTCTTACGGCAGAAAAAATAATTATATCATTTTCGAATTGCATAATAATTCATTTGGGACAATATGTTGTCTCGAATCTAGTCTAATATGGTTAGTTTATCTTGCATCCTTCTCTAATGTTTATATTAATTAACACATTATATTATTATTTTATGTGTGCCATCATTTCTAATTTCTTCAGTTCTTACCAGAATGCAAATGAGCCTCGTTTATATAAAAACAGAAATTTCCAAGCTAGGGAGAGAACATTTTCAGCGATGCTGAGTATTGCAATAATTCTTTGACCAGCTCTAAAAATTACTTTCGACTGTCATAAGCCTTCGACTGAGACAATGTAAACATTTTTTTCTCTTACACTAGCGATGGTAGCACCATCTGATGTCAAAAGGATTTAATACTCCCATGGATTACAATTACAAAATTTCGAGAAACTGTTCAAAAACACTCATTCTTAAAGCAAAATTAATATACTTGATTATACTATGCTTACAAAACAGCATGAATTATTATGGCTTTAAAATACTAGACACAAATGCAGTTTTTTCAAACACATGCAAAATAGAAGTTCAGTTTTCTATAGCAAGCACTGAGATCTTTGTGATATCCGTTTTTCCCTGATTTGTTTTAAATTTTAACTCTTCTTACTTTGTTATCAGATCATTGATAGACTTAAAACAACACGCCCTAAAATTCATTTACACTCCTTCTCAGGTGTAAAACGTTAATTTTCTTTCGTTCCCTTGAACTGATGCTTTTCGGATTTTGCATCGGCTTCCCATTGCCCTCCGAAATGAGGGAAACAAGGAAAGCTAAAGTTCCATTCTTCATAAGTGAAATAAAAGGCTAAATTTTTGTCAGGAAATTAATTACATCGTAAAATTTCTTCGATGGGGAATTTAATTAACTCCCACAAAATATAGGGCATTAGAAGTGAACATTTTTCACGTCTAGCCGTGAAACGCTTAAGAGTGGATATGAAAGCATTACAAGTCAGGTCTGGCTTAAGGTGGATAACTCGTGTTACGAAGTATAAATGTTACCGTGAAAGACCGAAATTGGAGAATCTCGACTTTCACCGGAGAATGTCAACATTCACCAAATACGTCGGTGAAAGATCGAATATTGCATTACATTCTTGTACATTTGGACCCTCACAGGTGTATGTCGATAATCACAGATATGCTCTGGTGTAGGTCGAAAAGAGAGGTCATAATAGTTTAAAGTGTTGCAATAAATAAGATTTGAATCACATAATTTAGTAAGATTTTTATTACTGTTATTTTATTTTCTCATTTAGAACGTACTGTATAATTAAGTAAGTTTTCAACTTCTATTATTTTCTTTTCTCATTTTGGATATACTGTGTGTATTTTAAACCTCAAGTGCTTTTTTTTCGCGACTGAATGACGGAGAAGAAAATATAATATTCTTATACAGTAAGACCCCGCTTAACGCGGGGATACGTTCCATCAAAGTAGAGCGTAATGCGAAACAGCGCTAAACGAGGCTATCTTTACATGTAAATATTGGGGTTAGGGGAAGATGGCTAGGAAATTGGCTAGGTATTAAATTTAAAAAGTATGTTTTTTAATAAAAATAAAACCAAACATTTATTTCTTAAAGCCCAAATTAATACCACATTATTATTTCTCGCAAAAATAAAAACAAAATATAAATAACAAAACGAATATTCTTAAAAAAAACAAATAAAATTCTAAGTCAGTCATATTTAGTTAGCCTTCCGCGTTTTCAGTGTTCTGCCTTTTTGTGACAAAAGCATCTAATGTTGTTTGCCTTTTTCTTTTGCGTTGTTCTCTTAAAAGTTCTTCATAAACGGATAGAGCATCTCTAACACCACGCCTTACTTTTGAGCTCCTGTCAAAATTCGGATCATTTTCAATGAATTGATCCATTATTTCAATTATGGTAGACAAACTCCTTTTTACAAACGCCATCGAAAGTTCTTTTTGCTCTTCTTCTGAATCACTGCTGTCAACATTTTTGTTTTCTTCTTGTTCAGTTAATTCCTTGAGCTCATCATTAGAAAGACTAGCCGCTGCTTCTTGAATTATTTCTTCGACATCTTCCACATTTACCCCTTCAAAATATGTCTGTACAATACCGCACCAAACAAGAAATACAAGTACACTCTTTCGGATATGTATTTGAAACCTATCGCTGCATAATATTTCGGGGAATCCCCGTATGCTGCGAGCGATTTCGTGGAATCCTCGGGTTGAAATAAAAGAGCGCTAAACCGAAACAGCGCTAAACGAAACAGCGTTAAGCGGGGTCTTACTGTATGTTCAACATTCACCATTAGTACAGGGTGAATGTCTACATTTACCGGTGTAAGTCCAGAAATAAGAGTATTTAGAAAATATTTCGAACATACACCAAGCGACTAGATGATTGTTGACATTCACCGGTGAAAGTCGACATTCTCCAGATTTCACCGTAACATAAACACAATACAAATGTAAGTTTTATCAAGCACCCCTTTTTCGGGTTCTTTTAAGTAATATAAAATGGACTGCATACATTCCAAACCCGAAACACTAAATTGGGGGGGAGTTCATAAATCACCCCCCATAATGGCAAATTAACCATAATCTATGCAGACGAAATTGGTTTGCATTTAAAGCATGCCGCACAGAGGTACTATAAAAACAGAAATTTCCAAGCTAGGGAGAGAACATTTTCAGCGATGCTGAGTATTGCAATAATTCTTTGAGAGGTGTACGGTTTTACGCGTTAAATTTCTCCCACCTTGGTCGATCAATGAATTCTTGAGATTCTGTAGTTTCATTTAGGACTACAGGTAATACAAGACTAGAGGGAGGACTGTCCACACGTATAAGATCAGAAACTGTTCCTTCGTTTTGGCTGCACGGCATTTTTTTTAATTTGCTTTCCAACTGTTTCGCTTAGCTCTTTGCTCTCAGACTGATGTCATTTCATGAATAGATTTTATTTTGCCAGCTTCTTTTCGAGCATGGTACCTTTCACGTTCTTTTCTCTTTGCTTCTTCATATAACTTGGGGTCGCTTTTAATACGTTCACGTCTTTTTCTCTCACGTTCTCATTTATGTTTCTGCCTTGCTAATTTGTACTTCTCACATTCTTTCTTGGTTTTAGCCATGTCTAAAATTTAAAAAAAAAAAAAAAAGTTTTACTAGCATGTTTGTGTAACGTAACTCTTTAATTTTTTATAAATTTTTGATAGCATTAGCAACTATTTACTAGATATGTAGCTTTAAAATCAACTAGGCCTACTGCTAACGTCTCTGTCCATTATCATAGCTGTTTTTTTAATTGGTTGAAACATCAATCATTGTCACCAGCTTTAGGTCTATCTCTATGTTTAGCACCTAGAATTTTTTTTTTTTTTTTTTTTTTTTTTTTTTTTTTTTTTTGTTAATTTATTTATGGTGGAATCACACCAATGAAATGGAAATCTTGTTTGCTTAAAAATCATATAATGATGGTTATATAATATCAGACAAAAGAAAATTGCAATATAACTTATTTTATATGTAAAATCTAGAAAGTAGGTGCCAGTAAATATACACTTGACATAATATATTTATTACTATAAAAGAAATTTAACCTTATAGTTAGGCCTAACAACTCCATGAGCAAAGCTGTCCACAGGATGCCCATGGAGATGATGAAACCACATTTTCAGTGTAAGCTAAAGCACAGTTTTAATGATATAAAATGGTGTTTAAGTTCTTTATACCTTTTCAGCATGTGCACCTAACATGATTAAAAAAAACATATAATAGTTCACATTTTATAGGTTTTATAGAAGTCGTGGAGTTGACAACCAATAAACATATTCACCTAGAATTGAAACTTTCTTTTTTTCCTGTGTACAAACAAAGCTTTACCAGGTGGCCATAATTAAACTGACAGCGCTCACAGTGTTCTATTATAGTAGTTCTATAGCGCGATCTATTTGCGAGAATGACGCCACATTTTGTAGGAAGATTAAACAAGACAGGGGACGAAGGATTCCGCGAAAAAAAAGTTAGTTCCACTAAAGTTAGTCACCGCTAGGGGAATATTTGGCACTGTGCAATGGAAAATAGAGTGTTAACAAATGCAAATTAATGCGGAATAAAATTACCTTTTATTATGGATATGCCTTATGGAATATGGATATGCCTTACATTACGGTATGGAAAATCTTACGAAAGATTATCAACTTCTATCCGTACAAGATCAGCCGTGTACAGGAATTACTGTACCCCGACCATGATAAGCAATTGACTTTTGCTCTCACCTTTCTTGCCAGAATGGAGGTGGATGATGCTTGGCCGTGATGGATGATCTCATGGGGAGACGAGGCCCACTTTTACCTGAATGGAACTGTGAATACCCAGAACTGCCGAATTTGGGATGAGAAATCACCACATGCAGACACAGCAATTCCCTTACATTCACCAAAGGTAACTGTTTGGTGTGGGTTCACAGCGGAATTTATCGTAGGTTCATTCTTCTATGCGAACATTACCCCGACAGGACCGGAAACATGTTCTGTTACCGGAGAGAAATATCGCCACATGTTGAACAACTTTGTCATTCCGGCACTTCAGCAAAGACAATGCCTGCGGGAAATCATTTTCATGCAAGATGGAGCCCCTTCACACGTTGCTGTACGGGTGCAACAAATGCTACGACAGAAATTCACAACAGAAAGAGTCATTAGCCGCTACTTTCCAACTGCATGGCCACCTCGGTCGCTTGATCTTACCCCATGCGACTTCTGGCTATGGGGTTACTTTAAGTCCAAGGTCTATCAAGAAGTGGTCCAGGACCTGGCTACGTTGAAGGATAACATATCACGGACTATACGGGAGATTCCTGCAGACATGTTACTTTCTGCTGTTGTGCATACTGTGCACAGAATGCAATATGTGGTCCACAACAACGGCAGCCACATTGAACCTTATCTGAATGCAAAATAAAAGGTAATTTCCGTATTGATTTGCATTTGTTAACACTCTATTTTCTATTACACAGCGCCAAATATTCCCCTAGCGGTGACTTTTGGAACTAATTTTTTCTTCGCGCAATCCTTCGTCCCCCGTCTTGTTTAATTTTCCTACAATATGCGGCGCCATTCTCGCAAATAGATAGCGCTACAGAACACTGTGAGCATTGTCAGTTTAATTATGGCCACCCGTTATGTACTCAATGGATATGCACACAAAATGGCTGCCTCTCTTCAACACCACTGGAAAGAAATTAACAGTGTTGCCATGTGAAAAGTTTTTTAAAAAAATCCCTCTGTCCATGGAGGTGATGCTTGAACCCGATTGCAAACTTTAGATGAACAAAACTTTCTAAATTTACCAAATTTATTATAACTTCAACAGGTAGAAATATTTTTCAATACATATTTATTCAATTTAGCTTAATTAAAAAATGTTTCATGTAGTTTCAATAATATGTCAACATCTTTAAGTAAACTATTTGCTGGTTGCAGTCCACGGAGTTGATTTTTGTCCCATGTTTGGAATTTTATTTTACTAAAACAATTAAAAATAAATTTTCAATTTTAGGGGATTTATTAGTACCCATCTAAAACTACATAGTACAATTTGTTACATGAATATTGTATTACTAGAAGAGTTAATATTCTTGAGTTTCCGAATTTGGAGAATGACTCAGTAATGCTTCCATCACTATACACCGCCTGTTCAGTGATTTCGTAATATCTAACACTTGTCCTATTTCTCTTTACTCAAGATACTCATTTAAGGTTCTTCTGCATTTGAAGAATAATGCATTATGATGCTGCATTTTTTTCTCTAGAATTTTTATTCGTATTTCCTGCGACACGAATGTTTATCGCCTGGTTTTTCTTCCAAGGCAAAACAACAAAATAAGGACCATCTTCAAAACAAACAGTGTTTTATGGAATATCTCCAATGTTTTATCTTCGTCAAAAGAATTTGGATCAATTCTAATACCAGTTGATTCCAAACAAAAAGCGTTTTCAACTGCTTTTCGGCAGTGCACACATATCATTTCGCAATGCATTAATTGTTTCTCACTTGGCAAATCTTTAATGTTTTCACTCACCATATACCTAGTTGCAAGACTAAACTTGTATCGGGTTTATAAATTTGGTCAGATCTTATCAAATCAAGAAATATTTCTGATTCAAGAAGAAACTCAGCCTCACCCGATTTGTGAAAATCTGGATCAGCTAACGTTAACTCTTTCCGGAATCTTAATGTTACCAGACATGAGTTTATCTAGAAGACGTCAAATGAGTAATTTTGGAATTATGAAAGAATATTGTAGTTTACGACTTTACGTTTTATCTATTAAAAATAACTGCATTCATTTTTGTTTTTAGCATTGTTGAAATTTCTGATAAACATCCTAATTTTATGATTACATTTTCCTTTTGAAAATTAAGAGTTTCAGCTAAGCAAAGATGGATCATGCTTCCATTGTCAAGCAACGTTTTGGCTGTGTCTATAAATTTGCAGGTTAGGATCGTCAAAGAAGCTGCTAGTTATATAGAAGCTTCTGATGGCGTTTTATTAAAGTCGTTTAGTGAGTTCATCAAATCTATGATGTTTTTGTTGATCCTGCTATTGATGTAAAAATCGATATTTTCAGAAAGAGAAATTTTTATTTCAGATTCCTGTTCAGTTAACTTCTCTCGCATGAAGTCGATAGAAATATATGCTGTTTCTGTAATAAATGTTTGTTTTGCGGCATTTTCAATGTTCAGCAATTTGTAATTTTTTTTCTGATACTAAGAAAATCATTATTTAATATTACATACACGTTACTACTTAAAATTAAAAGTATATTGTTTCTTTCAGTAAAGATTAAAAATCCTTGCATTTCTATGTACTGTACTGTATGTACTGTAGTCGCAACAAATTCATCTCTTTACCAAAAAAAATTTCAACACTGTTCAGGTAAAAGTACTGGTAAAAGTAAAAGCATTATTTTACCGTATATATTTATAATTCTTTTATTGTTTAACTTTACTTATCCGAAATACAATTACAAAAGTTTTAGTTTTTATGTACTTAAAAAGGAGCGGTTTCATGACACCAATAAAATGTCTTCTAAGATTCTTAAGAAATATGTTGACAAATAAATTAAAAGTAAAATGCAAAACGAAAAACATTTTGCATGTACAGAGCTCGAAAGCCCGTCGGGCTTTGATTCAAGTATCGAGTACTCGAAAATGACCAAAAATTATCGAGTATCAAGCTCGAGCCTAAGCTCGTTCCAAACTCTAAAAATACCTGATTAAAAAAAAATGGATCTTTTCAGTTGCAGGACAAGAAAGATGTGCATCAATTTAATGCTTTCAACCTTCCTTGTTGAGGGGAGTAGTGAAATCTGTTAAAAGTTTTCCTGGAGATATGAAGATATACACTGGTCTCTGTGCTAACTCTAAGTTCCTAAAATCTGTCTCTAGTTTTGTTCTGGTGTCAGTTTTCACACGAGGACTTCAAAAGAAGTGAACATTTACTGGCTGAATTATAGATAGAGGGTGCTGTTTAGGATTTGCAGCGGAATGCGCCATCTGGACCGAAATCACAATGAAATAATTTTAACTTAAAAACAGGGCCTACCAGCGGCCGAGCGGTAACGACGCTGAACACTGGTACTTCGGTCCGAGGTTCGAATCCCACGAACGGGCTGGCTGCATGGGCGTTTTCGTGGTTTTCCCCATGTGTAACGTGTATACGAGCCAGTTTCCCATAGAAAGTCCTCCACGAAGGCATCCCTCCCTTTAGGCAGATAGCCCTCGTGTGCTTTGCCATAATTGAATAATACCAATACCAATTAACTTAAAAACATAATCCTGAAAACACTGAATTGTAAGAGGAACTTGTGCCCTTCACTGCCATATCTACATTTTTCGGTTCCAGGTAAAACAACTACAAAAAAAAAAAAAAAAAAAAAAACATTTTTTGTTAGTTAAAGTTAAATTAACATCCATTCTATGTTTTCAGTATACCATTACTTTCTAACAGTCTTCAGTATCAATATTTTATTACTTTCGTTGTTTTTGTATCATTTTAAGCCAAAAAACGGTAATGTATTTTAAAGCGCTTGAGAGAATTTTGAATTCTGGAAAAAAAAAAAAAAAAAAAGAAAAAAAAAGTTACTGTCTTATAATATTTTTTTAACTTTTTGAAAAGAAGTGTTTTCAACTCATTCTTATTTCAGTAGGTTTTTAATATAAGAAAATGAAGGTTAAAAAATTTCAAATACATTAAAAATGCTTCTTTTAAAATTTTCTTTTCTACGCAAATATAACCAACTTATTCTTGTTATTATAAAACTATATCCATTATGCTTCATCGAGACTCAGTGTTTCAGAAAATAGATATCTTAATTAGCAATATGATCAAAAAACATGTAAAAAATGCATCAACAGAGCTTGAAAATAACGCGAAGGGAACAGTTAATACAAAAAAATTGCGGAAAGAGAACGGATTTTATTTATTTTATTTCTGAAAAATAAAGAAACACTATTCAGTCTCTTTTTCTTTTCTAATGGTAATTTACCTGAAGTTATTTAGAACTATCATTTTTATTTTTCCAGTTTTGAGATTTTTTTTAATCAAAAATTTAAAAGCTCTGATTGGTTTCTTCATAAGAAATTCTCAAAATATATAAGCGTCTGAAACATTTTGTTTCTAATTAGGGAGTAGCTGTAAGTACCTTAATCATAATATATGCATCACTACTAATTGAACATTTTAAAGCTAGATAGGGTGAATAAAATAACAAAGGAACACGCTTATTAGCCAAGTTATATTAACTCTTTGTTGCATACAAATAATCTATAGAAGTTAAACGAAAATGTTTGTATTTTTTCTACTTAAAATAACTTTAGTAATAATGAAAAAAAAATTAATTTTATTCAAATTTCATTTTAAATAATTGCTACTGTTTGTTCACTACAATGAATAGCATGCATATACGTACATGCATACAAATCTTTTCCCAACGATTTACGGTCATTGCATTTGAAATCACTTCCTGCCTTGTTTGCAGTGATCATTACCATTTTCTAAATGGTAAATCTACAACTGACATGTACATACAGATCCTCCAAAATACCTTTATTTCGTCGATTGTGATTGAATTCATTTTGCTACGATTTTGTATCCTGTACCTATTGGATTCAAATGTCAAATGTTATAGAAATTCCTTGTCAAACAAACATTTCCAGTGGTGGTTTCGCTTGATAAGCAGTACATTTTGGTTTCCATTCACACTTTTCGGTAGATCTTTATCTACCCACTCCACAGTTTTCTCAAACTGACATTTAAAATAAAATGTCTAAAGTTATTAATTATGAATAAAAAATGACAGTATAAGAAAATGTCAGCAATATTATATAATGTTTACTATGAGAAATTGTACTAACTTGGAAACAGAAATAGCAGCCATTTTCCAAATAGCAATGCTTTACTTAGTGATGCTATACAGCCATCTATGATCAACAGTTCTAATATTATAGAATGAATAAACACAGGAATGGAATCTGTTAAGGCATTTACAGAAGAATACACAAATTTAAACTTTTGTCCACTAGAGTGGACATGACGCAACAAAGGGTTAAGCTTCCAGCACGCGGCGCTTAGCAATTTTGCTTGAGCACGCGCGCTTCGTATTTTTTACGACATCCGTTATTTTACTGTTTTTGGCACGAAAAAGACAGAAATGAGTGAATATTAGATTTTATTTAAGAAGAGAGCCGAAGTATTTGTATGATCTAATTATATTTTCACAGTTTTACATTTAAAACATATCTAACGGTTGCCTGTTTTTGCATTGTTTATCTTAAACATCCTAATTACGAGCTAAATTGTTTTAAATTATTTTCTGAGAAATTTGGCTCACTTTCAGAGGTACCCTTTCCAAAAAGATGATTACTGTAAGATATGGTTGCTGTCAACTTTTATTACATATTTGTCATTTCTGTTTACGTTTTACTAATTAAAATGTTATTTAATTCACATCCTTCTTATTTACTTCCTTTCGCAACGAAATTCACTCATTCAAGAATTTATGTACATTTGAGTGGCAAGTAGTTTTACACTAAAGTTTAGAAGAATTACGAATAGCCGCGTGTGAGAGTTTTAGCTTTCTAGCCGCAACTGCATTACTTTGCAACGTTTTCCTCTATTTTGGCGATTCCCACGCTGGTCCTGAATTAAATAGCGTAATGAAAAAATATTGTGTTAGTATGCTGCACGTTTAAATGTCAGTCGTGATCCAGACGAAGCTTATAGCCTCTCATAAGATTAGATAAAATTGCTTGAATTTATTGCAGATTGCAGAAAGTTTACATTTAAGCCAGGTCTGTGGGAGTGATTTTACATCGTATATTTCGTACCTCACTAGCGGTAAGGTAGAACAAATTTATTTTATGTCTGTGTCTGTTCTCTTGGTTCAGTATAAAAATTCTTAAGGTTATGATTCGCATTATAGAATCTACTTAGTACTTTCTACAGATTGTATTTGAGCGAGCCAAATTCATTTAAATCCAAGAAAGGCGTCACATATAGAGTTTTGTATTATTTCAATTGATGCGAAACGATTGGTGATTTCAGAAATGTAATACTGATAATTTGTTTTAAACGTAACCAAGATTTTAAAGGTAACTTTAACAAAACTACTCGATGAACTCTAATAGTTATTCTGATTTGTTTTACAATTTATTTCCCTGCCTATTAATCCACAATGATATTTTTTCACATGCACTGGACCTTTAAGGATATATTTAACTCAAAATCAAAATCTTTAGAACAGCAGACAATCTGGATTAGGGGTCGGCAACCTTGTAGCTGTAGTGTGCCAAACCAATCTGCAAATACGATTCAGGGTGCCGCGCAGTAATGTATGCAGAGTTAGCGAACAGAGGTCAAGAATACAGATTTAGAGTTTTATTATATATTAATTATGCATTATTTAAAGGTATTTATTGATATTGTTGCGTTTTTTCTTTTCTGCTTCTGACACCAGTTGTTGCGTTATTTTCTTCCTTCACGTTCGTACGGGGTTTGTAGATTTGGAGTGAATAACGACAACACTTGATTAAGTATCGAAACACACTTTATTTAGACAATATTGTCAGGACAGCTCCAAAACACGTTTTACAGTCGTCGATGAACTACTATAAACACTCTGACACGATCAGACACAGCCTTCACACTGTCATGCAATAACGGTGGAGACAGCTTCCTGCAAAGCACCCGACTCTGCTTTCCGGAGTACAGCTCCCAACTCTGCTTGGTCGTTCTCGGAACCCCACG
The DNA here is from genome assembly GCF_044657685.1 of Stegodyphus dumicola. Taxonomy (NCBI): domain Eukaryota; kingdom Metazoa; phylum Arthropoda; class Arachnida; order Araneae; family Eresidae; genus Stegodyphus; species Stegodyphus dumicola. The sequence goes on from NC_140770.1 coordinate 4,820,036, forward strand.
TACTCTCGAGACTCTCCACACTACAACTCACGATGAACTCGACGACACACAGAGCCCAGCTCCTGACTCTCGGTTCAGTCGTTTCCGGAGCTCAACATGCTCTCTCGACGATGCACCAACAGCGATAGTCTAGGAAACTCTTTCGGTGCACTCGACGACCCACTCGGCACTCGCTAGCCGACTGTCAACGCGATCGGCTCCGCAGGGATTGACTCGCTAGACGAAATACATACACACACACACTGACTGAGGGTTTATATAGCTTTCGGCTTGTGTTCGAGAACATTCTGGGCTAAACCGGTAAGAATTCGTTCCAGAAGGTTCTCCATCCGTCCGTTGCATATCGCCAACTTTGTCGTCAAATGTCGCCAAATGGACGATTTCTTGCCAAATGTGGCAGTCCTGTCTTCCCTTGCTCTTTTATGGCAACCCTAAAACTGCTTTGCGGGGAAGCCATCTCACCGCACCTTTACATTTCGTAACAGTATAAAATAAACAAAATAAAATGTAACTCAATATAAAAAAAATAAATTATACATATATTATGTACCTTTTAAACATGTTTATTAAAAAATATAAACAACATGCAGTTACAACATAATAACAAAATAAGGAGCGCAACATCATTCACTTCAGTTATTTCCATCAAAAGCAAGGCTAAATGCAACAGTTTCTTGTAATCCAGAATTCTGCCTTGTAGTTACATTTTCTGCTATTTCAGTTATCCGTCCTTCAATAAGTTCGCGCAGATAATATTCGTCATCTATGAAAGTTTTGCCTTTGGCAACAACAGAATAAGCAATTACGAAACTACATTCGTTCCATTAAATTTGGTTCCAATTGTTTGACAAAAAATGTAACTTGTGCCTTGTTGTTATAATAGAGATCTAATATATACCCTAAGTAGGACTTTTGAGGCATAAAAAATAGCTATGAAACTTTTCGATCGTCTACTAACGGGAGATGGTTGATCTTTTACGTATGATTCACTTCACCATCTAATTTAATAAACATTTGTATTCAAATTGTTTAGTGTGTCTGCAATGATAACGTGCTAATAGACAAAGAAGTGGTGGCTTATAAATAAACAACAGTTAATCAAGAGTTTAAATTCGTCATGAAGTAATGCTATTAATTCTATATTTATATTTATGTTGCATTGTCGTATCGTAAAATGTCTCGGAATTTCTCTTGTATTTGTAAAGTTTTGATTTCAACAAATTTATTTTTCTTAGAGCTGAAATCTTTTGTTTCTTTTTCCAGTTTAATCCACTCCAGAAGTAAACAATAAGTATTCAGGAAACAAAGCAGTGCTGGTTTTGTGAGTAAATAAGTTGATTTCTTCCCATATTTATTTGATATATTATATAATATGATGTCGAAATAGAGAAAAGGCAGAAGGGTAAGTAAATTCAATGTATTATTTGTAGATTTGGTGACATGGTTTTAGCCTAAACAGTTTCTCTGAATGAAATCCGAAGTCTTTAGTTTTAAATTTTGATTACCTGCCGTTGAAATCTCTAATTAAAAAAACCTCTGTTAATTGCAAGCGAGTTTTAAGCTGTAATTTGCTTCTGTTACTAGCCCAAGAATTGCAATTTAAGTAAGTTTTTCTTAAATTGTTTTCGCTTATTTAGTATTATTATTTAGTATTAAAGGACAAAATTTATGAATCATAATGTAGTCAAGCACCAAAATTAGGAATTTAAATCCGTTTATTTTAAAGCATTACATAACAGTATATCTTTTATTAACAAAAAAGAGAGCACTTGCCTAAATTAGAGATCTTTTATTAACAAAAAAGAGAGCTCTTGCCTAAATTAGAGATCTTTTAAAATGATGAATTCTCTTTAATTCGTATAAAATATTTATGACAGATTTCTTTTGTATTTTTACTGTCATCTATCACACTAGCCATGAGCAAACTGGGCACGTTTACCATTAGTATGACGTTTGCATATCGACAGCTGAATTTATCATCCGCTATCGTAACGACGTATAAATAATGCAAAGGCGAATGGAAGATTCGCTTTCTTTTTGTGCTCCAGTGTAATACTTTTCGTGCCTTTAATGTTTTTCTACTTATCGGTGATTCTTTTAGTAAAATTTGATTTATAGACGTGAAACCATTTGAATGAGATGATGAGATTCTTAACTTGCGAATTTTCTGCGCAGAATTTCGTGTTTCTGTAATGTTCTGAAAAAGATATATTTTTCTTACTTATACTGCAATAAGGTAGCATGAGAAAATTACAACGTCCCAGTTTCTTGAGTCTCACGTAATATGAACAGGAAGTGTAATGTAATTTGAAATTGTAACTATGCCTGATGGTAGTGCAACTCTTATCCATATCAGATCATTTTTAATGAGAAAATGGTGTATGGAATTGAACACATAAACCACTTGCCGAATATTTGCAACACTTCAGAAAGTGGCATTTTAATGTCGATATTGACGGTCAGCATCATCAACGGGCGTATTTTTTACACCACCGATTTGTCTTTTGTTATTACGTAGAATGCCTAGAAGGCATGCGAAACATCAATCGTTTCATATAAATTGTAGTCCAGTTTTAGGCATTGCATTTACTGCATAAGCAGTTTGTAGAATGCCTGCTTTCCTGCATCGTGAATAACATATATACAGGGTGGTTATAAAAAAAGTTTCCCAATATATGAACACCTAAAGACCTATCTGCTAACCCAATCGAAATTAAAATTCCAAATATTATTATTTGAAGCTATGCCCTCAAAACTGAGATGGTTTAAAGTAATAGACCTCTCAAGCTCACGGTTACGGGGAAAACATTTCGAAATTTTTGACTTGCAATATTTACTGTTTTCCTGCGAAAACTGATCAGCACACTAAAAAACCTTAAACGGGGATGGAACGATACTTACTCATTCAGCTAAACAAGGCCCATGTTCCGAAATTGTACGTGATTTGGTAAAAACAATCTGAAGAAACTGGATGCATATGTGATGGATCGTGATCTTGGACACCATGTGCTCCTGTTGAATATCTTACTTGCGGTATACGATTACAGCAGGTCCACTGCAAGAAGTCTGTCCGCACTCTGGGAGAACCAAAAACCGCAGTCTTCAAGCTTCTGCGCTCTGTTCTGCACTGCTTCCTTATGAATTCCAGCATGTCCAGATACAGCAGCTTGGGAACGAGTGGCAGCGCTTCAGACTGCGAATTTTTCCTCATCAGATATGAAGCTAGCAGGTGGCCACTGCGGATATTATACACGGATGAGGCGCATTTGTCTTTAACTGGGAACGTAAACTCCAAGAACTACTTTCACTGAGTAGACGAAAATCCCCATGATGTGGTATCAGCGCCTCCTCACGAAGCGGCTGTGTGGTTAGGCATCGCAAGCACATGCGTTCTCCGTCCGTAGTTCTTCGAAGGGGTCACTTTCAGAGGCATGAAAATGTGCTTCTTCGCAAGTGCTCGGTATACAATTGTACTGCAGAAGTAATAATTCTAGAATTGCATTGTTCTAGGGTTATCTGAAATCTAATCTGTGTGCACATATCAAATCGACGAGAATTGAAAGATGCCATAAAAAGGAAGTTATACAGATTCCTCCTGCGATGTTACGCTCGTCATTTTTGTCAGCAATCTCCCGCATGCAATGCATTGTCGTCTGCGAAGGTGGGGACACTGAACACTTGTGATTACCATAAACGTTTTTTTCAATCGCCTCTCTTGTGTTGTTATTGGCTCTTTACAGTCTTTGTAAATGTCTTACGTCGTCAAATTTCGTCACATCTCTGTCGTACCAACGCCATTTATGGTTTTTAAAGACGCTGGTTAATGTGGCAAAAATAAAATGAATTCAAAAATATTGATTTTTTGGTACTATTCCGTTTTGAGGACCGTAAAAAATCGCCAAACTTTTGTTGATTCCAGTGCTGCCAAAAATAATTGCGGCAACCCTAACGCAAGAAAGGTAGTATAATAGTAAATAACTATCTAAAGATTACTGTTTTAATTTAGATGAAAGTTAAATTCATATAATACATTTTTTATTATTATAATTTATATAAAAAAGGCTAAACATAACTGAATGGAAGCATAAGAGTAAATAACTATTTCAGATCATTATTATAATTTATATAAAGAAAAGTTAAACATAACTGAATGGATTTCTGCATCGCTATTTCGCTACCGAGTTATCGCTAAAGCATAATTTCATCTCGTTGGTTGTTCAAACATAATTTTCCATAATAAATGATGTCTTTTCTTTGAAAAAATTCTCGGTAAAGTGCAGAAACGCCCACTTATTTGTTTTGGCGCCTTTTACAAGAGTAAAACAATTGGATTTTTGTCAATTTTCTTTTACTTTTCAAGTGAAAATAGATCGATGTGTACATAGATAAAGACAAGGGTGTGCGCAGTGCCATTTTTGTGCAATTCTGTGATTTTTTTTAAGTGAAAATAGGTCGATGTGTACATGGATACCAAGTATGTGCAATTCTTAAAAACGCGCCAAGCAGTGGGTGATTCTGCACTTTCCCAAAAATTCTATTGCAGACTTTTCGTCATGGGCAATTTCCAAATTGTTAAATACATAGAATATCAAAAAAGGATATTAAATCAAAAAAGGATTTAAAAATTAAACTAGTATTTCAATGGCGTCTTAAGAAACATAGAACTATCTAAACTTACGCTATTTGAAATCAGCGCGTACGCTAGGTTTAGCGTGCTGGTAAATGGGCGCGCTTGCTAGATTTGGCGCTTTCGCACATACATTTTCGCTGCAATTTTTTACGGTTCTCAAAACGGGATAGTACCGATTTTTTTTTTTTTTTTTTTTTATTTTTTTTTTTTTTTTTTTTTTTTTTTTTAAACTACTCGCACAATCATTAGCTTTTGCTTTCAGTCCTGACAATCTCAGGCGCACACTTTCAAATAGCAATATATGAAATTTCATTTCATTGGGTTAAGCGTAATGACAGCTAGGATTTCGGAAAGTTATCGGAGAAGTTTTTATGATCACCTACCATGTATATCTTTTAAAATTTAATGTGATTTTGTAGCAATAGATACATACTTTTTTTTAATTAACTTATTTTTATGTAATTCTTTTTCGGTGTTTAATATTTTTCGTTATTTTGTTCTTTCTATTTTAGAATTCATTAATTTCTTTAAAAATGTCTTTTATGTTCTTAATTTTGTGTATTAGTTATTTCTAATTATACATAAACGCGGATAATAGTTTATTTATTTATTGTTAAAATTTCGAATTTAATTAGAATAGGATGCCTTCTTCTTTCTCTGAAAATTTGTTTATAGTATTTAATGTTTCTTTTTTTTCCTAGTATGTCTAACTTTGAGTTCATATACATTTGAACATTTGTAGAATTTGTTTACAGTTCTTGCCTACACACATTGTGTTCGAAATTTATTGGCTTTTGCAAATCTAGTAAAATACATTGTTGAGCACGTGGAATAAATTAATTAATTATACATGATATAAATTAATAATTTAATTAATCTAATGCTAAAAAATCATTTATCGCTTAAAAATGATATTCATAAAAAAATGCATAAAAAATCATTTATAGCTGAAAAATATTTGTTAAAATGTATGGATCCTCAGCAGCCAAGCCGTGTGTATGCTTTTAAAAATGCTGGTCATGATATCTTTGAGTACACAGTAATACATCTTGTAATGAGTCTAGATAGTTAAAGTTGTGCACATAACTGGAAAAAAAGAATCCAAAGTAGAAATTGAGAGGGTGGTTTTGTAATTATGATGAGGAAATTACCGCTTACTCATGGCCTTCTGGGAAGCTTTTGGGTTCGTAATTAATACGTAGCCGCTTGTAAAACCAAAATTAATTTAGTTTTTCCTGAAGATGTGAGAAAATATGGAATTATATGCAGCCTGACTACTGTTTTACAAAATAACTGGTAGATAAGAATGAAAAAAATCAGATGAAGTTTTTATTTTTGTAACATACTTCACTTTTCCATATTCCTGAATATGGACTTCATTTCTGGTATTTCATCTCCTTCCATCTGCTTATTACAGATTTTATTAAGTTGAATTGAAAAATAATAGTCTACATTTTTCTTGTAATTATTAGTTCCATTAGCTATAAATCTGAATTTTAATGGTGTTTTATGGAATTTGGGAATCGCATAAATATTAGTAAATCTGTTGTAGTTTGCATTGAAAGTAATATTGAGTTTCTTATGAAAAGTTTTAATCCTTTTTATTATACATGTTTCTGTAAGGTTGGCCAATTGATAAGTAGTTGCGTTGAGAAGTTCTTTATGAATAATTTCAGCGTAGAATTGTTTTCATATAATGCTAAAGTTATTAGTTGCTTTATCTATTTTTGTAATAGTAAAAAGCTGTTTTAATTTATTAATATCTGATGTAAGTTGCGACCAATTCAGTGTACTTTTAAACTTGAGGTGACTGATTTCGGTGGATATGCGTTGAAGAATTTTAGCTTTCCATTTTAAGAAGGTATCTATGTGTAAATTCAGTTGATAGCTTGCTTTAACTATAAATTCGTTTATGTTGTTTTCGAAAGTCTTGTAACAATAATTTGTAGTCATGTTTCTGACTGGTCTAAATTTTGTACCATAACTCATTAGTGTTTTTAGTTGATGGTTTTGTATGATATTCAGGTTGCCAGTAATTATGTGCTGGTGATGAGAATCTACGTAATTGCTGTAAATTGGTGTCTTACAATGTCATTCTGCTGTTTCATCTATTTCATGGTGGTTAGTGAGCAAGTTGCTTAAGGTCTTTTGATATTTAAATGCAACCATTGGTATTGTGTCAACTGCTTGGAAGTAATCTTTACAATCTCTGATGATTCTTGAGAAATGAATATTGTCAAACTGCGGATGTAGAAAATGGACTTTAAAATAATCAAGAATCATGTCTTTAATGATTTGTATGTCATCGTAGCTTTCTTGAATGAATTTTTTTAGTTTGATAAGGAATTTATTAGTACAGGAGTGTAACCAGTTGAGAAGTTTCTTGGGAAAGTAGTCTGAGTCAAAAAAGCATTTCAATTGTTTTTTCAATGCAAATGTATCCAAAGTGGATAAAAATCTCGCATTATTTTTTATTTTGCTTCCTCTTTTTCCTCTCTGCGTTTTGTTGCTGTAGAGCTTAAATTGGCTGAAAATAGACTTCTTAGAAGTATCTCTATGACTATGTATATAAGTGTTAAGTCCATATGAATAAAGTGAACGTTGTTTTAGTATATAGAGAGATTCCTGAAAAATTCGTGTTTTGTGAATATATATATATATATATATAATAATAAAATTTTCCATAGTCAAGAATACACTTAAGTTTCTAACTGTATGTTCTTTTCATTTTTAATGGCGACGTTCTCTTATTTGAAAGTACGTGGAATTAAATCCACAGCCCCGTAGTCAAGTTGTTTTTGCCGCCTTTTCTACACGTACAGTTATAGAATGTTCTGGAAGTATTTAAAGCGAACTGGATTGGCTGACGTCATTTCTTGGAAGTTATAAAGAGGCTATAAAAGGACTCGCAAAAGAATATCGGGGCTTTTTCTTAAATGTCACGATGCAATAAACTTCATACAAAAAGTTATTAGTAATTCTTTTTATTTACTCCGGATATCTGATTTTTGTAACTGCTATTTCTCCTGAATAATAATAAATGGATCCTGTTTTTTAAACTTATCGTCTGATAATTTAAGCTACGACTACATTTATGATTCTTCAACAATCTATTTATTCCTGACAAAAGCTGGTACATCATATATATATATATATATAGTTTTAGTCATATATATAGTTTAAGATATAGATATATTTAAGAGATATATATAGTTTTAGTCAGTTTTCCTTTTGAATTTTATATTTAAAGTAGCCTTTATGTAATATGGCTTCTTCTTGTGCTGTAGCATCGTGCAGTAACACTTATAGAAATACGAAAGGAAGAGATATTGTATTTCATGCTTTCCCAAAGGACAATTTGTTTTTGTCGAACGAATGGATACATAAATGTCGAAGAAGGGATTCTATTAATGTGAAAAAGGAAAGAATTTGCCGCGAACATTTTCTGTGCAGTGATTATGAAGATGACATGAAAAATCACTTGTTTGGATTGCCGCAAAAGAAACTGTTGAAATGTAATACTGTGCCGAAAGTAAATTTATCCTGTGCAGTAAACGAAATAACAGCAAGAAATCGGAGGCATTTCAAAAGAAAACTAATGCAGAGTGCTTTTGAAAGACTACATGAATTAAGCCCAAAGAAAATTTATTTTGAGGCCGAAAACGAAATTGAAGCTGACAATAATTAATCAAATGTGAATGATTTTGAAAATAAACTCGCAAGTGGCAATTCCCTAAGTGACAATATCCCTGAATGACCTAAGTGTAAAGGTAAACAAGAATGTATTGATAATTTGAAGAACAAAATAATATCCTTAGAAAATTGTAATAAAATATTGAAAAATAGAGAAAAGAAAAATTTTAGATTGTTTGCTCAGCGACAAAGAAGGTGGACAAGATCTAGAAAGAAATTTGCATCGGAAATTCAGAAATTAAAATCCCAAACAGCGAAATTTAGGAAAAAAAGCACAGATACAGAATTTGGAAAAACGTCTAAAGCATATTATTATTTAAGACATAGATTAACACATTGCTAGAGAAGAAGGAAATAATCAGGTGGATTAGTGAAGATATTTCACGTTGCATTGTCATGCAACGTAAAAAACGTCATAAAAGCTCTGTAGAACACGTTTCTTAAATAGAAAATGCATATGCTTTTTCCCAAAGAAAAGCTACCCAAAAGGCAAAACAGTAAATTGATTCGAATATGGTAGCCAATAAATAATATTTCAACAACTTGTAGTTGCATTGTGACTGTAAAAGTAAGCATATATAATATGTTTTGATTTGAAATATTTCTAGAAGACATTTTAGAAGTTAATAGCGTAAAGCATATTTCAAATGAGAACTAATTTTGGTAAGTTAAAGTTATTTTTATTGTATCCTGTGTTATTATTGATTCGATTTTGTGCTAGCTTAGCATTCGAGATAAAATATAATAGTATAACTTTAAAGTAGTTGGCATAAGAAAAACCTGCCTCCTTAACCCCCACTTTTGAAAAATTAAATAATTTGTTTAGGTACTGCGAGTAAAGTTGTTTTGTGTAAAGTAAGATAACAATCTTGCATGCATTTGTTTAAATGTAATATTGATGTAAGCCGAAGTTACAAAATTATTAAAAAATATATATGTTGTTATATTGAATCGGGAGAAAAATATGCCAATGTAAAATTTACAATTAGGCTGAAACTCGAACTTAGATTAGCAAAAATTTTGAAATCTATGCCAATTTAAGGTTGTTTATTGATTAATTTTAAATAGCTATTATTATAGTTATGTTAGTTATTACAGTTCTCTTAGTTAACATGCAGATAAAGAAATGGTTAGAAATAAACAGGCAGTTAAAAAGAAAGGAACTTTATGCTAAGAGTAGCGCATTTTATCTGTTATTTTAAAACTGAGTAAGTACTATTAAATTTTTTAATGTTCAGTGTACAATGCATACTGCAGTAACATTGTCTCTTCTAAATTATAGCTATCTTTCACACACAGCTCATTTTAAACGCTGGTTCCTCAGATTTAAAACGCTTGTTTACGTTCATCGTATTAGAATGGCGCCGAAATAGGTGACGTAGTTTCGACTTTAAATATCCTTAATAAATTCAACTACTCTCAGCCTATTTAAACCAAACTGAATACATTTAATAATAAAACATTATACGTAAACATTTAGTAATAATTCAACAGTACAGATAAGCTATAAAATAGGAATTACAACCGCTACAGGTCAGCTACGCTTTTAGCGACCGTATTCTACGAACGACAAAATCTCAAAAGCGTGTTGCCAACGCAGGGCAACGAAAAGGTGGAAATTAATTCGATAGGCGTGGAAGTGAACAACGCTAATTTCTATGTTGTCAATTGCATCTCCGCGCTCCGTGTCATCATGGCTACGTCATCACTCCCCACAGCCTGTTTCAGGGGGGAAAGCTGTATGAGCTAGCCCTTCTCTTTTAAAAATACCTCCTTGAAGCATCCCTACTCTAAATAAGTGAGCATAGTGTCTAAGGGACGAGCACGCTAGAGAATAAATCTATTGACTGGAATACTGAAGGCTCTGGAGATGTACTAGCGGCCGGGAAAGCGCCTGATCAATTCGTTGATAAATTAAAAGTGAAAATGTTTTACGCGAAATTACTGATAGCTCAGCTGCCCATATTGATATGGTTGTTGATTTAATTTAAAGATTATGGAAGATCTTATGCATACAAAAATTGAGGAATTACCATCAATTAAACATGGAATTGATGATATTACAGATATGGTAGAGAGTAAACAACATACCTAATGAAATAAAGATGAAAAAGAGTGAAATATCGGGTAAAAGATATTGGAAAGAAAATGAATTGAGATAAAAGATATTGGGAAGAAAATTGAGTGCTAAGCCTGCTGCGTCTGGAGTGGACGTTTACGATGAATTAATTTCTAATTTAAAATTGGAGGAAGCGGGTATTCGAATTATGAGTTCTCGTATTAGACGAAATGGTGATCTTGCTGTTCGATTTAAGGAGAATGTTCAGGATGATATGTTACAGTCTTTGATCAATTCAAAAGAGGATCTAAAAGATAAATTAAACACTCAGAAGAAAAGATTTATACGATCTAAAATCATAATTTATAATGTCTATAACTTGGTCGATGATGAGGAATTTGTTACAAAAGTGAAAGAAGATTGTCAATGTTCGGGTAAGTGTGTACGTCCTTTTTTTACAGCTGAGGTGTAAAAAACACAATGAAATCGCGCACAGAGTATATCATGTTAATTCTTTGTGTCAGTCAATTGTTTTAGCAGATAATAGAGTGCTCGTGAGTCTATACGGCTAAACTCTTTATTCAGCCTAAACAATGCCTCCGGTGCCTCAGGTTTGGTCATACTACTAAATATTGCAAAAATGTAGTTACTTGGGTAAATGACGAAAGTAAATAATTTTTCATGATTCCTGCTTCAAAATAAACTAATGATTCTACATTGGTGCTCGAAATGAAAGGTGATAGACAAAAATCGTCAAAACCAGGATAATATAACCTTTGTTTTCGCAATCGTTAGACGTAGTCACACTCTTCCATTTCCAAAAGTGTTTTAAAGGTCGAAAATATTCCTATTTTAGCAACGTCAAATAAAATGAAATAGCAATAATTTTGGAGAGATAACAAAATCTAACTTTTATTGAGGTTTTCTCTGTTCATAAACTTAAATTTGGGAAAGTTTTACACTCGTCATGAAAAAGTAAAATTGTAAGAAGTGTAACTCCCGTGCGAGAAAAAGTGGCAGGAATATTAAATTTTTTAAAAAAAAACTGCAAATTTTTTTAGTGTCATTTTCAACTTGTCCTGAAAATGGGTTACGTAAGTTAGAATAATTCGAGGAAATAAGTTTAAATGAAGTGCAGCAAAAAAAGCGCTTAATTCAAAACGCCAAGCAAGGATGTACACTGAAGTGCCAAAAGTCATGGGATACCTCCTAATATTTTGTCGGTAGTCCTTTAGCCCAGCGAAGTGAAGCAACTCGACGTGGCATGGACTCAACAAGTCGTTGGAAGTCCCGTGCAGGAATATTGATGAGCCATGCTGCCTCTATAGACGTCCATAATTGTGAAAGTGTTGACGGTGCAGAGTTTTGGGCACGAACTGACCTCTCGATGATGTCCCATAAATGTTCGATGGGATTCATGTCGGGCGATCTAGGTGGCCAGATCATTCGCTGGAATTGTCCAGAATGTTCTTCTAACCAATCGCGAACAATTTGGCCCAGTGACATGGCGCATTGTCATCCATAAAAATCCCATCGTTGTTTGAGTACGTGAAGTCCATGAATGGCTGTAAGTGATCTCCAAGTAGCTGAAAGTATCTATTTCCAGTCAATGATCGGTTCAGTTGCACCAGAGGACCGAGTCCATGCCATGTAAAAACAGCCCAGACCATTATGGAACCACCACCAGCTTGAACAGTGCCTTGTTAACAACTTGGGTCCATGGCTTCGTGGGGTCTGCGCCACACTCGAACCCTACCATCAACTCTTACCAACTGAAATCGTGACTCATCTGACCAAGCCACGGTTTTCCATTCGTTTAGGGACCAACCGATATGCTCACTAGCCCACGAGAGTTGCTGCAGGCGATGTCGTGCTATCAGTAAAGGCACTCGAGTCGGTCTTCTGCTGGCATAGCCCAAGAAAGACAAATTTCGCCGCACTGTCCTATCGGACACGTCACTCGTACGTCCCACATTGATTTCTGCGGTTATTTGACGCAGTGTTGCTTGTCTGTGAACATTGACAACTCTACGCAAACGTCGCTGGTCTCGGTCGTTAAGTGCAGGTGGTCGGCCACTGCGCTGTCCATGGTGGGATGTTATGCCTGAAATTAGATACTCTCGGCACACTCTTGACACTGTGGATCTCGGAATGTTGAATTCCCTAACGATATCCGAAATGGAATGACCCATGTGTCTAGCTCCAACTACCAATTCCGCGTTCAAAGTCTGTTAATTCTCGTCGTGCTGCCATAATCACGTCAAAGCCTCTTCACATGAATAACTTGAACACAAATAAAAGCCCTGACAAAGCACTTCGCATTTATACATTTTCCACGCGATACTACTGCCATCTGTATATTTGCATATTGCTATCCCATGACTTTTGTCACTTCAGTGCATAATGGCGTACACATCAGATACGCTTTTATTTATTTTCAGTGGCGGGAAAAACTGTTCGCATGTTAATGCATTAAAGAACAAAGCAAGCAATTATTGCTAATGCAAAAATTCGTGACTGAGCTTATTTATTTTTCGACAAGCATGAATAAAACTTACTAAAATCTGTATTTTCAAATTCTCGCATTCCCCCGTGCGTGATATTGGAGTGTAAGTGATCATCACATCCAGCTGTCATGTGGAATGATATTACATAAATATATTTACATCAATGAATGCTGTAATTCGAATATTTTTTCTTTGATACCTTCTTCTACATCTTGTTCCATTTATATTTACCTACATACATATAGATATAATAATTTAAGGATTCCATATAAATTTATACGTATAAGCAAAATTTGCTTCAATAATGTATTTTTTAATAAGATTAATTTCTTTCTTAGGAATTTTATTTCATTCTTCTTCTGCGGTAGTTTACGTTATTTTATTCCCAAGCCCCGAATCAAAAAGAATTCGTTGCTTATGGCGTTATAAAATTAACCAAAAAGCAGCGACTCGCAGTGTATTTGTAATTCGGTAAACGATCCTTAGACGTTTAAATTCATGGAAGCCGCTCTGGATTAGTATATGGCTACAGGACTTTTCTTTAGTTGTTGCTTATGCTCACTTGTCTGACTTATAGTCAGCCCAACCCCGCGAAGTTTTTCGTGTCAAGGAGCGCTAGATTACACCTATCACACATTTGAGACACATTTCAGGTGAAAGTGTGATTTAGCTCAGTTCCGCCCCCAATTTTGATGGAAAGCACGCCGGAGGTGACGGATCCGGGTCCGCACCGACACTATACATTTATAGACATCCATGCCTTCTCCGGGATTCGAACCCGGGACCTTAGGTACGGCAGTTAGCGACGCTAACCGCTATACCGTTTAGGCGGCAGACCTCATGTTCTTTCCCATATTTAAATAATCTAACCTAACGTTTGTTGGTAGTTCCAACACTTTATTTCTGACTCCGTGCATTTTGTCTGAGCTCAGAAGATACGCTTGTCATGTTAGGCCTTTAGGGTAAACATTTCAAGTCTCTTAAAATCAAATTACTCAGAGGAAAGTTTTTATTTTGTTACGTTCGCGAACATTTGGAAACGTCTCCTTAAACGTTACCTTTCAACAATATTCTCGTAAAATTGTTTAATGATGAAACCCTTAATGATGAAAATTTCCTTAGTTTAGGAAAACTTAATCTTGATCGTAAACAAAACATCTGTTCTTTAACCTAACAGCATAAACTTCACCTGAAATTTAAAACGACATATTCCTTATCACAGTACAGCAAGACAATTCGTTGAAACGTTTTGTCATTAATATACATTTTAGAATTACCACAATTTTTGAACGTTTGATGTGCATAACTTTTGAATGACCCCGTATTATACACCCTACTAGTCTGAAAAAGTAGGGCTTTAAAATTGTTATAAAATCTGATGAGTACTCCACATGACTTCCTTATACGAAATATTAAATTATACGCATTGTTTCCTGTATTTCATTTAAACTTATTTCCTTATTTTCCTTTTTCATTAGTGACAGATTTCTTATCCATTTAATTCAGTTCTCCCTTCGCGGCAAGGCAAAAATACGTAAAAATTCAATACATCTTCATTAAAAATTGAACAATATACAAAAACATAAGACACCAAATACAGTTAGAACAATTAAAAAAATTTGAATTAAAATTACAGTTTCTGCACAAAAACAAGCAATTCGGCCAGCAGGCAGAATTTTCGATGCACAAAAGTATATTTCCTTTTGGTTCCAATCGGCAAAAAGACACTGAAGGTGCAGAACCTGACTTAATTCACTATTCTGCTAAGTTTCAAATGTAAACAAATATGGTTGTTATGATAAAAAATTAGGCTTAGACGCACTTAAACAACTTTTAAATTCTTGATAAGTCTGTAACTATTGCATGGAAGGCATAAAAAACTTAACTGGTGCTTTGCTAGCTTTACATTGTAATATTAAATTCATTTTAGTTACGCTGATGTCTAATTAGCAATACATAAATGCTAGCTTAAGGATTTTCCGCAGACATTTTTGATGCGGTGCGAATAATATTCAATTTTTCAAAATTCCTTACACAATAAATCACTATCTTTAATATTAAGTAATGAAAAATCTGCATAATGAATATTTGTAGGTTCCTCGCATGGGGATATACGACGGCACCTACAGCCACCAAGTTTTGAACACCAGTACTTCTCCACCCGAAGAGGTGCCTTTCGAAGCCCAAATTTTGAATTTCGAATTTGTTTTTGATTTATTTCGTATTTTGCACAGATTTAACGAACTTTTGGTTAATGCACTCTACGGTTTGAAAGCGAGTAGTGGCAACACTGTTCGCAATAAGTATTCAACCCGCCCCCCTGTGGCCATTCGGCAAAATGCATGATATTAGTCTTTCAATTTTAATGAACAAACTCAACAGCTGAAAAACAATGTATCGTTCCTGCTGAAAATAATATTTTTTTATCTTCCACGCGCCAGCATTTTGCCACTCGGGAAGGCGTAAGACATTTAACTTTGAAACTTAATCTGTCTGCTATTCAGTTATAGCCAAGCAATTTAAAAGCAATAAACGTAGCTCTTAAGAAAATGTTTTCTGCTCTTTGATCAGATTGATTTTAATAAAAATGCATTTAAATCAGGGCATGTCTGATTAGAAGTACAATAAAAATATTTTTATGAAAAGGAACTAGATGGCGTCCCTAATACTGTTAGATGATTTTTATTTTAGTTTTTTTTTTTTTAAATCCCTTGAGAAAAATTCTAAAGAAACTTTCAGTAAAATAACCTGAAATAAAAAGTTGTTGTGTTAAATAGTTGATATCTTGATTAAATTTTTTCTTAGTGGAGCGAAACTTGATTATGTGTACTCAGTTTTACAAGGCTTGCGCAATCCATCCATTAAAGCTTCATTACATATGAATGTGGCATCTCACAGAGTAAAGATAAATGAAACATTTCTGAATATCTAAATAGTTGTCTCCGATGTTAGTGATAGGGAAAAAAGAACCGGAAACTCTGATATGATACTCCACAAAATGTTATATAACAAAACCAGGAAGTTGCTAAATATTCGTAGATTATTTGGTTATATTTCTTAACTTGTAATATTTATAAAATGCCGTTTTTAATTCCATTTCTAATTATTTGCTCTTAGTAACAGCAAGTTCGTTCATCCAAAACTTTAACCCCACACACACTTCCATATCAATAAATTGCAGGTAATTTTACGATGGCTTATGTCTGAGGGAAACGATACCTTCGTAAGGACTTCCTAAGGGAAACTGATTCGTATGCATGTTACGCATTGGGAAAACCACGAAAAAAACCCATGTTCCCAGCCAGTTCGCAGGGGAAAGAACTCAGGTCGAAGCTACCAGTATTCAGCGACTTCACCGCTCTGCCGCTGGAGAGCCCATACTCGATACTGAAGTAAATTTTCTTATACCAGATTGGAGAAGTTCTGCTCAAGCCCGGCGCCATGATGGTTTATGACATGTTGCATAGCTTCCCGTATTGCAAGCGCTTCCGCTTGAAAAACGCTGTTCTAATATATCAAATGTGCTTTCCAGTTATTTATTTTCTTGTACTTTTAAGCTCTACCAATGCACCTACGACACCCTCGTTTGATTTTTGACCATGTATCATGTATGAAAAAGCGCACGAAAGCTATCTGAGGGGAAGGAATCCTTCGTGAAGCACATTCCAAAGAAAAATTTCACGTTGTGCCCGGGGAAACGACAAAACCTCCAATGCAGCCAGTCCCTTTTTCGACCGGAACCCTACGAAATGATTTTTTTAAAACAATGGCGGGCCCTCAACCGACTTTGGCTTTGCCAGTACTAAGGCCGGAAGTGGTGGTAACTTCATTATAGAGGCACTTAATAGGAGGGGCATTTCTGCCTCCTATGAAGGGACGGACAGTTACAACCATATGTTCTCCGGGATTCGAAACCAGTCTCTTTGGTATCTCAGTCAGCTCGCCTAACCTCTATACCGTCTAGGCGGTCGAAAGGATGCTAGTGTTCAGCGGTCTTACCGCTTGGATGCTGGTGGGCCGAACCTACACCAGAGAGTGCTCAGTGGTGTTCGATATTCTTAGGAAAAATGCATTAATCTAATAATTCCATGAATTTTCAAATCCATTCTTATATATAAGGAAATTTAAAACATTTATCTTCAAAGTCGTATTAAATTTCTTAACGCACTCTAAATGTAATTTAATATGATTTATTTCAAAAGTTTTAACATTATCGTGAAATCAACACCTCGTGAAAAGAGCAACAGATTATAGCCGAAGCCGAATGATTTCAGATGTTCAGTTATTATGAATCAAATTCTACAGCCTGAATCCGAATTTCAAAATACTCGAAATGCATTAACCAGTAAATACAAGTATGCTGTCGAGATATTATCCCTGAAATTCCTATATAATGACTCAGTTACTGCTTCGATCTACATCTTAAGGCTAGAGCACTTCTCTTCGGCAATTTGTTGTCCATTAAAATTCCCCTGATGGGTGTTATTAACATATTTGTGGTTTTTAATTACTAATTAAGCGAATTATAATGGCACGTTTCCATTTAAATACATAACCCAGTTAATGCACGTGTATGACTAGCTTAGGTACATTTTAATTTGATAACAGGTTATTGACAAAAGTAAACATTTCTCTTTTCTGTAATATTCGGATTTCCAGAACGCGATTTAATACCATTTTAATACCACTAAAATAGCTTTAATAGTTAGTTATTAAAGGAAATTTGACTTGATAGTATGGAAATCTATTACGCATTTGCAGAATATTTTTTTTTTCAGGCATAAAATTTCCTACCGTTTCCCTATTAAATAATGCAATACACACCCATTAGCATGAATTTTGGGTAAAACAAAACAACAGAAGACTAATTATAATTGAGCTATAATTGAGCAGTGGCAACACTGTTCAAAATAAAACATTTTTATCTGCGACGAGCTAGACCGTTGCCATTCGGCGAGATGAATGATATATATATAGAGCTTAATTTTAATCAATAAATTCAATTAAGAGAAATGTTTTCCATTCCCTGAAATAAAATGCATTTACTTTCCTCATGCTAGGGTATTACTATTCAATACAGCGTTACTATTCAGTATTTATCTTCTAAATGTAATCTTTCTGACATTTTGGATTAAAAAAAAATAATCGCAATTCTTAATAATACGTTTTCTAATTATTCATTTCCTTATTTAATAATTAAAATAATTATATATTAATTATTTTTATGAAATGTACTAACTAGATTCAATAAAATTATTATACATTGCTTCCGTTTTATGCTAACCATTTTAGGCTAGTAAATAAAAGGTTGATAAGGATCATGTTGATAAAGATTAGCAATTGTTAAATTAAAGTTGCGTCATTGTTAATTGTAATTAGCAAAATGTTCCTAACATTTCCCATCAAATAATATACTGATTGTCTTAAGATTTATTAATCATCGTTATGTTAAGTTTGAGCTGCAACTGCTACATTTTTGTGACAGCCGCGCAGGGGTTTTAACAGTTAGGAAAGCCAAGTGTGGTGCCGAAGGGACGGGGTTCGAATCCCAAAGAAGGCAAAGGGTGGTCATCTGTTAGGTGCCTCCTCAATAAAATGCCGCCCACTTCTGATCTTAGGAATGGCAAATGCTGAATAGGATTTTTTTAAGTCCTCCAATGGATTAAAAATAATTCTACAATTTACTGAAACGTGAAATATCTACAAAACAGGAGTTTTAAAAAATCTGAGTTTTCTCTTACTATATTTGTATCACAAGTATTCAATATACACTATGCAAAAATAAAATTCTTAGCTAACATGTTTATGAAGTTCCTATTAATATAAAACAGCTATATAAACATTTTAATGCATTATATTATTATATTTATCTTGGAAATCAAGATGTAATATGACTGTTCAAGCAAAGGATGGTATAAATGTTTATGACTGAACATATTGGAAAATGAATTTCTATGTTTTTTTTTATATATATATATAAATCTTTTCAAAGTCGTTCCAAAAATGTGTGAACACTCTCTGTAATATGTAGGTAGTAATACAAGGACAAGCAATTGGCTAAGAGAGAGAAGAATTATATTTACTGTAAAAGAGTTTCACTGCATTGCAAGCCTACAGGCAGGAAAACTGTCTATTGCTAAACTAACTACGCTTGTGGATATAATTCATTAAGTCATTATATACCTGCGCCATTGATTAATTATACAATTCTCTGTTTAGAATTAATTTTCGATTTATACGTTTCAATTTTATTGCGCAAAAATTTATTAAACTACTAAATTTATTACGTTAAAATTTACGTTATTTCGATTTATACGTTTTAGAATTAATTTTCGATTTATAAGTTTAAATCTCCTGAGCTGCAATATATTTTAAAGATACGTTTTATAATTTTCGAACTTGTATATTTCATAAAATTTAAATCTGCCATTATGCTTTGATTTTGAATGCATGAATATCTAAAAATTTTTAAAAATACACTGTTAAAACAGGAAATGAAAATGTCCTGAAAAACCTATCACAGAAGGAAAATTTAATTTTTTGACAGGATGAAATTAAAATTGCTGGATCAGCAATTAAATTCATCTCTAATAAAAATTAACTAAATATTAAATATAATATATGTATCAGAGTAAAAACTGAAGACAACACAATTCAAATAATGAAATAAAAATTTTATTTATATGAAAACAATTTGATATTGAATACACACAATTTTTATATCGTGACAAAAAAAAAGAATTAACACATTCATGACATGTAAACCATTAATAAATCATGCGACAACCATTCAATATTTCTGAAACAAAATCGATTGTATATTTAATTATTAATCTTAAGACAATCAGTATATTTAACTATTGCATATAATTGCATAAAAAATTTAGCTGTAATACTGCTGTATTTAATTTAAAATAATTTATTCCTTTATGATTCAACCAATAAGGACTCTTACCCACTGATGTGTTTTCACTTCATATATCACAAATAAAAGCGTCTATAAACCATAAAGAGATTTGGGCAGTTTGAGACAGAATATCAGAATCTGCATACAATCCATAATAAAAAGGTTGATTTTCTGATAATTTACAGAATAAGGGGAAAAAAGAAATTTATATTATAATAATATAATCTTAAATAATATACTGTCTTAAGATTTATTAATCAGTAAACGGTTCTAGTAAAACGGTTCAACCTGTACACTGGTGTGAAAAAATTAAGGACGAAATTGAAAAATTAGCTTATCAGTGGAACGAAGACTAATCAGGAGACTAGAGCGGACTGAAAGACTAATCAGGAGATCGTCACATGTGTGGTACATGCAAGCACGGACCAGCTGCTGTCGTCTTTACGCACAAAAGAAATATTTCAAAAAAATTAAACTGATTGTAAATAATTATTTTTTTAAAGGAGGCATAATAGGCTATATTTTAAATTATTTTCCCTCTTTGGTTTGGCAAATTTAATATTGACATTCAGGCATTCTGCAAAAATAAAATTTTCATAAAAATTTGCTAGTTCATTTTATAGAATGCTTCATATTTTTTTAACTATTAAGTGAATATACATGAAGAGGAAGATTTTCAAACATTTTCCTGTTTGAAGAAATTTCTCATATTTCTTTATCTCATATCCTCAACATCTTTTAACGTTAAATATGTAATTGAATGTATCCCTCCCAAATTCTAAGATTATTTAGTACCATTCCATGTACACTGCGTTAAAAAAAAAAATCTGAAATGTTTCAGATTTTAAATTACGTCCAAAGAGGCGTTTTTTAACATTTTGTGTGTTACCTTTCTTTATTAAATATCATATTCTTCGCACTTAAACCATAAGATCCAGTGCAACAGCAATATCGCAAAATAGTTTTAAAACGAGCATATCTTTAGAATTTCCGATACAGAGACTCACGCGCTGGAGATATAAATGTTTTTTCTGCACAACGTTGCCATTGCTCGCTTTGAAATCCTTGAGTTTGCTAATCAAAAATTCGTCAAAGTTTTAAAAAATAGGAAATCGATCATAAAACAAATTCCAAATTTCAAATTTGGTCTTCCACATGCTCATATTCGTTGGAGGATTACGTTATTCAAAATTGGATGACTCTATGTACCGTTATTTTATGACAATGTGAGAAATATACATACATTTACGCAGATTTTTCATTATTTAATTTCTTCAAATATAATGCAGGACTCTAACATTTTATGGCAACAGTTTGAAAAGTGAACCGACATTTATAGGAGTCCGTTTGGCAAAATGCCAAAACGAAAGCAATAGTCCTTCGGGACTCAAGTCCCTTTGGACTAATAAATGGGACAGTTTTATATGTCCCGTTCTACTGGGCCGATTGGCGAAATTCAACTTGCGTTTTTCATCTCTCGAAAGTGCGACTTGGGATATGTATTATATTTATATAGCATTGTTCTAACGTAATTTTGACCTAAAATCGGATCTTTTCTGAAATAACATACCAATTGTTTTCTATGATTCAAATTATGCCAAAGTGCAAGTTTTCTATAAATCGCACAAGTAGGTTTTAAAAAATTAACTCTCAAAACTTTAGCCCCTTGACATTAACCCTTTGCGGCGCACTATACGTTAACGTCGGAATTTCAACAAAAAAAGTTGTATGCAATCTATTTAGTCCTAAAGGAGTATACAGGTAAAATTTTGTAAAAGATGCACTTACCGTTTTAATTCTGTAGGTGTTCCATGAGGTGGAACACTGCGCCGCCAGAGCTTTTAAAAGTGCGACTAAGCGAGCATTGCAGTGAAGCACGAAAATCAGTAGAAGCGTTTGTATAAGAATGAAAAACTCTGTATTATGGCTATATACATGGTTTCCTGGATATACACGATATTCTTGAATATATACGGATCAATGAGATAAATATCTATATACACGAGTCCTATATACAAAAATATTTACAAATTTTCGGAAAGAGTTAGACCTCTCCGCGCCATTTATGGAAAATTAATAATAAAAAAATTAACTACGATTAATATTAACAATAAAGAAAAATAAGCCTATGATATATACATACACGAAAAATATATACACAATTATTGAAAATAAACGGGAATGAGACTAAAAAGCGACAGCAAAAAATTCGCTCAGGTCTAAGAAAAGATGATGAGTCAAGATACTAATAAAATTCCCGCCTAAAAAAAAAAAAAAAAAAAAAAAAAACTAGTCCCAAAAAATTTGAGATGTTAATATTAGGACTTTCATAACACAAAACACATCTCACCCCTCAATACTGCTTTGTTTGAATTCATTCCCCCCCCCCAACAACGGAAACAGAAAACGTAAACAACGGATGCTCTCTCCTAAGCACAGATGTTCTGATTCGTAACAGCATGAGATCGCTAAAGGCGGTGTTCCCGCTAATGGAACATTCATTATCCAGTGATTCTGCGTATAGTTTTTGTCTGAAAGATTAAAAAAAATATAGAACAGATAATTTGGAGTACAGCCAGCAAAATTATGGCTATTTTTTTTTTCCAAATAAAATTTTTTATATCATCAAAAAAATAAGAGAAAATTACTTGAAAAAAGTGGATTTTAATAACACACAATAAATGAAAATTCTGTGTCTCCTTGTGATATGCTGTTATCTACTGTTTAAAAAGAAAAGTTCAAAGTATATTATAAAGGCATTTTTATCTATTTACGGTTGAATTTAAAGGTTTCAGAAGCGATTCAATTTGGGTGTTCCATGTAGTGGAACACTGAGCCGCAAAGGGTTAATTGAATTTGATATATATCTTTTTATTACACTTACTTGATTCCTTCTTCCAGAAATCGAAATTTAGGGCAAATATAATTCGCACATTTTTTTTTTGTTTTATTTTTAAATATGTTTTTTTAAATAAATTTTCTAAATATTTCAAAAACATTTTACATTATAACCAATAAAATGTAGCATCATCTTTCTAGGTACACCTGCAAACAATTGGTTTTTTATTTAAAATTTACAAAGATATCCGGCTTTACATTTTCGTGCATTTTGAAGTTTGGCATATATAATATAAGCGATAGTAACAAAAATCTGGTTTACACACTTTGTTAAAATTATTTGAAAGAATGAATGACAGACTTGTTTTCCTCGCGTGCATGAATGAAGAAAATGAAAATAAGTAGGTTACTATAAATTAAGAATTCCGCGAAGTGAATTGGCGCAATTGAAAAAAAATGCGCCAATATAAATTTTTAAATTTCTCACCAAAAATTACAAAATTTAGTACCTAAGCATAATTTGAGTTGTAGAATCGAAATATGGAAAAAAAATTGATATGTTATTTCAGGAAAAGTCCGGCTTTGTTTCAAAATACCTATGCTAGAGTAATGCTATAAATAAATCTAGTATATATCCTAAGACGTGCTTTCGAAACATGACAAATGCAGTTTGAATTTCGTCAATCGGCCCAGCAGAACGGGAAATACAGAACTGTCATATTTTTTTGCTCAGTATACATTAACACATGCGCATATACATAGCTAGACATAATGGGGAAGTGTCGGATGGGTGTAAAAATCACTGGAGTTGTTAGATCAGCATTTTGGGGAAGTTATTGCATGGCATATATCAGTTTAAACGACATCGAGTTGCTGCATCAGTGCGAAATGTCGAAGAATAAATCTGTTAGACATCTCGTCCGCAAGTAACCACAGCAACGGAAGAGCGTTATACATATTGTCCTGTAGGCATGAAGAAACAGCAAAGAGCAGGAAAAATCTCGACATATGGAACAAGCGTATTAGCGTGGCCATGAAGCTGCAGAGTGGCGGTCTGTTTGTATGACGACCTATACGGTGTATACCATTGACGCCTGCTCGTCGGGGAAGGTGTTTTCTGTGGTGCAGGGAACATCAGAATTGAACCGAATGGGATTGAGAAGTCTTTATGGATGAGAGCAGATTTAGTCTGAGTTGCGATTTTAGACTCGTACACTTTATATCCCCTACTAAGGGCTCGATGTTTCTTGTTGAACACCTGTCACATGGATGTTTCGGCTTTGTGTTGCATTGTGCTCCATTCTGTTTTTCCAATAAAGTTTCTTTCTATCATTTTGGTTTCTGTTTTGGGACGTTTTCCTTACATTACCTGTGTTCTTACATCTTGGGGATCTTATGGTATTATTTTTGTTGAATTCTATATTTTTATGGAAAGCTTTTGCACAACGTTATAAACTGTCTTGTCCTTAATTTTTGCACCACCAGCATTGAAATGAAATTCGTCTTATGGATTTTTCAAAGTATAGAAGATGTAGATCTGGAATGGTATTATTTTGTTTTCTTAATGAACCTGAATGAAACCACAAAACTTCCAAAATAATAGTAAAATATTTATAACATTTTTTACTTTATTTTTAATAATGTTTACTACCTTTCATTCACCGTGCATTGAAATAGTTTTGGTAAACATAATTTCAGAAAACATTATACGCTTATACACTTACAGCAATAATAAAATCAATAAATTCCAACAGTACCAAGTATTACATAAATACAACATCAACTAAGAATAAATGATAATTCATTATAGGTTTAACATTTTCAATTAAACATGTCTATTCATATCAAAATGTATAAATTCATTCATATGTCATGATAGATACAATTTTATATGATATATTTATATATTACAAAAACATTTGACATATACGTTTTAATTTTTTATTTGAATTCATATACACTGAAGTGACAAAAGTCATGGGATAGCAATATGCAAATATATAGATGGTAGTAGTATCGCGTAGAAAATGTATAAATGCGAAGTGTTTTGGCAGGGCTTTCATTTGTGTTCAAGTTATTCATGTGAAGAGTCTTTGACGTGATTATGGCCGCACGACGAGAATTAACAGACTTTGAACGCGGAATGGTAGTTGGAGCTAGATGCATGGGTCATTCTATTTCAGATATCGTTAGGGAATTCAACATTCCGAGATCCACAGTGTCAAGAGTGGGCCGAGAGTATCTAATTTCAGGCATAACATCCCACCATGGACAGCGCAGTGGCCGACCACCTGCACTTAACGACCAAGACCAGCGACGTCTGCATACAGTTGTCAAGGTTCACAGACAAGCAACGCTAGGTCAAATAACCACAGAAATCAATGTGGGACGTACGAGGGACGTGTCCGATAGGACAGTGCGGCGAAATTTGTCTTCCTTGGGCTATGCCAGCAGAAGACCGACTCGAGTGCCTTTACTGATAGCACGACATCGCCTGCAGCAACTCTCGTGGGCTAGTGAGCATATCGGTTGGTCCCTAAACGAATGGAAAACCGTGGCTTGGTCAGATGAGTCACAATTTCAGTTGGTAAGAGCTGATGGTAGGGTTCGAGTGTGGTGCAGACCCCACGAAGCTATGGATCCAAATTGTCAACAAAGCACTGTTCAAGCTGGTGGTGGTTCCATAATGGTCTGGGCTGTTTTTACATGGCATGGACTCGGTCCTCTGGTGCAACTGAACCGATCATTGACTGGAAATAGATACCTTCAGCTACTTGGAGATCACTTATAGCCATTCATGGACTTCACGTACTCAAACAACGATGGTATTCTTATGGATGACAATGCGCCATGTCACTGGGCCAAATTGTTCGCGATTGGTTAGAAGAACATTCTGGAAAATTCCAGCGAATGATTTGGGCACCTAAACCGCCCGACATGAATCCCATCGAACATTTATGGGACATCATCGAGAGGTCAGTTCGTGCCCAAAACCCTGCACCGTCAACACTTTCACGATTATGGACGTTTATAGAGGCAGCATGGCTCAATATTCCTGCAGGGGACTTCCAACGACTTGTTGAGTCCATGCCACGTCGAGTTGCTGCACTTCGCTGGGCAAAAGGAGGACCGACAAAATATTAGGAGGTATCCCATGACTTTTGTCCCTTCAGTGTATATGTTCATATGTATAATATTCATTTATATATTCATATTATACTTCTTCAATTATTTACGTATTATTACATAGTTCTGTTAACTATAAATATTTAGCGAATGACATATGATTTGTAGCAAAATATATAAATTACAGTTGAATCTTAAATAAATGAATCTCTCAATTAAATATATTTTTGAAATAAAGGACATATTATTAGATATTATTACTATCAGATAAACGTTTTCAAAATAATTTTGTGTGCAAAGTGTAAGTACTAAAAAATTTGATAATTATGCTAAAAATAGTGAAATTGTTGATGATCAAGTGTAAAAATTGTTCAAGCAGAAACTAGATTGCGTATTTACTGTCGAACACGTAACCAAATTACTAAAACAGATTCTGAGCCTATTCCTAGAATTGATGCTGTCTTAGATCAGTCAACAGATACAAAAATCTTTTTTAAAAATGATTCTCCTTATAAATGGACTACTGAATGTCGGATAGCTTTTCAAAAGTTAAAAGATGCATTCATTTCAAGACCTATTTTAGTTTTGTTTAATCTAAAACATCCATGTCATGTATCTGTAAATGCATCTATAAAGAAGCTGTTGATGCAGTTTTAAAACAAGAACATTCTGATGGTAAGCTACATCCAATTACTTTCCATTCTAGAAAATTGATCTTTTGCACAAATTTATGCATTTACTGAGCTAGAATGTTTAGCTATTGATGCAATAGATAAATTTTATTATTTACATGGCAATCCTTTTATTGTACATATTGATCCCGCTGCTTTAGTCTGGCTTAAGAATATTAAACATTCTACAAGCAGGTTATTCAGATGGTCTTTGAAATTATCTATCTATGATTTTGATAAGCATTTAATTAGTGAAAAGTGTGCAGATCTTCTGAAAGATTCTAATGGTGTCTTTACGCATGTGTCATCAAATATTCAAGATTGGAGTTCACATTTGAGTTTTCCATGCCCTAAGTGCAAAGTGACTATCGGTGCTTCAAAATTTTTTCCAAAGTGTATTTGGTGTCAATTCTTCAGAAAAAGTGTGCATCATTCTATAAATTCATAAAAATGTATATGATATGTAAAAATATATATGTTGCATATACATAAATTTTATGCATCATTTCACAATATTTGAAATATTCGATAGCGAAATTCAGTCAACAGCTTATTATTTAAAATGACAACTCCTACTCTTAAATTTAATTCATTTTTCAAAATTCTTCATATATATATATGTAAATTTTATGTTTCATTTCACAATATTTGAAATATACATTCGTTTATTTCAAAAACGTTTCACTAGCTCCATAGTTAACAAATTTTGTCGAAATCTCTGATACTCCATTTACTTATAGATTCAACTGTGATTATTTTCTTAGAGAAATTGTGCAATTTTGCATGAAGACATTTCATATAATGTTAAATTTTCAAATGTTTCACTTTAATGTAATTACATATAAAAACGGCATTCATTCTGGAATTTGACGGAAGCAGTATAAGTAATAAATTAAAATTTAGTAGTGACAAATTTGCTTTACAGATATATCACAACAAAATCATACAAATTGGCTTATAATACAAATTACACATTTGTAGAACTATTTCGATAAAGAAATTTAAAAAAGCAAATGTTTTGGGAAAACAATTCTGTCAACAGGTTATTATTTAAAATAAAAAATATAGTCTCCTATTCTTAAACTTAATTCTTTTTTCAACATGTGGCATGTAAACAACCTGTAGGTTGAAGGATATGTGTTTGCGCTTTCAGGAAAGAAATAACCTTATCCCATAATTGAGAAAACTTTTTAAATGCGTGGCATTAAATAAAAATGATTTATCAGAAAGAGAAAAATTGTCTCTATTATTACATCTGCACGGAATGAAGACTCCAAGTGATCACCCGAAAAAACAGGTACTGCTTCTAAAGTTAAACTGTTGGCAAAAAGAGAAAATCCATCGCTACAGACATTAAAATGTCTTCAAATACATCTGTACCAAAAATAAATAAAATAATATTTTTTTAAATAAATAATTTTTTTAATTTAATTATTTTTTGCAAGGCTGTGTGCATTCATTTAACAATAGACTGGCAGAGAAAGTGGTTTTCGTTTTCCCGTCTACGAAACATTTTGCAGCGATGGACAGAATTAAAAGAAATATATTTCGATTTGTTTTCATCGCGATTTGGAGGACAAGTTCCCAGCTACTCTTGTTTGTGCAGTTTGAACGTGAATGGAGAATGAAGGATATAAAACGGGAATTCTCGGGCTGCAGAGTTACTCGTTCTGAATTCTTTTACGCAGGGAAGGTAAAGGAAACTTGTTCGAAAATAGTTTCCGTGTACGGCCAGCCAGAGATGAGTGACGGTACTTTGCCCGGCACTGCGACGAGGAGAGAGCAACCAGAAATTCAACCATGCCCAGCTGGTGGAATTAGCAGAATCGAGAAGAATTACGGATGTGCAGATTTTGATGTGGGAATATGCGCTTTTAGCGCACAGAGACTGCGATAGAACCGACAAAAATTCGAAACAGCACGACGAAGACCACATTGAGCAGATGGAAAATGCTAGGAAATTTCTTCACCTCCCTGACAGAAAACGAACTGCAAGAAATGCAATTGACGTGACTCGAGCAGCCATTTACACGGAATTAAACAGAATACCCAACATTAAATACATTGAAAATGAATCGCTGATTCTAGGCGAGAGACTTGTGGAACAAGCGCCCTTTCAGGCTCTAGTTGGGCAGGCCATGTTTTACCTGTTTAAAGTTGTTGGTTTCCACAAGTTAAAGTGCACGGCAGTGATTCTTCTAAGCTTTTTTATTCATGGCAATCCAAAACAAAGATACGTGTGTTTAAAAGGACCATACAATTCGGGCAAGACAACATTTGCTTATGCATGGTGCTCGTTCCTCAACGGAACTGTTTTATCGGTAAACATAGACCACAGCCGCATGAACTTTACACTGGGAAATGTGATTGGCCATAGGTACGTTTTGTTCGACGACGTAAAAGGACAAGAGACGAAGGACAACTATGAATTTTTTGACAAGGGATCTGGTTGGTCGAACTTAGATAACTACAGAGATCACATTGATGGGCACATGGAGCTCAATCTGGAAAGAAAAAACGAAGAATTTACCAAGCAAAAGTTCCCTCCAGGCATTATTACCATCAACAATTATTTGATACCATCTACTCTGATGGAGCGGATACAGGTCATAAATTTTAAAGGAAACAAACCTATGTTTGACCTGCATCCATTCACTTTGACGAAAGAACACATTTACATCATCCTACTGATGCTTAATTTAATCCCAGCAAAATCTCACATAATAGGGTTAATGTCAGAATCTTTCATCAAGTGGCAAATGGAACACGATACAGGCTGCAAGTTCCTTCAAAAGGTAAGCCGACATTTTAAATGGATTTTGGATTGCATTTTAAAACTAACCAGTACATTGTTAATCAGATAATCATGTTATTGTTAGGATTTAGGAACGGGGAAGACGGGCACCACACTTTTACCATTTGGTTATTTGGTTTAGCGCCGTCTCCCCACTACGTGATACCAGCCGTTTATTGATATTAGCAAACAGATACATAATTTGAAATGAATACGAAATTTGGAATGATATATAATTGAAATGAATACAAAATTTGGAATGATATATAATTGAAATGAATACATAATTTGAAATGAATACATAATTTGGAATAATATATATAGCTCAAATTTGCAGATTTTGCAAGTCAGTAGGATGTAGTCGGCTCAGTAGGATAAGGTTCTTACATTCAATAAAAAAAAAAATTTTACAATACAAACTGGCTAAATAGTTGGGAGCCCGATGCAGGCTAATGTGACAAATTCTTACTACATTAGATTAGTTCAAAATAAATAACTAACATGATGCCATCAAACTAACATTTACAATTTCTGGTATGGTAAAGAGCTGACAGAAATAATACAGTTGAACATATAGTACAATAGTACATAGTAACATAGTGTATTGATAATGCTAGATTTGTTGACTGGATGATAATGCATGCTAATATAATATAAAAAGAAAAGCATACAACAATTATTTTCTTATAAACAAGTAGATAAATGAGAAATGCGTAAGAACAGTAGAAAATACAGTACAGTACAAACACACCAACATAAAATCTGTATAAATGCTTGGCTTAAAATTCGATAGGTAAACAAGAACATATACAAATGCTATATGCTATATAATATATATATATAATATTTACTTTTTAGTTAAAAAGTTGACAGATTCATACAGCAATAGATAGTACAATGCAATTAACTAACATGATGCCAAACTAACATTTACAATTTCTGGTATGTTAAAGAGCTGACCTAACGTATAGTACAATAGAACTTGGTAACATAATGTACGGATAATGCTATACTTGCTGACTGAATGATAATGCTTGCTATTATAAAATTAAGGGGGAAAAAAACAAGTAACTAAAAAATGCATATGAACAGTATGAGAGTACGGAACAAACAAACAAGTTATCTGTAAAAATACTAGGCTCAAATATGCAATAGTTAAACAAAAACATATACAAAGGCAGAAAGTTGCTTACAAACAAAGAAGAATTTGCGGAAAAAGCTATACTTGCTGACTGAAACTATCCATATTGTCAACAATAGCTATAGTACCGATAGAATTATATTACTGACTGAATGCGATATTTGCAGACCGATTAGAATTATTTACTGATAATGCTATACTTGCTGACTTAAGAATGAAACTAGCTAACATGACACAAGAAACAATGATATTGAAATTGTGTACTAAATAAAAAGTAGACAGATTCTTACAACATGAAACAGATTTCAAAGTAATTAGATTAACATGATGCCATCAAATAAACATTTACAATTTCTGTTACAGTATAAAAGCTCACTATAGATTACAATAGAACATACCAACATAATTTACTCATAATACTATACTGAATGAAGATACTTGTAAGCATGATACAATGATTAAGATAATGATTGTCTTATAGACAATCAACTTAATAAGAAAGCATGGCTTTAATAATAATAATACAAAATCGATTACAATACATATATATATATATATATATGTATGTATTTCTAACAAACCTAAAAAGGTGATAGACGGAGTTCGATACACTCAAACTAACGTGATGCAGTCAAACTTACATTTCATTTGTTATTAACAGTCTAGCTACAAAAAGCAGATAGTACATGGTTAATACATTTCCTGAAAAGTATTATTGTCTATAGAAATATAGCTTTAAGTACAAATACAACGTCAGTCTAGAATAAGGCTGTGTAAAAGTTGTATATAAACAGAAGAACACTCTATAAAGTGTGTCCTTACACTATCCGCAACTAGAATGGTATAAGAAGAAGAGCACCCTATAGAGAGTGTTCCTATGTCACCTATTGCTAATAAGACATATAGTGTAGATTAAACTTGACATAGGTCAAGCCCAATGCTGGAGACTTTCTCCATTACGCAATTTAGTTTGCGGATCAGGTGTCTTTGCTTAACTAAGAGTTTGCAAAATGCCTGATGATTTTGCGTAGGAAATCGTATGTGTAGGCCTTTTGTCAGGGGACATTTGGCTAAATAGTGCTCTGGGGAGCCGAGTTCACCACAACTGCAGACATTGGTGTCACTAATGCCAAAGCGTGCGAAGAATTCAGGAAAAGGTCCATGCCCCGAAATGTAACAGGAAAGATGGGCATTCTCACAGCAGCGATCTGTTGACACATATGAAAGATGGTAGACAGTACGTCGACAGGTGAGGCTATTGTCCCATTCCTCTTGCCATTTACTAATTGCTCGAAGACATAAAGTTCTCTTGAGAAAAGAATGTGACCAAGGAATGGATATATTCTCATCAGCATCACCAGAAGCCGCTTCCTTGGCATAGACATCTGCAAGTTCGTTACCATATTCTCCCACATGCGCTTTAACCTAAGCAATATGAATAGTGAAAGACGGAGAAGCACGTAAGTCCTGTTGAATATCTCGTATAATTGGAGAGGAATGATCAGGATTGCCAATGGCGTGGATAACAGAAAGGCTATCAGAATTGATTGTCGCTTGTGTTATATTCTAAGTCAGCAAGTAGCGGATAGCGCATGCTATCGCCACTGCTTACCCTGGAAAAACACTATTCTGCATAGATAAATGTCCCTTCCAGTGGGCTAGAGGAAGATTATCATGAAAAGCAACAAAGGCGCTTCCTACGTTATCATCTATCTTTGAGCCATCAGTATATATCACGTGGCTTGAGGAATTACGAAACACTGATGGTGGAATATGGAGCCTAACTCCAACCCCATAGTCTGCTGGATGAATACTAAAAGGTGTCAATTTTGCTTCATAGTCATCAGGCAAATAATGTTCTCCATCAAATGTGATAGGCCTGCGTAGTTGCACAAGTAATTGACGAACAGCCTCTTCCTCAGTTCTAATATGAAGAGGGAGTAGACTGGCTAGAACATTTAGTGAGTCCGAAGAAATTGTATGATATGCTCGAGTTATACTCAGGACAAAAGGGCGTTGGATGGTTGAAAGATGTTTCACTTTTCTCCCCTGCATGGGAAGTGCCCAAACAGCAGCGGCGTAAGTGACAATCTTTTCTGTGACAGTAGTATAAAGAATTTTTTGGATATGGTGGTTTAATCCCCACCGATATTCCTGAAGATAAAAGCTGTTTGACAATCATCTGTGTTCGTTTTTTAATGGACAGAATATGTGGGATCCAGGTTAACTTATCATCAATGATAGCTCCCAAATATTTGATTTCTCTGAGGATTTGCAACCTGTGGCCATTGAGGACAATTCTTGGTCGCCTGACCAAGGAACCTCCTTTCTTAGGTACAAGAAGTACCTTGGATTTGTTTTCAGCAATAATCAATTTCAGATTATCAAAACGCTGTTGAAAGAGTTGAAGAGACTCATTGCAATTTTTCTGTAAAACTTCGTGAGAATGTCCCCGGATAACAAGCGCCACATCATCGGCATATGCATATACATGCGTATGATCAGGCCAGGGAACTTGAAGGATCTTATTAAAAGTGAGGTTCCAGAGTTGAGTACCCGCACAAGAACCTTGCGGGCATCCTCGTCTGTACTTTTTTGATAATTCCCGCTGGATGTACTTCAATAAGACGTCTGTCTTGCAAATAGTGTTCTAAAATTTTATAAATATTACTCGGACAATTGGAGTTTACCAGAGCTTGCTTAATAGCTACCCACCACAAACTATCAAATGCACTTTTAAGATCTAAGCTGACTAATGCGGTGTTGTAGCCAGAGAATTTATTATTCAGGATGTCTTTTGTGATATCATGCAGTGCATGTAATGTAGATGAACCGGGCCGAAAGCCATATTGTCGACAACTAATAATTTGGTGCTGATGTAGATGAAAATGCAAACGAGTCATCAATATCTTCTAAAAAATTTTCCCAAGCACCGGAAGTAGGCAAATGGGTCGAAATGAAGTAGCCTCAGTCGGGTTTCTATCCTTCTTTAAAAACAGAACAACCTGGCCTATTTGAAAAGACCTAGGAAAAGTACCAGTTGCCAATAACTTGTTGAAAAATATAACAAAAAATACTGGTGAGGCCAAGATGGCAGTTTTGACAATGGCATAGTCAATGCCATCCGGGCCTGGAGCTTTCCGTTTCGGCAAATGGGCAACAATGAATTTTAATTCCTTTAAAGTAATTTCTTTGTCTGGAGACGCAGTGGATGAGAGCTCTTCTTCAGATATCAATGAGTGATGGGAAGTACCCTCATAGAGATCAGACGGTCCAATAACAGTATCCAAGATATGAGTCAGAGTATCTTTGGTAAAATCTTGTGAGGCTGTTGAGCCAAGAGGAAGAAATAATTGAGCAGGTTTGAATAATTTGCCTGTCATTATCTTATGATGAATCCCATATGTATCATGCAATTCAGTACAGAAGGCATGCCAGGAATTCAATTTCGCTTGTAAAATTGAACGTTTATATTTTGCTCTCTCCTGTTGATATAGAGGGAGCGAAGTTGGTGGCAGATGCATTCGTCGCTCATATTTGATTTGCCGTCGTAAAGCGCGGCATTTCTTCTGCTGGGAACGAAGTTCACTGTTCCACCATTGTATATTATTTAGCTTTTTGGCATGGCGTTGTGGTAAAAGATCATTACAGATTTGTTGAAGACCCCTTTGTAAAACAACCGTGAAATTCTCCAAATCAGCCCGAGTATTGGCTGAAGAAAGTTGATTTGAATGGTTGTAGGCTGAGCTATTGTAAATGTAATATAGCGATGGTCGCTAAGACTAAGGATAGTTGATAGAAAAGTCGATG
Organism: Stegodyphus dumicola; assembly: GCF_044657685.1. NCBI lineage: Eukaryota > Metazoa > Arthropoda > Arachnida > Araneae > Eresidae > Stegodyphus > Stegodyphus dumicola. The sequence continues at coordinate 4,854,212 of NC_140770.1, forward strand.
AAGAAAGAATGGACTCGATGGAGATGAATATTGTGAAATAAAAAGCATGGAGGTTTCCTGTACATCAAGAAGAATGGCTACATTGTCCCTATTAGCTGCGACGACAGTCGGTTTCCAACCCTTATTGCAATTGATAATGATGGCCCTGGGTGGTTTCTCCAAGTCGCCTGTTTGAAAGACAGACCACTGAAGCAGAAAACCCACAGCAAGTCTGTCCTTAATATGAGGCTCCTGAACAAAGATGAGATCAGCCTCACGTTCTACTGCGTAATGCGTAAGTTGAAGAACAGCAGCCTTAGCGCGTTGAAGATTGATCTGTATACATTTTAATTGAAAGTCCACTGTGGATAAAATCCATGTTTATAGTATCAGTCAATGCATTTCCAATAGAAGGCAAGGACTGATTATTAGTTCTCATGGTTTGTCTTATCTCGGATGGATTGCACACGACGTTGGTACTAGATACAGGCTGAGTCGTAGGCAGGATGGTCGTAGTCGAAACCAGTTCCGAATCGAGCATTGGCATCACTGCAGTTGATACACAGTGGATTTTGCGCTGTACAGTCCCGGATGCCGTGCTCCTCAGCACAGTAGGAATAAAATTGTTTTTGACTCTTGCAGTTGGCTTGTAGATGACCGAACTGCTGGCATTGGAAACATCTGCTAATTTCAATGTGTTCCGAGACTCTTTGTGCCTGCCAGCCGAGGACGATCTTGTGTTGTTGCATAAGTGCACAGAAGCCTCGTGGCTCGCACTCGAAGATCCACTTAACGTGCCCTTTACGAAGCTCTCTGAGTCGATGTAGAGGCTTGAAGATGTTACTGGGCATGCCAGTGGCACCACTGATTTCGGCAGCGACATCCTCTGGCTTGATGGATTCGGGCAGGTCATGAACTGCGCATCGAGGTCTGTGCCAGCGGGGACGGCTAATCTCCGCTGGGATGTCCTGGTTTTGGATTTCTTTTTCAAGGACATTGGCATCATCATTAGAGTTACACATCACCTCCAAACCGCCTAGGTGGGTTTTAATAATTCTCTCAATGCCAACCTTAAGTTTTGAGAGAGGAACTTTAGCATTTAATTCAGCTTTGAGTTCAACTTCTGAGACGTCCGCCTTGGGATTAATATATATACGAAGCTTGTTATGTTTTCTAGCAATCTCCGCAAAAGTAGGTATTGGTGGAGCAGGCAAAGATGTAGACTCCGGTAAATCACTTAGCAAAGGAACAGAAGGTAGTGATGGCGAGGAATGAGCTAATTCGCAACAAAGTACTGTGGAGGTGTTAACACCAATATCAACCTTGGTGGGCTTTACTACAAATTCAGGACCTGCTGAAGCAAGAGTTTGTAAAGCAGTAAGAGAATTTAAGAGTCTAGTCTGTAAATCCGTGGGCAGCGAAAATTTTGAATTTCGTTTAGTAGTTGCAATTCTTCGAATGTCGTCACACAGTGCAGTAATTTTATCAGTATGAGGTAAATCAGATGCCAATACTAACGTAGGATCAAGTCCATTTTCTGTATGTGCTGAATCACCGTCAATCGGGAAAACTGATTGACAGGACATATTTCAAAGAAGAATTCTGTAAATACTTAAAGTACTCGATGACTGATCAATTGTAAAAGTGGCACGCAGTACTTAATAACCTAATAATGTTGGGTGCACTCCAAAACTTGTAACAAACTTGGTTGTTAAACTTCTCTGTTTTTCATCTGTTTTAACACTTGCTGTAATCCAAAAGCTGTTATATTCAGGTGGTACACACTGAGCACACACTATTTCAAATTGCAAGTGAGTCACAAAACACAATTTTTACTAAGTCCAAAAATTAGTGCAAAAATTTGTATCTCCGCTTCTAATTAACGGATCTGTTTCAAATTTGGAAATTTGAACCTTCCGTGATCTTATTGGAAGTATGGCAAAAGTTTCAAGTTGATATAATAATTAGCGGTCTAATTAGCAGTGGCCTGATTAAAAGCTTACTATGAAGAAATTCGCCATTGGATTTGGCCTTGACAGCTTCCTCTCCTCACGGGAGGGGAATGCGCAAATCGTCTTCCGAATCAAAATGTTGCTATGTAATTAGAGTAATTTGGCCATAATTAATTTTGCAATTATCCAATTGTCTTCACCACATATCTTGAATTGAAGAGGGAATTTATCTCTACAAGATGATGTAACTTTTGGTTGCGACGGATAACAACAGCTCCCTCAGAGGACTTCAAAGGTGGTATATCTGCTGGGAATAACACAGCTCAATGCTAATTTGTTGTAAAAATTATAATTAGAGAACTAATTGACCCACATATACAAATGAGGTATCAAATTGTTCCTGTTGATCTTAGGAACAGATAGCAACTACTACCAAGTCGATGTGAGTAAAATTTCCGTAGTTATTGAACTAAAAGACGGAGCTCAAATAGTGCGACTTACCCTCACGGAGTTTCCAAACCCATGTTATTGTTATTGTAATGGGGAAATTTGCCCAAAATCATAGTACTACTTTTTAAAGTTTCCTAAAAACTGTAGAGACATTAGGTAATTTTTGGAAGTTGGAGACATGAAAAATCAGCAACCGCCTTCACCGGGAATCGGACCACGGACCTCTGAAATACCGGCTCAGTGTGCTGATCACTACACCACGGAGGCAGGATAGGAAAGCGGGAGAAATACCTTATATATACGCCCCTTTTTAAAGGACGACTGGGGATTTCAGGGGACCCAGTCGCCAAATCCTGAGTGTCGAGAATCCTCATCCAACACCCTTTTTAGTTCAGACGCTACTGTAGAGACATTAGGTAATTTTTGGAAGCTGGAGAGATGAAAAATTAGCAACCACCTTTGCCGGGAATCTGACTACGGACCTCTGAAATACCGACTCAGTGTGCTGACCACTACACTATGAAGGCACGTTAGGAAAGCGGGAGAAATACCTTATAAAACAAATATGTTTACGAGAAGGGTCACACATTTCAAATTTAATTTCAAAAAAAAATACGCATTATTTTATGTATCCTATCTAGAAAACAAGAAACTTGCAGTACCTTTTCTAGTGCTATTGCAATTATTTCAGTGTCCTAGAGTAATTGTTGTTTCCTCAGTTCCATGTTACTTATATCATGGTTGCATTATTTTCTAAAATCCTATTCATGTTACAGTATATCCCAGTTTGGCAAATTAAAGACAAGGACATGTCCGAAGAACAGACAATCGCATTGCTTCACTCAATGAACAGCGATGCTGATAACGATGTATAACTGCATTATCTGCAAGAATTAATGTGCAAAAATCGTCCAAATATGTACATTTATAAATATGTACATTTGTTGTTCTCACATTTTTAAAATGAGTTTGGGATTTAATTAATGTTTAAAATGTAACTTCGTACCTAATTCCAGGCCTCTTTTAAATTCCTAAAATTTTTAAGTCACCAGTCTGATAGCCATTTTTCTGTACTATCCATTTCCTGCATTATGATTTCCATAATAGAAACATTTTTTTTAAATTTCCGGTTGGGGGTACTGATTTTCATTCCTCAGTGTCCTTCAGTCGTGGTGGGTTTGTACTTAGGAAGAGTTCCTTTTGAAAGACTAGAAGCACAATAGAACTTTCTCTTGATAATATGTCGGGTCGATTTTTGCATATTTTTTATGCTTTTTTTTAATATCCCATTGTAAGAAAATCCAACATAAACATCTCACTGAAATTTTATTTGCATTGATGGAATAAAGTTCTGTACATTTTTGTTGATAAACAGACCTTTTTTTTTATTTCAGTCATTTTTCCATCCCCGAGAGCAGCCATCATCGTGCTAAATAAGTCCTGGACTCCACTCGTTATCAAAGCACACAGAGATGTACCATATCCATAACCACAGCAGAATCACAAATGTACCTCACTAGCGCCTATGCGTCACCTATTGAAGACCTCGATAACACCCTGCAAGAAATAAAGATGACTCTCCACAATAGCAACGTTCCTCATGTGATCAATGGTGATTTTAACGCACAGAACAGCCTGTGGGGTTATTCACGTACGACCCCAAGAGGAACAGAAATGGAGGACTTTATTAACTCTAACAATCTAATCCTGCATAACGACCCTGAGGACTTACGCACTATTACCACAATCAATGGAAGAGGATGGCCCAATTTAACTCTCAGTACACACCACCTAACTCACAAAATCCAGAATAGGAAGATCAGCGAAGACTATTCTTTCTCCGACCACAAATACATCACCTTTGAAATTGCCCAGAAAATAGAAAACATACGGACGAAACGCTTTCAAATTTGTAGCAGCACAGAGAAAACGTTTATCAAACTATTAAGTCTAAAAGTTCAATCCATTCTACAAACCATCACCCAGACTAATTCCAAAGAAGATGTCAATATATATGCAATACACCTCATGCGACTTATTCAAGAATGCTGCCATGCATCCTTTAAACTAAAGTCAATTACCAATCAAACAAAAGCTAACTGGTGGACCAGAGAACTGCGTGCAGATCACCAAAAGACCAGAGCGCTAAGACGAAGATTAAAATCCCGCACAAACGACAAAGATCGCACAGCAGCATGGGCCGAATGCAACAGGCAAAGGGCAATTTATAAGAAGAAAATCACGGAAGCTAAACTAAAATCTTGGACCTCCTTTTGCACCAGTAACCAAAATACTTAGGGAGTACTCTATAAAATGGCCACCTCAAAGATTTTCAAGCTGATGCAGATACACACCCCAAATAGCATACATATGTACAAGAACGCCAACGTTACGACAGAAGCCTTAAACAACATCCTAGACCATATTTTTCCCCATGACAACAGCGAAGAAGACACCTCAGAGCAACGAGAATTAAGAACCTCCACTAATTCACCAAGCACCCTAGATGGCAGAAAATTTACAAAAACAGAACTACTACAACTCATCAAAACACTCAACAATGCGAAGGCACCTGGCCCAGATGGGATTTCAAATCAAGTTTTGAAGATAATCTAAAGTCAGCCCAGAAATACTCCTAAATCTGTACAATGAATGCCTGAAATACAACTGCTTCCCAGACTGCTTCAAGCATGGGCAAATTATCCTCTTCTCGAAAAAAAAATAAAAAACCAAAGGACCCTCGCTCATACCGACCAATAAATCTACTACCAGCCATGGGAAAGCTCCTTGAATGACTTCTGGTCAATAGACTAAAATACCATATATATATAAAGACAATAGAATAAGTACCAACCAGTATGGATTTAAACCCGAAAGCTCAACAACTCATGCAATAGATATAGCAATCTCTCAAATACAAGCAAACAAAAGCCATCAAATGCATTCGGCTCTCCTATGTCTTGACCTGCAAAATGCATTTGATTCTCTCTGGTGGCCAGCTGTCAAGCAGGCCCTCAGGGAGATGCAGTGTCCAAGAAACCTGTACCTTACGATTACGGACTATCTCAAGAACAGACAAAGCGCAGTAATCTATGATAATACCATAATCACCAGAAAACAAACTAGAGGATGTCCCCAAGGGTCATGTATGAGCGCGGACCTCTGGAACATCACCTTTAATAATATTATCGATTATCAGTGGCCAAATCATACAAGGATTGTAGCCTTCGCTGATGATGTTGCCTTCATAATCCAAGGATCTACACGAAGACAACTAGAGGAAAACTGCAACACCACCCTTAATATATTCAACTACCTTTGTCATAGAATAAAACTCCAAATATCACACATAAAATCGCACGCACTTATAACACACAAGCCAGGACAAACAATAACCAGGAATTCCACGCTAGAATTGGAAACAATAAAATGAAGACCATTAAGTCTGTATAAACAAAGTATAATACAAGTAAAACTTAAAGCCTGGCACACATGCTGCTCAAACAACCAAGATGTCTACGAACCACTCTACAGAATAGCCACCAATAAAATATTTGCCCCTACTCAACTCCACGCAAGCAACAACCAACCAAACAGCAACGGAACAACAGAAACAACCCTCAATGCCATTTTGGATGCAGTAATGCAAAGAGATGACCCAGAAGATGATAACCCTACCCAGCAAGAACTACGCAACAACCATCAACCACCAACCACCATTAACCATAGACAACCCACCAATAACAGCAATAGAAATAGGCAAGATCATTAAGCAACTCAACAACAAAAAAGCACCAGGCCCTGATGGCATATGCAATAAAACTGATCCACCAAATTGAACCCAGTCTCTTCCTAAACTTAATTAACAAATGCATTCAGCTAGTCACCTTCCCAGATTGCCTAAAAACAGGACAGATAATTCTATTCTTAAAACAACATAAAGCACCAGAAGACCCCTCATCATATCGCCCAATTAATTTCTTACCCGCCATTGGAAAAATCCTAGAAAGATGTCTTGTTGGACGACTAAAATTCCACCTCCACAGCCAAAACTATATCAGCGACCACCAATACGGATTCCGACAACAACGCTCCACCATCCACGCCATCATCAAGCAAATCAACCACAACAAAGCCAATAACCTACACTCTGCAATTGTCAGCCTCAACCTTCAATATGCATTCGACTCAGTCTGGTGGCCTGCCATCCGTCAAGCACTAAGAAACATCAACTATCCCCGCAATATATACAACACCATAATCGACTTCCTACAAAACAGAGCAAGCACCATTTTATACAACAACACTATCATCACAAGGAACCGGACCCGAGGATGCCCACAGGGAGCCTGCATGAGCGCAGACCTGTGGGTACTTACCTTCAATGAAATTATAAAACAAACTTGGCCACAATATCCACAAATTACAGCTTTTGCAGACGACATAGCCTTCATTGTTGGAGGAACACACGCCATACTCAAAAAGAACTGTCAAGAAGTAGTTAACCTCTTCAAAAGTCACTGCACAAGATACAAACTAAAAATTTCAGCAGTAAAATCACGCATCATAACATTCCACAAACCAGGCCAAAACCTCACCAAGCAGTTATCAGTCAAGCTGATGGCAACAAGATAAAGCATACAAAAACAATAAAATATCTGAGAATCCTCATTGATCAAAAATTAAACTATATTGAACACCTCCAAAACATCAAAACAAAGACACATTCCATCAGCCAAAATCTCCGCAGAATGCATGGAACAAACTGGGGCCTCAACCCACATATCACAAAGATTCTGCTCCAAACCGTCATTACAAAAATAGTAAACTATGGAGCAGCAATTTGGGCCCTACTGATGACAGAAAGAAAGAAGATCTTAACCACCATTTAAAGACAATTAACCTTGAACATCACAAGAGCATTTCAGACAGCTCCAAACTCAGCATTAGACATACTAGCAGGCATGACGCCACTCCACCTGGAAACAACATACGAAGTGATCTACTCCACTGTTTCACAGCTCCAAATTCCAATCACCTATGAATATACAAACTACAACCTGCAAGACTATGAAACCAGATCCCTACCATACAACAGGCATCCAGCAACTCCGCATACGAAAATAATAACAATCAACAATAACAACCAGCAACTCAACAATAACTCAACAATAGCCTTTACAGATGGAAAGATAGAAGAGAAGGTTGGCTGCGGTGTCTACTTCCCCATCCAAAACCACATTAGCCAAGAAATTAAATGGAAAGGTTTTCTCCATAAAAACAGGACTCACCACCATAGACCAGAAATTCAATTGGATACCACAGCTTCAAGAAAAGAAGTTAACCACAGCCAAAATCGCAAAAGCATTAAGGGCGATGAAAGGATATTCCTGGGGCCTTAATCATCGCATTATGAAAATTCTATTACAGACAGTAGTCAATAAAATAATCACCTATGGAGCCGCTATCTGGACCTTTCCCATGACAGCAAGAAAAATTCGGACCCTTAACTCAATTCAAAGACCTTTCTTGATCAATATTATCCGATCATTCTCAACAACCTCCACCAACGCACTACGAACAATAGCCGGGGTGACGCCACTACCAATTCAAACAGAAATCGACGCACTGTCCACAATCATCCTACAACTCAAGAAAACTTCGACGTACAATGGCGTAATTTTCAATTCACAAGAAGATGAAGAAAAGCCATTGAAATATAACAGACATCCCGCTTTGGGTCTTCACAATCTCCATTGCAACCTTGACAAGCCACCGCCATCAACTGATTTTATACTGCATACACGGATGGCTCAAAGATCGAAAATAAGGTAGGAAGCAGAGTCACCATAAAAAGGCCTCCACTGCAAATGGTAAGGTTACCTTCAGCCGCAAAACAGTGTATATCAATTAGAGCTCATAGCCATACTAAACAGCATTATGCAACTTAATGACTTAAATACAGATACCATCCACGTAATCACCAACAGTCAGTCTTCCATACATGCCATCAAACAACAGCACACAAATTCTCCTATAGCCCACCAAATTCAAGACATTATAAGCACAAGTAATAAGAAATTTGTCCTGTCATGGACCAGAGGGCACAACGCCTGTGAAGGCAATGAAAGGGCCGATTATTTAGCAAAACAGGCAGCTCTAGAACAAACAGGATCTTAAATTCATATCCCATGTCCTAAATCAGCATTAAAATACAAACTAAAACAAATGGCGAATGAAAAGTGGCAACATCAATGGGAGCGAGAACCACAAGGACGACGTACATTCGAACTACTACGGAAGGCTGATGAAAATAGTACAATTTCAACATAATTCCTCACCCAGTACATCTCAGGTCACGGTCCCTTCCCCAAGTATTTTTATGATCGCAATATGGCTACGTCGGATAGATGCATATGCGGAGAATGCGGAGACCCTGAACTTTACATATTTCAGTGTCCACTAATGTCAGCCCATCACATTCGCCATCCCACTGACACTGGAATAGAATTTAGAAGATTCATTATTAAGCACCGTAAAGTTTTCCAAAACATCAAAAATATTATTGATTTCTTACACCGCCAAGGACTGGACCTGTGTCATCCATAGCTTACAACCCAAAATAATCCTCTAAGTTCATAAAACGCAAAAATAAGAACATCCGCTCTCACCCTCATACTATACAGGAGTGCTTTTAGAAAACGCACTTAAATATATCCATTTATTGAGACAACTGTAACTTTTCTCATACCATGAACTATGAACTACTTCATACTGTGCAATGTGTGACAGATGCACCAGTACTACGTACTCAACACTATGTACCATGAAATGAATTCATAAACTGTATGCTGTATTATGAATTACACTATGAATAATAACTTATAAACTGTTAATTGTGTAACAAAAAAACCAAATAAACAACGAACCACATACCATAAACACTCCCCCCCCCACCAACAAACCTCCAAACCGAAACACAAAAGAAATATGTATATACATATGTAAATAACTTATTGTAATTATGCATTGTAATTATTGTATCTATCCATTCAACTGCAAAGTACCCGTGTAAAGTATATCTGAGACAATATTGTCTGCAATGCAAATTATGCACCATTAATATATAACAGTGTATTATGAATGCTGCTTGCTGCAATGTAAACTAATTCCCGAGCATGGTGTTAGCGTGCCCGGTCAGGGTACACTTCTATAGATGGTTAGTGCAGTGGGGTGGTACAAGTTTTGCCCATGGCGATGTTTTGGTGCCTCCTGTACTTCTTTCTGTCTGTCTGTATTTGAAGACTTTTAATGTCTGTAGCGATGGATTTTTCTCTTTTTGCCAACAGTTTAACTTTAGAAACAGTACCTGTTTTTTTCAGGTGATCACTTGGAGTCTTCATTCCATACAGATGTAATAATAGAGACAATTTTTCTAAAATTTAAAATTTGTTTTCGATAGCAGATGAAAAATGAGTCATCAAATGGTGAAACGCTGTATGTTATTTGCTGAGAGGTGCTAGCAATCCCTTCATCTGAAGCTTCACACACATTTCCGAAACCTTCGTAACTGGTTTGGAATACTTTCCAGGCCTCGTTTAAATCCCTATAATTAGCAAAAGCTTCGTCTAAGTGGTCAGCATTCTCATAAGGGTTCCATTGACAGTTCCTGCGATTTACTAAAGCTCTAATTTCCTGAAACATCAGCACATCGACGTTACAACACAGCAGGCGACACAGCGTTAGGCGAGCCTCCATAAACATCATCAGTCGGGATGGACCGTCCTCTGTTATTGTCCGAGACTCTTGAGAACTGAGGGAGGATAATATTCTTTAGTAAAATTCGAATTAACAAAAGTGAACAGAATACTTTAAATGACTTCACTTAAAAAGTATTCTTCCCTTAAGGGGACTTAAAATACATTTTAAGTTATTTCTTTTGATTAAGAACTTTCATCTACTTTTTATGAATATTATTAAGTGGTTTTTATAAGACAAAATGATTTTAAGCTGAAAAAAAATTTTTTTTGCTAGTAATTGTTCTTAAATTTTAATTTTCTGAAGAAAACTTTAACAATAAAAATTCTTTCTTCTCCCACAATTTTCAATGTACTTGTCCCAAATTTTTTTATTGTATTTATTAGTGTTCTTCATAACATTAAGGGTTTATTTTTAAATTAATGAATTTATTTCTGAGAAAAAAAAAGCAGGGTTTTATGTAAAAACTTAAAAACAACATATGATCTTAAATACATTTTCACTTCTTATATTTTTTCTTTTCACTATTTTGCAAAACTTATCCTTGGTTCTATTAATCAAATAATTTTAAATAAGCAGTAAAAATATTAAATAATTTAGTCCATATCGGTACAAGTTTAGGACTTTAAGTAAAAGGATGTATTGAAAAAGTGCAATTTAAAGAATGTAAACTGTCTGAATGGTTATTAAATCATTTCAAATTTCTTTTTATTACTGAATTTCAGTACTTTTTATTACTGAATTTCAGTACACACACACATATTATATATATAATAAAACCTAGTACTGTTCAGTTGATATAAGCATACGATTGATATAACGGTTGATATTAAAATAAATTACAAGCTTTAATTACAAACCTTAAGAGGCCAGAAATATTGCCAAAAAAATCATAAAATGCAAGTAGAATTTTTCTTTACCTGTTTTTGTTTCTAAAACATGTTTAAAACACATTTAATATCAGAATTAATTTTAATATATTTTCTAAAACATTTATAATCAATAGTAATAATATTAATTTGTCGTTTTATTCATTTTTTTTTCAAAAAAGTAAAATTTGAAATTTGAATAGACATAAAACATTTAAAACCCCTCAGTGACATATGTGATTTCTTTTCTTCTTTTAGCGATTTGTTCTCCTATACAAATCGCATTTTAAATTAATTCAGGTGTATTTTAATTAATAAAAAGTTTAATTGTTTGTTCCAGCAGCATTCAATAATGCTACAGTCAGGAACTTGATCACTTTCATTACACCCCCACTTCTGTTCTTATCGTATCACAAAGGGTATTTTTATAGCAAAAAAAAAAAGAAAAAGAAAAGAAAGGAAAAGAAAAAAAAAAAAAAAAAAAGAGGGAAATTTCATCGATTTGGGGGTACTAAGTCCCCTTTTAATCAGATGTAATCTTCTTCGAATAAATTATTGCTATCCCAAATTGGCAGACTGAAATGAAGGTTAAGGAAACTATACGGAGGTTCCAAAATAATTTAAATATGTGGGTGTACCCCAACACAGCGAATCAAAATTTCGTCCCCCTTTTCTAGCTGGAGAATTTAACGACCACATAAAGCAAAAGTTTTTCTATCCCCTTAGAACACTACAGGGAGTCTTCATACTTTCTGAAGAAGATTAAGGCCATCTTGATGGGATTAAGTTAGTTATAAAGTTTTTGTGTAATCCGTTATTGAATATGATGTATCAGAAATTTCTAAAAAGGCTTTTTGTGAACTTAAACCCAGTTTTCTGAAAAAGTCACCTTTTGTTAAAACTTATCACACGCTTAAACTTCTTAATAACCTCATATCCAAAAATGCGTACACAGATCTACTGTAACATATAACAAGATAGTTTTTTCCAAATATCATTCAATTTGAATTAAAAATGAGAAGCATTTTCAAGACATGCGAACTGCGAAAAGATTTGTTTTGAGAAAACCGAATTTAAAGCTTTCTTCAAACTTACCTTTAATACATGGTCATGAGAATCAGCAAATTAACTTTAAATATGAATATATAAACACTGGATAATAGTTTTGTGTGATTTAACTATTTTTAATCTCATAATACTAAATTTGAGAAAAATAAACATATGGCAAATTCGTATGTGATTCAAAGTTAGAGGTAGAAGCAATTTATCCATTATATCGAATGAAACTTTTAAAATTCACCCGCATCCTATGTTTTACCTTCATTTACACTATCTTTTAATACTTTCCGAATACAATATTTTTTACTATTTTTTATTTTTCCAGTTTTAAACTTCTCTTTTTGCTTTGGTTCAAGCGACGTTGATCACGCTTCCTCCTGTTCTAAGCCTATAGCATTTACATAACTAAAGTTAAATTCATTAATAGTTGTCAATACTGACATTTATAGCCTTTTTCTAAAAAATAAACACTTCTTTTGCCAAATATATAAATTATAACATCAGTAAATAACTGTTGAAATACATTTTTTTACATTTTTTCCAAAATTTAAAGAGCAAAGTTTTCGCTGTTTACACATTTTAAATGCTTGTAATTCTTTAAAAGTTAGACTATTTCAACTCGTTTTTTTGCATATGATGTAGTTATGTATGTGGAATATTACGAGAGAATCAAAACACAGATTCAATATTTTGGTTGATTTTCAGCTATTTTAAAGTACACCGTCCCCTTAAAAAAACTGTGTGCTGCAGACAACACTGCCTCCTTTTCAGAATTTTTGAAACTTAATAGCAATATATTATCATATGCATGGGCAATAATGAAAGCATCTGATTCTATACTTTTTTGCGTATTGAGTTGAAGTGTTGCCCAGCAGTGATTGTGTATTTAAAGTCGAGCATGATTGAACTGTTTCAGTTTTTCGTGAAAGTTTAAATATAACAAATATGTTTTAATGTCTTTTGGGAAAAGATATACTATGTAATAAATGGTCAAAATTTGAAAACCTTTCAAATCAATTGAACAGTTATAAGAAAACCTCAAAAATAGTCGAAGAAATGCTGGATTTGGTAACTGAAACTCTTCAGACGTGTTCTGAAAGTTCATGAGAACAGATTATGATATACCGATTAAGTTTTTAGGGAAAAGATTTCATTATTGAAAGCTAAATTCCCAACCTACACAGCTGAAATGATGACATGAACTTGCACATTATTTTAAAGCAGTCCTACGTGTTATTCTCCGATACAAGAAAGCTCGTCCTTCATTTTATGGCATCCTTCTTTCTTAAAAATGTTAACATTAAATGCTGGGTACTTACGAGATAAATACTTTGCATTTAACCCCCGACAACAAGGTTAAATGCAAAGTATTTATCTCAAAAATCTTCATGACTACAAAATCATGAAGAGGTTGGGAATCTTTCACTTGATAAGATTTGTATTAAACTTACTATTGCACATAAGAACGGTAAAACTGAAGGTTTGTCTTGTACAAATGTTCCTCAAAAAGCTCTTACAATTCAAACCATTGTGATTTCTTCAATCATATCTTCAAATAAAGAAGTTGTTGCAGTGTTTCCTGTAGATAACCTTAAGCCAAACGATTTAAAAATTCAGACATTACAGGTGTTAAAAGTTTTCATGATTGTGGCTTCGAGGTTGTTTCCATAATTTCCAACAACTATGTTAACTATAAATGCTATGTAATGGTCATGTGGTGTCTGCTATTGAAAACGAATTTTATTTGGGAAAAGAGATTTTTTTACTGTTTGATTTAGTTTATTTACTGAAATATATAAGGAATAATAGGTTGAACCAAAGTGAAACCAATCATTCAAAATCATTTAATCATAATCTTTAAATGATACAGATAATAAGCTGTATTATGCAAGTCTATTCCATTTGAAAAAAATTATATATCATAGAGCAGCACCATTCTATACAAATAGCTCAAGCACTTTCGAAAAAAAGTGTTATATTCAACCTCTTTAGAAATGCAAAATGTTTCTACTGCAGTTTAACATTTTGATAAAAAAAGACTGTTGTAGCACTGTAAGGTTTCCCTTAGTTCAATAAACCCAATATTCAATTTTTAATGATAATGATCGTTTTAAAAAACGAACAAAATCCCAGAAATTTAAAAATCAATCCTTATTAATACATTAATTTAATATTAGTAATGTGGAGTATCTCGTTGAAGACATTTCGGTGGGTATTTAAATTTATGAAACAGATGTTTAGTTATGAAGATGAGCATTTTTAATTGCTTCAAATTTTTACATTGAACACATTTCTAGATGTGTCTATGCATACCAAATGTAAAAAGAATCAATATGTCAAAATCTATGTGTAAACCAAATAATGAAATAGAATGCATTTATATCGCTATGTTCCCAGATTAATTCAAAAATAATATATTTTTATCTTAAAATTATGCTACTAACAATTAAATCTAAACATTGATAAATCTTATATCTAAGAAATGCATAACTCTCTCTCGAATGTCAAACCTTTTAACTTAACATGAAATATTAATATTTGCAGCTCTCGAATTTCTGGGTACGATTTTTTACATGAGACAATAAAAACATAATTTCTTGTACTGCTTGGAAATAAGAGAAAATATTTAGTTTTAAATGCTAGTCACACCGTGGTTAAAAATTTGATATAATATTCATTTTAATTAGTTTAAAACTATTTGAATTTACAGTGTTTAATGCTATTAAACTGCATATAATGGTATGTAACAAAAGCTATAGTATCGTAAACTATTGATTAGCAAGCAAATATTAATATTATTTGAGAAACTCCCCTAAGATGCAGTCCCGTCATCTGAGTTTAAAAGATTAGTAATCCATTCTTCAGGTATTTGTTTTTAAATATTCCTTATAGGAAGAGAAGAATATATTTGTTTCTTATATACTACTGGGAAAAAGAAAGCGCCCTGACTCAAGATCAGTTTGGCTGATTGCCCTTAGCTGTGGCGTCACCAAACGTTAGTTTTGGCCTTCTCTCATCAAGATGGATTTGAGAAGACCTCTCCCTTTCAAAAAGCTGAAGGTTACAATTATACTTTCAGAAGCCAATAGCAGCCAAGAGTCATCGAACAAACAGGTTAATTACTTGAATAACATTAATAAATGCAAGAACTGGCAAAGAAAATAGAAGCTATTAGTAAAGACAAATGTTAACATTAGAAATGTGTGTCTTTCATTAACGATTTTTCGGTACAAAAGTATGTTAAAATGTACTAGAAATATTTTTTAATTAAAGTAATCATGTAAATTTTTACAGAAATTAGTAGTTAGATTAAAAAAAAATAACTTAGTGTGACGTTTATTACAAAAACATTACTACGCGTTTGGAATATTGACGTATAATATATATATTTTAAATAAATTAAAATTATTATGCTAAGAAAATTTGGTACTTTTCAGTTTCGCCGGCGCAAATCTCGCCAAGCAGACTTTATTGGCGACAACATACAGTATACACATAAAAAATATTAAAAAAACGTTAGTTCTAAGAATTCTTTTTTTTGAAGGCATAAACATTTTAATATCGCATAAAATTTTATAAAAAGCCAATAAATAAAGACAATAAGTTTATAAAAAGACATTAATTTAAGAATTTACTATGCTTTCATAGTTCAACATCCTGATTCGCCGGTTTATATCACGTGACCCCAAGTGATCTCATCTCACGTAAACTACTCTACAAAAATCTAATGCTCTCAGTAATTATCTACATTAATTTCACGTTAAATCTTAATTTGGAACACAAGTTTAAATGTAAGAAATATTTCAATTCGTACGAATAGCTTACTCAGAAATTATGTAAAACTGCAGTGCTTTACTTCGCTAATGCATTCTCGTTAGAATTGATGAATTTAACCCTTGATTTTACCTTTTCTATATTTTCGGCTTCGGGTTAAGTGCTGTGATTGCATCCTGATTGACTTAATTACCGAAAATGGCCTTAGACATAAAACTGAACTACCTGATAAAAATTCTATGTAATTATATGCCAGTATTGAAAGAAACAATCAATCTGATAAGAAAATGCTGTGACTTGTTTTGAAAATGAGGCTTAAAAGGTTACCAGCGAGAATATTTCGTTTGGCATCGATTGTACCATTATTGGCGACTTTATCGCTTGCGCCGGCAAAACGGAAAAGTACCGAAAATTTTTCTAAAACTTATCTAGAAAGGAAGAATTAGATAAAGAGTACTGCAAATTAATAATCAATCAATCCTCTTAATAAATAATAGCTTAATTTCTTTTACCAAAAATTCATACTTTTTTTTTAAACCAAAAGTCATAAAATAAAGCTCACAAAGTTAAAACACTTTCAATATGAATGGAAAATTCTGGAATAAACATGTAAGCAAAACTTGGAGAAGTAATCCATAATTCATTGATATCCGTATATTATGTTTGGGGGAAAAGTTACATATAATTTGTACCAAGATATCGATCACAGAAATCGAGTTAATTTCTTTACTTATTTTTTTTCTTAATAAAGGGATTTGTAAAGAGATATGCTAAGGTAAAGGTGAAAAGTTTTGGAATATTTTTAAAGAATAAATTTAAAAAATATTTTTACTTCATAAACTGAAATTTTTACAGTGCATTTTCCCACAGTAAATATGTACAGAGAAAGAAAAAGTTGGGGTAACTCTAGGTTTTGAAACTCAGGTCAAACTACCAATGTTTAATGACTTTACTTTTCCGCTTGAACGTGAGACCTTTTAAAACTAGGCTGATGAAATGCTATGCGTTGAAAAGTGTATTAAAAAAATCGAAGACACAGCATTAGTAAACACAAAAGTATGCTGAATTATAGATTTACATGTTTGTGATTAAGTTGATGTGTATGCCGTTATGAAATATTAGGAATATAACACAAAAGCCTCAACAAAAAAAGGCAATGGCAATCTAAGTCATTGCAATCAACTGTATAAAATTATATGTATTGCTGTTAATTCCAATACTGTTGAAACATTTTTAAAAAATTATAAATGAGGTATATTATAAATTGCATGAACTCGTTGTACTATAACTACTACAGTTAGAAATATTATTAGCGAGATTTAGTGACCATCTTTCTTTACAAATAATTAATTTTGCAAATAATTAAGCCTAAAACTAGGCTGGAAAATAAAGTGTTAGAAACCTCTTCTATACTTATGATGCTAATTTATGAAAATTATCATTTAAATGTAAATTGGCATAAATGCGGTACAAAAATATACAAATTATACATACATAAAAATCTGAATACAATACAAAACGATCTATGAAAAACAAATAATTAAGAGGAAATTAAAACTCCCAAGATATGAATATAAGAGAACTCGAATTTTTTCCATTATTTATGGAAATAGTGCAGATGTTCAGAATTATTAGTTATTATTAATTAAATTTGTATTAGAAATTCAATGTGTCTCAATAGAAACGAAGAATAAAGTACGGTTAGAGTAATTGGAAAACAGAATAAATATTTAAAGTTTATAATATTAGAATATGGAATTTGTAAGAAAGCTAAATGTCTTCAAAATAACTTCAATGTCTAAACATGGAAAGCTTAATAATATTACGATAATATTGGTGTGAATTTAAAATTTCGTAAGAAACCTAAATTTAGGTTTAATAAAGAGAATTTTTAACATTAGAACTTTTAACAATAATTGGTAAATATTTGAAATTTAAAACCATTCTGTCTAAGAAGATTTATTAATATTTATCTAGACAAGTAAACTAATTTAAAGTGCGCAACAAATCCGATATTTGATAGGTTGATTGCGTATCAGTTTTATGCTATGCATATATTAAGTTGTAGATTTCAATTTGTACGTAATTCCAAGCTGTAGAATTATAAATTCCTGTAGAGAATACAGACGATCTAGCTCATTATTATGATGCAGGAATTAATGAAAATTATTTAAATATAAGTTGGCATAAATACAATAAAACAATATACAAACTCTAGATACATGAAAGCTTGATATGAGAAAGATGCTGAAATGCCAAGCTATGAATATAAGGGAGTTGGAAAATTTTTTATGAATTGTGAAAATGCTGCAGTTGCTCATGATCATCACCTATTATTAATTAAATGTATATTATAAATCAAATGTTTGTCAAAATAAACAAAGAATGAAGTACGGTTAGAGTAACTGGAAAACAAAATAAATATTTAAACATTTCTAATATTAAAATACGGAATTTGTAAGAACATTAAATGACTTTAAAATAACTTCAAAAACTAAACATGGAAAGCTTAATAAGACATATATTAAAATAACATTGGTGTGATTTTTAAAAACTCCCTAAGAAAACAAATATTTAGATTTAATTAAGAGAATTTTTAAAAATAAATTAAAGCTATTTACCAAAAATGGTAAATTTGAAATTTAAAGCCATTCTACTGTCTAAGAAGATTTATTAATATTTATCTAGACAAGTAAACTAATTTAAGGTGCTCTACAAATCAGATATTTGATAGGTTGATTACGTATCAGTTTTATGCATGTCGTTAATATATATATATTTATATATGCCCTTTACACATATATATATAAGGAGATCTAGCTCATCATTCTTTTAAGCATTATAAAACTATAAAATGAGTGTAAAAGAAATACGTTTTTACTTTCGCACATACCAGATTTAATTTAATATTTGTTTTGCATGCACAGTTTTTACATCTGATTAAAGAAAATAGAGGCTTGAAGCCTCAGTAAAATGTCGTATTTATGGGGGATAAATGACTTTTTGTGGCTCTCATCTTGGGAATTCAGGGGGAGAGGAAGAAATCGCCCACTTCCTGAGTTACTTTTGTTGTTTTGTTCACCCATCATATACAAGGAGGGGGATGTAAAAGCTGGCTATTATTCGTTATAGGGCAGTTGGCACTAACAAAGGGCTCTTCTGGTTATTTAAGTAAAGGGGTCATCCATTAAATTTCGTGCAGTTCATATCCTACCAAATATACTGCACACAATTGTAAAACGGCTAGGGAAGGAGAAATAAGGAACGGAATATGGTAAACATCTGTAATCAGTGTTGCTTATATTTCAGACTTTAAAAACAAAAAATATTTTTTTAGCCCAAAGGGCCAATTTGGCCAGGAGGGCTTTTAATTTTCGGTCTGGTATTTTGCCTCTATTCACTATAAACAGCGGTTCACTTTTCAAGTTGTTGCCACCAAATTTTAGAATTATATTTCAAAACTTTAAATAATGGAGAATCTGCATAAATGTATGTATGTTTCTCACACTGTGATAAAACAACGGTCCCTAGAGCCATCCAATTTTGAATAATGTACTCCACCACTCGAACGTGGGCATCTGGAAGCCCAAATTTGGAAATTGTTTTATTACCTAATTCATATTTTGTAAAATTTTAACGAATTTTTTATTAACAAACTCAACAATTTCAAAGCGAGCAATGGTAACACTTTACGGGAAAAAAAAAAATTTTTATCTTAAAAATTTTTAACCATTGCCGTCTTGGGCGTCATATAAAATCTGAAAGCTTTTAGATTTTTTAAAATATAATTTGCATTTTGATGAAAATACAAAACAAATTAGATCAAAAGCAATCGGTCGTTACTATAAACCTTATAAATCAAAGAATAACTTACCTCATTTTCTCGAAAGGATCCAACAACAAACTGAAAAGTATGCTTGACGGAATGAGCTGGTTGATCCAGGGCTTAACCCTACACTGCATTTTTATTTTTCCTTGAAAAAAATATATATGTAATGAGAAAACATGAAAAAATATTTTAAAAAATTTAAGTCTAAATTTTCATTATTTTTTAACTAAATGTTAGGAAGTGCTTCCGCAGAGAACCCGGTAAATGTAAACATCGCCAACTTTGGCGATAATAGTTCAATCCTGGTAACCTATCGGATTCATCCTATTCCTCTGTTTGAAGGTTACAACCATTCCTCTTGTGTTCATTTTGTTGAATTATCCCTGTCGTTGTTCGCATTTGGAGATTTATATTATTCTTCTCTTATTTATTATTATTTTTTCTGCTTTTCCATGTTATTTTTTCTGAATTTTGTAACAACGAATAGATAGAAATATTTTTGTATAATTAAAGAAGTTTTCATCGATAGATTTCGGTTCTTGGCTCCAATCTTTATGGCGTAAAATTTTAACAAGATACTACATTGCTAATGCTTTTCTAACAATAACCTTTCAGAGGATGGCAGGTGTGACATAAATAGCTGATTAAATTGAAATAAAAAATATTATTGATTATCTAAGATTACATAGTAGTTTGATGCATCCCCATGGTCATCAAAATTAGCAAACCACTGCTAGTGTAAGGAATACAGTTCAAATGACTCTTGAAAAATAATAAAATGTATAAAGTTCTAGGGTTTAATCCTAGTATCTGGTGCACACGGGATTTGGCTACTTTTGGCGACTTTATGATGAGCAGTAAAAACGGGACATATACGATGAGTAGTTAACGGGTCATATACAGTTAAACATAGTATATACTATGTATACTATGTGTGTATATACATATACTATGTGTGTTATAGTACATATATATATAGACGTTCTTTGGACCATTTTTGGTATTGGCGATAATTTTCAAAGTCACGCCAAGGTTGCACCATATACTAGGATTTTACCAGTTCTAGTTTTATTAACTAGTATATATAACTAGTTTAGTTCTAGTATTATTATTTGATTACTGTTGAAGGTTATTTGTATTGTCAAATATATTATGAAAAAGATAGGTTTATTTTCATATATCCAGTTTAACCGGTTAGTTTTACATCTACATGCTTATTACCTGTGAATTTTTACTACCATATGCTTAATATATTATTTTGTCTGCAAGCTTAATATACTATTTTGTCTGCTAACTTGAATTTACATGCACTAAAAATCACATTTACGGCTGCGAGCTTGGCGAGTAAAAATTGCAACGCCGCCAACGGGTTCTCTGCGGATGAAAACCCAAATGTTAGTTTGTTGCCAAGTGGCAACATCGTGCAGTTAAGCATAAAAAATAAAAAAACAAACTGTGCCAAATGGCTACACCATACATTCAAGAGAGAAAAATTACTGTAAATGATAGTCTCTAAAACAGTTCTTCTCTTTATAAAAACATAGAGGAATTGAGCATTTCATGCACTGTACTCTTGTAAATCCTTTGCAATTCAACATTTTACATCATTGTTTATTTGTAGAATGCTCTGGCCAGTGATCAATTCTGTCAAATCTGATATCTTTTGGAGGCTCTTTCGAGAAGCTTTTTTTGATTGTTTTCCAACTGTTTCTTTCCTCTGCACTTGATGATCTCCCTCTTTTTAGTGATTTTACTTGTCCATGTAAGCACAAAGGTTTGCTAACTGCAATCTAAAAGTAACAAGTTTCATAGGCTTTTCACTATTACACTTTTGTTTGTGCACTCTCTTGCACAGCAACCAAGCATTGATAATTGTCAGGTCTAATAAATGGTAAAACAACCAATAATACCACTTTTTGCTTCGCATTATTATTTTATACCTTCCAATCAAACTGTCAAGTAAGTCCACACCTCCCATGTGCTTGTTATAAGTTGCTATAACATAAGGACAATTTACTTTCACATGACATTTTTGTTTCCTGTCAAAGCGCTGTACTTCACTTACCGGGTTTGTACCAGCAAATGAAGAGAGCATTGTGACACTTTTATTATCTTTCCATGATACATTTGACAGTTTACAACCATCATATTCAGCGACAAACTCAGTGATGGATCCACGAACTTGTAACTTCAGCTCCCTTTCAGTTGGAAGTTTGCAGTCTGTAATTCTATTTCTTCTAATAGTTCCAAGAGATAAGATTCCTTTTTTCTTCAAATATACTTGCAGAGGAATAGAATTGTAATAATTATCAAAGTAAAGTTTGTGATTAACATTTTCTTGAACAGGACGAGTTAATCTAATAACTACATTACTACTAGCTTCTAAATCAGGCTCTTGAGGTATATGAGCAACATCAAGTTCTTTGCCACCATAAATATAGAAATTGTATGCAAATCCGGATATTCCACTCAAAATGAAGAGTTTGTATGAGACTTGTCAGGCATATACTGTTTTAAATGATGTCTAGCTTTAGTAGCACGCATTTGTTCATCGACACAAAAAGATTCTTCCATAGGAATGGAAAGGAAAGATTTTTGAAGTTCATCAGTCAAAGGTCTCAGTTTGAAAAACTTATCCTGGCCTCCTTGCAAATCAGTTGAAAATGCATTATTGTCATTGAAATGAAGATATCTTCTTATTTTTTCAAATTCGTTAACTAGCATAGAATTTTGAATGAGAGATATTCCAACAACAGGATTCCAGTACAATCTAAAGTCTTTAACACTTGATACAGAACTAAATATACAAATTCCCAAATATTTTCTTATATCAGATGATGTTACATTGAGGGTTCTAGTGTAGAATTGGGTGCCTCTTCGATTAGTGACAATTTTTTTAAATAAAAATAGATTGCTGTGTACATGGACAAATTTAAAGCAGTGCGCAATGCCTAGTTTGTGCAATTCTGGGATGTTTTTTTAAGTGAAAACAGATCGATGTGTACATGAACACAAAGTTTATGCAATTCTTTGGCTTATTATTTTGGGGAACAGCTTTAGTATTGGTTCTTTTGGCGATTTTTTGATTAGGCGACAAACTTCGGTCGCCAAGGTAGACCCGGCTTTGAAGATCGTAAAAAAATGGCGGATTGTCAACAAAACCCGATCTAGACTAAACAATTCTAAAAAGTAAGCTCTTGATCAGAACAAATAGCCTTTCTCTAATTTTCAACACTGAACTAGTACTGCTATGATAAATTCTTGGAAATTTTAGGCAGTGATTATGTTATGAGTAATGAAATTTACAAAAGTTTAGTATTTTAAATTACAAAATATAATATTAATGTATTAAACATTAATATTTTAAGTAGTTAGTTAATATTTATGTTATATTTAGCTAATATTTTAAATTTACAAAAGGTTAATAAATGCATTTCAAACTAGTATATGTTACTTTAGTTTCTTAGATTCTGTTATTAAAAGAAAGTAAAAAAATATTTCAAAGTGAAGGAAATCAAATTAAATTATAATGAGTAAATTTTGTACCAGCATTAGAAATACTTTTTATGATTAAATTTTGCAAATGGTAAAAATATTAAGAAGTGTGTATTTTTTAATCACTATTTATTACAAGTAATTTATGATTATAATTTAAAAGCTAAAATTAAATTATCATAATTAGTAAATTCTGTACCAATGGTAATAATAAACAACAACAATCATCATAACTGATGATTTCTGTGAAAGATTCGAACAATCATTGGAATCCACTAGCGGTGGAGTGATAAACCACTGAACAGTGGTAGTTCAGGCTGGCTATATTGGAGTTTTTGTGGTTTCCCTTACATGCAATGTGAATTTGAGCCAGTTTCTCTTAAAAAGTCCTTTATGAAAGCATCCTTCTGCTAGCCAGCGTATATATTTATTTTCTATTCTTACATACTCTCTCTTCTTATTTCTTAACTCTAAATCTTACTTCTGAAGTGAAGAAGTGTTGCATCTATAGGTCGAAAAATATGGTCAATATATTTGCAAAATCCTATTCAGTTTTGGACAGCATTTAAATAAAATAAATAATTTGATGCAAACAAAAATGCATTACACTATTTCATGTAGTGAATAATTAATCAGGGAACAATGTATAATGCAACATTCCTTTATTTTGTAACCAGAGTTATTTTATGTTTGGGATCTTTATTGTCAATTTCCCCACCAGGATCCAAATGAAATTTTTAGTTTCTAAAACAAATGATGTTTTGCCTTTAGAGGCCATGTTACTAGGTTGCTAGATAAGATAAGATTTGTAGTCTTGCATTATAATTGCTGATAGTTGAATTCCATCCTGGTTAAGTTTTGAACCAACTTTGCATTTAATTGATTTGTGTAGCCTTTGGCTACAAATTTATTTGAATTTAAATTTTACATTTGAACTTAATTGTTATCATAAATTATCTTGCCACAAGTGGTTGACTGAGTCATAAGCACAAAGTGTGCCTTCTGTTCTGTACATCTAAACTTTATAACAGAATAAGAGTATATCTTAATAAGAATATATCTAAACTTTATAATAATTACATTTAAAGACATTGAAATCAGTATCTAAGTGCTTGCCATGTAGTCAAATTTTTATATATAAATTGTACTCTTACTTTTATTAGAGTTTTTATTACAAAAAAAAAATCAGATTTCTGTTAGATTAAATGTTAAAGTAACGTAGAAAATTTGCATAAAATTTAAAATAAAACGTCGACTGTTATGTCAACATACTTTTAATAAAAGTAATAATACTCAGTGAAGGTTATTCATTTACAGCTATTAGATTGTGAGACTTACAAAATTTGAGAACTGTAAATTATACGCAATTTATTCCATAATCTAAGCAACATTATATTTTTTACAGTCAAATTCTAAAAATGTTATAAAAGCATTAATGAAACCTGATTTGGTCTATGAATTCATGCAATTACACATCCCTATAGTTCTAATTTAAGAAATGAGGCAAAAAGGTATTTTTAGACCATGGTTTATAATATGCAGAGTTGACACAAGAAATATCAAGACTCATATGATGTAATATTAAAAGCATCAGTTTTAAATATCAAATTATGGCTTTTTAAAAAATATTTTAAATGTTGTTCTTTCCTAACACGAAAGTAATTTTAAGAAAAACATGCTGTTTATACCTCTTGCCATCAATGCTGATACCTACCAAATTCGTTAAAGTTACGTGGACAGAAATGGCGGCATGTTTTTCACCTCAGTATTTAGGGTTACCATACATAACAAGGTTATCATAATTTTTCATTCACCGTGCCAAAATAATTTCTCACCAAAAAGGACTAATACTAAAGCTGTGCCTATTTTGGATTTGTGTAGCGGCCATCTTGAAATTGTGTCTTCCTGGAGCCGATCTTGGCGTCAAAAAAGAATCCCCAAAAGACAAGGGGCACCCCTACATTGAGAGGTTTCTCAAGTATCTGTTGTACACTATATAGAATACACTGGTGTGCCAAAATTAAGGACAAGACGGTTTTTCAATATAACATTGTGCAAAAGCTTTCCAAATCAACACAATAATACTACAAGACGTAAGAACATGGGTAATGTAAGCAAAACCGTTCCAAAAAAGGAAATCAAAAGAATAAAAAAGAACTTTATTGAAAAAGTTGCATGGAGCGCAATGTGACTGAAGGCCGAAACATCCATGTGACCGGTGTCCAGTAAGAAACATCAAGCCTTTATTACGGAATATGATCTCCCCTGACTGCTGGGCAGGTTTAACATCGTTTGTCCATGCTGAGTATCAGGTTGTCAATGAGTTGTTGTGGCACTGTTGCCTATTCCACTCGTAGCGCCAATCGCAAATCCGGAATCGTTACTGGCGATAAGTTACGTTCTGCCACGTGTCTCCATAGAAAGCCCTATACATGCTGGATGGGCTTTAGGTCTGGAGACCTTGCTGATCAGTCCATGTGTTCAATAGCCTCACTCTCCAACAGCTCTTTGGCAGCAACTGTACGATGAGGTGCAGCATTATTGTCCATGAAGAGGGACTAAGGACCCAAAGCACCTCTGAAAAGAGGCACGTAAGGAAGGAGAACCTCGTTACAACAACGGCCCCCGGTGATTGAACCTTCTTGGAAGATGTGAAGGTCGGTACGGCTAGCAAGCATTATGCCTCCCCAAATGAGAAATCCGCGACCTCCGAACCAGTCCCATTTGATGATGTTAGAGGGGTTATTGTGGGTTCCCTGCTCTCTCCAGATGTGTGTGCATCTAGAATCGCTACTCAGACTAAATCTGCTCACATCTGTAAAGAGTATTCGATCCCACTGATTATCTGTCCAATTACGGTGTTACCTGCACCACAGAAAATGCCTATTACGATATAGGCGTTAATGGCATACGCCGTACAGGTCGTCATGCAAATAGACCACCATTGTGCAGCCTCCTGGCCATAGTAAAACACGATATCGGTTGTTCAATCGCCTGTTCCATGTGTCTTGAAATTTCTCCCTCCGACTGCCACCTGGTCCTCTTTGCCTGTAGGAGAATAAACCAGTCATGTCCTGCCGTGGTTGCTCGTGAGCAACCACTGCTGATCTGTCGGATAGCTGTTCCAGTAGTCTGAAATGCTTTCCAAAGTCGTGAAAGATTGCTGTGTGTAATCCCGAACTTCGTAGCCACACTTGTTACCTTTCGACATGCATCAGTCTTTCCAATAATTCAACCTCGGGTAAAATCATTCAGATGTCATCTAACAGATTGATTGTTCAACATTTCACACTGAGGCATCAACTCGACGTCGTTTAAACTGATATACGCCATGCAATAGCTTCCCAGAAATGCTGGGCTCACACCTCCAGCAATCTTTATATTCCTCCGACACTCCCCCATTATGTCTAGCTGCAAAAATGCGCATGTGCTACCGTACCTGACCCTAGTTAATCTCCTGATTCATCTTTCAGTCTGATTTTCCTCTTCGTTTCGCAAATAAGCTAATTTTTTTAATTTCGTCCTTAATTTTTGTACACCAGTGTAGTTTGTTCAGTAATAAAAGTTGAGATCTGGATGAAAAAAACTCACAAAGTGTTTCCAAATTCAAAATATTTTGAGGTAACTGTGTATCTCCACTGAAAGTTATGAGTTCAGGATTTACTTGCAAAGACTTTTCCTTCCATACAAGTTTAATTTTTGCTTTTTTAACTTTCTTACTTTTTTTCTCTAACGTCTTGTTACCTGAAGTCGAACTTTCGTTTTGAATATTCACTTCATTTTCACATGATTCAGAATCATTTTCATTGTCAGAAATATCCTCTGGATTTCTATTGAAGAGAACATTAGGATTAAATGTAGGATCTTCATCACTATCATCCGAATCATCATCACTTTCACTTGAAAGAGCATTCCATATTTCATCTGTCAATAATTTCTTTTTACCATTTGTGTCAACAAAGTAAACAGACCTATGCCCTCCCATTATTCTAGCTCATAGAATTTCAAATAAAAAATAAATTGCTTCTAATTATATCACATAACTCATAATTAAAACTCCACAGACAAAATAGAAAGACAAAAGCTAACGTAAGATCCATAAACAAAGCACATGCTTTCTGAACTACTGTGTTGAGTTGAATTGGTCATCGCATCCTTCCTGCATGATGTTGCCAAATGGCTACAGATACATATTATGGCGTAAATTTTTTTTAAATATTCGCTTTAAGATAAAAAGCCTAATAAACGAATTTTAATAGTTCATTTTATGCATATGATTTTTAATGGACCTAGGAAAACATTTAATAGTAAATAAAAATTTCAAAATATGGCCATTTATGTGATTTCAAAAGTCTACTGCTATGATTCCATTTACTGTTATCCACGGACACCTACCGCCATCTATTGAGAATAAATGGTGATAACTGAATCAAAAGAAGTCCAAACATACTTTTAATGCACAGTGTTGCCTCATGGCTACATTTTTCTGTAGCCAATTGGCAACATGATGCAGTGTAGGGTTCATTTCTAAAATTAGAAAAGCCGGAGCACTACCGTAGGCCTCAGGAAAGAAGAACAAGAAATAAATAAAATTATTAATAAAATCATTAATCATTAAAATAATTAATGGTTAAAGTGATAAATAATTTTAAAAATATATTAAAATTTATTTCTTTGGTGATTTTAAATATAATTATTAAATATACTATACATTAGATTATTAGTCCAAAGGTGCTTTGTCCCTGAGGACTATAGTTTTCCTTTTGCGTCGAACTGTTGCCACCAAATATTATCGCCTCGTATTATATTTGAAGAAATTAAATAATGAAGAATCTGCGTATGCATGTTTCTCGCATTGTGATAAAACAACGGTACCTAGAGCCATCCAATTTTGAATGACTTAATTCTTCTGCGAATACAGGCATTGAAAGCCCAAATTTGAAATTTGTTTCATTATCGATTTCATATTTTGTAAAACTTTTAACGAATTTTTGATTAACAAACTCTACGATTTCGAAGCGGGAACATTTTATCTCTAGCGCGTGAGACTGTGTATCGGAAATACTAAAAATATGTTCAATTTAAAATTATTTTGCGATATTGATCTTGAACTGAATTTTATGATTTAAGTGCAAGATAAATTGAAATCAAGAAAGCTTGAGAAATAGTCTACGGCAGCTATGCCAACTTGCAACTTTTGTCCATGATGAATTTAGCTGATTTGAACTTTAGAAAGGCTTTCTTCGACGGTTTGCTGAGAAGTGGAATCTTGAGATTTTTGTAGTTTCGCGAGAAGTGATTTCAGATTGTAATGAATTTTACTTTTTTGGAATTATTAATTATTAATTTTTTTGGAATTACCTGACCTTTTTTGGAACGGATTAAAAGATTTTTCTCCGCATTCTTTGTCCTGAATTTGAGAATTATTGAAGAATTTAGCCATTTTCAGGGAATTAATTTTGCATGTAACAGATTCAGTTGTTTGAATAGGTGTTCCATCCTCTGTGTTCTCCATGATAACAATTGCTTAAGCTATAATACCAAGCAAACATAATATAGTATAATAAACAATATACTCACCAGAAGTCAAGTTTGGGAACTTTAGGGGGGGAAGCGTTTCAACCATAGACCTGTTATATACTAGACGGAGTATCGCCATTCAAAACCGGGTGAAAAAGCGGCACAGGAATGAGCTGCAGGAGTATGGGCATGAAATGGAACTGAACCCAGACTTTGGCGTACTATCGCCATGGCTGGCAATTTCTTCCTCTCTTTTCTCTTAGTTTGAAATGCGAACTTGGAAAGATGTCATTTCGCAGAAGCTGCCGTTGAATTTGCAGAAGAGGTTAGATCGATAAACACCAGCCAAAATTATTAATTTCCCTAAAATTGGACACTTTATTTTAAAATTTAACTTTATTTTAAATTTTAATTTTTAAAATTTAAATAATTCTCATGCTGTAGAATAATATTTTGTAATATGTTCCTCGGCGTCTACAAAATTTAAAATAAAATAAAAAAAACTGGAGAGAACAAACTAAATAATAAACTAATAACTAAATAATAAATAATAAACTAAATAATAAATAATAAACTAATAACAAACTAAAAAATAAATAAATAAATAAATAAAAAAGAAGGTTTTTTAGTACTTAGGACAGAATAAAAAAAAAAAATGGATAACATAAGAAAAATGAGTGAAAACAGAAAATAGGACAAAAAGGAAATTTAATATAAATACGAAAAGGAAATTTAATGTTAATACGGTGTATTACAGAGAACTACAGAGTAGGTGAATCAAAG
The DNA here is from genome assembly GCF_044657685.1 of Stegodyphus dumicola. NCBI lineage: Eukaryota > Metazoa > Arthropoda > Arachnida > Araneae > Eresidae > Stegodyphus > Stegodyphus dumicola. The sequence goes on from NC_140770.1 coordinate 4,883,680, forward strand.
TGAGAAAGATATTAAATTAATTGAACTAAAAATGAATGTCAATATAGTAGATATAAGTTAAAAGGAAGAGAGAGAGTGGTAAATAATTAAATTAAGAAACTTAAAAGGTGGTAAATTAAGACTTCCTTTTACTAGCAAATATATATATATATATATATATATATAGATAGATAGATATAGATATATATATTATGCACGTTGCACAATGTAGTCGCACTTATTTTAAATAATTTTAGAAGGTAAAATTTAAATAATGCTCATTATTTTTAAAAAGAAACTTAAAACTATTAAAGTTTTGAAATTTAACTGCTATATAATTTCTATTTTCTTAATACTTAACAAATTCTTAATATTGGAATAAATGCCAGAAACATGATATAAGAAAGAAAATACGTGATTGAAATTAAACATATTTGTTATATTTGGATGCAAGAAAAGGGGATAAAATAAAGTCATTCATGTCCCTCCCCCCAAAGAAAATATAATTTTATGCAGTTCTTACACAGTGTTACATCAACATTACCAAGTATTAAATACATACATTACTACTTCGCACATGTCCGCATAAGCAAACGCATACAAAGAATATATAAACAAACGCATTCAAAGCAGTCTGTTGGCGTATGAAAAATGTCGCCAAAGCAGAATACTAGACTAATTAAAATTATATTGTATTACTAAAATTTTAACATTTTTTTCGGAACACAGTTATTAGAAACATACATATATATTAAGATACTTTTATTTAAGTGTTATTTCAAGTATGCATATATTATATAAAATTAGAAAATCTATTTTTTGTTAGAAAACGGCAAGTAGAGTGGATAAAAAAAACCTTTACATTTTATATAATTACGTTTTAAAACATTAGAAAAAGCTCAGCTGTGAAATGTTACTCCTCCACCTTTCACGTATCTGGAATTTCATCTATATGCGGAGCACGAAAGTACCATTTTTGAAGTCCGAAACAATGCGCGTACATGCAAAACATTTGCTTCTCACAAATTCTCCATAGAACTGTAATGGGAAGGAAGATCCGCGGGAAATACGATTTGGGAAATGTTCCAAATGTCACGTGGTTCGCATTCCTGTTCCCCTTCAGAGTTGCCGTTTCTCTCTCTAGTACATTACAGCTCTATGGTTTCAACGAGCTCAGCGCCAGGAATGAGGAGAATGAGCGTTCCTTCTTTCCTTATCCTTTTCCTAGTGACTGGTCTTCAGCCCTTACCAGTTTCCTGTTCTAAAAAGGGGATCCTAATGAGTAAATACTCCAGAAAAGGAAATTATATTGGTTCCTTTTTTATTATTATTGTTAACGTGGGTCATAGTGTGTGTTGCACATTAGCAAAATTCTCCCTCCATCCCCGCAAAGTATATCTTTTGCCATTTGACCAATCCCATACCGTCTTCTTCAACTGGACTGAGGGTGGGGACAGAGCGGTCTTGTCTTCTGGGTGCCTTCTGCTCTTGACGAGTGGTAGCTTAAGAACCCTAGTTTCTTGGGGGGGGCACCAAAAAATTTAAAATAAGTATAAATATAGTATCAAAATATAGAGACTTATAAATGGTGCCATATTTCAAATAGCTTAGGGCCTCATCAAGTCCAAATCCCGCCCTGCCCAGTTAGATAAAAACATCCTACAAATTCACCCAGAAGTGTGCAAGAGATTGCAGAAAAAGGCATTTTTAAAATTTATTAATCACAAATTAACTAAATAAATATTTTTTATAAGATGTATAAGGAAAAACGAGATAAAAAATTGAGGGAAAACAGAACATTGTTGTATTCTAACAGCGTCTTTCCGAAATTATATTGCTCGCATCGTCCCCCCCGACTTCCGAATTTATAAAATTAATAAAAAAGTAGGAAAATTATGCTACGAAATACGGCAATTTCAGGCAACGCGCTGATATATCGTTGCATGTATCGTTGCATCTGATAAGTATAATTAAAAGAATTATTCCCTTTACATTTTATAATAACTCAGTTACAAGTTTTAAATAATACTTAAAAAAAAAAAAAAAAAAAAAAAAAAAAAACTTATTTTATTCCCTTTCAGAAATGTTCAGAGAAAGTCAAATACTATTTAATACCTATTTAATTATTAGGAATTAGCGAAATACTTATTTAAAGTATTTCGCTAATTCCTATTAATTCTCTAATTTAAAATGAACCGAATAGAGCATTAATTATAAATTGACTTACATTTTTCGATTTAAAAGAAGCCAAAAAATCATGTCATATTTAAGAAAGTATTTTAGGAAGAAGCTCTATAAATAGAAAAGAAATAATGCATAATTTTAATACTAATAATGCAATAAATTTTGATCTTAATTTGTGTACCTTAACCGAATAAAATCGAATTACCTTAATTTTTTTTTCTAATGTAATTAACGAAAACTTGTGAAAATATTTCATTCAAATTAAACCATTCTGAGAAAACTGTCCTGTGAAAAGTATAGCATATAATTCCGTTCAGAATGAAATGTTGTTTTAAAATATGTTGTTTTCACATACTTAGGACTCTGAAGTGTTGTAGAAAAAGAAAATATATACATTTATATGTATATTTGCGACGTAATTACAAAATATTTACACCCGAACGCGTCAAATCCCATAGAACTCAATGGTAAATGACCCAATGTTTTGGTCATCACGTAGGGATCGCCGGTGCTTCAAAGCAGGGTACGGAGAAACTTGTTTAGGGCGACTCCATCTTACTTCCTACCTCCATGATTTTTATCCTCTGTTGAAGTGGGGTATCGAAAAAGTGCAAGATTTCATTCCCCGGCCTGAAAACTTACAGCTGCAGCCCCCCCCTTCCCGTCTGAAGCAATACGACACGTTTGAAATGTTTTTGTCTGTTTATTTTCGCGGGTGTCCCCGAGTAAATGATTCCAAACGAGATGACCAGATGAAAGCAAAGCTCGCGACAGCTCTTTTTCAACTTCACCTAGATAAAAAATCCATGTAAAGTCATAGAAATTCCTGTAAGAAATGTTGCTTATCCTGTGTTGAAGCACAAAAAAAAGGGGGTACTTTTCAGATCGTAACCTGCACTTGGAAGCATTTCCCTTATCGCTGTAGTGTCCGCCCTTCCCGTCCCAAGGAATTTTAAGGATGAAGACACATCTGTAAGAATTAGCAATGTTTTTATAGTTATGAAAATATGAATTTACACCTTGCATTAATTTGTTTCTGTTTGTACTCGGAAATATATTAATTGGCAGTTCCGTAGAAAAATAGCCATCAAATACAGTTGTTACGGTGAAACACCGAAATCGGGAAAATGTCGACTTTCACCGGTGAATGTCAACATTCACATAGTCTCTTGGTGTATGTCCGAAATATTTTCCAAATACTCTTATTTCTGACTTACACCGGTCAATGTCGACATTCACCATGTACTAATGGGGAATGTTGAACATATAACAATATTATATTTTCTTCTCCGTAATTCATTCGCGAATAAGCGCACTTGAAACTTGAAATAAGAACTTAAGAACATGAGAACCTAAAACACACAATACATTCAAAATGAGAAAGGAAAATAATAGAAGTTAAAAACTTACTTAATTATACAGTACGTTCTAAATGAGAAAATAAAATAACAGTAATAAAAAACTTACTAAATTATGTGATTCAAATCTTATTTATTGCAACAACTTAAACTATTATGGTCAGGGTTTAATTTCTAAAAGTAGAAGTGCCGAAGCCCTATGAAAGACCATCACGAAAGAGGAACAAGAGTAAATAAATAAACAAAATGACTATTAAAGTCATTAATAATTTAAAAATTAAATAGTTAAGGAGTATCAAATTAATTAATAATTATTTAATTGATATTAATATTTATTAATAATAATTTAACTTGTAATTATTATTTAATTAATTCACAATTTATTATTATTTATTACAATAATTAAAGATTAAAGTAATTAAATAATTAAAATTGAATAAAATGTAAAGAGATAAATTAAAATTTAATAAGCGATTTTTTATATAATTTTATTGCTAAAAATAAAATTTTCTAGATCAGATTTCTACTAAAATTATTGTTCCGTTACATAACAAAGTGCCGGAGCCTTCTTATTCAGGGCTCCGGTGGACTCCGGCGCAATTTAAGCTCTGATTATGGCACTTTATGACCTCTCTTTTCGACCTTTCACCAAAGCATGTCAGTGATTGTCGACATACACCGGTGAGGGTCCGAATATACAAGAATGTAGTGAAATATTCGGTCTTTCACCGACGTATTTGGTGAATGTTGATATTCTCCGGTGAAAGTCGACATTCTCCAATTTCGGTCTTTCATGGTAACATAGTCATTTCAGATATAAAAAACATAACAAAACGGCAATTACATTTATATTTTTTGAGTCATTGAGTTGTTTCAGAGAAGGAAATTTGGCTATTAAATGTGTTTTCGACGGAGTATGAACACGAGACTTTCTGATTCCGATTTGTAGCCGGATGTGATTCTAGGTCCAAGGTTAAAATCGAGCAATTTTATTTGTTATATGAAAATACTATTTAAAACAAGATTGAACATTTCAGACGATATATAAATATACCGACTACGTATTTATTTGATTTGATACAAAATTTGCATTAATATTTAAAACTGTTCCTTAGCGATATATACGAAAATCGTATATAAATATAAAAACAAGACAAGCGCATTTTTAGGAAAATATTTCCTTTTGTGACATGTTTTAGTTGTACCTTCCTATTGTGGCAGCGCCATAAAAAAAAATAAAAAGGATTTAAGTTGCCATGGAAATCGCAGATGACTTTTTACTTTTAGATTTTGCAATCTAACGGTTTAAGTTAAAAAAGTGCAGTGAGTGTTTTCTAAATGAAAGTAAATAAAATGAATCCTTTTTAAAATACAGTCCACTAAATTTCTTGTAAAAAGCGTCTATAATCACTAACAAAATGTTCTATTATTGCAAAGGGATAATTTGCCCAGAAGGAATATTAATTTTGTTTTGGAATTTTACTTTGATTCACTATAAATGTCGTTTCACTCTTCAAATTGTTGCCACCCAATATTAGAGCCCTGCGTTATATTTAAAGAAATTAAATAATCAAGAATCTGCACGTGCTTGTATGAGGTTCAAGGTCAACAAACATTTATAGAGGCGTTCTTTTTATCGTAGAAAAAATGATGAAACGCAAAATAACTCTCAGACAATGATATGAAACTCTTCGAATAAAACCTTAATTAGCTTATAAGAAATGAAAACATATAATTGTATTATTTCTAACCTGATAATAGTCAAACTGTTGGTTGGACCAAGAGAGTGGTGATTGGATGTCTGTTGTTAAACCAGGGCCTTGAAATTTCTTTATCATTTTGCAATTTGTCATTTAAAATGTGGATAGATCACTTTATTCTGGATAATTCATTGGTTGGATAACGCTTGTAATTTCAGATGACAGAAAATGTCTTTAGATTATTAGCTAACTACCTTTTTTTCTTTTTTTTTTTTTTAAACTTCCTTATCCAAAGTAAAGGAAGTGCTGTAATCACGAAAAATTTCAGCTATCATTTTTTAAAGCAAATATCCATTTTGACCGCTTTCGAATCTATTTTGAACGATGTCTTTGTGTGACATTTGTACGTATGGACCATGGACCTTATAAGAAATAGACTAATCCAGTGGGCGGGGCGCGCGTCACCAACATGTCGGCAAGAAAGAGTAGGGACGAACTGGTTTACTTTAACACTGAAACTTATGGCGTTTGTATCACATAACTTTTTTTAATTATTAAATGTGATGTGTTGTATAGTGATGAGATTATGAAAGCCACAGTTTTTCCAAATAGGATTTAATATATCTCATTAAAGCATTTTTTACTGCATTTCGCGCATTTTTTTCACGCGTAATTCTTGTACAAACATTTTTACTTTGGTAAAACGGTAAAAACTCTAAGCACAAAATTTATGAACTTCATTTTGCGCAAAAATAAAGTAAAATTATATAATATTGATAGTACGAGATGCTTTGGAATAAATCAGGTAAAATTAAACAAGATTTGATATATATATATATTTTAATTTAATGAACATTTTCAGGCAGTGATTTTCAAAACTATAATAACATTATAAAACGATTATTTAGTTGATTATATGATCATTAAATTATTAACATTAAAGTGGATTATTTATTTTAGTAATTTATAAATTTCGGAGCATAAAATTTTCGAGTGTAATGCAGGGGAAAAGAAAAGATAAAATAAAATCTAGACGCATTCAGATTTTATATTACGCCCAAAAAGGACTTTTTTTTTTTTTTTTTAACGTTTTGTGTGGTACCTATAATTCTTGAATATCATGTTCTTCGCCCGTAAATCACATACATTTGAAAACAGCATATCTTTAGAATTTCGGCACTGGAGATAAAACTGTTATTTTCCGTACAGTGTTACCATTGCTCGCTTTGAACTCGTTGAGTTTGTTAATAAAAAATTCGTTAGTTTTACAAAATATGAAATAGCAACAAATTCGAAATTCGACCGTCCAGATGCCCATGTTCGGGTGAGGATTACATTATTCAAAATTTGATGGCTCTAGATTCGGTCGTTTTTGTCACAGTGCGAGAAACATATATGTATTCATGCAGATTCTTAATTATTTAATTTCTTTAAATATAATACAGGGCGGTAATATTTGGTAACAACAATTTGCAAGGAGACACGGACATTTATTTATAGTGAAACAGCGCAAAATGTCGTTTCGAGCTAATAAAGTAAATTAACAGTAAATAAAAAAAAATCTTACCCAGAACTAAAAATAAATTTTAAAAATAATCACTATAAAATACAAGCAAAATTAATTACTACGGTTAAATACAATTTTAATATTAGAATTAAATGTATAAAAATTTTTAAGGAGTCAAAAGTGTTTATCACTATGATGTATTACGAAATGTAATTGAAATAAAATTACTTTATAGAAATTGTGCTATTATACTCATCTATAATTTTAAAAAAGCAGCACAATTTAGAATTTTAAACAAAACTTTCAAAAATTTGTTTTTAAATATTTTAGTACTTTTTACTTATTTACACCAATAAAAAGCATAAAAATTGCAAGAGAAACTTGCATGTTTGAAATTTTCTATTAGTTCAGATTTAAAATATTATTTTCTAAAAGTAGTAGTTACAAATTTCCTTACAGCATAGGAAAAGCTAAAGAAATATCCAGGCCTGAAAGCATGCAAGAGCTTTATAATTATTTGCAACGTTATTATGCTTGATAAATATGCTACATTTTTAAAAATCAATCTCAATTTCAAAAATAAAAGTATGTAAAAACTCTAATTTGTGTAATGAAGCGCTACAACCAGCTTTTTCTTGACAATTATACACGCTGCAATAGGCAACCAATGTTAAATTTCTGCAAGTCGTCCCTACTCCTACGGATGTGATCAAGGTGACAGCCCGCAACGCCTCAGACCTGGGAGAAAACCCGTTTGGGTTAGTCTATCGAAAAGTTTTCGTTTGTAATAAATAGCTGTTGTAGGTAACTTTTGTTTCAGGCTAGGGTAATTGGCACGTTACATTAATTCTTTTAGTGATAGAGTGAAAAAGTTCTTATACAAATACTACATTAAATTTAAATCATGACTTCATACGAATACGTATTAACCTGAAGTGTCGAAAGTTTTTGTTTCCTGGTATATAATATAAGATGAGTCTGCTGTCAAATTTCTGTGGGCTTTTGACACTTTTTTCTGCTTAAGCAAATATGAAACATATTTTATTTCAGATTCCTTTCGGATTTCCTTTAGTATAACAAGCTGAAGAGTTTTCCTAGAGGGATATTGGAAGGAAGGAGAGCAATTTTTCAGTGGAAATGCCCCACCCCTCGGCTTCATTCCTTGTTTCTCACTATACAGTTCCTCTCCACATGGCTATAAATTTCCAGGGTTGTGAAAGATACCCTGCACAACTCCAGAAGTTGAACATCCGCGGATTCCTTTGGAAAAACTGTTTACCGCTCGGTCGCTTTTCCTTGTTTGGCAACAAGTGATAATTTATTTCTTATTTCTTAAAACTTTAATGATTTTTTGATTAACTCACTCAACCATTGATAACGAGCAGTGGTATTCGAAAAAAAAAAATGCAAGATATTTATCTTTCGATCTGTGTTAAACTTGGGTCTATGAAAGCAATGTATTGCAGGGGTCGAAAATAAAATAATTTTCTGACATGTTAAGGGGACTCATACACCTTAAACCCCTTATGATCTTCGAATAGGTGACTGTTGCAAGAATTGGAATAACTTATTTATTTTAAAAGCAATTACTTCCAACTTTTTACAGCTGACTACATAATATAGCTGCTTTGGAAACTAGTAACCAGAAAGTTTGTGTTGCCACAAATATTTTTGTAATTTAATCCTCTTTGTGACAAAATATTTCGCCTTGTTTCCACCTTGCGCGCATGATATTCTAAAAATGGCTAATGGTACATGCTTGAAATTGGATGGAATTCTTTATATGGCCACTATTTTCTAACTGAACCAAAAATCTGATGAATATTTTAATATTGAAAAATTTTATGGACGAAAACATTACAAATTTTTTTAATAAAGTACATTTCATAAACTCAACGCAAAATAAAATAAAACTTTAACATGAAATTTTTAGAATTTTAGGTTCACAGTAGTTTCCAAATGTTATAAAAGCTATATATTAAATATGGAATTAAATTATGAAACAGAATGTTTTAAACTGTGCGCGCAAGTTGGAAACTTGACGAAAAATGTTCTCACAAAGCGGATTTAATGATAAAAATATTTGTGGCAACACAAACTGTCTGATGACTATTTCAGAAAGCAGCTATATTCTGTAGTCAGCTGTAAAAAGTTAGTAGTAATTGCTTTTAAAATAAATAAGTTATCCCAATTCTTGCAACAGTCACCTATTCGAACATCTTATGGGTTTTAAGGTGTATGAGTCCCCTTAAAGCGATTATTCTAGATGCTAAAATTAGAAAGTGTGTTTTCATTTTTCGAAGATCAAGATTAAAAGTTAAATGTTTGAATTATTCAGTTTTGGTAAAACACACTAGGCTATCTGCCTAAGAGGAGGGATGCCTTCGTGGAGGACTATACTCCCAAAGAAAGCCATTATTCTTACTACAAAACTTCGTAACGGAAGATAATTATCCTTTGACAAGTAGTAATAAATATTAAGCAAATTTGTGTCGTCAGCTTTTCAGTCGCATTTATACCATAGTGTAAATATTTCTAGATTTTCCAGAGAGTTACTGTTGTTAAGATTGAAGATGGTGTAAATTGGATTCGAAAACACAAAAGCCTTAAACATTTTCTCGAAATTCTTCTTACAATAATAAGAAGACAAAGATGCATTCTTCTTAAACATCTTTCCAGTACATAATATCACTTAGAGAATTATCCAAACATAGTAAGCTTATTATTGAAATTTCTCGGATTTCCGATAGACAGTCTCTTGCGCTGCAGATAAAACTTTTTATTACGTACAGTGTTGCCACTGCTCGTTTTAAAATCGTTGAGTTTGTTAATCAAAAACTCATTATTAAAGTTTTACACAATTAGAAAATATATGATATGAAATTTCGAATAGATTCCGAAAACTAAAAATAAAAAGTCGGCTGTGATTTCCATGGCAACTCAAATAGTTTTCTTTTTCTTGATCGCCCTCCACAATAGAAAAGTACAACTAAAACGTGTCACAAAATGACATAATTTCGGAAAATGTTTGTCTTGTATTAATATTTATTTACGATTATCGTAAATATCACTCGGAGACAGTTTTAAATATCGATGCGAACTTTTTATCAAATCATAAAATAAATACGCAACCGGTATATTTATAAACTGAAATGTTCAATTTGTATTAAATAGCATTTTCATATAACATATGATATTGTTCGTTTTTAGGCTTCGTGGTTTAGTTGGAAGCACGTCCAGTTACAAGTCGCAATCAGAAAGTCTCGTCTTCAAATTCCGTCGAGAACATATTTGATAATCCTGTTTCTTTCACTGAAACAACTTAATCGCTCAAAAATTATAAATGTAATTTTCGTTTTTATGTTTTTTAGGTCTCAAATGTCTATAATTGAGATTTTTCGATTTTACATGTCTCTAAATTTTTAAAACGGCTGAATACTCGTAGTTCGATCTAGACTGGATTCTATTGCAGGCAGATATGCTAGCTGCTTTGCTGGCATTCATGGGTCACAGTATAGGTAACGCGAATAAGAGCCAGTTGTCCTTAGAAAAATTCTTCACGAAGGCATCCATCCTCTTCCGCGGATAGCCTTATTTGCTTTACCAAATAACCTAACCAATTTAAATTACCTAACTTGAACATTTTCCGTGTCACGTAAGTTCCCGCTATATTGTGCTACCAGAATTCCATTTCCAGAATGCCTTCATAGATTTCATTTCCAGAATATATTATATTCCATTTCCAGAATACCTTCATAGATTCCATTTCCAGAATACCTTCATAGATTCCATTTCCAGAATATATTATATTCCATTTCCAGAATACCTTCATATATTCCATTTCCAGAATATATTATATTCCATTTCCAGAATACCTTCATAGATTCCATTTCCAGAATATATTATATTCCATTTCCAGAATACCTCCATAGATTCCATTTCCAGAATATATTATATTCCACTTCCAGAATACCTTCATAGATTCCATTTCCAGAATATATTATATTCCATTTCCAGAATACCTTTATAGATTCCATTTCCAGAATATATTATATTCCATTTCCAGAATACCTTCATAGATTCCATTTCCAGAATATATTATATTCCATTTCCAGAATACCTTCATAGATTCCATTTCCAGAATATATTATATTCCATTTCCAGAATACCTTCATAGATTCGGACTTCACCATACAAATCTCTGTACCTGTGGGAATGAAGGCACAATTGATGATTATCTCTTTCACTGCAACCTTACTAAAGTCACCTTAAAGCATACAATTTAACTTCTGCTCAGTTATGGTTTCAACAGTTATTAAAAAGTAATATTCTAAGAAATCATCTTCATAATATAATAAATTATATCTCCGCAAACATCGATAATCTTAAAGGAACTTGAAATCATTATTCTTTGTTCATTTACCTTACTTAATACGCCATTCTTTCTACTACCTCATTTTAATGCTTTCACTCAAGACTATCTTTATTTAAGTACACCTTCAAGATCTCTCAAGCTCAATCAAGAATTTAAGGATATTTTCTAACTCCATCTCCTTAATATATTAATATAGTCTCAACTCAAGATTTTTAGTCAAGTCTTTTACTCAAGAATGACTCTCTATCAAGAATTTCCACGAACTTTTCATTCAGGTCATCCTAATTTATTCAAATACTATTTCTCATCAACTTTTATTCAATTACTGCTCTTCATTCTCCATAATGAAATACTTTACTCTTTACATATCTTACATTCTCAGCCTCTTCTATTCTCATACATTATGTTGTTCATTTTCAAAATTTGTAATGATCTTCTTAAGTATTTACTTATGTGTTTATGTTTCATTTACTTTCATATTTATTTAGGTATTATGTTTTTATATATTTAATTTCTTCAATTTTTATTATATAATTCTCAAAATTCTGATACTTTATTTGACTTCATATATAACAACATTGTATTTATCTTATTCTAAATTTTTAACTTTTATTTATTGTATCTATTTATGTTTATTTATTGTATTATTTATATATTTATTTCTTGGGTGCTACTTTGGTAGACGGTTGCACGGATTTTGGCGACTTTTTGGCGATTTGCCTTTTGGCGAGTAATACAACTTATAGTAAACCCATTGCTGGATAAGTTATTTATGGTAACCGATACTTTGTTGTCATTTTATTAAAAAAATAATGCGTTTTATTATGCATAACTTCCGTGTTTTAAATATTATTTATGGCTTCTAAATATTAAAAATCAATTTAATTTTACATTTTTATTTGAAATAAAAATTTTGTTGTTTATAATATTTTATGTTGTGGATGATGTAATCAATGACGTCACCTTACTTTAAAAGTAATTGGTTTTATTAATATCTATAAATTTAATCTAATGTTTTAAACATTATTTATAGCTGTTAAATATTAAAATAAAATTTAATTTTGCATGTGTTTTAAAAATGATTTTATTATGAATGATTATTTAAATAATTTTAATTCTATGCGTGATGTAATCAGCTGCCTGATTGGTTACTGAATATTTGTGCATTACCGCGCCATTTTAAAATTTTATTATTCATCTCTTCGAATTCCTCGGATTTCAAATGGAATGGATATCTCCGTTTCGAAGACGAATGTTGTTATTGGTATTGGAATAAAAAAATTACCCTTTGAGACTTTATTTTGGCCAACCTGTCTTTCCTAATCAAAGATTTATTTATAAATTGTTAATAGCGTTCAGAGGAAATTTTGGAGGAAACCTCGCTAATTGCTTCTTCAATGAAGTGCGAGATATTTGGATAACAGATGAAGATGGTTAAAAGATCCGATTCAATTATGATTTCGATTTTTTTTGTGGTACTTATCAATAAACAAGAGGTTAAATTACTCAAAAAAAAATGTAAGTACATATTTTTCTTTTATTTTATAATTATAATTATGTATACTTCAATTTTTGTTAAAAAAATTAATACACTATTTTCAAAAATTGCTGAGATAATTATTGTCACATATGTTTTAATGTTAATTATATTTTATATAACGTATTTTAAAGTATTTGAATTTAATAATATTCTAATTCTTTTAAATGTTGGTAGGATGGTTTTTAATTCGGTATTCAATTTCAGTAATATTTTAATCTAATTAAACGTTGGCACAATGTTTTTATAGCGGTGTTTTTATTCTCTTTTTTGCTATATGAAAGTAATAATAGCCTCACTTTAGTACTTAATACTCATAGTAAATGTATTTAACGACATTTTCAACAAAAAATTAATCCATTGCTTTTAACGATATTTATTTTTTTTTTTTTTAAGTTTCGAATACTTTACTATGCGTAAAAACAGCGTTTTTTAAAATGGCTGACGATTGTAAAAATCGCGCCAACAATTGCGCCAACGTAAATCGCCAAAAATCCGTGCAACCGTCTACCAAAATAGCACCATTTCTTGATATTTAATTTTTATTATGTAATTATCAAAATTCTAAAATTTTATTGTATTTTACATAACAACACAGTTGGTAGATGATTCCATCAGTTGAGCGTAAAAGCTGAATGTCTTAAAGGCGGTGCAGCTGCTCATCTGATGGTAAATAAATAAAATAAATATATTGTACTACCATCGCATTTATCGTGCAGTTTCTGAAAATGCCTAATTTTCTACGGAACTTAAAAGAGATATTTTTTTAAGTACAACAGAAACAGATTTACGCAAAGCGTAAACGCATCTTTGTTATGTCTTCATTTTTACTTCCCTGTAAATGAATCTTGACTGCTTTATTGTTGTCTCTGCTACTCCTTAGGCCTCAAATCAATCACGAGTAATTACAGAAGGTTAAGGTGCAGCTCACTTGGGGAAATTGTGCTTGGAATGTCAGTTCGCGTTTGCTTCTCAGTAATGGATTGGATTTTGTTAGACTGATTATAAAGACCTCCACGGAGCATCCCTACCCTAAATAAGTGAGTGTAGTGCCTAGGGGTGGAGCAGTGTGGGAGGCAACAATTTGAAAAGTGAAACAACGCTTGTAGTGAATCCACGCAAAATGCCAAAACGAATTTAATAGTCCTTCTGTGCAAATTGCCCCTTTAGATAAATAATAAAATTATTAAAAATAAAATCTGAAACCTTTTAGTTTTTTACCGTCTTCTCTACTACCTTTATTTATTGAATATCATGTTCTTTGTACTTAAACCACAAAATTTACTTCAACTGCAATATCGAAAAAAAAAAAATTAAAATGAGCATACTTTGAGAATTTCTGATACAGTCTCGCGCTGGAGACAAAAATCCCCCCTAACACTGTTGCCTATGCTCGCTTTGAAATCGTCGAGTTTCTTAATAATAAAATTCGTTAAACTGTTACAAAATATGAAGTCGATAACAAAACAAATTCCACGTTTGGGCTTCCAGATGCCCGTATAATTTCGTTATTCAAAATTGGATGGCTCTAGGTAATGCTGTTTTATCACAATGATAGAAACATACATACATTCATGCAGATTCTTCATTATTTAATTTCTTTACATATAACACAGGGCGATAATATTAGGTGGCAATAGTCTGAAAAGTAATACGGACGTAACGCAGTGTGGTGTTAGCACAGGAAGTCTCCAAACGATATTTTGCTTCGAATCACAAAAGAGTTGAATCAGTTTTGAAATTGTTGCCACCCAATATTATCGCCCTGTATTGAATTTAAAGGAATTAAATAATAATTTCTCTCACTGAGAATAAACAACAGTACCTAGAGCCAGCCAATTTCGATTAGCATTGTGCTCCACCTGGAAGCCGGAATTCTGAATTTACAGTTTGTTTTATTATCTGCTTCATATTTTGTAAAACTCTTAGGAATTTTTCATTAAAATACTCAACGATTTCGAAGCGAGTCGAGGCAACACTGTACAGAATAAAATATTTTAATCTCCACCTCTTAGGGTATCGAATCGGTAATTCCAAAAATATGCTGTTTTTAAATATTTTAGTTCAAACGTCGTTAGCCAGAATGCTCTTAAAAGGACTGTCATATAAATTACAAAAATTTCAAACGCAGCACAGCTGTACATCTTTGAATTCACGATGCTGCGTAAGTATTAGCATACATTTTTCAGTCTTTTCTCAGTTAATCATATAAATTCGGCTTCACGAAACTCTTTATTTATTTATTTATTTTGTCTTTTAATTTTCAACGTTCCGTGCATTCACTTGATTTATTAAATACCACGTTGCTAGCGGTCGCGCCGCATAAAATTCCATTCAACACTAAAAGCACAAAATATTTAAAAACAGCACATCTTTAGGATTTTCGATAGACAGACTAGTGACTTGCACATAAAAATGTTGTATTCCGTACAATGTTGCCACAGCTTCCTTTGAAATCGTTGAGTTTGTTAATGAAAATTTCATTATTAAGGTTTTACACAATATGAAATAGATAATAAAACAAATTGGACATTCAAAGTTTGGGCTTCCAGGTGTCCATGTTCGGATGGAGGCCTACGTTACTCAAAATTGGATGGCTCTAGGTACCTTTGTTTTTTCACAATGCGAGAAACATGCAGATTCGTCATTATTTAATTTCTTTAAATATAATACAAGGAAATAATATCGGGTGACTTCAGCTCAATGGCGTCTTTTATGGCACTATTTACTATTTAAAGCTATGATTATTATTAAATTACTTCTCATTCATTAAGTGTATTTCAAAGTAATTCGACTGGTTTAGATCCCCCCGGGGGTCGACGTAGAGAACTCTGCGAAGCTACTGGATAGGATCTGTACCTAGGCAGTCTCGGCCACGGGGGTATAAAATTTATGAACTTGGTGGTTCTGAAGGCTCTGGGAAAGGTCACTTATTGGCCGGCCTCGGAGTCTGGCACGTCCTAGCGCGGCGTGGTTCTAGTAACCCGGGGGTCTCCCCCGGGGTCGCTGGGTAATGTCCCGCTGCGACGGGCTCTCCCAAGCGACTGGTAGGAGCATTAGACGACCGGTGCTGCCTGGTATCATATCCAGGTGGTGCGCTGCTCCCTTGGAGGGTAATAGTGAAGCCAATAGCTTACTAACTTACTTATTGGTTTAGATAATGGAAATTAAGGCCAATAGCCTGTTTCACAGCTGACAGATACATGCTGAATTTTGTACTACTAATATTTACGAGTGTTATAAAAAAAGATATATCACTTAATGGTATAATTGGTGTGGACTCCTTCATCAAGGGGAAGTTCAATAAGCAAAAATCGTGCATACGTTTTATAAATTTTTGCATCTGCGCATTATTTTCTTGCGAATAAACTATGAAAGATTTGAAAATCGGTGTAAATATTATCAGTATTTTTCACAGCAGTTTTCAAAGTATTTCATTAATAAATCTTAAATGTGTCTATCATTAATACGAAATTTTCGTTTTCAAACTCCTAATTTTATGCGCAAAATTGTATTTTAAAAATGGTTAACCAAACTGTATTATGAAAGACTTGAGTTTTAAGCCATAATCAACAGTGTTTGCTTGCGTACAATTGCAGTGCAGGTTAGCAATTCAGTTCAGTTGTTTAGTTGGTTGCTTAGTTACTGTTGTTGCGAGTTGTAGTTCCGTGTGAAATAAGTTAGCTTTCTCTTTACGTATACGCTTTATATCGGGTGGTATTTTAAAGTTTTGGGTAGTTTAATGTATCCCTACTGATTAAATTCCGTGATATTATAAACACTTGTAAGGCTATCTATGAGGAAAACTCCAGCGTTTTGTTATATTTCTTTTGATAAAAATAAATTTCATTAACATTTTAACGGACTTGTGGATTCAATCTATTACGAACGCGGGCGCATGCAACAATATTATTCCATCCTTTCCATTTTCAGCTAAGTATTTTTTTCTTTACGCAATGGTATCGGTTTCAACACTACTGCTGTCACCAATACATAGAATTGAAATTCAAAAAGTTGAAATTTAAGATAATTAAACGACGAAAATTCGAAGAAATTCAGAACTGTCTACAAGATGACTGACCTTTTCTTTCCCGCGCAATAGAAGAATGTTTTCAAACGCAATTCAGTTAAACTTGCTACATCCGTAGGTAATAAATACGTCATCCAATTCTCTACTTCAGAAAGGCCGAAATTCTTTCTCGCCTCCACACCCTTAAACATGGGGTCAACCCCGCGAAAAGAGGAAATTGCAGCTGGGCAGTCCGACCCCTGACCTCCCACACGAAGTCAACTCGTGAGAAACGGAAATCCACCCGCGCTCTTTTAACTGCAACACAATGCCCCTCTGCAGCTTGCCACCTGAAACTAGGAATAAATATGCTGGCATCGTTCACCCTGAAAACACGCTGCGCGATGACAAGTGTCAAATATCCCCACGGAAATGTTTTCATTTTATTTGAAGTGTCTTAGCTGGTCTAATGATGGCCCGTTATTAAACATCTATTAAATGTGTTTTATGTTCCTTTCAGATAGAGTGCACTCTGGTGGGAATAATTGTAATTAAAAAAATTGAGTAAATTTTTTTTAAATGCACTTTTATGCATTTATATGGTGATACGCCGAAAACTCGCTAAAATATAACATTTAGTACGAATGTTTTCTGAACATATTTTAATTACCTCCTAGTAACAAAATTTTAAATTCGTAACTATAAATAACATAATCCAAATAATGGATTCCCAATCCTTTTCTTACATCTACTCTTTTAAAAGAATGGCTGTCTTCGTTGGCCTCCTTGCATTTCGTCCATAAAATACAGCAATCATAATAAATAATCGAACAATAATCGTTAATAGAGGTAATTGTCCATAATAAAGGTAACGATTAAACTAAGAATATGAGCAAATTTTTAATTTTATAAATATAAATAACATTTGAAGAACAAAATCAAATTCTAATCGCACAAAAATTTGATTTTAATTAATGCCATGGCTGCCCTTGTCTTATTGATGCATTTTTTTAATATTTGGCAAATTTTGTAATATTCGCTTCTGGACTTAATCTGTCGTATAGAATTGTCAGACATAAAAAGTACATTGGTGCATTTAATCATATTTCAAAATATTTAGAATACTCTAGCTTTTTGCCCTAGATGTTAAAATTCTGCTAGATGTGTTACACAACTGTTTTTAACCGTCACTATAGTACGTCACGGTGTTTAACCGTCACTATAGTAATTTTTATACATGTTCCAAGCTATACAAAATATTTCGAAATTAACGGAGGCTGATAAAATACGGATTTTCTTCGAGAAACTTCTTATTTCAAAACTGAATGTATTTAAATTATTTAAATTCGCAATAATGCAGACCTTTATGAAAATTTTCTAATTTAATTTAAATAAGTGTCTCTTCCTTTAAGTGTACCAAGTGCATCTATCGTTTTTCAGAACATATTAAACGACGTTGAAGTAGGTTAATTTCCCTTAAAGTCTTTCACGAAGCCATCCCTTTCTTTCGGTAAACAGCCTTCATGTATTCATTCGTATTTGAAACGAAACTAAATGGTAATATAAGTTAAAACAAGGCAAGATATTTACAGCTATAATTATATTTTTAAACAACGTGAAAGTAAATTTTTAAACTCCTGCAACAACGTGTTGTCATTTGCAAAACAAAATATTTCAAAAGATTTACACAGCGTTTCTTATTTTTTATTATCCTTCTCATTTTCAGTATGGAATTTTAAAAACTATTTCTGTTTCTTTCATAACTCTGCGCCAATCAGTGGCCGAGCGCTTAAGTTGAACACTGGTAGTTCGGTACGGGATTCGAATCCCGGGAAACGGCTTGGGTGATGGGCGTTTCGGTGTTTTTTCCCATGTGTAACGTTATACAGGCCAGTTTACCTCAGAAAGTTCTCCACGAAGGCATCTCTCTCCTTAGGAGAGTCCTCGAGTGCTTTGAAATAATTAATAAACCAACCTTTCATAGGTCTACTACTGGCTGAGAAGTAAAAGCTCCGAAACACTGGTAATTAGGCCCATCGACTGCTGAGCGATAAACACCGATAGTTGGGTCCGAAGTTCGAATCCTGCGAACGGGCTGGCTGCATGGGAGGTTTTTCGCATGTGCAACGTGTTTATATGAGCCACTTTTCCTTGGAAAGTCCTCCATAAATGCATCTCTCCCGTCCGTGTAGTGTCTTAGGGTGGAACACGTAAATAATAATAGCGTTGGTTAGGTCTCGATTCTCAAAAGCAGAATGGCTCGATTCTTTGTTGAAACAGCAGAAAAAATAAGAAAAAGCTATATGCTTTAACCGGATCCAGACTGTTCGGGTTTATTGTGGGAAAAAGTTCTGAATTGGTTGAGGCGAGTACGTGACAATTGCTGCAAAAACAAGGATACAGGAAATCAGGCCACCTGAAGTTCACTAGACAGCAAAACAGCCTTTCCTTAGAATTTCCGATACAGTCTCGCACGCTGGAGATAAAAGTGTTTTTCTCCCGTACAGCGTTGCCATTGCTCGTTTTGAAATCTTTGAGTTTATTAATCAAAAAAGTTTTTAAAAATTTGAAATAGATAATAAAACAAATTCAAAAATTCGGGCTTCCAGGTGCCCATGTTCGGTTGGAACTTTTGAAAATTTGATGGCTGTAGTTACCGTTGTTTCTTTACAGTCCGAGAAAAATTCATGCACGTATGTAGATTCTTCGTTATTTAGTTTCTTTAATTGTAATACATGGCGATAATATTGGGTGGCAACAATTTGAAAAGTGAATCGACGCAGAATGTGGTTTTAAAATTAATAATCCTTCTGGACTAACGAATAATTTATTTCGTTGATAAACATTATCGCATGAGAAGTAGTACTTTAAGGATATGTTCCAAGTATACTGGTGTGCAAAAATTAAGGACGAGACGGTTTTCTCAATATAACTTTGTACAAAAGCTTTCCAAATCAACACATTTAATATTGTAAGATCCCCAATACGTAAGGGCATGAGTAATGTAAGCAACACTTACTAAAAGAGAAATCAGAGGGATAAAAAGAAGCTTTATTGAAAAAGTAGCATGGAGCGCAATGCGACTGAAGGCCGAAACATCCCTGTGATGGGTGTCCAGCAAGAAACATCCGGTCTTTAATAGGGGATATGATCTCAAGGTTCTTTAATATACTCCCCTGATACGATCTCCCCTGACTGCTAGGCAGGTTTCACAGCGTCTGCCCATGCTGAGAATGAGGGTGTCAATGAGTTGTTGAGGCATTGCTGCCCATTCGTCTTGCAGCGCCAATCGAAACTCCGGAATCGTTGCTGGTGGTAAGGTAGGAGCTGCCAAGCGTCTGCCAAGAAAATCCCATACAAGCTCGATGGGATTGAGATCCGGAGATCGTGCCGGCCAATCCATACGTTCAATATCCTCACTCTCTAAGAGCTGTTCGGCAGCTACTGTGCGATGACATGGTGCATTGTCGTCCATGAAAAGGAACTGCGGACCCAGAGCGCCTCTAAAAATACGCACATATGGAATAAGAATCTCGTTACAATAACGGGCCCCGTTGACTGAACCTGCGTCGAAGATGTGAAGATCTGTACGACTACCAAGCATTATGCCTCCCCAAACGAAAACACCGCCACCTCTATATCTGTCCCTTTCAATGATGTTCGAGGGATGATTGCGGCTTCCCCGCTCTCTCCAGATGAGTATGCGATGAGAATCGCTACTCAGACTGAATCTGCTCTCATCTGTAAAGAGTACATTCATTGTCTCTCCAATTCCGGTGTTCCCGGCACCACAGAGAACGCTTTCTCCGATGGGCAGGCGTTAGATGTACACACCGTACAGGGCGTCGTGCAAACAGACCACCACCGTGCAGTCTTCTGGCCACGGTAAAACGCGATATCGGTCGTGCAGTCGTCTGTGGCGTGTGTCTAGCGATTTCTCCCGCTGTCTGCCGCCTGTTTCTTCTGGCCTGTAAGGCAATATACCGGTCATCTGCGGGTGTGGTTCCTCGTGGACGACCACTACTAAACCTCCGGATATCTGTTCCTGTAGTTTGAAATTGTCTCCAAAGTCGTGAAACGATGCTTTGAGCAATTCCGAACTCTGCAGCGACACTTGTCACACTGCGGCCTTCCTCCAACTTCCCAATGATTCGACCTCGGGTAAAAGCATCCAGATGTCGTCTAACAGATTGATTATTCGCCATTTCTCGCTGAGGCAGCAACTCGGTGTGATTTTAACTGCTATACGGCGTGATATCTCTTTGCCAGAAATACTGATCTTACACCGACAACATGCTTTATACTACTCAGACACTCCCCCATTACGTCTACCTGCATATCTGCGCATGTGCTACCGTACATCACGTTAGTTAATCTCCTGATTGGTCTTTCTGTCCGCTCTGCCTCTTCGTTCAACTGATATGCTAATTTTTCGACTTCGTCCTTAATTTTTGCACAAAAGTGTATAAAAAATTAGTGAAAGAAAATCGCGTTTTAATGAGGTGGTTGCCTCTAATGTTTGCTACATAAATTAAATCTCGGTGTAATATTTAACGTTTTAGCGTAGAATGATATTTGTGTTTAGTAAACGTTAAAGCTGAAAAAGACGTTTCACATAAGTGTGTGGGCAGAATGCCTTTTCAGATACTTCGGGAAAATCAGTTCTAGCTCTGATCCAAAACTCATTTGAGGATTTTTGTGAAAATTCAAATTTTGAGTCGTTTGATAGCAGGTGATTAATTTCATTAATGTCGATCCAATATGCTTTTGGAAACCAAGGTACCCTTTTGAAATTAAAAATCTGATATAAAGTATTTCAAAAACTGTGTTTCTGGGTTTTTTAAAAGAAAAGAAAGTATAAATGATCCTTTTTAAATGAATAGAAAGTTGTTCTTGATTCTGCTGCGATAAGCAATCGAAATTTTCTTTATTATCTTATAGCCACCTAATACAAATTAAATGATACATGCTGGCATTATGTGAGCCATTTTATTTAAGCTTCAGTAACATGACTATACATAGCAAACATTAATGTATTAAAAAATTAAACAAATCATTAGTCACTTCATGCTAAATATAACAAACATTGCTTTTTTTTTCCTTATAATCTTTGTACTAAAATATATAAGTATCTGCATGTTTATATATAGGCGTTAGACCAGAAACAACATACTCTGAATTTTAACTAATTTGCTATATTTTCACACAATGTACATGACTTGCATTTAATTTTTAACTACTTTCATACGTTTTAACCTTCGTAATTTCAAACCGGCTCTTAAGTTTAGCTTAATTCCTCTATTTTCTGACCTATATATGGGCTTTAATTAAAACTCATAAATGCTTTACAAAATATGAAATAGATAATAAGACAAATTCCAAATTTGGGCTTTCGGATGCCCCCTATTCGGGTGGAGACGTACGCTATTCAAAACTGGATGGCTCCATGTACTTTTGTTTTATCACAATGCTAGAAACATACATATATTTATGCAGATTCTTCATTATTTAATTGCTTTAAATATAACACATTGCTCTAATATTGGGTGGCAACAATTTGAAAAATGAACTGACATTTATGGTGAACCGACGCAAATTGCCAAAACGAAATTTATAGTCCTTCTGGACAAATTGCCCCTTTGGGCTAATAAAACATTTGTTACCGATTATAAACACTTGTTACAAGTATTTCAGTGGACTGTATTTCAAACATAATTCATTTTATTTACTTTCATTTCGAAAACACTCATGGCACTCTTTAACTCTATTCTCTCAAACCGTTAGAATCCAAAATCTAGAAATAAAATGCCGTCTTCGATTTCCATGGCAACTTAAATTGTTTTCTTTTTCTTGATACCAATTCAATTGTTTTATGAAATCATAAAATAAATACGTAATAGCAGTTTGATATAACAAATAAAATTGTTCGTTTTTAATCTTCGTGCTGTAGTTAGAAGAACGTCCGGTTACAAATCGAATCGGAATCAGAGTCTCGTGTTCAAATCCCGTCGAAATCACAAATCCCGTCGAAAACTTGTGTGTATAAGAGCCACTTTCACTAAACAGTCCTCCACGAAGGCGTTTGTCCCTTTAGGCAGAGAGCTTTTTCGTGCTTTGTCGTGAATAATTAAACTAAGCGAAAGATCGCAATACGGAAATGTCTATTTAACAAATAAAAAATTTTTTTTTAATCTAAAAGGTTTCAAATTTTAAATTACGTCCAAAGGGGCGTTTTTTTAAAGTTTTGTGTGTTACCTTTATCTATTAAATATCATGTTTTACGTACTCAAACCATAAAATCCAGTTCAACAGCAATATCAAAAATAATTTAAATATGAGCCTATCTTTAGAATTTCCGATACAGAGTCTCGCGCGCTGGAGATAAATTTTTTTTTTTTCGTACAGTGTTGCCATTGCTCGCTTTGAAATCGTTTAGTCAAAAATTCGTTGAAGTGTTACAAAATATGAAATCTCTACATATAACTAAAGAAAGAGTCTGTGTGTCTTTTGTTCGTGGTGCGCGTAAGCTAATAGACCCAGGACTACGAAATTTGGTATGTAAGTGCATCTAGACAAGAGCAAGTGCACCTCGAAGCGATTTTTTTTTTTTTTTTTTTTTCAAAATTCGGATCAGATTTTTTTTTAATTTTATCTTTTCGATTTTATCGCATCATTTTGAATAGTTTCATTCTTTTAAAAATGTGATTTTGGCAACAGTTTCTCACTCAGTTGTATACTGGACTGCTGACTGTTGAAAATCAGCACTGTTCCCACTTCGAAAAATGAGGGCGATCATTCTGCGCAGTTTTAAATTGAATGTTAATCTTGGATACAGGACGTTTGTTGAGAGAAGGCAACGGGAAGTTGGTTAATTTATTTATTAGGATAATTATTATTTGTGTTAAGGGATATTGCTTATTTCATTGTAATTTTGTTACATGTAATACATTTTTACTTCCTTGTACGAAGTAAAAAGGAAGTATTGTAATCGCGAAAAGTTTCAGGCAGCATATTTCAACGAAAATATCCAGTTTGACCGCTATCGAATGATATTTAACGATGTTTTTGAGTGATATCTGTACGTAAGGACAGAATAAAAGACTCATTTCCTTCAAAAAAATTATAAAACTGCTTTAAAATTAATTCTGAAGAGAATTTTTCGTGGCGTCTGTACGAACTTATGTACGTACATACGTACGCATCTCGCATAACTCAAAAACGAGTAGCCTCAGAACGTTGAAATTTTGCATATAGGACTGCTATAACATGGAGATGTGCACCTCGTATTTTGGTTGCAATCGGCCGCGCCAAACGTATATAAATATATTTATATATATATCCACTCTGTTACCCGGCTCAGTGATCTCAGTGTCTTTACTCTTATATGTTTGTAAATTGTACATTTTTTGCTTTAAAAATGATTGAATTATGTTGTTTTTATCTTCCGGTTCAGGATTTTATGCCTTTCGTAATTCTGGAAGCAATATTTGTACAATTATCAACAATTTAAAAGCTGTTTAAGTGCGGTTAAGTTTTAAATAACATGGCGGACATATTTGTTTACATTTGAAACATCAGAATTGTAGATTTGTTGCCAATTTAGAGAGACTAAGCTTCGCAACACAAAAATAACGCCTTCATTTATTATTGCGAATTAAATTATGATCAATCCTGCCTGGAATTTTTTCGAGGAAATAAGTGTTTAAGATTTACTTCGTAATTTTTAATATAGATATTTTGAGTTTTTATGTATTTTTGCCTTGTCGCGAAGTGAGACCTGAATTAATTGAATGAGAAATACTGAATCGTCTGTAAAAAACTGTTCTTTTCTGTTTTGTGTGCTTAATTTCTTTTATACATCATTCCAGATTTATTATAGTATTTGAATAGAACATGTGGCAACGATTAGATAATTCTATTCTTTAAATGATATAAATTTTGTGCATTCTGAGTTATAATATGAGCGAAATATAATACTGTTAAGTGAATCTAGCGCCAGAGTGTCGCTATGGTAAACAAATACTAGAATGAATTTTAAAGAATGCATTTATTCTATTGTGGTTTAAGCGCTGTCGGCGAAGTAGATTTAATTCAATCCAATAATAAATGAAATGCAAGAAAAAATGCATATAATTTAATATTCCGTACAAGGAAGTCATGTAGTGTACATATCAGATTTTTTTTTTAAATTGTGGGGCTTTTTTTTTTTTTTTTTTTTTTAAGAAACACAACGTATTAAAAATTTGAAGAATGTGCTGTAGCCAATCGATACATAAGGACGTAAAACATCCTTTTAGTTTCGCGAGGGTAGTAACGTATAGAGTGAATTTTATTGATTCAGGCCATGTATACTGACCTAAGAGCCTTTCATTTTAATAACGTATTTAGTTTGCTCAGTGAAAGTCTGTTTACTATTTCAAAGCGTACATAACTTTCTCATAAAGGCAGACATGATGGTGAATGTAATGTTTGTAAACATAATAAGAAATTCCTTTGAAGATCAAACATTCCTGTACAAAACGAGAGTGGTACTGCAAAAAAGCTTTTAAAATGAAACTGGAGAAAATTTCGCTGAACATTTCTGAAAGTATTTCATCAAGAAGCTAGAAACCTTTTTGAGGGTTTGGTGATTGGGGAAAGAAATATTCATAGCAGAAAATTCCAAATATATTGGTAGCCACGTTGCATTTCTGAAGTAGTATGTTGAATATTAGTTTATTTCTTTCAAACACAGCGCTTTCATACTGATAGGGATACAAATACTTTCTTTTTGAGAACACGTAAGAATGTCTCGACAACAAGAATTTTGGAAAAATGAAGATTCTGGTGGCCTATGCACTTTTACCCGTTTACCTGTTTCTGGAACAGAGAAAACAACTCGCTGTTCGTCATTTTATATTTACATGTTTTACACGTGTAATATACTTTCTTTGCAGCATTTAAAGGCATTTGCAACATTTAAAGACGAGTCCATGAAACATTCGTCTCCTCAGGTCAGGTTAATTTATCCAGGCAGAGAAACTCGAAAGCTATGGTGAGAGATGCCTACGCTTAGCACGTTTTGAGGGAAACAAACTCGTACCAACGTTACACATGAGAAAAACCACGAAATCGTCTATGTAGACAATGCATTCGCCGGGATTCAAAGAAGGGTTGATTAACCGAAGTTTAGCGACTTCGCCGTTTGTCTATCAGAGGTTTCGTTTATTTGTTGACGGCCTCGAGGGCTATCTGCCTAAGAGAAGGGATGCCTCCGTGGAGGACGTTATAAGGGAAACTGGCTCATATACGCGTAACACATGGGAAAACGTTCATGCGGCCAGCCCGTTCGCGAGATACGAACCTCGGATTGAACTACCAGTGTTCAGCGATTTTACCGCTCTGCCACTGGTGAGCCTCTTGGCCATTAGAGGAATCCGCTCACTTTATTATAATGCTTCCCATGCAGCATTTTTATTATTCCTTTTTATTTTCTTAATTAATGCTTTCCACGCACTATTTTTATTACATTTTTAGGTGTTCTGCATTTTATTGCAACTTTTATACATGGAATATATTTTATTTATGACATTAAAGATTTGCTTTGGTTTATCTGATTACGGCAATTAATTAAACATCACTCAGGAACAGCTTCAAATATCAATGCAAATTTTTTCTGAAATCATAAAATAAATGTCCACGCAGTATTTTTATTACATTTTTAGGTGTTCTGAATTTTATTGCAACTTTTACACATGGAATATATTTTATTTATGACATTAATGATTTACTAACTGTGGGTCACGGGACAGGCAGCAGGGGGTCGCCAAAAATTTCAGCAGTTTTGAAAGTTCTTTACACAATAATCTACAATAATTTTAAAAAAGAAAAAAAGAAAATTTGAAAAGTTTCAAATTTTAAATTTTCAAATTAAGTCCAATGGGGCGTTTTTTCAACATTTTGTGTGTTACTGAATTTTGGGAAAATGCAAACGCTAGGAAACAGAGTCGTAGCTAGGGTTTTCAGCGCCCAGGGATAACTGAAGGTTTCGCGCCCCCTACTGCTTGCCAAGGATGGAAAACATTTAATTCTAAAATGTCGTAACATCAGTTTGACGCCCCTTGGATTCTGCGCCCGGGAACAGATGCCCCCCTTGCCCCCCCTCTAGCTACGCCCCTGCTAGGAAAAAGATAAGTAAGACGATATCTCTGTTAGAGGCAGTACATATAACAGACAATGCACGGGTTACCTTTATTTATTAAATATCATGTTCTTCGCACTTAAATCATAAAATACAGTTCAACGGCAATATCGCAAAATAATTATCAAATGATCCTGTGTTTAGAATTTTCGATACACATTCTCGCGCACTGGAGATAAAACTGTTTTTTCTGTACAACGTTTCCACGGCTAACTTATGTAACTAATTGCAAGATGACATCATCCAAGAATGGATTTAAAATTGATATTCGAAAACAGAATCAGTGGATTCATTTGTAGTATTAAAATGATATATTTGCTTGCTTGTCAATAACGGAGGAACACTTTTGAAGTGAAAATGATTTGGAATTAATTGCTTTCATGAAGGACTTTTTAAGGGACTCTGGCTCATCTTCCCGAATACTAGTTGTGTGTGATAAGAGTTGGAAGTACAAGTTATGTCCCATCTTTTAAGGTCTTTGCATTCAAAACCTTCCATTTTGGGATAGATAGATAATGTTCCCAGCGAGTTATAAAAGGAGTTTATGAAGTTCTGTATACTAGTATTATCGTATCTTAAAAGTCTTCGAATGGAAAGGAATTGGAAAATGTTTCCAGACTAAAGAAAAAGCAAGCAAAGGAATTTCCATGCTAACAACCTCAAGGTTAATAAACAGATAGAAAACAATCTTTCTGCAGGTTAGAAACGTAAATTTTGAAATTTGAATAAATCATTGGTAGGAGCATTTTTTAAATTTGCTTTCGTGCTTAACTTGTACCCTGTCGAAATGCCAAGCGAAAAGATTTAAGCCACAAATTCCAACATTCAGACTTCATTCAGAATTTTTCATACAACATTCAGAATTTTAAGGTATTCTAAAAGCTTTCAAATGACATTACTGGAAATATTCAGCAGATGATGAACATAACTGAATTTTGGGAAAATGCAAACGCTAGGAAACAGAGTCGTAGCTAGGGTTTTCAGCGCCCAGGGATAACTGAAGATTTCGCGCCCCCTACTGCTTGCCAAGGATGGAAAACATTTAATTCTAAAATGTCGTAACATCAGTTTGGCGCCCCTTGGATTCTGCGCCCGGGGACAGATGCCCCCCCTTGCCCCCCTATAGCTACGGCCCTGCTAGGAAAGAGATAAGTAAGACGATATCTCTGTTAGAGGCAGTACATGTAACAGACAAAGCACGGGCAAAGCTCTCGAAATCCTATAAAATCTGTTCCCGAAAATGTGGCATTTGTCTAGAAGAAGCTTCGAAGAAATTGCAGGCTTTAGCTAATGTTTCAAATATCAGTCAAAGAAGTTATGAGCTTTCATTTTCAGAATCTGTGTCAGTTCGCAACGATATTGAAACAACCTGTATAAAAACTAATTATGAAAGGTGTTTAAGAACTGGCAGAAATTGATAGCAAAGTGATGACGTCCTACCATCCATCGAATCTAGAAAAGCACTGCAAATTCTAAGGAAAACTTTGAGTCAATAGTTCAAAACAGTAGTTTATGGCTTTGAAAATGGGTTGTTAAACAATAATCAAGAAAATTCAAATAAAGCAAACAAAACCGTTTGTTTCTTCTTTAACCTCCTATTACAAACAGTGGCGCAACTAGAACTCTTGGACCCCTATGCAAAAATATTTCCTGGGCCCCCCTCAATAAATTTAATGTGCTTAAAAATAAAAATTAAAATTAAAATTTTTAAAAAGTTAAAAAAAAATCAAGGATTTCACAAGCCAGTGT
Organism: Stegodyphus dumicola; assembly: GCF_044657685.1. Lineage (NCBI taxonomy): Eukaryota > Metazoa > Arthropoda > Arachnida > Araneae > Eresidae > Stegodyphus > Stegodyphus dumicola. Next base: position 4,912,258 of record NC_140770.1, read on the forward strand.
TTTTATGATGAATTTTATTACATCTGGATTATTCGTTAAAAAATAAAAGCACATCCTTAGAGAACCAGTTGAAAGGTACGTAACATGAAGAAAGAATAAAAAGGAAAATATTTTCCCTTGATCAACTGTGAAATTTGCTTTAATCTGGGTATTTGATATCATAGAATTTTAATCAGTTATTTAAGACTTTTTGTGTGCGTGCGAGAGACGGACTTTTCTCTCCTTTCACTGAGATACATACTGATAATAAATGAATAAGTCTATATAATTAAAGGAACATGTCACGTAAAGTATAGCATTAAGACAAGTAAGAAAGCTTAGTTTTACGGAGATTTTTATATAAAATCCAAGAGGTTATACATACAAATATGTTTCGAATTTTTTTTATAAATTCTGCACCAATCTAAGATTTTTCGCTTAATTTAGCAAACTTAAATAACTGGTTATATTATAAAACATTGAAAACAATATATTCTGTGAAAATAGAAGAGAAACACGCCGAGTGAAACAAAATTAGTAACACAATAACCTTAAGTTTGGTGTTATGTTAAGATCTCAAACAATTTCTAGGGAAAGCAGGTTTAGGTCCCTCTTCGTCAGAAGTAAAGAAATCTACAAGACTGAAGAATAGTCCTATTTTTCAATTGCGCCAAAATATGTGTAAATATTTATTTTTGAATGATTTTTTTTTTCCACCAGGGTAACAACTTTTATTTTATAATATTAGCTATAATTTTATAAAAGCTCCTTGCCTTCATTTCCGAAAACTCTCGAACATAGTCAGAAAGATCAATTTCTTTAGGTGTATCTTGCTCTATAGAAATTAGCAAGATTTGTCAGCCTAGTCTCCGTCATAGAAGATCTTAAACAAGTTTGTATGTATTTTAATTTTGAAAAATATCTCTCTCCACTTGCAACTGTTATAGGAAAGGACAGCAAAATTCGAAGTTCCACTCCAGTATATTTGCAAAACATTCAAGATTTTATACATATTCTAAAATAACAAAAGGCTCCGCTCCAGGAACGATGTATTTTGACAGATCTTCCAGTTCATCACAAAGTTCCGAAGCGTTCAGATTACTCGAATGTTTATTTGTGAGTTTCAATTTCTAGTCTTTGCGTCTATTCAAAAGTTCTCTGAAAGATGTTTGAGGGTTCCTACGTCGTACAGGAAACTGTACCGTAGTATGCTCCGTATTCCCGAGTAAGTTCAAATCTCTCTTCTACAGAACGAATAGCAATGTCTAACGTGTAGAAATACAGTTCTGCTTTAAATTCCTCTTCCAACACTTAGTATGTTTTCACATGAAGCCTCGTACTCAAACAATCTACGTCGCCTTAGGGTATGATGGACTGGCTAAAGGAAGGGTAGATTTCTAACGTTTCTGCCATTTAATTTTCTTCGGAGATGAAACCTATTAAATTATTATTTAAATTATTAAATTATTATTATCACTTCTACAGCTTTCTAATCTGTTGGCTAACTTTTCTGTTTTCTCATTCTGCAGAGCTCCGACAGCTGACTGCAGATTCGTCTTTATACTTTGTAGAATTTACTCTCGTGGTTTACATGAATGAGTATATCATGCCAAATAGCAACTGAGACGAGAAATTTTAAATTTTGTCTGCCAAGGATGACGCCGAATGCCATAAGAAACTAGAATAAATATTTTTAGCAAGCTGTAATAGTACAGAATAAAATTCCTCCACAAATAAAAAAAAAAATTAAAATGTAAACAATGATTTGTGTTAATTTTTATTTACTTTTTGTTTAAACCTTTAAAAAATTTTGCAGAATTTGTAAAAAAATAGCTCTTTCTGTAACGTTATTTTATTGGCAATAAAACACTGAATAAGATGAAAATAAAAAAATAAGAGCAATTAACTTAAAAAATTTCCACTTAATTAACCAAACAGACAAAATATTCTGCCTCTGTGCTTTGATTCGGGGGAGGGAGCGACATATAAGTTATCCATGAAAAAAATAAATATTGAAAAGAAAATGAATAATCAAGCCAGAAACGAGACAAGGGTAAAGCCAGTGAAAAACTTACTGCAAGTAAACGGCTAGAGGGGCAAAATTAGTTCATACGAAATTTTAAAAAAAAAATCTGAAAGCTTTCAGGTTTTACGTTACGCCCAATGGGGCATTTTTTTAAAGTTTCGTGTGCTACTTTTATTTATTAAATATCATGTTCTTCCCGCTTAAACCATTAAATTGAATTCAACAGCAATATCGCATGAGCGTATCTTTAGAATTTCCGATACACAGTCTCGCGCACTAGCGATAATTTTTTTTTTTTTTTTTTTTTTTTCCCGTACAAAATTTCCATTGCTCGCTTTGAAATCGTTGAGATTTTTAATCAAAAACACCTTACAGAGTTATAAAATATGAAATCGTTAATAAAACAAATTTCAAATTACAAATTCGGGCTTCCAGATGCCCATATTTGGTGCAAGATTACATGATTCAAAATTGGATGGCTCTAGATACCATTGTTTTACCCCAATGCGAAAAATATATATACGTTTATGCAGATTTTTCATTATTTAATTTCTTTAAATATAACACAGGGCTGTAATATTTAACGTCAACAATTTGAAAAGTGAAATCACGATATTTATGGTGAACCAACGCAAAATGCCAAAACGAAATTAATAACTTTTTTGGGCTAAAAATTTAGAACTTTTAGTGTGAAAAATCTAGCGCAAATGTAGCTAAGATTGATCAAATTAAAATTTTTACAATTTATTGTTTATACTATCAGGAGAGAGTAATATGCTTGTGAAAAGGATTATTGCAACCAGTATAAATATTTAACGAATAAAAATTAAGCAAAATAAATTAATTTTTTAGTCCACAAAAAGGTGCAATTTGCTCCGTCGGACTATTATTTTCGTTTCGGCATTTTGCGTTGGTTCACTATAAATGTCCGATTCACTTTTCAAGTTGTTGCCACCCAATATTATCGCCCTGTGCTATATTTAATGATATTAAATAAGGAAGAATCTGCCTAAACGTATCTATATTTCTTGCATTGGTATAAAACAACGGTACCTAAAGCCATTCAATTTTGAATAACGTACGTTTCCACCCGAATATGGGCATCTGGAAGCCCAAATTTGGAATTTGTTTTATTATCTATTTCATACTGTGTAAAACTTTAATGAATTTTTTATTAACAAACTCACCGATTTAAAAGTGAACAGTAACAACACTCTATGAGGAAAAAAAATCGCGCGGAACTGTGTATCGGAAATTCTAAAGATATGCTGATTTTAAAATTATTTTGCGACATTGCTGTTAAACTGAATTTTATGGTTTAAGTGTAAAAAACGTGATATTTAATAAATAAAGGTAACACACAAAACGTTAAAAAAACGCCCCTTTAAACGTAATTTAAAATCTGAAACCTTTCAGATTTTTTTCTGAATTAATGCTATATTATTTTTTTTAATGTTTTTATTATATTAATTTCCTGAACTGAAATCTGGAAGGATTAATGTAAAAATTCATTACAATAAGTTTCTGATTAACTAGCTTCTGTAATGTATGTAGTTTCTGTGTGATTAATCTTTGCCGGGATAATTCAAAAAAGCATACAATTCTTTAGAGGTTAAAATTATGCACATTGATATTTACTAAACCTGGGTTTAATTTAGGAACTAAGGGTGTCAGACTCCTACTGTAAGCCATCAAGAACAGTGAATGAAAAATGATTATAAATTAAACAAATAAAACAACGAATGATTAAAATCAAATAAAATGTAAAATTAAAAGGTATGTTTTAATTTTAAAACTAATGATACATAAAGAAATAATAAGCAAATCGTAAAACTTATATGAATATTGAAACAAATGAAAAGTAAGAAAATTAGTAAGATAGGATACGAAAGACAAAAGAAAGGAAGATATTGAATACACACATATACATGCAAACACACACATTTACATAATATACACACATATACAAGCAGAAACATATCTCGGGCAATTTGGAATTAATATTTTGTTGACTTTTACGCCTGTTATCGAATTTAATATTGCTTAATATTTAAAGTTTAGTTTTTCGCATCATTTTAAAAATCAAGGTTAATGCAAATTTAGCGCATACAGACATAAACACTTTAATTTAATGATTAAAGAATGGATTGGATTGGATTATTTAATTATGGCGAAGCACACGAGGGCTATCTGCCTTAAGGAAGGGAAGCCTTCGTGGAGGACTTTTTAAGGGAAACTGGCTCGTATACACGTTACACATGGGAAAAACCACGAAAACTCCCATGCAGCCAGCCCGTTTGCGGGATTCGAACCTCGGACCGAACTACCAGTGTTCAGCGTCTTTACCGCTCGGCCGCTGGTTGGCAGTAAAAGAATGAAAGGACATAAGAAAAATTTGTATTTTAGGCAGAATTATAGCTATAAAAACCGAAGATAATGGAATTACAGACATTTAAACATACATAAGCACAAAAATTGACAATTAAAACTTTTATATAATAATCTTAATATTAATGTATTGCATTACTTTCCTGTCAATTACAATTTTAGCTGCAGTATAGTTTTCGTTGTTTCTAAGTCGTATAATTAAATTCTCAAATAAGAATGTTTCAAAAATATTTTAAATGTATGCAATAAAACACGAAAAGCATTAATATAAATAAAGTTTTCAATAATTTTATACACTCTTATTTCGTTTGTTAAACTAATTGTTTATGTTTTGAATTATTGGAGTTCAGATTTGCCGATGAATTTGCAGTTCGAAGACATTAGAAATACATACCAAGAACTTAAAAAAAAAAAAAAAAAAAAAAAATCATGTTTGCATCATCTCTTAGACAATATACACAGAATATATGAACTATTTCATCTGCAATCTTTTCTCCTGAAAAACAACTTCTGTTTCGAATTCATACATATCCTTATCAGAATACCTTTATTCAAGCCAAGAGTAATTCGTTTAACAGATGTTTTCTAAAATTAAGCCACAGGACAATAAATGATATTAATGCATATCAATCGACATAATGGACCTACTTTAACACTATTTAGTTTCTATGAATTATCATGAAAGACCTCAGATTTCCTGTTTTAACCTTGATTATAAACTAAGCCCTATTAATTTTCTTTTTATCTTCATAATTAATTTATTAATGACAAAAATCTGAAAAATAAAATAGAAATCTCTATGAAAAGTTTTTCGTTTTCTTGGTATTAGAAGTTTAGTTTAGCATAATCGGGGATCACCCAATTTTTGAGTGTTGTTTAAATGACAATTTGGTTTAAGGTACATTTGCTTTGCTCTTTATTTGTAATTGCTTTTGAATTTCGGATTTGCATATATTGGCTTTAAACCAATTTGTTTTTTTGAAAGGTCAATTTGCATAATGAAAAGTTTTAAGATTTTTTTGAGTAGTTAATTTGGCACAATGTTATGTTTTATTCTTTTTTCCAAGTGTTTCGAAAGCGTGTAGAGAAAATTCTCGTACATTTCAGATTCCATTTTTCGGTTTATATGAATTTTAATGTCTTAAATGAAAATTTAATTGATTCTTTTTACGGTTTTAGATCTCAAATGAACCAGGACAACAAAATATGTTTTCGAAACGTATTAATCGACTATTATGTAGCTTTAATTCATTTTCTTCTGATGAGTTTTAAATTAGAATTCCAGTAAAAGACGAATAATTTTTATAATTATTCGTATGTTTTCCCTTCCGCATTTTTATTTTTCGAGTTTGTGCTACTATGAATTCTTATTTTAAATTTGTTTAGATATTGTGTTAAACCTCTTATACACGGTTGCAGTTATTTATAGCGTCAAGGAATTGCCTTCCTTTGATTCCAATTTAATTTTAACTTTAGATGCTTTAAGTTTATTTTACTTCAATCCTGCAGCTATAGCGCAGGACAAGTTAAAAAAAAATTTGTTTTTTATTTTTGGCCTGTCATTATGTTTCTTAATGTATGGAAACATATATTTATATTTTATATTTATCATAAAAATATTTCATGTTAATATAACAATACGTTATTAATATTAAAAGACATTTGCATTGTTAATGGTGATAAGTTTGGATTTTTGGATAAATGGATTAAAAGTTTAGTTAAATTGAATTTTTAGTAAGTTTGAAATTATAAGAATTTAGTTTATGTAATATTACAAATCTTTAACTTACCTTTATAATGAAGAATTATATTTGAGATCCCTTTCAAATTTAATTTTAAAGAAAAACTTCTTTGTGCTCTCGATGTAGTGATGTAGACTAGAGAAATGTCATTAGAATACGAGCAAGTTCAGTTTACTGTTCTGAGTCATCAGCCAATTACAAGTATACTGAAGATAGCATTTCACACTTCAACGCAGCTGTTTAGCAAAGAAAGGGACCCCGCCTCCACCATAAATTTCCAGTGTCTTAAGTTGAGTCACAGTAAAACTTTCCTCTAAGATTTTACTGTAAAGATGTCCACTTTCCATTCTAAAAAGCTAAAACATCAGTTTTTTTTTTTTTTTTTTTTTTTTTTTTTTTTCAGTCAAATTCTACTATTATTATTGCCATATTCCAATGACACATAATACATGACCTGCAATATCTTTTAGCATTTCCTCTGTACTATAAATGTATTTCAGTTAATGTATAATTATTAAATATTTAACAGTAAAAATTATGAATATTCGAATAATTTTAGGAAATTCTTCCACATGTTTAGGATGAAATAATAAACGAATATTATTGACCTGTATCCAAAGAGCTTTGAAGATGACTGTGTAATATGTGAAATGGAAATTTTAAAATTAAACCTTCCAAGTTTCAAGTTTTCAGAAATGTTTAATAATTTGTAGTTAAACTTATTGACACTGACGTATATTTGAAGATGAGTACTCTGTCACATAAATTCTAAAATTATCATAAATAATGTTATAAATAATATCATAAATATATATAAATATATATAATCATAAATATATATAATCATAAATATATATAAATATATATAATCATAAATATATATAAATATATATATCATAAATATATATAAATATATCATAAATAATATCATAAATATGTTTGGGAAACAAGTATAAAGTTTCTTCATAATTACTAAAACTAAAGTTGTATGAAACAAGTTTTGCGCACTTCTTAGAGAAATGCGAAAAACATCATTTAATGAAAATAGATTTTTTTTTACCCCAGGTGGATCAAAAAGCAAAAATCACGATATATTTTAGGAGCATTAATATTTTTGATTATTGTTATCTTTTTTATTTACGTCTTAAAACAACTATTTCTGTCTCAGAAATTAATTACCTCAGATTTCCAGTTTTTACATTGCTTATAAATTAACCCGTATCATTTTTATCTTAAACATTAATTTATTAATGACAAAAATATGAAAAATACATATAATATAGGGGAACATATATTAACGAAACCTATTTATGTCTTAGAAAAGCTACGCAGTGGTGCCAAAATGAAAGAGAATAATGCTAAAGAGGATTTTATAAGTGAAAATCGCATCATTTTCTACTAAAACGTTTTAACTAAATTTTTTTAATTGCGAAAATAATTGAAATATTGCAATGAAAGTGGGAGAATTCTTTTCCATTCGTCCGTGTAGTGAAAATTGTATTGTAATTCGTGTTCTTTCAGATGTTGAAATGCAACTTAAAACTATTAGGTTCAACGCTGCCATTGATATGCTTAATATTTTCAGTAATTAATTTATTGAAATTTACGAAGTAGTATATACTTTTAGTTGTATGATGTCATTTTTATTATCATTATTATATTATTATTGATGATTTCACGTACTGAATGCTGTGCAAAGTAAAAGTAGAATAAAAATTAAAATAAATTAAAAGCAAAAGTGTAAATTTTAAAGTTTCATTTCAAATAACGGCCCACTAGCGGCCGAGCGATAAAGTCGCTGAACACTGGTAGTTCGGTCCGAGGTTCGAATCCCGCGAACCTCGGACCGAACTACCAGTGTTTTCGTGGAACAAGGGCGTTTTCGTGGTTTTCCCCATGTGTAATGTATATACGAGCCAGTTTTCCTTAGAAAGTCCTCCACGAAGGCATTCCTCCCCTTAGGCAGATAGCCCTCGAGGCTTTGCTACAATCACACACACACACGCTTTTTCATTTCAAATAACGATTAGAAAGTACTCCACGAAGACGTTCTTCCCCTTGGGCAAATATTCGAGGGTTTTATTATTATATAATAATTCAATTCAGTTCCGTTTAAATAACGTAAAAATTATTGTGCATTACGGAATTCTAGGCTTAAATGTTTCACGTTGTTAAAATGAATTGTAATTTATTATATTTTTTCAAACGAACGGAAATTAAAATATTTCTTTCAAAACAAATTTAATATCTTCATAATTATCTTTTACAGATTCGTGTGAATTTTTGGTAGATGAGTAATTTATAGGCTAAGAAACACCACAGCTATTCTCTTTCCTAAAGCAAATCAATTTACGAGTTCTATGCCTTCAGATTTAATGTTTATCTGCAATGTGAGAATATTTTGTAAATTTTGATATAAAAAATAGGATAAATATTGATTTACTCATTATTTCAAGTAAAAATATTCATCCATTCCACTTCCCCTCGCCATAAGTGAAGAAGTTATGAATTTCGATAAATTTAAGGGAAAAAAATTAACTGGAATATTTGCCGCTTAATGTTTAAGCAACCAGAATGAAACTTTGTGTTAGCTTGTCTCATAAAACATGCCCCCTTTTTCTTTGACCTTGAATTCATTCAAAGATCCCTAATAAGAAACAGGAAATCTCTCTTTGCTGGTGTGCGGAAAAATGTCACTCGGAAACAAGGTTCTTTAATATACTAAGGCATCGGCCGACGCGTCTGCTACATGATTTTGGTAATGGAAAAAATGTAAACTAAAGCAAAATGATCATTTTACATGTGGTAGATACACAGGAAATACCGGATATATACTTTCCGATTAAGTATTTAGTTAAAGAAAATGTTTATTTTATGCACAGAATTCGTACGAATGCTGAAAATAATTGTAAACATTAAATTCTTTTCGTAAAGCAAAGCATTAGAAAATGAAAAACGATATTTAAGTTAATTAAGGGAAATAAATATTGTAAAACAAGGTATTTTTCAATATTTTTTCGTAGTATTGTTTGCACTAAATAAATCTTGTTGAACAGAACACATCATGGCATAACTGCTAAGACCATGGTAAAAACATAATCAAAAAGTATTATTCTATTTATTTTCATTGCTCATGCACTTTTTTTAATACAAATGAACTTTGACATTCCATGAGAAATATATGATCGTGATTTTCAGTTTAAATTACATATCTCAAGCAAAAATATATATAAAAAGATTTGACTTAACAAATTCATATTTAAATACCATAAAATTCTACAAATTTCTTAATATCCGTCATTATACTTTTAAATAGTATACTTATCACATTCTTTTTAAAGTGAAAAGTCACTTCATACTGATTCACTTCAGATTTTAGCAGAAGTGCGTATATTTTCAGTATAATCTAAAAGTACTCTTATAATCCCTTACACTCCCAAGATTTCTATATAACATTTATCCTGACGTGATTATTTGCTATAGTAAATAATCTTCGATATTGGCATCCTATTCTTCCTTCCATACATTAAAAATGGAACAATTAAAATACATTTTCTTACACATATACGCACAATAATAATAATAATAAACTTGCCTTACATCTTAGTTTCGGCCCACCAGCTGCCGAGCGGTAAAGTCGCTGAACACTGGGTAGTTCATTCGAATCCCGCAAACGGGCTGGCTGCATGGGTGTTTTCGTGGTTTTCCTCATGCGTAACGTGTATACGAGCCAGTTTTCCTGAGAAAGTCCTCCACGAACGCATCACGCCTATTACGCAGATAGCCCTAGTGTGCTTTGCCATAATTAAATACACCACCACATCTTAATTTCAATTCAGTCTGTACACAAATTAAATATTTTTAATCACTAATGTATTTTTATTAGCTTGTTTCTTAAAATACTTTTGTTATACTCGAAATATGTGTTCAATATTGAATTATTTTTCTTTCTCTTATAATTAAAAACAAGTTATATGGAATCAAAATTAAAACATATGCAGCAGTTAAATAACACTAAACAGAATATCTTACTTTCTGTTTCGCTATTTGTATTCTAGCATTATACACAGATTTGTTTTCCTTCAGGTTCAAGCATGTGTAAGTTATATCAATTAAATTACATCACACATACCTGTATGCATCAGTTAAATAACACTGAAGGAAATATGTCACTCACTCATTCGATGTTTGCACCATAGTGTGGTCGAGAAATTGTCCTTTCCTCACGGTGAGGCATGTATCAGTTTACTTAGTTCGCAAAGCTTAACCCAGACGCTGCTTCAATACATAGAGTTACGTTTGGGATGTAAAGAAAGTAACCAAAACATGTTAATGAAGTTGGATACGCAAATTTATTAACTAATCATTTAGGTACTCAGTATTGGTAAACATGAGAGTGAGTTTAAATATCTCACTACGATGTAAGTCTCATACACAAAATGAAGATTATGATAAAAAATGATTTAAAATGAGAAATTTTTCAATTTAAATGTAAAATAGCAGTAAAATGAAAAATAAATGTAAAATTACATCACAGTTATGTATGAAAACTACATAAATTCATTAAAAAAATCGTTATTTTATCTGGTTGTAAAGAGTGTTTTCCGCCAAAAAACGTATTAACGTGTATAATTCTGACACAACGCTATAGCACAATTTGCCACTTCCGCTTAGGTATAATAGCAAATTAACAACACAAATGAAATCAAACTGTTGATGCAACGAAAGTAAACAAACGCCAAGAACTAACGCTGTCACCCACATGACGTCATGCGTATGTGGCATAACTTTCTCCCTGCACTGCGCATCGCTCTTGGGCCCCCCTGGATCGATCCGGGGTTCGAATCCGGATCGACGGGGATGGCTGTATTGGCGTTTTCGAGGTTTTCCCCACGTGTAACGTGCATAAGAGTCAGTTTTGCTTCGAAACTTCTCCACGAGGCACCCTTACCCTTAGGCAAATAACCGTCGAATGCTTTGTTATAATCAAACAAATCAGACCAAACAATAGATATATAAATAAGTAGCTTAAAAAAAACTGCTATATTTTATGTATACTTATCAAGTAGTATTTGAATATATATAATGATTAAAAGAAAGGAAAAGTCAGATCCTAACTGATTGTTCTCACTCAAAGTCGTAACCCAAAAAGAGAACAAGTAAAATTAAACTTCAGATACGTATACAATACTGAATCTAATACAAAAAATACAAAATATAAAAATAAATTATATATGTACGAAACCTAACTAACTATTTATATTGATATTACGTAAATATACGTATGGTAATGAACATTGTATAATAAAGATATTTTATACCTTGTTCTATATTTGGTTCCATTTATATATATACCTATACATAGATATATATAATTTAAGGATTCCATTTAAGGATTATAGTGGTAGTTAATACTACTACATATAAAACACAAAAGTGCATCAATAATGTATTTTTCAGTATTATTTAACTTCATTCTTAGGAATTTTCTGCAGTCTAGTTTGCGTTATTTTATTCATAAGTCTCAAATAAAAACAATTATTGGTTATATGTCATTAGAAAATTAACCAAAAAGCAGCGACCACAATGTAATTGAGAAACAGTCCTTAGCCATGAAAAGATTGAAAGCCATTCGGTTATGACTATTATCTCACATACTCAGCTACTTCGCATACATGGAACATAGCATTCCAAATGAAAAACTCTATATTTACTACAAATTCATTCGTGTAACAAATATCTATCTTTCTACACCTATGGCTTTAAAAAAAGATGTTATTTATCTTACAGTTTATCGTTAAGTAATACATTTTCATTGTACAAAATTGCATTCATTCGAAGAATTCAATTTGTATTTTCCTCTGTATAAAACTGAATGTAGAGAAGTTAGATGTTTAAACGACCCCCACATTTTCTCAAGAGCAGGAGCAGGATTATCCCCTACTTTTCAGCCCCCCGTGAGAAAAGGGGTTCTAAATTTACGACCTGACCGTATATGAGGGTATTTCATTTACTTGACTATAACAAAGCGCACGAAAAGTATCTGCCTAAGAGAATGGTTGCCTTCGTGGAGGGCTTCCTAAGGAAAACTAGCTCGTAACCACGTTATATATAGGAAAAACCACGAAAAGCTGCTTTGCTAGGAATCGAACCCAGATCTAACAACCAGGGTATTCAACAACTTAACCGCTTGGCCGCTTTTAAGTTTCCATAAGCTTTACACGTAGTTGTAATTAATATAACTACTATAAGTAAAAATCCTTTCTAAGATATCCATCAGCCATCCATCAGATTTCAGCCTATCAGCGGCTGAGTGGTAAAGACGCTGAACACTGGTAGTTTGGTCCGAGATTTCAATACCGCGAATGGGCTGGCTGCATGGGCACTTTCGTAGTTTTCCCCATGTATGTATACGAGCCAGTTTCCCTTAGAAAGTTCTCCACGAAAGCATCCCTCCCTTTAGGTAGATAGCCTTCGTGCACTTTGCCATAATTGAAATTGCCATAGTTGATTTTTGGTATTCTGTGAAGATCACCACCCTAGAAAGATGATATTCAGTGCAAGCGTTTGTTTATACCCATAGAAATGCCTGTCACTTTTGGAAGTGATCGTCTTAAGGAGATGGTCGCCAATCGTTTATGGGCTACTAGATGGTCCGGCTCTGAGTAGGTTACGCATTGGTGCATTGTAAAATGCATTAAATCCTCTCTAATACGATCATCCACGTTTCTAATTATTTTGGTCTTTGGTGGAAGTGGTCGTCTTAAAGAGATAATGCTCGGTACAAGTGTTAATTTCTACTCTGAGAAATTTCTTTGGAAGAGGTCGCCATAAGAGGGTTCATTGCATATTAAATGTTTAAATCCAGATCGCGTAGTTATAGGATCCATTTTAATTAGATTTTAAAATTTTAGTAAAATAAAAAATCTGAAAGGTTTCAGATTTTAAATTACGTCCAAAGGGGCCTTTTTTTAACATTTTGTGTGTTACCTTTATTTATTAAATATCATATTTTTCGCACTTAAACCATAAAATTCAGTTCAAGAGCAGTATCGCAAAATAATTTTAAATTGAGCACATTTTTAGAATTTCCGATTCACAGTCTCACGCGCTGGAGATAAATTTTTTTTTCTGTACAACATTGCCATGGCTTGCTTTGAAATTCCTGAGTTTGTTAATCAAAAATTTGTTACAAAATATAAAATCGATAATAAAACAAATTCCAAATTTCAAATTTGGGCTTCCAGTTGCCCATATTCGCAGCAGGATTACGTCATTCGAAAGTCGATGGCTCTAGGTACCGTTGTTTTATCACAATATTTGGTGGCAACAGTTTGAAAAGTGAAACGGACATTCAGAGTGATTCGACGCAAAATCGCAAAATGAAAACATTAGTCCCTCAGGGACTAATAATTTTGGACTAATAATTTTGAAATAAACCTCTTAATTTTAATAACTGTGGTATTCTTGTTTTCAAACTTAAGTGCAAAATTAAACAATTGTTTCCTGTGCAGATGCGTTACTTTTAATTAAAATCAAATGAGAAAAAAAAATTATGCAAAAATTAATTAGGTAAAAAATTTAGTCCTATTCTTATTGCAAACCGTAACTTGAAATTGCATCTACAACTGTTTCTTATATCAAAGCTCAGGATGAATTAGTTTTCTGTTGTGCGTCAATAAATGTTTCACTAAACCGCAGCTTAAGCGCAGCTACATGCGGTGCGAGGAGAGTAATTACTAAAGACCTGACAATGACCGACGCTGGACAACCCGCCTTCCCCCCTGGCTTCCATCGCGAAAGCTTCTCTCTTTAAACAACCCTCTATTTTTAACCTTAACGAAGAAACCATGGAGGTAGGCTCCAGAGTGATACCAAGCACCGCATGAGGAACAGTGTCTCTGTAGGACTAGTGGGTTTGAGTGGTTAAGTACTTCACTGAGGGTCAAGAGAGCATGGGAAACATCCATTACTCAGGCAAACACTGATCATGTGTATGCTGTTATTTATCAGAATAGGCCACACTTTGGTCCATGCTTTCAGTTAGTATTAATCTTATAGACGTAACGTTTTCGGAAAACATTCACATTAAAGAAAAGTATACTCTGTGGATTCCACACACGTTGACAGTCGAGAACAAAGTGATGCCCATGCAAACTGCCAGTTCTTTCCTACGGTGGTTTAAAGGAAAGGTAATTTGAAAGTCTGTAGTGACCACACTGAAACATGGACCCCGATTCCATGTTTCAGTGCGGTTACTACAGTGACTTTCAGTGGTTCAGTGTCATTTGTGAAACTGGACAAAAACATGCCTTACATTGAAGTAGACCTTGTAGAAAACACCAACCATTTTTTGATGGAAAAAGAGGCAAAGATCTCTTTCTTGAAGGAGGAAGAGTATTCCTTGTTAAAATAAAGTCGACCATTTTTGCATCTTGACGAAAATGGACTGTCTCGAAATCGGTAGACATTTTTATGAAACGGATGTTAATTTGAGGTTGATTCTTGCTTAATTTATTGTTGTTTTGACTAATGCCGCTTATCTGATATCAGAGGAAGCTTACGAAATTCGTCCTGGCAAGGAGGTAAGATTGAGCCTGTCGGCTTGGCCACCATGTAGGTGACAGTAGGACTTTATGCCCCGCCCCCGAATTTAGAAGGACAGCATCTTGGCAAGACGGGTCCACGGGTCTCCCATGCCTTTTTCCCTACCAATTACTCCTTGAGAGGACTTTCGGGTCGCGACATATTTAGAGTGACCCCTGCCGCACACAAACTATACATTTAGAAACATTGATGTCTTCTTCGGAATCGAACTCGGCCCCTACACTATGAAAGCTAGAATCGCTAACTACCATTCAAGGGGGAGGGGTTCAAGTTTTATTTAATATCAGCGGCGTTTCTTCGACTATAAATCTCTGTGAATATTATTTTATTTTTTAGCAAATAAAAAATAATTACTAAAGCAAAATATTATACAATGTAAAAACCCCCCAAAAAACCTGAAACCTTTCGGATTTTATATTATGCCCAAATGTTTTGGGTGTTATTTTTATTTATTAAATAACGTGTTCTTTACACTTAAATCATAAAATTCAATTCGACAGAAATATCACAAATTAATTTAAGAAGAGCATATCTTTAGAATTTTTGGTGCACAGTCTCGCGCGTTGGAGATAAAAATGTTTTACCCTTTTTTTTTTACTCGTACAGTGTTTCCAGTACTCGGTTTCACTTCGTTGAGTTTGTTAATAAAAAATTCGCTTAAGTTTTAGAAACGCCCTTTTTTAAGGTTTCGTGTGTTGCTTTTATTTATTAAATATCATGTACTTTGCACTTAAATCATAAAACTCAAAATAATTTTAAAATGAGCCTATCTTTAGAATTTCCGTTACACAGCCTCGCGCGTTGGAGATAAAAATGTTTCCCCCCCCCTTCGTACAGTATTGTCATTGCTCGCTTTCAAATCGCTGAGTTTGTTAGTCAAAAATTTGTTAGGTTCACAAAATATGATATAGATAATAAAAACATCAATAATTCTGGCTTCCAGATACCCATATTCGGATTACTTTATTGAAAATTTGCCGGTTAATCCAAGAAATAGAGGTTCTGTTTTATTCTACTGCATTTAGAATAGTTCAGTATGTGATTCATTTACTTCCTCCGCCCCCAATGGTCTCTGAAATGGTACTACTACGAAAGTGAGGTATTATTTTGAAAAGGCGCTTAAAGGTTATAGAACGAGACTTGACCCTAAGTGTTTTTTTCCCCTTTATAACTCCCCAGACGGGAATACAAGTGTCGATAATCTCTTTTTCCTTCTTACCTCGCAAGAATTGTCTTAGAATAGCGGCAATTTCAGAAGCTTTCTGGGATTATGCGATCTATTTTGGTATCACTGGAATAGGATGTGTAATAGTTCTTGATCATGATGTACAGCAGTGTTGTAGATGCGGTTGCCTAAGTGCTCCTTGTATCGAAATCTTTGTCCGCAGTTGAAGCTTGAATTTTTTTCTCCCTTTTTCTGTCCACAAATGATGGGATTCAGATGATTCGTTTGAGCCAGGCTAATCAGTGGTCCAGTTGTTAAAACTATGAAACGTTGCGAATTTGCCCGGTTTTTGCTTGTAGTGGTTGATTATTAGAGCTTCGTGTGGTTTCAATAATTTTCTTCATGTGCAAAGTGTATGAAGGGCAAAATAACTTCGAAAATCCTCCTGAATGTATCTCCATTCACAAGCAGATAGTTTTGATGACTTTTGCCATAACTGGGTATTTTCGGACACAATAAATCGAATTCCTCCTCTCTATATAAATTATTTATTTATATTTTTACATTTGCCGCCAGACAATGTACTGGTTAGGGTGTGAGATACCGGAGGTCCCAGGCTCAAATCCCGGAGCGTCGCCGGATTAAACCGGATTGAACTGGTTTAACCGAACCGGATCAAACTGGATGAAACCGGTTTGATCTCAATTAAACCGGTTAAAACGGGATAAAACCGAACTGAACCAGTTTGAATCGGATGAAAACTGGTTCAACCGGATTAAACCGGTTTAAACCGGTCTGAAGTGGATCAACTGGTTTGAACTGGTTTAAACTGGATTAAACCTGTTCACATCGGTCTGAACCGGATCAAACTGGATGAATCAAACCGGACTGATCCAGTTTGAACTTGATGAAAACTAGTTCAACCGGTTCAAACCGGCCTGAACCGGATCAAACTGGATGAAACCGGTTTTAGGAAGCGGATCAACCGGTTTGAACTGGTTTAATCCAGTTTAAACCAATTCAAACTGGTTGATCCACTTCAGACCGGTTTAAACCGGTTTGATCCGGTTGAACCAGTTTTCATCCGATTCAAACTGGTTCAGTTCGGTTTTATCCCCTTTTAACCAGTTTAATTGAGCTCAAACCGGTTTCATCCAGTTGGATCTGATTTGGTTAAACGAAACTGGTTCAAACTGGTTCAGTTCGGTGAAACCGTTTTGAAGAAGCGGATCAACCGGTTTGAACTGGTTTAAACCGGATCAACCGGATGAAACTGGTTTAAAACGGAATTACCGGTTCGAGGAAGCGAGCAACCGGTTTAATCTGGTTTAACCTGAACCGGATTGAAGTGGATGAAACCGGTTAGATTAGTCTGGATTAAACCGGACTGAATGAGTTTGAATTGGATGCAAACTGGTTCAAACCGGTCTGAAGTGGATTAAACCAGTTCAAATCGTTCTGGACCGGATCAAACTGGATGAAACCGGTTCGAGGAAGCGGATCAACCGGTTTAAACCAGGACAAATCAGTCGCCGGTAGTCGCACCGGTATAGTAACCACTATGGTTAGCTTCGCTGACTTCCGTGCTGACTGCCGTGGTCGAGTCCCGGATGTTTGTAAATGTTTAGTGTCGGTGATGCATGCCTGCACACTAAATATGCGGCCAGCCGAAAGTCCTCTTGTGTGGTGTGTTGAAAGGGGAGAGGGGTGATAGACACCTGTCCGCCCCGGGGTGCTGTCCATCAAAATTGGGGGCGGTGGAACTGAGCTAAATCGCGCTGTCAACTGTAAGGGTGTTAAAGGCTATTGCCAACGACAAGGGGTATCACGACAAGTGAGCTTGGACCAACAACAACAAAAACAGGTGCCTCCATAAAAAAATGACCACCACTTCTGGCCTTAGTAGCGGCGAAAGCCGAAATGGCTATAAACGGCGTATCACTTTTCAAATTGTTGCCACCAAACGTTAGAGTCCTGCACTATATTTAAATAAATTAAGTAATGAAGAATCTGAATAAAGGTATTTATATTTGTCGTATAGGGATATTAAAACAACGGTACTTAGAGCCATCCAATTTTGAATAACGTAATCCTGCATCCAAAAGCTCTAATTTGGAATTTGTTTTATTATCTGTTTCATATTTTGTGAAACATTAACGAATTTTTGATTAACAAACTGAACTTACAATACTGGCAACACGAAAAGAAAACATTTTTATCTCCAGCTCGCGAGACTGTGTATCGGAAATTCTGAAGATATGCTTTTTTAAAACCATTTTGTGATATTGTTGTTGAACTGAATTTAATGGTTTAAGTACGAAGAACAGAGTGATATTTAATAAATAAAGGCAACACACAAAGCATTAATAAAAGGCTCCTTTGGGCCTTGAAAACTTTCAGATTTTTTATTTACTTTTTTAGTACTTTTTGTATTTTAAAGAATATTAATAATATTATATTGGGTGTCTTTCATTTAATTATTAAATAAATTTTAAATGTGAATACATAGCGAAAAATTTTCGCTTATGATTCCTTCAAAGTGAAAAATAGCACGTGTGTATAAACAGTGCATCCCATAATCAAAGAAAATTTCATTAAGGTTATTAATTGTATTAGACTTGACTATAGTTTAATACATGCGTAATGCATAATTACCCACCCCCCGCCCAAATTATCGCGCCTTCTCTGATTTATTAGGTAGTATATTTGGTACTCTAATTATAAACTGCAATGGTTTATCAACAGTATTTAAATGCCAATAGAACAATTAATGAGAATGAATGGAACAGGAGTGCGTCTGGTCATTTATCATAAAACTTGACCACTGATGTTTACGATATGACTTTGCAGAATTTTATTCTCATTACTAAAATGAAAGACAACTATATTCATCTTGGTTTTGATAATTAGTTGTCATTTTTTATGCTTTGTACAAAGTAAAAGAAATATTGTAATCACGAAAAATTCTGGGTACCATCTCTCAACGAAAATACCCATCTTGACCGCTATCGTGTGCAATTTTACAATGTTTTTACTTGACATCTGTGCGTAAGGATTCTTTTCCCTAAACGAATTATAAAACTGGTTTAAAATTTATTCAAAAGAGATTGTTTCGTGGCGTCTGTACGTATGTATGCATCTCGCATAACTCAAATACAAGTAATCTCAGAACGTTAAAATTTTCTGCATAGGACTGCTATAGCATATAGTTGTGCACCTCCCTTTTTGGTGACAATCAGCAGCATATATATATATATATAAATGTTACCGTGAAAGACCGAAATTGGAGAATGTCGACTTTCACCGGAGAATTCACCAAATACATCGATGAAACACCAAATACATTCACCAAATACGTCGGTGAAAACGTATTTGTCACTACATTCTTGTATATTCGGACCCTCACCGATGTATGTCGACAATCACAGATATGCTCTGGTGAAAGTCGAAAAGGGAGGTCATAAAGTGCCATAATAGTTTAAGTTGTTGCAATAAATAAGATTTGAATCTCATAATTTAGTAAGTTTCTTTATAACTGTTATTTTGTTTTCTCATTTAGAACGTACTGTATAATTAAGTAAGTTTTTAACTTCTATTATTTTCCTTTCTCATTTTGAATGTATTGTGTGTTTTAGGTTCTCATGTTCTTAAGTTCTTATTTCAAGTTTCAAGTGCGCTTATTCGCGAATGAATTACGGAGAAGAAAATATAATATTGTTATATGTTCAACATTCCCCATTAGTACATGGTGAATCCCATTAGTACATGGTGACATTGACCGGTGTAAGTCAGAAATAAGAGTATTTGGAAAATATTTCGGACATACACCAAGAGACTATGTGAATGTTGACATTCATCGGTGAAAGTCGACATTCCCCAGATTTCGGTGTTTCACCGTAACATATATATAAAACCCAGGCCTTTCCCTTAGCTTTATTTGATAGGTAGGAGGCAAACCTCCTCTTAAATTCTAATTTAATTAGGAGTTTTGCAGAATTAAAAGTCATATAGTTTTAATTTGTTCAATATAAAATATTATTTATAGAAACTTCAAATATTTATCATAAGACTGAGTATAAAATGTCAAAATGAATTTTTATAAGGTGTTACAGATTTTGCTTTGTTATATTTGTATGCTGCTATAGAGGGTTTCGTTGCATAATAAATGGAACTCGACGGTTAATACCAGTCTTTTTTTTTCTTATTATCACATGGTTAACAATGCGAAACTATTCGACTCTGTTAAATTTTGCAACCATATATGTTATATTGTAATTTTATAACCATAATTCTGTTATGTTGTAACTTTGTGACTTTTATAACCATACCTAGAGGTAGACAGAATATGTTAATGACCTCACTTCTGTATGGTTTGTTAGATTACGGTAAAGCTCTCGAGGGCTGTCTGCCTAAGGAGGGGGATGCCTTCGTGGAGGACTTTCTAAGAGAAACTGGCTTAGTATACACTTTACACATAGGTAAGACAACCACGCAACCAGCTCGTTCACCGGGATTCGAGCCCGGAACGCGTAATGGCAAACCGCACATTCATTTGATCAATGTTAACGAATTTCGTTTAATGCGCATGCTCAGTGCTGTACCGTTGGCGTGGCAGGAAATACTGGCGGCTATGCGTAAGCAACCATTACACAAGCCTTCTCATCATGTAGGTCTTATCGACTATTTACAATTACAACACTACCGAAATTTATTTGTGCGTAATGCTGCAATAATTTATTTGTGCGTTCCTTCTGTTTCATTTCATTTTGGTTTATTTTGTTCATAAATGTTATATTTAATATCAGTTATTTATAATAATTTCTTGACTTTAATTCGGTAATTTAAACTGGAGTTACTCTTTAATTTGTTAAAGTATATACGAATGGAACATATAGTTATTTACCATACGCAGTTGTTTTTATTTCTCACAAGTATATTCAATAAAGATTCAGCTAATATATGCTGTAATGTTTCTTGTTTTGTAATCATTCTTAAAACGTAATTTGAGTCGTTTACAATCGATAGGTACCCTCTAAGTAATAAAGTAACTTACAACCTAACAAGTTTTAAGCCCCCAAATTTTTTACGCCCAGATAACAGAATATCAACCACACACCGTATTTATCTTCTTTTAAAATTGAACCAAAGTCGTAATTACGCCAAATTCTCTTCTCGGCATGCGCAGCATGCGAAATTCGTTTAACATTGATCAACTGAATGTGCAGTTTGCCATTACGCGCCGCGGACCGAATTACCAGTTTTCAACGGCTTTACCGCTCGGCCGCTGGAGAACCCTCTCTTCTTGAAGAAAAATTTCGCGAAAAGTTTTATGGATTCCATCCTTTTGCAATTTTCTTACTATTTAATCTAAATCAGTTTCACTATGCATATAATAATCTTTTACTTTGAAATATTGGGTTGTCTGAAGAGCCTTGACGCTTTTTTTCCTGTTCTTCAGAGGTTCTTTATATATATAAAAAACAGCGGGCTTTTAACAGTATATTGCCCGGTTTGTTCGATAACTTTTTGCTTTCTTTTAATGATCTTCGCAGTTTGGCATTCACGAAAGAACTGAGCTTGAGGGTCGATAAGCTGAACAAGGTACTGATATATGGCCTCATCTGAATTGAATGTTATACCACGAAAGAAATTTTGAAGGCAGCGAAACAAGTGAGAGTCTGACAGCACAAGTTCATCCGAGTATGATTTTGCGTGGCAACACATTTCATTTTAAAACTCCAATCATTTTTGTCACGTGATAAACTTTTATGTGGTCTCCTGTTATCGGGATGGAATGCAGTTCCTGTAAAGATTAATGAATGATCTCTGGAAGTGTCTGGAAGATGGATTCGTTGAAAGTGTTCAGTTGACAGCATTGATTGTTCAGTTGACTTGATGTCTTCTTCGGAATCGAACTCGGCCCCTACACTACGAAAGCTAGAGTCGCTAAATACCATTCAAGGGGGGGAGGGCGCAAGTTTTTATTTAATATCAGCGGCGTTTGTTCGACTATAAATCTCTGTGAATATTATTTTATTTTTTAGCAAAAACAAAATAATTACTAAAGCAAAATATTATACAATGTAAAATCCCCCAAAAAACTGAAACCTTTCCGATTTTATATTATGGCCAAATGTTTTGTGTGTTACTTTTATTTATTAAATATCGTTTTCTTCGCACTTAAATCATAAAATTCAATTCGACAGAAATATCACAAATTAATTTAAGAAGAGCATATCATTAGAATTTTTGATACAAAGTCGTGCAGTGTTGCCATTACTCGCTTTGACTTTGTTGAGTTTGTTAATAAAAAATTCCCTTACGTTTTAGAAACGCCCTTTTTTAAGGTTTCGGGTGTTGCTTTTATTTATTAAATATTAAGTACTTTGCACTTAAATTATAAAACTCAGATCAACAGCAATATAGCAAAATAATTTTAAATTGAGTCTATCTTTAGAATTTCCCTTACACAGTCTCGCGCGTTGGAGATAAAATGTTTTTCCTTTTTTTCTCTAATACAATATTCCCATTGCTCGCTTTCAAATCGTTGAGTTTCAAATTTGTTTTTGTTAGTTTCACAAAATGTGATATAGATAATAAAAACATCAATAATTCGGGGCTTCTAGATGACCATATTCGCAGGAGAATTACTTTATTGAAAATTTGATGTCTCTATGTACCGTTGTTTTTCCGCAGAGCGAGAAACATACCTACATTCATGCAAACTCTTCATTATTTAATTTCCTTAAATATAAAGCAGAGCTCTAATATTTGGTGGCAACAATTTGAAAATTGAACCGATATTTATAGTGAACCGACACAAAATGCCAAAACGAAATTGACAACCCTTCTGCGCTAACGCCGTTTGGGCCAAAAAGATAAAATTCGCTCCCTTAAAAATAATTTCATATTTGACGTATAGACATAAGACAGTCTGACTATGTGAAATTTCGAATATGGGATAATAATTTTGATTTACGGTGCCGGTTAATCCAAGAAATAGAGGTTCTGTTTTATTCTACTGCATTTAGAATAGTTCAGTATGTGATTCATTTACTTCCTCCGCCCCCAATGGTCTCTGAAATGGTACTACTACGAAAGTGAGGTATCATTCTGAAAAGGCGCTTAAAGGTTATAGAACGAGACTTGACCCTAAGTGTTTCTTTCTTCTTTATAACTCCCCAGACGGGAATACAAGTGTCGATAATCTCTTTTTCCTTCTTACCTCGCAAGGATTGTCTTAGAATAGCGGCTATTTCAGAAGCTATCCGGGATTATGCGATCTATTTTGGTATCACTGGAATAGGATGTGTAATAGTAGTTCTTGATCATGATGTACAGCAGTGTTGTAGATCCGGTTGCCTAAGTGCTCTTTGTATCGAAATCTTTGTCCGCAGTTGAAGCTTGAGTTTTTTTTCTCCCTTTTTTTGTTCACAAATGATGGGATTCAGATGATTCGTTTGAGCCAGGCTAATCAGTGGTCCAGTTGTTAAAACTGTGAAACGTTGCGAATTTGCCCGGTTTTTGCTTGTAGTGGTTGATTATTACAGCTTCGTGTGGTTTTAATAATTTTCTTCATGTTGCAAAGTGTATGAAGTGCAAAATAACTTCGAAAATCCTCCTGAATGTATCTCCATTCACAAGCAGATAGTTTTGATGACTTTTGCCATAACTGGGTATTTTCGGACACAATAAATCGAATTCCTCCTCTCTATATAAATTATTTATTTATATTTTTAGATTTGCCGCCAGACAATGTACTGGTTAGGGTGTGAGATACCGGAGGTCCCAGGCTCAAATCCCGGAGCGTCGCCGGATTGAACTGGTTTAACCGAACCGGATCAAACTGGATGAAACCGGTTTGATCTCAATTAAACCGGTTAAAACGGGATAAAACCGGATCAAACTGGATGAATCAAACCGGACTAAACCAGTTTGAACTGGATGAAAACTAGTTCAACCGCTTCAAACCGGCCTGAACCGGATCAAACTGGATGAAACCGGTTTTAGGAAGCGGATCAACCGGTTTGAACTGGTTTAATCCAGTTTAAACCAATTCAAACTGGTTGATCGACTTCAGACCGGTTTAAACCGGTTTGATCAACTGGTTCAAACTGGATTAAACCGATTTGGACGCTATTAAAACCGGATTAAACCGGTTAAATTAATTAACCGTCGTTGAAACTAATTAACAGCCGTTGTTAGGCAGATTTGATTTTCTGATAGATTAGGCATGTTGTTTCAGATAGATTAGATTTCGATTGATTTTCTATCCGATTTTCTTTCCTTTCGGTTCCTTTCCTTTCTTAGGATTTCACTCAGGTTTCTGGGCTCATCACCCGAAAATGCTGAATAGATATTTCATGAATTTATTTATGCAAAGCATAAGTAAGGGTCAGTTTCTCTTAGAACATCCTCCCTGAAGGCATCCCTTCTTTAGACATAGTCCTGTTGGGCTTTGTCATTAGTGATAAATAATCTGTGAATTTTGATGCTAACGTATGGTAGTAAGTTAAATAAAGTCATCGCATTGAGCAAGAGGGAAAATGAACTTTAACTTTTCTACCTCGCAAATAATTTGAAATGTGTTTATATTTTTTTTAATTTCTAAAATATTTAGAAGTTTTATTATGACTGTGATAAATGTGGTTGTAATATTTAACAAAAATAAGTGGCAACAGTAAGACAGACTTCTAAAAGTTTTTAAAGTGTATGGAATTAAAGAATTGTAGTTTTATAGAGTTCGATGAAGCGAATGTAATGTCCCATTATGCAGCAAAATTTCTCCCCATATTTCTGTGTGAACGTCATAATAATATATGTTTAAAATATAACCATTAAAATGTCCCTTGCTTCACAAACGGAGAATGCGAAAAGAAACTACAACACAAGCGACGATTAGAGAAAGAAAAACATAAGCGTCAAGAAAAGCTCCCTACGAAAACTCTTCGCAGTAAGTCAAGCATATGTCGTGTGAAACCATTAGATGGAATATTAATTGAAGAACTGGACAGCTCGAAACTCACTGGAAAGGTGCCTTGCAATAATGAAGCATTACAAAAGATGGATGGAATGAGAAATTATAGACCACCATCAGCTTCATAAATCAGAAACGAAAAAATTTTAATAATGTTAATAAAAAGTAACTAAAATAAAATTTTTCGTTGTTGATCTAAGTAGGAATTGACTTTAAATATATATATATTACTTGTTTTTTTTTTTTCTCAGCAGTCATTGCCATAGTTATGAGTGATGATTTGAGTAGGGGGGAGAGGACAGTTCTATTATTTCCCATTCTGCTCGGTCGATTGACGAAATTTAACTTGCGTTTTTCATGTCTCGAAAGCGTGACTAAAATTATATATTAGATTTATATATAGCATTGTTTTAAGGGGACTCATACACCTTAAAACCCATAAGATGTTCGAATAGGTGACAGTTGCAAGAAATGGGATAACTTATTTATTTTAAAAGCAATTACTACCAACGTTTTACAGCTGACTATATAATATGGCTGCTTTCTGAAATAGTAATCAGAAAGTTTGTGTTGCCACAAATATTTTTATAATTTAATCCGCTTTGTGACAATATTTTTCGTCACGTTTCCAACTTGCGCGCACAATTCAAAACATTTTGTTACATAATTTAATTCGATATTTTATATATAGCTTTTATAACATTTGAAAACTACTGTGAACCTAAAATTCTATAAATTTCATGTTAAATTTTTATTTTATTTTGAGTTGAGTTTATAAAATGTATTTTATTAAAAAATTTTTTAATGTTTTCGTCCATAAAATTTTTCAGTATTAAAATATTCATCAGATTGTTGGTTAAGTTAGAAAATAGTGCCCATATAAAGAATTCCATCAAATTTCAAGTATGTACCATTAGCCATTTTTAAAATATCATGCGCGCAAGGTGGAAACATGGCGAAATATTTTGTTACAAAGAGGATTAAATTACAAAAATATTTGTTGCAGCACAAACTTTCTGGTTACTAGTTTCCAAAGCAGCGATATTATGTAGTCATCTGGAAAAAGTTGGAAGTAATTGCTTTTAAAACAAATAAAATATCCCAATTCTTGCAACAGTCACATATTCGAAGATCATAAGGTGTTTAAGGTGTATGAGTCCCCTTAACATAGTTATGCTGACACAAAATTGGACTTTTTCAGAAATAAAGCTACCAATTTTTGTCCATATTTCCATTCTACGACTCAACTTATGCCAAAGCGTGCTTATGTTATAGTTTTGTAAAAATCACACGAGTAGATTTTAAAAAGTTAAATCTCAAAATTTTAGCTCCTCAATATTAATTTAATTTGATATATGTTTATTACTATCTCCTTTTTTTATTAAACTGACTTGATTTTATCTTTCACAATTCAAAATTTCGGTTTAATCCAAATAAAATCCCGGTTACTTTCTGATTTGTTTCTAAAATTTGTAATTTTTATAAATTTTTCGAAAAATTTTTGAATTATAAACTATAAAATTTTTACAATCACTTTAAAGTAGACGTATTTCTAGCCATACATGCTAAAAAACTGAGAATTTTTTGTTCAAAATTTCTCAAGAGATACGTGAATTTATATATAGGCGCGTTTCGAAAGTTGACACATTTGTTATAAGCGTTAATTACTCAAATGTGCCTTATGCGTTTTGCTAAGATTATTTGAAAGAATGAATGAGGCCCTCTTTTTTCCGTCCCTGACAACGAAAGGAAAAGTAAAATAGGTTACCAAAAATTAAGAATTTCGACAAGAGAATTGAAATAAGTGCGTGAAGGTTAATTTGTTTTTTTTTTTTTTTTAATTTCACGTTAAGTTTCTCAATTTTCAAAATTTAAAATTTAGGACTAATTTGAGTCGTAGAATCAAAATATGAAAAAATAAAAATAGATATATTATTTCAGAAAAAGTCCGATTTCGTATCAAAATACAATGTTATTCAATTGTACCAAAATACATTGTTAGAAGAATTTCATATATAAATCTAATGTATATCCTAAGTCATGCTTTCGAAACGTAAAATACGCAAGTGAAATTTCGTAAAAGGGCTCAGTGGAACGGGAAATGTCCCCCCCCCCTTTTTTGTGCAGAGAGTATCTATTTTAAAATCGGTACAGGTCAGTTCGACGCCAACGTTTCGACGCCAACGGTTCGACGCCAGCGTTTCGACGCGTGGTCAGTTCGACACGAGGTCGTTTCGACGTGGGGTCAGTTCGACGCCATACTTTTTTTGCTTTTGTTTGACGCCATACTTTTCTTATTTTTATTTATTTTTAGAATATGTTTGCATCATCATTCAAATAAATGTGGTGTCATCATCATTTGATGTTTCACACCCCACATTATGGGAATTCATAGATGGTCTCAGGCGTGTTTGAACATCAATTGATCAATGTTATGAAGAATTTGTACGTGGAGATGAACCGCGGCCCAAGCGGAACAGGTACCTACGAGCTAATATGAGAATTAAAGTAATAGTTGAAGATTTTGAAAATCGAGAAATAATGGAATACCTGAAAGGTGTGGCGCATAATTTTGCAATGGATTAGTATAATAACAGTTCTGTGATGTAATATTATTTATCTCTAATTTTATTTATATGTAATCTTATTTATCTGTAATCTTATTTATCTGTAATTATATTTGTCTGCAATATAATATAACTACTTTGTAGCCATACGTTTATTTACCATTTGTGTATTTTGCCTTTTTGATGCTGTTTTGTGAAATAAATAAAAAAAAAAACCTCCCTCCTTGTCCCGGGGCCTTGACGTTGGCGAGGGGCCTTCTCACGAATCTGGGACACAAACAAAAATCTAGAACACTTTCACACACATACACACATATATTTATTTCAAATATGCATGCAAATAATCGCTTATTCAATAAATAAAAATCAGTCATATTCCGTATTAAAACTATTGACTATTATTGACTGATTTTTATTAATCAGTCATATTACTTCATATTTATTCTAAAAATAAATAAAAATACGAAAAAAATATGGCGTCGTACTGCCCCGGCGTCGAAACGACCTGCTTCGTTTTAAAATATCATACTATAATGTTGTACTGAACAATGAGTTTTATTCGTAACGGCAAGCTGGCTCGGAAATGGAGCAGACGTAGGAATCGGATTAAACTGGTTTGAATCGGATTAAACTGGTGGAAACCGGTGAATCGTATCGAAACGGATTATACCGGTTAAAGCAGCTCTACACCAGATCGAACCAGATCAAAATAGATCCGAAACCAGATCAAACCGGATTAAACTGGTTCAAACTGGTCTAAACCGGATCAGACTGGTTTCAACTGGTTCAAACAGAAACAACCGGATCAGATTGGTTTCAACCGGTTCAAAGTGGATTAAACCGGTTTGGACGTTATTAAAACCGGATTAAACCGGTTAAAACCGGACTAAATCGGTTCGAACCAGATGAAACTAGATTGAACCTGTTTGAACCGCCTGAAGCTGGATTAAACCGCATAGAACCGTAAACCAGATCAAACCGGAATAAACCGGTTCAAACTGGTCTAAACCGGATCAGATTGGTTTCAACCGGTTCAAAGTGGATTAAACCGGTTTGGACGTTGTTAAAATCGGATTAAACCGGTTAAAACCAGATCAAACCGGATTAATCTGGATCAAACCGGAATAAACTGGTTCAAACTGGTCTAAACCGGATCAGACTAAACAGGATTAAAACCGGATTAAACCGGTTAAATCCGGACTAAATCGGTTCGAACCAGATAAAACTGGTTCAACTGGATTAAACCGGTTTAAACCGGTCTGAAGTGGATCAACCGGTTTGAACTAAACCACCTCAAATTGGTCTGAACCGGATCAAACTGGATGAATCAAACCGGTCAGAACCGGATCAAACCGGTTCGAGGAAGCGGATCAACCGGTTTGAACTAGTTTAAACGGGATGAACCGAATGAAACTGGTTTAAACCGGATCAACCGGATGAAACTGGATGAAATCGGTTTACCCTGGACCGTATTGAACCGGATGAAACCGGTTAGATTAGTCTGGATCAAACCGGACTGAATGAGTTTGAATTGGATGCAAATTGGTTCAAACCGGTCTGAAGTGGATTAAACCAGTTCAAATCGGTCTGGACCGGATCAAACTGGATGAAACCGGTTCGAGGAAGCGGATCAACCGGTTTAAACTGATTAAACCAGGACAAATCAGTCGCCACCTATTAGGCCTGCAGCCCGCCCTACCGGTATAGTGGTTAGCTTCGCTGACTGCCGTGCTCGAGTCCCGGATGTTTGTAAATGTTTAGTGTCGGTGATGCATGGCTGCACACTAAATATGCGGCCAGCCGAAAGTCTTCTTGTGTGGTGTGTTGGAAGGGGAGAGGGGTGGTAGACACCTGTCCATCAAAATTGGGGGCGGTGGAACTGAGCTAAATCGCGCTGTCAACTGTAAGGGTGTTAAAGGCTATTGCCAACGACAAGGGGTATCACGACAAGTGAGCTTGGACCAATAACAACAGAAACAGGTGCCTTCATAAAGAGAATCCACAGAATTTCATGTAATTTAGTTTTGTGAATACAATATACATCGTCTAAAAAATGTGTGAACAGCCTCTGTAATGAAGTCACCACTGTTTACTTTTAAAACTGTTACAATGTTTACGTTTTAAAAAAGTTAAGGAATGCATTTCAAAATTGGCAACAAGAATACAAATTCTAAAGTTTTAACGGTTATTTTTGTTTTAATTATTCTTGCATTTACCATGGATTTAAAAATTTGGAACTCGCCTAATTAATTAAACATCTTCTATGCAATTAATTCCTGGTACTGTTAAGTTATCAGGACCGGAGTCGTCGCCAAATGTTTCGCTAAACTCGCCAAATGGTTCATAACCAATGTCTACTTCTAAATTCGTTATAATGTTTACTTTTTTAAAAAAGTTTAAGAATGCGTTATCAATATTGGCAACGAGAATACAAATTCTATAGATGTAAAGATAACTTGTGTTTTTATTATTACTGGATTTAACGCGGCTAAGAAGATTTAGGACTTATCTAATGATGAAACATGTGTGGTGTTTAAAATTTTCTTCCTCTGAATTTGGTCAGTATCAACTTGATATGAATCACTACATTGTTGTGGATTGGAACAGTTGCATATGGGAAATCTATGGTCATGCAGTAATATCTAGACTGTCAGTTAAAATTGGAGGCACTGGTTATATTATCAAAGTTGACGAAAGTCTGTTTTCGCGCCAAAAAATAACGCCGGTCGTGTCCTTCCTCTCCAGTGGGTGTACGGCGGAATTTGCAGAGATATTTTTTAGTTGCTGTGTGCACCTGCGTATGTTTTTAGACATTTTGAATGATATGCACAGTCTTCGCATTAATTTTATTTCGATAACCGAATTTTTTCCCCTGATTCCTTTGGGGAAGCTCTTTAATTTTCATTAAAAGCTTCTAATTTTACGAATATATGTTATTGTTTTCCTTTGGATTTTTCTTCGCTGAAGTCCATTGTAAAAATTTTGGTGATTATTTTTATGCTTCGAATTTTTTTCTAGATCATCAGCTTTTGGCGATATCTGAATCCGGTTCGCGATAACAGAACAGTGCCTAATTTCTGCAGGAACAAGGAATCATTCACTTTAGTAGGAGGTTTTACAAAAAAAACCATACAACTAAGTTCTGCTCTAATTCGAAAGAAGTACTGAAATGGAGATGTGAAGATCCGGATTTGAACATTCCTGCGTGAGCCGTAAGTATAATTTTATCGATCCCGATACTAGTTATCAATGCTCAAACTTTTGAAAGGTTATTGGATAGTGCGAAATAGACTTCAACGCAGCAATGAACGTAACCAATTAGATTTTTATTTGAGTTAATGTGGCGGCAGTAGCGTTCTATAACGCTAATATTTTCAGACATTTAAAATAATATTCTCAGTTTCATGCCTACTCATTTTTCTTAATTCATTAAATTCCCTAACCAGCTTTTTAAAAAATTTGTTTAAATTTACGTTAAAAATTTCTAATTATACAAATAGCTGTTATCTTATTTTTTACCTTGTATTTTTCTTCAATTAAACCATGTCGTAAATATTTTGACCATTATTTTTACATTTCGAATTTTTCGCCAGATCATCAGCTCTTGGTGATATTTGAATTCGGTCCCGATAACAGAACAAGGCTTTAGTGTACAATTGGATATCCTTCGATTGCCGACAAATTTGTTCAGTTTTGGCAATGAAAACCCATTTCTGTTTACTATGATAGTTTTAACGGTACTTTTCCGTTTTGCAGGCGCAGGCGATAAAGTCGCCAAAACTGGTACAGCCGACAACAAACGGAATATCTTCACTGGTAACGTTTTACGCCTCATTTTCAAAACAAGTCTCAGCCATTTCTTATCAGATAAATTGTCTCTTTCAATACTGGCATACAATTACATAGAAATTTTACCAGATAGTTGAATTTTATGCCCGAGGCCATTTGCGGTAATCAAGTCAATTAGGATGTAATCACACCGCTCACCCGAAAATATAGAAAAGGCAAAGTAAAGGGTTAAATTCATCCATTCTA
Source organism: Stegodyphus dumicola (assembly GCF_044657685.1). Lineage (NCBI taxonomy): Eukaryota > Metazoa > Arthropoda > Arachnida > Araneae > Eresidae > Stegodyphus > Stegodyphus dumicola. The sequence continues at coordinate 4,943,744 of NC_140770.1, forward strand.
ATTGACAGTCCACTAACGAAGTAAAGCACTGCGGTTTTACATAATTTCTGCGTAAGCTGTTCGTACGAATTGAAATTATTCTTGCATTTAAATTTGTATTCCATATTAAGAGTTCAGTTGAAATTAATGTAGATAATTACCGAGAGAATTAGATTTTTGTAGCGTAGTTTACATGAGATGATATCACTTGGGGTCACGTGATATGAATCGGCGAATCAGAATGTTGTACCACGAAAGCATAATAAATTCTTAAATTAATGTCTTTCTACAAATTTATTGTCTTTATTTATTGTCTTTTTACAAAATTTTAAACGATATTAAAAATTTTATGCCTTCAAAATAAAAAAATTGTTAGAACTAGCAATTTGTTAACTTTTTTATGTGTATTCTGTTGCCAATAAAGTCTGCTTGGCGAGATTTGCGCCGGCGAAACGGAAAAGTACCGTTTTAACTTAGTTTTAGCTTCCATTACCGTAACTTTGTTTTAACCTTATATGACTTCATCATTTTCCTGAATTTTTTTAAGGGAAAATATATCGATGACGTGCACATGGACAAAGTCAAGGCAGTGCGCAATGCCGAGTTTGTGCAATTGTCTGATGTTTTTTAAGTAAAAATAGATTGATGTGTACATGGACACCGAGTTTATGCAATTCCTTTGACTTCTTATTTTGGTTTTGTGTAGCGGCCATCTTGGAATTGTGCCTTCTTGGCGTCAAAAAAGAATCGGCGAAAAAACAAAGAGCACCCCAATTGTAAACTTTCCCAGAACAATACGAAATTTGAATATGCCGAAACTCAGTTTTTTTTATTACGGTAAAATAACATAAAGTAATATTTTTCGCTATTCTCATTTTCCTGCTGATTCAGAAGCAGGAAAATGAGTAATTACACCATCTGAGTAATTACACCTTCTGCAAGCGAGGATATGTGTCAAGGAATTTAACTATGTTTTGATTAATAACGATAACTGTCATTTCACTCACTGCATGGTATATCTGTAAATTATTTAATTCAGAAAGTACTCTTTTTATATCATTGTTGTAACGAACTGAGAAACGTAAATGTTTAAATAATGGTAAATGTGTGAAATAAGTGTGAGGTGTTAAAAAATATACAAGATATTTTAAACTCGTATCTTTTATTATCTTTTTTTTTATTTTACATTAATTCATCTAATCGTAAAACAACTTTTTTTTAACATCGGATATTTTTTTTCTCTGGTTAGTTTATAGAAATGAATCCCAAGAACTTTCCTTCATTTTACATCTGTAGACATAATCATATTTTATTTAACAGAAACACACTTGATAACACCAAAAGAAAGGAAAATTATTTTCTAATGAAGTTTGGACATTCTGCCTACTATCGAATCATCGAACCTTTTTCCTCTGGTTGCAAAAAACGACATGGGTCGCTTCAAGGCTGAAAGATAAAAATAAAAAAAAATTAGTTTTGGATTAAATAGATATATCAAAGAAATATTTCAATATAAATGCAGTTTTCTAATCTATCAAATTTCATCACTACCCTTCGACATAAACAATATCAGTGGCGGATTTAGGAAGAGGTCAGTAGTTAATCAGTGGCTCATTTAGGAAGAGGGGGACCAATCAATCGCTTGAGGGTGGAAGGCTCTCTTCTTAAATTATCGGTTATATTTAGTATTATTCTAAAATTAATTAATAATTTTGGAGTATCTTAGAATTTGGTGATCTTCGTAATTGCGACTTGCGCAACATTATAAATCCACCTCTGAACGGAATGGGAAACCTATTTACTGAGCAAAAGTCATTTAGGATTCAACTGCTAGCAAGATTTGTATGAGCTATTAATTTATTTCCTGGTTTGTAAATCTAATTAACAAGAAAAGATTTAAAAATAACTTGATTATTAAAAGAAAAAACTTCAAATGACGGTTTAGATGCAAAGTTACCGTGTTTACTTGCGTAACAGTCGAACTTTGGTTGTCAATCTTTCATTGTGAAAGTCTAGGAGCGACTATTTTATGTGAGGAAATGTACTACACAATATTGCGCATTTTTGAGGATTTCTTCTGCTTCAAAACTGGGGGTGCGACTATTACGCAAGTAAATACGTTAATTACATTTCATTCTCCAAATAATCAGATGAAATTTAAAGAATGCGAACCATTATTATACGCACATCCCGGCCCATAAGTCCTTGTGATCTTTTTTTTTTAAATGAAAATTTTGAGTGAAAAATAAATTGTCTTGACAAAGGTTTAATATTAGTCAACAGAGAATTATTTGCTTACAAAACGGTGTGTTTAGTTTTTTTTTATTGCTGATATACTTTTTGTTCGTCTCATGTCACGTCGAGACCCCCCTCCGAAAAAAAAATGAAACTGAAATCTTTCAGATTTTATATTACGTCCAAAGGGACACTTTTTAAACGTTTTGTGTGTTACTTTTATTTATTAAATATCATGTTCTACCATAAAGCTACTAAACTGTTTTTCTACTTAAACGACAAAATTCAATTCTACAGCAATATCGCAAAATGACTTAAGAAGAGCATATTTTTAGAATTTGCGATACAATCTTGCACACTAGCGATAATTTTTTTTTTTTTTTTTTTTTTTTTTTTCCGTACAGTGTTGCCATTGCTCGCTTCGAAATCGTCGAGTTTCTTAATCAAAAACTCATAAATGCTTTACAAAATATGAAATTGATAATAAAACAAATTCCAAATTCGAGCTTCCAGTTGCCCGTATTCGGGTGGAGATGTACGTTATTCAAAATTGGATGGCTCTAGGTTATCGTTATTTTATCACTGCGCTTCCTCTCGAAGCGAGTGCTTAAAGTGGTTTCACTATTTTTTAGGCTTTAAAAAGATCTTCCCGTGTTTTATTCTCTCTAGGGCATTTAATGGTTAATGATCCTAATGCGATGCGTCAAATCATGCCATCTCACAATGTTTTAGAAACTTTGATCAATAATAAATTCGTGATCTTTTTATTTTGATATACAAAGTACATGTTTTACGTTATTAGTAATTTTCAGTATGGTAATTAGAAAAGCAAGTATACTGTTATTAGATAGTTTGTTCAATTGAAGTCAAGTTTTCCGGAACTGCAGATATCCGAAACTTCAGTTATCCGAACAGCTTGTTTTCTTTTTACACCAAGTAAAATTTTTATTAATATAATACATAGGGATTCAAACATGACATGGACTGTTGCTGTTACAAATCACTACACATGCACAGAGCTGAGTGTCCTTGGGCCACATAACCCCACCTTCTTTGGTTGGTTGGTATCGTGTTGTTTGAGAAGTCAAATGGATCCATGGTGGAAATTCCAGCTTTTTGGCAGTTCTACAATCTTTCCACTATACAGGATCTTCCTGAAAAGGAAATTCCTCCAAGCTTTGCTGAGCTGCAAGTATTGTCGGATAGGTGAAGACGTGTTCTGGAGAACGTTTCTTTTCGGGGCAGTTTCTACAAATTCTTATATGATCCATTACCATCTTCGTTAATTTTCATTCCTATGAAATGGCAGGTTCTCATTTTAATAATGGTCTTTATAATTTCTGACCAATCTTACATACCTGGTGGTCTTTCTTAATTGATTTCTTTTTGAGTCTACCCACCTTACTTGCCGTTCAGATTAGAACTTGCTCAGTCAAGTCCGGCTGTCGCGAGAATGTTGAGCAAACAACAGCTGGCTTGCAGCGCGGAACAAAGAATTGCGGTCGAATTTCTAGTTCGGGAAAACGCCCAGATACCTGAAATTTGGCAGTGATACCAGGACTTAGAAGAGATTATTTATCCCTGGCGAGGCTCCATGGAAGAAACAAGCAGCCAACACATATTCTTGCTTTTACTCGCACATGTTTCCGGTCATCCGAAGTTACGGTTGTTGAGATAAAACTTTTATCACCCAGCTTGGCGATCTTTCTAAACATGCCTTATATTTCCCATTGCAAACGAAGGGTGACATTTTTTCCGTTCCTTATTTTCCGGTGATATTCTTTCCGTTTCCCTTTTTTCCGGGTGACATTTTTTTCTACAACCCTCTTTGCTAAATGTGGTGTCATAAATTCTTTGCATTTCCTGGACAAGGACACCATTTCGACATGTGGGTGGGACAAAGTCCTTTCATGCCAGGACTGCTCAATGATTTTGTGTCTTTAAGAAAGGAAAGCATACATTCTGGAGTTAGCAATAGTGCTGTAGAAGTAACGAGAAATTGTGTACCCGTATGTATTCGTTACTCGGTGAACCAGTACTCGTTACTATCGTATCGTTACTCGTTACTTTCGGTAAAATCGATCGGTATCCGTATCTTGAGCCCATTTTATCGGTCTACGGCCCTAAAAAGGGCTTTGAAACGTCGCATTGCATTGAATCACGTGAGCTATTCTACCCTGCGGGAACTGGGTAGTGCTGCGATAGGGAGTTTTGCGTTCACATTTTTGAGTAGAAATAATTCACTTTATTTTGGCTATTATTTTTTGGTGCACTGGATTCATTATTAATTTTTCTTTTGCTGTCAGGGCTTAGTTTCTAAAGTCAGAAGGCCGTCAGGAAAACAGGAAAAAATAAAATAAAAAAGAAAGAAAGAAAGGAAATAAATATTACAATAATAACATTAATTAGTAATTAAAATAAAAAATTACTTATTAAAAACTTAATAATTAAAATAATAAAAAATAGTGATTAAAATAATGAATAATTAAAGTAACATAATAATTAGCAACTGTATAAAATACTTATAAGTACAATTTAATAAAAATGTAAAAACAAATAAAAATTAAAATAATTTTTTAATTTATGATGACTAATTAAATAATAAAGTAAAATACCAGATCTTGTCTTATTGGCTTAGTATCGTTTCGTCCTATCTCATTTTATCCCCAGCTCGAAAAAGTGTTATTTCGTTCGCTGCCTTCCCCCACCAATTCCCTCTTTCCCGTTTCATCCGCTGTCTGAAAAATAGGTTTTTACTTTACGATAAGGCGAACGTCTGTTTACTTCAATTAAAATGGTTTAGAAGAGATGACTGTTTCTACTTCGACTTAGCTTTTGATTTTTTAATATTATTTAATATTTTATGCAGACAAATTATGTTGAGCAGAATAATGAATTTTAGACGTGTTCAAAAGGTGTGTATCTGAATATAATAACATTTTTGTTGTATAGTATCCATTTTTTAAATTTCACACATTTCTAAAGCAACAGAAGTACGTTATCACTATTTTGGCACACACATCAAAAACATGTATAATTAAGATTAATGTTACATTCCTTATTAAAAGTAATGGGTCCTCATTAAATGCAACCATTCATGCTTTTTAGAGGATTTTACATATGGTGGTCTTAAAAAGATGATGTTCACTACCAATGTTTGTTTATGTTCCCAAAAATAGAGATCTCTTAAAAGGTGACCTCTTAGAGATGTCGTAAATATTTGATTTGCTATAATTATTTTCCGATAGATAATGGAATTAATGTAATTTAATGTCAATAACTCGAGGAAGCAAGTTTAAATACGGTGCAACAAAAATACAGAAGTATTTTAAATGACGAAAATATTCATATTTTGTCAATGTCAAATTTAAAAAAGAATTAATTTTGGACAAATTATGAAATCTAACTTTTAATGTCGTCTTCTGGTTTCTATATTTATATCTGGCAAAGTTTTATACTTGTTATGAAAAAATAAAAATACAAGAAGTTTGAGTCCCGTAGGACAAAGATTGACCGGGAAATTTAGTTTCAAAATTTGCAATGTTTGGTGCCATTTGTAACTTGCCTTCGGGTATCGCTTAATTGAGTTAGAATAATTCGAGGAAATAAGTTTAAATGAAGTGCAGCAAAAATAAGCATAATTTAAATAGTCGTAGAAGGAAGTCATGCGGAATCCATATCAAATTTTCACTTTTTCATAATGACCATAAAACTTTCCCAAATACAAATACAGAAACTGGGAGACCGCATTAAAGATTAGCTTTCGTTATTTGTCCGTTATTCGTTATTTCGTTTGCTGCTTCCCCCATTCCCTTCATCAGAACCGCTAATGACGAAAGGGTGAAATTTCCCCGATTCATCCCCTCTCCAAAAACTCCTTGTTGAGACTGCTATTTGTTGAGACAAGGAATGCTATATTATAAATGTCAACTTGCTTTTTACACTTAACAATAAAATCGATAAAAACATTCGCAAATGTATAGGTTAAGTACGAATAAGAACTTGAAAGAAATTTAGAAATCTATAAAAGGTAAGGAAAGTTTTATGTTACTTTATTACAGATAATGGTGAAGCACTAAATATTTCAATCAGTGTTATTTCATAATGCTATGAGTATACCTTTATTCATTTAAGAAATGGCCCACCAGCGGTCGAGCGGTAAAATCGCTGAACGCTGGTAGTTCCGACCTGAGTTCGATCTCAGGCAAACGAGTTGGCTTCATAACCGTTTCGTGGTTTTTTTCCCGTACCAGCTTACCACGTACCATACGAGCCAGCTTTCCTAAGAAAGTGCTCTACGAAGGCAATTTTCCTTTTAGGCACATAGCCCAGTGTGTTTTGTCATAATCAACTAAACCAAATCATTTAAGAAATATATCAGTTGATCACTGCTCAGTGTACATCTGCTGTTTGCTTATAAAAACATAATTTTTTGTTTGCTTATAAAAACATAATTTAAAGACGTTTCCACTAATTTGCTAATAGTTCTGGAAGGCTCATAGAATCCGAAATTATGTTACACTAGCTAACAGAGAACTTAAGTCTGCTTAATACAACAAAAATCTGCTTGACTTGCTTTCGTGTCTTTGGGAAACGTAAGTATATGCAGAAATAAATATTAAAATCTATCACGTATATTTGTAAGGATGTAAAGCATACTGTTTTGGTTCACGATAATGATAAATGTGCATCATGGGTTGACAGTTTTAAAAGATCACAAATAACTATACATATGCTAGACTTCTAACAAAATTTCTGTTACAATATGAATATGCATTTATTATTATATGAGTCATAAAACGGTCCACCAGCGGCCGAGCGGTAAAGTCGCTGAACACTGGTAGTTCGGTCCGAGGTTCGAATCCCGCGAACGGTCCGGCTACATGGGTGTTTTCGTGGTTTTCCTCATGTGTAACGTGTATACGAGCCAGTGTTCCTTAGAAAGTCCTCCACGAAGACATCCCCCCTTAGGCAGATAGCCATAGTGTGCCTTGCCATAATTAAATACACCCATACACACATGAGTCGTAAAATTCAGTATTCGTCATTTTTAGATTCTAGGTGTACGAAAAATTTTTTTTTTTAAAATTTTTGTTTTGTTTTTAAAAATTAATTCACTTTATAGCTTTTCTTCAATTTATTATAAAGGAATAGGAGTTTAAATTTTGATTTATATATAATATGATATAAATTCATCATTCATTAATAATATTTTATGTATAACAAAAAATTATCATTAATGTTCCAAATTTTAATTTTTTTAATGATTTGTCTTACATTTGTTGTATATTTGTTGAATGCATAGCTAAAGATTTCAATTATACACAATAAAGGTTATGCAGAAAACAATTCAGCTGGCATGATAGCTAATTGCGAAAGAAAAATTAGAGTCTTATTGCTCTTAACTCTTAGTACAAGCAGCCATTTTTAAATTGATGTTGAATAAATTTATTCTATAGTCTGTTAGAAAATAACTATACTGAATCATTTATTGACGACTTCTAAGAGGTCGCTTTCTGAAAGAAACCTGTATTTTTGAGAACATAAACATACGTTGATATTGAACATCATTTTTTTAAGATGCCAGAGCAAATGCACAGAGCTCCAAAAATCCTCTAAAAGCATAGACGGTCACGTTTTAAAAGGCTGACTACTTTTAATAAAGCCTGTATATTAATGTTCATTATACATTTCTCACATTTTTACTTTCTTTCAAAACAGCGATGCTGTGGTTCAGTTGCTTTAGAAATATGTGAAACTAATAAAATGTGCCCTATGTTATAAAAACCTAATTATATTCAGATACACAACTTTTGAACATGTTTGAAATCTATTATTCTAATCAGAATACTTTGTCTACAGAAAACATTGAATCAATATTAGAAATCAAAAGCTAAGTGACATTAAAGTAGGAAGAGTCATATCGTCTAACCCATTTTAATTGAAGTAAACGGGTGCTTACTTTATCGTAAAGTGAACACCCGTTTTTCAAACAGCGAATGAAAAAAAAAGAGCCCACCAGAGCTCGAGCGGTAAAGTTGCTGAGCACTAATAGTTCGGTCCGGGGTTCAATTCCTGGCTAACGGCTAGCTGCACGGGCGTTTTCATTGTTATTCCCGTGTGTAACTTGCATATGAGTCAGTTCCCTTTAAAAAATCCTACACGAAGGCCTCCCTCCCCGTAGGCAATAGCCTAGTGTGCTTTGCTGTAACCGAATAAACCGAAACTGGAAAAAAAAAAAAAAAGGAATTGGTGGTGGAAGGTAGCTACGAAACGTCGTTTTAGAAGAATGGCTACATAACCAAATTTCTATCTATACTCTGGTAAACAGTACATTATTTGCTCATCAAAAGCCTAAATTTATCTAATGCTCGGCTTAGTTCTTAAATTGTAATTTTAGCTACAGCCCCCAAACAAGACGATGTCTGGTATTTTATTTCATTACTTAGTTATTCATCATTAATTTAAGAATTAATTAAATTTTCATTTGTCTTTAAATTTTTATTGAATTATAATAATAATAATTTAATATTCTAGTTGCTAGTTATTTTATTATTGTAATAGTTACTAATTCAGAAGTCAAACAACAAAAATCAGCGTTATATTTACAAAATTTTCACAGGACTAGTTTCGATGGTTTTACCGAACCATCATCTTCAGCTGCAAAACCGCAAATGAACAAGATAGGAAATAATGATTAGATAAGATAAGAAAGCCTGGACAAGAATAAGCAAGTGGCGCCATCTGTTGGCCAAACCAGAACTAAAACATAATTTCTCTAAAAGCCGAAGGCAAATTTGGATTGGAATTAGGATCGTTAACTAGAACAGAAAGATTTTTATGAATGTGAAATGCCTCTAGAAAATCCAGTTCTCCAATGGAAGATGTTTTTTGAACAATTTTGGCAGCAGAAAAATTGAAAGTGTGATTTTCGGACCAACAATGTTGAGCAACAGAAGACTTCTGTGTTTCCTTTTTTCTAACATATGCCTCATGTTCTTTGACGCGAAATTTTAAGGCTCTCTTAGTTTGGCCAATGTAAATTAAACCACACTGGCAAGGAATCCTATAAATACCCCAGGAATTCATATCCGGAATGGGGTCCTTGAGTATAGAAGTTGGAATTTTATTGATGGGAGAATAAACAACCCGAAAGTTAAATTTCTGCAAAATATGTGCAACTTTATAGCTAATTGATGGAAAGAAGGGAATGACAACAGAATTTTTATAATCTCCTAAAATGAGAGTGTGGCTTTTAGTGTGTTGAGATGAAAATTTTTTAACTGCTTGATTAATAATGTTGGGTGAAAAGCCCCTGTCAATAGCTATTGCTTTTAAATAATTTAGTTCTTCATCAAGGGCTAGTTTGGAGGAGCAAACTTGAAGAGCACGGAAAACATAAGAATAAAATGAAGCTAACTTTTGTTTAGTCGGATGACATGATTTAAAGTGTGGTGGAAGGCAAACCGATGAAGGTTTACGGTAAACTGTAGTACTGAAGTTGCATGTGTTACGTGTGACCAGAATGTCGAGAAACGGAAGAGAATTGCAAGTCTCAAGTTCAAAAGTGAACTGAATAGCAGGATCAATAGAATTCATTGTTGAAAGAACTTTATTTAAATCATCTTTATTACCTTCAAACAGGGTAAAAGTATCGTCTACGTAGCGGAACCATGCCGGGAAGTTTAAAGTTTCAAACAATTTTGATTCATAATAATGCATGTAGATATCAGCCAGGATGGGACTGAGGGGGCTTCCCATGGCTAATCCCTCAGTTTGCTTGTAATATTTATTTTGGAAAACAAAATGTGTTTGTTTCAAACAGAGTTGAGTGAGAGAAATTAGCTCATCAATTTCGATGCAAGAGAAATGAAATTCGCGAAGTCTGGTTTCTAGACATCTTAATGCACCCTCCACTGGGACATTGGTGAATAATGATTTTACATCAAAAGAAACCATGAGTAAATTACTAGGAGAAATGTTTTTAACCTTTTTTACAAATTCTATTGAATTTTTTATGGTGTAAATATTATTGTCTAATAGAGTGGAAAATCTAGAAACTAAATATTTAGCTAATGGATACGAGGCAGTACCTAAATTTGATACAATAGGGCGGAAAGGAATACCACTTTTATGAATTTTGGGAAGAGCATATAATCTGGCACAATTCGCAACAGATGGGATAAGCGAATGTTTTAAGTTGCTTGAAATGATTTGCGAAGATTTGATCGCAGTTTTTATTTTGGATAAGTCCGAAGGTGAAGGATCTTTAGGGATCGGATTATATGGTCCTTCGTTTAAGAGTTTAGTGACACCATCGATGTAAGTGTTCTTATCCATGACGACTATCTGGATATGAATCCGGATATAAATTCCTGGGGTATTTATAGGATTCCTTGCCAGTGTGGTTTAATTTACATTGGCCAAACTAAGAGAGCCTTAAAATTTCGCGTCAAAGAACATGAGGCATATGTTAGAAAAAAGGAAACACAGAAGTCTTCTGTTGCTCAACATTGTTGGTCCGAAAATCACACTTTCAATTTTTCTGCTGCCAAAATTGTTCAAAAAACATCTTCCATTGGAGAACTGGATTTTCTAGAGGCATTTCACATTCATAAAAATCTTTCTGTTCTAGTTAACGATCCTAATTCCAATCCAAATTTGCCTTCGGCTTTTAGAGAAATTATGTTTTAGTTCTGGTTTGGCCAACAGATGGCGCCACTTGCTTATTCTTGTCCAGGCTTTCTTATCTTATCTAATCATTATTTCCTATCTTGTTCATTTGCGGTTTTGCAGCTGAAGATGATGGTTCGGTAAAACCATCGAAACTAGTCCTGTGAAAATTTTGTAAATATAACGCTGATTTTTGTTGTTTGACTTCTGAATTAGTATTTATTCGGCGTGTTATTGTGTCTTAATTGTAATAGTTATTTTATTTTTATTTATTTATTTATTCATCTTTCCTGATGGCCTTCCATAGAGCTCCAGCACTTCTAATTTTAAAAATTAAGTCCTGACTACAACCAATGATTGCGAAAATAAAAGTCAAGTAACTTATTTAGTGATAATTAAATAAAATAAAAGCCAAGGCTTTTATTTTCGCCTTACTTGGCTTTTATTTTACATTTATATATATATATGTGTGTGTACTTTACATTTAATTATAAGGACATATATATATGTACTTTACATTTAATTATAATTTATTTGATATATATATACATATTTACGTTTGGTAGTATTACCGATTGCAATAAAAAAGGAGGTGCACATCTAGATGTTATAACGGACCCATATACAAAATTTCAACGTTCTATAACTAACCGTTTTTGAGTTATGCAACATGCATACATACGTACTTACACATCACGAAAAAAATCCCTTTCAAGTATCAACTTAGGCTCATAATCATTAATCATAAGTATCAGCTTAGAGTAAATGGGATTACATTTAACAATAAGTTTTTTGATAAAAAAAAAAAAAAAAAAAGAGAGAGAGAGAGAGAGAGTTTTTCATTGTGTTCGTACGTACAGGCGTCAGCCCAAAAAATAATTCACATTGATTCCGTAATCGTCAAAAACAGATATTTCCGTTAAAATATGATACCCAAAAGTTTTCTCGATTACAATAATTACTGCGATTTTATTGGATACAAGGAAGTAAAGAACCTATATTAACCTACATATTCTTATATAAACAATACCTAAGTGCAGTATATAAATATTTAAAATCAATAAAATCTGACTATGGCACTCTCAAGGGAAAAAAAAAAAAAAAAAAAAAGATGAATCATCTAAATTTTCAAATTACAAACATAAATAGCAATAGTAAAAAGCAAATACAAAATAACGCTTTACGCTATCAAAATTGCTCATTTTCTTAAATATCAACAACTAAATAGTATTTCAACTAAAACACATAATGTAAACAAGAGTTTGCCCTATGCCCAAAAAAATTCAAAATTATCTATGAAAAATATGAGTGCATTGTGACACAACCGTATCATTCATATTCGAACAGCAACCGCATCATTCGTATTCGCATAGAAACCGCATCATTCGTACTCGAACAAACTGCATCGTATGACAGATGCGAGTAACGAAGAGATGCGAGTAACGAAATGAATTTGTGAGTACCGAATCGGTACTTCGAGTCAACCGATGTACCCGTTACTCAGTAACGAATACATGCGGTTTGCTCCAGCTGTAGTTTTAAGACGTTAGTCCGCTGTAATTGTTGTCTGACGTGATAAGTTTTGTTTTCGTTGAAACTGATTTTATTATTTGAATAATTACCGCAGTTATAGTTTTTTTTAATGAAAGTGGCTGTTTTAAAACTATGATGTGACTCTTTAATTAAAGTTTACTCTTTAATAAAGTTTAATGCTGAATTGTAATTCATGCTGTTTAGTATTCAAAGCTTGAAAGCCGATTACTTTTTTTCCGTGTAAGCTTAAGAGTTGTTACTAAATTTCTAACGTATCATGTAACTTCTTTAAGCTATAAATCATTGGGTAGCTACTGTACAAAAATTTCAGGTAGTCGTAACATACCATATGTGACACAGTTTTACAAATTCCTGTTTAAACATGTTTATGTGATTGGGCAGGAAGTCTTATTTTTGTGAACTATAAGAAATAAATTTTCAATTAAACATTATTGTGAATGAAGGCATTCTTAAGGTGTCCTAATAACAAGCACCAGATACGTCACATAAATAATTTGTGTTTATCCTTTTATGAAGAAAAATGCGTATTTACATCAGGCATGAAATGCTAGAATAAACCAACTTAAAACTACTTTAACCGAAATTTCTGTTTAGCAGCCAGTTTTACATTCCTTCAGAGGATGAAATTCACGAGATACGTAGCAAGTTATATTAAGAATGTAATACAGTTATCAATATAGTGCAAATTGCCTGTTTTAGGAGGAGCATGTTCTAGGTTCAGGGTTTGTAACAAAGTAACAAATCATGTTGAAGAGGTAATATTTAAAACAGCACATACATATCCATGCTGAACAAAAGCCTCGTATGTATGAAATTTGTATGATGTCTTTTAGTCGAAAAACCACTTAAAAGATGCATATATTAATTCAAATTGGAAAGAAAGCTCTTATATGTGAGGTATGTAGACATTTAGTTAAAAGACTAATTCAGACAATCATCTGCTTATTCTCACAGGAGAAGAACCTCATGTATGTGAAGTATTTAAGAAATCATTAAGTCAAAAGTTCAGTTTAAACATGTATGTGCTTACTCACGCAGGAGAGAACCCTCATATATGTGAAATATGTAAGAAGACATTTCGCCAGAAGGGTAATTTAAACAGCCATATGCTTATTCACACAGGAGAGAAGCGTCATGTGTGTGAAGTATGTAAGAAGTCATTTACTCTGAAGGCTAATTTCAATGCTCATGCACGTATTCACACAGTTGAGAAACCTCATGCATGTAAAGTATGTAAGAAGTTGTTTAAACAGAAAGAGCATTTAAACACGCATATGCATACTCACACAGGAGAAAAACCTCATGTGTGTGAAGTATGTGAGAAATCTTTTAGTGAGAAGTCTAAATGTAGTAGACACATGCTTATTCACACAGGAGAGAAACCTCATGTTTGTGAAGTATGTACGAAGTCATTTAGTCAGAAGTCTTCTTTAAACACCCATATGCTTATTCATACAGGAGATAACCTCATGTTTGTGAAGTATGTAAGAAGTCATTTAGTCGGAAGTCTGCTTTAAACACCCATATGCTTATTCATACATTAGAGAAAGCTCATGTTTGTGAAGTATGTAAGAAGTCATTTAGTCTGAAGGCTAATTTAAATGCTCATGCACGTATTCACACAGTTGAGAAACCTCATGCATGTAAAGTATGTAAGAAGTCGTTTAAACGGAAAGACCATTTAAACACGCATATGCGTACTCATACAGGAGAAAAACCTCATGTGTGTGAAGTATGTACGAAGTCATTTAGTCAGAAGTCTGCTTTAAACACCCATATGCTTATTCATACAGAAGAGAAACCTCATGTTTGTGAAGTATGTATGAAGTCTTTAGTCAGAAGTCTGCTTTAAATACCCATATGCTTATTCATACTGGAAAGAAACCTCATTTTTGTGAAGTATGTACGAAGTCATTTAGTCAGAAGTCTTCTTTAAACACACATATGCTTATTCATACAGGAGAAAAAGCTCATGTGTGTGAAGTATGTGAGAAATCTTTTAGTGAGAAGTCTAAATGTAGTAGACACATGCTTATTCACACAGGAGAGAAACCTCATGTGTGTGAAGTATGTAAGAAGTCATTTAAACAGAAAAATTATTTAAAGAAGCATATGCTTAGTCACACCAGAGAGAAACCTCGTGTGGGAAGTATGTAAATCATTTAACCAAAAAAATTATTTAAACAAGCATTTGCTTAGTCACACCAGAGAGAAACCTCATGTGTGTGAAGTATGTAGAAAGTCCTTTAGTCAGAAGTCTCATATAAGCAGTCATATGCTTATTCACACAGGAGAGAAACCTCATGTGTGTGAAGTATGTAAGAAATCATTTAAACAAAAGGATATTTTAAACAAGCATATGCTTAGTCACACACAAGAGACACCTCATGTAAAGTATGTAAGAAGTCATTTGGTCTGAAGTGTAATTTATACCCATGCACTCATGCACATATTCACACAGGAGAGAATGCTCATGTGTGTGAAGTATGTAAGATGTCATTTAATCAGAAGAGTAGTTTAAACAGTCATACACTTATTCACACAGGAGACAAGACTTGTGCATAAAGTATGGATAAGTTCATTTTTAATAAAGAATTATTAAGATATGCATATCGACAGAAGAGAGAAATCTGTCATGTATGTAAGAATTCATTTGGACAGCAGAATAATTCAAAAAAATATTTGTTTATCTAAGCAGAAAAGAAGCTCTTTTGAGGAGATGTTAAATTAGTATCAAAATTTTATTTATCAGTGTAGTAAAGATTTGTGTACACAGCAAAGAAATCTGATTTTTTGCGGTCAGGTCAGTTTGAATCACAACAGTTGTCAGTATTAATTGATGGGAGAATTCTTCTTAATAAGAGCCATTCAGTGGCAGAATTTTAGATTTGAAGGTAAATTGGGTGTTGCTGATGCTGTGGAGAGGTTTTTTGAATTGTCATTTGATACTAATAAATCATAATCTAATTATTTTTTTTAAAAAGCAAAAAACTATATTTATGCAAGTTTTTACCTCAATTGCATTTTTAACTAATGCTGACTTGAAGCTACATTTGCTTATCTATCCTATCTTAAAGAGTCTAAAACTGCTTATACCGACCTTGATTGAAGAAGCTGGAATTGTTGTTTTGTTCAGAATATGCCATGATGTGTTTTGTGTTTCTTCCACCTTTTCGGAAATTTGAATTTTTGACCCTTGATATAACTTTTCACAGATTTTCGTATCACTCATATTCAGTGCTACATCTGTTAGCTAGTTAAATGCACTGTAGTGAACATACGATTGTTACCAATTTGACATACTTCTGAGATGCAATTCTGGAGCAGGACTAAATGCTTCACCCTATATGTGTACTGTAACTTGTATCTTCTTTGTGCTGAAAATATTTCAGAGTTTAACAATCAAAGCTATTGAATTAATGATAGAAATGCCTTTCTTGTACCTGTAATGAAATAATATATTAGGTGATTTCTTTTTTGTGTTAAAATACTAAAGACCTGCAGTCAAATTAGACAGTTCCATTTTTTTACATATTTTTCATCTAATTAAATCTATTATGAGGAAATATTCTCAGTATGACTATCCAGCTGCATTATCAAATGTCTCGAGTGTATAACATTCTAAAGCAGTATACAGTTATTACATATTATAGTGATAAAGGGAAATGAGGTCTTGTAAGATAAAATTCTTTCAAATCCTGAACATATCAAGTAGAGCAGTTCCATGTGTGTAAAGTACCTAAGAAGACATTTGAAAAAATAAATCTGTATTGTGGTATTTCTATGCAGGTAAGAAACTCAAAATATAGTACATATATATTCAGAAACTAGATAGAAGTTAGAATTGGTTGCCCCCCCCCCTTTTTTTTTTTCTTTTTGCGATTCCTTTTTGATGCTAAGATCGGTGCCAGGAAGGCACAATTTTAAGATGGTCGCAACATACACAAAACCAAAATAAGAAGTCGAAGAATTGCACAAACCTGGTGTCCATGTACATATCGCTCTATTTTCACTTAAGAGAATATTGGAGAATTGCACAAACTAGGCATTGTGCACTGCCTTAGCTTTGTCCATGTTCACATTGATCTATTTTCATTTACAAAAATCAGGATGCTAAAGCAATCAAAGTTAAAACAATCATGGTAAACAGAAACTGAGTTTCATCGCCAAAATTGAAGAAAATTTGTTGCTAATCGGAGGGCACCGAATTCTACACTAGAGCCAGAAACTGTTCTATGTTCTTTAAGCAGTGTTGAAAGAAACTTTATTTTTAATTTGCAAGAGTTGCACACTTTATAAGCATGAACATGTGTGTACAATTTTAAAAAAAAAAAATCTTCACTTATAACTGTATCATTCTTCTTGGCAAAAATCATCATTATAAGCATCTCGGGCATAAAAATGAAAGTGTCTTAAATGGTTCCCATAATAATGCAAATTCGGAACGGAATAGAAACTAGCGATATATGGCACTTTGCCACCATTTTTATAATTTCTAATTCAAGGAAAACCTTTTTCTGGAAGCTATAAGATGTGCTTGTAAAGCAGGACTCTCATAGAAATTTGCTATGTTACTTTAAAATTTTATTTCATGGAATTTATTGAAGTAACTTTGCTGTTCTTCAACCTGTTGATTTAATAAACTGTATTTTTTAATAAAATTATAATCATAAATGCTCTTTTATAGTTTAATTAGTCTTAAGGGTAAAATGGTAAAAAATACTAAAATTATGAAGATATTAAATTAAAATTTTTTCGGCAGTTTTCAGATAACCGGCGCTTGGCGAAATTTCGGATTTGTTTACATCGGAAGTGAGCGTACGTGCGCCAGAATATGGTAACCCTGATAATTGTTGCAACCCACACGGAATTTTCCTGAAGGAGGAAAAGGGAAATTTTCTGTTTACTTTTCGAACATTACGGTAAGAGAAAATAAAGTTTGAAAATCGCAAATCATTATTAGTTCATATTTTCGCAAAACGTTTATGGGGTTTTGGGAGTTAAAAAATAAAGTTTGGAAGGAGGAAAAGGGAAATTTTCTGTTTTTATTTTTCGAACATTACGGTAAGAGAACAGTTACTTATAGTATGTAATTTTTCAATGCAGCAAATTATTATTATTAACATAACAAAAAGTTCAGCTTTTTTAGGTATTATATATGTTATACATATTGCCATGGCCATGAAGACAAACTGGGCAAAGTTAAAATGAAACCAACAACAGCATTTAATTTATTATAGCTTTTTTCTTACTTTTACTAGAATTCTAATGATAAAATGATTAGTGTATTTAAATACATATTAAATGAAAATATTAAAATAGATAAGGAGATGCATTAAATATCATTTGGACTAATTTAATTATGTATTCTTACATATATAGCTATGCACGTTTAATTTTTCTCAATAAAAATAATTAAGCTATCCTTATTATTTTTATATGTCTATACATTTTTTAACTCTGCACATAGCTACTCAGAAAGAAAGATGTATGAGTAGGATATAAGAAGATAAAAATTATTAATCTTCCCTTCAAAGTCAAATGGATATAGCTGTAGTATACAATTTCAAAAAAAGTAAATCATTAGAATATTATGCTGAAAATATAAGTCTGAAGCAAAGAGATTTTTCTTAAATTCAAACTGTGCACAAAACATTTCAGACGCATTCAAACTCTGAACTGGAACAAGTTAATTTACTGTTGTGGAACTAATATGAAAATAATATTGTTGACAGTATAGTAGTGTACCACCAAAGAATTTATGCTGGGAGAAGAAGCAAAGCTTCGATGACACCACAAAGCCAAATGATAACTGGCTTAATTTTTACTCTTTTTATGCATAAAATGTCATAGTTGTTAGTATCTCGTTAAAATGTATTTTCTAATAATATAATGATTTGCAAATGATGGAAATTTACTTGTCATTAAAACATTTTGTTCTAAACATGCTTATCAAAGAAGTTAAAGCTATTCCAACCTATCCCCCATATTAAAGTTTTTTTGATTAAATCAGGTTCATGTCTAATGCATCAAAAATATAAATAAACCTTCTTTAGTATTTCTCAAACATCAGTTCTCATGGCTTTAAATTGGATGCAAGATTTATTTCACAAAGTTATGTTTTCACTTATGGGGCAAAACTTTTAAATTTGTTATTTGAATCTGTTACATTAGTCTTTATTTTAAAGAATATATTGTATGTCATATGGCCATGAAGGCAACCTGGTTAAAGTAGAAATGAAATCAAACTTTCTAATTAATGTGATTTGAAGCCATTGTTCTATACTTCGAGGAATATGTTATATGGTAAATACTGTATGTGTGCTCATGTTTTTCCTGGAAAGTGCATAACATTTTTTTATTGAAATAAATTACCAACTTAAATCTATTGTCATGGCAATTAAATTTTTCTGAAAGAGCAGGATTATTTATAAGCCGAGTGCTAAACCTTTATATTGTTACCCTGATCATGAAATTTTAAATGGTGATTTAATTTCTTTTTTCAGGTTGAACTGCCCTTCAATGAAAGCTTTTGCTCGATGAAAATGAAAGCTTTGTAATAGCAATAAATGGGACTTTTGTGAACTGAAATCTGTTAGGCTTTCCAAAATCCAGAAAGGTAAAGTTTAACTTTTTATTTAAGCCTAATGTTCTTAAAATATGTTAGAATATCCATAGGTGACATTTCATTATTGTTTAATAAAGACACCATAACAAAATAAGCTGATTGAATCGCCAAATTTGTAACTTGTAACTTTTAAATATATCCAGACTCTGTCTGCTTTAACAGGAAAGTAGCATACAGTGCATATATAGTAGTGTTTTTTATCATTTATCATTTTATTCTGTTTTAAGTATGAGTTCAGCAATGCTCCAACATAAGGTATTCCAATTTATATGAGCTTGAAGTCATACAGCTCCTTATTTTATTTTGCATATTTATACTTGTTTTGAAATTGTCAATAATTCATAAAATGCTGATGAACAAAACATTACTATGCCTATCTATAAGAATTAGCTTTAATGAAATAAGAAGCATCAAAGTATATGCTAATTGCGCTAAAACTTCATACTCTTCTTCAAAACAGTACTTCAGTTATAATTGTGTTAACAGACGATGCAGTTGTTCAACATTTTTATACATTGTGCTGTTACTTTCATACTTTGGTTCAGGAAAGTAAATGGGATTTGATATTCTATATTTCTCCTTTTTTCCCCACATTATAATTATGAATTGAGTTATCAGAAAAGAATGATTAATTTTATGAAACCATTAGCATCAGAATAACTTCATTTCTTGCACATGTACTTTTTTTTTCCAATGGCGGGCGCTTGCCTATGCCTGCATTGGCCACGCCCAAGGCCAGATATGGTGGTCTCTTTATTATGGAGGCACCTAATAGGCATCCCACCTTTGCCACTTATGAAGGGACAAACAATTTACGTCCATGCCTTGTCCGTTATTCGAACCCGGATCCCTCGGTATTGTAATCAGGCTTCCCTAACCACTATACAATCCGGGCAGCTATGAATTTACTTTAATATGCTATTTTGTATCGATACGTAATAGGAAAACTACATTTTTTATTATGTATTTTTTAAAACAAGTGCTTTTTAGTCATTGGTTCTATTTAACTAGAATTCACATGTATTGTTTTATATGCAAAATAAATACGACCCAGACTAATTGGGATCTGACTTCAGAGCTTTCACTCGTTGCATTTGTCACATAGCTTCAGAGCTATAACTGTGTTATATTTAATCTTTAGTACTTAAATATTAATTTGTTAAAGTTAAAAACTAATAAAGCTGAAGAATGTAAATGTGATATATTTCTTAACAATAATGTGCAGTAGTCCCTCTTTAATAATGGTTTTGATTATCTGCAGACACTGAAAATTGAGAAAGTTATGAAAATTAGATTATTTTGTTGAATTCAAATTGGCCAAATGATATAGATATACTTGCATATAAATCACTTCTGCATATGATTGAAGCTTTACAATATGTGCTTGTTAACTTCAGTTGTCTATAGTACTATTATTATGACAGTTTAACACTGGATATTTGCACCACATTACCTCAGATTGGAACTATAGGATAAAATGTAGTTGAAAACTTTGGGAGGTTATAAATGAAATAAACGCAGAAGAAATTAACTCAAGCCATTACCATTGTGAATGAATAACAGAGCAGCTAGAAAATTTATTATAATTCAGAATTAATGTTTAATACTGGCAAAGAGAAAGTGAACAGTGTATTAAGTCAGATAGTTTTCACAATAGAAATATTAACTGAAATAAAAAGTAACAAAACTATAAATTTCCCCTCATTAATTATGAATATTTTTATTCAGTTTTGTTTCATTATTAAACATGTTTATTACTTCTGTATCCTGCCAAATAGACTAGCTGCATGGAAGTTTTCATAATTTTCTCTATGTGTGACATGAATTTATGCATCCAAAATGCTAACCTTTGTATGCAACACTCACTCATTTCTAATGCTTTAAAGTCCCAATACCATGGGCGTAGCTAGAGGGGGGCATCTGTCGCCTGGTGCAGAATCCAAGGGGCGCCAAACTGATGTTGCGACATTTTAGAATTAAATGTTTTCCATCCTTGGCGAGCAGTAGGGGGCACGAAATCTTCAGTTGTCCCTGGGCGCTGAAAACCCTAGCTACGATTCTGCCCAATACTCGTTTAATTTATCATTTGCAGTATCAGTGTTGTTACACTATGAGTATTACTAATATTTTAATTCAGTGCTGCTTTTTAATTACTTTAACATTTATTTTATTCAATAAATAAATTAACTAAAATATAAAATTTATTGTGAATTGATTTTGTAATTATTTATGTTTATAATTTTTATCCCTTCCAGCTGATTAGGTGTGCAGAAGCAGCAGACTTGTAAATGTGAAGGAGCTATTTGCTTAGTTATGCAGTAAAATTCACCACCCTGCGGCAAGCTTCATTTTAGTGTCATTAAGCTGTGAACAGCCAAGCTAACCATCTTCAGGGCAAGTGGCTGCATCAAGCAAACCCAGTTCCAGTTTATTTTGACTGACATTCCTCTTTGGAATGTCAGTCAAAATAAAAACTTAATACCTAAATCTCGGAAAATCAGACAATTAAGCCACAAATCTTGTGACCAATTTTCCAGTTGCTGTGCTCAGTGCCATAAAGTTAGATGCCAATAAACTGAAAAGCTATGGGAGGTATTCTATTGGACCCTTTAATGAAATCAATTTAAAGCAAGCTTATCATATGATAAGCAAAATGATTTGGATATGAAGACTATGGTAATAATTGCATTACTGGGTATGCAGGCTGTGGCCAAATGTAATATCTCAGTATGCTGTGACTATTAAAATTATAACTTATGTATTATTACTTCATATTGGTCATATTAGGTTCCAAAATGGATGCTCTTTTATATAGAACTATATAAATGTAGAAAATCTGAGAAGTTAGTTTTATATGGAAAGCCTTCATGCAAAATTAATAGCATCTTGTTAATTTCATATATGTTTTGTGAAAGTAATTGCTGCTGAATCTGGAATTAATGCATTATCTGAGATTTGAAACAAAATACGTTAAATTAGAAGATAGTAAAATAGATAAATAGGAAATGAAACATGAAATTTATATATTTAATATTGAAATAAATATCTCAGTAAAGTGGCTGTATGTAAAGTATAATGATGCAATTTTTATAATTTTTTACTAAAATGCTAAAATTATGTGCTATGAAAATTTTATTTTCATTAATATTTATAATTTTTCCCTCGCAAATTTTTACCCAAGGTGTGTAAGTTTTAGCTATTTTAGATTTTTCCGTTTTAATGTTAAAAATGTCTTCTTTGTCAGCATTACATTAAAATCCATCTCATAATCATTTGAAAACGAAGGAAATTTCATTCTTTTCAATAGTTTAAGAATATTTTCATAAAACATAATTATAGAAAATATGAACTGATACATTTATAGTTATATATATGTAAAGAAAAATTTTTTAGAAGGATCCTTTTTTCTATACCAGAAACATTTCATGAGTTATATTAGTTGACCTAATATGTAAAAGGAATGTTTAATCAAATTATTTTGGTTATGTTTTTATAAATATCACTATAATTTTAAAAGTTATTGAATTTCAAAGAAAAAGCTATAGTTATTTCCAGATTCTTTAATAAAACAATTCTTTATTCTTGTATTCTCGTATGAAAATTTTCTGTATATTTAACATAAAATTGTATGCATGTAGATAAATTTTTTAATTTATTATTATTATTCTGTTAGCTTCAATTTTATTCTCAATAAATTTGATACATGTATTTAATATTCAGCTAAGTTTTATTAACCGTGACTTTAATTCAGGGCTTAATTTCTAAGATTAGAAGTACCGGAGTCCTATGGAAGATTGTCAGCAAAGAGGAACAAGAGTAAATAAATAAATAAAATGACTATTAAACTCATTAATAATTTTAAAATTAAAGAGTTAATTATTATCAAATTAATTATAAATTGTTATTTAATCAATAATTATTATATAATTAATTAATTATAATTTAATTGTAAATTATTAGATAATTATTATTTATTGAAATAATTAAAGATTAAAGTAATTAAATAATTAAAATTATATAAAATGTAAAGAGATAAGTTAAAATTTAATATGCGAATGGTTTTTATGCGAATGGGGTTTTCATTGGCATTGCAGATGAATTAATTAATGATGCAGGGGATGGAATTAATTTTCGGCACTTTTGTGAAAAACAAGATCTTTCTACGGAAACGCTTGTCACACATTTCTCAAAGGGTACATTTATACAAAGTCCAGTGAAATGAATTTGCATAAAGGTGCCGAAGATTTATTTGATCCTTTGCTTAATTAATTAGTCAGCAGAGGCGTAGCTAGGGTTTTCGGCGCCCGGGGACAACTGAAGATTTTGGGCCCTTTCTCTGTGTCAAGAACGGAAAACATTTCATTCTAAAATTTTGTAACATCAATTTCGCACCCCCTGAATTCTGCGCCCGGGGATAGATGTCCTCCCTTGCCCCACCCTAGCTACTCCACTGTTAGTCAGTAATGAAGACAAAAATTGAACTTACATAAGGATGCACTTTTATGAAGAGTGCTTTTCTGAAGTTAGTAAATGATACTCATCAGGGACGTTCGTCTTCAAGGCAGGCGCATTTCTAACAAGGTTTCTTTAGGTAACAAGGATTATCAAACAACCACGATTTGCACAGGTGTGCAAGTATCTTTATGATGCAGGGCCGTTCCTAGTGAGGGTGGAGAGCGTAAAAGTAAGCGGGCTTCGAAAATCAGGGGCGGCCGGACTTTCGCGATAACTAAATATTTCAAATTCATTGTAAATACTTCTCATATGTCAGTACTTGTTATACAATTTGTCATATGTAAGTACTTAGTGAATATGAAATATAAATTTTATTAATCATTGAGCATTTTGTTTTAAATTTGGGGGGGCGGCAATCTCGAAAGTACTCGGGCATCTAATGGCCTAGGAACGGCCCTGTTATGATGTACTCCTTATCAAACCATCTTGATTCAAGGCAAACTAGATATCTAGTTAGCTTGCTTGATTCTTTTAACAGAGCCCTTGTGATCTAGAATTTCGAAGCTGTATTTATAGATGATAAAGTCCAGTAAAGTGAATTTGCATAAGGTGCCGAAGATTTATTTGATCCTTTGCTTAATTAATTAGTCAGTAATGAAAACAAAAATTGAACTTATATAAGGATGCACTTATGTAAGGTCAATTTTCCTCCTTTCTTATAAAAAGGTCTTCGAGATCTCAGCGCAGACTGTGGATCCAGATGAACTCACTGCTACTCAGTCCCATGTTGCTTAACACCGCTTCGCCATTTAATATGTAAGTGGATGACTGTTTACTGAGCCTATACCTACTACTACCCAAGATGGGAGAGTAAGATTTTTGTAGGCGAGATTTCACATGATTTCTGAAGATAATCCCATGACTCTGAGCCACTGTTTATGATTCCAACCCGAGTGGCTCCAGCCCATTACGTCATTCATGCATGTGAGTATTAAGTGAAATTTTGTAAAGCAATGGGTTGGGGCATGATGAACCTCTGTCGAAGCTCCTGTACTCACATGAATTATTTAGCACGAATTCCTTTCTGAGGAAGACACAGAGCTAGATTTAGACTTGATAAGGCCCTAGGCTGTTTGAAATATGGAGTCCTTTGTAAGTCTGTTATACTATATCTTAATTTTAGGGGGGGGCGAAGAAAGTGGGGGCACTAAGCTATATGTAATAGTAGCTTATATGTGTAGCTGATACTTAAATCCAGCATTGGAAAGACACTTAAGACCAATGTGCATTAAATGGCTGTTGTTTCTGATGTAGGGCTTGCTGGAATAACTGCAAAAGTGGCTACTATTAAGCTACGAAATTGAAGGTGCCTTTATAAATATTTGGCAATCCATGTGGCGTTAATGACGGGGATGCATTACAGAAAATTAGCTGAAATTTGAAACATCGTTTTTAAAACCCTATTATGCGACTACAGTTTTTCTTAGCTGGTCTTTTTACGTTTATTCAATCGGGCCAAAACTCTATTTATACTGTTACTAATGTTTGATAAGCCAGTAATAATATTTGATGCACTGTGATAATACTGATAAGTAAACTGGAACCATTCTAGCTAATAAATGAAGCTTTTAAAAAAGTTACATTTTCATTAAAAAAAAGTTTTTTAGTCTTGAATTTAATTTTTCTTACCAAAAATGTAATTTAGAATTGTAAATAGGCAGACAGAAGAGCATCATGGATGATTAATAACTGCTCGGCGCTAAATTTTCAAATGTACATAAATAAGTATATTTAGTATAATTGTTTGCAGCGAAATAACCTATACCATTCTGTTTGAAATAATTTACTGTATTTTATTTTAATCAAATTAGAAAGCAGTATTATTAATTATACATTCTGAACTGTAAAAACAAGACCTTAAATATAATCAAATGTAGATTGTGACTAAATATAAGAGTAGGAATATAAGAAAAATTATACTGCATAACAAACATTTTATATTTGTTTATTTCATATTTGTTTTTATATTTGTTTATTGGCAGTAAATAGCAGTTCTAATTTCAATAATTCTATTTACAAAAACTTACAGAACTTCTTAATAAATTTTACCAAAATTATTAACTTAACGATCCGAGTTCATCGTTCACTGCAACCGTAACTAGTAACCGTAACTTTGGGCGCGCGTGCTAATTTGTTATTAATACAATTTAATATTATTATTTAATATATATTATGATCTAAATTAACTTTAATTTCATATATTGTCAGAGGATGCTAACGAGAATAAAGTAAATTCTTAATTTAACACGATTGCTCTTATGCTTCCATTCAGTCATGTTTAGCCTTTTTCATATAAATTATAATAATTAAAAAGTATTATATGAAATTAGCCTTTCATCTAAATTAAAACATCAATGTTAGATAGTTATTTACTATTATACTTCTTTTCTTGCCACAGTTATTAGGGTTGCTGCAATTATTTTTGGCAGCATTATCATCGACAATAGTTTGGCAATTTTTTACGGCCCTCGAAACCGAATAGTACCTTTGATTATAATGCAAAACAGAAAAAATTGAATAATAATATTAAAAAGTATCACCATTGTCCTTGGATGGTAATGTGAAAATATTTTTTATTTTCTTCTGGTTTATTTACATTATACAGCACAAAGTCTTTAATCTGGTCTTTAAAGACTTCGTGATTCTGGATTAGGGTTTTTTCCGGATTATAGATCATCAATTTAAATCTGGTAAGATGGCATGCAGAAATGATAAAATTAAAAATATAAAACAGTAATTTATGAAATAAAGAGCAATTATGATCTAAAGCAAGGATGTCAAACTCGCGGCCCGCAACAAATATTTTTGCGGCCCGGCCAATATATCGGCAAATAATAATAAAATAACATGTCGACGAAGAAAAAAATTAAATGTTTACTGCTAAGTAATTAATGATAATTTATTCAGTGTTGTTAGATTACTCATAGCGAGCTGACACACACACTACTTAAATTACAAATGCGTGTGAGTAGCTTGTGTTCAGCTACCTTCGGCTTTTGGGGGACACGTGCACTCAGAACTTGTACGCATCCCCCGATAGCCAAATGTCTCAGTTTCCAATCATAACTTCTAATTAAATTAACTAAAAACTTCTAACTAAATTAAGTTCCAATCATTGGAAAACTGAGACTCATGGTCTCAGTTTTCCAATCATAGTTTTGTACGATATATTTGTGCATGCATGTGCATGCACTTTGCTTTATTAATAATTATTACTTAATTCATATTGTTACGGATTTCATAGTTATTTATTTATTTACTTTTTTTTTTATTTAGAATTGTAATTAGATTTGATTTGCTTCATGTTGCCGTACAGATGCGTGGTACTACCACAGGAGAAGATATATTTACTTGTGTTTTTGGACTTCTGCAGAAATACAATCTACCTTTGGCAAAATTAAATTCTGTAGCTACAGATGGCGCTCCATCAATGACCGGGAAAAACAAGGGCTTCGTAGCATTACTAAGAAAAAACTTAGTGAAATTCACGGTTCAAACATTCATCATATCCATTGTATTATACATCAAGAAGTTCTATGCACGAAAGTAATAAATATGGAGAATGTTTTGTCATATATAAAAAAAGTTATAAATTTTATAAGATCTCGAGGTTTAAATCAGCGTCAATTCACTGCTTTCTGAAGTGAGTTAGATAGTGAATATTCAGGTTTGTCCTACTATACCGAGGTACGCTGGATATCTTGCTCCAAGATTCTCAAACAATTCTGCGATTTGAAAGAAGAAATATGTCAGTTTTTAAAAGCGAAAAATCAAGACGTAAGTTTGTTTTACGATCCAATATGGATACAAGATTTATCTTTCTTGGATGATATAACCAAACACTTAATCGATTTAAAATTATCGTTACAAGGAAAAGATCATATCATTACGAACATGTTTGACATAATTAAAGCATTCAAATGTCAACTAGTTCTTTGGGAAAAACAACTTAAAAATGAAGATTTGATGCACTTCCCGACGTGCAGCATGAACAAATCAAGTTTAGATGATACTTGTTCGTATCAAAAATACTCAGAAAAAATTGCAAATTTAACAACTGAATTTGAAACGAGGTTTAATGATTTTAGTTCCCTCGAAGACAATTTTTTTTTTTTTTTTTTTTTTTTTTTGTTTTCTTCGATTTTCTCAATAAGTATTGACTCAGTACCCAGCCATATGCAAATGGAGGTGATCGAGATTCAATGCAACTCAAATTTGAAAGCAAAATTCATTGAAGTGGGCGTGCCTGAATTTTACAAATATTTACGAGCCAGGTTTGAAAATACTCGAAAATTCGCATATGAAATTATTTCCATGTTTGGTAGCACTTATCAGTGCGAGCAGTTATTTTCAGTCATGAAAGGTAATAAGTCTCCTATTAGAAACCGTATTAATGATGCTCACCTTGGGTCAGCGTTGAAAGTTATCACTGCAAACAAAATTTCTCCCGAAATAGGAAAGATAATAGCAGAGAAGAGATGTCAAGTATCTGGACATAAACATTAAATTTTTCTTGTTCTATTCTATATAAATTATATATATATGTTTATTATTGTATTGTTCGAAATAAATCTACGTTTCTATGAATTTTTTTTTTTTTTTTTTTTCGGTTTAACTTAAAAAAATGGATAAAGGCATGAAGAAAGTGACTTTTTTTTGAAATTTTAAGTTAAACCTTGTTTGTTTGACCCAAGTGAGTTTGACATCCCTGATCTAAAGGGTATCAAAATTTACAAAAGCTTAATATTTATTTGTTTACTTTTTAAACATTTCTTTCAATGTAAGTTGTTTCGTTTCATGTGTTAATACTTTCTCTTTAGTTCTATAAACAGGCATAATTTCTTGTTCAGTAACAAAGTTCGGCTGATCTTTAGAATATGGTAACTGGTAGTTTGGCGACATTTCGGAGGCGATAAAGGTTACTACCTGGAACTTCGGGTAATAATGTGAGCAGTACTCAGTTCCGATTACGCATTATTTTGTGTGAGGGAAATGAGAGATCATGGGATATGTCATGTGATATTAATGGACGAATTACGGTTCTTTAATCGGAAAAGGGGGGAATTTGGAAAAATATGTGTGGCTGTATATTATTTTGTATTAAGCTTCATTGTGTGTTGTGTGAAGTAGGGTTGAATAATTTTGGGATTGTATGGCGCTGTCCAAGGTGAAAAATCGTATGAATGTTTGAAAGATGAAGGTTTTAAACATCTTGCTGTGAACCACAAATATTATTTTAAAGATCCGGAAACAGGTGCACATACCAATACAATAGAGGGCACGTGGAGTGCTATAAAAAGCGCCATTCCGAGGCATTGTGATAATTTTGCTTTTTATTTAGCGGAGGAAAAATTCGCAGAAAAAATCGTTCAATAATTGTATTGAATACATAATAAAAGTGTATCCACCATGTAAGCAAGATTCTGAAGAAGATTATGTAAGTTAGAATTTTTAATTATTTGAGGATATTATTTTTATGCATGTAAATGTAAGGTGGAAGTAAAGTAATTTGGTATTATTGGGAAAATTGTTATTAGCAATGATTTAGTTTAAAGTAATTAGAATTGTAAGCTAATTTTTATTAATTTAATGTATGTGCTTATTTATATTTCAAGTAGTGTTTTTGAATTTAATTTTATTTTAATTAAATGATAGTTATTTTGTGAATTTTATGTTTGTAGGAATTTGGTATACGTTTTAGTTGAAGTAAACGTGCATGGAAATAATTTAAATATTTGACACTAAGTATTTGTAATGTTTGCGGTATGAATTCGTTGGTGACATTTATAATATAATAGATGATGTAGAGGTAAAAGTTTTTGGATATTTTATTTATTTTATATGTGGAAATGTTCATATTTGGAAAGGGTATATACTTTATCCCGATCAGGTAATTTCATATATGTTCTTTTTACCGGGTTTAAAGATTCAGAAAATTGTCATGCATTTTCGTGAAATTTTTCTAATTTATGAGAAAAAAGCAGTGTACATGGATATAGTGAAGAGTGTGCGCAATGCCATTTTTGTACAATTCTGAGATTTTTTTTTTAAGTAAAAATAAGTCGACGCGTACATGGTTTAGTGATATTTTAATTAAATGATAGTTATTTTGTGAATTTTATGTTTGTAGGAATTTGGTATACGTTTTAGTTGAAGTAAACGTGCATGGAAATAATTTAAATAGTTGACACTAAGTATTTGTAATGCTTGCGGTATGAATTCGTTGGTGATGTTTATAATATAATAGATGATTTAGAGGTAAAAGTTTTTGGATATTTTATTTATTTTATACGTAGAAATGTTCATATTTGGAATGGGTATATACTTTTTCGCGATCAGGTAATTTCACATATGTTCTTTTTACCGGGTTTAAAGATTCAGAAAATTGTCATGTATTTTCGTGAAATTTTTCTAATT
Organism: Stegodyphus dumicola; assembly: GCF_044657685.1. Taxonomy (NCBI): domain Eukaryota; kingdom Metazoa; phylum Arthropoda; class Arachnida; order Araneae; family Eresidae; genus Stegodyphus; species Stegodyphus dumicola. The sequence goes on from NC_140770.1 coordinate 4,973,745, forward strand.
TATGAGAAAAAAGCAGTGTACATGGATATAGTGAAGAGTGTGCGCAATGCCATTTTTGTGTAATTCTGGGATGTTTTTTTAAGTAAAAATAAGTCGACGTGTACATGGTTTATGTGTATGTGTTATTTTGAAAAACGCGTAAGGAGTATGGTATTGTGCACTTTTTCCCAATTTTGCAGTGAATATTTGTCATGATTAAGCAGTTTTGTTAGATAAAATTTCTAGCATAAGTGTAATTCGGCTAATAGATTGTTGGAAGAAGTGTTCTGGAGATAAAAAGAAAAGAAACATGTCTTTACTTCGTGAAGACAAAATGGCGGCGGGGAAAAAAAAAATAGAGGGTTGCTGTAGGAGAGTTGGTCGCCAAATTTTCGCCAAAAAATCGCCAAGTTACCATAATCTAAAGATGACCCAAAGTTCCTTTGTTCAAGTCTTATAATTGCTGTGCCGAGAATACCGACTAACTTGTCAATCTAAATTTTTTTTTTGTTTTTGTTTTTGTTTTCACTAACCTCTTTGTCACTTTCTTCATGCCTTTATCCATTTTTTGCAGCAATTCCACTTTTTGTTTGATAGACATCAAAACATGCTTTCGCTTTGTATATCCTTTCGCAGCTCCAGAATCGTAAACTTTTTTTGACATAATCGAAAGTTCAAGCTTACTTTTTATAAAATTGCTCTAACTGTCTGCAAAAAATAATGAGCCGGATCCAATTAGAAGATTAAAGAACAATGCAATCTGCAACATTAACTGAAATAAATAATTAGATAATTTTAGCCTAGCTTATGCCGTCCGTTATCCGCGATTCAATTCACCTATAGATGGCGCTTTCACACATTAGTATGGCGGATAAAACTCGGTATTTTGATTTGTGATCTGACTTCGTACATTCAAAAATGGAGTTACTTAGCTCTTCTGAAATGTTTGATTTTGTTCAAGGAGGCGTAAATTCTCGCTGTAATACTGAAGCAGAGAGCATTTTAAAAAGCTGATCATTTGGTAATGCACGGAATTTTACTTGAAATCCAATGTACAAGTTTTGGCTTTCTATTTAAGGATAAGTTCTATAGCGTCCTGATCGCATGAAATCGAAGGACATTTCACTGTTCAAAAAGGAAAAATAAAAATTTAAAAAAAAAAAAATTCTTGTTCATGTAAAGGAGGAACTGCTGGCTGTTGTAGGAAATTGTGTCGCTGTTTTATTGTATTGTGACAGGTAGCTGATTTTAACGTTCACTGATTGTAAACAAATGATTTCATATGTGTTTTACTTGGGATTTCTAGAAAATCTGTGCAGTCAAAAGTGTCTTTTTTTCCCATAAAAATGATATTGAATCATTATATGTATACTAAAATATATTGATCTATTATATGCATCTATTGTATTTATTATACACATGATAGCACTAATCATCAAATGCAATTTTGAGAATATCAACAAGCAAAGCACTTAAAAATGAAAAAAAAAAGATACTTGTTATAGAACTATTAATATTCTGTATGTATTATAGAAAATACATGCAATGAATAATACCATGACCAAACATTTCAAAAAAAAAAAAAAAAAAGCAGATTAAGTATGAGAAAGCAATCCTGGCATATAACATGCAGATAACTTTTGATTACATGATATTACAAGCATTTTATTTAGTTTTGTCCTACAAGTGGTTTAAACAACTCAATACTGGTAGTTTAATCTCAGCTCAAATCCTGGTGAACAAGCTGGCTGTGCAGTTTTTATTTTTTTGCATGTGTTTTGTGAATACGAACCAGTTTTCCCTATAAAGTCCTTCAGGCTGATAACCAATGTGCTTAGCCATATTCAAATAGCCTAATCTAACCTTACCTTTTCTTTAGATTCTATATTCACATGTTATATCTTTATCTGTTAAGATTTGTTCATAACAGGATCACCAGGCTTCTACCAATCTGGCAGGAGCATACTCAAAACATGTCAAAACCATGTGATTTATAACAAAATCGATCATGTTGTCCTTGCAAACCTTTATAAATGTTCCAAATTTTCTTAATAATCTTATTATTTAGAAATGTGTTTATTCTTGTTTTTATATGAACAAAAGCATTTAAATATATCAATTTTAAAAATAATGGAAATGTTCTTTTAATCCGTTTTGCTTTTCTAATGCTGTTTGTAATTAATAACTTTATATCTGAGCTAAAAATTCAAGAATAAGTCTATTAAAAAGGTCTGTGTGATAAGTCTATCTATTAATTAATTACATTGTATGAACTTCAACATCTTTGAATATGAAACACCGAACTAACACTTTGAATATGAAACATTCTATATGAAAACACCGAGTCCATTCCAATCTAATAGAACAATAAATTATACTTACGAATTCACAGTACGAGCTTCTCTGTATTATATTACACAAAGATTAGAAACCAAGTCTCCACATAGGAAATCTTACACTGATATGATGGTCTTGTATTGAAACAGAATTGTAGCAACATAGATGATGTGAATTACATTATGCCAAAGAATTATTTCATCCTAAATAAATTATAGCATTTAGTTTAACCAAAGACTCACAAAACAAAATTTCAGATTTGGGTTAATCTTTGGATTATGGTAACTTGGCGATTTTTTGGCTAAAATTTGGCGACCAACCCTGCTACAGCAACCTGCTAGTTTTTGTTCGGACGCCGTTTTGTATTCACGAAGTAAAGGCATTTTTTTTTTTTTTACTCAACATTTCCAACATTTTTTTCCAACAATCTGCTAGCCGAATTACGCTTATGCTAGAACTTTTATGGAACAAAAGTGCTTAATCATGACGAAGATTAGGTGCGAAATTGGGACAAAGGTCAGAATAGCCCACTGCTTGCCGCGTTTTTACGAATTGCATATACACGGTATCATCCATGTACACGTCGACCTATTTTCACTTAAAAAACATTCCAGAATTGCACAAAAATGGCATTGCGCACACTCTTGACTGTATCCATGTACACTGCTAAAGTCCTAACTAGTAACCTTTATCACCTTACCAAAATGTCGCGAAACTACCTGTTACCATATTCCAAAGATTAGCCCAGATTTGTTGTAAAATTGGTGTCATGTTTTTCCCTATGCTATAATAACTCCACACATTATCTACATATTTTGTTGTCAGTCAAGAAGATTGATGGAAATATTGTCCTTTCAAAAATTATTGTAACAGATATTTCTTTTTAAGTTACATGATCAACAGAAACTATAGAGATATAGCATATAAAAATACCTTGAAAAATTATTTGTGGAAATTTGGGAGGAACAGATGCTATTTATTTGGTTAGATAATCAACAGATAAAAGTGGTTTATTAAGGATTTCTCAGTGTTATATGAAACCTCCGAGAATTTATGAGTATGTTTTGATATCATGCTTATCTATTATTGGGGCTAATGTACATTGTTATCAGTTTTTGTTAGCCAAAAATGGTCGAAAGTAGAGTAAAAATATTAGGAGTTTGACGATAATCATCAGTATACCATAATGTATTTGCATAGAAATATAATACCCAACAGCCAAAAATAAATTAAACTTATCAAATGAATTTTAGTATGCCATAATGGTTTTATGGGAAAATATAACATACCTCTTAAACAACTACAATCATTATATACAACAGCCATTTCATTATAAAAAAAGGCATAAATTATTTTAATCAGATAAAATTTTTTATAAGAGCTTCACTATCTGGTTATAATTCTTAAGCAAACAAGAAGCCATTTCCAGTACCATAATATAATTTTCATAAGAACTATCCCATTCCATCGCAGAATATTAAAAGCGTTTTGGTAGAAACAAGAAATTTTATGGTAATTTTCCAACCATATTCTAATATTCAGATTGTAGATTTTAAAATTTTATCATTTAAAAAGTACAATTTCATAGAATGCAAATTTTGGTACATTTCCGTTTCGCCAGCGCAAATCTCGCCAAGCAGACTTTATTAGCGACAACACACAGTATACACATAAAAAATATAGACAAATGTTAGTTCTAAGAATTTTTTATTTTAAAGGTATAAACATTTAAATGTCATTTATAATTTTGTAAAAAAGCCAATAAATTTTCCAAAAGACATTAATTTAAGAATTTACTATGCTTTCATGGTAAAACATCCTGATTCGCCGGTTCACATCACATGACCCCAAGTGATCTCATTTCACGTAAAGTACCCTATAAAAATTCAATTCTCTCAGTAATTATCTACATTAATTTCAAGTTAAATCTTAATTTGGAATACAAGTTTAAATGCAAGAATTATTTCAGTTTGTACGATTTCAATAGCTTAATCAGAAATTATGTAAAACCACAGTGCTTTAATTTGCTAGTGCATTCTGATTAGAATTAATGAATTTAACCTTTGACTTTGCCTTTTCTATATTTTTGCCATCGGGTGAGCGGTAGGATAGCATCCTAATTCACATAATTACCGCCCGCGAAGACCACCAGCGGCCGAGCGGTAACGCCGCTGAACACTGGTAATTCGGTCCAAGGTTCGAATCCTGCGAACGGGCTGGCTGCATGGGTGTTTTCGTGGTTTTCCCCATGTGTAACTTGTATACGAGCCAGTTTCCCTTATAAAGTCCTCCACAAAGGCATCCCTCTCTTAAGGGATATAGCCTCCATCTAAGTTCTTAGAATGAAGATCTTCATTTTTTTGAGATAAAATGTTTGTCATTTTTTTATTATTAATTTCTTAAAAATAAAGTTTCACTACATTTAAAAAATATTTTATATAATTTTGTTACAAATAGATTATAGATCTTATTATTAAAGTCTCATTCAGAAAGTTTACTTTTAATTAATGGATAGAGCCCTATTTCAATGAAAATCATTAAGTATACGAACACTTTGGGAGCCACTGTAGTTCTATTAGCAACTTGAAATATATATTGTGATATATTCTAAAAGCAAAATCATGTAAAACATAATGATATAAATTAAATGTATATAACAATTATATAAAGCTCTATAATGAATAATGATCATAACCGTATAATAAATGTGAACACACGTTATATCACGGTAAATAACACTGCTGTGAAATGAAGAATATTTCATTAGAAATTTACCTTTTATATATATTTGATAACAAACTGTTATGAAAACAGGTTATGCAACTTAAGAAACAAGTTATATGAAATGCCCGTTAAGTTACTGCAATATCATGACACCATAAATAAGCATATCATAAGACATATTACCAAGATAAATACAATTTGTTCCTTCTTTTACATCAATAATAAGTTTTTCTTTAAAAATTTTAGCACTAAATGCCAAAACAAATTTATTATCGGTGCCTTTGATGCAAGGTCACACGAAGATAAACTTGATTTAGCAAATTTCTGAAAATATTAAAATCAAAAGTGTTAAATTACAGCAACATCTATTAAACTATTTTTTTAAGCAATTGCCTGGTAAATTTTAACTTTTATATAAAAACTGAATTAAATTACGAATAAGTGACTAAGCTTGTACAGTATTCAGGTTCATACATTGGAAATAAATTGCACTTAAATGAAAGAGCTGGAAATATAGTCTGCATGATGCATAAAATATAATCAAAACTATTTGTTAAATATTTGAATGAATGCTTACTTTCAGGGATGTAGCTAGAGAAGGACAGTTTTATATATCACTAGCGGGCAAGTCCGCTACATGAGGGAAGGGATGCTTTCGTGGATCGCCCGCTTTATTCACGTTAGGTCACTTGATTTACGTATGCAATCACAAGATATACGCTAGCTCGCATGATTTTATGCTTATGCTAGAAATTTTATCTAACAAAACTGCTTAATCATGACAAATATTCACTGCAAAATTGGGAAAAAGTGCACAATACCATACTCCTTACGCGTTTTTCAAAATAACTCATACACATAAACTATGTACACGTCGACTTATTTTTACTTAAAAAAACATCCCAGAATTACACAAAAATGGCATTGCGCACACTCTTCACTATATCCATGTACACTGCTTTTTTATCATAAATTAGAAAAATTTCATGAAAATACATGACAATTTTCTGAATCTTTAAACCCGGTAAAAAGAACATATATGAAATTACCTGATCGCGAAAAAGTATATACCCTTTTCAAATATGAACATTTCCACATATAAAATAAATAAAATATCCAAAAACTTTTACCTCTAAATCATCTATTATATTATAAACGTCACCAACGAATTCATACCGCAACCGTCCATTAATATCACATGACATATCCCATGATCTCTCATTTCCCTCACGCAAAATAATGCGTAATCGGAACTGAGTACTGCTCACATTATTACCAAAGTCCCAGGTAGTAACCTTTATCGCCTCCAAAATGTCGCCAAACTACCAGTTACCATATTGTAAAGATCAACCGAAAAAAGATTATGTAGTATGATGTATGAAATGATAGAAGAACTAAGTTCAATGGAGGCTCATGAAGTCTGGAAATTAGTTGAAAGATCTATGAATAAGAAAATTACGATGTTTACGAAAACTACAAAATAAGATTTTTGATGTAAAAACTGCATATTTAAATGGATACTTGAATAAACCAATTTATATGAACAACCACCTGGATTTAAATCAGATTCAGACTGTCAAGCATTAATAGATTGAATTAAAAAAACAAAACAAAGTAGTAGTTCAAGGCCAAATTAACTAGCTAAATCATGTTTATTTTTGTAGACCTCAAATCAGGGGCTACAATGATAAGCCTGTTTTGGCATTCATATTTCAAAAATTTGAATGGCAAACTTTTTGTTGATGTGAATTAATGACGTTTAACTTAATAATTAATATCTTATAACATTTTAATGATATGCTGGATTTTTCATTGCTTAATACTGCATGCATCTTTTACTATTTGTCTATTATTAAATAAATTTACAGTGTATATTTGATCAGATGTTCTTTCATAAGAATTTTTTATAGCATGATATGGTGCTCATTGGGGTAGATTGCATAGTTATGATCTCACTTTGTTTTCAGGGAATTTTATAATATATTTTTGGATATGCTACAAGATTTCTCGGATAATGTTCATGCTTTAAAACATCTTTAAAATAAAACTTTTTTTGTCATATATTTCCCAAAATGTTCATTTGTATGTTTATAATTAAAAAGTACCTTAAGATATTGGATTAAATGTTGAAATGTTTTTATGAGAAAGAAAAAAAAATGGCTTTTGCTTCAATAGAATTGCATGTAAAATCATAAATGTAAATCAAAATTTTATTTAAATTAATATGTTTATGAATTTTGTTATGAAATATCACATACCTTTTTAATATTTAAGCAGTATAAATCAATCTAATTAATTTAAGCAATACAAATTAATGTAGTAGTATGTGGTGTATAAAGAGTTTAAATATTTTTAAAAGAAAAAAAAAGAATGTCTAAATTAATTGAATACTAAGCATCTGTAAACTATATCCATTTTGGTATATAGAATGATATAGATGATATATTGTAATATCAGTGAGTCGTAGAAACTTATTCAAGTTTATGAAGTTTATTTTTGTGGACCTCGCATCAGAGTCTGCAATAATAATGTTCCATTATTAATATTTAAAAAATTCAAATGACAACTTATTGCAGATGTGAAATGATAATTTCAACTGGCTAATCAGTATCTTATACTATCGTAATGACTCGCAGGATTTTTCATTGCTTAGTATTGTGTATTTTTAATGAGATGTATTAAGAGTGTATTTTTAATAAGATTTTCTTTCATAAGAATTTTTTGGAGCATGATATGATGCTCATTGGGATTGATTGCATAGTTATGATCTTGCTTTTTTTAAGAGAACTTGAAATATATTTTTGAATATTCTGTGTAATGTTTTTGCTATAAAACATCTTTAGAATGAATCTTTTTTCAATATGTAGACTAAACTTCAGATATACTTTTAATATATTAATGTATTAATAAGATTTATGTATTTCACTTAATGTCCACATGTGTATTTATTATTAAAAAGCATCTTTGGATCTCTGATTGAATCTTGAAAAATCTTTATGGGAATAAAGAAAAGAAAGAGTTCATTTTGCTTCAATATCATTGCACCAAAAACAATTATAAAGCAATATTATATTAGAATTAATGAATTGATATTAATTTTATTATGAAATACTATATGTGTTTGTTTAGTATTCAAGCAGTATAAATCAGTCTTCATAATTTAAGCAATATAAAATCATCTGAGAGCTTTAACATATTTTTTCTTTTTATTACAAAATGAAAACATCTCATGTTTAGTTCATTACATATGTTATATTTTCATTGATATTATCATACCGTATAATTTTTATAAATAATTTTTGTGTCCATTTTATTTCCGTATAAAAGTTCAGATATGTTTCAGTTTAATTTAAATCAGCTCTGCTAAATTTACAATATCACTCAAATCTTATTTTTATTTTCTGTTTAATAAATCGGTATTTAGTATTTAAATATCATTACGATATAACATAGTACGTTATTATTCCTAAAATTCGAAATATTAGTTGTAAAAATTAATTTCACTTGACTTTTGTGTTGGAAATAAAACGCTGCGCACTACATAAATGAAACAGTCGGCTGCGTCTACCGTGGGAACAATCGCCTTCGATTGTGACGTCACAAATCGGTGGAGCAGGCCTGTAGATATCTAGTTGGCCTTGGACTGAACCACCAGTGAAGCCCGCTTTCATTCGACGGGATTTGAAATTTGAAGCAAACTACCAGTGTTCAGCGATTTTTTTTCCTGGGCTGCGCCCGCTGTATTCACATATGCATCCACAATTTCTGGACAGTACGCCGGGATTCGAAAGTTGGACCAAACTACCAGTATTCAGCGATTTTACCCGGGCTGCACCCGCTTTATTGACGTTATGCATTCACAAGATACTGCCAACATGTTACACATGCGGAAAATCACGAAAACACCTATGCAGTCAGTCCGCTTGCCGGGATTCGAAAATGGACCGAACTACCAGATTTAGCGCTTTATTCACGTATGCATACAGAAGATAGTGCTTAAACGATACACATGTGTAAAATCAAGAAAACACCCATGGAGTCAGCCTGTTCGCCGGGATCGAAAGTTGGACCGAACTACCAGTGTTCATCGGTTTTGCACGAATATGCATCCAGAAGACACTGCATACACGATACACATGCAGATTTTTATATATCATTCTAAAAAATAACTTAAGATTGATTTGCAACACTTGGTATAAATATATTTTTACCAAAGAATTAATATTATTTTCAGACTTTTTACTGTCGCACTAAATGTAGAAGCTGGACAATTTGAATATTTCATCTAGCCTCTTCATTTAATGATTTAATGTATTTTTACTCCTCCGAAATATTTTAATGACAAATTTATTCATTCATTTACAATGTTTATCAGATAATATCAAATCAATATGTATATCTGGTGTCACCAAAGGTTTTATTATCCTTAGCATTTTTTATATGTACTATAATTTTCTTAGTAAAAGTGCTGTATGCAAACAATTACATACTGGCAATGAAAATTTTAAGATTGTGCCAGAAAAAAAAAAAAAAAAAAAAAAAAAAAATTGCTAAATCTTCTTAGCACTGATGAGGCATCCAATATGCATATATTTTCGATGAGGCTTATAGTTACAGGTATCAACACTGCACAGAATCGACAGCAATTCTAGTTACGAACATATAAGCAACACGATAAAATCAAAAATTTTTTAATGACATAATAATAGGTAAGAGAATTAATGCATATTTGCCCCAGAAATACAACTGAGATAGAATATGTTTGAGATAATAAATATGGTTGCATCTTTAAATAACTATGCAAAATCTTATTTCTTGCAACTAAAAGGCTGTGTATTCATGTATTATTCTTATTCTACTAAATGTTCTACACATTCTTATTCTACTAAATAAAAGCTTGTTATAAATAAAACAGGAATACATAAACAATCTAATAAATTACTGAACTGATCCAAATCCACTGTCCTTTCTTTTATTTGCTAACCTGTATATCTGTATACACATGTCTGTGCACGCTGTTTAATTTACTCCAAAGTTATTTAGTTATATGCAATCATATTTTGAATAATGGCTGAGAAATTAAATTACTTAAAAGTCTCTCCGCTATCAATATTTATCACTGAACAAATACTTGGGTGTTTTACATTACAGAACAACAGATTTTCTCGAAAAAGATACATGTGCCCGTTTGATACTTCAAGTGAGAAAAAATACTTTTATCATTAGCTAATTTTCACCATGGATAAATTTTTTTAAGCTACTTTAGAAACTTTTTATTACTAATACTTACTTCAAAACGAACACTGCTATAAAAGATAAGAAAAAACATTTAACTGTGCTCAGCGAGTAACAATGGTATGTATATCATTTTATAAGAAATTGTTTGGTGCATGCTATTCTATAGTGGAAAATATTTGATATCTGTAATACTTTTTATACTATTACTCATACTAGATCATCATACCTATTTTCTGAACTGGAAATTTTTTATGCTAACTATCCTGAACCACTGTAAACAGTTCTAAATAGTTTAACAGGAAATGACTCACACACAGAAATTTCAACATTACTAGAATATGAAATTCAAAGTTCATCATTAACGTTAAAATAATTAATTTTTACTTTTATATATGTCATTCTATAAATTTTCATTTAAATCATTGCTAACATAAACTGAAACACAATTTAAATTTCTGCAAGTAAAATATGCAGGAAAGCATAATTGTATATGTATTAATAATATTTAAGAGATTAATGAGCTATAATGATTTATACTTCAATACACAAATATGCATGTTTACTTTCGAAGAATACACATACACGTTTATATGTATGATACACGAGAAAGAAAGTTTGCATATATAAAGAAAACTTTTCTTACGAGAAAAAATGTAATCAGTTTTTTTTTTTTTTTTTTTTTTAAATGCTTAGAACGCACGTTCATATAATGTCCCACTTTCTTTCCAATTCGAAATACGCGAATCCACCCTCTTCGCTTTGCTATCTCGTTCGATATTTTTCGAACCAAAAATGCGATAGAAGCATAATAACTCAGGTTCCTTGCAAGCTCGTGATTTACACTTATGTACACAACAAAACATGCGGTCTGTACTTCTTTTTAAGTTATACATATGCCCACAACAATAAAAAATAAAACGTTTAATTACTTTTCGATTACAACACGCTTCACAAACTAGGTAGCATTGTCAAACGTAAATACCGAGCTTTAATGTTTCCACCTTTTAGCCACTAGATGGCGTATCAGAGCGCTGGAATCGCGGATACATTAAGGGTGCATGCATAAAGGTATTATGCGGAAGCTTTCAATTCTGGATTATGGACGTCCGGATTAAAGACTTTGTACTACATAATAATATAGATTCATGGACTAAAATTTTAAAATGATAGTTATTCATTTTTAAACATCTTTTCTTATAGAATTCTTAAACCTGCTTTTTTTTTTTTTTTTTATGTTATAAAGCTTCTCTTTATTTTTAAGCAACAAAGTAGGCATCTAAAAATAAAACAAACTGTAGGCACATATTTTTTGCACTCTTTTTCTGTTTAAGAACAAAGGCATGTTGATAAATAGAACTGAGATATTGTACTAAATTGAAGGAATCATTAGGAGCTCTAAAGAGCCCTTGGGTATAAACTAAGAGGGGTCCAGCCAATTTGATCATGAGAAAGTGATATGTTACGGATCGGATCTAACGTCTTCGAAAGTTACTATGTTTCTTACAAATTTTACTGCGTGTTGTCTAATTGGAAGTAACACTTTAATTTTTGTTGAGTTCGCTTAAATCGCTAAATATGGGAAGCCTGGAAAAGATGAATTAGAAAAAAGTGGAAAATTAGTGTAAAAAAATTTCAATTAATGCAAGTTTTTCCTGGATTATAACTTATTTACAAGACTATCAACGCTGAAATCGTACTCAAGAGCATTTAACGTGCAAGTGTTATTACTCAAGAGCATTTAACGTCCCTTCATCATCTTCTACAGAGAGATTTTTTTTCCCACATACTTGCCCCCGAAACCAGTTGCGAGGCGACCTTGAACTGTATCTGTATGCCCCATGGAGGTAGGAAGTAAGAAGGAGTCGCCCTAAACAAGTTTCTCCGTACCCTGCTCTGAAGCACCGGCGATCCCTACGTGGTGACCAAAACATTGGGTCATTTACCATTGAGTTCTATGGGATTTGACGCGTTCGGGTGTAAATATTTTGTAATGACGTCGCAAATATACATATAAATGTATATATTTTCTTTTTCTACAACACTTCAGAGTCCTAAGTATGTGAAAACAACATATTTTTAAACAACATTTCATTCTGAACGGAATTAAATGCTATACTTTTCACAGGACAGTTTTCTCAGAATGGTTTAATTTGAATGAAATATTTTCACAAGTTTTCGTTAATTACATTAGAAAAAAAAATTAAGGTAATTCGATTTTATTCGGTTAAGGTACAAAAACTAAGATCAAAGATTATTGTATTATTAATATTAAAATTATGCATTATTTCTTTTCTATTTATAGAGCTTCTTCCTAAAATACTTTCTTAAATATGACATGATTTTTTGGCTTCTTTTAAATCGAAAAATGTAAGTCAATTTATAATTAATGCTCTATTCCGTTCATTTTAAATTAGAGAATTATTAGGAAAATAGTATTTGACTTTCTCTGAACATTTCTGAAAGGGAATAAAATAAGTTTTTTTTTTTTTTTTTTTTTTTTTTTTTTTTTTTTTTTTTAAGTATTATTTAAAACTTGTAACTGAGTTATTATAAAATGTAAAGGGAATAATTCTTTTAATTATACTTATCAGATTTTTTTTTACCCTTCATTTCAACAATACATATTCCAAAACTCTTTATTACGTTCTTAAGAGCGCATCTCATAGCATTTGCTTTACAATACCTTTTAACAGATCGCTTTCCAATACGAACAATTCTTGCTTAAATAGTTTTATAATGTATTTGTCAACAGGATTTCAATTTATGTTTACAATTCAATATTAAGATTATTATATATTTAGATAACGTTTATAATCATTATAAATTAGATACATTTAATCATTAGATTTCTTCACAGTACTATCACAGTTGTTTATAAGTGAATAAATTCTTCATTTCAAATACATTTATAAATAATTTAATGAATATTTAAGTATTTTGTCAAAGGCAGATACATGCTTTTTGCAAGCACATGCATAAATACCCATACATATTTCCTATTTATCATTTCCGGCATGTGCAAATCTTTAATTTCTGTGCATTCACTATATTTGTCGTGTAAAGTAATTTACACTAATTTAGCATACACCCGAAAGTTTTACATGAAAAATATATATGAATATAATTTGAATGAAAATTATAAGTATTATTTTTAATACCCACTCAAAGGTCAGTTTTTCTTCAAAATTCCTCCACGATGGCATCTCTCTCTTTAGGCAGATAGCCCTTGCATGCGTTACTCTATTTAATAAAAACTTAATCTGACCTATGTGCCTAATTACAAATATTTTAACATACATAATTTTATATTTACATTTAGCCATCAAGTTTCAAACTTTTCAAATCTTCTAGAAAATAAATTTTGGCAGATCTCTTTTAGCAATTTTCTTAAAATCTATATTTTTGTAGTGCAACAGCTTAGAATTTTATAAAACAAATTCATAACCAAAATCGCTGTTGTTAGTTATCGAAAAATAACCAAGATGTGATTTTTGCGTAAATGTCAGTAAACTATACAAATTGCTATTATCCATCACACAATGAATGTTTCTTTCATGCGAGAGTGTCCCTTTTTCGATTTCTATGGAACTGTCGTGTGTCGAAATACTATCAGAATTTTGTCAAGCGAGCTTCTGAATGTAAACAAAAAACACCCCGTCTGGTGACCCAAGCTTCAAAGCAGTGCTTCACTTCTAGCGCGGAATGGCCCCTCCTCTCTTTCCTACCTCCATGGTATGCCCACGACCGTGCTCTATTGTTACAGTTCTAAGAAGAACAGCGCCCTTTTATTGCACACGGCTTTCTCAGTTTCATCGGCTGAGAATTTTTGCCCAATTTCAACAATTGTGTTTTAAATCTTTAACCAAAGTTCTAAAAGGATAAAAGCACTGAATGAAACGGGCTCAAATACTGCATGTTCACAGATCATCACATTATTAGTTTGATACCATGCGCTTATCTTTCAATTAATTAATTCTTGAATCACTATTTTTATTCACTTGCAAGCAGAACTCTGCACAGTTTACCAGTTTTCACGGTATATTTATTAACTCCTGCAGTCTTGGACTTTAGGAAAGAATATACTTTTTTTTAATTCTTTTTTAATATTATTTTATTTTCACTACAATTATTGTTATTATTATTATCTGGTATTTAGAATCGTATGTACATGTGTTAATGTAACTAGTGTGTCTTTTCATACTTATTTATACTCTCCTAACCTATCACATTGTGTTTTGTGTGTTTTGCATAATTCTGAAAAGTTTCTACATACTGGTGTATCTGTTTTCTAAGTATAATACTGATTACTTAACACTCACTTGCAGAAATACCTGTCTGAGTAAGGTTTAGAATTCCTCTTAACGACTTAATACAATGTATGTCTGACAACTCACAGTTATTTAATTAATTAACCTTTGGTTAAGACTTGACATAATATAGTATTGTCAACAGATAATTCTTTATTTTTATTTATTTTTTGTTTCTTTCTTTACATATATATTCTTTTTCCTAAGAAACATTGGAACTGTATAACACCTGAATTTAGAATTATTTTTGTCAGACTTTATGTGAGTAATAACATTTATTCTAATAAGCAATTATTCACTACTATTTACTTATTTATTTATTTTTGTTAACTTCATGTACTAGAAATTTTGTGCTCTGATTATGAATAGCTTCTGATTTATTGTCATTTTTGTTTTATGTGCGCTATGAAATTGTAAACTCTTATCGACGGCTTCTAAAGATAGGTCTTCCTCACCATCATTATTAAACATCTTCCATTCATTAACTAGCAATCCTGAAAATGCTGACTCCTCCAGATTGAATGATATTCTACAAATTGCTGATAAAATTAAAGATCTTCTAAACATTGACAAAATTAGAAAACTTAATACTCAAGAACATAAAGATATTTCTGGCCATTTAACAGCTCTTCGTCAAATAGTGGAGACCAAGAACTTACTCTAGCGAAGCACGAAGGTACAATTTCGGAACTGAGAGAACAACTGTCTCTTCAGCGTTCAAATACTATAGTTATTTCTGAAGTGAAGGAACATTTGCAGCAACAACAACATGAAGTTAAAAAATTATTCGAAACAAAGTTTCTAGAACAAACCCCAAATTCTTACGCTGTTGCTGCCGCCAAAACCATTTCTTTGAAACAGACTCCAAAAAGTCAAATCAGAGATCATATTCTACTCCTGAAACCTAAAGATTCAGAGAGAACACCTGAAGATATCAGACACCAACTAAGTTCGACACTTAATCCACAAAAACTGGGTATTCATATCAATAATATTCGTACTACTAAGTCTAATGAGCTCTTAATCGGTGTCGAAAAGAAAGCAGACTTAGAACACTTACACCGCTCAATCGTTGAAAATTCACAACTACAAGCCTCCGTAACTGTTCGTACTTCAAAACCCAAAAGTACCCTCTTCAGCGGCTGCTGAAGATATCAAATTGGCTTCTCTGAAAATTACATCAAATAATAATCTTGATATTTCGTGTTCTCCAGTTCACTGATCTCAAAATACAAATAATTGGATTGTAAAAATTTCTTCTGATTCTAGTGACTGTTTTACTTCGTCAAGAGTCTTCATTGGATTCAACTTGTATTCCTTCCATCCCTACATTTCACTTCCCCATTGCCTTCATTGCCAGGGTCTTGGACATAATAGTCGAAGCTGTCAAAATCCTCACTGCTGTTCCATCTGCGCAAAAAAACGCATAGAGAGTGTACCTCAAACGTAAAACTCTGTGTAAATTGTGTGTAAAGTAACCAAGAAACTGGTTCTTCGTTGCCAACTGATCACGGTGCTCATGAAAGAACATGCCAGACTTACAGGAGTCAGCTCAACAAATTATTGTACCTGGACAAAGCCACAACCTCACATGTTGCCATCATCCGTGACTAACAATTCTTCAGTTGCAATTAACATACAAGAGCGCAATTTAAAGACCAACACTTCAACTGAAGATTATAACGTGGACAGTGATGTACAAAATAATCTACCCCCAACCTTGCTAAAAAAAACGCTATGCCATTTTCTTCAATTCGTTTTCTTCAAATCAACTTACAAAGAACAAAAGCGGCTTCTGATCATCTAGCAGAATTCTTAACTCATAACCATAAAGATTTTGTTTTAATCCAAGAACCCTATTGTATCGAAGGGAAAGTAAGTAGCATTCCAACATCTTCGAATGTCTTTCAATATTCTCCTCAGTCCCCTAATCAACATCCCAGAGCAGCTATCATCAGTTTTAATCATAGCTGGCACCCAATTCTAATTACAGCCAAACGAGACCTAGTTACAATCAGTCTTAATAGTTCCAACTCTCAACTTCTTATTTCAAGTATTTATGCATCTCCCTATGAGGATATTTCTCCTTTGCTTCAAGATTTAGAATCCATCTTGTTTTTCTTTCGAAGTCCACACATAATTTGTGGAGACTTCAATTCACACAACCAGCTTTGGGGCTACAACTCCACTAGTCCAAGAGGAAGGTCTCTTGAGGAATTCTTCAATTCACATAATCTTGTCATTCATAACCATGCTTCGGATTTACCTCTTTTGAAACAATGTATGGGAGAGGGTGGCCAGATCTCGTAGTTACTTCCCATCACCTAATTAATTCGATTTCAAATCGCAAAATTGAAGAAGACAACTCCTAATCAGATCATAAATATAGTACTTTTGAAATCAAAGAAAACTCAGAATCAGTTTTAATGAAACGTTTTAAAATTACTAAAAAGAAAGAAAAGAACTTTATTAAGCAAATTCAACAACCCGCATTTCCAGTGACTTCTTCCTTTCAACTAAGTGCTACAAAAGATCTAAGTAAAGCTACAGAAGATTTTGTAAAAAAAATTCAAGAAATATGTGAAAATACCTTTCTAGTACAATCTGCAAAACCTTACTTTCATATAAATTGGTGGACTAAAGAGTTACGCGCTCAGAAGCATAAGGCGAGAGCATTGAAACGGAAAATGAAATCGATTACTGACGATGAATTAAGACACCAAGCCTGGCTCAAATTCAAAAAAGAAAATGCAAACTACAAAAAGATGATTCTCGAATCTAACTTAAAAAGTTGGCACAAATATTGTTCAAACAATAAAGAAACTTATACAAGATCGCCAGTAGGTACAATATTTAAACCGTCGCAATTCAAACTTCCCACAAATTTGCTTTCAAGTTCTGCTGAGATTCAGGATGCCACTCTCTCAACCCTAAATGAGATTCTTGACTCTGTCTTTCTAAAAGATGATCCAGCTGAAGATTCGCCTACTCCAACCAGAATCCGTAACTGCGATGACATTCCACAAGCAGACAACGATAATCCGTTCTCAAAACAAGAAATAAAGCAAATAATTAAAAACCTAGCTTTAAAAAAGGCACCAGGCCCAGGTGGCATCGATAACCACATTATAAAATTAATCAATCAAGCCAATCCTGACATAATCTGTAGTTTTTGCAATCGATGTATAGAGCTCTCTACCTTTCCTGATTGCCTGAAAATTGGTAATATAATACTCTTCAATAAGAAGAATAAAAGCTCCGATGAACCTAAATCTTATCGTCCGATAAATCTTCTCCCAGCCCTGGGAAAAGTTTTGGAAAGATGTCTTATTGGTCGTCTAAAATTTCATGTTTACAACAAAAACTTAATAAGCAATAACCAGCTAGGATTTCGAAGCCTATTTTCAACAAGTCATGCAATTAATTCAGCTCTTGAACAAGTCAGAAACAATAAAATCAACCAACTTCATTCTGCAATAATATGTCTCAACTTAAAATCAGCTTTTGATTCTTTATGGTGGCCAGCAGTTTTACAAGCGCTGCGTTCCTTTAAGTGCCCTCAAAATTTATTTCTAATTATTCAAGATTACTTCAGAAACAGGAAAAGTATGATTCTTTACGACAACACTGAAATTGTGCGCAATCAAGTCCGAGGATGTCATCAGGTGTATTGCATGAGTGCAGATCTCTGGAATATCAGCTTCAACAACATCATTGCCTATCCATGGCCAGATCACTCAAAAATTGTAGCTTTCGCAGATGATGTAGCTTTTATTACAAGTGGCCATACCAGAGACATTTAACAGAATAATTGCACCGAAACACTTCAGCTATTTAACCAACTTTGCAAAATTCAAAAACTACAAATTTCACATAGTAAGTCCCAAGTCTTAGTGATCCATAAACCAGGACAAGATATAACTAAAGCTTTAGCTCTAAAAATTGACAATCAAAAGATCAAATCTGTGAATACAATCAAGTACCTCGGTTTAACAATCGACAAGAAATTCTCCTGGATTCCTCATCTACAAAATATCAAACTTCGTACAACATCAATAGCTAACTGCCTATGACATATGCATGGATATAACTGTGGCCTAAATCCCCATATAACATGTATTCTAAAAACAGTCATCTCAAAACTGGTAAATTATGGAGCCGGAATTTGGGCACAACCAATGACAGTGAGAAAGATCAAATGTTTAAATTCAATTCAAAGGCTTTTACTCTCTGCATTACTCGGGCGTATCGCACAACTTCAAATATAGCACTTGATACTTTAGCTGGTACTCTTCCTTTATCAATCAGTGCAGAAATTGAATGCACCGATATGAAAGTCCTTCAACTTAACCAAGCCGCAAAATTCAACAACCAAACCTTTTGGCCATCCAACTATGAAAAGAAAATTAACCCCAATCTTAACCATCCAGCGCTTCGCTTCAGCAAAATAATATTCCCCACATCTGAAAAAAAATTAAAATTCATCTCCAATTGCTGATACTGATGGATCAAAAATTGAAGGAAAAGTTGGTTCCGCAGTCTTTTTTCAAATTACCCCCTCAAATATCATCAAATGGAAGGCCATCCTCATAATAATAATAGTGTTTTCCAAGCAGAATTGTCAGCTATAAAAGCAGCGATTGAAATAGCCATTCTCAAAAATCTCAACGAATTTAGCATAAAATCTGACTCCCAAGCAACTATTCTAGCAATTAAAAATCCCTTACCTTCCTTTCCATTGATATCCGACATAAATTCTCTTCTTGACAAAATTCCAAACTACAAAATTCAAATTTCATGGATCAAAGGACATAGTGGCCATTTTGGTAATGATCAGGCAGATGAACTAGCCAAAGAAGAAGCTGTTAATCAAGATTGTACTGAAATCATCATTCCGTGGCCTTGCTCAAATTTCAAGTACCAATTAAAACAACTTGCTTCAAAATCTTGGCAAGATTTGTGGAACAATGCTCCACAGGGAAGACGCACATATAACTTGATCCCCAATGTAAGCTTCGCATCTCTGAACTCGAATCCTTCACTAAATTACTTTATAACAGGACATGGACCCTTCCCCACATATTTCTACGCAAGAAATTTGGCAAATTCTGATATCTGTATATGTGGGGAACAGGGAACTCCTGATCATTACACTTTCTCATGCCCCTTAACTGAGGATATTCACATAAAATCCCCAAAAACTGACCTCCTGGCATTCCAAAGGTTTTTACTTAAAGATAAATATCAATATCTAAAGTTTCGGAAAATTATGCAACGACTCTCTTCCTACGGCCTAGATCTCTGTCAAGTGTAATTCCACATACAGTTTAAACTTAGTGAATTTTTTGAATCTATGCAAATTCTTATAAAACTTTCAATTACCCCCCTTTTTTTTCTCTCGAAGAGTTAGTATGGGAAGGCATTACCAGTTGAGCTATGGTACATCGCTGGTGTCCCCCATTCTTTTACCTTTACCTTTACCTTACTTCAGGGTTGATAGTAGTTGATACATGATGAAAGATTTCTGAACTTATGTTCCTTCTGCTTGGCTGCTGGTAGACTTGCATTGAAAAGAAAAAAAGCACTATTTCTTGCACTATATCATACCAAAAGATGTAAGTTTGTAAAGATGCGTGTATGAGACATATATTTCCAGTGAAAGACGCCTATTTTGGTCATCAGCTCATTTGTCTGTTGTAAAACTTTCCGAAATGTAAGAAATATATTAAAAAGAGTTCCAGTGTAGAAATAGTAAAATGAAATCAGAGATTTTACAAATACCTTTGTAAAGCAAATGTTTGAAAGATTTCGGTGTGAATAAATATAATTTTTTCCTGTTACATTTTTTAAAATTAGACTAATAGGTAAACGAGAAAAAATATTTTTGTCCTTTTCCTTCAAGTGTAGTGTAGAACGGTCGTTAATGCGAGATGAGATTCTTGACTAATATGAGACTTAAAAGTTAGGGGTGTTTTGTTTATATGTCGCACTTACAAATATAGCAAAATATACATCATAGTGAGATTTTCTATGTTACTATGGGCACTAGCATCTTAATTTGTAGAGTGAAACATGAAGCGATTCTAAAGCTAAAAATAGTGTTCCCTATTTTTAGTACTAATAACTTGCTGGAAAAGTCTGCGGAGATACTCTTTCTATATCAGTGATGGCTATAGATCAAGATATTACTTTATTAGGTTAAATATAAGGTACTTAACTATTAATGGAACCACACTGGGGCAATCTGTCAATTTTTTACAAATGAAAATGTAAAAGTCTCTTATCAGCTGCAGGATAATGATTTTCAGAAACTCTTTTCTAAAGTACCAAAAATAATCCTATCTTATATGTGTAATTATGAGAAAATGTCATTTTACATTATAAATCATATTTAAATGAATAATAGAATGGGGTACAGTCAAAAGTCTTTAATCCGGACTCATCGGGACTTCGGCAATTCCGGATTATAGATCATCAATTTAAATTTGGTAAGATGGCATGCAGAAATTATAAAATTAAAGTTATGAAACCGTAATTTATGAAATAAAAAGCAATTATGATCTAAAGGTCATCAAAATTTACAAAAAAAAAAAAAAAAAAAAAAAGCTTAATATTTATTCAAAAATTTTTTCAACGTGTGCATTCGAAATTAGAAAATTGCAACCAGAAAACTATTTGATGTGTAATTTGTGATATTTATAATGACGAGGAATTTGATTTAAATCATATGAAAGACAGAGTACATCAAGATGAAATACTACATTTAGTAAGGAATTATAAGCCGAATAAAATAAAAACATCTGCCCTGAAGATAAAGATAGTGCTGACAGATCAACTTCCAGTTCACTGCATGCCACGACGTGCCTCCCCGCAGAGCAGAGTGAAATTGATAAACAGATTTCGGAATGGTTAGAGAAACAAAGGATGTGCCTTTATGCATTTTTTGCAGCAATTTCACTTTTTGTTTGATGGACATCGAAACATGCTTTCGCTTTGTAGATCCTTTGGCAGCTCCAAAATCGGAAATTCTTTTTGACATAATCGAAAGTTCAAGCTTAGTTTTATAAACTTGCTCTAACAGTCTGCAAAAAATAATAAGCCGGATCCAATTAGAAGATTAAGGAACAACACAATCTGCAACATTAACTGAAATAGATAATTAGATAATTTTAGCCTAGCTTATACCGTCCATTATACGTTAAACACGCATGCCTAAACGTATTATGCACATGCGTAAAGGTATTATGTACATGCGTAGATACTTTATGCGTCTACGCATGCGCAGAAAGTTTGTAGCTTTGAGGTACGGATTAAAGACTTGACTGTATATGAGTTTAGGTAATTCAGTGTAATTTGATTTCTTAAAGGAAAATATTAAAAATTTTTTTTTAAATTTCATTTAATTAAACGGAACTCAAGAGTTATTCAAAATCTTATTCATTAGTCTTTTTTAAATGTTCTATTTCAGCTTCTTTTTCTTATTGGATTCATTTTTAATCTATTTACAGAGTTGCCAACTTTCCCGATTTAGGCGGGAGACTCCCGATTTTCGACCGCTCTCTGGCCAACATGATTTACAATATATTTCTCCTGACTTTTTCTTATTCTTAAAATTTCTCACGATTTTTATGGAACTTGGCTTAATACTTCGTTATATGAAAAAAAAAAAAAAAAAAAGTGATTTTTGACGTCTGAAAGCAATTGAATCATGGAGGTAGGAAGTAAGATGGAGTAGCCCTAAACAGGTTTCTCTCGTACCCTGCTCTGAAGCACCGGCGATCCCTACGTGGTGACCAAAACATTGGGTCATTTACCATTAAGTTCAATGGGTTTTGACGCAATCGAATGTAAATATTTTATAATTACGTCGTGAATATACATATAAATGAATATATTTTCTTTTTCTGCAACACTTCAGAGTCCTAAGTATATGAAAACGACATATTTTTAAACAACATTTCATTCTGAACAGAATTAAATGCTATACTTTTCTCAGAACAGTTTTCTCAGAATGGTTTAATTTGAATGAAATATTTTCACAAGTTTTCGTTAATTACATTAGAAAAAAAAATTAAGGTAATTCGATTTTATTCGGTTAAGGTAAAAAAATTAAGATCAAAGTTTATTGTATTATTAATATTAAAATTATGCATTATTTCTTTTCTATTTATAGAGCTTCTTCCTAAAATACTTTCTTAAATATGAAATGATTTTTTGGCTTCTGAGGCATCTTTTAAATAAAAAAATATTTATAATTAATGCTCTATTCGGTTCATTTTAAATTAGAGAATTATTAAAAATTAGCGAAATACTTTAAATAGTACTTAACTTTCTCTGAACATATCTGAGAGTGAATAAAATAAGGATTTTTTTAATTATTTAAAACTTGTAACTGAGTTATTATAAAATGTAGAGGGAATAATTGTTTTAATTATCAGATTTTTTTTCTCATTAATTTCAACAATACATATTCCAAAACTCTTTATTACTTTCTTAAGTGCGCATCTCATAGCATTTGCTTTACAATACCTTTTAACAGATTGCTTTCCAGTACGAACAATTCTTGCTTAAATAGTTTTATAACGTATTTGTCAACAGGATTTCAATTTATGTTTACAATTCAATATTAAGGTTATTATATATTTAGATAACATTTATAATCATTATAAATTAGATACATTTAATAATTAGATTTCTTTACAGTTGTTTATAAATGAATAAATTCTTCATTTCAAATACATTTATAAATAATTTAATGATGATTTATGTATTTTGTTAAAGGCAGATACATGTTTTTTGCAGGCACATGCATAAATACCCTTTCATATTTCTCATTTCTGCCATGTGCATCTTTAATTTCTGTGCATTCACTATATTTTATTTTTAATTAACCCAAATAAATAAAACGTGTAAGCCCAAAGGGATTTCAGATATATAAAATTAAAATGAGGAACAGTAAAGCCTTTCCTCTGAAAATTTTTAAAAGGTACATGTTACAATAATATATGGATGTGAAAAAAATTTATTTTATTTAAAACATTTTGGTGTTTGGAACATAAAATAAAAGTAGCGAATACTCTAGCAAGGGTATCGAAAGACGTATACAATTTTAAAGGTACCGTAAGGTATTTTTCATTCTTTATGCATAACATTTTTGCTAAAATTTATATTTTTGTATTTCAACAGCTTAGAATTTTTAAAACAAATTCATAGTCAAAATCGCTGTTGTTAGTTATCGAAAAATAACCAAGATGTTATTTTTGTGTAAATGTCACTAAACTACACAAATTGCTATTATCTATCACTCTATGAATGTTTCTTTCATGTGAAAGTGTCCTTTTTTCTATTTGTATGGAACTGTCGTGTGTCGAAATACTATCAGAACACTGTTAAGCGAGCTTCTGAATGTAATCAAAGAACACCCCATCTGGTGACCGAAGCTTTGAAACAGTGCTTCAGTTTTAGTGCCCGGTTGGCCACTCCTTCCTTTCTTACCTCCATGGAAAGGACACTCACAAACAACTATGCTTTCCTGGATTTTAGACTCAGCTTCCGGTAGCCAGGATACCGTTGAGATCGATCAGAAAGATAATTTTAATCGTAAATTTACTGTGATCTTTACAAAAGTAATAACATCCTCCAGCAGAAAAATCAAGTCATACCAAAACCATAAATTGAGCTAGTTTATAGCTCGTAATTCTACATACTGTACATTGATCCTAGTGTAAGGTAATAACAAATTTTTGTCTCACTTACTATCGCTACCATCAATCTTCGTCAAACCAGGTGATAACGTTTGATGCATGGATTGTTTAAAAAGTTTATCTGAACAAACTGCGATACTTCTAAAACTTTGAAGCCAATATATTAAGCTTTTTGAAGTAGAAATATTTAAAAATTATTTAAGTTTAACTCGTTAATCGAACCACGGGTTTTAATTTGCAAGCTGAATGTGCTAACCACTGCACAGGAGGAAAGTGCACAGGAGAAATCACTTAAAACCTTATAAACTGCTCAAACAGAAAAGCGGGGACATTTCCGCATAAATGAAACATTCATTGCTTGGATGGGTAATAGCAATTTGTATAGTTTAGTGGCATTTTCACACAAATCACATCCTGATTATCTTTCGATAACTTGCAATAGCGGTTTTGATTATGAATTTGTTTTAGAAAATTCTAAGCTACTGGACTACAAAAATATATATTTTAGCAAAATGTTTCTGTTATGTAATAAGGTGTTTTCGTTATCCATTCAGCATATCTTCGTGGTGTAACGGTAGCACACTCGACGCGTATTCGAGAGATCCCAGTCCCGGCAAGGGCATTGTTGCACGTTTTCATGTTTCCTGCTTTTTAAAAAAAAAAAAAAAAAAAAAAAAAAAAACTTAATTATTTTGCAGTGATGCTCGAACAAAAAGGGTGGTGGAAGATTATTCATTACCACCAGGATTTGACGATTGGGTCCCCTAATTCACGGTCGCCCTCTAGCCCTCTAAAAGGGGGAGTATATAAGGTATTTTCTTCCTCCTTCTAGCATGCCTTTGCGGTGTAACGGTAGCACACTTCGCGTATTCGAGAGGTCCAGGCGAGGGCATTACACATTTTTCACGTTTCCTGCTTCAAAAATAAACTAATGACTCTACAGTGTGTTAAGAATGATAAATACCTTAAGGAAGCATTAAAATGCCAAAATATCGCTCAAGTATAACAGTTTAAAACTCAATTTCCTTATAATTAATGAGTATAAGCGTGTAAATTTGTATACATCTTTCAATACCCTTGATTGTGTATTTGTTATTTTTATTTTATGTTCTAAATATCAAAATGTTTCAAGTAATTCCTTTCAGAATGATATGTCGTTTAAAAATGTAGTCTTTCAAATACTTAGGACTCTGAAATAATGTATAAAAAGAAAATATACACATTTATACTTATATTTACGACGTAATTACGAAATATTTATTTCCAATCTTGTCAAAACTTATTGATTCCCTCCCCTGTAATGGCAAGTCACCGAATGTCACGAAGAGGGGTGGGTCACTGCTTCAAAGTAGTGTAGCAGTGTATGGGAAAAACCAGTTCGAACTTGTCCGCTGTTTCTTATAGGGGACTTACTTCTAGTAGCATCCAGCCCTAGCATGGTTTATGCTTCACGCATGCGCAATAGGCATATTTTCAGCATTGTAAACTTCGTTGCTTGGCCAAAGAACATGTATGTGTGTTTGGCGTGGCGATGAATTCACAATTCAGTTTTCAGCGATGCGTAAGTGAAACTATTACTTTCTACCTTCATGTTAGGGTAGGAGAGCAAGTGCAGCAAAACAAACGTATAAGAAAAAAACACCCAGCCAGAAGAAAGAACTTTCCTGGTGGAATGACAAACTAACGGCAAACAGAAGCAGAGTTAGGGCGCTCAGAAGACTGGCACAGTCAGAAACAGATTCCATACAAAGGGACCAAAAAATGCAGACGTACAAGAAGGCACTTGCGCAATACAAACTACAGATAATAAAGGCCAAATCCGACTCCTGGCAGGAACACTGTAGTAGAATACCGGAAATTTTTGGGAAAATACAAAAAATCGCCGCAGGTAAGGTCTTTAGACCGACTCAATTGACTGCGAATGTGGCCCCTGACGCACCAAATACAAGAAATATTCTTTCGGTAATACTGAAAACGGTTTTTCCTTCAGATGATCCCGCCAATGACTCAGAAACGCATACATTAATAAGGACGCAATTTCAGGAAAAATTCTGGTCTTCCATAAATGGAGACTATCTCCCACCGACAATAGAGGAGGTAGACCTAATCATAAATGGTCTGGCAAGGAAAAAGGCACCGGGGCCGGATGGCCTAGACAATATAATACTCAAGGCATTGCATAATGAGTTTCCAGAGCTGATCCACTCAGTCTGCAAAGCATGCTGGAAAGTAGGACACTTTCCGAAAGATATGAAGCTGGCAGAGATCGCTCTGTTTCACAAAAAGGGCAAAGATCCCTCGAATCCGACCTCCTACCGCCCGGTAAGTCTCCTTCCCACAATTAGCAAAGTTCTAGAAAAAATCATTCTAATGAGGCTAAATTATTTCCTGAATAAAAGTTCAGTAATTAATAAAAAACAGTATGGCTTCCGTGAAGGAATATCCACGGAACAGGCAGTAGCAGATCTCCTGAAAGTGCTGAAAAAGAACAGAGAGGAAGACAATCACTCAATAGTAATATCTATTGACATAAAGGGAGCCTTCGATAATGTCTGGTGGCCTGATGTAACAAAAGAATTAGATTCAATCAACTGCCCAATTCAGATCTTAAAGTTGATAAGGAGCTACCTTGAAGACAGACAAGTCCAAGTAACTACAAACGATGGAATAATCCAGCATAAACTGGAGAAAGGCTGTCCACAGGGTTCCTGTCTAGGGCCAACCCTGTGGAACCTAGTAGCTAATTCAGCGTTCCAAATTTTTGAGATGGAGAGCGAAATACATCTGCAGGCTTTTGCGGATGATTTCCTTCTAGTAACTTCGGGAAGAAAGAATATCGAGAAAATTACACAAAATGCACTAAATAGGTTCTTAGAGTGGGCACAAACATATAAACTTACGATCTCAGCAGAAAAAACTACCATGCTATTTATAGGGCGTAAAAGAGTAATGAAAAGAAATCCTACCATTAGACTCAACGGTAGCTCAATAAAATGCTCTTCAAACATAAAATACCTAGGATTTATCCTCAACAATAATCTCTCTTGGATTCCCCACTTAAAAGAACTCAGGAAAAGATGTATCGCACTCACAAACACAATGCTACGCACAACAGGACTGCAGTGGGGAGCACCACCATGGGTGCTTAAGAGGTGGTACCAAGCAATAACAGAAAGAATTGTTCTCTACGGCGTAGCGATCTGGGGAAATACACTCAACGTAAGCATGCGTAGATTACTTCTGTCCATGCAAAGGCTGCAACTCTTGCTAATCTGCAAGGGCTACAGAACTACTTCAACGACAGCTCTGCAGGTTCTAGCAGGAATTCCTCCGCTAGACCTGCAAGCGGAAAGGGAGTCGTTAATTGCAAGAGTGTTAAGGCTAGGTGAGGATGGAGTTCTATGGGAACAACACCACTTTGCTGAAGACTTTGAAAAACACAAGCCAGTGACTCAAGGACATCCGGCTGAAACACATCTAAAAAAGTGTATTCTAGGCCACTATGTGACACCAAAAGATAACCACACAGCTATATTTACAGATGGCTCAAAAACCGAGACGGGTACTGGCAGTGCCTTCTGCGTTCTAAAAGGTAATACAGCTGTGTATAAATGGAAAAGAAGACTTGGCAGTAGGAACTCAGTATTCCAAGCTGAGCTGGCAGCACTTAAAGCAGCAATTAATTATGTGAAGAGGAACAGACTTCTCCACATTACTATTTACAGTAATTCTGCCTCTAGCCTTGACGCAATCAAAGGTTACAAAAGTAGAAGCCAGTATGTCCAAGAAATTAGAAAAATCCTCCTCAGTCTTCCACCATCAGAAAGGCCATGCCTCACGTGGGTTCCGGCTCACGTGGGCATTAAAGGCAATGAGGAAGCAGACACCCTGGCAAAAGAAGCGGCAAAGGAGGTCTCAAGAACAGAACTGCCAGATAAATTACCTAGGTCTCATCTCAAAAAGATCACTCTAAAACAACTGATAAACAGATGGCAAGCCAGATGGGACACAGCAGATACAGGAAGGAGAACGTATACGTTCTTCCCAAAAACAACGCTAGAGTTAAACTGCAATAGTGGTAGTCAGACACAGTTTTATACAGGTCATGGCCCATTCCTGACCTATCTGCATAGATTCAGCCTGAGTGACACAGAAAGATGTCAATGTGGAGAGGTGGGGGATCCAGACCACTACGTCTTCCACTGCACAAATACGGCACAGAACCATATAAGAAAGCCAAGTCAAGCTTACTGGCCACAATGGGCGGCAAATATGAGAACAAACAAAACAGCAAATAAAAAGCTACAAGCGGTAATCAGCCATTGTCAGAGAAAGTATTCTCTAATACGACGATAAGTGTCCCCAAATAGAAATAATCAAGTGCTTAGCGCTCTGAATCATAAAATGTATAAATCACACTAAATCAATCTGGGCACACACCTCGTACCTCTCAACCCAAGACTAACTTAGATAATTAGGACTATGGCAACAACCTGCCTATATTCTTTATAATGTTTACTTTTGCAATTAATGTACAGGTCTAGGACTCGCAAGACCAGATCGTGCCAGTAAAATCTTCAACAGCAATGAGTTTTTCCTACACTTATTAATCGTGTATTTAAATTACAAGTTTGTGATAAATAGGTTCAAGAAGGGCAAGGTCAACTTATGTTATCACCTCAAGTTTATGAATGATATTATTATTGGTATGGCATTTTTGCCTTCTTAATTTTAATAAATATTCAACTTTTTATGCAAATCTTAGGGAAGAAATATCTGTATTTATGTGATCAATTGCATGTTTGAATCTCTTCCCTAGTGATCAGCATTACGTGCTTAATTATGTTTTGTATAAATTATGTGCATGTTCTAAGGTGATAAAACTAACTATGGAATTAATGTAGGTAAGTTTCTCTTTGTAATTATGTATCAGCATTATGTATTCAAGTGTTTGGAATCAGATATCAGTTTTACTGAGTATGGTGCTGTACTTTTCTGTTTATGTTCACTTTAAAGTACTCAAGTCTGTATTTATTCCTTCTCAGCATGTACTATGAAGGTCAGTTCGTACTTGGCTAGGATTTAGACTACATAGCAGTACTTAATGATCAGTTTTATGTATTATGCTTATCAGTTTTATTTTTAGTTTTCATGTATTATGTATGCAGGCATTAGGGATCAGCTTTCTGTATTTCTGTACTCAGTATCATGTTAGTTTTTCACTTTAATATTCAGTTTTGTACTTATGTATGTATTATCCTGTCTGCAAGTACAGTACTACGAAAGAAAATGTAGGTGAATGGTTCAATTTGTAAAACAACTACAGTTTAAGTATGCGCAAAGAACTAAATTATGCAGGAATTTGTTATCTTAGTGATAATAGGTACACAATCTTTTAAATGTTCTTACATAAGAGTCAGGCACATGGAAAGTAAACTGCGTTAAATTATGTTTGGGCGCTAGGATTTTTTTAATCATCTTTTAATCTCTCTCTTTATTATTTTTTTATTTTTTATTTATTTATTTTTTAAGTTTACTATGTGCAATAATTTAATAGGTTACAACTTTCCTCCATGCAGGACCAACGATTTCACAGAAGCCCCATAAAGATATGACGGTTGTGTCACGATAAGCACCCGCATGTAGACATTTAGCAAGTCCAGAAAATCCACGGCAGTTAATTTTTCAGGCAAAGTCCTTCTATCTTTACTTTATCTAACACAAGTTTCTGTCTATTCTAACAGGGATTCTTAACAGTCTTTTGATTGCTTCTTTGCTTAATTTTAAGTAGTTCCTAACAGGATACTCTTTCCCCGTACAACAACATCCAAGCTTATATGTAGACTATATGAGGCTCTTAGCCGTCTATTCGGCTGCGTTCCCGGAGCAGGATGGAGCAGAGAGTAGATGGTTTCTGCCAGGAAGATATCACACTGTGAGGCTAAGGCCAGGTCAGTGGTCTTCCTTAGTGGCGCTCACTCACTCACTCACTCACCCCCGTGGCCGAGACTGCCTAGGTACAGATCCTAGCCAGTAGCTTCGCAGAGTTCTCTACGTCGACCCCCGGGGGGGAGTACTCTTAATAAGGTGAGATAGTAATTAAAAACTTTAATAGAAAATTTAACGCTAAATTAAGGCTAATTTAACGCTTTTAAAAAAAACGCTAATTTTCGCACTCCTGCAAGATGCTATTTTTCGCTGCTTGGTGTGATGCGTCGAAGCTAGTACAAGATGGAATTTTAAAATTGCCTTCCGCCCAGACGGGAAAGTGGTTAATGCCTCTGACTCCTGTACAGAAGGACATGGGCTCGAATCCCGGAGAAGACATGGATGTCATGTGTAGGAGGCAACGATGGCCCACATGTTAGGTATCTCCATAATAAAGAGACCGCCGCTTCTGGTCTTAATAGTAGTGGTCAATGCCTCTTAACGACTACAGTCCGCCGTCGGGACCAAAAAAAAAAATTGCATCTATCTTCTCTAATTAGAGCTGGAGAAAAATTATCGATGGAATCACGTGTCACGTTTATTTCTCCGTTACTTGATAAATCGCTCAATAAAACAATGTAACACTGGAGTGTCTTAAACATTGAAACGATAGTTGTAAGAAAATTTAAAATATAAAAATGTAACATGTAAATATAAGTTTTCAAGCAACAGTAATAGAAATAGATAACATCAAACAAGTATTTAAAAAATATTAGAATAAAACATTAAATATTTAACGAAAATCCAAAAGATAATGTTCCGAGGAAAAAGGGTTAGCTTTAAGAAGCTTTCAAGTTCTAAAATTGGCAAGAGGCATAAAAAGCTAAATACAATTGTAAATTATAAAAAAATGCAAATGTATGTATAAAAAACACTAAAATCTCCTATCGTAAGGATAAACCCTTTGTATATGTGATTACGGCAAAACTCCTAGGGCTATATGCCTAAGGGCAGAAATGCTTTTGTGGAAAACATTTTAAGGGAAACTGGCTGGTAAATACGTTACACATGAGGGAAACCACGGAAACGCCCATGGCCGTACGCGGGAGTCGAACCTCACACCAAACTACCAGCGAGTTACTTTACCGCTCGGCCGGTGATGGGCAGGTACGTATAAACTGAAACGAGTCAAGTCACAGATGAAGCCGAAGGTAGTTTGAGAATATAAAAACTTGTTGTTGTTACTTATTCACACTTGTCTGATAGTAACACTAACCCAAGCCCAAGAAATTCCTCGTGGCGTGAGCGTAAGATACGTACACTGCAATAACAAAGTATTATTGACATTCCACACTGCATTCTTGTCGTTGGCCTTGAATACCTTACAGGTGAGAGTGCGATTTAGCTGAGTTCCACCCACAATTTTGATGGAGAGCACCCCCCGGGGGGAATGGAGGTTCTCCTACTCATCTCCACTTCCACCAAGCCACTCTAGGAAGCTCCACGAGCTCGTGTGCACACGATAATTTTTGGCTCACCGTATACTTGGAGTTCCACCATACCGCACTATACATTTTCAAACATCCATCCCTTCTTCGGGATTCGAACCCGGGACCTTCGTTACCGCAGTCAGCGACGCTAACCACTATACCGGTTTTGGCAGCGTATACAACTTATCTCATTCATATTAAAAATTTCTTTTCCTGGAGTGTATAGAACTGCTTTCGTTCATATTGAAATGTTTTTATATTTTCTCTTTTCAGGCGTAGTACTTATAAAATTTCACTTTGGATGCAGCCCGCTGTTGGAAACTCGGCATTCGGTTAAACCCCTGAAGATTCATGAAAATATCTTTTTCTGTACGTATTTTTGTTTCGATCTTCACTTTTTTTCAAAGTGTCATGAGTCTATGTTACAAAAATTCAGAGAAATGCTAATATAAATATTTCGTACTCTTCGGTTATCAGCACCAGATTCAGAAATGTATGAATATATGGATATATGTGTTCATATATGCATATGTATCTATGTGTACCTATGTATGAGTATGTGTACATGCATACATACGGACATTTCTGAATCCGGTTGCGACAACAGAAGAGTATCAAGTACTTTTACTACAAATTAAAAGAAAATGTGAGACAATTTTTTTAACTTTCATTTTTCCTCTTTATTTATTTATTAGCGTTACATTATTTTATACCATTTTATTAATGCTCACTTTTGAATGTTTATTTTTTGAAATAGGCTAATTATATTTAACAAAGCAACATTTTATAATTTAGAGCACAATTTTTAATTTATGGTTTTCGACTGAATCGAGTTTTTAAATATTACGAAAGTTTCGTGTATGTTTAAATAAAACTGAGTTAAAAAATCATCAAGTATGATAAAAATCACAAGAAAACTCGCACAAGTAAGCAACCCCACCTTGAAGATGGCCTCCTTAAGCTCAACTATTCAGTTTTCATTGAGGTATTTCCTCCTTGCTTCACATAGCACATATTTTACTAATGGCATAAATCACTTACGACACAAAAACAAATTAAAGCAATAAAATTCCCTTCATTAAATGCAACGTAATACCGGAAAATTTCTTTAAACCGTCACCGTGTATAATGTATACGTGGCGCACGTGGTGTACACCGCAACGTGTACTTCCTTATCATCCACTTTTGTTGTTGTTGATTTTGTTACTTATGCTCACTTATCTGATAATAACAACAGCTCAAGACCATGAAATTCCTCGTGGCAAGGAGCGCAAGATACGCTTGTCGTTGGCAACGGCCTTGACCATCCTATAGGTGAAATTTTGATGAAGGGGGGGACGGATCCGAGGGTCTCCTATCCCTCTCCCCTTCCACCAAACCACACGACATGCCGTACCGACACTATATATTTACAAACATCCATGCCTTCTCCGGGATTTGAACCCGGGCCCTTCGTCACGGCAGTCAGCGACGCTAACCACTATACCAGCTGGGCGGCATCATGTACTTTTAATAAGACCTAATAGCTATACTTGCCAGACGCCCCGGCTTTACACGGTCAGTTCTGGTTTTCAGACAAAATCCCGGTGCCCCGATTTTGCCATTTATTTCTGTACTGTATGAAAAGTGAAAAACCATAGAAGATTAATGATCTGCTAATAAATATCACTTCCTCTAGTGAAGACTACAGAAAAGTGATTGTCTCGTTATTATGCGCGATGCGAGAAGCTCTCCGGGCGAGTCCAATATGGGTCACTATGGCAACATTCGGCGAGTAATCCAATACTGGGCAAGTCCAATATTGGTCACTAAGGCAACGCTGGGCGAGTCGAATACTGGGCGAGTCCAATATTGGTCACTAAGGCAACATTGGGCGAGTCCAATATTGGGCACATCGTAGCTAAAGCGCCAGAATAGATTTCCCTCCACGCTACACCGCTTCGTGGGCAATAACATTGGACTCGCCCTTTGGACTCACCACTAGCCGCTTGCGATAGAGACAAAGAATAAGGGGATTCCCAATTCAAATTCTTGATAGAGATAAGGTAATTCAGTCAGTTGTCAGTTCCTGTCAGCGGTGCCTGTTGTGTTAGTGAACTAGCGCTGTTTTAGTTATGTTTTAAGTTAAAGTTTATATGTTCTCAATTAAAATGCCAAAACGGTCGTGTAAATTCACTGAGGATTTACAGAATGAATTAATTCCCTTTTTCGAAGAAGGTATTGCACGGGCACTGGTAATCAAGATGAAGATCACAGAGCTATATGTTCACAATGCAATTCTGAGTTTTCGGTTGCCCACGGTGATACAGCCGATATAAAAGACCATTTGCAGTCGAGTAAACACAAAAAGAGTTAGGCATGCGCTGTTGGCTCATCAAAACCTGACCAGTTTTTTTTTTTTTTTTAAGACTACGAGTTGCAATGATAAAACCTTAGCAGAGAAACAGGCGACCGTTGCTTACCACGCAGCAAACCATAGCCTAAGATTTAATTCGAATTCTTGTCCATCAAAACTAATGTCTTAGTTTTTTTAACCTAAACTTTTCACTCGGAAAAACTAATTGTGAGGCAATAGTTTTAAGTGTCATTAAGTCTTTTAACTCAAGATACAGTACCGTGAACTCATTCAACACGGAATACTCGGTTTCTAACAGTGATGTCCGCTCTTGAAAGAATTTTACAGATTTTTGAAGGTTTGAAAGCGTTTTCTTGAGACCAAGAAATGTGCCCTTGAGCAGTAAAAAACTTGTTTACTGCTTTAACGGGTTTAGTACTTGTGGTTTGTCCACGGACAGATTGCACTGTTTAACAAGGCCATCCTGTTAATGGAAATAGATGACACTACAGCTTTTGAGATTGCTGAAGCTCTCAAAAGAAACCTGATTCAACGACCCGCCCCCAATGGCTGACCCCACAGCCGGCTTCGGCTTGACCAGAAATAAGTGTCATTTTAATATAGAGGCACCTAATAGGTGTACCACCTTTGCCTCCTATGAAGGGACGGATAATTACAACCGTACCTTCTCCTGGATTCGAACCCCGGCCCTTTGGTACCGCAGTCAGCTCCACTAACCACTATACCGTCTGGGCGGCATAGGGCGAAACTCGAGTCAATAAAATGCGTTCCTGTGTTTTCAGCTGTGGAGTTATTGGAAGTTATTCTTTCATGATGGGGTACCCAAAACGTTCTGTAAGATTCAGCAAAATGTGAAGGCATTCATTATTCTATTTTTGATGCTACTGTCAGTTTTGATGCCAGAATGGCTGCATTATTTTTTTAATATTTGTATTTTTTTTCTTACAGAATTTCTCCATATGAAACTTGTTGTTCAAACGGGAAGCTGGCTGCAGAACTCAACGGCCTCGGACTTGCTGAAAAAGCAATTTGCCAGGAACTCATACACCCTGGGGAAAATGCATAATCCTGACTACGGAGTGTTCAGAGATCGTGCGAGCTTCGCTCTTTGGATTTGTTTTCCATTGTGTTTATGTTTATGTTATTAGTAGTTTGAGATGGTAACTATTGATTGCACTGTGCCATACTGAGAAGAGCTGTATGAGTATTTTTGTGGAAAGCTCTAGATCTGTAAAGTATTTCTTTCGTGAAAATAAATTTTACCAATCTTTCATTGTTTCTGTGTGAAGTCAATCTGTTAGGAACACGTATGCAGGCAGCAACAATATTTAATTAATTATATTTCAGATGATCAAATCTGCATTAAACATCCTATTAAAAATACTTTCGAGTTTCAATTTTTGCTTTTGGGAACACCTACCCACGGTTCTGTGCAACAATGAAAAAGTTAAAAATTCATGTTTGCAACGAAGGAAAAGTAATAAAATACCTAAAAATCGACTTTTACGAGTGATCCTGTTAAAAACAATTAAGCGTACATTTCGTTTGACTTTGACTTTAACCTTGAATGACCTTCAATTTGACCTTCAAATGACTTTCAATAACCTTCAAAAAGAAATTTTTTGCTAGAAACCACCAAGATTAAATTCCACTATGTGTGTTATTTCACCTATATGACCTTGAATGACCTTCAAATGACTTTTTAATAACCTTCAAAAGGAAATTTTTGCTAGAAACCACCAAGATTAAATTCCACTATGTGTGTTATTTCACCTATATGACCTTGAATGACCTTATATTCGATTTATTTAACCTTCAAAAGTTTTAAAAGTACCGAAACGTGCTCAGTGACCTTGAAATGCTATTCTTAAGGGTGAATTTCGTTCACCTGAGTTTAGTTTGAGCTACTTAACCTTGAATGACCTTCAAGTTGACCTATTCGACCTTCAAATGACTTTCAAAAGTTCTTCAACATAGAATCTGATGGTAAATGACCTTGAAAATCCGTTATTCAACCTTCAAAATGATTTTCTGCTAAAAATCACTAAGCTTCAATTTCATTAAGGGTGTCAGTTTAGTTATTTAACCTTGAATGAACTTGTATTCGCTTTATTTAACCTTGAAAATTTTCAAAAGTCAAGACGTGAGGATGACTGACCTTGGATATCATGTTAAAAGAGCTTTTCTATTAGAAAACTAAATTTCATTAATTTAATTCATGTTATTTAAACTATTTCACATTCGAGTTATTTGACCCTGATATGAATTTCAAAAGTTTCAAATGCGAGCCTTATCATTTCCGAAGCCCAGCAGCGACTAGTTAAACACCGGTAGTTCGGTCTGGGGTTCGAGTCCCGGCTGCATGGTTTTTCCCATATGTAACATAAACGAGCTAGTTTACCTTAAAAGACCATGAGCCATCCCACTCTTTCCGTGTACTGTCTTCCGTGAGATTTTCTACAAGTGATAGCTCATGTATAAAGTCATACCACTCAGAGTTGTGTCAGTTCTGTACCACTCCTAGAGTTAATAAATAGTATGAGTGATAATGTTTCAAGGTAATTAAATAGTTTAAATGTCTTTTGTAGCCTAACAATTGGCAAAAGGTAAGCTGCTGAACAAAGCCCGGTAGCACAGTGCCTAGCGCGTCGCGCAGCAGCACCACAGGTCCGGAGTTCGATCCCCAGGCTAGGCAAGGTTGACTCAGCCTTTCAACCTGAGGGAATCATCCCTTGAGTGGGTCAATAAAATGAATACGAAGTTCGCCTGGATGCTAGTAGTTCTGCTGAACTCCAGTAGTTCAAAGCAGTATTTCTTCGTAAGTGGATGATCGTGAGCGATTTACGATTTACGAAAATCTTCTTTCCCTGAGTCTAATCCCTTCTCCTTATCTGAAGGTGAATTATGTAATTTCTAAATCAAATTTCCTGTAGTTGGAGCGAGGTGTGGGTTCGTGTGTGTGTCTCTTTTAAATAATCATACTAGATGAAGAGGAAGAAATTTTCAGTTTATTGAAGCTTATAATACACAGTAAATATACACAGTAAATTAATAGCTGTAAATAGCTCCTCGGATACTAAGCGATTCCTGCTGACCAAACAAAAGTAAATTCTAAAATGCAATTAAAGTAAACTAAATTAAAGTAACGAAAAGTAAATTCTAAAAGTCTCTGAACTGCAACTCTCAGAGCTGATTAATAACAACCATTATATACATAAGGTGTTGCACAGGTTAACAATTTAATGGCTGTCGGATTCAGAATTGAAAGATCTATCATTCTAAACAATAAATAAATATTCATATACAAAACATAAGACCACAAATGGATTTCCACACAAAATGAAACAACAAATATAAGTAATTAGAGCGTTTTAGACCAAAAAATATACAATATTATAGCAATAAACAAAAACAACAAATTTAAATATTTAGAGGAATTTACAACAAAATGAACATTTGTTGCCACCATTATGAAAAGTTTTCATACAGGCTGCTAGCGTTCTGTAGAAGTTCTGTATCGACTCGTAGTCCTCTATAGAATGATTCACAGATTCGAATTCTTTAGAGTCGAATCGAAAATCAGTTCCAAAATTTTATAAAATGGTATTCTATAGAAATTTGTAAAGTTTTCAATGACCAAATGAAATGATTTTCAAAATCAAATGATTATAATCAATTTTCAGTTTCTGATGTACTACATAGAATATATAAATTTAAAAATAAAAATCGTTTTATTCATTGAGTGTTGAACCACTCTTTTGAATGGAAATTCTTGCTCTTTCTTTCCTCTCTAGCTTAATGCCTTTTAGTCACATTTCAAGGTCACTTTAATGTGACCAAAGTGTACATTTATGTTTCATTTTGCGCAATTTTTTGTAAAGTACGTTTTGGTCCCAATGTCGGGCACACACCATTATAGTCATCGACCTCTACAAAGTTGGGAAACGCTGATTACTTTATTATGGAGGCTCCTAATACTTGATGCCACTGGGGCCTCCTGTGAAAAAGACGGAAAACTTATTTCATTGCCTTCTCCGGGATTCGAACCTGGACTCTTCGGTACGACAGTCAGAGTCACTAACCACACTCCCGTCTGAATGGCTTTTTTAATTATTGCTTATATAATACAAAAATTAAATTTGTTAAAGCAAAAAAATCAATTTAAATCACAAGATTAAATTTATGCTCTTAATTATAAATTTTTAATCCCTGAAATTAAGGTTTCGTACATGAAGTTATCGCATATTAAAATAATTAAAAAAATGGTTTCAAACTCAAAACTTAGTTTTACTTTATTTAAAATGTATTTATTTTTATCTGAGTGGTTTTCGAAATGAAAACAATATAAGGAAAAAAAATCACAACTGTTCGGCAAATTTTTAATCTCCCCTTCACGTCAAGTATCATTTTAAAATTTAGATTAGAAAATTTTATTCAAAAGCTAAAACTTAATTTATTTTTTGAAATCTCCAAAAACATATTCTCGATTTTATAATGTTTTAAATCTTCTACAAGATGTTTTATAGAAAATTAAAATAAGGATACCTATTTAGAGATATTTAAAAATATGATCTAATTTTCTATAAAGAGCATCTGATATTTCTGGTAGAAGTTAATCAACTATTAGTTGTTTTAATAAGTATTTTATAACAAGGGTGGCCGAACTTCATATTAGTAAGAGCCGTATTTGGAATTTAGGGACAGCCGCAATTATATTTTCTGAAAAGCCCCAAATCCATATTTATATAATTTTAAAAGTAGTGAAACATTTTTATTGACAATTTGCCTTCAGCATGTAATGATGGGTCGAACACAACGCGGAGTTTTGTAGTGTCTTTGTTTTCTCCTTTTACACCCTGATGCAGTAAAAAATATTCTTTTTCAGATTTTAAATTCCTCCACGATATCTTTTTGTTAATGTTGAACTATCACAGTTTTGTAAAGCTTGTGGAACTTCAGATTCTTCTCGAATCTGGATCACAGTGACTCAAATCATTTTCCTGCTACTTCAGAATTATGCCGTAATTCACCTGCATGCTAGTTGCATGGCAAGGAAGCCGTATATTTGTTATCTTCCAAACTTATGGATTCTTGAATCGCCCAACAGGTATAGTGGTTATCGTCGCTGACTGCCGCGCCGAAGGCCCCCGGGACCAAATCCCGGAGAAGGCATGGAGGTTTGCAAACGTACAGTGTCGGTGCCGCACTGCGGCACTTCAAATTTGCGGCGAGCCAAAAGTCCTCTCGTGTGCTTTGGTGGAAAGGGAGAGGGGTGGAAGACCCTCAGGCCCGTCCCGCCCGAAGTGTTGCCCATAAAATTTGGGAGCGGAACTGACCTAAATCGCATTGTCACCAACATTGTGTTCAAGGCTAATACCAATCAATGACAGGCATATCTTGCGCTCTTTACCACGAGGAGTTTCGTGGGCTTAGGTTGATGTTACTGTCAGACAAGTGAGCATAAGTTACAACAACAACATGGATTCTTGAAATTTTCTAGCTGTGGCAACGCTGTGTTCTAAGCTGTAGTCATATTTGTTAGAAATTCCGGAAACTTCGAATTAAGATGAACTTTTCATGAATTCGAACTCGAATCAACTTCTAAATTCCTTTTAACTGCAACCCAGACAGGAAAATGGTTAGTGATTCTGACTGCCGTACCGAAGGGACGGGGTTCGAATCCCGGAAAAGGCGTGTATGTAAATGGTCTATCCCTCCATAAGAGGTAATGGTGGCCACCTATAAGTTGCCTCCGTAAATAAAATAGCCACCGCTTCATGCCTCCGTAGTGACCAAAACCTAAAATGGCTAGTGCCCGCAATTAAAGTAAAATATTTAATTTCGAGCCAATTCCGTATGATATTAAGCGTTTCTGATGCGTTAAATATATAAATTAATGATTTTATTTAAAAAATTGTTTGATGGAATCAATACAATATTTCTATGCATTTATTTAATCATATTTAATTATTTTTTGTTTTTGAATAGCATTAAATTTCCTATATAATAAGAAATAAATATTTATGTTTAATTAATCATTAATTAATCTTCATTCATTTCTCAAATGTTAAAATTAATTAACTTTTAATTACGTAAAAATAATTGCATTTGGACATTGATTACTTTATGTTTACTAACAAGTTCGAAAAAGAACTGAAATAAAATAATTACTTCCTTTCGGACACTGATCAGTTTTAGTTTACCGTATATCCTATCCATACTTTACTCGCATAAGAACCACCCTGTGTATATTCCTTTTGTATAAGATTCTATATGTTCGACTTTTAGAAAATATATAAATTTCTACAGAATTGAGGGACACACATCTTTATATGATCAAGGTGCGATTGGGGCTTTCTTTTTTTCTCTATTTCCATCGATGGCGAGGCAGCCGATCCACTGGAACAGTTAGAATATCGGCCAGATCGCCTCGCTGACGGAATTAACTACACACCGTGAAACAATTAATGAGTTCTGTAGATAATTACAACGCAGGTAAAGGTATGACTGAGTTACACGGATATCCTTGGTACAGTCAGCTATGCAATGCATTGAGTGTGACTACGAACATTTAACATAATTACTGGTATAAAGATATAAAATAGCACATTAAAGAAGTCAATATATGCAATTATTGAAGGCCAAATTAGAGTACATGACATTAATTAAAAGATAATTGAAACACATTTACTTAAGAGCCAAAACATTATGACCCACCTTCTTAAGAACGTGTTATGCGATCTTTGGCCAACTAAACAGCTGCAACTCGTTTTGGCACGAATACAACAAGTTCTTGGTAGATGTCTGGAGATATTGTGTACCAAATATCTAAGTAGCGGTCAAGCAAAGTAGAGATTTTCTGATATAGTAGTGTTTGATCTCTGAGCTACCGATGCATGACATTCCAAATGTTCTACGAGTTTAATTTCCGGCTTTTTAGGAAGCCAGAACATTAATTCATCTTTAGGCTCCTCGAACCACTCCAACACAAATCGACCCTTGTGATATGAGGCGTTAGCTTGCTAGAAGATCCAATTTCGAATTGTGAAGACAGACGTGTAGAGGTGAAAATCTACGTTTATATTGTTACGTTTTTCTTTCTTCTGACACCAGTTGTTACGTTATATTCTTCCTTCACGTTCGTACGGGGTTCGTAGATTTGGAATGAATAACGACGACACTTGATGAAGTATTGAAACACACTTTATTTAGCCAATATTAATCAGGACAGCTCCAATAACACTTTTTGCAGTCGTCGAAGATCTACTCTAAATACGCTGGAACAATCAGTGACACAGCCTTCACACTGTCAGGCAATAACGGTGGAAACAGCTTCATTGCAAAGCTCCCGACTCTGCTCGGTCGTTCTCGGAACTTCAAGTACTCTCGAGACTCTCCACGCTACAACTTGCGATGCACGCGACGACACATGAGCACAGCTTCCGACTCTTCAGTTCAGTCGTTCCCGGAGCTCAACGCGCTCTCTCGACAATGCACTAACCGCGATATACTACGAGACTCTTGCGGTGCACTCGACGAGACGGCCCAGTGGGCACTCGCTGCCCGGCTGTCAACTCGATCGACTCCGCAGGGACTGACTCGCTGGACGAGACACACACACGCTAACTGACTGCGGACCAGCAGGGTTTATATAGCTGTCGGCTTGTGTTCGAGAACATCCTGGGCTAAACCGGTAAGAATTCGTTCCAGAAGGTTCTCCATCCGTCCATGGTATATCACCAATTTTGTCGCCAAATAAGCGATTTCTCGCTAAATGTGACAACCCTGCCTTCCCATGCCATTTTATGGCAACCCTAAAACTGCTTTGCGAGGAAGCTATCTCACCGGGCCTGTACATGTCGTAACAATATAATCCGAAGCTTTCTACCACAATTAAAGGCCCCAGAGCCGCCCATTAGAACTTCCCGTAAAGCATAATACTGCCACCACCAGCCTGTGTATGATCTACTGTGTCTAAAGGGGGGAGCAACTGTTCGCCTGGAAGACGGCTGACAAAGACGATCGACGTTATGAATGAGAAATCGTGATTCACCCGACCAGACAACTGTATTCCACTTCTCTATGTTCCCGGACTAATTGTAGGCGTGATCTATAATGACCTTTAGTCAACAGAGGAACACGAGGTGGGATGTTTTCTACGCAGACCCATATCCAACAGCGTCCACTGAACTGTATGTTCCGAAACACTCGCATTTGGAAAAATAGTATATTCGGGTATCACATGAGTCACCATCGTCTGGCGCCGATTTTATTGTACCAATCGGGACAGTTTCCGACGTCCTTTCTGCTTGATGACGCGGCGCTACTGCGTCTACCTTCGCGTCTACTGCTGGTTTCACTCTCATTTATCCACTTTGCAGAAATACTAACGACGGCAGATCGTGAACAACTTAGTTCAGGTTCGGAGATACTCTTTCCGAGTCTTTGGGCCATTACAAAATTCAGTTTGCAATGGCCTCTATCCCATTCGCTTTGATCAGCAGCCTTTCTCATCACTCGCAAATGTAAGTGCAAGAATGATTCCTTACCTTCTCCAACATCAATTAAACACCATTCCCACTTAATCACGTGCTCTAAACTTCATCCAGAAGATTTCACTCAAAATTGTGGGGAGGATCATAATGTTTTGCCTCGTAAGTGTATATATATAATACTAAATACAGTGGATGGACAAAAATATGGAAACACCTTGTGAAATGCATGTTTGAAAAGAAAGATTGATTTTAATGAAATATGTAGGTGGCGCTGGCGTTTTTGACTACTGGCGCCACCTATACAACTTCGTAAATGTGCTAAACAGTTCAGTTGTTGGAGTACTGTTATGTGAGGTTGTCAGAGTTAACAGACTTCGAACGTGAACGAGTTAACAGACTCGAACATTATGTCAGAGTTAACAGACTTCGAACGTGGGCAAATTGGAGCACGTATGGTAGGTGCTTCCGTAAGCAAGGTAGCCGAGGTGTTTAGTGTTTCAAGAGGTACTGTATCGAAGATTTATTCCGCATATTTGAAAAGAGGAAAAACCTCATCTGCTAAATCACAGCGCGGACAAAAGTGTGTCCTGATGATCGTGACAGACCATCATTAAGGGCAATTGTGACGAAAAATAAGAAGACCACAGCTGCAAAAGTTACTGCTGAAATGAATGATGTGTTACCGAACCCTTGTGAGTACGAAAACAATTAGAAGGGAGCTTCATAAACAGGGAATTGCTGGCCGTGCTGCAATTGAGAAGCCACTCATCAGTGATGCTAATGCCCGTAACAGGAAAAGGTGGTGTTTAAGTCATAAAGCCTGGACTATAGAGCAGTGGAAGCGAGTAATATGGTCTGACGAGTCTTCTTTCACATTGTTTCCCACTTCTGGCCGAGTTTACGTCTGGAGAACGCCATCTCAAGCCTATAATACAGACTGCTTGTTGCCAAGAGTGAAACATGGCGGGGGTTGTGATATGGTTTGGACAGCCATATCGTGGTTCTCTGCTAGCCCCATGATAACTGTGTCAGGGCACATGACTGCCAAGACTTATGGGAACATTTTGGCCGATCAAGTTCATCCCATGGTACAAACTTTGTTCCCCGATGGTGATGGTGTCTTCCAAGACGACAAAGCTCCTGTTCACACATCTCACATTGTCCAGGACTGGTTTTCTGAGCACGAGGATGTTCTGTCCCATCTCCCCTGGCCACCACAGTCACCAGACCTGAATATTATCGAACCTTTGTGGTGTCTACATTGGAACGGAAAGTGCGTTCTCGTTATCCACCGCCAACATCTTTATCTGAACTTGCCACCGTTTTGCAGGAAGAATGGTATAATATTCCCTTGGCAAACATACAGGAACTGTATTTATTCATTCCGAGAAGACTGCAAGCTGTTTTGGATGCCAACGGGTTTCCTACACCATATTATGCAAAGAAACATGTTTTTTTAAAGGTGTTTCCATATTTTTGTCCAACCCCTGTAAATAATCATATATAACCATGCAACTAATAATCATACATATTAAATAAAAAAAATTAACTCATGAGAAAGAAATAACACAAAAGTAAATAAAAATAAATAGTACAGAACATAAAATGGTAATTTAAATAAGCTGCGTTAAACTCAGGTACATAACATAATAGGGGTTGCCCT
The DNA here is from genome assembly GCF_044657685.1 of Stegodyphus dumicola. Classification (NCBI taxonomy): domain Eukaryota; kingdom Metazoa; phylum Arthropoda; class Arachnida; order Araneae; family Eresidae; genus Stegodyphus; species Stegodyphus dumicola. The sequence goes on from NC_140770.1 coordinate 5,017,966, forward strand.
GGCGACGAAGATGGCAGCTGAAGTTTACTCCAACTTGTTTCAGATATTATGTGCGATACAGACGCAGCTGCATATGCGTTTCCAAGCATACAGATTTTGTGAAGTAACTGCAGCCCTAGGCACAGATATACTTCTACGCTGGTCATCAAGACCTGCTACCACCCCGCATGAGCACGGGCGGTTGGAGCTATCGGCAATTCGGAAAATTTCCCTAGTCGCCAGTTGTTGTAAGTTCCTTAAAGACGCAGGCACCTTTATGACACTCGGCAATTGTTCCCCGCCAGTACGGAACCCATCGTAACGGTGTTCTGACATAATGATGTCGATACCTCGACGACATCCAGGTTAGAAACTGAGGTTTACGATAGGAACTCCAAATAAAGATGCTCTAATTATAAAGTACCAGCACAATTCGACTACAAATTATGAGGCGAATGTTGCCGGTTTTATAAGGTTTCATACCGGGGCGTTCTTGAAAAATAGTAACCCACTTATATATATGTTTAATATGGTAATCCCGCCAGGATGATAATTACGGGATGATGGATGAAAGTTGCTTTCTCCACGTTAATGAAGCTGAGAAGGGCGCCGGCACTTTTATGCAAGTCGGTGATTATTCCTAAGATAAAGATCTTGACGAAGGTCGCATTCTTTACCATAAGTAATGAGCTCTGCAAGGGTTCCGGCACTCCTTAGGACTTGATGAAAAACGGCTAACTTCCAAAACATGCCAGGATCCTGTAATCAAATCGGAAAGTATTGTATTATTACATTATATACATATGATAATATTATTAAACTATATACATATTATTACATTAATATTGTATTATTGCATTATTGTATTACATTCGGGTTATTATATTGTAACATTATATAAATTTTATTACTGTGTTATTTTATCATATTCATATTATTGTATTATATACATATTATTACATTAATTATTGTATTACATTCGCGTTATTGTATTTTTACATTATATAACTTTTATTACTGTATTATTTTATTATATTCATATTGTGTTATTACATTATATACATATTATTAACGCTGAACACTGATAGTTCGGTCCGAGGTTCGAATCCCGTGAAACGGGCTGGCTGCATGGGCGTTTTCGTGGTTTTCCCCATGTGTAATGTGTATACGAGCCAATTTTCCTTAGAAAGTCCTCCACGAAGGCATCCCTCCCCTTAGGCAGATAGCTCTCGAGGCTCTGCCATAATCACACACACATTATTAAATTATATATATGTCATAATAAAAACACAAGGAAAAGACGGAACACTGTAGATGCGTGATTAGACCAGACTGAAGAAGAATTTGATTGCGTAGTATGCAGGTAATGCTAATTTGGTAATATCTAAAGAACTTGGCAGTCGAAGCAGTTTTAATTCCATTTTTATTTCCAATTGATATTTGTGGCCACAATCACTTGGCACTCTAATCGTGCCTCTACACAAAAGATTAACATTTTTAATATTGTTGAGATAGAAAACAAGCCAGCGAAATTACATTTTAGCATGGTAGAGAGCAAAAGCTGAAGTGCGTCGTTATGAAAGATGGAAGCACGCGAAGAGAAAAGTTTTGGTTTACAAGGACAGTTTCAGTTCCCAATGATTACGTCATCAGAGCTGCGCCGACCATAGAGTGATCTAGAAATGACTCAATGCAAAGAAGTTATTACGATTTTAGAATATAGAGGAAGAATTAATGTTTATAGTTTAATCTATAATTTTGATTCATATATTTTTATTTTACATATTCCCCCCTTCAAAAGAAAAAGGCGTAGCGACAGAGAAGCCTTTTTAAAGAGAAAGAGTTAAAGCACTAGCAAATGTAAAAAAAAAAAAAAAAAAAAAAAAAAAAAAATCATAAAATTTTTGTCCTGTAAAGTATAATTTATAAATATCAATTTTTTTTAATAAATTTTTAATTTTTAGAGTCCTATTGAATTTTTCAGCATTTCGGTCCAAAAAGTCTTTTTGTTTGAGAATTCACATCATCATAATTCTTCAGAGAAGGTCCTTGTTATTACAGAGTATCACAAAATAAACTTTTACATAATCATTACTTATAATTAAATGTAATGCACATAAATATTTATGATACTTATTTATATACTGATAAATTATAATTTAACATCATAAATAATAGGATTAAGATTTTCAGAATTTATGGTTTCACCGTTATTATCTTTCATTTACAATTCCTGATTTTACCAAACTGGAAGCCTCGCAATACTTCTAAACAAACATATCCATCAATAGGGCTGTCCTCTAGAGCTAACCAGTGTGTTCTCTACACTGGTGGCCCAGGGTGCCTAGACAGTTACTTGAAAAGGCCTCCGTTCCTTGCATTAAGGTAACTGGCTTTTGAGAACTGCACTAATACATTCCATAATAAAAAAAATATAATAATAATAATAATATAAAAAAATTGCACACACTCATAAAATGAGAGCCTCCAACATTATCTTACTTGAAGAGGGTAAAAGGGTACAGAGGTAATTACAGGCCTCTGTTTTAGGAACCCAGTACTCCCTCGACATACACTATACTTAACATACAATCACCCATAAATTTAACATGCATTTACCATAATTTCATATTACGTATCTGTAATAATTTCACTTATTTTTTACACCAACTTCATTTTTAGAATAATTATAAAATTCGTATTCAAAATTCTCAACAAAATTTCAAAAACATAAAAACTTATCTTAATATCCTTCCCTATGAATAATTTAAATAGCTTAAAATTAATTACTTAATTTGCTCACACATAATTATGAAAAATTAATGAACAAGAATTTCAGATTTTCTCAAAACAAATTGCAGAAATTTTAACCAAAGTTGAAATATAAACAATAGAATCCGCAGCACATTAAATAATTTAGTTCCTGAGCTAGATTCACACGAATGTAATAATTTTTGAGCTGTTGAAAAAGCGGAAGTGCAAATCATTTTCTGTCGCACATACTTGCAAACACTAACTCGGATCGATCTTGAACCCGCTGTAATGCTTAATTCCTAAACGGTAATTCACTGATGATTTCCTTTTCACTAGGCATTCGAACTTCTCAATTTATCGAGAGATTACTTTCAATCTGTAAACACTACAGAGATTTTTTTTTTTTTTTTTTTTTTTTGAAGCACTTGCACCACAGCAGAAGAATGATCTGTTATTTTTTAAACACTGAAAAAACAAATTTGATGATTCACTTCTTTCACATTATCTTGGACTTATCACAAAACGATGATTGGACGAGCAGAACTAAATTTTCCATTGAGGTTTCAGGCTGCCGGCTTTAATTGTAATATTAAAAGCGCAAGGAAAAAAGACGGAAGATGTAAAATAAAAAAAAAAATACGATGGCTTTGCTCTTTGCGAACCAGCATCCTTTAATTAATTTTCTGCAATTCAGCATCTCCCCTTAGACCATTACCTTCTAGAACATTCGCACCTATTACATAACCTCCTCATATAAATGCTGCATCATAAGTTCTCCTACACAGATGCCTTCTCGCCTTGGTTCTGCTAACTCCTCCGCTATGCTCCTCTTTGTTAGAATGTTATAACGTATTGAAGACAGTCGTATCTAATAATTCAATTACTGAATACTGCTCTAAAATAAAATAAAGATATGCTTGCTGTTAAAAGTCCTGAGTCGTCATTTCTCTCCGTGCTTCAATCATCTACCAGAACGTGTAATGGAATAGCTTCACCATTCGCCCACGATGTGTTGGAATAACTGAAAACATTCCATACATGTGTGTGTATTAATTCAATAATATTTTATTATTGTATTATATTCGTCTTATTGTGTTGTTACATTATATGAATTTTATTACTGTATTATTATATTATATTCAAACTATTGTATTATTACATTATTGCATTACATTCGTGTTATTGTGTTGTTACATTATATAAATTTTATGACTGTACTTTTACATACATATTATTGTATCATTACATTATGGAATTATTATATTATCACACTGCACATATTTTTAGAGCAACCTATGTTACTTAATCAGTTATTATGACTATAACTTCTCTTTTCCATTCCTCACCAGAATGCAAATTAGCTGTTTGTGCATTTAAGCTGAAGATTTGAGATCGAGAGAGAGTATTTCTAGCATTTGCGTGTTACAAGGTTTGTTTTTCTCAAATTTAGCAGTTTGAGCCAGCTGTCTTTTCGATACTAAAAAGTAACAATTCATTTCTGTGGAGCAGACGAACACAGTCGCGTCAGGTAGCTATCCGAATATATGAACAATTGTAAAATGAAGATTATTCTACGAACTTTTTCTAATTTGAAATTATATAAACACAACATTATTTAAACGCAACACGGAAGAAGCAATTAAGATTTATCCTTATTCATTATGTTTCTCAGAAGAAGTTTATAGGAAGGATTAAGGACTTTACGGAAACGGTATCTATTGGACTCAGCGACCGAGATGTAAAATGGTAGTTCCAATCCCGTCAAACGAGCTGGTTGCATGGCCGTTTTCATTATGTGTAATGTGTGTATGAATCAGCTTTCCTTAGAAAGTCCTCCACAAAGGCAATCTTCCTATTAGCGCTCGAGTGCCCTGCCATAGTCAAATAAACCAACTATCATCTGTTGTAGAAGATCCCTTTTTGGGTTTGGCATTTTGTGATCCTTGTCTCGTTAAAATAAATTATTAAACCCAGATTACAAAAATTTTCGATATACAAAATTTAATAGAAAAAAAGTAGAATTCTTGTCTTTACTTACTATAATAGGGTATTAATTCCATAAAATAGTGTAAATTTTATAGCTATATATCATGTTACACGCTGTCAGCCAGCGGCGGGCGACGCGGCCTAAACGGAAAATCTTGTATCAGCCACAGATGCCTGACGCGGCCTAAACTAAAGTCTAGTGTCAGCCACAGATGGCCGACGTGACGCTCAACGTGTTAAAAATATTTAGCATCCGACAAGATAAGAAAAATTCCTAATAATGCTCAAGTAAAAAAGTACAAATTCCTTAACTAGCACAAGATAAGGATTGTGTTAGATACAGCGGTTTTCAACCTTTCGACACATGTACCATCTAAAAAAAATTTTAAATCGTTCGTACCACCACTACATTTTACAATGATTATTTTTCAATTTCTCAATAAAAATATTTTTAAAAAATATATTTTGCCATTTGCACAACCTATTGTCTATTATATGTATTGAATATGGGCCCGTAAAACATATTAGATAAAAAATGGGTTACCATTTTAATTATCAAAAATCTAAGTTATAATGCTTTAATTCTAAAATTTAGTGTGAAATTTGGGCCTGTTTAACCCTTTGCGGCACAGTGTGTCCGGTCTGGACACACCTAAAAATTTCTTTCTGTACGCACAGAAAAATTGAATGTAAAAGGATTTATAGGTTACTCTGAACCTTCTTTATTTATAGTATAGTACAACTTACACAAACCAGTCCATATATTTTAGCCATGTTTAGTTTTTTAAGACCCTCATTTTTCAAAGAAATATTCCAGATTTTTTTAGGGTATAAAAGGAATTGTTTGAAAAGAAATTTCTATGTTATTTTTTGGCTGCATGCTAATCTCCTTATTCTATTCTCCTTATTCTTCTAAATTTTTACCTTGAAATCTTGCCTTCCGCATCTCATCGGTCAGTTCTTTGACAACAATGCTCGTTTCAGCACTCTTTTCGAAGCTCTATTCAATCAGTGTGCCCACTTTAGGCACACAAGCAGAATTAAAACGATAAGTGGCTATGTTCAGAAAATTTTACTTGTGTACTCCTCTAGGCCTAATTCGACTGCCTACTTTTTTTTTTTTTTTTTCCCATCAAAACTTCATTTTTAAAAGGTAGCGTGCCGGAAAGGGTTAAGAGAGATCAGTTTCTTTAAGTCTGCTCTTATTTCACTTAATTTTAACCGCAAATTATGATCTACTCTTAACTTTGTTCTGTATTTATTTTTCAAATATAACATGGAAGAAAATCTTTGTCCACACAAATAGATTATGCAAAATGGCAATGCAAATTTAATTGCTTTATTTGTTAATGCCTTTAAATTCTTCTTCTCTTTTTCTTTGGTTAACAAATGTGCTATTTTTTATATCTTTTCAGTTTGAGTTCTATCACAGGAAATTTCTATCAATTGTTCTTTTTCTCCACGAGATTTTTGAAGTTAATAGTTAAAAATACTTTGTTCTTTGAGTGTCACTTATTTTTCTCTTGCGTACCACCGTTTAAGAATGACTGGTTTTAGAAGTAGTCAAGTTTCTCCAGCAGCTAAATGATGAAAAGATAAAACGTTACAGCAAGCTGAGGTTAGCTAAGTGGATAGCGCGCTGTCCTTCAGAGCAAGAGTTAGAGGGTTCGAACCTAGTGGAAATCGCGTGTTAAAAAGTGGCTTTTAAAATTTCCTTTAAAGAGTTAGAACGTTTCTGCTGTGGACATACGTGCTTATAAAGGTTCTTAAAACGTCGTTGTGTCCTTCCTGAAGGACTATTAATTTCGTTTTGGCACTTGGCGTCAAAAACTTTAAATAACTGTACCACTTTTCAAATCGTTGCCACACTATATTATCGCTCTGTCTTATATTTACAGAAATTGATGAAAAATCTTGCATAAATGTATGTATGTATGTTTCGCGCATTGTGATAAAACAACGGTACCTAGAACCATCAAAATGTGAATAACGTAATCCTTCCATAGAATATGGGCATTTGTAAGCTCCAATTTGAATTTGAAATTTGTTTAATTATCGATTTCAGATTTTGTAAAACTTCAACGAATTTTTGATTAAAAAACTAAACGATTTCAAAGTGAGCAATGGCAACACTGTACGAAATAAAAAAACTTTTATCTGCAGCGCGTGAGACTGTATCGTAAATTTTTAAACATGAAAAATGAAGATAGGCTCACATCGGAAAAGTGAAGACAGGCTCATTTTAAAATTAATTTGCGATATTGCTGTTGAACTGAATTTTATAGTTTGCGTACGTAGACCACGATATTTAATAAATAAAGGTAACACACAAAACGTTAAAAAAAGCCCTTTTGGACGTCCTTTAAAATCTTCCTTAAAATCCTTTCAGATTTTTTGTCTTTTTTCTTTTCTTTTCCCCCAGCTTGACAGTTGTTTTTTCTTTACTTTGTGTCATTTTCATAATCCTCTAAATAAGTAATATTTTATGCATTGATTCTCCCCTACTGCCAATACGTGTGATGACGTCGCATGAATTTGAAGTCTTACAGCTTTATGAAATCAGTTCAGACTTCATCAGCGACGAAATTATTCGCCAATGCGTTTGTTGTAAAACAAACCCAAAGCGTTTGTTTGTTTGTAATACGTTGTTGTTGAATATCATTTTTTTCTAAAAAATTATATTAAGGAGAGAATATAATATTTTTGAAACACAAAGAACAGCTGTTCTGATTTCTTCATAGAAATATTTTACAAACTGTCTTTTACTGTAATAATATTAGTTAGTTTGTTGTTGTTTTAACAGTTGATTTAGAAAACTGCTCTTGTTGACTGTAGCGAATTCGCGGATTAGCTTTCTTTAGCTGTTTTGAATTAAATTCTTTTGAATGTTGGAGTAGTTAAAAATAACTACTGTGAGATATTGTAATACTGCACGAATATCTGAGAAGATTTAAGCATTTTTGTTGTAATAATAATAACTTTTGTTCATTTTTCATCGGACTTGTGCATTCATTTCGTAACGAACCCGTACGCACGCAACAGTATTATACAGAAAAATACATTTTAAATAATATAAAGAAAGCATATTTTATGTATTTTTATATACATCGCAGCGAATTCTGAAACAATGTTTGCCATTGGGTAACTAACAATATTATTCCTTTTGTTACATCTACAGGAATTTTAAAGCTTTCTTTTTTGAAGGTGTAGAATCAAGAAATGTCCAGTTAGAGTTCATTTAAAAGAGAAAGAACTATCTCGTGCTTATATATTTTTAAGTCAAATTTAAGATTTCACTGTCAGGAAACTTTAAGAAGACAAGAGCATACAAATTTTTATTTCTATGCTCCTTTGATTTAACATGTTTGAAGTTAAGAGCATGGCAGTAATTATAAATTAAATTGTTTTATTCGCCGTGCAGTACAGCGCGTGACGAATATTATGAGAAAGGTAAGCCGGAAAAATTAAAAAGAACACGCGCATTTAACATTTATTAAATAAATATCTCTTTTTGATTTCGAGAAAGTTCCAGAAAATTCTCGCGCGAGATTTAAAAATCTTATGAAAAGGAGGAAAACCTCTCAATTCGTTGTTGTTATTTAGTTTGTTGTTGTTTTAAGAGTTTGTTTAGAAAACTGCTCTTGTTCACTGTAGCGAATTCGCGGATTAGCTTTCTCTAGCTGTTTTGAATTAAGTTCTCTTGAACGTTTGAGTACTTAAAAGATAACTACCGTGAGATATTGTAATACTGCACGAATATCTGAGAAAATTTACGCATTTTTGTTGTAGTAATAATAAATTTTGTTCATTTTTCATCGAATTTGTGCATTCACGAACCCGTACGCACGCAACATTATTTAAAAGAGCACATCTTTAAAATTTCCGATGCATACTCTCGTGCGGTAGAGATAAAAATATTTTTTGTTTTCCGTACAGTGTTACCATTGCTGGCTTTGAAATCGCTGAGTTTTAATCAAAATCGTATAAATGCCAAAATCAAATGCAAATATCAAAATCTCATTTACGCCCACCAGCGGCCAGATTCCCTTAGAACGTCCTCCAAGAAGGCACCCCTCCCCTTAGGCAGATAGCCCTCGTGTGCTTTCCCATAATTAAATACACACACATAAAATGCTTTACAAAGTATGAAATAGATAATAAACCAAATTCCAAATTTAGACTTCCAGATGCCCATATTTGGGTAGAGACGTACGTTATTCAAAATTAGATGGCTCTAGGTACCGTTGTTTTAACACAATGCGAGAAACATACATACATTGATGCAGAATCTTCCTTGGGGCAATTTGCCCAACTACAGTATTTTGCGAGATAAACACGCCCACCAGCGGCCGAGCGGTAAAGTTCTGTCTGGCTGGTAGTTCGGTCCGAGGTTCGAATCCCGCGAACGGGCTGGCTGCATGGGCGTTTTCGTGGTTTTCCTCATGTGTAACGTGTATACGAGCCAGTTTCCCTTAGAAAGTCCTCCACGAAGGCATCTCTCCCTTTCGGCAGATAGACCTCGGGCAGATAGCCCTCGAGGCTTTGCCATAATCACACACACACACACGCAAGATAAACACGTGCGAATATTCTCTTGATATATTAAGGGTCGTTTGATTTATGTGCCTCAAGGGTCTAGGGTAGTCTAAGGGTAGGATTGCCTTCGCGGAGGACTTTCTAAGGGAAACTGGCTCGTATACAGGTTACACATGATTTATGTGCCTCAAGGGCTGTCTAAGGGTAGGATTGCCTTCGCGGAAGACTTTCTAAGGGAAACTGGCTCGTATACATGTTACACATGGGGAAAATCACGAAAACGCGCAGGCAGCTTACCCGTTTGTGGGATTCGAATCTCGTACCGAACTACCACTGTTCAGCGGCTTTACCGCTCGGCCGCTGGAGAGCTTTTTTTTTAAGGAGGTAAAGAATAGTTGTTCTTGTGTGATGTCTCTTATAAAATATGTTTGGATCGGAAGCTGATTTGGATCAGAAGCTGGCTCAAAGTTCTTAACAAAAAATTACCTTATTAACTAACTATTATATAGGGTGTCCGAAAAGTCTTTCCCTGATTACAGAAATTGATAACTCAGGCTAGAAGTAAGATACAAATATGAAACTTGTGTCGAATTGTTTACAAACTATCAAAGTTTTTTTTCTGTTTTAGGTTCGCAGTACGTAAGTAATGGATGAGGTGCAGTGCCCAAGAAGTCATGTTAACCAATCACGAGAAGGCACAGTGTCTCCCGTGGTACCATGAGACACGATCATCAACCACAGTGCAGAGACACTTCCAGGCAACATTTGGAAGGAATCCAGCTGATGTCAAGAGCATTAAAGCCTGGTATGAGAAGTTCAAGAACACAGGATCGGTTGCTGAGCTTCCGAGGTCTGGTCGACCAAGAACCTCAGCAGACAGGGTGGAAGCTGTGAGGCAGTCCTTTCTGCGAAGTCCGAAGAAATCGGTGCGCATGAATTACAGATACCTCTCCATGACATTTTACACAAACGTTTATCGTTTCGTGCATACACAAAGTGCAAATCGTTCAGGCCTTGTACAGTACACACAGACAGTACACGCTATCACGTATTGAGGACGATGATGGTTATCTCGGACGAATTGCCTTTTCCGACGAAGCGACCTTTTTTGTCAGTGGAGTAGTAAGTCGCCATAACGTGCGCATTTGGGGTTCACAACCCCTGGCGAGGTCATGGAGTGGACCAGAGGCAATCCAAAGGTGAATGTTTGGTGCGCGCTTGCACGATCGAATTATCGTGCCATTCTTCTTCGCTGAGGCTACCATCACATCTGCAGTTATCTGGACATGTTGCAACTGTATGCTGTTCCTCAGCTGCTTCAGTATCACCCCGATGTCTTGTTTCAGCAAGACGGTGCACCTCCTCATTGGGGTTTGGAGGTCCGTGCCTATCTCGATATGACCTTTCCTGGGCGATGGATTGAGGATACTTAACTGATTAATAAATTTTAAGGTATAATGTAATTATATAGGGTGTTCGAAAAGTCTTTCCCTTATTACATAAATTGATAACTCAGGCTAGAAGTAAGATACAGATATGAAACTGGTGTCTAATTGTTTACAAACTATCAAAGTTTTTTTCACACATCAGTAAACTTCCACATGAGCACCCTTGGTAGCAAGTAGCACATCTAGGCGATATTTAATTTCCGTCCACACGTTAGCCAACATCACTGGAGGGATCGATTCAATGACTATGGTTATCCGTTGCCGCAGGGTTTCAAGATCTCGTACACGTGTTCAGTAGACCTCGTCCTTCACATAACCCCATAAAAAGAAGTCTAATGGGGTTATGTCAGGAAAGCGTGGAGAGGCCAAAAGTCCATGAGAATATTATGGAGAATCTAAATTAAAACTTCCTCACTTTGTATATTGTCCCTTGGGCTTTTTACTTTCACGGAAAGTGTTAATATGAGTGCGTCTAAATAGTCTCGCAGTTCATCTACTAGTTACAAATATACTAGATTGGTATGTGACAGTCATTTTTTAAACCGAAAATAATACGTAAATATGTATTTTATTCCTATGGAATAAAATTTCACTTCCAACATAATATGCCTATTACAGAAATTAAATATAAAAATAGGCAAAACATAAAATTATGAAACTAAAACAAAATTTGTCAATATAGGCGCAATGAATGTCAGATTCAATGCAAACAAAAGCAAATATTCTAAAAATTTCTATAAAAAGTTAGAGTTTAATTTGGGAATGTCCGAAAATATAGTAGTGTTACGGATTTGGTCTAATGTTCGTTGAATTATAAATCAAATTGTTTTATTCCCCGTGCAGTGTAGCACGTGACGAATATTAAAGGAAAGCTCAGCCGGAAAATTAAAAATACAAGAGCACGTGCATCTAACATTTAATAAATAAATATCTCTTTTTGATTTCGAGAAATTTCCAGAAAATTCTCGCGCGCGATTTTAAAATTTTACAAAAAGGAGGAAAACCTCTCAATTCAATTATTAGTTAGTTTGTTGTTGTTTTAACAGTTGATTTAGAAAACTGCTCTTGTTGACTGTAGCGAATTCGCGGATTAGCTTTCTTTAGCTGTTTTGAATTAAATTCTTTTGAATGTTGGAGTAGTTAAAAATTACTGTGAGATATTGTAATACTGCACGAATATCTGAGAAGATTTAAGCATTTTTAATGTAATAATAATAACTTTTGTTCATTTTTCATCGGACTTGTGCATTCATTTCGTAACGAACCCGTACGCACGCAACAGTATTATACAGAAAAATACATTTTAAATAATATAAAGAAAGCATATTTTATGTATTTTTATATACATCGCAGCGAATTCTGAAACAATGTTTGCCATTGGGTAACTAACAATATTATTCCTTGTATTTCTTTATTTTTGTTCTACAGTAATTGAGCAAATAATTTTAAAGCTTTCTTTTTTTGAAGGTGTAGAATCAAGAAATATCCAGTTAGAGTTCATTTAAAAGAGAAAGAACTATCTCGTGCTTATATATTTTTAAGTCAAATTTAAGATTTCACTGTCAGGAAACTTTAAGAAGACAAGAGTATACAAATTTTTATTTCTATGCTCCTTTGATTTAACATGTTTGAAGTTAAGAGCATGGCGGTAAAATCGCCAACCGCTAAACACTGGTAGTTCAAACCTGGGTTCGAATCCAGGCGAACAGGCTAGCTGCATGAGTGTTTTCATAGTTTTAGCGATGTATAACGTGCATATGAACCAGTTTCCTTCAAAGTCCTCCATGAAGACATCCCTTAGGCAGATAGCCCTAGTGTGCTTTGCCGTAATAAACTAAACCAAACCAAAAGAAATCTTTGTAGAGCTAGGCAACTTACTGCTATGTCTAGCCGTTCCCCGGACGCTATCTTTTAAAGTTGGAATTTCGAAAAAAAAAAAAAAATCGCTAGGCAGTCTAATCAGGCCTACACAGGTAAAATTTTGTGAATATCGTTTTAATTCTGTGGATGTGCCCGAAGCGGACCGAAGCGGGCACACTGAATGAATAGAGCTTCGAAAAGACTCGAAGAAAGTGACACCACCTTTAAAAAAGCCCAACCCAATATTGCATGTTTTTCCCATGTACCGGTATGCGTAATGGCAAACCGCACATTGAGTTGATCAATGTTAACGAATTTCGCTTACTGCACATGCTCAGTGGTGCACCGTTGGCGTGGCAAGAAGTACTGGCGATTATGTATACATTACACAAGCCTGTTCATCATGTAGGTCTTATCGATTATTTACAATCACAATACTACCGAAATTTATTTGTGCTTAATGCATTTGCTTCTGTTTCATTTCATTTTGGTTTATTTTGTTTATAAACGTTATATTTAATATCAGTTATTTATCATAATTTCTTAGACTTTAATTCAGTAATTTAAACTGGATTTATTCTTATTATTTTCTTATTTATTATTAAAGTATATACGAATGGAACATATAGTTATTTACCATACTTTTATTCCATTGCTCCTCACAAGTATATTCAATAAAGATTCAGCTAATATATCCTGTAATGTTTCCTGTTTTGTAATCATTCTTAAACGAAACTTTGAGTAGTTTACAATCGATAGTTACCCTCTAAGTAATAAAGCAACTTACAACCTAAAACGTTTTAAAACCCCGAACTGTTTCCGCCTACATAACAGAATATCAACCACACACCGTATTTATCTTCTTTCAAAAATGTACCAAAGTCGTAATTACGCCAAATTCTCTTCTGGGCATGTGCAGTATGCGAAATTTGTTTAACATTGATCAACTGAATGTGCAGTTTGCCATTACGCTACCGGAATCCGTATCAGATTCATTATCTGAAAGCAATTCGTGTAGCACTTTCAGTGCTTCAGAAATGGTCAGCCCTCTCCGGTCTCTTTGGAAAATAATTAAAAATCCGAAAAAAATAAACTAATATTAAATCTACAATTTGAAGTTATAAACTATAAAATAAAATTAAATAAACGTCTGCAACTGAAAACTATTAAACGTAGCGCTAACAAAACTTCTTTGAAAGAAAGCGAAAAAGAAAAAGAGAGGTGCTCTAGTGAAAAACCAAACAGATAACTTATAAAATTACCCCCGACCTTCAGAAAATCACCCCTACAATTTCTTAGTTGATAACCAAAACATCCCTCCCCCCCCCCAAAAAAAAAGAGAAAAAACAGGAAATGAAACACAGATGTAGACCCACCTTTCTACTGTGATTGAGCTGACCGATGAGCTACAGAGAAACAAAGATACAGTTGTTGGTCTTGTCCTAGTCTCTCAGTAAGCCCACTCTGGGCCCACCTGATGTTCGCCGTTCGATTTTAAGCAACATTTCAAGGTCAAAATTTAAGAATACGGAGGTTAGCATATACAGGGTGTGTATTTTAGATACAGTATTTTGAGAAACGACCATGTAAATGCCTCACCTTTTTTATACATCTCGTCATTCAGGAAAAGAATGGCATAGTCATGTTTACTTCTATTAAGACGAAATAAATTCTATTGATGAAACTTGAGATATACCGAAATTGTTGGTTTCTTTCTACATCTGCTATCAGAAGGAATATATCTGATATTTTAGGGTGTAAGGTTTTAGTTGCAATGTTACATATGAATTTTACCACAGCATTCATTCATGAAAATGAATTGCTGTCCAAAATCACACTTTGGATATCCTAAACTGCACCAATGTAAGCAGTATGTTCTTCTTAAAATAGATTTATAGGGAATTTATCACTTTCAAAATATCTTTTTCCAGATGGACTTTTAACTTTCCAAAATGTCATTCAATTCAAATCATTCATGAACTACTTACAGGGTTGCCACGCTACCTGGAAAACCTGGAGAACCGGGAAAAGTCAGGGAATTCGAAAATTGACCAAAATATTCAGGGAAAAGTCAGGGAATTTAAGTATTTTTGTCAAAATCTGGAAAAGTCAGGGAAGTTCATACCACGATCCAGCCAAAAAAAGCGATTTTTGCGCCGACGTCGGAAGAGGTAACTTTTTTGGCGAATTATGTATCACGTGAGTGTCATTCGGGTAGCTGGCATAGAGCCAATTTTCGCAGCTCCAATTTGATTGGCTTTTAGAAAGGCAAAGCAACTTTTGGTTTCCAATATTCTCGAGAATCGCATGTGCAGTGCATGAACTAAAGAAAGTACCTGTTCCCATATAAAACAAAATGGGTTTAATCCTAGTATACATGGAGGTTAGAATCAAAGAATATGTATTGTAAAGAAGGAAAACCTCTCTGCAACAGACGTGGCTGTGGCTCCGTTCCATCATAGAGGGAAAACAGCTGTGCATGTCTGATATATCTGTTGCCAAAGCTCGAAACCGGTGTCGAAGTTCGAAGGTCACGTTATCAAGAGTTCATAAAATGAATATCGTTTAAAATTTCTTTAACCACTTGCGCTAAAAAGACGTGCCACGCACGTCAAGATGCTTTTGTCTCAAACCGCGAGCGACGTGAACACGTCGATAAGCATTTATCGCAAAAATGAAAATAACGTGGTGCACACGTCGCCTAACAACGAGATTGTTTATTTCTCGAGTTACAGCTCTGGATTGCACTCGCAGATGCGGAGCGGCGTAAATGAGACACTTTACCGCTTGTTATATTGTAGCGCACGGCACCGCAACCGTGAAGTTTAGTCTTAGCGCAAGTGGTTAAACTCTAAAGGAAAAGAAAATATTTTTTGGCGCAAGTAAATTAATTCATGAATTAGTTATTTTCAGGGGAAAAAAAAAAAAAAAAAAAAAAAAAAAAACTACGAAAATCCGTTTTTAAAATTATTGCGAAAAATCCAAGAAGAAACGTCCTTTGATAAAACGTTTCTTCTTGGATTTTTCGCAATAATTTAAAAACAGATTTTCGTAGTTTTCTTTTTGTCAAAAAGCGTTTCTTCTTAACACGTGTTTCTCAATTTCCTGTACACATCGCGGAGAGGGAAATTCTGGCCGCTAGGTTCCGTCGCCAAATCCCTTGGCAAATTTTCCCTCCGCATTCTAGCGGCGTAATAGCATTTTACTGGTATGGAACCTTTTCTTCTTTACATAGACGTTCTTTGGTTAGAATAATAATGGGATTTGGCGACATCTTGATGCGCAGTAAACGGGTCATTTTGGTCTTGGCGACAATTTTCAAAATCGTGCCAAAGCCTTACCGTATACTAGAATTTTACCGCAAAATCTTTTTAAACCTTTTTTTTTTCTTTTTAATAAATACCTTCCCGTTTTTCAGTAAAATAAAAAAATAGTAATCAGTCATCTAGGCTAGCCATGTAATATAACTATATTCGCTAAAATATCGTTGATTATTCTAATTCAATTTTTAAGTAATTATTTTTATGTTATTCATATAATTTAATGTCGCTTCTTCCCTCTAAATTTATTTATTATTAGTAAATAATATTTCCAAATTTCAGGAAATTTTCTCTGGCATAATCCTGAAATTAATTATAGCAGTATGATGACATACCAAATTTAATACAAATTTAATGCACACATTTTTTCCTTATGTATGCTGCGAAATAAATATAAAATACCTCAATTTATTAAAATAGATTTCTTTCTTTCGTTTAGCTGCAGAATGTCTGCAAAAAAAGCCTTATTTTATTCCAGATTGGGAAGATTCTAATTTCAATCTTCAGTGGAGAAAACAACAACTATTATAATTATATTTGTGTTTTCAAGTGTTAAGGTGCCTTTTAAGAACATACCTCACGCAAATTAAATTTACCTAAAATCTAACCTAACTATTTAGCATTGCATTGTATTTATAAGGACCGGATTAGCCTTGTGTTGAATTGGTGATGATCATGAGTAATAATTAAATAAAACATACATTTGTTATCCAATATATATATCTTAAATTTTATTAAGTTTCTTAAGTGGAAAACTAAACAAAATTATCAAACAAAGTATACCAAGAATAATTAAGAATAAATGTCCTCTGGGATTTATTAAATAATTAAGTGAATTTGCTACACAATACAAGTAATACCATAATTAATTTACCTCTTAGTACAGCCAATGTACATTACGCGGATAGACTGGAATTTTATTGAAACACACCTGGAAAACCTGGAAAAGTCAGGGAATTTCATTCTCCTGTTTGAGTGGCAACCCTGTACTTATGACATGACATGCAGCTGTAAACACTAGTAAATGTTTTGTTGTTTCATTGGCATTACACTTCCTCTTAATTGTATGTTTGTGCTATGCTACAAAATAAAATTTTTGAGCACTAAGTGGTTTTTCTGGTGCTTATGTATCAATAAAAGTGTCTATTCCAAATTCTTTTGAAAAATTGTTCATTTTCCCTATCATTGAAAGAGCTCTTTCTTAAGCTTGGCAGTATAGCACATAAGGCAAAGCAAAGAAACAAATGAAACTGAGAGAAGAAATTTTGACAGAACCTAGTCATCACTCTGGCATTCATGCTGCTAAGTTCGTCAACAATAACCTTCTTGAAAAGGAGCATTTCATACATTTATTTTTTTAGGTAATTTCTAATTATCACACCCCACCACCACCAAAAATTATAAATTTGTTGCCCACTTTGGAGAGAGATGTTTATTTGAGTACTTTTGTGTCTATTTTAATAATGCATCCAGTGCCACCTACTTCTTTTTTTCTACAATACACACACATACTCCTTTTTTTTTTTTTTTTTTTTTTTTTTTTGTGCTACTGTTTGATTTCTTGGACACAGCATTGGAATCAAAATTTTAAAATAAGAAGTTAAAAAAAAGAGGTCCATAAAGCCTTTAACCCTTTGATGGGCAGCGGGACGGCTTTTTTTATCAGTTTTTCATTTCCAAGATGACAGCTGCAAAATTCTGTTTAAAATACATACAATAATACCTTTCAGTTTCCTAAATATATAACAGATGGTGGCACTAGTAATTCATAGAAATCATGTAGGAAAAAATTCTTTGCAGGTCTAATTTTGAAGCATTTTTTGTTTTAATTTCTTATGCAATTTAAATCATTTGGACAACTTTTGGTATTAGAATGAATATTTTTTTCTTGCAGATAAAAAGTATTATTATAATTCATATATATATATATATATATTAATTAAAAATGGTTGAAATGAAAAGGTGGGACAAATTTGTCCCATCATGCATGAAGGAAATACTGCTACTAGGGGACAGGACTATTGAAAATGTTTTCCGAACATTTGTTCCATTGTGATTTTGTACTTTAGGTTTCTGAAATTTTTTTGGTAGGTTTATGGTTATTTCTAAGGTATCACAAACTATAATAATCATATGAGATATGTTGATTAATTTGACCACTTAAAAATGTCTATATCAGACTGAGAGAAAAAGTGTCAAATGGTGGCACAGAATTTTTTTTCATTTCCTTGATGTTTGTGTAGTTAATTCATTCATATTGTGTAAACAGTTACCCGCAGAGTGAGAACATTTAAAATCTCTAAAATTGTTTAAAATGTATATAGCTGGAAATTTACTGAATATGAGTTCTATAAAGAGAAAAAAATACCAGAGTCCTGTACATGTAAAGTAATAGTAAAATTAATATAAGTTAATTTTACTAAGACATAGGTCATCAAATGAATTTTCAATATAATGTAATTTTTAAACAATGAAAATTTTAAGAAGAATGTCGCCCCTGAATATTTGTCTTGTTATTTATCATAACTGTGAGAGGAAAATTTTGTACTGATGTCCAAATTAAATTTTTCATTATTTTTTTTCTTTTTGTTTGTTTAAAGGTTCTTTGCTGTACAATTTTTTTATTAGCTGGTATGTTTACAGTTGGAGGTTCAAAGTGTGGTATACTCGTATTTATTGCAGATTTATAAATTTTCTCCATTTTAGTTACTTCATTAGATATTGTTATTGAGTTTAGTAAGCTTGTAAATTTATTCAGCAGTGCTATTTTTCTTTCTGCTAATGTCAAAGTTTGTGATGTACTTTGCATTAATTCATTTACTATTACTATATCATTTGTGTCGTCTATTATCAATGAAGGATCATTACAGGAATCATGAACTGTATCTGCTGGACTGTTTTTCTGCACCTGGCATAAATAATGAATATGCTTACATATATTCCACTTAATTGAAGAATCTATACATGTGCACATGTGTGTATGCATACATTACATTCAGTACACTTCCAATTCACAGTTACCCTCACTGATCACTTTTTGTATGATATACAAGTCTAAATTGTTTTCTGATGAAATAATCCAGCCACTTTCATTTTGTATAATTTGTGATGACAGTGTTAAGCTGGTTTTATATTTGTTTCTCAAGTCTCTAATTTTACTTGTCAATTCTATCAAACATTTTATCCCTAATAAATTTCATAATTGCACAGCTTTATCAAATCTTTTAACATTTTTTCCATGTAAATAAATATATGTACTTGTTCGATGCATTCTTTCAATATGTATATTTGTATTTAATCCACAATTAACTCTGTGACAATAAGCCCAAGTAGTTGCATCTTTTAAATAATGTGTCGAAAAATAATTAGCAAAATCAAGTGTATCGGGATCAGTTTTCAAGTAATTTAACACAGCTTCTGCTGCAGTATTAAAACTCTGTATACACATTCTTGTAAAGAAGTGCGGAGAACTTGATACTCTTGGGCTTGTTTTTCTCTACCACTGATTTTTTTTAAATTCTTTCGCCATGCACGGTCAACATGCCATGCACAAAACAGGCGTTTTTCACGTGTGCACATCTCTGAAACCTATACATTAAAAAAAGAATAGGCCATATCTGACATGAAAACTTTTGGTTGTAATGTGCCAATGCTTTGCTTGATTATTGAGAAGAATATAGACAAAACTGGTTGGTCAAAGACAATAAGGTTTGCGTACAACGCGAAGGAGGCGGGGTATTTCTTATCTAACTTTTAAACTTCAAACTTGAGAATGCAAAGAAGGTTCAAGGCCATTGACTTCCGAAGCAAATTTCACGTTGATTGGAAGTTGTTATTTCTATTTTCTTTGACGAAAATGACAACCAATAAAGAAATTCCTTTAGTTACGAGACAACTAATTATCAAATTGAGAGATGAAGATAAAACTCTTCGTTATATTGGTAAAACCATTGGAAAACCATTTTCTAGTGGGCAAAGAATTATTCAAAACTATCTTGACACTGATAGTCTTGCTGTAAAACCAAGATGTGGGAGACCGAAGAAGCTAACGCAGAGGGGAAAAAAGAAAAACTCTTTTACGAATTAAACAAAATCCTAAACTTTCTGCTGCAAGCATTGCAAAAGACATTTTTTTAACTAGCAACAAGGAAATTTCTCCTGAAACTGTACGAAAAGTGCTGCAAAAGGCTGATTATCATGGACGCAAACCTAGGTCTAAGCCATACATTTCCGAGACAAATAGAAAGAAAAGAATTGCTTTTGCCAAAACATATTTAAACTCTTCGCAGGACTTCTAGAACAATGAAATTTGGTCAGATGAAAGTAAATTTACAATATTTAAAGTTAATGGCCACCCTTATTGTATGGAGAAAACCATGAACAGAACTGAATCTGAGAAATTTAAATCCAACTGTCAAACATGGAGCTGGCGGTGTAATGGTATGGGGGTATATGTCGTCGAAAGGATTTTATGGAAATTTTCACATTATTGATAAAGTCATGGATAAGTATGTCTGGATATTCTGAAGAAAAATCTACGAGACAGTGCCCGAAATTTAAACCTTTCTAATACCTTTATTTTCCAACAAGACAACGACCCGAAACATAGAGCTAAAATTGTGAAGGAATATCTCCTCTATCACACTCCAAGACAATTGCGTACTCCTCCACAGTCACCAGACCTCAATCCAATCGAACATTTGTGGGCAAAATTGGAGAAACGAATTCAAAAACACAATATTACATCGCAAAATGAGCTAATTAGTAAATTGCAGAAAGAATGGGCGAAATTTATGTCGGATGACACTTAAAAACTAGTTCAGTCAATGCCCAGACATCTGCAGGCTGTTTTGAAGAAGAATAAAGGATATCCTACAAAGTATTGAAGTAATGTAAAAAACTTATATTTTACTTTTTTTTTTTTTTTTTGAAAGTGTACGCAGACTTATTGGATGGAATTTCTGAGTTTTTTGAAAAAATTTAAAAAGTATTACACTGATATTATTTACTTTTTATTTAAGCTTACAATTTTAGCTAATAGAAGAAAAATATGCAATGATTAAAAAACATTTTTCTATGCTTTAAGTGTTTTTTTTTTTTTAATTTAAGATTTAGTCTGTACACAGACTTTTGTAGCTAACTGTATGCAGTCTGAACTAAATTTTTTTAGCATTTCACTTTGTGATTATTGTCATCATATTTGTCATTATGATGAGAATAAAATCTTCATTGTTAAGGAATGTATGTCTTATAATATAACATGCATGAAATCTGTGAACTAAGCATTTCATTCACCCACATGTCAACCCTCACATAGTCATTACTATGGTTTAGCCGACCAGCGGTCGAGCAGTAAAGTCGCTGAACACTGGTAGTTCGGTCCGAGGTTCGAATCCCGCGAATGGGCTGGCTGCATGGGCGTTTTCGTGGTTTTCCCCATGTGTAATGTGTATACGAGCCAGTTTCCCTTAGAAAGTCCTCCACAAAGGCATCCGTTCCCTTAGGCAGATAGCCCTCGTGTGCTTTGCCATAATTAAATACACCAACACCATTACTATGCTTTACTGCACTGGAAGCCAACTCAAAACTTCATTCAATGTTTTGCAGATCTTTTTTTGTTATTAGATACAATCGTTCGAGGCCAGAATCAGATATGGAATAGTGATTTCATCCAAAATATGGTACTTTAGCAGCTATTTTTGATGCAATAAATGCAATCTGGAAATATGCATAGTATTCCTCTCGTTTTGATTTGACCAATTTTATTTTCGCAGGACAATAAGCATTAATTTTTTTACTGCCCATTAGCTTTATGTGTCGCTTTCCAGAACTCTGTGAATGAAAATGCCCTGAACGGTGACATGTAAAATATGTAACTGTACCAGTGGCATTTGGTTTTCAGATACATGTATTATAAATTTCGACTTTATTATCTAAATCCTCTTTCCATTCATGAAAACTTCCCACGTCCGCATGGAAACTTGTTTGATGTAATCATATCCGCAGAAATATCCGAATTAGTTTGATTATTTTCATCAGATTGAACATTTGGCTCTGAAAAGGGCCTTTTATTAAAGTGATCATTTGGTCCTGAAAAGGACCGTTTTGTTTTAAAATGATCAGAGATGTTTGATCAAATTAGCTTGTAAACACTCGACTACGAAAATTGCAATACGAGGATTTCCGTTCACTAGCTATTCTTTCATTTGAGATCCCTCCCCACAACCGGAAACGCAAAGAAACGCATTTTTACAGAAAATCTATAAGCATATAAAACAGCAATAATGAGGTTGGATTACTTGTATGTTAATGAAATTAGCAGTAATTGCACTGTCGTTTTAGCTAAATCAATAATAAAACATAAATAAGGACGTGTGTTTCCGGTCATCCATAAAGCTTTTTGTTGCCATTCTGCAAAGCATAAGATAATATTTATTTTTCAAATGTAATCATTTAGCTCGGGGGTATAAAAGAAGTCTGTTGCAAATCGCAATATATTTGTCGCCCAACTTTAGCAAACAAGTTATTTAAAAGAAATGCATTGCCACTAGCCAAATTAAATATTTACGCTGACCACGCAGCAGATTTTTCTCATTCAACAAAGCGCAGGAATTTTAATTTTCCTTTCAAATTAATTCTTATATTTTTCACAAACTAAGCGATTTAGAAAAAAGCCGAACTGAACCTATGAAATAACACTAACCGAATATACATATAAAAATCTGTGCCCGTTTTTCTTTGTTGTGTAATTTGTACAAATGTACACTTTTATTCCGATCTGGATGAAATTGTGCGCTCTTGACCATCAAAATAAGAAAGCCACCGTTTACACATAAGATTTGGAAAACTCACCATACCTATTAAGCAAGTTCTAGTTGCTTTTTTACAAAAATAGGTATTCACACACAGCCTTAATTTTTAAGTGACGCCACTAATATTAACACGTCGCCAGTGTTGGATTCCCGCTGCCAGTTCCTATTAAAACATTTATGAGAACTACTATTTCGCCTAATTGATTTGGCACACATGTGAGTGTTCCGGAGTGAACATAGTTTAAAGTAAACAATGAGTTCTTTCTCATTGTTCATTCTCTATGTTCTTTGAAATTGTAGAAGATATGACACAGATAGGAAGGGTATAATTACCCTTTATTCCCCAGTTTACTGCTATTCCGGCATTTCTGGAAACAAACTAATTGACTGCAATGCCTATTCCAGGAGACCAAGCCAGTTTAGTTATTATAAGATTTTTACGTGTTCAGCCTAACGAAAAAAATTGCAAACCTAAAAAAAATGCAAAAAATTGCCCCAACTGAGTGCAAAAAAACTGGGGTGGGAAAAAATTGCACCAACTGGCAAAAAAAATGCCTCAACTGGGGTGGGAAAAAATTTGCTCCAACTGGGGTGGGAAAAAATTACACCAACTGGGGTGGGAAAAAATCGCCCCAACTGGGGTGGGAAAAAAACTGCCCCAACTGGGGTGGGAAAAAACTGCCCCAACAGGGGTGGGAAAAAATCGCCCCAAGTGGGGTGGGAATAAAAATCGCCCCAACTGGGGTGGGAAAAAACTGCCCCAAATGGGGTGGGAAAAAAATTGCCCCAACTGGGGGTGGAGAAAAAATTACCCCAACTGGGGTGGGAAAAAATCGCCCCAACTGGGGTGGGAAAAAATTTGCCCCAACTGGGGTGGGAAAAAATCGCCCCAAGCGGGGTGGGAAAAAACTGCCCCAGCTGGGGTGGGAAAAAAATTACTCCAACTGGGGGTGGGAAAAAATCGCCCGGACTGGGGTGGGAAAAAATTTGCCCCAACTGGGGTGGGAAAAATTACCCCAACTGGGGTGGGAAAACTGCCCCAACTGGGGTGGGAAAAAATCGCCCCAAGTGGGGTGGGAAAAAATCGCCCCAAGTGGGGTGGGAAAAAAATTACCCCAACTGGGGTGGGAAAAAAATTACCCCAACTGGGGTGGGAAAAAATAGCCCCAACTGGGGTGGGGAAAAAACTGCCCCAACTGGGGTGGGAATAAAAATCGCCCCAACTGGGGTGGGAAAAAAATCGCCGCAACTGGGGTGGAGAAAAAATTACCCCAACTGGGGTGGGAAAAAATCGCCCCGAGTGGGGTGGGAAAAAAACTGCCCCAGCTGGGGTGGGAAAAAATCGCCCCAAGTGGGGTGGAAAAAAACTGCCTCAACTGTGGTGGGAAAAAAATTGCCCCAAGTGGGGTGGGAATAAAAAATCGCCTTAACTGGGGTGGGGAAAAATTTCCCCAACTGGGGTGGGAAAAAACTGCCCCAAGTGGGGTGGGAATAAAAATCGCCCCAACTGGGGTGGGGAAAAATCGCCCCAAGTGGGGTGGGGAAATAATAGCCCCAACTGGGGTGGGAAAAATCGCCCCAAGTGGGGTGGGAAAAATGCCCCTACTGGAGTGGGAAAAAAATTACCCCAACTGGGGTGGGGAAAAATCCTGCCCCAACTGGGGTGGGAAAAAATAAAAAAAACTGCCTCAACTGGGGTGGGAAAAAAATTACCCCAACTGGGGTGGGGAAAAATAAAAAAATTGCCTCAACTGGGGTGCAAAAAAATTGCCCCAACTGGGTGCAAAAAAATTGCCCGTTCGCGATTATGATGAAGAGTCGCTAATCGTAAAAAGAGTTTAATCCTAATGAAGCATCAAAGTAAGCACACGGATACAATAATTTTAAAAACTCTTTAAATTTATATTATTTCAGTTTTTTCATGTCGACGAGAATAGAAATAGGAATTTTTAAAAAATTAAGGATCTTCGATAACAATTATATGGTTGCTCTGTACAAGCATTAGTTTCTTTTGAAGCAGAATTGAAAATGCTTTTAGTTGGGCTCAAATTAAATGATTTACTTTCGAATCTTTGCATTAGGTTTTCGTCAGCCAACTTCTTTGAAAATCAGGCGATTGGCCAAGTCAACAAACGGTGCATGTTAACGGAGCATGCACATATACTTATGTTCCTGGAAAAGTGGGCGACGAAAAGTAGATGTATTTAATAAATAAAGGTAAACAAAACATTAAATAACGTCATTTGGACGTAATTTTTTTTAAAAATCAGAAACCTTTCAGATTTTTCGAAATTTCAGTCGCTCCCTTAGACTTCTCAAAAATTTACTGTAGGCGGAATGTTCACATTCATAATCACTGAAGAAGAAACGTTTTCTTGGATTTTAACAAATTAAAAACAAATTTTCGTAGTGTTTTGGGGGGGGGCCCTCAAAATAACTAATCTATGAATTAATTTACTTGCGCCAAAAAATAGTTTAGAGTTTAAAGAAATTTTAAACGATATTCATTTTATGAACTCTTGATAACGTGACCTTCGAACTTCGACACCGGTTTCAAGCTTTGGCGACAGATATATCGCGCATGCGTAGCTGTTTCCCTCTATTATGGAATGGAGCCACGTTTGTTGCAGAGAGGTTTTCCTTCTTTAGAATACATATTCTTTGATTCTAACCTCCATGGTACCGTATACTAAGATTTAACCCGTTTTGTTTTATACGAGAACAGGTACTTTCTTTAGTTCATGCATTGCACATGCGATTCTCTCGATTCTTGAGGTTGCTGGAAACCATAAATTAAATATGAACTAAATTGTAGTGAATTTTTTTATACCACTAAAAATAGCAAAGAATTTTCAAAGAAAGCTCACATCAAGGAAAAATACTAACACCTTAATAACAAGGTACGCTCAGAAGAATTATTAAAAATTGGCTCATTGTCACTTTTTTTTTAAGAATTTACTTATTAAACCCACTCAATCATAAGTCCCTATCCTAGAGCAAGCCAGGGATGGCAACGTTGTAGAGAAAAAACATTTTTATCTTCAACTCGGGAGACTGCGTATCGTAAATTCTAAATTCTAATTCAATTTAAAACTATTTTGCGGTATTGCTGTTGACCTGAATTGCAAAGAACGTGAGATTTAATAAATAAAAGTAACAGAGAAAATGTTTAAAAAATGCCCCTTTGGGCGTAATTTAAAATCTGAAACCTTTCAGTTTTTTTTTTCTTTTTCATTTCATGTAAACCCCATATTCGAAAATTAAGTATAATAAATAATAATAGTAATAAAAAACACGGAAAAAATAAAATCTGAAACGGATCTTACCTGATTTAACGATTTCCCAAAAGGACTGTTTTAAAGTTTAATATGGTTTTATCAGTAAAAATTAACAATACTAATGGTCCTAGTGGAATATATATAGGATACCTTATAAAATATTAGATGAATATACATTTAGACTAACACGGGGAAGTTAAATATCTTCTGCATATGTAAAAAGGTGAAAAAAATATGTAATGTATTTCTATGAAAATGTTCAATGTTTTTAATTATATCTATCATGAATAAAATGCATTTTTATTTATATGAATCCAATTCAAAAGTGAAAAAATAATTTTTTAAGAACTGGATCTATCAGGACTTGGAAAAAAAGGGAGTGTTTCTAGAACTTTCCCCACTGAAAACAGGAAGTGAGGAGTGATGAGGTAGACACGTTGACACCGACTGCAAAGATGCAATTCGCAGCAAAGGAATAAATGTTTTAAGTTTGAAAAAAACAGCCTTAAAAAAACTTAACTGCGTGAAGCTTTAATTTAGAAGATGTCATTACTGTAAGAATTTATAACATTTAAAAAGTTAATAATATTTATTTATCAATTAAAAAATAAGACAAAATACGCTGCGTTTTTGCAGGACTTCCCTGTGCATTTAAATCATGAAGAGAAAACTATGGCATTCATTATCTTTTCTTCATCTGCATACTAAGTGACATAATTCTATAACTAAGATAACTATAACAACATCTTTTTAAAGTTAGGCTGTAGACATTAGGTTAATTGGAAGCAGGAAAGATGAAAAATAAGAAATGTCCTCGCTGGGAATCAAACCACGGACCTCTCGAATACGCGCCGAGCTTGCAGACGACTACACTACGGAGGCATGCTAAGAAGGCAGGAGAAATACCTTATATAAACCCCCCTTGTAAAGGGGGACTGGGGTTTTATGGGTCCCAGTCACCAAATCCTGGGTTAGTTATTAGTTCGGGTGCCACTGTAGAGACTGGAAGAAGAAGAGGTGAAAAATGAGCCACGGCCGGGAATTGAACCACGGACCTCTTGAATACGCTCTGAGCTTGCAGACCACTACACTAAGAAGGTATACTAAGAAAGCGGAAGAAATATCTTATAAGTGAAAGTGAAAAACATTATTGATAAGAGATAAAGAAGGCACGCTAAAGAAACATAGGAAAAGCAAATAGTCATTTGTAGAAGAAATAAATACTACA
This sequence comes from Stegodyphus dumicola, assembly GCF_044657685.1. Classification (NCBI taxonomy): domain Eukaryota; kingdom Metazoa; phylum Arthropoda; class Arachnida; order Araneae; family Eresidae; genus Stegodyphus; species Stegodyphus dumicola. Next base: position 5,045,167 of record NC_140770.1, read on the forward strand.
AATGTGTCGTCCTTATCTTAGCATTATAATTAACTTTAAAATTAATTATGATGCATCAATGCTACTTTAATCATAAATTTAAATAAAATATAAGATTTACCTAAATAACTTAAAGCACTAAACGAAATAGAAAGAAAGAAGGCTTTCTTTTTTAAAACCTGGATAATACTCCACTGGTTTGAGCTTAAGAAGTAGGCGGCTTATTTGAGCCCATTGTTAAAAAATTCCTAATTTCAAATCCCCTAATTATTTTTATTTGCTTCATTATTATCTAAAAAAATACCTTGCGTGGTCACATATAGGTCAGTCTTTCTCTTCCCGAGATTATATGGTATTGTGTACAATGAGTACAGTAGCGCCTCTGGGAGCACAATAACGATAACCTGGCTCCTACTGCCAGAAAAAGTAGACTATGCTATCCCGTAGGTAGTGGCTTTGGCCATCTGAATCACTCCCCATCCCAATCACTCTTGCTTCCCTTCGTCGTGGTATCCGTGAACCTGAAGTGAGACAAGCATCGGGTGGGACGGTTCAGCAACGGCGCCTTGAGGAAGTTCTATTTTGTATAAGTCTGCATTCCAGGATTTAGATCCCCGCCTTTTTTCTTTTCTCTGACTCCTCTCATGCTGAGTAAAGGGACTGAGTGGTAAGCACCCAACCTTTCTTACAGTAACAAGCCGTTACTAACTAATTGCCAACAGGCTAGTCCCTCCAATGTTTTCAAGTAATGTAGCATAAAAGTAGAGATCAGAGCTGGTTACATTTTCTCCTAGCTGCTTCGTATTGTAATTTTATATGGTATTAATGAATTGTATTAAAATTACGTATAGCACATAATGGTTGTACAGTATTGTAATATTGTATTGGAATAATGCAATCCTGTGTACTATATTATGCATCGTGTATTGTGTTAGTAAAGTAATGCAAGTCCTCCTTGCTGCACTGTAAGTCTTAGTTACATATCGTGTATTACATGTAGGCAGTGTGTATAGAAATGATAAGCTCAGAGATATTGATCTCTTGGTCGTGTAGCACTCTGCTAAAGGTGTCAAATGTTGTACAGTCAAAAGTCGTTAATTCGGACACCCAAAATCCGGAATGATCTATAATCCGGACCTCAAAGCTAAAATCTTTCTGCGCATGCTCATAGATGTTTTACGCGTGCGCGCAAGACATTTACGACTGCGCATGTGTGTTTGCGCAAGCGCAGAATACGTATTCGTGTGCGCGTTTAATGTATAACGGATGGTATAAGCTAAAATTATCTAATTATCTATTTAAGTTAATGTTGATGATTGCGTTGTTCCTTAATCTTCGAATTGGATCCGGCTTATTATTTTTTGCAGACTGTAAGATAATTTTATAAAAGTAAGCTTGAACTTTCGATTATGTGAATTAGAATTTCCGATGCTGGAGCTCCCAAAGGATCTAGAAAACGAAAGTATGTTTCGATGTCCATCAAACAAAAAGTGGAATTGCTACAAAAAATGGATAAAGGTATATCCTTTGTTTATCTAACTGTTCCGAATCTGTTTATCAATTTCACGAATCTGTTTATCAATTTCACGCTGCTCTGAGTGGGGGGGGGGACGTTTTGCAATCAATGAACTGGAAGTTGATCTGTCAGCATTATCGTTATCTTCAGGGCAGATGTTTTTATTTTATTCTGCTTATAATTCCTTACTAAATGTAGTATTTAATCTCGATCTACTCCATCTTTGATATGATTTAAATCAAATTCCTCGTCATTATAAATATCACGAATACAAATAGTTTTCTGGTTGCAATTTTCTAATTTCGGCTATGCGTAAGGTATGCTTTACGCATACGCGCCTTGAAAGAAATGTTTATTTAGTAAACAAATAAATATTAAGCTTCTTTTTTTGTAAATTTTGATACCCTTTAGATCATAATTGCTCTTTATTTTATAAATTACGGTTTCATATTTTTAATTTTATAATTTCTGCATGCCATCTTGCCAGATTTAGACTGATGATCTATAATCCAGAAAAATCGATAATCCGGAATCGCCGAAGTCCCGACGAGTCCGGATTAAAGACTTTTGACTGTATATTCAAAATCGCAGTGATATGAAATAAAAATATATGATATGGTATGAAAAAATACTGAGCTTTATATTCGAATTCAGCTCCGGGCTACGGTGCTATTTTACAAGTTATTTAAGTTTACAAACAGTTTTGGGAGCCACTGTACATGCTATGCAGTAAATAGTATAAAAGCTGCATTCACATCAGTGTGCTCATGCGTAGCTGAGAGGTGGCATTTGCTGGATGGCCGGAGACCGCGTGACTTGATTAAACTTGGAACTTTTTTACGCTTGACACGTCATTTCAGGCATCTCGTTTCAAATGTCCAGTTTATATCATGATTTTTAAATGATTGCACTTTCAAAAATTCTTCTTGATGAAAAAAAAAAAGCAAATGAACTAATCTTAATTAAAAAAATGCATATGCTAATTTTTCTTTGATTTTTGGACACGTTAAACTTTCATCCCTGCGACTGATTTTACAAAAATAATTTTGGAAAAATGATAATATTTTGTATTTTAAAAACATTTTTTAAATGAAGCTTCCGAGTACACTTCTCAAATCTCTAAAAATGTTATTTTGGCAACAATTTTCCTGTCTTATTGTTGTTGATAGATTTTCGATGAAATCGCATCATTTTGAGTAGTTTTAATCTTTTAGAAATATGGGTTTGAAATTGAAAAAAAAAAAAAAAATTTTTTTTTTTTTTTTTTTTTTTTTTAATTTAATACAAATAAATATCCGGAGGTCTGGGCTTTAAATCTGTGTAAGGCAGTCTCACTATCAGGTCACTATCAGGCCTTCAATTATGACAAAGTTCGTGAGGGCTATATTAGCCTAAAAGGATGCTTTCGTGGAGGACTTTCTAACAGAACTGGATCATATACATGCTACACATGGTGAAAACCACGAAAAGACCCATTCAGCCAGCCCGTTCGCCTGGAATCAAACCCAGGTCAGATCTACCAGAGTTTAGCGTCTTTATTGCTCCGCTGCTGGTGGGCTGTAGCATAAAGGAATCTGTTATATTCTCACTCCAAAGTTGACTGGCTAGGCTACCTACTGACTAATATATCCTTCAGTTGGGACCTAATGCCTGCTAACTGGACCCCAGTCACTTTAGCCGCATTAAGTTGTAGGGAAGCCTAAATACATTTTATTAATTTCTCTTTCTGAGTATTATGTCTGAATTCGTTTTGTATGTTTGGACAAGTGTGTTTTTATTAAATTTAAAATTTTAACAGGTGCTAGACAATGCCATCTGTTTTCATTTGTTAATAAGAGAAGCGATATTTAACGTTTATCATCTGAGGTATGAAAGAAGTAAAATATCCATGGGCAGAAGAAGAAAGGCTAAAGCTAAACTGACGAAGCTTTTAACTTGACATACAATGTTTTTAGAACAAGAACTTCTTTGGATCTATAATAGAGGACTTGGTATTTAAATAGTTAATGTTAGTAGAATTATAAATAAAATTGTTTTACTTTCCGTGCAGTGCAGCTGGTGACGAATATTAAAAGAAAGCTAAACTGGAAAATTTAAAATACAAGAACACGTGCATTTAACATTTAATAAATAAATATCTCTTTTTGATTTCGAAAAAGTGGTAGAAAATTCTCGTGTGTGGATTTATAAACCTTATAAAAAGGAAGAAAACCTCTCAATTCAGCTAGTTGCTCCAATACGTTACCTGCTCTTTCTCACTCTTCTCTTTCATCCTACCACCCTTATTCTTCTCAGATTTGCCAATGATTCTTCATCCTCCTTTTTACTTACTCAGCCGTGATTTCTCCCAACACTCACCATCTCGGAACGAGGATCTCATGCACCATGAACTCGCCAGCCATATAGGCTTTCCTCCTCTCCTCCCTCCCCTCTTTTCTGGTTTCCCTCAGCCTTCCTCATCATTACTCTTCTGATGTGGAGGTAGATGGTTTGTTTACCATAGAGACTCTGAAATTTTTCCTCACTGGCAATTCAGTTAGTTAGTTAGTTGTTGTTATAAGAGTTTGTTTAGAAAACTGCTCTTGTTGACTGTAACGAATTCGCGGATTAGTTTTGAATTAAGTTCTGTTGAATGTTTGAGTAGTTAAAAGATAAATACTGTGAGATATTGTAATATTGTATAATATCTAGGGAAATTCAAGCACTTTGTTTTATTTTTTGTGATAATAATAAATTTTGTTAATTTTTCATCGGACTTGTGCATTCAATTCTTAACGAACCCGTACATACGCAACAATATGTTTGAGATTTAACGAACAACTCTTTAAATGGGAATCCTTTAAGAGATATCCTTATATTGATATCATTAATTTTAAATCAATCTCTCAGCTTTAGAGCCTTTTAATCTTCGTAGCTTAAAAGTTTAGCTGCTGATAAATTGAAGCGCATAATTAATTTTGCACTTTTTTTCATGAAACATCTGTAATAATTTCCGATTTTTTTATTAGTCCAATGGGGTTTTATACCTGAAGGACTATTTTTTTCGTTTTGCGATTTGGCATTGAAATTGTATCACTTTTTAAATCGTTGCCACCAAATACTATCGCCCTGCATTATATTTGAAGAAATTGAATAATGAAGAATCTGCATAAATGCATGCATGTTTCTCGCATTGTGATAAAACAACAGTACCTAGAGCCATCAAAATTTGAATAACGTAATCTTCCATAGAATATGCGCATGTGAAAAGCCCTAATTTGAAATCTGTTTTATTATCGATTTCAGACATTGTAACACTTCAACAAATTTTTGATTAAAAAATTAAACGATTTTAAAGCGAGCAGTGGCAACACTGAACGAAAAAAACATTCTTATCTCCAGTGCGCGAGACTCTGTATCGGAACTTCTAAAGACATGCTCATTTTAAAATTAATTTGCAATATTGCTCAGAAACAGGCTGATTTATTTACCTCTTTTGTTATGCCAACACCCTGATAATGCGATGTAGCGAAAGATGTTAATTTCTTTTTTCATTTTTGGTTTGGGTATTTTTGGCCCTTCCATAGAGTTTGCCACTGTGGTTCTGTTTTTATTTTTTGCACCTGATTTATTCCGAATTGAATGTAGGATAGATTTTAAATGTAAGGGGCTTTGTCCCTGAAGGACCATTGTTTTCATTTTGGCATTTTACATCGAATCACTTTTCAAATTGTTGCCACCAAATACATTATAAAATTGGTGCCAAAATTAAATAATTGCCCTCCATTATATTTAAAGAAATTAAATAATGAAGAATCTGCATAAATGTTTCTCGCATTGTGATAAAATAACGCTATCTACAGCCATCCGCTTTTGAATATATGAATCCTACTACGAATATTTGGAATTTGTTTTATGATCGATTTCATATTTTGTAAAACTTTAACGAATTTTTGATTAACAAACTCAATGATTTAAAAATCAGCGATGGCAACACTCTTGCTGGGGGGAACTTTTTATCTCCAGCGCTGTAGAATTGGATGGATTATCACAATGTGTATCGGAAATTCTAAAGATATGCTCATTTTAAAATTATTTTGTGACATTGCTGTTGAACTGAATTTTATGGTTTAAGTGCAAATAACATGTTGTGTAAATAAATAAATGTGTAATAAATAACACACAAAACATTAAAAAAAGCCTCTTTGGACATAATTTAAAATTGAAACCTTTCAGATTTTTTTTTATTTTAAAATATTTTCTTGTTCAAGTATAATTATATTTTCTGTTTTAAAAGAAAAACTATGAGAATTTTTCTAATGTTTATTAGCTCATCCCTGGATATGATGTCTAATGAGCTTGTATTGGAAAGAAAAGCAAAATAAAAGTGGCTTTTTTACAGTTAACTCGCGTATTAACCCACGAAACACAACAGCTAATATATTGTTACGAAATGTACAGGTGCGGAAAGATGGCTTCCCTGCAAAGCAGTTTTAGGGTTGCCATAAAATAGCAAGGAAGGCAGAATTGCAACATTTGGCAAGAAATCGCCCATTTAGCAACAAAATTGGTGATATGCCTTGGACGGATGGAGAACCTTCTGGAACGAATTCTTACCGGTTTAGCCCAGAAAAATCTCGAACACATGTCAAAAGCTATATAAACCCTGCTGGTTCGCAGTCAGTTAGTGTGTCTCATCCAGTTAGTCCGTGTGGAGACGATCAAGTTGACAGCTGGCCAGCGAGTGCCGAGTGGGTCGTCGAGTGCATCGATGAGTCTCTTGGTGTATCACGGTTAGTGCATCATCGAGAGAGTGTGTTAAGCTCCAGGAACGACTGAACCCAAGAGTCGGGAGCTGTGCTCTGTGTGTCATCGAGTGCATCGTGAGTTGTAGCGTGGAGAGTCTCGAGAGTATGTGAAGTTCCGAGAACGACCAAGCAGAGTCGTGAACTTTGCAGCGAAGCTGTCTCCACCGTTATTGCATGACAGTGTGAAGGCTGTGTCACTGATTGTTCCAGCATGTTTAGAGTAGATCTTCGATGACTGTAAAAGTGTTTTGCAGCTGTCCTGATTAATATTGGTAAATAAAGTGTGTTTCGATACTTCACCAAGTGTCGTTACTCACTCCAAATCTATGAACCCCATAAAAACATAAAGGAAGAAAATACCGTAAGAACTGGTGTCAGAAAAAAATGTAACAATATTAATGAGAACAACAACCAGAAAATCTTGCTAAAAGGGAGAAATTAAAGATTATGAATTAATAATAAATCTTCTCAAAACCTGTCTTGTATGACTCTATATGAAAATTATCAGCACTCTAGAGAGTCTATATATAAACATCAGTATTGAATGTTCTTTCTATAATGTCCACTTCCGAAGAATACTATAATCTGAAAGCATATTGGTTGTTTTGGAGAGTATTCAGTAGATTTGCCAGATTATAGAAGTGTTTGTTTGAATATCGACATGCGATAGAAGTTAAGACGATTAAATAAAATATTTTCTGAAAGGGGAAACAAAGTTCGATACAGACCAAACACCAAAAAAGATCATGATTAGGGCTATTCGTTTAAAAAAAAAAAAAAAGATCATTCGTCGAAAATAAAGACATTATTTTGAAAAAATGATGAAAAAGTGTCATTATAAAGCTTTTGTTCAAACTGTGCAACGAAAAATGAAGGTTGTACAAAGCAAAATTTATACCTTTCTTAAAGAAAACAATGCATGAAATATGTGGAAGAATGGAATAAATGTGTTAAATGTATCAATTATGTATTATTAAATTTATGGATATTCGAAATTAACTGAGAGGTAAATTGTGTATACTGCCGGTTTGTCATTTGGTACCCTACATAATGCCCAACGAAATGTACGAAATATTATTCATTTCTACACTGTCGGCCATTTTTAGGCATCCTATAAAATGCCTAGGTATTCTATACAATGCTGGATTTTATACATTGCTGGTAGCATCCAATGTACAAAAGTATGTTGAATAATTGTCTGTATTTAATTAATAAATTTCTATACAATGCATCATTTCCTCGTATTCTAGTAAATAAAACAAAATAAAAAATCCATATCTTTAATCATTTATACGAGCATTACTATTTATATATCTGGCATAATAAAGAAAAAACAAATGTTAATGATCGAAATAGGTTTTACTGTTTTTCAAAATATTCTTCATGAAAATCAATACAGTTTTGTATGTGCCTTGAATGCATCAATAGCTGCTTCGTGTGTCGCAAATCGCTGGCTATGTAATTTATTTTTGATATGCGGGAATAAAAAATGTCATTGGGTGCAGAATAAGGGCTGTACGGTGGGTGACCCATGAAAAATTCTTTTGTTTGAGCCAATGTGCGAGAGCTCACACTGTCATGATAAAAAACGTTTCATCTCTTCTGTTTTTTCGAATTTCTCTGATGACTTCTGGCAAACAAATCATTGTGCATCATTCAGAATTGACCATCGTGCGTTGCTCTAATGCCACTGTCGCGACGTGATTGGTCATGCCAAAGAAATAGGCAACCATTTGCTTTTTGCTGGATTTCGCACGTCTTGGAAGACCCACACGGTCGACTGCTGTTTTGTTTCATGCTCACATGCAGATGTTATACACAGCATCTGATGCGCCTTGAACGAATCAGCATTTCCTTGCACCAATCGACACAATCCTTCTTTTGAGCGTTTGTCAGATTAGGTGGAATCCAACCCGAACAAATCTATTTCACGGCCATATATTTTCATCTAATATATTATTGATGTTTGTCATATTAATGGCATGTTATACTCATGACTTTGAGCATGGCATCCAGAAATTATATAATTAAAAATATGAAATAAAGAGTTAGTTCATCGAAGCTCTCTTGTCTTGATAATCCACGTCGAAAAATATGAAAAATAATCACACGAGTCCATTCCATTTTTTTGCCAGAGATGAATTTTTAATTTACTGTAAACAACACAAATCACGCAAAAATGGCAAAACATTCTGAAGAAGTTATAGTTAAAAATATTAATCTTTCGATTGGAATCGTCTGCGCTTAACAATACTTACTATTACCAAGGCCAGAAATAGAAATAGCAACCTTCGTATGAAGAAACATTGAAAAATGCAAATTTGGAAACTTCAGTATGAATGGTACTTACGACAATCTCCTTTTCTTTTCATTCTGAAGGAACTGCCAGATGGTGATGTCTATGATCATGAGAGGACTCTCAATGAGATGTACAGCACCATTCTTGACAGGGATGTTTGGTTTCAGTATCTTTGCCATCACCACTCCTTTCTTGTGCCTGTATTCACTGTGGGTGGTGCTACTCTGAGCATATACTGGAAGTAAAAGGTGCAGATTGAATATAGGTAGACGTACAGGAGACAACAATTATTTACGGAAATGGTGAAGCAGATGTTGTTTCCATATACTACCTATCCCGAAACACTAGCACCCCACTATGATCTCTAGAACTCGCAAAAAATAAATTCTTCATTCATTCCACACAGCCAGCCCTAAAACAGCCAGGAACTCATTTAGAATCCAATCCACGTACTTTATTGGTACATATTATCACGCAGATATATATTTAGCATTATATCCATGATATTATTACATTATAATCTGGCTGAAAATTTGCTTGCATTAATTTATATACTGAAATCTAATGTGAAATGTCAGAAGCATAAGTAACACAAAAGCCTACAATTTGACGGTTTGAAATCTTTAAAAGCACACACAGATTTGAATTTCTACAATGTGAAACTTGTAACTGAGAAATGCACATTGATTTTTTTTTAATTATGAGAATTCTTTAATCGCACAGGTTTGTATATTAGAAAGAAAGAATATTATGGTGCTCAAAAGGGGGCGAAGTGCGCAAAAATTAATAACTTGTTAACTGAAAAAGCTCCTATTTTTAGGTACCAGTCGGCAAATAACTATAGTCTTTTCCAGTGCACTGCCTTATAAGTTCAACTGGTTCGCACGTCCAGCTACCAACTGGAAGATTCGCTGTTCGAATCCCACTCAGTTCACACAATTTCTTATGTTTCTTGTTCTAAAATATTTTGTTGATGATATAACGCTAACAGCAGCTCCTCATTACACGAATTGATATAAAATTGCCAAAAATCATGAACCTTAATATTTCAGAACTCAAGGATAAATTAGCAAACAAAAGAACTCGGTAAAATGCATCCTGTAAGGTATATAACATACAGTAATTTAATTAAAATTCAGAAGGCTGCTGTCAAGATACAAGGAAAGTTAGATTTTATAAGATGAAGGGCACATTTCTGAAGTCGCACATTTGAGAACATGAAACGCATGACTTATGGTTGGAGATATAGAAAAGTCTGTTTCTTTGAATTCGGCGATTCTGAACACGGTTTTGACTTGAATCAGAGAACTTATCATGGAGATCTAATCATAAAAAATAGTTCTGATTTTTTTTTTGGGGGGGTCTAGTTGCAGTGGATTGTTGCCACATTATCAATATCTAAGTAAAAAGTATTTCTAAGTCTTGGACATTTTTCTCAAATTCACGTTTTAAATACCTTACGCCGAAGTACAAAAGAAAATTTCTACGCAGCTTCTCTTTGTGCAGTCATGCTAAATAGTTAATTGGCTGTACGTTACATTAACCCTTTGATGGTTATGAACGAGTTCAGCTCGCAATCGAATCGTGCTTCATAATGCGTGCAAACGAGTTCCGCTCGGGAGCAAGATTTTGACCGAAATGGTTAGTAACGAGCACTACTCGCGTAGTGAAATTTTTCCCCAATGCGCGCTGACGAGCTGACTTCGTTCGCCATTATTATTCTGCACTGATTGTGTTTCAAACGAATGCTACTCGCGAAATTTAGTTAGTTTTACTGTCTACAGATGGCAGTAAGAGTTCCATGAATTTCTTTGCATAATGAAGGTGGATTTTTTTTTTTTTTTTTGACCTTGTTCATTTTATACGTATTTTGGCTCGGTTTTTAGGGTGTTTGTACAGTAAAATGGCTCAAAAGCGAACCGGCTAGTCTTAACTGGTCAGCAGATTGAAGTCAAGCTTTCGGAAGTTCTTGCATTTACGAAAGCTGACTGGGGGACTTCAGTCTGCATATAGGTCTGGCTAGCTCTAATACAGGATTCTGTGTTCCCTTGTTGAGCTCCATGTTTGTGTGTTTCTGAGTGGGACGGTCGGACCCGAATCCTACCTACTTAGAATATGGAAACTTTAAATTCTTCCCCCAATCACATGGAAATGAAAAATTTTGGTTAAGTGAATGTGCACTTTTACCATTGTTAACACGAATAGAAATCGAAAGTTCTTAGTCATTACTGGTCAACTAGGAAATCTATCACCATTCCTTGTCCACGAGTATATTTGGGCTGCAGCTGAAGGGACAAAATACATAAAAAAGCTCAGTTCAAGATATTTGCTTATTTAAATGATATCTGATGCACAATCCTTCTCTCTCCCCAAAATTAGAAACATGGGCGACCCCACATAAGTGTTTGAACATAAGTCTTCTATTAATGTGTCCCCACATAAGTCTTTGAACTCAGCCTGAGGTGTTATTTCAGAAATAGACGAGATATCAGTATCTGAGGCAGACTTGTTAGAAAAACTAGCTGAGCAAAACGTATCTGAAGTTCGTCGAATTATAATCCGTAGGGACAGAACACAGTTAACACAAAACATATCCTGACACGCTCATCTCCAGATCTACTGAAAGCCATAAAGGCAGGATACTTCAATTGTCCCATCACACCTTACATTCTGAACCCACTATGCTGCTTTCAAGTGCCATTGGATTGGTCATCCAAAAGCTGCATGTGGTGTAAACTTGGCGTGTGCTCGCTGCTCTGTAATCGGTCGCGAAAATCAGGACTAAATAGCCGATCCAAAATGCGTAAACCGTCTTGCCGACCATCCGTCATACTCACGAAATGGCCTAAATGGAAAGAAAGAAATACAGCATAGATTACTAAATAAAACCTCATTATCCTGAGGCTAGAAAACTGTACAACACAGGTCAACCAAGAAAGACTTGTCTCTTATGTTGAAGCCACCAAATCTTATCAATCAATATGCACCCAAACTTTGCACAGTTTACAGAACAAAAACAAAAAAAAAACAAAAACCTGAATCAAAAACAAATGACAAAGAAAAAATTTTTAATCATTGCTTTTTATATATAGGTCCCTTATCCGTTCAATACTCGACTACGGATCAGCAAGGTCTTTCGTACTCGACAAACTTGATCCAGTACACCACCAAGCAATTGGGATCTATGCTTATGAGTTTAGAACTTCTTCAGTGAAAAGCAGACTTCTCCGAGTTTAAGAAGCAAGCACCTGTCTTAAATCCTATTTTAAACACAGATCCAGAATCCCATCCGTCTACACTTACTCAATGGTTCATGCTCCCGTTTATATCGGGCATGCCCAACATGTATCCCATCGCTTGGTTTACGAGTTAGCACCTTACAATATATGACTAACCTAAATACACACAGCTGGAGAATCCTTTTGAGATGCCACCATAGGAGGACTGGAACAGTCAGTTTCTAGATACCTTCCAACACTGGAATAAATCTAGCACAAGTTGTAACGACCGTATTTCTAAGCAATTGTTTTTAGTTTTGCTTTCCTTTCCCTCCTGATTTCAGTTTCCTGATGGAATGTAAATTTTTAAAGACATCATGAGCTAATAATCTAAGTGTGTTTCAGAAGCAGTATTTGAGCTGCGTTTCAAAAGTTCGAAAAGGAGTAGTAGCAGAGATAATTCCGAATTCGCAATTAGCTCTCTAGTCAGCGTTAGACACCTTTCAGTTCATACTGATATTCCTAGGCCTGGCTTTGTCATGTGCAGCCAATTTAGCATTTAGTTTTAAGCTAAGGAGCCAATCGATAGCCATCTTAATTTAATGTGCATTTCACATTTTTATTTTTTGTTAATTTCGTTAGCCACAAGTGGTGGTAAATTGTGAGCACCAAGCACATGCATCTGTTCAATTTAGTTGAAATATAAAGGTTATTTAAAACCTTCTTCTGCAGTATTTATTCTTCACTTCAAAGACATAGCAAGTATTTGGTACTTTGTCTTTTATACAGAGTTCACACTGTATACTTCCAAAAAGAACACACCAACTCAATAAAGTGATGTTATTTACAGCCAGATCATTGTGAAACAGAGACACAAATACAGAAATGATATCCCTCTGTACAGATGGATTAAAATTTCGAGATCACGTTGGTGTAGCCTTTGTAGTAGGAAAAAAAAATTGGGGGTATCGAGATTACACACGGCTTGCTGCGTTTTTACCTCTGAACTCACTGCAGTTTGTCATGCTCTGACATTTATGTCAAAAGAACATTGCAGGACTTTCGTTATCTATACAGATTCCTTGAGTGTCCTAACATCATTTAAAGAGCTTAAGTATAAATTCACATTGCAGTATTACCAGAATTCTGAAGCTTAATCAGATTAAAATATCGAGGATATCAGATTCTTTATTTCTGGATCCCTGGCCAGGGTGGCATAAAAGCGAATGAACTTCCGGACATTACAGCTAAAACTGCTAAATACAATATCCAATTCCCAGATTCCACTCATAGATATTAGTACGATGATGAATCTTGTTTAATAAATGGCAGAGAGTCATTGGGTGACCAAACGATTAATGAGCTGAGAAGTGTTAAATCCACAACTGAATGCTGGCTGTATATGGCAACAAGTTATCTTGACCCGGTTGAGAATAGGTCATTTTGGACTGACTCGGGAATATCTGCTGAACGGCAAGAATCCCCATTGCACAAATTGTAATGAAAATCTGACAGTAGGCCATATTTTCTTATAATGTTGGAGTTTTAGTTATCTTTGCCAAAAACGTTTTAAATGTTTAAAATCAGATTTAAACAACTCCATGGGGGAAAACCATCATCGCAAAGTGTTAAACTTTTTAAAGGAGTCCGACTTTTATTATATATGACACCTAAAATAGGAACCTTTATATATGACACCTAAAATGTATACTAATTGTGTTTTTAACACATGTAAATTAAGAAACTTTTAACATACTTTGTATTCCCTGTTTTTACCATTTGTTTGGTGCAGATAACTTCGTAATGTTTTGTGCCAGAAATCAATCTATCTCCTCTTTGTCTGTTCTGTTTGACAGATGATCTTTTTTATTGATGCCTTTGGATGAGGCATTAAGCTTCAAACGATTTCCTCACTTTCTAACTAAATTTGCCAGCATTATACAAAAAAGTCATCAATGACTGTTATAATACGGCTCTAACATTTTAAACATTGCTTCAGTACACTGCTCAGTTTGCTTTGTTCATATATGAAAAAATTATTCCTATGTCTCATTTGCTAAACTGATAAGTATAAGCATTCATAATAATATTCGAATAATATAATGTTACTTATACTGTAATAAATAATATAACGTCATTTATGTAGTTTTATTACAATTTACAAAATTACTATATTATGAAGATTAGTTAAAATTTTAAAATTGCAATATTCTGAATGAAACCAAATGTTCATATTTAAACATGCTTTTAATTTAGCTTCATTTAAATACTGGACATTTCTTTCTGGTACTTGTATTTTAATTTTGGATAACATCCAATCTGGAACAAAACAATGAACTTTCAGAAAAAAAAAAAAAAAGTAACTGTAGTGGAGGACACATCTTTAAAAAATGTGCAGATACGGAACTATACTCATTATAATAATTTGGAACAACATTTTACAGAAAATCATTGCTACTAGCAAATCCATACAATCAGCTCAATGCAACATATTTAAAAGAGCTGATTTCTTAAAATCTTCAGAAAATTTTATTGCAGGATTCCGTCAGGAATTTTTTAACATAAAAGAAGAAGAAACTTCTATAACATCTCTGACATATCAAAAGCGGAATCGCAGACCACAAATAAAGAAAATATTTTTGACAAGATTATTGAAGAATCGAAATTACTTTCACAACATGAAAGAACAAAATATTCTTATTCCCAGTAGAGAAGATTATATAATTTGAGACCGATAATTGCTGGCGCATATTAACAGAATGATTTGCTGAACAAAAAAATATCTTTGACATATTTTCTACTTTCAAAGATTACTCAAATAAATCAGTTAAGAACTGTAGAACCTATTGCCAATAAATCGGTTAAGAACTGTAGAACCTATTGCCGATTAATAAGACAAAAATACTACTATTATTATTTTACTTTTTTTTAGTTGTCGTGAAAGAACAAAACTAATTTTGCTGTTGAACTGTATATGGCATAAGTACGGAGAAAATGAGGCTCAATAATAAAGCTAAAAAGACAAAAAGAAATGTATTAGCAGGAGTGAGTAGACCTGGTAGACTTCAAGGTCAGCAACAGCGTAAAAAAACTTAAGATACCCATTAGGCGACCGTTAAAATCTAAGCCCTTTCAGATTTTTTGGGAAACAGTTAAAAAGGTGCGAAATACTTGTTGATCAGAACAGTTCTACTGCCTGAAGCTAGGCCAGAATCCCGGCTAAACTATGAATGCAAGACTTGGAAATTTTCTTGTGGATTTACAATTTAATAAGTGGGATGTAGAAAATATGAAATTATGGATTACTATGTAGTTTGCGATATCCTTTGTTATTGCATAACAGCGGCATTAAAAGGCATTGTTTTACATAAAATTTCCGTGAAGGTTATTCAGTTCAATTAAAAGTTATTCCTTCGTACTAAAATCCAATACAATGGAACTTTACGTAATATTTCTGTTAAAACGGCTTATGAATGCACCCCAAAGGGATTAAGAGAATTTGAAAACACTATTATCTTTTCAGTAAACACTGTTCTTTGAATTAATAACCAATATTGTGGAATTTAATTAGGAACATATTTTATGTGCCACTGATTAATGAAACTGGTATATCATGCATAGACAAAAATGGACAATTTACATAAAGTTCACATAGAAGCAGATAATAAAATAATGAATGCTGCAGACAATTCATATTTTGAGAAAATGTGGGACAAACGAGCAGTGAATTTGAAGAAGAGTTGAAATGTATGTAATGTTTAATGAAAGAAAAATATTTAAAACTCAGCATGTAAAAACAAAGCTCTGTATGTTCAACAGAAATAAAGAATCATATTTTGCTGTATCATATTTTGTTGTATATTTGTATTTATCAGGTGAATATTTTAATAAAAATCTGTAGACTAAATTCAGTATCAATGTACTGAATTTTTAATTCTTAACAAATTCTTGGAAGAAACAGGACTCCTGCAAAATCTATTTTCTAAATGTAATAATTTTTTTATGTACAAAAACAATGAAAATCAAGCAAAATTCATAATGATGCTTACATTATTAGGTCAGTTATATTTTATGCAGAAAGATCTAAATATGCCTTTTTTAAGTTCATTATTTTGTCAATCTGAGGTACTCAACAGTTTGTTAAAAGATGTAGTTTTGTATTAAATATGCACAATATTCAGATGTTCTCAATAACAAGCAAGTAGATATATGTCGGAACTTAGGAAAAGAATGAATTAAAAAATTAAATCTTTTAATAAAACACTCAATGGTTCAACAAAACAGACTATATTTACAAAAAGGCATTATTACGAGTCTTTGCAACAATCCTAGTTTTGTAGTAATTGAGCAAAAATGGTATGTTCAGTATGTCATCACAATACCATATAGTTACAACCTAAGATCGTATGTTTTTTCGAAATGTGGTATGGAAAGATGCGAAAGCAATATCTTTCCATGAAATTACATGAAGGTAAAGAGGGGGAAATCAACATCTTTGCGATGATCGCAGAAGCATGGAATTTTGCGGACTTCTGGACATATTAAAGATGACATAATGTTACAACTTTGCAGCATTATGCACAATGAGATTGCTATGTGACTACAACATCAGCATGTAACTTTTGATATGAGAAATCAATCAGAAAACATGATACTCCTCATATTTACTTCATAACTGGGTAACCTTCTAATGGAACGACAGTATTTGCCATGTCATCTGTATCAGCTTTCTCAATAACAAATGTGCACAATTCAAACACATCACATTTACATGATATTAGGACTCAGAAGATTGCATTAAAAGGCTCTATTATTAATTAGTTTCTAGCAGTAAGATGCTCTTCTATATGAATATAGGTTTCTACTAAATTCAATTTGGGACTGAACACAAACAGATTAAAAATTTTTAAATAATTAAGAGTTTTCTTTTAAATATATATATAGTAAGTGGTTCCCTTAAATTGAGAAAAGGATAGATGACACAGATGCAGTTCTTTTTGCAGTAAATTGTGTTTACTGGTTTTGCTTTAAGCAATTAAGACAGACACTTTACTTATTTTTGCTACATTGTGAATTAGATAAAAATATATAATTAACACAATAAAATATTTCTAATTTGAATGAACAAACATACATTCAAAGTAATTATTTATTAATTTTTTTAATTATTTTTTGTTAAAAATTTTTAGATATTCAATCTTTCAAGGTGCATTTAAACATTCAAAGCAATAAAAAATCATTTCTACTCTTAAGGCTATATAAAGAGTAGAGCTGCAGTAGAAATCGGTAAAAGCATTTACTGCTCCCTATATACTCTGCAAAATAGATGAAATATGATGATGTTACTTACCATCCTGACACCTTACCAAGTATCTATTACTGGCCACTGTCTTGGACATCTAAGATAACTTCCGACTCCATCCCACTTGTGAGAGAATTAACTTCTCGTAATAGCAGACTTCTCCAAAAAAGACTTCCTGTACTGTACTGACTTTCATTTCAGTAATTAACAGATTATGTATCTTACAGTGGCCATTTGTTTAGTGTTAACTCGATATGGTAGCTATGGGCTGCAAAGTGAATTTTCACTCAGAAAGTTTCAGACTTTAATACAGGAGAACTGCATATTACATGCAAAGTGCCTCAAGATTTTATATATATATATATGTAGATACAGTAGATGTGCAGTATCCCAGTAAGGCCAATGAGAGATGCTTCTAGTTGCTAAGGTAGATTTAATAAGGCAGGTAATATTTTGGGTATTTAAAGTACAGTATATTAATCAGTGGGTAACTGTTATTTTTGACAATACAACATTTTCAAGCAATATAATGACAAAAAGAGATAGCAATATCTCTATTAAAAACTTTTTCAGATCAACCAGCAACAAATCATTCAAGCTTACAGTGTTAGGGTGATGTTTCTAATGAGTTAATTTGGAACTTATATTCATTGCATGTAGAAGCTTCTACAAGAGAACAGTTGTTTTAATATTTAATTTTTGTCAAAATGTAAACTCCAATACTCATTATTTATGGTCTCAAAAAGTAGCTATTGACATTCCTTATCTGATAGCTTCTTAGAATTTAAGTAATAGATGTGCTTCATTAGAAATTTGTAATACTGAACATGAATAGAGACCTTAGCGAAAATGCCAATGTATTTCTAATACCAGTGCAAATAAAACTGCTTCTTATCAAGTAAAAAAATGAATTTTGTTTATTTGTTTAAAGAATGGGTATCATTAAAGTATTTAAATTTAAGGAATTAGATGTAACATAAGATGTAACACACCGAACAACAAAATCTAGAAACAGCAAAACTTTCAGAATTTAGAACTGTCATTGAAAGCATTTAGAAAGGCACTAGGGAACAGAATTTAGGAGCTACAGAGATTGCTTCGAGTGGGAAAATGCCTAAGCATGTAAGTGTATGATGCATTAAGACATATTCGATTAATCTTTTAAATTGTAAGTTTTCAATTTCTTTATCAATAAAAAAAATCCCTTTCTATAAATGCCTGCCCATGTGAAAGATTAGAATCATTTTTGATATGTTCCATGCTTGTGTCTAGTGAAAAGTAGAGGAAATAATGGGAAGAAAAGCATGTTAAGATTCTAATATCAGAAGTAAAACATTCAAATATTATATTTTCATTGTTCTTCCAGACGTTCTCCAAAAAGTAAGAAATTCATTGCAAACTTTCTGTAAAATACATCGATTACATGTCAATACGTGGAAACATTTTTCATTTCATCACATTCTTCTGGAATCTGCTAGAGTTGATCTATAACGATTCCTAGAGGGTCTATAACGATTCCTAATCCTTCTAAACTTTCCAAGCTGCAATGTCTAAAATCCTAAAGAAAAATTACCCCTACCAATTCTGTAACAGCAAAAAGCCAGAAGTATTTAAACCCATTAGCCGCTGGTGATGTGTTGACGCAACGGTCAAAATAAATGCGTATATAAATATAACTACCTAAAATATTTTATACCAGCAGATGATTTTGTGTAGGGAATATTGTTATGTTGTGAATTTTAATTATTAATATGTGTTTTAAGTTATTATTATTCTAATATTTTTATTTGTATTCATGTGTATTTTAAGCTGGAGAAAAGTATTCTTAAACTGTTAAAGCCTTATTTAACTGGTAGTTCTTGAAAGCGTAACAACAACTACTACTTTTAAGTTCTTATTTTGAGAAATAAACGGTAACTAAAATCCTTCTTGAATTTTATGTTTGTTTTTTAACTAAAGTGATTATTCACTTATTCCTTAACGAGGTTCCTACACATTTACCTGTCAGATAGACGGTTGGAACGCCACAGAGTGTTGGGGTTATATTGTGATTCAATATTATTATATACTGGCATTAAGACAGCCTTGGATGTTGAAGAAAATCTAACCAAGCAAAAAATGCTATTACTCTCATCGAATATTTTTAACCCTCCAGGAGTAATGGCGGTGAAGATCATGTATCGACGTCTTTGGACTTACACTAGTGATTGGTAAATGTATTCAGTTTCAGTATACTAAATTTTCTAGATGCTTTCATATACAGACAATTTACATACAGTTACATACATTTTGCGATGCACAGTTTGTGTATCCATCAGTGATTTCTCCAGGGCAAGGAGTAATCCAAAATAATGATTACAGTTATTCCTATTTAAAAATGTGAATTTGAACACAGGGTGGTGGTGCAGGGTTTACGGTCGGCTGCTGGGTATTATTTTCAGCACTAAGTTGAATTTTCCAAGTTTTCAAACTGATTAGATGTGCTGGTAGTTTTATTAATATTATTAATATTATTAATAAAACTTATTAGAATCCCTGGGACTTATTAGAAAAAATGTCCCTGGGACTTTCTTTGCAATAAGGTAAAGCAAATCCTTCAGAGTCGACTGGTCGAAATCGTTTTTTGTTCTCAGGCTTTTGAGAATTAGTTTTTGCAGAACTAAGTGAGGGGTTGAATACCAATAGCAGTACTGCTGCTGCTTTTAGAATGCAATTTGTTGCAATTGGCCAAAAATTTTTGTTTTTTGGCTGGCAGTGTAAACAAGTTAACACCCAGGGCTCGCACAAAGCGTTTTCAAGTAAAATAAAATTTTCTTACCATCGGCTCTCATCTGTTTCAGCATCGGCTCCTTGTTCGGCTTCAACTGAAGTGATTTCGAATATCTGCTCCGTGTGCTTCTTCAGTGCATAAATTGTATCATATTTCTGAGAAGTTCATTTGGAGATAGTCGAGGTGTCCATATCTGAGTTCGTAATAACATGAAGAGGTCCAAGAGGCTACAAAATCGCCTTTATAGTAGGATGACTGCCAGCTGGCGGAGCCGCGTTCAGGTTAGCAATAGCTAAACTGTTGAGCTCAGAGTTTGTCAGCGAGCGACCGTAACTCTCTGCGGCCGCGACGCAAATCAAAATAAAAAAATCATGATACCTTGCCGGTCTGATTATACGTTTTTATGAACTCGAATTGATCGATCACGTGAATAAATGACACATATGAAAAGTCAAATTTCAAAGCTATGCCTCATGGACATCACAATGGACCACTGAACTCTAGAGACAGGTCCATTTTTGTTTTCGCCTGCTTGAAAATTTTTTTAAGTATTTTTTGCTTATTCTGTTCGCAAAGCATAGGGTGTCAGAAACAAGACGCATTTATTATCTTTCTTTCATAGTTTGCCATTAAAAAAGTGGCAACTGTCGGATCTTTGTTGTAACGTATAATTTGCGAGCACCACTTTCCTAGATGAAGTGTTTCTTCAAACACTATTAATTAATATCGATGCAAACAAAACCTTATCGACACAGAGTCGCAGTGTTCATATATATTAAAGGAGACTGCTGTAGACACACGGTGCCATACAATTGGATTTGAATATTTAATTCATGCACTTTTTGGAAAAGTAACAACAAAGTGAGAAATTCACAAACGCTATGAAGCGAACGTTAGAAGCCTAAAATGTGATTTTTCTAGATGATTAATCTTGTTGGATCAGTCGAAGATTTGTAAACTAATAGTCAGTTTAAAGCCTGGACCATGGATAGAAGGCAGAAAAATATCTATATATCTGATGTAGGAAGAAGGGATTTGAAAATAGAAGTTCTTATTCGAGCTGATGCCGCAGGCATAAGGTATTTCTCCCGCCTTCTTAGCATGTCTTCATGGTGTCTTCAGCATACTCGGCGTGTATTCGAGGTCCCGTGGTTCGAATCCCAGCGAGGGCATTGCTCATATTTCAACTTTTCTGCTTTCAGAAAATATTTAACATCTCTAAGCAGTGCCCGAGTTAAAAAGGTGGTGGATGATGATGTTCCACCAGGAGGATTTGGCAACTAGGTCCTCTAATCCCCAGTCACCTTTTAAAAGGGAACAGCATATAAGATATTTCTCCCACCTTTTTATAGCATGCCTTTGTGGTGTAACGGTTAGCATACTCGGCGCGTTTTCGAAAAGTCCATGGTTTCAAGTTCGGGCGAGGGCAATGCTCATTTTTCATCTCACCTGCTTCAAAATAATCTAATGTCTTTACAAACGGAAGAATTCAGAAATAGAAAATGGGCTGACTGCTGTGAAATCACCACTTGGATGGGCAGTCATGGGAAAGATAAATGATCAAGTTTCAGAAAGAAACTACTTATCTATGCCATCAACAATAATATCCATGTTGACTCAAGAAAACTTGTGGAAGCACTAGGAATCATGCTAAAAGAAAATAAAACTCATTCAGAGTTAGAAGAAGCAATGTGGGATCATTTTCACAAGACTCGGTCGCACGGTCGATATAAAGTCAGTTTACTTTGGGTTCAATGATAAAGAAGATTTACCAAGTAACAGAGAAGTTGCTAAAAAATTATGGATTCCCATGAAAAAGAAGCTCCTGCTGAAAGATAAATTTGACACATAAAATGCAGTGTGTGAAGAATAGCTTGAATATGGAGTAATACAACAAGTACTGGAAGAAGAGGAACGAAATGAATTGAATTGATACCTAGATTGCTTCTTGAATTTAGCAAGGAAAAATATGGATTATCTCAGATAACAGAGATGTTCTTCAAATATCTGTTCAAAGAAATAATCGTGATTTCTTAGGATTCCTGTGGTGGATAAACTGGGAACAAAAGGAAATAAGAAAATTTCGCAGCTGTAGAGTAGTCTTCGAACTACCTTCTATGTTGACAACTGTGTCACCTTCAGTGAATTCGAATAAAAAAACAGAATAATTTATTTCAAAATCAACTCAGTTAATGGCAAATGCTAACTTCGACTTAAGAGGGTGGAAATAAACAGAACTCAGCAGTGACAAATCTATGGTGGGCGAACCATTGAAAGTACTTCATCTTCTGTGGGATAAATATGAAGAGGCATCCTTCATCCCTAATATTGCATATTTTTCGCTTATGCTTCAAGGAGATCTTATGCAAGTGTAGTGACTCTACTGCAAGCCAAAGCACGAGCAGCTCCCTTGAAAAAAGAAAACATACCACAACTTGAATTGCTTGCTTGTCTTACTGGAGTGCGATAAGCCTCATTTGTCATGAAGAATAAGGTTGAAATTTCAAAGGCATATTACTGGACCAATTCTTGATCAGAACTTTTCTGAATAAAGAACGTAGAAGTTCAGAGCACTTTTGTAAATATTAGTTTCAGAAATTAGAATGCTATCGGACCAGCAAAACTGGCACCATGTCCGGTGCAGAAAACCATCCGATATGCCATCAAGAGGATGTTCCGCGAAGAAACTTATTAAATCAAGATGGTGGGAGGGCCCACCTTGGTTGACACAGGTGGCAGAAGAATGGCCTCTTTCTATCCCATTCCATAATAAAGAAGAGGTTAATATTGGCTGCTAGAAACAAGATCGACTGGAAGTTCAGTCCACCCGCAGCACCATGGTGGGGTGGCTTTTGGGAACGACTAGTTCAAACGGTTGATAAGCTCTTGTTTCGAGTCCTAGACCAGTTGCGTCAATGCCAGACCACTCACTAATCTCTCAAAGTCGTTTGACACCGTCCTTATTTAAAGGTGAAATTCCTATCTCTGTCCTGACTTGGATCACCTTGATAAAGTTGATTTTTGAAATATCTACAGAATTTACGAGAACTCTTGAGAAAGAGATTTAGAAATGGATATCTTGGGCTGTTAGTGCAAACATCCATCTACAGTGACGATTTCTCAACAAATAAAAATTCAAGGATATAGTTCTCATTGAGTGTGATGACAAACACAAAATTCTGCGGCCTCTAGCAAAAGTGATTGAGCTATAACCAGGAAAAAGAGGGAACATTCGAGTAGTTCG
Source organism: Stegodyphus dumicola (assembly GCF_044657685.1). Taxonomy (NCBI): domain Eukaryota; kingdom Metazoa; phylum Arthropoda; class Arachnida; order Araneae; family Eresidae; genus Stegodyphus; species Stegodyphus dumicola. The sequence goes on from NC_140770.1 coordinate 5,068,282, forward strand.
TGTCAGAACCATGTCTAGAGAATTATTTCGACCAATCCAGAGAATATTCCCTCTCGAAATACCTTCATCTTTGGAGTTAGATGAAGCAAATGAAACTGAGACAACAACAAAAATAAAAATAAAAAATAAAAAAAAATTTTTAATTATTAAAAACTTTGCTTAAAAGTTCTCTAATTTAATAATCAATTATATTAATTTAAAAATATTTCAGAAAATGTTTTAATATTCATTGATAAGATTTGTCATAACTAAAGGTAATTTTTAATTTCTAAATTACGAATGCAAGATTTCTGATTTAGAAATTTTCTTGTGCATTTACAATTTAATAAGTGGGAAAATATGAAATTATGGATTACTCTGTAGTTTGCGATATCCTTTGTTACTGCATAACAGCGGCATTAAAAGGTTATTTGTTTTATATTAAATTTCGGTGAAGGTTATTCAGTTCAATTAAAAGTTATTCCTTCACACTAAAATGCAAAGGAACTTTACGTAATACTTCTGTTAAAACGGCTTATGAATATACCCCAAAGGGATCAACAGAATTTGAAAACATTATTATCTTTTCAGTAAACACTGTTCTTTATATAGTATGCTAAGTAAATTAATAACCAGTATTGTGGAATTTAATTAGGAACATTTTTTATGCACCACTGATTAATGAAACTGGTATATCATGCATAGGACAAAAATGAACAATTTATATAAAGTTTACATAGAAGCAGATAATAAAGCAATGAATGCAGCAGACAAGTCATATTTTGAGAAAATGTGGGACAAACGAGCAGTGAATTTAAAGAAGAGTTGAAATGCATGTAGTGCTTAATGAAAGAAAAATATTTAAAACTCAGCATGTAAAATCAAACCTCTGTGTATGTTCAACAGAAATAAAGAATCATATTTTGCTGTACTTTGATTTATCAGGTGAATATTTTAATAAAAATCTGTAGACTAAATTCAGTATCAATGTACTGAATTTTTAATTCCTAATGAATTGTTTGAAGAAACAGGACTCCTGCAAAATTTATTTTCTAAATTTAATAATTTTTTTATGTACAAAAACAATGAAAATTAAGCAATAAATAGTTACTCATACTAATGCTTATATTATTAGGTCAGTTTATTTTATGCAGAAAGATCTAAACATGCCATTTTTAAGTTCATTATTTTATAAGTCAATCTGAAGTACTGAACAGTTTGTTAAAAGATGTAGTTTTATATTAAATATGCACAATATTCAGATGTTCTCAATAACAAGCAAGTAGATATATGTCGGAACTTAGGAAAAGAATGAATTAAAAAATTAAATCTTTTAATAAAACACTCAATGGTTCAGTAAAACAGACTATATTTACAAAAAGGCATTATAAAGAGTCTTTGCAACAATCCCAAAAAGAGGTAATTACAAAACTAATAAGGAATTAGTTTTGTAGTAATTGAGCAAAAATGGTATGTTCAGTACGTCATCACAATACCATATAGTTACAACCTAAGATCTTATGTTTTTTTGAAAGAATGTGGTATGGAAAGATGCGGAAGCAATATCTTTGCATGAAATTACGTGAAGGTAAAGAGGGGAAATCAACATCTTTGCGATGGCCACAGAAGCATGGAATTTTGCGGACTTCTGGGCATATTAAAGATGATATAATGTTATGACTTTGCAACATTATGCACAATGAGACTGCTGTGTTCTACTAAATTAAATTTGGGACTGAAAACAAACAGATTAAAAATTTTTAAATAATTAAGAGCCTTCTTTTAAATACATATATAGCAAGTGGTTCCATTAAATTGAGAAAAGGACAGATGACACAGATGCAGTTCTTTTTGCAATAAATTGCGTTTCCTGGTTTTGCTTTAAGCAATTAAGACAGACATTTTACTTATTTTTGCTACATTGTGTATTAGATAAAATATATAATTAACACAATAAAATATTTCTAATTTGAATGAACAAACATACAGTCAAAGTAATTATTTATTAATTTTTGTTAAAAATTTTTAGATATTCAATCTTTCAAGGTGCATTTAAACATTCAAAGCAATAAAAAATTATTTCTAGAGTATTTCTTCTCTTAAGCTGTACAAACAGTAGAAATGGGTAAAAGCATTTACTGCCCTCTATATACTCAGCGAAATAGGTGAAATATGATGTTGTCAGGTATAATTAAAAATTCAGTAGTGGCACAACACACATATTTTGGATGAGTACTTTCTGGAAGAATTCGAAACACATTTCGTGATAATGAAACCGCAATTGCATTACACAACTTTTGGACCGAGTTAAACACTGACAAAGCCCTGAAGCGGTTTTGGGAAACTAGTGAGTTACTTCAAAGGGTTACAGTGCTAGCACACAAAGAGAAATATCGTGTAAAACCTTTCAAAGTTAATTCTGATTAGACTCGTCGTAAAGCTTCCGTTTTGAGATTCTGCTGAAAATATGAGAGAATATAAAAAGAAGTGGCAATTTCACACTTAATTGCCATTGATCACAAATTTAAGTGAAATCCTAGTTTGCAAAAAGGTTATAAAGAATACATGTCCGATTATGAAAAACTGAGTTTATGAGTCTAGTTATTTTAACACACAGGTTTACCTGAAAATGCATAATACATTCCTCAACATTCTGCATTTATTCCAAATAGTGCTATGGTTTTTCTAAACCTAATATAAAGGAAAGTCTTTGAATTCCATATTATTTGTAGGACTAACTACCAAGTGTGATTAGTTTTGGTACTTGGAAGTTTCATAATACATGTTGTAGGGTTTATGTCTGATACTGCCAAATTGTATGAGCACATTCTTATAGCTAAAGAAGGTAGAAATGCTTCGCAGAACAGATGTATGGAATCGATTAATCATGGTAACTTATTTCATGCCTCCTTTTCATTTCTGCCAATGATACTTTGAAACAATTGCTGCGGATATTGAAAAAGATTCGCCACGTATCAGAGATAATAAGAAATTATTTTTATGTGATGATCTTTTCTTTAGATTGAGAAGCACTGAAAAAGCTTTTGATACTTGTAGCCAGTTTATATATCGGAAGCTATGAAATAGGTGACTAAACAAATTAAGGAACTAAACAAGTGGTTTAAACTAAAAAAATGGTGAACCAATTAGCCTTTCTTTTTAAGCCAATATTTGTTGAACCAGGAAACTGGTTCTCTCAACATGCAAATTATGCCTAATAAATTGTCTAAATTGTTGAAATTATAATGTGATTCAACATTATTATTTAATGGGATTAAGACAGTCTTGCCTGTTGAAGAAAATTACTATTACAATCATCGGAGATTTTTTAACCTTCCAATAGCTGTAAAAGCGATGGAGATTATGTATCGACATCTTTGGATTTCCAATAGTGATTGGTATGATCTGGTTCCTAACAGTAATAATGAAAAACTAATAAGTGATTAATTATAACAGCAAGAACTTAATATTACAATAGCTGTCATAACTACAGTTATTCTTCTTTTCCTATATTAGAATTGAATGCTATCACAGTTTGTTGGTTCCATCCAAAATATTCTGAGTTGCTATAAATTTCAAATCTTTGCATGAGATGACTCTAAAGTTGCACTAATACGGTTATCATCACCTTGTCGCAGATGGAAAACATTTATTGTTCACTGAAGTACGAAATCTCGGAGTTTTACTGAGGTCTCGATCAGAATTATATTCCATCAAAATTATACCCAGCAGGCCTTGCTTCCTAGGGAGTCTGTTAGAAAAGCTCAAAATAAACTGACTGTGGTGTTTAAAAAGCCCCTTGAATTTGACTGAGTTTTGAATTCTGTAACATCACTGAGAATCAGATGCATTGACTGAAAAGAGGACTAATACCATACTTTCATGACATAGTTTAAAAACTGAAACTTAAAATTGGAACAGCTCCCTTATCGAAAAGATACAAAACTGTTTGCCAAATTTCAAGGGTGAACCTAACTCCTTGGAATGTAGAAAAGCGTCAAGGCGTTATTTAGCATTGTGAGTATAGTAAGTTCATTTTAAAGATGGAATACAATTATTAAGTTACAAGAAACCTTTGAAAATTACTTTGTTGGTGGCATCAAATAATTTTTGGAAGATGGCCTCCTCCAAGTGGCAGGTTGTATTCAGCATACTAGAATAAATTATAATGCTAAGCATTCATTTATTATTCCTTCTCCTAATAGACTGGATGAACTCTTGATTGAGCTGAATGAAATTAGATAACTTACATATACAAGCTGTATAGTGGTAAATTCCATTTTAAAACACAACTGTTGGATCAATGGAGCAAAGAAAATTATTAAAAGATTTTAAAGCAAAATGCAAAGTTTGTAACGTGTAAAAGTAAATTTTAACTTGCCAGAATTTAAAGTATAATTAGAAGGGGCACTTGCTAACTGTAGTATTAATTATGTGGGCCCAGTAACTTAAAATTTAACTAAGGACATGGTAAATGAAAAATACTAACAACTATGCTGCATTATTCATTTGCATGGCAACAACAGCTATTCACCAAGAAGCTGTCTCAGATTTAACAATTGACTGTTACATTCAAGAGGTTTGCTTGCAGCCAAGGCATACCTGACACATTTCCTGTGACAAGGAAGTAACTTTATTGAAGCAAAGAGAAAACTGAGTGAATTTTGAAAGAATTACGAGAAACTACTACAAGTGTTTCTGAATGTGATTGTATCAGGCCTCACCTTCATTCCATGAGGTTTCTGTTGCAGAAAATAAAGAAGACGAAGAAGAGAGATGGCACAGTGAATGCTTGCATATGCTGAAATCCAGATCAGAATAGTCAATCCTGGAAATTGGTGATATTATTCTCCTTAAAGGTGACATTTTCTCAGCTACATGGCCATTAGGAAGAATAGTAGAGATGTATCCAGCACAACATGGACTTGCTCTTGTAAGTTCAAGTTTTATTTCAAGCAAGTTAATTAAGAATCCACTTCTTCAGGACAGGTGTGATAGCTGTGTGCCACATGGAATACAGGTGTGATAGCTGTGTGCCACACTTGTAATATGCTGCAGATGTGTTTTTACCTACATCTGCAGCATATTACAAGTGATGAAGATGGCTCATTACTGTTACAAATAGCCACGTCATCATAGCAGTGCTGCTGTATTCTCCAGACTGATTTACACTTTCGTCATGCAGTGCTGCTGACTGTCTTTTTTTTTTCCTCTTTACATTGTGTTAATAAATGTTCTTTTTTATTTCGTAACCTGGTTTATATTTCAAAAATTCTACATCCATCATAATTATTACATTCAGATACCAAAACATTAATTGGTAAACTGGTGATTGGTAAACAAGATATGTAGCTAATTGGACATCATTAGCTATCATTAATATTTATATATTCAGTGAAGAGATGTTGTTGAAAAGGTGAAACAAATTATGAATTTGCGTATTTCTTTTATGACAGCAGCAAAATAAATTTTTACATTTTTATTTAATTTAAATTTATAATTATGTATTTCAAAATATCAACTATTTAATAGACAAATCTTTTTTTTTTTTTTTTTTTTTCTTTAATACATATTAAGCAGTTTAAAATGATCGTCGTCTCAGAATCTCATATTTCTGCTTAACTGACAGTTTTAACTGTTTGCTGCAGAATAATTTTTTCCATATTGTGACATGGCTATAAGCTTCCTAAAATTATGTGTTCATTTTGGAATTTAAATTATTTTAATTGAAAAAAGAATTAAAATTTGCTGAAAGACTATTCATTATTAAAGTCTCTCAACAATAAAATTCAAAAACTTGTCTCAAGACAGTACTAACAATATGTTATTCTACTAGACATGCAGTCCTCTGTCCATGAGGTTGCCTTTCATGTATTAAATTTTATTGCCATTTTGATTATTTAAAATGTCATTAGTATTTCATATACAAAATAACATACGCGTTGAAGCATAGTTCATTTGAATAAGTATCAATTTTAAAATGTTCAATTATACGATGCCTATTTTCTATTCTTATTACTGAATTAATAATATTTATCTCTCCTATATATTCTGCTCAAAATGTATAAATTTATGCAAATATGATACATTTTGGTATAATTAAAATATGGAAAACCCAAAATATGTTCTATTTATTATGTTATGTTATGTTTAATATGTTCTATATTATTAATTATGACATTAAATGGCAAGTAATGCATTTCTATACAGTACATAACATATATTTCAGCATATAACATGCATTTTTGCTAAAAATATGATCGAAATTTACTACTGCATGTTATACGAGTGCACGCCGGATATAAAAATAACAAATTAAAAATATGGAAAAAAATCGGCATACATAAGTTACATTTTTGTGTTTACTTATGCTGTTTTAAAAGAAATGACATATCTTTTAAATTTAAAATCTTTTCATTATCGGATAGCATAAAATGTTCAACATGCTGGTATTCTGTTATATCATCAGGCAAATCATCGATTTCTGTTTTATCTTCGCCGTCACTGCAAATCTGGGACATAAACAAAAATCACAGGGACCATCATTCACCAACAAACATAATTGCTGCAGCACAATTTTCATTTTCTTTCACAAACTGAATGACTTTGCATTTGAAACCAGCAGTGTGTTTTTTGCAGGAACCATATTGACTACTAAAATTAACACAAGGTCAACTGTATTTCAACTAAAACCTTTAATGTTCACTTGAAAATCACGGCTTCAAATGACTACAGAAAGAGAAAACAACTGAAATCTAATTCCACGACTTCTTTGGTGTTGGAAGTGCATTCTTACTCCAGATTATATCCACCTTCTCTCGAAACCCTATCATAGCATTCTCTTGGACATTTGCATTGAATCCATCCTCTTTGCAGGAATTACTCCCTCAAGCATTTAACCCACACATATATTGTTCCTCTTATGACTTGTCAATGCAGTATATTATTGTTCGAAAGGCACATTATATGGCGATATACCCAAAACATTAAAATTGCAGCGTAAAATTATAGATGCACATTATACACTGATGGGTGTCACACGCCGAAAAATACGGTAATTAATACGCAGTAATATTTGACTTAAATCACCAACCATAGAGAGCAAATATTTTTTATTTATAATTTAGAAAAAGTTATTTTAAAAGTTTATTCATTTTATTTACGCATTTTTATTTTAACTATATAATTTATCAGTGGACATTTAAATATTTTCAACAAAATAAATTTCAAACACAGCTTTTTATTAGAAAATGTGTTATTCCTGTGAGAGCCAGAAACAAAAATGCATAATAACTAAAGTTATTAAATATATAACTGTTGCATTGCCTTGAGGGTTGTAGGATGAAATAATCATATCAGAACATTTATTCAGATATATTAGAACAGAACTGCATATCAGGTCTATGCATAGAAAAATAAGTTGTTCAAAAATGTCTGCTAAAACCATAGACTTTATTTTTTGCAAAATAAACACTATCACTCACATTTAATATGGGGTGGGGCGGATACATTAAAAAAATAAAATAAGAAGACTAAAAATAAAAATAGAAACAGTTACTATCTATACAATTTCCTGAGATTTTATACAAATAATATAAAATCTTTCACTTATGAATCTGTGATTTTAGAACCTCTTCCTATCATAGAAATACTGATATAACTGCATGCTCTGTTATCTTCAACTATTATGATTTTCATATTCACATGTATTGTAAATAGTTTTGATGATTACTGAACAGTAAGGAAAAAGCTAATCATAATAAAGTAACTTGCTATAGTAGACAGACAGTAGTTCAGCAAAATGAAAATGATGAATGCAGAAAAAAGTGTAGAAAGTGGAGTAAGTCTCATAAGCATAAATATAAAATGCAATTTAAAAGCAGAAATTCTCACAGTACTTTTCTTTTAAATAGTTCAAATATAGATTTAAAGTGAAAAAGTCACACTTTTCATTCACTTCATTGCAACAGAGATATTAAGCTATACATTAAAAAAAGAATTACATACGAAGGGTTTGGAATGAACGCAACTATTATTTAATAATTAAAATAATTTAAGATTTAATTCTTAAATATCTCATGATTATTCATGCCTCACAAGCTATGTGTAAGCCTGGGTAAATGATAACACGCAAGAAACATCAAGCCTAGTTTTGAGTATTTGGTGCAAAAATTAGAAAACTGCTTTAAATTAAATTTATTCTAAAACAAAAATCAACATTTTCTACTAGCAAGTGAATGGATGCAATCTTTCCATAAAATTATTTGTAAAGACATTTTACAACTTACCAAAATGAATGTTTTTGAAATTTTATAAATTATTCTCTCTATTTAAGTTAAAAACTTTTTTTTTTTTTTTTTAGTTTTATTTCAATAACACCTGCCAATGTTCAATTAAATTATTCCTTCTCCTCGCAAATTCAATTCAAATTCTTTTCATTAGTTAAGCAAAAACGCATGTTTTTAAATCTTTATTAAGGCTTATCATTTGTCCCCCAAAATGTTAAATAAAAACAATATGCACATGGAAAGGTAGAAATGATTTGTTTAAGACTAAACTAATAAATTATTCTCATGAAATGATTTATCTGGTATCTCAGTAATACACTTACACAATTAAAATATATATGAACTAAAAATTAATTCTCTACATCTTAATTCTCTTAATTAATAAACTTAATTCTCTTAATTCTCTAAGCTAAAGGGTATTTTTATGTTTCAGACATTCAAGTTTTAAAACTTTCAATCTAGTTCCTCATGAATATTAGACAAAATATCCAATAACAACATGCAAATAAATTATTTAAAAAGGACAGGATACAGTCCTTCTATAATTAATTTGTTTTTTCATCTAAATTTGTTTAACTTGTCCTTTTCTTGATACATGACACTGACATGATACATGATATTGACTGATGAAATGTAATTAAAAGGACTGCCTTCATCGAGAAATTTCCAATGCAAAATGGATCAAATTCACAGTACATATCTATGAAGGGGAAAAAGTGATTCCCCTCCTTTCTCACAATTATTTTTTTAATAAAATATCATTTTATGACCAGTTTTTCACAAAAATTTATTTTACAACAGACATGCCTACCTTTACCCAAACTAAACCATTTTAAAAAACTTGGATAAAATTATTTTTAAGCATTATTATCCCCCCTCTCCTGTAGTGAAAATTGCATTTCAACAATTTTATTATATGAATCGTGCTGATTTTTAAAAAAAACACATGAAAGATGTTTAGGAATGAAGGAAGAAAATTACTTCATGTCTCCCTTTCACCACGTGCATTATCCTCTGAAGAGAGGTTGATGCACTTGCATACTACTCCTCAAAGATTATCTTTGCCTCCTTACAAAATACTCATTTATAATTAAAATAATATATTTTTATTATTTAATATATAAAGTATATATTTATTATTTAATATATTATTAAAATAATATATTTTTTTACAATTAAAAAATTTATGCAGAATGTTTCAAAGCATAATTTGTTTACAGCTAAACGTTAAGGCACATCAGAATAAAAAATTATATTTTTCCTTAAAACTTAGCTTTGAACTTTACACATTTCACAGCTAAATGAAGTATTTCAGAATGAAAGACAACAGAAAAGTTTTAAAAAATTCCACATGGTCTTATATTTATAGGAAAAAATTAACAAAAAAAGTGGGTTTCTTTAGAGTTGTGCCTGTGCTTTGATTTATCCTGCATAAAAATTCATGGGTTTTAACAGAAAACAATTAATTACAGGTTGAAACACTAATATTAAAATCCTCTTAGACTTCATTTTTTTTAGCCTAAGATGTTTTTATTTTTATTTTATTTATTATTTTTATTTTAATACAAGACCTTAAATTCTTCTTGAATGCTAAAAATTAGCCCAGCTATAAAATGCAAAACTGTCATTTCCCATTTGAAATTTTCAGAGAAATGTAGCATTTATTGCTATGTAAATTTAAGTTTCACAAATGTATAATTAAAACAAAAATATCAAAGATATTTCTTATGAAATATGAAATAGATGCAAAGTTTTTCTACATGAAAAGATGCTACGTAATTCTTAGTAATACATGCATTTCCATAGTATCACATGGTACCACGGTTTGGTTTGCATAATAACAATTTTGCCAGCCTCCTTAATTTTTTTTCCACAACATCAGATCCACAATTAAAATATACATGAACTAAAAATTAATTCTCTACATCTTAATTCTCTTAATTAATAAACTTAATTCTCTAAGCTAAAGGGTATTTTTATGTTTCAGACATTCAAGTTTTATGTTTCAAACTTTCATTCTCACTCCTCATGAACATTAGACAAAATATCCGATAACAACATGCAAACAAATTATTTAAAAACGACAGGATACAGTCCTTCTACAATTAATTTGTTTTTCATCTAAATTTGTTTGACTTGTCCTTTCCTTGATACATATTAATTAATAAAATTAATGATAAAATTGCATTTCAACAATTTTATTGTATGAATCGTGCTGATTTTTAAAAAAACACATGAAAGATGTTTAGGAACGAAGGAAGAAAATTGCTTCATGTCTCCCTTTCACCAGGTGCATTATCCTCTGAAGAGAGTTTGATGCACTTGCATACTACTCCTCAAAGATTATCTTTGCCTCCTTACAAAATACTCATTTATAATTAAAATAATATACTTTTATTATTTAATATATAAATTTATATATTATTTAATATATAAAATAATATATATTTATTATTTAATATATTATTAATATTAAAAAATATATTTTATTACATTAAAAGGTATATGCAGAATGTTTCAAAGCATAATTTGTTTTACAGCTACACGTTAAGGTATGTAAGAATAAAAAATTAGATTTTTCCTTAACACTTGGTTGTGAACTCTACAGATTTCACAGCTAAATGAAATATTTCAGAATGAAAGACAACAGAAAAGTTTTAAAAAATTCAACGTGGTCTTATATTTTAAAGGAAAAATGAACACAAAAAAAAAAAAAAAAAAAAAAGTGGATTTCTTTACAGTTGTGCCTGTGCTTTGATTTATCCTGCATACAAATTCATGGATTTTTTAACAGAAAACAATTAATTATAGGTTGAAACACTATTATTAAAATCCTCTTAAGACTTCATTTTTTAGCCCAAGATGCCCTCCCCCCCTTTTCCCCCCCTTAAATACAAGACCTCAAATACTTCTTGAATGCTAAAATATTAGTCCAGCTATAAAATGCAAAACTGTCATTCCTCATTTGAAATTTTCAGAGAAATGTAGCATTTAATGCTATGTAAATTTAAGTTTCACAAATATATAATTAAAACAAAAAACATCAAATATATTTCGTATGAAATATGAAATAGATGCAAAGTTTTTCTACGTAAAAAGATGCTACGTAATTCTTAGGTAATACATGCATTTCCATAGTAGCACATGGTACCACGGTTTGGTTTACATAATAACAGACAATTTTGCCAGCCTCCTTAATTTTTTTTCCAAAACATGTAAAATTTATTTCTGAAGCAATATTTTGTTGTAATGATTTTTAGATATATAACATAAAATGTTGAGGTAATAAATTGAATTTTTATTAACAGTTACTGAATATTAGATATTAATGACAAATTTTCAAGACAGAAGCAATTCTATGAATAGAAAAAAAATCTATTGAGAAGGATGTTTCCACCCTTCACCCCTTTTTTTTTATTAAAATTTTTGGAAATATGAAAAACACTTTATTTTGTTACATAATGTTTACATATTTAGAAAATAAAAATATATTAATAACTTATGAATTAATATTTTACAATAAAAAACATTTGGGGCATACAAAAAGGATTCAAAAAAAAAAAAAAAAAAAAAAAAAAAAGAAAAGGAAATTAGTAATTTTTTTGATATTTGATTACGAATAGGACAGGATTTCATAGGATTGACCAAAATTACAGAAAAGTACTTGAGCAGAACATAGTTCAGATCTACCAACCTAGTATATAAAAACTGGAATATGAATGGAATTAACGAAATGGATTAAATTCTCTTACCTTAAGGTATTTTCTCTCTTCCCTTCCACCATGCTTTAGTGCTTTAACTGTTCACGAATGAACTCCACTGTAGTCAGAAGCTGGTGCGTTGAGCAGTGTACTCGGAAACCAAATTGGTCGTCAATAAGGACTTTTTGGCTTCAGAGAAAACGATTCAGGCTTTTAAGTGGCACAAATTCATATCTTAGATAATGAAGATAGGAGGCCGGTTGGGTCTGTCATTTTGCGAATTTGAACGGTACTATTTCTGGAATCGGCACTATGAGCATGCGCTTTCAGCTTTGAGGAAAACAGCAATGCAGATAACTGATCAGTGTTGCTAAGAAAAATATATAACAGGTGGGGAAGGTATTTAATCATACTTTGCTCAGTGTTGCATATTTTATCATAAATCTCTCCTGTATGGAGAGTTGAAATCGTGCAACATCATGTCAGAAGGAAATTGCGGTGTTAGCAAAAACTCCATCATTATGTGGTATGAACTGTGTTCGGAGAGCAACTCAGCTTTCTCCGTGTCTGTTTGGCAGGGCTTAATTTCTAAGAGTAGAAGTGCCGGAGCCCTGTGGAAGACCGTTAGCAGAGAGGAACAAGAGTAAATAAATAAAATGACTAATTTGATAAATAAAATAATTAAATTAATTAAATAAAATGATTAATTAATGATTAATTGATTAAATAAATAAAATGATTAATTTGATAATAATTAACTATTTAATTTTAAATTTATTAATAGCTACTTAATGCTTATAATTGTTATTTAATCAATAATTATTATATCATTAATTATAATTTAATTGATAATTATTAGATAATTAATTATTATTTATTGAAAAAATTAAAGATTGAAGTAATTAACTAATTAAAATTAAATAAAATGTAAAAATTTCAATTGAAATTTAACACACGTTTATTGTTAAAATAAAATTTTCGAGATAAAATTTCTACTGAAATTGTTATTCAATTACATAAAAGAAGTGCCGCAGCCTTCTTATTCAGGGCTCCGGTGCGTTCCGGCTAGAATTATGATTTATTACAAAAACTAAAGCACCGGAGAACAGATGCAGTGGGTTCCGGCCCAATTTAAGTTCTGATCGTAGGGGGGGGGGGGAGTTCTTTTATCATCACAAAAATTAAATAAACTTAAAGTATAGCTGATGAAAATTCCAGGACGAAACAGAATGAGGTTATGAGTGGATGGAGACAAAAAATGAGGGGAATCTTGGTGAGAGAGAACGTTTTCTTTGACAGCGGCTCTCTGTTGATATAATTATAGCTATCAAGCAGATGGGTGTCACAGTCCCCCCTCCCCCATTAGTGGACACTGTGGGAAGACGGTGTATATGACGTGCTTGAGCAGTTTATCTCAGAATTTTCACTCTTATTGTACTCAGTTTACTTAATGCACATTTAGATACATTAGAACACAAATTTTCCTTCCTGGGAGAATAACTAACTGTAAGCATCGGTAACAATACACTACATACAATGGCATGGCGAGAAATTTAGACGTTGCTAAACAAACTCCCCCAAATTTATTGCTTTTCTTAAAGGGAAAGGTTTCCTCATGTGAGTGAGGGGACTTTACTTGAACGTCTCCTGTTTGTTCTCATAAGTTTGTATTTCTAGGGAAATAGAGTATTGCAAGGTCTGCTTATTGTTAAACTGAAACGTTAGGAATTCTAAATTTTTTTCCTTTAAATTGTGGTTCAGTTTTATAAAAAGAGGTACCAGAGATTGTCTTATTTAGGGCTCCGGTGCGTTCCTGCTAAAATTGTAATTTATCTTAAAAATTGAGAAGCATCGGAGCCGGGCTCCGGTGCAATTTAAGCACTGCTGTATGGGCCACCATCACTGCATCCTTAGTTAAGGACGGAATGTGTGATTTATGTTTGCAAAGACTGGCAGATGCACACCAAAGATTAATTTATCTGAGGTCGTTTCTCAAAGATTAATTTATCTGAGGTCTGAATGTGGTCAGAGTATCGTGATTGGGTATACTGGTCATATGATGCGTTGATCTCATTTTCAAGAGTACGAAGTTGTAATTTTAGTTCAGACCTCTTAAAGTTCTTTCTCAAAGTCTTCGTACTTTATTCTTTTCACGAATTCTTAATTTACTTTCTGTTGGTAGTTTAGAAAAAATTGGGGTGAATGGTAAGTATTTGTTAATTCATAAACTGCTGGATTTAATTTCAAGGTAGGGTCAAATTTTAGTGTTAAGTTTAAAATGAAAGTGCTCCCAATTTGTTGAGACGAGTGCCGGAGAATTTTGATTAAAAGAGCTACAAATAATGTCGATGAGCACGGGGTTGTGTTCTGAGAATAAACAGCTTTCTACAGTCACTTGATAGCCAAATGGGAAAAAGAGACAAATCAATAAATGGCGAGACTCCCGTGTATCACATTGTGTAGGGAAATTCGGAGCAATAATTTAAGTTTGGGCTCACTGAGCCCATTTTAGGAGGCCATGACCAGCAGGGTTTGATCTACGAAAGCCAATACTGATGTTGGCAACTTAGTTCACCAGCAATTTTCATATTGTTTGAAATAGTGAGCAGCTTGTTAAAATCTTCGGCTAGGAATTTTTTTATGAGGTTGAAGATAGGCAGATATCAAGACTAGGGAGGATGAAAAATTCACCCGATATAGCACGAGAATCCGAGGCTTGTCTGTCATTTTGATAAAAATTATAATTTGTAAGCCTGGGAGCTCTTCCTGGTTGGAGTTTGGTCAAAAATAATATCAAGAAGCAATGTGGGATCATTTTCACAAGACTCTGCATGGCTTACTTTGGGCACTCTTTCTTCTTCTTACTTCTGCATGGTTTACTTTGGACAAAGTACTTTGGGTACTTTGGGTTTGGTTCACTTTGACACATAAACTGCAGTGTGTGAAGAATGGCTCGAATCTGGAGTAATACAAGAAAGAAGTACTGGAAGAAGAGGAACTATTTAATAATCATTATCTTCCCCACAGACCGGTCTTCAACGAAAAGTGTACAACAGCATTATTTGAAAAGATTTCTTGTCACTTAACGAATGTCTAGCAAAAGATCAAAATTGAGTTGGAATTGATACCTAGATTGCTTCTTGAATTTAGCAAGGAAAAATATGGATGATCTCAGATAACAGAGATGTTCTTCAAATATCTGTTCAAAGAAATAATCGTGATTTCTTAGGATTCCTGTGGTGGAAACCGGGAACAACTGGAAATAAGAAAACTTCGCAGCTGTAGAGTAGTCTTCGAACTAAAATGCAGTCCGTTTCTTTTAGGAGCAGTAATCAACACTCATTTATACGAAATGTGAACTTTCTTTGAAGAAGCGTTTAAAAAACCTGAACAATTCCTTTTATATATTGACAACTGTGTCACTTCAGTGAATTCGAATAAAAAAGCAGAATAATTTATTGCAAAATCAACTCAGTTAAAGGTAAATGCTAACTTCGACTTAAGAGGATGGGAATAAACAGAACTCAGCAGTGACAAATCTACAGTGTGCGAACCATTGAAAGTACTTCATCTTTTGTGGGATAAATATGAAGAGGCATCCTTCATCCCTATTTTTGGCCAATGCTTCAAGGAGATCTTATGCAAGTGTAGTATATTTGAGAAGACAATATAAAGAAGTGACTCTACTGCAAGCCAAAGCACAAGCAGCTCCCTTGAAAAAAAAAACAAACATACCACAACTTGAATTGCTTGCTCGTCTTACTGGTGTGAGATAAGCTTCATTTGTCATGAAGAAAAAGGTTGAAATTTCAAAGGCATATTACTGGACCGATTCTTCATCAGGCCTTTTCTGAATAAAGAACGTAGAAGTTCAGAACACTTTTGTAAATATTAGTTTCAGAAATTAGAATGCACCAGGAAAACTGGCACCATGTCCGGTGCAGAAAACCATCCGATAGGCCATCAAGAGGATGTTCCGCGAAGAAACTTATTAAATCAAGATGGTGGGAGGGCCCACCTTGGTTGACACAGGCGGCAGAAGAATGGCCTCTTTCTATCCCAATCCATAATAAAGAAGAGGTTAATATTGGCTCCTATAAACAAGATTGACTGGCCAGTCGTGTCTGAAGTATTAAGAATTGATGAGTGTGATGTGCGACTGTGAATGCCAGACCACTCACTAATCTGTCAAAGGACTCTGATAATCTCATCCATTTGACACCGTCCTTATTTAAAGGTGAAATTCCTGTCTCTTCCTGACTTCGATCACCTTGATAAAGTTGACTTTTGAAATATCTACAGAATTTACGAGAACTCTTGAGAAAGAGATTTAGAAATGGATATCTTGGGCTGTTAATGCAACATCCATCTACAGTGACGATTTCTCAACAAATAAAAATTCAGGGATATAGTTCTCATTGAGTGTGATGACAAATGCAAAATTCTGCGGCCTCTAGCAAAAGTGATTGAGCTATAACCAGGAAAAAGAGGGAACATTCCAGTAGTTCGTGTCAGAACCATGTTTAGAGAATTATTTCGACCAATCCAGAGAATATTCCCTCTCGAAGTACCTTCATCTTTGGAGTTAGATGAAGCAAATGAAACTGAGACAACAACAAAAATAATAAAAATAAAAAAAAAAAAAAACTTTGCTTAAAAGTTTTCTAATTTAATAATAAATTATATTAATTTTAAAATATTTCAGAAAATGTTTTAATATTCATTGATAAGGTTTGTCATAACTAAAGGTAATTTTTAATTTCTAAATTACGAATGCAAGATTTCTGATTTAGAAATTTTCTTGTGGATTTACAATTTAATAAGTGGGCTGTAGAAAATATAAAATTATGGATTACTCTGTAGTTTGCAATATCCTTTGTTATTGCATAACAGCAGCATTAAAAGGTTATTTGTTTTATATTAAATTTCAGTGAAGGTTATTTAGTTCAATTAAAAGTTATTCCTTCACACCAAAATCCAAAACAAAGGAACTTTACGTAATACTTCTGTTAAAACGGCTTATGAATGTACCCCAAAGGGATCAACAGAATTTGAAAACATTATCTTTTCAGTAAACACTGTTCTTTATATAGTATGCTATGTAAATTAATAACCAATATTGTGGAATTTAATTAGGAACATTTTTTTATGCGCCACTGATTAATGAAACTGGTATATCATGCATAGGACAAAAATGGACAATTTATATAAAGTTTACATAGAAACAGATAATAAAACAATGAACGCAGCAGACAATTCATATTTTGAGAAAATGTGGGACAAACAAGCAGTGAATTTGAAGAAGAGTTGAAATGTATGTAGTGTTTAATGAAAGAAAAATATATAAAACTCAGCATGTAAAAACAAAGCTCTGTATGTTCAACAGAAATAAAGAATCATATTTTGCTGTACTTTGATTTATCAGGTGAATATTTTAATAAAAATCTGTAGACTAAATTCAGTATCAATGTACTGAATTTTTAATTCCTAATGAATTGTTTGAAGAAACAGGACTCCTGCAAAATTTATTTTCTAAATTTAATAATTTTTTTATGTACAAAAACAATGAAAATTAAGCAATAAATAGTTACTCATACTAATGCTTATATTATTAGGTCAGTTTATTTTATGCAGAAAGATCTAAACATGCCATTTTTAAGTTCATTATTTTATAAGTCAATCTGAAGTACTGAACAGTTTGTTAAAAGATGTAGTTTTATATTAAATATGCACAATATTCAGATGTTCTCAATAACAAGCAAGTAGATATATGTCGGAACTTAGGAAAAGAATGAATTAAAAAATTAAATCTTTTAATAAAACACTCAATGGTTCAACAAAACAGACTATATTTACAAAAAGGCATTATAATGAGTCTTTGCAACAATCCCTAAAAGAGGTAATTACAAAACTAATAAGGAATTAGTTTTGTAGTAATTGAGCAAAAATGGTATGTTCAGTACGTCATCACAATACCATATAGTTACAACCTAAGATCGTATGTTTTTTCGAAAGAATGTGGTATGGAAAGATGCGAAAGCAATATCTTTCCATGAAATTACATGAAGGTAAAGAGGGGGAAATCAACATCTTTGCGATGATCGCAGAAGCATGGAATTTTGCGGACTTCTGGACATATTAAAGATGACATAATGTTACAACTTTGCAGCATTATGCACAATGAGATTGCTATGTGACTACAACATCAGCATGTAACTTTTGATATGAGAAATCAATCAGAAAACATGATACTCCTCATATTTACTTCATAACTGGGTAACCTTCTAATGGAACGACAGTATTTGCCATGTCATCTGTATCAGCTTTCTCAATAACAAATGTGCACAATTCAAACACATCACATTTACATGATATTAGGACTCAGAAGATTGCATTAAAAGGCTCTATTATTAATTAGTTTCTAGCAGTAAGATGCCCTTCTATATGAATATAGGTTTCTACTAAATTCAATTTGGGACTGAACACAAACAGATTAAAAATTTTTAAATAATTAAGAGTCTTCTTTTAAATACATATATAGTAAGTGGTTCCCTTAAATTGAGAAAAGGATAGATGACACAGATGCAGTTCTTTTTGCAGTAAATTGTGTTTACTGGTTTTGCTTTAAGCAATTAAGACAGACACTTTACTTATTTTTGCTACATTGTGAATTAGATAAAAATATATAATTAACACAATAAAATATTTCTAATTTGAATGAACAAACATACATTCAAAGTAATTATTTATTAATTTTTTTTAATTATTTTTTGTTAAAAATTTTTAGATATTCAATCTTTCAAGGTGCATTTAAACATTCAAAGCAATAAAAAATCATTTCTACTCTTAAGGCTATATAAAGAGTAGAGCTGCAGTAGAAATCGGTAAAAGCATTTACTGCTCCCTATATACTCTGCAAAATAGATGAAATATGATGATGTTACTTACCATCCTGACACCTTACCAAGTATCTATTACTGGCCACTGTCTTGGACATCTAAGATAACTTCCGACTCCATCCCACTTGTGAGAGAATTAACTTCTCGTAATAGCAGACTTCTCCAAAAAAGACTTCCTGTAATGTACCGACTTTCATTTCAGTAATTAACAGATTATGTATCTTACAGTGGCCATTTGTTTAGTGTTAACTCGATATGGTAGCTATGGGCTGCAAAGTGAATTTTCACTCAGAAAGTTTCAGACTTTATACAGGAGAACTGCATATTACATGCAAAGTGCCTCAAGATTTTATATATATATATGTAGATACAGTACATGTGCAGTATCCCAGTAAGGCCAATGAGAGATGCTTCTAGTTGCTAAGGTAGATTTAATAAGGCAGGTAATATTTTGGGTATTTAAAGTACAGTATATTAATTGGCGGGTAACTGTTATTTTTGACAATACAACATTTTCAAGCAATATAATGACAAAAAGAGACAGCAATATCTCTACTAAAAACTTTTTCAGATCAACCAGCAACAAATCATTCAAGCTTACAGTGTTAGGGTGATGTTTCTAATGAGTTAATTTGGAACTTATATTCATTGCATGTAGAAGCTTCTACAAGAGAACAGTTGTTTTAATATTTATTTTGTGTCAAAACGTAGACTATAATACTCATTTATTTATGGTCTCAAAAAGTAGCTATTGACATTCCTTATGTGACAGCTTCTCAGAATTTAAGTAATAGATGTGCTTCTTTACAAATTCGTAATACTGAGCATGAAAAGAGACCTTAGCGAAAATGCCAATGTATTTCTAATACAAGTGCAAATAAAATTGCTTGTTATCAATGTAAAGGAATAAATTATGTTTATTTGTTTAAAGAATGGGTACCATTAAAATATTTAAATTTAAGAAATTAGATGTAACAGAGGGAAAGATAACGTAAAAAATATATAATCCATGCTTTATTTGCCTCTGTGGTACTTAACATACATATGCATTAGTTTTTCTAAATTTAAGTAATACACACTGCTACAGTAAGTCAGTTATACACACTGCTACAGTAAATCAGTTCTTTTACAGCTGACTTAAATCCAGTTGTGATCTCAAATTCTTATAATTTAAAGCTTAACATGGAAAAAATAAGAAGTATTGTTTCCCACAGCAGTCATTCAAGCACTTGATAGAATGGGAAACCAGCACAGTTGTTCTGTTCTCTATACTGGTAATGAATGCAGCTTTATTTCGGAGTCTTGTACACTGAAGTTACCACTGAAAAGAAGTTATGCTCTATCTACTGTTTATCCAGATGTGCTTTTCCACCGATGATTCTAAAATTTCATTCTGCAAGAGTGTGTTATGCTAAATAAGTTACCTCTCCTCTTCCACCGAGGCGTATGTATCATAATATTCTGCCATCTCCAGATTCTGTTGTTAGCTGATCTTGAATTTAGTGAGAAAAATTGACTATTATTGGCAGTTATAATGGATTTGCCTTTTGTTGCCAGGTATAATTAAAAATTCAGTAGTGGCACAACACACATATTTTGGTTGAGTACTTTCTGGAAGAATTCGAAACACATTTCGTGATAATGAAACCGCAATTGCATTACACAACTTTTGGACTCAGTTAAACACTGACAAAATCCTGAAGTGGTTTTGGGAAACTAGCAAGTTACTTCAAAGGGTTACAGTGCTAGCACACAAAGAGAAATATCATGTAAAACTTTTCAAAGTGAATTCTGATTAGACTCATCGTAAAGCTTCCGTTTTGAGATTCTGCTGAAAATATGAGAGAATATAAAGAAGTGGCAATTTCACACTTAATTGCCATTGATCACAAATTTAAGTGAAATCCTAGTTTGCAAAAAGGTTATAAAGAATACATGTCCGATTATGAAAAACTGAGTCTATGAGTCTTAATTTGACACACAAGTTTACCTGAAAATGCATAATACATTCCTCAACGTTCTGCATTTATTCCAAATAGTGCTATGGTTTTTCTAAACCTAATATAAAGGAAAGTCTTTGAATTCCATATTATTTGTAGGACTAACTATCAAGTGTGATTAGTTTTGGTACTTGGAAGTTTCATAATACACGTTGTAGGGTTTATGTCTGATACTGCCAAATTGTATGAGCATATTCTTATAGCTAAAGAAGGTAGAAATGCTTCGCATAACAGAGGCATGGGATCAATTAATCATGGTAACTTATTTCATGCCTCCTTTTCATTTCTGCCAATGATACTTTGAAACAATTGCAGCGGATGGTGAAAAAGATTTGCCACGTATCAGAGATAATAAGAAATTATTTTTATGCGATGATCTTTTCTTTAGATTGAAAAGCACTGAAAAAACTTTTGATACTTGTAGGCAGTTTATATATCGGAAGCTATGAAATAGGTGACTTAAGAAATTAAGGAACTAAAGAAGTGGTTTAAACTAAGGAAATGGTGAACCAATTAGCTTTTCCTAAAGCCAATATTTGTTGAACCAGGAAACTGGTTCTCTCAACATGCAAATTATGCCTAATAAATTGTCTAAATTGTTGAAATTATAATGTGATTCAACATTATTATTTAATGGGATTAAGACAGTCTTGGCTGTTGAAGAAAATTACTATTACAATCATCGGAGATTTTTTAACCTTCCAATAGCTGTAAAAGCGATGGAGATTATGTATCGACATCTTTGGATTTCCAATAGTGATTGGTATGATCTGGTTCCTAAAAGTATTATTGAAAAATGGATAAAGTTTCTGTATATTAAAATTCCTAGATGCATTCACTTACAGACAATGCAGTTAAAATACATTTTGTGAGGCATCAGATTTTGCAGACCAATAAGTGATTAATTATAACAGCAAGAACTTAATATTACAATAGCTGTCATAACTACAGTATTCTTCTTTTCCTATATTAGAACTGAATGCTATCAAAGTTTGTTGGTTCCATCCAAAATATTCTGAGTTGCTATAAATTTCAAATCTTTGCATGGGATGACTCTAAAGTTGCACTAATAAAGTTATCACCACCTAGTCACAGATGGAAAACATTTATTGTTAACTGAAGTACGGAAATCTCGGAGTTTTACTGAGGTCTCGATCAGAATTACATTCCATCAAAATTATACCCAGCAGGCCTTGGTTCCTGGGGAGTCTGTTAGAAAAGCTCAAAATAAACTGACTGTGGTGTTTAAAAGAGGCCCCTTGAATTTGACTGAGTTTTGAATTCTGTAACATCACTGAGGATCAGATGCATTGATTGAAAAGAGGACTGATACCATACTTTCATGACATAGTTTACACAGCTCCTTATCGAAAAGATACAAAACTATTTGCCAAATTTCAAGAGTGAACATTTCCCTATAACTCTTTGGAATGTAGAAAAGCATCAAGGCATTATTTAGTATTGTGGGTATAGTAAGTGCATTAAGATGGCATACAATTATTGAGTTGCAAGAAACCTTTGAAAATTATAGTGTTGGCGGCATCAAATAATTTTTTTGAAGATGGCCTTCTACAAGTGGCAGGCTGTATTCAGCACACTAGAATAAATTATAATGCTAAGCATTCATTTATTATTCAATTATTCAGCATACTAGAATAAATTATAATGCTAAGCATTCATTTATTATTCAATCTCCTAATAGACTGGATGAACTCTTGATTGAGCTGAATGAAATTACATATGCAAGTTGTATAGTGGTAAATTCCATTTTAAAACACAACAATTGGATGAATGGAGCAAAAAAATTATTAAAAGTTTCAAAGCAAAATACATAGTTTGTAAATTATAAGGGCCATCTGCTAACTGTAGTATTAATTAAACAGTCCCAATAACTTAAAATTTAACTAAGGACATGGTAAATAGATTGCTAACAGCTATGCTGCATTATTTGTTTGCATGGCAACAACAGCTAGCTATTCACCAAGAAGCTGTCTCAGATTTAACAATTGACTGTTGCATTCAAGAGGTTTGCTGCAAGCCAAGGCATACCTGACACATTTCCTGTGATAAGGAAGTAACTTTACTGCAGCAAAGAGAAAACTGAGTGATTACGAGAAACTACTACAAGTGTTTCTGAATGTGATTGTATCAGGCCTCACCTTCATTCCATGAGGTTTCTGTTGCAGAAAATAAAGATGATGAAGAAGAGAGATCGCACAGTGAATGCTTGCATATGCTGAAATGCAGATCAGAATGGCCAATCCTGGAAATTGGTGATATTATTCTGCTAAAAGGTGACATTTTCCCAGCTACATGGCCGTTGAGAAGAATAGTAGATATATCCAGCACATGGCCATTGTTATATCCAGCACATGGCCATCCAACAACATGGACTTGTTCTTGTAAGCTCAAGTTTTATTTCAAACAACTTAATTAAGAATCCACTTCTTCAGGACAGGTGTGATAGCTGTGTGCCACATGGGATCTGTGTTTTTACCTACATCTGCAGCATATTACAAGTGATGAAGATGGCTCATTACTGTTACAAATAGCCACGTCATCATAGCAGTGCTGCTGTATTCTCCGGACTGATTTACACTTTCGGTCATGCAGTGCAGCTGTCTTTTTTACCTCTTCACATTGTGTTAATAAATGTTCTTTTTTATTTTATAGCATTTCATAACCTAGTTTATATTTCAAAAATTCTACATCCATCATAATTATTACATTCAGATACCAAAACATTTGCAATAAACTCTGAAGATAATTGGTAAACTGGTGATTGGTAAACAAGATATGTAGATAATTGGACATCATTAGCTATCATGAATATTTATATATTCAGTGAAGAGATGTTGTTGAAAAGGTGAAACAAATTATGAATTTCTGTATTTCTTTTATGACAGCAGCAAAATAGATTTTTATATTTTTACTTAATTTAAATTTATAATTACATATTCAAAATATCAACTATTTAATAGACAAATCTTTTCCTTTAATACATATTAAGCAGTTTAAAATGACCATTGTCTCAAAATTTCATATTTATGCTTAATCTCATATTATTTTAATTGAAAAAAGAATTAAAAATTTGTTAAAAGACTATTCATTATTAAAGTCTCTCAACAATAAAATTCGAAAACATGTCTCAAGACAGTACTAACAATATTTTATTTTACTAGATATGCAGTCCTCTGTCCATAAGGTTGCCTTTGATGTATTAATTTTATTGTCATTTTGATTATTTAAAAATGTCATTAGTATTTCATATACAAAATAACATACGCGTTGAAGCATAGTTCATTTCAATAAGTATCAATTTTTAAATGTTCAATTATACTCTGCCTATTTTCTATTCTTATTACTGAATTAATAATATTTATCTCTCCTATATATTTCAGCCTTCTGCTCAAAATGTATAAATTTATGCAAATATGATACATTTTGGTATAATTAAAATATGAAACCCAAAATATGTTCCATTTTTAGCAGCTATATTATTAATTCTGACATTAAATAACAAGTAATGCATTTCTACACAGTGCATAACGTATATTTCAGCATATAACATGCACTTTTGCCAAAAATATGATCGAAATTTACAAGTGCATGTTATACGAGTGCACGACGGATATAAAAATAATAAATTAAAAATATGGAAAAAAATCGGCATACATAAGTTACATTTTTGTGTTTACTTATACTGTTTTAAAAGAAATGACATACCTTTTAAATTTAAAATCTTTTAAATTATTAAAATGTTGAACATGCTGGTATTCCGTTATATCCTCAGGCATATCATCGATTTCTGTTTTATCTTCACCGTCATTGTAAATCTGGTACATAAACAAACATCACTGGGTCCATCATTCACCAACACCAAACATCCTTGCTGCAGCACAATTTCCATTTTCTTTCACAAACTGAATGACTTTGCATTTGAAACCATCAGTGTATTTTTTGCAGCAACCATATCTACTAAAATTAACACAAGATCAACTGTATTTCAACTAAAACCTTCGATGTTCACTTGAAAATCACAGCTTCAAATGACTACAGAAAGAGAAAACATCTGAAATCTAATTCCACGACTTCTCTCGTGTTGGAAGTGCATTCTTACTCCAGATTATATCCACCTTCTCTCGAAACCCTACCATAGCAATCTTTTGAACATTTGCATTGAATCCATCCTCTTTGCAGGAATTACTCCCTCAAGCATTTAACCCACACATATATTGTTCCTCTTATGACTTGTCAATACAGTATATTATTGTTCGAAAGGCACGTTATATGACGATACTCCCAAAAATTTTAAAATGTAGCATAAAATTATAGATGCACATTATACACTGGTGGGCGTCACATTGCGAAAAATATGGTAATTAATACACAGTAATATTAGACTTAAATCATCAACCATATAGAGCAAATATTTCTTATTTAAAATTTAGAAAAAGTTATTTTAAAAGTTTATTCATTTTGTTTACTCATTTTTATTTTAACTATATAATTTTTCAGTGGACATTTAAATATTTTCAACAATATAAATTTCAAACACAGCTTTTTATTAGAAAATGTGTTATTCCTGCGAGAGCCAGAAACAAAAACGCATAATAACTAAAGTTATTAAATATATAACTGTTGCATTGCCTTGAGGGTTGTAGAATGAAATATTCATATCAGAACATTTATTCATATATATTAAAACAGAACTGCATATCAGGTCTATGCATAGAAAAATAAGTTGTTCAAAAATGTCTGCTAAAACCATAGACTTTATTTTCCTTTTGCAAAATAAACAGTATCACTGACATTAAGTATGGGGTGGGGGGATACATTAAAAAATAAAATAAGAAGAAAAGACTAAAAATAAAAATAGAAACAGTTTAAGGCTATCTATACAATTTCCTGAGATTTTATACAAAGAATATAAAAGCTTTCACTTAAGAATCTGTGATTTTAGAACCTCTTCCTATCACAGAAATACTGATATAACAGCATGCTCTGTTATCTTGAACTATTATGGACTTCATATTCACATGTACTGTAAATAGTTTTGATGGTTACCAAACAGTAAGGACAAAGCTAATCATAATAAAGTAACTTAATATAGTACACAGATAGTAGTTCAGCAAAATGAAAATGATGAATGCAGAAAAAGTGTAAAAAGTGGGGTAAGTCTCATAAGCATAAATATAAAACGCAATTTAAAAGCAGAAATTCTCACAGTACTTTTCTTTCAAATAGTTCAGATATAGATTTAAAGCGAAAAAGTCGCACTTTTCATTCACTTCATCGCAACAGAGATATTAAGCTATACATTAAAAAAAAATTACATATGAAGGGTTTGGAATGAACGCAACTATTATTTAATAATTAAAATAATTTAAGATTTAATCCTTAAATATCTCATGATTATTCATGCCTCACAAGCTATGTGTAAGCCTGGGTAAATGATAACATGCAAGAAACATCAAACCTAGTTTTGAGTATTTGGTGCAAAAATTAGAAAACTGCTTTAAATTAAATTTATTCTAAAACAAAAATCAACATTTTCTACTAGCAAGTGAATGGATGCAATCTTTCCATAAAATTATTTGTAAAGACATTTTACAACTTACCAAAATGAATGTTTTTGAAATTTTATAAATTATTCTCTCTATTTAAGTTAAAAACTTTTTTTTTTTTTTTTTTTTTTTTTAGTTTTATTTCAATAACACGTGCCAATGTTCAATTAAATTATTCCTTCTCCTCGCAAATTCAATTCAAATTCTTTTCATTAGTTAAGCAAAAGCGCATGATTTTAAATCTTTATTAAGGCTTATCATTTGTCCCTCAAAATGTTAAATAAAAACAATATGCACATGGAAAGGTAGAAATGATTTGTTTAAGACTAAACTAATAAATTATTCCCATGAAATGATTTATCTGGTATCTCAGTAATACACTTACACAATTAAAATATACATGAACTAAAAATTAATTCTCTACATCTTAATTCTCTTAATTAATAAACTTAATTCTCTAAGCTAAAGGGTATTTTTATGTTTCAGACATTCAAGTTTTATGTTTCAAACTTTCATTCTCACTCCTCATGAACATTAGACAAAATATCCGATAACAACATGCAAACAAATTATTTAAAAACGACAGGATACAGTCCTTCTACAATTAATTTGTTTTTCATCTAAATTTGTTTGACTTGTCCTTTCCTTGATACATATTAATTAATAAAATTAATGATAAAATTGCATTTCAACAATTTTATTGTATGAATCGTGCTGATTTTTAAAAAAACACATGAAAGATGTTTAGGAACGAAGGAAGAAAATTGCTTCATGTCTCCCTTTCACCAGGTGCATTATCCTCTGAAGAGAGTTTGATGCACTTGCATACTACTCCTCAAAGATTATCTTTGCCTCCTTACAAAATACTCATTTATAATTAAAATAATATACTTTTATTATTTAATATATAAATTTATATATTATTTAATATATAAAATAATATATATTTATTATTTAATATATTATTAATATTAAAAAATATATTTTATTACATTAAAAGGTATATGCAGAATGTTTCAAAGCATAATTTGTTTTACAGCTACACGTTAAGGTATGTAAGAATAAAAAATTAGATTTTTCCTTAACACTTGGTTGTGAACTCTACAGATTTCACAGCTAAATGAAATATTTCAGAATGAAAGACAACAGAAAAGTTTTAAAAAATTCAACGTGGTCTTATATTTTAAAGGAAAAATGAACACAAAAAAAAAAAAAAAAAAAGTGGATTTCTTTACAGTTGTGCCTGTGCTTTGATTTATCCTGCATACAAATTCATGGATTTTTTAACAGAAAACAATTAATTATAGGTTGAAACACTATTATTAAAATCCTCTTAAGACTTCATTTTTTAGCCCAAGATGCCCTCCCCCCCCTTTTCCCCCCCTTAAATACAAGACCTCAAATACTTCTTGAATGCTAAAATATTAGTCCAGCTATAAAATGCAAAACTGTCATTCCTCATTTGAAATTTTCAGAGAAATGTAGCATTTAATGCTATGTAAATTTAAGTTTCACAAATATATAATTAAAACAAAAAACATCAAATATATTTCGTATGAAATATGAAATAGATGCAAAGTTTTTCTACGTAAAAAGATGCTACGTAATTCTTAGGTAATACATGCATTTCCATAGTAACACATGGTACCACGGTTTGGTTTACATAATAACAGACAATTTTGCCAGCCTCCTTAATTTTTTTTCCAAAACATGTAAAATTTATTTCTGAAGCAATATTTTGTTGTAATGATTTTTAGATATATAACATAAAATGTTGAGGTAATAAATTGAATTTTTATTAACAGTTACTGAATATTAGATATTAATGACAAATTTTCAAGACAGAAGCAATTCTATGAATAGGAAAAAAATAAACTATTGAGAAGAATGTTCCCACCCTTCCTGCTTTTTTTTAATAAAATTCTTGAAAATATGAAAAACACTTTATTTTGTTAAATAATGTTTACAGATTTAGAAAATAAAAACATATTAATAACTTCTGATTAATATTAGGAATTAACGTTTCTCAACAGAGAAATTTATAATTACAAATAATTTTTTTCCACAAGAAATGCTTCTTCTTTCTTTCTTCCTTTTTTTTTTTTTTTTTTTAAATAACAGTCATTGTCATACCTACTGTTTAATGCAAGATATCTTGCATTAAATATATTGAACAACATAAAGCAATTAATAAAATTCAGTATAAAATTCAGAATAAATTCAGAATAGCTCTTCGAAAACTGACTGTAATTGTCAAAAACGATCAATTTTAAAATCTTAAAAATACGTCTTGTGTGTTTTGACACAGAAAACAAAAAATTCAGATATCAAATTCAAAAATATCTTCTTTTAACAACTAATTAACATTAGATATTAATTGGAAAATTTCAAGGAGAAGGCAAAATATATAAATGTAAGAAATATAAAGTATTGAAAAGATTTTTCTCCTTTTTCAAAATATTTGTAAAATAATGCTTCCAAATTAAAAAAATTAAACATTTCATGGCACAATTCTTAACATAATGACAAAGCATTATGTTGAAACAGCAGAAAAACATCGTCAGATATAACAACAAATATCAATAATAAAGACAACATATATCTTGGAGAATGCATATTTGGCAAATAATATCTCACAGTTAAATCCTGGCATCATCTATGATTTTTTTTTTTTTTTTTTGTCTTAGTGACAAATTTCATCTTTACCTCCCCTGATTTCTTAATTTTCTAAATTAAAATAATTATATAAATAAAAGAATTATATATAATTCATATAATATAAATTTTAAAAAAAGGTAAAAGATTTTAAAAAATAGAAAGTTATTTTAAATATGAATATTCAGAGCATTAAATGTTTATCAACAGCAGAAAAAGTTAATAAAAATTAATTTCAATATTTAAATTGAAAATTATACAAGATAAATTAATTTTAAAAAATTAATTATTTATTTATTAAATACACAAAATTATTTGCCTTGTTTAACTAACATATTCATATATTCACATTTCTTTTTTTAATTCATTTACACAAATTTTCTGTACATGTTTAAATACTACAGATCACTGGGGAGTGATGAATTTGTCACAAGCATCAGTTATTTAACACAATAGAAAAAGATAATAAATGCAAATACTCATTGCCATCATGTACTTGTATCAAGTATTAATACTACAGAAGCTCGAAATACATACAGTTTCTCCCACTTAAATACTATGGGATCTCAAAATACAGTTTCTCCTGCTTGAGTAATGTTAGAAATACATTCTAAGTATTTCTGTCAGCAGGAGCAAGGTAACAAACATTTGAACAATGCAGACTGCAAGTCCTGAGTTAAATAACAAATAAGTGTTGTCTTTCATAATAAGTGTCCTTGCCTTTCAGGTAGTAAACTTAGAAAGGTACTGCTACGAAAACACACACAGTGAACTTACAAACTTAGGCAAATCACAGCTACAGTGATACTTCGCAGACATTCAAAGTGTTCCTTATGGAGTCTGAGAGTGAAAAGTACCTGATTTGCTACCTCTGTTGGGGGGGTTATGAAAAATTAATACAGATAGACAATTCTTCCATGTTTGCTAAGGAACTGTCCAGGCGAATCATTATTATGGAAACTGTCGACACCTTTACAGTTTTTTCTCGAAACAATTTGCCAAGTGAACACAATTTTACAGTCTCTAAAATTTTGCACAGAAAGTCCTAAATAGTGGAGATCCTTTAAACCAAAATTTTGGTCAAATTCCCTGTTTTTAAAAGTTTGGCTCGATTTTCGGGAGTCGTTTGGATAAAAGTCCAAAACTCTAGGCTTTCAGTTGAAGCTGGAATTTTCCTGCCTATGGCTGTGATGGAAAGGACATTTTGTAAAAGTCACCAATTTTGTCTGAGTTATGTTTTATGCAGGTATTCTGCATCTCCTGGGAACTTGCAAGTATATGATAAACAGTAAAGACATCCAGAATGTTTAGGGCATCCAGTTTGCATATGCCCAAAGTGCTGACACCTGAAACAGCTGCTGGTTTTTTGCTTCCCCGATCTGTATTTTGCTTCTGGTGGAGTCAAGAGTTTTCATCCACTGATTAAGCCACATACGACAACTTAAGTGTAAGTTGTTCTTTTGCACTGAAAGGCACTGACAGCCCGTTTTCTGCTGTGCCAGTCATGGAACATTCAGGAATATTCTCCTAAACATTTACGATTTTGTAGAGTCTCACCTTCTTTGGGAACATATAAAGGTGACAGTGCAGAGGAATGGCGGCATCGATATTATTTTTGACGAAAACAGATTTCTTTCCACATGACTTGAGGTCGCAGGCACATTACGGGAAGCAGACAACATTTCTTTTCCACAGGAGGTGGGACGCTGTATCCAATAGATCCATCTCCTCTAGGCAATAAAAGGAGTTCATAGAAATGTTGAAAGCTCGTGGTTAAGAAGTTCATTTTTGAGGTCCAAAAGATCTCTTTTGGAAAGAGAAGCTTTAAAATCATATCACACAGTGTTGGCACTCAATAACTCTCATCCAGTTTTCCAAACGATGTTGAAGTCATAATTAGTAAACTGCTGGAGCTGGTAGTCCTGTGAGGTTGATGATTTCTAACATCAGAAAAAAAGTCAGAGACACGAATTAGTGACTTAATTTTAATGCACCAGTAATATCTCTCATTTCTGGCTGAGCTTAAAGGATTTTTTTTTTTTTTTTTTCCTCCTTGCAGTCCAAACTTGTGTATTACAGCTCAGCTGATGAGTGTCTAATGCATATATGCGAGGCCATGAGCAGTGTGCCCTATTCAGTGCCCCCCCCCACCTACTGGAGAAGCAGTAGTTCATAAACTGTAAACACAAATGGTAGAAAATTTATTCATTATTGTGATAGGTCATTATTGTGAAAATATGAATAACAGTTCAAGTGCACAGAGGATCATTTAAAAGCAAAATGCTTAGATTTTATCCTCAAAATATAACAGAAGATGAAACTACAGAATTAAGCAGAATATACAGAGTTAACGTGTCAAACAAATACACAGAAATATAACCTAACATAGATGAAAGTTATAACAGTTTATGCCAGGATGGTTCAACATAGCCAAGAACTGTGTATAATTTATTCTTAATTACAAATGTTAAATAAAATGAGGAAGATGTATTAAAATACATAAAACAAAATATTTTTGCATGCAAATGTAGTTTGGCTCACCAATATATAAAGAAAAAAAACAATTTAAAAAAATACTCAGTTCTAATAAAATAGAACTTTTAGGAAAGTTAGCATTTCTGATAAAATATTTTTAGTTGTAAGAGACACACAAAAAATAAAGATGGACATAACTATCTCAATAAAAAGTAAATTTGTTTTTTTATATAAATATAATACAAATGCATGTTAAAATTTCAATCAAAAATTGTATTTATGCATCTTCATAATACAATAATTTCGCTAATTATTTCAAACAATAAAATCTGGTATATTCACAAATTTTTTATAAAACAACAGATTTCCTTAAACAGTCATGTTTCAACTAAGTGCAGTCATGTTTTTATATTTTACAGAATTAGTACATGCTGCACATAAAAATAAGAAAATGCACAAATTAAAGCATACAATTTTATTATTTCCCTCCTCTTAATAAAATGACATTTTTTTTTTCAACAAACATTGATATTATTAAATTGATTAAAATTTCCCCAGAAAAGGTTTACACATTTCTATATATTGTGCTACACAAATTTTCTTCCTCTAATAGCCTAATAACTGACTTCATGAACTACTTTGCATCTATTTAATAATTTTTTAAACATGACAATTTTTTAAAACAAAAATATTTACCTAGAAATTATATGCATAAAGGAAAAGATTTTTACTAAAAAATTATTGTATAGATTTTCAATAGCCTTAACACAATAATTTTTTTCTTTAAAAAATTTTCTATGATGAATTGTATTTAAACATAGTGTCAAGAATTATAACAGTGTGCTTTGACAACTGTTTTAATGCACACACCAATTTAAAATGCCTAAAATGTATAAATTATATAATTACAGTTTAAGCTTTACACAAAAGACATGTTAACATATAAAATTTAAATTAATTAAGGATAAAAGGATTACATTTATAAGTGACTGAATAGTATAAGTGGCTTTCAAATTAAAGTATTAGCTCAATACTCTGAGGTCAGCAAGACCATAGAGAAGGTAGTTTAATAATGTCATGAATAATGTGAAATCTTTGTTCCACTTCATGTTTAAAAAAGTGAAATAAAGAGTTTGAAATAAAAATATATTATCAACCTTCATAAAATTTGTAATTTAATTCTCATAAAATTTGTAAAAAATTCTCAGATGAATACTTTATTGGAGTAGAACTCAGACAGTCTTGCATATTATTACTATATTATTATTATATTAGTTTCTTATGATATTAAAAAAATATATAAGAATGCAATTTTACATGCATAATAAATTACTCAAACCAGACTTGAAAAATTTGACAGAAAGGTATATTTTTATAAATTTTGTCAGTGTTTTAAAAAAAAGATTTTGGAGAAGGCAAAGATTTCCTACACAAAATTAAAAGCCTTCTGTTGCAAAGAAACCAGAACTTAGTATTAGTTCTGGTGAATTGGGGGGGAGGGAGTTTAAACATAATTTGTCTGTTTTTTGAATGAGAATAATTTTGTCCCAGTCTTTTAGATGGTTTAGTGAAGCATGTGAATCTGATATAAAATAATTTTTTATGAAAAACTGGTTACACAATTATAATATTTTATTACAAAAAATAATAGTAGGACTGGAAGGGAATTAACTTTTTTCCCTTCCTAGGTATGTAGTGTGAATATGATCTGATTTGCATAATATATTTAGCCACTGAGTGAATAAATTCCTACTAGTGTATGTAATTCTGCAAAACTCAGGAATCATGCAAACATGTGCCACAGAAAGTGGCCTAAAATGCTTGGTATGGGGATGAAGTAACTTCTTTTAGATATTTCACTTGTCACACAGAAAAAGAAAACTCAAAATAATTTTCAATTTTTTTTCTTAAATTTATCCATTTGCCTTATAAAATAAATATTTAATTAAACTAAATTTTAAAATTTACATTTCCATGTGCATATTATGAAGATTATTATTATTTTACATATACATACTGTATATATAAAATATGTAGACCCAGATTAAGACTAAGCCTCATATACATTTACTTCTCCCCCCCCCCCATTTCTTCTTTCTAGGTCTTGGTTCATTCCACAATAAAACTGGCAATTTCCCCCCCCCATCCTTTCCTCGAGTTTCTAACGACGTTTTGTTCCTAATGACCATTTCCTTGTTGCCCTAAAACATGCTTATTTTGCTAAATGGTTAATTCAGTTCTAACTGTTTGCATATATCATATAATAACAGAGCTGTGACAAACACATATACTAGTGTTAAAATATTTTGTTCTTGATGTGAAATGCCATTCATGTTACAATACTGAGGATAATAATAAAATTTACATGTCTTTTTTTATTCTATGCTTGCCTACCTACTGAATTTAATTTTATATTATCATTTTTATTTTTCCAAATTGTATTTTAGAATGCCCCTCTCATTCTTTAACTTCATTTTTCTTTACTTTGAAATTCTTCTTTGAGACATATATAATTTCCTCCAATTTTAGTACAAAATGGAGAAAAAAAAAGTACCTGGAAAATCTCAGTAACAATGGCGAGGTCCAGATTAAGTTAGAAATTAAACAATTTATTTCACAACTGCAGTTTTAGCAGTGAAATTTCTTTTAAGGGAAACTCATAATTCACTTCTTTAAATCATCAGCTGACCTTCTATGTATAACATCACGAATAAAGAATTAAAATTAACTGTTATGTTTGCTTTAGTGAATAAGCTATTTTACTTTAGTGTATGTTTCTAGTTCCCAGCTTAGGTGAAAATAATTTAAAGGACATTAAAGTTACTCATATCAGGTTCTAATTATTGTAATATTAAATCTGAGTATTCCATATAACACAAATTTCACAGATAGCATAAAGGAAATAAAATAAAATATAAAAACAAAGCCTATAATGGTAGCAGAAATTTTTGCAAAATAATACATATGAGGAAAATATATGATCACTGATATCACTATATTGGTGTCGCTAAGCACAGTTTTACTGCGATTATTAAATGCCCCTCTCTCTCGTCACTATGAAAAACAGACCTGGTACATTCCATACATAAATTCCATACGTAGATTTTCAGATACTGTTCTAAGATCTGGGATTCTAAGCCTCCTTACCTGCACATCACCTCCTAATATCACTAAACTCAGTTAAAGTATGATACCGACATAATTTTTTAAATTCATTGTCTCACTAAAAATCGTCATACTTTTTGTGGATAACTCTGCCACCACCATAAAATTTTATCAACGGAATCACCTGCATAAAAACTTCAATCTCACCTGGGATCCTTATGCGAAAACCAAAAATCTAATAATTAAGTCTCTTATCAGCGAACACAGATTCCAACCATGGCAATGTGAAGTCCATCAGCTTAACTTAGATGACAGTTCCTTTTGTAACTACGTTGGACGATTTAATTTGACCAAACATTACTCTCAGCCAATCAGAAACAAGAATACTGCTTGCACTGATTAAGAAAAAGCAGAGCTTTTTGCCAACTCTCTCGAAAATCAGTTCAAGCCAAACGTTTTTCCAGCTAACAACCCTCTGGATCAAGAAATTACGAACTTCATGACTGATGGGATTTCCTCCCCAAAGAATATCACACTTTACCTCACCACCTGAAGACCTCATGCAAATCATTAAGTTATATAAATTAATTACTAATATATTCCCACATCTAATGATGAACTTGCAATGAGAAATTAATTTTTTCATAGCATGGACCTGCTGACAAAATTCCTGTGACTTCAACCTTCCTGATTCGCCACTATAATGCTTCTGATTCATCAGCTGAACATATCAGCATTGTTCTAGCCCCTTCTGCCCCATGATTATCTTCTCCTTTCCAATCAGCGGATGGAGCCACATGTGCCACCTGCTTCCAGTTCTCACCATTGTTTCCTATGTAGTGGATGGTTTTTGTGTTGTGGACGTTGATGGATAAAGTGTCCTTGCTTCCCACCTTATTTCTGTGATCTTTCCTGGGAAATTCTGTTAGCGAACTGGTGACCTTTTCTGGGAAATTCTGTTAGCGAACTATCACTTTTGTCATGGCCTTCGGTGACTCTCTAAAGAGCTTGTAAGAGGTATTTTATAATAGTTGCATGGCAGTATAACAACTAGTTCCAAGTTCCAGTTGTACTGCTGATGTTAATGGAAATTGCTTTTCGTTGGCATTACTTTCCATTAACTTGCATTACTTTCCATTTATTACTTTCCAATTTGAGTTTTACAAATTTCATTCCCCACTTTTAGAGGATTTCAGAACGATTTTCCCTTTTATTTCAATTGATTTTTTTTAACTGATTTTTTTTCTTACAATATATATTAAATTTTTCGTAAATTTCATTTGATCTGAAAAGTCTCATTCTACAGTAGCTATTTATAGACTTTTATATGAAGATTCAAGCACTGTTTAATGTGTTAATATTCGCACTTTAATTTGTTTTGCTCCAATATAATGTACTTCAAAGAAGTTTACCCACATCAGCACTGTGTACATTCATTATTCATTTTATATTCCTCATTTTCTTACTCCTTCAGAAATTAATGCTTTCCTACCCTACTCACAATTTCCTCTGTATAAAAGTGCAAGAAATTGTATCCTTAGTGATAACTCAACAATATTTTTTAAAATATAGAATTTAATCATCATTCGTATTTTTATTAACTTTGAATAGTTGTACATATATTTAGCTACTTATCCATTTTTAATCTTGTATAATCCTTTTAGGTGCAATCAAAGATTATAAATATATCAAAGATTATAAATATAATAAAGATTATAAATATATATCAAAGATTATAAATACCTGAGTAAATTGGTTCATAAAATGCATAAATAAAATAAAATAATAATGCTTAATCAAACATGAACAAAAGTAAGAAATTATCACCGATGGCAGTATATTGGTGAAGATCAGCTCAATTTTACTGTTGTTACAGCAAGCACCACAGATGCTAACAGGTGTTTTACATGGAAAATTGGGAATTCTTGGTTGAGAAGGAGCCCACAGAAGAAGTTTCTCCACTATTCCAACAGGAATGGACTGGGAGCTGCGTCATTAGTTTTGAGAAAAATTTTGGAAGTTAATGGGAAATCCAGACAGAGGAGAAAATTAATACAGACAATAATTCCACCCTCTAAAAATTGAGCTTTGCCATTTTTACCCAATAAAGGATGTAGTACTGAGAATTTTCTCCCCTTAATTCTAATCCAAATGCTGGTTATACATTCATTGATTTATCCTGAATTTTAGAGATCAGCCTGTTTGTCCTGTGTATGATTATGTGCTCAGTTTCAAAGATCTCTTTAAATAACTAGAGAAGATAATTCTCATTCACATGCAGGGAAGGGGGAAAAAACACAAATCGTGAACTTTTTACACTCTGTCAATGCTGTGTCTAGCTCAAAGGTACAACTCTTCATAGTTTTTCGCATTTTCATTGCAGAAGCACTGTCTGACATTGATGCAAAGTTCACCAGATTGTCTTTTTGCTTTAGAATGTCACGTACTGCTGTTTCTACGATTCCGTAATCCAATTCCATCTCTTGCCTTGTAGCACCGTTTGCGACTTTGGTAATTAATTATAGTTTTTGCGCAATTCTCAACACAACCTTCTTTCCTTTTCCTGACATTTTAAATCGGTAGCGAAAAACGCAAAACCAAAAAGCACAAGCACTGAACACAATAAAAGATAAGAAATTAACTCTGACCGGTTCTCAAACACTATCAGGCTTAAACTAAAAATACCGAGTGGGAGGAAGTGGACGTGTCAGTAAGATTAAGACGACAGAAGGCTGTCGAGCGGGCACTGCAAGGGTGAGTAAGAAATAATTGACTCATCAGAGGGGAAGGTTCAGAGAAGGCCTGGGATATTTTTGCCATAAATAAACACGATGTTAGCAAATTTAACATTTCGTTCAGTTTTCTGGAACATTTTTATTTTCTTTGCTTTACGCTTGTTTTTTAAAAAAAAAAAAAAAAACTTTGTGCGGGAAGCGCTTATAATCGGGAGTCTACTGTATAATGTACCTCATTTCTTTCACATTATGCATATTGTTATTAATAAGAAAAATATTTTTAAATTGAGCAAATTATTCAAAATATAATGGAAACGAAGCAACATAAGTTTTTGGACACTAAAAGATGCCATTTGCATTTATGAAAACTCAAAAAAGAACACTGCCAGAATTTCTCACAATACCTCCAAACGTTATTCATTCTTTTATCATGATCAAATTCCCACGTTCCAGTTTTGCTTTTACCAGTTTCAGCAATCACACCAGAAGCTCCACTCATATTCTCATACACATACTTTTCCACAAAAACTCTTCCAATCCATGACACACATCTCCCAGACATCTCAAAAGAAATTAAATCACAAATGTCCAGATTTGTGCTGAGCTCTTTCAATGGAACTCCACAAATTCTCAACCAACTTTATGTGAGCCCCAGAAATAGGGTCTTTAAATGCCACACTATGACTGAAAGACAATTACATGCTTTCCAGCAATATCAGACAATTATAGCAACCTGCTTTATGTTCCTGTTCATAAATTCAAAGAAGTGGGGGACATCACACTCCCTTTAAGTGCCAACAAACACCCAAGCTCCATTCACTCTTTTATCACAATTTGAAATTTCCACTTTTCAAACTTGCTTTCATGAACTTCAACAATTACACCTGCACCTAAAATCATACTTTGATTTACACACAGTATGACTCATACTTCTCTGCTAAAACTTCTCCACTGTGTCATATTTTTTGTGATGCTTCAAAGTAATCTACATCAAAACAAATAAAATCACACGAGGTGAGTTCCATGCACGATCTGACTGACTGAAAGACAATTACATGCCTTCCAGCAATGTCAGACAATTACAGGAACTTGCCTCTTCATACCGTTAAAGAAGAGAGGAAACAATCACCCTCCCTTTTAAGTGCCAACAAACACTCTTATCACTATGAAATTTCCACCGTTTTCAAACTTCCTTTCATAAATTTCAACAATCAAAACAGCACCTTCAATCATATTATTTTCACTCACATATATTTCTATTTTCATTTCTCTCCTTAATCTCTTGCATCTGTGTTACATATCACCAAAGCTTCATTATGAAATTAAATAACGCCTGCCCAGTTCTATGCAAAAGCTTTTAATGAAAATCCACAAGCCTTCCGTGAATTTTGTGTGAACCCTAAGAACAGAACCTTACATGTCACATTATCACAGCTCACATGTGACACAGACATGTGACACAATGAAGAATGTCTTCTTCCTTGTAAGAATCCGAGACATTTATAGGACCTTGCCTCATATTTTTCTGTGTAACTTGAAAAACAGTTTTCAATTCTTTCCAGAACCTCAAAAAATATTTTTTTTAAAATTGTCAGTGCCCATTTACAGTTTACATCTTGTAACGGTTAAATTTTAGCTTTTCACACTTGCTTTCGTCAGTCTTAAAAATCCCACTACAACCTCCAATCATGCTGTTTTTCATCATTGCATACACATTCCTACACATAACTCTTTGGAAAACGTCAACCAGTCTGTGACAAAGTTTTCAAAGTAATCTACATCAAAATAAATTAAACCATCGATGGCTTTTGTACCCATGTATGGCATTACCAAATGCACTATCTCCAAAAAAGGCATATTTAATCATAGACATTCTCACATGATGCCCATTCATTTTGCTATTAGGAAACTTCCCAGAAGAACCATTATTTATTTCTTTTTTCCCCCTACTAAGTACATCTCATTCTTCTATACATAATATTAGCTTTATTTGGAATGAAATCCAATTGCCATACGTGGCAAATAAATAAAGGTAACACACAAAACATTTAAAAAATTCCTATTGGGGCATAATGTAAAATCTGAAAGCTTTCAGATTTTTTTTATATTTCCTTTCATTATGTTTTTTTTTAATTTTATTTCGTTATGCATGTTTTGTATTTTTATGCAAAACACGCATAAAAATTTTAATTAAATAAAGCATCTTTTTGTGCTCTTAAGGTCATATTAATCAATATAAATCATACTGTTACTTTTTTTTTATTCTCCAGACACCAGTTAATGCGTTATTTTCTTCTTTCACGTTCGTACGGGGTTCGTGAGGATTTGGAGTGACTGAGGATGAAGACACTTGATAAAGTATCGATACACACTTTATTGGCCAGTATTGTCAGGACAGCTCCAAAACACATTTAACAGTCATCGATGAACTACTATAAACATGATCAGCGACACAGCCTACAGGTTAACAGGCACAGTGTCACACAGCCTCACATACTCTCAAGACTCTCCACACTACAACTCACGATGCACTCGAGAACACACGAGCACAGCTCCCAACTCTTCGGTTTTGTCGTTCCTGGAGCTCAACACGCTCTCTCGACGATGCACTAACCACGATACACTAACAGACTCCTTTGGTGCACTTGCCGACACACTCGGCACACTCTGCTCGGCTGTCAACTCGATCGACTCCGCAGGGATTGACTCACTAGACGAGATACCAACTCGATACTAACTCACACTCTAGACGAGGCACACACTCGCCCTCTCGATGA
Organism: Stegodyphus dumicola; assembly: GCF_044657685.1. NCBI lineage: Eukaryota > Metazoa > Arthropoda > Arachnida > Araneae > Eresidae > Stegodyphus > Stegodyphus dumicola. The sequence goes on from NC_140770.1 coordinate 5,108,463, forward strand.
AGCACACACTCACTGCAGACCAGCAGGTTTTATATAGCTTTCGGCTTGTGTTCGGGAACATTTTGGGCAAAACTGGTAAGAATTCGTTCCAGAAAGTTCTCCACCCGTCCATGATATATCGCCAAATTTGTCGCCAAATTGGGCGATTTCTCACCAAATGTGGCGACCCTGTCTTCCCTTGCCATTTTATGGCAATTTTAAAACTGCTTTGTGGGGAAGCCATCTTACCGCGCTTGTACATTTCGTAGCAATATTATTCATCTTAAGGTCACAAATATTTAGATTATTTCATAAATCACTATTTCATATTTTCAGATTTATAATTCCTATATATCATCTTATCAGATTTAAACTGATGATGTAATATTGAGAAAAGTCTCAAATCTAGAATACCTGATGTTATGACAAATCCAGGTCTTGAACTTTCGAACCTGTATGATGCAGCAGCAAAATAAATTCAAAATGGTATGCATTTTCCAACATCTACAAATTCCACAATATTTAGCACATTTAGATTCAACAAAGATAATTTTGCTACCCAATGGTGGAGGCATAATAGTTTGGGTATCTTTTACTGCCTCCAAATTAAAAAACTTAAAATTTTCGTAACAAACACTATGGATATACAAAATACAAAAGTTTCCTAAATAAATATACAACATATATGAACATACAAATATGAATAAGAATATGAAAATACAAAAGTTTCCTAATGACCTAAGACCTAAAAATAACTGCACATTAACTCAAATAAAAAAATTCTTCCAGGTTAAATATCCAAATAAAAGTTCTATGTGCTCATTTATAGAATTGCATATATAGAAGAACTGCACACATGTTGGCAAAATTCCTCCATATTCTGTGCACTTAAATGAGTTGCCCAACATGTAAACACTTACCCAACATTGTAAAATGAGTTGCAAAACAGAATAAGGAAAGAATATAACTCTTGAAAAGTAATTTTCAATGGGTAGAAAAACTGAACCTCATGCCAGAGCATACTTTAAAGTGCAATTTTAGCTAAAATATATGCATTTAATTAGTCCTTTATTTGTACATTCTTCTTAAATGTAAAATGCAGCCTCCAATGCCCAAACATTTAAGTTATATCTTTAATAAATTATACAACTTAAAAATTCTTTTATTATTTATAACAATAAGCAGTGTGCGACAGAAATAAGCAATATTATATGTGTTGAAAATGAATCATTTATTTCTTTAACATTTTGTAGGCCTGTTTAGGAAAGTAAATATAAATATTTAAAACAAGTGTAAGCCACTGCATGAATTCATTGTGGCTGTAGTTTCAGGACTAATGAAATGCAATATTCTTATAAGGCATTTTATTCTTATTAATACATACCATAAAGTTCATGTTTTGTGTTTTTTTACCTCCCTGCATGTGAATGAGAATTATCTGTTCTAGTTATTTAAAGAGATCCTTGAAACTGAGCACATCACATAATCATACACAGGACAAACAGACAAATCTCTAAAATTCAGGATAAATTAATGAATGTAACAAGCATTTGGAATAGAATTGGAAGGGGATCCTCAATACTAACATCTTTTATTGGGTAAAAGTAGCAAAAGCTTAATTTTTAGAGGGCAGAATTATTGTCTGTATTAATTTTCTCCTCAGTCTGGATTTCACAGGAACTTCCAAAATTTTCCTCAATAATAATGCTAATGATTGCAGATTCTAGTCCATTCCTGCTGGATAGTGGAGAAATGTCTTCTGTGGGCCAAAGAATTTCAAACTTCCATGCAAAATACATGTTAACATCTGTGGTGCTTACAGTAACAACAGTAAAACTAAGCTGAGCTTCACCAATTTATTGCCATCAGGTGAACATCTCTTACATTTCTTCATGCTTAATTAAGCATTATTATTTATTTTGTTCATGCATATCATGAACCAATTTACTCAGGTATTTATAATCTTTGATTTTTGATCAGAATGCACCTAAAAGGATTAAAAATGGCTTAGTAGCTAAATATATGTACAAATGTTCAATGTTAATAAAAACCAATGATGAATAAATTCTATATTTTGAAAACTATCATTATCATTATGGTTGTCGATTTTCACAATCAGCATTTTTGTTCATAAAAAAATTTGCATCATTTGGTGTATGGAAATCAATAATTAAACCAAATAATTAGTTCAGTGTGCTTTTCAGGATACAATTACTTGCAATTTTATAATAGAAAAATATTTTCCTTGCTAAAAACATAAAAACTAAGGCATATGTTGTTTACCAAATCACCAAGTTTACCAAATCTGCAATTCTTACACCAATACCGGTGTCAATGATGGCCTAGGTTCTATCCTCCTCGTTCGGAATGATTTTAACTCTTTACAGGTCCAGTTGGCTAGGATCTGTGAGACATTCACACCTGGTTTTGTCAAGTGCCTAAATAAAAAATTGATATCTTTAATTCAGATGCTAGTTTTTACATCACATTATATTTACTTATGTCATCCAAATGAACTAATTTTAAGCTATAAACTTGGTAGTTAAGATGTACTATATTACTCTAGCAGCAGTCATGCTAACAAAATTATTGAGGCCCTCGGTAAAACTGAAACAATCTATGACCAATAAAAATTTTTGCAATGAAATCAAATGATGGTCACAAGGGTCCTCCATTATTTCTTGACTTTGTATAGTACCTCATTTAGTTTGCAATCTTAACATGTTACAACACGTTAAATATACAACAGAATTACTTACATTCAATGAGTTTGAAATCAGTTCTCGAAGAAAGATTTCTTTATTGGAATAGAAGGTGTTGATGCTGATGCTCAATGAGTGGCCTTCTCAGCTTGGAATGCAAACTTTTCCGCATCACTGTGATCATCCTGCATACAAACTTCGTTCTTGTCTTGGCATCTAAAATAAAAATTAAAAATTTCAGCCATTTTGCCTCATGCAATTTTCTGATCATGTATCAGTTATTTTGTATCAGATATTAAATACTAATGAACATTCATCCACTAATTTATAAACATTGTTGTACTTCTGTACATTTATCAGTGTACAGAAATAATTTTCTCAATATAATTGTTTTCACATTTATCTAAAAGCATTTGTTTGCTGATCATTAAAAATAAGTTAATACGTTTCAACTACAAGCAGTAAAAGAACAAAAACGAACATGACGTGAATGAATTATTTTCATCAACTGCACATATTGTGTTAACAGAAAAAAAAAGCCAATGCTTTAAACTATGACAAATTTGGAATAATTGTAAAAAATATTGCAAAGTCATGTTAAAGACTTCAAACAGCCTCTGTTAGTAACACTAAGGGTAATATCGAACTTCCTACCAAACAACTGTATTCCTCAGTATCATGAGATTTTGTCCCTCAATTGATATTAACGCTCTTGCGTCATGCTTGTTTACTCAATCGCTCTTCCATCATGCTTGTTTGCTGGTCACTCATAATCAGCTTGAGCTTTGAAAAGCTTCGTTCAGCAGACGCGACAGTTCCTGGAAATGTCAAAGCTATAAGCAATGCAACAGAGACGTTTGGGAAAGAATTTAATGAACTGCAGATTTTTAAAAGCAGCAGTACTTTGTTGCACTAAACCTGTTAAGTTGCCCAATTCAGCACATGAATCATGAGCATCAACAACCGACCCAGAAATTTTATCTGTTAAGGTAACGCTCAGAACATCACAGGTCAGTTGCGCTCATTCCCTAATGCATCGGAAATTGAGCAAGAAACCAAACTTGTCATAACTCTTTAGCTGCATCTTGGGCCAAATCGAAACCTGTTTCTTTGTAGGATTTCAGGAAGTTGATTGTGTTCTGAATACAATTCAAAGTGACATCAAATTGCATAGCCTTACTTTACAACATTTTGCTCACAATATTAACTTTCTCCAAGAGATAGTACCCTATTACTAACAATACCCAGAAAGGGTAGCATTTAATTTAGTTTGCCAAACTGGCAGCCTTCATTGTTACCTTTGGGTCGTTTCTCTCGGAGACCTCAATTAATAATGCACCATAAATCAATTCTATCTGAAACCTCACAGATTTAACGGAATCTCTTCGACACTGGCAGCATGTTTCTGAGGTTGGCTTCACTGTAAACAATTTAACATATCGCTTGAGCAAATACCATAACTGAGTTGTTGCAGCAAACAGCAAAAAATCCAAAAAAAGGTCGATAGTAGTAGTCGAAGATTTCACCATATCTGAGAACCGCATGGAAGGTAAAATGCTTTCGGATTTAGCTCAAGTATGCGTTTTTGTACCCCACTGTTCTGTCCTCTCGTATTGGATCCATTATCAAATCCTTGCCATCTGCAGTTTTGTATTTTCTGCAGCAAATTTAGTTCATCAAGCTTTTTCAAGCATGCTTCTGTCGAACCTGTGCTACTACCTACTGCCAAAAAGCCTACAAATCACAATTTTTGTCACATAAACATTGGCAATTCATATTATCATAGTCATTTGCTCCTGATGGCTTGCATCAGGAGTATAATCTACCATGATGGAGACATATTTGATAGTGTGAGCATCTGCAATTATTTTCTTGAGAACCACTCCACTTCACCCATCAGATGAAGGTGTTCATTTTGGATGTGATTCCGTAGATAATGGTCATGTATCTCAGCGTTTTTGATATGTTCTGTCAGCCTTTTTGATAACACAAATCCAGCAAAATTCCTTCCCCGGCCTTTACCTGCACAACTGTTTGTCTGTTTATCACAGATATACATACTTCCAGTTACAAAAATGTTTTAATTGACCCAAATACTTTTATTTTGGTATTTTTAAATTTAAGAGATTATAAATTACAAAATCTAACATTTCATTCATTTCTTCGCACTACATTCATTTACATTTTCTTCCTCCCAAAAATTAAGTACATATCATTATTAACATTATTATTGCCCATATCATTATTAACAAAGTGCCACATATGAGACTGACCACCGATACCCACTGAATGAAATGCTGCTTCCAAAATTTTAACTTTCAGAAACTATAAATATTTCATAGCAAAATCAACTAACAATAATCGTATTCGTAACATTAATGACATCCCTACTAACAACGGGACTCAGCCCCTGCCACTCTTCCAGCCCTTCAATGGAATTAAATAAGCAATCTTGCTGGTTTTTCAATCTGGCTGAGGATTTGTAGTGTAACGTTAATAGGAACAGAATTTTAAAAAATCATTCTTTGGAGAATTCCTAAAATACTTAGCTTTGGAACTTAGTTGTCTAGTAAACCTAAGAATGGCTAAGACTGGGGCAGGTTCACACTATTGGAGAAAACCTTACATTACCAGCAGCTAAAGATATCGTTTTAAAATTATTAAACGAAAAAGGAGCTAATGAAATTAATAATAACACGTTATCAAATGATCTAGTAAAGTTGATGAATTCATGAAATGGCAAATTCATACCAAAGACACTTGTTCAGAAAGTAAAACACAGCAAGTATTTTGCATTACAGTTGGATGAAAATACTGATATAACGTACTCTGTTCAATTATTAGCTTAAATACGTTTCGAAGAAGATAAATGAATTGCCGAAGAGTATTTATTTTGAGAATATCTTCATTACAGAGCAACTGTAAATGATATTTTCAAAATACAGTACAAAGTCTTTAATTTAGACATCCATAATCCAGAATGATCTTAATACTCAAAGCTGCAAACTTCCTGTGCATGCCTAAATGCATTATGCGTAAACGTATAATGCATTTACGAATGCGCTTAATACATTTACACATGCACGTTTAATGTATAACGGACGGTATAAGCTAGGCTAAAATTATCTAATTATCTATTTCAGGTAATGTTGCAGATTGTGTTGTTCCTTAATCTTCAAATTGATCCAGCTTATTATTTTTTTGCAGACTTTTAGAGCAATTTATAAAAGTAAGCTTGAACTTTCGATTATCTCAAAAAGAGTTTCTGATTCTGGAGCTGCCAAAGGATCTACAAAGTGAAAGCATGTTTCGATGTCCATCAAACAAAAATTGGAATTGCTGCAAAACATGGATAAAGGCATATCCTTTGTTTTCTCTAACCATTCCGAAATCTGTTTATCAATTTCATGCTGCTCTGCGGGGAGGAAACGTTGCTGTGCGCAATGAACTGGAAGTTGATCTGTCAGCACTATCCTCATCTTCAGGGCAGATGTTTTTATTTTATTCGGCTTATAAGTTCTTACTAAATGTAGTATTTCATCTCTATGTACTTCGTCTTTGATTGATTTAAATCAAATTCCTTGTCATTATAAATATCATGAATAGCCATCAAATAGTTTTCTGGTTGCAATTTTCTAATTTTGACTATGCGTAATGTATGCTTTACGCATGCGCGCACTGAATGAAATGTGTAATAAAGTAAATATATATTAAACTTTTTTTTGTAAATTTTGATACCCTTTAGATCATAATTGCTCTTTATTTCATAAATTACAGTTTCATATTTTTAATTCTATAATTTCTGCATGCCATCTGACCAGATTTAAATTGATGATCTATAACGCAGAAAAAACCCTAATCCGAAGTCCCGACGAGTCCAGATTAAAGACTTTGTACGGTAATTTGTTGTAATTGTCCTATATATGTTTATGTGCTATAAAGATCTCTTTAAATAATTAGGTCAGGTGATGCTTCTTTACACGTGTGTGTGGGGGGGGGGAAATCTCAAATCATGTATTTTATATGGAATACATTAATGACAATAAATTATAATAAAAGTGCTATATTTAATTATTCATGAAACTGCATTCAGGAGGAATTCATTTAGCGCCATACATTTGTTTCTGAATATTCATATTTACAAAATTTATTTGCAAAGCAGCCTTACAAAATGTTAAAAGAATTGAATTCATTTTTATACACATATGTTGCTGCTTCTTTCATTAAAAACCTTGTTTTAAGTAAAAAAACAATTTCTTAAAAAATATAATGGAAATTCTGTCATTTTAAGTTTTTGGACACAGGAAGATGCCATTTATACTTATGAAAAATGTACAAATAACAGACTAGTTAATCATCTGTGTTTTAGCTCAACATCCCCCTCAGTTTATGCCAATAAATTCTAAAGAAGAAAAAGTGTTGCAGCTTCTTTCAGTGCCTCTAAACGTAGATTCTATTCACTCTTTTATCATGATTAAATTTCCACTTTCCGATTGTGCTTCCACTAATTTCAACAGTTACGCGAAAAACTCTATAATCATATTATTTTTATGCATATACATTTCTACATACACTTCTCTGCGAAAGTTCTTCCTACCCATGACATATTTCTCCTAGACTTGTATCTCAAAAGATTCTGAATCACAAGTGGCCAGTTTCAGTGGAGCATTCCAGATTCTCAACGGAGTAGTGAGAGTCCTAGAAATAGGCACACTATAAGAAGTGTCACCTTAAATGACACACTATAAGAACACAATGTGCCTTCTAGCACAGGCAATTATAGGGCCCATCTTTAAATTTCACATCATAACTTCAATAAGGGTGTGGAAGTCATTCTCTCTTTCAGTGTCTCTAAATACCCAAGCTCCATTCATCATTCGGAAATTTGTGCTTTCAACAATCACACCAACACCTAATGTCATATCTCACCTGCATTCCTACATATATTTCCCTGCAAAAATTTCTCAAATTTGTGACATATTTGTCAGACATCTTGGTCTTAAAAGAAATGAAATCACATAAAGCCTAGACATGCATAGATCTCTCAATGGAACTTCCCAGATTCTCAACTGAATTTGTGTAAGCCATAGAAACAGAATCCTTAAATGTCACACTCCAGTAGTGTCAGAAAATTATATACCCTGCTTTATGTTCTTCTTCATAACATAAGACGGGAAAAAAAATCGCATGATCTTTCATTGCCTCCAAACACCCAGGCTCCATTCACTCTTTTATCACTCAGAAATTTCTCCTTTACAAGCTTGTTTCCATCAAATTCAACAACTACATCAGCATTTCAGCATCACCATATCATATTTTCATTCACACGCATTTCTATTATTTATCTGCTAAAATATCTCAAATTTGTGACAGATTTATCAGACATTTTGGTCTTAAATGAAATCACATGAAGCCTAGCCATGCACAGATCTCTCAATGGAACTCCCCAGATTCTCAACTGAATTTGTGTGAGCCATAGTGTTGTGAAATGAACTAAAGTAATAAATGGCGCGAGGCGCTGCTGTTCGTAACGTCAGCTTGCGTGCTGAGTGTTTCGAATGTTTTGCTTGTAGACAGAACGAAAGCTGATCTCGGAAAAGAAAGACTGTTTTGATGAAAATAAAGAATGGCTTATTAAGAATTTTTTGTCTTTATTCATAACGCACCCAGCCTCGGGTAGAGGCAGCCCGCAACTGAATGAACTGTTTTGAATATATTTGATTGATATATATTTTTTGTGTTCTTCGCAACATAGTGATAACCTCAAACAGGACCGGGTGCTATGAATTGGAATTTTCTGATTGAACTTTTGATTTTGAACTTTTTGAATATACTTTGAAGATGGATTTGATCGCTTTAAAAGCTCAAAGAATGTCCCAATTTTGAGAGGTGTGGTCTTCAGGAATTAGTCCCTCTGAACCCCGCCATGTTTCTTATCGAGAACAGAAATTCCAATGTTGAAGATCTTGATGAATTAAATTTGTCAAGTCTTAATAAGAGATTAAAGTATAGAACTAAATGGTTAAATGATCTGAGACAACAATTTAGAAAAGAATACCTTAGTCAACTGATTCAAAAGCATAATGAAAATTGATCTCGGGAAGCTGTAGTACGAGAAAAAGTACTGATGGAGGATGATAACAGAAAACGTTTATTTTGGTCCTTAGCCCGAATTACAGAATTGATCCCTGGACGTGATGGAAAGATTTGTACGGTTAAACTTAAGACCCGGCATGGAACAGCTGTACCACCAATACAATGCATTTTTCCTCTGGAGATACAGGCCAATGATAGAAACATAATTCCTGATAAGAAACTGGGTGCAGAGGAATCTAATTCTAGTGCTGGATGTATGTTAAAAAGGGGAATTGCACCTGATAAAATGGTGATGCAACAATATTCCTCCTCTGGACGACATGTGAAAGCTCCAAAAAAAACTTGATCTTTTAAGTAATGTTTGTTATGAGCTTGAAACTTAACCTGAGTCTCAAAGGGGGGGGATGTTGTGAAATGGACTGAAGTAATAAATGGTGCGAAGCGCTGCTGTTTGTGAAGTCAGCCTGCGTGCTGAGTTTTTCGAATGTTTTGCTTGTAGACAGAACGAAAGCTGATCTCGGAAGAATGAGAATGTTGTGATGAAAAAAAAAGAATGGCTTATTAACCCCTTCGAGCCGGGTAGCGAAAACGCGCGCTTATCGCTGAGGCCGGCAGTGTCTTACGCGAGCGTCTCTCCAGGGACGGGGGCTTTTTTGCTACTAAGCCTAAATCCATGAAATTTCCGAAGTATCAACGCATTGTTTAAAAATGCTCTATAGAGTATTTAAACGGCTTTATAGATACTTTTATATACATATTTTAATTACCTTATTTCTTGTTTAAATGCATATTTTACACATTTTATTTTAATTACTCACCATTTTATGAATTTTAACATTATACATCTGAAAACTAAATATATTACTTAAAATTCTCTTTTCGTATGAAAAATTTGAAAACAGGGATCTACACACAGTCCTACATTACATTCCTTGCACTTCACACTGCCAAAGATATCTGGAGAATACATCACTCCAGACACTTTATCAAACATTCAATATCTGAGTCACTTCCACAGCATCTGCCATTCATGCTGCCAGAGGCATTTACTTTGGACATTACTGGGTGGTCTTAACTACATAAATTACAATATTGAATCAAGTTATCATATATATTTGTCCATTTATATTTTGTGATTAAAATTAACTTTAAAAAATTTCTATCGCAATAACTTGCAAATATTTTTATTGGGAAATATAATGACAAAAATCCAAGAAATGACTAACCTACACAGAATAATTAAACAACATATATATCAATAATTCATTTCTCTTTTTCTTTAAATTCAGAAATTTCAAAAATTTAGAAAATTACTCATTTGAATGATGCGAATATTAATACCATGTTTGATTAAAGGTAAATTCATATTTTTATTCTCTGAAAAGCAAAAACTGCTTTCATAAATAAATTTTATTTTTATAATTATAGAGCATCTTACCAAGAATTGTTACTTACTTGTTCTTTTCCTTCTCTAAATCTATTGAGAATGGCTATTCAACTAACCAAGATGCAGTCTTCCTGGTATGGCAAAATATAATATCCTGTCCTATTGACACAGTACCATATATATGTTACACAAAGCTTGATATTTCTTTATCTCTGCATACTATGTAATACTGATCTATATTATCTAAACTGTCTTCTTCCCTTTTCAGTTTAATTATAATAGGATCAGAAAAAATCAATTCTGCAAATTCCATGACTTCTTCAGAACAAGTAGCTGAGAACAGCAGCATCTGACAGTCTTTCGGTAGCTGCTTATGAATGCGAATAGACTGGTCTTGATATCCTTGAGTCGAGATCATAACATCTGCTTCATCTAAAACAAATACTTTTATTTTCCTGAGATAAAAAAACTTATAGCGCATTGCCCAATCATAAACTTTACCCAGGAGTTCCAATCATAAAATGAGCAGTAATTTTTTCTCCTCTTTGCAAAACCTCACCTCTAACAGAAATACAAAATTCAATCTTAGGACAAAATTTTGCCATTTTTTTTTGTCACTTTTCCTGTCTGCATGGCTAACTCATATGTTGGGGACAAAATAAGCACGTGAGGATATTTCAAATTTGTGTCCACTCTGCTCAAACTTCCCTAAAGAAAAGCAGCAGTTTTAAGCGTACCACTCTGAGACTGATATTTTGTGGAGGATCTGCAATAAGAGTAGGAAGAGCAGTCTCTTGTATTTTTGAGGGTGAATTAAATCCAATACCACACACACCTTTAAGAAGTTCAGGTCGCAGATTCAATTCTTCAAAAGATTTCACAGAATAGAGAGATGAATTAGGATTTCTCTGGATATCTATATCATGAAAAACTTCAATTAAATGAGATATTACAAGTTTTTTCATCACAGATATCTCAGCAGGATTTAATTCAGGTTCATCATCTTTTTCATCATAGTCTTTTGATGCTTCATCAGGAATCTTTGGAGGAGGTATTCGAGGTGGCACAGGTGGTGGAATAGGATCGTCCGAATTTAAATTGTCAATTAATTTCGAAGTTCCTTTCTCTTGTATATCAGCAGAAAGACTCCAATCATCAACATCTGCCATGATAAAGCCTATCGAAAATGTAAATGTCAAAATATAGATTTCTGTAAATTCTAACATATGCAAAGACAAAGACATACTTAGAAAAACTGAAATCATAACAAATATAATGCATGTGTCCCAAAAATTTAAAATGTATGAAAATCATAAAAAGCAGCTATTTTACTTATGTCACATTACTTTAAAGTTATAACTCTATTGCTGCACCAAAAAAAAAAAAACTGATTATTATGCCTTTTACTAAATGGTATTCAAATCTATGTCCAAAAACTCATGAATATACAAGTTACCTACTAACTAAATGTAGAAAATGGTTCCCAGTGGAGAAATAGTATCTATTTCAATTTGGAACCAACTTGTTTAGTTACCATCTAGACTTTGGTTTGTAAACATGACAGACTAAATAATCATATTTTGTGAAGTTTTTACATCAAGAATATGTTTGTATCAACAGAGCCAGGTTGAAGAAAGACCAGCACCTGGGTAGTCATGTAGCATGTGATCTAATCACTTAGCTATTTATTTTTAGAGGGTGACCCTAAAATTTGCTGTCTTCTCACCTTTATTTTATTGCATGCTCAAATTTAAAAAGAGTGTTTTAGTCTAAGAAATAAATAACTAACTAAAAGCAGTAGATCACATACTATATGATTACCGGAACCTGTACATTCTCGCAAGTATACTTCCAACCTGGCTTTCTGTCCCAATTTTGAGAGGTGTGGTCTGCACGAATTAGTCCCTCTGAAACCCGCCATGTTTTTTATCAAGAACAGAAATTCCAATGTTGAAGATCTTGATGAATTAAATTCGTCAAGTCTTAATAAGAGATTAAAGTATAGAACTAAATTGTTAAATGATCTGAGACAACGATTTAGAAAAGAATACCTTAGTCAACTGGTTGAAACATAATGAAAAATGAACTCGGGAACCTGTAGTATGAGAAAAAGTACTGATGGAGGATGATAACAGAAAACGTTTATTTTGGTCCTTAGCCCGAATTACAGAATTGATCCCTGGATGTGATTGAGAGATTTGTACGGTTAAACTTAAGACCCGGCATGGAACAGTTGTACGACCAATACAATGCATCTTTCCTCTGGAGATACAGGCCAATGATAGAAACATAATTCCTGATAAGAAACTGGGTGCAGAGGAATCTAATTCTAGTGCTGGATGTATGTTAAAAAGGGGAATTGCACCTGATAAAATGGTGATGCAACAATATTCCTCCTCTGGACGACATGTGAAAGCTCCAAAAAAAACTTGATCTTTTAAGTAATGTTTGTTATGAGCTTGAAACTTAACCTGAGTCTCAAAGGGGGGGGAGGATATTGTGAAATGGACTGAAGTAATAAATGGTGCGAAGCGCTGCTGTTTTCGAAGTCAGCCTGCGTGCTGAGTTTTTCGAATGATTTGCTTGTAGACGGAACGAAAGCTGATCTCGGAAGAGAAAGACTGTTTTGATGAAAATAAAGAATGGCTTATTAAGAATTTTTTGTCTTTATTCATAACGCACCCAGCCTCGGGTAGAGGCAGCCCGCAACTGAATGAACTGTTTTGAATATATTTGATTGATACAGTCAAAAGTCGTTAATTCGGACACCCATAATTCGGAATGATCTATAATCCGGACATCAAAACTAAAAACTTTCTGCGCATGCGCCGCGTTGACACATGCGCAGAGGCGTTCACGCGTGCGCGTAAGACCTTTTACGACTGCGCATATGAGTGTGCGCAAGTGCAGAATACGTTTTCGCGTGCGCATTTTATGTATAATGGACGTATAAGCTAAATAATTATCTATTTCAGTTAATGTTGATGATTGCGTTGTTCCTTAATTTTCGAATTGCATCCGGCTTATTATTTTTTGCAGACTGTAAGAGCAATTTTATAAAAGTAAGCTTAAACTTTCGATTATATCAAATACAATTTCCGATATATATTTGTTAATATGTAAAGGATCTAAAGCGAAAGTATGTTTTGAAATCCGAAATCTGTTTATCATTTTCACGCCGGGGGACTCGTAATGAATTGGAAGTTGATTTGTCAGCACTATCCTTATCTTCAGCGCAGATGTTTTTATTTTATTTGGCTTATAATTCCTTACCAAATGTAGTATTTCATCTCGATATGCTCCGTCTTTGATATGATTTAAAACAAGTCGCGAAGAAAAGTGACAGAGGTTATTGAAAACAAAAAAAGTTCCATTGACAAATTAGTCGGTGTTCTTGACACAGCAATTATAGGACTTGAACGGCGGAACTTTGAAACTGAACAAGAAATTATGTCTGTTTAATAGAATTAAAGAGAAAGTATTATCACATGAAACGAAGCAAAACTTACATTGAAAGAAATGTTTAATAAAGTAAACAAATAAATATTAAGCTTTTTCTTTTTGCAAATTTTGATACCCTTTAGATCATAATTGTTCTTTATTTCATAAATTACGGTTTCATATTTTTAATTTTGGAATTTCTGCATGCCATCTTACGAGATTTAAACTGATGATCTATAATCCGGAAAAATCGATAATCCGGAATCGCCGAAGTCCCGACGAGTCCGGATTAACGACTTTTGACTGTATATATTTTTTGTGTTCTTCGCAACATAGTGGTAACCTCAAACAGGACCGGGTGCTATGAATTGGAATTTTCCGATTGAACTTTTGATTTTGACCTTTTTGAATATACTTTGAAGATGGATTTGATCGCTTTAAAGGCTCAAAGAATGTCCCAATTTTGAGAGGTGTGGTCTTCAGGAATTAGTCCCTCTGAACCCCGACATGTTTCTTATCGAGAACAGAAATTCCAATGTTGAAGATCTTGATGAATTAAATTCGTCAAGTCTTAATAAGAGATTAAAGTATAGAACTAAATGGTTAAATGATCTGAGACAACAATTTAGAAAAGAATACCTTAGTCAACTGATTCAAAAGCATAATGAAAATTGATTTTGGGAACCTGTAGTAGGAGAAAAAGTACTGATGGAGGATGATAACAGAAAACGTTTATTTTGGTCCTTAGCCCGAATTACAGAATTGACCCCTGGACGTGATGGAAAGATTTGTACGGTTAAACTTAAGACCCGGCATGGAACAGCTGTACGACCAATACAATGCATCTTTCCTCTGGAGATACAGGCCAATGATAGAAACATAATTCCTGATAAAAAACTGGGTGCAGAGGAATCTAATTCTAGTGCTGGATGTATGTTAAAAAGGGGAATTGCACCTGATAAAATAGTGATGCAACAATATTCCTCCTCTGGACGACATGTGAAAGCTCCAAAAAAAACTTGATCTTTTAAGTAATGTTTGTTATGAGCTTGAAACTTAACCTGAGTCTCAAAGGGAGGGGGGGATGTTGTGAAATGGACTGAAGTAATAAATGGTGCGAAGCGCTGCTGTTTGTGAAGTCACACTGCGTGCTGAGTTTTTCGAATGTTTTGCTTTTAGACAGAATGAAAGCTGATCTCGGATAAGTGAGAATGTTGTGATGAAAGAAAAAAAGAATGGCTTATAACCCCTTCGAGCCGGGTAGCGAAAACGCGTGCTTATCGCTGAGGCCGGCAGTCTCTTACGCGAGCGTCTCTCCAGGGACGGGGGCTTTTTTGCTACTAAGCTTTTTTGCTGTTTGTGAAGTCACCCTGCGTGCTGAGTTTTTCGAATGTTTTGCTTTTAGACAGAATGAAAGCTGATCTCGGATAAGTGAGAATGTTGTGATGAAAGAAAAAAAGAATGGCTTATAACCCCTTCGAGCCGGGTAGCGAAAACGCGTGCTTATCGCTGAGGCCGGCAGTCTCTTACGCGAGCGTCTCTCCAGGGACGGGCGCTTTTTTGCTACTAAGCCTAAATCCATGAAATTTCCGATGTATCAACGCATTGTTTAAAAATGCTCTATAGAGTATTTAAACGGCTTATGCTTTATAGATATTTATATATATATATACTTTAATTACCTTATTTCTTGTTTAAATGCATATTTTACACATTTTATTTTAATTACTCACCATTTTATGAATTTTAACATTATACATCTGAAAACTAAATATATTACTTAAAATTCTCTTTACGTATGAAAAATTTGAAAACAGGGATCTACACACAGTCCTACATTACATTCCTTGCACTTCACACTGCCAAAGATATCTGGAGAATACATCACTCCAGACACTTTATCAAACATTCAATATCTGAGTCATTTCCACAGCATCTGCCATTCATGCTGCCAGAGGCATTTACTTTGGACATTACTGGGTGGTCTTAACTACATAAATTACAATATTGAATCAAGTTATCATATATATTTGTCCATTTATATTTTGTGATTAAAATTAACTTTAAAAAATTTCTATCGCAATAACTTGCAAATATTTTTATTGGGAAATATAATGACAAAAATCCAAGAAATGACTAACCATACACAGAATAATTAAACAACATATATATCAATAATTCATTTCTCTTTTTCTTTAAATTCAGAAATTTCCAAAATTTAGAAAATTACTCATTTCAATGATGTGAATATTAATACCATGTTTGATTAAAGGTAAATTAATATTTTTATTCTTTGAAAAGCAAAAACTGCTTTCATAAATAAATTTTACTTTTATAATTATAGAGCATCTTACCAAGAATTGTTACTTACTTTTTCTTTTCCTTCTCTAAATCTATTGAGAATGGCTATTCAACTAACCAAGATGCAGTCTTCCTGGTATGACAAAATATAATAGCCTGTCCTATTGACACAGTACCATATATATGTTACACAAAGCTTGAAATTTCTTTATCTCTGCATACTATGTTATACTGATCTATATTATCCAAACTGTCTTCTTCCCTTTTCAGTTTAATTATAATAGGATCAGAAAAAATCAATTCTGCAAATTCCATGACTTCTTCAGAACAAGTAGCTGAGAACAGCAGCATCTGACAGTCTTTCGGTAGCTGCTTATGAATGCGAATAGACTGGTCTTGATATCCTTGAGTCGAGATCATAACATCTGCTTCATCTAAAACAAATACTTTTATTTTCCTGAGATCAAAAAACTTATAGCGCATTGCCCAATCATAAACTTTACCAGGAGTTCCAATCATAAAATGAGCAGTAATTTTTTCTCCTCTTTACAAAACCTCACCTCGAACAGCAAAACAAAAATCAATGTTAGGACAAAATTTTGC
Organism: Stegodyphus dumicola; assembly: GCF_044657685.1. NCBI lineage: Eukaryota > Metazoa > Arthropoda > Arachnida > Araneae > Eresidae > Stegodyphus > Stegodyphus dumicola. The sequence goes on from NC_140770.1 coordinate 5,124,972, forward strand.
GATTTGTTTTGTCACTTTTCCTGTCTGCATGGCTAACTCATATGTTGGGGACAAAATAAGCACGTGAGGATATTTCAAATTTGTGCCCAGTCTGCTCAAACTTGCCAAAAGAAAAGCAGCAGTTTTAAGCGTACCACTCTGAAACTGATATTTTGTGGAGGATCTGCAATAAGAGTAGGAAGAGCAGTCTCTTGTATTTTTGAAGGTGAATTAAATCCAATACCACACACACCTTTAAGAAGTTCAGGTCGCAGATTCAATTCTTCAAAATATTTCACAGAATAGAGAGATGAATTAGGATTTCTCTGGATATCTATATCATGAGAAACTTCAATTAAATGAGATATTACAAGTTTTTTCATCACAGATATCTCAGCAGGATTTAATTCAGGTTCATCATCTTTTTCATCATAGTCTTTTGATGCTTCATCAGGAATCTTTGGAGGAGGTATTCGAGGTGGCACAGGTGGTGGAATAGGATCGTCCGAATTTAAATTGTCAATTAATTTCGAAGTTCCTTTCTCTTGTATATCAGCAGAAAGACTCCAATCATCAACATCTGCCATGATAAAGCCTATCAAAAATGTAAATGTCAAAATATAGATTTCTGTAAATTCTAACATATGCAAAGACAAAGACATACTTAGAAAAACTGAAATCATAACAAATATAATGCATGTGCGCCCATATAATTAAAATGTATGAAGATCATAAAAAGCAGTTATTTTACTTATGTCACATTACTTTAAAGTTATAACTCTATTGCTGCACAAAAAAAAAAAAAAAAAACTGATTATTATGCCTTTTATTAAATGGTATTCAAATCTATGTCCAAAAACTCATGAATATACAGGTTACCTACTAACTAAATGTAGAAAATGGTTCCCAGTGGAGAAATAGTATCTATTTCAATTTGGAACCATCTTGTTTAGTTACCATCTAGACTTTGGTTTGTAAACATGACAGACTAAATAATCATATTTTGTGAAGTTTTTACATCAAGAATATGTTCGTATCAACAGAGCCAGGTTGAAGAAAGGCCAGCACCTGGGTAGTCATGTAGCATGTGATCTAATCACTTAGCTATTTATTTTTAGAGGGTGACCCTAAAATTTGCTGTCTTCTCACCTTTATTTTATTGCATGCTCAAATTTAAAAAGAGTGTTTTAGTCTAAGAAATAAATAACAAACTAAAAGCAGTAGATCTATATGATTACCGGAACCTGTACATTCTCGCAAGTATACTTCCAACCTGGCTTTCTGTCCCAATTTTGAGAGGTGTGGTCTGCAAGAATTAGTCCCTCTGAAACCCGCCATGTTTCTTATCGAGAACAGAAATTCCAATGTTGAAGATCTTGATGAATAAATTCCTCAAGTCTTAAAAGGAGATTAAAGTATAGAACTAAATTGTTAAATGATCTGAGACAACGATTTAGAAAAGAATACCTTAGTCAACTGGTTCAAAAGCATAATGAAAAACGATCTCGGGAACCTGTAGTAGGAGAAATAGTACTGATGGAGAATGATAACAGAAAACGTTTATTTTGGTCCTTAGCCCGAATTACAGAATTGATCCCTGGACGTGATGGAAAGATTTGTACGGTTAAACTCAAGACCCGGCATGGAACAGTTGTACGACCAATACAATGCATCTTTCCTCTGGAGATACAGGCCAATGATAGAAACATGATTCCTGATAAGTAACTGGGTGCAGAGGAATCTAATTCTAGTGCTGGATGTATGTTAAAAAGGGGAACTGCACCTCATAAAATGGTGATGCAACAATATTCCTCCTCTGGACGACTTGTGAAAGCTCCAAAAAAAAAAACTTGATCTTTTAAATAATGTTTGTTATGAGCTTGAGACTCAACCTGAGTCTCAAAGGGGGAGGGAGTATGTTGTGAAATGAACTGGAGTAATAACTGGCGCAAGGCGCTGCTGTTTGTGACGTCAGCCTGCGTGCTCAGTTTTTCGAATGTTTTGCTTGTAGACAGAACGAAAGCTGATCTCGGAAGAGAAAGACTGTTTTGATGAAAATAAAGAATGGCTTATTAAGAATTTTTTGTCTTTATTCATAACGCTCCCAGCCTCGGGTAGAGGCAGCCCGCAACTGAATGAACTGTTTTGAATATATTTGATTGATACAGTCAAAAGTCGTTAATTCGGACACCCATAATTCGGAATGATCTATAATCCGGACATCAAAACTAAAAACTTTCTGCGCATGCGCCGCGTTGACACATGCGCAGAGGCGTTCACGCGTGCGCGTAAGACCTTTTACGACTGCGCATATGAGTGTGCGCAAGTGCAGAATACGTTTTCGCGTGCGCATTTTATGTATAATGGACGTATAAGCTAAATAATTATCTATTTCAGTTAATGTTGATGATTGCGTTGTTCCTTAATTTTCGAATTGCATCCGGCTTATTATTTTTTGCAGACTGTAAGAGCAATTTTATAAAAGTAAGCTTAAACTTTCGATTATATCAAATACAATTTCCGATATATATTTGTTAATATGTAAAGGATCTAAAGCGAAAGTATGTTTTGAAATCCGAAATCTGTTTATCATTTTCACGCGGGGGGGCGCGTAATGAATTGGAAGTTGATTTGTCAGCACTATCCTTATCTTCAGCGCAGATGTTTTTATTTTATTTGGCTTATAATTCCTTACCAAATGTAGTATTTCATCTCGATATGCTCCGTCTTTGATATGATTTAAAACAAGTCGCTTCCGATAGCGAAGAAAAGTGACAGAGGTTATTGAAAACAAAAAAAGTTCCATTGACAAATTAGTCGGTGTTCTTGACACAGCAATTATAGGACTTGAACGGCGGAACTTTGAAACTGAACAAGAAATTATGTCTGTTTAATAGAATTAAAGAGAAAGTATTCTCACATGAAACGAAGCAAAACTTAAACAACTTACATTGAAAGAAATGTTTAATAAATTAAACAAATAAATATTAAGCTTTTTCTTTTTGCAAATTTTGATACCCTTTAGATCATAATTGTTCTTTATTTCATAAATTACGGTTTCATATTCTTAATTTTGGAATTTCTGCATGCCACCTTACGAGATTTAAACTGATGATCTATAATCCGGAAAAATCGATAATCCGGAATCGCCGAAGTCCCGACGAGTCCGGATTAACGACTTTTGACTGTATATATTTTTTGTGTTCTTCGCAACATAGTGGTAACCTCAAACAGGACCGGGTGCTATGAATTGGAATTTTCCGATTGAACTTTTGATTTTGACCTTTTTGAATATACTTTGAAGATGGATTTGATCGCTTTAAAGGCTCAAAGAATGTCCCAATTTTGAGAGGTGTGGTCTTCAGGAATTAGTCCCTCTGAACCCCGACATGTTTCTTATCGAGAACAGAAATTCCAATGTTGAAGATCTTGATGAATTAAATTCGTCAAGTCTTAATAAGAGATTAAAGTATAGAACTAAATGGTTAAATGATCTGAGACAACAATTTAGAAAAGAATACCTTAGTCAACTGATTCAAAAGCATAATGAAAATTGATCTTGGGAACCTGTAGTAGGAGAAAAAGTACTGATGGAGGATGATAACAGAAAACGTTTATTTTGGTCCTTAGCCCGAATTACAGAATTGACCCCTGGACGTGATGGAAAGATTTGTACGGTTAAACTTAAGACCCGGCATGGAACAGCTGTACGACCAATACAATGCATCTTTCCTCTGGAGATACAGGCCAATGATAGAAACATAATTCCTGATAAAAAACTGGGTGCAGAGGAATCTAATTCTAGTGCTGGATGTATGTTAAAAAGGGGAATTGCACCTGATAAAATAGTGATGCAACAATATTCCTCCTCTGGACGACATGTGAAAGCTCCAAAAAAAACTTGATCTTTTAAGTAATGTTTGTTATGAGCTTGAAACTTAACCTGAGTCTCAAAGGGAGGGGGGGATGTTGTGAAATGGACTGAAGTAATAAATGGTGCGAAGCGCTGCTGTTTGTGAAGTCACCCTGCGTGCTGAGTTTTTCGAATGTTTTGCTTTTAGACAGAATGAAAGCTGATCTCGGATAAGTGAGAATGTTGTGATGAAAGAAAAAAAGAATGGCTTATAACCCCTTCGAGCCGGGTAGCGAAAACGCGTGCTTATCGCTGAGGCCGGCAGTCTCTTACGCGAGCGTCTCTCCAGGGACGGGGGCTTTTTTGCTACTAAGCTTTTTTGCTGTTTGTGAAGTCACCCTGCGTGCTGAGTTTTTCGAATGTTTTGCTTTTAGACAGAACGAAAGCTGATCTCGGAAGAGTGAGAATGTTGTGATGAAAGAAAAAAAGAATGGCTTATAACCCCTTCGAGCCGGGTAGCGAAAACGCGCGCTTATGGCTGAGGCCGGCAGTTTCTTACGCGAGCGTCTCTCCAGGGACGGGCGCTTTTTTGCTACTAAGCCTAAATCCATGAAATTTCCGAAGTATCAACGCATTGTTTAAAAATGCTCTATAGAGTATTTAAACGGCTTATGCTTTATAGATACTTTTATATGCATATTTTAATTACCTTATTTCTTGTTTAAATGCATATTTTACACATTTTATTTTAATTACTCACCATTTTATGAATTTTAACATTATACATCTGAAAACTAAATATATTACTTAAAATTCTCTTTTCGTATGAAAAATTTGAAAACAGGGATCTACACACAGTCCTACATTACATTCCTTGCACTTCACACTGCCAAAGATATCTGGAGAATACATCACTCCAGACACTTTATCAAACATTCAATATCTGAGTCACTTCCACAGCATCTGCCATTCATGCTGCCAGAGGCATTTACTTTGGACATTACTGGGTGGTCTTAACTACATAAATTACAATATTGAATCAAGTTATCATATATATTTGTCCATTTATATTTTGTGATTAAAATTAACTTTAAAAAATTTCTATCGCAATAACTTGCAAATATTTTTATTGGGAAATATAATGACAAAAATCCAAGAAATGACTAACCTACACAGAATAATTAAACAACATATATATCAATAATTCATTTCTCTTTTTCTTTAAATTCAGAAATTTCAAAAATTTAGAAAATTACTCATTTGAATGATGCGAATATTAATACCATGTTTGATTAAAGGTAAATTCATATTTTTATTCTCTGAAAAGCAAAAACTGCTTTCATAAATAAATTTTATTTTTATAATTATAGAGCATCTTACCAAGAATTGTTACTTACTTGTTCTTTTCCTTCTCTAAATCTATTGAGAATGGCTATTCAACTAACCAAGATGCAGTCTTCCTGGTATGGCAAAATATAATATCCTGTCCTATTGACACAGTACCATATATATGTTACACAAAGCTTGATATTTCTTTATCTCTGCATACTATGTAATACTGATCTATATTATCTAAACTGTCTTCTTCCCTTTTCAGTTTAATTATAATAGGATCAGAAAAAATCAATTCTGCAAATTCATGACTTCTTCAGAACAAGTAGCTGAGAACAGCAGCATCTGACAGTCTTTCGGTAGCTGCTTATGAATGCGAATAGACTGGTCTTGATATCCTTGAGTTGAGATCATAACATCTGCTTCATCTAAAACAAATACTTTTATTTTCCTGAGATAAAAAAACTTATAGCGCATTGCCCAATCATAAACTTTACCCAGGAGTTCCAATCATAAAATGAGCAGTAATTTTTTCTCCTCTTTGCAAAACCTCACCTCTAACAGCAATACAAAATTCAATCTTAGGACAAAATTTTGCCATTTTTTTTTTGTCACTTTTCCTGTCTGCATGGCTAACTCATATGTTGGGGACAAAATAAGCACGTGAGGATATTTCAAATTTGTGTCCACTCTGCTCAAACTTCCCTAAAGAAAAGCAGCAGTTTTAAGCGTACCACTCTGAGACTGATATTTTGTGGAGGATCTGCAATAAGAGTAGGAAGAGCAGTCTCTTGTATTTTTGAGGGTGAATTAAATCCAATACCACACACACCTTTAAGAAGTTCAGGTCACAGATTCAATTCTTCAAAAGATTTCACAGAATAGAGAGATGAATTAGGATTTCTCTGGATATCTATATCATGAGAAACTTCAATTAAATGAGATATTACAAGTTTTTTCATCACAGATATCTCAGCAGGATTTAATTCAGGTTCATCATCTTTTTCATCATAGTCTTTTGATGCTTCATCAGGAATCTTTGGAGGAGGTATTCGAGGTGGCACAGGTGGTGGAATAGGATCGTCCGAATTTAAATTGTCAATTAATTTCGAAGTTCCTTTCTCTTGTATATCAGCAGAAAGACTCCAATCATCAACATCTGCCATGATAAAGCCTATCGAAAATGTAAATGTCAAAATATAGATTTCTGTAAATTCTAATATATGCAAAGACAAAGATATACTTAGAAAAACTGAAATCATAACAAATATAATGCATGTGTCCCAAATAATTAAAATGTATGAAGATCATAAAAAGCAGTTATTTTACTTATGTCACATTACTTTAAAGTTATAACTCTATTGCTGCACCAAAAAAAAAAAAAACTGATTATTATGCCTTTTATTAAATGGTATTCAAATCTATGTCCAAAAACTCATGAATATACAAGTTACCTACTAACTAAATGTAGAAAATGGTTCCCAGTGGAGAAATAGTATCTATTTGAATTTGGAACCAACTTGTTTAGTTACCATCTAGACTTTGGTTTGTAAACATGACAGACTAAATAATCATATTTTGTGAAGTTTTTAACATCAAGAATATGTTTGTATCAACAGAGCCAGGTTGAAGAAAGGCCAGCACCTGGGTAGTCATGTAGCATGTTATCTAATCACTTAGCTATTTATTTTTAGAGGGTGACCCTAAAATTTGCTGTCTTCTCACCTTTATTTTATTGCATGCTCAAATTTAAAAAGAGTGTTTTAGTCTAAGAAATAAATAACTAACTAAAAGCAGTAGATCACATACTATATGATTACCGGAACCTGTACATTCTCGCAACTATACTTCCAACCTGGCTTTCTGTCCCAATTTTGAGAGGTGTGGTCTGCACGAATTAGTCCCTCTGAAACCCGCCATGTTTCTTATCAAGAACAGAAATTCCAATGTTGAAGATCTTGATGAATTAAATTCGTCAAGTCTTAATAAGAGATTAAAGTATAGAACTAAATTGTTAAATGATCTGAGACAACGATTTAGAAAAGAATACCTTAGTCAACTGGTTGAAACATAATGAAAAATGAACTCGGGAACCTGTAGTATGAGAAAAAGTACTGATGGAGGATGATAACAGAAAACGTTTATTTTGGTCCTTAGCCCGAATTACAGAATTGATCCCTGGATGTGATTGAGAGATTTGTACGGTTAAACTTAAGACCCGGCATGGAACAGTTGTACGACCAATACAATGCATCTTTCCTCTGGAGATACAGGCCAATGATAGAAACATAATTCCTGATAAGAAACTGGGTGCAGAGGAATCTAATTCTAGTGCTGGATGTATGTTAAAAAGGGGAATTGCACCTGATAAAATGGTGATGCAACAATATTCCTCCTCTGGACGACATGTGAAAGCTCCAAAAAAAACTTGATCTTTTAAGTAATGTTTGTTATGAGCTTGAAACTTAACCTGAGTCTCAAAGGGGGGGGGAGGATATTGTGAAATGGACTGAAGTAATAAATGGTGCGAAGCGCTGCTGTTTGTGAAGTCAGCCTGCGTGCTGAGTTTTTCGAATGATTTGCTTGTAGACGGAACGAAAGCTGATCTCGGAAGAGAAAGACTGTTTTGATGAAAATAAAGAATGGCTTATTAAGAATTTTTTGTCTTTATTCATAACGCACCCAGCCTCGGGTAGAGGCAGCCCGCAACTGAATGAACTGTTTTGAATATATTTGATTGATACAGTCAAAAGTCGTTAATTCGGACACCCATAATTCGGAATGATCTATAATCCGGACATCAAAACTAAAAACTTTCTGCGCATGCGCCGCGTTGACACATGCGCAGAGGCGTTCATGCGTGCGCGTAAGACCTTTTACGACTGCGCATATGAGTGTGCGCAAGTGCAGAATACGTTTTCGCGTGCGCATTTTATGTATAATGGACGTATAAGCTAAATAATTATCTATTTCAGTTAATGTTGATGATTGCGTTGTTCCTTAATTTTCGAATTGCATCCGGCTTATTATTTTTTGCAGACTGTAAGAGCAATTTTATAAAAGTAAGCTTAAACTTTCGATTATATCAAATACAATTTCCGATATATATTTGTTAATATGTAAAGGATCTAAAGCGAAAGTATGTTTTGAAATCCGAAATCTGTTTATCATTTTCACGCGGGGGGCGCGTAATGAATTGGAAGTTGATTTGTCAGCACTATCCTTATCTTCAGCGCAGATGTTTTTATTTTATTTGGCTTATAATTCCTTACCAAATGTAGTATTTCATCTCGATATGCTCCGTCTTTGATATGATTTAAAACAAGTCGCTTCCGATAGCGAAGAAAAGTGACAGAGGTTATTGAAAACAAAAAAAGTTCCATTGACAAATTAGTCGGTGTTCTTGACACAGCAATTATAGGACTTGAACGGCGGAACTTTGAAACTGAACAAGAAATTATGTCTGTTTAATAGAATTAAAGAGAAAGTATTATCACATGAAACGAAGCAAAACTTACATTGAAAGAAATGTTTAATAAAGTAAACAAATAAATATTAAGCTTTTTCTTTTTGCAAATTTTGATACCCTTTAGATCATAATTGTTCTTTATTTCATAAATTACGGTTTCATATTTTTAATTTTGGAATTTCTGCATGCCATCTTACGAGATTTAAACTGATGATCTATAATCCGGAAAAATCGATAATCCGGAATCGCCGAAGTCCCGACGAGTCCGGATTAACGACTTTTGACTGTATATATTTTTTGTGTTCTTCGCAACATAGTGGTAACCTCAAACAGGACCGGGTGCTATGAATTGGAATTTTCCGATTGAACTTTTGATTTTGCCCTTTTTGAATATACTTTGAAGATGGATTTGATCGCTTTGAAGGCTCAAAGAATGTCCCAATTTTGAGAGGTGTGGTCTTCAGGAATTAGTCCCTCTGAACCCCGACATGTTTCTTATCGAGAACAGAAATTCCAATGTTGAAGATCTTGATGAATTAAATTCGTCAAGTCTTAATAAGAGATTAAAGTATAGAACTAAATTGTTAAATGATCTGAGACAACGATTTAGAAAAGAATACCTTAGTCAACTGGTTCAAAAGCATAATGAAAAACGATCTCGGGAACCTGTAGTAGGAGAAATAGTACTGATGGAGAATGATAACAGAAAACGTTTATTTTGGTCCTTAGCCCGAATTACAGAATTGATCCCTGGACGTGATGGAAAGATTTGTACGGTTAAACTCAAGACCCGGCATGGAACAGCTGTACGACCAATACAATGCATCTTTCCTCTGGAGATACAGGCCAATGATAGAAACATAATTCCTGATAAAAAACTGGGTGCAGAGGAATCTAATTCTAGTGCTGGATGTATGTTAAAAAGGGGAATTGCACCTGATAAAATGGTGATGCAACAATATTCCTCCTCTGGACGACATGTGAAAGCTCCAAAAAAAACTTGATCTTTTAAGTAATGTTTGTTATGAGCTTGAAGCTTAACCTGAGTCTCAAAGGGAGGGGGGGATGTTGTGAAATGGACTGAAGTAATAAATGGTGCGAAGCGCTGCTGTTTGTGAAGTCAGCCTGCGTGCTGAGTTTTTCGAATGTTTTGCTTTTAGACAGAACGAAAGCTGATCTCGGAAGAATGAGAATGTTGTGATGGAAAAAAAAGAATGGCTTATTAACCCCTTCGAGCCGGGTAGCGAAAACGCGCGCTTATCGCTGAGGCCGGCAGTGTCTTACGCGAGCGTCTCTCCAGGGACGGGGGCTTTTTTGCTACTAAGCCTAAATCCATGAAATTTCCGAAGTATCAACGCATTGTTTAAAAATGCTCTATAGAGTATTTAAACGGCTTTATAGATACTTTTATATACATATTTTAATTACCTTATTTCTTGTTTAAATGCATATTTTACACATTTTATTTTAATTACTCACCATTTTATGAATTTTAACATTATACATCTGAAAACTAAATATATTACTTAAAATTCTCTTTTCGTATGAAAAATTTGAAAACAGGGATCTACACACAGTCCTACATTACATTCCTTGCACTTCACACTGCCAAAGATATCTGGAGAATACATCACTCCAGACACTTTATCAAACATTCAATATCTGAGTCACTTCCACAGCATCTGCCATTCATGCTGCCAGAGGCATTTACTTTGGACATTACTGGGTGGTCTTAACTACATAAATTACAATATTGAATCAAGTTATCATATATATTTGTCCATTTATATTTTGTGATTAAAATTAACTTTAAAAAATTTCTATCGCAATAACTTGCAAATATTTTTATTGGGAAATATAATGACAAAAATCCAAGAAATGACTAACCTACACAGAATAATTAAACAACATATATATCAATAATTCATTTCTCTTTTTCTTTAAATTCAGAAATTTCAAAAATTTAGAAAATTACTCATTTGAATGATGCGAATATTAATACCATGTTTGATTAAAGGTAAATTCATATTTTTATTCTCTGAAAAGCAAAAACTGCTTTCATAAATAAATTTTATTTTTATAATTATAGAGCATCTTACCAAGAATTGTTACTTACTTGTTCTTTTCCTTCTCTAAATCTATTGAGAATGGCTATTCAACTAACCAAGATGCAGTCTTCCTGGTATGGCAAAATATAATATCCTGTCCTATTGACACAGTACCATATATATGTTACACAAAGCTTGATATTTCTTTATCTCTGCATACTATGTAATACTGATCTATATTATCTAAACTGTCTTCTTCCCTTTTCAGTTTAATTATAATAGGATCAGAAAAAATCAATTCTGCAAATTCCATGACTTCTTCAGAACAAGTAGCTGAGAACAGCAGCATCTGACAGTCTTTCGGTAGCTGCTTATGAATGCGAATAGACTGGTCTTGATATCCTTGAGTCGAGATCATAACATCTGCTTCATCTAAAACAAATACTTTTATTTTCCTGAGATAAAAAAACTTATAGCGCATTGCCCAATCATAAACTTTACCCAGGAGTTCCAATCATAAAATGAGCAGTAATTTTTTCTCCTCTTTGCAAAACCTCACCTCTAACAGAAATACAAAATTCAATCTTAGGACAAAATTTTGCCATTTTTTTTTGTCACTTTTCCTGTCTGCATGGCTAACTCATATGTTGGGGACAAAATAAGCACGTGAGGATATTTCAAATTTGTGTCCACTCTGCTCAAACTTCCCTAAAGAAAAGCAGCAGTTTTAAGCGTACCACTCTGAGACTGATATTTTGTGGAGGATCTGCAATAAGAGTAGGAAGAGCAGTCTCTTGTATTTTTGAGGGTGAATTAAATCCAATACCACACACACCTTTAAGAAGTTCAGGTCGCAGATTCAATTCTTCAAAAGATTTCACAGAATAGAGAGATGAATTAGGATTTCTCTGGATATCTATATCATGAAAAACTTCAATTAAATGAGATATTACAAGTTTTTTCATCACAGATATCTCAGCAGGATTTAATTCAGGTTCATCATCTTTTTCATCATAGTCTTTTGATGCTTCATCAGGAATCTTTGGAGGAGGTATTCGAGGTGGCACAGGTGGTGGAATAGGATCGTCCGAATTTAAATTGTCAATTAATTTCGAAGTTCCTTTCTCTTGTATATCAGCAGAAAGACTCCAATCATCAACATCTGCCATGATAAAGCCTATCGAAAATGTAAATGTCAAAATATAGATTTCTGTAAATTCTAACATATGCAAAGACAAAGACATACTTAGAAAAACTGAAATCATAACAAATATAATGCATGTGTCCCAAAAATTTAAAATGTATGAAAATCATAAAAAGCAGCTATTTTACTTATGTCACATTACTTTAAAGTTATAACTCTATTGCTGCACCAAAAAAAAAAAACTGATTATTATGCCTTTTACTAAATGGTATTCAAATCTATGTCCAAAAACTCATGAATATACAAGTTACCTACTAACTAAATGTAGAAAATGGTTCCCAGTGGAGAAATAGTATCTATTTCAATTTGGAACCAACTTGTTTAGTTACCATCTAGACTTTGGTTTGTAAACATGACAGACTAAATAATCATATTTTGTGAAGTTTTTAACATCAAGAATATGTTTGTATCAACAGAGCCAGGTTGAAGAAAGGCCAGCACCTGGGTAGTCATGTAGCATGTTATCTAATCACTTAGCTATTTATTTTTAGAGGGTGACCCTAAAATTTGCTGTCTTCTCCCCTTTATTTTATTGCATGCTCAAATTTAAAAAGAGTGTTTTAGTCTAAGAAATAAATAACTAACTAAAAGCAGTAGATCACATACTATATGATTACCGGAACCTGTACATTCTCGCAAGTATACTTCCAACCTGGCTTTCTGTCCCAATTTTGAGAGGTGTGGTCTGCACGAATTAGTCCCTCTGAAACCCGTCATGTTTCTTATCAAGAACAGAAATTCCAATGTTGAAGATCTTGATGAATTAAATTCGTCAAGTCTTAATAAGAGATTAAAGTATAGAACTAAATTGTTAAATGATCTGAGACAACGATTTAGAAAAGAATACCTTAGTCAACTGGTTGAAACATAATGAAAAATGAACTCGGGAACCTGTAGTATGAGAAAAAGTACTGATGGAGGATGATAACAGAAAACGTTTATTTTGGTCCTTAGCCCGAATTACAGAATTGATCCCTGGATGTGATTGAGAGATTTGTACGGTTAAACTTAAGACCCGGCATGGAACAGTTGTACGACCAATACAATGCATCTTTCCTCTGGAGATACAGGCCAATGATAGAAACATAATTCCTGATAAGAAACTGGGTGCAGAGGAATCTAATTCTAGTGCTGGATGTATGTTAAAAAGGGGAATTGCACCTGATAAAATGGTGATGCAACAATATTCCTCCTCTGGACGACATGTGAAAGCTCCAAAAAAAACTTGATCTTTTAAGTAATGTTTGTTATGAGCTTGAAACTTAACCTGAGTCTCAAAGGGGGGGGGAGGATATTGTGAAATGGACTGAAGTAATAAATGGTGCGAAGCGCTGCTGTTTGTGAAGTCAGCCTGCGTGCTGAGTTTTTCGAATGATTTGCTTGTAGACGGAACGAAAGCTGATCTCGGAAGAGAAAGACTGTTTTGATGAAAATAAAGAATGGCTTATTAAGAATTTTTTGTCTTTATTCATAACGCACCCAGCCTCGGGTAGAGGCAGCCCGCAACTGAATGAACTGTTTTGAATATATTTGATTGATACAGTCAAAAGTCGTTAATTCGGACACCCATAATTCGGAATGATCTATAATCCGGACATCAAAACTAAAAACTTTCTGCGCATGCGCCGCGTTGACACATGCGCAGAGGCGTTCATGCGTGCGCGTAAGACCTTTTACGACTGCGCATATGAGTGTGCGCAAGTGCAGAATACGTTTTCGCGTGCGCATTTTATGTATAATGGACGTATAAGCTAAATAATTATCTATTTCAGTTAATGTTGATGATTGCGTTGTTCCTTAATTTTCGAATTGCATCCGGCTTATTATTTTTTGCAGACTGTAAGAGCAATTTTATAAAAGTAAGCTTAAACTTTCGATTATATCAAATACAATTTCCGATATATATTTGTTAATATGTAAAGGATCTAAAGCGAAAGTATGTTTTGAAATCCGAAATCTGTTTATCATTTTCACGCGGGGGGCGCGTAATGAATTGGAAGTTGATTTGTCAGCACTATCCTTATCTTCAGCGCAGATGTTTTTATTTTATTTGGCTTATAATTCCTTACCAAATGTAGTATTTCATCTCGATATGCTCCGTCTTTGATATGATTTAAAACAAGTCGCTTCCGATAGCGAAGAAAAGTGACAGAGGTTATTGAAAACAAAAAAAGTTCCATTGACAAATTAGTCGGTGTTCTTGACACAGCAATTATAGGACTTGAACGGCGGAACTTTGAAACTGAACAAGAAATTATGTCTGTTTAATAGAATTAAAGAGAAAGTATTATCACATGAAACGAAGCAAAACTTACATTGAAAGAAATGTTTAATAAAGTAAACAAATAAATATTAAGCTTTTTCTTTTTGCAAATTTTGATACCCTTTAGATCATAATTGTTCTTTATTTCATAAATTACGGTTTCATATTTTTAATTTTGGAATTTCTGCATGCCATCTTACGAGATTTAAACTGATGATCTATAATCCGGAAAAATCGATAATCCGGAATCGCCGAAGTCCCGACGAGTCCGGATTAACGACTTTTGACTGTATATATTTTTTGTGTTCTTCGCAACATAGTGGTAACCTCAAACAGGACCGGGTGCTATGAATTGGAATTTTCCGATTGAACTTTTGATTTTGCCCTTTTTGAATATACTTTGAAGATGGATTTGATCGCTTTGAAGGCTCAAAGAATGTCCCAATTTTGAGAGGTGTGGTCTTCAGGAATTAGTCCCTCTGAACCCCGACATGTTTCTTATCGAGAACAGAAATTCCAATGTTGAAGATCTTGATGAATTAAATTCGTCAAGTCTTAATAAGAGATTAAAGTATAGAACTAAATTGTTAAATGATCTGAGACAACGATTTAGAAAAGAATACCTTAGTCAACTGGTTCAAAAGCATAATGAAAAACGATCTCGGGAACCTGTAGTAGGAGAAATAGTACTGATGGAGAATGATAACAGAAAACGTTTATTTTGGTCCTTAGCCCGAATTACAGAATTGATCCCTGGACGTGATGGAAAGATTTGTACGGTTAAACTCAAGACCCGGCATGGAACAGCTGTACGACCAATACAATGCATCTTTCCTCTGGAGATACAGGCCAATGATAGAAACATAATTCCTGATAAAAAACTGGGTGCAGAGGAATCTAATTCTAGTGCTGGATGTATGTTAAAAAGGGGAATTGCACCTGATAAAATGGTGATGCAACAATATTCCTCCTCTGGACGACATGTGAAAGCTCCAAAAAAAACTTGATCTTTTAAGTAATGTTTGTTATGAGCTTGAAGCTTAACCTGAGTCTCAAAGGGAGGGGGGGATGTTGTGAAATGGACTGAAGTAATAAATGGTGCGAAGCGCTGCTGTTTGTGAAGTCAGCCTGCGTGCTGAGTTTTTCGAATGTTTTGCTTTTAGACAGAACGAAAGCTGATCTCGGAAGAATGAGAATGTTGTGATGGAAAAAAAAGAATGGCTTATTAACCCCTTCGAGCCGGGTAGCGAAAACGCGCGCTTATCGCTGAGGCCGGCAGTGTCTTACGCGAGCGTCTCTCCAGGGACGGGGGCTTTTTTGCTACTAAGCCTAAATCCATGAAATTTCCGAAGTATCAACGCATTGTTTAAAAATGCTCTATAGAGTATTTAAACGGCTTTATAGATACTTTTATATACATATTTTAATTACCTTATTTCTTGTTTAAATGCATATTTTACACATTTTATTTTAATTACTCACCATTTTATGAATTTTAACATTATACATCTGAAAACTAAATATATTACTTAAAATTCTCTTTTCGTATGAAAAATTTGAAAACAGGGATCTACACACAGTCCTACATTACATTCCTTGCACTTCACACTGCCAAAGATATCTGGAGAATACATCACTCCAGACACTTTATCAAACATTCAATATCTGAGTCACTTCCACAGCATCTGCCATTCATGCTGCCAGAGGCATTTACTTTGGACATTACTGGGTGGTCTTAACTACATAAATTACAATATTGAATCAAGTTATCATATATATTTGTCCATTTATATTTTGTGATTAAAATTAACTTTAAAAAATTTCTATCGCAATAACTTGCAAATATTTTTATTGGGAAATATAATGACAAAAATCCAAGAAATGACTAACCTACACAGAATAATTAAACAACATATATATCAATAATTCATTTCTCTTTTTCTTTAAATTCAGAAATTTCAAAAATTTAGAAAATTACTCATTTGAATGATGCGAATATTAATACCATGTTTGATTAAAGGTAAATTCATATTTTTATTCTCTGAAAAGCAAAAACTGCTTTCATAAATAAATTTTATTTTTATAATTATAGAGCATCTTACCAAGAATTGTTACTTACTTGTTCTTTTCCTTCTCTAAATCTATTGAGAATGGCTATTCAACTAACCAAGATGCAGTCTTCCTGGTATGGCAAAATATAATATCCTGTCCTATTGACACAGTACCATATATATGTTACACAAAGCTTGATATTTCTTTATCTCTGCATACTATGTAATACTGATCTATATTATCTAAACTGTCTTCTTCCCTTTTCAGTTTAATTATAATAGGATCAGAAAAAATCAATTCTGCAAATTCCATGACTTCTTCAGAACAAGTAGCTGAGAACAGCAGCATCTGACAGTCTTTCGGTAGCTGCTTATGAATGCGAATAGACTGGTCTTGATATCCTTGAGTCGAGATCATAACATCTGCTTCATCTAAAACAAATACTTTTATTTTCCTGAGATAAAAAAACTTATAGCGCATTGCCCAATCATAAACTTTACCCAGGAGTTCCAATCATAAAATGAGCAGTAATTTTTTCTCCTCTTTGCAAAACCTCACCTCTAACAGAAATACAAAATTCAATCTTAGGACAAAATTTTGCCATTTTTTTTTGTCACTTTTCCTGTCTGCATGGCTAACTCATATGTTGGGGACAAAATAAGCACGTGAGGATATTTCAAATTTGTGTCCACTCTGCTCAAACTTCCCTAAAGAAAAGCAGCAGTTTTAAGCGTACCACTCTGAGACTGATATTTTGTGGAGGATCTGCAATAAGAGTAGGAAGAGCAGTCTCTTGTATTTTTGAGGGTGAATTAAATCCAATACCACACACACCTTTAAGAAGTTCAGGTCGCAGATTCAATTCTTCAAAAGATTTCACAGAATAGAGAGATGAATTAGGATTTCTCTGGATATCTATATCATGAAAAACTTCAATTAAATGAGATATTACAAGTTTTTTCATCACAGATATCTCAGCAGGATTTAATTCAGGTTCATCATCTTTTTCATCATAGTCTTTTGATGCTTCATCAGGAATCTTTGGAGGAGGTATTCGAGGTGGCACAGGTGGTGGAATAGGATCGTCCGAATTTAAATTGTCAATTAATTTCGAAGTTCCTTTCTCTTGTATATCAGCAGAAAGACTCCAATCATCAACATCTGCCATGATAAAGCCTATCGAAAATGTAAATGTCAAAATATAGATTTCTGTAAATTCTAACATATGCAAAGACAAAGACATACTTAGAAAAACTGAAATCATAACAAATATAATGCATGTGTCCCAAAAATTTAAAATGTATGAAAATCATAAAAAGCAGCTATTTTACTTATGTCACATTACTTTAAAGTTATAACTCTATTGCTGCACCAAAAAAAAAAAACTGATTATTATGCCTTTTACTAAATGGTATTCAAATCTATGTCCAAAAACTCATGAATATACAAGTTACCTACTAACTAAATGTAGAAAATGGTTCCCAGTGGAGAAATAGTATCTATTTGAATTTGGAACCAACTTGTTTAGTTACCATCTAGACTTTGGTTTGTAAACATGACAGACTAAATAATCATATTTTGTGAAGTTTTTAACATCAAGAATATGTTTGTATCAACAGAGCCAGGTTGAAGAAAGGCCAGCACCTGGGTAGTCATGTAGCATGTTATCTAATCACTTAGCTATTTATTTTTAGAGGGTGACCCTAAAATTTGCTGTCTTCTCCCCTTTATTTTATTGCATGCTCAAATTTAAAAAGAGTGTTTTAGTCTAAGAAATAAATAACTAACTAAAAGCAGTAGATCACATACTATATGATTACCGGAACCTGTACATTCTCGCAAGTATACTTCCAACCTGGCTTTCTGTCCCAATTTTGAGAGGTGTGGTCTGCACGAATTAGTCCCTCTGAAACCCGTCATGTTTCTTATCAAGAACAGAAATTCCAATGTTGAAGATCTTGATGAATTAAATTCGTCAAGTCTTAATAAGAGATTAAAGTATAGAACTAAATTGTTAAATGATCTGAGACAACGATTTAGAAAAGAATACCTTAGTCAACTGGTTGAAACATAATGAAAAATGAACTCGGGAACCTGTAGTATGAGAAAAAGTACTGATGGAGGATGATAACAGAAAACGTTTATTTTGGTCCTTAGCCCGAATTACAGAATTGATCCCTGGATGTGATTGAGAGATTTGTACGGTTAAACTTAAGACCCGGCATGGAACAGTTGTACGACCAATACAATGCATCTTTCCTCTGGAGATACAGGCCAATGATAGAAACATAATTCCTGATAAGAAACTGGGTGCAGAGGAATCTAATTCTAGTGCTGGATGTATGTTAAAAAGGGGAATTGCACCTGATAAAATGGTGATGCAACAATATTCCTCCTCTGGACGACATGTGAAAGCTCCAAAAAAAACTTGATCTTTTAAGTAATGTTTGTTATGAGCTTGAAACTTAACCTGAGTCTCAAAGGGGGGGGGAGGATATTGTGAAATGGACTGAAGTAATAAATGGTGCGAAGCGCTGCTGTTTGTGAAGTCAGCCTGCGTGCTGAGTTTTTCGAATGATTTGCTTGTAGACGGAACGAAAGCTGATCTCGGAAGAGAAAGACTGTTTTGATGAAAATAAAGAATGGCTTATTAAGAATTTTTTGTCTTTATTCATAACGCACCCAGCCTCGGGTAGAGGCAGCCCGCAACTGAATGAACTGTTTTGAATATATTTGATTGATACAGTCAAAAGTCGTTAATTCGGACACCCATAATTCGGAATGATCTATAATCCGGACATCAAAACTAAAAACTTTCTGCGCATGCGCCGCGTTGACACATGCGCAGAGGCGTTCACGCGTGCGCGTAAGACCTTTTACGACTGCGCATATGAGTGTGCGCAAGTGCAGAATACGTTTTCGCGTGCGCATTTTATGTATAATGGACGTATAAGCTAAATAATTATCTATTTCAGTTAATGTTGATGATTGCGTTGTTCCTTAATTTTCGAATTGCATCCGGCTTATTATTTTTTGCAGACTGTAAGAGCAATTTTATAAAAGTAAGCTTAAACTTTCGATTATATCAAATACAATTTCCGATATATATTTGTTAATATGTAAAGGATCTAAAGCGAAAGTATGTTTTGAAATCCGAAATCTGTTTATCATTTTCACGCGGGGGGGCGCGTAATGAATTGGAAGTTGATTTGTCAGCACTATCCTTATCTTCAGCGCAGATGTTTTTATTTTATTTGGCTTATAATTCCTTACCAAATGTAGTATTTCATCTCGATATGCTCCGTCTTTGATATGATTTAAAACAAGTCGCTTCCGATAGCGAAGAAAAGTGACAGAGGTTATTGAAAACAAAAAAAGTTCCATTGACAAATTAGTCGGTGTTCTTGACACAGCAATTATAGGACTTGAACGGCGGAACTTTGAAACTGAACAAGAAATTATGTCTGTTTAATAGAATTAAAGAGAAAGTATTATCACATGAAACGAAGCAAAACTTACATTGAAAGAAATGTTTAATAAAGTAAACAAATAAATATTAAGCTTTTTCTTTTTGCAAATTTTGATACCCTTTAGATCATAATTGTTCTTTATTTCATAAATTATGGTTTCATATTTTTAATTTTGGAATTTCTGCATGCCATCTTACGAGATTTAAACTGATGATCTATAATCCGGAAAAATCGATAATCCGGAATCGCCGAAGTCCCGACGAGTCCGGATTAACGACTTTTGACTGTATATATTTTTTGTGTTCTTCGCAACATAGTGGTAACCTCAAACAGGACCGGGTGCTATGAATTGGAATTTTCCGATTGAACTTTTGATTTTGACCTTTTTGAATATACTTTGAAGATGGATTTGATCGCTTTAAAGGCTCAAAGAATGTCCCAATTTTGAGAGGTGTGGTCTTCAGGAATTAGTCCCTCTGAACCCCGACATGTTTCTTATCGAGAACAGAAATTCCAATGTTGAAGATCTTGATGAATTAAATTCGTCAAGTCTTAATAAGAGATTAAAGTATAGAACTAAATGGTTAAATGATCTGAGACAACGATTTAGAAAAGAATACCTTAGTCAACTGGTTCAAAAGCATAATGAAAAACGATCTCGGGAACCTGTAGTAGGAGAAATAGTACTGATGGAGAATGATAACAGAAAACGTTTATTTTGGTCCTTAGCCCGAATTACAGAATTCATCCCTGGACGTGATGGAAAGATTTGTACGGTTAAACTCAAGACCCGGCATGGAACAGCTGTACGACCAATACAATGCATCTTTCCTCTGGAGATACAGGCCAATGATAGAAACATAATTCCTGATAAAAAACTGGGTGCAGAGGAATCTAATTCTAGTGCTGGATGTATGTTAAAAAGGGGAATTGCACCTGATAAAATGGTGATGCAACAATATTCCTCCTCTGGACGACATGTGAAAGCTCCAAAAAAAACTTGATCTTTTAAGTAATGTTTGTTATGAGCTTGAAGCTTAACCTGAGTCTCAAAGGGGGGGGAGGATGTTGTGATCTTTTAAGTAATGTTTGTTATGAGCTTGAGACTCAACCTGAGTCTCAAAGGGGGGGGAGGATGTTGTGAAATGAACTAAAGTAATAAATGGCGCGAAGCACTGCTCAGCCTGCATGCTGAGTTTTTCGAATGTTTTGCTTGTAGACGGAACGAAAGCTGATCTCGGAAGAGTGAGAATGTTGTGATGAAAAAAAAGAATGGCTTGTTAACCCCTTCGAGCCGGGTAGCGAAAACGCGCGCTTATCGCTGAGGCCGGCAGTGTCTTACGCGAGCGTCTCTCCAGGGCCGGGGGCGTTTTTTGCTAGTAAGCCTAAATCCATGAAATTTCCGAAGTATCAACGCATTGTTTAAAAATGCTCTATAGAGTATTTAAACGGCTTATGCTTTATAGACATTTATATATATATACTTTAATTACCTTATTTCTTGTTTAAATGCATATTTTACACATTTTATTTTAATTACTCACCATTTTATGAATTTTAACATTATACACCTGAAAACTAAATATATTACTTAAAATTCTCTTTTCGTATGAAAAATTTCAAAACAGGGATCTACACACAGTCCTACGTTACATTCCTTGCACTCGTAATAACTCATTTGCCGTTTTGGAGGATTTTTCCGGGAATGTGAACAAACGAAGCATCGTCGTCTCATTTTCTTATCAGTCTCTTCTGAACAAAGTTTTGGAAAATGTCTTTCAGTTAATCTTTCAGAATCAATATCAGAATATCAGAATAAATATCTGAAATATTTTGCATCATTTTTGCTATTTCATGCTCTGTTAAACATTTTTGAGGCTTCGACATTGCAACGGTAAAAACAAAGAATTCACGTCTAACAAGATCTAATTACTTTCTAAAAACTGAACTGCAAACCGAAATACCCAACGCTTTAGAGCAAATAAAACTTCTCTACTTACGGTAAACAACTACCACGTGCGAACACCATTTGGAAACATTTATTTCCCCGTTTGTTTATATAATCAAAATCACGTGTATGTGAGTCATGCTTCTCTCATTTCGAGTAGAAGGTCTAATGTACATGTATCTGAAACCATATGGACATACAGTGCCATCTTGTGGCAGAAATTATAGTTTGAAAAACGTTCCAAAGTACTGGCACAAATACGTGACAGTCGGTAGAGAACGGAACAATCCTCTGGCACGCCTGCGTGTCGGCCGCTAGGTAAGTGTGTTCGTTGCTGGCACGTATACGTGACAGTCGGCGCGAAGGGGTTAAGAATTTTTTGTCTTTATTCATAATGCACCCAGACTCGGGTAGAGGCAGCCCGCAACTGAACAAACTGTTTTGAATATATTTGATTTATATATTTTCTGTGTTCTTCGTTAACAGTAGCTCTAAATGGCAATTTAAACTAATTTGGTGTCCATCCTTCACAATCAAGTACATTCATGCAAGCTGACAATTATCTATGTAATCTTTCCACAAGATAACACAGCCACAATCGAAGATATGATTTTTGCCATCCCATGTCTCCTAAAATGCTACTGGTATAGCTGCATTGGCTCTGGCCTTGAATACAGCATGTCATACCATCAGAATTGCTTTCAAATAGTCTCACTCCAAGAACACTACTTCCAGGTAAGTCCTCACACTAAGTGCGAAAAACGTTTGAGATTACTACAAGTTCAATAACCGGATTCTCTAAAAAAACACCAAATGTCATGTTGCACAAAATGTGAGCAATTTTCACACTGCCAAAGATATCTGGAGAATACATCACTCCACACACTTTATCAAACATTCAATATCTGAGTCACTTCCACAGCATCTGCCATTCATGCTGCCAGAGGCATTTACTTTGGACATTACTGGGTGGTCTTAACTACATAAATTACAGTATTGAATCAAGTTATCATATATTTTTTGTCCATTTATATTTTGTGATTAAAATTAACTTTAAAAAATTTCTATCGCAATAACTTGCAAATATTTTTATTGGGAAATATAATGACAAAAATCCAAGAAATGACTAACCATACACAGAATAATTAAACAACATATATATCAATAATTCATTTCTCTTTTTCTTTAAATTCAGAAATTTCAAAAATTTAGAAAATTACTCATTTGAATGATGCGAATATTAATACCATGTTTGACTAAAGGTAAATTAATATTTTTATTCTTTGAAAAGCAAAAACTGCTTTCATAAATAAATTTTACTTTTATAATTACAGAGCATCTTACCAAGAATTGTTACTTACTTTTTCTTTTCCTTCTGTAAATCTGTTGAGAATGGCTATTCAACTAACCAAGATGCAGTCTTCCTGGTATGGCAAAATATAATAGCCTGTCCTATTGACACAGTACCATATATGTTACACAAAGCTTGAAATTTTTCTTCTTTATCTCTGCATACTATGTAATACTGATCTATATTATCTAAACTGTCTTCTTCCCTTTTCAGTTTAATTATAATAGGATCAGAAACAATCAATTCTGCAAATTGCATGACTTCTTCAGAATAAGTAGCTGAGAACAGCAGCATCTGACAGTCTTTCGGTAGCTGCTTACGGATGCGAATAGACTGGTCTTGATATCCTTGAGTCGAGATCATGACATCTGCTTCATCTAAAACAAATTCTTTTATTTTCCTGAGATCAAAACACTTATAGCACATTGCCCAATCATAAACTTTACCAGGAGTTCCAATCATAAACTGAGCAGTAATTTTTTCTCCTCTTTGCAAAACCTCACCTCTAACAGCAATACAAAATTCAATGTTAGGACAAAATTTTGCCATTTGTTTTGTCACTTTTCCTGTCTGCATGGCTAACTCATATGTTGGGGACAAAATAAGCATGTGAGGATATTTCAAATTTCTGTCCACTCTGCTCAAACTTGCCAAAAGAAAAGCAGCAGTTTTAAGCGTACCACTCTGAGACTGAGCAATCATATTTTGTCGAGGATCTGCAATAAGAGTAGGAAGAGCAGCCTCTTGTATTTTTGAGGGTGAATTAAATCCCATACCACACACACCTTTAAGAAGTTCAGGTCGCAGATTCAATTCTTCAAAAGATTTCACAGAATACAGAGATGAATTAGGATTTCTCTGGATATCTATATCATGAGAAACTTCAATTAAATGAAATCTTGCAAGTTTTTTCATCAGAGATATCTCAGCAGGATTTAATTCAGGTTCATCATCTTTTTCATCATCGTCTTTTGATGCTTCATCAGGAATCTTTGGAGGAGGTATTGGAGGTGGCACAGGTGGTAGAATAGGATCGTCTAAATTTAAATTGTCAACTAATTTCGAAATTCCTTTATCTTGTATATGAGAAGAAAGACCCCAATCATCAACATCTGCCATGATAAAGCCTATCGAAAATGTAAATGTCAAAATATAGATTTCTGTAAATTCTAACATATGCAAAGACAAAGATATACTTAGAAAAACTGAAATCATAACAAATATAATGCATGCGTCCCAAATAATTAAAATGTATGAAGATCATAAAAAGCAGTTATTTTAGTTATATCACATTACTTTAAAGTGATAACTCTATTGCTGCACTTAAGAAAATAATAAATAAATAAATAAATAAAAATAAATCTGATTATTATGCCTTTCATTAAATGGTATTCAATTCTATGTCCAAAAACTCATGAATATACAAGTTACCTACTAACTAAATGTAGAAAATGGTTCCCAGTGGAGAAATAGTATCTATTTCAATTTGGAACTATCTTGTTTGGTTACCATCTAGACTTTGGTTTTTAAACAGGACAGAATAAATAATCATATTTTGTGAAGTTTTTACATCATGAATATGTTTGTGTCAACAGAGCCAGGTTGAAGAAAGGCCAGCACCTGGGTAATCATGTAATATGTGATCTAATTACTTAGCTGTTTATTTTTAGAGGGTGATCCTAAAATTTGCTGTCTTCTCACCTTTATTTTGCATGCTCAAATTTAAAAAGAATGTTTTAGTCTAAGAAATAAATAACTAACTAAAAGCAGTAGATTACATACTACATGATGACTGGAACCTGTACATTCTCGCAAGTATACCTCCAACCTGGCTTTCTGTCTCAATTTTGAGAGGTGTGGTGGTACAAGAGACTCGCACCCTTCTCCCTCTATCACCAATCTCTTGAAAGGACTTCAGGTTTGCTGTATATTTTCAGTGTCGCTTGCTGCAGACACTATATGCTTATATACATCCATGCTTTCTCTAGGATTTAAAGACAGACCCATCAATATGTATCACTAATCATTACAGTAACTGGACTCAGAGGTCGACAGGTTAAAACAAGGCAAATATTCAAGTAGGCATATTAGATATCACAATGCCTAACTGCTGATGAAATACCGAAGGTTGCTAAACCTTGTTCTCCTACCATTAAACTCTCAAAAAGGTGTCAGCTAGCTGCATATTTTGAGTTCCCCCTTGCCAGCAAAACACTTACAGACACACATGCCTTCTCTGAGAATTGAACCTGGGCTCTCTGGGACAGCAGTCACCATCTCTAACCATTATCCCATCTTTATGTCTACAGCAGGACTATGAACCAGTCCTTAATTAAAAATCAGAGGAACAACTTAGTTATTTCACCAACAATTTTTTTTTAATTCTAAAGATGACAAAGATTATTGACAAAGATTATTATTATTATAATTGACAAAGATTATTTGCCATAGAGATGTTTATAGCATGAAGAAGGTAAAATTAAATGTTAAATCACTATCAGAGCACACAATGCAATTTCTCAATATTTCACTAAATGCAACTTTTCAAGTAATCTTAACTTAAATTTTCCCAATAAGGCCTAGTGATCTTTTCTTTCTTCCTTCCATGAGGTTAAAAAACATAAAACATACAGTTGAACTTCTCTCCCATCATCATAAAAAACTGCAGATAGAAACCTACTATTCAAACTAGCACTCGTAAAGCACTTTTCTAGGTGAAGTTAGCATTGTGCTTCATCTTCATAGGTGGTTTTTAGAAAAAAAAAAAAAGAAAAAAAATCTGGATAGTTAATTGCTCCCTTGGATTTCATGAGAGATCCAAATGGTGACCTTGAGAGAGCAGCAGGCACAATAAATCCCTAATGACCATGTCATAAATGAATACATCTTCCAGATTCTGTAAAACAGTTGTTCCAGAATTTAGCTTTGGTAGGGTCACTGGTAAGACTGAATTAATTTAATGACCAGTGACCTATACTGGTGACTCTTCTAAACATAAAAAGTAATAATTACTGTACGAAGTCCAAAATATAGATATCGAAACCCCCAGCAAATTTTTCTTTTCTTTACAAAGGTTTAGAAATGAGAAATATAATACTCAAAGCATGTGTGCTGTTAAAATGATTTTCTCCCTACTAATTAAAAACTCTGCCAGTCGCATTTGATCTGCTAGGCACACATCGAGCACTTTTGTTTGCTCTGCCTCCTTCTCTCCAGCCAATTAGCTGCCCCTCTTCTAGTGCCACTTACAGTCATAAGGTCAGTCAGTGAATATATTTCTTCATTTCCAGTTAACATATGAAATGCCCCATAGGCTCCCTGTAACCTATTATGTTGCTATTTGACAAGTAAGTTTTCTGTGACTTTTTAATACTATATCACATTTTTGTTAGCATATAACAAAATATTTTATTATTATCTACAAAACTGAGTATGTTTTGGGGCTCTGGCTTTTCATGCACATTGCACCTGATCATGTCATGAATTGTAAAATATTTTAATAATTTAAAATATTGCTTATTACAAAAGTTGATAAAAACATTTTCATAAAAACATTATAAATATTTATTTGATTCAAGCTTCAAATTGTTAAATAAAAAAAGTCCGATTTGAGATACCCTCAAGACCTGATCAATGGCAATGACTTACTACAAACTGTGCAGTGTGAAATATTGTAAAAGCTTCATAATTAATTGAACCAAGACATTTGGCTTAACTGAACGAACAAATAAACAAAAAAGAAAAAGAGTCAGAAGTAAAAAATATCTAGATTTTTTATGTGGTTTGTTTTTACTTGACCTTGTGCAAAAATAAAGTTGGCAGCCCAGAATATTTTTGCGAACGGAAGCCGGCAACGCAACAGCTTGATCCTGCCATACTCGTGACAATCTAACCTGAGAACACATATAAAACACGAATTATTATTTGGCAACCTTTCTTTAACAAAAAGTCATGAAAGGTTGGTGATTTTCGTGATTTGGACACACATGGTCCAACAAAACCTTTTATTTTTTCATCTGTAAAAACTCGCATTGCACAAAAGGTGGTTCCGCTAATATGCAAAATGTTAAAAATGGTAGTCACACAGTTCATAAAATTTGTGCTGTATGTAGACAAAATACTGTTTCTGATGACATAATTCAAATGTGATTCAAGAAGTTTAAGCTAGAAATTTCAGCCTCGAAGATTATGGATGGCCATCCTCCATAAACAAGGTTCTATTAAAAGTTATCATTGAAAATCCACATTAAACAGAGCAAGAAGTATCAGGCAAACCTAATATTTCAAATGCACTGTATGTCATTAGAAGGCGACTAGGTAGGTAACTTGCTATGACGTATGGGTACCCCATACTTTTAACAGAGCAGAATATGCTTGCTTCAGTTTCCACATGCGACTTCTTGCCAAAAATAAATAAAGAAGCTCATTTTTTTAAATGGCTCATTACTGGAGACATAAAGTGGATGCTATGCAATAATGTTACAAAAAAAGATTACAGGATACACTAAATGAACCTCCTTTTGTAGAGGATAGCATCCCAAAAAAGTAATGCTTTGTGTATGGTGGGACAACAAAGAAATTGTGTAACATAAATTATTGCTACCAAGTCAGGCAATATACTTTTTCACTAAAAGCAGAAACCGAAGCTAAGTGCTCAGAACTGACCAATAGTCGAGGTGTTATCTTTTACCATGACAATGCTCGGACCTACACTTTAAAGAGTATCAGGCAAAGACCTATTCAGCATGGCTGAGATGTTTTGTGTCATCCTTAATGTTCACCAGACCTTGACCCCCCTCACATTTCTGTCTCTTTGAAAGTCTCCGAGAGATTGTCAAGCAGGGCCTCAGTAACTTCTTTATGAAGAACCTAATAACATTTTTATGAAAGGAATTTCTCAGCAGCCAAAAGGAAAGCAAAAAGTCATAGAACAAAATGATACTTATGTAATTCAATGAAACTTTCAGCTGTACTCTTATATGCACCCTAAGATCACTAAATGTGGCGATATGTGTCCGGCACTGGTTTCTGTCACGATTGTGACAAACCCTTTTGAAGTTGAAAACTCATTTGCTGGAGTGGTTTAATTGCTTGTTGGTTCGTGTCGTGCATGTTTTGAAATGGCCTATGTTGCAATGAGAGACGTGGTTGTAAGAGGGTCTGGGAGCTTATTTTTAGTGGCTGTGCATGACAGAAGTAAGGAAACGCTGATGCAGTGTATTAAAGAGGGGATTGAGCCTTGTAAACTATTTTTTTGGATGGCTGGAAATCTTACAAGGATTTAGGAGAAGAAGGTTTTGAACATTTATTTGTGAACCATAGCATCAATTTTGTGGATAGCGACGTCCTCCACGGCATCACTACGTCCTGATGCCGTGGAGGACGTTTGTGGCTGTCATATAGAGAGCATGTGGCGGCATGTTAAAGCTACGTTCTGCTGTCCGAAAAAGTACTGATTATGGTAAGTGCATTTTATTTTATTGTTTTTATTTTGTAGAATGTTATGTTCATTGTTTTTTTACTATGAATTTCTGTTGTTTTTTTAATTATTTGTAATTTATTCTCGATTGTGCATTTCGTAGATGTTTTTTCAAGTTTAAACAGAATGCTGTGTACATGGTATTCTTTGAAATTTATTGTTGTTATGTTAAATTATTAAAGCGAGGTGTGCGTAGTTTGTAGATTCCTTTGCTCGCTAGACTGTGCAATACGTAGATTTTTTTTTTTAAGTTAAAACATATCGCTGTGTACATGGATTCATATAAAATATTTCTGGTTAGAAACTACGTTTTTGCTCTCTAAATTTTTTGTTTTGGATTTTTTTCATGCGAAAACCGGCTTTTTGGAGACATTTTACGCATAAAGTTCGAAATGTAGACAAAAAATTTGGATAGTAATGTGCCAGCATGGCGAGAAATTTTTCGCCACATTTGGCGACCTGACGGCGCATATAAGAGTAGTTCCAAATTTTCTTATGTTTTTTCATTGCTTCATTAGTATTTATCATCAAAAACTTTTAAGATGATCCAATAAACGTATATGCTGAAACATTTGCCTAGCACTTACCATCTCCCTATGAAGGGGAAGCTTTGAGATGAATTTTGAAAGGGTATTTAGTACTGCAAGTGCAAACACACATAATGAAAAAAACCCAGACTGTATCACGAAGACAAAAATTTCACATGATGTGAAAAAATACCAAAATCCAGAGAGATTTAGTATGCATTTAGGTAAAATATTGATTTATATAATTTTTATAGAAATGACACAATTAGCAGGAAATAATCACAAATTGGGTATTTTGGGTTTTATTGATGATTTAAGCTTAAAAAAATCAAGAAAGGAGAAGCACACTTAAACAAAGGAGTTTTAACTGAAATGTTTTTTTAAAAGAAAATAAATTCCAAACTTTTTACTTAAAAAAAAAGTTATTTATGATACTTTTCAGTTATGTGCCTGCTATGCATTTTGGCAGGTTTTTTTATGGGTAAATAATTTTAAGTTGTAAGATTAGTTTACATAAGGATGCATACACACATGCTGTATTTTTCCATTAGGTACACACTTTCCAAAATGTGTGGCAGGAGCATAACAGAAAAGTATCTAATTTATTTTTCATGTAGCCATAGAATGACCACTATCAAGAATGTGACCTTTAACCAGAAAATAACCTGAAAATAACATGAAAGCCTCTTCCCTCCTGGCTATTTTACACACTGCATCTTCATATTCATTTCCATGGATTTACATAACTCTATTTTATGCATATTTTCACAAATTTGGGCGTTATGTCAACTATGCTTTCATTCTCACTTTATGATAAATCGACAGTTCTCAGAAATTATTCATTTCTTAGTATCTGGGTTTGCTTATCTTTGGTGACAAATGCCACCAGAAAAACCAATTAGGCCCCATATTTGGTAATTCTACTAATTAAGCATATAGATTGCTTGTTTCTTACTGTATCAAAAAAAATTAATTATAAAATGGAAATAAATTTAAAAAGTTTTAATCATATTACACTAAAAGAGAGTATTTAACATGTGGCAATGAGAAAATCTCATAAAGAATTGACAAACACTAAATATTTTTTTTGCATTTACTAATATTTCTTCCTCTTAAAAAGCAAAACATATTATATACGTATGTAAGATAGACAACTAAAAATAACAGACCTCTTACTCTAAGATACCTTTTATTCTCTTAAGGAAAGCATATTTAATTTAAAATATAGACCAAAAATGTAAAATGCCACATGCGTAAATGTTATCAACTTCACTTATTGCAAATATATATATACGTATATATGTATACAGTCAAAAGTCGTTAATCCGGACTCGTGGGGACTTCGGCGATTCCGGTTTATCGATTTTTTCGGATTACAGATCATCAATTTAAATCTGGTAAAATGGCATGCAGAAATTATAAAATTAAAAATATGAAACCGTAATTTACGAAATAAAGAACAATTATGATCTAAAAGGTATCAAAATTTACAAAAAAAAAAGCTTAATATTTATTTGTTTACTTTATTAAACATTTCTTTCAATGTAAGTTGTTTAAGTTGCTTCGTTTTTTATGTTATAATACATTCTCTTTAATTCTATAAACAGACATAACTTCTTGTTCAGTTACAAAGTTCCGCTGTTCAAGTCCTATAATTGCTGTGTTGAGAATACCGACTAATTTGTCAATCGAAATTTTTTTCATTTTCAATAACCTCTGTCATTTTCTTCCCTATCAGATGAGGCATTTGATTTAAATCATATCAAAGCCGAGTAAGCAATTATAAGCCAAATAAAATAAAAACATCTGCCCTTAAGATAAGGATAGTTCTGACAGATCAACTTCCAATTCATTGCACACCGCAGTTTAGATAAAAGTTTAGATAAACAAACGTTAAAGTTTAGATAAACAAAGGATATGCCTTTATCCATTTTTTACAGCAATTCCACTTTTTGTTTAATGGACTCCGAAAGATACTTTCGATTTGTATATACCGATATATATTTACATATTAGTAAATATATATCGGAAATTCTATTTGACATAATCGAAAGTTCAAGCTTACTTTTATAAAATTGCTCTAAGAGTCTGCAAAAAATAATAATCTGGATCCAATTCGAAGATCAAGGAACAACGCAATCTGCAACATTAACTGAAATAGATAATTAGATAATTTTAGCTTAGCTTATCTCGTCCGTTATACATTAAACGCGCATTCTTAAACTTATTTTGTGCATGCGCACACGCAAATTCACAGCGGTAAAGGTCTTACGCTGTGAATCAACACGACGCATGCGCAGAAAGTTTGTAGATTTGAGGTATGGGTGTCCGAATTAACGACTTTTGTCTGTATATATAATCTATATGGAAAAATGATTACAAATTTACTTAAAATCCATTTTAAATATCAATAGATAATTTTTAAAAAGTGAACTTGTTTACGTTTTTTTAAAATAAAATGCCAGCATAAATTTATATTTAGTCAATTATTCCGAAAAAACACTCAACAGGAAATTTGAGATTCCACGTATTGTTACCAAAACTCTTTTTAGAATAAGTACTTCAAAAACATTTTTACTTTTATGAATAATATGAAATCTCACAGATAAGCTCTTTCATAGTAACTTCAAATATTAGTTAGTTAAATTGCTCAGAAGAGACTGATTAATATGCAAAGAAATCAAGTTTGGTTTCTTACTCTAAGCTAGTGCAATATTATAATGACCAAACAGTTAAAATGATTTTGAAAATAAATTTTATTACACTAAGTTATGCAAAATCATTCATTCAACACAGACTGTTAATCTAAATAAGTCCAATAAGCTAATACAAGCACTTAAAATATACTCAAAATAATTTGACAGTGCTTCTTGACTTAGGAAGAGAAAATCTCTCACTATAATTTTATGAATTAATATTAACAATGAATTAATTTTTAAATTAATATTTACAATGAGGAAAATGCTAGAATGCACCAAAATAGCACATCGAATACACTTGTACCAGAACGGCATGGCACTGCAAACTACAAAACAATATACGAAACCAATTAAAAGACATCAGATATTATGATACATACTTTTCGGCTTATACGATGAAAAGATAGCAGATTATTTCTCAAGCAATTATAATAATTTCTTTCTTTTTCCACTGAGGTGCTTGATTTTTATTACTCTCGCACAGATAGTACTACTCAACAGTCGGCATCAGACCAACCATGAAAATCGTAATGCCAGTTAGTATTGAATTTAAGTAGGATCACCGATAATCCTGATGGCTGACCACATAACGCATATAAATATAACTTGCATGACAAGGAAATTAAGAACTGGAAGTTGTTTAGAAGAGCGAATAATTTTTTCTATCTTTAATGTTTCTACAGTCTGTTAGGACATGTGTAAAATAATATGCTCTTGTGTTGAGCCTAACCATTTAAAATCAAGTTTAGTAGATAGAACTTTGTATAAGTGGCAACATCTGCAATGTTTCTGACTCCGTCCGTAAAACGTAAATGAACGTGGCTGTTAATATTATGAGCAAATTTTGATTGACCTATAATTAGTTAAAAATGAATATCATTTCCCACAAATTATCAGTTTTACAGGCTGTATTTCTTGCAACAGTATTCTTGCCCTTCATTAACTGTTATTTTGTAAATGTAGATGCCCATGCAGAAGAATGTTTTTTTGATACAGTAACGGCCGGTACAAAAATGGGTTTGACATTTGAAGTAGCTGAAGGAGGCTTTTTGGATATTGACGTAAAGGTAGGATGAATTTTTCATTATATACATAATTTAAATTGCTTTTAACTATATTCTTATCGTAATAGGAGCAGCATAATAGGGTATTTTAGCCAGCATCATCTGGCACCTCTTTTGAAGAATATTTTGTGAATTTATTGGTAAGCAATTAAAAAGAGTGATAGTTGTCTTACAATAACGCATATAATTTGTAAATACGGGGATTTGTTTATCTCAAAATTACATATATTTATTTATGCACTGAGAGACAAAGGAAAATAATAGGTAATCACAAGGTTCGTACGGTCCTTAAAAGTCCTTAGATTTTTTTAAATCGATTTTTGGTCGTTGAAAGTCCTTAATTTTGGCTAAAATCAGCAGAAGGTCCTTAATTTTAATCATTTGAAACTTCTGTCTGTTTTTACGACTGCCATTTTGAGTGTGAATGAGCATTTTGGAGGAATATTCTTGGAGATTCACTGATGTATACATGGCTATGTTTTGAATGGGTTCATGAGTTATAATTTGTTTCTATTTCTAATATAAATGATGGGTTCTTCGAGTTTCTAAGAAAGAAGTGAAACATAAGCATTTCAAAATTCATTTTTTCTAATAAAGACCTCTTAAACAACTTTTCTCTTTTGGGGATGTGAATTCTTTTATTAAACGGTTCTAAATTTGGCGACTTGTCAACATTTGGGCGATTTTAAGATCTTTTTAATTCCCAAATCTGAGAATCTTTCGATAATTTTTTTAAAACATCCTAACATTCATAAATTTCATTAAAATAATGGTAATATATAAAAAATTATATTTAAAAAATAACACTAAAATAAAACATTTTTATTTTTCACTGTCATATTATAAAGTTTCATTTTGGCAACTTATTATACAATATTTTGAATCTGAAAAAGAAACAAGCTACAGTGAAAAGTCGTTAATTCGGACACCCATAATCCGGACCTCAAAGCTACAAACTTTCTGCGCACGTGTCACGTTCACGCACGTGCGTAAGACCTTTACGCTGCAAATATGCATGTGCACATGCGCAAAATATGTTTACGCATGCACGTTTAATGTATAATGGACGGTATAAGCTAAGCTAAAATTATCTAATTCAGTTAATGTTGCAGATTGCGTTGTTCCTTAATCTTCGAATTGGATCCGGCTTATTATTTTTTGCAGACTGTTACAGCAATTTTATAAAAGTAAGCTTGAACTTTCGATTATGTCAAATAGAATTTCTGATATATATTTACTAATATGTAAAGGATCTACAAAGCGAAACTATGTTTCGAAGTCCATTAAACAAAAAGTGGAATTGCAGTAAAAAATGGATAAAGGCATATCCTTTGCTTATCTAAACTTTAACAATTGTTTATCTAAACTTTGTTTATCTTTAATGCCCCAGCAGGAATGTATTGGAAGTTGATCTGTCAGCACTATCCTTATCTTCAGGGCAGATGTTTTTATTTTATTTGGCTTATAATTCTTTACTAAATGTAGCATTTCATCTGGATGATGTACTCCGTCTTTGATATGATTTAAATCAAATTCCGATAGGGAAGAAAGTGACAGATGTTATTGAAAACGAAAAAATTTTGATTGACAAATTAGTCGGTATTCTCGACACAAGAATTATAGGACTTGAACAGCGGAACTTTGTAACTGAACAAGAAAATATGTCTGTTTATAGAATTAAAGAGAATGTATTATCACATAAAAAACGAAGCATCTTAAACAACTTACATTGAAAGAAATGTTTACTAAAGTAAACAAATAAATATTAAGCTTTTTTTTTTTTTTTTTTTTTTTTTTTTTTGTAAATTTTGATACCCTTTAGATCATTATTGTTCTTTATTTCACAAATTATGGTTTCATATTTTTAATTTTATAATTTCTGCATGCCATCCTACCAGATTTAAACTGATGATCTATAATCCGGAATCGCCGAAGTCCCGAAGCGTTTGTATTAACGGCTTTTGACTGTATATAACAAAACATCACTGTTGCCACAAAAAATCTACATTATAAAGTACATATTAAATTGTGTATGTTCTGAGTTCGTGCACGTTCCTGAACAGGCGCATTTCCTTCCAATGGATTCACATATTATCTTACAGCTACCAATCACTTTACTAGATGAACAGAGACTATCTCCATCATCGATACAGAAGAATTATGAAAAATTTCAAGCATTAAATTTTAGTTAACTCCTATAAAATTAGATTAAAACAGATACATATTTAAGAGGAAAAAATAGGAAACTAAAGAAGAGTGATAATTTTTACCTCATTTTGAAGCATTATACTTTTCTCATCTTCATTTGCCCAAATTATTTTAAATCCATGGTCATCAGAAGTCCAAAAAGGTTCATCAAATATCAAGAATATTTTATCCATTGTTCCAAAACCAATATTAGATAAGGCTTTGGTTTTCTTTTCGGGTAAATTAGGACTGAAAAACGTATGCATATTTTCCTTCAAAAACCCAACAGAAGCAGAAATTATTACTCAATCCGCAGAAATCTTTTCACCATCTTCACATTCAACTAAAACAGGAAATTTATCACAAGATCGATGTTTTAATGAAAATTCATTGAAACTATCGTAGCAAAAGTTTTTACACTACTTTACAATCTTGACAGCCTTGTTTAGAAGCACAGTCTTATCAGATAGTTGACAATTAAGAATGTCTATCAAAGAACTAAATCCTTTTTTGAAGTTTATATGATATAAATCATCAGGACAATCAGCCCATTCAATATAACTCTGGACAGAAACATCACTTAAATCATCTGAACCATTGTCTATCATCTCAAAAGTCAAAAACCAGTTAAATATTCCCCATTTAATAGATATATCATAATCATCAGAACAACTAGCCAAATACTTCTGAAATACGTGAGACAAATATTCGGTTACTGATTGTGGAATATCACTGTCTGGATAACAGCTTTCACCAAGGGCATTTTTTGCATCATTTAAAACTTTTTGAACTTCTCCTATAATCATTTTATCAACAGCCCCAGCAGGAGTACAAAATAGGCCTTTGTCTTCATAAGAGATTTCATTTAAATTATCAGCTAAGAGTTCACATGCTTTCGAAAATACATACAGTGGATTTTCGATGCCATGGATTCACTGAGCTCCAAGTTCTATAACTGAACCACCTGCAGAAAGAGGAAAAAAAAATCGGTTAAATATTTCAGCAATTTATATTACATTGTGTCAAGAAAACTTTGGAAGAAATGCGTAATCATAATTAAACTTGACAATTCTAATAAAAGAATTCGCAAGAGCATCTTATGATTTTTTAATTACTTATGTCTGAAATGCATCAAAAAAGGAGCAATGGAGCACAGCAAAACATGTAAAGCTTTAAGTGCATAAATTTAACTCATTAATTTTTAAAAAATTGTGAAATTTCTCAAGATCTCTCATGCTCTAGTGCTGCACAATTGGTATTAAAAATGTATGACAAGAGATCATGTTAGGATTACTTGAAATGAGAAACTTAATACACAAAATATTTTGCAACAACAACTTGTTTCTTTGTTTTTTTGAACTGAAAAAACAAAGGCAAAACCAAAATAATGATAAGCTTGCTTGCTATTAATTGCACAAGTATAATACATTTTTAAATGAATTTACCAAATGTCAAGACATTTCTCCCACTGTGATAACCAATTTTCCGAAAATAAGGAAAATTAATTATTAGATTAGAATTAAACGTAAAATTAAATAAACTACTCGTATATTCTAAGCATTCACAAACTGCAATTAAAGTAACTGTATTCCTAAATAAAGTTAATGTTAAGATGTGTAGTTATTGCATGAGTAATAATTATTTTTTATTTCAAGTATTTTATATTTTTGCATGTGTTTAATTATTTTGTAAAACTAACTTTAATGTTTTGTTAAAATTCATATTTATATTTCTTTTATGGTGAATGGCAACAAGTAGTTATTCATATTTATATTTATTTTACACTGAATAGGAACTAATAATGATTTGTGATTATTCCGTTTTCTAATGTTGATTCTATTGTTATTCAAGCAGCAGCTCATTTAATAGCAAAAAGATAAAAGCACTAACTTAGCTATTCGTTAGTGATTCTTGCTGTTTCTAATTATAATGCAGTTTGAATATCAGTAGTCAAGACTACATACTGCTGACCCTGTTTTATTTTTGAAATGACAACACATGACTCATGGAGAAGAATTGGTGCAGGTGCAGTGGCTGGAACTTCATAAGAGGAGTGTAAAAATATCTCCTCTTTGGGGATGATAAGCCAGAAATATTTTTTTTTTTTTCCAAGGTGCAGTTCAAAATCAGTAATATTGTTTCAGAAGAAACGAAATTAAATTATTTAATTTCACAACTTGAACCTAAGTTAGTCGGAAGTATCTGGGATATTGTAACGAACAAAAGTGCCACAAAATATTTCAGATGCTAAAATTACATGTATTTAAGGAAAGTGAAAATGTACAGATTAAATGTTTGATTACTGATATTGAGCTTGGAGACAAAACAACTTTTGCAAAAATTGAGATCAGTTGCTACTATGGATGTGTCTGAAAATTTAATCAAATCATTTTGGCTTGAGAAGCTACCTAAATAAAGAATATATTATTAGTTAGTGATGAAGATATACGCAAGTTAGCGTGTATGGCAGATAAAATTAGTGATATGATTCAGAAATCAGAAGTATTATCCTGCAGGGAAGGGGGGACACCGCGGCATGCAATGAATTGGAAGTTGATCTGTCAGCACTATCCTTATCTTCGGGGCAGATGTTTTCATTTTATTTGGCTTATAATTCCTTACTAAATATAGTATTTCATCTCGATGTATTCCATTTTTGATATGATTTAAATCAAATTCCTCGTCATTATAATTTGCTTCCGGTAGTAAAGAAAGTAACACAGAGGTTATTGAAAACGAAAAAATTTCGATTGCGGTATTCTCGACACAGCAATTATAGGACTTGAACAGGGGAACTTTGTCACTGAACAAGAAATTATCTCTGTTTATAGAATTAAAGAGAAAGTATTATCACATAAAACGAAGCAACTTAAACAACTTACATTGAAAGAAATTAAGACACAATAACACGCCGAATAAATACTAATTCAGAAGTCAAACAACAAAAATCAGCGTTAATAAATTAACGCTGATTTTTGTTGTTTGACTTCTGAATTGAAAGAAATGTTTAATAAAGTAAACAAATAAATATTAAGATTTTTCTTTTTGTAAATTTTGATACCCTCTAGATCATAATTGTTCTTTATTTTATAAATTACGGTTTCATATTTTTAATTTTATAATTTCTGCATGCCATCTTGCCAGATTCAAACTGATGATCTATAATCCGGAATCGCCGAAGTGCCGACGAGTCCGGATTAACGACTTTTGACTGTATAAATAAATAAAAATAAAGTACAATTCACAAAGCAAAATTAGGTACGTAATTAATTAAAAATGTATTTGGTTAATCTTTGGATTATGGTAACTTTGCGATTTTTTGGTGAAAATTTGGCGACCAACTGTGCTACAGCAACCTGCCAGGTGGGTTTTTTTTTTTTATGGCATTGCGCACACTCTTGACTTTATCCATGTACACTGCTAAAGTCCTAGCTAGTAACCTTTATCGCCTTACCAAAATTTCGCCAAACTACCTGTTACCATATTCCAAAGATTAATTTTTTCATAGTAAGAGTTTTTCCTGTGTAATTGTCTCAGAATGTGCATCAGTTTTCTCTATAAAATTAATTTTACATTTTTCCCTTTTTTTCCCCAAACTATGGCTTTTTGCTGTTACAGAAATTGTAGGGATAATTTTTCTTTAGGATTTTAGACATTGCAGCTTGGAAAGTGGAAAAGGATTTGAAGGCAACCCATGATTCTAGAAGATTCGAGAAATATGTGACAAAATGAAAAATGCATGGTATCAACACATAATGGATGTATTTTCTAGAAAGTGTGCAATGAATTTCTTACTTTTTGGAGAATGTCTGGAAGAACAATGAAAACGGAATATTTGAATGTCTTACTTCTGATACTTGAATCTTAACATGTTTATCTTCCCATTATTTTCTCTAGACACAAGCATGGAAAATATAAAAAAATGCTTCTAATCCTATCACATGGGCAGGCATTATAAAAAGGATTTTTTTCATTAATAAAGAAATTGAAAACTTACAATTTAAAAGATTCATCTAATAGGTCTTAATGCATCATTCACAGCTGGCACTAAGCATTTTCCCGCCTGATGCAATCTCTGTGAATCCTAAATTCTGCTGCCTAGTACCTTTCTAAATTCTGCTTCCAATGCTTGCTCTAAATTCTAAAAGTTTTGCCTTTTCTAGATTTTGTTGGTCAGTGAGTAACTAAATTCTAAAAATTCTGCCACGTCAGCACGTTACCATATATATTTCATATTTCTTTTGAATGTTCATATTACTAAAGAAATATAATTAGTCACTTTTTCTGTACATTCTAAATGCATTTAGTGTTTTTTAGAAAAAAACAGAAATCCTTAATTAAAGCAAAAAATTATAAAATAAAAAGGAAACATGTTGAAGAAAGAAACAATACTTAAGGAAAATTATTCTTCAAAGATATGTGCAGTTCTTAGTCCAAAGGGATTTGAGTCCCGAAGGACTATTACTTTCATTTTGGCATTTTGCGTCTGACTTCTGTAAATGTCGGTTCACTTTTCAAATGTTGCCACAAAATGTTATGAGTCCTGCATTATATTTGAAGAAATTAAATAATGAAAAATCTCCATAAGTATATGTGAATCACGTAATCCTACTGCGAATATAGGCATTTGGAATTTGTTTTATTATCGATTTCATATTTTGTAAAACTTTTAACGAATTTTTGAATAACAAACTCAATGATTTAAAAGCGAGCAATGGCAACACACTAGGGGGGGAGACTTTTTATCTCCAGCACGTCGAACTGTGTATCGGAAATTCTAAAGAAATGCTCATATTTGCGACATTGCTATTAAACTATGTTTTATGGTTTAAGTGCAAAGAACATGACATTTAATAAATAAAGGTAACGCAAAAAAAAAAAAAAAAAAAAAAAAACATAAAACACCGGTTTAAAGAAACACCGGTTAATCTTTGGATTATGGTAACTTGGCGAAAATTTGGCAACCAACCCTGCTACAGCAACCTGCTAGTTTTGTTTTGGATGCCATTTTGTTTTCCCGAAGTAAAGGCATTTTTTTTTTTTTTCCCCCCACTCAACATTTTTTCCACCAATCTGCTAGCCGAATTACGCTTATACTAGAACTTTTATGGAACAAAAATGCTTAATCATGACAAAGATTAGGTGCGAAACTGGGAGAAAGTGCAGAATCGCAAACTGCTTGCCGCATTTTTAAAAATTGCACATACCCGGAATCATCCATGTACATGTCAACCTATTTTCACTTAAAAAAACAACCCAGAATTGCACAAAAATGGCATTGCGCACACTTGACTTTATCCATGTACACTACTAAAGTAATTGCTAGTAACTTTTATCGCCTTACCAAAATGTTGCCAAACTACCTGTTACCATATTCCAAAGATTAGCCGAAATGCCCTATGGATGTAATTTAAAATATGAAACATTTCAGATTTTTTAAAATATTTTATTATTATGTAAATTAGCCAATTGTTTGCGACTTTAGCCTTTACTATAACTTCCCATTTCTATTTCCTCATATGATAGAGAAATAAATATTAAGCTTTTTTTTTTTTTGTAAATTTTGATACCCTCTAGATCATAATTGTTCTTTATTTTATAAATTACGGTTTTTATATTTTTAATTTTATAATTTCTGCATGCCATCTTACCAGATTCAAACTGATGATCTATAATCTGGAATCACCGAAGTCCCGACGAGTCCGGATTAACGACTTTTGACTGTATAAATAAATAAAAATAAAGCACAATTCACAAAGCAAAATTAGCTACATAATTAATTAAAAATGTATTTGGTTAATCTTTGGATTTTTGTAACTTCGCGATTTTTTGGTGAAAATTTGGCGACCAACCGTGCTACAG
This sequence comes from Stegodyphus dumicola, assembly GCF_044657685.1. Lineage (NCBI taxonomy): Eukaryota > Metazoa > Arthropoda > Arachnida > Araneae > Eresidae > Stegodyphus > Stegodyphus dumicola. Next base: position 5,165,759 of record NC_140770.1, read on the forward strand.
CAACCTGCTAGGTGCTTTTTTTTTTTTTTTTTTTTTTTTATGCCATTTTGTTTTCACGACGTAAAGGCATATTTTTATTTATTTATTTATTTTTTACTCAAAATTTTTTTCCAACAATCTGCTAGCCGAATTACGCATATGGAACTTTTATGGAACAAAAGTGCTTAATCATGACTAAGATTAGGTGCGAAATTGGGAGAAAGTGCAGAATCGCAAACTGCTTTCCGCGTTTTTAAGAACTGCACATACACGGTATCCACGTATGCACAAAAATGGCATTGCGCACTCTCTTGACTTGTAGTAGACTACAAAGACGCAGTTAATGATTTGAATTCTACAGAGTGGCAGTGGACAACAAAAACAGAAGATATTCGAGATACAAGAAGTATAAATATATATGTCTTATTAGATATTGGTAAAGTTTTGTAATTGCATCTTTTGGTAATTTAATTATTCACATAGTTTATCCTCTGAATTTTCATAGAAAAAGTAAAAGAAACTGAAAGGTTTTGGGTATTAACAGTCACCTAGAAAGGTTTTTAATGCTCTTGCCAAGCTTGTAGTCTATCTGAGCCAGATTAAATTTAAATTAAATTGTATAGTCTTTGACCACTAGTCCGCATTATTACTAGACTCTTGACTAGTTGTAGTAGACTACAAAGACGCAGTTAATTATTTGAATTCTATAGAGCGGCAGTGGACAACAAAAACAGAAGATATTCGAGATACAAGAAGTGGAAATATATATGTTTTATTAGATATTGGTAAAGTTTTGTAATCTTTTGGTAATTTAATTATTCACATAGTTTATCCTCTGAATTTTCATAGAAAAAGTAAAAGAAACTGAAAGGTTTTGGGTATTAACAGTCACCTAGAAAGGTTTTTAATGCTCTTGCCAAGCTTGCAGTCTTATCAGTCTGCTGTAATCAGAAATTTTGCCCAGTGCTGCTAGCGCAGACATCCTTTACAGAACTTTTTTATTAAGCACTGTTTTCTTTGCCTTTACACCTCATACAGTACAACAGCAAAAACATTTTGAAAGCTGCATAGCAGTATGCTTAGAATTCACGATGAAGTGTCAGGCGTTCACATACACTTTTATATTTTTTCAGTCTCCTCATATGTCATATCAATATTCAATTATCTTAGTCAGATGGCTAACAAATTTTTGTCTTTTTATTTATCACTTTTATGCATTATTTGTTAAATATCATGTTCTTTGTTTTTATGCCACATAAAATTCAATTCAACAGCAAAACTACAAAAAATTTAAAAACAGTGTAAAAATATATTTCAGGGTCAGCCTCCGCAAAAGTTGCCGATTTTTGGCGATTGGCCAGAAAGGGACACTTTCAAGATAGCCGCTATACAAAACCAAAATAACAAGTCAAAGAATTGCACTAACTCGATGTCCAAGTACACATCGATCTATTCTCACTTTTAAAAAAATCCGAAAATTGCACAAACTCAGTCCATGTACACATTGATCTATTTCCACTTTTAAAAAATTCAGAAGAATTATGATGTCATATAATGTTAAAATAAAGTTACTCATCACCAAAATTGAACACAATTTGTAGCTAATCAAAGCTCAATAAACTGCATTGTAAATCACACAATGAAATAACATAAAAAAAGAAATACATCTTATTGCATATATGCACTACAAAAAGGAAATATCGACTTAGCATATTTAGAAATTTCTGTGTCTTCAGTCTGTAGTACACAGAATTCCTTAACAGCTTCCAAAAACTTTCTTAACTGATCTGAACTAAAATATGCATACTGCTGTCACCACAAATTCACAAAAATAAGAGTAAAAAAATATCCTCCATAGTGACAGACTGTCGGTGGCATTCCTTGCATGAATCTTTCTTGCGACAAACCCATTCAAAGCTAGCTGAACGATATTTACGTTTGACCGTATGCACTTTCTTTGTACAAATAGGGAACTTATAATGACTAAGTAAACCTTTATTTACATACCAGTCAATTAATGCTTTCCCCCCTTTCATTTCAAATCATACAAAACTTCACATTAATCTCATCACATACAGCCATTTTATGGTGTACAACGCAAAATAAACAACATACTTCCTAACTGACATCCAATGCTGAAATAAACCCTTACAAATATTTTCCCATCTGTTAAATTCACTGCAGTCTGCAACCAATCACGTCAAAATAGGTTTTCCAGAACATTCAACTACTCAGGTTAACATAATGAAACAACAATTTGGTGATAAATGAAACAACTTAGTGATAATATATTTGGCACCCTAAAATATAGACTAACCCTTGTTTTTTATCAAGTGCTTTATATTATTTCATCCTTGAACAAGACGTTCATTGCAACGGCCGCCTGGACTGGAGTCCTATCCGGATCGATGTTACGTCACTCATCGTAATGAGTAATAAATAATGATCATCGATCATTATTTACATATGGTGAGTGAAGGCATATCTTAATGAAAAGCAATAATTAAAGGCAATAATCCTTGATAAACATATCGAAACGTAGCATCGGGAATACGTGCAAGTAATGCGTGATGAGAGAAGTAACATCTATCATTGAAGACATCAGTGCTGGAAATGGGCGGAGAATAGGCTGAACTATCTGAAGTTGAGGAAGGTCAGGTGACACTGAAACGTCCAATGGCAGGTTGAGAAGGAGTTACAATTTGAGAGGCTGAGGAAGATCACATGCAAGCCATGATTTTTGTAAATTTAAAGTGTATTAATTAACTTGGAATAAAGATGTTTGCTTTTTCACATATATTGAAGAGTAGGAATAGCTTTCCCATAGGAGTTTCTGCCTTTCTTAGCTGATCCATGTTGGATCTTAATAGATTGAATAATTTTGATACATTGCTATTTCCAAAAATAGTGTACAATTCTTTTAAAGTAGAGAATACATCTGAAAAATTATTATTATTATCCTGGTTACTGTTGTTCTGGTATTTAACTGTTTGCATGTGTTTTGACGTGGCTTGGGCGTAACTTTTTCCTTTAGTGATTATAACTGAGTGAGTAGTAGTGGTGTTTTTTTTTTTTTTTTTTTTTTTTTTTTTTTTTAATAATTAAACTTGGTGTACCAGTATTATTTCTGGGTGTATTTTTAGGAAATTTTTTGCAACCGCGCGGACATTGGATGATTTTTTAGACAATTTGCACAGACTGGTTTATCTATTTGTCCTGGTGTAGGGCACTCTGAAGTTTTATGGTTTTGTGCACATTTCACACATCGAGGCAAAAAGAAGCAATTATCTGATGAGTGATGGAATCTTTGACAATTGTGACATTGTGGAACTATGCTTTTGTTGATGTATCTTTCAATAGTGATCATGAAAAATACTAGGTGTGTTTCATTATAGATATTTTTAATATTGGCAGTTTGAATTAGTTGGGCTTGAAATAAAGGCAAAGGTTGTTTAGTTTTAAAACGAGGTCTTTGTACTACTTTGTAAATTGAGTATCCTAAGTTCGTTAATTCTGCTATTATTTCATCTCTATCTGTCGTGATGGGCAGTCCTCTGATAACAACTCTTACTGGTCTTTTATGTCTAGGTGTAATTACATAGTGTTCAATGTTATGCGTTTCTAAATTGTCCGTGACCATCATTCTCCACTGTGCCATAGAATACTGCTTTTGAAAGGTTTGAGATTTTTTTAGATATGGGTTATATCTGGCGCCATCTTCCCATTGTTTACCATTGTTTGATTTTTCCTATTTTCTTGATTATCGTTAACTCTTTTGAGTGCTATTAATTATTTGCGATGGTTGATTATCATTTCTAGTGTCTGAATGAGTGGTAGAATTCGATAATGCACTCAAACTATTCTGAGTAGCAATTGAATTAGGAGGTGAGGTTTTTGGCAGTTTAGCTGTTTTGGTTAGCTTAATCCATCAGAATCCTTATCATTATCCGAATTTTCATCCTTTTGTTTTTGTTTAGTATTAGTGTGTGGGTGAGTGTAGCTTGCATGCTCATCAAAAAGCCATTACAAACTGTATAATAATAACCTAATTATTTACAAAAGCAAACCTGCAAAAACAGCATAACTTTTAAGCTCACGAATTAACTTCTAATGGCTGGAGATGCAAATAAACATATAGAGTACAAAGTCTGAAATCTAGACCACCAAATCAGCAGCAAATGTTTTTTTGGAGGTGCATGTCCCGATTTTTGATTTTACTTCAGCACTGAATTAAATACCTTCCTATTGAAGAAATAATCATTTATAGGCATAGTTCTATATGGTCAAAATAATTTGACTCTGTAGGCAGAATTTAAGACCCACAGAGTCTGAACCAGATTGCAAAATATCTATTGCCTGCCTGGATAATCCTGAAGTATATGTGGAAATTTATTTGTTCAGGACTACCAAAAATCATGTGCAGGAAATAGATCTAAGTATACTAAATGACTAAATATAATTCCAGCTTAAATTCATCAGGGTGCAGTAGAAGCAAGGCAGAATTTAACAGAACTATATATTTTTTAATTACAAGTGCTGTAGAAGTAACGAGAAATTGTGTACCCGTATGTATTCATTACTCAGTGAACCAGTACTCGTTACTATCGTATCGTTACTCATTACTTTCGGTAAAGTCAATCGGTATTTGTATCCTGAGACTATTTTATCAGTATACGGCCCTAGGGATGCCGCCCTAGGGATCAGTATACGGCCCTATGCGATACTGAGTTTTGCGTCGTATTTTTGAATACAAATAATTCACCTCTTTTTGTGGTGTCTCAGAAGTCAGAAGCGCCTACGGAAGGCCGTCAGGAAAATAGGAAAAAATAAAATAAAAAATAAAACACGAAATAAAATAAATATTACAATAATAACATTAATTAGTAATTAAAATAATAAAAAATTACTTATTAAAAACTTAATAATTAAAATAATAAAAAATAGTGATTAAAATAATGAATAATTAAAGTAACATAATAATTAGCAACTGAAATATAAAATACTTATAAGTAAAATTTAACAAAAATGTAAAGACAAATAAAAATTAAAATAATTCTTAAATTTATGATGAATACTTAAATTATAAAGTAAAATACCAGACCTTGTCTTGTTGGCTTAGTACCTTCTCGTCCTTTCTCATTTCATCCCAGCTCCAAAAAGTGTCATTTTGTTCGCTGCCTTCCCCCACCAATTCCCTCTTTTCCGTTTTATCCGCTGTTTGAAAAATAGGTGTTTACTTTACGATAAGACGAACGTCTGTTTACTTCAATTAAAATGGTTTAGAACATCTGTTTCTACTTCGACTTAGCTTTTGATTTCTAATACTACTTATTATTTTATGCAGACGAATTATGCTGAGCGGAAGAATGAATTTCAGACATGTTCAAACACACCAAACACATGTATAATTAACATTAATGTTACATTCTTTATTAAAAGTAATGGGTCCTCTTTAAATGCAACCATTCATGCTTTTTAGAGTATTTTACATGTTGTGGTCTTAAAAAGGTGATGTTCACTACCAATGTTTGTTTATGTTCTCAAAAATACAGATCTCTTATAAAGTGACCTCTTAAAGATGTCATAATTAGATGATTTGCTATAATTATTTTCTAATAGATAACGGAATTAATGTAATTTAATGTCAATAACTCGAAGAAGCAAGTTTAAATACGGTGCAACAAAAATAGAAGTATTTTAAATGACGAAAATATTCATATTTTGTCAATGTCAAATTTTAAAAAGAAATTATTTTGGACAAATTATGAAATCTAACTTTTAATGTTTTGTCTTCTGGTTCCTATATTTATAGCTGGCAAAGTTTTATACTCATTATGAAAGAAAAAAAAAATACAAGAAGTTTGAGTCCTGTAAACAGAGATTGACCGGGAAATTTTAATTTCAAAATTTGCAGTGTTTGATGCCATTTGTAATTTGCCTTCGGGTATCGCTTAATTAAGTTAGAATAATTCGAGGAAATAAATTTAAATGAAGTGCAGCAAAAATAAGCATAATTTTAAAAGTTATGCGTTACCCATATCAAATTTCACTTTTCATAATGACAATAAAACTTTCCCAAATACAAATAAAGAAACTGGGTTGGTATTGGTGTATTTAATTATGTATGACAAAGCACACTAGAGCTGTCTGTCTAAGGGGAGGGATGCCTTCGTGGAGGACTTTCTAAGGGAAATGGCTCGCATACACGTTACACATGGCGAAAACCACGAAAACACCCATGCAGCCAGCCCGTTCTCGGGATTCGAACTGCAGACCGAACTACCAATGTTCAACGACGTTACCGCTCGGCCGCTGGTGGGCTAAAGAAACTATGAGACTGCATTAAAGATTAGATTTCGTTATTTGTCCATTATTCATTATTTCGTTTGCTGCTGCTCCCCATTGCTTTCATCAGAACTGCTAATGATGAAAGGGTGAATTTCTAGTAAAGCATGTATATTAATGTTCATTATACATTTGTCACATTTTTGCTTTCTTTCAAAACAGCGATAATGTGGTTCTCTTGCTTTAGAAATTAATAAAATGGGCCCTATGTTATAAAAACCTAATTATATTCAGATACACACCTTTTGCACATGTTTGAAATCCATTATTCTAATCAGAAAATATTGAATCAATATTAGAAATCGAAAGCTAAGTGAGATTGAAATAGTAAGAGTCATATCGTCTAACCAGTTTTAATTGAAGAAAACAGGTGCTTGCTTTATCGTAAAGTGAACACCTATTTTTCAAACAGCGAAGAGCCCACCAGCGCTCGAGCGGTAAAGTCGCTGAAGACTAATAGTTCGGTCCAGGGTTCATTTCCCAGCTAACGGCTGGCTGCACGGGCGTTTTCATGGTTTTCCCCATGTGTAACTTGTATATGAGCGTCACCACCGGAAAAACAAGGCCTCCCTTCTGCTGCGAGTGACGTCAGTCAGCCAGGGACTAGTAGGCATAACAAACCATCACCGCTCCTTTCGGTAGTAACGTCAACGTGCAAGCATGCTTGTAGTTTTAGTGGGAAATTTCTATATTTCATAAAACATTTAATAATATTTCATTTGTTAATAATCTGTTGAAGGATGGTTTATACTTGTTGTGTTCCTAACTGCAGAGGAAACTATCCAAACACTGAAAAAGTACAGATGTTTTCTATACCCAAATCGGATTCGTTGAGCAGAAAACGGCTCCGTGCAATTCACCGGCAGAATTTCATCCCATCCAATCATTCTAAGGTACGTACAATCAATTTTTTTAAACTTATGATTTATTTCTCGATCAAAAATTAGGCCTTATTGTTGCTTTTTTTATACTAATTAAAATTCTATATATGATATTGTTATTATAAACTTAATTTGAATTATATAAAATCTGAAATTAATTATCCTGATACATAAATCAACAAATAATACAGTTCGTCATTAATTTTAAAGCATTTAAATCTGTAATGAAATTTAGTGAGATATTATTTAAAGTACAATATTTAAGTTAATATTAGGTAAGCAAAAACTTTCTAGAATATCAGCTGAATTTCAGTATACATACACATCATTCCAGTACATAATGTGTAGAGTATGTCTTGAAGTACTAGGTAGATGAATTTTAGCTACTATTTTTCAGGTTCCAAAATTTATTTCTGAATGGAAATCTGTATTTTCATTTTACATTTAAATTATTTGTAAGATTTTTCTTATGAATCTACAATGATACTCAATACTGAATTTTTCATTCTTTTTAGGTTTGTGAGAAACATTTTGTCGAATCAGATATTGAAAGAACAGTCGAACATTTTGATGAGAAAAAAGGAACTTCAATAAAAATTAATTTAATTCGTCCAAGGCTTCGAAAGGATGCTGTACCTTCACAGCTGCCTGGCTGTCCAAAATATTTATCAGGTAAATCTTCAACATCAAGAGAAAGTGCTGATGATAGAAGAGTTTGAATTGATAGAAACAATATACAGAGTGCTCTTGCTGCAAGCATAACCAGTAAAGAAATTTACAACAGAAAAAAAAGTTTTTACTCGTTTTCTGAATTTTTATCGTGCATAAAGTCTGAGAATGTTCCTGATGCTTGGACAGTTATTTTCAAAGACGGTAAAGTTGTTTTTCTTATTATTGATACTGAGTCTGTACCGATTATTGAAGCTTCAGTAGTAGTGGCAGAAAATTTAATGTGTCATGTTTTTATCGGTAAATCAGAATTAAAAATAATAGATAACGAAGTGTTTCCTAAAGTAATAAATAATATAAATAGCTTGTTTGAAGTTTTAGACTTTGTATTGAATATTTCTAAACCACAAAATGAAAATTTATTTTCCAATGTTATAAAAACAGCTATTACTCTATTGAAAACTGTTAAGACTGATGATAGTGATAAACAACAAACTGTTGAATTCATTACAGAACAACTGTCCAATCTAATTTGTAAAAAGAAACGCATACGTTATTCATCACATATGTATGTTTTCTTCGTTATTTTATATTCCATTTCTCCCCATGCATATAAATTTTTTAGAAGTTCATGCAATATCATTATGCCACATCCAAGAACAATTTACAGAATATTTTCTGGATTTAATACTAATCCCATTAAAGAGCAGTCTGATGAAAACTTCTTATCTTTCATAAAACAAAAAGCAGATGGCTTGAATTCAGAAGACCTTATAATTACATTAATGTTGGATGAAATACACATAAAACCATACATAGACTATAAGGGAGGAAATGTTGTTGGTATGGCATATAACAGTAATAGTGTTGCAAATACAGCATATGTATTCATGATACAAAGTTTATTATCATCATTTAAAGAAGTTGTACATATACTGCCCATTAAAAGAATCCAAGCTGAAGACCTTTTTTCAGTTTTAAAGAAAACAATAATTGGTTTACATAGTTTAGGGTTTAAAGTTGTGTGTGTTGTCAGTGATAATAATGCTATAAACAGAAAAGCAATGTCTTTTTTTTCTTCCCCACCCCAGTTAAGTATTGTTTATCAACACCCATGTAATAAAAGTGATTCTTTGTTTTTTATCATCGATTCTGTTCATATCTTTAAAAGTATAAGAAATAACTGGTTGAAACAAAAAAATTGTGAACAAGCATTTTATTATCCTGATTTTGATGATTTTGAGAAATTACCATTATCCACTGCCTCATTTAAATCACTAAAACAGCTTTATGAAATTGAGTCAAATTCTTTAGTAAAATATGCATATGGATTATCCTTAAAATCCATCAACCCATCAAACTTGGAGAGACAAAATGTCAAACTTGTTAACAGTATTTTCAACAATTATGTTATTGTTGCTCTTTCTACCATTGGCAAGGAGAATAATATTTTAAATTATGCTAGTACCGCAAGTTTCATAAAACTAATTTATAACTGGTGGAATATTGTCAATGTTAAAACACCTTTGAAACGTCAGAGGCTAAATGATCCATTGCAAATGCCAATATTGCCTAATAATTCTTTGAATGAAAAGTTTTTAAAAAGATTTCTGTTATGGTTAGATGTTTGGAAAGCTAATGCTCCCACAACTGGGACCTTTACAAAAGAAACGCATTTAGCTGTTTCTCACACCACACATGGGTTATTAGAATTATCTAAGTATTGTTTTCATGAGTTAGGATTTAAATATTTTCTTGCAGGAAAGATACAGACAGATGCATTAGAAGAGCGATTTAGTAAATATCGCATGCTTGCTGGATCTCAGTACCTAATATCAGTAAGACAAATTTTTGAAAGTGAATCAAAATTAAGAATGCAAAATTTTCAACCTTTATCTCTGAGATCAGTAGCACATGGGAACATTTTAATCGACTGTATTGGAGAAGACTGTGTTACAGATGATAACTCAAATGTTTTAGACTTATGCTCAGAGTTCAATATTAATATTTCTGAAAATGATTTTCAAAATATTCAAAATGTGTTACCAGTCTTAACTTATATATCCGGTTATTGCTCATATATGGCTGCAAAAACTCTCAGATGTAATTCCTGCTTTAAATTAATTGCCCTTGACAAAAATCTAAAATTAAGTGCAAATTATAATTTTATACGAAATTTAGACAGAAATGAATTACTCTTCCCCTCAACAGATGTTGTTACTGCAGTAACTTATAATTATGTCGTAATACAAAAATTATTAAGCGAAGAAAATGAAAAAAAGTTTTTGAAGCAAAATAATCAAAGAAATGTTGTTATTGAATTATCGTCTACTATTATTGATGAATGTGATTTTTTCTTAGTCAATGAAACTTGTGATAATGGCCATTCCAATGACACTTTATTAAATATAATTTTAAGAACATCTACAAATTGTTTTTTAAAAAATTATTGTACTAAAAAAAATGATCACGTGCCTGTAACAAAAAAGCGAAAACTGCAAACTGTGAGTCTTAATGCTAATTAAATTTTCCTTAAAAAACCATTTTCTATGTTAATGGCTTTTTTTTAAATGAGTATATATTATTGCAAATATCAGTTATGAATTCATTCTATATTACATGTACATAAAGTGCATTTATTATTCATTGCTCTGAGAAGCTGCAGTGCATTAAATAAAATATTATTAAAATTTTGTGTATTTTTTTTAACTTATTTTAATAATTAATACATTTATTAGCTTTTTCTCCATTCAATTTCTGTTCAGCTGGTTTCAAAATAATCAATTTTTTTTTACTGCTTTCAGTAGAATCAGTTTTATATGCTATGTTCTGTACACATGAATAATGCACAAAATTTTACTCGCCCTTTTAAATTATTTTATGAAAAGCCTAATAATTCCTGTAAATGTTTATCAATGCTAAAAACAACAAAATTCTTAATAGATTTGTTAACAAATCTTTTATGACCAGTGTTAAAACTTATAAATTTAATGTGGAAACAGTTTGATAATAATTAAAATGCAAGGGACATTTTAAATACCCAAAATTTTCAAAGATCATAAACGCAAGGAAATTTAACATAATTTCTCCTAGTTGCATAACTTGAAAATTGACTTATAAATGCTTCTATATTGTAGTATATCATTACACCATCACTAGCTTTTTCTAGGTTCTCTTGTTTTTGCTCAATTGGTTTCAACAGAATTAATTTTATATGCTGTGTCAAATTCTGTAGACAAATGAAAGTGCATAAATGTCACTTGCCATTACATTTCATATACTGCTAACCTAATTTAACTTACATTTCATATGCTAGACAATAATTTATAAATGCTTTGACACTATTAGATTCTAATTATTAGTTCTTTCTGAATTCAATATAATTAATTTTATATGGTATGCTATGTAAATAAACAACACAAGATACATCACCTTCTATTATTATTTCAAATATTGTTTATCTCATGTAGCTTAAACTTATATGGTAGAGAATAATTTAAGCATCCTCATGCATTATAATATACCACTACTTCATTTATTAGCTTTTGCTGAATTAAGTTTTTTGTTTAATTGGTTTCAAAAGTAATAAATGCCGTACACAAACATTATTTTTCACGTTACTGCCTAAAAACTTGTTACTTTAGTTATTCTATATAGCAGTGTCAATAAAATATTAAGTGTAAATAATATACATCAAAACTTATATTTATTAAATTTTATACAGCTTCTAATTTTCATTACTACATCATTTTGAATATGTTTTAATATTTAAGAAAAATGTTGTAATTAAATCAATAAAATATATTTTTGCTATTCTGTATAATATTTCATGTAAGAAAATGATTAAATTTTAGTCAGAAAAAATATAGCTAATTAAATATCTGAGTTTTCCATATCATCACCACCATAATGTAAAACTTACATTAGATGATCTATTGCTTGCAGATTTTTCTTGTTATGATTATGTCTAAGGACATGAATTTGTTTCATCTATATGCATATTTTGATTTAGATTTAACCATAGATTTTAAACATACAGCAAGCAAACTTCCTTACAGCGCTAATATAAACAAAGTTGAAAGCAGATGTTCTTGTCACTCAAGGGAAAAATAATGTACATATTGTCGTTCTTACAGTAAAAACAAAATGAATTTGTTGGCTAACATGGCCGGAAAATGTATGGAAACCATTATGTGTCAGTCTTTTAAATATTCATGCATACAGCGAAAATTCACCTGAACTTAACTTTTTTGAAGAATTTTATTTACTTACATTATTTTTTATTTTGGGGAATAAAAAATGAAATTTCTAATTTTTGAAGAAAATTCGCGCTGCCTAGAAGCTGCGAGCCCGTTTATTCCTTTACCCGCTACTAGTGACGTCACGATCGCAGTGACGAGGTATTGTTTTTCCGGTGGTGACGATATCAGCCACTTTCCTTTAAAAAGTCCTCCACGAAGGCATCCCTTCCCTTAGGCAATAGCCCTAGTGTGCATTGCTGTAACCAAATAATCCGAAACCGAAAAAGAGGGAGTTGGTTGGTGAAGGCAGCGAAGCGACGAAACATCATTTTAGAAGAATAGGCTACATAACCAAATTTCTATCTATACTCTGGTAAACAGTACATTATTTGCTCATCAAGGGCCTAAATTTAGCTAATGCCTGGCTTGGTTCTTAAATTGCAATTTCAGCAACAGCCCCCAAACCAGACGATGTCTGGTATTTTATTTCATTACTTAGTTGTTCATCATTAATTTAAGAATTAATTAAATTTTCATTTGTCTTTACATTTTTCTTGAATTATAATAATAATCATTTAATATTCTAGTTGTTAATTATTTTATTTATTTTTTATTTTTATTTATTTATTTATTTATTCATCTTTCCTGATAGCCTTCCAGAGCTCCAGCACTTCTAATTTCAAAAATTAAGTCCTGATTACAACCAACGAAATAATAAAAATAAAATATAAGCGAAATAAAAAGCCAAGTAACTTACTTAGTGATAAATAAATAAAATAAAAACCAAGGCTTTTATTTTTGCCTTACTTGGCATTTATTTTATATTTATATACATATATATATATATATATATATGTGTGTGTGTGTGTGTGTGTACTTTACATTTAATTATAAGGATATATATATATGTACTTTACATTTAATTATAATTTATTTAAAATATACATATTTACGTTTTGTAGTATTACCGATTGCAATAAAAAGAAAGGTGCACATCTAGATGTTAAAACAGGCCCATATACAAAATTTCAATGTTCTAGAACTTCAACGTTTTTGAGTTATGCGAAATGCATATATACGTACTTACACATAACGAAAAAATCCCTTTCAAGTATCAACTTGAGGCCATAATCATTACTCATAAGTATCAGCTTAGAGTAAATGGGATTACATTTAACAATCCGTTTCTGGAAAAAAAAAAAAGTGTTTGTACGCACAGAATATGATACCCAAAAATTTTTCTCGATTACAATACTTACTTCCTTTTTATTTCGTACAAGGAAGTAAAGAACTAATATTAACCTACATATTCTTATTTATACCATACCTAAATGCAGTATACTGTCAAAAGTCGTTAATTCGGACACCCATAATCCGGAATGATCCTATTCAGACTTCGTACTGAACCAGAATCTGTATCCAAAACAAATATTAACAATATTTGCAGTATGCAATATTTCCAAATTTCTCGTTATTTAATACATTTAGATCCAGCATATGTATTGCTGTGTAGCAAAAACCCAACAAATAATTCCATTAGAAAACTCTGTTGCCTTGTTACTGAAAAGTGGATATATAATTTGGTATCTGTGGCTCCCTTCAAATTCAAAATCTTCATAAGACACACTATGGATTAATCAGTATGAAAATATGAAAAGTTTCTGAACAAAGACCTGAAAGCATGTGCACAAAATCTGGAATAAAAATTCCTCCAAGATAAAGATCCCAAACAAACAGTAATTTGAGTGCAGTTAGTTCTACAAACAGTAGATTGAATACAGTTCTTGAGTACAGTAAAAATTACTCCATATTCTGCATTTGACCATACCCAAAATGCAAAATTAGCTGTAAAACAAAATAAGGAAACAATATAATTCTTAAAAAGTAATTTTCAATGGAAATGAGAAGAAAAATTAACATTCATGCAGAAGCATTAGAAAAATGTAATTTTAACTAAGTTTTAGCCATTAATTAGTCTTTTACTTGTACATTTTTAATAAAAATGCATCCGACAGTGCCCAGAAATTTAAGTAATTGCATTTACATTATACCTCCCACAAGGTACACCTCTACTCAACACTTTTGTTGCTGATCTCACACCAGCATGGGACATGGTGTCGATGGTAAAAAGCAAATCGTGCCAGCGTGGAGTGTCGAGTGATATCTCGATAGCCAGCCGTCCATTCGCGCAGAAAGAGCTGCAACTCAACGTTAAGTCTCCATTTTAGTCGGCATTATATGTTAAGTATGTCTGCTGGTATTGGGTGGATTATAGGTTAGAAGTAATTTTAAAAGCATATGGTTTAAAATTTTAGCCTTATTATTAATGAAAAAAAGAATCTTTAATGAGTTTTACAGGGCCTTCATGCCCTCCCCCAAAAAAAAGCTATCCAAGAAGCCTCTAACAGGTGATGAAATAGCAAATTTGTTGGCTGAACTTTTGGATGAGTACTTGAATGATGTTAGATATGACGGCGATGATGATTTAATTTCTCCCCAAGATACCCATGATATTTTGGATTCTGAAGTAGATGAAGAGTTGAAAGCTGTGCAAGAGTCGACATGACATCAGCTTGATTCTTCTATGGTACGAATTTGGGAAAATTCCCGAACAACAATGGAACAAAATCACAAAATCTTTCACAAAATCAGAGTGTTTGTTGCTGCCTATTTAGGGTTACAATCCAAATCATTATTTTGTCATTTACTTACTGAAAATATTTTGGATGAAGTAAGTACTCATGACTAGAATCATAAAGTACTTTGTTGCCGTGAAACAAATGCTTGGAAGGAATCCACAAAAGATGAAATGTTGGTAGTTGTGGGATTAATTTTGCATACGAGAACTATAAGAATAAACCACATTCAAGATTACAAGAAAACTGATACAATATTTGAGATACACACTTGAATGCACTATGAGCAGGAATTGTTTTCTTTTATTGGTGGAGCACTGCACTTTGTGAAACTACAAAATTTAGAAGCCCCAGAGGATTGATTACGTAAAATTAGAAATATGGTGAATTTGCTCAAAATGCGGCTGGCTGAAATACACTACCCAGGACAAGAGAATAATTAGATGGTGGTTGGCATGAAAAACTGAAGATAGAGGTAACGGTCATGAAGTATGCTAATGGTGTATAATCAACAAATGAAAAGATAAAAGAAATGTAATTTATATTTCTAATGAATACAAAAACGATATTGTAGACATGAGAAACAAGAGGCAAAAGGAAAACCATTTCCTGTCATTCAATGTAATAAATTTATGACAGGGATTGATAAGCAAGATCAGATGATCATGGCGGAGGAGGGGCTCTAGATGGCCTACCAAAATATTTGTGCATATTTTGAAATTAATGATTTTCAAATTCTCACTTTCTCTATAACAAATATTCCACAGAAAATATCACTTTGACTTTTGTTCATTGGTGATATGCAGTTTATTGAAACCACAACTTGTCCCTCGTGATTCCATGCCTAATTCAGCTAACTAGAACATATGATCAATCAACAAGAAAAAAAGTGGAAAGATAGTTTGAAAGCAGTGCTAAAGTTGTTATTCCCAGGAAAAAATATAGATATTATTTATATATGCAAAATTTAACTTATAATAATTCACGTATATTAAATATCTGCCAGTGATAAAATATCATACAAAAAACAATTTTTGCATTTTATCACTTATTTTCATTATTTCGTTTCATTTTTACACATATGTACCAATGCGTAATGTGGCTTTTAGGAAATAATTTTACCCCTACTGCCTATTGTTCACTAGCACGTTGTCAAAATATTCTATTAACAAAGGCCTAAATAAAGTATAAGCAGTATGATACACATAATCCCGTTTTATTACCACTTTTTTCAATCATATTTGCATAAAATATAAGTGGCCTTCTGCGAAACTTTTCCATTTAAAAAAAAATTCATGATGATCATTGCTCATAGTGAAGGATTCAAAGATCAATCATCAGCGACTTTAATATCCATGTGGGAAAAATGGTTGCAATGCACACACTTTTAAATAACCAGTGCAAAGGAATATTATTTACATGTTCTGCCCTTCGGCACTACATGGAAAGAGGAATGCTTTCATGGAGGACTTTCTAAGGAAAACTGTATTTCTAAGGGGAGCTTCTAAGGGATTTACGCACGTTACATATGGGGAAAACCACAAAAATGCCCTTGCAGTCAGCCTGTTCGCGAGATTCGAACCTCAGACTTTTGCAATAAAGGACGAAATTTGGCATGCAAAAACATCTTGATCGAACATGCAAATGAACAGGAATTGGGATCATAGCGCACATTTCTAGTGCGCAATTCACAAAGTATAAAACCAGTAACAGAGGTGAAAAATTTACCCTCTTAATCTACTCTCAACTACATGACTCTGAATGTGGTTGCATTGTAGGGATGCATGAAGCTGGGTTGTAGTACCGAGCAATAGGTAAATTTAATTAAATTCAATAAATTCAATAAGTTAGCAGGGGAAAATGCATATAATTTAATATTCTGTACGAGGAAGTCATTTGATGTACGCATAGAATTTTGAATTTGATGTTTTCAAATAAAGCATTATAAATATTTACATACTGTAGTATGATTATTTCAAAAAAAATTTCAGACAAACTAATGCATCGTGTGGCTTATGTGTTAAAAAGGATCACTTCATTCATTCATCTATTTACTTTTAATATCATCAAGAAATTTTAATTCACAATAACTATATATTATGGCCAAAGGGGCAGTTATAAAACTTTTAATGTAACTTAACTGATCATCACTAATGTGACAGTTTGCACTCATTATCACTATTGTGTCAACCTGTAGTAATGAATCAGATGTGCTGAAAAACAGAAATCCTAGATTTGTGTATCTAATAGCTTCTTGGCCATGGATTCATCACATTCATCTAAAGTCATCAATTTTTACAACTACAATGATATCCTTAAATTGTATATTTATCTGAACATTAATATTCCATTAACTTACTACCAAAGAAATTTCAGCTATTCTTAATATAGTAAAATTAATACTGCCATATTCCACTAAATAACTTACCATGATCAGGTTGAGCCATGAAGAATCCACCATCTGATGATTCTTAAGTATACTGCTCATCATCGTTATGTTTTGATGTTCCAGTTAGTTTGTCTGCAACTAAATAAGCTGAGCAGAAACCTACACCAAACTGTCCAATCATAGAGATATCAGCACCAGCCTGCACTGCTTCCATAAATGCTTTGGCACTAGACTTTGCCATTCTTCCCAAGTTGTTTACCAGATCCCGCACCAGCCTGCACTGCTTCCATAAATGCTTTGGCACTAGACTTTCCAATTGTCCCCAAGTTGTTTACGAGATCTGCTTTCGTCGTACATACCCCCAATTTTGTCAAATGCCTAAAGAAAAAAATTTATATCTTTAATTAAGATGCTAATTTTTAATCACATTATATTTATTCATATCTTCCAATGAACTAATTTTAAACTTGCTAGTTAAGACATACTATATTACTGTAGCTGCAGTCATGCTAACAAAATTATTGAGGCCCTCGGTAAAACTGAAATAATCTATGACCAATACACATTTTTGCAACGAAATCAAATTATGGTCCCACGGCCATAATGGTACTTCTTCACTTCGTATACAACCTCATTTAGTTTGCAATCTTAACATGTTACAACATGTCAAATATCCATCAGAATTACTTATATCCGATGAGTTTGAAATCATTTCTCGAAGAAAGATTTCTTTTTTGGAATAGAAGGTGTTGATGATCAGGCTCATCAATTGAGCTATCTCACTGCAAGTTATAGCAGGTTTTCCAATATTTATTCTTATGGATAATTATGAATGTCCGCATAAACTAAAATTTCTGAATAAGTACATCAAACATCAAAACACTGCTCACAGGAAGTGGCCATCCAATTCACCTAACTTGAATCCCCATTAAAAATCTTTATGATGAGTTAGATGCACTGCTTTTATTATAGTCCCCCTCTAACTAAGCTCAAGAAGACTTAAAATTGAACTATTAGAAAAATAGCTCTTATTGCCTTATGGCAGCTCCATATAGACAGGGCCAGATAAAAGGCGATTGGGCCCCGCATTTGAAAGGGGGTTACCATCAAAATAAACAAAAAAAATTTTGAAATTTAAAGCAAATTGCTTTTGACAATAATGGCTAAATTATGAATTATTCAAATAATTAAAAATATATTTATTTTAAGTTCGCATTGCTGGATGAGATTTATTAATGTGTTTATTATTATATAATATATGCTTTATAATATAGAAAACTCATACCCGTAAAAGTTCATGTCAAATGTATTGAATTTAATCAAGATAGTCCTATATTAGAGAGATTTTGCACTACGTACGCGAACAACTTTACGTACATTAACTACTATGCACGTATATATGCACAAGCAATTATTTGCACAAACATACCAGCCATTGGTATAGTATCAAACGTCAATTGTTTCTTGCATTTGTAGTTCGCTATTCTTCTAATCGTTATAATTATTAGAGTCGTATTTTCTGACTACAATTACTAATTGTTGAATAAGGTAAGTACTAATTGTATTACATAATTTTATTGACAAAACAAGTGTTTTTTTTAATTAAAAATTTAAGTATAGTATTTGATAAAAAATGGATACCTAATCTATCATTTTATCATTAGATGTCGAATCCACTAAAACGAGAAAGAGATGTAAGAAGAAAATTTAAAACTGATAGTCTAAAAAGGAAATTAAGTGCAAAAAGGAAAACGGAAAGTGAAAAACTCAGAGGAGCTTTAAACAAATTTTTTTTAATAGATAATGATGACAAAGGAGAAGGAGAAACTAATGACAAAGTTGAAGAAGAAAGTACTGATAAAAATGAAGAGGAAAATGACAAAAATGAAGAATTTCATGATAAAAATGAAGAAGATTAAGAACAATTAAAGAATGAAGAAGAAACATAATTGCACATAATGGAGCCGGAACAGGAAGAAGCAAATATTGGAATGAAAATGGAATCACAGAACATAACTGATGATCCTGCGTCTTGGCCTGAGATTATTATTAAAAAAATAAGAGATTTAGTTATAACAGAATCACTAAAAGATCATTTTGAACAATTAAAAAATCATAATGAATCTTTTGAGTTTTTGTGAAAACTTCAAAATATGAAAAAAGAAGTACTTCAAAAACATGCAGCTGAATTAAAAATTTCTCTAACAGATTCTAAGTTAACAGAAAATGATGTACCAAAAGTGAAAGAAGCTGATATAGATGGGAAAATGTTAGTTGAAGAACTGGAAGCTTTGAAACCTATTTTTCCTTCAGAATTTTTTGAAAATCCGTTTAAAATGTTCAAAGTTTTATCAGATAATGATAGACCACTGGCATTTCTAATCTTGTTTATTGCTCTCCGAGCTTCTGGAGAGGGATCATTTTTCAGAACAAAAAAACTATCTGAGAGCGACAATGAATCAGGATAGATTAAATAGTTTAGCAATTATGTCGATTGAAAGTGAAGATGCAAGGTAATTAGATTTTTAAACTATTTTAGAATTTACAGAACAAAAACTTAGAAATATGTAAATTCATGCATTCATATCCGGTGATGTAAATTTATATTCAATAAATGTTTTTGTATTTTGAACATTTTTATTTTTTAATTTATGTAGAAGTTTACATGTCTGATGATCCATGACATTTGATATATTCATATATATATACTGAATTTGAATTTTATTTAAATATTTAATTTCAGAGAGAGGTCTCCGGGAAAAAAAAAAAAAAAAAATCCAATCGGGCCCCGCACCCTATTCGATCCGGGCCTGCATATAGATTACCATATCAAAACTTAAATGAAGGTCAGAAGTGAGTGACATCCTTCATTATTAGTTTTACTTGTTTGCATTCTTTCTAATTTTTTTAGCTTCACAACATAATATACAAATAGAAATAAATAGTCACAAATGTACCTAATTATTCACTATTTATTACAACAGGTTAGCAATAATGAAAAAATTGCATAAAATAAAATGCATAAATTAAATGAAGCTTACCTCAGAGAGAGAGGTCTTAAAAATAAGGCCTTGGGCCCCCCTTCTCTTTAGCCTGTGACCTAGTCACCGGCTGGTACTGAGTCATGATCCTAGTCCACGGCCGGCGCTGTAATAAAATGTTTAAATTAGAAATAAAATATTTTAACATGAAATTCAATCAAAACGTTGCATTCAGGAACATTAAAAAATTTAACACTAGCACATTAAAAACATAGATACAAGCATAAAGAACAATGTATGAATTGATTTAATGCCACAAAAATTTGGCAATATACAATAAATAAGACTGGAGAAAGTTTTTTGAATGCAGGACATCTCTCTAGTAATTCAAAGTGCCAATCGTTTCGATGGCATAGAAAGGGTAGCATTTAATTTGATTTGCCAAACCGGCAACCTCCGTTCTTGCCTTTCTATCATTTGCACTCTCGGAGACCTCAATCAATGCACCATAAACTGATCCTAGCTGAAACCTCACAGCTTTAACGGAATCTATTCGACATTTACAACGTGTTTCTGAGATTGGCTTCACTGTAAACAATTTCACATATCACTTGAGCATATCCCAGCAAACACCAAGTAAATCTGATGAAAAATCCCTGGTCGACAGCCGCAGTCAAACAATTTGCCATATCGCTGTGCACTAAGCTGTTATAACCACATGGAATGTAAAATGCTTTTGGATTTAGCTCGAGTATGAGTTTTTGTACACCACTGTTCCGTCCCTACATACTGGATCCATTATCATATCCTTGCCTTCTGCAGTTTTGTATTTGAAAATATCATTTATCAAGCTTTTTTAAGCATTCTTTTGTCAAACTCAAACCTGTGCTACGACAACAAAATGCTCACAAATCTCAACTGTTGTCACATAAACATTGACAATTTGTATTATCATAGACATTTGCTCCTGAAGACTTGCATCAGGAGTCCAATCTAGCATGATGGACCAATATTTGCCAGTCTGAGCATCTGCAATTATTTTCTCGAGAACCACTTCGCCCATCAGATGGAGGTGTTCATTTTGGATGTGATTCCGTAGATAATGGTCATGTATCTCAGCGTTTTTGATATGTTCTGTCAGCCTTTTTTATAACACAAATCCAGCAAAATTCCTTCCCCGGCCTTTACCTGCACAACTGTTTGTCTGTTTATCACAGATATACATACTTCCAGTTACAAAAATGTTTTAATTGACCCAAATACTTTTATTTTGGTATTTTTACATTTAAGAGATTATAAATTACAAAATCTAACATTTCATTCATTTCTTTGCATTACATTCATTTACATTTTCTTCCTAGCAAAATTTAAGTACAAAAAGTCCAAAGCAGCCCATATCATTATTAACAAAGTGTCACATATGAGACTGACCACTGATACCCACTGAATGAAATGGTGCTTCGAAAATTTTCGTAACTTTCAGTAACCATAAATATTTCATAGGAAAATCAACTAACAATAATCGTATTCTTAACATTAATGACATCACTACTACCAAGGGGACTCAGCCCCTGCCACTCTTCCAGCCCTACCACCTTCAATTGATTTAAATAAGCACTCTTGCTGGTTTTTCCATCTAGCTGATGATTTGCAGTATAACGTTAATATGAATAGAATTTTAAAAAATCATTCTTTGGGGAATTCCTAAAATATTTTGAATCAGACACTAATAAAAAGAAATATGACTTATACATAGTTTAGAATTAAATAAAAATATTTCCCAAATGGTTGATTCGAAACGTGCAAATCATATTGAATTTGCGTACAGAACAGAATCAGAATCAGTCAGAAACAATAGACTGGTGTGCAAAAATTAAGGACGAAGTCGAAAAACTAACATATCAGCTGAACGAAGAGGCAGAGCAGACAGAAAAACCAATCAGGAGATTAAGTAATGTGATGTACAGTAGCACATGCGCAGATATGCAGGTAGACGTAATGGGGGAGTGTCTGAGTAGTATAAAGCATGTTGTCGGTGTAAGATCAGTATTTCTGGCAAAGAGATTGCACGCCATATAGCAGTTAAGAAACAATAGACTGGTGTGCAAAAATTAAGGACGAAGTCGAAAAACTAACATATCAGCTGAACGAAGAGGCAGAGCGGACAGAAAAACCAATCAGGAGATTAAGTAATGTGATGTACGGTAGCACATGCGCAGATATGCAGGTAGACGTAATGGGAGAGTGTCTGAGTAGTATAAAGCATGTTGTCGGTGTAAGATCAGTATTTCTGGCAAAGAGATTGCACGCCATATAGCAGTTAAGAAACAATAGACTGGTGTGCAAAAATTAAGGACGAAGTCGAAAAACTAACATATCAGCTGAACGAAGAGGCAGAGCGGACAGAAAAACCAATCAGGAGATTAAGTAATGTGATGTATGGTAGCACATGCGCAGATATGCAGGTAGACGTAATGGGGGAGTGTCTGAGTAGTATGTTGTCGATAAAGCATGTTGTCGGTGTAAGATCAGTATTTCTGGCAAAGAGATTGCACGCCATATACCAGTTAAAATCACACCGAGTTGCTGCCTCAGCGAGAAATGGCGAATAATCAATCTGTTAGACGACATCTGGATGCTTTTACCCGAGGTCGAATCATTGGGAAGTTGGAGGAAGGCCGCAGTGTGACAAGTGTGGCTGCAGAGTTCGGAATTGCTCACAGCATCGTTTCACGACTTTGGAGACAATTTCAAACTACAGGAACAGCTATCCGGGGCTTTAGTAGTGGTCGTCCACAAGGAACCACACCCGCAGATGACCGGTATATTGGCCTTACAGGCCAGAAGAAACAGGCGGCAGACAGTGTGAGAAATCGCTAGACACACGACTCAAGCGACTGGACGACCGATATCGCGTTTTACCATGGCCAGAAGACTGCACAGTGGTGGTCTGTTTGCACGATGCCCTGTACAGTGTGTACCTCTAATGCCTGCCCATCGGAGAAGGCGTTCTCTGTGGTGCCGGGAACACCGGAATTGAAGAGACAATGAATGGGGACAAGTACTCTTTACAGATGAGAGCAGATTGTCTGAGTAGCGATTCTCATCTCATACTCATCTGGAGAGAGCGGGGAAGCCGCAATCATCCCTCGAACATCATTGAAAGGGACAGGTATGGAGGTGGCGGTGTTCTCGTTTGGGAAGGCATCATGCTTGGTAGTCGTACAGATTTTCACATCTTCGACGCAGGTTCAGTCAACGGGACCCGTTATTGTAACGAGATTCTTCTTCCATATGTGCGTCTTTTTAAAGGCGCTATGGGTCCGCAGTCCTTTTTCATAGACGACAATGCACCATGTCATCGCACAGTAGCTGCCGAACAGCTCTTAGAGAGTGAGGATATTGAACGTATGGATTGGCTGGCATGATCTCCGGATCTCAATCCCATCGAGCATGTATGGGATTTTCTAGGCAGACACTTGGCAGCTCGTACCTTACCACCAGTAATGATTCCGGAGCTTCGATTGGCACTGCAAGATGAATGGGCAGCAATGCCTCAACAACTCATTGACACCCTCATTCTCAGCATGGGCAAACGCTGTGAAACCTGCCTAGCAGTCAGGGGAGATCATATCCCCTATTAAAGACCGGATGTTTCTTGCTGGACACCCATCACAGGGATGTTTCGGCCTTCAGCCGCATTGCGCTCCATGCTACTTTTTCAATAAAGCTTCTTTTTATCCCTCTGATTTCTCTTTTAGTAAGTGTTGCTTACATTACTCATGTCCTTACGTATTGGGGATCTTACGGTATTAAATGTGTTGATTTCGAAAGTTTTTGTACAAAGTTATATTGAAAACACCGTCTCGTCCTTAATTTTTGCACACCAGTGTATATGGCTAGGATTGAGTAAGTGAAAAGTGTGGATTCGCGTGCAATGGAGCCAGGACAATCTACTAGCACTAAGAATATCAAATAGAAATGACAAATTGTTTATGGAAAATGTAATGAAAGCTATCATTTCGGTTTCCTTGGAATGGAGATGAAAATGGAATCTCAGCCTTGATCTTTTGTTTGCAGTGAACTGTTATGAAATTATGCAGTGAACTGTTATGAAAGTTGAGCCTAAGCATGCTAATTTAAAGGATAAATCTAAAGAATATTTTAAGAGGAAATTTTCAGAGTTCAAAAATAGTAAACAAGTAATGAAAGTTTTCATTATTTCAAGTAAAAAACCTTCGGAACTTAGAATTGTTAAGAATGGGGGCAGGTTCACATTATTGGAGAAAACCTTACATTATCAGCAGCTAAAGATATCGTTTTAACATTATTAAACGAAAAAGAAACTAATGAACTTAATAATATTACGTTATCAAATGATCCAGTAAATTCATAACAGAGACACTTGTTCAAAAAATAAAACACAGCAAGTATTTTGCATTACAGTTGGATGAAAGTACTGATATAACGTACTCTGTTCAATTATTAGTTCAAATACGTTTTGAAGAAGATAAGTGAATTCCCGAACAGTATTTATTTTAAGAATGTCTTCATTACAGAGCAACTGTAAATGATATTTTCAAAGTACAGAACAAAGTCTTTAATCCGGACGTCTATAATCCGGAATGATCTATAATTCGGACCTCAAATCTACAAACACTCTATGCATGCGCGTTCAATGTATAGCGGACAGTATACTTTATGCATGCGTGCGTTAAAAGAAATTTTTAATAAAGTAAAGAAATATATATTAAGCTTTTTTTGTAAGTTTTGATACCCTTTAGATCATAATTGTTCTTTATTTCATAAATTATGATTTCAAATTTTTAATTGTGTAATATCTGCATGCCATCTTACCAGATTTAAATTGATGATCTATAATTCGGAAAAATCCCAAATCTGGAACTGCCGAAGTCCCCACGAGTCCGGATTAAAGACTTTGTACTGTAACTGACAATTTTATTTCTGATAATGATATTTCTTGAAATATCTGCATTGCTGTATGCAGTGATGGAGCTCAGGCTTTAACAGGAAACATCCGGGTGTTATTTCTCAAATAAAAAATATCGCACCTGAAACTAAATTTACTCACTGCTTCATTCATCGTGAAGCTTTGGTAGCTAAAATAATCCCCGAAAACCTGGAAATTGTTTTGAATCAAGCTGTGAAAACTATTAATTTTATTAAAAATGAAGAATTGAAGAATAAAATTTAAA
Organism: Stegodyphus dumicola; assembly: GCF_044657685.1. Classification (NCBI taxonomy): domain Eukaryota; kingdom Metazoa; phylum Arthropoda; class Arachnida; order Araneae; family Eresidae; genus Stegodyphus; species Stegodyphus dumicola. The sequence goes on from NC_140770.1 coordinate 5,191,096, forward strand.
TTGGAGAATATTTATGATTTTATGCCAAGAGATGGGCAACGAACATGAAACGCTTTTGCTATACTCTGAAGTAAGGTGGTTATCCAGAAGCAAAGTTTTAAATCTTCTCTTTAAACTTCAATCAGAAATTAAAATTTTCCTGTATGATTAAAAATTAGAATTATAAAAATATTTATTTAGTGAATTCTTGTTGGCATGTTTCATATTTAGCTGATATTTTGGGAAAATTAAATGAATAAAATTTAGGATTGCAAGGATAACGTGTTAATTTATTTACCAATAAATGTTCTGTTAAAAAACTCGAGCTAATAATTAAAGAATTATGTAATAATATTTTCAACATTTTACCACCTTTTAGAAAAATAATTTTAAAATAATTTGAAATAAAAAAAATTAACGTACAACAATAAAATTCATTGTTTTTCATTAATAAATAATCTCAACATGTATTTTCCCAAGGAGTACGAAAAAGAAAATTTTGCTCAAATGTATCTGAAATTTTATCTCGTTTGGAAAAAAAACAATTGAGAGAAATTTTCTGTGGTCAAACTCTAACTGAAGATTTAAAAAATAGCACATTTGTTAACTTCTGGCTGAAACCCCCCCCAAAAAAAAAATGCATTTTCAAATAAAGATATTAAATTTATTGCCCTATTTTCACAACCTATTTGTGTGAACAAGGATTTTCTTCCATGTTAGATTTGAAAATAGATACACAATAAAATCAAAAGTGGATCCTAATTTATGGTTAAAAACTAAGTGAAATAAGACCAAACATAAAGAGATTCAAATATCTTAAGCACAGCCAAATTTCTGCCTAAATTGTAAAATTAAAGCTATTTAGAGGACATTTTGATAATTAAAATCGTAACCAATTTTTAATCTAACATTTTTATGTGTGCATATTAAATACATACAGCCAATAGTGAAAATGACAAAATATATTTCTTAATATCTCTATTGAGAAACTGAAAAATAATCATTGTAAAATGTAGTGGTGGTACATAAGTTTTTCAGTTTTTGTTTGGATGGTACACGTTGGTGAAAAGGTTGAGAACCACTGAATAAACACATACAGATGATCAATTTTAAATAATAAACCTTTAATCACAACAATTACTCTTCATAACTACTCATTAAATCAACACTGAAGATATTTGAGTCGGAGAATAAATCGGACCAAGCACGGCAGCGACAGAGCGTTAAGTGTTTTTCACGCATCTTGAAAATATCCGCTACAGTTACAGCTAGAAATTTGGGCATGCAGTTTGCGAGTAACAAAAATCTTGGCGAGTAACAAAAATCAATATCTCCACACTCCAAACAAATGAGACTTAACTAACTTTTAGAAAATTACAGCTAAGTACTGATGTCTACTAAAACTACTGAAACTAAATAACTATGTTAAATCAATAAAACTTACGGGCGGTTTGACCCGAGTTGGGAGCCGCCGCCTGGAAGTCATCATCTCCTGTAAGAGAAACAAATGCATTTAGGAGCTTTTAATAGTTAGTGCACATATTACAAATATTTCTTACATTCAAAATCAGGTATGAAAAATCTTGAGATAACTGTATGCCAGTTTTTAGGAGGTACGGACATCAAGTAGAATTAATATAAATTATAAAAAACTACGAGTTGTTGGATGTAAATTTCTAAGCTTTTTCAAACAAATCTGTGTGCATTTTTCTTGAACTGCGTATGTCGGATTTTGAAAGGGGAATGAAAACTGGAGTCTGATGGATGGGACATTACTTTGATACTGTTTTTGATACTCATTCTATATTACTATGAAGCATTCAAATAGGAAACACATCTCGATTTCAAAAATGCTTAAAATTGAAATGCTTAAAATTGAAATATATTGTGTTAAAGAGGTACCAGATAAATATCCATGAGATCAGTGTAGCAATAATGCTTCACTATGATATTACAACAAAAGACCTACAGATCTTTCTATAAGCAGTAAATAATCAAGAAAAATATCATCCGTGTCTTTCGTGTTTAATCTTTCTAATCTTTAGATATTACAGCTGTAGAGTACGAGAAAGTCATTTCCACGAATGACTCATTATCTCTATAAAACGAATGATTCCTTGCAATAACTATAAAAAAAGTTACTATACTTTATGTTATTTAAACATTAACCTAACAAAACAATACTCCCAATAAATGAGACTTGACTTCAGATGGGAAATTAAAACTAAGCACAGACGTCTTCTAAAAGCTCCTACACTAAGCTGACTACTGATAAAAAATCTCTACTGATATCAAATCTCAAGAACTTTAGTTAAATTATGAATTAAAAACATTCAAAATCTTAATTTACAGATACTTAATCATACTCCTTATAATATATATGAAGATGCATAAAACTTACCTTAGGTGGTGGAGGAGATGGAGGTGGTGGACTAGGAGCAGATCGTGGAGGTGACGGCCTAGGAGCAGATGGTAGGGGTGGTGGAGGTGGAGGAGATGCCGCCCCCTGTAAAAGCAACAGACATACTTAGAAAGCTTTCAATACTATACATATGAGAGATACAATTTCATACAATACTATACATACTCAACTTTCTATACAATACATATGAGAGCTTTTATGAGATATTGAAATCAAGTAAAAACTAATATAACTTATCAAAGTTATGTTTTGCTGGATGTGAATTTTCGAGCTTTCCCAGACATTTTACAACTGCAGCTACATCTTGCTGGTGCTGCTTTCCATTCCACGCAGGTGGTCAAAATGAAGTTGATATGTTTTTAGACTCACAGCCACCAAGTTTCTGGGCCAAAGGTTTTGAAAAACTACCAAAATATTGGCATAAAATCATGGATTTAGGTGGATTACTGCACTAAAGACACTGCTTTTATGTTCTTTTAATGTTATTAAGAATTAAGAACGTTTTTTTTTTTTTGAAGGAAAACTTTAAGATCAGGCACATTTCAACAATACAATTCCATGACAATACTACAAGAAATGAAATAATGAAACACAGATTATATGATATTTGAAACATTTACTAGATAAAAATAAATGAGAAAATATAATTGCTATTGCAACACTGAAATAAAAGCAAGAAAACAATACTTAAAGGAACAGCAGAAATCATTTAAGAGAGTACCAGACATTTCCAAATATAAGCCGACCTGCATACAATTCAAGACTGTTTCAAAAATTCAGTCAAAATTGAAGACACACATGTGCAAATTGCATCAAAAGTCCAGTTATATTGAAAATCCAGCCAATTTCCTTTTCCTGGCCTTTATTTGCACGATTGTTTGTCTGTCTTCCACTTAAAAAAGTGTTTTAAATGATGCAAGTATTCATGTTTTGCCATTTTTAAATCCGAAAGATTATAAATTTCAAAATATAACATTTTATACATTTCTTTGGCTATTGTATATTTGTGTTTAGGAAAATTATGCATTCCTTATTAATAAAAAATCTTGATGTGAACACAATATGACATTCTTGTATGGAGCATTTATACACATTTTTAATGCATTTGAATTTATACTTAATTCCTCAAATTTGAGACATATTTTTCATTCATTTAATTCAGTTCTCACTTTGCGGCAACAGAAAAATATGTAAAAACTCAAAATTCCTTCATTAAAAATTGAAAAATATGAAAAACATAAATTTCATTTGTCTTACCAGAAATGAGATGCCTGCCCGACCTTTCGTCATCGACCGTGTAATTGGCCGGTGCTGGAACAAAAATTTTTAATTAGCCATTTATAAATCTGAAAGATTATAAATTTCAAAATATAACATTTTAAACATTTCCCATATCATTAACAAAGTAAGGAAGTATGGAAGTACCACATATCAGAGAACGAAATAAACAAAATGCTACTTCCTAAATTTTCCCAACTTTCAGTAACTATATATATTTCATAGGAAAATAAACTAACCATAATCATATTCTTAACATTAATGACATCTATACTGCCAAGGGGACTCGGCCCCTGCCACTCTTCCAGCCCTAGTGCCTTCAATGGATTTAAATAAGTTTGCTGGTTTTCCCATCTAGCTGAGGATTTGCAGTATAATGTTAATATGAAAGAAAAAAAATTTTTAATCCTTCATTGCGGAATTCTTAAGAGATTCTGAATCAGACACTCGTAATAAGAAATATGACTTGTACGTAGTTTAGAGTTTAAAAAAAATGAAGACATTTTTCCAGGGTTCGTACACATTTCGTTACATGAAAATTAAGGACTTTTAAGGACCATCAAATAAAAAATTAAGGACCTATCAGCAAACAAAAAAAAAAAAAAAAAAACGAATAGGAATTTGTCTGGAAACTCTTTAAACTGCAGCAGAATTTCATCCCAATCATCTTGTAAAACAAGTTTATTTTGCATTAATACCGGTAGAACTATTTTCATTTTCTTCTGGGCTTTTTCTGGACTTTTATAACCATCAATCGCGGGTCTATACAAGATGCATTTCGATTAAGAGAATAATTTATTGGACATTTAGACATTAAGTGTTGTACTATTGTTAAGACACATTGTTGACCTTCTTGTTTCAATGCAAAACTTTCAGCTTGTGAAATGTCCTTCTTGCGGCATTTTTGAATATTCTAGTTTCAAAATTTTAAAGTGCTGAAGGCAATCATTTACAAGTTTTAAGATATCTTCAGCAAAAAAGGGAATAAGTGGTTTATCACTTTGATAATATTCAAAGAAAGGCAATAATATTTTCGACAGAGAGAGAAAAAAATTTCATTTTTAAGAAATGTTTCATCTTTAGTTGCCTCCAAAATATTTGAGAAGGATTTCGATGAAATTTTTTTTAAACTTTTCCATTTCAACTTCTTTAATGTACAGTAGCAAGTCATCCCATATTTCAATGGCTCTTTCAACTGCATTTTTCCAGGGTGGGTACACATTTCCGTACATGAAAATTAAGGACTTTTAAGGACCATCAAAGAAAAAATTAAGGACCTATCAGCAAACAAAAAAAGAAATAGAATAAAGCAATTATCCATACAACTGACTTCATGCTTGTAATTTCGCTTTAAGAAACTAACAGAAGTGTGTATTATGCACTATTATTAAATTCACTTTAATACTTACCATAAAAGAATTTTGAAAATTAAACTAACTCCCTACAAGTTATGAAGTAGATGACATTAAATTAGGAACATAATTTCTTTAAAAACATGTTATAAGTGTATTTTACACTAATAACAGTCGCAGATATTTTAGAGATTTACATGATTATTATTAACTTATTCAATATTTATTTAAACACAGTCAACTACTATTATAATCACAATGTAAGAATATTTTGCAGATTAAAATAACTGATTTGTAAACATACAATTTATTTCCTTGGTTTTTTGAAAGATACTAGAATAATAAACTGTACAATAAAAGATACAAAACATTTGTGCTTTTTTTAAATCTGAAATCTTTTCAGCTATTTTAACATCTAATTTATTTGTGTCTATTTCCTTTTCTTTAACTATTCTTCTAAGTTCATTTGCTTTGATAAACAAATCAATGTTCATGCTGGTCTCAGCTTCATCTGCTAAAGCATCTACATCTACTTCTTCATTAATATCTTTAATGTCCCTTTGAAGAAATTTTTTCTTCTGCTTCATATAATCAATTTCTTCCTCAATGATATTTTGTTTCCTCTTTGAATTTTCAGATTTAGTTAAAGATTTTTGTTCTTCTAAATACTGCATATATTTAGACCTTGCAGAAGCTGCTGCTGATCTCATTTCTTTATTAATTTCGATATTAAGAACACCTCGAGAAAATTTTATGTAATCAAATACTGTGCGTTGAAAAATGTATGATGAGTCACTTAAAATTTCAATTTCAATTGCTTTATTTACAGAGAAGCCCCTTTCCACAAAAGCCTGTCCATGTGACAAGATACGAATCATTTTCACTATTTTCCATACTTTTGAATAGTGAAAATCATGAAAATAAGAAGTGAGAAATGTGTCAAGAGAAAGATTTTGAGGATCAAAAGTAGAAAATTCATGTAAATTTGTCTTAACTACTTTGTCTAGAAACTCTCCAAACTGCAGCAGAATTTCATCCCAATCATCTTGTAAAACATGTTTATTCTGCATTAATACCTTTAGAACTATTTTCATTTTGTTCTGGGCTTTTTCTGGACTTTTAACCATCAATCGCGGGTCTATACAAGATGCATTTCGAATAGGAGAATAATTTATTGGACATTTAGACATTAAGTGTTGTACTATTGTTAAAGACACATTGTTGAATTTCTTGTTTTAATGCAAAATTTTCAGCTTGTGAAATGTCCTTCTTGCGGCATTTATCAGCAATGAATCCCAAATAAACTTTACTTTTATCATTATAGCAATTTGGATCATTAAAATTAAATTTATAAAGATTTACTGCTTTAGTTATTTTTGAATATTCTAGTTTCAAAATTTTAAAGTGCTGAAGGCAATCATTTACAAGTTTTAAGATATCTTCAGCAAAAAACTTTCAGTTTGATAATATTCAAGGAAAGGCAATAATATTTTCGACAGAGAGAGAAAAAAATTGAATTTTATAAGAAATGTTTTATCTTTAGTTGCCTCCAAAATATTTGAGAAGGATTTCGATGAATTTTTTTTAAACTTCCCCATTTTAACTTCTTTAATGTACAGTAGCAAGTCATCCCATATTTCAATGGCTCTTTCAACTGCTGGGACATTTTGCAACCATCGGTAAAAGCAGAACTTCACAGGTAGCTTTTTTAAGCCAGATATACTTAAAAAATCTTCACATCTTGCAGGAGAATCTTTAAAAATCCAATATAAGGAGGATAAGAATGATGGAATGTCCCAGCCAGTGGATGACATCCTATGCTTGAAAGCATTATTAAGAATGTGTAAACCACATGTCCCTAATGTCAAGCATTTAATGTTATATTCCTTTGTCAAGTCCTGTTGCAATCAATCATAAAATTTCCAGTTTACTGCAGGACCATCCATCGATATTTGTAAGAGTTTTGACAAGTCTAGTTTTTCAACACATTCATAAAATTTGGATAAAATAATTTCACTTGTTGCATGCCCTATAAATGCAGAAGTAAGGTACTGAGTTCTGACCTTATTTTCTTGATGCCAGTACCTCACATAAATATCTAGTTGCTTCTTTTGATTTGTCAGATTAAGAGTCTCATCAAATAGTAATGTAAAAAACTCAGCATTTTTACAATGCTTTAGTAACAAAGTTTTAAAATAAGGGCTAAGACCAAAATAACAGATATAAGCACATTTCTTTTCACCACATGAAAACTATTTTGCAGTGAAACTATCTGGGAACATTTTAGTGAATAACAGCCCAATATCATCGCACGATTTAAAAGAATAGTGGCTTTTGATGCCTTTAAAAGACCACAATATTTCTGCATCTGTAACTTCAGATTTGAAAAGAAAAGAATTGATTTTATTATTTTCTACACTTATTGATGTTGAATTAGCAGTTACATCTTTTCCTGAAGTAGATGCTTCTTCTAATTTGACAAAATTCATGAAACTGTTAGAAGAAACTGCAGTTGAGAAGGGAAAGATGTTTTGCAGCTAAAAGGGGCATGCAAGGCATTAGTAAAATTAAGTATCGCATATATATGTATATAATGTGTATATATATATATATATAATAAGACATCTATATATATAATAAGAAATATATACTGAAAATATAAATTTTTTACTATATAGTATACGGTATATATATATATATATATACAGTACAAATTCCGAGATCCGGACATCCAATATCCGGAATGATCTAAAATCCAGACCTCAAAGCCACCACCAACCAATTTTTTAGGGCTTTTTTGGAGGGAAGGGGTATACTTAACGCATGCGCATTAGATCTTTTTCCTCATCATAAAAAAACATGCCGGAAATCCCGATTCTTAATCTCAGTTTGGCACTAAATAAAATATCTCATTATTGAAGAAATAATTATTTTAGCATAAATTTGTTTGATTAGTAACTTGACTCCATAGCTGCATATCTGCTTGGCATAATCTCAAACCGAAACATTTGTTAATTTTACACCAACTAATATTTTATATCCTTGATGCCGAAATCGCGAATCATTATTTATTGTATTTTGCTTTCATCACCGCATGTTTATCAACGGATGACAACTTGAGTGATGAATCATGCAGCGACGCCAAATAACAGAGTATTATCCGATTACAGATTTAAGTTTAATGCGCTAAAATGTTGACAAGGGGAGATTTAACAGAAATTTCTTTCCTTATGCTAAAAATGGATTTTGTTAATGATACTCATAGGACAAATGATTATATTTAGTGCTATATGAATTAAGAATAACTGATTTGTTAGACTAGAAGAGAAACAGGCTAATGTGACAATCAAAATCGTAAAAAGAACCTTGTATTTAGTAGCAACTTGTATCTATATACTTACTCAAAATACAAGGTTGTTTTTACGATTTTAACTGATTTTTTATTCACATAAAGCCAGAACCTGCGCCAGAGCTCGCATGGCTGCACCAGGCGGCAGAATTTAGGGAACTTAAACAGAAGTTTTTCATTGCGATGACAATGCCTCAATCATCAATCAATTAACAGAAGGCGAAATCTGTAGTATGGTTCTAAATGCAGAAAATACAGCTACCGATAGTGAAGAAAGTAACAGAGAGGTTACTGAACAAGAAAAAATTTTGATTGACAAGTTATTTGGAATTCTCGACACAGCAATTACAGGACTTGAACAACGTATCAGCAGAGAAAACAAATCAAAGAACTTACATTGAAAGAAATGTTTAATAAAGTAAACATATAAATATTACGCTCTTTTCTTTTGTAAATTTTGATACCCTTTAAATCATTAATGGTTCATTATTTCATAAATCAGGATTTCATATTTTCAATTTTATAATTTCTATGTGCCATCTTAGTAGATTTAAAATGATCTAATATCCAGAAAAATCTCAAATCTGGGATCGCCGAAGTCCCGACCTCGGACTTTGTACTGTATAAATATATATATATATATATTAAACTTCTACCCAATAACTTTAGTAATTCATGAAAGTTAATTTTGCGTCTAGTTAATTCAGGAAAATTAGTTTCAATTAACTGTTTTCAGCTTCAAAAACATTAAAAAATTTTTAATTAGTTAGTTGTTTTCAACTAATAATTGTATCGCCATTAGCAAAAATAATGCATTACTATCAACAGCATAGGATTAAACCAAATACTTAATTGTCTATTGAAGCTTCAAAACATATTTCCGAACTTCACTTTTTCTCGGCTAGTGTTACCGAATTTGCCCTTGGTGACCTAAAATCGAAATGGAGCCAACAGATTTCCTGCAAATTCGATAACAGACCCTCTGCAGAAATAAACTCATAATCCCGATATCCCATACATATAGTATGTGCAAAAGAGAATAAACTCCGTAGAAGGTGATAAAAATTAATTTAGGGCTTAATTGAAACAAACACAGATATTAAGCTAAGCAAAACCGTGTAAAAACAAATTGAAATGATAAAACGAAACTTAATTTTCATGTAAATTTTCAGCGCTGACTCTCCCATTCTAGAAATTTCAATTTGTTTCAGACAAAGACCACATTTAGTTTTACAAGGATTGTCATCCATCAATATCCAGTCTTTGTAGTCAGCTTGATGAAGCCACAGTTTATTGAAAATTCACTTTCCAGCCATCTTGTTCCTATTGGCGTCAGAAGGGTTGTGGCCTTTCAGGTTAAGAATGCTCTAATTTTGACAAATATTTTCAGAATCCCCCCTTTTTTTTCTGGAGCACCTACCTTCATCATCACTTTCGCCTCTTAAAGAACTTCCGGCTTCACGCTTTCGTCACAATCTGCCTAAATTTATGGTGTTTCCCCCCCCCCGTTCGGTTTTTTTTTTTTTTTTTTTTTTTTTTTTTTCTTTCTTTATCGTTTGCAATGAAAATCCGTCAACAGATTGGTTAAGAACCGTGCAATTTTAATTCCATATTCACAAGAAATCACAATTCACACATAGAATGGCAATCATTAGAAATGATAAGAAATGTCAAATGAGCAAAATTAAGGACCATTTAGTCATTTTGGCAAAAATTAAGGACTTTTAAGGACCAAAAATCATTTTTTAAAAAATTAAGGACTTTTAAGGACCGTACGAACCCTGTTTTTCAAATGGTTAATCTCAAATATACCTTTTGTGCTAAAATTATTTGCAAATCATATTGAATTTGTGTACAGAATAGAAGCAACATCATAACAAACAATCCATCAAAAATTTTTGGCTTACACAGACAATTGAAATTACAAAACTAATTTATCTTTGGTAAGTATAGGACACATGAAGAAACATTAAACTTCTCGATATTTAATTATTACAAATAGAAATTGCAAGCAAATGATTACAAATTATTTATAATTACATTATTTAAACATGTACATAACAAAACAATGCTCTTACAAACAAGACTTCAAATGGAAAAATTAAGACAAAAAACTGATGTCTAATAAAAGCTCTAAAATTAACTCTAATGAAAATTCTAGTAACCAAGTTAAATGAAATATTAAAAAAAGTTACTATACTTAATGTTATTTAAACATTAACCTAACAAAACAATACTCCCAATAAACGAGACTTCACTTCAGATGGGAAATTAAAACTAAGCACAGACGTCTTCTAAAAGCTCCTACACTAAGCTGACTACTGATAAAAAATCTCTACTGATATCAAATCTCAAGAACTTTAGTTAAATTATGAATTAAAAACATTCAAAATCTTAATTGGCAGATACTTAATCATACTCCATATAATATATATGAAGATGCATAAAACTTACCTTAGGTGGGCAGGGTGGTGGAGGTGGTGGACTAGGAGCAGATCGTGGAGGTGATGGCCTAGGAGCAGATGGTGGGGGTGGTGGAGATGGAGGAGATGCCGCCCCCTGTAAAAGCAACACACATACTTAGAAAGTTTTCAATACTATACATATGAGAGATACAATTTCATACAAAACTATAAATACTCAACTTTCTATACAATACATATGAGAGCTTTTATGAGATCAGTGCAGCAATAATATGCCGCTAAGATATTACTTAAAAAAACCTACACAGATCTTAGTAACAGTAAATAATCAAGACAAATATCTTTCATGCCTTTCGTGCGTAATCTTTCTACTCTTTAGATGTTATAGCTGTAGAGGATGAGAAAGGCAGTTGCACAAACGACGCATTATGTCGGTCATTACTTAAAATCTCAGATGGGGCATAAACCATGTTAGGATACAGAATAAAGTAAATCATTTTCCAAGCTGCTCACAGCTTTACAACAGAGTAAGATATTTTAAGATCTTTGAACTGACTTTCTTACACAGCTTTATAGGAAAATCTTAGGCTATTATTTTATGTTTCTTTACTACTTCATTTCGATATACTATGAAGAACTTATCCATACACAACTCAAAATTATCTTCTATTAAAAAAAAAAAAGAAGAAGATTTCTTGCAATAATCATAAAGGACATTATTTAAACATTAACATAAATAATGCTCTCAAAAAGCAAGATTTAACTTCAACTGGGAAGTTAAAACTGAGGACAGATGTCTAATAAAAGCTCCTACACTAAGTTGACTACTGATAAAAAAAGCTAATAACCAAGTTAAATAAAATTTTACATTAAAACTCTTACTTGAGAGATACTTATTCTCATTATAATATATATGAAGTATAATATATAAAACTTACTTTGGGTGTTGGGGGTGGTGGTGAAGGAGGTAGGCTCTGTAAAAGAAACAAATATATTTAGATTAGTGCACATATTCAAATAGTTCTTAAATTTACAATTAGATGTCAAATATCTAGAGCAGAGGTTCTCAACCTTTTGACTTAATTGTGCCATCTAAACAAAAATTGAAAACCTTTAGTATCACAACTACAAAGTATTACTAAACCTGTTTGGACTGCCTACATTTATTACTCTGTCTGCACCCATGTTATGACTGGATACCATAAAGCCAGGAAAGTCTATGCTTTCCGTCCTGGCATCAACCAAAGACAAAACAAATGCATATTCTTTCTCTAAAGATGTTTATCGACTAATGATATTGACTGAAGAGAAAAAGGGAATGTTAAAAAAGATATTTTAAAGTAAGAAATTCTTCAATTTTTGGGGTGCAGACATTGTGGAGTCACTTTTTTTAACATAAATTTTATCTGAAAAGTTTGGGTGCAGGCATTACACGAGCATATACAGTAAATTTTCTTTAAAATTTGAAAAGAGAAACTGATTAGATAGTATTATGTTGTTCAATAACCATTGATAATATTCCTGTTTAATAAAAATAGAAACTTTTCCGAGTTTTAAATCTCCATACTAAAAAGAATAATAAATCTGCTAGGAATTTCCTAAACACAATACTCAAGAAAAATTCTATGTTTTCCACTGCTAAAAATACTGCCGTAACAATAAAAATATATTTTGAATGTTTAAAATAAAAATACATCAAAATTCACGAATTTTTTTAAAGACCTACTTTAGAGAAATGTTGAGGAGGGGGGAAATTGTTCTTACCTCTTCCGGTGTACGACGGAGACTTCCCGTAACTTTAAAAAAAGAAAAAAAAATTAATTGAACTGTATGTACACAGTGCATGATAAACAAAAATGCATATTCAACAAAAAATTAACATTAACATAGAATCTAACAATGAAATGGATTTGGGGGAAAAACACTTCATTTAAAAAGTAAATAAATAAATAAAAACCAAAATTCTAAACAAATCAAAAGGGAAATTTATTTTAAATTATCAATACTTTCTCTGTATCATCAGTACACTCACACACAGATTTTTCTTCTAATTTCATTCATTTCCATTTCAAGCAGAAATAGTATTGAGAGACCTTCCCTTTAATAATATTTGTTGTTATTGCATTTTTAGAATGTTTATAACAAACAATATGAAAAGCATAATATAAAGGAGAAAATCAGCATTTACTCCTTATTTCTTAAAATGCATCTAATTAATAGTTGACTATTTGGCAATGAAATCTGTCAACTTTTTGATTTCTTTCAATATTGTCAACAAAATATTGTTTGTTAGGTACTTACGAGTTCGTGGATTTGTATCTTGGATAACAACACTGGATGAAGAAAGGAAACACAATTTATGAGACAGTATTACTCAGGACAGCTCCAAAAACACGTTTACAGTCATCGAAAAACTATGAAAAATAAAGCTGAAATAATAAGCAACACAGGCTTCAGTTATAATGGTGAAGAAAGCCTCACAGTTTAACACTGGAGAATGGCTTCCAACTCGGTTTCTTCTCGGAACTCTACGTACTATCGAGACTCTCTGAGCTACGAATCGTGACACACTCGATGCATCAACTCGCGATACTCGGACTAGACACCTCGACGTTAGAACAGATCAACTCGATAGACTACGAGACACTACTACTTCGCATACCAGCAGGGTTATATAGCTTTTGGGTAGCCTTCGAGAACATTCCTGCCAAACTGGTAAGAATTTGTTCTAGAATGTTTGGGATACCAATGGTTAAATGAAAAAGCAAACCTTCATTATGCTACTGGATGAATAGCAGTTTATGAATGCATGAAGCATACTAACATGCCCATTACTGAAAGATTTTCTGCATGTTTAGAAAATGCATATTTAAGTAATGGCAAATGCAAATGTTCATGTGCCTGGTGCCCATTTTCGGGCAAAGGATTACAATATTCAAAATTGGATGACTCTAGGTTACCGAGACACATGCAGACATTATGCATATTGTTCATTATTTAATATCTTTAACGCTTTGCGGCACAGTGTGTCAGGTCCGTACACACCTAAAAATTTCCTTCTGTAATCACAAAAAAATTGAATTAAAAAGGATTTATAGCTTACTATAGGTTACTCTGAGCCTTCTTTATTTATAGTAGATGCCAGCTCAACACAAACCAGTCCATATATTTTAACCATGTTTAGTTTTGTAAGACCCTTATTTTTCAAAGAAATCTTCCAAACTTTTTTAGGGTATAAAAGAAATTGTTTGAAAAGAAATTTCTATGTTATTTTTTGGCTGTATGCTAATCTCCTTATTCTATATTAGTTTTAAATTTTTACCTTGAAATCTTGCCTAAAATCAAACGGCGAACCCTAGGTGTGCCCGGACTGGGATCACCGATAATTTAGGACAACTGACAGTCTGTATTCTTTGTTTCTCCGCATCTCATCCGTCAGTTCATTGACAACAAGGCTCATTTCAGAATTCTTTTTGAAACTCTATTCAATCAGTGCGCCCACTTTGGACACACCCACAGAATGAAACGATAAGTGCTATCTTCACAAAATTTTACTTCTGTACTCTCTAGGCCTTAGACTGCCTACCTTTTTTTTCAATCAAAACTCCAACTTTAAAAGGTAGCGTGCCAGAAAGGGTTAATGAATATGCCAAACTTCAAAACGCACCAAAATTTAAATTCACGTATATCTCAGGAAATTTTGAATAAAAACTTTTAATTTTTTGCAGGTATTCCGATTTTGTCTCAAAATACTTATGCTAGATGAATGCTATATATAAATCTAATACATGTCAAGTCGCGCTTTTGAGACATGGAAAACACAAGTTAAATTTCGACCATCGGTCAAGTAGAGCAGAAGATATATTAGAATTGTCCCTCCTCTCTTTTCTTTTTGGGGGGGAGCAAGGTGTACATTGGTTAATATATAATAAAAAGCGATATTAAGAAAACCAAATGAAAATGTTTGAATTCATGTTTTTATTATATTTGAGTGCAAAGAAATTCATAATACAGTACAAAGTCCGAAATCCGGAATGGTCTGGACTTCGGCGATTCCGGATTTGGAATTTTTCCGCATAACAGATCATCAGTTTAAATCTGGTAAGATAGCATGCAGAAATTATACAATTAAAAATATGAAATCATAATTTATAAAATAAAGAATAATTATAATTATGATCTAAAGGGTATCAAAATTTACAAAAAAAAAAGCTTAATATTTATTTTTTTGCTTTATTAAACATTTGTTTCAATGTAAGTTGTTTAAATTTATGTTTAATAGAAATCAAAACATGTTCTCGCTTTGTAGATCCTTTGGCAAACCCAGAATTGGAAACTCTTTTCGACATAATCGAAAGTTCAACCTTAGTTTTTATAAAATTGCCATCATAATAACAGTCTGCAAAGAATAATAAGCTGAATCAAATTAGAAGATCGGGGAATAGCGCAGTCTGCTACATAAATTGAATGATTATCTTTATTAATTAGAATCAATAAAGATAATTTTAGCCTAGCTTAATAGCGTCCATTATAGATTATTGGCTATGTATCACAAGATTGGCAACGAAAGCCAAGTTGTTTCGCTAAATTTTGTCTTGCTCCTATTGCGTACTGAATTAAGCCTGAATTGTATTAGTTTAGTTATTTACTACACCTATGTTTATTTCTTGCACATGCTTGAAGCTAATCCGAGTCCTGAATGAATGAACTGCCACATATATTTAAAGCTTTACCTAGGGCCAGCGCTCAATACCGCCTGGTGCAGTCTCTATGGGTTCTAAATTCTTACTTTACAAAGCACTTTCCTAAGTTCTAAATTTTCACCACACGTAAACTTTGGAAGCCAGTGCCTTCCCTAAATCATAAAAACTTCTCATCCCTTAATTTTGCCTCTTGGTGCTTCCCCAAATTCCAAAAATTTTGTCTTCCCTAAATTCTGCCGCTGCTTCTGGGCTTATGGTGAATAACATATCAGTTATTCTTAATTAAAATAGCACTAAATGTAATCTTTTGGCCTATGAGTTTCATTAAGAAAATCTATTTTTAGCATATGAAAAGAAATGTTCATTGAATTTTTTTCTCGTCAACATTTCTTAAAGCATTTAAAAATCTATAATCATTGCCAAGCATAATGTAGAATAATGTTAGCATAAAAGTTTGCCATATTTTTGTTATTCAATTACGCTGATTTAATATAACACTGATTTTTGTTGTTTGACTTCTGAATTAGTAACCATTACAATATTAGCAAAAGTCAAACAGAAAATACTGCACTAATCATTGAGTTAAAAACAGATGGAAATGACACAAATATATATAAAACATTAAATTACTGTATATGCCAAAAAAAAGTACTATTAATTACCTGCACGAAGAAGAGCTTCCGAAGAGGCCTTCACCTCCTTTATGCTTTCCTGCGCCTGTCACAATTAGAATGCTGTATAAATTATTTTTGCATTGAAATAAAAACAGTTTAAGAGAAATTTACTGCACTTCATATAATCTCTAACATAGATATTCGTCTCTTTATCATACTTTACATCAATGTGTTCTTACGAGAAATCTGCACTTGTATTGGTGTTCGCTTACTGGAAAAAATTCTAAGAGTTTCTCTTAAACCTGAGCTTCTGTACAGCTTTACACAATGCAAGTAACAGCCTATGGGCCATAAAAGTGGAAACATGTATAGTACAGATGCTGGTCGAGAGAAGAGAGTGACTAAGTGCTTGCTGTTCTGAGCAGAGCAAGATATTCTGTGCTGTTTTCAAGCTCTTTTTATGACTGTGCTATCTCAGTGTTCTCAGTCCCCCCCATGGATGAAATCGAATGAGTGTGCAGTTCTTTTTGTGCTGTGGGTGATAATTTTCCTCTGTGACTTTGGTTAATAACATGTGTCACGGAGGAGAGTGAATTCCCTCCACTTAACAAAATGGATGCCGCTGCTGCCGTTTGTAATCACATGGAGGGGCTACCTGATGAAATACATAAATATGCAAATGCATTGCTTGACGATAACTGGATTGAATTACTAAATGAAATACTCAATCTTTAAATGATTATGTCACTCTTGCTCAACAAGTTAGAATACTACAAAATGCCATTAGTCAGAGGAATTAATGATACTGATGAGATTCTGGCTAGTGCTAAAACTGAAGATGAAAAATAATTGAAACTTAGTTGTTTTCAAAAGAAAAAGGAATCTCCCAAGGATTCGTACAACTATTCAAAGGTAAGCATGAATCTTTTGGTGTGCTCAATTCTGAGGAAATTCTTTTTACTAATAATATTGCTAATAATGTTATTTCTTTGTGTGCTAAAAGTGCTAAATCATTTATTGCCATTATATTTGTGCATTCTGTTTATATATTACATTAGAATTATTCATAACAGGATGCTGAGATCTGAAAACTGGAATCTATTTAACAATGAAAGTATTAAAACTCATTGGGAGTCTGCAATAAATTTGAATTCGTTTAGCAAACATCTTCAACTATGGCATATTCTTTGACACGTAACAAGTAATATGACTGGCCCAAACAATCGAAATGTCATAAATTGGGTCAATAAATATGTATATCATTTCTGTGGCGATAAATGAAAAGCTTATGTATAGGCTCCGGCCCTATCTCAGTGGCATTATACGATGATAAGTAAGTGAGTGAAACGTTCAAGACAAAATACTTATTTAAACTAACTAAACAGACTGAAATACTTATTTAAATTACATAGTATCATTTTATTGTGGTTTCCATTAAGGAAGTAATATTTTAGTCGCATGACGGCTGATGAGGCTCTGCATGCAAACTGCGGCACGCATGCTACAGGTTTGCCATCACTGGTCTTGTAGACATAGCCCAGGTAGAAAAGCAAAACATTTCATAGGAAATTAGATGAATTAGACTGACATGAGAAACATTATGTATTTTCTGTACATTTAAAAAGTGAAAAAAATATGTTATATAATTCTACAAAAATATTTAATTTTCTAATATGATTAATTTTAATAAAATTCAAAATGAAGTATATCAACAAAAAAGAAAACTTTTCTAAACTTTTCTAAGGCAGTCGTATCAAACTGGTGGCCTGCAAGCTGCATATAACTCCCTGAAGCAGTTTCACACAGCTTGTAGATATATTTCCAGCAATTTAATTGCCATTACTTTGAAGACAAAGTTCAATATTTAAATTCTTCAGCATGCAGTTTTACATTATTTTACTTATCATTAAAAATAAGTATAAGAATCGGCTAAAAAATTCACAAATGGAACTAATTCACATAAATTCTTATATTCATATAAATTCTTATAAATTTTTTCAAAAAAGATTTTGAGCTACAGATCTGATGAAATTTCATTCATTCTTATCATTGTAATATCGTGTTATTTAATAAATAAATATAATTATTGTTGAAGTGGCAACACCATATTTGTATTAAACTGTTACTCAGCAACTTGAGATATTGTTTTAAAAAGATTAGATTCTGAAGATTTTTACAGCTAGGAGTAGTATACAAATTTTGCCACTTAAGAATTGTATAAAATTTGCCTATCATCATGAACTAGAAATAAAATTTATGTTCTACTAAGAAGATTGTCTGTTTTGTAAATTACTGCAAAATACATTACATCATAAAATATCCTCATTTGTGAATGTTTACAAAAATAACAATCACTTTGTTTGTATGTACATTTATAACTAAACATTGTTTCTTCTCAGTTGAAAATTAATAAGGAAAAAATGAGATTGGAAGATGGTTAGCAGGTTCTGCAGCACAAATCTGCAGCCAGAAATACTTGGAAATATTTTGTAAACCCTTTATTTTTAGCTTAAGTAAGTAAGTTAATCACTGACTCGACATACTAGAATTATTTGGAATAAGAAAGATGCTATGTTTGAGTCCACTGCTCTTAGATGACAACATTAACAGAAAACCAAATGGATAATGCTTAGAAAAGTTTTATGAAAATTATACATACCACTCGAATCTCGTTCTGAAGATTCTGCTCCCTGTATGCTGTTAAAAAAAAAAAAAAAAAAAATCAAGATATTATTTGACGTTTTAAAGAAAGATATATACTGATTTTGAGTTTAAAAAAAAAGCTCTTTTTGCTACTGAAAATATTTGTTTATTTGTATACAAATATTTTCAGGCAAGAGCAACTGGTGACATAAAAAATTCAAAGCTGCAGAAACAACAAACACTCTTTGAAGTGTTTTTGTTTAAAGGAACAACAACTGCTGCTTTAAACAATTACTTATCAATATGATTTTAAACATATTGATTTAACAATAAAATTTTAACAATATGATTTAACAAAAAAATTTTCGGAAAAACAATTTTGTCACTTAAGCGGTGCCGCCACTGGGGCTGATAAAACAGCGTACCGATATACTTGATAAAATAACACTTAGCAAATTTTTGTTTATTTGCATTTTAGCACATAAAATTTTAAGGGCCCACCAGCGGCCGAGCTATAGATACACCGAACACTGGTAGTTCAGACCGAGGTTCGAATCCCGCGAAAGGGCTGCATGGGCGTTTTCGTGGTTTTCCCCATGTGTAAGTGTATACGAGCCAGTTTCCCTTAGAAAGTCTTCCTCGAAGGCTTCCTCCCTTTAGGCAGATAGCCTTCGTGTGCTTTGCCATAATTAAATAATCCAATGGAATCCATAAAATTTTATATTATAAATTATTACATATTATAATTTTTATTAAATATTTGTACATATAAATATGTACAAAATTTTTAAAGAATTTCATTCAAATCCTATAAATACTTATTCAATTCAGAGTCTGTCAGTAAATCCAGAAATTCTTTTTCAGTCATTAGCATGTCGTCATAAATTTCATCTCTCGATTTATCACAGCTGATGTCACTATCTTTCGATAGATTGCATCATATCTTCGCATATGGGTAACGTTTTTTGATTGAAAATAATCACGGGGGGCAACTTATTGCTTATAAAATGGAAAGAATTAGGAAAAGTTTTGTGTTTTTTCTGAATGAACAATATATTTTATAATCAAGTTTGCCGATGTGTCAACGTTACTGATATTCAACATGTGAAGGGTGTAGAAAATTGATCAGCCGGTGCTCTTTCTTGCATTCAAACAGTTACTGATGCTATTCCTGTTAACTATGAATTTATTTTGCTAGCCTAATTTATTTCACATTGCTAGTCACCAGTATTACATGAACTTAAATCGAAAGATAAAATTTCTGCTGATTGCCAAGAAGCCGCAGAGTTTTAAAACATGAACACCAGACATGCCTTTTGTTCACCGAAAGCTTTTTCAGAAAATTAAGTTAGCTTAAATTTTCATCCCTCTCAGTTCTTATTTCGTAAATGAGGCAGTAACTTGCTTGTCTCTAGGACAAATACATCCTCAGATGAGGGAAATAATCAAAAATTCTATAAATTCGTTTAACAGATGATACAGTGCATTTCAAACATCATTATATTCAAACTTTTATCATCATTACAAGATTAAGAAAAGTCAAATGGTTAAACAAAAAACTAAACCTTGAGTTACAAAAGAAGAAAATCAAACTAAATATATATAAAACATTAAATTACTACATCTGCGAAAAAAATTGCTATTAATTACCTAAGGAGACTGCACAGCTGAGGATAGTGTAAGACTCCTCACAGAGAGCAGTTATCTTCTTGATTTTCTGAAAAGGATTAAAATTCAAATTAGAGTGTTACTTTTTTTTTTAAATAAAAACATCAGTGAATTTGAAAGCATTTTATTACACTTCCTATGATTTCTAACACATATATTCTTTGCTTTGTAATAGTTTACACCACTGCACTTTTACGAAAATCCTGTACATGTATTTGTGTTTGCTTATCAAAAGCAATCCTAGAAAACGTTTTGCTCATACTGGGGCTTCTGTACACCATACCTCAAAACGGAGTAGCCTCAGAACATTGAAATTTTGTATATAGAACTACTATATTATGTAGATGTGCACCTCGTATTTTGGTTGCAATCGGCCGTACCAAACGTATATAAATATATTTATATATATATCCACTCTGTTACTCGGTTCAGTGATCTCAGTTTCTTTACTCTTATATGTTTGTAAATTGTACATTTTTTGCTTTAAAAATGATTGAATTATGTTGTTCTTATCTTCCAGTTGAGGTTTTTATGCCTTTAGTTAATCTGTAGGGAATATTTTTAGAATTATCAACAAGTTGTTTAAGTGCCGCTAATAATTTTTTTGATGGCGGCCATTGCTTGTTTACATTTGAAACAGCAGAGTAGTGGACTTGTTGCCAATCTAGAGAAACTAAGCTTCGCCACAACAAAGATAATGCCTTCTTTTATTATTGCGAATTAAATCATGTTTAATCTATTCTGGAATTTACTCCAGGAAATAAGTGTTCCAGATTTACTTCGTAATTTTTAATATAGATATTTTGAGTTGTTTATTTTTGCCTTGTGGGGAAGTAAGAACTGAATTAATAAAATGAGAAATACTGAATCATCTGTGAAAAACATTTTGTTTTATTTGCTTAATTTTTTTTCTATGTCATTATAGCTTTATTATAGTATTTGAATAGAACATGTGGCAACGATTAGATAATTCTATTCTTTAAATGATATAAATTTTTTGCATTATGAGTTATAATATGATTGAAATATAATACTGTTAAGTGAATCTAGCACCAGAGTGTCGCTCTAATAAACAAAGTGAATTTTAAAGAATGCATTTATTCTATTGTGGTTTATGCGCTGTCGGCGAAGTAGGTTTAACTAAATCTAATAAGTTTAAATAAAATGCCAGAAAAAATGCATATAATTTAATATTCCGTACAAGGAAGTCGTGGTGTACACATCAGATTTTTTTTTATAGCGGCCATTGATTGTTTACACTTGAAACAGCAGACTAGTGGATTTGTTGCCAATCTAGAGAAACTTAGCTTCGCAACAACAAAGATAATGCCTTTTATTATTGCCAATTAAATCATGCTTAATTCTTTCTGGAATTTTTTCGAGGATATAAGCGTTTGAAATTTACTTCGGAATTTTTAATATAGATATTTTGAGTTTTTATGTATTTTTGCCATGTCGCGAAGTGAGAACTGAATTAATTAAATGAGAAATACTCAATCGTCTGTGAAAAACTGTTTCTTTTTTGCTTTGTTTGCTTAATTTCCTTTATACATCATTCTAGCTTTATTATAGTATTTGAATAGAACATGTGACTACAATTAGATAATTCTTCAAATGATATAAATTTGTATGCATTCTGAGTTATAATATGAACAAAATGTAACTCTGTTAAGTAAACCTAGCACTAGAGTGTCGCTATGGTAAACAATTATCAACAATTTAAAAGCTGTTTAAGTTCGGTTAAGTTTTAAATAACATGGCAGACATATTTGCTTACATTTGAAACAGCAGAATTGTAGATTTGTTGCCAATCGTAGATTTGTTGCCAATCTAGAGAGACTAAGCTTCACAACAACGAAAATAACGCCTTCATTTATTACAGGGTTGCCACTCAAACAGGAGAATGAAATTCCCTGACTTTTCCAGGTTTTCCAGGTGTGTTTCAAGAAAATTCCAGTCTATCCGCGTAATGTACATTGGCTGTGCTAAGAGGTAAATTAATTATGGTATTACTTGTATTGTGTAGCAAATTCACTTAATTATTCAATAAATCCCAGAGGACATTTATTCTTAATTATTCTTGGTATACTTTGTTGGATAATTTTGTTTAGTTTTCCACTTAAGAAACTTAATAAAATTTAAGATATATATATTGGATAACAAATGTATGTTTTATTTAATTATTACTCATGATCATCACCAGTTCAACACTAGGCTAATCCGGTCCTTATAAATCACAACGCAATGCTAAATAGTTAGGTTAGATTTTAGGTAAATTTAATTTACGTGAGGTATGCTCTTAAAACCTTAACACTTGAAAACACAAATACAATTATAATAGTTGTTTTCTCCACTGAAGATTGAGATTAGAATCTTCCCAATCTGGAATAAAATAAGGCTTTTTTTGCAGACATTCTGCAGCTAAACGAAAGAAAGAAATCTATTTTAATAAATTGAGGTATTTTATATTTATTTTGCAGCATACATAAGGAAAAAATATGTGCATTAAATTTCGTGATGGTATGTCATCATACTGCTATAATTAATTTCAGGATTATGCCAGAGAAAATTTCCTGAAATTTGGAAATATTATTTACTAATAATAAATAAATTTAGAGGGAAGAAGCAACATTAAATTATATGAATAACATAAAAATAATTACTTAAAAATTGAATTAGAATAATCATCTATATTTTAGCGAATATAGTTATATTACATGGCTAGCCTAGATGACTGATTACTATTTTTTTATTTTACTGCAAAATGGCAAGGTATTTATTAAAAAGAAAAAAAAAAGGGTTTAAAAAGATTTTGCGGTAAAATTCTAGTATACGGTAAGGCTTCTATTATTTGTCAGACGCATGTTCTATTAAGCCCAAATAAATTATTTTATTTATTTATTATAAATTAATTTTAACATAAAAGTATTCTACTATGTATTAAAAATGTTAAAGACGTAAAATGTAGCGCAAGATAATGATAGCGTGGCAAAAAATTTGCAATATCGCATGAACATAAATTTTAGTCGATCAGTCTATCAGAAGTTAAATGTCAAAAAAGCTGTAAAAGTTCATTATTAAGCAATGTCAGTTTGAATTTTCTATCTTAAAATTATTTGTGTTAGGTCTTTTATGTTAATTACTATGCTAGACCATTATTTGGAACTCTGCTCAATATTTCGTGTAATGTATCACAACTATGTAGGAGTCATTTGTCAGATTTTTATATTTGATCATCATTTGGTACAAAAGGTACTACTCTTATATGCACCCTCAGGTAGCCAAATGCAGCGATATGTGTTGTGCTGGTTTTTGGCGTGATTGTGTGTTCAGCAATGGTTTTAGGGACGATGTTGGTAAAATCTGTTTTTAAATTATTGCGAAAAATCCAAGAAGAAACGTTTTATCAAAGGACGTTTCTTCTTGGATCTTTCGCAATAATTTTAAAAACGGATTTTCGTAGTTTTTTTTTCCCCCCCTCTGAAAATAACTAATCCATGAATTAATTTACTTGCGCCAAAAAATATTTTATTTTCCTTTAGAGTTTAACCACTTGCGCTAACTTCACGGTTGCGGTGCCGTGCGCTACAATATAACAAGCGGTAAAGTGTCTCATTTACGCCGCTCCGCATCTGCGAGTGCAATCCAGAGCTGTAACTCGAGAAATAAACAATCTCGTTAGGCGACGTGTGCACCACGTTATTTTCATTTTTGCGATAAATGCTTATCGACGTGGTGTTCACGCCGCTCGCGGTTTGAGACAAAAGCATCTTGACGTGCGTGGCACGTCTTATTAGCGCAAGTGGTTAAAGAAATTTTAAACGATATTCATTTTATGAACTCTTGATAACGTGACCTTCGAACTTCGACACCGGTTTCGAGCTTTGGTGACAGATATATCAGACATGCACAGCTGTTTCCCTCTATGATGGAACGGAGCCACAGCCACGTCTGTTGCAGAGAGGTTTTCCTTCTTTACAATACATATTCTTTGATTCTAACCTATATAGTACCGTATACTAGGATTAAACCCATTTTGTTTTATACGAGAACAGGTACTTTCTTTAGTTCATGCACTGCACATGCGATTCTCGAGAATATTGGAAACCAAAAGTTGCGGGAAAGTTACTTTGCCTTTCTAAAAGACAATCCAATTGGACCTGCGAAAATTGGCTCTATGCCAGCTACCCGAATGACACTCACGTGATACATAATTCGCCGAAAAAGTTACCTCTTCCGACGTCGGCGCAAAAATCGCTTTTTTTGGCGGGATCGTTGTATGAACTTCCCTGACTTTTCCAGATTTTGACAAAAATACTTAAATTCCCTGACTTTTCCCTGAATATTTTAGTCAATTTTCGAATTCCCTGACTTTTCCCGGTTCTCCCGGTTTTCCAGGTAGCGTGGCAACCCTGTTATTATTGCGAATTAAATCATGCTTAATCCTTTCTGGAATTTTTTAGAGGAAATAAATGTTTAAGATTTATTTTGTAATTTTTAATATAGATATTTTGAGTTTTTATGTACTTTTGCCTTGTCGCGAAGTGAGAGCTGAATTAATTGAATGAGAAATACTAAATCGTCTGTGAAAAACTGTTTCTTTTCTGTTTTGTTTGCTTAATTTCTTTCATACATCGTTCTAGCTTTATTTTAGTATTTGAATAGAACATGTGGCAACGATAATTCTTCAAATGATATAAATTTTATGCATTCAGAGTGTCGTTATAGTAAACAAATATAGAGAATTTTAAAGAGTGCATTTATTCTATTGTGGTTTATGCGCTGTGCACGAAGTAGATTTCATTCAATCCAGTAAGTTTAAATGAAATGCAAGAAAAAATGCATATAATTTAATATTCCCTGCAAGGAAGTCATGTGGTGTACACATCAGGTGTTTTATAACTGCAGCTACATCTATCTTTCATTCCACACAGGAAATCCAAACTGAAGTTGATATGTTTTTGGACTCGAACTTAAGAACGTATTTTGACAGAAAACTTTCATTACAAACAGACACATTTCAACAATACAATTCCATGCCAATACTACAAGAAATGAAATTATGAAATACTGTACGAAATATAGATTATATGATATATATAAAATTAATCTTACGAGATAACATAATCAATATTTCTTTAGTAAATATATATTTATATAGGAAACATTTACTAAATGAAAATAAATGAGAAAATATAATTGCTATTTCAACACTGAAATAAGAGCAAGAAAACAATACTTGAACAGCAGCAACCATTTAACAGAGTAGCACACATTTCAAAATATAAGACAACCTGCATACAATCCAAGATTTTGTAGCAAAAATTCAGTCAAAATCGAAGACACATATGTGCAAATTGCATCAAATCTAGCAAACTTCCTTTCCTGGCCTTTACTTGCATAACTGTTTGTCTGTTTACTTATGTCACATATATACATTCTTCCACTTAAAGTATTTTAAATGACCCAAATATTCATGATTTGTCATAAATGTGAAAGATTCTAAATTTCAAAATATAACATTTTATACATTTCTCTGCATTTTTATTTAGGAAAATTATGCATTCTTTATTTAAAAAAATCTGATGTGAACAAAAGGACTTTCTTGTATGGGGTATTAAATAATAAATAACTTTTGCTGCATTTCAATTTATACTTATTTCTGGAATTTGGGTTATATTTCTCCTTCATTCAGTTCTCACTTCATGGCAAGGCAGAAATACATTAAAAATTTAAAAATATGAAAAGAACTAAAATTAAACAAAATTTTTTATACTGAAAGTGTGCCCATCCCAGGACCCTGCGATTTCGATATTGACCATCTTATGGGCCGGCACTGTAACCAAAATTTATAAATTAGAAATAATCCTACTATCCTATGTTATGAAGAACTTACGACCCCAAAATTATGAATTAAACAGAATTGACTATACATTTATTACTTTTGAAATGTATCTGCTAAAATTTGAGATTCCACACAAAAATGATACCCTATGTGTCATTTATGCCAATGTTGTTATATTGAGATTCTACTCAAAAGTAAATGAAATTTATTTCAAAATTTTTATTAAATATACTTTCTCTCAAATTCTAAACAAAGAATTTTGATGTCATAATGGCAACTCACTTTCCAAAACTGAGTTCCCCCCCCCAAAATAATGGCATGAAAAACATCTCTAAATCACAAAAAGTACAAGGTATCTGAAATGGAGCTATCACACTGACCGATTAGAACCATCATTTTACTTGTAGTTCTGTTGCAAAAAAATGTATATGAAGAAGTATCAAACTTACTTGGGTTGGGTGAGGTCTGGAAGAAGAGGAGGAGGAGGAGGAGGCTGTGGATGTCGAGGAAATCCTCCTCCTCTTGTATCTCCGTCCCTATAAAAGTAACAAATATATTTAGAATTCTTTTAGAATACTGTGTGATGAAATTTATAAAAAATAACATTCTCATTAAGTTATATGAAATGGAACTATCATGCTACCATTTTAGAACTATTGTTTACTTCTTATTCTGTTGCAAAAAATATATACAAAGAAACTTACTTGGGGTGGGAACGGAGAAGGTGACCTCTCCCTCTTTTCATTTGCCTATAAAAGTAACGAATATATTTAGAAACAAGTAACAGAACAGTTAGTGCATGTATTACAAACATTTTTAAAATTTACAATCACACATAAAAAACTTGAGACTGCTGCATGCCATTTTCAGTATTAGCATAAATTACGAAAAAATTATCAGTTGCTGGATGCGAAATTTTCGAGTTCAACAGCTTCGAGTTCTTTAATGGTGACCCGTGTGAGATTTTGTTATACAATCCTACATTACCAAGAACTATGATACATTTATTACTTCTGAATTTCATCCCCTAAAATTTCAGATTCCATACAAAATGGATACCCTATGTATCACTTATGTGCATGTTGAAATCTGGAGACTCTATTAAAAAAAAAGTAAATGAAATTTATTTCAAAATTTTTTTATGAAATTTATTTTCTCTCAAATTTTAAAAAAGCATATTCATGCTTTTTTAGTTTGACTTTGTGTTTAATCTTTGTCATCATTAGATATTACAGCTGTAGGGGATGAGAAAGTCAGTTCCACAAAGGACTCATTATGTCTATTAAAGGAATGATTCCTTGCAATAACCATAAAAAAGTTACTATAACATTATTTAAACATTAAGATAACAAAATAATACTCCTAATAAACGAGACTTAACTTCAACTGGGAAATTAAAACTAAGCAGTGATGTTTAATATCCTCAGTTTTAATTCTCCTACACTAAGCTAACTACTGACAAAAAAGCTAATAACCAAGTTAAATAAAATTTTAAGAAAAAAAAACCCTTCAGTTGAATTATCAATTAAAACATTCAAGGTCCGAGCTGATAAATAATTAATTGTTCTTGTTATAATATATATGAAGATGCACAATACTTACTTCGAGTGGGCGAGGGGATGGTGGAGGAGAAACAGCTGGAGGGGGAGCCACAGGCCGCAAGCCAAAAAAATGCCTTACCTGATCCATAAGCGGATCCACGGGCTGTAAAAGTAACATATATATTTAGAATCTTTCAACAGTGCACATATTAAAAATATTTCATACATTTACAATCGGATGTCAAAAATCTTGAGAAAGCAATATGAGATTTGATACTGACATAAAGTAAAAACTAATATAAATTACGAAACGGTTCTGTTTTGCTAGATCTGAATTTTCATGTGCATGTTGCTATATTAAGATTCCATTAAAAAGTAAATGAAATTTATTTCAAAAATGTTTACTTAATTTATTTTCTCTCTGATTTTTAAACTCACGAGCTCGTGCGCTGGGTTTAATGGATGCGCCGGTTTAAAGAAACCATTCTGAAAATGCCCCTATTTTTCTCAAGTGGTTGTTGTAATGTGATCTCCTCCAAGGTCATTCTCTTTATGTTTCTGCAGTTTTTCGCCGGAAATTTGATTCAAAGTTTTGTTTTAAACGGATCGAGTCTTTCAGACCCAGCGCGCCTGTTCGCATTGCTGTAGTGTAGTTCATTTGTGGTAGCCCAGAAAGCTGCAAACATGATGCGTAATTTATCCTATAAGGATGAAATGTTACGTTTGCAAAAATTATTAGATGCATCAACTGTTGAAGACTCCATTGAAGAAAAAGATGATGAAAGTTGCAATGAATTTTTTACTTCTCATGATTCCTATCCAGAAATCGAGATACATTCTGAAAATGAAAATGAGCGTGACATTTATTGCTTTATTGGAAAAGACAAGAAAAAGCAATGGTCAGAAGAAAAGCCTAAAGCAGATTTTAAAACTCTTACTCATAATATTACTACTAAATTGCCTCGAAACATCGGTAAGGAAAAATATGTGCAGATTCCAAATGAATCGTGGAAACTTTTACTAAGTAAATAAATGTTGCTGAAAGTCGTCCACTATACAAATATTTATATTATATCTATTTCTGACAGCTTTCAAAGTGTAAAAGATGTTCGTCACACAACTCTAACTAAAATTACCGCTTTTATAGGTCTTTCATATTTTTGTGACACAAATCATCTCACCTAAATGTGCGCAATCTGTGGGCGACAGACGGAACCGGCTTAGGAATTTTCCACAAAACTGTGTCTTATAAACGTTTTCTTTTTTTCCTTCAAGATGTTTCCATTTCGATAACATAAGAACTCGCATCATCAAGAAAGAATCAGATACACTTGCATCCATAAGAGTGTTTTTTGAAGATTTTATGAATACTGTCAGAAATATTACACTGTCGGGAGTTCATGTAAGATATTGTTTTAGAAAGTACATTCCTAATAAACCTGAAAAATAATTCCTGACTAACCTGAATAATAATACAGATGCTGTTCACACATTTTTTAGACGATTTTGGTAAATTGTAATAAAAAATCATTTGCTTCAAAACTGTACTTCTGTACTATGTTTTTAAAAGTCAAAATTATCGTCTGTGGCTTGAAAGTTTTGTTTTTATTTAAAATGGCGAATTTAACAAAGCAGTGGTTCGAAGGCTACATTTACGCTCTTTCCGAAGAGAAATATGCATACTCCGTTATCCAAAAACGATGTGAAGGTCATGGTTTTGTGATATCTAAAGCATCACAATAGGCAATATCATCAACAAGAAAGGGAAAAAACGTCAAATTGGAGCCTAAAGTGGAACAAAAATTCCAAACAAGTATCCAAGGAAAAAACGGACATCTTCGACTATAGCAAAAGTATGTTGCTTAATGTTAAAAGAAAATCCCTTTAGTCAAAGGACAGTTGCAAAATCATTAAAATGCTCGGTGTTCACTGTAAACAAAATGATAAACGTTGATTTAAATCTTAAGAAAGCGAAAAAACGCAATGTGCATCGTCTTCTTCCAAAGCATATCGCTCAACGCAGGACACTCTGCAGAATTCTATCTGAGAGAGAAACACTTATCCAAAGAAAAATGGAAAACAATTGTCACAATAGATGAAGCATAGGTGTATTTAAATGATTGTAACAAAAAAAGAGCCATTTATTATCATAAAAGGGGAGAAAAAAAATTTAAGTACATGGTTCAAAGAATCGAAAGAAAGTTTTTCTAAGATATTCATGATTGTTGCTGGTTTTTCTTATAACGGCAAGTTAAAAATAAAGAGAGTGCAAAAAAATGTCAAGATTAACTCCAAATACTATCAGGAACATATTTTATCGCCAATTTTTCTGAATGAAATACCATCGTTTTACCCACAGTGCCATCAATCTGTGAGACTCCATCAGGACAAAGCTAGCAGTCACACATCAAAATCCACTGTAAATTTCCTAAAAGAAAGGGAACAAAAAAAAACTTGTATCAAGGCCATACCCTTCACTGATATCCCTACTAAATATCTCGATGTGTCACCTATGGATTTTTGTGCTTTCGGACTTTTAAAAACTGCATTATCCAAATGTTTTAAAACCCTAACAGGACTCTGGAAAGCTGTTCGGGAGGAATGGGATACAATACCTCTTCTACCACTTCAAAAGGCATTATTATCCTGGAAATTGTGGTGTCGAAAGATAGTTCAGAATAAGGGATGTCAAATAGAACATTTAAAACACAAGAATTTTATGTAATTTAGTTTTAAGCATACAATATAAGTCATCTAAAAAATGTGTGAACAGCCTCTGTATAATGAATTCCTAATAAATTCTATATTAATACTGTTTTCCATTCTTTTAAAAACCTTTTATTTCATAAAATATATTATAGAAATTGAAATTAAAATCTTAATTTTTATAATTTGCCTATTTTTTAAGTTTGATTATAAAATTTAGGCGTAAATGTGACACTTTTACTTAAAGAGTAACAGTTTTTTTCTACAAAAAACACGAAGTGGGTCTTTTGGACCCAGGGCGCACACGCTCCCAGGTTAAAAAAGCATTTTGATGCTCTTAAAATTCAATTTTGTGTTTAATCTTTCTAATTTTTAAATAGTAAGCTGTAGAGAACGAGAAAAGCAGCTCTAAGAACGACTCATTATGTCAGGCATTACTTAAAAGTCTCAGATGGGGCATAGACTCCGATAGGACATGGAAAAATTCCAAGCTGCTCACAGCTTTACAACAGTGGAAGATATTTTTTTGACCTGATTTAAGTCCTATGGACTGACTTTTTTATACATCTCTAGAGGAAATTCTTAGGCTATTATTTTATGTTCCTTACAGCTACATTTTGCTATACTATGAAATACTATAAAATACTCATCTACACACATCTCAAAATTATCGTCTATAAAAAGAAATGATTGCTTGCAATAACCATAAAGAGTGTTACTATATTTTACATTATTTTAACATTAACATAAATTATGTTCCCAACAAGCAAGTCTTTACATCAACTGGGAAATTAGAACTAAGGACTGATGTCTAATAAAAGCTAAATGCTAATAACTCAGTTAAATTAAATCTTACGGAAAACTTTAGTTACATTATAAATTAAAAACACGATTAAAAATCTGAATCGACAGACATTTGTTTTCATAATATATATGGAGTTGTACAAAACTTACATCAGGTCGGATAGGAATCTCTGATACTGGACACGGGTGTGCTATGACCTGTAAAAGTAAGAAATATATTTAGAATCTTTCAACTGTTAGTGTTATTACCAACATTTCATACATTAACAATCAGATGTCAAAAGCAGTATGCCAGTTTTTATGAAATACTGACATCAAGTAAAAATTAATACATATAATGAAACAGTTCTGTGTTGCTGGATGTGAATATCTAAGCTTAAAACAGCTTTGTGTGCATTTATCGTGAGTTTTGTCGGTCAGATTTTGAAAGGGTCAGATTTTGAGGCATTGCTTTTCATGTTCTGTGATTCTGTATTTCCTGACCTCACAATACAGCTGCATTAGGCATTAATATAGGAATGCATGCTTAAAATCGAAAAACATTGTGCTATAACATGCAGAATCATATCAAGAGATATCAGATATATATCTATAAGATCAGTACAGCAATAGTAAGTGTCAATAAGATACTACAACAAAAGACCTACAAAGATCATTTTATTAAAACTAAAGAATCAAGAAGGGCTTCTTTCGTGTCTTTTGAGAAAGGCAGTTTCACGAAGGAATCATTGTGTAAGTAATAATTTAAGACTCAGATGTGGCATAGACTCCATCAAGACTGACTTATTTACACAGCTTTAGGGAAAAGTTCTTAGACTACTATTTTATGTTACCACTACATTATGAAGAACTTATCCACACAAATGAGTTTAGAATTACGAATTAAATGGAACTGACTATGATAAGTTTATTAGTTCTGAAAGTTCAGATACCATAAAAAAAAATTATAACCTATATTTTGTTAATATGCAAGTTCCTATACCGAGATCCTATTCAAAAGTAAATGAAATATCTTTCAAAATTTTTGAATATTAA
Source organism: Stegodyphus dumicola (assembly GCF_044657685.1). Classification (NCBI taxonomy): domain Eukaryota; kingdom Metazoa; phylum Arthropoda; class Arachnida; order Araneae; family Eresidae; genus Stegodyphus; species Stegodyphus dumicola. Next base: position 5,223,458 of record NC_140770.1, read on the forward strand.
ATTTATTTTCTTTTAATTTTTTAAAAGCATTTTTATGTCAGAATGGTAACTGTCCACAGATCATAAAAAATCACACATCTGTATTCTCATTTCCCAAAACAGATTTCCTTCTTCTGAGAGAGTGAAATGCAAAACATGCATCTAAATCCCAAAACTAAAACAATTGAATACTTTTCTTTTTTTAGTAGATGTTAGTAAACCACTAGATTCTATAAAAGGAAGGTTTCGAAATGTCTTATGACATAGAATTTACAATAAAGATAATCTAACTGCAATCCAAACATCACTGCATAATATTAAAGACAACTGCATGATGAAAATTCTGAACATCTTACTTTTTGCAGTCAAAATTATTTTGCATAATGTGTTTTAAAGTGTCTTTGTGAAATATAAGCTCAATATACAGAAATTTTTACAATTTATGAAACACATTTGCACATGTGTAAAATAAATGTGAAAAAAATGCTCTGAAGGATCTACATATATTGCACAGACTATAACACTGAGAAGCACTTATTTCGGATAAAACGAGACGTTCTGTGGATTCTATAAAACAAAGATACCATTTAGAATGCCTCAAAATGCCTGCAGCTTTGTAGAAATCCCCATTAAGAATGCTAAACAACACTTATAGTTACGACACTACATTTCTGTTCACCGAGAGAGTGATTTTTTACAAAGACCAAATAGGTTAACATACTTGTCAGTGTTGAAAGTTCTAATTGATACACAAATAATTATATACAACTGTGTGTATAACTGCCATCTGACTGCGAGTGCATGAGCCAAAATATATGCTGCTAAAGCCTTAAAATCATGAAACCTGTAACCTAAATTTTCTTTAAAGTTTGAAAAGAAAAACTACTTAGCTAGTATTATAGTGTTCAAGAACTACTCATATTCCTGTTCTTATAAAAACAGAAAATGATTTAGTCTTAATTGCCATACTAAAAAGAATAATAAATCTGCTTTGGATTTCCTAAATACAATTACTCGTGAAAAATACTAGTTTTCCATTGCTAAAAATACTGCTGTAACAATAAAAATATTTTTTGAATGCTTAACCCTCTGACTGCTCAATCTGTGAATTGAAATCGCTTCAAATATTGAATATTTTTATTTTTTTTTTCATATTTTAAATCTCTATATATTGGAGAATTGAAAAATGCATTTTTCCTTTCTAGAAAATATTTTTTATATAGATTTTTATCATGAGAAATTTAAGTTGCCAGAAAAACCAATTTCGGATGTTATCACCAAAAATATTTCTTTTAAATTTTCAATAAATCTAATTAATAATTAATCTTCTATAAATCTAATTAATAAATCAATAATTTAATTAAATAATTAAGATAATTGCTGAATGTTTTCTAGCAGCCATTTCTGTAAGAAAAAAGCGGCAAAAAGTGGAGTGTCAGCGGTAATACCCCGTCACAATTTAGTGGACAACTAACGATTTCTGTTGGCCAAAGCGTAAACTAAATGTCTAATACTGTATATAATTTATTTAGTGGTTAAACGGGGAAAAAACGGGACATGCTCCTCAATAAAGGAAGAAAAACACATGCCCGCGGGATGAGCAGATTTTGCTACATTTGAGTATCTTGTGGAAATCGCAGGATGAGCAGCTAGAGGGTTAATACAAAAATAAGTTAAAACTCATGAATTTTTTAAGATGCTTTACGGAATAATTGAAAGAAAAAAATTTTTTTCTTACCGTATCCAGAGGCCCGTGGAAACGCTGCAGAGCTTTAAAAAAAGGGGGGAAAAATTAATAAACTTTTCTATATGTACACAGTGCATGATTAACAAAAATGCATATTCAACGAGAAATGAACATTAACATTGAATCTAACAAACAAATGGATTTGGGGGAAAGGCACTTTTAATTAAAAAGTAAATAAATAAAAACCGAAATTGTAAACAAATCAAAATGGAAATTTATTTTAAATTATCAATACTTCCTTTGTATCATCAAATTCTTACTCTTACACGGTTTTTTTATCAAATTCTATTCATTTCCAAATAGAAATGGTATTAAGAGACCGTCAATTCAATATAATATGTTGTTACTGCATTTTTAGAACATTTATAACAAAAACAATATGAAAAGCATAATATAACAGCCAAAATCAGCATTAGTCTACTTCATAAAATGCATCTAATTAATAGTTGACTGTTGATCTGCTGAAATCTGTTGATCTTTTGATTTCTTAAATATTGTCATCAATTCAGGTTCATGGATTTGGAATTACGGCATTCTTACAGGTTCCTGGATTTGGAGTAATTCGGGACAACACTTGATGAAGAATGGAAATGCAATTTATTGTTATTTATCAGGACCACTCCAAAAACACATTTACAGTCATCCAAAAACTACAAAAAATGCACTAAAACAATCAGCAACACAGGCTTCAGGCTATCAAGCTATAACAGTGAAGACAGCCTCACGGGAAAGCACCAGAGTACAGCTCCTGACTCGGTTCCCTCCTTCTCAGCTCCTTCTCAGAACTATGTACTCTTGAGACTCTCCAAGCTACAACTGGCGATGCACGCTCTCATGATACACTGACGAGACACCTCGACATTAGACTCAATAGACTACAAGACACTACTACTCTGCATACCAGCAGGGTTTATATAGCTTTTGGGTTGCTGGGTTTATATAGCTAAGAGAACATTCGGGGCCAAACTGGTAAGAATTTGTTCTAGAATGTTCTCCATCCATCAACACCATATCGCCACATGGGCGATTTCGCTCTAAGGCAACCCTACCTTCCCTTCCCACTTTCTGGCAACTCTAAATCCACCTTGCACTATCTTACTGCAGCTGGACATTTTGCAAGAATATTAAATATACCATAGCTGGACATTTTGCAAGAATATTAAATATATTTCCAAATATTCATTTAAACAGTTATAACAAAGTTTGCTACATTTCCATTTTACCGGCGCAGGCGAAAAAGTCCCCAGTAATGGTACAACTCATGACAAACGGAATATCTCCTCACTGGTAACCTTTTAAGCCTCATTTTAAAAACAAGTCGCAGCCATTTCTAATCAGATTGATTGTTTCTTCCAAAACTCGCATATAATTACATAGAATTTTTACCAGACAGTTCAATTTTATGCCCTAAGGCCGTTCGCGGTAATTAAGTCAATTAGGATGCAATCACACCACTCACCTAAAGGCGAAAATATAGAAAAGGCAAAGTCAATGGTTAAATTCATCAAAGTAAAGTACTGTGGTTTTACATAACTTCCGACTGAGTAAGTTATTCGTACAAATTGAAATAATTCTTGCATTTAAACCTGTATTCCAAATAAAGATTTAACATGAAATTAATGTAGATAATTGTTCAGAGAATTATATTTTTGTAGCGTAGTTTACGTTGAGACGAGATGACATGAACCGGCAAATCAGGATGTTGAACCATGAAAGCATCTTTTTATAAATTTATTGTCTTTACTTATTGACTTTGTACAAAATTTTAAACGATATTAAAATGTTTATGCAGTCAAAATAAACAATTCTTAGAACTAACATTTGTTAACATTTTTTATGTGTATACAGTATGTTGTCGTCAATAGTCTGCTTGGCAAAATTTGCGGCGGCAAAATGGAAAAGTACCCAAAGCTTTAACTGATAGCAAGTTTTCTGTTCCAAATGAACAAAATTTTAAAAAGCACAAATGATTTTTATAACATTTATCACAAAATGCAGTTTTATAATTTTCTTAACAGTATTTTGCAGATCACAACACTGCTTTCTTAATACAATTTAAAAAAACAAAACAAAGGTTCATTATGCTATTTAATAAAAACCAGTTTTTTTTTTTTTTAATGCTTGAAGCATACTACCACATACATTACTCAAAGATTTTCTGCGTGTTTAGAAAATGCATTGTTTGAGTAAAATATCAGCAAAACTGATTAATAGAAGAGACTAAACACTGAAGATATTCTTTATTTGACAATAATGGGATGCTCAACAACATCATTTAAAGCCTTCACATTTTTATTACTTGCATAGTATTGTTGTGTGTTTTTCTTTTCTGGCACCAGTTGTTACGTTATTTTCTTCTTTCACATTTGTACGGGGTTCGTGTGGATTTGGAGTGAATAACGACGACACTTGACGAAGTATCGAAACACACTTTATTTAGCCAATATTAATCAGGACTGCTTCAATAACACTTTTTACAGTTGTCGTAGATCTACTATAAACACGCTGGAACAATCAGCAACACAGCTTTCACACTATCAGACAATAACGGTGGAGACAGCTTCCTGCAAAGCACCAGAGTACAGCTCTCGACTCTGCTTGGTCATTTTCGGAACTCCACGTACTCTCCACGTTACAACTCGCAATGCACTCGATAACACATGAACACAGCTCCTGACTCTTCTGTTCAGTCGTTCCTGGAGCTCAACACACTCTCTCGATGATGCACTAACTGCAGTACACTAAGAGACTCCTTCGGTGCACTCGACGACCCACTTGACACTCGCTGCCCAGCTGTCAACTCGATCGACTCACTAGATAAGAAACCAACTCAATACTAACTATCTCGCACTCTATGCGAGGCACACACTCTCGCCCTCTCGATGAAGCACACTCTGACTGTGGACCAGCGGGGGTTTATATAGCTTTCGGCTTGTGTTCGAGAACATTCTGGGCTAAACCGGTGAGAATTCATTCCAGAAGTTTCTCCATCCGCCCATCGCATATCTCCAATTTTGTTGCCAAATGGGCAATTTTTTGCCAAATGTGGCAACACTGCCTTCCCTTGCCATTTTATGGCAACCCTAAAGTTGCTTTGTGGGGAAGCTATCTCACCGCTCCTGTAAATTTCGTAACAGTGGTGGTGGTGGTGTATTTAATTATGGCAAAGCACACTAGGGCTATCTGCTTAAGGGGAGGGAAGCCTTCATGGAGGACTTTCTAAGGAAAACTGGCTTGTATACACGTTACACATGTGGAAAACCATGAAAACACTGATGCAGCCAGCCCGTTCACGGGATTCGAACCTCAGACCGAACTACCAGTGTTCAGCGACTTTACCACTTAGCCACTGATACTGTTACAAAATAGGCCCACCAGTGGACCTTCTACATTAACAATACTTAACCATACAATACATAACTTAGACCTTCTACATTAACAATAAGATTTACCTCACTCGAGTGGCTTGAAGAAAACTAGTGCTGTTGATGTAGAAGCAAAGAACTCTTTGAAAGGATTTCTGAAGAGTTGGAACAAGTACTACAAATTTAACAATTATCTACAGAAACAATTTAATAGTGCCCAAACGCAAAAGATATTTATTGTTTGATAATACTAGGATACTCAACATCATTTAAAACATTTATATTCTAATTCCTAGACATTCTGCGCTGATAATATGATGTACTGTGGGGGGGAAGGGACACTTCTGAATCTCCGTTCTGCTCTGCCGATTGACAAAATTCAAACTTCATTTTTCACATCTCGAAAGTGCGACTTAGGACATATATTAGATTTATACACAGCATTGTTCTAACATGGGTATTCTTACACAAAATCAGACTTTTCCTGAAATGACATGGAAATATTTTTTTCCATATTTCGCTTCTACAACTCAGATTATGAATAAATATTAAATTTTATAAAACTTGGCACGAAATTTATGGAGAAATTAAAAAATTTACCTTGATGCATTTTTTTCCCCCAGTTTGCACCAAAAATATTTAATTTTGTAAACTTCTTAATTAAACTATTTTCCTTTCCTTTTTTTAAGTGTGCAAGTGCGTGAGAAAAGGTGCATCATTCATACTTTCAAATAATTTTAACGAAGTGTGTAAAGCACATTTGGTGCTATTATTGCCCACATTTGGTGTTATTATTTTGAATATATGCCAAACTTCAAAATGTGCCCAAATGTAAATTCCCGTATATCTTTTAAAAGATTTGAATAAAAAATTCTTAATTTTTTGCAGAAATACACAGAAAAATAGAAATACATCTACTTTAACATAATGGAAATATTTTATAGCTTATAATTAAAAAATTTTATGAAAATTTATAAAAATTATTTAAAAATACAAATTGTAAAAATAATCATAAAAAATGGGTGAAATGTTAAAGGAAGACTCACATAAGTTAAATAAAATAAGAGATATTAATCATTATATACATAATTCTATAAACAGAGAGCAGCTAAAATTTTGAGAGCTAGTTTTTTAAAAACTACTACGCAAAATGGTCACTTTGGCATAATTTGAGTCCTAGAATCAAAATATGGGGGGGGGAAATCGGTATGTTATTTTTAAAAAATTCCAATTTTGTGTCAAAATACTTATCCTAGAACAATGCTGTATATCAGGGGTGGCCGAAGTGCAGCTCGCGAGCCTGATACGGCTCTCGCAGGCCATTTGCGTGGCTCATGCATATAAAATATATGTATGAAATATGGTGAAATAAAACTATTCAGTGTCAAAAAGGAAGTAATTAATTAGTTTAAGACTCTTTTTATGAAGTTATCAGGGATTTCTTTCTATTTAAAACCACCTCCACTACTTGCACGATGATGTAAATATGAACTTGTGGCTTTTAGAAAAGTAGACAAACTGCTCAAAGACAAATAACATGAATATTGTGAGCGTTACCTGGCCTAAAACACTATGCCAAGTATATAAAGGATGAAATAGCAAATTTTTTTTAAATAGTTGATATAAATAATATGCTAGGTGAAATTTTGGAATGTACAAATAAATATATAAGTTTGCTAAAAGATAAAATACTTGAAAGACAGAGATTGTTACATGTGATAGGAATAAAAAAATAATTCCATGTAAATACAAAAGAATTGTTCTCAAGTCATGGCACTGGAATTGAAATAGCTAACTGAGATGAGCTACAAGAGATGTATTCTTTCTGACAAGTTATCTTCCATCTGAAGATAAATCAACAGGACAGATGAATAATAAAACTAGCTTGAATTTTAAAATACAGTTATTAAATAATAACCCTTAAAATTTCTATAGTAAAATACATCATTGCTTTTCCACCTGACTAATATAAGCGTTTAAAAATAATTTACTATCATTTAAATGTGACATCATTTGTATTCTGCAATAATAAAGTTAATATTTTATGTTTTAACAAATTTATTACCAATATCCACTCATTTCTGTCCTTTTTTGTGCCAAAAACAGTATAATAACAGATGTCGTAAAAAATATGGTGCGCGCGTGCTCATGTAAAATTGCCAAGTTCATGTGCTGCAAGGTTAATGGTTTCTATCTGTTGTTAATATTAAAAGCGTCTACACATTCTTGCCGTTGAGTTAGTATTCTGCCTGAGTAGGCTTCTGAGTCTACCTATTTAGCTTAAACTGAATCGTGTAATCTGGCACTACTCTTTACCTTTAAATTTATTGTTACTTCCTGTTTTAAGGGTCAATTCTGTGCCAAATGTTAAATATTTTGTGAACAATAAATGGGTCTTTTACACCCTTCCCTGGTTGTGTTCATCTTAAATCTTGTGAGAGAATTCGCAGGTAACAACATTTGGGTAGATTTGGGTAGATAAAAAGATCAGTTTTTATTAATTGCCAACTACAGGTCGATTGCTTTTTTTTGTTATTTATACTTCCAAACACAACATAATTCAAGTTTTATAAATATTACAGTCACATATGTTATTTGTTAGATCATTATCTCATTTTAAATAAGAATGTTGCAACTTAGGTTTTTAAACTAACAAATGCAAAGAAATTAAGCACTTAGTTAAATACTGACTATAATCATTGCTATCTTTAGAACCAGTTATAGCAGTTTCATGCTATGTCTTCTAAGTGTCGAGGTACACGAAGGTCACGAGAGAGTTCGGGGACCACTCTCACCTCCGCGAGAAATATCGAGATAAATAATATCAGTTGTAAATCTGAACATTATATTTCAGATGATGATAGTAATAAAGATATAGAAAAATGGAAGGATGATGATATATTCCACGGCTGGCAAGCCTGATATGGCTCTCGCAGGCAACTTGTGTGGCTCCTGCATAAAATATATGCATGAAATATGGTGATCTAAAACTATTCAGTGTCCAAAAAGAAGTAACTAATTAGTTTAGACTCTTTTTACAAAGTTATCAGGGATTTCTTTCTATTTAGAACCTCCTCCACTAATTCTATAGTCATGTAAATATGAACTTGTGGCTTTTAGAAAATCTAGATGCGGCTCTCTAACATTCCTGAATTCCAACGTGCGGCACTTACTCACATGAAGTTTGGCCAAACCTGCTATTTATAAATCTAATATATATCCCAAGGTCGCACTTTCGAAACATGGGAAAACTTACGTTTAATTTCAAAGATGAGAAAAGTAGAGCAGAAGATATAGAACTGTCAACCTCCCTCTCCCTTTTTGGGGTGAATCGGGGAGGTACGGTGTACATTCGCTAATATATAATAAAAAGTGATACAGTAGAAGTCCAGAAATGTGCAACGCTTGGGACCAGAGGTTGTGCGGATTTTAGGATTTTGCGGATTTCAGGACAGAAAAGATAATATTCAGACTAAAAGTGAAAGATAAGTAAGGCATATTAACTACATTTAATTAAATTATTATATACATTATTACAATAATTAATTCTATGCATTAAATTATTATTATACATAAACTGATTGTATTATATTATTCATTTATATTAGGCTCCTCTATTTCTAAATCAGCATGAATCTGCTGCCCCTGTTCTCCCAGTAGTAGTCCTGAAATATGTACCGAATCACTCTGCCGCTGCCATAAACCACTCGTACAAAACAGCATAGAGGTCTGCCGATTTCACCCATGTAAAGATTTCCGGTGTTAGAATCACTTTTGCTGTAAAATTTCAACAGCTTTTCTTTATTGTTCCGTATATCATACACAGTCCGTTTGGCAATTCCATACGATTCTGCTATAAACCAAGCAGTAGCACCTGCCTCCAGCTTTAGCAGAATTTCCACTTTTTACTGTGAATGCAACGTGTTTACGTTTTTCAATGTTGCAAGCAGTAAAATCATGAGTGCATTTATCATCTGTCATTGCATCAAAAGCGCTGAAATTTAAAATATTCTTAATTTATACACAAAATATCCGGATCACTAAACAATCTCATGAAATAACAAAGCTCAGAAAGTACAGCAGCATGAAGAGTGAACTTGAAAGAAGAGTTAATCGAAGCAGATTGGAGAGGAAAAAAACTCTTATCATGATGTCAATAATTTGGTATTTCCGTTATGACACATTATTATTCAGTAATTATGACGTCATTATGCAGCAAGTATTTTTACTTCGATATTTCGTACTCCATGTTGCGGTTTCCAAAACCTCTAAACTAAATGTGGATTTCAGATCGGTGGATTTTCGGTATTTGACTATATTAAGAAAACACTATAAAAAATGTTAGAATTCATGGTTTTTGTTATTATATTTGAGTTTTCCTTCCATTGCTTAATTTTTGTATATGCTCGTCACAGCCAAGAAATTCATAATAAATGAAAAAAAATTGCATTGTGCGCTATTATGGAGGTTTTAATGTACAAAACTTACTACCAAGTATTGTTTTCAAAAACCATACGAAATGATCACAGCAATCTACCACCGTAAACTAAACCATAGAATATACATATAGTGGGGGGGGTCTGCCTCTTTTTACTAATACTTATTTTATTTTGTGAACCTTTCATGAATTCTCTTATTTCTCCTTGCTTTTCCTCACCAGCGTACAAATGAAGTAGGGTAAACGAGAGTATTTAAACTTTTGGAGCCAAAAAGGTTAGACAGTGTTTTTGCTATTGTGAGTACATGTTCAATGGTTTCTACCAGTTTTAACGGTGGCTACGCATTCTTGCTATGGAGTTAGTGTTCTGCCTGTGTAGGTTTTCTGAGTTAACCTGTTAGCTTAAACTGAATTGTGTAGCCTGGCACTACTCTTTACCTTTACATTTATTGTTACTTCATGTTTTAAGTTCTCACTGCAAGTGGCCTTGTAAGCCCGCAAGTCCGTGCCAAGTGCTAAATATTTTGTGAACAATGAATGGGTCTTTTACACCCTTCCCTGGTGGTGTTCATCTTCAATCTTGTGACAGAATTCGCAGGTAACAGATCTAGTCGCATTTTAAGATTACTAAATACTGTAATCCATAATAATTGCACTTCTGAGCGTTTAATATTTAAAAAAACACAGATTTTTATTAATTGCCAACTACAGTTCTATTGCTTTTCTTTTGGTATTTACACTTCCAAACACTACATAGTTCAAGTTTTATAAATATTAAAGTCACATATGTTGTCTCATTTTAAAGAAGAATGTTGTAAATTATATTTTTCACAATGAAATGCAAATAATATAAGTCCTTAGTGAAATACTGATTATAATCATTACTATCTTTAGAACAGCTTTCCAGTTCCATGCTATATTTTCTAAGTTATGAACGTTTTATGTTAAGTATGAAAGTTTCTAAGTTTCCCCATTTATGAACGCCATGAGAGAACCCGGGGACCACTCTCATCTTCTGTCTGTCTCCAATGCAAGCACCGTGATTAGCCAACATTACGGAGATGGGTTTTTTAACCTTATATGAGGTTTTCCTGTGGAGGTATAGGAGAGGATTTTATTTTTATTGCTGGTAACACAACAGACACATCAAATGAACCATGATTTCCCAGAAGAAGAAAATGTTTGCTATGGCTAGCCATGGCACTGGAGTACAGAACAGGTTAGAGATATTCAGAATATATGTTTGGTAAGACTTAATTCACGACATCAACATCCTCTCGGGACCCTTAAGATATCAAAATCGTCACTTTCAGAAGAATGGAATTTAACTGAAAATATGACGTGTCATTTTAGTTTTATCTGCACAGGATAAAGCACTTACTGTCCTTGTTTATTTTCTTATATTACTATTAGCTGTTCCATACTATTTGTGGGATTTCAGATTACATGCAATTTGTATTTTATAGGTACTTAATTTTATTTACTTCATGTTTCTTGGCCACTAATAATAATAAGTGGAAACAAAACAGCTAACTTTTATAACCATTACAAGATTAGCAAAAGCCAAACAGAAAATAATGCACTAAACACTGAGTTAAAAAAAGACTGAAATGACACTAAATATATATAAATCATTAAATTACTGTATATGCCAAAAAACATTTACTATTAATTACCTATATGCATTATAAACTCTGCTACCTCCTTCAGCGTTCTCAACGCCTCCAGCAACTGAAAAGGATAAAATAACAATTAGAATGCTGTAAAAATTATTTTTGCGTTTAAATAAAACCTTCAGCAGCTTTGAAAGCAGTTTATTGCACTTCATATAATCTCGAACATAGATATTCTTATCTTTATCATAGTTTACACCGGTTTGCTTTTACGAGAAATCTGCACTTGTATTGGTGTTCACTTACCGAAAGAAATTCTAAGAGTTTCTCTTACACCAGGGCTTTTGTACAGCTTTACACAATGCAAGTAAGAGCCTATGGAGCACAAAAGTGGAAACATGTATAGTATAGATACTTGTCGATAGAAGAGAGTTGTTGTTTGCGCTCAGTGTTCCGAGGTGAGCGAGATATTCTGAGCTGTGTTTTCAAGCTAGTCGGGTTTTTTTGGGGGGGGGCATGTCCGTTTCAGTTCCCAATTATCAGAGCAGCGCAGGCCATAAAATAATCTAGAAATGACGAAATCCAGAGAAGTTATTGCGATTTTTAGAATACAGAGGGAGAATTAATGTTTTACCGTTAGTTTAAATTATAATTTTGATTCACATATTTTTTATCTCACATATACACATGAAATGTTAATTCATTGGTTCAATATTTAGAAAAGGAACACATCGTACACATACCATGTATACAATAAATTACTTTTTTCCTTTTCTTAATTTCTTCCTCATTCCGACACGACAATTAGCCAGAAATTAATTCATTTCCATTCACTAGCACATTCAAAATTTTAACAGATGTTTAAGTTAATTAATGCTTCTTCTGGCTTTTTATATCTTCATGTACATTCCCTTTTCTTATAATATATATATTAATTTTCAATTTTTATTATTTGATTTCTTTTTGCAAAGACTGAATTATATTTCTTCATTTTCTAATTTTTTTCAATTACTTTGTGTTCTATTTCATAATTCCAATTAAGATTACAAATGTTACATTAATTTTAATACATTAATTTTTTACAAATAGTTTTGAATTAAAATGCATAAAAAAGAGGGTGTCGGGTGACAATTACTCAAGTATTTTATCAATTTTACTACATTAATTGCTTTTCACTCAAAACTGTATTAGCGAAAATGCTTAATAAGAATGAGTTCTTTGGTACTTCGGTTCTAAATGCCTTCACTTCACGGAAATATTTGGCCTAACTTAATTTGCCAGTTTGGCATCAATATTATTACTTAAGTAAAAGACAAAATACCTTTGTATTTATTAATTATATTTCACTGAACAGGAGTTGGTTTGTTCCCCTAGAAAAGTCAACTAATTTCGATCAATAGCAACAATTGCTTGCTTTTAATTTAATTTCTTTTTCCAATTGAAATTTTGTTATTCATGATTTACTTTTAGTTCCGTAAACATTTTTAACAATTTACATTCAAGTTACTTTAAAACAATTTTCGGAATTTCTTTAAAACAACTTCCTACCTATGGGTTCACACTTTTTTGACACTTCTACTAAAATTAATATTAGGAGATAATATAATCAATATTTCTTTAGTAAATAAATTATTATTATCTTACTTTGCAGCTATTGCGCAAGAATTAGAATAACTTGTTTTTGAACCTAGAGCTCAGTTTCTTTATTCTTATATGTTTGTAAATTATGCACTTTTCGTTTTAAAAATGATTGAATTCTATTGCTCTTATCTTCCGGTTAAGGCTTTTATGCCTTTAGTAAATCTGCAAGCAATATTTGTACAATTATCAACAATTTAAAAGTTGTTTAAGTGGTACCATTTGTTTGCATTTGAGACTTGAACAATTTGAACTTGCAATATTTTTAGAATTATCAACAATTTTAAAGTTGTTTAAGTGATACTAAGCCTCTTTTTTTTTTTTTTTTTTTTTTTTTTTGCAGCCATTGATCGTTTACCTTTGAAACAGCAGTACAGTAGATTTGCTGCCAAACTAGAGGAATTAAGCTTCGTAACAACAAAAATAATGCCTTCATTTATTACTGCAAATTAAATAATGCTTGATCCTTTCTGGAATTTTTTCGAGGAAATAAGTGTTTCGAATTTACTTCGTAATTTTTAATGTAGATATTTTAAGTTTTTATGTATTTTTGCCTTGTTGTGAAGTGAGAACTGAATTAATTGAATAAGAAATACTAAATCGTCTGTGAAAAACTGTTTCTTTTTCGTTTTGCTAGCTTAATTTCTTTTATACATCGTTCTAGATTTATTATAATAGTATTTGAATAGAACATGTGGCAATGATTAGATAATTCTTCAAATCATATAAATTTTGTGTATTCTGCATTATAATATAAACAAAATATAATGCTGTTAAGTGATCCTAGGGCCAGAGTGTCGCTATGGTAAACAAATATAGTGAATTTTATAGAGTGCATTTATTCGATTGTGGTTTATGCGCTATCGACGAAGTAGATTTAATTCAATCCAATAAGTTTAAATAAAATGCAAGAAAAAATGTGGATAATTTAAACATTCCGTACAAGGAAGTCATGTGGTATACACATCAGATTTTTTATGTAAGTGTTACTGCCTATAAAGCTAGTGCAATGTTTTCCAGTGTCACAACTGCCAACTCTTCCACCACACATCTCATGCATCCAAACTGAAGTCCCGTTGCATTAAATGTGCGGGACCTCACAAAACTGAAAATTGCACTGCCAAGAGGCTTGAAAATGTTATAATTGTAAACAACCGAGCAACTGTTGCAAATCCCTGAAATTTCCATCTATCAAACCATTTATTAATTAAATAACAAATCTAATGTATCAAAATATATAACTAATAATAATGTCAGCAAAACTGCTTATGTGGTCCTGGTATTAGTTATGCAAGTGTGCCAAAAGGTAGGACCAATAATAATACTAAAAACATAAATATGCCTAATAGAACTGTTCCAAATAACGGTAACATGGAAAAACGAACTATTGATGTGGGTATCAGTGCATTCACTGATATACAGCGTGTCTGTAAAGTCACTGTGAACTTTCGATCGGTCCCAGGAAAGCAACAAAACAAGATAGAAATGTGAAAGCTTCACCAAACAAAAGGAGAACTCTACAACTTTTTGTAGTATAATGTGCAAGCATGTATGCACACATATGATGATGCAACACTGCAAATTGAGAAGCAGCAGATCGGCCCACCCATGCCATTCGAGATGTGGACCATACAGGGGAAACTTCAACGTGTTTTGTGGCTTGCCAAATTCGAATCTGTGAAAGTGCAACGTGAATATACTCAAGTGTACAACAAACCACCCCCACATAGGAATAACATTAATTGGTGGGATAAGCTGTTGAAGGATACTGGCAGTTTGTTGGACAAACCCCATTCTGGCAGGACACTGGTCAGAGATGAATCAGTAGAGACTATATGGGAGAAAGTTCTAAAAAACACGTATGTGTGTGTGCTCAACAATTACACCTAAGCAAGACAACAGTTCATAAGGTCTTAAACATCTACACTTAATGGCTTATAAACTGCAGCTGTTGCAGGCTATCAAACAGACAGACAGACCCAAATGATTTGCGTTCCCTGCAGAGAAGCTTCACGAGATTGATAATAGATAACCGACTTTTTTCAGATGGTTGTGTTTAGCAATGAGGCAATACTCCATGTTAGTGGACATGTTCATCACCGTAACATCCGAATATGGGCTGTTGAAAATCCTAATGCCTATGTAGAGTACGAACGTAACAGCCCTAAAGTGAACGTGTGGTGCTGAGTGACGAATGATTAAGCGAGAGGACCTCTGCCCAGTAGACTGTGACAGCATGGATGGAGCCCATTGGATTTCACTGGATAGGTATGAAACTTTTAAGAGGTTTCCTTTTGTTTGGTGGAGATTTCACATTTCTATCTTGTTTTGTTGCTTTCCTGTGACCGATCAAAAGTGCACGACTTTATATACGCAATGTATTTAAATTCCTCAAGGAATTGAATAACATATTTAAAGGAGACTCTGTAATCAATATTATTTTTTAAATCTCAGAAAAAATGCCTGAGCTGCAAGCAGCTTAGCATGTTCACAATGTTTGAAGAAATTTTAAGCTCCAAGAATACTGCTTAATGTATTGTCATACTATGTTTATAAAACTCTCCATGTGGAGTAATGGATTAAATGGAGTCACAATGTTTAAATATAGTACCAGGTACACAACTACTGTAAGTCGCCTGGGGCCATTCTAGACAACCAGACTATTTAGTACTTTTTTAGTGCTGTGTGTATGCACTTCTGTTGGCTGCTGTGTCTCAGTTAATACTATATACACTTTGGCATAGTAGCTTAATCTCTTGTTTCCTGTAGTCATAT
This sequence comes from Stegodyphus dumicola, assembly GCF_044657685.1. Taxonomy (NCBI): domain Eukaryota; kingdom Metazoa; phylum Arthropoda; class Arachnida; order Araneae; family Eresidae; genus Stegodyphus; species Stegodyphus dumicola. The sequence continues at coordinate 5,239,013 of NC_140770.1, forward strand.
TTTCCAGGGTATTTTTTTAAAACAAATAGTTTTAAGCACCGATACCGACATGTTTATACAGAGTAGCACCGATACCTACACGTGTGTTGGCTGAGTCAAAGAAAGTCTATGTAATGAAGGAAAGGCTCCACAGACTTAATGTGACCGTCGAACCTGTTCGGACTTCGACATCAGCTTCAAGCTTTCGTGCTTTTTGGCAACAGATATTTCACGCATGCGCAAAATAATTATGGCAGATGTAGAAAAAGTTATGTATGTCTAGACCTTTATCCGGGCTAAAAATAGCATTCAGTATTGAAAGTTAACCTGTGTCCTTCACGTATAAGACGCAGGTAACTTTTTTTAGACCAAATTTAGGAAAAAATGTGCATCTTATATGCTGTCAAATGCGGTAATAAGAAAAGAATGATACTGACTGATGGTTATCAGGTGGTGCAGCTGAAATCTGTTGCCAGAAATAAAGAAATTCATTTATTCATGTACAACTATATTAATTTTTTCCTCTGTACATCAAGGGAAAACAAGAAGCGAACAAAAGCAAGAGAACAAATTGACAATATTTGTACTCAACTTGGAAATACTTTATAAACTGTCTATTTTTAGCTTAAGTAAGTAAGTCATCAAATTCAAAATAATTAGTTGGTTTGGTTCGTTTGTGTGATAATGGCAAAGCCTTCAGGGTTATCTGCCTGAGAGGAGGGATGGCTTTGTGCTGGACTGTCTACGGAAAACTGGCTCGTACACACGTTACACCTTGGGAAAACCACGACAACGCCCATGCAGACAGCATTCGAATGTCGGACCAAAATAACGGTGTTTAGCGACTTTACCATTCGCCTGCTGTTGGACTCAACTATTGGAATAAGGTGCTATCAAGTCATGCATTAGGCCCACATTTAATTTATGTTTGAAACCACTGCTCTCAGATGACAACATGAACAGAAAGAAAAATCGAATGGATAAGGTCTTAGAACATTTTTGATCATAATTATACAAACCTTCTGCAATGCTCCTTCCCTGGTGGTACGGAGGACGGCCGCCATAAACCCTCTGTCTGAAATTTAAAGAAAGATATATACTGATTTTGAGTAAAAAAAAAAGCTCTTTTTCCTACTGAAACTATTTGTTTATTTGTTACATATATTTTCAGGCAAGTACAATTGGCAACATGTAAAATTCAAAACTGCAGAAAGAACAGAAAACACTCTTTGAAGAGTTTTTGTTTAAAACGAATGACAACCGCTGCTTATTAGTTATCAATTATGCTTAATAGTTATGAATTAGTTATCAATTTGATTCGTCAATTTCACGATGGGCAGGTAAAAGAGAAAATGAAAGTTTTATTTTTTGTAGACGACCTGATGGATATAGTATTATTAATATTACTGTGACTTAAAACTCGATTACAAACATATTAAATTTTTCCTCAGGGGGGGGGGTGTTAGAGATACAAGCCTGCTATTGTGGAAAGCCAGATAATAGCCATTTTCCAGGTTAGAAATATATACCTTACATTATGTAAAATTCTGATTAACAGAAACACAATTTTGATAGCAAATTCTAATCTCTGAAGCAGCGGTTCCCAATTTATGTTCCACATGTACTTCCCAGAGGCTCCTTCAACAATTCAGGAAAATAATTCTTGGCAGTTCCTGGAAAACACAGCTACGAGAAATTTTTCACTTCCATATTCAGTTGTTCCAGAAATCCTAAAATCTGCTTGAAGCTTCTCAAAACTTGGCCTCACATGAATGAATACAGTTTTGTTGTGTGTTTTACTACTTCCTGCACTTAAATGTCTATTCTTGCAAATGGTATAAATATGGTATATTCACCACTATCTGTTAAAAATTTTACTTCCCTTTATTGCAGCTGATGAAGTATAAAATCAAATGGGGTACAAGACAATAAGAACATCTGGGAAGAACAACTAAGTATATATAAAACATTAAATTACTGTATATGCCAAAAAAATTTTTACTCTTAATTACCTCCACTGATGTACCAGCTTATCAGTTGCTGACAGAGCTTCAGGTAACATAAGGCCTGAAAAGAATAAAGTCAGAATTAAAAGTGCTGTATAAATTATTTTTACATTTAAATAAAAAATTCACTATATTTGAAAGCATTTTATTATATTTCATATGATTTCTAACACATATATTCTTTTGCTTGATAATAGTTTATAATAGTTAAATGTTTGCAAAAATAAAAATCACTTTGTTTGAGTGTACATTTATAAGTGAACACTTTTTTCTGCATGGTTGAAAATTAATTAAAAAATGAGATTGACTGATGGTTAGCAGGTTCTGCAGCTCAAATCTGTAGCCAGAAATACTTGGAAATATTTTGTAAACCATTTATTTTTAGCTTAAGTATGTTAATCATTGATTCAACATACTACCGTAATTTCGCACATATAGTCCGCAGACACGATTTTATATAAAAAAAATTTCAAAAATCGTCAAATAGTCCGCACCACCGGATAGTCCGCGGACTATACGTCCGAAATTACGTTTTTTTTAATACGGCAATATTCCCATGCTTTTTAAACACATCCTTTTGTTTGCGCCAATATCTCACTGCTTTCTCGTCCACTTCAAAATAACAGGGTAAAATCCTAGTATACGATGCAGCCTTGGCGCGACTTTGAAAATTATCGCCAACACCAAAAATGATCCAAAGAACGTCTATATATATATAGTATACACACATAGTATATGTATATACACACATAATATATATACTATATACTATGTTTAACTATATATTTTCTTTGAATGACCCGTTAACTACTCATCGTATATGTCCCGTTTTCACTGCTCATCATAAAGTCGCCAAAAGTAGCCAAATCCCGTGTGCACCGAATACTAGGATTAAACCAATAACGGCCCGCTTCTCTATTTCCATCTTTGTCAACTACCTTGAGTTTAACTCAGCAGTAAAACTCCGGCGATGTTATCGAAGATGAAAGACAAAATACGAAAACAAAATACTGTGCAACAATGAAATGCGACCTTCGACCCCACTCACTCCGTGTTGCCACGCTATAAGTAAACGAATCACGCTTTTTTTTTTCGTACTCCAGGTACTTGCTACTATGGCTCCTAAAAACCGAGTTGACGCATCAATTACTTTTCCCCCTCTCGTCAGTTGCGCTAAAGCAGTGCGAAGGATACTGGGATACAACACTCTGGTTGCGCTAAGTGAGTGCTCATACAAGACTTTCTTTGGCTCATATCTCGGCATCGCTTGATGCCTCAGCCTGGATTTTAGGAGCTCTACTTGCTACTACTTATTCGTTCTGCACTATGCTCTATGGTTTACTATCGATACGATACATACGAATGTTTTCTTGGAATCTCGCGCTTTTTTTATATTTGATCATCGGCAGTTCACGACAGCGTGTTTTTTAAATTTCAACGATTTTAACCGTGAACAACCAGCGTATTATACGCACTGGTGGATAGTCCGCAGCTTCAAAAATTCGCATTTTAAACACAGATAGTCCGCGGACTATACGCGCGAAATTACGGTAGTATTATTTGGAATAATAAAGATGCTTTCAAATCATACAATGGGCGAATTCAATTTATGTTTGAGGCCGCTGCTCTTAGATGACAACAGGAAAATCAAATGGATAATTCTTAGAAAAGATTCATGAAAATTATACATACCTGGTTTATGGAGATCTCCGTCCTCTGGTGCCGAGCTGTAAAAAATAAATAAATAAATCAAGATATTATCTGACATTTTAAAGAAAAATATGTACTGATTTTGAGTAATTAGGCAAGAGCGATTGCTGACATAATAAAATTCAAAGCTGCAGAAACAACAATAAACACTCTTTGAGGGGTTTTGTTTAAAGGAATGACAACTGCTGCTTAAAAGAATTAGTTATCAATATAATTTTAAGTTTTATTTTTGGGAAACTAACTGAAAAATATATTAATGAACTGCGACTTAAAACCAATGACAAACATATTAAATTTTGGGGGTTGAGGTAGAGAAATAAGCCTCCTATTGCGGAAACCCAGATAATAGCCGTTTTCTAGGTTAGAAATATATACCTTACATTTTGTAAAATTCTGATATATAAAAACACCATAGTTAATAGCAAATTCTAATCGCTAAAGCAGTGGTTCCCAATCTATGTTATGTACCTTCCCAGAGGCTCCTTAATGAATCCAGGAAAATAATGCTCGGCTGTTCCTCTGGACCACACATACCAGAAAATTCTTGCTCCAATACTCAACCCTTCAAGAATTCCCAAAATCTGCATGAAGCTTCTCAAAACTTAGCCTCACATAAATACAGTTTCGCTGTGTGTTTTACAGCTTCCGGTGCTCGGATAAATACTGTGTATTCTTGTGAATGTTATAAATATGGGTATCCACCACCATCTGTTAAAAAATTTACTTTCCTTCATTGCAGCTTATTGAGTATAAAATCAGATGGTGTACAAGATAATAAGAATGTCAGGGAAGAATAACTCTGATATAGAACATAATAGGTGGCTGGAACCCTCTTTTCGGCACACTGTACATAATACAGAGCAGCCCTCCTGTAAAACACTGCCTAATTTCGAAAGCATAACTGTAGCTAAATTTCAAGCACAAAGCTGGAACACCAAATTACCCTCACGAATCATTATTAATGTTCACGCCAGAGGATGAAAGAGGGCAGATACAACGTTCCATTTCATAATTATGTACTTCAAAGGCCTGTTTAAAAACCAAACCTAAAGTGTGGAGAGTGATCTTGTTAGGTAGTTAATCTTAAGTGAATAAAGTATAAAGGAAAGCATGGATGTGATTGGTTAAATATTTTGAATTTCTTGTGTAAAATAACAGGTGGGCAAGACTGCAGTGGAGATACTGCACATCATACATAAAGGCCATCACTTTCGTAATTCACAGTCAGAAAGACATAGACATAAATGATTCTCTGGGCATTCTCAAAACATAAATGCTAAATGAAATGGAAAATAGAAGATTTAGAAGGTAAAGACGCTGTGGGATTTTACCTGCCCCATCCTAACCTGCTCTAACCAATCTGCTTATTCTTTGCAAATTGGTGTTTAATAATCATCTAGAAATGAAGCTGTTAATTTGAAATCCTGAAAACAATTGACAGCTTATGCTGCATCAGATGGCAAGATATCCCCAGATATTGCACCCAAAAATACAGATTTATAACCTTTACATGTAATTAACTAAAAAAAATATGATTCTCTCTTTGAAGATGTTTTAAAACAGGTTTGGGATACGAATACCGATGAAATACACACGTAATCAAAACTAAAGTTTCTCCAGTAGCGGCTAAGGTTAGATTCCTAGTGCCTCATAAACTCGCTGTTCCAAAACCACATTTCACTTTAGTAGTACAAAAAGGCATTTTAGTCCTTCCAAAAGCTGCTGGAGTAGGTCTCGGCATATGGTAAAACAAATGAGATGGAACTTTGTGACGTTGCGACAACTACCGTTAAATTACATTCAATCTCTATTCCAGACAATTATCCAATGAAGCATCAATATGATTTCACATCTAATTTAAAGAATAAATGGTTTTATACCTCAAGTGTGTTTTCAAGACATTATAAAAAATCCTAATTTGGCTGGCAACCTTCCTAAATGCGCATCTGCTTCAGAACGTGTCGAATTCTTAGGCTGCAAAATTGACAAAAAATTGGATGATTCCTTTTAAAGTTATCCAAGATGTTCGAAAAACAAAAACTATTAATGAATTCAGACCTCTTTTGGGAATTAATTTCTATAGGAAATTTTTAGATCATGCTGCTGAAGTTCAACTACATTTATGTGGTACACTCGGAAGTTGTAAGAAAAATGACAAAATACCCTTAGATTGGTCAAAAGACACTGTAAACAGCTTATGACACAAGTTACAAATTAAGTACATCCATAAAAAAAGAAAATTTCTCTTATGTGTGATGCCTGAGACAAACCCATAGGCACTTGAGTACAGGAACTCCATGTACTAAGATGCAAAACACTGGGATTCTTTTCCAGAAAATTGAGCAATATTGAACAGTAATATAATATATAATAATATAATACATAATACAACAGTAATATAATACATTTACTTTCTGTTTACAGAACATAAGGCATTCAATTTTTTTTTTTTTTTTTTTTTTTTCTCCCAAGAAGTGTAACAAGCTCCCCCTTGTCGAATTACCGTATATAACCGTATACCAGACGATCCCCCGACTTTTTAGAGAGATTTCATCAATAAGCAAACAATTTCGTCACATAAGCAGTGCTGCCGCTGGGGCTGACGAAACAGCATGAATATATAATGATGTACTTGATAAAATTACACTCACACTTTGGCGAATTTTTAGTTCCATTTTAGCACATGATAAAATTTTAAAATGTGTACAAAATTATGAAAGAATTTCATTCAAATACTGATTGAGTCCAGAAATTCTTTTTCAGTCATTAGCGAGTCTTCATAAATTTGATCACTCGATTTATCACAGCTGGTGTCATTCATTAACTTTACTTTGATAGAATGCATCATATCTTCTGATATGGGCAACATTTTTTTGACTGAAAATAATCATGGGGAACAATTTATTGCTTATAAAAATGAAAGAATTGAGAAAAGTTTTGTTTTTTCTGCATGAACAATAGATTTGATAATCAATTTTGCCGATGTGTCATCATTACCGACATTCAGCAAGTGAACGGTCCAGAAGCTCTTTTTTGCATCCATACAGTTACTGATGTCTGTGAATTTATTTCGCTAGTCTAACTTATTTCACATTGCTAGTCTCTCCACTATTACATAAACTTAAAAGATAAATTTCTGCTGATTGCCAAGAAGCCACAGAGTTTAAAACATGAACACCAGACATGCCTTTTGTTCATCGAAAGTTTTTCAGAAAAAAAGTTTGCTTAAATCTCCTTTGCACTCAGTTCTTATTTCATAAATGAGGCAATAACTTGCTTGTCTCTAGGACAAATACATCCTCAGAAGAGGGAAATAATCCAAAATTCTATAAATTCATTTAACAGATGATTCAGTGCATTTCAATCATTATATATTCATACTTTTATCATCATTACATGATTAACAAACAAAAACCAAACAGAAAATAATGCACTAAACATTGAGTTAAAAAAAGAAGAAAATCAAACTAAATATATATAAAACATTAAATTACTGCACATGGTAAAAAAAATTTTAATTACCCAAGGACATTGCACAAGGCAGGATCTCCTCGATCTGCTCACACAGATCCATCAATGTCGACAGGTCGACAGCCTGTTGAGGATAAAATCAGAATTAAGAACTAGGATAAAATCAGAATTAAAAACTGTATAAATTATTTTAACATTTAAATAAAAAATTCAGTAAATTTGAAAGCATTTTATTATACTTCATATATTTCTAGCACATATATTGTTTTGATTTATCATAGTTTACACCACTGCACTTTCACAAAAACCAGTACATTTATTTGTGTTCGCTTACCGAAAGAAATCCTAAAAAGAATTTCTCTCACACCCGGGCTTCTGTACAGCATTAGACAATGCAAGCAAGAGCCTATAGGCCACAGAAACTGGAAACTTATATAGTACAGGTGCTGGTCAATAAAAGAGAATCTTTCAAAATAAATTTTATTCAAACCAGTTCACTAAAGCATTGTTTCCTGAACAGCTCTGAAATAAAATTCATAACTCCAGATAATGGAAAGACAGGCACATGAAGCTGATTAAAATACAAATTATCTCATAAAATAAACGATTCTTTCATTTTTATCTTTCAGACTAGAATCCGAACAAATTATCTCATAAAATGAACGATTCTTTCAAAAACCTGCATTCCTCTATTATTTATTGTAGTAACAGTAGATTTTTGCGTCTTTCAGACCAGAATCCGGAGTCAAAACGATTTTGCATTAAAACCTCATATGATGAGCCATATCAAGATGGAAAGGCATTTGTCCAGTCTCAGAGTAGTAAATAGCATCCAACATTCAAGTAAACTAAAGAGGTAACCTCCGAATTTGGCTGAATTGTTTCCAAGAGATAGGAAGCATTTACAGACATATTGATCAACGTCATTCACAAGTTTAGACTCCAGAAGAATGACCCTTATTTGCTAATAATGGTACCTCTGAATAGGTGATACAGTGCCACACAACTGCAAAGAAAGCTTCTAATGGCTATAACAAGAAGCTTATGCACAGAATTTCTTATGCAAAGGAAGAAGAAGAAGAATTTACATAGGTCTTACCCATGTTTGGGGTAAGATTGAAAATACTGGACTTAGGAACTCTGAGACTGGACAAATGCACAGCCAAGCTTTCTTCCCCAAGAAATCCAGATTTGGCCCAGAAATAGCTAATCCACGACTTCTGACCTGGAGAGAAAGCGATACTCAAACACAATCTAAAAAACAACTTGCTTTGCTGAAAGTAGCATGTTCGTTTCAGGATATACGAATGTACTGATTTCTACTTCATTCAAAATGAATCTCCTCCCTAATGGTCCAAATGTACAGAACAGAAACTCTTAACACTTTGCTTAATGCCTTGTACTACTGCCAACAGTGATTCCACCTTTTTTATACACGAAATGGCCACATTCATGAACTTTGTGAGGAGCAAATAACAGGACATATGGAATGGTGCTCAGATCAGAATACATCAGAAAATTAAAGAATAATATTCTTACGAACTGCATCTACTGCTTTTATATAGCTTATTTTGTTACTCCTGCCTTTTTCGCTTGCGTGAACCAGCAACTCGAGACGATTTTGGCCAAATTTGGCAAACACTTTACAAGTAATTTGAAAGTAATTGTACTTTGTTGGTCACGACGCCAGTTTCGCCAAACTGAATTAGCAGATAGCGTCTTCCCTTCCAATTTTCTTTTTGCATATATATTGGTTTCACAAATACTTTTTTCATGGTGTCATTAGTGAAAAACAGTTTTAAAAATATCAATATCTATTGGTTGTTTTATGTTAAAAACTATTCATGTTGCTGTGGGGTTTTGGCCAGGTATAAATTGTACGCTTGGCGGCACTTTGTCATAGTCTCCGCAAAGTACCCATGCTGAACTACTTGTACTTTCCATAGTTTCACTTTCAACTTCTCTTTCAACATCACTCTCAACTTCTCTGCCGCTCTCTATAATTCTAATTTTCTGCCGGCTCACACCTCTTACTCCATCACCGTCTTCTCCACTGGATTTGTTCGTTTCGCGGAGTAATCCATCAGAAATCACTGCAAGTTCATCATCCAAAGCAGCAAAATCGAATTCGTCCGAACTCGAGCTGATGTGATCTTCCTCCATATTTTTAGGCCAAACACTATTTAGTTACTATATTACCTGCCAAGACTGTTTCAAGTGAATGCTATGCTGAAACTAACTAAACTAAGCTAAGATTTGACAACAATGCCAGCAGAGCCTAGTCCACGAAAGTACTTCCAAGAAAAATATCATACATTTTAAATAAGGAGATTGAGTTACAAAACACCACAGTGTGGTAGCAGCATCACTCGATTTAAGATTTCAAATCACTCGGCCGCCGCAGCAGCTCGAGTTGACACTTCAAATCGCCACCGCTCAAGTGCAAAGGGTTAATTCATAACAAATATAATACATAATGTGGCCTGTGTGATAAAAATATTCAAAGTACAGTATCTTAAATACTAAAAACATTTCATTTTGATGATCTATGAAAATGAAGTATATTACCAGAATGAAGAACATTTCTAAAGCAGTCGTCTCAAATTAGTGGCCTGAGAGGTGAAAATGATCCCCTAAAGGAATTTCACATACCTTTTGAACCCCTCCCCCCAAAACTCAAAACGAATATGAGAATTGCCCAAAAAACTCGCAAACGGAACTAATTCTTTTAATATAACTCGTACAAATATATATATATATATTTAATAAACATATATATTTAATTTATATAACTTTTTTTAAACATTTCAAGCTACAGAAAAGCTGCAGTTAAATATTATTTATAATCAAGCTGCAGTCAAATATTATTCATACCTATCAAAAAAAAAGTGTCCTCAGTTGTGAATTTTCACAATAAGAATTATTCACTTTGAGCGTACATTTAGATGTGTACATTTTTTTCTGTGCAGTTGATAGTTGATAAAAAAACAATGAGACTGATGGTTACCAGGTGGTGCAGCTCAAATCTGTAGTCACTTATTCATGCACAAATATATATGGATTTTTTTGTATACATCAAGGCATAAAGCAAGAGAACAAATTGACAATATTTGTACTCAACTTGGAAATACTTTGTTTATTTTTAGCTCAAGCAAGTCATTAATTCAAAATAATTACATCATTTGGTTGCTTTGTGTGATAATGGCAAAGCTTTGAGAGCTATCAGCCTAAGAGGGGGGATACCTTCGTGGAGGACTTTCTAAGGGAAACTGGCTCGTGTACACATAACATCTGTGGGAAACCACAAAAAATGTCCATGCAGGTAGACCATATGAGGGATTAGAACCTTGGATCAAACTACTAGTGTTCAACGACTTTTCTTTTACTGCTCGGCTGCTGGTGGGCTGAACATAATTAAAATTATTTGGAACATAATTAGAATTATCTGGTATCAGGTCATGCATCAGGCCCACATTTAATTTATGTTTGAAACCACTGCTCTTAGATGACAAAATAAACAGAAATAAAAGTAAAGTTTTATTATAATTATACAAACCTGCTCTGCCGACCTGCTGACTTGGGCCCCTACAAAAGAAAAGAATCAATATATTATCTGAAACTTAAAAAAGATATATACAGATTTGGAGTAAAATAAAAGGCTTAAAAAATTATATCTTGTCTATAGAATTGAAGAGAAAGTATTAGTACAAAAAATGAGGTTAAACATTTCTTTCAATGTAAGTTGCTTCAGTAAATAATTAAATATTAAGCTCTTTTTTTTTTTGGTTAATCTGTCAATTTTTCTGTTAATTTGTTAATTAATTTTGATCTGTTAATACCCTAATAGCATTATTTTGCAACACCATAAAGCTCACTATAATATGCATTCACGCTCTTCTGTGAATTTTCCGAATTTCCAATAACGGTTGCGATCTCGGAGCTAATTGCCACAGATAACCAAGTATAACGGTACGTTCCAAGGAACCATAACTGATTTAATGACCTGCTTGTGGTTTTGCCTTAACCCTTTGCGGCTCAGTGTTCCACTACATGCAACACCCAAATTGAATCGCTTCTGACACCTTTAAATTCAACTGTAAATAGATTAAAATGTCTTTATAATATACTTTGAACTTTTATTTTTAAACAGTAGATAGCAGCATATCACAAGGAGACACAGAAGTTTCATTTATTATGTGTTATTAAAATCCACTTTTTTTCAAGTAATTTTCTCTATTTTTTAAATGATATAAAAAATTTTATTTGGAAAAAAAAATTAGGCATAATTTTGCTGGCTGTACTCCAAATTATTTTTTAATCTTTCATACAAAAACCATACACAGAATCATTGAATAAAACTGGGTGTTCCATTAGCGGGGCACCTTTAGCGATCTCATGCTGTTACGAATCAGAACATCTGTGCTTAGGAGAAAACATACGTTGTTTCGTTTTCTGTTTCCGTTGTTTTGGGGGGGGATGAATTCAAACAAAGCAGTATTGAGGGGTGAGGTGTGTTTTGTGTTATGAAAGCCCTAATATTGGCATCTCGAATTTTTTGGGAGTAGTTTTTAGGCGGGAATTTTATTAGTAGCTTGACTCATCTTTACTTAGACCTGTGCGAATTTGTTGCTGTCGCATTTTAGTCTCATTCCCGTTTATTTTCAATAATAGTGTAGATATTTTTCGTGTATGTATATATTATAGGCTTATTTTTCTTTATTATTAATATTAATCGTAGTTAAATTTTTAATTATGAAATTTCCATAAATGGCGCGGAGAGGCCTAACTCTTTCTGAAGCGCTGAAAGTGTTTCATGAATTACCCTCGGATTACAGCACAAAGATTTCCGTTTAAATTTGCTGCATTTCCTCTGTGCCATGAAAACGTCAGAGATAACTTTGAAGAGGGGGTAAAAACGCTATAGTAGAACACATACCGCTGAAGGGTACGCATAGATGACGTGCACACTGTAGCACGAAGCAGAAGCCGCACAAAACAAGTTTTATGTGGAAAACCCACAAAGTTGGTTTGTGCTTCCATCAAAAGGTTTAACTTGCTTTGAACAATTTCACGAAGCTAAGAAATAGGAAAATTTGTAAATATTTTTGTATATAGGACTTTTGTGTATAGATATTTATCCGTATATATTCAAGAATATTAAGATATTTATCCATATATATTCAAGAATATTATGGATATCCTAGAAAACATGTATACAGCTATAATACAGAGTTTTTTCATTCTTATACAAACGCTTCTACTCATTTTCGTGCTTCACTGCAATGCTTGCTTAGTCGCACTTTTAAAAGGTCTGGCGGCGCAGTGTTCCACCTCATGGAACAGAATTAAAACGGTAAGTGCAATTTTTACAAACTTTTACCTGTATACTCCTTTAGAACTAAATAGACTGCATACAACTTTTTTTATTGAAATTCCGACGTTAACGTATAGTGCACCGCAAAGGGTTAATAGGGCGCATGTACTTAGACATGCATGGCTTAATTTTTGAGACAAGCATACAACTGCTGGCGGGATGAATGCTTTTTTTATGTCCATGAAATACTCCAGCTGCATGCACATTAAATCTGCAAAGTCTACAGGTTTATAGCAAATAGTAGGGAGATTTTATGTCAAACGACATAAGGTTAAAATGAGAAGTGAGATTATAATCAGCATGATTCATAACAAAAGACTGAATGTTGTTCTTCTGCTACTTGTCTTTAGAGAGACCTGCTGATTGGAACGAACCTGAAAGGCCTGATGTAGGCACGGTTAAAAAGTGTTGAAAGTTAGTCAAGCTCTGCTTATTGCAGTTAATGTCATAGCTTTGTGTGGAGTTCTAGGGGTTGTAACCCAGTTAATATACTTTAAGGTTCCAATAAGCCTTTAAAGCACCAGAGGTGATAAGTTGTTTTATACATAAGTCTCAGTAGATGCAAAGAATATGTTGTACTTGATGGGTGTTGGATGATGTAATCTGAGGCAATTACATGGAAAAAACGCTTACTATGAAAAAATTAAAAAGAAGACATTTTAGTTAATTACATAGCTAATTTTGCCTTTACTAAGAGCTGTTTCGTAAATTATGCTTTATAGCTATATACCTTGTCTATTTTACAGATTTAAAATATTCTATAATAAGTTGCCAAAATGAAACTTTATAATATGACAGTGAAAAATAAAAATGTTTTATTTTAATGTTATTTTTTAAATATAATTCTAATATATTACCATTATTATAATGAAATTTATCAATGTTATGATGTTTTAAAAAAAATCGCCGAAAAATTCTCAGATCTCGGAATTAAAAATTTTCTATAGAAACTGATCTTAAAATCGCCAAAATGTTAACAAGTTGTCAAATTTAGAACCATTTAATAAAAGAATTCACAACTCCAAAAGCGTTGCAGTTGTTAAAGTTGTTTAAGAACTCTTTATAGAAAAAATGAATTTCGAAATGCTTATGTTTCACTTCTTGCTTAGAAACTCGAGTATCCCATCATTTATATTAGAAATAGAAACAATTTATAACCCATTCAAAAGATACGTCAGTGAATTGCCAAAAATATTCCTCCAAAATGCTAATTCACACTCAAAATGGCAGTCGTAAAAACAGAAAATTTTAGATGATTAAAATTAAAGGCCTTCTGCTGATTTGGGCTAAAATTAAGGACTTTTAAGGCTCAAAAATCGATTACAAAAAACTTAAGGACTTTTAAGGACTCTTAAGGACCGTACAAACCCTGATTCATTTATTAACTTAAGTAAAACATCACTCATGTATATAACATGTTATTCTTCTTTAAAATAAGCTTAACTTAACTACAGAAACATACATTCCTAATTCTATAAATTGTTTTGTTGCCACTTCTAAGAAACTAAACTAACAATTATTAGTGGCCAAATGACATTAAATAAAAAATTAAAGGAAAGTAAGTAATATTAAATTGAAGCGCATATAAAATAAAAACTACTTTCATTTTAAATCCAACAAATGCAGCTTGCAGTACAAATTTGCTGCATGCTTAGGAAGAAAGAACTGCTAAATCTTGCAGCTGCTGAAGGATTAATAAACAGGCTTACTTTAAATCTTAATCTGAATTTTTGCTTAGATGGTCGAAGGACACAATAAGTCATATGAATATTCTTTTGTCTTTACAGTTCTAAGAACTGGCATGTACAACAGGACACATAGGATGAACTGCATAGTTTCAGAATTATCCTCATTACCGTAATTTCCGGAAGAAAGGCCGCACCAGCGTAAACGCCGCACTCGAGAAAAATGGTAGGAAAAAAATTAAAATTACACAGAAACGGCGCATCAGCGTAAACGCCGCAATAGATTAAATTGCGCGTGACATCGTCGTGGGCCGTATAGATGCAAAAACTCAACCTATCTTCACTATCTGAATTGAAAAGATTTAGTAAATCCTGATCTAAGTCTTCCAGATCATCACATTCATGCTCTTGGTTTACAGTCTCTTTATCTAAGGATATAATTTCAGCTTCTTTGAACCCTGCTATTATTGACGATGTTTCTACCGATTTCCACGCACTTCCTGCCCACTTTGCAATTTCTTCAAAAGATGCTCTACGCATTTTACCGCTTTTGGTTTACGTATGCAATCCTTCACTCACCCTTCACTCCCACAGCTTTGAAGGATTTATTACCTGACAAATCTAATGGTTGTAAGATTTTTGTCAAACCACCAGGTATTATTGCTTCGGTCGTAGATAATTTTTGACATCTGGTTTTCACTGACTCAAAGAAATGATCACGCATGGAATCCATTATCAATAACCCCTTTGGTTGGAAAAAAGATCCCACACGACACTGCCAAACTTTTTGTAGCCACTCATGCATGATTGTTTCGCACATCTAGCCGTTCTCGTTTGCATAAATAATTACGTCATTAGGAAAATCTCCCTTCGGAATAGTCTTTCGTTTAAAAATGATTATCGGCTTTAGCTCGTCACCATTTGTGGCACAAGCTAACACGTATGTAAATGACATTCTTTCATGCCCCGTCATAAACACAGATACAGTTTTTGCACCAGTTTCATCAACAGTTCTGTTTGCAGGAGAGTCGAAAGCTAACAGCGTTTCATCCATATTTATTATCTGTGACCGAAGAAGTTTTTTTTTTTTTTTTTTTTTTTTTTTTGTCGATAATAGCTGTCACATATTTTAGAAAAGATGACTTTTTATCCTGCCATTCCATTGGTAATTGTTACCCGACTGTTGTTCTAGTACGCACAGAAATAATTTTCTTTTCATAAATCTGCTACACCTCCTTTGAAATCATTTATGCTCATTCATTTTGCTATAAATTTTGCTTGAAAGCGAATTTTTACATTTGAAATTGCCATTCCCTTTCCTCGTTCCTCCTTTATCCAGTTTGCAAGGTCGTCCTCTAGATTTGGCCACCTTACAGTACTTTTTTTGGCTCGTTTCTGTTGTGGCATATTTTTAAGAAGTTCTTTTTCAGTTCTCCAACGTCGAATACATCTGTCGTCCACTTCAAACTCTCGAGCTGCTGCTCGATTTCCAATTTGTTCAGCACGTGAAATTACGTTAAGCTTAAAACCAGCAGTATAGCTTCTGTACCGTTTAGGGACATTTTCAAAAATTTTTCGCTCCCTTCTTACTTAAAAACTATCCAACAGGTACTTGTACTCAAACTGATGGGATCTGTATCTGGCAGAATGCCAAGAAAAATCCATTCATGCTGAAGGGGAAATATGTCAGAGTTCGTTATTGCGAGGCAGGTGCAGCCGTGTCCGCCTTTGAAAAAAATTGCAGAAAAGGCAGGGGTGGGAAGAGGATGGGTCCTGGAAGATTCATCGAATGGCAGAGGAGAGAGACTATTCAAACTGATGAGAATGTTGATTTGAAAGGGGGAAGAATGTTATTGTTCTGAGATCTCGTTTAGCGTGAATAAGGCATGTAGGTCTGTTCAAGGAAAAGAACGTAAACAAAATAACGTTCACAAAAAGCAACTGAGTGGTCTTTTGTGTGGGAACAGCACCAGTCTATGCACAATGACAAGGCCATCCAAACTATGTACAATGACCATCATAGGAAATATTTTATTTTTAGTGCACCTAAACGCCGCATGGGTAGAAACGCCGCACCCGCTGAAAATTTAAGTTTTAAACACGTAAACGCCGTGGCGTTTCTTCCGGAAATTACGGTATGTGATTTTAACATAATGGAAATAACTCTTACAAAATGATGCAACTTTAATATTTCTGTTGATTATCGGTTCTTTCTTTTCATTTTGCAATCTGATTACTGTTTAACATATTTTATTTTACCTTTTTAGTTTTTACAAACAGTACATTCAAAAATTTATCTGCATTATTTTTATAGATAGCATTTACAATTTTTATTTTTGTCCCTTCTAATTATCATATCACAACTGCCAATCTCCAAATATAAAAAAACCAGGAGTTTCCGAGAGGTCTCCATGGTGTCCAGCAATGCCATTGCAAAGAAACTCCATGCTAATTTAAATTCACTTCATATTGCCCGATTCAGGCTATTGAACTATTTATATGCTTCTGATGTAAAATATATTAATATTTAATACTTAGTTTAGTAATGTACCACATATTAATGTAAAAAAGAACAAAATTAAATGAAAATATTAAGAAAATAAACATTGGTTGAATCTCAATAAAAAGTTGCCAGCCGTAGATTCTAGATTAAACAAAATTTTGTAGGAAAAATTAAGCTGAACATCTTTAGGATGAGAGAATGGAATTCGCACATTTTAAGTTTCATTAATTCAATACATTTCATCTGTTTTGAGGAAACAAGGGCTATGTAACATATATTCTTACTTGGAATGCTAAGTTGAGAATTGTACGTTAAGACTTGTCGGAATTCACATGACTTATGATAGATATAATTACTCAACCAGTCAGAAGAAAAGAAATATATATTTAATGTCAAAACTGTCATGAAGTCAATTAATATGATAAAATTGTTATAAAGAAATATTGCCAAATAAAAAATAAATTTGCTAAATAACCAAATTAAGAATTGCCAAGCAAAGAAATGTTACTGCATAACAAACTGGCTTCAATTTGAGTCAACCATTAAAAAAACTCGGCAAAAAAGCAACCTTAGTTTAACATACATTTTGAATTAGTCCATCCATTTTGAGGGCAATCAGGCATTAAGTCTTTCTTCATCAGGAGCAAAACACATTCTGCAGATTTTTTAAGGAAAAAAATCCCTGAAAATATCTAGGATAAGGTAAAGTTACCTTTTCGCTTAATTTAAAATTTTAGATCGACACATTCTCTTCTAATGAGGCTGCCTGATCCAAGATGCAACATCGATCCGTTAATCTCCAGGAACATTATAAACAATTCTTAAATGAACTTTTGTATTAAAGACATGCTAACCAGTTCCTAAGCTAACTAAAGTGCAATGAAATTATTTAAATGTTTCTTGATATTCTGATATGAAATTACTTAAATTTCATCACTAATCTGAAAAATATTTTTCTCATTACTTAATGTTATCACTTGGTTAATGAAACAACCATGGACAAACATTATCACACTGGTGCCTACATTAACACAACATTTACTGTAGAACATTTATTTTAGGTATCATAGACCAAGCAGAAATTGCAGCATTTCAGATGCTCACTTAATCGTCAGATCATTTTTCCTACAGAACTGCGGTAGTCCCTGAATACAGTTGCAATATATTAAAAATGCCACAAAGTCAAATTTAGCATCACGTAGAGCAAAACACCTATTTTTAGCATGCAAAAATTCATAAATTGGATTCTTAAAAAAAGACTTTCATTGAGGGTTTAAGAAAAAATGTTCTACTGTTTATGCAGCTAGGAAGCATCTTGTGTCGAATCAGTCATAGTCCCTTCTCAGCACGACGGACAAAATCAATTTATTAACAAAGGAATTCTGGAATGCTACTGATGAAAGATTCCCTAGTAACCCGATTTCAAATTAACTGGGCCTCATCTAAAAAAAGTTTGTTATTGAGAAAAGATGGGAAAATTACTATCCCAAATGGTTATCATATAAAAGAAGGCTGTTCATGAAAAGTACAAAAACGAAAAGTTAAAAGTATTAATTTTACCCTGGTTGACGCTTGAGAGGGGCACATTGGGCGTCTGGACCTGACCTCTGGAGATCCTTTTCGAGGCCCTAAATAACAGAATATTATATTATTATTTATTTAAAAATAATCTGTAAAGAATACTGTTCAGCAATTAAAAAAACTACAGTATGAATTATAATAACATTAATACATACTATTTTCTTACATAAATATTCAATGGATCAAGAAAATTGTTAGCATCATAGAAATTAGAGATGAATTTATTAGCCCAAATGGGTCAATAGTCTTGAAATGCAATTTTGCGTTGCTTTGCTGTAACATGTTCACAAGGCCATTCGGAAAAATATAAGATAATTATGTTTTAAATTTATTTGGTCTCCTACTGATGAATAACCTAAGATATTTAAAAGCAATAAATAGATGCAGTTCTTAATTTTTTTTAAACTATTGAATCCAATTGTTGTGTAGCGAATTTAATTTAATTAAGTGATTCATAAAAATCAAATTTTAAGTTGTAATTATTCAAAATTTGAGCTACACAAGTTTGGTTATATTCTTTTTGGGCCTATTAATTCTAGTGTAATATATTTTGGCTTTCCGAGTTTACGTGAACTGCGTCTTCAATCTTGTACATGCAAACAATGGATAAGTATTTTTGTTTCTACGTAATAAACTCAGTTTTTCATGTCAAAAATTAATTTGATTTCTTAGTATTTAATATCATTAGTTGCAGAAAAATTAGCTCTTTAATTTGGCATAACTTTCATTTTTCTAACTTTAATTGCATTTCAGTTATGAGCTTTAATTAGTAGATTTTCTTCGTTTCGCTTGTGATTTAGTTAAAGGGGGATGAAATGCCTTCTTTCCGGTTGAAAAGTCACTTTTTGCGAGTTTTCAGCGTTCTTTCGTTGGGACCCTTGCAGGGTTGTTGAAATTCCTAATCTCCCCCGGTCGCAGGTGGTGGTTATTTGGCGAGGGTTTGGCAAAATAGATTTTCCGAGGGTATGCTGTGGTTGCAACTATTTCAACTTTCGGCGAAAAATGGGTTGCGCCAACTTGGCAGTCCGGCGCTCTCCCTTTTAAACGGGTTGTTTTAGGGGACTAGCTGACTTTTTACACTTTTTTGCACTTTCTACTTACCATCTGACGCTGTCTCGTTGGCAGCAGAATTTCATCTCGAAAAATGCATTTTTCCGCCTTTGGATCTACGGGCCTCTTGCCCTGGAGTTTTGAACGAGGGACTTGGTTGCACGAATTATGACCTCGACTAAATTATAGGCTCCTCATTGCCGTGCCTTAATATGTAAGTTACTCAAAGATAATTAAAATAGGAAAATGCAAAGAAGAGTGATGCCTAGTTCTAGTGCCGTTAAGAAAAAATTTCAGTCTCTCCTCCATGAATAGAGTATCATCTACATCGATAATCCAAATCTTTAAGAATTAATTGCCGCCATCAAGAGTCTTCTGCATCGCTAGCTCCGGTGTCCCACGACAAAAATGGCTAACTTCAATATTGGATTGGACATCAAAGAAAACCTCCGTAGTGCTTCTTAAATCAATGGAAATTGCCGGACTTTTTTGAAAACTATCCACCCACGAACTCTTCTCATTTTCTACTACGCTCAGCAGCAGTCCTCCTTGGCATCTTGATAATTTTTAAATATGAGGGCATTTCTCCTCCTCCTGTTTATCTGCAGCTTGTATTTCATAAGATAAGTTCCTTTTATTTGTTTTCTTTTATTTGTTGGTCGGATATTTAAAAAAAAAAAAAAAAAAGAAAAAATTTATAATAGGCAATTCTTATAGTAAAGTTTACTAGACATTTCTAATAATTCTAACAACTAAAATAGTTAATAGTGATTGAAATAACTTAATTAGTTGAATTAAAAATTTTGTAGTTGAGTAAACTAACCTAATTCTAATGAAATCATTTTGTTGTCCATAAAGTAAATTATTAGATTGGCCAAGGAAATATATCATTATTTAAATTAGTTAATTGAAACTGTGGATGTAAATTAGTCAGATTGGTTAAGGAAATTTATTCTTAATTAAATTATTTAATTGAATTTGTGAATTTCTTTCTTGGTGAAGATTGATTGGTAAAGGTGTCATTATTTGAGCTTCTTTGCTCCTCTTAGGGATTAAATTGCTTGTAGGATGTAATAGCCTGATTTTAATTAACATATTACCCGGTTAAATCATTCTTTTGAAAATAGAAAGTTACTATGTGCAATAACCTGAATTACATTGGTATTGATTATTCTGAGTTAAATTGCTTGTAGGATGTAATAGCCTGATTTTAATTAACATATTACCCGGTTAAATCATTCTTTTGAAAATAGAAAGTTACTATGTGCAATAACCAGAATTACATTGGTATTGATTACTCTGTGTGAAATGTTTTTTTTTGGAATGTATAACTTGTTAATTATTCTTTTTTTTTCTCCCCGGGGAGGGTATTGTTAATTTATCAAAAGTTTTATCTAATCATATTTATCTGAATGTAATAGCAATAATAGTTTGATATTATTGAGATAGAAGTAATATTACTCTGTAGAGGTATGCATTTTGTTGAAAGCAATATTTTACAGTTCAGCTTGAATATGATTTGCTTACTAAGTTAATTCTGCACTGTGTAAAAATCAATATGTTAACAGTACTGATTGAATATTAATTGCTTACAAATTACTGGACTAAGTAACTCTTAAAAATTTTAATAAATAGGCTCACTTTTCTAGATCAGTCAATGTTTATTTATTTCGTTTTGTGTGTGTGCTCAATGATTTTCACCCGTCTCATTCTCTAATTGATTTCAGGGTTAATCCGAAAACACAACGCAAATGTACAGGGCTTATTGATGTTAGTATATTACTGTTAAAAAAAATCTTAAGTGTTATGTGAACAGAGTAGGAAACCTTTTAGGTACCAGACCTTTAGGAAACCTTATTGGTACCGTGATTTTTTTCTCTATAACATATTGGTGCCATGACGATTTCACCATAACACAATTCAGTTAAATAAAAATTCATGATATAGCAGATTCATGCAGAATTATTTATAATATATATTTTTTCACTTTTCAGATGTAACCAATGTTCTCATCTTAGTCTAAATGTATATTCATCTAGTTGCTAGCACAGACTATTCTTCTAGCAATGCTACTGTCAAAGTTTCGATGACAATCAAGATTAGTGTTACAATCCCGAAGGCTGCCTATAATACAGAGAAAATCATTTCACTTGCAAATGTACCATAACTAAAGAAGACCAACCTTTAAACATTAAAGGCTACATTAAAGGTGTTTGACTATGTTAAGATAGACAATAAAAGTTTTCTCTTGCTTACGAAAGTACTGTGGAGTGTAAGAAATTTTATGTGGAAATATATTTTAATCACCAAAGAGGGCGTAAATTTTTCATAATGTATACTTCTTGTTCTTTGGATCGCCCAGCGCCAGTTGAATGCGTGTTAGACTTGAATAAACTTGGAAGTTTTGAAACCCGATTCGTAATGTTCTTTTAACTTGGTGTTATGTGTGATTTGAATTAATGTTTCTTGAACCAGGACAACTTGAAATCTTCACCGTGAATATAATATTTTATATTTTTGGCGCCCAACTGTTGTGCACAAACAGTTTTTTTTATTTAGAATGCAGTGTTTTTTCGTGTTATTGAAAAATTATTCTTTTGCACTGAACGTGGCAGGATAAGCGTTCAGAATACTTGTGAATGGTCACCAGGAAAGCAAGTTACTAAATTAGGATTAAACCATTTGAAGACTGCACAGGTAACTGAATAAAATTATTTTTGTTGTTATTATGGCAGACGATATTGTTAAACTGAAAGCTACTAGAAAAACTATGAGACAAGCTATTTCTAAAATAATAAATGTTGTGGAACCTGAAATTAAAAAGACATTTGGGACAAGAAAACGGTAGAAGAAAATGTGTTTTTACTTACTTCTAAACAGTCTGCATTGAAAGAAATTAATGAAAAAATATTGAATTGTTTTAAAGGGGTTGAATCTGAAATTGAGAAAAAATGTAATACTGTGTTAGAAGAGTATGATGAAAAAATGAGTTTATGTATTTTAGGGCTAAAAAGAAACTTAATTTAAATTCTCAGATAGTGAACATTGAAAATGAATCGCCTGGTAACCATACTGCTGACGTAAAGGTCGAAAACAAAACTAACATTCGGTTACCTAAAATTTCAATTCCTAAATATTATGGTGATCCTAGTTTCTTTTTGGAATTTTATAATTCTTTTGAAAATGCTATTGGTAATAATAATGAGTTAACAAAGGTTGAGAAGTTTACCTATCTTAAATCCTTACTCGCAGGACCTGCTTTAAGTGCAGTATCTGGGTTTGCACTATCTAATGAAAACTATGACGCTTCAATAAGTTTAATTAAACAAAGATTTGGACGAACAGACTTGGTTATATCCTCGCACATGAATAATCTCTTGAATCTTGAACCGGTTAGAAGTTCGTCCAATGTGAAAGCACTATGTTGGAGATGGCTGCTGCAGACAAACTATTATGTAACGGCTGGGCGAAGTCGACAGAAGGAGCAAAGCATTTGATTGGACTATTTTTTATTATTCTTTTATTTCTTTAACTGCGAACTAAGCGTAGAAATTCCCTTTCCAATCAGTATATGTATGCAGTTGTTAAAGTAATGTAATGTTTTCAGCTTGTGCGAGATGTCCATATTAAAATCTTTATATTAATAATCGCCACTGTGATTATTAAATTTTTAACCTGCATGCTGTAGTCCTGAGAGTTGCAACATAGTAAATCTGGCATCTGCTACTTTAAATTTTTGGATGAAATATGGATATAAAAGTCTTGAAAGCAAAACGAAAGTCGCTGAGAACAGCATTTACAGTATGCTGCAACGATATAGCTCAGAAGATCGAAAACAAAAGTTTAGGAAGTGACAAAATCAGTACGTTGTTTCAGCAGATTCAAGACAAATCCACATGTTTGGAAACAACTCAAGAAGAAGTTTTGAATTGGTTGCTAAGTGATGATGCCTTTGAAGACTAATATTCCGAAGATTTTTTGAAAGCAAAAGAATACCAAGACAAGTTCTGCTTGATTTGTTCGCTGTTAGAAAATGCAAAGAAGGGAAATTCAGTTACAGAAGGAACAACAACCGAGCAAAAAAGGAAATTCAAGCTTCCAAAACTTGAATTGAGGAAATTCAGTGGAGAACCGAAAGACTTTCTTACTTTTGATCCCAGTTTGAAAAAATTCACAAAGATGATTCTATTGTGGATGAAGAATAATTTCAATATCTGTGTGGTAGCAAATTCTAAAACATCAAGACTGGTAACAAGTTTTCCGTCAACTAAAGGAAACTATTCAAAGGTGATTGCACAACTTAAAGAGTGCTTCGGCACATATGAACTTTTGGTTCAGATTTATGTACAGGATCTACTTTCCATAGTAACGAAAAATGCTGCTGGTCGGATTAAAGGAGGCTTAGCTGAACTTTATGATTTACTTGAGAGCAAGCTTATGGCACTCGAAAGCCTTGGTAGAGCTAAGGAAAAATTTGCAGAATTTTTAGAGCCACACGTCGAGTCCTGTTTACCAGAGACTGTTCTTCATGCTTGGGAAAGAAGCCGCTCAATGTAAGATACTGCGTGACAGATGTAAGATATTGCATTCTTTGGATAAACTTTTGTGCTTTCTTCGAAACGAAGTGCAAAGTGAGGAAATTATTAAGCTCACTCGTACCAGGTTGGGAGCTTCACGTTCTGCCCATTCGCGTCCACATTCCAATGATGCAGATTCCTCTACAGCTGCTGCCTTGGTAAATGTTCAAGGCAATACAGGTAGGCGAAATTTACGTTGTATTTTTTGTGAGAAATCCCACAATTCTGCAGAATAAATTCTAAAAAATTAACAAGAGAGGTGAAGAGACACCAGAGCAAGTGATACAGGTGTTACATATATGTGGCAACACACTAGTTGCTGTTCAAACTGAAGTGAAGTAATTGTGAGTTGATGTTAGTATGGGATGAACAATGTGCTATGTGAGAGTGTTGTAATGAATTTATTATAGATCAATAAATATTAATATGATTAAAAAAACAGGAATTTGCAGATGCGTTTACTGGTGTGAGAAGGCTGAAGTGAAGTATTTGTGAGTTGATGTTGGTATGGGATAAACAATGTGCTATGTGAGAGTGTTGTAATGAACTTAATTATAGATCAATAAATAATTATATGATTAAAACATGGCGTAGTCATGTGGAATAGTATTACAAGTAATTGCCAGGCAATCCCTTTGGTTGTTTTTCCTCTCAGCAGACGCAAGATGGAATTTTGTCGCCCACCGCAAGGCCTAAGTTTCGAAGGCAATGTGGCTGAAAACTGCCGCAGATTCAAGCAGCTGTTCCAGATTTATATGAAAGCTTCAGGAAATACTTCAAAAGATTCAGATGTAAAAGTTTCTTTATTTTTAACCCCTTTGCGCCAACTGTCATGTCTACGTGCCAGCAACGAACACACTCGCCTACCGGCCGACATGCAGGCGTGACAGAGCATTTTCCCGTTTACTACCTACTGTCACGTATTTGTGCCAGTGTCCTGGAACGTTTTTCAAACTATAATTTCTGCCACAAGATGGCACTGTATGTCCATATGGTTTCAGATACATGTACATTAGACCTTCTACTCGAAATGAGAGAAGCATGACTCACATACACGTGTTTTTGATTATAGTGAATTCTTTCTGTTTTTACCGTTGCAATGTCGAAGCGTCGAAAATGTTTAACAGAGCATGAAATAGCAGAAATGATGCAAAATATTTCAGATATTGATTCTGAAATTCTGATATTGATTCCGAAAGAATAACTGAAAGACATTTTCCAAAACTTTGTTCAGAAGAGACTGATAAGAAAATTAGACGACGATGCTTCGTTTGTTCACATTCCTGGAAAAATCCTCCAAAATGGCAAATGAGTTATTACGAGTGCAAGGAATGTAACGTAGGACTGTGTGTAGATCCCTGTTTTGAAATTTTTCATACGAAAAGAGAATTTTAAGTAATATATTTAGTTTTCAGATGTATAATGTTAAAATTCATAAAATGGTGAGTAATTAAAATAAAATGTGTAAAATATGCATTTATCAAAAAATAAGGTATATAAAGTATATATATAAAAATATTTATAAAGCATAAGCCATTTAAATATTCTATAGAGCATTATTAAACAATGCGTTGATACTTCGGAAATTTCATGGATTTAGGCTTAGTAGCAAAAAAGCCCCCGGCCCTGGAGAGACGCTTGCGGAAGACACTGCCGCCTCCGCGATAAGCGCGCGTTTTCGCTACCCGGCTCGAAGGGGTTAAATGCCGCTGGTGAGGAAGCAGTTGAAGTGTACAACATGCTCAATCTTTCAACAGGAGATCAGGGTAACTATGAAAAAGTGCTTGAGAGGTTTGAAGCTTTCACGACACCTAGAGCAAATGTTGTGGTGGAGAGATTTTTATTCAGTAAGAGAAAACAAGAAAAAGGGGAACTTTTTGATTGTTTCGTGACTGACCTGAAAAAACTTGTAAAATCTTGCGAATTTGGTGAGCAGAGTGAATCTGTCATACGTGATCGCATTGTCCTTGGAGTATCAGATGCCAGTTTACAGGAGAGGATGCTGTGAGAAAATAATCTGAGTAAAAGCAATTGAATTAGGGAAAGCATCTGAATTGAGCAAAGCTCATGCTAAAACGTTAAGAGAACACAATGTTGACAGCGTAACTAGAGGGAGAGTGAAGCAACATCTGGCAGGAGGAGCCAATGCAGCATTCGCAGTGAGGAAGCACAGAGGATGGAGTGATGGCACTTCAAATACAGAGACATCTTTATGTAAAAAATGCAGACATCACGTTAATGGACAGTGTCCGGCATATAGAAAAAAATGCTTTAACTGTGGCAAACTAAATCACTTTTCGACTATGTGCAGACTGAAGCATGCCCAAAATGTTTCTCAGCATAATAACGCAGATGTATATAGGGAATCTGATAATAAATTCTTCGTGAATTCCATAAATGTTAAAAGAACTAAAAGTGTGTGCTCAACATCGTCTACAAAAGAGTGGACGAAAACTATAATTGTTGAAGGGACAACTGTGACTTTTAAGTTGGACACAGGGTCTGAAGTGAATATTTTGCCTGTGAAAACTTCCGAAACACTGAGTGCTAAGAACTCTAATCGTATTTTAAGCAAGTGTAATGTTGTATTAGAAGCATCTGGGGGGTCCAAGGTTACACCCGATGGGTCATTAATGCTACAATGTTCCTCAGATGGTGTGGATCTTACTCTAGAATTTTTAATTGTTTCTAGCAAGCATATACGTCCATTACAGTCAAAAGTCGTTAATTCGGGCACCCATAATCCGGAATGATCTATAATCCGGACCTCAAAGCTACAAACTTTCTGTGCATGCGTCGCGTTGACGCATGCGCGTAAGACCTTTACAGCAGCGCATAATAAGTTTACGCATGTGCGTTTAATGTATAACAGACGGTATAAGCTAAAATTATCTATTTCAGTTAATATTGCAGATTGCGTTGTTCCTTAATCTTCTAATTAGATCGTTGGATCTGGCTTATTATTTTTTGCAGACTGTTAGAGCAATTTTATAAAAGTAAGGTTGAACTTTCGATTATATCAAAATAGAATTTCCGATGCTGGAGCTCTCAAAGGATCTACAAAGGGAAAGTATGTTTCAATGTCCATCAAACAAAAAGTGGAATTGCTGCAAAAAAATGGATAAAGGCATATCCTTTGTGTCTCTAACCATTCCGAAATCTGTTTATCAATTTAACGCTGCTGTGCGGGGGGGGGGTGTCTCCCAGCGTGCAATGAACTGGAAGTTGATCTGTCAGCACTATCCTTATCTTCAGGGCAGATGTTTTTATTTTATTTGGCTTATAATCCTTACTAAATGTATTATTTCATCTCGATGTTCTCCGTCTTTGAAATGATTTAAGTCAAATTCCTCGTCATTATAATTCACTTCCGATAGTGAAGAAAGTGACACAGAGGTTATTGAAAACGAAAAAATATCGATTGACAAATTAGTCAGTATTTTCGACACAGCAATTATAGGACTTGAGCAGCGGAACTTCGTAACTGAATGAGAAATTATGTCTGTTTATAGAATTAAAGAGAAAGTATTATCACATAAAAGGAAGCAACTTACATTGAAAAAAATGTTTAATAAAGTAAGCAAATAAATATTAAGCTTTTTTTTTTTTTTGATACCCTTTAGACCATAATTGTTCTTTATTTCATTAATTATGGTTTCATATTTTTAATTTTATAATTTCTGCATGCCATCTTACCAGATTTAAACTGATGATCTATAATCCGGAAAAATCGATAATCCGGAATCGCCAAAGTCCCGACGAGTCCGGATTAACGACTTTTGACTGTATTAGGAATTGATGCATGTGTTAAACTTAATTTAATTCAGTTTATAAATAAGGTTGGAATATTAATTAAAAGTAAGTTGGATCAGTATACAATTGTTTTACCTCCATCTAAAGATCCATTTATTATTAATAATTCAGAAGTGTTTGAAGGTATGGGGAAATTTAGTGGTTTGTGTAAAATCATGGTTGATGATCAGATAGCTCCTGTAGGTGAGACCACCACGTAGAGTACCCCTTAGTTTAAAACCTAAACTTGAATTAAAATTAAGCGAATTAGAGAGACAGGGCATTATTACAAAAGTTGATCAACCTTTGAACTGGGTTAGCAATCTAGTAATAATTAAAAAAGCTAATGGATCCTTAAGAATATGCCTTGATCCTCAAGATCTTAACAAAGCTATAAAAAGAGAACATGTGTTGATTCCAACAATTGAGGAGATTTTACCAAAGCTATGTAATAAATAAGTCAATTTACTCTGTTTTGGACTTAAAGGATGGGTTTTTTCAAATAGCGTTAGATGGAAATAGTAGTGATCTTTGTACTTTTAGCACACCATCTGGATGCTATAAATTCTTAAGGCTTCCAATGGTTATTTCCTGTGCGCCTGAAATTTTTCAGAAACGCAATCTTGAAAACTATAGTGATATACCAGGTGATGACATCCTCATTACTGCTAGCACTATACAAGAACATGATAAAATTTTAACAGAGGTCATCAACAGAGCTAAAAAACTCAATATAAAATTCAACAAGCAAAAACTTCAATATAGGGTTAGTGAGGGTCATTAGTATTTAGGTCATTTATTTAATGCATCAGGCATGATGCGACCTGATCGAATTAAAGCCATTACCGAGTTACAGGAACCTCAGAATAAGCATGAATTACAGCGTGTTTTGGGAATGTGTAACTATTTGAGGAAATTTGTACCACATTTTTCAGAGAAAACAGCCATATTAAGGGAACTCTTGAAAAACAAAGTAGAATGGCAGTGGTTACAGCTACATTCTAAAGCATTCAGGGAATTAAAAAAATTAATTTCCAATGTGTTAGGAATATTTGATAGCAGTAAACCTATAACTATATAGGCATATAGTTCTAAAGATGGGTTAGGCTGCTGCTTATTGCAGAATAAGCAACCAATTGCTTTTTCGTCTCGGAGTTAAATAATGCAGAAAAAAACTATGCTCAGATTGAGAAAGAATTTCTTAGTATTTTATTTGCTGCTAATAAAGTTCACTATTACATTTATGGTAGAGAGGTAGAAGTGCTTACTGATCATAAACCATTAGTTTCAATTATGAACAAAAATATTGCTAATGTGTTGTCAAATAGATTGCAGAGGATAAAAATTAAGCTCTTAAAATATAACTTAAAACTTAAATATTTGCCTGGGAAATATATGTATATTGCAGATTTACTGTCATGTTCCTTTATTGATACACACACAAATGAAAACATGGATATGACAGAGACTGTTCATACACTAACAAAACAACTGCAAATGTCAGAGAGTAAGAAAAGGGAATTTCAGAAAGCTACATTAGAAGATGAAGGGTTAATGTTAGCGAAAGAATATTGGCAAAATGGATGGCCTTTGAGTGTTGATAAAGTTCCTAAAGAAGCATGATCTTATTTTAAATTTAAAAATGAGTTGAGTGTTGAACAACATTTAGTTTTTTTTTTTTTTTTTTTTTTTTAATAATCGAATTGTAGTACCTGTTGCATTAAGAAAGTGTATATTAACATTATTGCATGAAGCTCACTGTGGGATTGAAAAATCAAAAGCTAGGGCTCGACAAGTACTATTCTAGCCAGGAATCAACAGTGACATTGAGAATATGATTTCTAAATGCCTAATTTGTGATACGTTCAGGCCTCAAACAGGAAAAGAACCTCTTGTTTCTCGTGAAATTCCCAGTTTACCTTATGAAAAGGTTGGTCCTGATATCTGTGAGTATGTGGGGGAAAGTTATCTAGTAATAGGCTGTTACTTAACTAAATGGGTAGACATAATTCCTCTAAAAAATAAAAGTGCAGTGGAAGTTACTGGTAAATTGAAATTGATATTTGCAACACATGGAATACCCAAAACTTTAATTTGTAATAACGTACCATTTAATAGTTGGAAAAGGAAGAGTTTCGCAAGGGATTGGGGATTTGAAATAATCACTAGCAGTCCTCGATATCTTAAATCTAATGGATTTGCAGAAAAGTTGGTAGGTATAGCTAAGAGTTTATTTAGAAAAGCAGGATTAGAGAAATTAATTGAGGCTTTACTGGAATATAGAAATACTCCAATTTCAGGTATAAATTTATCACCAAGTCAAATGCTATTAAGTAGGAATTTAAGAAAACGATTACCAATTACACAAACAGATTTGAAACCAACTGTAAAAGATCAATATAGAGAAAAGATGAGGAGTAAGCAGAAACAGGCTAAAATCTATTATGATAAGCATGCAAGGGAAAGACCTGAATTTATTCCTGGGGGAAAAGGTAATGTTGAGATGGGAAAATAAATGGGAGCCTGCTATAGTTTTAAAAAAGCATTCAACTCCTAGATCATATTGGATTAGAACAAAATATAATAGGGTAATTAGACAGAATAAATTCCATTTAAGAAAAACTAAAAATCAGAATTTAGTGACATTAGGCTATTATGATCTATGTAATGAGAATGAGGAAAATATAAGTAGCGAACATCCAAAAATACATAATGATTCTCACCATCAAAATAATAGCAATAATATTAATCGTGATTGTGTATATAAAACAAGAAGTGGTCGTAATGTATATTGACCATCCAAATATGATAATTATGTAATGCATTGATTCCTGTGAGTTTCCCAAAAGAGGGGAGATGTGACATATATGTGGCAACACACTAGTTCCTGTTCAAACTGAAGTGAAGTAATTGTGAGTTGATGTTGGTGTGGGATAAACAATGTGCTATGTGAGAGTGTTGTAATGAACTTAATTATAGATCAATAAATATTAATATGATTAAAAAAACAGGAATTTGCAGATGCGTTTACTGGTGTGGGAAAACTAAATCGCACAGTAAAGATAAAAATATATGAAAATGTCGCACCTCATGTTGCAGCACCACGTAAAGTGCCACTTGCTTTGCATGAAAAAGTAAAGCAGGAGCTAAACAGAATGGTTGAAACTGGCATCATAGCAAAAGTTGATGAGCCTACAGAATGAGTGAGCAACATGGTTGTGATAAATACGCCAAAGAAATTGAGAATTTGTTTAGATCCAAGGCAGCTTAATGAGGCTATTCAAAGACCTCATTATCCAATCCCTACAGCAGAAGCCTTTATGACAAAACTCCAAGGATGTAAAATATTTACCATTTTGGATGCCAAGAATGGATTTTGGCAACTACCGCTTGATGAGGAATCATCATACTTGACAACATTTACAATGCCCCAGGGAAGATTCAGATTTTTGGTTCTTCCCTAGGATTGTCGTCTGTCGAAGAATATTGCAAGTTGTTGCGGACGACACTTACGATAGCCAGAAGTGCTAATCTAAAATTTAACATCGAGAAGACACAGCTATCTCGGACCTCTGTGACTTATTTAGGACATGTACTGTCTGATAAAGGCATTGCACCTGATCCAAATAAGGTGCAAGCGATTGAAAAGTTTGCAGAACCAAAAGGCGGGGATGACTTCCAGCGATTTCTAGGAATGGTGACATACTTAGCAAAATTCACACCTCAGTTGTCAAGTCTAACTCATTCGTTAAGGCAACTTTTGAGAAAAGATAGCGAATGTTTATGGGATGAAAACATTCAAAGATACTATGAGCACCTAAAACAGATGATAGTGCAAGCCCCATGTTTACAGTATTTTGATGAAAGCAAACCTGTAACTGTGTTAGTAGACGCCAGTAAATATGGATTGGAGCAGTTCTCATACAAAATAATCAACCTGTGGCTTTTGGATCAGCATCATTGACAGAAACACAGCAAAGGTATGCGCAAATTGAAAAAGAACTCTTAGCAGTCGTATATGGGTTAGAACGTTTCAACTACTATACATACGGAAGACATGTAACAGTGCAGACTGATCACAAACCATTACTAGGCCTTAGTAAGAAACCTTATTGTACAATCTCACCTCGTCTTCAGCGCATGCTCCTCAAACTGAACAGGTATGATTTGAAATTGGAATATGTCCCAGGAAAAGAGTTTCTAATAGCCGTTGCCCTGTCCAGAGCACAGTTAAGTGTTGACACCTTTGATGATAACTTCAGTCAAGAACCTACTGTTAATGTAAGTCTATTAACACAAGCCTCTCCAACAAAATGCCAGGAAATCGTAAAAATGACGGAAAAGAACCCTGAATTGCAAGATGTGTTATTTCATATCAAAAATGGATGGCCAGAAAGAAGCAAAACAAGGCCACCAGCACAACCTTACCGGCATTGCAAAGAAGAGCTTTATACAACAAAGGATGGAATAATTTGTCGAGCACAATGACTAGTTGTGGCAGCATCTCTTAGAAAAGATATGAAAAAATTGCATGTGTCTCACAAAGGTACAGTTTCTAGTAAAGCTAGAGAATATTTTTACTGGACGAACATCAACAAAGATGTGGAAGAATATGTTTCTAAATGTGCGATATGTCAGAAATATCAACAGGCTAATCAGAAAGAAGTTCTTTTAGACTGTGATCTACCAGAGAGAGAGACGCTGGCAAAAAGTTGCCTGTGATTTCTTTTACCTGAAAGGACAACAATATCTGTTAATGATAGACTACTTTTCAAAATATGTAGAGCTAAAACCACTTAAAAGATAACTGCTCAAGCTGTAATGACTGTTATGAAGTCTATTTTTGCAACACATGGAATACCAGAGAAGCTCATCACTGATGGGGGACCACCATACAACTCGGAAGCACTGCGGAAATTTTTTGAAGAATGGGGTGTTATGCATAACACCACATCACCACATTTTCCTAGAGCAAATGGGAAAATTAAAAGATCTGTCCAAACTCTCAAGAAGTCTCTGAGCAAAGCTGCGGAAGAAGGAAAAGACTTGTATATTGTTTTGCTAGATTATAGAATTCAACCTGCAAAAGATTTGCCATCCCCGGCTGAATTATAAATGGGAAGAAGACTGAGATCTTTTCTGCAATCACATCCTAAAGCATTGCAATCAAAATTTCAAATAAAAGGTGCAAGTAAAGCATTAGAAAAAGATGATGCAAAAGAAATATGCCAGTAAACACACAACCCAGCTTCCAAAACTTCATGAAAATGATAAAGTGTGGTTTAAATGGAAAATTAAAGAGCCTTGGAAACAGGGTATGATCATGAAGACAGATCCTCAACCAAGAACTTATGTCATAAAAGCAAATGATGGAACTGGGTATAGGAGAAATCGACATCACATTCGTAAAGACAAGTCTACGTGTGAAATGACAAAGTGGAACAGAACAGCAGAAGATTTGTTTGGACTTGATCAATCAACACTGGATCAACCTGTTCTTGTAGATAATGATAGGCAGGATCCACCTAAGGAACAGGAAAATGATTCTATCAAACATCCTCAAATTCCAGAAAATGTGTCAACTGAACCAATGTTAAGATGATCAAGTAGAAATAGAATAAAGCCTCTTCGATATAGAGACAATTAAAAAGAACTGATGCCAAAAACTTATAATTTATTTATAGACTAATTATGGAATTTAATGAACTGTTCAGAACTCTAAAATATCAGTTTAATTAGTAAGTCACAATTTTAAAGATTTAAGTGAGTCATCCAGGTATGCAATTTTGCTATGTTCTCTAAAGTCAACTGTTATTTAATACAGTCAAAAGTCGTTAATTCGGACACCCGTAATTCCGGAATGATCTATAATCCGGACCTCAAAGCTACAAACTTTTTGTGCATGCGTCGATGTGCGTAAGACCTTTACGGCTGCGAATTTGCGTGTGCACGTGCGCAAAATATGTTTACGAATGCGCCTTTAATGTATAACGGATAGTATAAGCTAAGCTCTAATTATCTATTTCAGTTAATGTTGCAGATTGCGCTGTTCCTTAATCTTCGAATTGGATCCAGCTTATTATTTTTTGCAGACTGTTAGAGCAATTTTATAAAAGTAAGCTTGAACTTTCGATTATGTCAAATAGAATTTCCGATTTATATTTACTAATATGTAACGGATCTACAAAGGGAAAGTATGTTTCGGAGTCCATTAAACAAAAAGTGGAATTGCTGCAAAAAATGGATAAAGGCATATCCTTTGTTTATCTAAACTTTAACGTTTGTTTATCTGAACTTTGTTTATCTTTAACACTGCACCCAATGAATTCGAAGTTGATCTGTTAGCACTATCCTTATCTTCAGGGCAGATGTTTTTATTTTATTTGGCTTATAATTGCTTACTAAATGTAGTATTTCATTTCGATATACTCAGTCTTTGATATAATTTAAATCAAATGCCTCGAAGAAAGTAACAGAGGTTATTGAAAACGAAAAATTTCGATTGACAAATTAGTCGGTATTCTCGACACAGCAATTATAGGACTTGAACAACGGAAATTTGTAACTGAACAAGAAATTATGTATGTTTATAGAATTAAAGCGAATGTATTATCACATAAAAAACGAAGTAACTTAAACAACTTACATTGAAAGAAATTTTTAATAAAGTAAACAAATAAATATTAAGGGTTTTTTTTTTTTTTTTTTTTTTTTTTTTTTGTAAATTTGTATACACTTTAGATCATAATTGTTCTTTATTTCATAAATTACGGTTTCATATTTTTAATTTTATAATTTCTTCATGCCATTTTACCAGATTTAAACTGATGATCTATAATCCGGAATCGCCCAAGTCCTGACGAGTCCGGATTAACGACTTTTGACTGTAATTCAATGTTCTTAAGTTAACTGCTAAGTAAGTAATGATGTAAAATAATTATTGTACTAAGTTAGTTACATGCACTATTCTTGTTCTATAAATAAAAAGGGAATGTTAGATATTAATTTCTTTGCTTGCCGTCAGATGGCAGTGCCTCTAACCTGACTAGCTAGGCGAGTTCACAGTATTTGTGTTGCGTCACACTCTCGTCACTTGCCGCCAACCATGTAGCATCAAAGCCTTTCTTATGTATAAACTAATCTAATTTAATCTTATAAATAAACAGTAATTTATCTATGTTTGACGAGTCAACATATATAACAGTGCCAATCTTAGAGTAACCGAACTCTGGGATTTATATGCCATTGGCATAATAGACCCAACTGAGAACCTACTTCCAGCAATACTACTATTCCAGCAATACTACAAAATAATTTGTGCAATAATGTAGTTTCATTGCATTGTGCTAATCTTAGCATAACCGAACTCTGGAATTTAGATGCCATTGGCATAACAGATCCAACTGAAGATGTTAAACGTAAACTTGCTCATATGACACCGTTAAGCAATTTAAAGAGAATTTAAATGTTCTTCCTGATGGCCGAAATGAATTGCCACTACCCTTTAAATCTGAAATACTGTTACCTATCAATAAGTCTATGACTTTTAAAAGGCATCAAAGAATGTGTCAACGAATTATTGAGGAAAATCAGTTAGATGAATATAAGGTAGTTTTTAAGCAATGGGAAGACCTAAAAATAATAGAAAGGGTTCCTGAAACTGAAATTGATAATTTGAGTTATTATTTGCCCCATAGACCTGTTATAAAGTATACTAGCCAGACAATGACAGTAAAACCGGTGTTCGACGCTTCAGCCCGAGAGGGAAATCAACTGTCCCTAAATGATTGTTTAAATAGAGGGCTGAACCTAATTGAACTCATACCTGATATAATTGACAGGTTTAGATTGTATTCCGTTGGTTTATCATCAGACAGTGAGAAGACATTTCTTCAACTGAGTATTATCCCAAAACATAGAGATTATTTGAGGTTTTTTCTTCCAACTCTTGAAGAAAATGATTTACAGACACTGCAGAGTGGTGTTCGGCGTTTGTTCGTCTCCATTCCAACTCTCTGCATCGATAGAGTATCTCTTGGATAATTCCCCTGCCGAGTTTGATTTGTGACCCAAAAATTAAAGCATTCGTTTTATGTTGAAAATTGTGTCACTGGGGTCCATGATATAAAAGAGCAAGAAAATTTTATAGTTAAGGCAACAGAAGTAATGGCTCGGGGATGTTTTAACCTACGGGGTTGGGAAAGTAATGTTCCAGGTCGTCGTATTTCCCCTAGTTCAGGTATAACTTCTCTTCTTCAAATCTTATGAGATTTGGATAACGATACATTAAAATGTAACCTTAATTATTCAATGGATAATGAGGTAAGTAAACTTAATATTTTGGCTATGGTACATAAATTTTTTGATCCGCAGGGTTTTTTGAGTCCAACTACCTTATTAACTAAGTTACTATTACAGGAGGCTTGGACTATGAAATTATAATGGGATGAACCCTTGCCAGACCCTTTTATAGTTCAGGCGCCACTGTAGAGACATTAGGTATTTTTTGGAAGTAGGCAAGATGAAAAATGAGCAATGCCTCTGCCGGGAATTGAACTGCAGACCTCTGGAAATACGCACCCAGCATGCGTACCACTACAACATGAAGGCATGCCAAGAAGGCAGGAGAAAGTCAATGTGGAAAAGCTCTAAAGTTTATCAAATCGGATCTATGGTCCTCCAACAATGAAGATCTTGCCAAAGCTATACTGTTTCTTAGAAATACAGGGTTCGTACACATTTTTGCAAATGGAAATTAAGGACTTTTAAGGACCATTAATGAAAAAATTAAGGACCTATGAGCAAATGAGAACTGAACAAATTCAATTAAAAATATTATTCTATCTCTGAATTTCACTTTTGTAATACCATCCTAAAAATAAAAGATCCCTAAGTAGTATGCATTATTACTAAACATGAATTAACATAATTATTAATAAGTTTGAGAATAAAATAAAGTTCATACAGTTTATCATGTAGCATTAAATATTTTATACTTATAATAGGTTGGACATATTTGAAAGATGATAAGTGACATTTACGTTTTACTAATAGTTAGCTTTATGTTGATTTTTTTTTTTTTTTTTTTTTTTTATATATAATGTCTCATTTTGTCACATACTTGATCAGTCTAGAGCAAAGGTTCTCGGTACGCAAGGAAAAAATAGATGGTATACAAAGAATTTGCTAATTTGCTATGCCACCAATTTTGTTTCTGTAACATCTATTACTTCTTTTATATAAAAAAAAATATGCTATAACCCATGTGTATATGTTTACATTATACATATATGAGGGAGTCGGTCATTTTCGCTACAGACTCCACAGCCCTGGTAATTGGACCTATCACACCTACGTTAAAAGGTGGATCAAAGTATGTTGTAACCTTTGGTGATGACTACTCAAGGTATGCTGTGGTTTTCAAGTCCTTGAAAAATTCCAAGGAATATAAAACAAATGTTGAAAATTTCCATGGGCTCAATATCACTACTCTATGAAGTAACAATGGAAGAGAATTTGTCAACAATGAATTTGATGACTTCCTAACTAAAAATGGAATAACAAGACAATTCACAATTCCCCGGACACCACAGCAAAGCGCAATTGCAGAAAAAATGAACCATACTCTATTTGATATGACTAGATGTCTTCTCCTAGATTCCAGCATCCAACAAGAATTGTGGGCAGATGCTGGGACTATTGCCTGTTATTTGCACAATAAGTGTCCATCAAAAGCTACCAAAGGAAACATACCTGAAGAGATCTGGATCAAGAAGCCTGATCTCTTCAGGTATGTTTCC
Organism: Stegodyphus dumicola; assembly: GCF_044657685.1. Lineage (NCBI taxonomy): Eukaryota > Metazoa > Arthropoda > Arachnida > Araneae > Eresidae > Stegodyphus > Stegodyphus dumicola. The sequence continues at coordinate 5,276,541 of NC_140770.1, forward strand.
TTTGGTTTAAATTAGACACCTGAGAATATTTGGCTGTCGAGTTTTTGCTCAAATTGATAAAACACTGCAGAAAGGAAAGCTAGGGAAGCGTCTGTATCTTTTGAAGATATCCCAAAGGGGTGAAAGGACACAAACTATGGAATACAGAGGACGATAAGTTTTACAACAGAGGAAATAAAAATTTTCTATAGAAACTGATCTTAAAATCGTCAAAATGTTGCTAAGTCGCCAAATTTAGAACCGTTTAATAAAAGCATTCACATCCCCAAAAGCAAAAGGGTGTTTAAGAACTCTTTATTACAAAAAATGAATTTTGCTATCCTTATCTTTCACTTCTTGCTTGGAGCCTCAAGTATCCCATCATTTATATTAGAAACAGAAACAAATTATAAACAAAAGGTAACAATACACATCAGTAAATTGCCTCCAAAATGGTAATTCACATTCAAAATAGTAGTCATAAAAACACATAGAAATTTCAGATGATTAAAATTAAGGACCTTCTGCTGATTTGGGCGAAAATTAAGGGACTTTTTAAGGACCAAAAATCAATTTCTAAAAATCCAAAGACTTTTAAGGACTCTTAAGGACCGTACGAACTTTGGAAAATTAAATGATCTTTAACTTAAATCATAAATACACTGCTCAAAAAAAAAAAATGGGACAGTGCTATATCTCCCGTTCTACTGGGCCGATTGACAAAATTCAAATTGCGTTCTTTATGTCTCGAAAGAGCGACTTAGGATATATATTAGATTTATATATAGCACTATTCTAACATAGGTATTTTGACACAAAATCGAACTTTTTCTGAAATATCATATCAATTTTTTTACATATTTCGATTCTACAACTCAAATTACGCCTAAATATGAAATTTTGTAAAATTTGTAGCGAAATTTACGGAGAAATTCACAAATTTATGTTGGCATTTTTTTTTCAGTTTGCGCCAAGAATAGTTCACTTGGCGAACTTCTTAATATATGGCAACCTAGTTTCCTTTCCCTTGAGAGGAAAAAAAGTCACCATCGTTCCTTTTTTCCAAATAATATTCTTTATATTATATTTTTAATTATAACTGTTATTCTTTTAAGTAATTTTTTCTTTTTCAGATTTCATTTTAATTGTTTAAGTTGCATGGTTTTTTCGAATAACTGTTTAAAAATTTCTATTTACCTACTCGAACTACGTAAATAAAGGTGCAGCGTTTATTTTTTTTTCAAATAGTTTTCTTCATATATATTTTTTATCATAGTTATTATTTTAGGTAATTTTTAAATTTTTATACTTTTATTTTAATTGTTTGTGTTGCATCGTCTCTTCAGATTAAAATTTTCTATTTATTCCTTCAAACTGAGCATTTTAAATATATTATAATATTAATTTTCCAGAATTTGATTTCATTTATTTGAATTGCGTTTCTTTCGGAAGAATACTTTGTAACCCAGACTACAATGCACTTGAAAACTGCATATATTAAAAGAGAAAATACAGTAAAGCACAGTTAACACGCCTTTCAATGTTCCGTTCAGAAAAGATATATATAAATAAGAGAGATGTATAACTGACATTTTAACTTAGGATGATTTGCATACACTGCTTTAAACAGTTTTATCATTGTGCCCATTGCTTTACACAATTTTATCCTACATTTGGTTTCTTAAAATGTTATTCATATTTTAGTCAAATATATCGCAAGAATCAAATATCATAAGATTAAAAGATTTTAAATTTAAAAAAAAAATACTAATATTAAATTTTACGCAAAAACTTATTTTTTCTTCTCTTTTTCTTCAGGCATTTTACTTTATTCTTGCTCTTTTTCTTTAGGCATTCTGCAAGTATATTAAAAAGCATCCAACTTTTCGAAATATCTTAATATTTCTGACAATCATTTTAAATAAAGTTATCGCCTTCCATTTCATAAAGGCCCACAAACACCCGAGCGGTAAAGTCGCTGAACACTGGTAGTTCACTCCAGGGTTCGAATCCCAGTAAACGGACTGGTTGCATGGGCGTTTTTGTGGATTTTCTCATGTGTACCGTGTATGCCAGCTGGTTTCCCTTAGAAAGTTCTTCACGAAGTATTTCGTCAGAGCCTCTATCAGTCTTTAGAGGCTAAAAATTTTGAAGGTATGAGATGAAAGGAAAGACTGGTTTCATCAAGAGGTTTTGGTTTATTTAATTATGACAAAGCACACTAGGGCAGTCTGCCTAAGGAGAGGGATGCCTTCGAGGAGGACTTTCTAAAGAAAACTGGCTCGCATACACGGGGAAAGCCAGGAAAACGCTATCCAGCCAGCCCGTTCGCGGGATTCGAACCTCGGATGAACTACCAGTGTTCAGCGACTTTACCGCTCGGCCACTGTTTCATCAGGAGGAAAAAAAAAACATCTTTAGGTGACATCCACATACATCACTGGATAAACTCCTGAATCTTCAAATAATTCGACTGAGATAATCATGGGATTCTCCATTTATGATACGATATGATGTTCTATAACGTAATTTAAATTTATACAACCATATAGTCTAAAACCAGTCACTCTTCACTTTAATCTGCAATGATATCTTTTTTGTCTTTTCTGCTAACACAAGCTCAATTGATGGTATTTGCACCTAAATTCTTTGTAGTGTCCTGCAAATTTCCCTGCAAAGTTTTGCTTACTTTTCTCCCTAATTTTCTTTTTTCCTTCTACAGTTATTTTCAGTGCTCACACAAGAAAATTAAGATTTTTCGATTGCTAGTCTTCCAAAAATTTTGTCAATTTTTTAAAATATCAATTACATGAATTGCGTTTCAGCTGAAGACAGCTTTCCATTTTCTAGTCATTTTAACTATAAATAAAGTTTAAAGCGAAGTCCAAAGGATAAATATTTTAATTAAAAGATTTTTGCTAAATGACAAAGAAATAAAAGAGTCCAGCAGGGTTTATTCTGCACCACCAAGTGACCCTATTCTTATATCGGTAGAAACAATCTAAATCATGTTAAAGATGTTTTTTTATACAATCTATAACGCGAGAGAAAAATTAGCTTCTGAAAACATTCTTTCTAAGAGATTTAATATAAAAGATTATATTTATGTATATATTTTTAAAGCTGGGACTTGAACCAAACTGTCAAAACTTTTAAAGTTTAATTTACATGGTGGTTATAATTAAAGTTCCAATTTGAAATGGTCATAAAAGGAAAACTACTGGACCAAATGTTATCAAACTTGGGAATCGTGTAAAGGAGGTATGGGAATTTATTTTCCGCGGAAAAAAAAGAGTTCAAAAACTCATCACCAGGGGAAAAAGGGAGCTGTATACAATATTGTTAAATGAAATAAGACATGGAAACATCTGTTTAAAATGTGTTTAATAGTTTCCGAAACGTGTTACAAAGCATGTTCAATGTAGCGTCCAGCATTTTCCGAAAGCAAGTTAAATCCTGTTACTGCATTCTCAACAGCAGCTGTTAGCATATCAGGAGGCATGTTACGGACATGCTAGTGTATCACATTTTTCATTTCTGCAAAATTGTTTAGATTATCACCATAAACAGTGCTTTTGAGATAACCCCATAGACAAAAGTCACAGAGGTTGAGGTCTGGTGGGAAGAGGGGAAGTGTTGGCTTATAAGACGTTCATTCGTGAAATATTGCCTAAGTAATTGTGCGACACACATGAGGTGGGGCGAAGCCCTGCATAAAAATCGTAGTATCTCAAATGCCACGTTACTGCAGTTCATGTATCACGAAAGATTTTAACATTGACTCTAAGTGAGCTGCAATCACAGTGGTTCAGCTGTCGACTGCTCTTCAGAAAAAAATGGTTCAGTTATAAAACTAGCTGTCAATCAACACCAGTGTGGAATGACTGCTATGAAATCGAATGCAGTAGGAGAATGCAATGGAACTAGATAGATAACATGAGGGATTTCTTTGGCCCAAATCGATTAAAAGCGTTTTGAATCAGTATCTTCAGGCTTTAGGGCCGAACTCGGGCTTCAAAAATTACAAATTAGCAATCTGTAAGAAAACGATTTCCAGATTGTACGCATTTGTGCCAGTGATTTGCGATCTCACATTTTGTAATCGCTAATTCGTGGTTTTCACGGACGAATTTCTCACTTACACACGTGGCGCACTCAACTTTTATCGAATTTAACGCCTTTAAATGGTAATTTGCCTACTTCTAAGTTTAAGGGTATACAACATATTAAACCCATGTGACAAAAGGTTAAGCTAGATTCCTACACATATTTTGTTTAACAATATTGCATACAGCGCCATTTCCCCCCTGGTGGTGAGGTTTCGAACTTCCTTTTTTTTGCGAAAAATAAATTCCCATGAAATCCTTCACACGATTACCAAGCTTGATAACATTTGATCCAGTGGTTTTCCTTTTATGACCGTTTCGATGTGGAACTTTAATTATAACCACTCTGTATATTATTAAATTTTAATTTGAAGCTATGCGTTATATGTATACCATGCATAAATTTTTCGCTTTTATGGAAAAATAAAGAATCGAAGCAAATATACTTAGGATAATGGACCAAAACTGAAAAAATTTCCCCTCCCTCCGAATATCAAATATCGAAACTTCGATCTTGAATTTATTGGGTTATCGAAATATTTAATTTGACAATTTGACTTATCTTTTAAGTCCTAGTTCCGACAACAATTCCGAATTACTTAACCTGAAGTAAAAGATTTAGTATATATTCACTGTATGTTAATAAAGTAAGCAGAGTGTAATAACAGTAGATTATAGAATTTACGCTGATGCAACTTTTTGTCTGACTGCACAACATGTAATGGAAGAGAAGGCTTGTAGAAATCTGTTTTTGACATGCCTCTAAAAGTAGATGTCATACCCCTTTTGTCTCTTCAATGTCAAAAAACTTTCCTTTGAGAGGCAACTTTAGTTTTTGGGAAAGAAAAAAAATCACAAGAAGACAAATTTGAAGAACATGCAGGACGATTGAATACACATACTTATTTTCGCAACACAAGCGGCTCTCCGACTGGTTATTGAATAATGAAAACATGCATTGTCATGCAATACAAAACATTTGGAATACGTTTTCTGAATCGTTTTGATCCTGAGCTTGTAAGACAAACCTAATATCACTGGATTTAAACACTTCTTTAATCTTCCGAGAACGTTCCTTCTTTAGCTCATATTCCAAGAATATTAAATGAATACAATTATTGCAAAAGAAATTGAATATTCATTTGCACTACAGCTTGGTAGTTTACTAACAAGTTAACAAAAACTTAAATTCTGCTTTTTGTGTCTAAGAATACAACAATTTTCTAAATATTTACAAATAAAATATTAAATTGGAGATTTAAATGAAGCCTCACCAGTTGCCTAGCATTTGAAGATTGTTAAATACTAATTGTTTGTTGCGAAGTCTAACCCAGGCTGCATGGTTGGTTTTAGTAGCTTTCTAGGTTCTCTTTACAAAGGTTCTCTATGAAAGCATCTTAATCAAATAGCTCCCATGTTCTTTCTATGTTCAAATAACCAACTAACCTAGTTCAAGCGCGATTTCCAAGTGAAGTTACTAGCAAAAATTGAATACTCATTAAAAACCATGTAGCTTGCCAATCGGGACTAGCATGAAAGATACGGCGCCAATAATTGAATTGCTGTTATGGTACACTGTTTCTAAACTTAGATGGTCATTCCTTAATTAAATAGCCCACCAGCGGCCGAGCGGTAAAGACGCTGAACACTGGTAGTTCGGTCTGAGGTTCGAATCCTGCGAACCGGCTCGCTGCATGGGAGTTTTCGTGATTTTCCCCATGTATATACGAGCCAGTTTCCCTTAGAAAGTCCTCCACAAAGAAATCCATCCCTTTAGGCAGATAACTCTTGTGTGCTTTGCCATAATTAAATAATCCAATCCAATCCTTAATTAAATATAATTGGTGTAAATAAATAATATTGTGTGCAATATTGATTAATATAAAATTAAAAATATTTGCATAGAAAAATATTTTCATTCAGAAAGTTTTTTGAAATATTTGCAATTACTTTATAAGAAGGATTTATTAATAACCGTAATAATTACTTATTATATTACTGATGATTAGAATTCAGTTCTGGACAATTACATTCTAAATTAGAATTTTAAGGATAAAATGAAAATACGCTACACGCAAAAATACATTTTAGGATAAAAAATTAGTTGTTTTTTATGTTTTAAAACTTCTTAAATTCATTTAATAAACATCCTATCCTCGTTGTTAATTGAATCCAGAATGTTGGGTGTCGTTTATATAATTATTCTTACTTGACCACAGAATCTGCTGACTTATCCAGCCATTACGTAGCTGCAGATCATTTCTACATAACCATTGAATTTCCATTAATTCAGTCTCTACAGGGTTGTATGTTTATATCATAATTTGACTTTTATAAAAATGATTATTCTAAATCTCATGTTTCTATAAAAACATACTGTTCTTTAAAAATATGGATGATAGTATCAGCCGCTCTTTCAGCCACTTCAAAAGCAACAGTTTGCTTAGAAATAAATTATGCAGTTAATGCCATAATATTCAAATAAGCATCAAATGAAAATTCTCAGTTTTAGACAATTCGATTTAAACGAAGTAAAGTAGCAGACGATAAAACGCCGAAGGTAAAAATTTACTCTTATTTTTTTTAAAAAAAAGGATAGAGAGAAATTTAAAAAAAAAATAGTTACAAATTTGAATAATATCATCTATAATTTTAAAAAAATAGCTTTCCATATAGCATTAATAAATATTTATTACGCATCAATGAGGAGAAAAATGTCATATAATTAATTCTCCGTAAAATTTTACTTGAAATTTAAGGTTAAAAAATAGCTGTGGGAATTCACTGTAACAAAAATCCATAGACCACATTTGGCGTTATTATCACTCCAAAAAAAGATGCCAAATTTCAAAATGTGAAAATATGTAAATTCGTGTATATCTCAGAAAATTTTGAATAAAAAAGTCTAATTCTTGGAGATACGCTTAAAAATACACCTACTTTAAGATGATGGTAAAAATTTTATAGGTTTTAATTTGAAATTTTTTTCGAAAAATTTATAAAAATTATTTTAAAATAGAAATTTTAAAAATAAACCACAAAAAATGGGTAAATTTTATTTGGAATGAACCTAAATTTCGAGAAGTGAGAGAAAAAATCAAGAAGTTTAATAAAAAAAGAGATATTAATAAATATTTGCCAAATTCAATTAACATTGAGGAGCTAAAATTTTGAGAGCTAATATTTTAAAACCTACTCCTACGATTTTTACAAAACTTGGTATTCTGGTATAATTTGAGTCTATAATCGAAATATTTAAAAAAATTGCTATGTTATTTCAGAAAAAGTCCGATTTTGGGTCAAAATACCTATGTTAGAATAGTGCTACATATAAATCTAATATATATCCTAAGTCGCACTTTCGAGACATGAAAAACGCAGTTTGAATTTTGTCAATCGGCCCAGTAGAACGGGAGATATAGCACTGTCCTTTTTTTTTTTTTTTTTTTTTTTTTTTAGCAGTGTACAATTTTGACAGTGAAGTCAATGTTGTTCCATTAGAAGTACCTACCCATGAGTTGCACCACCACAGGAGTCGAAGATGTTTAAGCCCAATTAAATGACACAACATAAGAAATTTAAGACACAGAATCAGCATTACTGACTGATTCTGATAGTGCTAAGGAAGACCTTACTGGAATCAGAAAAAGCACTAGAGAAAGGAGACCTAAGACACTATATGGAGATCCAGTGTTATGTAAACCTGCTTGTGAAGAACAACCTGCCATCAAAATCTGTAAGAACCCAACAAGTGTAAAAGAAGCAATGAATTCACCACACGCAGAGATGAGGAAAGAAGCCATGAAGGAAGAATTGTCCAATTTGTATGAAAACCAGACATGGGAGTTGGTTCCAAAATCAGCTGGTATCAAACCCATAGGATGCAAGTGGGTACTCAAAGAAAAACAAAATGCAGAAGGAGAAATAATCAAATTTAAAGCTCGATTAGTAGCTAAAGGCTACTCACAAGTCCCTGGTAGAGATTTTTCAGAGACTTTCTCCTCTGTTGTCAAGATAAAATCTATAAGAATCCTTCTAGCCCTTGCTGTCAAGTTACAAATGGAAATTCATATCACTGCTGCCCTATCTTAATGGCTTACTCAAGAAAGACATATACATGGAACAACCTGAAGGATGTCAAGAGCAAGGTAAAGAGCATTTAGCGTGTCATTTTATAAAAAAGCTTGTATGGTTTAAAGCAATCAGGAAGATCGTGGAATGAATGCTTTGATACTTTCTTGAAGAATTGTGGACTGTCACACTCAAAATGTAATCCATGCATTTATTATCATCCAAACAAAGCATTATATCTTGGTATCTATGTAGATGACATGTTAATTGTTGCGACCCTAGAGGAAATAACCACATTTAACCCCTTACGGTACGTAAACTCCCCGGTTTTTTATTTTGAATGCATAAATAAAAAATATTTAAATATTGAATTTTGAAACAATATTGAAAGAACTTTTCACACCATTTAACTGAAGTTAATTCTTCATACCAACCATAAATAAATCTTACACACTTCATGAAAGTCAACACTCGGCGACTTTATCGCTTGCGCCGGCGAAATGGAAATTTGCGCCGGCCAAACGGAAAAGTACCGTTTTTCCTTTACAGAAATATATATTGACCGATGCTCACACTAAATTTTTACAAGAATGAAATCTTACAGACTAACAACAATTTGGTCGTGACTTGTACCAAGAAATTCTAATGGTAAACAATATGTGATAGGATCTGTGATATTTCCACAAGTAAAAAAGGTGTTGCCAAATTCAGTACACTAGAAATTTTTAACTAAATTAATTATTATATTCAACAGTATGCATGACGAGTGTAGCTCGTCATTGTGCGATATGGCATGAAAAATCAATGATGAGTGTAGCTCGTCATTGTGCAATATGGCATGAAAAAACCAATGACGAGCTAGACTCATCATTTTACTGGAAGGGGTTAAGCATAAAGTTGCGAGAGACCTTCGTGAAGCAAATGAAATACTATCTATGAGGATCCAGAAGCATACTGATGGCACCTTCACATTAGATCAAACAGCTTACACACGAAAAATTCTGGAAGAGTTCAAAGTAGAATCAGTCAGGGGAGATCAACACCCATGGTTCCCACTGTAAAACTCCAAAAGATAGATGATGAAGAGTGGAGAGATATAAAAGCAGAAAGTGACCAAGTTCCATATGGGCAAGCCATAGGTAGTCTATTATAACTTGCTTGCAGAACATGTCTTCAGTCATATTTTAGTGCAGTTTAATGAGAGGCTATCTGAATTTCACTACAGAAAATTTGCTGCACAAAATTTGGTTTTTTTAGCCCTTATTTGAGTTGTAAAACTGAAATATATATATAAAAAAAATTGCATTTCTTTTCAGAAAAAGTCCGATTTTGTGTCAAAATACCTGTATTAGAATAATGCTGTATATAAATGTAATATATATAATCGAGACATGAACGCAATTTGAATTTTGTGAATCAGCCCAGTGGAACGGGAGATATAGAACTTTGAATCAATCATTTCGTATCCAATGATTTTTCCTCTATCTCTGATCAAGCTTTCTGCCATAATTATTCGGTTAATATAATGTACAGTATGTTATGATAATGTCACTCTGCTTTGAAGGTTTGGTTTGGTTTACTTAACTATGGCAAAGCACACTAGGGCTATCTGCCTAAGAGAAGGGATGCCTTCGTGGAGGACTTTCTAAGGGAAAATGACTCGTATACACGTTACACATGGGGAAAACCACGAAAACGCCCATGCAGCCAGCCCGTTTGTGGAATTCGAACCTCGGACCGAACTACCAGTGTTCAGCGACTTATTTTTAGTTCACCGCTCGGCCACTGGTGGGCCTCTCTGCTTTGAAGAATAAAAATGTTTATACAAAAGTACTTTATTTTATATAAAGGGTCTGCAGATTTGTAGCTTGAGAAGGCATATTCATCACAATGTAATCACAATGTAACCTTTATTTATTACCACGACAAAAAAACTATATTTATTCCTGCATACGTAAATTTTAGACATCAGCTTATTAATTAAAGATATTTTATTGCTTAAAAGATATTACCTCAAAATTAAAATTAATTCATAATGTTCAAGATCTGAACACATCTGTAAGTGCTAGTAAGAAATTTACACATTTAACTGATTAGTTAATTAGAATACCTAATTTTATTTTTCCAAATGCAAATTTCTAGAATGGCTCAACTTATTTTTTCAAATGCCAATTTTTAGAACGGTTAGACTAAGATAATTCGTAAGACTTTTGTTGGTTGGTAACATAAAACTCACATTTGAAATTCTTTTACTAACTCAAGCTATCTAATATAAGAAGTTAACAATGTATCTTTTCAAATGAAAACATTTCCAATTCTTTTATATGCATCTTATTTTTAGTTTATAATTAATTTCTTATAATTTTAACGAAAGTTTCCTGCTACTGCAAATATCATTTGTGTAAACAATTCGCATTGGCGTGTTTAATCATACTTAGTCAAACAATTTTTGGCAGTTGAAAAAAAGAGACTTGCATTAGAACACTATGTTGGAGAATTTGTAAAAAAATATCCTTATCATTTAGTACAAGTTGTATGAAATGGAACTACCATGCTACCAGATTAGAACCATATTTCACTTCCACTTCTGTTGCAAAATGTCAGCTACAGAATGTCACCAGATCATATACACAATTTTAGCTACTAATGCTGTATTATATGACATTGTGACATTGTGTGCTGTATTATATGACATAAATTCAGAAACAAAGACTATGACATTCAAAAAGGAGAACGCTCTGGCCAGCCTACTGATGTTGATGAGGCACACCTGGCGAGAACTGGTGGAAGATCAGTATGCAACCATGTGAGAGCTTGTTAAGTTAAAAGTAGTGCCATGTCCATTACTCATGCTATGCATTGCATAAACTTGACGTACAAGTTCCAAGTGCTGGATGCAGCATGAGCTGACTCAAGCAGATATGGACGGACACATTCGAGCCTGCACTAACCTGCTCAAATATCAACGCAAGGGCAAAATTCTGGACTAGATCATCCCTTATGATGAAAAGTGGATTTACTTGAACACAGGCCATAAAAGGTGTTGGTCTGTGGCCAGTGAGCCCGTCGACAGTGTTACAAAGCAAAATTTTTTATTACTAAAAAGATTATGATTTGTATCTGGTGGGATTGCCATGGTATTATCCACAAGGAGTATCTGGAAGAAGGTAAAAACCCTCGACAGTAAGGTACACAGTGAGATGCTGATGCTGCTAGCAAGGAAAAACATACAGAGTTCCAGCACAAAAGGGTATATGCTAGCTGTGTTGATGCTGCTATGAAGTAAAAGTGTTGAACCGAGTTCCAGTACAAAAAGATAATGTTCTATCAAACTAATACAACCACATGTGTCTACATTCACTGGCTGGACTCTGTAGGGACTCAAATGGGATCGTTTGCCACAACCATGATATAACCCCGACATCGCTCCTTCGAACTTCTACCTTTTTTCACCTCTTGTCGGTGCTATTTTCCATTCTATGCAGCATGTTCAAAATAGGTTGATCTGTTTTTTGACTCATGCCCACCAAGTTTCTGGGCCAAAGGCTTTAAAAAACTATTAAAACGTTGGCAGAAAATCATACTTTTGGGTGGTGATTACTATCTGCACTAAAGGTACTGTTTTCATGTTTTCCCCCCTAACTTTATTAAAGTTTTTTGGTAAAAAACTTTCATTGCAACCAGGTATATAGCTGACAATGACTGTCATTTCAATTATCTATAATTCTAAAATAAATTATACATAAAAAGTTATTGCTTGTTAAAATGTTCAAAGAGTGTAAAGCTAACCATAGTGTAAAGCAAGACATATAATAACTTCTAAACTGAAACATTTATATCTGAAGAACAATTACGTTTCCAAAGAAAAGACTGAACAATTATATTTCTGAAGAAAAAATAAGCAATGCTCATTAGCAGGTACAGAGAATAACTATGGGTTGATAAAACTCAGCATGCAAGGACAGCAGCCAGGCGGTAAAATGGTCGAATTCACAGATAAACTATATGTTTTTGTATGGAAAAAAATATCCAAGGAAACATGTTATTCCAAAAGAAGAGTTATGTTATGTAATTTTTTGTTGTTTCCCTTTTCATTCAAAGTCTATGGCCATTAATTTCGTGATATAACGAATGAAAAACATTAAATATCCTTAAAAAATTAGGTTACATATTTTTCCACTTTTCAAATATAGATCAAATACCCGATATTCCCATGTTAATCTAAATGTATATTCATCTAGTATCATATAAAATATTTTGCTGTTTTATATGGGCCATCTCTATTGATAATCGATGCTGACAAACCAAAATCAACTTCCAAAACACACTAAAATAAATTTATTAAAAGAGTCCTTTTAGACAAACATTAACAATGGAAACTTTTCATTTTTTAAAATCTCTTTTTATATGCATAAGATATCCATAGAAATACCAATATCATAAAATTATACAAACCAGAACAGCAAAACACACATAAATCCTACAAGCATCAAGACATGCTTTTCCTGTTGGGATACGTGATATTTCCGCCTATGCACGCGCATAAGGATTAGAACTGATTGCTTACGTTTTTTACCACGCACTCAACGATTTATATTGTAATCAGTGTTTTATTTTTAGTTTAGTTTGTTTATGAATGCCTTAAGAAATGGATGCACAGTTTTTGATCTCTTGTAATAACCTCTCTTTTATAACTTGCATACAGATTAAAGTTTTAAAAAGCTGAACCTGTGCATATTTTTTGGATATACCTGAATGAAGAACCCGATCATTCAGGTATTATTTTGCTTACCTACTGTTGGAATGCTTTATGCATTAATTTTGTCTATTGAATTGACGCAATATTAATTTGGCATCCCGTGCCGAGACGAAAGCGAAGTAATTGAAGATTGATATTGATGAATTTATGCATTTGGAATTTCAAAGGCATTTATTGAATTCTTTAAGATCTCATATGTCATATGTTCGATTCAGTAAACATTCAGTTAACAGTTCGATTCAGTAGACGACATTACTAAACTTAAGAAAAAGAGAGATGGTTTGAGAACGTCCATTACCAGAATTCTTTAAAAAATAGAATCTGAACTAGATAAGTCTTCTGTTGATATAAATTTGTTAGAAGACTTAGAACTCTTGAACGATAAGTTTGAATCCCTTAAGATAGCTGATTCTGAAATCGAAAGTAATTTGAAACCAGAAGAATTTGATGAAGCGATTCAAACTACAGAATATCACGAAAGAATTCTGTTGTGGAAATTTAGAGTGAAAAAACGGATTCACTTGCCAAACCAAAACTCTAATGTTATTGATACAAACCTATCTAATTCTCAAATAGTTAATGATTCATCGAAACGGAAGTTTAAGCTTCCTAAAATAGAATTTAAGTTGTTCGGCGGTGATATCAAAGAATTTTGGACACAATTTCAGAAGATACACAATGATAATGAAATCACGTAGGAGGATATCTATCAGTATTTATTACAAGCTACATTAAAGGGCTCAAGTGCGAGAACTTGTTGAATCATTTCCGGCCACAGCTGATAGTTATGAAAACGTAATACAATGTTTAAAGGCGAGATTTGGCCAAACTGACATGTTAATAGAAGTGTATATTAAAGAAGTTCTTTCTCATTGATGATGAGTAACGCAAAAGTTAAAGGCCCTAAAATGCCTCTTTTTAAACTTTACGATAAGATTGAAACTTATTTAAGGTCTTTAAATATGTTAGGTGTTTCCAGCGCAAATTATTCTTCAATATTGTATCCGTTCATTGAATCTTGCTTGCCTGTCGACATATTGAGAGTTTGGGAAAGAAATTTGAATTCCATATCCCTAACATCTAAAGACGAAACTGTTGATAAATTAGATAAACTGATGAAATTTTTCTGTCATGAGATTGAAAGCGAAGAAAAAAATGCGTCTAGCACGGTCCAGATTTAACAGTGAAACCAACAGCAAAACTATTTCACCCGCGTCAGCACGACAGGAAAGATTTACTCCAACAGCTGCAGAGTTATGTAACTCTATGGATATTAAAAAGGTGTTTGGTGTATTTAATTATGGCAAAGCACACTAGGGCTATCTGCCTAAGGGGAGGGATGCCTTCGTGGAGGACTTTCTAAGGGAAATTTGCTCGTATACACGTTACACATGGGGAAAACCACGAAAACGGCCATGCAGCCAGCCCGATCACAGGATTCGAACCTCGGACCGAACTAGGCGATAATCAAAAGGAAACTTGTGTATTTTGTAACAAAGTACATATGAGTAGCCAGTGTAGGTATGCTGATAATTTGCCTTATGAAGAGAAAAAGCAAACGTTGTTAAAAAGGGGTGCATGTTTCAGATGTTTAGCAGTAAGAAAGCATATTTCTCGATTTTGTAAAATGAAAATACCACCATGTGAGATTTGCAGTAAGACTCATTTTAAATTAATGTGTACTGAAAAATGTAATCCCAAAAATTCGAACCGATTGGTCCAGGCTGAGGAGAAACAAATTGAAAGTAAGGACTCCACTCTATCTAACAAAACAGCTACTCGTAAAGTTCTCTTGAAAACACTTATTGTTCGTCTTAGGAATAAGAACAAAACGAAATACAAAAGGGTACTAATTGACTCGGGCAGTAGTAAATCTTATTTGTCAAATTTTGCAATAATGGAAATGGGATATTAATGTGTATTGGTGAAGAAAACACATAGTTTGTTCAGCAGTATAGAAACTACAGAAACACATAAGAGATACTGATTTGCCTTAGTAACTTTTCGGATAATCATCGATGTAATTTTGAGGTGTTAAATCAAGTCACAAAGTCACAAAAATACCGCATGGTCAATTTATGATTGAAATTAAGAAATATAAAATTTTCCTGTCTGAATTGAATGATAAAGTAGATCTGTTGTATCAATTCTCTCCTGACGAGATTCATGGACTCGTAGGGGCTGATGTCGCAGGTAAACTGTATATACTGGAAACATAAACAGTTAGATTCAGGTCTAGTCTTGGTGGAAATGCGGCTTGGATGGACTCCTATGGGTAACACCAATACGATCGAAACTTCAGATAGCACGAATAGCGTTATGTCGCTACATGTAAACGCTGAAAAAATTTCAGACTTATGGTGACTTGATACACTTGGAATTTTGGAGAGGGCATACTCCCGTATGAAATATATATAGTCAAAATATAGAAACAGTTTGAAAGATTCCACTCTTGAAGATATAATTAGACTTACCACAACAAATACTGATGTGGACATAAAAGATTTTGTTGCTAAACAATTACGGCCACAATATTCTCATTAATATATTACGAATATTTTAAAGTTTTCTTTTTAGTCTAAATAAAATATTTTTTTAACTAACATAAGACTTTTTATTCTTGGCCCCCGAAATGTTTGGTGAAGAAAACATGGCCCGCGGGCTATGATAAGTTGGACAGCACTGTCATAGAAGAAAATATTAGAAGGAAGCATTGTTAATGTTGCGTTCACACTGGTCCTTTGGGATGAAAAGCATCAACGTGGAAAAAAATGCTTTCCACGTACGTCAGTTCACGCCAGCGAGGCAACTTTCGCTTTAAAAATTGTCATATGCTCGCACTAGATGGCGCTTCATATCGGAAACTTGGGGTAAAACGTGAAATTTTTGTGTGGTATTTTGACTTTTTACGATTACATTTTTTTATTTAAAATGGATATAATTTCTGCTCAATTAGAACTTATTTTACTTCTTGCTTTGTGCAAGAGAAGCAGAATTCAGTGGTTTATATTAATATCTGAGAAATAACTGCAGCAAGGAGATGCAGATAGTTTAACTGAAGAAACGAGCTTGAACGAAACGAAATTTCTTTTACTTTCGCATGGCACTTCATCAATTCGACAAATTTCTAGCCTTCATTGAACTATTTATTCAAAAGCAGAACACTAATTTTTGTCAGAATATTGCAGAAAAGAATCGTTTGGAAGATAGGAATAGGATATCCCACAAAAGGATCATTGTATATATCAAATGCTGCATATAAATATATATATATATATATAATTTATTTATGAATATTTTAAATGATTATTAAAAAATCCTAACTGCATGATTCTATTTTGGAGAGTAAATTTTTCATGGGGTAGAATATCAAATGTTTTTGCATGATGTACGAACTTTCCTTAAATGCTTCCTTAAATAAACTTCCCTTAATTGGTTTAAATAATGCAATAAAAATGCATATTTTGTTTAAATATATGCAGGATTTACAACATTACTAAATCAAATACCACACTTAAATAAAGCAGTTAGTTTAAGTGAATAAACAGCAATTATTTTTTTAAAATATTTTAATTGCTGCCTTATGTACATATTTTTTACTTTAAATGTAATAGTAATTACTTCAATTAGTCATTCATATATTAATAAAAAGCCACTATCTAAAAGTTTATTTCATAAGGTCACTTTTATCTAAAACTGTTTGAAGTAACTGCATTTTATATACAGTCAAAAGTCGTTAATTCGGACACCCATAATCCAGAATGATCTATAATCCGGACCTCAAAGCTACAAACTTTCTGCGCATGCGGACCTTTATGGCTTGGAATGTGTTTTTGAGCATGCGCATTTAATGTGTAACGGACGGTATAATCTAAGTAAAAATTATCTAATTCAGTTAATGTTGCAGATTGCGTTGTTCCTTAATCTTCGAATTGGATCCGGCTTATTATTTTTTGCGGACTGTTAGAGCAATTTCATAAAAGTAAACTTGAACTTTTGATTATGTCAAATAGAATTTCCGATTTATATTTACTAATATGTAACGGATCTACTAAGCAAAAGTATGTTTTGGAGTCCATTAAACAAAAAGTGGAATTGGTGCAAAAAATGTATAAAGGCATATCCTTTGTTTATCTAAACTTTAACGTTTGTTTATCTCTAACGCCGCGGCACACAATGAATTGGAGATAATCCGGAATCGCCGAAGTCCCGACGAGTCCGGATTAACGACTTTTGACTGTATTCCATAAAATCAGCCACATATTAAGAAGCTTCTTTTCTGTATAAATAACAATTTTCTTAATTTTTTAAAACAAATGGTTTTACTCATCACCACTCGTTTAAAATTCAGACATCACTAAATTTTTTAATTAGATGAAACAGCATATTTATATTAATACCAGTATCACTTTTGCTAGTCTCGTGTTAGCCAAATAGAATCAAATCATAGTAGTATAATCATAGTAGTCTTATTATTAAACCAAAGACTTGTTGTCAAAAGAAGGATAATGCACGCAATGCCGAGCAAAAATTAGGTTTATATGACTGAAATGAAAAATAAATGCAAGCTTCTTCTGTCCCCCCCCTGCCCAAAAAAAGTCGCAGTAGATTTTAAAAAAAAAACGCATATTCATACATTATTAGGGTAGGAAAAAAGCAAGGCCCGAACCCGCAACACAAGTTCCTAGTAAAACTGAATTTTCTACTTTAGCGTGTTACCTCCGCACTAAGGTACCTTGGAGACAAGCTTCACCTTCAGGAAACTGAAGAAGCATCTGGGCTACTTTGAAACTAACGATAATATTTTCTGTAAATATCTTTTTTAAAATACCAACTCCATTACACCACCACTCATGGTGATGATTAAATCCAAAATCTTTAACTCGAGAAGCCAACGTTTTATTCCCCAAGGCAACAAGAGCAACCTTAAATTGATGTAGACATATTTTAAGAAAAATTTAAAATCTGGGATTTTGAAATCCCCCATTATTTTCTCCCAAGAATCTAGTGCTTTAGATTATTCTGTAGAATTTATCAACCATATATCATTTATGGTTGATTATTAAGATTTACTACTGCTAATAAACTTAAGAATTTTCCTTTAAATAATTTATAAAGCTATTTATTTTATTAGCATATGCATTTTTTTAATTAAGATTAGTTCATTTGCTTTTTTTTTTTCATCAAGAAGAATTTTTGAAAGTGCAATCATTTAAAAATCATGATATAAACTGGACATTTGAAACGAGACGCCTGAAATGACGTGTCAAGCGTCAAAAAGTTCCAAGTTTAATCAAGTCACGCGGTCTCCGGCCATCCAGCAAATGCCACGTCTCAGCTACGCATGAGCACATTGATGTGAATGCAGCTTTTATACTATTTACTGCATAGCATGTACAGTGGCTCCCAAAACTGTTTGTAAACTTAAATAACTTGTTTGTAAACTTAAATAACTTCATATCATATCATATATTTTTATTTCATATCACTGCGATTTTGAATATAGTAAACTTTTTTAAAAATACTTATTTTCTTTACCCAAAATTGAAAAATGTAAGGAGATAACAAAAGTGATCATACACTAAAATATTTTCGTAAAATTTCATAAATAAAATTAGCGTCTGCCACTTTTTTTTTTTTTATTAAATTTTTGTGTTTCGTTGATGTTTAGAAATTCACTTGACTTTATTCCTTGCTAGCTTACTTTATTATGTTTTATTTAATTTTTCATTCTACAGACACACATAATTTTTTGTTAAGTTTCACTTTTAAAGATTTGCAACTGCTGGGAATCTGGATAATGGAAATTCTACTGAACATGTACAAAGACAAGCAAAGTGAAAAAGGATAAAATCTTACCTCTCCTCCTCTGCGTCTGCTGGTCGTTTTTGGCTCCTTCTAAATGAATAAAATGAAAAACTGTGAGCATTACAACAAATAAGAAATATAGTTTCACATTATGTAATAATGAAAAATGCAGTTTTCTATAATTAAAAAAGTATGTACAATTCCGTTACCGAGACCATATCAAATCGCAGCCACAGTATACCCACAAAAGCACCAAATCTGGCACACATTTAATAACAAACTGCACATAAATTTAGATTTCTCTGCATACAAGTAAATTTAGACTGCACCTTAAATTTAGATAGTTCTAGGCCCATTTTCAAATTTTGCTTACATATGTCCCAGAAATATTATATACTGTCCCAGAAATATTATATACCCCCTTATATACTGTTCCAGAAAGAAAAAAGAAAATTCAAGATGAGTTAATATTTAAAGTTCAATATAAGCAATGCATTGCATAAAATGACTATAAATATATTACTACAATTTAAAATATAACAAAATCAACTGAAATTTTTTAGATATAAATCTTAAAAAATGTGATTGTTGGCAAAAATGCCTGACCCTTCCAAATTTTATGTTATTCAACCTGTTTTGTAACCTAATTTATTTTTTTAAATAAAGAAGTTTAATTATTTTAAATATGAACTATTAGTGTGTTATATTAATGATAAAAAATTAATTGCAGAAGTGTTTTTCTTTCCCTTACAAAATTTACAAACTTATCGTGGGTCAAATAATCTTAAAGTAAGGGACTTGGCATGAAGTGGAAGACAAATTATTTTTATTGATTTGAAAAATATTTTAAGTGGAGAAATATATTTATAGCCCTCTTTATGTTTATGTAATATTTTGCTCAAATTAAACTATATCAAATATAACTTAATATTGAAAGTTATCTTTAATTTTCTTTCTTTTCTTCTGGGGCAACATGTGTACGCAAAATTTGAAAATGGGCCTCTAAATTTTTAAGTTGCCACTGAAATATCGGTTTAATTTTTAGGTTTTTTAATATTGCTCTGGATCTTACTATTTGGAAACTGCTCGAAGGTAAAACATTTGCAAAACGAGTTTTCCAAGGAAAAGGCATCATTCATGATAGAAAATTAAATTCAAAGAACCAGGAGGTGAAACTGTGTTTTATCAAGTATTCGACAATGAAATGGCACTGCAGGAAATAATCTTATAATGAGAAGAAGGATTAAGAACATAAAACTAGTTTGAAGGCTACAGACATGAAGTTCATCTACTTTTTATGTCAGAAATATAGTGATTTTTGTAAACTCTAAATTAATATAAACATCTATACAACTATAAACTGAAACAGTCACATGTGTCAGGTGTGTGCCACATACCTTATTTGTTCGGCCTATGTTGAGGATCAGAAGAGATGACAAAATTATTTAAGCACAGGAAAGACCTTTTTCACTCAATCTAAAAAACAGTGACAAGAGTTCTTTGGCCACAATGAGTTTTTGGTGGATTGTGCAAAGAATCAAATGATTTTGGGAGGGGGGGGTCACTGTTCAAAATCTATAGGTGAAAACTTTATTGTATGTCATAGAGGTTGGCACCTATCTCTCAGCTGTATTGGACGCTATTTCTTATCCTCTGACAAGCTTTATTACAAGTTGCATATAAACTGGTTCGGGAAAGTCGAAACTTTTTGAAGCCCTTCAAAAACTATGTTCATTAATGCAATCTACATTTTTACATCTTCAACCGGTCAGGAATTATTTAATTTTGAAATCTGCAAACTGTAAGTTATTTTGTCTCAATAATATTTCTCCATAAACTTCATTGTTAACATCTATCTGAAACCTTTTAATGAAACGATTCCCTTCAGTACCATTACATTTTATGTTCAATAGCAAACATTTTTCTCTTTTCAAGCATATAAGACTCGTGTATACATATTTTTCAAATAATATTACAAATTTTTAACTTTTTCATTATAATTAAATTTGAAATGTTTTATTAACATTCTTGTAATATTTAACCATTGCAATAGATTTTAAGGCTAGAATAAAGTTTTAAAGTTTGTATTATTTGAAGGATAATTATATGTATATCATGTATTTATATCATTTTAAAACTTATTTTTTTCTCTTTTTAACCATACAGGTTTTATTAAAATATTTTCATATTTGGAAAAAATATTAATTAAATACTTAAATTCATTTAGTATTTATTTTAAAGTTTTTCTAAAGTATTTTGTTAAACATGCAACATTAAACTGCACATGTCAATATTCAGAGGACCAGCATTGACAAGATACATTTAAAAAATATATGCATTCTGTCTTTTTGACATTTTAGATATTACAAGGTTTAAAAAAATGGTGAATGTTGTGAATTTTAATCAGTTTTCTTGGAAAAGTAGTCATTTTAACATTCAAGCTAGAGCCGCAAAAGTCAAAAATTTGACAAATATATGTGTTTCTGAATAATAAAGATTAAAACAAAATGTTCAAATAGGCGCAATTTTATATTCATTTAATTTTCCATAAAAAATGTACCACTAAAGATAATGTACCACAAGTGGTACGTGTACCACAGTTGGAGAACCAGTGGCTTAACCTTAAACTTTAACATTCATATCTTTATCGATAATTGATTTTTGTCATTTCAAATAATGCGGAAACCTTATAATTGTGTATATGATTTGTTGCCAGTCAAAACACCATAGATAAGAGTTCCTAGATTTTCTCAGACTAGCTAGGATTACAAAGCAGTTTAATAATAATTCTATAATTTCAAAATTTGGGTTAGATGGTAGCAGCATTAGAGGTCTTTCGTTAAGTAACAATTACTGATGTAAAAAATTAAATACAAATATTAACACTTAATTAAACATTTCATAGAATAGACTGACGCTATACTACATTAATACGATATATTAGAAGAATTCAACTACAGTTTATTATGAAAAACTTAATGCGGATAATTTAATTTTCATCAAAAAATTTTCAAGATTTAACCGGCAGATCGGTGATACCGACAAACCGAGTGAAGTGATAAAAAATAAATAAAACAATATAAATACGCAAATATATAAATAAAAATCCCTTACCTGGAGCTGACTTTCTTCGACTGCATTTTTGACATTTTTTTTTTTTACACAAATAAATTACAATAAAAATATTAAAATAGAAAAATGTTAATGGTTAGTTGAAAAACAGAATAAAAATTTATATACAAAGATATTAATAATATATTATATAAAAATGTTAAATGTTAAAATAAGAAGGTTAGATTAAATACAAAAATATTAAATATATGAAATAGAATTAGAAAATTAAATAAAAAATATATAAAATAGAATATGAAAAAATATATTAAATAGAATATGAAAAAATATATTAAAAATCGCTAGAATGGGTAGAAATTTTTAGATCATCTAGAAAAAACCAAGTTTTAATCTAGTATGAGCCGTAATGCTTTTGCACTTAGTCGCGAAGCCAGTGGCGAACGGGCACGTGACCTTTCTAGCCAATCAGGAAAATCAGTTAAAAATTACACTAAAATTTCATTGGATGGATTTGCACCGTTTGCTAATCCCAAATTCAAATCGTTTGTTACCATTTCAATTAATGCATTATTTTATCTGATGCAGAGTAACAGCTGTCACCCTCTTTCCATTCGGCACAAGCAAGGTGTTTTTTTAGTCTAAAACAAACACTTCGTTTCCGAAAACTGCCAGATGTAAATTGAAATGGGTTTCACTTCAGTTTTAGACAAAGGAAATTGATTTGGCTAGCTATTTGTGGGAGGGGGAATATCTTATTGTAGCAAGTACGGTTATATAAATGGCGGGAAAAACTTTCTATTACCACCTGGCAAGAAACTTTCATTTAAAATTGAGAAAAATCTTTGTTATATTGAACTCAGCATATATAATTATAATTTTAAAGATATTAACAACAAAAGAGGCTTATGACCATTTTAAACCAAAGTTTTATTACCGAAACTCAATGTATTTTTCCCTTACTTTATTTTTATGTATTGTTTATATATATATATATATATTTTTCGATGTCTTGAGTATTCTTTCCACTTTTTTGCATCATTTGTGTTCTAGGTCATGGTTTCTTAAACTTTTTTCAGTCGCGACCCCTTTTTATCACTGAGATTTTTTCGTGACCCCCAGGACCCCATAATATTTACAAAAATTTTGTCGGACCCCATAAGTATTGCGCAAATAAGACACACGCGTGAGTGAAACTGACATTTTTTTTTTCATTTTTCTTGTAATATACAATTCTAAGGTCATTAACTTTAATTTCTAACTTTAAGACATAGAACGTGTGTGTGTGTGATTTATGGCAAAGCCTCGAGGGCTATCTGCCTAAGGGAAGGACTGCCTTCGCGGAGGACTTTCTAAGGGAAACTGGCTCGTATACACGTTACACATGGGGAAAACCACGAAAACGCCCATGCATTCAGCCCGTTCGCGGGATTCGAACCTCGGACCGAACTACCAGTGTTCAGCGACTTTACCGCTCGGCCGCTGGTGGGCAAGACATAGAACTCTGTGAAATTTTTAAATAGGTAACAAACGAAATGACAGCGTCACGTGCAAAGCAAGAAAAATGAACTTTAATATTATAAAAGGAATGCGTCGAAACGTTTTCGTTTTTTCCTTTGTCTGTATTGTCTTATCTTTATTTATTTTCAGATACATTGCGTCAAAATATTTGGTAACTGTAAAATTATTATATTAAGTTAAAAAAATATCAAAACTGCTAAAATTTCGGCGACCTCCAGCTGCAGATCCCGCGACCAACACGGGGGTCGTGACCTACAATTTAAGAAGCCCTGTTCTAGGTAAAATCCTAGTATTCTGCAATTCGATAACATTATCCAAATGATAACATTATTTTTCCCATTGAACAGCTGATGTTTATCCATTTTCACATTAAGTCGCACTTTTCCGTAATTTTGAAAATACTCTCTTGCATGCTGTTCGGTTGAAAACAAGTCTGAAATCATTTTTTCCAAATGCATTTGAAAAATAGATAACTTATACTGTTTTTTACAGAATTTAAACCATTTCAGAATTAATCGGGTTTACATGAATACAAAGCGTTATTATGGCAATGGTACGCAAACTGGGAGTCGCGAACAAATTTTTTTTTGGGGGGGGGGTCGCTAAATTCAAAAACATTTATTTGACAACAAAAAATATAACGGCATTTGAAAAGAATTTTGGATGTTTAACATTCACCGGGAATTTTAAATTAATCATTTCCACATATTAATTTTGATTTTATTGTTTTCACCTTGATTCAGGCGTTTTGCTTGAACAACTCGAGAATCGAATTTCAAAGCGCGCAGAGATAATTGTAATATCCATGGTTTACACACTGTGTTCCTTATTTCTAACCAAATTTGAAAAGGACAAAATTTGAAAAAAGGACATTAGCCCACCAAATGTGCATGTGTAACGTAACGTAATATACGAGTGTGCTGAAACCAACCAGCCCGATAATAAAAGGCCTCCTGGTTAACGCAGCACAACCAACACATACGTGTATATGTATGTAATTTGGAAAATAATACATACAATACAATGTACGTATTAGCTTAGCTTTCTTGGATACGATTTCCGATCAATATGCTTTGTAGCTGCAAGAAATTTAGCCATTTTCAAAGTAGTTACACAGTTTTAAATGGTATTCTTTTTTCCCTAATTAATCTTAGTTACCATATGGCAACCCTAGCTACTACGAAAACGTTGGAAACGAAAAAGCAGATGTTATGAAATTCATGACTCAAAAGATTCATTTCATCTGCAGAGTTTTAAAAGGCAGATGCAAAGTTCATAAAACAGTATCTATTTTTCTGCTTTGGCGCCTATCGAAAGATGCAAAGTCATCAGAATTTTATTCGTATTATTTGTTATTTATATTAAGACATGTCCGTTAGTGACTCGCTGGGAAATTTTGCTCTCGCTGTGGCCTTTCACCTCAAAAGAACTCAGACAAATCTATAACGAAATGAAAGAATTTTACTTTTGTTCTTTTTTTTCGGTTGGTTAGGCACATGCAGAAGCTGTTCCCACATTTCTTAGACCAGCGATTCTCAATCGGTGGTACATGTACCACTGGTAGTACTCAAGAGAAAAATAGGTGGTACGCAAAGAAACAAAGTATTTTTAAAAATTAAATTCAGGAATCTCCTGAAGAAAAAGAACAATTAACAGAAATTTCCTGTGATCGAACTCTAACTGAGGACTTCAAAAATAACATAGTGCGTTCTTTTGTGGGATTCCGCTAATGGATTGGGGGAAGTTGTCCGTGTTTTAAACTCACATGGCTTGTTTGCAAATTCCGTATCTTCCAGGAAATATTTTGTTGAGAGGAGAAAATAAAAAAACAGTTTGTTACTTCGATTCTCACGCGTTTGCAGGTTTTTTCCTGTACAAATACGGCTTGGAGGTCAAATATCAAAGAAATTTTATTTTCGGAAGCTCGGCTGCTAAAATTCTTCGGAAATTATTTTAAAACCTTGAATGTATTTAAAATTGCATGATTTTTTTCAGTTATTTCTAATTAAATTTTTTTTAAATTTGGTTTCAATTCGAATTTGAAACTGTCTTCGTTTCATTCTTTTTATAATCGTTTTTATCACTTTATTCCAATTTTTAGTATAAGGCAGTGTAGTAATGTAAATGTTTCAGGTAATGAAAATTAATTTTAATGTTATTTCTAAATAACATGCATTCCACGACTACCGCTTACTTGAGTGAAATTTTGGTTTGCTATGTTCTAAATGATAACTAGCGGTCGAGCGAATAATATTTCTTTAATCTTTAACTATTCAAATTCCGATGAACGGATTGACTGCATGAACGTTTCTTGTTCTCTCACGTATATTCGAAATAATAAAGCTAAACTTATGAGCGTTTCATAACTATGTTTAGAAACCCTTCCTTTTATGAATCCTTTTAATGACAAAATGAATTTTAACTGTGCGACAAATGAAATACGAATTTTTATTAAAGCAGTTATTATGGAACATTTTCTAATTCAAAATTTTAAAAAGTTTCAAAACTTATTAATTTATCCTTTGTTATATGATTTGCGTCTATAATGTCATGTCTGTATCAATTTGTTCAGAAATTAGATACGTTAGTTTAGGTTAATTGAATATGGGAAAGCACACGAAGGCTGCCTACCTAAAGGAAAGCATGCCTTCGTGGAGAGTTTTAGGAGAAATTGGCTCGTATTTACGTTTCACATGGGGGAAACAACGAAAACCAACCATGCGGCCGGCTCGATCGCCTGACGTCGAACCTATGCCTAACTATCAGCATTCAACGGCCTCAACCTTTCAGTAACTTGTAGTGTTCAGAAAGTAATTAATTTTACGTGAGAATCGTGTTTTGGAGGCAATCAAACAAGATATTGGAATACTAAGCATGTATACAGGAATTCAGATGTGTACTACTTTTTAGTTTCCTGAATTTAATCCTCAGTGCGAATCTTCATTAATAGTAACTCAGTACGAATCTTCATTACTTCAATAGAAAGCAACATTAAATAGCTTGAGATCTGAAAATTTCGCATAACAGTTTGATACCTCAAAGGCGATTTTAGCATTCTGAAAATGTAGATCATAAAAAAACTGAAGAAATATTTCGCCATTCGACAAACATGTTTACATTTTGAAATTCCAATGCGTTCCTGTATATGCAATTTTGCATTCGAAGAAAAAATGAAGTAGCAATATAAATCATTGAACAACTGTTCCCTTTCTATTCTAAGGTCAAAGTAGTATCTTACATCTCTAAGTAATAAAACTAAATTTTTGAATACATTAAAACTCAAGATTTTATTTTCTAAAGCTCCAGGGTTTGCATCTGCATTTCTTTCTTGAACCAAAAACTATGAAGCGATTAAATAAATTAAACATCTTATATCCCTGATGTAAAGGCAGATCAACTCTAGGACCGCTATTTTCAATGCCACATGGAAAAAAAATAAATAATAAAAAAAAAAAAAAAAAAAATTCTTGGCTCATGCATTGTAAATTTTTCTTACTGCTGGCGTCGTTCAATAATAATTTAGTGCAGTACAAACGCAGTGAGCAAATTCTATTTCTCCAGGAATGAATATTACCAGAGGTTCAGAGGTTTCTAATTCAAAAATTCTGCTGTGTGTGAAATAATTCAAAACAAGGATCGACACACAGTCCTACGTTGCATATTTCGCACTCAAAATACGTTATTTGCATTCGCTTTTCTTTGGTTTTAGCGAACACAACGCATCTTCTCCTACCTTTATTACCTTTTCCTTCAACGTACGCCGACTAGCGGCCGAGCGGTGAAGTCGCTGAACACTGGTAGTTCGGTCCGAGGTTCGAGTCCCGCGAATGGACTGGCTGCATGGGTGTTTTCGTGGTTTTCCCCATGTGTAACGTGTATACGAGCCAGTTAAAAGTATTAACACTCATTTTGTAATCCGAAAATGCTTTTTAAATGGCACTTGCAATAAATAAACTATATTTAATTTGCTCTTCAACATCAGAATAATAATACTATTAAAAATGAAAATGCACATATTGTTTGAAGGCAATGTTTGAATACATTACTGAATTTTCGGTACGATGAGAAGTGAATATATTTAACACTGATTACTTCGCTAGTTTTCTAGTACATAATAGAGGTGCAAGTTTAAAGAACTATTTCAATCGTAAAATGGAACATTTTTTTAGAACAAAATTTATAGCATACATTTCATTTGAAGGTAAAATAATACTTTCTTTTTTTTTTTCTTGGGAAAACTGTATTCATCTACCTGCAGTGTGAAAGCGATTAGAGTACATCCTGCATTCTAACGCCCTGAGCGTTGGAACTAGATTGAAAGGAAATCCTGAGTGTTTGCCTGACTGTCGACAAAAGAACACTAATCACCCACTCCTTAAGGACTCGATTCGATA
The DNA here is from genome assembly GCF_044657685.1 of Stegodyphus dumicola. NCBI lineage: Eukaryota > Metazoa > Arthropoda > Arachnida > Araneae > Eresidae > Stegodyphus > Stegodyphus dumicola. The sequence goes on from NC_140770.1 coordinate 5,304,248, forward strand.
ATTTTTCCCGCTTTCCATAACCATGGAGGTACACAACTGTTTTTGGAGCCCATGGGAGAAGGTTAAAAATAAAAGCAGCCAGTCAAAATTAAGAGGGCTGTTGACAGAAAGCCTTAATTAAAAAGTAGTTATAGGAAATGTTAATCGATGCTTAGTATCATAATCTGGATGAAACACTTATTCACTATTTGATCCGTCAACGGCCATACCATGCTGAAAGTGCCGGTTCTCGTCCGATCACTATTTGATCAAGTGTATAGTAAAATGATATTCGGCACTTATAAAGGAAAAAATTGGTTAATGAAAATAACTATGCGTTATATTTTCGCCTTTCCTACTGCAAAACCGTTCTAAGAGATTATCGATTTAATAATCAAATTATTCCTGTATTATTCGGAACAAGACAGCCATTATTCTTGAATATAATTCCCTAACCCCTTAACAGGGGCGTAGCTAGAGTTTCCAGGGCCCGGGAACAACTGAAGAATTTGCGCCCCTTTCTGTGTGCCAAAAAATGGAAAATATTTCATTAAAAAATTTCGTAGCATCAATTTGAGGCCCCTTGGGTGCTACGCCCGGGGACAGATGTGCCCTCTTCCCCCACCCTAGCTACGCCACTGCCCCTTAAGGACCAGTGCCGGGAGAACGAAGCGCAGTCGCCTACTGAAATGGATCGTTGCCACCGGTCACCGCAATTTCAGCAGTTACGCCTAATTTAAAAAAAAATGTATAAAATCAGCATTTTGATAATATGACTTCAATTTTTGAAGTTGCGTATTTAATGTACTTGTTTTTAATGTGTATTAATATAAAGAATATATCATTAATTATTTCTATTAATTTCTATTAATTAAACAGGCAAAATACTAAAATCCTAACTATACACACAGAAATAAATACTATAAACATGAAAAAAAAAAATTTACAAATACAAAATTAAAAAATAAACACAAGAATTACCTGTAGGTAATTAAATTCTTATTAAAAAATTCTGCTGTGTGTGAAATAATTCAAAACAAGGATCGACACACAGTCCTACGTTGCATATTTCGCACTCAAAATACGTTATTTGCTTTCACTTTTCTTTGGTTTTAGCGAACACAATACATCTTCTCCTACCTTTATTACCTTTTCCTTCAACGTACGCCCACGAGCGGTAAAGTCGCTGAACACTGGTAGTTCGGTCCGAGGTTCGAGTCCCGCGAATGGACTGGCTGCATGGGTGTTTTCGTGGTTTTCCCCATGTGTAACGTGTATACGAGCCAGTTCCCTTAGAAAGTCCTCCACGAAGGCATCCCTCCCCTTAGACCTTAGACAGATAGCCCTAGTGTGCTTTGCCATAATCTCAATAAACCGAACCAAACCTTCAACGTACATTTTCGGAAACTGTCTTCCAGTTAGACGGGAAAATTGAGTGTCCGGTGATTTTGGACAAATTTTTTAAAGTTTTTAAGTAAGTCTCTTAGCCATAGCTAACGAAAGGAAACTGAATATAACCCCAACACATGTCCCAAAGCTTCTTCAAAATACATTCAGAAATACTTCATCCTCAAACACTGTGTGACATCAGGTTTATATTAGAAAACTTCCTGTTTTTCTAAATCTAAAAACAGCGCTCATGATGACAGGAAAGTGATCAAGGAAAGACCCCCCACTGGCGGGATATCCGTTACTCATCACTCAATATATACATTATATGTAAAACACATTATATACCAAAATATAATGCCTGTGTCATTATATATTATTACGAATTTGCTATTTAAAAAGCTAATGTTAGTTCAATTATAAATTAAATGGTTTTATTTCTCGCGCAGTGCAGCGCGTGACGAATATTAAAAGAAAGCTAAGCCGGAAAAATTAAAAATACAAGAGCGCGTGCGTTAAATAAATAAATATCTCTTTTTGATTTCGAGAAAGTACTGGAAAATTCTAGCGCGTGATTTTAAAATCTTATAAAAGGAGGAAAACATCTCAGTTGTAGTTGCTTAGTTTGTTGTTGTTTAGAAAACTGCTGTTGTTGATTATAGCGAATTCGCGGATTAGCGTTCTTTAGCTGTTTTGAATTACGTTCTATTGTACATTTGAGTAGTTAAAAGATAACTACTGTGAGATATTGTAATACTGCATGATAATGTGAGAAAATTTAAGCATTTTTGTTGTGATAATAATAAATTTTTGTTCATTTATCATCGGACTAGTGCATTCATTTCATAACGAACCCGTACGCACGCAACGATATAATGACCATTCAAGGCATTATATATAATGACCTTTTAAATCCAGTGAGAGAAACAAAAACACAGGCTCTTTCCTGAGAAATGTGAGCAAGACGCATTAGGCGTCCAGAAAGCTGATAGTCTTTCTCCATCTGTAATAATGTTGTAATGTTACTTTTTAATTAAAAGCTTATGTTAAGTTTTAAGAAAATCTTTCTTAAAACTTAACATAAGCTTTGTTATGTTTGAAAGTAAATAGAAAAAAGTAAGTAAAATAAATACAAAACAAAAACAAAATCTGAAATGTTTCACATTTTAAATTACGTCCAAAGGGGCGTTTTTTAACATTTTGTGTGTTACCTTTCTTTATTAAATATCATGTTCCTCGCACTTAAACCATAAGATCCAGTGCAACAGCAATATCGCAAAATAGTTTTAAAACGAGCATATCTTTAGAATTTCCGATACAGAGACTCACGCGCTGGAGATAAAAATGTTTTTTCTGCACAACGTTGCCATTGCTCGCTTTGAAATCCTTGAGCTTGTTAATCAAAAATTCGTCAAAGTTTTAAAAGATAGGAAATCGATCATAAAACAAATTTCAAATTTCAAATTTGGTCTTCCACATGCTCATATTCGTTGGAGGATTACGTTATTCAAAATTCGATGACTCTATGTACCGTTGTTTTATCACAATACGAGAAATATACATACATTTATGCAGATTTTTCATTATTTAATTTCTTCAAATATAATGCAGGACTCTAACATTTTGTGGCAACAGTTTGAAAAGTGAACCGACATTTATGAGTCCGACGCAAAATGCCAAAACGAAACTAATAGTCCTTCGGGATTCAAATCCCTTTGGACTAAAAATCAAACTCCCTTATATTCATATCTTGGGATTTTCAGTTCCCTTGTAATCTATTCCTTTTTCACATATTGTTGCACTGTATTCAAGTTTCATATGTATGTTATAATAATTCAAATTTATTTACAATTTATACGTCAGAGTTCCAAAGGCATACTAATGTTGTTATAATAGATTTCATGCTAAGCTTTTTTTTTAATTTAACTATTAATTTCTGCAAACATTTACATGATTACTTTAATTAACAAAAAATATTTCTAGCACACTTTGATACGGAATAATCTTTTGCATGCCACTGAGCTATACTAAATTTTCCAGTCTAGTTCAGATATCATGACTATTATTGATGTCATTTATAAAAAATACAATTGATATGCTTTATAATTATTTAATTTATGATATTATTATAATATTCCTTGCTGTAATATTGCAATTAATGAAAGATGTTTGTAATGCTAATATGTATGTTTACTAATACCTTTTATTTTCTTTGTTAGCTCTCGCGTTTATTACTGTTATTCAAGTAATTAGCCTGCTTGTTAAACATTCTTTACTTGTTCTCGTGATTGTAATATATAATTCTATTTCTTTATTTTTATTTTCCTCTTGGCTACAATTGGCTTCGAAAAGTAAAACCCTGTAGGCAAGGGGGGGGAAGGAAAGAAATTTTGATTTGCGCAGTTGGACTAGACCAGGACGGGGGGGGATTTTCATTCGCGCAGTTGGAGTACACCCTAAGTCGCGCTTTCGAGACATGAAAAACGCAATTTGAATTTCGTCAATCGGCACAGTAGAAGGAGAATAAGGTGGTGTGGTGTGGTGCATTTAATTATGGCAAAGCACACTAGGGCTATCTGCCTAAGGGGAGGGATGCCTTCGTGGAGGGCTTTCTAAGGGAAACTTGCTTGTATACACGTTACACATGGGAAAAACCACGAAAACACCCATGCAGCCAGCCCGTCCGCGGGATTCGAACCTCGGACCGAACTACCAGTGTTCAGCGACTTTACCGCTCGGCCGCTGGTGGGCTAGAAGGGGAATAAAGCCTTTCCCCTTTTTTTTGCGCAGTGTAAAAACGTATGCATGTCTGTGTATATGTTACCGTGAAAGACCGAAATTGGAGAATGTCGACTTTCACCGGAGAATGTCAACATTCACCAAATACGTCGGTGAAAGATCGAATATTTCTTTACATTCTTGTACATTCGGACCCTCACCGGTGCATGTCGACAATCACAGATATGCTCTGGTGTAGGTCGAAAAGAGAGGAGTCTATGTACACGCTGCCATTCCAAAAGGAAGTGTTCCACAAATAAATGCAGTCGTAAAAGCAAGGGCCTCTTCTGCAATTCAAAGTGTCATAATAGTTGAAGTTGTTGCAATAAATAAGATTTGAATCACATAATTTGGTAAGTTTATAACTTCTATTATTTTCCTTTCTCATTTTGAATGTACTGTGTGTTTTAAGTTCTTATTCCGAGTTTCAAGTGCGTTTTTTCGCGAATGAATTACAGAGAAGGAAATATAATATTCTTATATATTCACCGGTGTAAGTCAGAAATAAGAGTATTTGGAAAATATTTCGGACATACACCAAGCGACTATGTTAATGTTGACATTCACCGGTGAAAGTCGACATTCTCCTGATTTCGGTCTTTCACGGTAACATATACACGCACACATACACATACATAAGTCCACACATACATACATGAGTCCACACATTCATATACACATATAAACACATACATACATACGTCCACACATACATACATTTCTGAATCCAGTCCCGATAACAAAAGAGTACCGTTATTGATCGATACTTTACACTTTTATCAGTACTTTTAATTAATATTCCTGTATATCTTGGAAAAAAAAAAAAAATCTCAGAATTTAACTTACCATGAAGGTAAGTTTAGGCTCGAATGGAAGACGATGATCTGTCTCTCTGGTCAGGGATGGAATTAGCGGAAAACTAGTGATGGGCCTCCCTTGACGTCAGAAGCAGCGAATCTGCTGTAAAAACTAACCACGTCGGGAAACACAAAGCCTGGACCCACATAGCAATACGACCCAACCCCGGAAGTGAATAATTTATGAGGTGGGGTGAATTTCTCTTTCGGTCAAGAAGTCTTAAATGGAGCAACTTTAACTAATCCAGCAGGTTAAGAAATTTGTCTGAATACTACTACACTTCAGTGTGGTACTGAAAATAATTCTCGTCAGATTCATTTAATATCATTCCACAGCAGATGCATTTTTGAGAGGTGCTGAATTCATTTAATTTTTAGCCCAAAGGGCATTAATTTAGTTTTGCCATTTTGCGTCGGAAACTTTAAGTGTCCGTTTCACTTTTCAAATTCTTGCCACCAAATATTATCACCCTGTGTTAAATTTAAAGAAATTAAATAATGAAGAATCTGCGTAAATGTATGTATCTTTTAAAACAACGGTATCTAGAGCCATCCAATTTTGAATGACGTCATCCTACTGCGAATATGGGCATCTGGAAGCCTAAATTTAGAATTTGTTTTATTATGGTTTTCATATTTTGTAACATTTTAACGAATTTTTGAATAATAAACTCAACGACTTCAAAGTAACGGTAACACGGTACGGAAAAAAAAAAAAAAAAAAAAAAATCTAAAAGGCTTCATATTTTAAATAACGTCCACAGGGGCTTTTTTTAACATTTTATCTATTACCTTTATTTATGCAATATCATGTTCTTTGCATTTAATCCATAAAATTCAGTTCAAGAGCAGTATCGTAAAATAATTTTAAATTGAGCGTACTTTTAGAATTTCCGATACACAGTCTCACGCGCTGGAGATAAAAATGTTTTTCCTGTACAACGTTGCCATGGCTCGCTTTGAAATCCTTGAGTTTGTTAATCAAAAATTCGTTAAAATTTTGCAAAATATGAAATCGATAATAAAACAAATTTCAAGTTTGGGCTTCAGCATGCCCACATTCGCACTAGGATTACGTCATTTAAAATTCGATGGTACCGTTCTTTATGTACCGTTCTTTTACCACAGTGCGAGAAATATATATACATTTATGCAGATTTTTCATTATTTTATTTCTTCAAATGCAATGCAGGACTCTAACATTTGGTGGCAACAGTTTGAAACGTGAAATAGACATTTATAGTGATTCAACGCAAAACGAAAACGACAGTCCTTCAGGGGCAAAGCCCCTTCGGACTAATAATTAAAATTAAAATTTAATAAAACGTAAAGTGATAAATTAAAATTTAATAAGCGATTTTCCGCGCGCTGGAGATAAAAAAGGTCCTACCCCCGCCCCCCCCCGGAGAGTGTTATTGCTCGCTGTGAAATCGTGGAGTTTGTTAATCAGAAATTCATTAAAGTTCTATAAAATATGAAATCGATAATAAAACAAATTTCAAATTTGGTCTTCCACATGCCCATATTCGTAGGAGGATGACGTCATACAAAATTCGATGGCTCAATGCACCGTTGTTTTATCACAATGCGAGAAATATCCATACATTTATGCACATTTTTCATTATTTAATTTCTTCAAATATAATGCGGGACTCTAACATTTAGTGGCAACAGTTCGAAAAGTGAAACGGACATTTATAGTGAACCAACGCAAAATCGCAACATGAAAACAATAGTCCTTCAGGGACAAAGCCCCTATGGACTAATTGTCTCCAAATACACCCATATGCCGTCAGGTCCTAAATTTAGAACCCCTTTTTTCCTGGGGGGGCTGAAAAGTAAGGGATAATCTTGCTCCTGCTCTTGACAAAATGTGGGGGTCGTTTAAACATCTAACTTATCTACATTCAGTTTTATACAGAGGAAAATACAAATTGAATTCTTCGAACGAATGCAATTTTGTACAATGAAAATGTATTACTTAATGATAAACTGTAAGATAAATAACATTTTTTTTTTTAAAGCCATAGGTGTAGAAAGACAGATATTTGTTACACGAATGAATTTGTAGTAAATATTGAGTTTTTCATTTCGAATGCTATGTTCCATGTATGCGAAGTAGCTGAGTATGTGAGATAATAGTCAAAACCGAATGGCTTTCAACCTTTTCACGGCTAAGGACTGTTTCTCAATTACAATGTGGTCGCTGCTTTTTAGTTAATTTTCTAATGACATAAAGAATAACTGTTTTTATTTGAGACTTATGAATAAAATAACGCAAACTAGACTGCAGAAAATTCTTAAGATTGAAGTTAAATAATACTGAAAAATTTTGTGTTTTATATCTATAGTATTAACTACTACTATAATCCTTAAATGGAATCCTTAAATTATATATATCTATGTATAGGTATATATCTATGTATAGGTATATAAATGGAATCAAATATAGAACAAGGTATAAAATATTTTTATTATACAATGTTTATTACCATACGTATATTTACGTAATATCAATATAAATAGTTAGTTAGGTTTCGTACATATATAATTTATTTTTATATTTGTATTTTTTGTATTAGATTCAGTATTGTATACGTATCTGACGTTTAATTTGTTCTCTTTTTGGGTTACGACTTTAAGTAAGAAAGAATTGTTAGGGTCTTCAAAGGGATTACATTATATACAATCAGTTAGGATCCGACTTTTCCTTTCTTTTAATCATTATATATATTGAAATACTACTTGATAAGTATACATAAAATATAGCAGTTTTTTAAGCTACTTATTTATATATCTATTGTTTGGTCTGGTTTGTTTGATTATAGCAAAGCATTCGACGGTTATTTGCCTAAGGGTAAGGGTGCCTCGTAGAGAACTTTCTAAGCAAAACTGACTCTTATGCACGTTACACGTGGGGAAAGCCTCGAAAACGCCAATACAGCTGATCCGGATTCGAACCCCGTATCGACCTGCCAGAGTTCAACGACTTTAAGCTCAGCCGCTAGTGAGCCCCCCCACACACACACATCCACACATATACATTAAATAGTATTTACATGTCGTTTATAAAGTATAATTGAGTGCAATTTAATCATAAAGAGTTAGAAAATATTCTACGGAATTACTTCACTTCGTAGACGTTTTTTTAAGCTTCACCATATTTCTTAAAGAGAATCTCAATGCTAGTTCCATTTCCAAGCTGTTTATGTACCTTATTTTTCATGCTTTGAATTATATTTAGAAAATTATTTCACTTGGTTATAGCTGAAAATGCAGTTTTTTTATTGAAGAATTTAAGGGTAAGAAGAGAATTATGTCCTTTTCTAATTATTCTTGAAGCATTTAAATTAAAAAAAAAAAGCGCACATTAATACGGATCACTGAACTAAAGTGCTCGATACAGGACAGATTAATTAGCTACTAAATTTTGATTTTCGTTGAGTAAAAATGAATTCATCTGCATTCTATAAGAAAGTAAATATTCAAAAAATGTTTTATTTTCCTATTCTCGCAGTCATAATATTATTCTTAAATATTCAGCTAATTCATATTCAAATATTCCAATCCATTACAATAAGTAATAAATCGATACAGTAAATAAATAATTAAAATCAATTAAATGGAATTTTAATTGATTTTAATTGCCATTTTCCCTCTGATAAACCCCTCTTTAGAGTTCAATAGCAGTCGATCAGCTTTTGTTAGGGGTTCATTTTTCTTTATGGTATGCTTACGTTATATATGTATGTATTATGCATTGCTCATACTTGTCAATTGCAGCTTTTAATATCTTTTGGAAAAAAATCAATATGAGAATCCAGAAAATGATTCTTAGCGACGCTAAAACTAATATTACTAGGCACTCTCATGCCACAGTGTTTAAAAAAAATCCCATTGTTTAAAGGTAGATTCTATGCTCATATTTTAGTCTAAAATTAAAAGATGCGAGTCAAAATTAAGGGGGTTGCTCTTAGAAAGCCTCAATTAGAAGTAGTTATATGAAATGTTAATCAATACTTATAATTTTACGGATTAAACACTTATTCCCTATTTGATCACGTGTATGGCAAACAGATATTCGTCATTCATAAAGAAAAGAAAGGTGAATCAAAATGAGTTTTCAAGGCCTTTTGCATACATTAGCAATACTTATTCTCGTAATAACAGATACGTATGTGTTATTCTCTTCGTAATTTTCTGTACATATATTTATATTTATAATTAAGAAATCTTTTGAAAGCAGCATCAAACAGCTGTCAAAATTATATTTTAAAATTGTTATTTAGAAATGCGCTTATAATGGTTTTTATATTTACGAAAGATACTTCCCGTTTACTCAGGCTCACTGTATTCAAGTCTATAGGACCAATTGAATGGAAAGATCGATTTGTTAATTCATTTCCAAGTTTCAAATCGGATGAATGGACTCGCGAATAAAATGGCACATTAAAATACGGTCACTGAACTACAGTGAGCTATGAAAATTTTAACAAAGGTTTCGTACTTTATCTTATGAAAACAAAATATCAGAATCTAATTAAATGTTTCACTTATTAGAAAAATAGAAAATATAAATATTTGTGAATAAAAAGAAATTATCTTTAAAAAAATAAAATTTAAATGAAAAAAATAAAAGAATTACAAAATATTGCAGAAATTACATAAAATAGCGAATAAACTTATTCGGCACAAGCTCGCTAAATATAAAACAGATTGTACAGTCAGAAAGCTCGCCTTGTCACAGAAATATACTGTTCCTCGGGTTTAAAGGTTATTCAGACTAAAGTGCGAAGTTCAGTGAGTAACTTGTATTTTCCTTTGAATGTATAAACTAGCCAAAAAATTGAGCACTTGACAATTAGATGCAAATTTAACAGATGGGAGCACTTGACAATTAGATGCAAATTTAACAGATGGATTGAATGAACCCTACTGCAACGTACCACTTTGTGTAAGCATTTTCGTGGATTTCCTTAAGGTATGTAAATATGAGCCCATTTTCCTTAGAAATTCTCCATGAAATCCTACCTAGCCAACCCTCATATGTTTTGCCATATTCAACACAAAATCATTCTTAAGATGATTAATTAATTTTATGTTAGATGATACGAAGCTTTTCAAAAACTAGGATGCTTTCCGTAAACAATTAGTATTAATAAGGGCTGTTCAACTGGAATTAGGTTGGATTATTTGTTTATAGCAGTGCTTTTCAGCCGACTTACATGTACCTGTATGTATTGCTCAGAGGGGGGTGGAAGGAAATTCCTGAACGAAAACAATGTAATAATGAAATGTTAATAAACAAATAAATATAACTTTTCGTATCTTATGTAATTTGTCTCCATTCTGATACCATGTGCATCATTTATTTCTGATATACTGATACTGAATGAGATCTAAAAACAATTTTTGTTTTAAATATATCTCCCCTTATGATCCCTAACACAGCCGTTTACTTTCCCCTTCCGTAATTAACGTCAGTCTCCTGCTCTTGACCGCATTTGCCATGCCACCATTGTCTCCAGTGCGCCAGATTGTGTATCGGAAATTCTAAAGATAGGCTCATTTTAAAAATTATTTTGCGATATTGACGTTGAATTCGATTTCATGGTTTAAGTGCGAAAAGCATGATATTTAATAAATAAAGGTAACGCACAAAACGTTAAAAAAACGCCCGTTTGGCAGTAATGTAAAATCTGAGAGCTTTCAGATTTTTTTATTACAGTTTCTCTTTCTTACGGAATAAAAAAGAGCTTGCAAAAATTCTCACACAGTATTTTATTATTAATATTCTAATATGTTTTACTTCATCAAAAGCAGTTACGACTCTCATACATTGACATGGGTATAAAGCCTCTGAATATAAAAAAACCTGTTCCGAAATTTTATTTCTAGAACTTTTTTTGTTTTCCTCTCTAGTCTGGTAAAGGAAATGGCAATTTGTTATCATTATATTCTTAAAATATTTTCTAAAGTTATTTGTTCTTGAGGATGAATAACTCGAAGTACGATGATTTTAATGAACTAAACAATTACATTCTGCTTGACTTCATACTTTTTTTACGGAGCTTTTACCTTATAAAACTATTTGAAAATCTATAGCATGAATAACGTATAACTTTTTAAATTAAAATTTATTGTTTTTAGATAAGATAAATTTAAACGATTTCGTAAAAGGAAAACAGAATTTTCGAATAAGAGTGATTATTACTTCTGATTTTATTTCTAGGAATCAAGCAAACAAAAATATTTATGGAAAAAAATTTTTTTTAATTAAAAACTAAAAGCTTTTAGATTTTACATTACGCCTTAAGGGGCGTTTTTTTAAAGTTTTGTGTGTCACCGTTATGTACTAAATATCATTTTCTTCGCACTTAAACCATAAAATTAACTTAAACACCAATATCGCAAAATAATTAAACTGAATTTTATGGTTTAAGTGCGAAGAACACGATATTTAATAAATAAAGGTAACACAAAAAACGTTAAAAAAAATGCCCCTGTAATATAAAATGTTAAAGTTTTCAGTATTTTAATTTTTTTTTAATCTAATGGCCGGATATAATTTATCTTTGATAAGTTACTTAAAAGTTGCATCTGCATGGGTAATCCATGCATGGCGACGAAAGCATGGAGGTAGGGAGTGGCAGGGATGAGGAGTAAGGAACGCAACGGGGGATGCAGCTTGAAACGCAATTAGAGAAGAAAATGAAGGAGGGAGAAGGGGAGTCAAATCGGCAGCTGGTTCCTGCAATTTATGGTCAACAGTAACTGATAAAGAAGTGTGAAACAGAATTCCTTTTGTGGCAACTCTTGATACATTTCGATGTTTTTTTTTCCCCTTCCAAGTATTCCAGCATCGTAAAACTGCTCCCGAAACAAAAATGGGCGGGAAGAGTGAATCAGAGTGAAAGATTTGTTTATACTTTTGGAGAAAAGTCACAACTTTGCTGTAATGAGAGGAGTGAACCCAGAAAGGTCAAATCACACTCCAAACATTCAGAATAATCAATTCAGCTCTCGTCAAGGACTTTCAACAACTAGTTCTCAATTTAGTAGAAAAAATTGCAGCAGCTTTTAATCATAAATCCTGCTTCGTTGCCTGCTTCCTGGACATACAAAAGGCGTTGGCAGAATTCGGCTTACAGGTTTGCTCTACAAAATCACCCAAATTGAAAGCGAACAAACATATCAAAGAATTAATAAAGTATTTCTGCATAAATGAATGTCCCAATATCCCGCTTTTCGTTCCCATCATTGTAATAAATTGTATTTTTACAGGTCCAAAGGTGCAATTTGCCCAGAAGGACTATTAATAATTTCGCTTTGCCATTTTGCGTTGCCTCACTATAAATGTCGGTTAACTTTTCAAATTGTTGCCACCGAATATTAGAATTCTTCATTAATGAAATTAAATAATGAATTATCTGCATGGATGTTATGTATGTTTCTCGGATTGTGATAAAACAACGGTACCTTGAAGTCATTAAACTGTGAATATTGAATATTTCCACCCGAATATGGGCATTTGGAAGCCCAAATTTGGAATTTGTTTTATTATCGATAACAAATTTTTGATTAACAAACTCCTCTATTTCAAAGTGAACAAATGGCAAGGCTGTACGGAAAAATCATTTTTATCTCTAGAGCCCGAAACTGTATATTGGAAATTCTCAAGCTATGCTCGCTTTAAAATTATTTTGCAATATTGCTGTTGAACTTAATTTTATGGTTTAAGTGCGATGAACATGATATTTAATAAATAAAAGTAACGCACAAAACGGGGGAAAAAAAAAAAAAGAAAGAAAAGAAAAGAAAAAGAAAAAAAAAAGAAACATTTTAGACGTAATATTATAAAATCTGAAAGCTTTCAGAGGTACTATTTGGTTTCGAGAGCCGTAAAAAATCGCCAAACTACTGTTGATGCCAATGCTGCCAAAAATAATTGCGGCAAGAAAGGAAGTATAATAGTAAATAACTATCTAAGATTGATGTTTTAATTTAGATGAAAGGTTAATTTCATATAATACTTTTTTATTATTATAATTTATATGAAAAAGGCTAAACATTACTGAATGGAAGCATAAGAGTAAATAACTATTTCAGATCATTATTGTAATTTATATAAAAATTGCTAAACACAAATGAATGGATGCCTGCATCGCTATTTCGCTACCGACTGATCGCTAAAGCATAATTTCATCTCGTTGGTTGTTCAAACGTAATTTTCTATAATGAATGATGCCTTTTCTTTGAACATATTCTCGGTAAAGTGCAGAATCGCTCGCTTATTTGTTTGCCGCTTTTTACAAGGGTAAAAAAAAATTCGATTTTTTTCAATGTTCTTTTACTTTTTAAGTGAAAATAAGTCAATGTGTACATAGGTAAAGTCAAGGGTGTGCGCAGTACCATTTTTGTGCAATTCTAGGATTTATTTATTTATTTTTTTTAAGTGAAAATAGGTCGATGTGCATATGGATACCGAGTGTGTGCAATTCTTAAAAACGCGTCAAACAGTGGGTGATTCTGCACTTTACCCAAAATTCTATTGCCGAGTTTTCGACATGGACAATTCCCAAATTCTTAAACCCATAGGATATCAAAAAATGATTTAAAAATTAAACTAGTATTTTAATGGCGTTTTAAGAAATATAGAACTATATAAACTTACGCAATCTGAAATCAGCGCGTACGCGAGATTTGGCGCTTTTGCGCGTACATTTTCGTTGCAATTTTTTTTATTACGGCCCTCGAAACCGAATAGTACCCTTTCAGACTTTTTTTTTATTATTATTTATATTTATTTGATTTTTTCCTTACAATTATTATTTGAAAATTGTGCTACTAGTTAGTAATTTTCTTTCAAATAATAAACAAAAGCAAAAGATCAGATTTTCACTTTGAAGGTAGGCAGTTAAAAATATGACACAGATATTTTGCATTTGGCCTTTTTTACAGCTTGCAAGAAAGAAACCTTCCTTAGGTATGATACTCGTAGGATAAAATAACACTCACTGCAAAAGTTAAATGATACTACCCAGATAAAATGAATTTTAAACCATCAATTTACGCTGTATTGGGCAACACACTTTTTTAATAACACATATAAGTAAAAGACTTTTTTTTTGCCGTTATAACACAAAAAAGAGATTTTTCTTCAAGATTTTTAAAATTTTTTCCAATTTGATTCTTTATAGCGAAAGCGTATAAACCGTATCCTAAATGATCTAGTTTTCGAAATATTTCGAAAGTTTTCGAAAGAATTCCCAAGAAATCAAGTGAACTGTTAATGAAACGTAATCGCCTTGAATGCTTTGGGTTTGGTTTGGTTTATTTAATTACGGCAAAGCACTATAGGGCTATCTGCCTAAGGGGAGGGATGCCTTCGTGGAGGTTTTTCTAAGGGAAACTGGCTCACACCCACGTTACACATGGGGAAAACCACGAAAACTAATCGCCTTGAATGAGAAGGAATTAATACATTCCAGTCGAACATATCAGAGAATTACTTGCAGCTCCTAATTAACCACTTAATTAATGGTTAACTAGGCAAATGGTTAATTTCTAGTTAACGGCATCTTGTACACAATTGAAAAGGAAGTCTTTAGGGTTTTTTTAACGCAGTATTTTTATCTGGTCTTTAAAAAATTTCATATTAAAATGCTGCGCAGTTAGCTAATTCTCACACAGAATTTTCCCCTTTTTATTTCTCTTTGTTCCCTTAATCTTTCGACCTGCGGGCAGAGGCCCACTAGCGGCCGAGCGGTAAAACCGCTGAACACTGGCAGTTCGGGCGACATTCGAATCTGCTAGCTGCATGGGCGTTCTCGTGGTTTTCCACATGTGCAGCGTGTATACGAGCCAGTTTCCCTTAGAAAGATCTCCACGAAGGCATCCTTTTAATTAGGCATACAGCCCTAGTGTGCTTTACCGTAATCTCAATACATGAATCAAAACCAACACCCTGCGAGCAGAAAGACTTCTGTCTGTCTTCGGTTGAAGCATAAACAGAAAACTTACTGCTTAATATGTCGTGCGACTTTTAAAAAGTTTAAGTATAGACGATTAAATAATTATAATTTTTGTCTAATCACTTAATTAAGTAAATTACTAATCGAACGTAATCAACTTTTAGCTAACAGATTACAGTTTAATATCTCAAAGACCTTAGCGGGGACAAAGGAGCTCTTTACGTTCAAACGTAAACAAAAGGTTTGCTCCTCATGATATGAACCTTTAAAAAGTCTAAGCGTAATTTAGTTATTAATTCTACAAAACTGAACGGAACTAATCGGAAGAAAATGCAGCCGTTTTTGTTTTATTCAGGGAGAATTGTTAATTATTTTTATCGCTTACGAATCTTGAGATATAAAGTCAAATAATTTCTTACTTTCTCCTTCATGCCTTTACCGCTTCCATCATGTTTAGCAAAATTCAGTCATATAATCTTGAAGGCCTGCAATTCTGCCAGTTTCTTAATACAATTCATTTCAAATTCTATTTAGCCCACCAGCGGCAAAGCAGAAAAACAGCTGGAAACTGGTAGTTCGAACGGTGTTCATATCCTAGCTGCATCGGAGTTATGTCATTTTCTTCACATTTTTGGCTTGGTTTATTTGATTATACATTATTTGATTACAGTAAGGGCAGTGATACTTTTCTGGAGAAATGTCTAAGGGAAACTGGTTTGGTTTGGTTTATTAGATTACGGCAAAGCACTCGAGGGCTATCTGCCATAAGGGAGGGATGCCTTCCTGGAGGACTTTTTAAGGGAAGCTGGCTCGTATACACGTTATACATGGTGAAAACCACGAAAACACCCATGCAGCCAGCCCGTTCGCAGGATTCGAACCTCGGACCGAACTACCAGTGTTCAGCGACGTTACTGCTCGGCCGCTGCTGGGCGTCTAAGGGAAACTGATTCATACTCACGTTACGTATGGGAAAAACAATGAAACGGCCGATGCAGCCAGCCCGTTCGCCCAAAATTGAGTCCAGATCAAACTACCAGCGTTTTACTGCTGGGCTGTTAGTGGGTCCGTTTTTCTCACGTGTAAAGTAACCGGAAGCCAAGAAAGGGGTATTGTCGTAACTGGCGATGTAGCGAATTTTGGTACTTATTATTACTTTTGTAACAGACAGCGCCACCTCTTTTTCCAGTCATTTCATGACACAGTTGGATGTGCCGTCCGCCAATGAAACAGCCAATTAAAAATATTCAGAACTACCTTTCCAATTTGCATGATCAGATTTATTCTTATTTAATGTTTCCCCCCGCTTTGTAAAATATTTATTTTTTTGTGCTGTGTTTTATATTACGGGTAAGAAAATTTTCAGTGTGCGAATACAAGGGTGAATTTTTTTTTTTTTTTTTTTTTTTTTTTTTTTTTTTATTAAATTAGCTGGTTTAAGTATTTCACAGACTTACTTTGCATTAATATATTTCTCATTCAATTAATTCAGTTCTCACTTCGTGACAACACAAAAATACATAAAATATCTTTATTAAAAATTGAAAAATATAGAGAAACTTAAAACACCAAAAATAATTAAAACAATTTTTACAATTAAAATTATTGTTTCTACGCAAAAACAAGCAGTTAAGCCAGCGAGCAAGAAGGCAGATTTTTCGGTTCACAAAACTGAGTTTACTTTGGATCCCACTCGGCAGAAAGACACTAAAGGTGCAGAAACTGACTTAATTCACTATTTTGCTAAGTTTCAAATGTAAACAAATATAGCAGCTATAGTAAAAATATTTAGGCTCAGGCGCACTTAAAAAAACTTTTAAATTGCTGATAATTTTACAACTTTTGCATGCAGTTTAACTAAAGGCATAAGACCTTTAACCGGAAGATAAGAACAACATAATTCAATCAATTTTTAAAGCAAAACATGCACAATTTACCAACATATAAAAATAATTTTAAAAAAAAAACTGAGCTCACGCAGCCGAGTAACAAAGTGGATATATCTGCATATTTATTTACTTTTGGTGCAGCCGATAGCAACCAAAAAGGTAGGTGCACAACTACATGTTATATCAAATATAAAATTTCAACGTTTTTGAGTCTACTCGTTTTTGATATATGCGAGCCTACATGCATACACAGATACGTACGTACGTACGTACGTCCAGACGTCACAAAACAAAACTGCCTTGAATCCTTTTTTAATCCTTTTTGTAACCCGTTTTGGGAAAAAGAGTCCTTTATACTGTTCTCACCTACAGATGTCAGGCAAAAACATCTTTAATTGTATCCGATGGTAGTCAATATGGGTATTTTCAATTGAAATAGGATACCCGAAAATTTTCATGATTGCAACACTTCTTACAAAAGTGCAACTTACTTCGTTCACTTGGCTGTCTCATTATGTAGAACTTACTTCGTACGTAGTTTCGATTGCAACTTAATTCGTACAAGGAAGTAAAAAAGAGAGATAATGAATTTAAAAGAGGCAAATTTAATAGTGTTGCCGATTGAGGTTAGGTTAGGTTATTTAATTACGGCAAAGCCTCGAGGGCTATCTGCCTAAGGGGAGGTATACCTTCGTAGAGGACTTTCTAAGGGAAATTGGCTCGTATATACGTTACACGTGGGGAAAACCACGAAAACACCCATGCAGCCAGCCCGTTTGCGGAATTCGAACCTCGGACTGAACTACCAAGTGTTCAGCGACTTAACCGCTCGGCCGCTGGTGGGCTGTTGCCGATTGAGACAATAGTTATTTCATTTGCTTCTTCTTTGTAACGTAAACGTGAAATTTATTTGAAAGTAACTGACAACAGATTTTCGAAGAGAGCATTTTAAAAACTCTTGCCAAATTCAACGGAAAAATTGCATGTGAAAGAAACGATAAGCATGAAACAAACAAAATAAAAAGGATGCATGGAAAAGAGGTAGCGCCATCTATTATAAAACTAATTAACGAAATTCGATAGATCGTCAGTTGCGACAATAATAGGGAAGAAATCCCTTCCCTTAGGCAGATAGCTCTCGAGTGCTTTGCATTGATTTTAAATGATAATAATTCAGTTCTGCAACTAACTAGGGATTCTCGCAGTGCTTAAATTGCGCCGGAGCCCACGAGAGGCCGGCTTCGGTGCAAGATAAATTATAATTTTAGCCGGAGTGCACCGCAGCCCTAAATCAGATGAGCTCCGGTACTTCTTTTTATAAAACTGAACCACAATTTAAAGGGAGAAACATTTAGAGTTCCTAACGTTTTAGTTTAACAATAAGCAGACTTTGCAATACTCTATTTCCCTAGAAATACGAACTCACGAGAACATGAAACGTTCAAGTAAAGTCCCCTCACTCACATGCGGAAACCTTTCCCTTTAAGGACAATAAACTTGGGGAGAATTTGTTTAAAACGCGTTAATTTCCCGCCATTCCATTCTATCTATTGTATTGTTATGGATGCTTACAGTTAGTTATCCTCCCAGGAAGGAAAATGTGTGTTCTTAAATGAACGTTAAGGTGACAGCGAGTACAATAAGAGTGGAATACTGAGATAGAAAGCTCAAGCACGTCCTATACATCGTCTTCCCACAGTATCCACTAATTGGAGGGGGGGAAGTGCAACCAGCAACATTACATTTATCCTTAGGTGTTAGATTCAGAACTCATCCTGACACACATCTGCTTGATGGCTATAATTATATCAGCAGAGTGCCGGGGTCAAAGAGGACGTTCTCTCTCACCAAGATTCCCTTCATTTTTTCTTTCCACCCACTTATACCCTCATTCTGTCAATGAATATGTATTAGACTTTCTTTGATTCTGTTTCGCCCTGGAATTTTAATCAGCTATACTTTATGTATATTTAATTTTTGTGATTATAAAAGAATTCCACCCCCCCCCCTTAGCTTAAATTGGGCCGGAGCCCACCGGATATTGGCTCCGGTGCTTCTTAGTTTTTGTAGTAAATTACAATTCTAGCCGGAACGAGCCCTGAATGAGAAGGCTGCGGCACTTCTTTTATGTAACTGAATAACAATTTCAGGAGAAATTTTATCTCGAAAATTTTATTTTAGCAATAAAATTATATTAAAAATTACGTATTCAATTTCAATTTATCTTTTTACATTTTATTTAATTTCAATTATTTAATGACTTCAATTTTTAATCATTTCAGAAAATAATAATTTATTATCTAATAATCATCAATTCAATTATAATTAATGATATAATAATTATTGATTAAATAAAAATTTATAAACGTTCATTTATAAGGTATTTCTTCCACTTCCCTAGCGTGCCATCGTGGTGTAACGGTAGCACGCTAGGCCGGTATTCCAGAGGTCCGTGGTTCGATTCCCGGCGAAGACGTTTGCTATTTTTTCATCTTTCCTGCTTCCAAAAAAATTCTAATATCTCTACAAGTGGCGCCCGAACTAAAAGGGTTGTGAATGATGATTCTCCGCACCGAGGATTTGGCGACTAGGTCCTCTAAAACCCTAGTCGCCCTTTAAAAACGGTATTTCTCCCACTTCCCTAGCGTGCCTTCGTGGTGTAACGGTAGCACGCTGGGA
This sequence comes from Stegodyphus dumicola, assembly GCF_044657685.1. Taxonomy (NCBI): domain Eukaryota; kingdom Metazoa; phylum Arthropoda; class Arachnida; order Araneae; family Eresidae; genus Stegodyphus; species Stegodyphus dumicola. The sequence goes on from NC_140770.1 coordinate 5,323,793, forward strand.
AGAATGTAAACTGACCGAGAGTGTGAGGACGAGATTTGGAAAAATAAATGAACAGAATGTAATTGAAAAAAGAAAATTCTTGAATAGCTATGCAACAGAAATTATGAGGATTGCGAATGAAAACAAGACTATCATAGGAATAGGATATTTTTTTTTTTTTTTTTTGTTTTGTTTTGTTTGTCTGCCTCGGGTGTGCTGCGTTAACCGTGAGGCCGATTATTGTCGGCCAGGAGGGTTGCAGCATACTCGTAAACTAAACTAAACTAAACTAAACTTAGTTGGGGAGACTGTAGAGTAATGTCTAATGAATGTAGAAGCTTTGAAACTGAAAAACAAGTTTATCGATTTGGTATGAAGCAACGACAAAGTCCTGAGAAGATTCAAATAACATTCTTATTTAACGCTCGAAAGCAACAGAAAGCACCACTTGTGCTACAGATGAACCTCCGCTACTTGCGGTATTTAACATAATATTAAATTGAAAATTACATAATGCAATCTGAGACTACACGCTTAATGACTACACGCTCAGGTAATGAACGGCGCGTATTTTAAAAGTCGGCTATCACGATGGCTAAAGCCGCTATCAAATTTTGGCAAATCTGGCGGCAGTTCGTAACTGCAACGCGGAGGCTCCCAGAAGCTTTTCAAATCTTCGGCTTCAATATAAAACAATTCCTTTCCATTTTGACGAGGAATGCGGAAACGTTTCAAGTCATAACAATTGGTTGCTTAACGTAAAATCCTACACCTTTAGAGTTTATTTCCCTTAGCAAGAAATTTGAAAAATTAGAAATCTCCTCGTCGGGATTCCAACCGCGGATCTTCCAACTGCTAGCCGAATGCACTACCATGAAGCCACGCACACAGCGAATGAAATGATTTCTTACATCTTCCCCAACTTTATAGGCAAACCGGGGAGATCCCGAGATCCAGTCGACCAAATGTAGGTGGTGATGCGTTATCATCGTTCTAGGGTCGGTGCAACCGATGTTGTTAGAAGTTAATGAATCATCTGGTAACATAATTTAGAGCTGACCGGGCCAAAATATCTCTGCGTCCCCCCCATTTGAGTTCGGACGCCTGGACAGCTATTATATACACTTAGGATCAGAAAAAATTAAAGATAAGCAATGCTCTTGTCAGGATTCAAACGAAGGATCTTCCGCACTGTATTCGGCTGTACTCACACCACAAATGCACTCACGAGAGAGCATGCGAGATGCGATAAATCCTTATATTCTCATTTCCTTAAACAACGAATGGGAAAAGCGAGAAACCCATTCGACCAAATGATAAATAATACTCCACCACATCGCACGTCAAAGAAGGGGCATTAGATCATCCATACTCAATTTACAGGCCACATACGGCCCAGCGAACACACGTGTATGGGCCGAAACGATATTTATGTACAGTTTTCACAGCTTTCCACAAACTGCTACTGTAAAATTTTATATTTCTTAAACGCATGTTTAAAACTCTAGCTTTGCATATCTAATGGCAATAATTTTGTGAGGCTACTATTACAATACTAATAGCTACTATTTGCAATACTAACAGCTATTACAATAATAATAGCTACTATTACAATACTAACGGCTGCTGAATGTATGATAGTACATGAAAGACCCGAACTGTTTTATTTGTGTAATTGCGTTTTCGATTTTCGATTACAGTAAACGTCGTTTCATGTGATCGCGGGTAATATCATCATTCGGATACTGTAATCTCAACTGTCCCTTCATTTGTATACGAAAATAAGAAAAATGCATTGCTCACTGGGATCAATGGTTCGGTTAGTACGATCAAATATTACATAATTATTTTTTCAAACTGAAGTGAAGTTGTCAAATACGATTAAAATAGATTACAAAAATTGACACGTGACAGACAAATGTCCCCAAATAAGGAATTAGATGACCGAACAGCTTGGTTTGGATTTTAATAACCCATTTAAAATTAAGCAAAAGAAGCAACCTTAGTTTGGCACAGATTTTTGTGAGTTTTCAGACTGAAGTCTCTTTTCTCGAGGTGCAGGAAAAAAAAAACCTTTCAGCAGAATTTTCCTCCCTTTTCCTTCTTCCACGAGACTATGGAGGGCAACCATGAAAACATCTAATAAGGTTGCTTTTTTTCGTTTTTCGTTTTTCATTTTTTTTTTTTTTTTTTAAAGCCCAAAGCGGCGATTTGCACAGAAGGGCTATTGATTTCGTTTGGCATTTTACCTTCATTCACTGAAAAATTTAGTTTTGGCATTTTGCCTTGATTCACTTTTTAAATTGTTGCCACCAAATATTAGAGTCCTTTATTATACTTAAAGAAATTACATAATGAAGAAACTGCATAAATGTATGTATGTTTCTCGCACTGTGATAGACAACGGTACCTAGAGCTATCCGATTCTGAATAACATACGTCTCCACCCGAAAGCTGGCATCTGGAAGCCCGAATTTGCTTTATTATTTATTTCATATTTTGTAAAGCATTCATGAGTTTTTGATTAAGAAACTCAACGATTTCAAAGAGAGCAATGGTAACACTGTAAGGAAAAAATTTCATCTGCAGCGCGCGAGACTGTGTATCCGAAATTCTAAAGATATGCTGTTTTTAAATATTTTTGTGATATTGCTATTGAATTGAATTTTATGTGTTTTTAAGTACGAAGAACATGTTATTTAAATAATTAAATGTAACACACAAAACGTTAAAAAAAAGTCTGGGCATAACATAAAATCTGAAAGCTCTCAGATTTTTTTTTTTTTTTAACTGAAATAACTAACCCAAGATATGTTTCTTAAATTTAGAAAAATCTGACAACAGTCGAAATGCCCAGATGCCGAAAGTATAATTTCTAGCTAGGAGTGGCATGTATAGTCTAAAGAAAAGATATGGCGCCTGATTTCGTGCCGTAACGAAAAAGATCCAACACGAGTTGTTTCAGAGAGCAGCTGCAAAAAATTTTATTCATATTTGGTTTGAGGTTTCGCGGAGGAGATATACACAAAACAAATTACTAGTATTTGGAGACGAAATTAGATCTGGAATCATCGGAAATACCGACTTCAAATTTATTCCCTGTCATTCACTGCGTAGGAATGATGGCGCATCTAGTATCGTTCTGTTTGATGCGTGTTCAGCTAATGCCGAAAAAAAAATTAACTAATAAATAAAGGTTTAGCCTTTGCCGATACCATTCATGTGGGAAAGTTATTCGAAAACAGACCAAAGAAGGAAAAAGGTTCATTACATTAGAGGATGCTTGGTTTGTGATCACATTTGTCCACGACCGTTTTGATAACATTAAAGGAATGAGAAAAAATGCTTTTCAAAACAGCCATGGAAAATTACCTTAAATATAACTAGAAACATTTCGATAAGCGTAAAGTTTATAGTCTGAAAATGTTAGGCTTAAGTTCATTGAAAATGTTAGGTTAAAGTTCCTTTTATGAACAGTTTGTGTTCATGCTGTTTCTAGATGTTAACGTCACTGACACTACAACTTGAGCGGGAATTTGCCCGGAAAGACTTTTAATTTCGTTTTAGCATTTTGCGTTTATTCACTACAAGCGTTGTTTCACTTTTCAAATTCTTGCCACCAATATTATCGTCCTGTATTATATTTAAAGAAATGAAATAGTGAAGAATCTGCATCAATGTATGTATGTTTCTCGCACTGTGATAAAACAACGGTACCTGGAACAATCCAATTTTGAATAACGTAATCCTCCTGCGAATATGGGCATCTGAAAGCCCAAATTTGGAATTTGTTTCATTATCGATTTCATATTTTGTAAAACTTTAACGAACTTTTGATTAACAAACTCATGCGCTTCAAAGCGAGCAGCGGCAGCGTTGTACAGAAAAAACACTTTTATCTCCAGCGCACCAAACCGTATAAGAATAGGAGGCTCCCTTCAGCCCACCTGGACACGAGTGTCCCCATAGCTCAAAAGAAAAGGCCCCGTATCTCCACAAACGAGGGCAGCCAGTAACCCAGCCACCCGCAAACAACAAACAAAAATACTACATCGAAAATAAATAAGCACATCTAACACAAAATTACAGACTAACAAACAAACAAACAAAAAATCCATAAACACAAATTCACAACGTAGAACACCACAGATATCTAAAACCCATATAAATACAAAATTCAATTTCAACAAAAGATTCCTACTAGCGCCCTATTTTCATTGATAAACTTCATTAGAGAAATAGAATATGATTTAAAAACTTTAAATGAACGACACTTACATTAACTCGACTCGATGTTTTGATCCTATTAACAGAATTGTCGATCACAATAAGCGATGCATTTTTTTATTGTGTGTTACCTGTTTTCGTATAAAAATGGGAAGGACGTCGACAGTTCGATAACAATATCCGAATAAGATTAAACGCAATCACGTAAAGCGACGACTCCTGTATTTTTGTTCCGGAGGAAACAGTATAATAATTATTATGCAAAAATTCTTTTATGTCCAGTTTTTATCTTAACACCTCAAATATGCCACAAGCTCTGTAAAATACGACAACTTACAAAAATAAATAAATGGCAAATTAATTAGAAAAGAACTAAAAGTCTGAAAGCTTTGAGATTTTACATTACGCCCAAAGGCGCCTCTTTTTAACGTTTTGTGTGTTACCTTTAGTTATAAAATATCGTGTTCTTCGCACTTAAACCAAAAAATTCACTTCAATAGCAATATCGCAAAATATTTAAAAGAGCACATCTTTAAAATTTCCGATTACAAAGTCTCAGCGCGCTGGGGATAATCCCCCTTCCCCCGTACAGTGTTGCCATGGCTCGCTTTGAAATCGTTGAGTTCCTCAATCAAAAACTCATAAATACTTTACAACATATGAAATAAGTAATAAAACAAATTCAAAATTCGGGCTTCCAGATGCACATATTCGGGTGGAGACGTACGTTATTCAGAATTGGCTCTAGGAATTCAGGCTCTAGGAACTGCTGTTTCATCACAATGCGAGAAACATACATAAATTAATTAATTTCTTTAAATATAATACAGGGCTCTAATGTTTGGTGGCAGCAATTTAAAAAGTGATTCCCCGTTTATAGCGAATAAACGCAAAATGCCAAAACGAAATTAATAGCTCTTCTGGGCGAACACCCTTTGGGATAAAAAGAAGAGAAGAGGAATCGGAATGTTCTAAATCTCACTAGCAATCTACGGTATAACACTATTAATTAATAATGTAATTGTTCATAAAAACTTTCGAAAAACTATGTAATCCTACAAACATACAACAGTATAAAAAAATCTGATGTGTACACCACATGACTTCCTTGTACGGAATATTAAATTATACGCTTTTTTTTCTTGCATTTCATTTAAACGTATTGGATTGAATTAAATCTACTTCGTCGACAGCGCATAAACCACAATAAAATAAATGCACTCTTTAAAATTCACTATATTTGTTTAGCATAGCGACACTCTGGTACTAGGTTCACTTAATATTTCGTTCATATTATAACTCAGAATGCAGAAAATTTATATCATTTGAAGAATTATCTAATTTTTGCCACATGTTCTGTTCAAATACTATAATAAAGCTAGAACGATGTATAAAAGAAATTAAGCAAACAAAACAAAAAAAGAAACACTTTTTCACACACGATTCAGTATTTCTCATGCTATTAATTCAGTTCTCACTTCGCGACAACGCAAAAATACATAAAAACTCAAAATATCTGTATTAAAAATTACGAAGTAAATCTTAAACACTTATTTTCTCGAAAAAATTCCAGAAAGGATTAAGCATGATTTAATTCGCAATAATAAATGAAGGCGTTATCTTTGTCGTTGCGAAGCTAAGTTTCTCTAGATTGGCAACAAATCCACTATCCTGCTGTTTCAAATGTAAACAAACAATGGCCGCCATGTTATTTAAAACTTAACCGCACTTAAACAGCTTTTAAATTGCTGATAATTGTACAAATATTGCTTCTAGATTTCCGGAAGATAAGAACAACATAATTCAATCATTTTTAAAGCAAAAAATGTACAATTTACAAACATATAAGAGTAAAGAAACTGAGATAACCGAGATATCTCAGAAAGTCTCATCTAAGAAACTGAGATAACTGAGATAGCCGAGTAACAGAGTGGATATATATATAAATATATTTACATACGTTTGGTGCGGCCGATTGCAACCAAAATACGAGGTGCACATCTACATGTTATAGAAGTCCTATATACAAAATTTCAACGTTCTGCGGCTACTCGTTTTTGAGTTATGCGAGATACCGTACGTACGTACATACGTTCGTACAGACGCCACGAAAAATTCTCTTCAAAATTCATTTTAAAGCAGTTTTATAATTTTTTTGAAGGAAAAGTCTTTTATTCTGTCCTTACGTACAGATGACACGCAAAAACATCGTTAAATTGCATTCGATAGCGGTCAAAATGGATATTTTCGTTGAAATATGCTGTCTGAAACTTTTCGCGATTACGATACTTCCTTTTTACTTCGTACAAGGAAGTAAAATTCAAAGTTCTGTTCTGTAAAACTATTTCTTTCAGCCCAGTTCTGTGAATTTTTCTCTCTTTGAGGCTAGTTAGCAAAATAACAGTCTAAAAGTCTTAGTAGATCAAAGCACACCACGTAAGAGCTATCTGCCTAAACGGGAGCGATGCCTTCGTGGCGCATTTTCTGCAGAAATATGGTTCATGAGAAAACTATGAAAACATTATACAACCCATTCGCCAGAAATTCAACTCTGGTCGAATTAACAGATTTAAAACATCTCATCCACTCCAGAAATTTTACGAACAGACTGGCATTTCGTAAGCTAAGATCAGTAACTGAAAAATCAGCATTACATTTCTTAATATTTACCTTGGCTTTGAATCTAACAAATTCTGGGAAGTGACTTGTGGACTATGAACTGCTTGGAAGAAATCATAGCTAGACTGTGCTGCAGGCAGACTGCAAGCTTAGACACTAGTTTTTATTTTTATTTATTTTTTTAATATGGCACTTTATATGAAGGCAAATTATGACCTCGGAAGTTAATAAGGATCCTAAAAACAAGCTCAATTAGAAAGAAGTGGAACAGACTCAGAAGCACCAACAGGAACGAAATAAAATATTCATTTTGTTGTTGCTAATGCCCACTTGTCTGACCTGTAGTCAGTCTAAGCCAACGAAATTCCTCGTGGTTATGAGCGCAAGTTTTACGTTTGTCGTTGGCATCAGCCATGAGCACCTTACAGGTGATAGCGCTATTTAGCTGTTTCGCCCCCAATTTTGATGGAGAGCATCCTGGGGGGAACACAGGTCCGAGGTTCTTCCACCCCTCTTCCCCTACAACCAACCTTTCGAGAGGACTTTCGGCTATTTAGAGTGCCCCCATGCCGCACGGACACTATACATTTACAAATATTCACGCGTACTCCGGGAATCGAGCCCGGGCCCTGCGGCACGGCAGTCAGCGACGCTAACCACCATACCGGTGGGGGTGGTTAGCGTCTTAATACTTTGTTCCGCCAATTGCGTTCATTAGTAAATTTACAAACATTATAGAAATTTATCAGCAAAAAATCACGTAAGATCAATTTTGAGTGCAACATTTTAGCGATCTAATGACTGATCAATAGGTTTTGTTAATTTATTTCTCATTTTGTTATCCAACTCAAGAAGGTTGTTTTTCCCCATGTGCAACATGGATACGAGCCATTTTCCCTTAGAAAGTCCTCCACGAAGGCATCTTAGGCAGATACCCCACGTGTGCTTTTCCATAATTAAATAAATCACATTTGCAGTGAAAACCATCATTCAAATACGAAGAATTTTTAAAGCATGAGCAAAATTTCTAACGTATTTGTCTGTCATTATTTCATGTATAAAACCTGTTTTCTGTATTTTAAAACACATTTACTTCTTCAGAGTATTTCATTTCATATCGAAATTATTCACGATGAATCTTGCTAAATTAGGTTATTTGGATAGGGCAGAGGCTATCTGCTTAAGAGGAGGATTTTGTGGAGCACCTTTAAAAGAAAAACTGACTCATCTTCATGTTACCCATGTTCAGAATCATAGAAAATACCTATGCAGCCATCCAGTTTTTGGGTCTTCCACCGGTGGACAAAGCATCTTGGTAATTAATTCATAATTTTATTAATAAATCGATAGCAATACTTCCATTTTTATTTAACTTGACTGTAATAAAATATTCTCGAAAGTCCCATTCTGTAAGACGACCATGTCCACGGAAGACCAAAATCGTCTGGAAACCTTATGTGATCGTTTTACAGAAGGTTGGCTATATTTTGTATTTTGCTGTCCTTCTTCATAGCATGCCTTTGTCGTGTAATTGGAAGCACATTCGGCTAGCATCCGGTATACAAATCCCGATGAGTGCTTTGCATATTTTTCGTTTTCCTTGTTCCAAAATAACCGTAATCACCCTACAATTTCACGAATAGAATTCACAGTATGAAACTACCTTCATTGCATTTTATCCAGTTGTACTCACAGACGAAAATGCAATGTACAATAGAACATATTTCAAAGTGCCTTTCACAGGAAATGCAGTGGCTTACAAAGAGTGATGACCCTTCAGGAGATTTGAATTCTTTACACCTAGGTGGTTTAATGCTGCGGTCTCAAACTGGCGGACCCGCCATTTGGAAGCAATTTTACACGGCCCACAAATATATTTCTCGTCAATTAATTAGTATTCATACTGCATCAATTATTGCACCAAGAATTTCAATAAAAAGTTTTAAGACTTTAATAATTTCGAGTCAATTTTACATTATTTTCATTGACATCGAAAACGAACGCGAGTAATGCACAAGAAAAACTACAAATGAAGAATTTTTGTAATAAGAATAATGTATTGTTTTGGAAAACACTGACATGTGAACATTCCCCCCCCCCGCTATTGAAAATAAACAATCTACGAAAAAGAACCGGACTGATCGTTGAAACAGATTCGTGCTAAAGATAGTTTCTGGTAATTTTTCTGCAAAAAATGCGCAATTTACCAACATATAAGAATAATAATAAAAAAAAAAAAACTGAGCTCACGAAGCCGAGTAACAGAGTGAGTATATATATTATACTATTGGTGCGGCCGTTGCAACCAAAAGGGAAGGTGCATAACTATATGTTATAGCAATCCTGGGTGCAAAATTTCAACGTTCTGATGCTACTTGTTTTTGAGTTATGCGAGATACATATATACATATAACGTGTACACGAAAAAATCTTTTCTGATTCCATTTTAAATCTTTTTTTGCAACCCATTTTGGGAAAAAGAGGTCTTTATTCTGTCCTTACGTACATATGTCAAGCAAAAACATCGTTAAATTGCGTTCGATAGTGATCAAAATGGATATTTTCGTTGAAACATGATATCCGAAAATTTTTCTCGATTACAATACTCCCTGTACTTCGTACAAGGAAGTAAAAATCGGCTTCTCAGCTGCTTTTAGATCGTGCATTCGGCCTGCACGCGATTCAAGTTTGAAATCACTGATTTAACTCAACAATATTTTAGTTGAACATCAGCAGGATGACAGCAGGAAAGCTTAAAAAATTGTATTATCCACCGCATAAACATCAGTTATCGGATTAAATGAGAGCAACAGCCTATTCGGATATTCGGAGCAAAGTTTTTCTGTAATTTAAAGAATTGTCGTCTTTTAGAATTGCAGAGGTTTTTAAGTTTATTGAGTAAAGCTGCTTTCTTATTTTTATGATTTCTTTTATTATAGCTTTTCCTTTTCACTTCTGCCGCCAAGATTCAAATTGATTAAACCATTTAATCACGAAATTCTTGAATTCTTAAGAAAGCTTTGGAAGTTATCGCTGATCATTTCGCTGTTATTTCTCATAGCTTTGGAATTATTTAAATCGACTTTAGCTTTGCTAGCCGCGTGTGTTCGCAAAGGTTTGAGGGCCTCGGCCAAAGCTTGGAGGAGAACTTGAAAATTTAATATTGAATTTTATTGTGTGTGTGTGTGGTGATTATGGCAAAGCCTCGAGGGCTATCTGCCTAAGAGGAGGGATGCCTTCGTGGAGGACTTTCTAAGGGAAACTGGCTCGTATACACGTTACACATGGGGAAAACCACGAAAACGCCCATGCAGCCAGCCCGTTCGCGGGATTCGAACCTCGGACCGAACTATTAGTGTTCAGCGACTTTACCGCTCGGCCATTGGTGGGCCCAATGAATTTTATTGTAATTTTTGTTTATGTTGTTCCTGCAAGCTGTAAAGTTTATTTGCTGATAATGCACACAGGTTGTGTTATTATTAGGATGACGAACTAATAACGATAATGAAAAGTTTTATGATTGAAATGTCGCCGTTCGTTTTTAAACTACTTCCTTATAAGTAATCATCGAGTTCCAATTTTGTACAAATGCTGTTTGTGGATGACAAATACAACGTGGTAAAGCTATTTTTTAAAATTCTTTTAGTTTTCTTTAATGCTGAAACGATTTTTTGTATATATCTTCGTTTAAGGAACAAACTAAAACTCTTAGAATTTTATTGTTTGTACCAACGGATAGAGCGTGTTTGTACCAACGGACAAACTTTTAAATGAAGTTTGAAACGAGATTTTCAATATAGTTTCTAAATTTTATGGCAAAATCGCTGGATTTATTGGACCATTCGATGTAGCAAAATTCTTGAAAATAAAAATGTGATTATTCATGGTTGAAAAAGGAATTTTCGATTAAATAACTTGATTGACAACACAAGTAAAAAAAGATGAAAGCAAAAAAATAAGGTTCTATAAAATAAGCATTTATTTAAAACCAATGAAATAATTAACGAATTGAAACGAGAAAATGACTGATCATATAATTTAATGAGAGCAAGACATTGAAAACAAAATTCCTCTAAAATTTACACCCTTTCTGATTAAGTTTTGTTCCAGTGTGTCCTTTAAAAAAATTCTAAAAAAATCGCCAAATTAATATCCTTTTATCATTCTTATTTTAAAAGAAGGCGAAGAGTTCGTTTTATAATCTGTGAAAGTTTCCAAACTTTGTAACTGATGGATGCTTAGATACTTAAAATAATGACCATTAATATTCGAAAAAAAAAAATGGAGCGATTTCCGAAAATTCGGCAAAAAATCAGAAATTACATCGTACATATTTCATTTAATTTCCGCCACCCGCACTATCCGATGGTAGAGAGCGTAAAATTGCGAGATTTTTTTAGTTTATTCGTTAAAAAAAGATCAGGAGATTAAATATAAGCGCAAAAAATATTTAAAATCAAAATAGAATTTTGAAACAAAAGTCGCTTCATCACATTGCATTGCCATCCACAAACAAACACCGTGTGTTTGTTTTGTTCGCTAGCTTACTAGGAAGTAATTTAAAATTCGATTACAAACTTCTGACCATAGCGGCAAAACCATGAATATGAATGAATTAATATATGAAAAAAATTATTTTAAACCTTGCTTCGCGTTGGAATTACATTACTTAGAGATCTTATGTTAGGGAAAGGAAGAAAAAATGTACGTTGTGTGTCTGCACTCATTTAATCCGTCTTTATATTTTCAAACTGTTAAGTGCGGCCATACTTTTTCTAATATTCGCTAAAAAATTAGCTAAAACTAAGAAATATCGGAATCGCGTTGCTGTGAACTCCGGATGAAATTAGGCCTTGATTATAAAGAGGGGGATCTCAGCCAGGGAGGAATTTCCTCCGAGGGGGAATTTCATAGATTCGGGAAGAGATTCATTTATTCATCAACAATAAGGAGGAAAAAAAAAAAAAACTCAAAACATGGCTCAAAGGTTCTAAAGAAAGTTTTTAAAGCGGATTCACGATCGTTGATGGATTTTCGTACCATGGCAAATTAAAAATCTAAAGAGAGAGAAAAATGTTAAGATCAACTGTTAAGCATATTATAAGGTATTTCTCCCATTTTCCTAGCGTCCTTCGTGGTGTAGTGGTTCTGCACGCTGGGCCGGTATTTCCAGAGGTCCGTGGTTCGATTCCCGGCGAAGGCGTTGCTAATTTTTCATCTTGCCTGCTTCCAAAAATATACCTAACGTCTCTACAAGTGGCGCCCGAACTAAAAGGGTTGTGGATGATGATTCTCCGCACCCAGGATTTGGCGACTAGGTCCCCTAAAAACCCTAGTCGCCCTTTAAAAAAGGGGAGTATATAAGGCATTTCTTCCACTTTCCTAGCGTGCCTTCGTGGTGTAACGGTAGCACGCTGGGCCGGTATTCCAGAGGTCCGTGGTTCGATTCCCGGCGAAGGCGGTTGCATATTTTACATCTTTTCCGCTTCCAATTGACCTAATGACTCTACAACCGCGAATTGACCTTATGACTCTACAATATTATCAGGAATATATTTTATACCCAGTTTTCCAATATGAAGTACCTTCTCTTTATCCACAATGCTACAATCAGTAGAACTGCATCAAAATAAAGCAAGCAGCTATCACGTCAAAATCCACTGTTAATTTTCTCGGGAAAATGGAACGAGAAACGGGTAAGACCATAGACTTGATCTAGTAGCGTACTTTAGTTAGTACGAAGCTAAAATTTCAAAGAAACGACCTCACCTGACCTGACCCTTCCAAATTCGAATCATTGGTGGGTACTTAGGCATTCCGCCACATGAAGCTATTACCTATATTTGGGTGAGCTCTAAGGTCGTTGGCAGTAATATACACATAAGCGCAAAGCCACGCATAAAATGTGCACAACAAGAGATGTGTAAAGACACAAGATGAAAATAAAAGGAAAATAAGCCGTCGCGCTAACGAGAAGATTTCCAGTCATATGATGCTCCTAGCGCCCTCTGTTGAGCAGGCAGGTAACTCTTGATGTAAAATGAATCCGTGGAGCGCTTTAAAAATCAATCAAAAAATCACATAAAACATATTAATTTGATGATGCAATATAAAATAAATTCACGAAAAGTTTCAGACAAGGTTTCGTAAAGCCGTCCAACGCAAACGCATCCTGTAGCACAATGGGCCCACCAGCGGCCGAGCGGCAACGTCGCTGAACACTGGTAGTTCGGTTCGAGGTTCGAATCCCGCGAATAGGCTGGCTGCATGGGTGTTTTCGTGGTTTTCCCCATGTGTAACGTGTATACGACCCAGTTTCCCTTAAAACATCTTCCACGAAGGCATCCCTCCCTTAAGGGGGGCTCATACACCTTAAACTCCTTATGATCTTCAAATATATGATTGTTGCAAGAATTCAGATATTTCATTTATTTTTAAAGCAATTACTTCCAACTTTTTACACGTGACTACATAATATAGCTGCTTTGGGAACTAGTAACCAGAAAATTTGTGTTGCCACACATATTTTTGTAATTTAATCCGCTTTGTGACAAAATTCTTGGGCATGTTTAAACTATGCGCGCATGATATTTTAAAAATGGCTAATGGTACATACTTGAAATTTGTTGGAATTCTTTATACGGGCACTATTTTCTAACTGAACCCAAAATCTGACGAATATTTTAATAGTAAAAATTTTATGCACAAAAACTTTACAGATTTTTTTAATAAAATACATTTTATAAACTGAACTCCAAATAAAATAAAAATTTAACATGAAATTCTTAAAATTTTTAGTTCACAGTAGTTTCCAAATGTTATAAAAGCTATATATTAAGTATGGAATTAAATTATGCAACAGAATGTTTTAAACTGTGCGAGCAAGGTAGAAACACGACGAAAAGGTATGTTACAAAGCTGATTAAATTATAAAAATATTTGTGGCAACACGATCTTTCTGATTACTATTTCAGAAAGCAGCTATATTATGTTGTCAACTGTAAAAAGTTGGAAGTAATTGCTTTTAAAATAAATAAGTTATCCCAATTCTCGCAACAGTCACATATTCGAAGATCTTATGGGTTTTAAGGTGTATCAGTCCCCTTAAGGCAGATAGCCCTCGAGTGCTTTGCCATAATCTAATAAACCAAACCAAACCTGTAAAACAATGCTCGCCAAACTGTACACTCCATACTCGCCCACCAGCGACCGAGCGGTAAAATCGCTGAACACTAGTAGTTCGGTCCGAGGTTCGAATCCCGCGAACGGGCTGGCTGCATGGGCGTTTTCGTGGTTTTCCCCATGTGTAACGTGTATACGAGCCAGTTTCCCTTAGAAAGACCTCCACGAAGGCACTTAGGCACATAGCCCTCGAGGCTTTGCCATAATCACACACACACTACACCCCATACTCAAGAATTACTGCAAAATTTTAAATGGGAAATCCAGAGTCTGCCCTCATATAGCTTAGGTCTAGCCCAAGTTAGTTTCTTTCCCCAGAATTGAAGAAACATCTATCTGGAATGAGATTCTCTTCAGTGATGTGAAAACAACCAAACGGAACATTTAAAGCACACAAATTTTAGGTAAGATATTTCCGCGAGTATAATGAAAATCGCCTGAAAAATGTGTGAAAAGTTTATGTATTTCACAATCATTTCAGCCGAATGACTGACTTCACCTGCATCCCTAAAGATCCATAATATCAAGTTCTGCAAAGTTAATTTCACAGCTATTTTTATCCGAATTTACAGAAATTTTTGTCCATTGTCCGCCGAGGAAAGTTTTGGAACTGTTATATAATTATACACAATTACTAATACTTTTTATGTATATTGCCTGATGAATTTTTCCCAAATATCAGCAAATAATTAATTTTACTTCTTTCGTTCTTTCATATTATAATAGTTTATCATTTATCAATACAAAAACTGAGGTAATTAAAAAGTTAACTTTTTAGGTATTTTTAGTATTTTTTCATTAACGTTATAAGATATTTTTCCCCTCCTTTCTGAATTCCTTCGTGTTGTAACCATAGCTCACTCGGCGCGTATTCGAGAGGTGCAGGTTCGAGTCCCGGCGGCGCCTTTGCACATTTTTCACACCTTCTGCTTCAAAATAAACTAAAATGACTCTACAGTGGCGCCCGAACTAAAACGTGGTGAACGACGATTCTTCACAACCAGGATTTGACGATCGGGTTCCCAAATCTCCATTCGACCTTTAAAAGGGATAATGTATTTTCTCCCTCCTCTCCAGCATGCCGTCATGGTGTGACGGTTAGCACATTCGGCGCGTACCTGAGAGTTCCAGGTTCGAGTCCTGGCAAAAGGCGTTGCTCATTTTTCAAAGATGTCTTTCCACGTATTACAAAAAAATAACCTAATAGACTTGGATTGTTTCCTTTCTCATAGAATGCGGATGAATTCTTACTTACTTAATGAAAACTAAAATTTATTTGCTAATTAATCTGTCCTCTACGAGCACTTTTTAGTTCAGTGATCTCTATTAATCCGCCATTTGTTTTTCTTAATTTAAATGCTTCAAGAATAATTAGAAAAGGACCTAATTCTCTTCCCCTTAAATTCTTCATTTGTAAAACTGCATTTTCAGCTATAATCATGTCAAATAATTCTTTAAATATAATTCAGTGCAGAAAAAATAAGATATATAAACAGCTTGGAAATGGAATAAGCACTGAGATTCTGTTTTAGAATATGATGAACTTTACGAAAAATCTAGGAAGCGAAGTAATTCCGTAGTATATTTTATAATTTTTTATCAGTGTGTAAAATTTGTACTTGTGTAATTCTCAGTTAATGTAGAAAGTGACGAATCTTAAGAACTATTTAGAAAATCATCGCTTAAGTTCGTGTAACAGTAAACAACAAGAGGTAAGGGTAACTAACCCTTTATTATTGCAATAAGATTTAACAAAACTCCGTCTTGGAGTGTACAATCAAAGCCGACACCTGGGCTTGAACTTAAGGGACTAAGAATTAAACTAAAACTAAGATTAACTAAAGAAATATAGCCGAAACTATCAAGATTCTAACCGAATTGGCCCCTTAACTTTATTTGACTACGAAGCTTATCAAATCAAGGGCCTGAGTAGATCATCAAGGGCTTATCAAGGGCCTATCAAAAGCTTATCAAGGGCCTGAGTAGGGCCGAGCGTAATAACAACTTTGAGAGAGAGAGAGAGAGAGTGGCCAAAAGGCAGACGCGCGTGAATCAGAAACTCTGATTCTCTCTGACTCTGGATCTAGAATCGTGTAACTTCGCGGTTTAAATACCGCTCCTCCTCATTAAGTATTCAGAAAAATTCCAAAACCACATTCTGGCCGGAAGTAGTAAGTTGAAGTTAATAATTTGACAGGAAAGGAACTTAAAATTTAACTGTTAATAAAATTAACATAATCCTTATAAATGTTCAACAAGGCAGGACAGGAAAGGAACTTAAAATTTAACTGTTAATAAAATTAACATAATCCTTATAAATGTTCAACAAGTAAATATACCTAATTTAATAATTTAATGTGTATGTATGTACCGTGAAACACAAATTGGAGAATGTCGACTTTCACCGGAGAATGTCAGCATTCACCAAATACGTCGGTGAAAAATCAAATATTGCATTACATTCTTGTACATTCGGACCCTCACCGGTGTATGTCGACAATCACAGATATGCTCTGGTGTAGGTCGAAAAAAGAGGTCATAAAGTGTCATAATAGTTTAAGTTGTTGCAATAAATAAGATTTGAATCACATAATTTAGTAAGTTTTTTATTACTGTTATTTTATTTTCTCATTTAGAACGTACTGTATAATTAAGTAAGATTTTAACTTCTATTATTTTCCTTTCGTATTTTGAATGTACTGTGTGTTTTAAGTTCTTATGTTCTTATTTTAAGTCTCAAGTATGTTTTTTCGCGACATACAACCAAGCGACTATGTTGACATTCACCGGTGAAAGTCGACATTCTCCAGATTTCGGTGTTTCTCTGTAACATATATACTACACATAAATAAATATACATACACATTATAAGATATATATGCATGTATATGTGAGGAGAACGTTCATTACCGGCTGAGCGGTAAAGCCGCTGAACATTGGTAGTTCGGTCCGGAGTTCGAATTCCGGTGAACGGGATGGCTGTATGGGCGTTTACGTGATTTTCCCCATGTGTAACGCGTATACGAATCAGTTTTGCTTAGGAAGTCCTCCACAGAGGCATCCTTACCCTTAGGCAGATAGCCGTCCAGTGCTTTGCTATATTTAAATAAACCAGAACAAACCATATAAATAATTTTAAAATCGATATATTTTATATATACTTATAAAATGGTATATATATGTAATTAAAAATTTCCTAATTGCTTCAGAACCTAACTAACATTTATATTGATATTATATACATACATTAATGAACATTGTATATTTAAGATTTTTTCTTTGATATATTTATACCTTGTTCTGTATTTTGTTGCATTTATTTATGCCTATATATAATAATAGGTTAAAAATTAAAAACAAAATTTTTAAACACGTCCTGCGCTATAGCTGCAGGATTAAAGTAAAATAAACTTAAAGCATCTAAAGTTAAAATTAAATTGGAATCAAAGCAAGGCAATTCCTCAACTATATTAATAATTGCAACCGTGTATAAGAGGTTTAACTTAATATCTAAACATATGAAAATTAAAATAAGAATTAATTCAATAGTAGAACAAACTCGAAAAAATAAAAATGCGAAAAGGAAAAATATAAAAATTAATAAGATGCATAAGATGCTTTAAGTTCATATATTTATATATATAATTAAGGATCCCACATTAACTAATACGCATATAACCAAAAACTGCATCATTGTATTGTTCAGTAAGATTAACTTCATTCTTAAGAATTTTCTGCAGTCCAGTTTGCGTTATTTTATTCATAAGTCCCTAATCAAAATCCATTAAGTGTTTACGTGGCGTTAGAAAATTAACTAAAAAAAAGCAGCGACCGCAAGGTATTTGTAGTTTGGTAAACTGTCCTTAGACATGAAAAGGTCGAAAGCCATTTGTGTTAAGATTTCTCAGATACTTCGTAAACATGTAACACAGCATTCGAAATGCAAATCTCGGTATTTATACTATAGATTTATTCATGTAACAAATATGCGCCTTTCTACTCCTATGCCTTTAAAAAAAAAAAAAAAAAGATGCTAACACCTACATTTCCCCATGCCTCCGAAGCGGGTTGTCACGCCCTTTTTCGGCATTTCCCTTGTTTAGACTCGTTTATAATTTATGACTATAATGGCCAGTTCAACCCCCTACCAGATGTTCTCAAACTGCCCCTTCGGAACGGAAAAAACAAACGATAGTCCACTTTCGAGGGGTAGAACTACTTGAGGAAAGAAATATTATATCCCAGGCCATTGATGCTCTGTGCCCCCCCTTTGCTTCTCTGGAATTCCACTCAATGTCACGTGCCCACTGCAAGATTTGCTAGCCGTTAGTAAAAATAGAGGGCTGAATCATGACAGGCAATGACTTTTGAAATCGAGGCCTGACCCCAAGGAAAAAGATTTCGATTCCCCGTTGTAGATGCAATTTAAAGTTCGGGTTTGCGATTATTATTCAATTACAATATTACTCAATTTTTAGCTAATGACATGTCGCATAATTTTATTTTTTCCTCGTTTGATTTCAATTAAAAGTATCGGTATTTGCACAGGAAACAATTGTTTAATTTTGCATTTAACTCTGAATAGGAAACACGAAAATTACAGTTAGTAAAAATTAGGAGGTTTACTTAAAAATTATATTAAATTCCAAAAAAACTAATGGATCCCACAGCCACGTGATTTGGATTTAAAGATTTAATATACAATGAAGCTTCTTGCGGCAGCTTCTTCCAAAAGTCACTAGCATTTCCCAGAGTAAAAATAAACATTTACTTCTGTTCAGCATCACCTCTCTAAGACGAGTACCTCCATCAAAGACCAAAATAATTAGAAACGGGGATGATAGTCTAAGAGAGGATTTAATATATTTTACAGTGCACCAGTGCGAGATCCAAAAAAATCCGGACCATCTGGTAGCCCCTACACGGTTGGCGGCCACCTCTCCAAGACGATCACTTCCAAAAGTGACCAGCATTTTCAAAAGTATAAACAAATACTTCACTGAACATCATCTCTCTCTAAGATCATTACCTCCACAGAAGACCAAAATCAAAGAAACGTGAATGGATATCTTAGAAAGGATTTTTACTCATAGTGGTAACATTCATTACAATTACGTGTAAACCGTAAGGAAACGTATCAGCGGAAGAGCGGTTATGTCGCTGAATGCTGGTAGTTAGACCTAAGTTCGATTTTCAGTGAAGCGGCTGACTGCGTGGGCGTTTTCGTGTTTTTTCCCTTATGTAACGTGGATACGAGCCAGTTTTCCTTAGAAAGCCCTCCACCTTCATTTCTTTTCATTCTTCATTTCCCTCCACCTTCATAAAGGCTATCTGTCTGATAGCCTTTATGCGCTTTCGTATAATCAAATAATTAAAAAACAAATTAAGGAAACTTACTCTTTTTGCTCCCTGGGTTGCGCACCAAATAAATCATAGTGAGAGCTTGCCTGAAACATATCAGAACGGAAAACTAAATTAATTTTATAAGTCAGCGTGGTGAAAAGTGATACGCCGTTTATAGCGAACCAACGAAATACATGTTATATTCAATTCTAAGAATCATTCACATTAATAAATTCAATTTCCAATTGAATATTAGGACTGATTTTTGGACTTGCGTTTAATGGAAAAGCTAGTAAGAGATTCAATATATGAACAAAATTAAACGCTACGGAATGAAATATTATGAAAATTACGAACTGCAAATAATATACCACGATTTCTCTTAACTTGCAAAGTTCATTCCGAAGTACCAGAATCCTGCCTAGTTATTTCTTTGATTTATACTTAGAAAATATGTCTACTGATTATTCGATCATAATGCGAATTATACAGACACAAATTAATATATAAAATAAGTACTTTATATAAAAATAGTTACAATTAATTTCGACTTCCGCCGCTTTTTTATTTGGGATTGCAAAAGCAGAAACCTTTCCTTTAGGGAGTGGCCTTTAATCATTTTCAGGTTTGAGACTAAGGAATACAAAGGAACTTTTCCTATTTTCCGCTCTCTGCTATTCCTAAACTGGGGTAGGTCATGAAGTTATTATTTCATAGTCGAATGCTGGAATTTTAACTTTGCAAACACTTGAATTTAGCTGTTTCAGGTGCTTCTAAGGGCCTCCTATCTGCGTCATACAGAGAATTGCATCACTGCAACATACAGGTAGGGGGCCCTTAAAAACTTAAAAGAAAACGAATTCTATTATCTACATATACTTAAAGATTCTAAAGTTAAAAGTAAATTGAAGTCAAATCAAGGCTATTCCTCAACTATATTAATATTAACAATCGTGTAAAAGGGGTTTAACACAAAATCAAAACATATCAAAATTAAAATAAGAATAGTAGTACAAATTCTAAAAATAAAAATGAAAAGCAAAAGGATTTATGTTAACTTCCTTTTGTAGTTAAATTAATCACTCATAAAATGGTTGTAAAAGACAAATATTTATTTAAAGATAAATCTTAATAACTTACACGTAACGTATTCGTAAACGTACATAGCATAACAAACGTACTTACTGCATCGTACCATTAAACATTCAAGCGTACATCATCTCAATGTATATATTTTAAAATTATATATATAACGACATCCAGAAATTAGCTGTTGCCATTTCACAATAGATATTTTGTCTAATAACAATTAAATAATTTACAATCGTGCTTACATATCTAAGAGGAAAAATCCAGCATTGTGTTTTAGTTCTTGTGATAAGAATAAATTTTGGCGCCCCCCCTGACCTAAGCTCCCTTATACGGTGAACAATTTTGCCACCCCCACGCGGCGGCCTTGATAGCAGTTCTTTCAATCATGGCCGTAGGAATGTACAACGTTCTTCAATTCATTAAAAAAAAAAAAAAAAAAAAAAAAATCTGATGTGTACACCACATGACTTCCTTGTACGGAATATTAAATTATACGCATTTTCTCTTGCATTTCATTTAAACTTATTAGACTGAAATAAACCTACTTCGCCGACAGCGCATAAACCACAATAGAATACAGAATGCACAAAATTTATATCAAAGAATTATTCAATCGTTGCCACATGTTCCATTCAAATACTATAATAAAGCTAGAACGATGTATAAAAGAAATTAAGGAAACAAAAAAGAAACAGTTTTTCACAGACGATTGAGTATTTCTCATTCAATTAATTCAGTTTTCACTTCGCGACAAGGCAAAAATACATAAAAACTCAAAATATCTCTATTCAAAATTACGAAGTAAATCTTAAACGCATATTTCCTCCAAAAATTTCCAGAAAGGATTAAGCATGATTTAAATAATAAATGAAGGCGTTATCTTTGTTGTTGCGAAGCTAAGTTACTCTAGATTGGCAACAAATCTGCTATCCTGCTGTTTCAAATGTAAACAAGAGCAATGGCCGGTATCAAATTAGGCTTAGCGGCACTTAAACAATTTTAAAATTGTTGATAATTCTAAAATATTGCATACAGATTTACTAAAGGCATAAAACCCTTAACCGGAAGATAAAAACAACATAATTCAATCATTTTTAAAGCAAAAAATTTATAATTTCCAAACATATAAGAGTAAAGAAACTGAGATCACTGAGCCGGGTAACAGAGTGGATATATATATATATATATAAATATTTTTATATACGTTTGGTGCGGCCGATTGCAACCAAAATACGAGGTGCACATCTACATGTTATAGCAGTCCTATGTACAACATTTCAGCGTTCTGAGGCTACTCGTTTTTGAGTTATGCGAGATACGTACGTAAGCACGTACGTACATACGTTCGTACAGACGCCACGAAAAATTCTCTTCAGAATTCATTTTAAAGCAGTTTTATAATTTTTTTGGAGGAAAAGAGTGTTTTATTCTGTCCTTAGGTACATATATCACGGAAATACATCGTTGCATTTGAAAGAGGTCAAAATGGGATATTTTCGTTGAAATATGCTGCCTGAAACTTTTCGCGATTACAATACTTCCTTTTTACTTCGTACAAGGAAGTAAATATGACTTACATTGATATCGGATTTCTAACTTGGCATGTTTTTTAATTGTCAATAAAATACGTGAGCTAGATTTGGCGCACGGTTAAATGAGTATGTTCACTAGATTTTGCGCATGTATTTTGGCTGCAATTTTTCACAGTTTCTAAAATGGAATAGTACCAATTTTATTTTTATTACCGGTTTCATTAAATTTGAAATTACAATCATTTAGTTCAAATACTTTTTCCTCCTTGAACATTTGCATATGTTGACATTTGCATGTTATGGGTGATAACGAACACTAGTATTTTTTTATTTATTACGTGAGTTATGAGAACTAGTTATTATGTAAGAATTTAAGGTACTCTTCTTTTATCAGTAGCTGATTCAGAAGTATATGTATGTGCGTATTTAAGTGTAAACACACACAGACACAAATGTATATACATATATACATGCATACATGAACAATCCATCCATCCATGCATGCATACATACATTTCTGCATCCGGTTCTAATAACAGAACAGTACAGAATTAAATTTAACTTACACCATTTGAAATAAAATTACTGCAGAGATTTGCATTGTTCAAGTACTTTTTCCCCTCCACTCTATTATATGTACGTACGAAGGATGTGTTTATGCACATACCTATATATACGCACATACATTTCTGAATCCGGAAGAGTAATACTATATATACATATATATATGTGATGTAGCAGCTTTAGTCGTAGCTTAAATTATCAGACGATAAGTTTAAAAAAAAAAACAGGATCCATTTATTATTATTCAGAAGGAATAGCAGTTACAAAATCAGATATCCGGAGTAAATAAAAAGAATTACTAATAACTTTTTGTATGAAGTTTACTTCATCGTGACATTTAAGAAAAAGCCCCCGATATTCTTTTGCGAGTCCTTTTATAGCTTCTGGAAAGGCGGAGCTTCCAAGAAATGACGTCAGCCTCTTCAGCCAATCCAATTCGCTTTAAATATTTCCAGAACATCCTATAACTGTACGTGTAGAAAAGGCGGGAAAAACAACTTGACTACGGGGCTGTGGGTTTAATTCCACGTACTTTCAAATAAGAGAACGTCGCCATTAAAAATGAAAAGAACATACAGTTAGAATTTTAAGTGTATTCTTGACTATGGAATTTTATTATTACATATATATATATTGTTGTACGATCTTAAATTCACTTAGTTCGAAAACAAGTTATTCTAATACTTGCGCAATAGCTGCAAAGTTAGATAATAATAATTTATTTACTAAAGAAATATTGATTATATTATCTCCTAATATTAATTTTAGTAGAAGTATCTAAAAAGAGTGAACCCATAGGTAGGAAGTTTAATTCCGAAAATTGTTTTAAAGTAACTTGAATGTAAATTGTTAAAAATGTTTTACGGGGACTTGAATTAAATCATGAATAACAAAATTTCAATTGGAAAAGAAATTAAATTAAAAGCAAGTAATTATTGCCATTGATCGGAAATTAGTTGACTTTTCAGGTATTTTTAGCATTCGTACAAAAAAAAAAAAAAAAAAAAAAAAAAAAGAGAATGCTTATAAAATTATTTGTATGAAAGTGCTTTTTGTACACAAATGCAAGAAAATTTTGTATTAAAGAACACCAAATCACAAAAGCACGTATGAAAGTAAATCACAAAATAGAAATAGAAAAAAGAAATCAACTTCATGCTTCGTTATCATTACAAAAATCAATTTCATACATTTGTCTTTCATTAAATAGAAGAAAAATCAACTTCATACTATCTTAATTTATTTTTTAATCGACCGTCCGAGGAGAGCGATAAGTTTTCGTTTCTGGAATTCAGTATCTGTCAGATTATGATTACATTATAAGGTATTTCTCCCACATTCTTAGCGAGACTTCGTGGTGTAGTAGTCTGCACGCTCAGCGCGTAATTGAGAGGTCCGCGGTTCGATTTCCGGCGAAGGCATTGCTACTTTTTCTTTTCTCCTGCTTCCAAACAACCTAATGTCTCTACAACATATTTTATTCAAATTTATCATACATGAGTTAAATTTCCTGCGTTTCACTTCTTAGAATGAGCATACAATTTTACTAACTGTAATTATAAGGAACTAAATAAATGATTGCTAAAATGAAGATAGCGTAAGGTCGCTTATGGAAATCGTGTATATCAGCGGTAGTCAACCTTTCTATACCTACCACCCACTTTGTAGGTAGTAAAACGCCCTTCCCGCTCACCGGTTTCGCAGTAACTTAATTTAGCGTCAATGCAAAGTAAATGTTTGAGTGCAGAAATTTTCCAGTTATATATATTCCATATTGCTGTACATAACTAAAAGGCAGATATGTAAGAATTTGATATAAAAAATGACATTTTACCTTTTAATCATAGCATGCAGAAAGTTTTTGCATAGATTTATATAATAAATATGTGATTAAAATAAGTACATTTTACGAAAAATGCAGTGAAAAGGTAACTGGAGATTTATGCAAATTTTTTACCAAAAAATAAAAATGTGCATTTATACACAGTAAAGTGGAGAAGGCATCGGATTAAATTTTTACCAGTCATTCGCATAAGCAAAGAAAACATAGGGAAGATTTAGGTTAATTACAATCAAATATATACGTTTTTGTACCGTAAAATACGGGAAATATATACGTTAATTTCTATCAAATATATACGTTTTTGTACCGTAAGATACGGGAAATATATACGTTAATTTCTATCAAATATATACGTTTTTGTACTGTAAAATACGGGGAATATCTACCTTAATTTTTACCTAATATATACGTTTATATACAGTAAAAAATCGGGGAAATTTACGTAAATTTTTACTAAAAATATACGTAAATCCCTGAAATTTACGTATATTATACGTAAAAGTTTCGAATGAACAGCAGTCTCTCGCGTAAATATACCTAAATTTTACGTAAAATTTACGTATTGTATAACGTAAAAATATACGTAAATATATAGTAATTGCCACTGGACACTTTTTATGATATTTTTACGTTCAACTTGAACATTTTTTATACCCATTCGTAAATTACACGTATTTTTCTCGTTCAGTTTACGAATGCATGCTGCCTGGGTAAATTCTAAAGAATGTTTAGTCTAAATGGGAGTTAGCCCAGATTAATAGTCCCGAAACGGCATTTTCAGTTGTATCACTTAAATGCGATATATGGCTTTTAAGATTGTTGCCACAAAATATTAACGCCTTGTACTATATTTAAAGAAAATAAATAATGGAGAATTTGCATGAATGTATGCATGTTTCTTGCATTGTGAAAAAACAACGATACCTAGAGTCATCCAATTTTGAATTACATAGTCCTCCACTCTAATATGGGCATCTGGAAGACCGAATTTAGAATTTGTTTTATTGTCTATTTCATATTTTGCAAACCTTTAACTAATTTTTGTTTAAAAAACACTACAATTTCAAAGCAAACAGTGGCAACACTGTAGGGGAACTCTCTGGTGCATTCGGACTTCTACGACAAGGGAAGATTATTTTAAACTGGATCAAATAAAATTTTAAATCTTTAAAGTCATCTGTCATTTCGGCTTCACATAATATTGTTGATCACAGGAAAGACCCAAGTGTCAGTGTCTGCCTGGAAAAAAAAAAAAAAAATATATATATATATATATATATATATATATATATATTTTTTTTTTTTTTTTTTAATAAATTTATGGTCCTGTAAGTCATCGCTTTGTTAATGAGAACAGCGGACAGAGTAGTAGCTAGGGTTAGAGTTTTCAGCGCCCAGGGACAACTGAAGATTTCGCGCCCCCTACTGCTTGCCAAGGATGGAAAACATTTAATTCTAAAATGTCTAAAACATCAGTTTGGCACCCCTTGGATTCTGCGCCCAGGGACAGATGCCCACTTGCCCCCCTCTAGCTACGCCCCTGTAGATGGGTAATTTACAGTTTAAGAAACACTACAGCTCTTCTCTTTTCTAAAGCAAATCAAGTAAATCCTCAAACGAGTTCTGTGTGGTCCTGTAAGTTATTTGTAAACCATCCTGTAAAGTCTTCACTTTGTTAATGAGAATAGCGGAAAATGTTAAATGAGGCCCCTGAGCAAACATTAAGCAGCATACATTCATTAAAACACCTTTGAAGATCATAACTTGAGTGTTCGTAACTCGAGACACCATTCATCATGATGGCGTCTTTTGCTCAGATAACGTTTGTGACCGGAGTTTATGTTATTTCTAAAAAGGGGTAGACTTACTAGAGAAAATCGGCACGGATTTGCCTATTACCAATGGCAGTCCTTAATCTGTTATTATGGATAAATAAATGATGAAATATTAAAAATCAAATGGAGGAAAGAAAGACCATTGCATGAGATAAGCAAAAAAGAAATTATTTACCTTTAAAGGATTCATAGCAAACCTTTAACAAAGTATTGCATTATCCTGTTAAAATTTAAAAAAAAAAAAAAAAAAGAAAAAGAAAATCTAATTCAGCCAACCTCTCTTAATTTGGGAATCTCTTGGGCTCAAAACCTTTAGGAAACTTAAATGTTTGTAAATGGATAGTGTCTCTCCGAAATGTGGCACTTATATTACTGGCAAGCCGAATGTCCAGTCGAGGGGATGCTGGTAGAGAAAGAAAAATTGGGTGTTCTCCATCAAAACTGGCACTGATCTTCCCTTTTCTCAGAGATGTAGTGTCAATTAATTTTCCCATTTTAAATTTTAAGCAATTATTAAACACACAAATGTTTACTCTGTGTTTTAGATTGCTGTTGAAATATCTATGCTGTCCATTAACGTTTCTCTTTGGCTTTATTTAAAGTTCGTACAGGACATACTTGTTTTGGCCCACCAGTGGCCAAGCGGTAAAGTCGCTGAACATTGGTAGTTCGGTCCGAGGTTCGAATCTGGCGAACGGGCTGGCTGCATGGGCGTTTTCGTGGTTTTCCTCGTGTTTAACGTGTATACGAGCCAGTTTCCCTTAGAAAGTCCTCCACGAAGGCATCCCTCCCCTTAGGCAGATAGCCCTCGAGGCTTTGCCATAATCACACACACACACGACATACTTGTTTTACATTGTAATATCTTTTCAAAAATAGCTATTACAACGTAAAACAAGGTCACTCCTTGAACTAGTTGTTTGATGGAGAACACCCAATTTTTCTTTTCCAAGATGCATTGCCTCCGTTAAGTGAGACTAGAGCAGTCAAATGAACGCCACAGCATCTTTTTTTTTTTTTTTTTTTTTTTTTTTTTTTTGACTTCCTTCTACAAAGTAAAAAGGAAGTATTGCAATAGCGAAAAGTTCAAGGCAAATATCCATTTTCACTGCTACCCAATGCAGTTTAACGACGTGTTTGCGTGACATCTGCACGTAAGGACAGGATAAAAGACTATTTCCCCCCCAAAAAAATTGTAAAATTAATTTAAAATGAATTCTGAAGAGAATTTTTCGTGGCGTCTGTGCATACGTACGTATGTATCTCGCATAACTCAAAAACGAGTAGCCTCAGAACGTTGAAATTTTGTATATAGGACTACTATAATATGTAGATGTGCACCTCGTATTTTGGTTGCAATC
The DNA here is from genome assembly GCF_044657685.1 of Stegodyphus dumicola. NCBI lineage: Eukaryota > Metazoa > Arthropoda > Arachnida > Araneae > Eresidae > Stegodyphus > Stegodyphus dumicola. Next base: position 5,351,370 of record NC_140770.1, read on the forward strand.
GGCCGCACCAAACGTATATAAATATATTTATATGTATATCCACTCTGTGACCACAGTTTCGTTACTCTTATGTGTTTGTAAATTGTACATTGTTTGCTTTAAAAATGATTGAATTATGTTGTTTTTATCTTCCGGTTAAGGTTTTTTATGCCTTTAGTAAATCTGTATGCAATATGTTTAGAATTATCAACAATTTAAAAGTTGCTTAAGTGCCGCTAAGCCTAATAATTTTTCTATGGCGGCCATTGCTTGTTTATATCTGAAACAGCAGAATAGTATATTTGTTGCCAATCTAGAGAAAGTAACCTTCGCAATAACAAAGATAACGCCTTCTTTTATTATTGCGAATTAAATCATGCTTAATCCATTCTGAAATTTATTCGAGGAAATAAGTGTTTAAAATTTGCTTAATAATTTTCAATCATTTTGAGTTTTAATGTATTTTTGCCTTGTCGCGAAGTGAGAACTGAATTAATTGAATGAGAAATATCGAATCGTCTGTGAAAAACTGTTTCTTTTTGTTGTTGTTGTTCTTTGCTTAATTTCTTTTATACATCGTTTTAGATTTATTATGGTATTTGAATAGAACATGTGGAAACGATTAGAGAATTCTTAAGATCATATGAATTTTGTGCATTCTGAGTTAAAAAATGAGCGAAATGTAACGCTGTGAAGTGAACCTAGGGACAGAGTGTCGCTGTGGTAAACAAATACAGTGAATTTTAAAGAGTGCATTTATTCTTTTGTGGTTTATGCGCTATCGAGGAAGAAGATATAATTCAATCCAATAAGTTTAAATGAAATGCAAGAAAAAAATGCGTATAATTTAATATTTCGTACAAGGAAGTCATGTGGTGTACACATCAGATTTTTTTTATAATGAAAATTTTCATTTTCATTGCTTTGCACGTGACGCTGTCATTTCTTCTGTTACTTACTGTATTTAAAATTTTCACATTGTTCTGTGTCTTAAAATTAGAAATTGAAAGGGAATGACTTAAAACTGCAATAGTATATTACAGTACAAGTGAAAAAATTGACAGTTTCACTCACGCGTGCTTCGGATTTGTGCAATACTTATGGTGTCCCACAAAATTTTTGTAATATTCCGCGCAAGCGAGTCATGTGGTGCATACATCAGATTTTTTCATTTTCTATTAGTTTTCTTTTAAAGTTATTCGAAAAAATTATTCAGTATCCTTTCACGTAAACCTTATAAGCCTTATATCGCATCATATTACGCATGTGCATTGGATTACAAATACATATAGTTTTAGTTTGTATATTTTATATCTAATTCTTGAAGATGATTGATGAAATATACATTTCGTAGTAATACGAAAATGAAACTCGATTCTTATATTTTCGTATTATATATGTTACTGGCAAAGTATGAAACGCAGGTATTCTATCGAATGCTTGGGCACTGTATATAATGCAAGACGTTTTTAGGCAAAGTATGAAATATGAGAATAATTACTTTCTTCAGGCATTGCGTATAATATCTAGGCATTCTATAGAATGACAAATGCACTTTAGGCAAAGTATGACAAAAAAAAGTTTATAATAAGGCTATTAAAAAGAGCATATCTTTAGAATTTCCGATATACAGTCTCGCGTGCTGGAGATTTTTTCTGTACAGTTTTGCCATTCTTCGCTTTGAAATCGTTGAGTTTGTTAATCAAAAATTCGTTAAAGCTTTACAAAGTATGAAATAGATAATAAAAGAAATTCCAAATTTCGGCTTCAAGATAGATGCCCATGTTCGGGTGGAGACTTACGTTATTCAGAAATGGATGGCTCTAGATACCGTTGTTTAATCACAATGCGAGAAACATGCATACATTTATGCAGATTCTTCATTATTTAATATTTTAAATATAATACAGGGCTCTAATATTGGGTGGCAACAATTTAAAGGGATTCGTCGTTTATAGTAAATCAACGCAAAATGACAAAAATGGCTATTAATTTCATTTTGGGCTGAAAATTTTAAAACCCAGTCTCACGGTGTGGAGTGTCATTGTTTCTTCCGCACAGTCTTGCCATTGCTTGCTTTGAAATCGTTGACTTTGTTAATCAAAAATTCGTTAAAGTTTTACAAAATGAAAAATGATAATAAATCAAATTTCAAATTTGGGCTTCCAAATGTCCATATTCGGGTGGAAATGTTCAATATTCAAAATTGGATGGCTCTAGGTACCGTTGTTTTATAACAATCCGAGAAACATACATAACATTCATGCAGATTCTTCATTATTTAATTTCATTACATGTAATAATACAGGGCTCTAATATTCGGTGGCAACAATTTGAAAAGTGAACCGACATTTATAGTGAGGCAACGCAAAATGGCAAAGCGAAATTAATAGTCCTTCTGGGCAAATTGTCCCTTTGGGCTAATAGAAATACAATTTATTACAATGATGGGAACGAAAAGCGGAATATTGGGACATTCATTTATGCAGAAATGCTTTGTATATGTCGCTTTTAATTTGGATGGTTTTGTAGAGTAAACCAGTAAGCCAAACTCTGTCGAACGCCTTTTCGATGTCCAGGAAGCAGGCAACGACACAGGATTTATGACTAAAAGCTGCTGCAATTTTTTTCTATAAAATTGAGAATTAGTTGTTGAATGTCCTAGATGGAAGCCGAATTGATTATTCTGAATTTTTGGAGTGTGATCTGACCTTTCTGGGTTCACTCCTCTCATTGCAGCAAAGTTGCCACTTTTCTCCAAAAGTATAAACAAATCTTTCACTCCCTTTTCCCATGATTCACTCTTCCCGCCCATTTTTGTTTTGCCAGCAGTTTTTTCTACTAAATTGAGAACTAGTTGTTGAAAGTCCTTGACGGAAGCCGAGGTCAGGTCAGGTCAGGTCATAACATTAGACTTCAAGTTTCGTACTAATGAAAGTACATTACTTGACGTGATAATATCCATTTAAAGCTGAAAAGGGTGTATGTAAGTAGAGAATGAGATTCTTGAATTACAGCAGTATTTCCAGATGTTGATTACAAATGTGGCTTCTATGCGCCAGGAATGCAAATACAAATTTAACGTCGTAATATCAGAAGTGCTTTTCAAGTGTGTAATTTCCATGATGTTGATTGGCTGAGGCGAAATAAACTAAGATGCATATTTTAACTTAAGATACAATCTAGAGAAAGTAAGCTTCGCAATAACAAGGATAACGCCTTATTTTCATGCTTAATCCATTCTGGAATTTATTCGAGGAAATAAGTGTTTAAGATTTATTTCATAACTTTCAATAGACATCTTGAGTTTGAATGTATTTTTGCCTTGTCGCGAAGTGAGAACTGAATTAATTGAATGAGAAATACTGAATCGTCTGTGAAAAACTGTTTCTTTTGTTTGTTGTTGTCCTTTGCTTAATTTCTTTTATACATCGTTTTAGATTTATTATGGTATTTGAACAGAACATGTGGAAACGATTAGATAATTCTTAAGATGATATGAATTATATTAAAATAAGGAAAAGTCTATGTACAAAACTAATGTATAGAACTGTTGTCTAACATTGTCAGTTATCTTGGAAAATTATTAGTATGATGATGCTGACGCATGATAATTGTAGGAAAATAAAACTTGAGTATAAGGGTGTGCTAGCTGATCGGCCAATACAGTTGCAAATAAGTAAATTCTTGAGTAAATACAGAATGAAAAGTGCTAATGCTTCCAATTAAAGTTCAAATTCAAAAGTCTAAGTACTGAAGCATAGCAAAATCTTGATTAAATACTCAGTGAATAATAAAATTCTAAAATAAGATGATGAATATATACAAGTGCTACCAACGAACATTGTGATGAATTGTCCGCGTTCGTTTATAAGGCTGTTCAATTAAGTAAATTTGTAATTGCGTATGTTTTTAATAAGATTTGAAGGGTGATTTTCTATTCTATTGTAGAATTTGTAGACGGACTTTAGGATTTTTTCATCTATTGTGTTGATTTTCATATCTGTATGTAGAACTTCTTACAAACCAAGGAGCAGATCTTTCCGAGTGTTGGAGTGGGATCTGACCTTTTTAGGATCTAGGATCCTATCTTTTCTTCTGGCATCAACTTCTAACCAGTTCTAACCAGTAGTTTTACCAAACATTTACCAAAGGCTCTTAGAATAAGAGGTGAATTGATAATAAAATAAGAGGTGTATTGAAAAATACCACACCCGAAGGCGAGATCGAAGTCATGAGATAAACTCAGTAAATAGTCATTTTTAAATGCAATTAAATGGCATGTCATTAGCAGTGGTCAGTGCAAAATAAGTCCTAAATTTCATAAAATTGCTGAATAAAATGACCTTTCTGTGGTCCCTCTTCTCCTTTAAATCAAAGTTGCTGCGGAAGACGATTTTTCTTGGAATATAAACAAATCCTTCTCTTCTTTCCCATAATTTACTCTTCTTGCCCCCCATTTTTGTTTTGGGAGCAGTTTTCCGGGGCTGGAGCACCTGCAGGATACACTGCCACCAAAGGAAGCAATCAATAAATCAATCAATATACTCCTATGCCGTACTGCCGCTGTTTTAAACGCGACTTTGTTGTCTCAATGACATCTTTCCCATAAAGGCACATAATATAGAACAGCCTGGGCGAGCACGTGGGAACACTCCTTTTTATCAGTCACTGTTGATTGCCGAATTGACCAACTGCCGAATTTACTGCCCCCTTCCCCTCGTTGCGTTCCATCCTGCTTCCCCTTGCTTTCGTTTCTTCTCTTCCCTTCCTTTTAGTCGAATTACCCCTGCAGATGTCCTCTTGAATTACCCCTGCAGATGTAACTTTAGTAACTTAACAAGATAATTAATTCCGGCCATTAGATTTAAAAAAAAATTAAAAATATTTTACATTACTCCCAAAGGGGCGTTTTTTTTATCGTGTTTTGTGTGTTACTTTTATTTATTAAATATCATGTTCTTCGCACTTCAATCATAAAATTCAATTCAACAGCAATATCGCAAAATAATTTTAAAATGAGCCTATCTTTAGAATTTCCGATGCAGAGCCTCGCGCGCTGGAGATTTTTTTTTTTTTTTTTTTTTTTTTTTTTTTTTTTTTTTTTACGTACAGAGTTGCCATTGCTCGCTTTGAAATCGTTGAGTTTTTTTAAGCAAAAATTCGTTGAAGTGTTACAAAATATGAAACCGATAATAAAAAATCTGATGTGTACACCACATGACTTCCTTGTCCGGAATATTAAATTATACGCCTTTTTCTTGCATTTCATTTAACTTATTAGATTGAATTAAACCTACTTCGCCGACAGCGCATAAACCACAATAGAATAAATGCATTCTTTAAAATTCACTTTGTTTACCATAGCGACACTCTGGCGCTAGGTTTACTTAACAGTATTATATTTCGTTCATATTATAACTCAGAATGCACAAAATTTATATCATTTAAAGAATTATCTAATCGTTGCCACATGTTCTTTTCAAAAACTATAACAAAGTTAGAACGATGTATAAAACAAATTAAGCAAACAAAACAAAAAGAAACAGTTTTTCACAGACGATTGAGTATTTCTCATTCAATTAATTCAGTTTTCACTTCGCGACAAGGCAAAAATACATAAAAACTCAAAATATCTGAATTAAAAATTACGAAGTAAATCTTAAATACTTATTTCCTCGAAAAAATTCCAGAAAGGATTAAGCATGATTTAATTCGCAATAATAAATGAAGGCGTTATTTTTGTGTTGCGAAGCTTAGTCTCTCTAGATTGGCAACAAATCTACAATTCTGCTGTTTCAAATGTAAACAAATATGTCCGCCATGTTATTTAGAACTTAACCGCTCTTAGCTTTTAAATTGTTGATAATTGTACAAATATTGCTTCCAGAATTACGAAAGGCATAAAAACTTTGACCGGAAGATAAAAACAACATAATTCAATCATTTTTAAAGCATAAAACGTACAATTTACAAACATGTAAGAGTAAAGAAACTGAGATCACTGAGCCGGGTAACAGAATGGATATATATATAAATGTATTTATACACGTTTGGTGCGGACGATTGTAACCAAAATACGAGTTGCACATCTACATGTTATAGCAGTCCGATATACAAAATTTCAACGTTCTGAGGATAATCGTTTTTGAATTATGCGAGATACGTACGTACATACGTTCGTACAGACGCCACGAAAAATTCTCTTCAGAATTTTAAAGCAGTTTTATAATTTTTTTGGAGGAAAAGAGTCTTTTATTCTGTCCTTTACGTATAGATATCTCAAATTTTTTACGGCTCTAGGGTACCGTTGTTTCATCGCAGTGCGAGAAACATACATACATTCACGCAGATTCTTCATTATTTAATTTCTTAAATAATATTTTTAAAGCTTTTTTGGCCGCCATGGGAAAATCGCATCTAATGTCAGGGGCGTAGCTACAGGGGAGCATCTGTCCCCGGGCGCAGAAACCAAGGGGCGCCAAACTGATGTTACGACATTTTAGAATTAAATGTTTTCCATCCCGCGAAATCTTCAGTTATTCCTGGGCGCTGAAAACCCTAGCTATGACTCTGTCTAATGTTAATCCAAAATGAATTAATTGAGTCTTTCGAATATTTTTAAATTAAATCTCGATTATTAGAAAGCGAAACTAGTTCTTCCTCTTCGTTCAAATTTAATTCAGATACAGAAGTTCTTCGGCACCAAAATCGGCTTTGATACCAGAATCGGCTTGTGTTTAAAAACCGAATTTCGCCATATCTCACGTGTACCGTATACTAGGATTAAACCCATTATAATTTTTACTATGTACACGTCTAAAATTTGGCGGCACAATTTAAAAATTTGATGGCACACAGAAGTGCCGCTGCATAATGGTTGAGAATCACTGCTGTAGAGTCATTAGGACTTTTGAAGCAAGAGACATGGAAAATGAGCAATGCCCTCGCCCAGAAGCGTAATTGGGTTTTACAGCTCACAGGGACTGCTGAAGATTTTGTACCCCTTTCTGTGTGCCAAGAATGGAAAACATTTCATTCTAAAATTTCGAAGCATCAATTTGGCGCCACCTGGTCGCTGCACCCGGTGACAGATGTCTCCCCTTGCCCCATCCTAGCTAAGCTACTACCGTCGCCGGGACTCGAACCTCGACTCCTTGATTATGCGCCCAATGTGCTAATAAAATTCGTACCACAAAGGATTTATACACGCAAAAAAAAAAGAAAAAATTGACATTGTATATTAATTAGTCCAAGACATAAAAATGCGTTCTAAACTGCATATAGATATTATATTTATTATCTTACTTTTGAAAATAAATCTTTCGGGCCCACCAGCGGCCGAGCGGTAAAGTCGCTGAACACTGGTAGTTCGGTCCGAGGTTCGAATCCCGCGAACGGGCTGGCTGCATGGGTGTTTTCCCCATCTGTAACGTGTATACGAGCCAGTTTCCCTTAAAAAGTCTTCCAAGAAGGCATCCCTTCCCTTAGGCAGATAGCCCTAGTGTGCTTTGCCATAATTAAATACACCAAATAAATCTTTCCTTTATGTAAATTAGGTTTAGAATTTCGATGAATTTCAGCAGGCTGGTCTATTTAATATGAAATTCATGATATAGTATGTCACACATGGTCAAATGGGGGCTTTCGAAGCTTTTGCATGCGGCTCCCGATGTAACAAGCATAGTTTCGTTTTTAAAGATAATTACAACATTCATGCTACGACACGCTTTTTTAAAATAACGGTAATTTAATATTTTAAATTGCATTAGGCACATAACATTTTTAAAATATGCCCCTTACGCTACTTTTAAATTAACCCTTAAGTACAGAGGTTCATTTTCTGTTACATAAACACAGAGAAGGGGGCTCTCAAATCGCGCTCTATTTTATGCATTTTGAAAATATAAAATTTAAAAATAATGTACTATTGTTATTATATAAGCATTCATACACTTTGCTTCTTATATTGAAGTAATTAGGTCTTTTAAAAACTCTAAAATTAATGCATAAAAAATTAATTTTTAAATTATATACTAAAAAGTACGAAACATTTAAGCAAATAAATAAAATTTACTACTCGCTTGCAAATGCGTATAAACAAATTATTTAATAAATTTCCCATTCTGGATTTATGTAAAATAATGCAAAAAAAAAGTATAATATATAGAATCTGGATTTGTATAAAATAAAAAAAAGTATAATATATAAAGAATGTTAAAAAACTGCAGCATATTATTTTAAGCATTTTCAGCACAATTTTTAACAAATTTCTCTTGGCATTACATATCGGATTCTTGCAGCTGAAATACAGAGTGCTTTGCCGTAATCAAATAACCAAACCATACTTTTGCATTTTAGATCCGAGTTTGCGCCTCTCCGACAATTTAACTGCGGCTCGCGACCTATTTGCGATCCTTTGCCATCTGAAATGCCCACCAGCGGCCGAGCGGTAAAATCACTGAACACTGGTAGTACGGTTCGAGGTTCGAATCCCGCGAACGGACTGGCTGCATTGACGTTTTCGTAGCTTATCCCAACTGTAACGTGTATACGAGCCACTTTCCCTTAGAAAGTCCTCCACGAAGGCATCCCTTCCCTTAGGCAGATAGCCCTCGAGGCTTTGCCATAATCACACAATGTGCAGGTGGAGGATTGTTATTTAAAATTAGATGGCTCTAGGTACCGTTGTTTTATCACAGTGCGGGGAAACATGCGTACATACATACAGATTCTTCATAATTTAATTTTTAAAAATATAATACAGGGTGATAATATTTGGTGGCAGCAATTTGGAAAGTGATTCAGACTTTTAAAGTTTTCGACGCAAAGTGCCAAAGCAAAATTAATAGCCTTTCTGGGCCCTTTGGGCTAAAAAAAAACTTATGTCCAAGCCCGCAGCCTGCTTGCAGCGCAGTCTAGCTATGATTTCCTCCAAGCAAGTCACTTGCCGACAGGTTTTCAAGCAAAGATAAAAATCAAGAAATGTAATGCTGCTTTTTTAGTTACTGATCTTAGCTTATAAAGTGACAGTCTATTCATAAAAGCGGTCGAGTGGATGAGATCTTTTAACTCTGGTAATTCGACCGGAGTTCATATCCCGGCGAATATATAAGAGGGTTATATAACGTTTTCACAGTTTTTTTTAATGAGCGAATTTTCTTCAGAAAATGTACCACGAAGGCATCTCACCCGTTTAGGCAGATAACTCTTGCGTGGTTTGCTTTGATCTACTAAGACTTTAAGACTGGTATTTTTCTAACCAGCCTTAAAGAGAAATGATTTACGGAAATGTGCTGAAAGAAAGAAATTGACGGAACACAATTTTGAATTTTTTATAAACTGTTGTACATTTGCAGGATTACACAGTTCTATGAAAGTTTTCATATATAATTGTGTTATTAATTAATAGTATTATCCCGTAGGTTGATATTGAGATTGAGAAAATTTCGATTCCCTTCTTCCTTTTTTTAAAATTTATTTTATATAATATTTACATATATATACTTATTTGGTATATAATGTATGCCAAATGCCAAATGCTTACCTTATACTGCTAATGCTTACCTTATGCTTGTTACTAATACTTACCTATTACGCCACCCAACTGGTATAGTGGTTAGCGTCTTGCCCAAAGGCCCGGGTTCGAACCCCGTTGAACGGGTGGATGTTTGTAAATGTATAGTGTCGGTGCGGCATGGCGGCACTACAAATTTGCGGCGAGCCGAAAGTCCTCTCGTGTGGTTTGGTGGAAGGAGCAGAGAGGTGGGAAATTCGCGGATCTGCCCCCCTCTCCCGGGGCGCTTTCCATCCAGATTGGGGGTGGAACTGACTTAAATCGCATTGGCAACGGCAGGCGTAATCTAGCACTCCTTGCCACGAGGAGTTTCGTGAGCTAGGGCTAACTATGTCAGACAAGCGAGTATAAGCAACAGCACACAGCAATTAACCTATTACTTAATGCTTACCTTATACTTAATATTTACTTATTAGGTACGTTGTCGCATTTTACATTACAGAGTATATATGCCACATTTGAGGGGTTAAGTTAGAAATTGAACATACAAGAATTTTGAATTATTATGCCTTTTCCTCTGGAGCAAAAATACAGCAGGCGCCACTGTATCTGATCGCGGTTAATGTTATTCGGATATTGTTATCGAATTCCCGAAGTCCAGCCCATTTTTATACGAAAACTAGGAAAATACATCGATTATCATTATCAACAGTTTTGTTAACGTTATCAGGAAGGAATTTTTGAAACGGAATTAAAGTCGCCAAATAAAAGTTAACATCGCCAAATAAGGTTGAAATATAGAAATTGCTAAACGACAAAGACATGTATCGAACTAGTGGATTAAAAGGTCGCCTTAATAGCATGAATTGTGATGAATTTAACGTTGGCCGGATATTGATGAGAGGGGGGGGAATCTGAGAGCTTTCAGGTGTTTTAATACGCTCAAAGGGGTATTTTTTTTTTTTTTTTTTTCTTTTTTTTCATTTACATGTACAAACACATTTCGAGAGCATTTGGGCCAAAAATATTTGAAAACAGTATATTTTAGAATTTTCGATAGGCAATCTCCACGCTGGAGATAAAAATATTTTATTCCGCACAGTGTGCTGCCAGTGTTTAAAATTCTTAATCGAATATTTGTTAAAGTTTAAGAAATATGAACTAGATAATAAAACAAATTCGAAATTCAAGATTCGGGCTTCCGTCGGTCTACATTATCCAAAATTTGATGCTTTTTAGGTACCGTTTTTCACAATGCGTTAAACATAAATATATCCATGCAGATTCTTCTTATTTAATTTCTTTAAATATAATACAGAGTTCTGAGTTAAGACCCCCAGTGAAGGTACACCAGCCCACGGGAAAAGGTTAATAATAGCAGACAGCTCTTTCAAAAGAGAAGTGAGAATCAGGATTTCCTTGAAACACGTGGCAATCTGTATGCAATTAGGAAATTTTCCGGAATCTTGCAGGTTTTAGTTCTGAGTATTGAGTTTAAAACAAGCTAAACACCTGAACTTGGGGGGGGGGGATGAATTATACTAAAAAGTCTCACGGAGTGAACTGCTAGTCCCCAACCGTGAGAGCGGGTATTTCCATGAGGGCTCTGAAGGCTATTTGGGTAATAAAAGACAGCTGAAAATTTCGGTCATTACTGAGGAGGCTCCATGTGCTTGAACCAAAGAATATTAGTGCTGTAGAAGTAACGAGAAATTGTGTACTCGTATGTATTCGTTACTCGGTGAACCAGTACTCGTTACTATCGTATCGTTACTCGTTACGTTCGGTAAAAACCATCGGTATTCGTATCCTGAGCCTGTTTTATCGGTACACGGCCCTATGCGATAGGGAGTTTTACGTCGTATTTTTGGATGGAAATAATTCACCTCTTTTTGTGGTGTCAGAAGTCAGAAGCACCTACGGAAGGCCGTCAGGAAAATAGGAAAAAATAAAATAAAAAATAAATAAAATAAATATTACAATAATAACATTAATTAGTAATTAAAATAATAAAAAATTGCTTAGTAAAAAACTTATTAATTAAAATAATAAAAAATATTGATTAAAATAATGAATAATTAAAGTAACATAATAATTAGCAACTGAAATATAAAATACTTATAAGTAAAATTTAACAAAAATGTTAAGACAAACAAAAATTAAAATAATTCTTAAATTTATGATGAATAGTTAAATTATAAAGTAAAATACCAGACCTTGTCTTATTGGCTTAGTACCTTTTCGTCCTTTCTCATTTCATTCCAGCTCCAAAAAGTGTCATTTTGTTCGCTGCCTTCCCCCACCAATTCCCTCTTTCCCGTTTTATCCGCTGTTTTAAAATTAGGTGTTTACTTTACGATAAGACGAACGTCTGTTTACTTCAATTAAAATGGTTTAGAAGAGATGACTGTTTCTACTTCGACTTAGCTTTTGATTTCTAATACTATTTATTATTTTATGCAGACGAATTATGCTGAGCAGAAGAATGAATTTCAGACGTGTTCAGAAGGTGTTGTATCTAAATATAACAACATTTTTGTTATATAGTATCCATTTTTTTAATTTCACACATTTTCTAAAGCAACAGAACCACGGTATCACTATTTTGGCACACACACACCAAAAACATGTATAATTAACATTAATGTTACATTCTTTATTAAAAGCAATGGGTCCTCTTTAAATGCAACCATTCGTGCTTTTTAGAGGATTTTACATGTCGTGGTCTTAAAAAGGTGATGTTCACTACCAATGTTTGTTTATGTTCTCAAAAATACAGATTTCTTAGAAAGTGACCTCTTAGAGATGTCGTAATTAGATGATTTGCTATAATTATTTTCTAATAGATAACGGAATTAATGTAATTTAATGTCAATAACTCGAAGAAGCAAGTTTAAATACGGTGCAACAAAAATACAGAAGTATTTTAAATGACGAAAATATTCATATTTTGTCAATTTCAAATTTTAAAAAGAATTAATTTTGGACAAATTATGAAATCTAACTTTTAATGTTGTCTTCTGGTTCCTATATTTATAGCTGGCAAAGTTTTATACTCGTTATGAAAAAATAAAAATACAAGAAGTTTGAGTCCCGTAGACGGAGATTGACCGGGAAATTTAATTTCAAAATTTGCAGTGTTTGATACCATTTGTAACTTCCCTTCGGGTATCGCTTAATTAAGTTAGAATAATTCGAGGAAATAAGTTTAAATGAAGTGCAGCAAAAATAAGCATAATTTAAAATGTTATGCGGTATCCATATCAAATTTCCCTTTTCATAATGACAATAAAACTTTCCCAAATACAAATAAAGAAACTGGGTTGGTATTGGTGTATTTAATTATGGCAAAGCACACTAGGGCTACCTGCCTAAAAGGGGGATGCCTTCGTGGAGGACTTTCTAAGGGAAATGGCTGGTATACACTTTACCCATGGGGAAAACCACGAAAACACCCATACAGCCAGCCCGTTCGCGGGATTCGAACCTCAGACCGAACTACCAGTGTTCAACGACGTTACCGCTCGACCGCTGGTGGGCTAAAGAAACTGGGAGACGGCATTAAAGATTAGATTTCGGTATTTGTCCGTTATTCGTTATTTCGTTTGCTGCTTCTCCCCATTCCTTTCATCAGAACCGCTAATAACGAAAGGGTGAATTTCTAGTAAAGCATGTATATTAATGTTCATTATACATTTGTCACATTTTTGCTTTCTTTCAAAACAGCGATAATGTGGTTCTAAACAGCGATAATATTGTTTTATAAATTAATAAAATGGGCCCTATGTTATAAAAACCTAATTATATTCAGATACACACCTTTTGCACATGTTTGAAATCCAGGCTTCTAATCAGAATGTCTACAGAAAATATTTAATCAATATTAGAAATGAAAACCTAAGCAGTGGCGTAGCTAGGGGGGGCAAGGGGGGACATCTGTTCCTGGGCGCAGCATTTAGGGGGCGCCAAATGGATGTTATGAAATTTTAGAATAAATTATTTTCATTTTTAAATGCAATAAAAATAAATTAAAAAAATTCGCATACAGTCTATCGCCCCATTATAATAAGGATATCTTTTTCCTACATTTTTTGTCATGTGATTAGCAAAGATTGAATAGAAAAGCTAGGTTTTCGACTAAAGGTTTTCGACTAGTAAGGTCAATGAAAGTCATCCTTCCCCACAAGTCCCTTTCCCATTCATCCCTAAGTAAACGGCGAGAAAATACTTCGAAGGTTATGTGATACTTTTAAGTTGTAAAGCTTTTGTTCTTTTATAGCTTTGAATAACCCTCCCTATGCGGTCCCATTTTCCCTGTAGCAATCAAGTTTAGCGTCGCGATTCTTTGAAAGTGGAGACACTAAAATAGCAAAAGCCCTTTCATTTTGAACCAAATGTTTAAAATCACAATGATTAAGAGAATTAAGTATTCCAAAAAAGAAAAAAAAAGTAAGTTAGGGTATTTAATTTGACATTTATTAATTATTACACAAATATTGCACAAGAGAGGGGAAGAAGCTCAGTTAAACTTGTCAAAAATATTAATTTATTTTATTTTATTATTATTATTTTTTATAATATAGAGAGAAAGCCAACTTCGCTGCGTTAAGTACAATGAATTTTACGCTATTAGTCATCTAGTAATTTAAATCCTCTGTTTAAAATTATTTAAGGGAGCAGGTGTTAAATATGCAGATGGTTTATATAGTTCATTAGCGGGTAGAATGTATAAGTCTGGTCAACGGTGCTGGTTCGATATTGTTTATAATATCAGCGAACGGGCTGACTGCATAAATACTTTTATTATTTTCCCTTATATGAAATTCAAATACAAGCCAGTTTCCCTCAGAAAGTCTTCCATAAAGCCATCCCTTCCATAGATGGATAACCTCCACTTGCTTTGCCGTACTCAGTTCAATAATAGCAAGCATATATAAAATGCTAATTATAGCGACATAAAGTTTGTATTTGTAAGATTACATACATCATCAACAGCAAGTCAAAACTACATATTGACGAAATTAGTTTTATGCAGAAAATAAGAATTTCTCTCGTAAATGCAGGAGAGAATAATAACTTCCCCTCATAAATTTTTGGTATGGGCTTGATTTTGCAAAAATCGATGTTCTACACCAGGCATTCCCAAATCTGTTCTTAGATCGATCCCTGTTAAAGGTTTCTTCATCTACCCACTTACATTTTTCTTTATAATATACAGTCTGCAACATAACAATAATAATAATTGCATATATGGCACTTGAAGATAATATTTAGAACTAAGAACATAAACAAAAATTTAGATTTATGTTTTATTATGTTTTGTATAATTATTAAGTTTACAAATATAAAAAGTTTTCAGGAAAAAAATTACAGAATTTAATTTTTTAAAAGTTCGATTTTAATCACTGCGCTTCATATATTGATGCACATGCACATTTTTAAATATGTAGCATAAAATTGCTTATGCCGTATTATTCCTTGTTTCCCGTAATAAGTTGACTAAAGCTCTCTTCACTTAAGCAAGAAGATGGAAAAATCAATGGTGCTGGGCAAGATAAAAGCTTTTATTTTGTGATACTTCTTTCGAATGACATTTATTCCAAGACTTAAAGTTATTATAATTATACTCCAAAATTCAACTTATACGCATGTATTTTGAATAAGTTTTGTCTTCCTGTGATATAGCATTATATGAATAGCTAATTAAATATCACTTTTATCAAATAAAGTTTCGTAATTAATGGGATCTTTATTGTGCCGACTAACTGCCCATGCAAATTCGGCTATCGACTTTCATTGTATTCCTTGATCATTATTTACCTCCTTTAAAATTTTATCGACAACCAGGGGGTCAATACCGACCCCGCCGAAAACCTTTCTTCTACACTATAATTCTAATACGTTTATCAAAAACAAATGCATTATACTTTTAATCATGCCCGATGAGTTAACCAAAAAAATTCGAAATCATCAATGAAAAATGTGGCACACGGGTATTGTTAGGAAATACAGTGGATGGACAAAAATATGGAAACACCTTGTGAAATGCATGTTTGAAAAGAAAGATTGATTTTAATGAAATATGTACTGGCGTTTTTGACTACTGACGCCACCTATACAACTTCGTAAATGTGCTAAACAGTTCAGTTGTTGTCGGAGTACTGTTATGTGAGGTTGTCATTGCATTATGTCAGAGTTAACAGACTTCGAACGTGGGCAAATTGTTGGAGCACGTATGGTAGGTGCTTCCGTAAGCAAGGTAGCTGAGGTTTTAGTGTTTCAAGAGGTACTGTATCGAAGATTTATTCCGCGTATTTGAAAAGCGGAAAAACATCATCTGCTAAATCACAGCGCGGACGAAAGTGTGTCCTGAGTGATCGTGACAGACGATCATTAAGGGCAATTGTGACGAAAAATAAGAAGACCACAGCTGCACAAGTTACTGCTGAAATGAATGTTGTGTTACCGAACCCTGTGAGTACCAAAACAATTAGAAGGGAGCTTCATAAACAGGGAATTGCTGGCCGTGCTGCAATTGAGAAGCCACTCATCAGTGATGCTAATGCCCGTAACAGGAAAAGGTGGTGTTTAAGTCATAAAGCCTGGACTATAGAGCAGTGGAAGCGAGTAATATGGTCTGACGAGTCTTCTTTCACATTGTTTCCCACTTCCGGCTGAGTTTACGTCTGGAGAACGCCATCTCAAGCCTATAATACAGACTACTTGTTGCCAAGAGTGAAACATGGCGGGGGTTCTGTTATGGTTTGGGCAGCCATATCGTGGTCCTCTGCTAGCCCCATGATAACTGTGTCAGGGTACATGACTGCCAAGACTTATGTGAACATTTTGGCCGATCAAGTTCATCCCATGGTACAAACTTTGTTCCCCGATGGTGATGGTGTCTTCCAAGACGACAAAGCCCCTGTTCACACAGCTCACATTGTCCAGGACTGGTTTTCTGAGCACGAGGATGAGTTGTCCCATCTCCCCTGGCCACCACAGTCACCAGACCTGAATATTATCGAACCTTTGTGGTCTACATTGGAACGGAAAGTGCGTTCTCGTTATCCACCGCCAACATCGTTAGCTGAACTTGTCACCGTTTTGCAGGAAGAATGGTATAATATTCCCTTGGCAAACATACAGGAACTGTATTTATCCATTCCGAGAAGACTGCAAGCTGTTTTGGATGTTTTTTTAAAGGTGTTTCCATATTTTTGTCCAACCCCTGTATATCATTCGTATTCGCATAGAAACCGCATCATTCGTATTCGAGGCCACCAGCGGCCGAGCGGTAAAGTCGCTGAACGCTGGTAGTTCGCTCCGAGGTTCGAATCCCGCAAACGGGCTGGCTGCATGGGTGTTTTCGTGGTTTTCCTCATGTGTAACGTGTATACGAGCCAGTTTCCCTTAGAAAGTCCTCCACGAAGGCATCCCTCCTCTTAGGCAGATAGCCATAGTGTGCTTTGCCATAATTAAATACATCACATCACATCACATTCGTATTCGAATATCAACCGCATCATTCGTACTCGAATAAACCGCATCGTACGACAGATGCGAGTAACGAACAAATGCGAGTAACGAAACGAATTTGTACCGAATCGGTACTTCGAGTCAACCGATGTACCCGTTACTTGGTAACGAATACATGCGGTTTGCTCCAGCTCTAAAGAATATCTCCTTATAGAGATTCTTTGCTTGGACAAACAGAAATAGCATTTCTTAATTTAATTGTATTTTTATGTTTTACAACTGACGTGCAGTTTAAAAGCAGAACCTAGAAAAATTTTTACTTGTGTTTACCAAACATATTTGCACCGCCGTTTGTTTGTATCTCGATAAAGCTCTCTGCTTCTTTTGCATATATGTATTCATGCATACAGATTGATTAAATTAATATATAATTCTGTGAATTAATTGTATTAAAAAGATCGATTGAATTCACACTTTTTTCTTGTTTTTGGCCAAATGTTAGCGATACGAATAATAAGTAACATAACATTTTAATCTCTTTCCAATAAAATCACACATTCATGACTTTAGACCCATAGTAATCAAACCTTTTATACTGAATCCAGGCATGCCCTCCAATATTTACAGTGTGTTTGCTGATTAATGCATAGGTGTGCACTGATTAGAAAATGGTTTTGAAATCGTAACTGACGTGCGAGTACCATATAAAGAAGAAATTTTTAATGAGAAATTTTTACAAAGTATACTATGTTCTATTCAAAGCAAAATTTAATTAAAATAGCTATAAAATTTATGAAGTTTGCTTTCAATTTGTGTGCAAAATGTTCTATCGCGTTCTTTCTCTCCTTTTCTAGATGCAAAGTTAATATGCTTTCATACTATATGGAGCATTGAACAGTTATGAGACCACTGAATTTGAGCCTAATTTAGTCATCTATACAAGTTAACAACTTCTACACATTCCAGAACCTCATCATGACCATCGTTTCTATTTCATTTTCCTTGTTGAACATAAGACCACTAACAGACTGTTTCGTTCTGAGTTACTGCATCATCAGTCTTCGTCTGAAATAAACCTTATTTTTCTTTTTTTCTTTATCAACCTTCACATATTTTTGCAAATCTTCAGCACCGCGAGTCATTTCAAAGAAGCCCGATTTCAGTTTCAGGATTCAGTTTTTCCAGCCAAGAATGAAAATCTTTTAACTCAATTTCAGGTTACTATTCAGTGCATCAAATATGCGAGTTTCTCCTAAAAACTGTAAACTTTTTGCCTTTGATGATAATTTTGAGGAGCAATGAAAAAAAAAAAAAAAAAATTGCAAAGCGCATATTTCCCACACAGATAATCGAGAATTCGGCCTAATGGTCTTTGAGGAAGGAATCCTACTTCCATGTAATATATTCGTTTTCTTAGATTAATTAAATCTAATCGTATAATATTATTAGCCCAGAAGGGCTATTAGTCTCAAAACAGCATTTTGCGTCGAATCCCTTTAAAATTCCAAATCACTTTTCAAATTGTTGCCACCAATGTTATCTCTCTGTATTATGTTTAAAGAAATTAAAAATAATGAAGAATCTGTATGAATGTATGCATGTTTCTTCTATTGTGAAGAAAGAACTGTGCCTATACTCATCAAAATTATAATAACATAGACTTCCACCCGAATATGAGCCCTTGGAAGCCCGAATTTGGTATTTGTTTTATTTTCTATTTCATATTTTGTAAAACTTTAACGAATTTTTGATTAAAAAAATAAAATTAAAAAAAAAAAAAATCGCACGCGACCCAAAGGAGAAATATTGTCGTTTTCAAAAAGTCTGGTGTACAGCTTTGTTTAAATACCCAAATTTTCGAATGTTAATAAGTACTATGATTTAATAATGTATAAATAAATAAAAGTCAAATAAAAATTTGAAGGACGACATTTTTTGAGCCACCTAGTATTTTTAACACAACTATCAACAAAAAGAGAATGTTTTTATTTAAGCGGCACTAAACAACATGCAATAAAACTATTTTGTTTTATATTACATTTAATCACCGCTTACGAACTGAAGATTCTTCACATTTTTAAACATCAGTATTGTTGTTTCTTAATATATCTCACATGTCTATAAATAAAGGAAATCATAATTCGGGTGATGAGAAAGCCACTGTATTCGATCAAGATGGCGAAACTCGGCCTACTTACGCATCATAAATTATAAAAGCATCATAAATTCAAGTTTTGTCGCTGAGAATGAAAAATATTTTCAGTTCGAAGCATAAGATTCCCAAAATAAAATCTTTTTTTTAGTCCAAAGGGCCTTTGTCCCTGAAGGACTATTGTTTTCGTTTTGCGATTTTACGTCGGACTCATAAACGTCGGTTCACTTTTCAAACTGTTGCCACAAAATGTTAGAGTCCTGCATTATATTTGAAGAAATTAAATAATGAAAAATCTGCATAAATGATTGTCTATTTCTCGCATTGTGATAAAACAATGGTACATAGAGCCATCGAATTTTGAATGACGAAATCCTACTGCGAATATGGACATCTGAAATCCCAAATTTTGAATTTGTTTTATTATAGATTTTATATTTTGTAAAACTTTAACGAATTTTTGATTTACAAACTCAATGCTTTAAAAGCGAGAAATGGCAACGTTATACAGAAAAAAAATACTTTCATCTCCAGCTCGCGAGACTGTGTATATCGGAAATTCTAAAGATATGCTTAATTTAACATTATTTTGCGATATTGCTCTTGAACTGAATTTTATGGTTTAAGTGCGAAGAACATGATATTTAATGAATAAAGGTAACACTCAAAACGTTAAAAAAACGCCCCTTTGGACGTAATTTAAAATCTGAAACATTTCAGATTTTTTTTTTTCTTGTTTTATAAATTTCAAGCAGTATTTTTTTCAGAATTGTGCTATGTGCATTTGCTTTCTAAATAGTACTCGAGATAGTAAGAAGTCTATTAATCTGCCAAAATAACTTTAAAAATTTAATCGCCAGACTTTATACAGAAACATTACATTGGCTTTTTCGATTTAATGTATTTAAGTGGGGGGGGGAACCTTAGTTTTTGCAAATAATGAGCTGCGCATGTAAATGCTTAAATAAAGTAATGCTACGCAAATAAATGAAATCCGTGTGATGATTGAAAATACTTTAGTTTGATCCAATTCCACTTTTCATAAATCTGTTTCTCTGATTCCCATATACTCGATTCCCTCACAAACGACAGGATTTCTGTGTCATACAGATTTCTGCATTTTTCTCTCTCGTTTACAGTGTCTGGTGTCTGTATATTCATCTTGAATATGTTGTATGAACTTAAATCCATTTAGTGCGAATACAAGTTATTATTATATATATAAACCAATAATTCATAATCTTTTATAATTTCCATATACCATCTCCAAGGAACACAAATTAAAACCATCAGTGAAAAAATATATAGAATTTAAATAATTATTTTATATAATTTCAACAATCTGTTTAAATCTGCTAAGAAAAATCTTTATTCTCAAAAATAAATTTTAAATTTCTACCGAGTGATCGAGACCTCTGAATACTTGTCTTTGACTGTTCTAGAAATTATTCGATCGATGTTTAACCTCTAACTTAATATTCGCAGACCACCCCTCGTTGAAAGATAGCATGCCGATGTAAAATTTAGGAGAAAAAAAAAGAGAAAGTCTCAAAGCTTTCATATTTTATATTACGGGTAAGAGGGCGTTATTTTAACGTTTTGTGTGATACCTTTATTTATTAAATATATTTATTCTTCGCACTTGAACCACAGAAAATTCAATTCAACAGCAATATCACAAAATGTTTAGAAAGAACATAGCTTTAGAATTTTCGATAGACAGTCTCGCGCACTAGAGATAATTTTTTTTTTTTTTTTTTTTTTTTTTTTTTTTTTTTGTGTGTGTGTGTGTGTGTGTACAGTGTTGCCATTGCTCGCTTCGAAATCGTTGAGTTTGAATCGTTGAGTTGAATCGTTGAGTTTAGAAAGAACATAGCTTTAGATTTTCGATAGACAGTCTCGCGCACTGGAGATAATTTTTTTTTTTTTTTTTTTGTACAGTGTTGCCATTGCTCGCTTCGAAATCGTTGAGTTTGTTAATCGAAAATTCGTTAAAGTTTTACCAAATTTGTAATAAATAATAAAACAAATTAGAATCTCGGTCTTCCAAGTGTCCATGTTCGGTTGCAGGACTAAGTTATTCAAAATTCGATGGCTCTAGGTATAAAGTATTTCTCCCACCTTCTTAGCATGCCTTCGTGGTGTGGTGGTCTGCACGCTGGGCGCATATTTCCAGGGGTCCGTGATTCGATTTCCGGAGAGGGCGTTGCTCATTTCTCACAGCTCCTGCTTCCAAAAAATACCTAATGCCTCTTCATAATATCATTAAGGTACCGTTGTTTTTCCACAGTACGACAAATATTCATGCATTGATGCAGATTCTTCATTATTTGGTTTCTTCATATACAATACAGGGCGATAATATTGGGTGGCAACAGTTTGAAAAGGGAACCGGTGCAGAGAGAGAATCGATGCAAAATGCTGTTAAAACAGCTCAAAACAGAAAAAAAAGAAAAAAAAAAAAAAAAAAAATACTTAGTAGATGTTTTTATGCCTCCCCCTACACACACACAAACACAGGGAGCAAAGAAAAGGCGAGAAAAATTTAGCAGAAATTTTTTATTTGCTCTGAAGAAAAGGAACTTTAGTCTGAACTCGAAATCGAAATTCAAAATCTACACCATCCTAAGGTTGCTTCTTTTTCGCAATTTTAAAATCCATCTGTATCCAAATAAGTGTTTGGTGATTTACATTCTTACTTAGCTGTCACTTGGCAATTTTTATTATCTATTTTAATCGTATTTGACAACTTTACTTGAGTTTGAAAGCAATTAATTGTCTTATATTTACTTCCTTGTAAGGTGTAAAAAGAAAGTATTGTAATCGCGAAAAATTTCGGGTATCATATTCCAACGAAAATATTCATTTTGACAGCTATCGAATGCAATTTAACGATGTTTTCGCGTCACATCTGTAAAAACTGTTTTATTTGTTTAATTTCTTTTATACATCGTTTTAGATTTATTACAGTATTTGAATAGAACTTTTCGTAATTCTTCAGATGATATAATTTTTTGCACTCTGAGTTATAAAATGAACGAGATGTAACGCTGTTAAGAGAACCTAGCGCCGAAGTGTCGCTTTGGTAAACAATTATAGTGAACTTTAAACAGTGCATTTATTCTATTGGGGTTTATGCCCTATCCACGAAATAGATTTAATTCAATCCGATAAACGTAAATGAAATGCAAGAAAAAGTGCGCATAATTTAATATTCCGTACAAGGAAGTCCTGTGGTGTACACATGAGATTTTTTAATATAATACAAGGCAGTAATATTTGGTGGCAATAATTTAAAAAGTGACACAAACAAGTGTTTGAACACAAAATTCCGTTTCAAGACTAATAGCTAATCAACCTGAATGGTTTAATAATCGGTATGCGGGAATCATGTATTGAATTTCAAATCTGAATATCTTTATTTCTCCTGCAGCTTTTATGTTGAATGCCTAAATACTTTATGTGTTATATCCGTGCTTTCAGTGACCATTTGTATATATGCTATTACCAGACAAATGACTTTCTTCTCTCTTTAAGAATATCACTACAAAGAGTGCATTTATTCTATTGGGGTTTATCCACGAAATAGATTTAATTCAAAATTCATTAACTATGGATTCAATATGTTTAATCGAAATGCGGGAAAATTGCGTATAATTTAATTTTCCGTACAAGGAAATCACGTGGTGTACATATCAGAATTATATATATTATTATGACATATTAAGCAGCAAATTCTTTTTATGCTTGAACCTAAGACAGACAGAAGTCTTTCTGCCGCAGGGCGTTGATTTTGATTATTGAGATTACGGCAAAGCACACTAGGGCTATTTCCTAAGGGAATGGATGCCTTCCTGGAAGACTTGCTAAGGTAAACTGGCTCGTATACACTTTACACATGGGGAAAACCACGAAAGCGACCATGCAGCCAGCTTTTTACGAGATCCCTTAGAAAGTCCTCTAGGAAAGCATCCCTTTCCTTAGGCAGTTATCCCTATTGTGCTTTGCCGTGTTCTCAATAAACCAACGAAACTCAATAGAGCGTAAATTGATTTAAACTTCATTTTATCTGGATAGTATCATTTATGTTTGCAGTGAGTGTTAATTTATACTAAGAATATCATAAATAAAGGTTTCTAAAAAGATGTAAAAAAAGTCGATTGCAAAATTTCTGATTCATATTTTTAATCTCCTACCTTCAAAGTGAAAATCTTATCTTTTGCTTTTATTTATTATTTGAAAGAAAACTACTAAATAGTAGTGCAATTTTCAAATAATAATAAAGCGAAAAAAGAAAATCTGAAAGGTTTCAGATTTTAAATTACGTCCAAAGTAGCGATTTTTAACGTTTTGTGTGTTACCTTTATTGATTAAATATGTTCTTCGCGCTTAAACCATAAAATTTAGTTCAACAGCAACATCGCGAAATAGTTTTAAAATGAGCATATCTTTGGAATTTCCGATACAGAGACTCACGCGCTGGAGATTAAAATGTTTTTTCTGTACAGCGTTGCCATGGCTCGCTTTAAAATCCTTAAGTTTGTTAGTCAAAAAATTCGTTAAAGTTTTATAAAATATGAAATCGATCATAAAACAAATTCCGAATTTCAAATTTGGGCTTCCACATGTCCACATTCTATGGAAGATTACGTTATTCAAATTTTGATTCTCTAGGTACCGCCGTTTTATCACAATGCGAGAAACATGCATACACTTATGCAGATTCTTTATTATTTAATTTCTTTAAATATGACACAGGGCGATAATATTTGGTGGCAATAATTTGAAAAGTGAAACGGACATTTAAAATTTTCATTGCAAAATGCCAAAACGAAATTTTTGGGCTAAAAATTTCATTAATTCCTGCTGTGGATGATATTAAATGAAAATGGCGAAAATTATTTTCAGTACGACACTGAAGTATTCCCATAGATTTCTTGGAGGATTATTTAAAATAGTTCCAGTTAAGACTTCTTGACCCAAAAGGGAATTTACCCCACCTCATAAATCCTTCACTTGCTGGGTTGGATCGTATTACGATTGTTCCGTGCAAGCTTTGTGTTTCCCTAAACGGTTAGTTTTTAGAGCAGCAGCAGATTCCCTACTTCTCGCGTAGAAGGAGGTACACATTATAGTAGAGATTCTTTGGCAAAGGGAAAAACACATAACCAATTTCGCAAAAGAAAGCCATAAAGTTTTATGATGCATTTCAAGAAGGAGAGCCTGGATTGACTGCTAGTTCTGGCTGGCTCCACGGCTGGAAAAAAGGGTACCACCACCCACAGATCAAGGGGCAAGAGTAGATTTCTTTTTAATTCATATATTTTTTGTCTCTAGGATCATAATATTCGATTTCTAGAGTTTTTTAGTTAAAACATCATAAAAAAGTAATATCGCTCCTGTGAAAAAGTTAAATATTAAGAGTTCTGGAAAACCCACACCTTATTCCGTAAAACTCGATTTTTCGACATTTTTTCCTACAACCCTCAGTTCACATTATGTCCAGTTTGCGGGGTTCTGCTGTATGTATAAACAGCAACCTTTTATTGTAAATGCTTTTGCGAGAATTCAGTCTCGGATTTGTTTTCAGAAAAATAAATACCTGTATCTCTATGTCTGTTTGAGACTTTTTTTTTTTCAAATAAATCACCGAATTAAATTTAAAAAAAAATTAAAAAATGTGATGCAATCATTTTTCAAATTTGTCATTAAATTTTGTAGAAGCTATAATTATGTTTAGTGCAGATGTAAATTATCTATTTGCTATTTTTAACTCATTATTTTGAATTGGTAGCTTCTGTGTACTAATGAGAGTTTTAAGCACTGTACGGAGGGGGGTGATTTCTACCGGGCAAGACTGTCCAGACATGCTGTTTTTAAATATTTTTATCCCAAATACTCTCGAAATGTGTATTTGTGTGTACATGAAATAAATAAATAATAAAAAAAAAAAAAAAAAAAAAAAGCCTAAAAATCACGAAAATCGCTAAAAGCGTTTTATCACTTTTCAAATTGCTGCCACTAGTTGTTTTTCGCATTGTGAAAAACACACAGGTACCTAAAGCCATGAAATTTTGAATAACGTAGGCCTCCACCCGAAAATGAGCACCTGGAAGCCCGAATCTGGAATTTGTTTTATTTTGCACTTCATATTTTGTAAAAACATAAAGGGATTCTTTATTAACAAATTCCACGATTCCAAAGCGAGCAATGGCAACACTGTACGGGGAAAAAAAAAACATCTATATCTCCAGCGCGCGAGATTGTGTATCGGAAATTCTAAAGATACGCTCATTTTAAAATTATTTTGCGATATTGCTGTTGAACTCAATCGTATGGCTTAAGTACGAAGAACATGCTATTTAACAAATAAAGGTAACGCACAAGGCGTTAAAAATTGAAACTAAAAAATTTCAAAGGTTTCGGATTTTAAATTACGTCCAAAGAGGCGTTCTAAAAGAACGGACGTAATTTTAATAAGAGGATTTCATTTTCGCAAAGCAATATTTCAGTATGAACAGTAAAAATCAGAATAAAAAAAATTATGAAATTGTTCGATTAATTATTGCATTTTTAAAGATTCTTAACAGATAAAAATAATTAATAATAGTCACCGAACAAAAAAAATCGACTAAAATTACTTCCGATTTTAAGTCAATCTGTTCCTTTAAAAGTTGCAAACTTAATAACTAAATTACCCCTAAGTTTAAACTTCGTAAAAGTTGCATGACAGTGAGCAGCGAGTTTTTTTTTTTTTTTTTTTTTTTTTTTGAATCACCAAAAGTGTTTTATCACCTTCCAAATTGCTGCTCCCGAATGTTTCTCGCATCGTGAAAAAACAACGGTATCTAAAGCCATCAAATTTTGAATAACGTATCCCTCCACCCGAATATGAGCACCTGAAAGACCGAGGGAATTTGTTTTATTGTTTGTTTCATATTTTGTAAAGCTATAACGAATTTTTGATTAACAAACTAATTGATTCTAAATCCAGCAGTGGTAACACTGTACGGGAAGAAAAAAATAAAATCTAGTGGGCAAGACTGTCTATCCGAAATTCTAAAGATAAGCTGTTTTTAAATGTTTAACCCAAAGGGTCATAAGCCCAAATCCTCTCGAAACGTGTACCTGTGTGTAAATGAAAAAAACGCCCAAAAAGCACGAAAAAAATTACTAAAGGCGTTTTATCACTCTTCAAATTGCTTGCACCATATGTTTCTCACATTGTGAAAAAAACAACAGTACCTAGGCCATCCAATTTTTGAATAACGTAGTTCTCCACCAGAATATAAGCACCTGAAATCCTGAATCTGGAATTTGTTTTATTGTCTATTTCATATTTTCATTAATAAGCTTTAACGAAATTTTATTAACAAACAAATTTATTCTGGGCGACCAGTGGTAAAACTGTACGGAACAAAAAAACTTCTAGCGGGCGAGACTATAACTCAATAGATATGCTGTTTTTAAATATTTTTATCCCAAAGGGACATTAGCAAAAATGCTCTAAAAACGCGTATGTGCGTGTAAATGTAAAAAAAGTCTCTATGGAAGTAATATCAAATTTGAAAGTTTTCAAATTTTTTTAACCGTAAATTAGTTAAATAACGGTAAAATACGAATGGTTACCGAGTAATGGAGTTCTAAATAATTCTTTGAAATGAATCTGTTTTGAGATGGGAATTTGTTGATTCCAGCTTAACCAGGGTGATTACGTTTTGTTAACAAATCACTTGATCAGTTGAGAATTAAAAGATATATTTGATAAAATATAGCATTTATTCGGGTATGGTTAATAATATGAAGCATCAAATTGAAAATGGCAAAAAATAGCCTTCACCTATCTCTGTCAGTACAGAAGTTGCTCAGTACAACGCTAAATGGATGTTTTTAAAGTGTCTTTTGTAGCGGTTACGTGGATATCTTGTGAGATTTGTATGAGAAAAGTGTTCTGTTTAACAGTTCCTTGCTGTAATATTACAAAAAAAAAAAAAAAAAAAAAGCTATTATAGACATAATCCCTGTAAAGTTACAAAGACTGCACGTGTTATGGTTACTCAAATAACCCAGGAATCCTAGTTTCCACGAGTTTTTGAATATAAACAAGCTATAAAAATTCGACTGGAAAATCTTTCATTTATATTGTCTATCGTCTGAGTCTAAAGTAAAAATCTTTTCTTTCGTGTGTGTGTGATTATGGCAAAGCCTCGAGGGCTATCTGCCTAAGGGGAGGGATGCCTTCGTGGAGGACTTTCTAAGGGAAACTGGCTCGTATACACGTTACACATGGGGAAAACCACGAAAACGCCCATGCAGCCAGCCCGTTCGCGGGATTCGAACCTCGGACCGAACTACCAGTGTTCAGCGACTTTTACCGCTCGGCCGCTGGTGGGCCTCTGTTCTTTCGCTTTTGTTTATTATTTTGAAGAAAAACTATTAATTTGAAGTGTCGTAGCAACAACTTCTAATTTTAAATCATAATTATATATATATAAAATACTGCTTATTATATTGACGAGTCTCAAAAGCAGTATTTTGCTACATTAAAATTGCTGTTCGACTTTGCAGAAATGCTTTATGTGAGTCGTTCTGATTTCCCGTTTTAATTGAGTTCTCTTCACAAATTTAATACGAAGCGCTCGAGCAGATGTTTTTCGTTTCAATCATGAACAAACTTTCACTTTCTCTTCCAGTTTCAAGTACCACACCCAGCAAAATAAAATTCCTATGTATCAACTTAATGGTTTGAGCAGCTGGCTGTTCCGGTTATTCCTTTGTGGTGTCTCCCTTTTTCAGCGGTTGTTAAAATCTTTCCTGTTTCTGTGAAATCATAAATATTCATTACCCCCTTTCCCAAAGGGGTTACATAGTGGGGGGCCGAGTGGACTGAAGAAAAAGAAGTGCTGGGTCTTCCCTTTGCGGGGAACGATGCCGACACGAACCCTCTTGGGGAGAGCAATGTGATGCCACTGGGTTCCTCATCTCGCCTACTGACCAGAGCTTCACCAAAGAATATGACATTCTTTGGCTTCACAGTGCGAAAGATTAAATCTTTACTTCTTACTTTTATTTGAAAATTATAGTGAGGATATTTTTAAAATGAATTAGTATTTATAAAGTGCTTGTAACGGGAAAATGCCGCTGCATTCGTATACGAAAGAAATAAATGTGGTATTTCATCAATTTCCATACAGTAACGTTCAGCAGACAAAAGAATGGATGCGTTGAATGTTGGAGAACAACCTAACGTTTCTCTCTCTCTCTCTCTCTTTTTTTTTTTTAATAAGTTCATAATATCAATGTTCAGTTTTCTTACCGAGACGGCTTTACAAAACATTTTTTTGTGTTTTTATTATTAACGTTTTGGTGTTTACCTTATTTATTAAATATCCCGTTCTTAGCGCTTACGGCACATAAAATTCGATTCAACAGTAAAATGAAAAAATATTTAAAAACATCATATCTTTAAAATTTCTGCTAGACAATCTCTCGCACGAGAGACAAAAATGTATTTTTCCGTACAGTGTCGCCACTGCTTGCTTTGTAATCGTCGAGAGTTTGTTAACCATTTCCGGAACGCTACCTTTTAAAGTTAGAGTTTTGATTAAAAAAAAAAAAAAAAAAAAAAAAAAAAAAAAAAAAAAAAAAAGGTAGGCAGTCTTAGGCCTAGAGGAGCACACAAGTAAAATTTTGCGAAGATAGCACTTATCATTTTAATTCTGTGGGTGTGCCCAAAGTGGCACACTGATTGAATAGAGCTTCGAAAAGAGTGCTGAAACGAGCATTGTTGTCAATGAACTGACCGATGAGATGCGGAGAAACAAAGAATACACACTCTCAGTTGTCCTAGATGATCGGTGAGCCCGGTCTGGTCACACCTAGGGTTCGCCGTTTGATTTTAGGCAAGATTTCAAGGTAAAAATGTAAAACAAATAAAGAGATTAGCATATAGCCAATAAAATAACATAGAAATTTCTTTTCAAACAATTCCTTTTATACCCTAAAAAAATGTGGAAGATTTCTTTGAAAAATGAGGGTCTTAAAAAAACTAAACATGGCTACACTATATGGACTAATTTGTGTTGAGCTGCCATCTACTATAAATAAAGAAGGTTCAGAATAACCTATATTAATCTAATAATCCTTTTTTATTCAATTTTTCTGTGCATACAGAAGGAAATTTTCAGGTGTGTCCTATTGGTGTGTTACCTTTATTTACCTGGAATTTAAAACTTTTAATATTCTATGAAAAATATTTGATTAAAAAAATAAGAATGCAGTTCTAATCTTCAGGTTGAAATCGTTTTAATATATAGGTGGATGTTTATTATTAAATCAAGTCTAATAAAAAATGGTGGCATGAAAAGAAAACTGGATTTTTAATCAATTTTACTGACTTTTAATCATCCACTTCAATAATAAATTGGTTTACTTCTGTTCCAGAGTTAGCGTAGAATTGAAAAAATATTATTGCGTTTATAACTAGAGTACTTATGCCAGCATTTCCAAAAATACAGTTTGGGATATAAAAATTACACAGAGACTTAAAACTTGAGACGATTCCAGATTGCATCAGAAGATTTAATGAAAAATTCTTCAACAAAACTGTGCAGTGTGACTTTGTTAATTACTCCCAAGTCTTTAATTATGAAATTCTCTTCGAAGATAGAAGCGTCAGACCACTTGCAGCTCACACCTTCATGGGAGGAGACGACAACTTTTTCACTTAGCTCCTCAATTGGTAGCTCTTTATACTTTCAATGCATCTGATTTTGATTCAAGTTCTTCTGTAGCTTGAATATTATTCTTGGAGATTGATAAAACTAATGCTGTGCGATTTTCCGCATTGTGATGATATATTGTGATGATATTTAATATTCCGTACAAGGAAGTCACGTGGTGTACATATCATAATTATATATATTATTACGACAGCAGCATTTTTTTTTTATGCTTGAACATAAGACAGACAGAAGTCTTTCTGTTCGCTGGGCGTTGATTTACTGAAATTACGGCAAAGCACACTAGGGCTATTTTCTAAGGGAATGGATGCCTTCGTGGAAGACTTCCTAAGATAAACTGGCTCCTATACACTTTACACATGGGAAAAACCACAAAAGCGACTATGCAGCCAGCGCTTTCCGGGATTCGAACCTCGGATGGAACTGCCAGTGTTCAGCTACTTTACCGCTCCGTTGCTGGTGGGCCTCTGCCTGCAGAGCGAAAGATCAAGCTTAGGGGCGAACAAAGGAAAATAGAAAAAGGCAATTTCGTTTGAGAGAAAGATAATTTTGCAACATTTTAATACGAATTTTATATTTGATAAAAATTTAATATGAAATTTATATTTGATATATCATTTATATTTGATAAAATATAGCATTTATTCGGGTATGGTTAATAATATGAAGCATCAAATTGAAAAATAAGCTTAAAATAACCTCAACAAAAGCCTTTTTTTCTGTGTTATAACGGCAAAAAATATCCTTCACCTATCTGTCAGTACAGAAGTTGCTCAGTACAACGCAAATTCATGTTTTTAAACTGTCTTTTGTAGCGGTTACGTGTATATCTTGTGGAAGTATTGTAAATAGGTTGCTTAGGTTGTTGTTGAGTTGCTGTAGTGTATTGCGTTGAATAGTTGTCTTAAAATTGTGTTGTATAGTTGTATTGTATTATGTTGTATTTAGCACTGTTGATTGAGGTTGTTTAGTTGTATTTGAATTTGTCATTGGAACTATTGCTGTAGTGTATCTTCTCATATTGTTGTCATTGATTTGCATTGCCTTGGGTCCTCCTTGAAAGCTATGTTCGCTCGTCACGTTTTGCGAACTTGTCCGATTGGATAGTCTTGCTCCTTTTGGTACTTCTCTTCTTCCCCTTTTCTCCGTTTTCTCATCTGAGATTTTCTCCATGTCCGGATTTCTTTATGTCAAGTGCCCTTGGACTTTAATTCTGGAACCGACAACATTGCTCTTCGCAAAGCTCTGTCAGTTATAGAGTCTATGTCTTCAGATATACTAGAAAACATTGATATTTTCCCCTTTTCTTGATAATTTGAAGAAATTCTTACACATATTTGTTACAGACTTTACAAATTCTTGTATTACATTTACTGTATTATTAGTTACATATTATAAAACTGCGTATATCTATCAGTTTGTAGAGTTCCTCACTTTGTAAATGCTAAGTTATGGTTGATCGTGAAGAATCTTAAGAACTGATAAGCTTGAGTTCGTGTGACAGGAAACAACAATATCGAAGGGTAAATAACCCTTTATTAATTATTCAAATAAGATTTAACAGAACTCCGTCTTGGAGTGTACCATAAAAGCCGACACTTGGGCTTTAACTTAAGTTAACAGAATTAAACTAAACTAAACCTAAACTAAAGCGGTATATCCGAAGCTATCAAGATTCTAACCGAGTTGGCTCTTAACGCTAATTAACTTCGTAGCTATCAAGGGCCTAAAGTGGCGCCCGACCTAAAAGGGTTTTGATGATGACTCTCCACACCCAGGATTTGGTGATTGGGTCCGCTAAAACCCCCAGTCGCCCTTTAAAAGCGGGAGTGTATAAGGTATTTCTCCCGCCTTCCTAGCGTGTCCTCGTGGTGTAGTGGTCAGCACACTGAGCCGGTATTTAAGAGACCCGTGGTTCGATTCTCGGCGAAGGCGATTGCCAATTTTTCATCTCTCTTGCTTCCAAAAAATTCCTAATGTATTTACATTGGCGCCCGAACTAAAAGGGTTGTGGATGATGACTCTCCACACCCAGGATTTGGCGATTGGGTCCCCTAAAAACCCCAGTCGCCCTATAAAAGGGGAGTATATAAGGTATTTCTCCGGCCTTCCTAGCGTGCCATCATGGTATAGTGGTCAGCACACTGAGCCGGTATTTCAGAGGTCCGTGGTTCGATTCCCGGCGAAAGCGTTTGCTAATTTTTCATCTCTCCGGCTTTTCCAATCAACCTAATGTCTCTAGAAGTTAAAAGATTTTAACATTAGAATGCATTGCTGAGAAATAATAATCAAATTTCTCATTGTTGAGAGAATACTTTGCATCTTAATTGTGCTTGATTTACCCACAATAAATTAATCCTAAGAATAATTGAAAACAGGGGTCAGTTAACCTGCTTCGTGATAAGAGTTTTCTTAAATTCTGAATAAGTTCTCATTTTTTGGCAGTCTGAATTTCTGAGTTTGTTCAGCTTCTGAGGCAAAAATGTTGAAACAAGTAGAAAAGCTCGCAAAAACTACGTGTTTCAATGGACATCGTTTTGGAGATAGCCTGGGAATTTTTCTTTGATAATTTGTTTTTTTTTTTTTTTGGTTACTGAGGGCCCACCAGCGGCCGAGCGGTAAAATCGCTGAACACTGGTAGTTCGGTCCGAGGTTCAAATCCCGCGAACGGGCTGGCTGCATGGGCGTTTTCTTCCCTATATATAACGTGTATACGAGCCAGTTCCCCTTAGAAAGTCCTCCATGAAGGCATCCCTTCCCTTAGGTCCTAGTGTGCTTTGCCGTATTCTCAATACACACATGCTCACACGCACATTTTTTGGTTGCAGCGAGAAAGCTGTTTTTAAAATTATTTTAAACACCTCGATTCCCATAGCCCTTTCGTTTTCCTACTAGAACGCAAATCTGGTAAAGAGTATTTAAGCTGAGGTTTTTCGGATTGTAAGTCAGAGCGTGTTTCTGCCTCACAGAGGCAACGTTAATAAGATTTAATTCCTCGTCTTCGCATTTTACTTGCCGCCATTAGATTGTTACATCTGTGAGGCGTTCCAAACTTTGTGTTAACTAAAGAATTTCCTGATTTGGAGGTTTAATGAGTCAGTACTGTGTGAACAGCACCAGTTAGTAATCTTGTTGACTGATCCATGAATTTATTAACTGTAATCACATCTGCAAATTTTGTATGTAGATATACGAAATGTTTTGTACTGAATTTAAGGAAGCATAACAAACAGAATCCCAGATTTGCATATTATTCTTGAAGGCGTGTGCTAAAATTTTTACTTTAGAGTTCGATTTCCGTGTGATTTTGAATTACCCTTAATTTTTGGATATGAGTGTATTATGTAAGCTCTACCCATTTTTTTTGAAAATGCAGATTACGAGTGGATTTAAAGATGTACATGACGTTATGATGACTGGAAATTTTGATTAATAATAAAAATCAGACAGGTCGCTTTCATACTTATCATTCAAATAATAAATATTAGACAGATTTTGCGAGTTTAAATAGAAGCAATTCTATAGACTTAGCAAACGAAAATATTCGTGAAGTATGATGGGAATTGACAACTGATGTCATCGCTAGCTTTGGAAATGCAGGGGAGGAGACAGAAGCTATAGTCTAGCCACATTTCGGACGAATTTCTATAGATAGGTTAATTTATGTTTATCGATAGTTTCTCAGCAGATTCTGCACAAACCAGATTGAATGCCTCACATCCAACTTCTGAGGAATTAGCGGAAACATTATTCATCTAAAGTGCTATCAAACTGCTTAGGACAGTGTGACATGTACCAGAACCTGCTTCGTCTACATCCATAGAAAAAAATTGCATTCCGAAAAAAATTGTTAAGGGAATGGTGGTATATGAAAAGCATATACTGGCAGTTACGTCCATGAAAACAAACCATTAAAGCTGGCATATACTGCCTAGCTGTTGGGCAGATTAGTCCTAGCTGACATGTAATGCCAGCAGCTGGAAGGAATAAGGCAAACATGATACGTAATCAACTAAATCATAATAATCAACTGGGGCCCACCAGCGGCCGAGCGGTAAAGTCGCTGAACACTGGTAGTTGGGTCCGAGGTTCGCATCCCGCGAACGGGCTGGCTGCATGGGCGTTTTCGTGGTTTTACCCATGTGTAACGTGTATACGAGCCAGTTTCCCTTAGAAAGTCCTCCACGAAGGCATCCCTCCCCTTAGGCAGATAGCCCTCGAGGCTTTGCCATAATTAAATACACATACACATAATAATCAACTAAAACCGAGACACTTACTCTCTCTCTCTGCGCAAGCATTTCAAACGATTAAAATACGAGTAATTATCATGTTTCTGTTCTTTCTAAAACAACTGAGATATCTCTGAATTATAAATAAATGAAGAAAGAAAGAAGCTGAAAATATTCCATTTTTAAAACATTGAAATAGATTTGTGAAATCATTTTTTTTTATTTCAAAAATTTGTAGATGTAGAACAAATCTGAATGTATTGTCAACTTATTATTCAAGGTAACATTAACATTTAAATTTTTTAAAACATCATTAGAAATAGTGAAATCTGTACATGTTTAGCGTATTGCTGTTATATTGTATTTAATTCACACATAACTTCACACATAACAATGTATGTCAAAAAACAATACACGCTGTATAATCAACAATACCACACTAAACTACATTTTAAAATTTTAAGGTTTTGTTACATTAGTGTTGAATGTAGTCTCTTTTGAGATTCGTCCGGCGAACATGGCGTCCTTCATCGCGTAAAATATTTCTTAATTGCTACTGCATGAATCATCGAAGAAGAAACTTTTATTCGAGAGTGGGGGAAAAAAAAAAGTTATTTTGATTGACAATTTGTTTAGGTAAGCATCAAAGTAGTTTAATAGCGTAGGCGGCGGGATGTGTGGCGTCTGCGTTCCTAACGGGAAAAGAACTTTGGTATAAACAGCGAAGTACTTGCAGGTGATATTTCACAGGTCCGTTCTGAGCCCCCCCCCCCCCAATTTGGATAATAAACGATCTCGTGTCCTGTTCCAAATCCTTACGTGCAAGAACACTAGGAAATTATTCTGCCCATCCTAAATATAATTTCTCAAATTTCTTTCGCAAATTCTTTTCAAATTTATTACTCTACATATATTTTTTTAATTACACTGATATTTTTATAATCTAGTATAAAATCAAATTAATTTTAAAAATAAAAAATCTGATGTGGGCACCCCATGACTTATTATCTCCTCCAATTTCATTCGATATATTTCTCATTCGATCGATTCAGTTCTCATTTCGCGGCAAGGCATAAGTCATAAAAATTAAACATCATTAAAACAGTAAAATATAGAAGAACCTAAAATAGTACGAATACAACAGTTTAAAACAACAGTTTTAAAAACAATCTTTGTAACTAAAATTAGATCTTTCTACGCAAAATAAAACAACTTATCCAACGGGCAGAAGGAAAATATTTTCCGTGCACAAAATATTTAATTTTTGGTCTCAAAAGACTGTGAAGTTGGAGCCCAACAAACTTAATTCACTCTACTACTAAGAGTTTCAAATGTAAACAAATAGCTGGCACGTTAGGCCTAGCCGCCTCTTACACTTTTAATTTGTTGATAATTCTACAGCTATTGCACGCAGAATAACTAAAGGCATAAAAATCTTAACCGGAACATTAGAACCACATAATTCAATCCCTTTTAAACAAAAAATGCACAATTTACCAAAATATGGGAATAAAAATCTAAGCTAACCCAGCCAGGTAACAGGCTAGGCATAACCTTTTTTTCTTCTTTTTGAGTTAGGCGA
Source organism: Stegodyphus dumicola (assembly GCF_044657685.1). Classification (NCBI taxonomy): domain Eukaryota; kingdom Metazoa; phylum Arthropoda; class Arachnida; order Araneae; family Eresidae; genus Stegodyphus; species Stegodyphus dumicola. Next base: position 5,387,050 of record NC_140770.1, read on the forward strand.
CAGAGATACATACATACATAAGTAGTGGCGTCATGAAAAACCCATCTGTAAAGTCATTCGGCTATTTTTAAGCAGAAGACATGAAAAATGCGGAATGCCCCGGCAGGGACTCGAACCTGTGCCTCTCGAGTGTGCTAACGTTACACAACGAAGGCGTTCAGAAAGAAGGGAGAAAATATCTTATATACTCCCCTTTTGTGTACCTATATTTATATTTATATTTCACCATCAACTGTAATGTATGGTATTGTATTCTAATGTCATTAGCAACTGTATCTCCCGGACATACTCTGTACCATAAGTTCTGTATGCCCTGATGATAATTTCTCAATTAACACCGACGCGTGGTGTAAATGCGCCCTGTGGAGGTGTTCTTCTCAAGACTGTTAGTGTGAAGGAGTGACACCAGTTCTGCCAATGGCGATGTGTTGATGCTTCCCAGACTTAGTCCTGTCCAGTTCTGTCCTGGGTATTAAGAGCTTAGGTCGCCAAATCCTGGTAAATTTTACGAAACTCTTTAATTATAAAAAATTTTGAAATCTTTTCAGTTCGGTCGCCACTGTGGGTTATTTTAATGCCTTCGCCGGGAGTCAAACCTGGACCTATCGAATATACGTGCCGAGTGTGCGACCGTTATTGTTACCCCACGAAAACATGCTGGAAAGAGGGGGAAAATATTTTGTATACTCTTCCTTTTAAAGGGTGATTCGGCATGAAGCGACCCAGTAGCCAAATACTAGTGGTGACAGGAGACAGGAGACCACTGGGTGAGCAGCTGTGCCGCCATAAAGACTTTCAGCTTTATTGCTCACTCAGTGGGACCACGTTTATTTAAAATTTTATATTACAATAAAAATTTTAATTTTGATGTACACATAATTGACATACATTGACAGAATTCATAATGATATTATCAGAAATTTTGATGGTACGTACATAGAATATAAAATGCGTAATGTAGAATACAAATAAAGATTTAGATAAAAAAAATTTTGGTTATATACATAATAAATGAAATAGGATTTTGATGGTTTGTTGAAATGCAATAATAATAGTGCCCTTGCCGGGTCTCGAACCTGGACCACCCGTATATACATGCCGAGTGTGCGACCGGGATTAGACCACGAAGACATGTTGGAAGAAGAGAGAAAATACTTAAACCTTCCTTAATCCATTTTAAATGCATTTCACAATACGCATTTAAAAAGAAAAGTGCTTTATTCTGTTTGTATATACATATAACATGGGGGGGAAAAATCATTCAAATGGGTTGGAGAACGATCGTTCTCCAACCCATTTGAATGATTTTTTTACAGTACCTCCTTCGTATAGGGAAATAAAATTACATGATAAAGAGTAGTAACCTTGAACACTTTTTATTAATAAATAAGTAAAAAAGACGTAAAACGAAAATTCGCTTATCTCCATTTCAAAGCGAATTTGCAATGACTAATTAATTACAATCAGTGTACGTGAAGTTTTAATTTTATTTAAATATCATATTTAAATAATAAAAAAATCTGAAGGCTTTCAAATTTTATATTACGCCCAAAATCATAAAATTCAACTCAACAGCAATATCACAAAATAATTTTAAATGTGCATAACTTTATAATTTACGAAACATAGTCTCGCGCGCTGGAGATAATTTTTTTTTTTCCCCCCCGTACAGTGTTGCTATTGCTCGCTTTGAAATCGTTGAGTTTGTTAATCAAAAATTCGTTAACGTCATACAAAATATGAAATAGATAATAAAGCAAATTCCAAAGTTCGGCTTCCAGATGTCCATATTCGTGTGGAGGAATACGTTATTCAGAATTTGATTTTTCTAGGTTAGGTGCCACTGTTTTTTCACATGTGAGAAACATACATACTTTCAAGCAGATTCTTCATTATTTAATTTCTTTAAATATAATGCTAGGCTCTAATAAGGTGGCAACAATTTGAAAAGTGAAACGCTGTTTATAGGGAACCAATGCAAAATGCCAAAACGAAATTAATAGCCCTCAGGACTAAAAACATATTGCAAGTTTGGGCTTCCAAATGCTCATATTGGAGTGGAGGACTACGTTATTCAAACTTTGATATCTCTAGGTACCGTCCTTTTTTTCACAGTGCGAGAAACAAACATGCATTCGTGCAGATTCTTCATTATTTAATTTCTCTCGATATAACGCAAGGCTCTAATTCGGCGGAAACACTTCGAATAAGTGAAATGCCATTTATAGTGAACTAACGCGAAATTCCGAAACGAAATTAATAGCAAATTGCTTTTTTGAGCTAATAACTTTATTGTAATACACCGAAGTTACGCGAGAGGTGGGACTGACAAAAAGGGCGTAAATCGCGGTCTAACTTTCACCTTGTTTTTATTATAATTAAATATTAGTATCAACAGCTGAAAAATTTTTCTTTAGAATGAAGGTATGTGTTAATGAGTGTGGGTTTCACATATATCAATACAAAATAATATTAATATAAATCTGCTACATAAAATGGAGTTACAAAAAAAATGGAGGCATTTTTTTTCAGTCCTTGAAAGGTATCGTAAGTTGCAATGCAACAGAAATGATACTTTGGTTGTTTATTCTGGCGTGCAGCAGGAGATGCACTACTCCTGCTTTTTCCAGATTCCCGAATGAATCCCCTTAGGGTCCTGACGTATGTAAAAGTCCAAAAATGAAGCTTCTTCATTTGACAAAGCCTTGTAAAAATAATAGAGATGTAAAGCTTTGAACTTGCACCAAAAAGTTCAAGAACAGCTCCTTGGATGCATTTGCTGGATGTGCAGTTCTGATCCACTATTCATTTTTTCCCCCCTTATTACGTGCTCCGCCCATAGGCACTACACGGAAAGGGAGGGATGCCCCGTAGAGGTCTAGAAGGGAAACTGGCTCCTATCCGTGTTACACATAGGGAGAACCACGAAAGCGCCCATGCAGCCAGCCCGTTCGCCGGGACTTGAACCCCGGACCGAACTACCAGTGTTCAGCGACGTTACCGCTCGGCCGCTGATGGGCCACAAACTTTTCTAAAGACTCAGCTCATAGCTATACAAGCATAGATAACGATATTGTCTGTGAACAACACAATTCCTGAAAAGAGAGAGTTTTAGAGGACTTGCCTTAAATTATTATGTTATGATGCATATTACTTCTTTAATGTCAGTTCTAATACTATGTATTTTGTTAGCCCGTATAGCTTTGGTACAATTTCATGTAACATTTTCTTGCATGGAAAGCTGCTTTTATTAGTAAGGTTTGGGTTACCTTTTTTTTTAGTTTCACATTTTTGCATATTAGACAATTTTGTAGGTTGGATTTAAATATACAGTTTTCGATTTTCATCCAGTTTTTATGATTCACATAATTCAAATGTAAATTCTTTAATAATAATTGCTGGTATTTGTAATTACTCAAAATTAAATTCCTTGAATAATGTTTCCTTGAAATACATTTAACTGTCGTGGATTTGTAAACAAACCCAGCATTTATTTCACAAAATGCTTTACACTCGCAAGATGCAAGAAACTGAAAAACATACTGTCATTGCTGTAAACATGTCAATTTTTTTAATCCAGATATGGCTTCCAGTGCTTTAACAATTTTGAATAGTTCCATGAAGCCTGTAAAATTTAAACTGTTGTAAAGTCATTAGGATTTTTGGAAGCAGAAAAGATGAAAAATTAGCAAGCGCCTTCGCCGGGAATCGAACCACGGACTTCTGGAATACTGGCCCAGCGTGCAGAATCACTACACCACAAAGGCACGCTAGGGAAGTGGGAGATTTTCATTCGCGCCCCCTTTTTATCACTTAGATTTTTTTGTGATCCACAGAACCCCATAATATTTACAAAAATCTTTAAGAACCTTTATAAATATTTTGCAAATCCGACATTCGCGTGAGTAAAACTCAATTCTTTCACTTGTACTGTAATATACTATTGCAGTTTTAGGTCATTAACTTTAATTTCTAATTTTAACACATAGAACAATGTGAACATTTTAAATAAGTAACAGACGAAATGGCAGCGTCACGTGTAAAGCAAGGAAAATGAACGTTTATATTATAAAAAGATTTCGTCGAAACATTTTCGTTTTTTCCTTTGTCTGTATTGTCTTATCTTTACCTGTTTTCAGATACATTTTGTAAAAATATTTTCTAATTGTAAAATTATTATAATAAGTTAAAGAAATATCAAAACTGCTAAAATTTTTGGCGACGCCTTGCTGCAGGTCCCGCAACTCCCTTGGGGGTCGTGACCCCCAGTTTAAGAAACCCTGCTTTAAAGTATGGGTGTCTAAACTGTGACCGTTTGAAGGCCGCATTGCAAAGGAAAAAAAAAAATTGCGGGGCCGCATACATTATTTTTTAATTAAAAATTAGCTCTATGTTGTTTTATTAAAATAAATTAACTTCTTTTTAATTAATTTTTAATTTAATTGATTTTCTTTATTTGAATTAGATTTACATAGGTACATATTTAATATTACTTTGTAAAAGTTTCGTTTCATTTAGTTTGGGCCCACTAGCGGCCGAGCGGTAAAATCGCTGAACACTTGTAGTTCGGTCCGAGGTTCGAATCCTGCGGACCGGCTGGCTGCAGGGGCGTTTTCGTGGTTTTCCCCATATGTAACGTGTATACGAACCAGTTTCCCTTAGAAAGTCCTCCACGAAGGCATCCCTCTCCTTAAGCAGATAGCCCTAGCATGCTTTGCCGTAGTCTCAGTACACCAATTCATTTAGTTTAGATTTCATAAAAATGGAAATAATTCAAATTAATGAGATGGACGAATTTGCTTTTGTTGAACAAGCAAAAACCGATATCGGGTTCAATAAACGAGGTTGCAATTCTTCATGAATTTTCAAGATGTTTGTCAGTGATCTTCGTCCTATTTTGTTTTTTGGGTTTTTTGAAAATATTTGTTCACAAATATAGGTACTGCTAAAAGCTGAAGACGTTAATAAAGCATGATTGTGAAAATTAGGATATTTATCGCGGGGTAGGTAATCTTTATAAAACTCCAGTAAAAGAAACATTTTCAAATTTTTCTTTCAGTTGAATGTCATTTTGCAGTTAATACATCATGACATACTAAGACGTTTTTATTTAAATTTTTATTTTAAAATAAATGCCAACGAATTGATTATACATGAATAAAATTCAAATATTTATTTTTTTAATAAAAGTGTGAAAATTTAAATACTTTCATAATTTGCGTTTGGACTGCACTTTAGTCACCCATGCTTTAAAGTAGGGGTCTTTAACCCATGGCCCGCGGGTCACGGGTGACCCTCTGAAGATATTTTAGTGACCCCACATTTAAATTTGAAGAAAAACTGAAAAATTTTAAAGAAATTTTGATTTCAAGAAAAATTGCCTTATCAGCTTTTTGTCGTAAAAAATAACTTTTTTTCCTCTTATTCTTGATATTTAAAACATTTTATTGACATGCCCGTTATTATTTGGGATAAAATTTTCTGAAAATGACGAATTTTTCAAACATTTCACTTTATCTTATGTAATATGTGTTTCACCTGAACTTCAATTGGAATTTATAGATTTACAGTGTGACTCTGCAGTAAAATGCAAGTTTCTTGAAAATCCTACATTAATTTTTAATCGAAATACGTGACGGAAGACAAGTATTCAGGAATTTGTAAACATGCAGTCTTCATGTATTCTATTATTTGGGATAAAATTTTCTGAAAATGACGAATTTTTCAAACATTTCACTTTATCTTATGTAATATGTGTTTCACCTGAATTTCAAATAGAATTTATAGATTTACAGTGTGATTCTGCAGTAAAATGCAAGTTTCTTGAAAATCCTACATTAATTTTTAATCGAAATACGTGACGGAAGACAAGTATTCAGGAATTTGTAAACATGCAGTCTTCATGTATTCTATTATTTGGGATAAAATTTTCTGAAAATGATGAATTTTTCAAACATTTCACTTTATCTTATGTAATATGTGTTTCACCTGAACGTCAATTAGAATTTATAGATTTACAGTGTGATTCTGCAGTAAAATGCTAGTTTCTTGAAAATTCTACATTAATTTTTATTCAAAATACGTGGCGGAAGACAAGTATCCAGGAATTCATAAACCTGCAGTCTTCATGTATTCTATCTTTGGCAGTGCCTACCTACATATGTGAACAGCGTTTTAGTAAAATGAAAATCAAAAAATCAAAAACAAGAACACGGCTGACAGAGAGACATTTGGAGAAAACTTTTACGAATTGCAACAACACAGATTAAACCGGATATTGAAGCTTTAATCAAGTAAAAACAATGTCAAATTTCACATTGAAACCAAAGTAACTACCATCTCCCGCCAGTAATGTATTATTATTATTATTATTATTTTTTAATTTTTACTTTTTATTGTAAATGATATCGTTCTTTGATCTTTACACTTTTTTTCTTTCATAGTTAAAAAATGTTGCAAAACATTTTAATTCGGTTTCCGACTTTTGCATTGACATTTTGGAACCAATGTATACATATACAAATCTGTAACACTATCTCTTCGCTTAGAATCAATTGTAGTCTTGTAAAAGAAACCTTCCTTTTTACTTCCTTTTACGAAGTAAAAAGGAAGTATTGTAATCGCGAAAAGCTTCAGGCAGCATATTTCAACGAAAATATCCACTTTGACCGCTTTCAAATGCAATTTAACGATGTTTTTGCGTGATATCTGTACGTAAGGACAGAATAAAAGACTCTTTTCCTCCAAAACTAAAAAACTGCTTTAAAATGAATTCTGAAGAGAATTTTTCGTGGCGTCTGTACGAACGTATGTACGTACGTACGTATCTCGCATAACTCAAAAACGAGTAGCCTCAGAACGTTGAAATTTTGTATATAAGACTACTATAACATGTAGATGTGCACCTCGTATTTTGGTTTCAATCGGCCGCGCCAAACGTATATAAATATATTTATAAATATATCCACTCTGTTACCCGGCTCAGTCATCTCAGTTTCTTTACTCTTATATGTTTGTAAATTGTACATTTTTTGCTTTAAAAATGATTGAATTATGCTGTTTTTATCTTCCGGTTAAGGGTTTTATGCCGGTTAAGGGGCGTAGCTAGAGGTGGACAAGGGGGGCATCTGTCCCCGGGCGCAGAATCCAAGGGGCGCCAAACTGATGTTACGACATTTTAACGTTTTCCATCCTTGGGAAGCAGTAGGGGGCGCGAAATCTTCAGTTGTCCCTGGGCGCTGAAAGCCCTAGCTACAACTCTGGTAAACAAAGTGAATGTTAAAGAATGCATTTAATCTATTGTGGTTTATGCGCTATCGGCGAAGTAGATTTAATTCAATCTAATAAGTTTAAATGAAATGCAAGAAAAATATTATATTCCGTACAAGGAAGTCATGTGGTGTACACATCAGATTTGTTATATAAAATTTTCCGATTGCACTATTTTTTTGACAGACACTTGGCCCCCGGATCTTTGTGAATTTATTGATGTGGCTGTTGGGTGTGAAAGGTTGAAGATTCCTACTTTAGAGCGTGGGATCACTAACGGACGCAGATATCTTAGTAATAACAGCAACTACAAATAAAATTCTGTTGACACTGCATTTTTTGCTAGGCGCCAAAGCAGAAAAATAGACGTTGTTCGTGGACTTTGCAGCTGCTTTTTAAAACACTCCCAACTGAAGCGAATTTTTGTGAGTCATGAATTTCATTCCATCTGCCTTTTCGTTCCGAATGTTTTCTAAGTAGCTAGGGTTGCCATATCATAACTAAGATTAATTAGGGAAAACAGAGTTACCATTTAAAACTGTGGTAGCTACTTTGAAAATGGCTAAGTTTCATGCAGATACAAATAAGCATATTGATCAGAAATCGTATCTAATAAAGCTATGCAAAAACGTACATTGTATCGAACACTGTACGTGCATTTGCCATACCAGCCCACAATGCAAGTTTCGAGAGACTGTTTTCCCTAATGGTCTTCAATAATCGGATAAAAGTAACAAATTTGTAGTGGAGACAGTTGAAGCAATTTTGATGTATTATAATTTTAAAATGACTTGTGCCCAGTTTTATAATTATGTGAAAGAAGAACAGAATATAATTAAGGAAGTAAAAATCGACATGAAAAAAAGGCATAAAAAGAAATAAAAAAGGTTAGTCTAAAGTAAAGGCAGTAAAGGCATTAAAAAAAATATCTTAGTTAGTCTAATTTTTTATATCTTAATAAAAGGCATAAAAAAGATTAGTCTTACATTTTTTCTATTATTCGTTTTTCTAGATTTTTCACACTGTATTGATTTTTTTATCAGAGGCCATTTTAAATGTAGCATATAAAAAAATTTAAATGTAGCATATGAACCATTTTAAATGTGGCATATAAACATCCCGCACCAGTGCTTAAAAATTACGGCACTCCTATTCATAGCAGTTAAATTTTAACGTAGGAAGTCCCAACAGCTGCCGAGCGGTAAAGTCGCTGAACACAGGAAGTTCGGCCCGGGGTTTGAGTGCCGGCGAAAGATATGTATGCGAGCCAATTTCACTTCGGAAGCCTCCACGAAGGCATCTCTTCTCTCAGGCAGATAACCCTCGCGTGCTTTGCAGTAATTTAACAAAACAAAAACATTAACTTAGGTAAGCTCCCGCCCTGACGGGGAAGTGGGTAGTGACTTTGACTGCCGTACCGAAGGCCCTGGGTTCGAATCCCGGAGAAAGCATGGATGTAAATTGTATGTCCCTTCATAGGAGGCAATGATGGCCACTCGTTAGGTGCCTCCACCTTTTCAGGCCTTAGTATTGGCCAACGCCTATAATCGGCTAGTGCCCGCCATATACATACATATATATATATAAAAATCGAAAAGCTTTTAGAGGTTATAGTGCGGTCAAAGGGGCCTTTTTTTTCAATTACATACATGTTTGTGTTGGTCGTGCTGCGTGCCATGAGGCCGATTATTATCGGCCAGGAGGGTTGCAGCACACTCGTATATTACATTATATTACACATGCACATTTCGAAAGCATTTGAGGTAATGTTCTTTTGGTCTAAAAATATTTAAAAACAGCATATCTTTAGAATTTCCGATAGACAGTCTCGCGCACGGAGATAATTTTTTTTTTTTTTCATTTTTTTTTCCGTTATTGTTTCTACTTCTCGTTTTGAAATCGTTGAGTTTATTAATCAAAAATTCGTTAAAAGTGTTCCAAAAGGCACTGGATCGAGCTTCCAGGTGTTCATATTCGGGTGGAGGACCACGTTATTCAAAATTTGTTGACTTGTTTTTTCACAACCCGAGAAACATACATACATACATTCATGCAGATTCTTCATTATTTAATTTCTTTAAGTATAATACAGGGCGGTAGTATTTGGTGGCAACAATTTAAAAAGTTATACGCCCTTTATAATGAAACGAGGTAAAATGTCGTTTCGAGACTAACAGCCCTTCTAGGCTAACGCTTCTTTGGGCTTCTTTTTTTTTTTTTTTAGAAAAACTAAAATCTCTCTAAACTTCAGACCGCTTAAGCTAGTTTTTATTAGAATTTACGACTACTGGGATTAAGTGTTAAAATGCGCTTCAGTTCATAATTTTTTTCGAAATTGTTTATGTCGCCAATATTCTTAAGCAATACATTCTTAAGCATCAATAAATATTGATTTCTATTCTTTCAAAGAGCTTGTTAATTAACATCTTTCGTTTTTCCGAAAGGCAACAGACTCGAATGAAAGGTGAATCAATGAAAAATTACGTTTCCAGACTCATAGCCCTTTTCGGCGAAGAAAAATCGGTGTCGTATACAAAGACAACACGCACCAAGCAATTTTCTCCAGAAAGAATTCTCTGCAATTTTTAATTAAGGTTAAATTTTTCTAAACTAAGAATTACATCTCTGTCTTGAGTTAGCTGTTTCAGTAAACAAGTAACGAAGTAGAATGAGACGCTTTAAAAAGTTCCAGTTACTTTGAAAAACGAGAAACGTATAGGTTAAATTAAATGGAGCCATAATAGAAAATATTGGCCCGTAATGGGAAAATAATAAATAAATAAATAACTAAAAAAGTACAAATAATTTTTAGCCCAGAAGGGCTATTAATTTCGATTGGGCATTTTGCGTCGATTCAATATAAACGGCGAATCACTTTTCAAATTGTTGCCATCCAATATTATCGCCCTGTGCCTAATAAAGAAATTAAAGAGATTAAATAATGACGAATCTGCATTAATGTAAGTATGTTTCTCGCACTGTCATAAAACATTGGTACCTAGGACCATCCGGTTTTGAATAACGTAATCCTCCACCGAATATGGGCATTTGGAAGCTCTAATTTGGAATTTATTTTATTATTGATTTCGTATTTTGTAACACTTTAACGAATTTTTAACGAACTAAACGATTTCAAAGCGAGCAATGACAACACTGCCAAAAAAAAAAAAAAAAAAAAAAAAAAAAAAAAAAAAAAAAAAATCCTTCAGCGCGCGAGACTGAGTATCGGAAATTCTAAGGATAGGCTCATTTTAAAATTATTCTGCGATATTGCTGTTGAATAAGATTTTATGGTTTCAGTGCAAAGAACATGAAATTTAATAAATAAATGGAACACACAGAAAACGTTAAAAAAAAAAGTCCTTTTTGGCGTAACGTAAAATCTGAAATCTCACCAATGGCACACCCTACCGATGACCACTGAATATCGGCAGTTCGAATAAAATTATAAATTGTTCGAACTAGTTGGCTACATGAGCATTTCTCATGATTTCTCACGTGTTTTGCAACATGAATATGAGCTAGTTTCCCGCGAAAGTCCTCCACGAAGACTACCCATCCCTCAGGCTGATACCCTTATAGTGCTGTGTGTATTCAATTAACATAACATACTTTTTTTAACCCAAAGGGACAGTGGGCCAGATGCCCATATTCGAGTAGAGACGTACGTTATTCAAATTTGGATGGCTAATGCGAGAAACATACATACGTTTATGCAGATTCTTGATTATTTAATTTCAATATAATACCGGGCTTTAATATCAGGTTGCAACAATTTCAAGTGATTCGCCGTTATTAGTTAATCTACGCAAAATGCCAAAACGAAATTAATAGTCCACCTGAGCTAACGCTCCTTTGGGCTTAAAAATTTATTGATACATGTATCGTTAAGTTATATCGATGCTCACAGTATCGTTAAGTTATATCGATGCCCCAGGAACGGGAAAAATGGGCAGTGACCTCGCCGGTATTAGAAATCCGGTCCTTCCGAATACACGCCGAACATGCTTCCAGCTACACCACGAATTTATGCTCAGAGCAGGAAAAAAATATCTTACATGCTTTTAAATACTTTAATTTATTAATTAATAACAGAAGAGAAATAATTACTAACAGAATGGAGAAACGACTGTCAAATAATAACAGTCGTTTTTCCAAATACCGCAGAATGAAGCTGACTCGAATGAAAAGTGAAACTACTCAAAATCGTGTTTCGATACTAAAAGCCCATTTAGTAAGGTTGCAGTTTTTGCATTATTGTTTTACATTAGCATGTTTTCAGGGCTTAATTTCTAAAATTGGAAGTGCCGGAACCCTAGTGTAGACCCTCAGGAAAGAGGAACAAGAAGAAATAAATAAATAAAATCATTAAAATAATTAATGATTAAAGTGATTAATAATTAAAGAAATATATTAAAATTTATTTCTTTAGTGATTTTAAATATAATTTAATCTAATAAATATATTATATATTAGATTATTAGTCCAAAGGAGGATTTGCCCCTAAGGAACTATTGTTTTCGTTTTGCGATTTTGCGTTGAATCACTCTGAATGTCCGTTTCACTTTTGAGACTGTTGCTACCTAATATTATTGCCCTGTATTATATTTGAACAAATTAAATAATTAAGAATCTGTATAAATGTATATATGTTTTTCGCATTGTGATAAAACAACGGTACCTAGAGCCATCCAATTTTGAATGACGTAATCCTACTGCGAATATGGGCATCTCAAAGGACAAATTTGAAATTTGTTTCGTTATCATTTTGTAAAACTTTAACGAATTTTTGATTAACAAACTCTACGATTTCAAAGCGAGCCATAGCAACATTGTACAGAAAAAACATTTTTATCTCCAGCGCGCGAGACTGCGTATCGGAAATACTAAAGATATGCTCAATTTAAAATTATTTTGCGGTATTGATCTTAAACTGAATTTTATGATTTAAGTGCAAAGAACATGATAATAAATAATTAAAGGTAACACACAAAATGTTAAAAAACCGCCCTTTTGCATGTAATTTAAAATCTGAAACTTTTCAAATTTTCTTTTTTGTCTTTTTTTAAAATTTATCTCAAATTTTAATAAATCTAATAAGTAATTTTTAATATAATTCTATTGCTAAAATAAAATTTTCGGGATCAAATATCTACTGAAATTGTTGTTCATTTCCATAAAAGAAGTCAAATAATTTTCAGAAACGTATGGACCCTTCATATATGCGAACAGTCTTTTGGTGTTTAGAATTTTATGCAAGATATATTATTGATCATATTTATATTAAATTAGTTAAATTCCATTTCTGTTTTGAAGGGCAATTTTGTCTCAGCGTTTAGTGTTATCGTGATACCATCATGATTATTACGATACCAAAATAGTTATGGACAAACGTGATGACATTAAAGTGCGCTTCCAGTATATTTTTCACATCATTTATTATATATTCGTTACAATCACACATCCCCCCCGAATACCTAATTAAATCATTTCCTTGGCCTAAAACTGAAGTGAACCTCAGTTCAGTTTACTTGGTTCTGTCTAAGTCGTTGACTGTAAATAAAGAATAAACACTTTTGTTCGAACTGACGGCAGAACGCTTCGATGTTAAAAAGGTATCTGATAAAATAAGTTTAAGTTTATAATAAACAAATAAAATCTTGAACTTAGGTTTACTGTTACTGGAACAGGTACTTAGGCATACAGCTACATGGAGCTATTACCTACATTTGGGGTAGTTTGTCAGGGCATTGGCGGTAATATAAAAATAAGCACTTAGCGCCACAGGAAAATTAAGAACTTTTTATGCGTAAAACAAGAAATGTGTGGCGAGAAGAGAAAACAGCAGATACGGGAGCTCCTATCGCCATCTATTGAGTAAATAAAAAAAAAAGGTTATTTAGTCGATCCTTGAGATCATAGAACAGCTGCGAATAGTTTTCAGCTCCCCCCCCAAAAAAACACCTGCATTAATTCAAGTTGTTCGAAAAATGTCCATCCAATAAAATTTAGTGCTATTCTTAACTAAATTTTCTGATTGGCTGGAAGGATGCAGTGATATTTGATTGGACATTTGCGAGTGACTTTGGAAACGCAGGAAGAATTTCCACTCATTCTGGTTTCGAGATTTCGACCAGGGCGACTTAAATTTGATTAGCTAACTTTATATATTTTATCTAACTTTTTTACTTTTTATATTTAACTTTTTATATCATATATTTAACTTAAATTTTGTATTTTATATTAACTTTTTTATTATATTTAACTTTATATTTATATTATATTAACTTTTCTATACGTGTTATATTTTTAAATTTGTGTATATATATATATATATATATTCGCCGCATCATGAGTGCACCTAGAAAAAGCTCCAGGTAAGGGAATTTTTATCTATATACGTATTTATATTGCTATACTTTTTATTTCGTTTTATACTTTATTTCATCGTTGCCGGTTTTCCCTTTGGCATATTTTCGAATTTCTGATGTCATCGAAAAATCGAATAGTTTCGCGTGGTTGCACACATAATTCTTGTACATGTGCTAAGTAGCTGAAGGGCAAGAGTTAAAACAGAACGTTTAGGCATATACTTATAAACGCTATTAAGTATATAGTCTGAAAGTATATTTTTTTTATATAATTTCATAATTTCAGCTGCTTTTATTTTAATAATAATATCTGCGTATAGGAATATAGAAAATGTGAATACTGTAGGTACTATGAAATAATCTTCACAAATAATTTTTCTTTTCAAACTGGATTTTGACGTTGTATTATAAAAATTATTTCGTTTTATTTAATAATTTATTTACTAAATAAAATTGATTATATTATCTTCTAACTGTAATTATAGTAGAATTATCCTAAAAGAGTGAATCCATACTTAGTAAGTTCTATTTTGAAAGATATTTTGAAGTAACTTGAATGTAAATTGTTGAATTGTAAAAGGAATAAATTAAAGGCAAGAATTAAATTAAATGCATGTAATCATTGTCATTGATCGGAAATTAGTTGACTTTTCAAGGGAAACAAAACAATAATTAACAACATTAAACAATAATCAATGAATAATAATTAAGAAATAAATACGAAGGTGGTAAAATCCTAGTATACAGTGCATAGAATAACTGGTTTTCGCACTAAATGAATTTAAGATCATACCACGTATATATATATACATCATATTTGTTTTATTATTGATTTCAGATTTTGTTTTTATTAACGATTTCAAAGCAAGCAAATGCGACACTGAAAAAAAAAAAATTTCCAACGCTTGAGATTCTATATCGGAAATTTTAAAGATATGCTGGTTAAAGCGCACAGTTTTTTTGCGATATTGCTGTAAGTGCGAAGAACATGATATTTAATAAATAAAGGTAAAACACAAAATGTTAAAAACGCCCCTTTGGACGTAATTTAAAATCTGAAATCTTTCATATTTTATTATTATTTTTTTTGGTATAATTATATATTGTTGTGTCTTAAAATAACGTTGTATGATTAAATTCCGTTTCAGGGACCGTAAAAAAATTGAAGGTAAAGTGCATGCGCAAAAGCGCCAAATCTAGCAAACGCGCTCATTTAACAGCGCGCCAAATCTCGAGAACGCGCTGATTCAAAGCCCCCTGAAGGCGGCTTTGACTGATTTCAAATTGCGTAAGTTGTAAGTCACCATTGAAGTACTGGTTTAATTTTTTAATTCCTTTTTTTGATAGCGCTATGGATTTAACAGTTAAACTCTAATAAAGTTCTTAAATAATAAGGTTCGTATACAATAAAGGCCTTTTAGAGATACTATATTTGAAATGTTTTAGATAATAGTTTTAGTTCAAGTTTAGTTGGATAAAAGATCGTGAGGAGCTTGACGATATAATTGACATTGAACAGAACAATGTGAAAATTTTAAATAAGTAACAGACGAAATCACAGCGTCGCGTGCAAAGCAAGTAAAATGAACGTTTCTATATAAAAAGAATGCGTCGAAACGTTTTCCTTTTTTCTTTGTCTGGGCTTGGCGCAGTTTTGAAAATTATCGCCAACACCTCTTCAGTATAGTTAGATGGAACATTATGGAGATTACATTTTAGTTTCTGTATTTTTGATTTAATGATGAATTCTTGCAAGGAAAAAATGTAGGTGCTATTGTCGCATTCATTTGAGCTTCACTTTTTTCTCCTCATTTGAGCTTCACTTTTTTCTTGATTTTGATGTGTCTATCTAGATCATCAAAGATTTGTTCATTAGTATTATGTCCTTTCAGGATTATCTAAAGTGCTGTTGAGGGTCTTCTTCCTTTATTATTATTTTCAGTAGTTGATTCTGATCTTGTGCTAATTATTGTTGGCATAAACTCTTGAGAATAATTTTTAGTTGTCTTAGCTGTCTGATTGCATTGTGGCTTC
Organism: Stegodyphus dumicola; assembly: GCF_044657685.1. NCBI lineage: Eukaryota > Metazoa > Arthropoda > Arachnida > Araneae > Eresidae > Stegodyphus > Stegodyphus dumicola. The sequence goes on from NC_140770.1 coordinate 5,402,724, forward strand.
GGAGTTGATGAAATTTTCAATGAATGATGAGCAGAAGAAATTGCAGTATGGCTATTTTCCGAAATACTATTAGAATAATCCAAAATGACTTGGCATGTACTTTTTTGTGAATTGTTGAACTGAAGGGTCAATCTATTTTTTTTTTTTTTTTTTCTTTTTCAAACTGGGTATGTGCATTTTTAGTAGTTACTGCAGTTTGTTCAGATTTATCTTCTTTCTGAATGGGGACACTAAAAAAATATTTCAACCTCAAACACTGTGTGACATCAGGTTTATATCAGAAAACTTACTGTTTTTCTAAATCAAAAACCACAATGACTGGAAAGTGATCAAAGAAAAACCGCCACTGGCGGGATATCCGTTACTGATCTTGTCAATATATACATTATATATAATTACATTAAAGTAAATACATTATATACCAAAGTATAATCATCATTCAAGACATTATATATAATGACCTATTAAATTGAGTAATTTTATTTAGCGCCACACTGAGATTAAGAATCGGGATTTCCGGCATGCTTTTTTATGATGAGGCAAAAAATCTAATGCGCGTGCGTAAAGCATACCCCTTCCCTTCAAAAAATACCTAAAAAATTGGTTGGTGGTGGCTTTGAGGTCCGGATTTTAGATCATTACAGATATTGGATGTTCGGATCTCGGACTTTGTATATAATACATATACATCTTTCAAAATATAACTTACCAGTATGGATTCTTTTAAAATAATTCTATTTTAATTAAACTTGGGAGATAATATAATCAATTAATCAATATTGTTTAGGAAATAAATTATATATAATATATGTATATAGTAAAAAATGTATATTTTCACTATTCAAGTATTCACTATGACAAGTATTCTTATCTTGTCACATGAACAGGCCTCTGTGGAAAGAGGCTTTTCTGTAAATAAAGCAATTGAAATTGAAAATTTAAGTGACTCATCATACATTTTTCAACGCACAGTATTTAATTACATAAAATTTTCTGGAGGTGTTCTTAATATCTAAATTAATAAAGAAATGAGATCAGCAGCAGCTTCTGCAAGAAGTGGAGTTTGTTATTTAGAAGTTCAGTATTTAGAAGAACAAAAATCTTTAACTAAATCTGAAAATTCAAAGAGGAAAAGAAATATTATTGAGGAAGAAATTGATTATATGAAGCAGAAGAAAAAATTTCTTCAAAGGGACATTAAAGATATTTATGAAGAAGTAGATGCTTTAGCAGATGAAGCTGAGACCAGCAGGAACATTGATTTGTTTATCAAAGCAAATGAACTTAGAAGAATAGTTAAAGAAAATGAAATAGACGTAAATAAATTAGATGTTAAAATAGCTGAAAAGATTTCAGATTTAAAAAAAGCACAAATGTTTTGTATCTTTTATTGTACAGTTTATTATTCTAGTATCTATCAAAAAACCAAGGAAATAAATTGTATGTTTACAAATCAGTTTTTTTTAATCTGCAAAATATTCTTACATTGTGATTATAATAGTAGTTGACTGTGTTTAAATAAATATCAAATAAGTTAAATAATAGTCATGTAAATCTCTAAAATAGTGACTGTTATTAGTGTAAAATACACTTATACATGTTTTTCAAGAAATTATGTTCCTAATTTAATGTTATCTACTTCATAACTTGTAGGGAGTTAGTTTAATTTTTTAAAATTGTTTTATTACCATAAAACAATTTTGAAGTATTAAATTGAATTTAATAATAGTGCATAATACAGACTTCTGTTAGTTTCTTAAAGTGAAAATACAAGCATGAAGTCGGTTGTATGGATAATTGCTTTATTCTATTCATTTTTTTGTTTGCTGATAGGTCCTTAATTTTTTCTTTGATGGTCCTTAAAAGTCCTTAATTTTCATGTAAGGAAATGTGTACGAACCCTGTCACAGGCACACTTATAAAGAGCCATGATTTCGAGTTTATTTCAATAAATCTCTCAAAACCAGAAACACAAAACAGAAACTAATGCCAGTACGTGAAGGTCAAATGCCGTAGGAATCAATCCCTGTGAAAACAATTACCACTTAGCTCCATTTACTGGCTTTTAAAAATTAGAATAAATTGTTCCGTTTTAATGTCACGTATACGCGATGCTGGGCTAGTAGGAGAGAATTGTTACATCGCGTATCCGGGAAGCTGGGCTTGTAAGAGAGGAATCGTGTTGTGTATCATTGTGTCTGGTCCTGAACGGGTTAAAGAACTGAAGATTTGATTGTATTGAAACTTTGAAAATATTATAATCAATGCCATCCATTCCTGGAGCTATTATCTTTTGGGAGGTGACGAAGGATATTTTTTATTTCTGGTGTCGTAAATGGTTGGTATGCCGAAATATGTATGCTTATAGATGTATATCTGATTATATGTTGTTCAGAAGTATCATCGAGTGAGTTATCAGTGCCAAAAATGGTGTTAAGAATTTGCTGCAATAAATTATATATATCACTTGGTTGATAGTCGGGTCTAGTTTGCAATGCAGTTGAGGTGGTTTATATAGGTGGTTAGTAGCTATTTTATGATGAATGCCATATATTTCACTTTCTGCGCAATATTTTCAGCATGATGCTATTTTCACTTAAGCAATCATATGTTTGTATCTGGCTCTTTCGCCTTGATACATTTCCAAGATTTGTGTATGTATATCAAGTCATCGATTTTGTGATTTTCGATGGAGTGACCTACATTTGACTTGCTGGATATGGAAATCTTTGTTCCACCAGTTAATGGCTTGTAATATTTTGGTTTGGCGTTGTGGAAGATGTTTTTTGCAAGTATCTTCATAGGTTTGTAGGAGGTTATTTGTAAAGTTATTAAGATCCTCTGTTGTTTCACATAATTGAAGCTGTGGTACCATATTGGAGAGTGTATGTGGTACCATACCTCATATAATCTCTGTAAATATTTGAATTTCCTTACCAGGCAACTTGTATCTTTTGATTATTATAGTAGGTGAAACTTGTGCAATGTGGAAGGTTATATATTTATGATCTGAAAGACTATACATCAGAAGTTGTCCATTCTTGAATATATGGTGCTAAGAATTGATTGGATATTGTCAAGTCAAGCCATCCTATTGTAAAAATACGGTCTAAAGGAGGAGCGTCTGTTCTGTTATGAATTATGAAATTTTTTGAGCAGATATAATCTTCTAATTGGCTGACTTTAGTGTCTGTTGTATTGTAACCTCAAATGGTATTGTGGGTATTAAAATCACTGACAATAAGCTGATTAGTTGAAGTATGAAATTGCTGAAAAGAATCCAAAAAATGTATAACTCCATCAAGTGAAGCAGTAAGTGTTGTGTAGATTGAAATTAGAGCTATTGTAAGGCCAATTATTATCAGGTTCAATGTTCCTTCTAACCTTCTTCGGGAACATACAAGGATCTGACTAGGAACAGAGAGCTTACTAAAGCTATGTTCACTAATTGTAGTAAGTAGACAGGATACAGACGAAGGGTATACAAAACCCTTTATTTTTCTCTATATACAATGACTTCCGTACTTCGGAATACAATGACCCTCCACTCGGGGTCTAACGTAAAAAAGTATAAAAACAAAACTAAACTCTAATTTAACTTTAGAATAATACACGTGGAAGATTGGGCTTATAATAACAGGAAGCGTATGTAGCACAGAGACTGTGAACACTACAATACGTTTAATTTATCAAGAGGATTAAAACCTCTGGCCTGGAAGGCGAACAGCAACTGCGTAACTTCTAAAGTAAGCGGCCTGCGTTGACTTACTGCTTCCTCTCTCTCTTGCTTGGCAAAACGCCACAACCTAAGTACTTGGCGTTCGCCAGACAAACTTTGCATAAAATCCTTAACGCTTATAATTCTGGCCGGAAGTAGAAAATAAGAAGTGATAGTAAAGATTTAAAATAAAATAAACATTAGTAAAACTTAAGATCCTTACATTATTTCTAGGAAAACCGCAATATGATCTCTATCATCTTCAAGATTGGCGGTGTCCAGTCGGAGTTACAAATAACTTTGGCAGCACATGGAGGTTGCTCAACATCTGCCTTTTGGAAGGTATTTCATTGCAATGGCAGACCAACTATTATTCCATCCTTAGTAAACGGCTCCTGAAGAAATATAATGTCAGTTTGATAATTGACAGCAAAGATAATGGCATGTACAGTTGCAGCCTGGGCTTTTTGTCGATTTATTTGAAGGCATTTTATTTCATTCTGGAAATTTGCTTGTATAATATTTGTAGGTATTGGATTCATATTATATATTATCAGAGGTTTAGAAATTGACATATTTTATTTAATTATGATACTGGGTTCTACTATGAATTTTCATTATCTTTTCTTGGTAAGATGGGCAATGTGGAGCATGTGCAGGATGATCACAATAATAATGCATTCTAGAATTTTTATTATTTATGGTGTAGTTAATGCAATGTGGTTTATTGGCAGGACATTCAACTTCTCCATGTTTTTCATCACAGTAAGCGCAGTGACAGTGATATGGGCAGTTATTTGTTCTATTTTCTAAGATATGACAGTTGTTGCATCGTTCAGCACCTATAAATTCAGAGATATAGCAGGTATGCTAGCCATACTGGATTGTTTTCAATGAAATGCATTTATGAAAAGTAGTAGGGGTACATTCGATAATCCATTTAATTGTATTTTTTTAATCTCGAAGTTTGAATAAGGGTTTGAATTCTGATAGATTATGGTTTGTTACTCGTGAAAGAATATTTGCAGTGACTTCTCCTGTAGCATTTAGTGGGAGTTGTTGTATTGTACATTTTGGTGTTCACTTTTTTTTTTTTTTTTTGATTCTAGTATGTATAATATCGTGGGCATGTTCAGATTGCTGGAGTAAGTTATTTAATTCTTTAACATCTTCTTTGGTCTTACAGTGTACATCAATTTCTCTCTCTCTCTCTCTCTCTCTTTTTTTTTTTTTTTTTTTTTTTTTTTATGAGGACTATTTTTTAAACTTGAAGTTAAGGAAAAAGTCCCCATAAAGAAGTAACTTTTTCAATCTGTTTGGTCATGAGTTTGCGTTTGGAGGTTTGGGAGGGATTGAATAGGCTCTTCATCCAATTGGGAAGTTTTAACGATTTAACCGACACCCTGAATTTAGAGATGGGATCTTTTGCCGATACTATATATTTGGTGTCAGTTTGGGATCTTATCTATTTATTTATTATTTTCCTTTCATGGGAGTTAACATTTAAAACCTTTCATTTAAATGATCAAATGGCAGAAGAGCAATGGGCAACATTGTCTAAGCTCTTTTCCTTCTTTTCATAAGAAGGAAGCTCCACTAATGCTATGTTATGGTTTGCAGTTTATTAGGTAGTTTAAAGATGTGTCATGAGTCGTTCGTATAGATTAGGAGTGTAGGATCATTTTGCTTTGTTTTTAATGCTTGAGCATATGTACGGCATTGTTGTACTTCTTCGTTATCCTGATTTGCAGTAATATTTTGATCTATTTTCCTCAACATTCGAAAGTTGTTGATGAGTACTTTGAATTGTGCACTGTTCCGTTATTGGTGTAGAAATAGGGATTTGCTGTCTTTGTTGTGGGGTAGGTATTATGCTACTTGCTGAGCTGGAATTGTGGTGGAGTTGGAGTTCTTGTGGGGCTGAAGTAATAGAATCATTGGTTGGAGAAACATTCATTTGATATAGAGATGTGAGTAAATTCTGTAATTCTGTCTTATGACTGTGGGTAGTACATGTTCTGATCTGTATCTAGAATTGCTTTTTTTTTTTCAAACATCTTGAGTAGATTTCGTATGCTTCAGAGTCTGGTACAGGAGTGAGTGCATTAGTTTGAGGATGACATTGGTCAGTGGTCATGCAGGTAGAGAAATGATCATCATCATGTTGGTCAACGCTTAAAGACACTGGAGATAATATTGGTAGTGATCCTTGGTTCACTTAATGAATATGTCTCCCTGAATTTTTTGAAGATGCAGATCTAAGCATTGTTGTTGATTGTAAATTTTCTTCTATTGAAATATGTACAAGAATATATAGTGTATACATTAATTCAGTTAATACAAAATTCATATACAATAATCTAGTCATTTATTAGAAAGCTAATAAGAATAGGTGAGATGTGAATGATAAAGATTTTTCTTAAATAAAGATGTAATAAAAACTATGTGATTCAGAAGAGAAAATATTGAGTTTTAATATAGTATAAAAACATAACATTGTAGATATAAATTTATTAAGAATACAGCTTAAAATATTATATTCAATTGAAAAATTCAATCATTAATAAGTAAACAATGAGGTACAATGAAATATAAACAAATAGTATTACAAGTTCAAGTGTTGAGTTGCTAGGATCCTTTTGGTAAAAATATTAACACAATAATAAATGTGGAACAGCTTCAGTATAGCCCATCTTCAAATATACAGGGTCACTTGTATATTTAACTTTAAGTAAATGAATATCTCTGTAATTTGTATTGAAAATGAATAAATGTAATTGGCCACTAATAGCTGTAACCATAATTCCAGAAATTAATGGTTGTTTACATTGCATTTGCTGAATGGTATAACTTCCCACATCCTATCATTTATCGCCATGCTTGGCAATAATTTTTAGTGATAAATCTGGGTGGGCTTATACTAAAGGGTAGCCATAAATAACATTAAACAGGTCTAATGTAAAAATTATTTATTTATGGATATGATACCGGCATGCGTGGATAAATGTTGTATTAATAAATAAACAATAAGATAAAATAAAATGTAAACAAATGTCAAAAGCTTCAAAAATTGAGTAGTTAAGATCCTTTTGTTAGACGGAAATATTTTATATCAAAATCAAATGTTAAATTTATTTATTTAAGAGTCATAATATTGACATGTGCAGTTTAATGTTGCATGTTTAACAAAATACTTTAGAAAAACTTTAAAAATAAATACTAAAGGAATTTAAGTATTTAATTAATATTTTTTCCAAATATGAAAATATTTTAATAAAATCTGTATGGTTAAAAAGAGAAAAAAATAAGTTTTAAAATGATATAAATACATGATATACATATAATTATCCTTCAAATAATACAAACTTTAAAACTTTATTCTAGCCTTAAAATCTATTGCAATGGTTAAATATTACAAGAATGTTAATAAAACATTTCAAATTTAATTATAATGAAAAAGTTAAAAATTTGTAATATTATTTGAAAAATATGTATACACGAGTCTTATATGCTTGAAAAGAGAAAAATGTTTGCTATTGAACATAAAATGTAATGGTACTGAAGGGAATCGTTTCATTAAAAGGTTTCAGATAGATGTTAACAATGAAGTTTATGGAGAAATATTATTGAGACAAAATAACTTACAGTTTGCAGATTTCAAAATTAAATAATTCCTGACCGGTTGAAGATGTAAAAATGTAGATTGCATTAATGAACATAGTTTTTGAAGGGCTTCAAAAAGTTTCGACTTTCCCGAACCAGTTTATATGCAACTTGTAATAAAGCTTGTCAGAGGATAAGAAATAGCGTCCAATACAGCTGAGAGATAGGTGCCAACCTCTATGACATACAATAAAGTTTTCACCTATAGATTTTGAACAGTGACCCCCCCCTCCCAAAATCATTTGATTCTTTGCACAATCCACCAAAAACTCATTGTGGCCAAAGAACTCTTGTCACTGTTTTTTAGATTGAGTGAAAAAGGTCTTTCCTGTGCTTAAATAATTTTGTCATCTCTTCTGATCCTCAACATAGGCCGAACAAATAAGGTATGTGGCACACACCTGACACATGTGACTGTTTCAGTTTATAGTTGTATAGATGTTTATATTAATTTAGAGTTTACAAAAATCACTATATTTCTGACATAAAAAGTAGATGAACTTCATGTCTGTAGCCTTCAAACTAGTTTTATGTTCTTAATCCTTCTTCTCATTATAAGATTATTTCCTGCAGTGCCATTTCATTGTCGAATACTTGATAAAACACAGTTTCACCTCCTGGTTCTTTGAATTTAATTTTCTATCATGAATGATGCCTTTTCCTTGGAAAACTCGTTTTGCAAATGTTTTACCTTCGAGCAGTTTCCAAATAGTAAGATCCAGAGCAATATTAAAAAACCTAAAAATTAAACCGATATTTCAGTGGCAACTTAAAAATTTAGAGGCCCATTTTCAAATTTTGCGTACACATGTTGCCCCAGAAGAAAAGAAAGAAAATTAAAGATAACTTTCAATATTAAGTTATATTTGATATAGTTTAATTTGAGCAAAATATTACATAAACATAAAGAGGGCTATAAATATATTTCTCCACTTAAAATATTTTTCAAATCAATAAAAATAATTTGTCTTCCACTTCATGCCAAGTCCCTTACTTTAAGATTATTTGACCCACGATAAGTTTGTAAATTTTGTAAGGGAAAGAAAAACACTTCTGCAATTAATTTTTTATCATTAATATAACACACTAATAGTTCATATTTAAAATAATTAAACTTCTTTATTTAAAAAAATAAATTAGGTTACAAAACAGGTTGAATAACATAAAATTTGGAAGGGTCAGGCATTTTTGCCAACAATCACATTTTTTAAGATTTATATCTAAAAAATTTCAGTTGATTTTGTTATATTTTAAATTGTAGTAATATATTTATAGTCATTTTATGCAATGCATTACTTATATTGAACTTTAAATATTAACTCATCTTGAATTTTCTTTTTTCTTTCTGGAACAGTATATAAGGGGGTATATAATATTTCTGGGACAGTATATAATATTTCTGGGACATATGTAAGCAAAATTTGAAAATGGGCCTAGAACTATCTAAATTTAAGGTGCAGTCTAAATTTACTTGTATGCAGAGAAATCTAAATTTATGTGCAGTTTGTTATTAAATGTGTGCCAGATTTGGTGCTTTTGTGGGTATACTGTGGCTGCGATTTGATATGGTCTCGGTAACGGAATTGTACATACTTTTTTAATTATAGAAAACTGCATTTTTCATTATTACATAATGTGAAACTATATTTCTTATTTGTTGTAATGCTCACAGTTTTTCATTTTATTCATTTAGAAGGAGCCAAAAACGACCAGCAGACGCAGAGGAGGAGAGGTAAGATTTTATCCTTTTTCACTTTGCTTGTCTTTGTACATGTTCAGTAGAATTTCCATTATCCAGATTCCCAGCAGTTGCAAATCTTTAAAAGTGAAACTTAACAAAAAATTATGTGTGTCTGTAGAATGAAAAATTAAATAAAACATAATAAAGTAAGCTAGCAAGGAATAAAGTCAAGTGAATTTCTAAACATCAACGAAACACAAAAATTTAATAAAAAAAAAAAAAGTGGCAGACGCTAATTTTATTTATGAAATTTTACGAAAATATTTTAGTGTATGATCACTTTTGTTATCTCCTTACATTTTTCAATTTTGGGTAAAGAAAATAAGTATTTTTAAAAAAGTTTACTATATTCAAAATCGCAGTGATATGAAATAAAAATATATGATATGATATGAAGTTATTTAAGTTTACAAACAAGTTATTTAAGTTTACAAACAGTTTTGGGAGCCACTGTACATGCTATGCAGTAAATAGTATAAAAGCTGCATTCACATCAATGTGCTCATGCGTAGCTGAGACGTGGCATTTGCTGGATGGCCGGAGACCGCGTGACTTGATTAAACTTGGAACTTTTTGACGCTTGACACGTCATTTCAGGCGTCTCGTTTCAAATGTCCAGTTTATATCATGATTTTTAAATGATTGCACTTTCAAAAATTCTTCTTGATGAAAAAAAAAAAGCAAATGAACTAATCTTAATTAAAAAAATGCATATGCTAATAAAATAAATAGCTTTATAAATTATTTAAAGGAAAATTCTTAAGTTTATTAGCAGTAGTAAATCTTAATAATCAACCATAAATGATATATGGTTGATAAATTTTACAGAATAATCTAAAGCACTAGATTCTTGGGAGAAAATAATGGGGGATTTCAAAATCCCAGATTTTAAATTTTTCTTAAAATATGTCTACATCAATTTAAGGTTGCTCTTGTTGCCTTGGGGAATAAAACGTTGGCTTCTCGAGTTAAAGATTTTGGATTTAATCATCACCATGAGTGGTGGTGTAATGGAGTTGGTATTTTAAAAAAGATATTTACAGAAAATATTATCGTTAGTTTCAAAGTAGCCCAGATGCTTCTTCAGTTTCCTGAAGGTGAAGCTTGTCTCCAAGGTACCTTAGTGCGGAGGTAACACGCTAAAGTAGAAAATTCAGTTTTACTAGGAACTTGTGTTGCGGGTTCGGGCCTTGCTTTTTTCCTACCCTAATAATGTATGAATATACGTTTTTTTTTTAAAATCTACTGCGACTTTTTTTGGGCAGGGGGGGGACAGAAGAAGCTTGCATTTATTTTTCATTTCAGTCATATAAACCTAATTTTTGCTCGGCATTGCGTGCATTATCCTTCTTTTGACAACAAGTCTTTGGTTTAATAATAAGACTACTATGATTATACTACTATGATTTAATTCTATTTTGGCTAACACGAGCCTAGCAAAAGTGATACTGGTATTAATATAAATATGCTGTTTCATCTAATTAAAAAATTTAGTGATGTCTGAATTTTAAACGAGTGGTGATGAGTAAAACCATTTGTTTTAAAAAATTTAAAAAAATTGTTGTTTATACAGAAAAGAAGCTGCTTAATATGTAGCTGATTTTATGGAATACAGTCAAAAGTCGTTAATCCGGACTAGTCGGGACTTCGGCGATTCCGGATTATAGATCATCAGTTTAAATTTGGTAAGATGGCATGCAGAAATTCTAAAATTAAAAATATGAAACCATAATTTATGAAATAAAGAACAGTTATGTTCTAAAGGGTATCAAAATTTATAAAAAAAAAAAGCTTAATATTTATTTGTTTACTTTATTAAACATTTCTTTCAATGTAAGTTGTTTAAGTTGCTTCGTTTTATGAGATAATACTTTCTCTTTAATTCTATAAACAGACATAATTTCTTGTTCAGTTACAAAGTTCCGCTGTTCAAGTCCCGTAATTGCTGTGCAGAGAATACCGACTAACTTGTCAATTGAAATTTTTTCTTTTTCACTAACCTCTTTGTCACCTTCTTCATGTCTTTATCCATTTTTTGCAGCAATTCCACTTTTTGTTTGATGGACACTGAAACATACTTTCGTTTTGTAGATCCTTTGAGAGCTCCAGCATCAGAAATTCTATTTGACATTATCGAAAGTTCAAGTTTAGTTTTATAAAAATGCTCTTACAGTCTGCAAAAAATAATAATCCGGATCTAATTCCAAGATTAAGGAACAACGCAATCATCAGCATTAACTGAATTAGATAATTTTAGCTTATACCGTCCGTTATACATAAAATGCGCACGCGAAAACGTATTCTTCGCTTGCGTACATGCATATGCGCAGTTGTAAAGGTCTTATGTGCACGCGTAAACACCTATGCGCATGTGTCAACTCGGCGCATGCGCAGAAAGTTTTTAGCTCTGAGGTCTGGATTATAGATCATTCCGGATTATGGGTGTCCGAATTAACGACTTTTGACTGCACTTCTATGCATTTTAATGTGTTTGTTTTTCTTAACATGCCTGACCACTTCTCGAAAAGGTTTAATCTTGATAATTTTTCATTAATTAAAGAACTTCTGCATGAGCATTAGCAAATTTGAAGAAAAAGAAGTATTATATAAAATGCAGTTACTTCAAAGAGTTTTAGATAAAAGTGACCTTATAAAATAAACTTTAAGATAGTGGCTGTTTATTAATATATAATTGACTAACTGAAGTAATTACTATAACATTTAAGGTAAAAAATATGTACATAAGGCAGGAACTAAAATATTGTTTAAAAATAATTGGTGTTGTTTATTAACTTAAAATAGTGTGGTATTTAATTTAGTAATGTTGTAAATCCTGCACATATTTAAATAAAATGTACTTTTTATTGCATTATTTAAATCAGTTAAGGAAAGTTCGTACATCCTGCAAAAACATTTCTGGTATTCTACCCCATGAAAAATTTACTCTTCAAAATAGAATTATGCAATTCTAATTATCATTTAAAATATTCATAAAAAATTAAATTATATATATGCAGCATTTGATATATACAACGATCCTTTTTTATATATATGCAGCATTTGATATATACAACGATCCTTTTCTGGGATTTATGAATATTTTAAATGATAATTAGAATTTCATAATTCTATTTTGAAGAGTAAATCTGTATAAACTATTCCTATCTTCCGAATGATTCTTTTCTGCAATATTCTGACAAAAATTAGTGTTCTGCTTTTGAATAAATAGATCAGTAAGGGCTAGAAATTCATCGAATTTATGAAGTTTCATGCGAAAGTAATTAAAAGGAATTTCGTGTCGTTCAAGCGTATTTCTTCAGTTAAACTATCTGCATCTCCTTGCTGCAGTCATTTCTCAGATATTAATATAAACCACTGAATTCTGCTTCTCTTACACAAAGCAAGAAGTAAAATAAGTTTTAATTGAGCAGAAATTATATCCATTTTAAATAAATTTTTTGTAATCGTAAAAAGTCAAAATACCACACAAAAATTTCACGTTTTTCCCCAAGTTTCCGATATGAAGCGCCATCTAGTGCGAACATCTACTGTTTTGCAAGCAAGTTATAATAGACTACCTATGGCTTGCCCATATGGAACTTGTTCACTTTCTGCTTTTATAGCTGTCTTTTAAGCTGTTTGATCTAATGTTAAGGTGCCATCAGTATGCTTCTGGATCCTCATAGATAGTATTTTATTTGCTTCACCAAGGTCTCTCGCAATTTTATGCTTAACCCCTTTGCATAAATTGATGAGTCTAGCTCGTCATTGGTTTTTCATGCCATATCACACAATGACGAGCTCCACTCGTCATGCATACTGTTGAATATGATAATTAATTTAGTTTAAAATTTCTAGTGTACTGAATTTGGCAACACCTTTTTCACTTGTGGAGAGATCACAGATCATATCACATATTGTTTACCCTTAAAATTTCTTGGTACAAGTCACGGCCGAATTGTTGTTATAAGATTTCATTCTTGTAAAAATTTAGTGTGAGCATCGGTCAATATATATTTCTGTAAAGGAAAAATGGTACTTTTCCGTTTGGCCGGCGCAAATTTCCATTTCTCCGGCGCAAGCGATAAAGTCACCGAGTGTTAAGTTTTATGAAGTTTGTAAGATTTATTTATGTTTGGTGTGAAAAATTAACTTCAGTTAAATGGTGTGAAAAGTTCGTTCAATATTGTTTCAAAATTCAATATTTAAATATTTTTTATTTATGCATTCAAAATAAAACCGGGGAGTTTTCGTACCGGAGGGGGTTAAATGTGGTTATTTCCTCTGGGGTGCCAAGAATTAACATGTCATCTACATAGAGACCAAGATATAATGCTTTGTTTGGGTGATAATAAATGCATGGATTACATTTTGAGTGTGATAGTCCACAATTCTTCAAGAAAGTATCAAAGTATTCATTCCATGATCTTCCTGATTGCTTTAAACCATACAAGCTTTTCTATAAAATGGCACGCTAAATGCTCTTGCTCTTAAGATCCTTCAGGTTGTTCCTTGTATATGTCTTCCTTGAGTAAGCCATTAAGACCAGCAGTGATGTCCATTTGATGAATTTCCATTTGTAACTTGACAACAAGGGCTAGAAGGATTCTTATAGATTTTATCTTGACAACAGAGGAGAAAGTCTCTGGAAAATATCTACCAGGGACTTGTGAGTAGCCTTTAGCTACTAATCGAGCTTTAAATTCGATTATTTCTCCTTCTGCATTTTGTTTTTCTTTGAGTACCCACTTGCATCCTATGGATCTGATACCAGCTGATTTTGGAACCAACTCCCATGTCTGGTTTTCATACAAATTGGACAATTCTTCCTTCATGGCTTCTTTCCACATCTCTGCGGGTGGTGAATTCATTGCTTCTTTTACACTTGTTGGGTTCTTACAGATTTTGATGGCAGGTTGTTCTTCACAAGCAGGTTTATATAACACTGGATCTCCATATAGTGTCTTAGGTCTTAGCACTATCAGAATCTGTCAATAATGCTGGTTCTGTGCCTTAAATTTCTTCTGCTGTGTCATTTAATTGGGCTTCAACATCTTCGACTCCTGTGGTGGTACTTCTAATGGAACAACATTTACTTCACGGTCAGAATTGTACTTATGATTTAAGTTAAAGATCATTTAATTTTCCAGAGTTCGTACAGTCCTTAAGAGTGCAAAAGTCCTTGGATTTTTAGAATTGATTTTTGGTCCTTAAGTCCTTAATTTTGGCTTAAATCAGCAGAAGGTCCTTATTTTTAATCATCTGAAATTTCTATCTGTTTTTATGACTACTATTTTGAGTGTGAATTAGCATTTTGGAGGCAATTTACTGATGTGTATTGTTACCTTTTGTTTATAATTTGTTTCTGTTTCTAATATAAATGATGGGATACTCGAGGCTCCAAGCAAGAAGTGAAAGATAAGCATAGCAAAATTCATTTTTTCTAATAAAGATTTCTTAAACACCCTTTTGCTTTTGGGGATGTGAATGCTTTTATTAAATGGTTCTAAATTTGGCGGCTTAGCAACATTTTGATGATTTTATTAAACGGTTCTAAATTTGGCGACTTAGCAACATTTTGATGATTTTAAGATCAGTTTCTATAGAAAATTTTTAATTCCTCTGTTGTAAAACTTATAGTTCTCTGTACTTCATAGTTTGTGTCCTTTCACCCCTTTGGGATATCCTAAAAAGACAGACGCTTCCCTAGCTTTCCTTTCTGCAGTGTTTTATCAATTTTGAGCAAAAACTCGACAGCCAAATATTCTCAGGTGTCTAATTTGCACAGGCTTCTTGATCCAGACCTCTTCAGGTATGTTTCCTTTGGTAGCTTTTGATGGACACTTATTGTGCAAATAACAGGCAATAGTCCCAGCATCTGCCCACAATTCTTGTGGGATGCTGGAATCTAGGAGAAGACATCTAGTCATATCAAATAGAGTATGGTTCATTTTTTCTGCAATTGCGCTTTGCTGTGGTGTCCGGGGAATTGTGAGTTGTCTTGTTATTCCAATTTTAGTTAGGAAATCATCAAATTCATTGTTGACATATTCTCTTCCATTGTTACTTCATAGAGTAGTGATATTGAGTTCATGGAAATTTTCAACATTTGTTTTATATTCCTTGGAATTTTTCAAGGAGTTGAAAACCACAGCATAACTTGAGTAGTCATCAACAAAGGTAACAACGTACTTTCCACCTTTTAATGTAGGTGTGATAGGTCCAATTACCAGTCTGTAGGGAAAATGACCAACTCCCTCATATATGTATAATGTAAACATATACACATGGGTTATAGCGTATTTTTTTTTTAATATAAAAGAAGTAATAGATGTCACAGAAACAAAATTGGTGGCATAGCAAATTAGCAAATTCTTTGTATACCATCTATTTTTTCCTTGCGTACTACCGGTTGAGAACCTTTGCTCTAGACTGATCAAGTATGTGACAAAATGAGACAAAAAATGCAACATAAAGCTAACTGTTAGTAAAACGTAAATGTCACTTATCATCTTTCAAATATGTCCAACCTATTATAAGTGTAAAATATTTTATTCTACTTAATAAACTGTATGAACTTTATTTTATTCTCAAACTTATTAATAATTATGTTAATTCATGTTTAGTAATAATGCATACTACTTAGGGATCTTTTATTTTTAGGATGGTATTACAAAAGTGAAATTCAGACATAGAATAATATTTTTAATTGAATTTATTCAGTTCTCATTTGCTCATAGGTCCTTAATTTTTTCATTAATGGTCCTTAAAAGTCCTTAAAAGTACTTAATTTCCATGTGCAGAAATGTGTACGAACCCTGTATTTCTAAGAAACAGTATAGCTTTGGCAAGATCTTCATTGTTGGAGGACCATAGATCCGATTTGATAAACTTTAGAGCTGAGAAACGTCTTTCCACACCGACTTTCTCCCGCCTTCTTGGCATGCCTTCATGTTGTAGTGGTGTGCACACTGGGTGCGTATTTCCAGAGGTCTGCTGTTTGATTCCCGGCAGAGGCGTTGCTCATTTTCCATCTTGCCTGCTTCCAAAAAATACCTAATGTCTCTACAGTGGCACCTGAATTAAAAGGGTGGTGGATGATGATTTTCCAAACCCAAGATGTGGCGTTTGGGTTCCCTGAAAAAACCCCAGTTGCCCTTTAAAAGGGGGAGTATATAAGGTATTTCTCCTGCCTTGTTGCCATGTCATCGTGGTGTGGTGGTCTGCACGCTGGGCGCATATTCCAGAAGTCCGTGGTTCAATTCCCGCCGAAGGCATTGCTAATTTTTCATCTTGCCTGCCTGAAAAAAATTCCTAATGTCTCTACAAGTGCTTTCAATATTATCCAAAAAATTTTCTCAAAATCTAATTTATCACTGAAAGAGGATAATAGAGACTAAGTTGCAATGCCTGCAGTTTGACTGTAGAGATTTGAATCCTCCAATTGCTCTGAAAATAATTTCATTCATATTGAAAGTTTGTAGATGGCTTTGTTCGTTATCCAACAAAATTTGGTGTTTTGGATCTCTATATATTGAACCCAGCAAGATGTCATTGTCTAGCAAAACAGTTTCTCTTTTCTTCATTCCTTTTGAAATAAACCCTCCATTTCAGAAAGAACAAACCTCACATTCTTCCATTCTTGCCTCCTGTTAATTCTTCAGATTGTAGCATTTTTGTGGCTTTATACGATGCAGAAAGAAGAGTTTCCAATTCTGAAAGATCATTCTACTGTCTTCCTGTTACTGAAACATTAGGGATATTTTCATCTTCTAAAAAAGTTCCTAATTCTAACAACCTCTATATCATCAATTATGTACTTCCTCATCACATTGCTTGATCAATAATTGCACTCTATCCTGCGCTTCCTAAGAATGGCATCAATTTTGGGAGTTCTTGCTGCTATTGCTGTTTACCTAAATTTACCAGTGATATTTGTAACTAAATGAATCAGTTTAATCACTAATGTCAATTATCACATTAGTCCTCCTCCCTTATATTTATTTATTAATATGTCAATAAAATAGAAAATAACTATTTATTAATGTATATAGTCCGTAAATAAAAGTAATAATTTAGTTTGTCATTAATTTTTTTAAAATTCACTTTAATTTCATATCAAATTTAAACTGTCCAACAAAAACTGGAGTCAGAGTCGATGTGTTTTAGCGACTCCAGCTCCAACTCCTTTTACCACAAAATCTGACCAACTCTGACTCCACAGCCACGCTGATTACGTCAGTATGTATTAATGGAAGTAATCTAGTTGAACATTTGGCCTTTTCTTTAAATGGAGTCTTCGTCATTTTCCCGAGAACACATGTTTAGCAAACAACATCCTTTTCTTGGATTTCTTCACGTGTCATATTCGAATCATCCCTTTTCATAAGTTTCTTAACTCCATCATGTTGGAAATGTCCTAATTTTTGATGCATGATTTCTTCGTGTCTGGAAAGGTATATTTTGTGCATTTGCTTCTCTTCAGTTTTGTATAATCTTCCATACCTGTGTGCAGTGAGGATGACCTCTTGTTGTCTTTGATGTTTTATGATTGCTTTGCCCCTTTCAAAGGAAACAGTCATTCCTATTTCTTCTATTCTTTCTATTGATAGAAGCTTAGCATGAAGCTTACATACAGAACAGTTGCTAGGTGAATAGCATGTTTCCCATATTCTCTGAAAGGATTCAAAATAATGCCTCCCGTGCCAGAAACTTCAATTTTTTTCAGAATTGGCTATCTGAACTGGTGATTTCACTGAAACTGAATTCATAAATTTCTGCTCCTGAGAACAAGTATGTTCAGTGGCTTCAACAAACAGTGCTTGATTTCTAACTTCATTAGAAACCTTTTTTGCATGTGGGGGTTTTAGCAGCAGAGCAATTTTTTGCAATATCATCCTACTCCCCACGAGAAAAGCGGTGGGTATTTCTGTCAGTATTTTTATGCTGTTTCTGTAATGGCTGCTAGCTTTAGTTCTGTAGTTATCTCGAGTGAGGGCTTTCTTTCCCACGACCTCACTTGTAGCAGCTTCTGATTTCACTTCTGTGTAGTGCAGCAACTTTTTCTCTCTTCAACGATGAGACGTAATTTTACGATGGATTTTGTACTTTTAAAGTATCCCATGCTTCTTTTGCTGTTTCTCAGTCAGCTATGTTATCTAAAAACTGATCTTCAACCACTAAGAATAGGAAGATTAAGGCTTCCTCATTAATTTTCTTTACATCACTTTTTAATTCAACACCATAACCTGGATCAATTGCTTCCCAACAATTTTTTTGAATTAAAACAGCTCGTGCTAAGATTTTCCAAGCATTGTGATTATCTTTGTCGAGTTTCTGAATCTTAATTTCTTCCATCGGGTCACTTTCAACATGTTAGGCTTAGCTTTCCTGGCGCTGTGGATGTTGCTTCTTTTTCTTTCGAAAAATTCTTTATTTCTGTCAAATAAACTTCTTTTGAGTATATCGTGCTGATAATGTGATAGAAATTACTTATAATCGCAGATATATTTTGTAATATAGTAGAAAGAACTAAGCAAATCACAAATGCATGTTACATGTTTATTAACTTGACTAACTAAACTATTGCCATTCAGCAAAAAACAAAAACGAGCTACACATGAATATTAAGGAACATAGAGTCTATAATTGTAGCATTGCTTTGGCAGACACAACATCACAAAAATAAAATAAAGTTTATTTCTAACATATATTGGGTTTGTTCAAAAATTCTCACTAAATTTGTTACCTCAAGAAACTATTTATTACTTAGAAATAGCTATCTATATCTCTCTAGTTATTTAAGACTCTACAATAATTAAATAATTCCTTTACTCATACTCTAAAAGGGGGGGGGGCAAAGTTACACTAACTCTCTAAAAAAAGAATAACATAATATATTGCCATTCTCTGAAACATAAACTGTACTAAACATAATGAACAAAACAAAACAAAAAACAAAAAAAAAAAAAAAAAAAACCACCCATAGAATAAAGAAAACGATTATATCTGCTTGAAGCTCGTGCAATATTACTCAGAAGCTACAGTTAGAAAAAATGTAAACAAAAATATTAAGAGTCAAAATATTGTTCATCCTCCCACTTTCAATATGAAATTCAGGATTGAGTATTGCAAAATAATAAAAAATTTAACATTGTTCTCACGAGTCCAATCGATGAGTTGCTCTAATTGTCCTTCCTGATTTGGTTATCATGGGCGATTTTAAATGGGTATGGATTATTCTATTTGTTTCTACAGGTACATCATCAATTAAAGTTTTCTCTACCGAAATATTTTCGCATCGTTGACTTCTGCTGAATTTCAATGGAAGTTCCTCGGCAGTGGATAATTCCAAAGGATAAAGAATTTGTACAGCTCTTATGACTTCTCTGTTTTTCATTTTAATTCTGGTTCGTCGACTTTCACCATCGGTACCTGGAAATAATTATATGATTTTACCAAGAGGCCAGTTTAATCTCCTTTTGTCATCGCTTCCAATTAACACAGTGTCTCCTTCTTTTAATTTACAACTTCTAGCGAATTTTTTGCTTGTTGTTTTCAAAGTTCCCAGATATTCCAGGTGAAATCTTTTCTTAAAAACTTGGTTAACATTTTGGATATAACGCAATCTACGTTTATAAAAAGTTAGAATTGAAGTCATGTTTTACAATTGGCACTGAACGGTTTTGTATTTACCATAAAAAATTTCCAGGTCTTATGGAAGTGAGACTTGAATCAGCCGATACAACTGTTAAAGGTCTATCATTTAAGATAGCTTCACAGTTACACAAAATGGTACACATTTCCTCATAACTAAGGCAGGCTCTCCCAAGAACCTTTCTTAATATTCTTTTCATCATTCCTAGGAGGCATTCCCACCAGCCACCTCACCATGGAGCGCCTGGAGGAATGAACTTTCAAATAATACTTTCATTAGCTCTTTTTTTTGCAATTTCATTGAAATTGATTGAAGCAAGTGCATTGCATGCTCCAACAAAATTTGTTCCATTATCAGTATAAATTATGGATGGCTTCTCATGTCTAGCAGCAAAACGATGAAACGCTTGTAGAAATATATCTGTTGTTAAGGATGTAACCAGATCCAAATGAACACAATGGTACACTGTGCAAATGAATAGGCAAATCCGTGCCTTCTTGTATTCTCTTAGAAATATAGGTCCAGCGTAATCTATGTCGGTTATTTGAAACACTGAGGCAACTTGTACCTGATCTGCAGGAAGTGGTAGCGCTGGTGGGTTAACATTTTTGTTTGAATAACGCTTACAGGTTATACAAGTTTCCAAAACGGATGACACAACTCTTCTTTCCACTAATATCCAAAATCTTGCTCTTAAAGAATTTAGGATGCGCGAAACTCTAATATGTCCCTTCAACTTATGTTCTTCCACTATTAAACTTCTTATAAGAGGATGATCACTTGGCAAAAAAGCAGGAGTTCTGAACTCAGATGTATCTTCTCTTTGAAATATTGCTGTTTTCTGATGATCCCACAATCAATGAATGGATTAAGACTTAAAAAATCCATTCATCTTCTATTCCATTAAAGGATTCATTTTGTATTAAACGAATCAAGATATTCTCTGCTTCATTTATTTCAGATACAGTAAGTTCATCCTTTTTCTTGTTTTGATGTTTACAGTTGTAAACAAAACGACACATCCACGCTACCAGTCTGATTGTCTTACGATAACGTGAGAATCTAGTAGCAACTATTTCACTAGCATTAAGATTTATTAAGGAAGAAATAATCCTTTTCTTTTTCTCAAGAGCTATTTCTTTTTCATCAGGACTAAAATCTTCTTTTGGCCATTTTTCTGGTGATAAATATAGCCATTTAGTACCTTCCCTCCATCTAGATTTAATTAAATAAGAAGCAGAGCATCCTCTACTGGGCAAATCAGCAGGATTCAGTGATCCTGGTATGTGCCTCCAAGACTCAATAGAAGTCAGTTGCTTTATTTCCTTAATTCTGTTGTGAGCAAATATGTCCCATACTTCATTCCTGTGTATCCAAACTAGCACAGTAGGCGATTCTGTACAAAAATAAATACAGTCAAAAGTCGTTAATTCGGACACCCAAAATCCGGAATGATCTATAATCCGGACCTCAAAGCTAAAAACTTTCTGCGCATGCACCGAGTTGACACATGCGCATAGGCATTTACGTGTGTGCGTAAGACCTTTACGACTGCGCACGTGTGTGTGCAAGTGCAGAATACGTTTTCGCGTACACGTTTTATGTATAACGGACGGTATAAGCTAAAATTATCTGTTTCAGTTAATGTTGATGATTGCGTTGTTCCTTAATCTTCGAATTATTTCTGGCTTAATACTTTTTGCAGACTGTAAAAGCAATTTTATAAAAGTAAACTTGAACTTTCGATTATGTCAAATAGAATTTCCGATACTGGAGCTCCCAAAGGATCTACAAAACGAAAGTATCTTTCGATGTCCATCAAACAAAAAGTGGAATTGCTGCAAAAAATGGATAAAGACATGAAGAATGTGACAGAGGTTAGTGAAAACGAAAAAATTTCGATTGACAAGTTAGTCGGTATTCTCGGCACAGCAATTAACGGGACTTGAACAGCAGAACTTTGTAACTGAACAAGAAATTATGTCTGTTTATAGAATTAAAGAGAAAGTATTATCACATAAAACGAAGCAATTTAAACAACTTACATTGAAAGAAATGTTTAATAAAGTAAATAAATATTAAGCTTTTTTTTTTTTTTTTTTTTGTAAATTTTGATACCCTTTAGATCATAATTGTTTTTTATTTCATAAATTACGGTTTCATATTTTTAATTTTAGAATTTCTGCATGTCATCTTAGGAAATTTAAACTGATGATCTATAATCCGGAATCGCCGAAGTCCCGACGAGTCCGGATTAACGAGTTTTGACTGTATCATCAGCTTGAAATTCAGGTATTATGCTAGATGCTAAACATGTACGTATTGTAGCTCCAAGAAGTTCCAATTGAGTTATTGTTGTCATTTTCCTTCTGCTGGGTGCAACCCTCGCTTTAGCTTGCACCAAATGAACTTGAACCAAATCTCTTATTTGTACTCGAACAAAGGCCACAGCTTAATATGCAAGTTTATGAAGAAATGAAGTGAGACATTTTCAATCTCACGATCACAGTGGTATTCTCATTCTTTTCAGACACTTCAAATCATTCAACCATTTACAAAATTGAGATTTTGAATTTGTATCAACTTCTTGATCCCAAGATAACTTCCCATAGGTGCTGAAGTAAAAGTTTTGGCACAAGAGTTATGGGCCAAGCTATTCCTAAGGCGGCGTAAAGGGCATAAAGGCATAGTCATAAAGGCATAAAATATGGGAGTTCCGTTCACACCTGCGAGAACGGGATGTAAGCCATGGCCAATGTGAGAAGCTAAATTTGCACATGCGTGGATGTGTCTACAACTTTCCCACTCTGTTCTCCTGCTCGATTGATTTCCCACGTTTGCTCTGTTTGTTTTGTAACAGCGAAATCTTCTGTAGAACACCGCTTCGTTTTAGCTTCGCTCTGATTGGTCGACGCTTATCGCAAACTCGGCGTAAAGTTGAAAACTTTGAACCCTATGCCACAAGCCCTAAACCAGATTTTGTGACATAGCACAGACTGGTTGCCTTGGCAACGGAGTGTGGCTTTAACCACTTATGCCCTTTACGCTCCCGTCTGAACGTAGCTTAAAGGGCCGTTCCCACTGGGATTTATCTGAGCTAACAAACACATCTAATGTAGTAGACACATATCCAAAACCAGATTTTCCCCATAGGGCAGCAAGTGGAAAAATCTGAATTGCAGGCACAGCGGAGCTAGTCGACACGTGGAACCGACTTCGTTAGCTCAGATAAACCCCAGTGGGAACGGCGTTTGAAGGGTTGAATATTTTGTGTGTAGTAGCTAAAATCTCTCTTTTAGACAAAATTTCTGGTAGATTGTAGGTGATGTTAGTAATATTAAGGCAAAGGTGATCTCGACATCGTACCCAAACCATTCCTAATACATTTGTGGTACTAGAGGAATTATCTGTTGGGGCACTGTATTGCCAACCACGTAATTTTAGCTTTCTTGTGGCCCACCAGCGGCCAAGCGGTAAGGCCGCCGAACACTGGTAATTCGGTCTGAGGTTCGAATCCCGCAAACGGGCTGGCTGCATGGGCATTTTCGTGGTTTTCCCCATGTGTAACGTGTATACGAGCCAGCTTCCATTAGAAAGTCCCTACGAAGGCATCCCTCCTCATAGGCAGATAGCCCTAGTGTGCTTTGCTGTAATCTCGATAAACCATAAACCAAACTAGCTTTCTTGTAGCTAAAGTATCTGAAGCAACTTGTATGAACTGTTGCAATTCTAAATCATTTTTCACACTCACTAAACAATTATCTACATAAAAGCTCTTTTTCAATTGCTCAATAATATCCACTTTATGCTTTGGGTTTCCATTTCGTTGTTTCAAAGTGGATTCTAGAAGATGGTGAATTACAGAAACTAGCAAAAAAGGGCTACTTGTAACTTTAAATTTTACCCTAAAGTGCCTGTAATACTTCAGTTTTCCGTCAGTTCTATACCATAAGAATATCAGATAGATCCTTAGGGTTGAGACTTATTTGTAAGAATTCTTTTCGTATATCTGCAGAAACTCCTATTCTATTCATTCGGAATCTACGAAGAATTGAAGGAATCAGTCTGATAAGGTTCTGACCTTTTCCTAGATGATCATGAGACTATTTGATCCTTTCTGTTTGGCTGAGGCATCAAACACTCGTGTAGTATTCGTGTAGTACTGTTTTCTTTTACTATGTGTTGATGTGGTAGATAATGGCATGTTACATCAATTTTGCTTTTTGGTTCTTCTTCTATGACGCCTTCTCGTTCCCATTCACTAAAAACTTCTCCATAAGCATCATAAAGTTTCTCAGCTTTTAGTCATTTTACTGTAGAATCTAATCTCTTTACAGCTAAGTCATAGTTATCTTTCAGCGGTAGATGTTTATAAAGCCATGGCAAGTTGACTTGAAAATATCCCTCATGATTCACCTTTACAGTAGACAAGAAATGATCTGTTGCCTCTTCTTGAAGTTCCAGTTTATTTTTCTTCTCTGAGGGATCTAGAATTCGAAGTGAATCTAGAGACTATAGATTGGATATCTATATTTCCTTTCAACATGGATGTGACAAGCAGTGCGGAATCGTCCGAGATCTCACACATACCGTTTTTCCCAAAGAGAGTCCAGCTAAGTTTAGTTTGTATAGTAGCAAGGCCTGAAGTAAGCAATTCAAATTCTGTGGTCATCAACTTGCCTGCAGTGTCAGCGCCGATAAGTATTTCTTTTGGTCCATTACTATTGTCGCATACAGAAATATTGTTCTCTTGAAGCTCTCGAATCCACTCGCTTTTACCAACAGGTGGTATACTTCTACAAATAATATCTTGGCTAAGAGCTTTGAAGTTACAATGATAAGTTCCATACACTGTAAACAGGGTTCGTAGGGGTCCTTACAAGTGCTTATAAGTCTATTAAGTGCTTATAAGTATATTTGAAAATAAAATATAAAGGCCCTTATAGGTGCTTACTTTTTTTTTAAAGCCTTTATTTTTTGTTTTTAGTGCTTATTTTTTGCTTTTAGTGCTTTTTTTTAATCCTTTTTTTTTTTTAATGAACGCGCATTTTTTTTCCATACCAAAGCCGAAACTAAATAAACAACTTTTCTTCCTTATATGCAACGTCAGATGGTGAATCATACTCCCGGAAATTGCTCTCCACCTCCTTCTCTGCATTACCGTAACCTATGGTGCTTCCGTTACATTCGGTATTCTTTTCCGCCCACCCAAATACTACACACGTTTGAATTTCTATCAAGATTTTAATAATTTACATTCTCGTTCCTTGTGCTCAGTGTGCTCAGTTCATATTCGTGTTATTATGATCGTTATGCTTATGTTATGAGTATATGCATGAATATTTATAATAATATAGTTGCAGTAACTGCTGAAGTATAGATAAACTTCCAAAAATGGGCGTGTTTTTACACATATTAGCTTTCTAGGGAATAATATTCGGAATGCTTAAATAAAAGAAAAGTAATCGAATAGGCAAAATAATTTCTCTTTTTTTTTTTTTTTTTTTTGCCAATACATTATACAGTACGGAAGTTGGGAGGTTCTCCCCTTTCTGCGCAAAATCTCTAATATTGAAGCAGCGGATTTTTTTTTTTTTTTTTTTGTTGTCACTGTCCAATCTGGATTGAATACGACTAAAAGTTTTTGCGGTTTACCCAACCTAAGTGAAAATTGAATCAGTTCCGGAAATTTAACGCAGTCTGTTGAAAATTAGAATCAGAAACACCCCAGATTAGTAAGTCTCTTTTCCTTTATTTGGTTCTTTATTCTTCGAATACGGGCAGCTGTTGATTTCGATTGCGTAATATCACATGTGGAAGAATTACGCCGCACGTATTGCGCAATAACGTTTGCGGTATTTAGCATTGATAATTAATTTTGATGTTCAGTCGGAGATTTATTTATGAACACTTAAGAGTTTTACTGTGCATTCTAAGCAGAATATTTCTCAGTTCCGTTGGTCTATTTTTATAAGATGCACATATCGCAATGTCAAAATCATTTATTTAGCCGAGGAATCTAAAGAACTGCTACAATCTCCCCCCTCCTTTTTTTCCAGTTACGCTCGACATGAAATATTCGGCAATTTCCGAGTATGCTGGTTAGTTAACCCGGTAGCACTCGCGCGGGGTGACTGAGTCACCCCAGCCTCATAAAACCTTTCATTCTGGAATTTCTATTTATCCGCTATGAATCAGCCCTTCAGTAGCTAACTTTTAAACGGTTTTCTTTCAATAGCACCTGCCAGCAGCAGGTGTTTTTCTTTTGTTGGGGAGGAGCAATCATTTCTTGGAACGCTACATGCAACTGGGGTAACCTGGGAACCCCCGTGACCAGATTTGTTCTGAAATTTCTCACTTTAGCTTCTTGCTTGCATAAATTGTGCATGTGTGCTATACTGTAGTCGTTCGAAAATGGCTCTCAAACGAAAAATGACAGATTATGAAAAAGAAATGGAACACTTGAGAATGTTATTGGATACTGTGGAAACTTCCGATGAAGAAATGGATACTGCTAGTGAAAATGAAGTAGATCAAGAAATTTATAGCAGTCATGACAGCGACAGTGAGTTTGAAGCTGAAAATAAAACGCTTGAATCTAATGAAAAAAGTGACAGTTATATAGGAAAAAATAAAACAGTTTGGAAGAAAAGTAAACCGAATCAGAAGGTAAGAACCAGTTCCTGTAATATTATAACCCACTTACCAGGTCTGAAATCAGTTGCAATAAGTATTATGGAACCAATTGAAAGTTGGGAACTTTTTATGGATTTCAATATTATAAAAAATATTGTGGACTGCACCAATATTTTTATTGATAAAATATCCGAAAATTTTCAACGGAGTCGAGATGCTAGGCATACAGATGAAGTGGAGATGAGAGCACTGTTTGGTCTTTTATATTTATGCGGATTGCATAAATCTTCTCATGCTAATGCAAAAGACTTGTGGGACGCTGATGGCACCGGAATTGAATTATTCCGAAAGACAATGTCTTACAAACGATTCACTTTTCTTCTAAGGTGCTTGAGATTAGACAATGTAAACGATCGCGAAGCTCGAAGACAGTTGGATAAGCTGGCAGCTGTGAGAGATTTCTTCAGCGATTTCAATAAAAAATGTCAAGAAATATATTCAGTTAGTGAATATGTTACAATAGATGAAAAGTTGGAGAAATTTCGTGGCCGATGTGCTTTTCGCCAGTATATGCCGAAAAAGCCGGCAAAATATGGAATTAAATTATTTGCCGTAGTCGATGCCAGGACATATTATACATATAATATGGAAATTTATGCGGGGAAACAATCGGATGGTCCTTTCAAAGTTGATTATTCGCCATCTGAGATCGTAAAACGACTTTGTGCTCCATTATTTGGATCTGGGAGGAATATAACCATGGATAATTGGTATACAAGTTACCCGCTAGCAAAAGAGCTCCTATCAAAGAAACTCACTGTAGTGGGAACTTTGAAGAAAAATAAAGCTGTAATTCCTGCTGAATTTTTAGAAACAAAGAAAAGAGAAGTATATTCTTCCATGTTTGGATTCCAAAAAGACATGACATTAGTATCATATGTTCCAAAGAAATCGAAATGTGTAGTTCTTCTGTCTACAATGCATCATGATGACACGATAGATGAAAACTCTGAACAAAGTAAGCCAGAAATAATCCATTTCTACAATGGAACGAAAGGAGGAGTAGATACTGTTGATGAAATGTCTACGCTTTATTCAACAGCTAGGAAAACAAACAGGTGGCCTATGGTGATTTTTTACTGTGTTTTGAACGTGGCTGGTATAAACGCGCGAGTGTCACTTATGTCTACTAAAAATCCTCCCTTGCAGTATAAAAGTAGACGAATGTTTTTGAAAACATTGGCATTATCTCTCGTAAACCCACAAATAAAGAGGAGATCAAATATGCAAATGTTACCCAGAGAATTACGAGAGAAAATGAATCAGAATTTCTCAACAGAAAGGAATGCCGTTTCTGAAGAGAACTTGCCAAAGAGAATGAAGCTTGGTAAAGGACGATGTACAATATGTCCTCGAGCTAAGGACAAAAAAACAACAATTTCTTGTATGAAATGCCAAAATTTTACTTGCAAGGATCACTCTAATTATGTTTGTGACAAATGTGTTTAAAATTCAATAAAGGTATGTAACTGATTTTTATTTTGTAATTGAGTAAGTTTTTTCCTATAAACATTAGTAGTAGAAATTAACGTAAATATATTTTCAAATTAATATTCATGCTTTAGAATATACTAAAAAACTGTATTTTATACCTTTTCAATTTATTTGCACTTAAGTTTATATGTGTATATTGAATTAAGCTTAAATTTATCGGTGGGGTTATACAGGTACCCCGCGCGACCAAAATGTGCTCTGTTTAGCGCGCGCCTTCCACCGGGTTAAGCTTTTACTGTTAAAGGATGAGTGCATGAAGCAATTTCCTGTCTCCTGATTTCAGAAATGTTCCTCTTTTTTACTTAAATTACTTTACTTGGAATATATGTTAAGGGAAAACTGTTATGCAATGAAAATTTAGAAAATGTTCAGAATTTTGATTTAAGTTAAATTATTTAAATATTAATATGAGTGGAAAAATAAATTGTATTTAGTATTAGGTGCCATATGAATACAATTAATATGGCTTATTATTATTTATTTTCTATATTTTGAATTGAAATTTCATCATTAAATCTTGTAATATAGTTTAGTTCTGCATAGTTTTTTTCCCTCTCATTGTAAACTAATTCTGTAAACTGAACTGTCATTTAAAATTTAAAAAAAAAAGATAATTGTTTTCCATGGTTGAGGTAATGCTCATTTTCTTAATAAATATGGCATTGCTCATATTTTAAATTACAAGTGTAATTTTTCTTTTAAGGTTATGTAGTTGTGTATAATGTAATTATACAGGTGCTTATATTTTTCCTTAAAATGTGCCTGAAAAGTGCTTATAGGTGCTTATTTTTTTTTTAACTAAAATGTGGCTACGAACCCTGTGTAAAAACATCGTGGTTTATTACATCAGTACGTGGCC
Organism: Stegodyphus dumicola; assembly: GCF_044657685.1. NCBI lineage: Eukaryota > Metazoa > Arthropoda > Arachnida > Araneae > Eresidae > Stegodyphus > Stegodyphus dumicola. The sequence continues at coordinate 5,431,552 of NC_140770.1, forward strand.
CGCCAAATAATGAATGGCTCAGTCTTTCTTTAGATGTACTCTCAAATTTCATTTCATCTGCAGGGCTTTTTAGAATATAAGATCTTTGTGAAACTGAATCAATAATAGCATAGGCCTGACGCTTTCTTACTCGCCCTTTCAACGTAAGTTTGCAAAAACACATTTGCTGTTCTCGCCAAATTGGCGAGGGTTTCATCTCGTTCAGGTACTGCATCCATATTTGTATCCCTATTCATGCTAACAGGAACTGGAGATTTTGATTCAGCTTGCATATTTCTACATAAAAGTATATGGTGTTTCTTCCCACAATTCACACACAATGTTCGTTTTTTACATTTAGCTATTACATGTTTTCTGTCTAAACATAAAAAGCAACTGCGACTATTTAGAACTACTTGCCTTTCTTCAGACGCCTCAGACTATTTTTGCCTCCTCAGACATCATCTTTCTTCCTTTAAAGCAATCACCAAATGCATGATTTCCAGCACAAAAAATACATCCAGTTGAATTTTATTCTGATGTTGCTATTAGAGTAGAAACAGAAGGTGTTTTGGAAAAGTCTGCACAGTTTTTGAAACTAAAGTGTTTAGCATTCCCTGGCTTAAAGCACTGAGTAGCTATATGTACTGTCTCTTCACCTTCAATTTCATCCAGCAAAAATGAAAGCAAACCATCTAAATCCATGCAATGTGTTGATGCATTTTTCTCTTTTTGCTCACTACTGTCAGATTTTCTCTGACTGCGATTAATAACTCAAAACCTTTGCCAGGCTGTTAATGTATCATCCGGCAATGATGAAATGACTAGAGGATATAACATCGCTGCATATTTATCTCTAGCAACACCCAGAACTTCTGATGCTCTAAGTTTTGATTCTAAGTTATCATAGAGTTTTCATAATGAAAATTTCTGCTGAGATTTTTCCGGCAAAGAGTTCTTCTGTAATCAAGGGTCCTGTTTATTTTTCAGATTTATTATCAAGGGTCAGTTTTATTTTTCAGATTGTGAATAAATCTAAATATCCATGCAGTCACTCTAATAGCTCTAATTAATTTATTAATTAATTAGAGCTATTAGAGTGACTGCATGGATATTTACTAATTTTCAGGATTCAACAGAGAACAGTTTTCTGCAATAGACGGTAGTGTTGTGGTATCATTTATACACTTCTAATTCAGGATCAGAAAACTCTGTGTCGCACTCACTGATTCAACTAACCAGTCTGTTCCAGACTGCTATAATCTTGAAGACAACAAATATTCGGCTGAACATCCTTGAGGTAAAATGTCCGCTGAATTGGACTTTCCATTATGTCTCCAGTTATTTAGGCAAGTTAATGATTGTATTTCAGATACTCAATTTTTTACAAACATTTTCCATTGTTCAGGAGCACTATGAATCCAGTGAACCACTATCAGACTACCCGTCCGCAGATAGATATTGTTACGTTATTTTCTTCCTTCTGACACCAGTTGTTGCGTTATTTTCTTCCTTCACGTTCGTACTGTAACTTCTTGTGTAGTTTGTTAAACTTGATAACTTCTATACTTTCAAAGTAGACTCAACTAATGAGTATATCTCAAGAATTCAAAATTTTATTATACATTTTTAAGCAGTTCACATGACATTCAGCTAGCACAGTAACACGTGCATCACAACAACGGAATCGCATAGCATGAGCACCATTAAAGTTAGTTATAGTTATTTACAGTTACAGTTATAGTTGTAGTTTATTTTAAATATACATCACATCCCTTCCTCCAGTTTATAAACAATAATAAAAATAGCAAATAATATCAATACAAGTATATTTACAATATGACATACAATAAAAAAAGTTACATAAAAATGATACATGCAATATGTTACATTATTTTATTCTATGACAAAGTCTCTATATCTTGAAGGTTGTCTAATCAACTGTCCATTTCTTGTTATTGTATTATTGGATAGATTATTCTGTTGATTTCCTATATTAACAGGCACAGAAACATTCTCAGGGCTTCCATGTGAATTTTCTTCTTTATCTAATACTATATCATTATAATCATTATTAACTTTGTAAGGTGATTTTGAAAATTTTATATGGCGTCTTTTTCTTCGTAATATTTCCCCAATTGAATTTCTTACAATATAGAATCTAGGAGCTTTATGTTTTGAAAATTATTTCACCTTTATCCCATTGCCCAGTTCTAAAGGTGAACAAGGTTATACTATCTCCAGGTTTTAACTCGGGCAGTTTCTGTGGGGTTCTATCATAATAATATTTTTGCATAGCTTGAAGTGCATGAAATTTAGAATAAGGTTCGTTTATTTTAGTATTTAACAATTTATTACTGATAGGTAATTTTGTCCTTAATCTTCTATTAACAGTTGTGCAGGAGACAAATTTATTCCACTAATTGGGGTATTTCGATATTCCATCAAGCCTACACTTATATCTTGCACTTTCCTCAGGATTTTTTTCAGTATTCATACAGCTTTTTCAGCCAACTCATTACTTTGAGGATATCTGGGGCTACTAAATTTAAGTTCGAAATCCCAATCTTCAGCAAATTTCTTAAATAAGTAGCTATTACAGGGATTATTGTCGCAAATGACTTCATTTGCAATACCATACCTGGCAAAGATGCATTTTAACTTTATCATAATTTCATTTGCTGTCTTATCTTTTATGTTAGAAACCTCAATCCATTTAGAGTAATAATCGATGACTACTAAGTAATTTTGATTACCAAATTGCAAGATATCAAGGGCAATTTTTTCGAATGGTTTAGTTGGAATTTCGTGTTGCATTAGAGGTGCTTTTTGATTTCTATTTCTGAATTTTTCACATATTTCACATTTGGAAACATGCTGCTCAATGTCATTTGTCATACCTGGCCAATAAAAAATTTCACGGGCTCTATTTTTACATTTCACAATTCCAAAGTACGCTTCATGAATTAATTGCAACATATCTTTTCTCATACCATAAGATACAAATAATTTTTCATTAATAAATAACAAGTCGTCATTAATATAAAGATAATTTTTACTTTAAAGTATGTTTTTACACTACTATCTACTTTTTGTAACATTTAGGCCAACCCTCTTTAATATATTTCATAACTATTTGCAAATCTGGATCTGATTCAGTTTCTTTCCTAAATTGCACCACTCTTCTTTCACTCATAGGCAAATATTTCAAAATAATGTGAACATTTAGCATTTCAGGATCATCTTTCATGTTCCGGAGTTGCTCTTTGCTAGTTTCAGTGACACTGACTATTTCTATAGCTTTTTCTAATCCTACGTTAGATTCTCGAAGCAAACATTCGGTCAGACTCCTATCCCAAATTCCTAATACAATACGGTCGCGAATCAATCCATTTTCTTGTTCAGCAAACTCGCAAGTTGACGCTTACAAGTCTTAACTGAGTGACATAACATTCAATTGTTTGTCCTTCTTGCTGGCTACACGAAAAGAATTTGTAACGTTCATATACGACATTCTGCCGTGGTGAACAATAATCTTCAAAAGACTTCAAGACCTCTTCGTACTTCTCCTTATTCTCAGGTGGCTCAAATCGAAACATGTTATAAATTTCGAGTCCTTCAGTACTGAGTAAATTCAAAAGGATTGCAATCTTAGTCTTATCTGGCTTGGCATCTTTTTCCGTTGCAAGTAAATAGTTTTCTAGCTCTTGCTTCCATTTTTTCCATTTTTCCTTAACATTTCCGACGGAGAATGTTAGCGGAGCAGGTGGTCTGAAATCCATTTTGCTCCTGACACCATGTAACTTCTTGTGTTGTTTGTTAAACTTGATAACTTGTATACTTTCAAAGTAGACTCAACTAATGAGTATATCTCAAGAATTCAAAATTTTATTATACATTTTTAAGCAGTTCACATGACATTCAGCTAGCACAGTAACACGTGCATCAGAACAACAGAATCGCATAGCATGAGCGTCATTAAAGTTATATTTATTTACAGTTATAGTTATTTTAAATATACATCACACGTACGGGGTTCGTGTGGATTTGGAGTGAAAAACGATGACACTTGATGAAGTATCGAATCACACTTTATTGGCCGGTATTAATCAGGACAGCCTCCAATAACACTTTTTGCAGTCATCAAAGATCTACTATAAACACACTGGAACAATCAGCGACACAGCTTTCACACTGTCAGGTAATAACAGTGGAGACAGCTTCTTGCAAAGCACCCGACTCTGCTTTCCGGAGTACAGCTCTCGACTCTGCTTGGTCATTCTTAGAACTCCACGTACTCTCAAGACTCTCCACGCTACAACTCGCAGTGCGCTCGACGACACATGAGCACAGCTCCTGACTCTTCGGTTCAGTCGTTCCCGGAGCTCAACATGCTTTCTCGATGATGCACTAACCGCGATATACTACAAGACTTTCGATGCACTCAATGAACCACTCGGCACTCGCTGCCTGGCTGTCAACTTGATTGATTTCGCAGGGATTGACTCGCTAGATGAGACACCAACTCGATACTAACTCGCACTCTATGCAAGGCATACACACTAACTGACTGCGGACCAGCAGGGTTTATATAGCTTTCGGCTTGTGTTTGAGAACATTCTGGGCTAAACCGGTAAGAATTCGTTCCAGAAGGTTCTCTATCAGTCCATGGCATATTGCCAATTTTGTCGCCAAATGGGTGATTTCTTGCCAAATGTGGCAACCCTGCCTTCCCTTGCCATTTTGGCAACCCTAAAACTGCTTTGCAAGGAAGCCATCTTACCGCGCCTGTACATTTTGTAACAATATTTTCTTCATGGATTGAAAACAGCTCTTTAAAATTTTTAGGGAGTCTTGCCGATGTTAATGCTTCTAACAACTCTAACCTTGAAAGTGTGAGTTTTTGTTTTATTGGTGCAAGTCTAGATTTTGCCATAATGAATGCTACCTGCCCTTCTTCAACCGATCTAAAATATGAAACTAAACCGTACGCTTTAATAGATGCATCACAAAATAAATGCAGTTCGATGTCTTTATTTTGATTCAATTTGGAGGAAAATATTTTTGAGACATTTCAAATTTCTTTAATTTTTTAATTTCACCACTCCACCTCGGACCACAGCTGCTTACAATCAGTCGAAACTTCATCGTCAAATTCTAAACCCAACTGCCAAAGGTTTTGCATTATCTATTTTGCACATAATACAAATGGCGCCAAGAAACCTACTGGATCGAAAATAGTAGCAGTCACCCTTAATATATTTCTTTTTGTGGTGTTTCTACAACTATTTAATGTTTCACACAAGTTATCTATGTTCAAGGAAATTACATCTTTCCTTGTACACCAGTTAATCCCGAATACTTTTAAGGAGTTATTTAGTTCATTTTCTGATTTAATTATTCCACAATTATGCCAGAGTTTTTTGAGTTTCTCTGAATTTGTATTAAACTGACGCAAATTCATTCCGGCATATTAAAGCACACAATAGGCTCCAGTACTTAATTTAAAAGCTTGTTCCACAGAATCTGCCCCCATAGAAAACGTCATTTACGTAGATCGAACAGTTGAACATGTAAAAAATATCAGGATTTTCTAACTCTATTTTCTTTATATGCTTTTTTATAGTGCACGCCAGAATGAAAGGGCTGCCTGACACTCTGAAAGAAACACGAGTCGTTCTATAATGTTTCACATTGTAATTATTATCAAAGTATAAAAACCGTAACACATCTCTATCAATTTCAGAGATTCCAATTTGGAGAAAGGCCTTTTCAATGTTTGCTGAGAATGCTGTTTGTATTGCCTGAACCACAATATCGAGTCTAAAACAGAAGGATTCAAATTTGGGCCAGACATCAAACAATTGTTCAGATACTCCATTACACTTCGAAGATGCGTCAAACACTATACGGACTATAGTTTTTGATACATTTTTTCTTACCACTGGAGAATGTGGCATATAATACATTTTACTACTGTCCCGACTTTCAATTTCGTACTCTTCAATTATTTCATTTTTTAACTGTTCGTTTATTATGCTATCATAATTTGCCCTAAGCCATTCATCATTTTTTAGTTTATTAACCAAAGGTACTAGACTTCGATTGGCATTTTCTAAATTATTACCCAAGTTTTCATGATATGATTTCCATAACAAACAAGCTACATATCTACCATTAGTAAAATGCAATTCTTTTTCAAATTTCTCGATGACTGATTTATCATCAGGGTTCTTCCCTTCTAAATCCAAATGGTCCAAAACCTTTGTAAACAGTCATTAACTGAATTATTATTTTCCTTCAAGCAGTGAAAGAAGCACCTGTTGTAAAATACAGGCACTAGACTGATCACCTTCCAAAAATCCAACCAAGGACGAACCAAATACAGTCAAAAGTCGTTAATCCGGACTCGTCGAGACTTCGCCGATTCTGGATTATCGATTTTTCCGGATTATAGATCATCAGTTTAAATCTCGTAAGATGGCATGCAGAAATTCTAAAATTAAAAATATGAAACCTTAATTTATGAAGTAAAGAACAATTATAATCTAAAGGGTATCAAAATTTACAAAAAAAAAAAAAACTTAATATTTATTTGTTTACTTTATTAAACACTAGGTGTACCCGCTCGGCGTTGCCCGTGCATTTAGAAAATGCAGATAAGTGAATAGCGCAGGAATAGTAGTGTAGGACATGTAGACTGTCTCTCTCTCTTCCCCCCCCCCACAAGCTACAAAAAAGAAATGAATTGCAATTAATCGATTTAATGTATCGTCAAAACAGCAAACTAACGCTAGAATAAAGAAATCAATTGTTACAATCAAACGTTATTTGAAAACAAATAATAATATCAGTGAGTCAAAAAAACCGTGATTAATTAATTATAAATAATTTTTTTAAAATTTTTCTAATTCAAAAATCGAAAATCGGGCTTCGAGGTCTGGTGGCCAGCCCCTTTGTGCTTCCGTATAAAAAATTCCAGGTCCCTGCGTGCGATAGATTTGGCTGGAGAGCTCGGTCAGACAGACAGACAGACACATTACACTTGCTTTTATTATTATAGATTTCTTTCAATATAAGTTGTTCTAAGTTGCTTCGTTTTATGTGATAATACTTTCTCTTTAATTCTAAAAAACAGACACAATTTCTTGTTCAGTTACAAAGTTCCGCTGTTCAAGTCTCGTTAAATGTTGTGCCGAGAATACCGACTAACTTGTCAATCGAAATTTTTTCGTTTTCATTAACCTCTCTGTCACATTCTTCATGTCTTTATCCATTTTTTGCAGCAATTCCACCTTTTGTTTGATGGACATCGAAACATACTTTCGTTTTGTATGATCCTTTGGGAGCTCCAGAATCGGAAATTCTATTTGACATAATCGAAAGTTGAAGTTTACTTTTATAAAATTGCTCTTACAGCCTGCAAAAAATAATAAGCGGGATCGAATTCGAAGATTAAGGAACAACGCAATCATCAACATTAACTGAAATAGATAATTTTAGATTATACCGTCCGTTATACGTAAAACGCGCACGTGAAAACGGATTCTGCGCTTGCGCACACGCATATGCGCAGTGGTAAAAGGTCTTACGCGCACGCGTAAACGCCTATGCGCATGTGTTAACGCGGCGCATGCGCAGAAAGTTTTTAGCTTTGAGGTCCGGATTATAGATCATTCCGGATGGGTGTCCGAATTAACGACTTTTGACTGTATAGAAGACACCATGAATAATTTATTACTATCTTTTCTCCTGTTTGCATTTCCCAACATGAATCAGTTCCTAAAAATATTTTTATTTCAGCTGCTTCAGCATTATCGGCTAATTTTAAATCTTCTGATTTTAATATTTCTAAAAGGTTTTTGGAAGGAATTTTTATGATCGTTCCAGAAATTGTATCTGTTACAAGAGCTTCAACAGTGATTGAGTCATTAAGGCAATGTATGCATTTCAGGGTAATTTGAACATTATATTCCATTAGTCTACCTTGGATATACCCAAAAAATAAATATATAACCTTTCTTTCCTTAAAGTCCCTTAATTTTAGTTCTTTAGCTGACCTCTGTGATCCACCATCAATTAAGATTTTTACTATTTGGTTTCTAGTATTATCTGTATCTGAAACGTAAACAGTGCAAGTTTGTAAGTATACACCTTTATCAGCAGTTTAAGAAAGAGTCTTAAGAGTTAAACGAGAAGGATGCAACTACATTCTGCTTAGAATTTGATACTGTTCCTACTTTCTGTTTAACATCTGAAACTGCTTCCACTTCAGGAACAATATTTTTACAAAATAGCTTATTATGATGTAAACCATTACACAACTCAAGGCTGAAGTTTCATTTTACATCTGGAAGATACATGACCTCTCTTAAAACATCTGTAACAATGTCCATGGTATTTTAATATCACTCTTTTTTGCTCATTTGTTTTCTCACATTTTCCTACATCATGTGTATTTTGATTACAATAGAAACAATATGGCTTAGTCACTGAGGCTAATGCGGAAGCAGTAGGACTGCTTGCCCCTTTTAAGCAATTATTTTTATTCTGCTTAACTCCATAATTTGTCTCTTTTCTTTGAGTTTATTATTAAATTAGAAGATTCCCGACTCTCAACTTCCAATTTAATGAATTTGAGAAGTTCTGTTAGGCTATATTGCAGTTTAGAGTTTCTTTTTCTATAAAACTCCAGATTCATATTGTCTGGTAAAAGCTTTAAAATAACAGGTCCTAATAGAAGCTTCCGACACAATACCTAATGAATTTAAACTTCTTATATTGATTTCACAGGAATTGTAAAGTGTTCTTAGTGTGTTGCAACATGAATCAGTTCCTAAAAATATTTTTATTTCAGCTGCTTCAGCATTATCGGCTAATTTTAAATCTTCTGATTTTAATATTTCTAAAAGGTTTTTGGAAGGAATTTTTATGATCGTTCCAGAAATTGTATCTGTTACAAGAGCTTCAACAGTGATTGAGTCATTAAGGCAATGTATGCATTTCAGGGTAATTTGAACATTATATTCCATTAGTCTACCTTGGATATACCCAAAAAATAAATATATAACCTTTCTTTCCTTAAAGTCCCTTAATTTTAGTTCTTTAGCTGACCTCTGTGATCCACCATCAATTAAGATTTTTACTATTTGGTTTCTAGTATTATCTGTATCTGAAACGTAAACAGTGCAAGTTTGTAAGTATACACCTTTATCAGCAGTTTAAGAAAGAGTCTTAAGAGTTAAACGAGAAGGATGCAACTACATTCTGCTTAGAATTTGATACTGTTCCTACTTTCTGTTTAACATCTGAAACTGCTTCCACTTCAGGAACAATATTTTTACAAAATAGCTTATTATGATGTAAACCATTACACAACTCAAGGCTGAAGTTTCATTTTACATCTGGAAGATACATGACCTCTCTTAAAACATCTGTAACAATGTCCATGGTATTTTAATATCACTCTTTTTTGCTCATTTGTTTTCTCACATTTTCCTACATCATGTGTATTTTGATTACAATAGAAACAATATGGCTTAGTCACTGAGGCTAATGCGGAAGCAGTAGGACTGCTTGCCCCTTTTAAGCAATTATTTTTATTCTGCTTAACTCCATAATTTGTCTCTTTTCTTTGAGTTTATTATTAAATTAGAAGATTCCCGACTCTCAACTTCCAATTTAATGAATTTGAGAAGTTCTGTTAGGCTATATTGCAGTTTAGAGTTTCTTTTTCTATAAAACTCCAGATTCATATTGTCTGGTAAAAGCTTTAAAATAACAGGTCCTAATAGAAGCTTCCGACACAATACCTAATGAATTTAAACTTCTTATATTGATTTCACAGGAATTGTAAAGTGTTCTTAGTGTGTTGCAACATGAATCAGTTCCTAAAAATATTTTTATTTCAGCTGCTTCAGCATTATCGGCTAATTTTAAATCTTCTGATTTTAATATTTCTAAAAGGTTTTTGGAAGGAATTTTTATGATCGTTCCAGAAATTGTATCTGTTACAAGAGCTTCAACAGTGATTGAGTCATTAAGGCAATGTATGCATTTCAGGGTAATTTGAACATTATATTCCATTAGTCTACCTTGGATATACCCAAAAAATAAATATATAACCTTTCTTTCCTTAAAGTCCCTTAATTTTAGTTCTTTAGCTGACCTCTGTGATCCACCATCAATTAAGATTTTTACTATTTGGTTTCTAGTATTATCTGTATCTGAAACGTAAACAGTGCAAGTTTGTAAGTATACACCTTTATCAGCAGTTTAAGAAAGAGTCTTAAGAGTTAAACGAGAAGGATGCAACTACATTCTGCTTAGAATTTGATACTGTTCCTACTTTCTGTTTAACATCTGAAACTGCTTCCACTTCAGGAACAATATTTTTACAAAATAGCTTATTATGATGTAAACCATTACACAACTCAAGGCTGAAGTTTCATTTTACATCTGGAAGATACATGACCTCTCTTAAAACATCTGTAACAATGTCCATGGTATTTTAATATCACTCTTTTTTGCTCATTTGTTTTCTCACATTTTCCTACATCATGTGTATTTTGATTACAATAGAAACAATATGGCTTAGTCACTGAGGCTAATGCGGAAGCAGTAGGACTGCTTGCCCCTTTTAAGCAATTATTTTTATTCTGCTTAACTCCATAATTTGTCTCTTTTCTTTGAGTTTATTATTAAATTAGAAGATTCCCGACTCTCAACTTCCAATTTAATGAATTTGAGAAGTTCTGTTAGGCTATATTGCAGTTTAGAGTTTCTTTTTCTATAAAACTCCAGATTCATATTGTCTGGTAAAAGCTTTAAAATAACAGGTCCTAATAGAAGCTTCCGACACAATACCTAATGAATTTAAACTTCTTATATTGATTTCACAGGAATTGTAAAGTGTTCTTAGTGTGTTGCAACTCTCAGGGCTACAACGTGCAGGTTACAAATTTAATAATCACAGCAGGGATTATTAATTTAAAGGTTTTAATATGGATGTCTCAAACAAGCTGAAAATGTTACATTACTTTAACAACTGCATACATATACTGAGTGAAAAGGGAATTTCCCCGCTTAGTTCGCAGTTAAAGAAAAAAAAAAAAAAAGAAAAAAGAAAAAAAAAAAAATCCAATCAAATGCGGCACTCCTTCTGTCCCCTTCGCCCAGTCATTACGTAATCGTCTGTCTGTAGCAGCCGTCTGCAACATTCTGCCCCTCTTTGAGTCGACTTCAGGTTGGCTCAAAGAGGGGCAGAATGTCTTTGAGTCGACTTCAGGTTGGCTCAAAGACATACAGTACCTGGTCAGAGAGATCCAATTTCTGAGGCACCTTGACCACACGTCCAAATCTTGACACTTTAGCACCTTGCAGGATGTTGAAGAGTCACTAGAATCTGAATACTCATCACTAGAAATATAGGAAATAGGATTAGTAAAGGAGTTATCGTGTATGGGATCAGTGGGTGTGTCCTTTAACTGCACTTCCAATGGAAAGACTCGCTGAATGGAACAAAGCAGCGTACCAGATTGAGTCTTTCGTTCTACAGTTCTCACCTTGCAGTATTTCCCAGGAATTACTCGAATGACCTTAGCTAAAGGCCAATGCATCCGTTTTTTGATGTCATCTCCTATTAGGAGAATTTCACTCAACCATAGCTCTGACGTTGGATCCTTCTTATTTTGAACCAGAAGGCCTAAATATTCTTTCCTAAATCTATGCCTTAAATCATTAAGCAGTTTTTGGTGATGTGTAGCCCGTTTTCGAAGACCTTTTGAATCGTAGAAATCAACATCGGGAACACCTAAGCTACGATTCTCAATGAGAAACGTGTCTGGGGAAAGTGGGATTAAATCATCTGGATTTTCGGACAGATAGGTAAGAGGTCTAGAGGTAATTATTGACTCACAGTTGCACAATACTGTGTACAACTCCTTAGTTGTAAGAACCGCGTTACCGAGGGTCCTTCTCAACAGTTCCTTTACTGCATGAACTAACCTCTCCCACCCACCTCTTGAAAGCATATCTGTCGGGTGTAAATAACCTGGTACATGGCGCCAACACTGAGAAGGAATCAGACTGTTTATTTCTTTTACCCTATTCGCAACGAAAACTGACCAATCACTGCGGTTCTCAATCCACCAGAGTGGTACCATAGAATCACTCCATGCAATAATTTTCAAATCAGGCAAATCTAAGGCGGCGTATACTGAGTGAACCAGTCTCGCACCAATGCAACAGGCCATCAATTCTAACCGGGGTATTGTCAGATTTTAATGGCACTTCCCTGGATTTGGCTCTGATCAATCAAATTTTCTCTCCCACAGGCGTTACAGTTCTGATGTAGACACATGCACCATAGGAGCTCTTACATGCATGAATGAATAGATGTAGCTCTGAATTCTCATTTATCTCTACATATCATGTAATACTAATTTTCTTAAGATAATTTAATTTCATCCTGCCACTTCTGAAAAGTTTTCTGAATGTTATCTGGCAAGCCTCCTGTAATAGTAACTTAGGTAATAAGGTAGTTGGACTCAAAAATTCCTGCAGATCAAAAATTTTATGTACCATAGCCAAAATATTACGTTTACTTACCTCATTATCCATTGAATAATTAAGGTTACATTTTAATGTATCGTTATCCAAATCTCATAAGATTTGAAGAAGAGAAGTTATACCTGAACTAGGGGAAATACGATGACCTGGAACATTACTTTCCCAACCCCGTAGGTTAAAACATCCCCGAGCCATTACTTCTGTTGCCTTAACTATAAAATGTTCTTGCTCTTTGATATCATGGACCCCAGTGACACAATTTTCAACATAAAACGAATGCTTTAATTTTTGGGTCACATCGTCAAACTCGGCAGGGGAATTATCCAAGAGATACTCTATCGATGCAGAGAGTTGGAATGGAGCCGAACACCACTCTGCAGTGTCTGTAAATCATATTTTCTTCAAGAGTTGGAAGAAAAAAACTCAAATAATCTGTATGTTTTGGGATAATACTCAGTTGAAGAAATGTCTTCTCACTGTCTGATGATAAACCAATGGAATACAATCTAAACCTGTCAATTATATCAGGTATGAGTTCAATTAGGTTCGGCCCTCTATTTAAACAATCATTTAGGGACAGTTGATTTCCCTCTCGGGCTGAAGCGTCGAACACTGGCTTTACTGTCATTGTCTGGCTAGTATGCTTTATAACAGGTCTATGGGGCAAATAATAACTCAAATTATCAATTTCAGTTTCAGGAACCCTTTCTATTATTTTTAGGTCTTCCCATTGCTTAAAAACTACCTTATATTCATCTAACTGACTTTCCTCAATAATTCGTTGACACATTCTTTGATGCCTTGGACTTATTGATAGGTATTTCAGTATTTCAGATTTAAAGGGTAGTGGCAATTCATATCGGCCATCAGGAAGAACATTTAAATTCTCTTTAAATTGCTTAATGGTGTCAGAATGAGCAAGTTTATGTTTAACATCCTCAGTTGGATCTGTTACGCCAATGGCATCTAAATTCCAGAGTTCGGTTACGCTAAGATTAGCACAATGCAACGAAACTACATTATTGCACAAATTATTTTGTAGTATTGCTGGAATAGTAGCTGAAGTAGGTTCTCAGTTGGGTATATTATGCCATTGGCATCTAAATTCCAGAGTTCGGTTACTCTAAGATTGGCAGTGATATATATGTTGACTCATCAAACATAGATAAATTACTGTTTATCTATAAGATTAATTTAGATTAGTTTATACATAAGAGAGGCATTAATGCTACATGGTTGGCGGCAAGTGACGAGAGTGTGACGCAACATAACTACCGTGAACTCGCCTAGCTAGTCAGGTTAGAGGCACTGTCATCTAACGGCAAGCAAAATAATTAATATCTAACATGCCCTTTTTATTTATAGAACAAGACTAGTGCATGTAACTAAATACAATAATTATTTTACATCATTACTTACTTAGCAGTTAATTTAAGAAAACATTTTGACATTGAATTATTACATAACAGTTGACTTTAGAGAACATAGCAAAATTGCATACCTGGATGACTTACTTAAATCTTTAAAATTGTGACTTACTAATTAAACTGATATTTTAGAGTTCTGAACAGTTCATTAAATTCCATAATTAGTCTATAAATAAAGTATAAGTTTTTGGCATCAGTTCTTTTTAATTGTCTCTATATCGAAAAGGTTTTATTCTATTTCTACTTGATCGTCTTAACATTGGTTCAGTTGACACATTTCCTGGAATTTGAGGATGTTTAATAGAATCATTTTCCTGTTCCTTAGGTGGATCCTGCCTATCATTATCTACAAGAACAGGTTGATCCAGTGTTGATTGATCAAGTCCAAACAAATCTTCTGTTCTGTTGTTGATTGATCAAGTCCAAACAAATCTTCTGTTCTGTGACAAAACTCTGTCATTTCACACGTAGACTTGTCTGTACGAATGTGATGTCGATTTCTCCTACACCCAGTTCCATCATTTGCTTTTATGACATAAGTTCTTGGTTGAGGACCTGTCTTCATGATCATACCCTGTTTCCAAGACTCTTTAATTTTCCATTTAGACCACACTTTATCATTTTCATGAAGTTTTGGAAGCTGGGTTGCGTGTTTACTGCCATATTTCTTTTGCACCATCTGCCTTTTTTCTAATGCTCTACTTGCACCTTTTATTTGAAATTTTGATTGCAATGCTTTAGGATGTGATGGCAGAAAAGATCTCATTCTTCTTCCTATTAACAATTCAGCTGGGGATGGCAAATCTTTTGCAGGTTGAATTCTATAATCTAGCAAAACAATATACAAGTCTTTTCCTTCTTCCGCAGCTTTGCTCAGAGACTTCTTGAGAGTTTGGACAGATCTTTCAATTTTCCCATCTGCTCTAGGAAAATGTGGTGATGTGGTGTTATGCATAACACCCCATTCTTCAAGAAATTTCCGCAGTGCTTCCGAGTTGTATGGTGGTCCACCATCAGTGATGAGCTTCTCTGGTATTCCATGTGTTGCAAAAATAGATTTCATAACAGTCATTACAGCTTGAGCAGTTATACTTTTAAGTGGTTTCAGCTCTACATATTTTGAAAAGTAGTCTATCATTAACAGATATTGTTGTCCTTTCAGGTAAAAGAAATCACAGGCAACTTTTTGCCAGGGTCTCTCTCTGGTAGATCACAGTCTAAAAGAACTTCTTTCTGATTAGCCTGTTGATATTTCTGACATATCGCACATTTAGAAACATATTCTTCCACATCTTTGTTGATGTTCGTCCAGTAAAAATATTCTCTAGCTTTACTAGAAACTGTACCTTTGTGAGACACATGCAATTTTTTCATATCTTTTCTAAGAGATGCTGCCACAACTAGTCATTGTGCTCGACAAATTATTCCATCCTTTGTTGTATAAAGCTCTTCTTTGCAATGCCGGTAAGGTTGTGCTGCTGGTCTTGTTTTGCTTTATTCTGGCCATCCATTTTTGATATGAAATAACACATCTTGCAATTCAGGGTTCTTTTCCATCATTTTTACGATTTCCTGGCATTTTGTTGGTGAGGCTTGTGTTAATAGACTTACGTTAACAGTAGGTTCTTGACTGAAGTTATCATCAAAGGTGTCAACACTTAACTGTGCTCTGGACAGGGCAACGGCTATTAGAAACTCTTTTCCTGGGACATATTCCAATTTCAAATCATACCTGTTCAGTTTGAGGAGCATGCGCTGAAGACGAGGCGAGATTGTATCATAAGGTTTCTTACTAAGGCCTAGTAATGGTTTGTAATCAGTCTGCACTGTTACATGTCTTCCGTATGTATAGTAGTTGAAATGTTCTAACCCATATACAACTGCTAAGAGTTCTTTTTCAATCTGCGCTGCTGCGTTTCTGTCAATGATGCTGATCCAAAAGCCACAGGTTGATTATTTTGTATGAGAACTGCTCCAATCCATATTTACTGGCATCCACTGACACAGTTACAGGTTTGCTTTCATCAAAATACTGTAAACATAGGGCTTGCACTATCATGTGTTTTAGGTGCTCATAGTCTCTTTGGATGTTTTCATCCCATAACCATTTGCTATCTTTTCTTAAAAGTTGCCTTAATGAATGAGTTAGACTGGACAACTGAGGTGTGAATTTTGCTAAGTATGTCACCATTCCTAGAAATCGCTGCAAGTCTTCCCGGCCTTTCGGTTCTGCAAACTTTTCAATCGCTTGGACCTTCTTTGGATCAGGTGCAATGCCTTTATCAGACAGTACATGTCCTAAATAAGTCACAGAGGTCCGAGATAGCTGTGTCTTCTCGATGTTAAATTTTAGATTAGCACTTCTGGCTATCGTAAGTGTCTTCCGCAACAACTTGCAATGTTCTTCGACAGACGACGATCCTAGGGCTAAATCATCAAAATATGGATTTATCTCGTTCTCAATGCTAAAAATCTCCTTCATGGCCCATTGAAATTCCTCAGGTGCATTGTTCAGACCGAAAGGAAGAACTAAAAATCTGAATCTTCCCCAGGGCGTTATAAATGTTGTCAAGTATGATGACTCCTCATCAAGCAGTAGTTGCCAAAATCCATTCTTGGCATCCAAAATGGTAAATATTTTACATCCTTGGAGTTTTGTCAAAAGGGCTTCTGCTGGATGTAGGGATTGGATAATGAGGTCTTTGAATAGCATCATTAAGCTGCCTTGGATCTAAACAAATTCTCAATTTCTTTGGCATATTTATCACAACCATGTTGCTCACCCATTCTGTAGGCTCATCAACTTTTGCTATGATGCCAATTTCAACCATTCTGTTTAGCTCCTGCTTTACTTTTTCATGCAAAGCAAAGTGGCACTTTACGTGGTGCTGTAACATGAGGTGCGACATTTTCTTTTATTTTTATCTTTACTGTGCGATTTAGTTTTCCCACACCAGTAAACGCATCTGCAAATTCCTGTTTTTTTAATCATATTAATATTTATTGATCTATAATTAAGTTCATTACAACACTCTCACATAGCACATTGTTTATCCCATACCAACATCAACTCACAATTACTTCACTTCAGTTTGACCAGCAACTAATGTGTTGCCACATATATGTCACATCTCCCCTCTTTTGGGAAACTCACAGTAATCAATGCATTACATAATTATCATATTTGGATGGTCGATATACATTACGACCACTTCTTGTTTTGTATACACAATCACGATTAATATTATTGCTATTATTTTGATGGTGAGGATCATTATGTATTTTTGGATGTTCACTACTTATATTTTCCTCATTCTCATTACATAGATCATAATAGTCTAATGTCACTAAATTCTGATTTTTAGTTTTTCTTAAATGGAATTTATTCCGTCTAATTACCCTATTATCTTTTGTTCTAATCCAATATGATCTAGGAGTTGAATGCTTTTTTAAAACTATAGCAGGCTCCCATTTATTTTCCCATCTCAACATTACCTTTTCCCCAGGAATAAATTCAGGTCTTACCCTTGCATGCTTATCATAATAGATTTTAGCCTGTTTCTGCTTACTCCTCACCTTTTCTCTATATTGATCTTTTACAGTTGGTTTCAATTCTGTTTGTGTAATTGGTAATCGTGTTCTTAAATTCCTACTTAATATCATTTGACTTGGTGATAAATTTATAGCTGAAATTGGAGTATTTCTATATTCCAGTAAAGCCTCAATTAATTTCTCTAATCCTGCTTTTCTAAATAAACTCTTAGCTATACCTACCAACTTTTCTGCAAATCCATTAGATTTAAGATATCGAGGACTGCTAGTGATTATTTCAAATCCCCAATCCCTTGCGAAACTCTTCCTTTTCCAACTATTAAATGGTACGTTATTACAAATTAAAGTTTTGGGTATTCCATGTGTTGCAAATATCAATTTCAATTTACCAGTAACTTCCACTGCACTTTTATTTTTTAGAGGAATTATGTCTACCCATTTAGTTAAGTAACAGCCTATTACTAGATAACTTTCCCCCACATACTCAGAGATATCAGGACCAACCTTTTCATAAGGTAAACTGGGAATTTCACGAGAAACAAGAGGTTCTTTTTCTGGAACTGGGATCAAATCTTTTGGTTCTCCACTAAATTTCCTCAATTCAATTTTGGAAACTTGAATTTCCTTTTTTTGCTCGGTTGTTGTTCCTTCCGTAACTGAATTTCCCTTCTTTGCATTTTCTAACAGCGAACAAATCAAGCAGAAATTGTCTCGGTATTCTTTTGCTTTCAAAAAATCTTCAAAATATTAGTCTTCAATGGCATCATCACTTAGCAACCAATTCGAAACTTTTTCTTGAGTTGTTTCCAAACATGTGGATTTGTCTTGAATCTGCTGAAACAACGTACTGATTTTGTCACTTCCTAAACTTTTGTTTTCGATCTTCTGAGCTATATCGTTGCAGCATACTGTAAATGCTGTTTTCGTTAAATGACTTTCGTTTTGCTTTCAAGACTTTTATATCCATATTTCATCCAAAAATTTAAAGTAGCAGACGCCAGATTTACTATGTTGCAACTCTCAGGGTTACAACGTGCAGGTTAAAAATTTAATAAACACAGTAGGGATTATTAATATAAAGATTTTAATATGGACATCTCACACAAGCTGAAAACATTACATTACTTTAACAACTGCATACATATACTGAGTGGAAAAGGAATTTCCCCGCTTAGTTCGCAGTTAAAGAAATAAAAGAATAATAAAAAATAGTCCAATCAAATGCGGCGCTCCTTCTGTCGACTTCGCCCAGCCGTTACATAATAGTCTGTCTGCAGCAGCCATCTCCAACATAGTGCTTTCACATTGGACGAACTTCTAACCAGTTCAAGATTCAAGAGTTTATTCACGTGCGAGGATATAACCAAGTCTGTTCGTCCAAATCTTTGTTTAATTAAACTTATAGAAGCGTCATAATTTTCATTAGATAGTGCAAACCCAGATACTGCACTTAAAGCAGGTCCTGCGAGTAAGGATTTAAGATAGGTAAACTTCTCAACCTTTGTTAACTCATTATTATTACCAATAGCATTTTCAAAAGAATTATAAAATTCCAAAAAGAAACTAGGATCACCATAATATTTAGGAATTGAAATTTTAGGTAACCGAATGTTAGTTTTGTTTTCGACCTTTACGTCAGCAGTATGGTTACCAGGCGATTCATTTTCAATGTTCACTATCTGAGAATTTAAATTAAGTTTCTTTTTAGCCCTAAAATACATAAACTCATTTTTTCATCATACTCTAACACAGTATTACATTTTTTCTCAATTTCAGATTCATCCCCTTTAAAACAATTCAATATTTTTTCATTAATTTCTTTCAACGCAGACTGTTTAGAAGTAAAAACACATTTTTTTCTACCGTTTTCTTGTCCCAAATGTCTTTTTTAATTTCGGGTTCCAGAACATTTATTATTTTAGAAATAGCTTGTCTCATAGTTTTTCTAGTAGCTTTCAGTTTAACAATATCGTCTGCCATAATAACAACAAAAATAATTTTATTCAGTTACCTGTGCAGTCTTAAAATGGTTTAATCCTAATTTAGTAACTTGCTTTCCTGGTGAGCATTCGGAAGTATTCTGAACGCGTATCCTGCCACGTTCAATGCAAAGAAATTGCTTTCCTGGTGAGCATTTACAAGTATTCTGAACGCGTATCCTGCCACGTTCAGTGCAAAGGAATTGCTTTCCTGGTGAGCATTCACAAGTATTCTGAACGCGTATCCTGCCACGTTCAGTGCAAAGGAATAATTTTTCAATAACACGAAAAAACACTGCATTCTAAATAAAAAAACTGTTTGTGCGCAACAGTTGGGCACCAAAAATATAAAATATTATATTCACGGTGAAGATTTGAAGTTATCCTGGTTCAAGAAACATAAATTCACATCACACATAACACCAAGGTAAAAGAACATTACGAATCAGGTTTCAAAACTTCCGAGTTTATTCAAGTCTAACACGCATTCAACTGGCGCTGCCGGATCCAAAGAACAAGAAGTATACATTATGAAAAATTTATGCCCTCTTTGGCGATTAAAGTATATTTCCACATAAAATTTCTTACGCTCCGCAGTACTTTCGTAAGCAAGAGAAAACTGTAATTGTCTATCTTAACATAGTCAAACACCTTTAATGTAGCCTTTAATGTTTAAAGGTTGGTCTTGTTTAGTTATGGTGCATTTGCAAGTGAAATGATTTTCTCTGTATTTTAGGCAGCCTTCGGGATTGTAACACTAATCTTGATTGTCATCGAATCTTTGACAGCAGTAGCATTGCTAGAAGAATTGTCTGTGCTAGCAGCTAGATGAATATACATTTAGACTAAGATGGGAACATTGTTTATATCTGAAAAGTGAAAAAATATATGTTATAAATAATTCTGCATGAATTAAACGTTTTAAATTAGCTATATCATGAATTTTTATTTAACTGAATCGGATTCAATAGTTTAAAAAAAATTAAGAACTGCATCTATTGCTTTTAAATATCTTAGTTTATTCATCAGTAGGAGACCAAATAACTTTAAAACGTAATTATCTTATATTTTTTCGAATGGCCTTGTGAACATGTTACAGCAAAGCAATGCAAAATTGCATTTCAAGACTATTGACCCATTTGGGCTAATAAATTCATCTCTAATTTCTATGATGCTAACAATTTTCTTGATCCATTGAATATTTATGTAAGAAAATAGTATGTATTAATGTTATTATAATTCATATTGTAGTTTTTATCATTGCTGAACAGTATTCTTTACAGATTATGTTTAAACAAATAATAATATAATATTCTGTTATTTAGGTCCTCGAAAAGGATCTCCAGAGGTCAGATCCAGATGCCCCTCTCAAGTGTCAACCAGGGTAAAATTAATACTTTTAACTTTTCGTTTTTGTACTTTTCATGAACAGCCTTCTTTTATATGATAACCATTTGGGATATTAATTTTCCCATCTTTTCTCAATAACAAACTTTTTTTAGATGAAGCCCAGTTAATTTGAAATCGGGTTAATAGGGAATCTTTCATCAGTAGCATTCCAGAATTCCTTTGTTAATAAATTGATTTTGTCCGTCGTGCTGAGAAGGGACTATGACTGATTCGACACAAGATGCTTCCTAGCTGCATAAACAGTAGAACATTTTTTCTTAAACCCTAAATGGAAGTCTTTTTTTTTAAGAATCGAATTTATGAATCTTTGCATGCTAAAAATAGGTGTTTTGCTCTACGTGATGCTAAATTTGACTTTGTGGCATTTTTAATATATTGCAACTGTATTCAGGGACTACCGCAGTTCTGTAGGAAAAATGATCTGACGATTAAGGGAGCATCTGAAATGCTGCAATTTCTGCTTGGTCTATGATACCTAAAATAAATGTTCTACAGTAAATGTTGTGTTAATGTAAGCACCAGTGTGATAATTTGTCCATGGTTGTTTCATTAACCAAGTGATAACATTAAATAATGAGAAAAATATTTTTCAGATTAGTGATGAAATTTAAGTAATTTCATATCAGAATATCAAGAAACATTTAAATAATTTCATTGCACTTTAGTTAGCTTAGGAACTGTTTAGCATGTCTTTAATACAAAAGTTCATTTAAGAATTGTTTATAATGTTCTTGGAGATTAACTGATCGATGTTGCATCTTGGATCAGGCAGCCTCATTAGAAGAGAATGTGTCGATCTAAAATTTTAAATTAAGCGAAAAGGTAACTTTACCTTATCCTAGATATTTTCAGGGATTTTTTTTCCTTAAAAAATCTGCAGAATGTGTTTTGCTCCTGATGAAGAAAGACTTAATGCCTGATTGCCCTCAAAATGGATGGACTAATTCAAAATGTATGTTAAACTAAGGTTGCTTTTTTGCTTAGTTTTTTTAATGGTTGACTGAACTTGAAGCTAATTTGTTATGCAGTAACATTTCTTTGCTTGGAAATTTTTAATTTGTTATTTAGCAAATTTATTTTTAATTTGGCAATATTTCTTTATAACAATTTGATCGTATTAATTGACTTCATGACAAATTGATCATATTAACTGATTTGTTTGTTGGTCACATAAGTGGTGTATTTTCCAAGTTTTTGTTTACAAATGGGCAGGAATTTGACTTAAGCTGTTGCTTATTACTTAGAAACTGTAATGCAATAACGTTTTGTGTGAAATTCTTGCATTTGAATTTTTAAATGATTCCACTCTCTGCACTTTAAGTTGTAATGTATTTAAAGAAGAAAGTTTGACATTAAATATATATTTCTTTTCTTCTGACTAGTGGAGTAATTATATCTATCGTAAGTCATGTGAATTCCAACAAATCTTAACGTACAATTCTAAACTTAGTATTCCAAGTAAGAATATATGTGACGTAGCTGCTAATTGTCTTCGCTTTTAATTTTTAGCCCTTGTTTCCTCATAGCAGATGAAATGTATTGAATTAATGAAACTTAAAATGTGCGAATTCCATTCCCTCATAATAAAGATGTTCAGCTTAATTTTTCGTACAAAATTTTGTTTAATCTAGATTGTCTTAATCTATGGCTGGCATTTTTTATTGAGATTCAACCAAAGTTTATTCTCTTAATATTTTCATTTAATTTTGTTCTTTTTTACATTAAAATGTGGTACATTACTAAAATAAGTATTAAATATTAATATATTTTACATCAGAAACATATAAATAGTTCAGTAGCCTGAATCGGGCAATATGAAGTGAATTTAAATTAGCATGGAGTTTCTTTGCAATGGCATTGCTGGACACCATGGAGACTTCTCGGAAACTCCCGGTTTTTTATATTTGGAGATTGGCAGTTGTGTTATGATAATTAGAAGAGACAAAAATAAAAATTGTAAAATGCTACCTATAAAAATAATGCAGATAAATTTTTGAATGTACTGTTTGTAAAAACTAAAAAAGTAAAATAAATATGTTAAACAGTCAAAGGTTAACAGCATTTTAATAGAGTAACCAACATTCAGATTGCAAAATGAAAAGAAAGAACCGATAATCAACAGAAATATTAAAGTTCCATCATTTTGTAAGAGTTATTTCCATTATGTTAAAATCATATAATGGGGATAATTCTGAAACTATGCAGTTCATCTTATTTGTCCAATTGTACATGCCAGTTCCTAGAACTGTAAAGACAAAAGATTCAGATGACTTATTGTGTCCTTCCACCATCTAAGCACAAATTCAGATTAAGATTTAAAGTAAGCCTGTTTATTTAGTGTTTTTTAGAATAACAGAAATCTTTAATGAAATCCAAAATTTCTAAAATGAAAAGGAAACTTGTGTAAGAAAGAAACTGAATACACAAAGAAAATTATTCTTCAAAGATATGTGCAATTATTATGTAAATTACCCAATAGTTTATGATTTGAGCCTTTACTATGATTTCCCACTTCTATTTCCTCATATGATAGAGTTACTGAGCCAAATTAAATTGTATAATCTTTGACCACTAGTCCACATTTTTAGTTTGAATTAGACTTTTCTTGTTTAATTAGTCACCGTGAGCTGTTATTGATTTTGTTAGCATCAGAAAATGCCTTTATGTTCTAAGTTCTTTTTTAAATAAGAAGCTTATTTAAACTTTTGTCTGATATTGTAAATACTTTCAGACATAGCGATAATATGCTTCACGTCTGTCAGAGGTTTCGGACTATTTAACTTTTACCAGATCAAGTAAACCCTCATAGGTACATTGTGGAGAGGTTGACAAGTTAGGACATAAAGCATGCAGAAACTAGCGAGAGCATTGGTTTGCATAGTGAGACAAATCTTTAGTTGTTAGAAAAGATGCTTAAAGAGAAGGAAATCGATATCCAAAATGGATAATCAGTAGCCAAAATGTTTGGGAAGGCTTCAAATTAAAATGACGGATAATTATTTTTTGAGTGTTGTTGTTAGAAGACATAAATGTTTTGTAGCTTTTAAAGTGTAACTATTCTAATGTCATAAATTACATGTATTTTAAACTGTGAAATGTTATTAGATTTTGATTTTAATAGTGTCTTTTTTAACAAATATTGTTAAAAAATAAAATTTAATATTGGCCATGAAAATCCATAATGATTAAGGTTATCAAACTACCTAATTTAATTATCTATAACTAACTGCTTACCCTTAAAAATTATCCTTACATATTAAAGTGAGTTATTGCCTTTCATTAATACTCACTGTGGTCACAAGATAAAATATAAAAATGTAAAAATTCAAGTAAAACATATTCTATGCATCTAGTGAGACTTAAAATAATACAAAACAACTTATCACCTCTGGTGCTTTAATGGCTTATTGGAACGTGAAAGTTTTATTAACTGGCTTACAAGCCCTGGAACTCTACACAAAGCTATGACACTAACTGCATCAAACAGAGCCTGACTAACTTTCAACACTTGCCAACCGTGCCTACATCAGGCCTTTCAGGTTTGTTCTAATCAGCAGGTCTCTCTCTAGACAAGCAGCAGTGGTGACAACATTTAGTCTTTTGTTGTGAATCATGCTGATTATGATCTTACTTCTCATTTTAACGTATGCAGTTTGACACAAAATCTACCTGCTTATTTACTAAACCTCTAGACTGATTAAGTATGTGACAAAATGAGACATATAAAAAAAAAAAAAATCAAGATAAAGCTAACTGTTAGTAAAACGTAAATACCACCTATTTTCTTTCAAATATTTCTGACTATTATAAGTTTAAAATATTTAATGCTACTTGATAAATTGCATAAAGTTTATTTTATTCTCAAACTTTTTAATAATTATGTTAATTCATGTTTGGTAATAATGCATACTACTTAGTGATCTATTTCATTTTTAGGATGGTATTACAAAAGTGAAATTCTGGCATGGATAATTTTTTTATTTGAATTTATTCAGTTCCCGTTTGCTCATAGATCCTTAATTTTTTTCATTAATGGTCCTTAAGAGTACTTAATTTCTGTGTGCAGAAATGTGGACGAACCCTGATGAATACTTTAGAATATTTTTAGTAGTCTCTTAAAAGTCCGTGAGATGCTGGTAGCATAATAGTTTTTTTTTTATGCGTAAGCATTTGTTTGTGCCCACTGTGGCGCATTGTGGCACATAACTGGAATGTGAGCTGAGCTCATCTGATGACTATCAAAACATTAGCACATCAACCTCTCAAGTATACATGTATCCTCTCAAGCACTTCTCCATAAATTTTTGATAGTTTTGTGTACTTGCTTTGGGGATTTCATCATTTTAGCTCCAGCACATCACACCCTGCAGTTCTCATTGTCTCTTCAGTAAACTCTTGGACGTGGCTTTCTGCAGCTATAGAGCCTAATGTGGCTTAAGGCATCATGTGTCTCTTTTAGCCTTCTCATTTTAGGACTTCAGTGCCAAGGTTGTGTGCAGTGTCATTTTTGATCAATTCTTTGATTCTTTTTCACCGAAATCGGACAGATTATAGATCACATACGGATTGAGTTGTAAATAAGTAATATTTTTCTCACTTCTATAAAAATAATTTTTTAAGCATTCTTTTAATGTTGTTGCATTGTACTGGTCAATGGATTTCGAGTGCTTGATGACAACACTTGATGAAGAATCAAAACACAATTTATTTAGCCGGTATTGCTCAGGACACTTACAAAATCACATTTAGAGTCGTCGAAAAACTACGACAAACACGCTGACACAATCAACAACACAGCCTTCAGGCTATGACGGTGAAGACAGCTTCAAAGCTGCCTAAAAGCTTCAAGCTGTCAAAGCTGCACTTTAGTGCAGCTGCCAACTCGGTCGACACATTTGTCGATGATGCACTCACGACACAACTCGGTCGATGATGCACTCACGACAAACTATGATATACTATACTGCTACTCTATGTACAGGCAAGGTTTATATAGCTTTTTGGCTTTGAGAACATTCTGGGCCAAACCGGTAAGAATTCGTTCTAAAATGTTCTCCATCCGTCTATTTCATAGCCCCAATTTTGTCACCAAATGGGTGATTTCTTGCCAAATCATACAATCCTGCTTTCCCTTGCCACCTCTAGCAAACCTAAAACCACATTACGGGTTAGCTATCTTATCACAGTTGGGCATTTTCTAACTGTATTATATGTGCATTTTGTGTGAAATGGTTTGGTATAATCTTTGATATTGTAATTTAAATTATGTAAGTGTATAGTAGAAATGTTCCTCTATATGATACTGAGGGTAAGAAAGGTGTTGGCATTCCATGCATTCCCTATACCATAACTGGCAACCTTTATTGAAATTTGGCCATATGAATCTTTTCATGAATAATTTTCTTGAGCTTCTAATTCCTGTATGAGATAGGGTAGGAATAGAAGAAAATATCTGCGAAAGTTTGAGGGGATATATGGGCAGTTATTGTTGTTGGAGACATCTTAGTGAATCAATTTGTCGTTGCCTGAAATGGGAATCTGAACCATTCTCAGGCTTGTGTTGTTAACTCTTCATCATCTTAAAATTCTACAATAGTTGCATAATCAATTGGAGATGGTATTAATTCTAGAAAAAACATCTGCAACAACACTTTTTTCTTCAATGACAAAGTGAATATTTATTTCAAATCGAGCAATATAACTCAATTGTCTTGCTTATCTGGGAGAGGCTTTGTCTAAATTTTGTTTAAAAGCGAAGGCGATAGGTTTGTGGTTTGTATAAGTGTTGAAATTGGTAAATTATAAAATTAACCGTGGGCATGAGTGCTTCTGCCTCTGGGCTTATAGCAAATATTGCCAACCCATTTCTTGCCTCAGCTCTTTCTAGAAGAAAGATTTTCTTCATTGAACTCCTTATATTTTACATAATATACAGCATATAACATAATCATAATACAAACAAACTACATGTAAATATCTAAGATAATTAGACATATAGGAACAAAAGTAAAAATAATTTATTACTTAATTCATAAACTTTGCATAAAATCTGAAAAAAGAATTAATGAAGAAATAACACAACATAACATTTCATAAAAATTCGTTTCGACCGCTTGAAAAAAATGAATGGTTTTTCCCTCTTTGTAAACATGTCTCCTAAATAAAGAAAAAAAAAAAACATTTCTTTTAAAATCATAATCATGCTCTTAAAAAGCTTATAAAAATTATTTTAATAGATGTTTTAAATGTGCTTATATAACACTTTTAATCATATTAAGAATAGCTAATTAAGAACAGAATTAATTAAGAACAGCTTAAATTCTTTAAAAAATTGGATTACAGGGAACCGTCTCATTACGGCAAGCTACCTCAGTCAATCACTTTTTAAATTTAACCAGCATTCCTCATAAAATAACTAATTAGTAAACATAACTTCTCTAGGATGGCCACTATCATTGAAGATCAAAATCTTCAGGAATCGCGTATAGCTAGCTTAGAGAAAGTTCATTGTACAAAAACAGCCAATATGCAAATCTTCTCATAAATGAAGCCACCATAGTTATTAAATATAATATACAGTGTACTTTATATTATAACTACTGTTGTTTCGAACGCTACAACAGTTTGAGAAATTTATTCAAGTTATGAATAAATTTCTCAAACTGTTGTAACGTTCGAAAAATAATATATATATTACCTTTTCTAAAACAATATTACATGTTGGTCCAAATGAATCACTGGGACTCGGGCAACATTTTCCCCCTAGCTTTCTTTTAGCAACAGGAAACTAGCCAAAATGTTTGGGAAAGCTTCAAATCAAATTTATTCAAGTTATGAATAAATTTCTCAAACTGTTGTAACGTTCGAAAAATAATATATATATTACCTTTTCTAAAACAATATTACATATTGGTCCAAATGAATCATTGGGACTTGGGCAACATTTTTCCCCTAGTTTTCTTTTAGCAACAGGAAACTAGCCAAAATGTTTGGGAAAGCTTCAAATCAAAATGACAGATAAATATTTTGAGTGATATTGTTAAAAAATATAAATGTTTTTAGCTTTTAATGTGTAATTATTCTAATATCCTTTAAAAATCAGTGTCATAAATTACATGTATTTTAAACTGTGAAATTTTATTAGATTTGATTTTAATAGGGCTTTTTTTTTTTAACAAATGTTGTTAAAAAATAAAATTTAATAGTGGCCATGTAAATCCATAATGACTAAGGTTACCTATTTACCTAATTTAATTATATATAACTAACTGCTTATTCTTAAAAATAATCTCTACATATTAAAGCGAGTTATTGCTTTTCATTAATACTCACTGTGGTCACAAGATAAAACACAAAAATGTAAAAATTCAAGTAAAACTTATTCTTTGCATGTAGTGAGACTTAAAATAATACAAAACAACTTATCACCTCTGGTGCTTTAATAGCTTATTGGAACCTAAAGGTATATTAACTGGATTACAACCCCTGGAACTCTACACAAAGCTATGACGCTAACTGCATCAAACAGAGCCTGATTAACTTTCAACACTTGCCAACTGTGCCTACGTCAGGCTTTTCAGGTTTTTTCTAATCAGGAGATCTCTCTCTAGACAAAGCAGCAGTGGTGATAACATTCAGTCTTTTGTTATGAATCATGCTGATTATGATCTTACTTCTCATTTTAAGGTATGACTTGACATATAATCTACCTGCTATTTACTAAATCTCTAGAACACGGTTCTCTACCTTTTGGGACTAACGTGTACCATCTAAACAAAAATCAAAAACCTTTAGCACCACCACTACGAAGTACTACTACCACCACCACACTTGAACAAAGCCTCATATTGCATAAATTTATGAGTGTTAGAGGAAAAAACTCAATCAGGATGTTTGGGTTTTAATTTTTGAAATAAATAGTTAAAAATACTTTGCTTCTTTTTGAATATGTCCAACTTATTATAAGTGTAAAATATTTCATGCTACTTAATAAACTGAAGTTTATTTTATTCTCAAACTTATTGATAATTATGTTAATTAATTCATGTTTTGTAATACTGCATATTATTTAGGGATCTATTTTATTTTTAGGATGGCATTACAAAAGTGAAATTCAAGCATAAAATAATATTTTTAATTGAATTTTCAGTTCCCATTTGTTCATAGGTCCTTAATTTTTTTCATTAATGATCCTTAAAAGTCCTTAAAAGTGCTTAATTTCCGTGTGCAGAAATGTGTACGAACCCTGTAGAGCTGCATTTGGAATAAATATTTTGCACTCTTTCAACTCATTAGACATTGCAATTGGTATTAATTAATTGCAATGCTTGAATGTTAAAATACTTACTCACTACATATAACAGTGCAAAGTGCATGAAAATAATCTGCATAAAATGAACAAAAAATTACAGTAATTGTAAACATTTTCTTACTTACCTGCGCTATACAACCAGCATGCATTCAGCCATGTTTTTTTCCTGGGACTAGCTTTCAAACACCTTTCTCCTGATTGGCTAATTTCCAGTCAGTCACGTGATTCTTCCATGCAGCTTCTGAAACATCTGTAATGTTACAGGCAAATCAGCTGTACCCTCCACAGTTTACTTTCAAACTGTTACTGTTACAGGAAATTCATGTGTAACTTTTTGATTTCTGCAACTTTACAAAACTTTTGCCTGTAAAGAGCAAACTTCTTTTTTAGAGTGCAGTCAACTGAATTCGAACATTCCCGAGCCTTGGGTACAAAGTGATTTTCAAACCATTAATTTATTTATGCTTGTGTCATCCATGCTGTTTTATTTCCACAATATATAATGGGGAAAATCTTTACTCCTCTAAATTCTCGAGGTCATGTATTTTTTCCGATAACAAAAATTCATTTATGCATGCTAAAATTGTTAAGTCTCGCTTCGGAATCTTTGACACTAGTTGGAGCCTTTTCTGTAGATGTGGCCAATGTTATTTTGTGATATATATTGCCAGAAAAGACCAATTTCATCAGCATTGCAAATTTGTTCTGGAGATAACGTTTCACTGTGAGTGAATTCAATGAATTCATCTACAAATAGTTCAGCAGTTTCTTTATCAGCAAAAGCTTTTTCACCTGAGATTTTTAATTGCCTTATACCATAGCGATTTTTTAATTTGGTTATTCAACCTGTTGAATATGTGCATTCAGTTTTTAAGTTCATTTCTTCATGAAACATTTTGGCTTCGAGCCATTAGCATTGGACCCATCAATGGCAAGCCTTTTTTTTTTCTATGCTGTCTGACCCATTTAGTCATCACTTTGTCATGATTGTCACTTTTAGTATAACAAAAAAATTTTCTATTACTGAATAATTTTTCATTGGGAGTGGGGTTTTTCAGAACCCAGAAAAAATAAAAAAAATTCCTTTTTCTGTTTTCTTATGTCATATATAGTTGACTTTCCAATGCCATACTCCACTTGTAATTTTGAGATGGATATACCATTATCCATTTTCCACTTTTTGGACATTGAAATGGGCTTTTGCTTTGTAAATCCTGTTGCAGCTGGAGAATTAGAATCTCATTTCAACATAATCAAAAGTTCAAATTTGAATTTTCATAAAGTTAAAATTTGTATAACTGTAATAACAGAGGCCTGCAAAAAATAATAAGCTAGATCAAATCAGAAAGTTAAAAACAGCATAATCTGCTATATTAATTGAAATTCCTGAAATTAGTAAAGTATAATTCTAGCCTAGCTCAATGTGTCTGCTATACATTACTGGCTATTTATCACGAGATTGGCGATGAAAGGCAAATTGTTCTGCTAAATTTTTGTCGTGCTTCTATCATGCACCGAGTCAGTTAAACCTGAATTGTATTTAGTTCAGTTATTAGCTTATTTCTTGCACATGCTTAAGCCTTATCCGAGTCCTGAATAAGTAAATTCCCACATATACTTATTAGTTATACATACTTATGTCTGTTTCTTGCACATGCCTAAGGCTTATCTGAATCCTGAATATGTAAGTTCCTACATATACTTAAGGCTTATCGAGGTCTGGTGCCAGATATCGTACTGTCTGATGCAGTCTCTGCAGGTCCTAATCTTCTCTAAATTCTGCTGCCTAGTGCGGCCATACGTGCTCTGGCGCCTTTTCTGGGTTTATGTGATTAACAAATCAATTATTCTTGATTGAAATAACACTAAATGCAATCTTTTGGCCTATGAATATCATTAACGATCTATTTTTGCATATTGAAAGATATTTTTTTAAAATTTTTTCCTTGTGAACATTTTTTAACTCATTTAACTCAAATCTGTCTAGCGCATCGCGCGGTAGCACCACCATCTTAGCGATCTCTTAGCCCATCTCTTAGCTCATTTAACTCAAATCTGTCTCGCGCATTGCGCAGCAGCACCACAGGTCCGGGGTTCTATCCCCAGGCTGGGCAAGGTCGACTCAGCCTTTCTTCGCTTGATTTCCATCTCTTGGTTCGATAAAATGAGTACTAAGTTCGCTTGGGGACTAAACACTGGGGTTCCTGTGACAAGCTGACCACTTGTTCAGGGCATATGCTTATGCACTCCGGGGCCCACGGTCAAGAAAGCAGATTTCAGGGCACTGCAGGCATTGGCCCATTAGGGCTGTTATCCCACTGAGGTAACACAAATCTGTAATCATCGCCAAGTGTAATGCCAACAGAAAAGGTTACCACACTCTTTGTTTTTTAGTTACTAATAGAAAAAAAATTAGGCTTTGCTTCATGAGTCATTACTCAATTTTCATGCGTTGTATAAACAGGCTGGTGATGAAACCAAAATATAATAAATAATAATTCACAAGTTTGGTTGGTGCCAGGGGTATAAAATGTTAGTAGGTGTAAAAATCAATGATGTTCTTATGTATAATGTATCAGTTTGAGATGTGGCTCGAACAGATACGCAGCTACAGAGTGAAATTACTGATCACATAAATTTAAGCTAAAGTGATTGTTACTTGAACAACGAGTTATTTTATTTAGTGCCAAAATGAAATTAAGAATTGAGGATCTACATATGTTTTATTGTTTGTGGGGGGGGGGAATCAAGTGCATATACGTAAACCATACACAAACACACACACAGGCACGCACAAAAAATTTGGTGGCTCCGGAAATTCTGGATATTGGATGTCCAGATGTTGTACTTTGTACTGTATTTTTCTGTGAATGTGACATGAGAAGGTGCTCCACTGGTAAAATAGAAATACGGGGCTTTAACATTAAGTAAATGGCTATCTCGCTAAATTGGCAAGAAATCACCAAGTTGGAAATGTTTTTTTAAACAAAATTTTGCCGCCAAATTTGGCAACATTTTGATTCGGTCTCTGTATTACCATGCTAAATATTATAATTCAGTAACTATCATTGATCATTATATTAGTTTTAACCATATCTGGGCCTCGTATGCTTTCCAGTCATTTTGAGAAGCAGAAAGTACTAGAAATAAATAGCTTAGTGGCTGGGTAAAAACTACATAAGAACTTAGAGAGTATTAGTTCTCAGTTATCGTGAATTGGTTCATCTGGCTCAAGAACTGAAAGGTAAACTTAGCTGGATGCTTAACCTGCATTAACCTCCAGACTGTGTCCAGGATCAATGGAAAATTAAATGACAACACTTGAAACACCACCACCCATCATATGACACCATAACAGTTGTATTTGACTCCTTCATCCTCTGGCATAAACATTTGTGAGGCTATTTGATGTTCATACTTTGTGCTTGAAATTTGCATCCAGTTGTCTTTTGAAATTAGATGCTGCTTTACAGGAGGCTTGATATTCCATCAAATGCTTCTTCTCTATACAATGTGTATGCTCTATACAGTACAGTACAGTGTGTCAATAAGAGTAATAAAAACTCCTGTTTATAACTATGTTTTCCTATACCAGAGTTGTTCTTCCCAGACGGTCTTTTTATCTTGTACACCATCTGATTTAATATCCCATCAGCTACAATAGAGAAAAGTAAATTCTTTAATAGATAGTGGTGAATACATTATATTTATACCATAAGATTACACAGTATTTATTAGTAGTGCACATGGAGCAGTAAAACACACAGCAAAACTATTAATGTGAGGCTAAGTTTTGAGAAGCTTCAAGCAGATTTCAAAAAAGGATAAAAAATATTTCAAAAGACTGAGAAATGTGTGTGTTCGAAGAACAGCCGAGCATTATTTTGCTGGATTCATCAAGGGGCCGGTGGGAAGTACATGTGGAATATAGGTTGGGAACTGCTGCTTTAGAGGTTAGAATTTGGTATCAAAATTATATTTCTGTGTATCAGAATTTTACAAAAGTATGGTGTATATTTCTAACATAGGAAGCTCTCTTAACTCTGCCCCCCTCTCAAAAATATGTATCATGTTTGTAATTGGTTTTTAAGGCACAGATATATTAATAATATGTTCTTTAGGTAGTCTAAAAATATAACTTTCCTTTTCTCTTTTATCTGGCCATTGTGAAATTGACAAATGGTATTGATAATTAATTCTTTGTTTTATAATGATTGACAAATGATATAGATAAGCAGCAGATGTCATTCCTTTAAAGAAGAAAGAGGTGGGGGGGGAAACCTTAACATGTTCAAAGAGTGTTTGCTTTTGTTTCTGGAATTTTGATTTTTATATTGTGTCAATTGCTTTTTAAAATCATGACCGCTAAATTTGTATACATATATTTTTCTATAGGAAAATAAGTTTTTTATTTAAGTATTTATTACTCTGAATCAGTATGTATGTTTTTTTTTAAATTTCAGATAATATATTAATTCTTTTCTTTTGTAGGACACAGAGAGAGCAGGTCGACAGAGGAGGTTTGTATAATTATAATAAAACTATTATTCATTTTATTTTCTGTGGAAGCTGTCATCTAAGAGCAGTGGTCTCAAACATAAATTGAATGTGTGCCTAATGCACAATATATAAGCAGCTTATTCCAACTCATTCTAATTATGTTCAGCCTATCAGCTGCCAAGCAGTAAAGTCACTGAGCGTTAGTAGTTCAGTCCAAGATTCGAATCCCACATACGGGCTGACTGCATGGGCGTTTTCATGGCTTTTCCCAGGTGTAACGTGCATGTGAGCCACTTTCCCTTAGAAAGTCCTCCACGAAGGTATCCCTCCTCTTAGGCAGATAGCCCTCAAGCCTTTGCCATTATCACATAAACCAACCAAGCCATCTAATTATTTTGAATTGATAAATAACTTACTTACTTGAGCTAAAAATAAACAGTTTACAAAATATTTCCAAGTTGGCAAAAGTTGAGTACAAATAATGAGAACTTATTCTCTTTTGTTTACTTATTATGTTTCCTGGTACTATTCCATTTTGAGGACCGTAAAAAATAGCCAAACTATTGTTGATGCCAGGGCTGCCAAAAATAATTGCGGCAACCCTAATGCAAGAGAGGAAGTATAACAGAAAATAACTATCTAAAGATTATTTTAATTTATACAAAAGGTTAATTTCATGTAACACTTTATTATTATAATTTATATAAAAAAGGCTTAACATAACTGAATGGAAGCACAAGAGTAAATAACTATTTCAGCTCATTATTATAATTTATATAAAAAAAGGCTAAACATAACCGAATGGATTCCTGCATCGCTGTTTCTCTACCGAGTTATCGTTAAAGCTTAATTTCATCCCATTGGTCGTTCAAACATAATTTTCTGTAATTAATGATGCCCCTTTTCTTAGAAAAAATTCTATTGGGGACTTTTCCTCATGGGCAATTTCCAAATTGTTAAATCCATAGGATATCAAAACAGGATTTAAAAATTAAACTAATATTTCAATGGCGTCTTGAGAAATATAGAACTATCTACGCAATTTGAAATCAGCACGTATGCTGGATTTGGCGCGCTGTTAAGTGGACATGTTTGCTAGATTTTGGCGCTTTTGTGCATACATTTTCGCTGCAATTTTTTACGGTCCTCAAAATGGAATATTACCAGTTTCTCTTTGATGTATACAATAAAAATCCATATATTTGTTCAGCAGTAAGTGAATTTCTTTATTTCTCACTACTGATTTGAGTGAAATGTTTAAAAAAGGGTTGGAGATGACTCTAAAGTACCCCTTGTATTATCGCGAAGTTGTTGTTTCGTTTATCGCCAAGTTGTATTATTTATGGTAACCTGAGTAGTTGAATTTTATGGAAACCCTATTATGACATAATCGTTTACATTATTCCGGGAAATTTTGAATCATGGGGTGTTTCAAAGGCTTTTGTAGTGTGTGTTGCTTAGGAAGTACATTGCTTGTTTCATTGTTTAGACAGTACAATGGCTGAATGTAGTAGGATTAATTTGAAGTTTCTGTACGATTTAGAACGAAAGTGGAAAAGTGCATTAATTGGGTGAATTAATTGTGTAAATGAAGGTTTACTTAGTAGCCATAGTCCAAAACTACATAATATATTTTTGACTCTTATTTTTGTGAATTTCTGTGGCAACACCGATTTACGGATTGAAGATCAGATAGTTTTAGGAAGTTTTTGGATGCTGTTAAGGAATTTTGTGTCCCACAGACTGAAGACGAACAAATTTCTAAATAAGGTAAGGGGATTTTTACTTTGTGTAGTGCTAAAATACTTAACAGTTTTTTCCTTTATGTTATTTTATTATTTGGTTTAAAATGTAGTTCATTGAGATTATGTACTTTTTGTTTGCCTCTACTGTAGAATTGGGTGCTCCTTTGTCTTTTTAAGTGAAAATATATTGATGTGTATATGGAAAAACTCGAGAGTGCGTAAAGCATGGTTTGTGCAATTCAGGCATATGTTTTTTTAAGTGAAAATAGGTCGATGTGTACATGGATAAAGTCAAGGGAGTGCACAATGCCATTTTTGTGCAATTCGGAGATTTTTTTTTAAGTGAAAATAGGTCGATGTGTGCCGCTACGCAAGCCAAAATAACAAGTCAAAGAATTTCATAAACTCGGTATCCATGTACCACAAAAAGTTGCCAAGTTTTGACAAGGGGTACCCTAAAATATACTTTTCCTAAAAAAAGTTATATGAATTAAATATCTTTATATGAGTTATATTAAGTAAATTAGTTCCATTTGTGAATGGGCAATTCTCATATTCATTTTGAGAGATAAGAAAAATGATGTAAAACTCCAAATCGTTAAGATCTGGAACTTTCTCTTCAAAGTTCTGTCATAAGAATGCTAATTTAGTTGGTGGGTATATATTCATAAGATACGTGAAATTGCTTTCGGGGTCACTTGAACCTTGCAAGCCATTAGTTTGAGATGACTGCCTTAGAAAAGTTCTTTTTTTGTTAATATTCTTCATTTTCAGAAATCATCAAAATGAGATGTTTTATTGTATTTAATATACGGCACTTTGACTATTTCTATCACACTTTAAGTTCTGCACGGGCCACGTTATATATTCTATTGTTATGAATTAACGAACTAAAGAATATTGCTATGAATTAATGATATAAAAGCAGTAGATAGAGTTCGTAAGAATATTATTCGTTAATTTTTTAATATAATTGATCTAAATAAAAATACATTTAATTCATGAATTTTTATTTAAATCAATCGGATTTAAACATTAAATATTTTTATAGAATTATATAATATATATTTTCACTTTTTAAATCTACAGAAAATGCATAATATTTCTTATGTCAGTTTAAATGGATATTCATTTAATTGCCTATGAAATGTTTTGCTCTTCTGCCTGAGCTATGTCTGTCGACAGTCCCAGCTGATAAACTGTGGTAAAGGTAGAATGATCCCTTTTAAACAATTGTTAAATTTGAACCGTTTCAATTTTCCTCCCTTTTTTCTTTCTTGTTCATTATTTCATTATTTAATAAAACTGGCATCAGTATAAAGAAAATGCACCATTATGTACACTGCTCAGCTGATAAGAGGACAGGCTATTTGAATAAAGAGATAGCTGCTGATAAATATGCTGCGTGCTGTTAAATATGTTTATGAAAGTGAGAACTAAATAAAAATGTAAGAAAGGAATAAAATTGTAGGAAACATATCTGTTACAGAAAACTCATTTTTACCCATATCTTTCAGATAAAAAAGAGGCATGCATTAAGGAATTCTGTAAGACTTAATTTAATAAAGATTGTAGACATCTTGAATCAGCGAGACACTAGGCTTCATGTCTGTGAGAAACTGAATCGATTACATGATATATGATGTTATGGGAGATTTTTCTCTTTCCCTACTGAAAGTAGCTGAAGTTAAAAGTTTTATCAACAATGTATCCCATCTATATTCTACTAAATTCTGATCTGAGCACCATTCCATATGCTCTGTTATTTCATCCTTGTGTGTTCAGTTCATGAAGTTGGCAATTTTGATGTACAGAAAGAGTGGAAGCGCCAGTGGCAGCAGTGCAAGGCATTACCAAGGTTTTAAAAATTTCTTCTCTGTACATTTAAACCATCAGAGGAATCTGAATGATTTAGAAGTCCATACATCCATATCTGCTGAAACAATCACGCAGCTTCAACCAAACGAGTTCTTTTTTAGATTGTGTTGCATTAAACTAACTGTACATTCTCTCCAGATCAGAAGTCGTGGATTAGCCGTCTCTGGATTTCTAATGGAAGAATACTTGTCTGTGCATTTGTCCAGTCTCAAAATTCTTAAAGTCCAGTACCTTAAATCCTAACCCTCACATGGAAAGACGTAAATTCTTTGTGTAAGCTTCTTGTAATAGCCATTGGAAACTTTATTTGTAGCTGTGAGGCATTTTGTCACCTGTTCAGAGGGGTTATTATTAGCAAATAATGGTCATTCTTTTGAACTGTTAACTCGTGAATGACAGTAACCAATATGTCTATAAATGCTTCCTGTCTCTTGGAACCATATTTGCCAGTGTTACTTCTTAGCTCACTTCAATGTTCGCTAGTAGAATCTATTGATAACTGGCATTTCATCATGCTATGGCTCATCATATGATATTTCAGAATGCAGAATCCTGCAAAAATCTGCTGTTACTATAAAAAATGGCTGAAGTAAGCAGATTTGAAAGAATTACTCATTTTATGAGATAATTTGCATTTTAATCAGCTTTTTACGCCAGTTTTTCCATTATCCAGAGTAATGAATTTTATTTCAAAGCTTGTTCAGTAAACGACGCTTTAGTGAACTGGTTTGGAAAAAATATATATTTTGAAAGATTCTCTTTTGTTGATCAGCATCTGTATTATATAAGTTTCCAGTTTTGTTTCTCGTTTGCATTTTCTAATGCTGTACAGAAGCCCTAGTGTGAGCGAAACCCATTTTAGGATTTCTTTTGGTAATCAAACACAAATCACAGTGGTTTGGTAATCAATCACAGATTACCAAAATCAATCACAGTGGTGTAAACTATTATAAAGCAAAGAATATATGTGTAAGAGATTATATGAAGTACAATAAAATGCTTTCAAATTTACTGAAATTTTTATTTAAATATAAAAATAATTTATATAGCACTCTAATTCTGATGTTATCCTTTTCAGGCTGTCGACCTCCAAATTCTGATAGACCACGTGGGGGAAATAAACAGAATGCTGGAGTGCTCGACCACATCAGGTAAATAAGAGTAAAAATGTTTTTTGGCATATGCTGAAATTGAACCTTTTATATTGGATGTTTACTGTCATTTTCTTCTTTTTTAACTGGGTGGTTAGTCTACTATTTTCAAGTCGGCTTTAATTAATCTTGTAATGGTAATAAAAGCTTCAATAAAATCATGATGCTTCAGATGCAGTGAAGCCCAAGAACTGGTAGAATTTTGCATAATTTCCTTCTGAGGAAGTGTTTGTCCTGGAGACAAGCAAGTTATTGTATCATTTATGAAATAAGAACTGAGTGACAAGAAGTTTTAAGCAAAATTTTTATTGAAAACAACTTTAGGTAAACAAGAGGCATGACTTGTGTTCATGTTTTAAAGTTCTGTGGCTACTTGGCAATCAGTTAGCAGAAACTTTATCTTTCAATTTAAATTCATGCAGAACTGGAGACTACGAATGCTTGCGAAATAGATTCACATTTAACAGGAATGACATCACTAACTATTTGGATGCGAGAAAGAGCATCGGCTGGTGAATTTTCTGCAGCATTCACATGTTGAATATCAGTAGTGAACTGACCTATGAAATTAATTTGACAAGGGGGAGCTTGTTTTACTTTTGCAAAAAACCTTTTGTGAGTGCTTTACATTCTATAAGCACTGTAAATTTCATTCCTTCAAACAGATATCTGAAGTATTTAATAGCGGCTAATATCTTCAAAACCTGTCTGTTCTATGAATCATATTTCTGAATTTATATCACTGAATTTTCTGGAAAAGAATCCTAGTGGTTCGCAGATCTCAAGCTCCTATGTGTTGTTCTCAGGCATCACACATAAGAAAAAATTTCTTTTTTTGGGTCTGGATGTACTAAATTTGTAACTTTTGTCATATGCTGTTTCCAGTGTCTTATGGCCAATCTAACTATATTTTGTAATTTTTCGTTCAACTCCTGAGTGTACCATTTAAAGATAGTTGAAATTCAGCAGCATGATTTAAGAATTTCCTATAGAAATAAAGAATTCCCAAAAAATGTCTAAATTCATTAAAGTTTTTTGTTTTGTGGAAGTCTTGGATAACTTTAAGAGGAATGATTCAATTTTTGTCAATTATGTGACCTAAGAATTTGACACATTATGAAGCAAAATGCGCATTTAGGAAGGTTGACAGTCAAATTATCTTTTTTTAATCTCTTGAAAACTTCTTTGATATGAATAACATATTCATTGAGAGATGAGGAAACAAATAGGAAACAGTAATTTAAATCTGACAAAATTTGATCTAGTAGTTTGATCTAGTTCTAGCATAGTTTGTGCAACATTACGCAAAGCAAATGTCATGGAGTTCAACAATCACTATTGTCATTTTGGGTTATGTCCCCTTTATTCATTGCAACTGGCGACAC
Source organism: Stegodyphus dumicola (assembly GCF_044657685.1). Classification (NCBI taxonomy): domain Eukaryota; kingdom Metazoa; phylum Arthropoda; class Arachnida; order Araneae; family Eresidae; genus Stegodyphus; species Stegodyphus dumicola. The sequence goes on from NC_140770.1 coordinate 5,471,439, forward strand.
ACACTTGAGGTATAAAGCCAGGAAAATTGCTTTATTGTTTAAATTACATGTAAAATTGATTGATGCCTGTATCTCGAATAGTCGTTTTAATTTAATGGTAGTTGCCGCAAGGTCACAGAGATCCATATGCTTTACGATGGGGTGAGGACTACTCCAGCAGCTTTTAGAAGGACTAAAATGCCTTTTTGTACTGAATAAGTGAAATCTGCTTTTGCAGCAGCGAGTTTATGAGGCACTAGGCATCTAAACTTTAGCCGCTACTGGAGAAACTTTAGTTTTGATTACATATTTATTCGTACATGTGTATTCCATGGGGTATTTGTATCCAAAACCTGTTTTAAAAACATCTTCAGAGAAAGAATCATATTTTTTAACTAAATAGTTAGATACATGTAAAGGTTGTAAATTTTTTTTTTTTAGTCCAAAGGGATTTGAATCCCGAAGGACTATTAGTTTCGTTTTGGCATTTTGCATGGGACTCATAAATGTCGGTTCACTTTTCAAACTGTTGCCACAAAATGTTAGAGTCCTGCATTATATTTGAAGAAATTAAATAATGAAAAATCTGCATAAATGTATGTATATTTCTCGTATTGTGATAAAACAACGGTACATAGAGTCATCGAATTTTGAATAACGTAATCCTCCAACGAATATGAGCATGTGGAAGACCAAATTTGAAATTTGAAATTTGTTTTATGATCGATTTCCTATTTTTTAAAACTTTGACGAATTTTTGATTAACAAACTCAAGGATTTCAAAGCGAGCAATGGCAACGTTGTGGAGAAAAAACATTTTTATCTCCAGCGCGTGAGTCTCTGTATCGGAAATTCTAAAGATATGCTCGTTTTAAAACTATTTTGCGATATTGCTGTTGCACTGGATCTTATGGTTTAAGTGCGAGGAACATGATATTTAATAAAGAAAGGTAACACACAAAATGTTAAAAAACGCCCCTTTGGACGTAATTTAAAATCTGAAACATTTCAGTTTTTTTTTTTTTTTTTTTTTTTTTTTTTAAATTTTGGGTACAATATCTTGGGGTATCTTGTCATCTGACACAGCATGAGCTTTCAATTGTTTTGGGGATTTCAAATTAACAATTTGAAATCCCCAAAACAATTGAAAGCTCATGCTGCATCAGATGATTATTAAACACCAATTTGTAAAGAATGAATTCTTTTAATAAATTAAAATATGTATGTTATGTTAGAATGACATCAATCTGATCAATGAACTGAGTGAACCTACAAAGCAGATGGTAAGAGGTATTCTTTGCAGTCCCATAGAGATGAGATTGTCATAGACCATGCGTTAGATGGAGAAATCGGGACATGATGTCTGCGTTGGACGAATGGACGGGGTGCTAAAATCCCATAGCCTTTTTTACCTTCCAAACATTCTATTCCATTTATTATTTATGATTATTCCATTTATTATTATGATGATTATTATTTCTATTACATTTATTATGGTGATTCCATTGATTATTGATGTTTTGAGAATGCCCAAAGAATCGTTTATGTCTTTATATCTTGCTGACTATGAATTATGTAAATTATAGTCTTTATGTATGATTTGCAGTATCTTGACTGCAGTCTTGCCCACTTGCTATTTTACTTGAGAAATTCAAAATATCCAAACCGCACTTGCTATTTTATATGGGAAATTCAAAATATCCAGACCGATCCTGTCCATGCTTTTCTCTATACTTTATTCACTAGAGATCAACTGCCTATCAAAATGGCACTCCCCACTTCTAGGTTTGGTTTTTTTAAAACAGGCCTTTGAAGTGCATGATTATGAAATAGAACATTGTCTCCCCTCCTTCATCCCCTAGTGTGGAAGTAGTAGAGGTACATATAGAACATAGATTGGGAACTACTGGTTTGGAGATTATAATTTGCTATCAAAATTTTGTTTCTGTGTATCAGAATTTTACATAATGTAAGGTGTATATTTCTAATGTAGAGAACAGCTATTATGTGCTATTATTATTTCTAAAATATGAGGCTTGTTTCTCTAACACCCACCCCCCAAGAAAAATGTAACATGATTCTAATTGGTTTTTTAAGTCGCAGTAATATTAACTCGCTGAGGTTTTTGCTAAAAAAGCACAAATTTCCCAAAACTACTGTGAGAACAAATAATTTTTTTAATTTTAATGTAAAAACTCTTCTGGTATTTCATACCTGGATTTGTGTACTTTTGATGTATCACCTTAATTTCTTTGACATATTTTAATATGCAAGTATATATAAGTTCTTGCAGATATTACGAAAAATATTCTTGCCGCTTAGAGGGTTAATAATATATTTTTCAGTTAGTCTAAAAAAAATGTTACTTTTGTTTTCCCTTTTACGTGCCGATCGTGAAATGAACAAATCCTTTTGATAACTAATTCTTTAAAGCAGTACTTGTCATTCCTTTAAACAAGAACCCTAAACATTTTCAAAAAATGTTCAGTGTTGTTTCTGCACTTTGGAATTTTACATGTTGCGAACGTATTTAAAACGATGGCTGTTATATTTGCTTACAAATATTATCTGTAGGAAAAAGAGCTTTTTTTTTAAATTTCAAATCAGTATATATTTTTCTTGAAATTTCAGATAATATCTTGATTTTTTTTTTTTTTTTTCTTTTAACAGGTGAGTGCTCCAGGACTGTCCTCCCACTGCAGGTTTGTATAATCATAATAAAACTTTTCTAAAACATTATCCATTTTATTTCCTGTAGATGTCATCTAAAAGCAGTAGTCTCAAACATAAGTTGATTGCACAATTTGAAAGCATTTTTCTTATTCCAAATAATTCTAGTATATTGAATCAATGCCTAACTTACTTAAACTGAAAATAAAGGATTTACGAATTATTTCCAAGTATTTCTGGCTACAGATTTGAGCTGCAACACGTGCTAACCATCAGTCAGTCTCATTTTTTTCTTATTAATTTTCAACTGTGTAGAAAACATGTTTACTCATAAATGTACACTCAAACAAAGTGATTTTTCTTTTTACAAAAATTCACAACAGATGATTTTTTTTTTTGTTAAGTATGAATAAAATTTAGTCATATCTGTAGCTTGAAATGTTTGAAAAATTTATATGAACTAAATAAATATACATATTTATATGAATTTTATTAAATAAATTAGTTCTGTCTGTGAATTTTTTGGGATATTCGCATACCTATTTTTAAGAAATAATTTAAAAGTGGACTATGAATCATTAAAATCTTGAAAAAAATCTTGTCATAATAATGTTAATTAAATTACTCGGAATATATTTGCAAAGCATGCGAAACTGCTTCAGGGAGTCATGTGTAGCCTACAGGCCACCAGTTTGAGATAGAATTTTTGTTAGTATACTTCATTTTTAAAGATGATCAAAGTGAAATTGTTTTATTGTATTTAATATTCAACATTTTTTACTTCTACTTCTATCATAGTTAAAGTTCTGGACAGGCCACATTGTTTATAAAATTGTTATGACTTAATTAACTAAAGTATTTGATTGCGTCACACTAAATTGTATCGAGTGTCATAGTCTCTCCAGATCCGAAGTCATGGATTAGCTGTCTCTGGGCCGAATCTGCATTTCTTGGGAAAGAGAGCTTCGCTGTGCATTTGTCCAGTCAAAGCTTGGATCCATTGGAAGCTTTCTTTGCAGCTGAGTGTCATTTTGTTGCCTGTTCAAAGGGACCTTAAGTAGCAGATAAGGGTCATTCTTTGAAGTGGCAACTTGTGAATAACATTGACCAGTATGTTCATAAACTTTTCCTATCTCTTGGAACCATATTTGGTGGTTACTTCTTTAGCTCTCTTAGCTCACTGGAATGTTGAATGTTAGGATCTGTTGTTGACTGGCTTTCCATCTTGCTGTGGCTCATCATACAATATTCTAATGTGAAATCTTTTTCACTCAGGATTCTGATCTGAAGTAGGTGCAGAAATCTCTTGTTACGGCAAATGGTACAAGCATTCAGGTTTAAAAGAAACGTCCGTTTTTTAGGATACTTTCCATATCACATTAAAAAAGTATCTTCATTGTTATTTTGCATTTTAACAGCTTTGTATGCCTGTCTTTCCACTATCCAGAGTAATGAGTTTTATTTGAAAGCAGTTGAAAACAACGCTATTGTGAACTGGGTTGAGATAAGATATTTTGAAAGACTCTTATGTTGACAACATCTGTACTATGTAAGGTTCCCATTTCATGGCCCGTAGGCTCTACTTGCATTGTCTAATGCCATACAGAAGCCCTGGTGTTAGCAAAACCCTTTTTAGGATTTCTTTTATTAAGCAAACATGAGTACAACTGCAGGTTTCTTGTAACAGTACAGTGGTGTAAACTTGGAAAGCCAAGAATATATGTGTTAGGGCTTAAATTAATGCTTTGAAATTTACTGAAGTTTTCATTTAAATGGAAAAATAATTTATACAGTACTTTAATTCTTGATTTTATTCTTTTCAGCCTGAAGAAATGCCACGGAAGCTTGACATGCTGCAGGAATGGGAGGAGCAGTTAGAGTGCCTCATCGAAGATGGTAATTCAGAGTAAAATGTTTTTTACCATATGCTGGAATTGTATCTGTTATGTATATTTAGTACAGTACAAAGTCCAAAATCCGGAAATCCATTATCCGGAATGATCTAAAATTCGGACCTCAAAACCACCAACAAAATTTTTCTCGTAGTCTTTACGCATACACATTTAACTCCTCGTATAATAAAACATCTGGAGAGTCCCTATTCTTAATTTCACTTCAACTTTAAATAAAATACATTGTTATAGAAGAAATAATCATTTTAGCAAAATCTTGTACAATCAGCAATTTTATTCTGTTGCTACATATTTGCTTGGCACACAAACCAAAACATTCCACATAGATACATTGTTGGTCTGATGCCGACCTGACGAATCATTTTTTATTATACTTTTCCTTTTATTACCGCATGTTTATCAAAACAAGACAATTTGAGTAATGACTCGCATGTTTATCAAAACAAGACAATTTGAGTAATGACTGGTGTAGCGATGCCTAAAGAATTTTTTTTCTCTTAGCATATGAATAAGAAAGAAGTGTGGTAACCTTTTATGTTGAGAGTACACTTAGCAATGATGACAGATTTCAGTTAAATGCACTAAAACATGTTGACGAGGAAAAATGTACCAAAAATTTCATTCCATATGCCAAAAATAGATATTATTGATAATACTCATTGACCCAAAAATTACATTTAGGTTTATATGAGTTAAGAATAAGTGATTTGTTATTTGCATAAACCCAGAACCAGTGCCAGGGCTCATATGGCTGTGCCGAGTCGCAGAATTTAGGACCCACAGAGACTGCATCAGGCGATATGATATCTAGCGCCGGCCCTCAATAAAGCATAAGAATATGTGGGAATTTATTTATTCAGAACTCAAGCCTTAAGCATGGGAAAGAAATAGACATAAATATAATAAATAACTAAGCTAACGCAATTCAGGCTTAATTGCCTCAGTGCACGATAGAAAGAAGATAAAATTTAATGGAACAACTTGTCGTTAGTCGCCAAGCTCATGATGTAGAGCCAAATACGTATACTGAAGAGTAGCTAAACTTGATGATCACAGCCGCTAATTTTAAAGGTTTTCTTATATTGCAAAACAAAGGTGAAATTTTCCAGTTAACAGATTTTGTAAAGAAATGTGGAAAAGTAGTAATAAATGAAGATGATTAAAAGTTTTTCATTGTGAAGACAATGCCTCTCAATAATCAATCAATTAACGAATGAAGAAATCTGTAGTATGGTTCTAGATCCAGACAATATTGTTTCCGATAGTGACGAAGGTGACAGAGAAGTTACTGAAAACGAGAAAATTTCAATTGACAAGTTAGTCGGAATCCTCCAAACAACAGTTACAAGACTTCAACAGTGTAACTAAACAAAAGATTATCTCTGTCTACAGAATTAAAGAGAAAGTATTAGCGCAAAAATCTAAGTAACTTAAAACAACTTGCATTGAAAGAAATGTTTAATAAGGTAAACAAATAAATATTGAGCTTTCTTTTTGTAAATTTTGATACCCTTTAGATCATAAATAGTTCATTATTTCATAAATCACGATTTCATATTTTTAATTTTATAATTTCTACATTCCATCTTATAGATTTAAACTGATGATCTATTATCCAGATTTTGATCTATTTTGGACTTTGTACTGTATTATGTTTTTCTTTCTTAAGTCAGTGGTTAGTGCATTATTTTCCAATTGGCTTTAGTTAATCTTGCAATGGTAATAAAAGTTTCAGTAAAATCAGGCTGCTTCAGATGCATTGAACCTTCTTGGGTATGAACTCGTAGAATTTTGCATTATATCCTTCTGAGGAAGTATTTGTGCTAGAGACATAGAATGAGAACTGAATTTCAAGAAGAATTAAGCAAACTGTTTTATTGATAAAGCTTTATTTGAACCAAAAGCATGATTCTGTTCATGTTTTAAATTTCTGTGGCTTCTTGGCAATCAGTTAGCAGAAAGTTTACCTTTGAATTTAAATTCATTCAATACTGGATGAATGCTTGCAAAATTGATGCTTGCATTGAACCAATGCTTCCAAAATAGATTTGTAGTTAACAGGAATGACATCAGTAATTATCTGATGTGAGAAAGAGCATTGACTGGACAATTTCCTGCACCATTCACATGTAATGCGTATCAGTAGTGAACTGACCTCTGAAATTGTTATTAATTTTCCAAGGGGGAAAATTGTTATACTTTTTGTGAGTGCTCTTTTGTACTTCTGTAAACACTGTAAAGAATTTCATTCCTTCAAACAGATATCTGAAGTATTTAAGTGTCAAATATTGCCAAAACCTCTCTGTCCAATATATCATGTTTCTTTTCAATATGACTCAATTTTCTAGAAAAGTATCCTAGTGGCTCCCGTCTTAGTACATGGAGTTACTGGACTCAAGCGCCTATGGGTTTTCTCACGCCATTATATATAAGATTTTTTTTTTGTCTGTGTGGTGTAATGTATTTTGCAGTAATTGACAAAACAGGCAATCTTCTTATTAGAACATAAATTTTATTTCTAGTTCACGGAGATAGATAATTTGAAGAAATTCTTTAGTGGCAAAACTTTTATACTACTACTAGTTGATAAAAACTTCAAAATCTAATTTTAAAACAATTTCTCACATTGCTGAGCAACGGTAACATAATACAAATATGGCATTGTCACTTCAACAATAATTATGGTTATTTTTTAAATAACAAGATATTACAATCTCTTCCCCCTCCAGATAAACTTTAATTTATATTTTTATAAATTACAGTTTACGTCCCCCCCCCAAGAAAAAGGAACCAAAAAAAAATTTATCTCTATATAGAAACAAATTATTTAATCAGGCCAGGGAGTACGACTTAATGCGTCTACATTTTTATGGTTTTTATGACTTCGATGAATGACCGTGTAGTTGTAGGGTTGTAGTACTAGTGCCCATCTCATAAGTCGTGGATTTCGGCTCACATTATTTTTGAGCCGAGCTAAAGGATTATGATAGGTCATGATGAGGAATTTAGTATGTCTGTCTAAATAACATTGAAGTTTATTTACAGCAAATATTATGGCGGCGCATTTCTTTTCTGTGGTAGAGTATTTTTTTTCAGTTTCTGTAAACTTCTCACTGAGGTATAATACTGGATGTTCATTGTCTCGTTCATCTTTTTGAGCTAAAATGACACCCATACCAGAGTTTGAAGCATCAGTTTGCAATATAAATTGCTTATTGAAATCAGGTGCCTTTGAGATAGTTTCTCCTTTAGCTCTTCAAATGCTTTTGTGCCCTCTTCTGTCCAATTTCTTTTCCCTTTCTTTAAGTTTCCTTTCAAAGTCTCTGTTAAAGGTGCTGCTATAGATGAGAACATGGGAATGTAATGATTATAATATCCCGCTAATCCTAAAAATGCTCTGACTTGACTTTTTGTGGATGGCACTGGAAAATCAAGAATAGCTTTTACTTTCACTTCACTTGGCATTCTTATACCACGACCTACAATATGTCCCAGATATTTTACTCTGTCTTGAGCAAATTTACATTTTATTGGTTTAATAGTTAAACCACTTTCCTTTATTTTGGTCAAAACGGCTTTCAGGTGACTTAGGTGTTCTTCCCAGGTGTTTGAAAAGATTGCCCCGTCATCTAAATATAGAACAGCAAAGTTTTCACAACCGTGAAGGATTTCGGCCATCATTTTACTAAATGAAAATGGGGCATTTTTAAGTCCAGAAGGTACCCGTAGAGGTCTAAATGTGCCAAAACTTGTAACAAAAGTGGCTAAACTTTGAGCATTTTGTGTTAAAGGTATTTGCCAGTATATATATTTTGCGCCTGCTACCGTTTCTACTCGTTGTTCGATGTTAGGCAAGGGAAAGAATTGTGTTTTTGTCAATTTATTCAATTTTCTATAGTCAATACAAGGTCTTGGATCCATCCCTGATACTTCCACTAAAATCATAGGAGAAGTGTAATCTGAATCTCCTATTTCAATTATTTTTATGCTGAAGCATTTTATCAATTTCCAGTTTTAATATATCTGTTTGTCTAGGAGACATTCTGTATGGTTTACAGTGGATTGGTGTGTTTTCTGTCAATTGAATATCATGCGTTATTAAATGAGTTTTTCCAGGCTTATTAGAAAAGATTTTTGAAAACTTCAGCAGCATATCTTGCAATTCTTGAATCTGTTATGCATTTAACTTACCGCTTATGGAACTGTTTTCTTTAATGTCCTCAAAATCGAACAATGTTGGTTCAGAGTCAATTGTTGGGTAATTTTCCTCCATATCATCCATTCTTCTGCAATCATAAGGTTAACCAATTCTTTTTTTCCTTCGAAACTCGCAACATAATTAGTTTCGGATAATTTCTTCTCAACCTTCCCAGGACCTTTCCATTCAACTGCTAGTCTGTTTGGTTTATTCATTGATGCAATGAATACTAAATCTCCTTCAGAGAATTCTCTTTTAATAGCTTTACGATTGTACCACACTTTTCTTTTGGTTTGCATTTCCAGCATTTTATCTGTAGCCAGCTCTTTGCATCTTTTTAACCGATTTATCAATTGAGAGATGTATTCAACAATATTATTTCCTTCGTCTTCAGGATTCATCCATTGTTCATATACTAATTCTGCAGGTGTAAATCCCGTACTCTCGTGCATTATTGTTCTTAAAGCAAATAGAGCTGCGGGAACTTGCTTCTCCCACTCAGGGGCTGCTTCGATACATAAAACTTTTAAAATTTGTTTGATTGTTCGGTGAAATCTTTCAACAGGGTTACTCTGCATATGGTGTACTGAGCTTCTAGTTACTTTTATTCCACATTTTTCTACAAATTGAATGGCTAGATTGCTCATGAAGGAGGTACCTTGATCAGTTTGTATTTCTTTTGGGAAACCCATTCTACTAAATATTTGTAACATGGCTTCAATTACTGACGTTGTGCCAATATTAGGAACAGGTACAGCATCCAGATATTTTGAAGCTAAACAAATAGCTGTAATTAAATATCTATTGCCATTCGGTGTTATTGGTAAAGGGCCGCGTGCGTCAAAGTTAATTTTTGAAAATACTTCTGCAATAATTTGTACTAAAGTCAAAGGTGCTTTGGCTTTATCATTAGATTTTCCCACTCTTTGACATGGATCGCAAGTATTAACATACTCTTCTATTTCTTTATAGCAATTAGGCCAGTAAAAGTATCTTGTTAATCTCTCTTTAGTTTTAACACCGCCTAAATGTCCTGATGTCCTATCATGACATAATAACTTTATTTGATCCCTATATTTTTCAGGAATAACAATTAATTCCCTTTCATTTCCATTTTTATCTATTTTCCTTTTCACTGACAATCCGTTTTCTTTTACTTTGAAATAATTTGTCTTGCTGAAATTTTCATTTTTAGCTTCGTTAAGCAATGATGCTAGATCTCTGCTTTGATGCTGAGATTCAATTAATTCCTTTGAATTAACATTAATCACTTTCTTAATTCCTTGTCTTCCTCATCAGCTTGCGGTAAAATATCTTCGTCAGTGTCAATAAACGTCAGTTCTTCTAGTTTCTCCATTTCGGTTTCTCTATTTCGATCTTCTTCACGAGATCTTTTTACTTGAGATCATGTCGAATCTGCATTTATTTTTTCTAAATTTAAGAATGATTTATTTTTGAACAATTGGGCAGTTTTGTTACCCAATACATATCTGCCTGGATCATTTGTAACAACAGCTGCCTTTGTCTTTATATGACCAAGTTCACAATTAATCTCAACTTCCGCTAATGGTAGACAGACTAAATGGTCATTTTAAAGATATTGTACCCAGACATGTTTCCCAGCCATTTTTGCATTATGTATGTATTTCCGAGAAATAACATCAACAGTGGCTCCTGTGTCTCGAAGAATAGGCATTTCATACCCATAAACTAAGCCGTTAATTGCATATGGCTCTAACAAATCATCATTCGAAGATACGCAATTTACCTTTTCATTTAGTTTTAGGCGAGGGCACTGAGGCTTAAAATGTTCGTATGATCCACACTCGAAACAACGTGGTTGATACCTTTTGTCATATAAATTTTCTTGGTTCTTGTTTTGAAATTGACTTCTTTGTCGGTGATCTTTCTGGTATTTTGAATCGTCCCATTTATCAGAATGCTTAAAATGAGGCGGATGCTCTATTTTTTTCACAAAATTATCATAACGCGGTTTAAATGATCCTTTGTTAATTTTCTCAGTCTGACTGACAGAAAATTTCGGTTTTATTGTTTTCCTCACATCTTCAAAATCTTCAATTTTCTTAACTATTTCAGTAGGTGAAATGATGGTTGTCCATTGATCCATAAAATGTTCTTTGAAATCAGGAGAGGTACGCTTTTTTATTTGATCAACCATCATGAGATCTTTTAGCTGTTCAAAAGTTTTAATGTTTAATCCATTAAGCCATCCTTCTAAATAATTCTTTAATTCATAGTAGAAACATACCAAGTACTTTCAGTAGATTTTTGATTTCAGTAGATTCAGTAGATAATACAATGGAATTTTACCCACGTCAGTTGGACAATTTTACTATCTATCTCCACTCCTGGTTGGCGATAAGAAAAACAATTTTTGCTAGTTTGGCAATACAACTTTTAGACTATACAATCTGTAATATGTCTATCTACCACACGCCTTGATGGCGAGAACTAAAATTTTTGCCTTATCATTCACGCATCTGCTTAGCAAAAAATTTAAAAACCCAGCTAGCAGTTCTTTTTTTTTTTTTTTTTTTTTTTTTTTTTTTTTATAAATGCCGGGATGTCGTACATATATGAATTATCAACAGAAAATTTTAATACAAATAATATTTAATAATAAATTTAATACAATAATACAAAGGCTAAATAATAATTTAAAATACTTTTCTACCACAAATATCAATTATAAATTACTCCTAATATTTTTAGTATTAGTTATTTTACACAGAAACTTTTATTATTTTAATATAAATCTTAAATGAAATACTAAAATTCAATTTTACACAGAAACTTTTATTATTTTAATATAAATCTTAAATGAAATACTAAAATTCAATAAATACTTTTTTTATGAAAACCAAAAGTTATTTGGAGATCAGCAGTATCCTGTTTTTGACAATTTTTTGCTCGGACGCAAGTTATAGAAGCACAGACCTTTGAATGATCCGCTTCAAATCTGGCTTTTAAACGGCAGACTTCTTACATCCATTTTTCCTTGAAACAAACTTCAGTTGGTACTACCAAACTTGTTCTAAAAAAATTTCAGGAACGTTCTGGGATTAGGAGACCAGCACCATCGAAATTGATAATTACACTCCTAATTTCCAGTATCTCGGTGGAACCTCCAATGAAGACTGTTATGTATTTTGCGGTAATTGACAAAACAGGCAATCTTCTTATTAGAACATAAATTTTATTTCTAGTTCACAGAGATAGATAATTTGAAGAAATTTAGTGGCAAAACTTTCATACTACTACTAGCTGGTAAAACTTCAGAATCTAATTTTAAAACAATTTCTCACATTGCTGAGTAATACAAATTAACATAATATAAATATGGCATTGCCACTTCAACAATAAATATGGTTATTTATTAAATAACAAGATATTATAGTGGACATAATTTGTAACTTGTGCTATAAGCTGTTTACATGACACAAAAATGTTTCAAATCTGGCTTCAAATCTGGCTCTTTTGACAAAATATCCTTAGTGTCTTTTGACCAATCTAAGGATATTTTGTCATTTTTCTTACAACTACATAAGGTACCATTTAAAGGAAGTTGAACTTCACCAGCATGATTTAAAAACTTTTTATAGAAATTAAGAATTCCCCAAAAATGTCCGAGTTCAAAAATAGTTTTTATCTTAAGAAAATTTTGGATAATTTCAAAAGGAATGATTCTACAGGTATTTTCATGAATTATGTAACCTAAGAATTTTACGCGTCCTGTGTTTAGGAAGGTTGACAGTCAAATTATGATTTTTCCCCCTTAAAAACTTTTTTGATATAAAGGATATATTCATTGAGAGATGATGAATTAATCAAAATATCCTTTCTGTCTATAGTAAACAGTAATTTAAATGTGACAAAATTTGATCTAGTAATCTTTGTGTAGTTTGCGCAGCATTACGTAAGGCAAATGTTATGCAGTTAAACTCAAATAATCCAAGAGGAGTAACTGTTGCTGTTTTTGGTATGCCCTCTTTATTTATTGGTACCTAGTGATACACTTTTTTGAGGTATAACATCGAAAAATAAATAGCTTTATTGTTTAAAGTAGATATAAAATCATATTGATGCTTCATTGGATAATTATCTGGAATGGTGATTGAATTTCGTTTACGGTAGGTGCCGCGAGGTCACAAACCCATCCGATTTTTTTTCCCATGTGCAGATGGCTACTCCATCAGCTTTTAGAAGGACTACAAATTCCTTTTGGTACTAAATAAGCAAAATCTGCTTTTGGAGCAGCCAGTTTGTGAAGCACTAGGCATGTAACCTTAGCCGCTGCTGGAGAATCTTTAGGTTTTGTTAAGTGTGTAATACCATTTCAATTGTTTTGGGATTTCAAATTAACAGCTTGGTTTCTAGTGATTATTAAACACCAATTTGCAAAGAATTATTAAACATCAATTTGTAGATATGCAGATATGCAGATAGTGTTTAGAATGACTAATCTGAGCAATGAACAGTGAACATACAAAACAGATGGTAAGAGAGATTCTTTGCAGTCTACCAGAGAGAAGATTGCTGTTGGCCATGCTTTAGAAGGAGAAATCAGGACATGATGACTACATTGAAGAAATAGGGAGGAGTAAAATCCTACAGCTTCTTTACCTTCCAAATCTTGTGTTTTGCATTCCATTTATCATTTATGTTTTGAGAATGCCTAGAGAATCATTTATGTCTGTATGTTTTGCTGACTATAAATTATGAAATTGATGGCTATGTATGATGTTCATTATCTTGACTACAGTCTTGCTGACTTGTTATTTTACATGGGAAATTCAAAATATCCAGATGGATGACATCCATGCTTTCCTCTATGCTTTGTAGTTTGGAGAATGCATGCCTTTCAAAATGGCTCTCCTTAATTTTAGGTTTGCTTTTTCAAGCAGTCCTTTGTAGTATATGGTTACAAAACATAACATTGTATCAGGTCTTCTTGATCCCATTGCATGAACAATTAAACATTTGGGAGGCTATTTGGTGTTCAAACTTTTCACTTGAAATTTGCCTCCAGTTATGCTTTTAAAATGAGATACTGCTTTATGGGAGGCTTGATATTCCATCAAATGCTTCCACTCTATATTGTGTTCAGTGTGTTAAAAAGGAGTTATCCAAACTAATATTAATAAAGATGTTTTCCTATATTAGAGTTGTTCTTCCCAGACATTCTTATTATCTTGGACACCATCTGATTTTATACTGCATCAGCTACAATAGAGGAAAGTAAATACATTTTTTAACAAATAGTTTAAATCTAGGAAGTAGTAAAACATGCAGAAAAACTGTATTTATGTGAGTTTTGAGAAGCTTTAAGCAGATTTGAGAAATTCTGGAAGGAGTGAGAGTGAAAAATTTCTCGTATGTATGGTTCCGAGGAACGGCCGAGCATTATTTTGCTAGATTGATCAAGGAGCCTCTGGGAAGAACACATGGAACACAGATTGGGAACCACTGCTTTAGAGGTTAGAATTCCCTATCGGAATTATGTTTCAGTTTATAAGAATTTTACATAATGTAAAGTGTACATTTCTAACACAGAAAATGGCTATTATCTGTTTTTTCACGATATGGGGCTTCTTTGTTTCTCTTACACCACCCCTCCTAAATTTAAAATGTTTGTAATTTGTTTTTAAGTCACAGTAATATTAATAATTTATTCTTCAGTTAGTCTCCAAAAAACTTTCATTTCCTCTTTTATATAAATTAACAAATCCTATTGATAACTATTTCTCTAAAGCAGCACCTTGAAACAAAAACCCTTAGCATTTTCAGTGTTAACTGCTGTTTCTGCAGTTTTGAACTTTATATGTCACCAATTGCTCTTGTCATTGATATTTAAAACCATGACCGCTATATTTGTATAGAGATATTTTAAGCCTTTTTGTACTCATAATGAGTACATACGTTTCTTTAAATTTCAGATAATACCTTGATTTTTTTTTTTAGAGGATGTGGCGTCCTTCAGGAGGCATGTCTTTCAGGAGGTTAGTATATATATAACAAAACATTTTAAGACATTATCCATTTTATTTTCTGTAAATGTTGTTATTGCAGAAGAGTGGCCTCAAACATAAATTAATTTAGCCAAATACATGATTTGAAAGCATTTTGTTGCAAATAATGCTAGTGTGTTGAATCAATGATTAACTTACTTAAGCTAAAAATAAACAGTTTTCAATTTATTCCAAAGTATTTCTGGCTACAGATTTGAGCTGCAATGCCTGATAACCATCAGTCAATCTAGTTCTTTTCGTATTAATTTTCAGCTGTGGAGAAAAAATGTTCACTGATAAATGTACACTCAAAGAAGTTCTTCTTATTGCAAAAATTCACAATTGAGGATTTTTTTTGATAAGTATGAATAAAATTGAGTTATATCTGTAGCTTGAAATAAATGTTTGACAAAATTTATATGAACTAAATATATATATTTATATGAATTAAAGGAATTAATTCTCTTTCTGAAATTTTTTGGGCAATTCTCTTGTTTATTTTGAATGATGAGGAAAATAATGTAAAAGGGGACTGTGAATCATTAAAATTTTGAATTTTCTCTTCAAAGCATTGTCATAATAATGCTTATTAAATTGCTGAGAATATATTCCTGAGCCATGTGAAACTGCTTCAAGGAAATGTGCAGCTGGCAGGTCACCAGTTTGTGACAACTGCCTTGGAAAATGTTTCTTTTTGTTAATATACTTCGCTTTAAAAGATTATCAAAATCAGACATTTTATTGTATTTAAAATTGAACACTTTACTGCCACACTAAAAGTTCAGGACAGGCCACATTATTTATTATATTGTTGTGAATTAATGAAATAAACTATATGAAAGTAGTAGATGTAGTTTGTAAGAATATTATTTAAAAATTTTTAATGCAATTGATTTAAATAAAAATAACATTTAATTAAGGAATTTTCATTTAAATGAATTGGATTAAAACGTTAATTATTTTTATAGAATTATATAACTTTTTTTTTTTTCACTTTTAAAATCTGTCTTATAAACCGTTTTAAATTTAATGATCACTTTTGAGGAATTGTTAAAATTTGATCCCTTTTCAGTTTTTTTTCCTTCTTTTTCTTTCTTGTTGTGTTTTATTATTTAATCAAACTGATATCGCAATAAAGAAAATGTATATTCAATATGTACTCTGCTCAATTGATAAGAGAGCAGGCAATTTAAATAGACAGATGGCTGCTGATAAATATGCCGCACACTATTAAATATATTTATGAAATGAGAACTAAATAAAAATATAAGAAAGGGTAAATTTATAGGAAACACATCTGATGTTAGAAAAAAATTCATTTTTTACCCATATAAGAAAAGTATATAAAGAGTACCGTGATCTCTTTTCTGCACCTTTATGACATATGCCACAGCAATATTTAGGAAATTGCGAAATTGCCATAGCAAAAAGATCTTTCAGAGAAAAAAAAAAGTATTCGTTAATGAATAATCAGACTTCAGAGTGTAGCCATCTTGAATCTGTGAGACACTAGGCTTCCCATCTGTGAAAAACTGATTTGATTACATGATGGATGAAGTTTTTGGAGTATTCTTGCCAGGTTTCCTGACTGGAAGTTGAAGATAACAATGTATCCTGATCATGCTCAATTGGATTCAAATCCAAGCACAATTCCTTATCCTCTATTATTTCCTCCTCATGTATCACGTTCATGAACCTGGCCATTTTGATGCACGAAAAGGGGGGAAATCGCGAGTGGCACCTGTAACATGCCGTTACTAAGATTTTAAGTATCTGTAAATTTGGACCATCAGCGGATCCATTCTGAATTATGTACAGGTCAGTACATCCATATGCGCTGAAATAGGCAGGCTATTTCCAGCAAAAGGAGGTCTGTAATGATTGTGTTACACTGAATTTTATTGAGTGTCACATTGTCTCCAGATCATAAGTCATCGATTAGACACCTCTGTGCCAGACTTGGATTCTTTGGGGATGAAAGCTTGCATGTGCATTTGTCCAATCTCAAAGTCCAGTTTCTTCAAGCTTTAAACTGCTCTGAAAACAGAAATGCATAGGACTAGCCCACACCTGGAAATACATTTGTATATTCTTTGTGTAAGTTTCTTATAATAGTCATTGGAAGCTATTTTTGCAGTTGCATGACATTTTGTCACCTCTCCAGAGGGGCCACTATTAGCAAATAAGGGCATTCTTTGAAGTGGTAACTTGCGAAAGACATTGACCAATATCGCTTAGTACCAAAGTAGGTGGTTACATCTTAGCTCACTCGAATGTTGGATGCTAATATCTGTTGATGTCTGGCTTTCTATCTTGCTGTGGTTCATCACACGATGCTTTAATGCGAAATCCTTTTGACTCGGGACTCTGATCTGACGTGGATGGAAAAGACTGCGTCACTACAATAAATGGTACATGTATACAGGTTTAAAAGAAACACTCATTTTAGGAGACTTTCATCTTACATTAAGTGTTTTCATTGTTAATCTGCATTTGAAACAGCCTTCTATGCCTGCTTTTTTTGGCATCCAGAGTAATTAATTTTATTTCAAGGCAGTTTAGTAAACAACGCTTACTGAACTGATTTGAAATAAAATATAATTCGAAAAATTCTTTTTTGTTGACCAGCATCTCCAGTATATATGTTCCCAGTTTTTGTGGCCCGTAAGCTCTACTTGCATTGTGTGATGCTTTGCAGAAGCCATGGTATAAAGCGACTTCTTCTAGTAAGCAAACACAAATACAAGTGAAGTTTTTGTGAAAGCAAGCTGGTGTAAGCTATTTGAAAGCAAAGAATATGTGTATTAGAGATCATATGAAGTGCAATATATGCAATATATTACATATATATAATATGATAATATATATGAAATATATGCAATGTTTTCAAAGTTACTGAAGTTTTTTTTTAAATGTAGGAAAAAAAATTATACAGAACTTGTAATTCTAATTTTCTCTTTTCCAGATGCTCAAAGTCTGCAAGACATGCCTAATACGTCTCCTGAGAGTAATAAGGGGAGGTAATAAAGAGATTTTTCTTTTTTGGCTTATGCTGGAATTGAATGTTTTATATATATTTATTGTCATTTTTGTCCTTTTTATCTTGATTTTTAGTGTATTATTTTCTAATTGGCTTTTATTAACCTTGTAATGGTAGTAAAAGTTTTAGTAAAATCATGCTGCTTGAGATGCATTGACCCCTGTCAGATATGAATTCTTAGATTTTTGCATTATATTCTTCTTCTGAGGAATTATTTCTGCTAGAGACAAGCTTGTCTCATTTATGGAATAAAAAATGAATGTGAAGAAGATTTAAGGAAAATTTTTTATTGAAAAAGCTTGGACCAAAAAACATTATATGTTTTTAAAACTCTGTGGCTTCTGGTTCGGCTAATTCTAAATGGACTGTAACTCTTGATTAAACTAATTAACAAACTACTCTGTAATATATCTTTATTTTTATTTTACTAATTTGCGAAAGACGCTCAGGTTGCCGCAATCATTCTCTGCTTCACCATTAAAGCAAACGTAAGTTAATTGAATACTGGAAGCTACCAATGCTAGCAAAATAGACTAATAGTTAACAGGATACTTGTATAATGTAGTGGTTTTAATGGAGTTCTGCCATAATAAAGTGGTACTTCCTGGTAACCTGGGCAAGTCTCCAGGTAGCATGACTTGAAATGAAAGTACAGCAAGTGAATCGTAGAACAGAAGATGATCAGTAGAAGAGCAGAGAAAAATAGCGTAAGTTCCTGAGAAGCTTTGGAGAAAAGCATAGAGATGTCAGCATAGGTGTTGCCATCTGGCGGTGGTGGAAATGGTGAGAATATCTCAGAAAAGCTGGATGATGAAAGCTAGGCTGCTGAGGATTAGGAGGCAGCGAAGAACTTGGAGGAAGTAACTCGTACCTGGGAGAAAGGATAACAGCAATGACATCAGTAACCATTTTGATGTGAAAAAGAGCGTCAATGATATTCACCATTCACATGTTGAATATCAATAGTGAACTGACCTATGAAATTAAGTTAATTTGTCAAAGGGGAAGCTTGTTATACTTTTGGAGAAGTACTTTTGCGAGTGCCTTATGTTATATGTTAAATGAATGATGATGAAGTTCATTCTTTCAAACATATGTCTGAAGTATTATGGCGTCAAATATTGCCAAAACTTCTTTGTCCTATGTATCTTATTTCTGTTCAATATCACTCAATGTTCTGGAAAAGAATCGTAGTGGTTCCCATGTTAGTACATGGAGTTTGTGGAATTTCTTGTAATAAATTAAGGTGACATTAATCTGAGTAATGAATATAGTGAATTTTCAAAACAGATGGTAAGAGGTATTCTTTGCAGTCCCCCAGAGATGAGATTGATCGGGCATGCATTAGAAGGAGAAATCGGGACATGTTGTCTGCATTGAAGAAATGGGGAGGGGGATAAAATTCCACATCTTCTTTACCTACCAAATCTTCTGTTTTCCATTCCATTTACACCCAGGGGCATGTTTAAACCATTTGGGGGCCTCTGGTAGTAAAATTTCTTTGGGCTCCCTGAAAAGTATTTACTTACCTATATGTTTGAAATATTTGTTCACAATCAGTACATAATTTCTATGTACAGGAAAAGAAGATGGAATGCTATACGATTTTGTCCTATTTAAGTAAAATGAGCTGATGAATGCACTATTCTATAGAGCTAATTGTAGTAAAAAATTTTAATTGATATTCATAAACTAGAAATAGCTTGTATTTCTAGATGACCGTGTGTTCGCGGGCAGGTTTGCAAGCTGCTTAACCTGCCTTTGCATTTACCATTCGTGTTTTGAGAATGCCTGGAGAACCATTTATGTCTGTATGTCTTGCTGACTGTGAATTATGAATGTGATGACCTCTATGTATGATATGCAGTATCTTCACTCTCTGCAATCTTGCCCACTTGCTATTATATGAGAAATTCAAAATATCCAGACTAATCACATCCATGCTTTTCTGTATACTTTATGCCCGGATGTCTTTCAAGATGGCTCTCCCCACTTTAGTTTTTTTTTCTTTTTTCAAGCAGGCTTTTGAAGTAAATGATTATGAAGGAGAACATTGTATCTGTCCTCCTTTATCCTGGGGCATGAACAGTTAAACTATTATTGGTATGAACAATTAAACCTGATACTATTTGGTGTTCTAACTTTGTGCTTTAAATTTGCCTCTTATGCTTTCGAAATTAAATACTGCTTTATGGGAGATTTGATATTCCATCAAATGCTTCCACTCTATATTGTGTACATGTGTCAAAAAAAGAGTTACGTATTATTAATAAAGATGTTTATTTTACTACCTGAAGAGGCAAGTCTTTATAATTTAGTATTATTAATAAAGATGTTTATTTTACTAAATGAAGAGGCAAGTCTTTATAATTTAATTCGATTTTGTTTATGCTGTTACACCTTGGTGTTTTAATGAAATATATTTTAAGTTATATCATGTTTTAGAATTTTACACTTACTTTTAATATCGTCAGGTATCGGCAACTTCATCTGAGCACTGATCATTTCATCATTTTTGGATGTTATACAGGTCATGTGGTTTTAACCTTGCCTGTCTATTTGTATATATGATTTGTTTTATCGTGTCAGCTGTGTTTCAAGTGCCTGACATGTAGTTTGGTGCATATAACCTTTAAGGTTTTGTGCCAGAATACCCACACATCCATCTATCTATCCTTCCCCCACTCCTAAATTTAAAATGTTTGTAATTGGTTTTTAAGTTACAGTAATATTAATAATTTTTTCTTGAGATAGTTCCTGGAAAATTTTAATTTTTATGTTCTCTTTCATACAAATTAACAAATCATATTATTAATTAATTCTCTAAAGCAGCAGATGTTATTCCTTTAAACAAAAATTTTAAAACAGTGTTTAACTAACTTGTGAGTGAACAAGTAATTTGTAACTTTTTAAAGTGTTTTTTCTGCAATTTCGAATTTTATATGTCGCCAATTATGTCGCTTTTGCCATTGATATTTAAAACCATGGCCACTATATTTGTATGCAGATATTTTTCAGTAAGAAAACAAGGCTATGTTTTACTCGAAATCAGTACATATCTGTCTAACTTTTTGGTAATAGCTTAATTTTTTTTTTCAGGGTCTCGGAGAGAAACGGAGGATGTGACGAAGGTGTGTATAATTATGATAAACTTTTCTAAAACGTTATCCATTTAATTTTTTGTGGACATTATCATCTGAGATCAGTGGTCTGAAATATAAATTGAATGTGGGCCTGATGCATGAAACCAGCTTATTCCAAATAATTCTAATTATGTTGAATTAATGACTAACTTACTTATGGTAAAAATAAACAGCTTACAAAATATTTCCAAGTGGCCAAAACTTGAGTACAGATAATGACAACTTATTCCTCTTTCTTTTGATGTCTCTAGGTACCTTTGTTTTCTTACATTGCGAGAAACATACATGCATTCATGCAGATTCTTCATTATTTAGTATATTTAAATATATTGCATTGCTCTAATATTTGCTGGCAACAATTTGAAAAGTGAAGCGCCGTTTTATCATGGACGACGCAAAATGCCAAAACGAAATTAATAGCCCTTTTGGACAAATTGCATCTTTGGGCTAGTAATAATTCCAATTTTGGATCATTTAGGAATTAATGCTCTGTAATCAAATCGAATAATTTATTTACATGCGACTTTGATAACAAAAGTTAAGTGAAGTAATTTTCAAGTCTTTCCTAAACCAACATTGGAACTGCTGTAGTACACTCAGTCGCAAATAAGTGTGTGCCCATGCAACAGCTTGACGCCTAGACAACTTAGACCAAGACTGAGTACAGTATTTCTTCTGTTAATCATGTACTCCTATTATATCTGTCTTATATAAAGAATTCTTTTCATTCAACATGGTATTAATTGTAGTAAAGTTACATAAGTTTCTGAGATGATCTTCATGGGCGAAATTCCTTATATTAAGCAAAATATTATTTGATAAAATATTTCCATCTTTTCAAAAGAACGAGATATTTCGACATTGCTCTCTTAAACCTAAGCAGAACAAAAATTTCGAAATTTCTGGAAACCAACTCCTCCTTTGTTACGCTTCGATAACAGTTCCATTGCCATCTTAACGGATGATGGTTTAAATCACATTATACTAGTAGAATCTGCGTCTTTATAAAGCAGTTTTAAGTGACTTTAATCCTTACATGCTTATTTGCTTTAGCATGTAATTTCAAATATTTTTACATTTTAGGGATTATTTTAATTTTCTAATAGTTATTTTTATTTTTTAAACCCTTTCCTTTAAATTCTTGTTTACAACCTACAACTCCTGCCAGAATTAGATTTCAGTATCGCGTTTTCTGTTAATGAAGTAGAAGCAGTATTTAATGGGAAGTCCAGTCACTTCCGTAGAAGAGCTCAGACGTTCTTAGTACAGCCTATACAGAAAAAATACATATATCTATACATCAGTAAGTGAATTTCCTTATTTTGTGCTACTGATTTGAGCTGCAACACCTGATATAACCATCAGTCGATCTCATTGTTTTCTTATTAAATTTCAACTGCTCAGAAAAAATGTTCACATATCAAACGCTCAAACAAAATGATTAATCTTATCACAGTAATTAACAATTGAGGATATTTTATATTTTTGATAGGTATGAATAAATTTTAGATCTGTAGCTTGAAATCTTTGGAAAAATCTTAATTTAGTCAGATCTGTAGCTTGAAATGTGTGGAAAAATCTGCTTCCGTTCATGAATATT
The DNA here is from genome assembly GCF_044657685.1 of Stegodyphus dumicola. NCBI lineage: Eukaryota > Metazoa > Arthropoda > Arachnida > Araneae > Eresidae > Stegodyphus > Stegodyphus dumicola. The sequence continues at coordinate 5,494,011 of NC_140770.1, forward strand.
TTTGAGTGATTATCATGTTAGTTTTGAAGGGTTAGCAAAATGATGTAAAAGTGGACTATGAATCATTGAAACCTTGAACTTCATCAATTAAGTCTTGTCATAATAATGTTTATTAAATTGCTCTTTTTTTGTTAATATACTTCATGTTAAAAGATTGTCAAAATGAGATGATTTATTGGTATTTAAGCTTCAACACTAGACAGCCACATGAAAAGCTCAGGACAGGCCACATTATTTATGATATTGTTATGAATTAATGAACCATAAAGCAGTTGATGCAATTATTAAGAATATTGTTTTTTCATTTTTTAATGTAAATGATTAAATAAAAACATGTTAAATTAATGTATTCTCATTTAAATGAATTAGTTTAAAACATTAAATACTTTTATAGAATTATATAACTTATTTTTTATCACTCTTTAAATCTGCAGAAAATAAATAATATTTCTATAAATGAATATTGTTCTAATTTCCTATGAAATGTTCTTTAATTCCACCTGGGCACTGTCTGGTGACAATCTCAACTGATAAACTGTATTAAATTTAAAATGATGACTTTTGAGCAGTTGTTAAAATCTGAACCACTTCAATTCTTATCTTTCTTGTTCACTGTTTCTTTATTTAACAAAACTGGCGTCAATATAAAGAAAATGCTTTGTATGTACTCTACTCAATTGATAAGGGGATAGGCAATTTAAATAAACAGATAGCTGCTGATTAAATATACTTATGAATGTGAGAACCTAATAAAAATATAAGAAAGGATAAATTTATAGGAAACACAACTATTATAAAAAAATTATTTTTACACGTCTTTCAGACAAAAAAGAGATGTGCATTAAGGAATTTTGTAAGACTTTTAATAAAGATTGTAGATATTTTCAGTCTTTGGGAACACTAAATTGATTACATGATAGATGAGGTTATGGGAGATTTTCCCTATAGAATGTACAATAGCTTAAGTTAAAAGTCTATCAACAATGTATCCTGATTATGTTGTACTGGATTCAAATCTCAACACCATTCCATGTGCTCTTTTATTTCCTCCTCATATGTTCAAGTTCATGAACTAGGCCATTTTGATGTATAAAAACCAGGGAATTGCCAGTAGCAGCAATATAAGGCATTACCAAGATTTTAAGAATTTCTTCTCTGTGCATTTGAGCCATCAGGAGATCCATTCTGAATGATGTAGAAGTCAGTACGTCCATATACGCTGAAACAAACCCGTTATTTTCAGCAAAACAAGCCCTTTTTTAAATTGTGTCGCACTAAATTGTATTGAGTGTTGCAATTTGTTTTTGTTCATGAATTAGCTGTCTCTGACCAAATCTGGATTCCTTCAGGTAAAAAGCTTGTTTGGACATTTTGTCCAATTGCAGCGTTAAGTCCAGTTTTTCAAGCCTGCCCTACACCTGAAATACATTTGTAAATTCTTTGTGTAAGCTTCTGGTAATAGCCAATGGAAGCTTTTTTTGCAGTTGCGTGACATTTTGTAAACTCTTCAGTGGGACCATTATTAGCAAGGTCATTCTTTGAAGAGTTAACTTGTGAAAGACATTGACCAAAATCTCTTTGTATCAAATTAGGTGGCCGCATCTTAGCTTACTCGAATGTTGGATGCTAATATCTGTTTATGTCTGGCTTTCCATCTTGCTGTGACTCATCATACGATGCTTTAATGCGAAATCCTTTTGACTCGAGTCTATGATCTGAAGTGGATGGAAAACTGCTGTCACTACAAAAAATAATACACGTATACCGGTTTAAAAGAAAGACTCATTTTAGGAGACTTTCATCTGACATTAAAAAAGTGTCTTCATTGTAAAAATTGTATTTGCATTTTAAACTGCTTTTTCTGCCTGCTGCTTCATTATCCAGAGTAATGCATTTTATTTCAAAGCAGTTCAGTAAACAGCACTTTAGTAAACTGGTTTGAAATAAAATATATTTTGAAATGTTCTTTTTTCTGTTGGGCAGCATCTGTACTGTATAAAGTTTTTAGTTTTTGTTACCCATAAGCTCTATTTGCATTGAGTAATGCTGTGCATCTGTTAGAAATTATATGAAGTGTATGTAAAAATAATTTATACAGCATTCTAATTGAGATTTTATCCTTTTCAGGTGTTGAACAAAGCATTCAGAATGAGGGATGTGTTTGATGATATCCTGAGAAAGGAAGCTAATGCCCTTCTCGATGCAGGTAATTAATAGTAAATTTTTTTGGCGTATGCGGTAATTTAATGTTTTATATAGTGTCATTTTCTTCCTTTTTAACTCAATATTTAGTGCATTGTTTTCTATCTGGCATCTTGAATGCTTTTGAATATGCGTTTCATACAGAAAAACTGATGATACAGATAAAGTATTGGCAATTTGACATCAATTTCTGTTTTGATTTGTTTATAATTTTTGTTTTAATTAATTTATTTATTTTTTAAATGAAGTGCCTTTCCCAAGAATCCATTTCTTTGTTAGATTCCTAGTTAATGCTAATTTTTTGTTGAATATGCGTTTTTGTTAATCACGCACCCTACATGTAGAAAAGATTGATTTTTTTTTTCTTTTTTAAAGGGATGGGACCCTATTCTCAGGATAGAAGACCAGAAGCAGAGGATGAGGTAAAATTTTGTTCAATTAATATTTCTCTAAAGCATATATATAAAAAATCCATGAGTTTTCAGTTATTTTAAACACTAAAAGTATATTTTAATTGCTGCAGCTGTATTTTTCACAAGTATTGTATTTAGGAAATCCTTAGTAGATGTATTATTCATTTTAGTATGGAGATTCAGACTAAAAAAAGTTTCTATTTTTATAAAACAGGAATATTAGTAGTTCTTGAACAGCATAATACTACCTAAGCAGTTTCTCTTTTCAAATTTTAAAGAAAATTTATGTTACACTTTTCATGATTTTAAGGCTTTAGCAGCATATATTTTGCTTTAATGTCAATTCTCATGCACTCGTGGTCAGATGCTGGTTATACTACTAAATACTAAATGATACCTTTGTTTTATAGAATCCATAGAACGTCTTGTTTTAAAATAAGTGCTTTTCCGTGGTATGGTAATACATAGTAATACTGTACAATATATGTGGATCCTTCAAAGTATTTTTTCACATTTATTTTACACATGTGCATATGTGTTTCTTAAATGGTAAAAATTTGTATATATCAAGCTTATATTTCACTTAAGCCACTTTAACACATTTTGCAAAATGATGTTGAAAACAGAAAATAAATGTTCAGAATTTCCGTCATGCAGTTATCTTAAAGATTATACAATGATGTTTGAATTGCAATTAGATTTTCTTTATTGTAAGCTCTGTGTGGCAAGAGATTGCAAAACCTTCCTTTTATAGAACTTAATGGTGTAGTGACATTTATTAAAAAAATTGTTTTAGTTTTGGGTTTTAGATGCATGTTTTGCATTCCATTCTTTCAGAAGAAAGTAAATCTTGTTTTGGGAAATGAGAATACAGATGATGTGTGATCCTAAGGTCTGTGGAAAGTTACAATCCTGACATCAAAATGCTTTTTTAAAATTAAAAGAAAGTAAATTTAATATTTTGAAAAATATTTAATTTACTTTGGCATAGGATCTCGGTATAGGAAAGTGCATATCAACAACATACAGGTTATTTATTTTTTTTTTGGCATGGAATCTGAATTTTCAGAATTAAATGTATCTTAGTCAGTTGCATCTAATTAACAATTCTGAGGTCTTTTGTATGGATAAGTTCTTCATGATATAACATAGTACAGTCAAAAGTCGTTAATCCAGACTCGTCGGGACTTCGGCGATTCTCGATTCTCGATTTTTCCGGATTATAGATCATCAGTTTAAATCTGGTAAGATGGCATGCAGAAATTATAAAATTAAAAATATGAAACCATAATTTATGAAAAAAAGAACAATTATGATCTAAAGGGAATCAAAATTTACAAAAAAAAAAAAAAAAAAAAAAAAAGCTTAATATTTATTTGTTTACTTTATTAAACATTTCTTTCAATGTAAGTTGTTTCGTTTTATGTGATAATACTTTCTCTTTAATTCTATAAACAGACGTAATTTCTTGTTCAGTTACAAAGTTCCGCTGTTCAAGTCCTATAATTACTGTGTCGAGAATACCGACTAATTTTTCATTCGAAATTTTTTCGTTTTCAATAACCTCTGTGTCACTTTCTTCACTATCGGAAGCGAATTATAATGACGAGGAATTTGATTTAAATCATATCAAAGACGGAGTACATCGAGATGAAATACTACATTTAGTAAGGAATTATAAGCCGAATAAAATAAAATCATCTGCTCTGAAGATAAGGATAGTGCTGACAGACAGATCTACTTCCCTTTCATTGCGCGCCGTGATGTTCCCCGACCCCCACCACCCGCAGATCAACTTCCAGTTCATTGCAGGCTGGGAGACACCCCCCCGCACAGCAGCGTGAAATTGATAAACAGATTTCGGAATGGTTAGAAAAACAAAGGATATGTATTTATCCATTTTTTGCAGCAATTCCACTTTTTGTTTAATGGACTTCGAAACATACTTTCGCTTTGTAGATCCTTTACATATTAGTAAATATATATTGGAAATTCTATTTGACATAATCAAAAGTTTAGCTTACTTTTATAAAATTGCTCTAACATTCTGCAAAAAATAATAAGCCGGATCCAATTCGAAGATTAAGGAACAATGCAATCTGCAACATTAACTGAAATAGATAATTAGATAATTTTAGCTTAGCTTATACCGTCCATTATACATTAAACGTGCATGCGTAAACGTATTATGCGCATAAGCACATGCATATTCGCAGCCGTAAAGGTTTTACGCGCATGCGCAGAAAGTTTGTAGCTTTCAGGTCTGGATGAGTCTGGTCCCCTTCGAGCTGGGTCGCGCCAACGCACGCTTACCGCGGAGGCCGGCAGTGTCTTACGTGAGCGTCTGTCCAGGGCCGGGGGCTTTTTTGCTACTAAGCCTAAATCCATGAAATTTCCAAAGTATCAACACATTGTTTAATAATGCTCTATAGAGTATTTAAAGGGCTTATGCTTTATAGGTATTTTTATACTATATACTTTAATTACCTTATTTCTTGTTTAAAAGCGTGTTTTACGCATTTTATTTTCATCACTCACTATTCTATGACTTTTAACATTATACATCTGAAAAATAAATATATTACTTAAAATTCTCTTCTCGTATGAAAAATTTGAAAACAGATCTACACACAGTCCTACGTTACATTCCTTGCAATCGTAATAACTCATTTGCCGTTTTGGAGGATTTTTCCGGGAATGTGAACAAACGAAGAATCGTCATCTCATTTTCTTATCAGTCTCTTCTGAACAAAGTTTTGGAAAATGTCTTTCAGTTAATCTTTCAGAATCAATATTTGAAATATTTTGCATCATTTCTGCTATTTCATGCTCTGTTAAACATTTTCGACGCTTCGACATTGCAACGGTAAAAACAGAAAGAATTCATGTCTAACAAGATCTACCGTAATTTCCGGAATAAACGCCGCGGCGTTTATGTGTTTAAAACTTAAATTTTCAGCGGGTGCGGCATTTAGGTGCACTAAAAATAAAATATTTCCTATGATGGTCATTGTACATAGTTTGGATGGCCTTGTCACTGTGCATAGACTGGTGCTGTTCCCACACAAAAGACCACTCAGTTGATTTTTGCGAATGTTATTTTGTTTACATTCTTTCCCTTGAACGGACCTACATGCCTTACTCACCCTAAACGAGATCTCAGAACAGTAACATTCTTCCCCCTTTCAAATCAATATTCTCATCAGTTTGAATAGTCTCTCTCCTTTGCCATTCGATGAATCTTCCAGGACCCATCCTCTCCCCACCACTGCCTTTTCTGCAATTTTTTCAAAGGCGACAGGACTCCACCTGCCTCGCAATAACAAACTCTGATGTATTTCCCCTTCAGCATGAATGGATTTTTCTTGGCATTCTGCCAAATACAGATCCCATCAGTTTGGGTACAAGTACTTGTTGGATAGTTTTTAAGTAAGAAGGGAGCGGAAAATTTTTGAAAATAGAAGTTATACATTTCTTACCTTTAATTTATTTTTGAGTTATGGTTTCATTTCATGCATTTTTCTTAACTTGTATGTCATATATCAGGACTTAGGTTGAGTTTTTGCATCTATACGGCCCACGACGATGTCACACGCAATTTAATCTATTGCGGCGTTTACGCTGATGCTGCGATTCTGTGTAATTTTAATTTTGTTCCCGCCATTTTTCTCGAGTGCGGCGTTTGCTCTGATGCAGCCTTTCTTCCGGAAATTACGGTAATTATTTTCTAAAAACAGAACTGCAAACTGAAATACCCAACACTTTAGCGCAAATAAAACTTCTCTACTTAAATAAACAACTACCAAGTGCGAATAAAGTGGATTTAAAGAGACATCATAAATCACGCCATTTGTAAACATTTATTTCCCCTTTTGTTTATATAATCAAAAACATGTGTATGTGAGTCATGCTTCTCTCATTTCGAGTAGAAGGTCTAATGTACATGTATCTGAAACCATATGGACATACAGTGCCATCTTGTGGCAGAAATTATAGTTTGAAAAACGTTCCAAGACACTGGCACAAATACGTGACAGTCGGTAGAGAACGGGAAAATGCTCTGGCACGCCTGCGTGTCGGCCGGGAAGTAAGTGTGTTCGTTGCTGGCACATACACGTGACAGTCGGCGCGAAGGGGCTATAGATCATTCTGGATTATGGGTGTCCGAATTAACAACTTTTGACTGTATAACATAATGTATTGGCAAGGGAACCTAAAATAGTGGTAAGGGAACCTAGAATAGTGGTAAGGGGACATAAAATAATAGGCTAAGAACTTAACCCTAAAGATGTGTAATAAGTCAATTCTAATGGTGTTCTAATCAGTAATGACTGACACAAAGTGTCGTGTGTGGAGCCGCCTTTCTTAAATTTCACAAAAGACTATGAAGGTTTTTTTTTAAAAAAATTCATTATTATTTTATTATTATTTAGTATTAATAAAAAGGTCTTTGTAGGTCTTCTGTTGTAATACCTTAATTGGCACTTGTTATTGCTTCACTGTTCTTATAGATACATATATGATGCCTTTTAATTTAATTCTGCGTGTTATTTAGCAGAATGGTTTTCGATTTTAAGCTTGCAGAATTCCAAATGTGTAATGCTATTTGAATACTTAATGAAGTTAATTATGAGGTCAGGAAATGTGGAAATTCTCGTTTCAAAATCTGACGCACATAGCACACAAAGCTGTTTGAAAAAGCACAAAAATTCATATCCAGCAATGCAGAACTTTTCATAATTTATGTTAGTTTTTACTTGATGTCGGTATCTCCTAAAAATTGGCATACAGTCAAAAGTCGTTAATTCGGACACCCATAATCCGGACCTCAAAGCTAAAAACTTTCTGCGCATGCGCCGCGTTGTCACATGCGCACAGGCGTTTTATGCGTGCGCGTAAGACCTTGACTACTGCGCATATGCGTGTGCGCAAGTGCAGAATACGTTTTCGCCTGCGCGTTTAATGTATAACGGATAGTGTAAGCTAAAATTATCTAATTATCTATTTCAGTTAATGTTAATGATTGCATTGTTCCTTAATCTTCAAATTGGATCCCGCTTATTATTTTTTGTAGACTGTAAGAGCAATTTTATAAAAGTAAACTTGAACTTTCGATTATGTCAAATAGAATTTCCGATGCTGGAACTTCCAAAGGATCTACAAAACGAAAGTATGTTTCGATGTCCAACAAACAAAAAGTGGAATTGCTGCAAAAAATGGATAAAGACATGAAGAATGTGACAGAGAGGTTAGTGAAAACGAAAAAATTTCGATTGACAAGTTAGTCGGTATTCTCGGCACAGCGATTAACGGGACTTGAACAGCGGGACTTTGTAACTGAACAAGAAATTATGTCTGTTTATAGAATTAAAGAGAAAGTATTATCACATAAAATGAAGCAACTTAAACAACTTACATTGAAAGAAATGTTTAATAAAGGAAACAAATAAATATTAAGCTTTTTTTTTGTAAATTTTGATACTCTTTAGATCATAATTGTTCTTTATTTCATAAATTACGGTTTCATATTTTTAATTTTAGAATTTCTGCATGCCATTGTACGAGATTTAAACTGATGATCTATAATCCGGAAAAATTGATAATAAATTATCCATCCTTGTGTTCAAATGAGCACCTGATGAAAGTCAAATATTTGCAGGAGCCTGCCGAAGATATTGCCTGACCAAAGATATATATTATCTTCGGTCAAGCACAAAAAGGAAAGGCACCTGAAAAGGGACATGATTTCAGAAGTTATGCATTCCTTTCTCACCAGTCTATGATTTATTTATTTGTGGTTCAAAGAGCTGACTTAATGATTTTTATGAACAATGGTAATTAAGCTGCAGGATGATCTATAATCCGGAAAAATCGACAATCCGGAATCGCCAAAGTCCCGACGAGTCCAGATTAACGACTTTTGATTATACTGCTTTCTCAAGATTTTTTGATATCCGATTGTAAATGTAAGAAAGATTAGTAATATGTGCACTAACTATTGAAATTTTTTAAATAATTTTGTTACTTTTGCAGTTCATAGCTTGGCCTCTTTATGATGAACCTTCTGCTTTCTGGTCGCAAGTAAGTTTTATGAATCTTCGTATATATATTATAAGAACAATTAAATATCCATCAATTCAGATTCTGATTGATGTTTTTAAATTCATTCATAATTTAACTAAAGTTTCCATTAAGCTTTGATTTAACTTAGTTATTAGCTTTTTTATCAGTAGTCAGCTTAGTGTAGGAGTTTTTAGTAGACATCAGTGCTTAGTTGTAATTTCCCAGCTGAAGTTAAGTCTCGTTTATTGGGAGCATAATTTTATGTTAATGTTTGAATAATGTAACATTCTATTTGAGTCATTTAAAACACTTAAAGTGGAATTACGTATATCTGTGATAAACAGACAAACAGTTGTGCAAGTAAAGTTGTACCAGAGAAGGAATTTTGCTCGATTTATCATATGGATTTATGATGCAATTTGCACATATGTGCTATCAGTTTTGATTGAAATTTTACAACAAAATCTTGGCTTATGTGCAGGTTGGCTTATATTTGGAAATGTTTGGTAATGTGTTAAATGATTGCTGCTGTATTGTTTTCTCGCACTTTTTTCAGTGTTGCAATAATAACAATTCTATTTTCTGTTGTCATTTATTTTCATCTAGTAAATATTTCATACATCCAGATCATCTATGTTTCGTAATTTTATTTCTTGTATTATTGTCAAGGAATTGTATTGCCGAAATATGTCTGGTTGTAAAGAAAGTTTTCCATCAAAAACTGTTCGTAATAAAGTTAGGGGGAAAAAAAGCATGATAGCAGTGTCTTTAGTGCGGGTAGTAATCACCACCTAAATCCATAATTTTATGCCAATGCTTTGGTAGTTTTTCAAAACCTTTGGCCCGGAAACTTGGTGGCCGTGAGCCCCCCCCCAGAAAATAAGACTTCATTTTGGACATCGTGTGCAGAATGGAAGATAGCATCAACAAGATGTAGCTGCAGTTCTAAGAAAAGGTAGAGTTCCGGAGAAGTTCGAGAGTTCACATCCAGCTAAACAGTACTGTTTCACAATTTATATTGGTTTTTACTTGATGTCGGCACCTCATATAAAAACTCCCATATTGCTTTTTCAGGGTTTTTGATATTCGATTGTAAATGCAAAGAAAATTTGTAATATGTGCACTAATTATACAAAGTTTCTAAATATCTTTGTTACTTTTACAGAGCACCCCATCGCCTCCTCCAACACCTTCACCTCCTGCTTTCCCAACTGAGGTAAGTTTCATGCATCTTCATATATCTATAAGCAGAATAATTAAATATCTGTCAATTCAGATTTTGAATGATTCATGCTTTAACTAAAGCTTCCTTGAGATTTAATTTAACTTAGTTATTGGCATTAGCTTTTATTAACATCAGTCCTTAATTTTAGTTTCCAAGTTAAAGTTAAGTTCTTTTTGAAAGCACTTTTTATGCTAATGTTTAAGTAATGTAAAATAAAGTAATGTAAATGATAGCCTAACAATAAAATGTAAAATAAAATAATATCCTAAGAATTTCCTCTAAAGATGTGTAAGAAGTGAATCCATAGGACTTTATCATGTGAAGAAAATATCTTACACTATTGTAAACTTTCCAGCAACTTGGAAAATGATTTAACTTTGTTCTGTGTCCTAAATGGAGTCTAAGCCCCATCTGAGACTTGATGTAAGTAATGACTGACATAATTGTTCATGGAGCTGCCTTTCTCTTCCTCTACAGCTCTACTATCTAAACATGGAAAGATTAAACACAATGAAATTTAAGGAGGATCAAAATGCTTTCGTAAAATTTGAGAGAAAATAAATGTAATAAAAATTTTGAAATAAATTTCATTTACTTTTGAATAGAATCTCAGTATAGCAACATGTGCATAAGTGACACATAGGGTATCCAATTTTGTATGCAATCTGAAAATTTAGGTGATAAATTTCAGAAGTAATAAATGTATAGTCAGTTCTATTTAATTCATAATCTTGGGGGTCTTAAGTTCTTCGTAATGTAGAATAAATAGTATAATGAAATCTGACAACCACAGCTCGCCATAAATGCACACAAAGCTGTTAAAATCGAAAAATTTACATCCAGCAACTCGTTGTTTTTTCGTAATTGATATTAAATTTATCTGATGTCAATACCTCATAAAAACTGGGGTGTAGCAATCTCAAGGTTTTGATATGTGCTTATAAATGTAAGAAATATTTTTAGTATGTGCACTAACTATATTAATAGTTGTTTCTAAATATATATGTTACTTTTATAGGAAAGAGAATGCAAGAGGAGGAGGACTTCACCATCAACCACAGCCTCCTCCTCACCTCCTCCATCTCCTTCCCCACCGCAAGTAAGTTTTATGCTTCTTCATACACATTTTTTTGCAACAGAACTAGAAGTAAATGCTTGTTCTAATCCAGTAGCATGATAGTTCCATTTCAAATACCTTATACTTTTTGTGACTTAGAGATGTTTTTCATGCCATTGATTTAGGGAAAAAATTCCAGATGAGTGTTTTTATAATCTGCAGGAGTTGCCATTATCACATGAAAATAACTTTATTTAGAATTTGAGAGAAAATATATTAATTAAAAATTTTGAAATAAATTTCATTTACTTTTGAATAGAATCTCAATATAACAACTTTGACGTAAATGACACACAGTTTATCATTTTTGTGTGGAATCTGAAATTTTAGCAGATAAATTTCAAAAGTAATAAATGTATAGTCAATTCTATTTAATTCATAATTTTGGGGTCTAAAGTTCTTCATAACATAGGATAGTGGGATTATTTCTAATTTATAAATTTTTGTTCCTGCGCCAGCCCATAACACGGTCAGTATCGAAATCGCAGGGTCCTGAGATGGGCATGTTTCATTAAAACAAATTTAGTATAATTTTATGTTTTTCAAATTTTTAAATTCTTAATGAAGATATGAGTTTTTATTATGTATTTTTGCCTTGCCATGAAGTGAGGACTGAATGAATGAGAAATATATCTCAAATTCCAGGGAATAAGTATAAATTGAAATGCTGCAAAAATTATTTATTATTTTAATACTCCATAAAAGAAAGTCATATTTTGTTCACATCAGATTTTTTTAAAATAAGGAATGCAAAATTTTTCCTAAATAAAAATGCAATCTCAGTAAACAGCGTAGAGTCTCAGTAAACAACATTGATGTAAATGATACATATGTTATCATTTTTGTGTGGAATCTGAAATTTTAGGAAATAAATTTCAAAAGAAATAAATGGATAGTCGATTCTATTTAATTCATAATTTTGGGGTCTTAAGTTCTTTGTAATCTAGCATAGTTGGATTATTTCCAATTTATAAATTCTTCTTCCAGCGTCGTCCCATAACAAGTTCAATATCTAAATTGCAATGTCCTGGGACGGGGATGTTTCAGTAAAAGAAATTTAGTTTAATTTTATGTTTTTTCATATTTTTAAATTTTTAATGAAGATATGAGTTTTTATGTATCTTTGCCTTGCTATGAAGTGAGAACTGAATGAATGAGAGATACATCCGAAATTCGAGGAAATAAGTATAAACTGAAATGCAGCCAAAAATGTGTATAATGTACCCCATACAAGAAAGTCATATTTTGTTCACATCAGATTTTTTTTAAAATAAGGAATGCAAAATTTTTCCTAAATAAAAAGAAATATATAAAATGTTATATTTTGAAATGTGTCTGTTTGTAATGAAAGTTTTCCGTCAAAAAATGTTGTTAATTCGAGTCCAAAAACATATCAACTTCAATTTGGATTTCCTGTGTAGAATGGAAGATAGCACCAGCTAAATGTAGCTGCAGTTATAAAAAATCTGATGTTTACACCACTTGACTTCCTTGCACAGAATATTAATTATACTTCTTTCTTCTTGCATTTCATTTGAACTTACTGGATTGCATTAAATCTACTTTGTCCACAGTGCATAAACCACAATAAAATAAATGCACTCTTTAAAATTCACTATATTTGTTTACCATAGCGACTCTCTGGTGCTGGGTTCACTTGACAGTTACATTTTGTCCATATTATAACTCAGAATGCATATAAATTTATATCATTTGAAGAATTATGTAATTGTTGTTACATGTTTTATTCAAATACTGTAATAAATCTAACATGATGTATAAAAGAAATTAAGCAAACAAAACAAAAAAGAAAGTTTTCCACAGACGATTCAGTATTTTTCATTCAATTAATTGAGTTCTTACTTCTTGACAAGGCAAAAATACATAACAAATCAAAATATCTATATTAAAAATTATGAAGTAAATCTGAAACTCTTATTTTCTCGAATAAATTCCAGAACGGATTAAAAATGATTTAATTCACAATAATAAAAGAAGGCATTACCTTTGTTGTTGCGAAGCTTAGTTTTTGTAGATTAGCAACAAATCCACTATTTTGCTAGTTTTGAAGTGTAAACAAACATGTCTGCCATCGCAAATTTCATTAGGCGTAGCTGCACTTAAACAACTTTTAAATTGTTGCTGACTCCTCAAATATTGCATGCAAATTTACCAAAGGCATAAAATCCTTTACCGGAAAATAAGAACAACGTAATTCTAACATTTTTAAAGCAAAAAATGTGCAATTTACAAACATACAAGAGTAAAGAAACAGATTACAGAGCCGTGTAGCAGAGTGGATATATATATTAATATATTTATATACGTTTGGCGCGGCCGATTGCAACCAAAATACGAGGTGGACATCTACATGTTATAGCAGTCCTATATACAAGATTTCAAAGTTCTGATGCTACTCGTTTGAGTTATGCGAGATACGTATGTACAGATGCCACGAAAAATTCTCTTGAGAATTAATTTTATATCAGTTTTATAATTTTTTGGGTGGAAAAGAGTCTTTTATTCTGCCCTTATGTACAGTTATCACAAGATGTTTTATACCTGATTGTAAATGTAAGAAATATTTGTAATATGTGCACTAACTATTTTTTTTTTTTACTTTTATAGGAGAGAGGACAAGAGAGGAAGAGGATTTCCTCCGTATCATCCTCAACCTCCTCCTCCCATTCCCCATCTCCTTGCCCGCCACAAGTAAGTTTTATGCTTCTATACAGACATTTTTTGCAACAGAACTAGAAGTAAATGATAGTTCTAATCTGGTAGCATGATTTTTCCATTTCAGATACCTTATGCTTTTTGTGATTTAGAGATATTTTTAATGCCATTGTTTTAGGAAAAAGAAAACTCAGTTTTGGAAAATGACAATCTAGATATGTGTTTATATAATCTGCAGGAGTTGCCTTTATGTCATCAAAATACCTTGTTTAGAATTTGAGAGAAAATATATTTAATAAAAATTTTTAAAAAATTTCATTTACTTTTGAATAGAGTCTCAGTAAACAACATTGATATTGATGTAAATGATACATATGGTATCATTTTTGTGTGGAATCTGAAATTTTAGCAAATAAATTTCAAAAGTAATAAATGTATAGTCGATTCTATTTAATTCATAATTTTGGGGTCTTAAGTTCTTCATAACATAGGATTGAAGGATTATTTCTAATTTATAAATTTTTGTTCCAGCGCCGGTATATAACACAGTGAATATCGAAATCGCAGGGTTCTGGGAAGGGCACGTTTGAGTAAAATGAATTTAGTTTAATTTTATTTTTTTCATATTTTTAAATTTTTAATCAAGATATGAGTTTTTATTATGTGTTTCTGCCTTGCCATGAAGAAAGAACTGAAAGAATGAGAAATATATCCTAAATTCCAGGAAATAAGTATAAATTGAAATGCAGCAAAAATTATCTATTATTTAATACACCATTTTGCCATTCAGTTCTTACTTCTTGACAAGGCAAAAATACATAACTCAAAATATCTATATTAAAAATTATGAAGTAAATCTGAAAATCTTTATTTTCTCGAATAACTTCCAGAATGGATTAAAAATGATTTAATTCGTAATAATAAAAGAAGGCGTTATCTTTGTTGTTGCGAAGCTTAGTTTTTGTAGATTAGCAACAAATCCGCTATTTTGCCAATTTTGAAGCGTAAACAAACATGTCCGCCATCGCAAATTTCATTAGGCTTAGCTGCACTTAAACAACTTTTAAATTGTTGCTAACTCTGCAAATATTGCATGCAGATTTACTAAAAGGCATAAAAATCTTAACAGGAGGATAAGAACATAATTCAATCCTTTTTAAAGCAAAAAATTCACAACTTAACAAACGTATAAGAGTAAAGAAACTGAGATCACTGACCCAGTTGACAGAGTGGATATATACATTTCTTTATATGCGTTTGGTGCGGTTATTTGCAACTAATATAAGAGGTGCACATCTGCATGTTAGAGTAGTCCTATATAAAAAATTTCAATAATCTGAGGCTACTCGTTTTTGAGTTATGCGAGATAGGTACGTACAGTTGCCATGAAAAATTCTCTTTAGAATTAATTAAAAAATCAGTTTTTTGGTTGGAAAAGAGTCTTTTATTCTTTCCTTATATAGAGTTATTTCAAGATGTTTTATACCTAATTGTGAATATGAGAATATGTGCACTAATTATTGTAATATTTTTTTCTAAATATATTTGTTACTTTTATAGGCCAGAGGACATAAGACGAGGAGGATTTCATCATCCACCTCCTCCTCCTCGTCTTCCCTGTCGCCTTCCCCACGACAAGTAAGTTTTATGCTTCTTCATACACATTATTTGCAACAGAACTAGACATAAATAATGATTCTAATCCGGTAGCATGATAGTTCCATTTCAGATACCGTATACTTTTTGTGATTTAGAGATGTTTTTCATGCCATTGTTTTTGGGAGGGGGAACAGTTTTGGAAAATGACAATGTAGACGTGCGTTTTTATGATCTGCGGGAGTTGCCATTATGACATCAAAATTCTTTGTTTAGAATTTGAGAGAAAGTTTATTTAATAAACATTTTGAAATAAATTTCATTTACTTTTGAATAGAATCTCAATATAACAACATTGTCATAAATGACACATAGGGTATCATTTTTGTGTGGAATCTGAAATTTTAGCAGAGACATTTCAAAAGTAATAAATGTATAGTCAATTCTATTTAATTTATAATTTTGGGGTGTAAAGTTCTTCATAACATAGGATAGTAGGATTATTTCTAATTTATAAATTTTTGTTCCTGCGCCAGCCCATAAGACGGTCAGTATCGAAATCGCAGGGTCCTGAGATGGGCATGTTTCATTAAAACAAATTTAGTATAATTTTATGTTTTTCAAATTTTTAAATTCTTAATGAAGATATGAGTTTTAATTATGTATTTTTGCCTTGCCATGAAGTGAGGACTGAATGAATGAGAAATATATCTCAAATTCCAGGGAATAAGTATAAATTGAAATGCTGCAAAAATTATTTATTATTTAATACCCCATAAAAGAAAGTCATATTTTGTTCATATCAGATTTTTTTAAAATAAGGAATGCAAAATTTTTCCTAAATAAAAATGCAAAACAATGTATAAAAATGAAAGTTGTCCATCAAAAAAGTTTTTAATTCGAGTACAAAAACATATCAACTTCAATTTGGATTTCCTGTGTTTCTACACAGCACCAGCTAGATGTAGCTGCAGTTATGAAAAATCTGTTGTTTACACCACATGACTTGCACGGAATATTAAATTATATGTCTTTCTTCTTGCATTTCATTTAAATTTACTGGATTGAATTAAGTCTATTTTGTCCACAGCACATAAACCACACTATTTTGTCCACAGCACATAAACCACAATAGAATAAAAGCACTCTTTAAAATTTACTATATTTGTCTAACATAGCGACGCTCTGGTACTGGGTTCAAATGACAGAGTTACATTTTGTCCATATTATATAACTCAGAATGCATATAAATTTATATCATTTGAAGAATGATCTAATTGTTGTCTCATATTCAAATACTGTAATAAATATAACATGATATATAAAAGAAATTAAGCAAACAAAACAAAAAAGAAACAGTATTTCACGGACGATTCAGTATTTCTCATTGAATTAATTCAGTTCTCACTTCCGGACAAGACAAAGGTACATAAAAACTCAAATATATCTCAAAATATCTATATCAAAACTCAAACTCAAAATAAATAAACTCATAATATCTATAATTAAAACTTACGAAGTAAATCTGAAACACTTATTTCCTCGAATAAATTCCAGAATGGATTAAACATGATTTAGTTCGCAATAATAAGAGAATGTATTATCTTTGTTGTTGCGAAGCTTAGTTTCTGTAGATTGGTAACAAATCCGCTATTTGGCCAAGTTTGAAGTGTAAACAAATGTGTCCGCAATCACAAAATTCATTAGGCTTAGGTGCACTTTCGCAACTTTTAAATTGTTGATAACTCCACAAATATTGCATGCAGATTTACTAAAAGGCATAAAAATCTTAGCCGGAAGATAAGAACATAATTCAATCCTTTTTAAAGCAAAAAATGAACAACTTAACAAACGTATAAGAGTAAAGAAACTGAGATCACCGATCCAGTTGACAGAGTGGATATATACATTTCTTTATATGCGTTTGGTGCGGTCAATTGCAACTAAAATAAGAGGTGCACATCTGCATGTTATAGGAGTGCTTTATAAAAAATTTCAATATTCTGAGGCTACTCCTTTTTGAGTTATGCGAGATAGGTACCTACAGTTGCCATGAAAAATTCTCTTTAGAATTAATTAAAAAAATCAGTTTTTTGGGTGGAAAAGAGTCTTTTATTCATTCCTTATATAGAGTTATTTCAAGATGTTTTATACCTAATTGTGAATATGAGAATATGTGCACTAACTATTGTAATAATTTTTTCTAAATATATTTGTTACTTTTATAGGCAAGAGGACATAAGACGAGGAGGATTTCTTCATCCACCACCTCCTCCTCGTCTTCCCTGGCGCCTTCCCCACGACAAGTAAGTTTTATGCTTCTTCATACACATTTTTTGCAACAGAACGAGACATAAATAATGATTCTAATCCAGTAGCATGATAGTTCCATTTCAGATACCGTAAAATTTTTGTGATTTAGAGATGTTTTTCATGCCATTGTTTTGGGGTGGAACTCGGTTTTGGAAAATGACAATGTAGACGTGCATTTTTATGATCTGTGGTAGTTGCCATTATGACATAAAAATTCTTTGTTTAGAATTCGAGAGAAAGTATATTTAATTAAAATTTTTAAATAAATTTCATTTACTTTTGAATAGAATCTCAATATAACAAAATTGTCATAAATGACACATAGGGTATCATTTTTGTTTGGAATCTGAAATTTTAGCAGATACATTTCAAAAGTAATAAATGTATATTCAATTCTATTTAATTCATAATTTTGGGGCTTAAGTTCTTCATAACATAGGATAGTAGGATTATTTCTAATTTATAAATTTTTGTTCCTGCGTCGCCCCATAACACGGTCAATATCGAAATTGCAGGGTCCACGGACGGGCACTTTTCAGTAAAACAAATTTAGTATAATTTTATGTTTTTCATATTTTTATATTTTTAATGAGGATATGAGTTTTAATTATGTATTTCTGCATTGCTATGAAGTGAGAACTGAATGAATGAGAAATATATCTCCAATTCCAGGAAATAAGTATAAATTGAAATGCTGCAAAAATTATCTATTATTTAATACCCCATAAAAGAAAGTCATAATTTGTTCACATCAGATTTTTTTAAATAAAGATTGCATAATTTTCCTAAATAAAAATGCAAAACAATGTATAAAATGTGATATTTTAAAATGTGTCTGTTTGTAATGAAAGTTTTTCTTCAAAAAACGTTTTTAATTCGAGTCCAAAAACATATCAACTTCAATTTGGATTTCCTGTGTTTCTACGCAGCACCAGCTAGATATAGCTGCAGTTATAAAAAATCTGATGTTTACGCCACTTGACTTCCTTGCACAGAATATTAATTATACTTCTTTCTTCTTGCATTTCATTTAAACTTACTGGATTGCATTAAATCTACTTTGTCCACAGTGCATAAACCACAATAGAATAAATGCACTCTTTAAAATTCACTATGTTTGTTTACCATAGCGACTCTCTGGTGCTGAGTTCACTTGACAGAGTTACATTTTGTCTATATTATATAACTCAGAATGCATATAAATTTATATCATTTGAAGAATGATCTAATTGTTGTCTCATATTCAAATACTGTAATAAATATAACATGATATATAAAAGAAATTAAGCAAACAAAACAAAAAAGAAACAGTATTTCACGGACGATTCAGTATTTCTCATTGAATTAATTCAGTTCTCACTTCCGGACAATAAATGTACATAAAAACTCAAATATATCTCAAAATATCTATATTAAAACTCAAACTCGAAATAAATAAACTCAGAATATCTATATTAAAACTTACGAAGTAAATCTGAAACACTTATTTCCTCGAATAAATTCCAGAATGGATTAAACATGATTTAGTTCGCAATAATAAGAGAAGGTATTATCTTTGTTGTTGCGAAGCTTAGTTTCTGTAGATTGGTAACAAATCCGCTATTTGGCCAAGTTTGAAGTGTAAACAAATGTGTCCGCAATCACAAAATTCATTAGGCTTAGGTGCACTTAAGCAACTTTTAAATTGTTGATAACTCCACGAATATTGCATGCAGATGTACTAAAAGGCACAAAATCTTATCCGGAAGATAAGAATAACATAATTCAATCCTTTTTAAAGTAAAAAATGCACAACTTAACAAACATATAGGAGTAAAGAAACTGAGATCACTGAGCTGGTGAACAGAGTGGATATATACATCTCTTTGTATGCGTTATACACATTTGGTGCGGTTAATCGCAACTAAAATAAGACGTGCACATGTGCATGTTATAGCAGTCCTATATAAAAAATTTCAATATTCTGAAGCTACTTCTTTTTGAGTTATGCGAGATATGTGCGTACAGATGCCATGAAAAATTCTCTTTAGAATTAATTTAAAAAATCAGTTTTTTATAATTTTTTGTGTGAAAAAAGAGTCTTTTATTCTTTCCTTACATAGAGTTATTTCAAGATGTTTTATACCTGATTGTAAATATGAGAAATATTTCGTATCTGTGCACTAACTATTGTAATAGTTGTTTCTAATTATATTTGTTACTTTTATAGGCACCAGGACACAAGACGAGGAGGATTTCATCCTCCACAACCTCCTTGTCTGCCCCGCCACCTTGCCCAAGACAGGTAAGTTTTATGCTTCTTCATACACAATTTTTGCAACAGAACTAGACATAAATAATGATTCTAATCCGGTAGTATGATAGTTCATTTGAGATATTTTATACTTTTTGTGATTTAGAGATGTTTTTCATGCCATTGGTGGGGGGACAATGTAGACGTGCATTTTGATGATCTGCAGGAGTTGCCATTTTGACATCAAAATTTTATTATGTATTTCTTCCTTGCCATGAAGTGAGAACTGAATGAATGAGAAATATATCCCAAATTCCAGGGAATAAGTATAAATTGAAATGCAGCAAAAATTATTTATTATTTAAATACACCATAGAAGAAAGTCATTTTATTCACATCAGATTTTTTTTAAATAAAGAATGCATAATTTAAATAAATAAGAAATCCAGAGAAATGTATAAAATGTTACATTTTAAAATTTAGAATCCTTCACATTTATGACAAATCATGAATATTTGGGTAATTTAAACATGACTCAATAAAACATAAAACAACATGACTCAATCAATTTTAAAGCAAAAAGTGTACAATTTACAAACATATAAGAGTAAAGAAACTGAGATCACTGAGCCGGGTAACATAGTGGATATATATATAAATATATTTATATACGTTTGGTGCGGCCGATTGCAACCAAAATACGAGGTGCACATCTACATGTTATAGCAGTCCTATATACAAAATTTCAACGTTCTGAGTCTACTCGATTTTGAGTTATGGTGTACAGAAGCCCTGGTATAAGCAAAACCCTTTTTAGGATTGCTTTCAGTAAGCAAACACAAATACAGGTAAAAGTGCAGTGGGGGTTTCAAATTCACTGAAGTTTTTATTTAAATGGAGGAAAAAAAAAAAAAAATGCAGCACTCTCAATTCTGATTTTAATCCTTTTCAGGCTCTCGGGAAGATCACTGCTCTCTGTGAGGAGGCTTACACCTTCCTCAGCTGTGCAGTCTCCTTAGGTAATTAATAGCATTTTTTTTGGCAGATGTAGTAATTTAATGTTTTATATATATTTAGTTTGATTTTTCTTCTTTTGTAACTCAATGATTAGTGCATTATTTTCTTTTTGGCTTTTGTTAACCACTTCCCTTACAAATATTTTTGAAAAAAATTGCAAAAAATCATCACATTATTTTAATTTTATTATTAAATACAACGAAACGAAACAAATCAAAATATGTAGGTTTTAAGTTAAAATTTTAATTTTTGTAGGTGTAAAAGCATTTAGTTTTAATATTAGTTTACTATCCCGAGTTATATCGGGCAAATGAAAAAACATTAAATATTACTCTTTGTATGACAGTTTTTGAAACAAGGGACAACACAAAGTGATACCTGACATTCTACACTGGTATCTGGTCTCTTTTTTTACTGGTTTACCACTGGAATCACTTTCACGGGAGCACAGAGTACACTGTATCGTTAGATTTGCTTTTTTTTTTTTGAATTTTTTTTCCACCTCTTCATAATCACTATCTGAAAAATCATCGCTTTCGCTATCTTGCATCATCACCAATATTTAATTTTTTTTTCAACGCATGTACCCTTCTTTATACATTACTAATCCACAAGCCAACGGAGACACGTGACTAGTCCCCCCAAAAGAAGTGTGCAACCAACAAAATTTGGCAAAATGCCAAACAAAGCTGAATCTTTCCTTTTATTTCCTCCATGCGGAGTAAAACATCGGTAAAACAAATCGTACTAACAAATTCTGCTTCACCCAAGTTTTCACGGGATAATAATTAACTTCAATATATACGAAGAGATAACTCAGGATAATCGGGCAAGCGGTTAATCTTGTAATGATTATAAAAGTTTGAATATAATGATGTTTGAAATGCACTGAACCATCTGTTAAATGAATTTATAGAATTTTTGATCATTTCCCTCATCTGAGAATGTATTTGTCCTAGAGACAAGCAAGTTACTGCCTCATTTACGAAATAAGAACTGAGTGCCAAGAAAATTTAAGCAAACTTATTTTTCTGAAAATGCTTTCAATGAACAAAAGGCATGTTCACGTTTTAAAACTCTTTGGCTTCTTGGCAATCGGCAGAAATTTTATCTTTTGATTTAAGTTCATGTAATACTGGAAACTAGCAATGTGAAATAAATTAGGCTAGCAAAATAAATTCATAGTTAACATTTTACCGACCGGTAGCGGTTCGAACGTACCATGCCCTTTCACCGCCCGCTCAGCCGCAGACCTTCCGAGACACCGGCTCGGTTTCGGCCTAGACTGATGCGCGGGAATATATGCGCTTTTCTTAAACTCTGGTAAAATTGTACACTTCGTGTAATTGAAGGGTAACGAAATTTAATAAAATCTTTTACTTAAATCATATTAGTGTTAAACAAAATTTATTTTATCTATTACATTCGTTTTCAGTTTATTATTTACATAAAATATACCATAATCCATATAACAATATTTTTTGAAAAAAGGAAGTTGTTTAATATTTTTTTAAACTATGATATCGCTCGAAACAGTCACCTTTGTGTAGTGGGACATTGCAGTATTTACAAGTGAAACCTGTTCTGCTTAGTTTTTTTTTTTACTTGTAGAAACTCTGCATTGTTGTAGGGGTTTTTTACATTGACCGCTGGTCACTATATTTACTAGTTTACGCTTTCCGAAATTTGCCAGTCTTCCGGGATGATCAAATCGGGATGTGGTTCTTATGGGTTCGGAATTAGATAGATCCTTACCTTGTTCTTCAGTTTCTCAGTCTTCTATCAATGAAAGTGCCGCTTTGTACAGAAAATTTTTATACGTAATCTTCTGTCCATTCAGTGTTGTATATACTTTAAAAGGAGTTAAAAAGTGCACAATTGATGAAGAACATTACGACATGTTTCGTCCATTTTTTTGTTTTCCTAAAAATGGAAATAGAACAGATATTGATCTGCACAATCTACACCCTTCATATGTTTATTATAATCTATTATTGAAATAGGCTTCTGTATGGGGCAATCTGATGTTCTGCTTCTGTTTCTAGATTACGCCATTTGTGAAGAATGTATTGTCGATATCATGTTTACATTCCTTTTGCCATTATTCCATACTTGTAATAAAATATGGCCATTTCTAAGAAATTGATGTTGGCCTCTTGAAAGCTTGACCGTTTGATGTATTTGAGGAAGACCTCTATTCTTTCGAATCGTCCTGCACACTCGCAATTTATTTTAAAAAAAAATTTAGCTATGTTGACACTATTATTATAACTATCTTGATATATATGGTGCCACATGTTCTTATACGGCTCAATGACTGATAATACTGTCTCCTAATTTTTTTCCATCAGCGGCTACACACAAAAGTACGTATCCTGTACGATCTTCGGACAGCTCTCTAACCAATATTCCATATTTTGTAATTTTTTCCGGATTGTATGTTTTGATTAACAGTCTATCTCTCCACGGAATTAAACATTCATCTAGAGACAATTGTTGAACTGGTTTATATATGTTGTTAAATTTTTCCTTGAAATGATCAATGACAGGCTGGACCTTCACCAGCATATGCGAATTGGGAGAAATATCGTTATTATTAGAAAAATGCCAGCTTTGCATTATTTGTAAAAATCTGTTCCTGCTCATAACTTTCGAGAAGAATGGCATTTCTATAGATGGGTCTGTAGAACCAATAATCGTAGAGAATGTCCTTCTTTACTTGTCCCGTGAGAATGATTAGGTGCGAAAATTCCTTCATTTCAGTCACCGTGACATCTTTCCATTTTTTTCGTTTTTGATCTAATTCTATATTTTTCCACAATTTGATAATGATATCTGTTAGACTTCCTCACAAAGTGCTCAATTAGGTCATTTCCAGTCAATAAATTCACAATATCCATTATTCTTTCGGAGGAACTTGGCATAATGTTTACGCCAGAGCTGCGTTCAAAAGGTTTCAAAATTATACTGTTTTTGTTCGTTGACCATGTATCATTGTTGTCTTCACGATTATTATTCATGTCCTCGTCTTCTGAATCACTGTATATTAGCGGTACAGGACGTCGCTTTCGAATGGCTATACTACTGCTATCACTTTCGTCATCAATATTACTTGCGGAATGGCAGTCAAAACAATCTGACAGGTCGTCGAGATAAAACTCGCCGAGACTATCCTTTCCATTCATTTCTAAGCTTAGAAAGAAGCACCGATTATCTAAATAAAGAATGCGAAATGCTTGCTACTTGTCAATCTAACCTAACCAAATCTAACAGAAAGATCAAAAGTCGATTAATCGACGACTCATCGGTAGGCGCTGGGGATCAAAAGTCGATTAATGGACGACCGGTCGGTAAGTGTTGAGGAGCAAACGTCGATTAATCGGCGGCCGGTCGGTATGCGCCAAGAACAAAACGTCGATTAATCGACAGCCGGTCAGTAAAGTGTTAACAGGAATAGCATCAGTAACTGTTTGAATGCAAGAAAGAGCATCGACTGGTCAATTTTCTACACCGTTCACATGTTGAATGAATATCAGTAACGTTGGTACATCGGCAAACTTGATTATAAAATATATTGTTCAGTCGGAAAAAACGCAAAACTTTTCTTAATTCTTTGCATTTTATAAGCAATAAGTTGGCCCCCCCCATGATTATTTTCAACCAAAGAACGTTACCCATATCTTATGATGCAATCTATCAAAGTAAAGATAATGACATCTGCTGTGATAAATCGAGAGATGAAATTTATGACGACTCGTTAATGACTGAAAAAGAATTTCTGGATTTATTGGCAGATTCTGAATTGAAAAAGTATTTAAAGGATTTGAATGAAATTCTTTAAAAATTTTGTACATATTTTAAAATTTTATGGTTTGGATTGGATTACTTAATTATGGCAAAGCACACGAGGGCTATCTGTTTAAAGGAAGGAATGCCTTTGAGGAAGACTTTCTAAAGGAAACTGGCTCGTATACACGTTACACATGGGGAAAACCACGAAAACTCCCATGCAGCCAGCCCGTTCACGGGATTCGAGCCTTGGACCGAACTACCAGTGCTCAGCGTCTCTATCGCTCGGCCGCTGGTGGTCCCTTAAAATTTATGTGCTAAAATGCAAATAAACAAAAATTCGCTAAATTTTATCAAGTATATCGGCATGCTGTTTTATCAGGCCCAGCGGCGGCACCGCTTATGTGACAAAATTGTTTTTCCGAAAATTTTATTGTTAAATCAATATGTTTAAAATCATAGTGATAAGTAGTTCTTTAAAGCAGCAGTTGTTGTTCCTTTAAACAAAAACCCTTCCAAGAGTGTTTATTTGTTGTTTCTCCAGCTTTGAATTTTTTTATGTCACAAATTGCTCTTGCCTGAAAATATTTGTATACAAATAAACAAATATTTTCAGTAGCAAAAAGAGCTTTTTTTTTTACTAAAATTCAGTGCGTATCTTTCTTTAAAATGTCAAATAATATATTGATTTTTTTTTTACAGCATACAGAGAGCAGGATCTCCAAAACGAGATCCATGTGGTATGTGTATAATTTTCATAAAACTTTTCTAAGCATTATCCTTTTGATTTTCTGTAAATGTTGTCATCTAAGAGCAGTGGACTCAAACATAGCATCAAACAAACACAAGCATCTTTCTTATTCCAAATAATTCTAGTATGTCGAATCAGTGATTAACTAACTTACTTAAGCTAAAAATAAAGGGTTTACAAAATATTTCTGAGTATTTCTGGCTGCAGATTTGTGCTGCAGAACCTGCTAACCATCTTCCAATCTCATTTTTTCCTTATTAATTTTCAACTGAGAAGAAACAATGTTTAGTTATAAATGTACATACAAACAAAGTGATTGTTATTTTTGTAAACATTCACAAATGAGGATGAATGAAATTTCATCAGATCTGTAGCTCGAAATCTTTGAAAAAATTTACAGGAATTAAATTTATATATTAATATATATATTTATATGAATTAGTTCCATTTGTGAATTTTTTGGCCGATTCTTATTTTTAATGATAAGTAAAATAATGTAAAACTGCACACTGAAGAATTTAAATATTGAATTTTGTCTTCAAAGTAATGGTAATTAAATTGCTGGATATATATCTGCAAGCTGTGTGAAACTGCTTCAGAGTTACATGCAGCCTGCAGGTAACCAGTTTGAGACGACTGCCTTAGAAAAGTTTTCTTTTTTGTTAATATACTTCATTTTGAATTTTATTAAAATTAATCAGATTAGAACATTAAATATTTTTGTAGGATTATATAACATATATTTTCACTTTTTAAGTGTACAGAAAATACATAATATTTCTCGTGTCAGTCTAAATGAATATTCATAGTACGCGTGCCACAGTCGGCATGCAGAGCCTCATCAGCCGGCATGTGACTAAAATATTACTTCCTTAATCAAAACCACAATAAAATGATACTATATAATTTAAATAAGTGTTTTAGTCTGTTTAGTTAGTTTAAATAAGTATTTAGTTTTGAACATTTCACTTACTTACTTATCATTGTATAATGCCACTGAGATAGGGCCGAATCCTATACATAAGCTTTTCATTTATCGCCACAGAAATGATATACATATTTATTGACCCAATTTATGACGTTTCAATTGTTTAGGCCAGTTATATTACTTGTTACATGGCAAAGAATATGCCAAAGTTGAAGATGTTTGCTAAACCAATTCAAATTTATTGCAGACTGCCAATGAGTTTTAATGCTTTCATTGTTAAATAGATTCCAGTTTTCAGATCTCAGCATCCTGTTATGAATAATTCTAATGTAATATATAAACAGAATGCACAAATATAATGGCAATAAATGATTTAGCATTTTTAGCACACAAAGAAATAACATTATTAGCACAGTAAAAAGAATTTCCTCAGAATTAAGCACATCAAAAGATTCATGCTTACCTTTGAAGAGTTGTACGAGTCCTTGGGAGATTCCTTTTTCTTGTGAAAACAACTAAGTTTCAATTGTTTTTCATCTTCAGTCTTAGCACTAGCCAGTATCTCATCAATATCCAAATTCCTCTGACTAATGGCATTTTGTAGTATGCTAACTTGTTGAGCAACAGTGACATAATCTTTTAAATATTGAGTATTTCATTTAGTAATTCAGTGCAGTTATCCTCAAACAATGCATTTGCATATTTATGTATTTCATCAGGTAGCCCCACAACGTGACAACTAATGGCAGCAACGGCATCTATTTTGTTAAGCGGAGGGAATTCGTTCTCCTCCATCGCACATGTTAATAACCAAAGTCGCAGATGAAAATTATCAGACACAGCACAAAAATAACCACATTCGATTCGATTTAATCCACCCGAGACTGAGATACTGAGATAGCACAGTCATAAAAAGAGCTTGAAAACAGCACAGAATATTTTGCTCTGCTCAGAACAGCAAGCACTTAAAGACTCCTCTCTCGAGCAGCATCTGTACTGAGAAAAAATCAGCAAAACACTTTTATAGTCCCATAGGCTGTTACTTGCGTTGTGTAAAGCTGTACAGAAGCTCCGGTGTAAGAGAAACTCTTAGAATTTTTTTACGGTAAGCGAACATCAATACAAGTGCAGATTTCTCATAAAAGCACACTGGTGTAAACTATGATAAAGAGAAGAATAGATATGTTAGAGATTATATGGAGTGCAATAAATTGCTCTTAAACTGTTTTTATTTCAATGCAAAAATAATTTATACAGCATTCTAATTGACAGGCGATGGAAAAGATAAGGGAGGTGAAGGCCTCTTCGGAAGCTGTGCTCCACGCAGGTAATTAATAGTACTTTTTTTTTGGCATATACAGTAATTTAATGTTTTATTTAACCTCCTCAGACCCGAGACAAAAATAAAAGCTTGATATTTTGTAAGAGGTATTTAAATAGTTGTTTCGATCACTTTGATGTAGAAAAGTGCAATAAAAAAATTTTTTTTTTTTAGTTTATGAAAGCTAGGGGGGATGTATCACATGTGATACATTAGGAACAAGGCACTACAATCAGAATTTTCTTAAGTATTAAGCAAGATTGAAGTAATTAATTTAATATTAGTCTTTAATCACACAATACATACAATTCATAAATTCAACACGAAAATTAAGTTTTATTGGCGTTGTAGGTACATATTATTATTATTTATATTTGTGAAATGCCTTGAAACAATTTCTACTAGTTGTAAAGCATAGAAAAACCTTGCAGTCTGTACATTGTACATTTGTTAAGGCCGAGCAGTTCTCATTCCTGCACCTACTTCGAGGAGTTCTATCCCCAACCATTTCAGGCATGTGCCTACCTTCATTGTTACGAGCTGCTTGATGTGGAATGCAAGTTGTAACTCTGCGTTTTGGAGGGGGTTCATCATTTTCATCTTCGGCTAGCGAAGGAGTGGGAGATGGCTTCTTCAGTAAGCTGTGGATGAGTGTATTTGCATTAACGCAAAATAGTCTAGAATGTTCTTAGGTTCCCCTAATTCTGTCATAGTATTTCTGTACGCGAGCCATGCACTCAACATGGTAAAGTCGATCATATGTAGAATGACTCGTACTGTCCATTTCTTGATTCGGTGCTTCATTCTGTAGAAACTAATGGTACGGTCCAGATGATCGACGCCCCCCATGTAATCGTTGTAATTTATTACAATATGAGGGCAATCAACTTCTAGGTATGACTTGTCCGTTTTCGACCATCTTTTGCATTTTGTGATGGGAGTTTTCCCGTGCTCACTGGACATCAGCAAAACACTTTTATTGTCGAACCATTTCACAAGGGAAATTTTTTGATCCACTCTCACAACTTGATCTATTGACCCTCGGCCTTCTCGTCTCATTTCTTATTGCAGAATACAAATGATGTCACATTTAAATGATAGTACCGTAATTTCCGGAAGAAACGACGCAGCGTTTACGTGTTTAAAACTTAAATTTTCAGCGGGTGCAGCGTTTCTACCCATGCGGCATTTAGGTGCACTAAAAATAAAATATTTTCTATGATGGTCATTGTACATAGTTTGGATGGCCATGTCATTGTGCATAGATTGGTGCTGTTCCCACACAAAAGACCACTCAGTTGCTTTTTGCGAATTTTATCGATAAATGACGGTTTCAGTAATAACTCATGGTGTGATGTCTAAACTTTTTTTTTTGTATTAGTAATTGAATAACAAGAGTATGGAATTCTTTTATGCTAACATTATGCTTGGCGATGATTATAGATTTTTAAATGGCCGACCGAGTTTTTATCACGTGTCATAATCAGAAAACCTTCTTGCTTACCTGTTTCAATATGGCATCAGAACCACACAGAGATGAGTTTTTACTTAGAAATATCATAACTGTATACAGCACGTGTCATAATCAGAAAACCTTCTTGATTACCTGTTTCAATATGGCATCGGAACCACACAGAGATGAGTTTTTACTTAGAAATATCATAACTGTATACAGCAATAAAATAAACAGCTTTGTTCGCGCCATCTTCAGATTTCTCAAACCGTATATATTGGTATAAGTTCAAATTCTCGTTAAAGGGGAAAACTGTATATTTATAAAGCAATGATCCGCACCAGTATATCCATATGCTTCACCTATTAATAACACCGTAAGTAATACGAACCTAAATAAATTACAGTTTCTACGAAACTACTACTTTCTGCCTTACAAAATTCTCCTTAATTATTATAAATATCGGCTATATCATGTGTAATAAAAAGCTCTATAAGTATCCCAATATTAAATACACCAAAAACTAACTTCAGGAATATAACAACTTTTAAAATAAAGCAGTTGACTGTGAAAGAGTATTGAATAAAATACAATTACGAAATTTTGGAGGAAAGTTACAACTTGTGTCATACAGCAATCATTTATTGAAGTTTAATTAAATTACCTTTGCAGTGACTTCTACAGGTTACATTATTTTTCACAAACACTGCTATCACAGATAAGCTGAGTGGTCAGTGCGCTGCTTTGTAAATGGAAAGGTGGCGAGTTCGAACCCCACCATAAATCATTATATTCTTATTTTACCTATTATTATTGTTTTCATTTCTTATTTTATTCCTTACTAGCAGCTTCGCTGGTGGCCTTCGTCTGGCTTTTAAATGTACGGGAAAAATGGCTGAAGGGAACACCAAACGTTAAATTAAAAAACTGCATAGAATGTTACCCTGTAGAAAAACTTCATAAAAAAAGTTATTACGTATAACAAAATTACAATGAAATAAGCAATATCCCTTAATACAAATATTAATTATCATAATAAATAAATTAACCAACTTCCCTTTGCAAAATCTTAAGAACTTAAATGGTATAAAGGAGGTTAATAACTTTGTTTCCTAAAAAAACCACTCAAAACTTTTCAATATCTTAAAAGAGTGAAATGAGCAATAAATAACATAAAAGAATACAAAAAACAAAAAAATTCTGAAAAGCAAAGTATAATTAATGATATTTTACCTTATATTTTCAAGAGAAAAAAATTAGGTGCTACTTTGGTAGATGGCTGCATGGATTTTTGGAGATTTACATTGGCGCAATTGTTGGTGCGGTTTTTACAGTCATCAGCCATCTTGAAAAATGCTGTTTTTACGTATTTTACGCATATAGTAAAGTATTAGAAAAATAAATATCGTTAAAAATTATTTATTATTAAGTAATATTTTGTTGAAAACGTTGTTGTTTAAGATGGCCTGCAAGTGTAAATAAATACATTTACTAAGAGTATTAAATGCTAAAGTAAGGTTAAATTATTACTTTCATATAATAGAATAAAAACACCGCTATAAAAACATTGCGCTAACATTTAATTGGATTAAAATATTGCTTAAATTGAATATCGAATTAAAAACATCATACCAACGTTTAAAAGAATTAAAATATTACTTAAATACTTTAAAATAAGTTTTATAGGATTTAATTATTTAACATTAAAACATATGTGGCAATAAATATCTCAGGAATTTTTGAAAACATTGTATTAATTTTCTAATAAAAGTTGAAGTATACAATTATAAACTATACAATTATAAAGTAAAAGAAAATTATGTACTTGCATTTTTTAAAAATGTTTTACCTGTCGTTTATTGATAAGTACCAGGAAAAAACCAATATTGATAAGTACCAGGAAAAAACCAATACGACATGTATTAGATTTATATATAGCATTTTTCCAGTGCAAATATTTTGAGACAAAATTGGAATACCTGCAAAAAATTAAAGCTTTTTATTCAAAATTTCCTAAGATATACGTGAATTTAAATTTTGGTGCATTTTGATGTTTGTCATATTCATTAACCCTTTCCGGCACGCTACCTTTTAAAGTTAGAGTTTTGATTAAAAAAAAAAAAGGTAGGCAGTCTAATTTAATTAGGCCTAGAGAGTACAGAAGTAAAATTTTGTGAAGATAGCACTTATCGTTTAATTCTGTGGGTAAGTGGGCGCACTGATTGAATAGAGTTTCAAAAAGAATTCTGAAACAAGCTTTGTTGTCAATGAACTGACTGATGAGATGCGGAGAACAAAGAATACAGACTCTCAGTAGTCCTAGATTATCTGTGAGCCTGGTCTGGGCACACCTAGGGTTCGCCGTTTGATTTTAGGCAAGATTTCAAGGTAAAAATTTAAAACTAATATAGAATAAGGAGATTAGTATATAGCTTAAAAAAGCACAAATTTCTTTTCAAACAAACCTTTTATACCCTAAAAAAGTCTGGAAGATTTCTTTGAAAAATAAGGGTCTTAAAAATCTAAACATGGATAAAATATATGGACTGGTTTGTGTTGAGCTGCCATCTACGATAAATAAAGAAAATTCAGTGTAACCAGTTTCATTCAACTTTTTCTGTGCGTACAGAAGGAAAATTTTAGGTGTGTCCAGACCGGACACACTGTGCCGCAAAGCGTTAAAGACATTAAATAATGAACAATATGCATGAATGTATGCCTGTTTCTCGGTAACCTAGAGTCATCCAATTTTCAATATCGTAGTCCTTCACCCAAAAATGGGCACCAGGCACACGAACATTTGCATTTTCCGTTACTTAAATATGCATTTTCTAAACATGCAGAAAATCTTTCAGTAATGTGCATGTTAGTATGCTTCATGCATTCAAAAACTGATATTCATTCGGTAGCATAATGAAGCTTTGTTTTTTCATTTAACATTGGTATCCCAAATATGAAAAAATAAAGCCATGGAAACTTAATAATAAATAACATAAATTCAAACATTCCTATTTATAATAGGTTTTGGATGTAACACGTGAACACGTATAACTGATTTTTGAATGGCACTAAGGAAGCAGTGCTGTGAATTGCGAATACTATTAAGAAAGTTGTAACACTTCATTTTGTTTTGGGATTAATGTTTTAAAAATAATTTGTGCTTTTTAAATTTTTGGTTTATTTGAAGCAGAAAACTTGCTTTCAGTCAAAACTTTGGTATAACCGTTGAAATGAATGTTAACGTTGAAATGAATATTCTTACATAATGTCCAGCTGCAGTAAGATAGTGCAAGGTGGATTTAGGGTTGCCAGAAAAGGGCAAGGGAAAGCAGGTTGCCTTGGTGCAAAATCTCCGTGGCGATAAAGTTGGCAATATGCCGTGGACTGAGTGGACTGACGGAGAACATTCTAGAACAAATTCTTACCAGTTTGGCACGAATGTTCTTGAAAGGAACCCAAAAGCTATATAACCCCGCCGGTATGCGAAGTAGTAGTGTCTCGTAGTCTATCGAGTTGATCTGTTCTAGTGTCGAGGTGTCTAGTCTGAGCATCGCGAGTTGATGCATCGAGTGCATCACGATTCGTAGCTCGGAGAGTCTCGATAGTACTCTCAGAGAACAAACCGAGTCGGGAGCCATTCTCCTTTGCTTCACCGTGAGGCTTTCTTCACCATTATAGCTTTATAGCCTGAAGCCTGTGTTGCTGATTGTTTTAGCGTTATTTGTCGTAGCATTTTAAGAAATAAGGACTAAATGCTGATTTTCTCCTTTATATTATGCTTTTCATATTGTTTTGTTATAAATATTCTAAAAATGCAGTAACAACAGATATTATTAAAGGGAAGGTCTCTCGATACCATTTCTGTTTGAAATGGAAATGAATGGAATTAGAAGAAAAATCTGTGTCAAAGTAAGAGTGAACTGATGATACAGAGAAAGTATTGATAATTTAAAATAAATTTCCCTTTTGATTTGTTTACAATTTTGGTTTTTTATTATTTATTTACTTTTTAAATGAAGTGTTTTTCCCCAAAATCCATTTTATTGTTAGATTCTATGTTAATGTTAATTTTTCGTTGAATATGCATTTTTGTTAATCATGCACTGCGTACATACAGTTCAATTAATTTTTTTTTCTTTTTTTAAAGTGATGCAAAGACTGCCAGGACCAGAAGAGGTAAGAACAATTTTCCCTCCCTCAACATTTCTCTAAAGCATGTCTTTAAAAAAATTCATGAATTTTGATGTATTTTTACTTTAAACATTCAACATATATTTTATTGTTGGAATTTTTTTAGCAGTGGAAAACATGGTATTTTTCTTGAGTATTGTGTTTAGGAAATTCCTAGCAGATTTATTATTCTTTTTAGTATGGAGATTTAAAACTCAGAAAAGCTTCTATTTTTATTAAACAGGAATATTATCAATGGTTATTGAACATCATAATACTATCTAAGCAGTTTCTCTTTTCAAATTTTAAAGGAAATTTACCGTATACGCTCGTGTAATGCCTTTACCCCAACTTTACAGATATAATTTACGTTAAAAAAAGTGACTCGCACAATGTCTGCTCCCCCAAAACTAAAGCATTTCTTACTTTAAAATATATTTTTTAACATTCCCTTTTTCCCTTCAGTCAATATCATTAGTGGATAAAAATCTTTAGAGAAAGAATATGCATTTGTTTTGTCTTTGGTTGATGCCAGGATGGAAAGCAGAGACTTTCCTGGCTTTCTGGTATCCAGTCATAACATGGGTGCAGACAGGATAATAAATGAAGGCAGTCCAAACAGGTTTAGTAATACTTTGTAGTGGTGATACTGAAGGTTTTCAGTTTTTGTTTAGATGGCACAATTAGGTCAAAAGGTTGAGAACCGTTGCTCTAGCTGTTTGACATCTGATTGTAAATTTAAGAACTATTTTTTTAAGAACTATTTTAATATGTGCACTAACTATTGAAAGTTTTTAAATGTATTTGTTACTTTTACAGGGTGTACCTTCACCTCCACGCCCACCAGCCAAAGTAAGTTTTGTATATTATACTTCATATATATTATAATGAGAATAAGTATCTCTCAATTAAGAGTATGAATGTAAAATTTTATTTAACTTGGTTATTAGCTTTTTTATCAGTAGTCAACTTAGTGTAGGAGCTTTTATTAGACATCGGTCGTCAGTTTTAACTTCCCAGTTGAAGTTAAGTCTTGCTTTTTGAGAGCATTATTTATGTTAATGCTTAAATAATGTCCTTTATGATTATTGCAAGAAATCTTCTTTTTTTTTTTTTAATAGAAGATAATTTTGAGGTGTGTGTGGATAAGTTCTTCATAGTATATCGAAATGAAGTAGTAAAGAAACATAAAATAATATCCTGAGATTTTCTTATAAAGCTGTGTAAGAAAGTCGGTTCAAAGATTTTAAAATATCTTACGCTGTTGTAAAGCTGTGAGCAGCTTGGAAAATGATTTAACATTATTCCGTATCGTAACGAAGTAATGACCGACATAATGCATCGTTTGTGCAACTGCCTTTCTCATCCTCTACAGCTATAAAATCTAAAGAGTAGAAAGATTAAACATGAAGGACATGAAAGATGTTTGTTTTGATTATTTACTGTTACGAAAATCTTTGTAGGTTTTTTGATGTAATATCTTAGCGGCACATTATTGCTGCACTGATCTCGTAAAAGCTCTCATATATTGTATTGAAAGTTGAGTATGTGTAGTATCGTATGAAATTGTATCTCTCATATGTATAGTATTGAAAGGTTCTAAGTATGTTTGTTGCTTTTACAGTGGGCAGCATCTCTACCATCTGCACCACCCCCACCACCTCCACCATCTGCACCACTTGCACCATCTGCACCACCCCCACCACTTGCACCACCTGCACCACTCGCACCATCTGCACCACCCCCACCATCTGCTCCATTTGCTCCTCTTTGTCCACCCCCTCCACCACCTTGCCCACCTGAGGTAAGTTTTATGCATTTTCATATGTATTATAAGGAGTATGATTAAGTATCTGTGAATTAAGATTTTGAATGTTTTTAATTCATAATTTAACTAAAGTTCCTGAGATTTGATATCAGTAGTCACCTTAGTGTAGGAGCTTTTAGAAGACGTCTGTGCTTAGTTTTAATTTCCCATCTGAAGTCGAAGTCTTGTTTATTGGGAGTATTGTTTTGTTAGGTTAATGTTTAAATAACATTAAATATAGTAACTTTTTTTATATATTTCATTTAACTTGGTTACTAGAATTCTCATTAGACTTAGTTTTGGAGCTTTTATTAGACATCAGTTCTTTGTCTTAATTTCCCAGTTGAAGTTAAGTCTTGTTTGTAAGAGCATTGTTTTGTTGTGTACAAGTTTAAATAATGTAATTATACATAATTTGTAATCATTTGCTTGCAATTTCTATTTGTAATAATTAAATATTGAGAAAGTTAATGTTTCTTCATGTGTCATATACTTACCAAAAATAAATTAGTTTTGAAATTTCAATTCTCTGTGTACGCCAAGAATTTTTAATGTATTGTTTGTTATGATGTTGCTTCTATTCTGTAAACAAATTCAATAAGATTTGCAAATAATTTGAGCACAAAAGGTATATTTGAGATAATCATTTGAAAAATGTCTTCATTTTTTATTTAACACTAAATTACATACAAGTCATATTTCTTATTATGAGTGTCTGATTCAGAATCTGTTAAGAATTCCGCAAAGAAGGATTAAAAAAATTTTTTTTTCTTTCATATTAACATTATATAGCAAAATCCTCAGCTAGATGGGAAATCCAGCAAACTTATTTAAATACGTTGAAGGCAGTAGGGCTGGAAGAGTGGCAGGGGCCGAGTCCCCTTGGTAGTATAGATGTCATTAATGTTAATGTCATTAATGATTATGGTTAGTTGATTTTCCTATGAAGTATATATAGTTACTGAAAGTTGGGAAAATTTAGGAAGCAGCATTTCGTTCAGCTGATAATCTCTGATATGTGGTACTTCCATACTTCCTTACTTTGTTAATGATATGGGAAATGTTTAAAATGTTATATTTTGAAATTTATAACCTTTCAGATTTATAAATGGCTAATTAAAAATTTTTGTTCCAGCACCGGCCAATTACACGGTCGATGACGAAAGGTCGGGCAGGCATCTCATTTCTGGTAAGACAAATGAAATTTATGTTTTTCATATTTTTCAATTTTTAATGAAGGAATTTTGAGTTTTTACATATTTTTCTGTTGCCGCAAAGTGAGAACTGAATTAAATGAATGAAAAATATGTCTCAAATTTGAGGAATTAAGTATAAATTCAAATGCATTAAAAATGTGTATAAATGCTCCATACAAGAAAGTCATATTGTGTTCACATCAAGATTTTTTATTAATAAGGAATGCATAATTTTCCTAAACACAAATATACGATAGCCAAAGAAATGTATAAAATGTTATATTTTGAAATTTATAATCTTTCGGATTTAAAAATGGCAAAACATGAATACTTGCATCATTTAAAACACTTTTTTAAGTGGAAGACAGACAAACAATCGTGCAAATAAAGGCCAGGAAAAGGAACTTGGCTGGATTTTCAATATAACTGGACTTTTGATGCAATTTGCACATGTGTGTCTTCAATTTTGACTGAATTTTTGAAACAGTCTTGAATTGTATGCAGGTCGGCTTATATTTGGAAATGTCTGGTAGTCTCTTAAATGATTTCTGCTGTTCCTTTAAGTATTGTTTTCTTGCTTTTATTTCAGTGTTGCAATAGCAATTATATTTTCTCATTTATTTTTATCTAGTAAATGTTTCAAATATCATATAATCTGTGTTTCATTATTTCATTTCTTGTAGTATTGTCATGGAATTGTATTGTTGAAATGTGCCTGATCTTAAAGTTTTCCTTCAAAAAAAAAAAAAAAAAAAAAAAAACGTTCTTAATAACATTAAAAGAACATAAAAGCAGTGTCTTTAGTGCAGTAATCCACCTAAATCCATGATTTTATGCCAATATTTTGGTAGTTTTTCAAAACCTTTGGCCCAGAAACTTGGTGGCTGTGAGTCTAAAAACTTATCAACTTCATTTTGACCACCTGTGTGGAATGGAAAGCAGCACCAGCAAGATGTAGCTGCAGTTGTAAAATGTCCGGGAAAGCTCGAAAATTCACATCCAGCAAAACATAACTTTGATAAGTTATATTAGTTTTTACTTGATTTCAGTATCTCATAAAAGCTCTCATATGTATTGTATAGAAAGTTGAGTATGTATAGTATTGTATGAAATTTTATCTCTCATATGTATAATATTGAAAACTTTCTAAGTATGTTTGTTGCTTTTACAGGGGGCGGCATCTCCTCCACCTCCACCATCCCCACCATCTGCTCCTAGGCCGTCACCTCCACGATCTGCTCCTAGTCCACCACCTCCGTCTCCTCCACCACCTAAGGTAAGTTTTATGCATCTTCATATATATTATAAGGAGTATGATTAAGTATCTGTAAATTAAGATTTTGAATGTTTTTAATTCATAATTTAACTAAAGTTCTTGAGATTTGATATCAGTAGAGATTTTTTATCAGTAGTCAGCTTAGTGTAGGAGCTTTTAGAAGATGTCTGTACTTAGTTTTAATTTCCCATCTGAAGTCAAGTCTCATTTATTGGGAGTATTGTTTTGTTAGGTTAATGTTTAAATAACATAAAGTATAGTAACTTTTTTATGGTTATTGCAAGGAATCATTCGTTTTATAGAGATAATGAGTCATTCGTGGAAATGACTTTCTCGTCCTCTACAGCTGTAATATCTAAATATTAGAAAGATTAAACACGAAAGACACGAATGATATTTTTCTTGATTATTTACTGCTTATAGAAAGATCTGTAGGTCTTTTGTTGTAATATCATAGTGAAACATTATTGCTACACTGATCTCATGGATATTTATCTGGTACCTCTTTAACACAATATATTTCAATTTTAAGCATT
This sequence comes from Stegodyphus dumicola, assembly GCF_044657685.1. NCBI lineage: Eukaryota > Metazoa > Arthropoda > Arachnida > Araneae > Eresidae > Stegodyphus > Stegodyphus dumicola. The sequence continues at coordinate 5,532,093 of NC_140770.1, forward strand.
TCAATTTTAAAGCATTTTTGAAATCCAGATGCGTTTCCTATTTGAATGCTTCATGCTTAATTTGAGTGGTTTAGTAATATAGAATGAGTATCAGAAACAGTATCAAAATACATTTGTTTCTTTTACAGGAGATGATGACTTCCAGGCGGCGGCGGCGGCTCCCAACTCGTGTCAAACCGCCCGTAAGTTTTATTGATTTAACGTAGTTATTTAGTTTCAGTGGTTTTAGTAGACATCAGTACTTAGCTGTAATTTTCTAAAAGTTAGTTAAGTCTCATTTGTTTGGAGTGTGGAGGTATTGATTTTTGTTACTTGCAAGCTGCATGCCCAAATTTCTAGCTGTAACTGTAGCGGATATTTTCAAGATGCGTGAAAAACACTTAACGCTCTGTCGCTGCCGTGGTTGGTCCGATTTATTCGATTTATTCTCCGACTCAAATATCTTCAGTGTTGATTTAACGAGTAGTTATGATGAGTAATTGTTGTGATTAAAGGTGTATTGTTTAAAATCGATCATTTGTATGTGTTTATTCAGTGGTTCTCAACCTTTTCACCAACGTGTACCATCTAAACAAAAACTGAAAAACTTATGTACCACCACTACATTTTACAATGATTATTTTTCAGTTTCTCAATAGAGATATTAAGAAATATATTTTGTCATTTTCACAACCTATTGGCTGTATGGATTTAATATGTTTACATAAAAATGTTAGATTAAAAATTGGTTACGATTTTAATTATCAAAATGTCCTCTAAATAGCTTTAACTTTACAATTTAGTCAGAAATTTGGCTGTGCTTAAGATATTTGAATCTCTTTATGTTTGGTCTTATTTCACTTAGTTTTTAACCATAAATTAGGATCCACTTTTGATTTTATTGTGTATCTATTTTCAAATCTAACATGGAAGAAAATCCTTGTTCACACAAATAGGTTGTGAAAATAGGGCAATAAATTTAATATCTTTATTTGAAAATGCATTTTTTTTTTGGGGGGGGGGTTCAGCCAGAAGTTAACAAATGTGCTATTTTTTAAATCTTCAGTTAGAGTGTGACCACAGAAAATTTCTCTCAATTGTTCTTTTTCCAAACGAGATAAAATTTCAGGTACATTTGAGCAAAATTTTCTTTTTCGTAATCCTTGGGAAAATACATGTTGAGATTATTTATTAATGAAAAACGATGAATTTTATTGTTGTACGTTAATTTTTTTATTTCAAATTATTTTTAAATTATTTTTATAAAAGGTTAAAATATTATTACATAATTCTTTAATTATTAGCTCAAGTTTTTTAACAGAACATTTATTGGTAAATAAATTAACACATTGTCCTTGCAATCCTAAATTTTATTCATTTAATTTTCCCAAAATATCAGCTAAATATGCTAAACATGCCAACCAGAATTCACTAAATAAATATTTTTATAATTCTAATTTTTAATCATACAGGAAAATTTTAATTTCTGATTGAAGTTTAAAGAGAAGATTTAAAACTTTGCTTCTGGATAACCACCTTACTTCAGAGTATAGCAAAAGCGTTTCATGTTCGCTGCCCATCTCTTGGCATAAAATCGTAAATATTCTTCAATTTAAATTTTATTCTTCAATTCTTCATTTTTAATAAAATTAATAGTTTTCACAGCTTGATTCAAAACAATTTCCAGGTTTTCGGGGATTGTTTTAGCTACCAAAGCTTCACAATGAATGAAGCAGTGAGTAAATTTAGTTTCAGGTGCGACATTTTTTATTTGAGAAATAACACCCGAATGTTTCCTGTTAAAGCCTGAGTCCATCACTGCATACAGCAATGCACATATTCCAAGGAATATCATTATCAGACATAAAATTGTCAGTTACAGTACAAAGTCTTTAATCCGGACTCGTGGGGACTTCGGCAGTTCCAGATTTGGGATTTTTCCGAATTATAGATCATCAATTTAAATCTGGTAAGATGGCATTCATAAATTCTACAATTAAAAATATGAAATAAAGAACAAATATGATCTAAAAGGTATCAAAATTTACAACCAAGAAAGAGCTTAATATATATTTGTTTACTTTATTAAACATTTCTTTCAATGCACACATGCGTAAAGCATAAGTTACGCCTAGTGGAATTTAGAAAATTGCAACCAGAAAACTATTTGATGTATATCTGTAATATTTACAATGACGAGGAAATTGATTTAAATCATATCAGAGTACATAGAAATGAAATACTACATATAGTAAGGAATTTTAAACCTAATAAAATAAAAACATCTACCCTGAAGATGAGGATAGTGCTGACAGATCAACTTCCAATTAATTGCGCGCCGCGATGTTTCTTTCTCCACAGAGCAGCGGGAAATTGTTAAACAGATTTCGGAATGTTAGAGAAACAGAGGATATGCTTTATCCATTTTTTGCAGCAAATTCCACTTTTTTTTGCTTTCCACATTTTGCTTGAACTCCATTTTAAAATATTTTATTTCTAATTTAAACATTTTATTACAGCGCCGGCCGTGGACTAGGATAATGACTAAGTACCAGCCGGTGACTAGGTCACAGGCTAAAGAGAAGGGGGGCCCAAGGCCTTATTTTTAAATCCTCTCTCTCTGAGGTAAGCTTCATTTAATTTATGCATTTTATTTTATGCAATTTTTTCGTTATTGCTAAACTGTTGTAATAAATAGTGAATAATTAGGTACATTTGTGACTATTTATTTCTATTTGTATATTATGTTATGAAGCTAAAAAAATTAGAAAGAATGCAAACAAGTAAAACTAATAATGAAGGATGTCACTCACTTCGACCTTCATTTAAGTTTTGAAATGGTAATCTATATGTAGGCCCGGATCGAATAGGGTGCGGGGCCCGATTGGATTTTTTTTTTCCCCCAGAGACCTCTCTCTAAAATTAAATATTTAAATAAAACTCAAATTCAGTATATATATATATAAATATATCAAATGTCATGGATCATCAGACATGTAAACTTCTACATAAATTAAAAAATAAAAATGTTCAAAATGCAAAAACATTTATTGAATATAAATTTACCTCACCGAATATGAATGCATGAATTTACATATTTCTAAGTTTTTGTTCTGTAAATTCTAAAATTGTTTAAAAATCTAATTTCCTTGCATCTTCACTTTCAATCGACATAATTGCTAAACTATTTAATCTGTCCTTTTTCATTGTCGCTCTCAGATAGTTTTTTTGTTCTGGAAAATGATCTCTCTCCAGAAGCAAAACTTTCTGAAATTGTTAAGAATATTCAGAGAGCAATAAACACGTTTAGAAATGCCAGTGCTCTATCATTATCCAATAAAACTTTGAACATTTTAAACGGATTTTCAAAAAATTCTGAAGGAAAAATAGATTTCATAGCTTCCAGTTCTTCAACTAACATTTTCCCATCTATATCAGCTTCTTTCACTTTTGGTACATCATTTTCTGTTAACTTAGAATCTGCTAGAGAAATTTTTAATTCAGCTGCATGTTTTTGAAGTACTTCTTTTTCCATATTTTGAAGTTTTCACAGAAACTCAAAAGATTCATTATGATTTTTTAATTGTTCAAAACGATCTTTTAGTGATTCCGTTGTAACTAAATCTCTTAATTAAGACACAATAACACGCCGAATAAATACTGATTCAGAAGTCAAACAACAAAAATCAGCGTTAATTCACAAAATTTTCACAGGACTAGTTTCGATGGTTTTACCGAACCATCATCTTCAGCTGCAAAACAGCTTTGCAGCTGAAGATGATGGTTCGGTAAAACCATCGAAACTAGTCCTGTGAAAATTTTGTGAATTAACGCTGATTTTTGTTGTTTGACTTCTGAATCAGTAAATCTCTTATTTTTTTAGTAATAATCTCGGGCCAAGACGCAGGATCATAAGTTATATTCTGTGATTCCATTTTCATTCCAATATTTGCTTCTTCCTGTTCCGGCTCCATTCTGTGCAATTGTGTTTCTTCTTCATTCTTTACTTGTTCTTAATCTTCTTCATCTTTATCATGAACTTCTTCATTTTTGTCATTTTCCTCTTCATTTTTATCAGTACTTTCTGCTTCAACTTTGTCATTAGTTTCTTCTTCTCCTTTGTCATCAATATCTATTTAAAAAAAATTTGTTTAAAGCACTTCTGAGTTTTTCACTTTCCGTTTTCCTTTTTGCACTTAATTTCCTTTTTAGACTACCAGTTTTATATTTTCTTCCTACATCTCTTTCTTGTTTCAGTGGATTCGACATCTAATGATAAAATTATAGATTATGTATCCATTTTTTATCGAATACTCTACTTAGATTTTTAATTACAAAAATAATTGTATTGTCAATAAAATTATGTAGAATAATGAGTACTTACCTTATTCAACAATTAGTAATTGTAGTCAGAAAACACGACTCTAATAATTATAACGATTAGAAGAATAGAGAACTACAAATGCAAGAAACAATTGACGTTTGATACTATACCAATGGCTGGTATGTTTGTGGAAATAATTGCTTGTGCATATATACGTGCATAGTACTTAACGTACGTAAAGTAGTTCGCGTACGTAGTGCAAAATCTCTCTAATATAGGACTATCTCGATTAAATTCAATACATTTGACATGAACTTTTACGGGTATGAGTTTTCTATATAATAAAGTATAATATAATAATAAACACATTAATAAATCTCATCCAGCAATGCGAACTTAAAATAAATATATTTTTAATTATTTGAATAATTTATAATTTAGCCATTGTCAAAAGCAATTTGCTTTAAATTTCAAAATTTTTTTTGTTTAGTTTGATGGTAACCCCCTTTCAAATGCGGGGGGGGGGCCCAATCTCCTTTTATCTGGCCCTGTCTATATGGAGCTGCCATAAGGCAATAAGAGCTATTTTTCTAATAGTTCAATTTTAAATCTTCTTGAGCTTAGTTAGAGGGGGACTATAATAAAAGCAGTGCATCTAACTCATCATAAAGATTTTTAATGGGGATTCAAGTTAGGTGAATTGGATGGCCACTTCCTGTGAGCAGTGTTTTGATGTTTGAGGTACTCATTCAGAAATTTTGGTTTATGCGGACATTCATAATTATCCATAAGAATAAATATTGGACAACCTGCTATAACTTGCAGTGAGATAGCTCAATTGATGAGCCTGATCATCAACACCTTCTATTCCAAAAAAGAAATCTTTCTTCGAGAAACGATTTCAAACTCATCGGATATAAGTAATTCTGATGTATATTTGACATGTTGTAATATATTAAGATTGCAAACTAAATGAGGTAGTATACGAAGTCAAGAAGTAGCATTATGCCCTTGGGACCATAATTTGATTTCGTTGCAAAAATGTGTATTGGTCATAGATTATTTCAGTTTTACCGAGGGCCTCAATAATTTCGTTAGCATGACTGCAGCTACAGTAATATAGTATGTCTTAACTAGCAAGTTTATGGTTTAAAATTAGTTCATTGGAAGATATTAATAAATATAATGTGATTAAAAATTAGGATCTGAATTAAAGATATAAATTTTTTATTTAGGCACTTGGCAAAATCGGGGGTAGTGGTACGACAAAAGCAGATCTGGTAAACAACTTGGGAAGAATTGCAAAATCTAGTGCCAAAGCATTTATGGAAGCAGTGCAGGCTGGTGTGGGATCTGGTAAACAACTTGGGAAGAATTGCAAAGTCTAGTGCCAAAGCATTTATGGAAGCAGTGCAGGCTGGTGTGGATATCTCTATGATTGGACAGTTTGGTGTAGGTTTCTGCTCAGCTTATTTAGTTGCAGACAAACTAACTATAACAACAAAACGTAACGATGATGAGCAGAATACTTGGGAATCATCAGACGGTGGATCTTTCATGGTTCAACCTGATCATGGTAAGTTATTTAGTGGCATATGGCAGTATTAATTTTGCTATATTAAGAATAGCTGAGATATCTTTGGTAGTAAGTTAATAGAATATTAATGTTCAAGTAAATATACAATTTAAGGATTTCATTGTAGTTGTAAAAATTGATGACTTTAGATGAGTGTGATGAATCCATGGCCAAGAAGCTATTAGATACATAAATCTAGGATTTCTGTTACTCAGCACATCTGACTGATTACTACAGGTTGCTACAATAGTGATAATGAGTGCAAACTGTCACATTAGAGATGATCAGTTCAGTTACATTAAAAGTTTTATAACTGCCCCTTTGGCCATAATATATAGTTATTGTGAATTAAAATTTCTCTATGATATTAAAAGTAAATAGATGAATGAATGAAGTGATCCTTTTTAACACATAAGCCACACAATACATTAGTTTGTCTTATTTTTTTTTTTTTTTGAAATAATCATACTACAGTTTGTAAATATTTATAATGCTTTATTTGCTAAAGGAAACATCAAATTCAAAATTCTATGTGTACATCAAATGACTTCCTCGAACAGAATTCCCCTACATTTCATTTAAACTTATTGAATTTAATTAAATTTACCTATTGCTCGGTACTACAACCCAGCTTCACGCATCCCTACAATGCGACCACATATAAAGTCATTTAGTTGTCTGTGAGGTGTTCGATATCCTCGTAATAGCATCTTTAGTTGCTTCTTAACGGAATTACAATGCCAGCAACAAAAGAGGATAATTTTTCACCTCTGTTACTGCTTTTATACTTTGTGAATAGCGCATTAGAAATGTGCGCTATGATCCTAATTCCTGTTCATTTGCATGTTTGATCAAGATGTTTTTGCATGCGAAATTTCGTCCTTTATTGCAAAAGTCCTTCTTAGTGCTTTGATTTTTTTTGCAAAAGAGCATATATTTTTTGAAAACGTATAGTCACAAGTATTTATTTGAATTTGGAAATTAATGAAAATTGAAAGTCCTTAAAAAAGAAAGTTTAATTATTCCAAAAATGAATAAAATAAATTATACAGTTTTGTACTAAGAAATATGTTAAAAAATTCTTTGCATAGGCCCACCAGCGGCTGAGCGGTAAAGTCGCTGAACACTGGTAGTTCAGTCTGAGGTTCGAATCCCGCGAACAGGCTGACTGTATGGGCATTTTTGTGGTTTTCCCCATATGTAACATGCTTAAATCCCCTTAGAAATACAATTTTCCTTAGAAAGTCCTCCACGAAAGCATTCCTATTTCCATGTAGTGCCGAAGGGCAGAACATGTAAATAATAATCCTTTGCACTGGTTATTTAAAAGTGTGAGCATTGCAACCATTTTTCCCACATGGATATTAAAGTCACTGATGATTGATCTTTGAATCCTTCACTATGAGCAATGATCATCATGAATTTTTTTTTAATTGGAAACGTTTCGCAGAAGGCCACTTATTTTTTATGCAAATATGATTGAAAAAAGTGGTAATAAAACGTGATTATGTGTATCATACTGCTTATACTTTATTTAGGCCTTTTTTAATAGAATATTTTGACCACGTGCTAGTGAACAATATGCATTAGGGGTAAAATTATTTCCTAAAAGCCACATTACGCATTGGTACATATGTGTAAAAATGAAACGAAGTAATGAAAATAAGTGATAAAACACAAAAATTATTTTATATGATACTTTATCAGTGGCAGATATTTAATATACGTGAATTATTATAAGTTTGTAACAAATATATTATTACTGCAAACAGTATTTTTAAACATTTTACTTGTAGGTCATCTTCGTGCAATCCAAGCAATAAGTGGAAGATCCGTCGTAAATTTTGCATATATAAGTAATATCTGTATGTTTTCCTGGGAATAGCAACTTTTGCACTGCTTTCAAACTATCTTTCCACTTTTCTCTTCTTCTTGTTGATTGATCATATGTTCTAATTAGCTGAATTATGCACGGAATCACGAGGGACAAATTGTGGTTTCAATAAACTGCATATCACCAATAAACAAAAGTCAAAGTGATATTTTCTGTGGAATATTTGTTATAGAGAAAGTGAGAATTTGAAAATCATTAATTTCAAAATATGCACAAATATTTTGGTAGGCCATCTAGAGTCCCTTCTCCACCATGATCATCTGATCTTGCTTATCAATCCCTGTCATAAATTTATTACATTGAATGACAGCAAATAATTTTCCTTTTGCCTCTTGTTTGTCATTTCTACAATATCGTTTTTGTATTCATTAGAAACATAAACTACATTTCTTTTATCTTTCCTTTTGTTGATTATACACCATTAGCATACTTCACTACCGTTACCCCTATCTTCAGTTTTTCGTGCCAACCACCATCTAATTATTCTCTTGTCCTGGGTAGTGTATTTCAGCCAGCCACATTTTGAGCAAATTCACCATATTTCTAATTTTACATAGTCAATACTTTGGGGCTTCTGAATTTTGTAGTTTCACAAAGTGCAGTGCTCCAGCAATAAAAGAAAACGATTCCTGCTCATAGTGCGCTCAAGTGTGTTTCTCAAATATTGTATCTGTTTTCTGGTAATCTTGAATGTGGTTTATTCTCATAGTTCTCGTATGTAAAATTAATCCCACAAATACCAACATTTCATCTTTTGTGGATTCCTTCCAAGCATTTGTTTCACGGCAACAAAGTACTTTATGAGTCTAGTCATTCTTTTGAGTACTTACTTCATCCAAAATATTTTCAGTAAGTAAATGACAAAATAATGATTTGGATTGTAACCCTAAATAGGCTGCAACAAACACTCTGATTTTGCGAAAGATTTTGTGATTTTATTCCATTGTTGTTGGGGAATTTTCCCAAATTCGTACCATAGAAGAATCAAGCTGATGTCATGTCGCCTCTTGCACATCTTTCAACTCGTCATCTACTTCAGAATCCAAAATACGAGGGCCATCCAGGAAGTAGATTACGTTTCCGTCTGTGTCCGCTAGGGGCGGGGCTAGCGCGGCCATCTTGGGGTCAGAGCGTTGCGCAGCTCAGTCTGCATCTAGCCGTGCTAGTGAGAGGTTCGTGCTGTGCTCCGTTCAGATACTGTGATGGTTTGAAATGTCTGCATTAATTGAAAATCCCGCGAGCTGCGAGGTGCGCTCAGTAATAAGGTTTCTGACTGCAAAAAACTGTAAACCGATAGAAATCTATCGGCAGCTTCGTGAAGTGTATGGGGACAACATTATCACTGAAGGTGGAGTGCGTCAGTGGGTCATAAGATTTCAAAATGGCCGAACCAATGTTCACGACGAAGATCGAAGTGGGAGACCCAGCATAGTGACCGCCGAACTTCTCGAAAAAGTTGATGCTAAAGTCCGTGAAAATCGAAATTTCACAATAACGGAACTTTCTTTGAGTTTTCCACAAATTTCGCGAAGTTTGTTGCACGAAATCATCAGCGAAAAGCTTGGTTACCACAAGTTTTGTGCAAGATGGATTCCAAAAATCTTGACAGAGGACCACAAAAATCAGCGAATGGCTGCAGCGTTGAACTTTTTGGACGCTTACCATAAGGATGGTGACTCTTTACTCGATCGCATCGTTACTGGTGACGAAACATGGGTGAAACATGGGTGGCTGGCTATGCAGCGTTTTGATGACGACGCACAGCTGCAAGAAGAGGTAACGAAGTGGTTGAAGGCGCAGGCGGCCGAATTTTTCGACGAAGGAATTTCCAAGCTCGTACATCGCTACGATAAATGCCTTAATTTGTATGGTGACTATGTAGAAAAGTAGTATTTGAGTGTGGCTTTCATCTGTATATAATAAAATTTGTTTCCTATACTTTGTTTATTTTTTTATTCCTAAACGTAATCTACTTTCTGGATAGCCCTCGTATCATGGGTATCTTGGGGAGAAATTAAATCTTCATCGCTGTCATATCTAACATCATTCAAGTGCTCATCCAAAAGTTCAGCCAACAAATTTGCTATTTCATCACCTGTTAAAGGCTTCTTGGATTGCTTTTTTTTGGGGAGGGCATGAAGGCCCTGTAAAACTCATTAAAGATTCTTTTTTTCATAACTAATAAGGCTATAAATTTTAAACCATATGCTTTTAAAATTACTTCTAACCTATAATCCACCCAATACCAGCAGACATATTTAACATATAATGCCGACTAAAATGGAGACTTAACGTTGAGTTGCAGCTCTTTCTGCGCGAATGGACGGCTGGCTATCAAGATATCTCTCGACGCTCCACGCCGGCATGATTTGCTTTTTATTATCGACACCATGTCGCATGCTGGTGTGAGATAAGCAACAAAAGTGTTGAGTAGAGGTGTACCTTGTGGGAGGTATAATGTAAATGCAATTACTTAAATTTCTGGGCACTGTTGGATGCATTTATTTTAAAGAAAAATGTAGTAAAAGACTAATTAATGGCTAAAACTTACTTAAAATTACATTTTTCTAATGCTTCTGCATGACTGTTAATTTTTCTTCTCATTTCCATTCAAAATTACTTTTTAGGAATTATATTATTTCCTTATTTTGTTTTACAGCTAATTTTGCATGTTGGGTACGGTCAAATGCAGAATATGGAGCAATTTTTACTGTACTCAAGAACTGTATTCAACTTACTGTTTGTAGAACTGCACTCAAGTTACTGTTTGTTTGGGATCTTTGTCTTGGAGGAATTTTTATTCCAGTTTTTGTGCACATGCTTTTAGGTCTTTGTTCAGAAACTTTTCCTATTTTCATACTGATTAATCCATATTGTGTCTTATGAAGATTTTGAATTTCAAGGTAGCCACAGATACCAAATTATATATCCACTTTTCAGTAACAAGGCAACAGAGTTTTCTAATGCAATTATTTGTTGGGCTTTTGCTACACAGCACAATACATATGCTGGATCTAAATGTATTAAATAACGAGAAATTTGGAAATATTGCATAATGCAAATATTGTTGATATTTGTATTGCTAGCAGCCTTATACAGATTCTGGTTCAGTACAAAGTCTGAGATACGGGCTTCTTTGGACTTCAGCCATTATGGATTTTGAATTTTCCTGGATAAGTAGATCATCAGTTTATGTCTATCTAGTAAGATGGCATGTAGAAATTACAGAATAGTGATTTATGAAATAATGAAGCATTTGCGAAATAAAGGGAATAAAAATTTACACCCCCCCTCCAAAAAATTCAATGTAGGTTGTTTAAGTTGTTTCGTTTTTATTTGCTAATACTTTCTTTTTCATTCTATAGATAGACATCATTTCTTATTGGGTTACCTTATTAGAGTGCTGTAATGGCTGTTTCAAAAACTCCTACTAGATTGTCATTTGAAATTTTTTTATTGTAAATGAACTATCTGTTATCTTCTTCGCTACTGGTAGTAATATTTTTTTGGATTTAGACCTGTATTACAGATTTTGTCATCCATTAATTGATTAATGATTTGGATATTGTTGGATTAATGATTTGGATATTGTGAACGCAATGAAAAACTTCTGTTCTGTTATGTTACTTCTTCCCAATTGGAAAATTTCGATTTTTGTTTGTGATATCTGAAAACCATTTAATTCTTGACTATCATCATAAAGCTTAGCTATGATCCACTATACACTATTGGCAGTGTATCGCAAGATTGGTAATTAAATAGAGCTGGAGCAAACCACATGTATTCATTACCGAGTAGCAGGTACATCGGTTGACTCGAAGTACTGATTCGGTACTCACGAATTCATTTCTTTACTCGCATCTGTCGTACGACGCGGTTTATTCGAGTACGAATGATGCGGTTGCTATTAGAATACCTTTGATGCGGTTGCTATGGGAATACGAATGATGCGGTTTCTACGCGAATACGAATGATGCAGTTGCTGTTCGAATACAAATGATACATTTGCTAACAATACCCGTGTGCCACATTTTTCATTGATAATTTCGAATTTTTTGGTTAACTCATCGGGCAAACTCTTGTTTACATTATGTGTTTTAGTTGAAATATTGTTTAGTTGTTGATATTTAAGAAAATGATCAATTTTGATAGTGTGAAACGTTATTTTGTATTTGCTTTTTACATTTAGATTTATAGCACATATTATGTCTGTAATTTGAAAATTTAGATGATTATTGATTTTTTTCTTGAGGATGCCATAGGGAGATTTTATTGATTTGAAATATTTATATACTGCACTTAGGTATGGTTTAAATAAGAATATGTAGATTAATATAAGTTCTTTACTTCCTTGTACGAAATAAAAAGGAAGTAAGTATCGTAATCGAGAAAATTTTTTGGGTATCATATTTCAACGGAAATATCCATTTTTGACGATTACAGAATCCATGTGAGTTATTTTTTGGTGACGTCTGTGTACGTACAAACACATTTTTTTTTTCCAGAAAAGGATTGTTAAATGTAATCCCATTTACTCTAAGCTGATACTTATGAGTAATGATTATGACTTCAAGTTGGTACTTGAAAGGCATTTTTTCGTGACGTATATATGCATTTCGCATAACTGAAAAACGATTAGTTCTAGAACGTTGAAATTTTGTATATGGGCCCGTTTTAACATCTAGATGTGCACCTCCCTTTTTATTGCAATTGGTAATACTACAAAATGTAAATATGTATATTTTAAATAAATTATAATTAAATGTAAAGTACACACACACACACACACACACACATATATATATATATATGTATATAAATATAAAATAAAAGCCAAGTAAGGCAAAAATAAAAGCCTTGGTTTTTATTTTATTTATTTATTACTAAGTAAGTTACTTGGCTTTTTATTTCGCTTATATTTTATTTTTATTATTTCGTTGGTTGTAATCAGGACTTAATTTTTGAAATTAGAAGTGCTGGAGCTCTGGAAGGCTATCAGGAAAGATGAATAAATAAATAAATAAATAAAAATAAAAAATAAATAAAATAATTAACAACTAGAATATTAAATGATTATTATTATAATTCAAGAAAAATGTAAAGACAAATGAAAATTTAATTAATTCTTAAATTAATGATGAACAACTAAGTAATGAAATAAAGTACCAGACATCGTCTGGTTTAGGGGCTGTTGCTGAAATTGCAATTTAAGAACCAAGCCAGGCATTAGCTAAATTTAGGCCCTTGATGAGCAAATAATGTACTGTTTACCAGAGTATAGATAGAAATTTGGTTATGTAGCCTATTCTTCTAAAATGATGTTTCGTCGCTGCCTTCACCAACCAATTCCCTCTTTTTCGGTTTCGGATTAATTGGTTACAGCAATGCACACTAGGGCTATTGCCTAAGGGAAGGGATGCCTTCGTGGAGGACTTTTTAAAGGAAAGTGGCTCATATGCGAGTTACACGTGGGGAAAACCACGAAAATGCCCGGGCAGCCAGCCGTTAGCCGGGAAATAAACCCTGGACCGAACAATTAAGTCTTCAGCGACTTTACCGCTCGAGCGCTGGTGGGCTCTTCGCTGTTTGAAAAATAGGTGTTCACTTTACGATAAAGCAAGCACCTGTTTTCTTCAATTAAAACAGGTTAAACGATATGACTCTTACTACTTCAATCTCACTTAGCTTTCGATTTCTAATATTGATTCAATATTTTTTTGATTAGAATAATGGATTTCAAACATGTGCAAAAGGTGTGTATCTGAATATAATTAGGTTTTTATAACATAGGGCCCATTTTATTAATTTCTAAAGCAATAGAACCACATTATCGCCGTTTTGAAAGAAAGCAAAGATGTGGCAAATGTATAATGAACATTAATATACATGCTTTACTAGAAATTCACCCTTTCGTCATTAGCGGTTCTGATGAAAGGAATGGGGAGCAGCAGGAAACGAAATAACAAATAACGGACAAATAACGTAATCTAATTTTTAATGCGGTCTCATAGTTTCTTTAGCCCACCAGCGGCTGAGCGGTAACGTCGTTGAACATTGGTAGTTCGGTCTGCAGTTCGAATCCCGCGAACGGGCTGGCTGCATGGGTGTTTTCATGGTTTTCGCCATGTGTAACATGTATGCGAGCCATTTCCCTTAGAAAGTCCTCCACGAAGGCATCCCTCCCTTTAGGCAGATAGCTCTAGTGTGCTTTGCCATAATTAAACACACCAATAACAACCCAGTTTCTTTATTTGTATTTGGGAAAGTTTTATTGTCATTATGAAAAGTGAAATTTGATATGGGTACTGCATAACTTTTTAAATTATGCTTATTTTTGCTGCACTTCATTTAAATTTATTTCCTCGAATTATTCTAACTTAATTAAGCGATACCTGAAGGCAAGTTACAAATGGCATCAAACACTGCAAATTTTGAAATTAAATTTCCCGGTCAATCTCTGTTTACGGGAATCAAACTTCTTGTATTTTTATTTTTTCTTAATGAGTATAAAACTTTGCCAGCTATAAATATAGGAACCAGAAGACAACATTAAAAGTTAGATTTCATAATTTGTCCAAAATAATTTCTTTTTAAAATTTGACATTGACAAAATATGAATATTTTCGTCATTTAAAATACTTCTATTTTTGTTGCACCGTATTTAAACTTGCTTCTTCGAGTTATTGACATTAAATTACATTAATTCCGTTATCTATTAGAAAATAATTATAGCAAATCATCTAATTATGACATCTTTAAGAGGTCACTTTATAAGAGATCTGTATTTTTGAGAACATAAACAAACATTGGTAGTGAACATCACCTTTTTAAGACCACGACATGTAAAATACTCTAAAAAGTATGAATGGTTGCATTTAAAGAGGACCCATTACTTTTAATAAAGAATGTAACATTAATGTTAATTATACGTGTGTTTGGTGTGTTGTGTGCCAAAATAGTGATACCGTGGTTCTGTTGCTTTAGAAATGTGTGAAATTTAAAAAATGGATACTATATAACAAAAATGTTATTATATTCAGATACAACTTTTGAATATGTCTGAAATTCATTCTTCCGCTCAGCATAATTCGTCTGCATAAAATAATAAATAATATTAGAAATCAAAAGCTAAGTCGAAGTAGAAACAGACGTTCTAAACCATTTTAATTGAAGTAAACAGACGTTCGTCTTATCGTAAACACCTATTTTTCAAACAGCGGATAAAACGGAAAAGGGGGAATTGGTGGGGGAAGGCAGCGAACAAAATGACACTTTTTGGAGCTGGGATGAAATGAGAAAGGACGAGAAGGTACTAAGCCAACAAGACAAGGTCTGGTATTTTACTTTATAATTTAAGTATTCATCATAAATTTAAGAATTATTTTAATTTTTATTTGTCTTTACATTTTTGTTAAATTTTACTTATAAGTATTTTATATTTCAGTTGCTAATTATTATGTTACTTTAATTATTCATTATTTTAATCACTATTTTTTATTATTTTAATTATTAAGTTTTTAATAAGTAATTTTTTATTATTTTAATTACTAATTAATGTTATTATTGTAATATTTATTTTATTTCGTGTTTTATTTTTTATTTTATTTTTTCCTATTTTCCTGACGGCCTTCCGTAGGCGCTTCTGACTTCTGAGACACCACAAAAAGAGGTGAATTATTTGTATTCAAAAATACGACGCAAAACTCAGTATCGCATAGGGCCGTATACTGATCCCTAGGGCGGCATCCCTAGGGCCGTATACTGATAAAATAGTCTCAGGATACAAATACCGATTGACTTTACCGAAAGTAATGAGTAACGATACGATAGTAACGAGTACTGGTTCACTGAGTAATGAATACATACGGGTACACAATTTCTCGTTACTTCTACAGCACTTGTAATTAAAAAATATATAGTTCTGTTAAATTCTGCCTTGCTTCTACTGCACCCTGATGAATTTAAGCTGGAATTATATTTAGTCATTTAGTATACTTAGATCTATTTCCTGCACATGATTTTTGGTAGTCCTGAACAAATAAATTTCCACATATACTTCAGGATTATCCAGGCAGGCAATAGATATTTTGCAATCTGGTTCAGACTCTGTGGGTCTTAAATTCTGCCTACAGAGTCAAATTATTTTGACCATATAGAACTATGCCTATAAATGATTATTTCTTCAATAGGAAGGTATTTAATTCAGTGCTGAAGTAAAATCAAAAATCGGGACATGCACCTCCAAAAAAACATTTGCTGCTGATTTGGTGGTCTAGATTTCAGACTTTGTACTCTATATGTTTATTTGCATCTCCAGCCATTAGAAGTTAATTCGTGAGCGTAAAAGTTATGCTGTTTTTGCAGGTTTGCTTTTGTAAATAATTAGGTTATTATTATACAGTTTGTAATGGCTTTTTGATGAGCATGCAAGCTACACTCACCCACACACTAATACTAAACAAAAACAAAAGGATGAAAATTCAGATAATGATAAGGATTCTGATGGATTAAGCTAACCAAAACAGCTAAACTGCCAAAAACCTCACCTCCTAATTCAATTGCTACTCAGAATAGTTTGAGTGCATTATCGAATTCTACCACTCATTCAGACACTAGAAATGATAATCAACCATCGCAAATAATTAATAGCACTCAAAAGAGTTAACGATAATCAAGAAAATAGGAAAAATCAAACAATGGTAAACAATGGGAAGATGGCACCAGATATAACCGATATCTAAAAAAATCTCAAACCTTTCAAAAGCAGTATTCTATGGCACAGTGGAGAATGATGGTCACGGACAATTTAGAAACGCATAACATTGAACACTATGTAATTACACGTAGACATAAAAGACCAGTAAGAGTTGTTATCAGAGGACTGCCCATCACGACAGATAGAGATGAAATAATAGCAGAATTAACGAACTTAGGATACTCAATTTACAAAGTAGTACAAAGACCTCGTTTTAAAACTAAACAACCTTTGCCTTTATTTCAAGCCCAACTAATTCAAAGTGCCAATATTAAAAATATCTATAATGAAACACACCTAGGATTTTTCATGATCACTATTGAAAGATACATCAACAAAAGCATAGTTCCACAATGTCACAATTGTCAAAGATTCCATCACTCATCAGATAACTGCTTCTTTTTGCCTCGATGTGTGAAATGTGCACAAAACCATAAAACTTCAGAGTGCCCTACACCAGGACAAATAGATAAACCAGTCTGTGCAAATTGTCTAAAAAATCATCCAATGTCCGCAAGGTTGCAAAAAATTTCCTAAAAATACAAAAAGTTACGCCCAAGCCACGTCAAAACACATGCAAACAGTTAAATACCAGAACAACAGTAACCAGGATAATAATAATAATAATTTTTCAGATGTATTCTCTACTTTAAAAGAATTGTACACTATTTTTGGAAATAGCAATGTATCAAAATTATTCAATCTATTAAGATCCAACATGGATCAGCTAAGAAAGGCAGAAACTCCTATGGGAAAGCTATTCCTACTCTTCAATATATGTGAAGAAGCAAACATCTTTATTCCAAGTTAATTAATACACTTTAAATTTACAAAAATCATGGCTTGCATGTGATCTTCCTCAGCCTCTCAAATTGTAACTCCTTCTCAACCTGCCATTGGACGTTTCAGTGTCACCTGACCTTCCTCAACTTCAGATAGTTCAGCCTATTCTCCGCCCATTTCCAGCACTGATGTCTTCAATGATAGACGTTACTTCTCTCATCACGCATTACTTGCACGTATTCCCGATGCTACGTTTCGATATGTTTATCAAGGATTATTGCCTTTAATTATTGCTTTTCATTACGATATGCCTTCACTCACCAGATGTAAATAATGATCGATGATCATTATTTATTACTCATTACGATGAGTGACGTAACATCGATCCGGATAGGACTCCAGTCCAGGCGCCCGTTGCAATGAACGTCTCATTCAAGGATGAAATAATATAAAGCAGTTGATAAAAAAAGGGTTTGTCTATATTTTAGGGTGCCAAATATATTATCACTAAGTTGTTTTATTTATCACCAAATTGTTGTTTCATTATGTTAACCTGAGTAGTTGAATGTTATGGAAAACCTATTTTGACCTGATTGGTTGCAGACTACAGTGAATTTAACAGATGGGAAAATATTTGTAAGGGTTTATTTCAGCATAGGATGTCAGTTAGGAAGTATGTTGCTTATTTTGCATTGTACACCATAAAATGGCTATATGTGATGAGATTAATGTGAAGTTTTGTATGATTTGAAATGAAAGGGGGGAAAGCATTAATTGACTGGTATGTAAATAAAGGTTTACTTAGTCATTATAAGTTCCCTATTTGTACAAAGAAAGTGCATACGGTCAAATGTAAATATCGTTCAGCTAGCTTTGAATGGGTTTGTCGCAAGAAAGGTTCATGCAAGGAATGCCACCGACAGTCTGCCACTATGGAGGATATTTTTTTACTCTTATTTTTGTGAATTTGTGGTGACGGCAGTATGCATATTTTAGTTCAGATCAGTTAAGAAAGTTTTTGGAAGCTGTTAAGGAATTCTGTGTACTACAGACTGAAGACACAGAAATTTCTAAATATGCTAAGTCGATATTTCCTTTTTGTAGTGCATATATGCAATAAGATGTATTTCTTTTTTTATGTTATTTCATTGTGTGATTTACAATGCAGTTTATTGAGCTTTGATTAGCTACAAATTGTGTTCAATTTTGGTGATGAGTAACTTTATTTTAACATTATATGACATCATAATTCTTCTGAATTTTTTAAAAGTGGAAATAGATCAATGTGTACATGGACTGAGTTTGTGCAATTTTCGGATTTTTTTAAAAGTGAGAATAGATCGATGTGTACTTGGACATCGAGTTAGTGCAATTCTTTGACTTGTTATTTTGGTTTTGTATAGCGGCTGTCTTGAAAGTGTCCCTTTCTGGCCAATCGCCAAAAATTGGCAACTTTTGCCGAGGCTGACACTGAACTGAAATATATTTTTACACTGTTTTTAAATTTTTTGTAGTTTTGCTGTTGAATTGAATTTTATGTGGCATAAAAGCAAAGAACATGATATTTAATAAATAATGCATAAAAGTGATAAATAAAAAGGCAAAAATTTGTTAGCCATCTGACTAAGATAATTGAATATTGATATGACAAACTGAGGAGACTGAAAAAATATAAAAGTGTATGTGAACACCTGACACTTTATCGTGAATTCTAAACATACCGCTATGCAACTTTCAAAATGTTTTTGCTGTTGTACTGAATGAGGTGTAAAGGCAAATAAAACAGTGCTTAATAAAAAAAGTTCTGTACAAAATTTCTGATTATTTCTGATTACAGCTGACTGATAGACTACAAGCTTGGCAAGAGCATTAAAAACCTTTCTAGGTGACTGTTAATACCCAAAACCTTTCAGTTTCTTTTACTTTTTCTATGAAAATTCAGAGGATAAACTATGTGAATAATTAAATTACCAAAAGATGCAATTACAAAACTTTACCAATATCTAATAAGACATATATATTTCTACTTGTATCTCGAATATCTTCTGTTTTTGTTGTCCACTGCCACTCTGTAGAATTCAAATCATTAACTGCGTCTTTGTAGTCTAGTGCAAGTCAAGAGTGTGTACAATGCCATTTTTGTGCGTACGTGGATAACGTGTATGTGCAATTCTTAAAAACGTGGAAAGCAGTTTGCGATTCTGGACTTTCTCCCAATTGCGCACCTAATCTTCGTCATGATTAAGCACTTTTGTTCCATAAAAGTTCTAGCATATGCGTAATTCGGCTAGCAGATTGTTGGAAAAAAATTTTGAGTAAAAAATAAATAAATAAATATATGCCTTTACTTCGTGAAAACAAAATGGCGTAAAAAAAAAAAAGGCACCTAGCAGGTTGCTGTAGCACGGTTGGTCGCCAAATTTTTACCAAAAAATCGCGAAGTTACCATAATCCAAAGATTAACCAAATACATTATTAATTAATTATGTAGCTAATTTTGCTTTGTGAATTGTGCTTTATTTTTATTTATTTATACAGTTAAAAGTCATTAATCCGGACTCATCAGGACTTCGGTGATTCTGGATTATCGATTTTTCCGGATTATAGATCATCAGTTTGAATCTGGGAAGATAGCATGCAGAAATTATAAAATTAAAAGTATGACACTGTAATTCATAAAATAAAGAACAATTATGATCTAGAGGGTATCAAAATTTACAAAAAGAAAAAGCTTAATATTTATTTTTCTATCATATGAGGAAATAGAATTGGGAAGTTATAGTAAAGGCTAAAATCACAAACAATTGGCTAATTTACATAATAATAAAATATTTTTAAAAATCCGAAATGTTTCAGATTTTAAATTACATCCAAAGGGCATTTCGGCTAATCTGTGGAATATGGTAACAGGTTTTTTGGCAACATTTTGGTAAGGCGATAAAAGTTACTAGCTATTACTTTAGTAGTGTACATGGATAAAGTCAAGAGTGTGCGCAATGCCATTTTTGTGCAATTCTGGGTTTTTTTAAGTGAAAATAGGTTGACGTGTACACGGATGATTCCGTGTATGTGCAATTCTTAAAAATGCGGCAAGCAGTTTGCGATTCTGCACTTTCTCCCAGTTTCGCACCTAATCTTTGTCATGATTAAGCATTTTTGTTCCATAAAAGTTCTAGTATAAGCGTTAGCAGATTGTTGGAAAAAATGTTGGGGGGAAAAAAAAATAGAACATGCCTTTACTTTGGGAAAACAAAATGGCGTCCAAAACAAAACTAGCAGGTTGCTGTAGCAGGGTTGGTTGCCAAATTTTCGCCAAGTTACCATAATCCAAAGATTAACCAGTGTTTCTTTAACGTTTTGTGCATTACCTTTATTTATTAAATGTCAGGTTCTTTGGACTTAAACCATAAAAGTTAGTTTAATAGCAATGTTGCAAATATGAGCATTTCTTTAGAATTTCCGATACACTGTTCGACGTGCTGGAGATAAAAAGTCCCCCCCCCCTAGTGTGTTGCCATTGCTCGCTTTTAAATCATTGAGTTTGTTATTCAAAAATTCATTAAAAGTTTTACAAAATATGAAATCGATAATAAAACAAATTCCAAATGCCTATATTCGCAGTAGGATTACGTGATTCAAAATTGGATGTCTCTAGATACCTTTGTTTTATTACAATACGAGAAATATACATATATTTATGCAGATTTTTCATTATTTAATTTCTTGAAATATAATGCAGGACTCGTAACATTTTGTGGCAACATTTGAAAAGTGAACCGACATTTATAGGAGTCCGACGCAAAATGCCAAAATGAAAGTAATAGTCCTTCGGGACTCAAATCCCTTTGGACTAAGAACTGCACATATCTTTGAAGAATAATTTTCCTTAAGTATTGTTTCTTTCTTCAACATGTTTCCTTTTTATTTTATAATTTTTTGCTTTAATTAAGGATTTCTGTTTTTTTCTAAAAAACACTAAATGCATTTAGAATGTACAGAAAAAGTGACGAATTATATTTCTTTAGTAATATGAACATTCAAAAGAAATATGAAATATATATGGTAACGTGCTGACGTGGCAGAATTTTTAGAATTTAGTTACTCACCGACCAACAAAATCTAGAAAAGGCAAAACTTTTAGAATTTAGAGCAAGCATTGGAAGCAGAATTTAGAAAGGTACTAGGCAGCAGAATTTAGGATTCACAGAGATTGCATCAGGCGGGAAAATGCTTAGTGCCAGCTGTGAATGATGCATTAAGACCTATTAGATGAATCTTTTAAATTGTAAGTTTTCAATTTCTTTATTAATGAAAAAAATCCTTTTTATAATGCCTGCCCATGTGATAGGATTAGAAGCATTTTTTTATATTTTCCATGCTTGTGTCTAGAGAAAATAATGGGAAGATAAACATGTTAAGATTCAAGTATCAGAAGTAAGACATTCAAATATTCCGTTTTCATTGTTCTTCCAGACATTCTCCAAAAAGTAAGAAATTCATTGCACACTTTCTAGAAAATACATCCATTATGTGTTGATACCATGCATTTTTCATTTTGTCACATATTTCTCGAATCTTCTAGAATCATGGGTTGCCTTCAAATCCTTTTCCACTTTCCAAGCTGCAATGTCTAAAATCCTAAAGAAAAATTATCCCTACAATTTCTGTAACAGCAAAAAGCCATAGTTTGGGGAAAAAAAGGGAAAAATGTAAAATTAATTTTATAGAGAAAACTGATGCACATTCTGAGACAATTACACAGGAAAAACTCTTACTATGAAAAAATTAATCTTTGGAATATGGTAACAGGTAGTTTGGCGAAATTTTGGTAAGGCGATAAAGGTTACTAGCTAGGACTTTAGCAGTGTACATGGATAAAGTCAAGAGTGTGCGCAATGCCATTTTTGTGCAATTCTGGGATTTTTTTTAAGTGAAAATAGGTCGACGTGTACATGGATACCGTGTATGTGCAATTCTTAAAAATGCAGCAAGCAGTTTGCGATTCTGCATTTTGTTCGAATTTCGCACCTAATCTTCGTCATGATTAAGCACTTTTGTTCCATAAAAGTTCTAGCATATGCGTAATTCGGCTAGCAGATTGTTTGAAAAAAATGTTGAGTAAAAAAAGTAAATAAATAAATAAAAACATGCCTTTATTCGTGAAAAACAAAATGGCATATTTAAAAAAAAAAAAAAAAAAAAATGCTTTGTGAATTGTACTTTATTTTTATTTATTTATACAGTCAAAAGTCGTTAATCCGGACTCGTCGGCACTTCGGCGATTCCGGATTATAGATCATCAGTTTGAATCTGGCAAGATGGCATGCAGAAATTATAAAATTAAAAATATGAAACCGTAATTTATAAAATAAAGAACAATTATGATCTAGAGGGTATCAAAATTTACAAAAAGAAAAATCTTAATATTTATTTGTTTACTTTATTAAACATTTCTTTCAATTCAGAAGTCAAACAACAAAAATCAGCGTTAATTTATTAACGTTGATTTTTGTTGTTTGACTTCTGAATTAGTATTTATTCGGCGTGTTATTGTGTCTTAATTTCTTTCAATGTAAGTTGTTTAAGTTGCTTCGTTTTATGTGATAATACTTTCTCTTTAATTCTATAAACAGAGATAATTTCTTGTTCAGTGACAAAGTTCCCCTGTTCAAGTCCTATAATTGCTGTGTCGAGAATACCGCAATCGAAATTTTTTCGTTTTCAATAACCTCTGTGTTACTTTCTTTACTACCGGAAGCAAATTATAATGACGAGGAATTTGATTTAAATCATATCAAAAATGGAATACATCGAGATGAAATACTATATTTAGTAAGGAATTATAAGCCAAATAAAATGAAAACATCTGCCCCGAAGATAAGGATAGTGCTGACAGATCAACTTCCAATTCATTGCATGCCGCGGTGTCCCCCCTTCCCTGCAGGATAATACTTCTGATTTCTGAATCATATCACTAATTTTATCTGCCATACACGCTAACTTGCGTATATCTTCATCACTAACTAATAATATATTCTTTATTTAGGTAGCTTCTCAAGCCAAAATGATTTGATTAAATTTTCAGACACATCCATAGTAGCAACTGATCTCAATTTTTGCAAAAGTTGTTTTGTCTCCAAGCTCAATATCAGTAATCAAACATTTAATCTGTACATTTTCACTTTCCTTAAATACATGTAATTTTAGCATCTGAAATATTTTGTGGCACTTTTGTTCGTTACAATATCCCAGATACTTCCGACTAACTTAGGTTCAAGTTGTGAAATTAAATAATTTAATTTCGTTTCTTCTGAAACAATATTACTGATTTTGAACTGCACCTTGGAAAAAAAAAATATTTCTGGCTTATCATCCCCAAAGAGGAGGTATTTTTACACTCCTCTTATGAAGTTCCAGCCACTGCACCTGCACCAATTCTTCTCCATGAGTCATGTGTTGTCATTTCAAAAATAAAACAGGGTCAGCAGTATGTAGTCTTGACTACTGATATTCAAACTGCATTATAATTAGAAACAGCAAGAATCACTAACGAATAGCTAAGTTAGTGCTTTTATCTTTTTGCTATTAAATGAGCTGCTGCTTGAATAACAATAGAATCAACATTAGAAAACGGAATAATCACAAATCATTATTAGTTCCTATTCAGTGTAAAATAAATATAAATATGAATAACTACTTGTTGCCATTCACCATAAAAGAAATATAAATATGAATATTAACAAAACATTAAAGTTAGTTTTACAAAATAATTAAACACATGCAAAAATATAAAATACTTGAAATAAAAAATAATTATTACTCATGCAATAACTACACATCTTAACATTAACTTTATTTAGGAATACAGTTACTTTAATTGCAGTTTGTGAATGCTTAGAATATACGAGTAGTTTATTTAATTTTACGTTTAATTCTAATCTAATAATTAATTTTCCTTATTTTCGGAAAATTGGTTATCACAGTGGGAGAAATGTCTTGACATTTGGTAAATTCATTTAAAAATGTATTATACTTGTGCAATTAATAGCAAGCAAGCTTATCATTATTTTGGTTTTGCCTTTGTTTTTTCAGTTCAAAAAAACAAAGAAACAAGTTAACTTATATTGTTGCATAATATTTTGTGTATTAAGTTTCTCATTTCAAGTAATCCTAACATGATCTCTTGTCATACATTTTTAATACCAATTGTGCAGCACTAGAGCATGAGAGATCTTGAGAAATTTCACAATTTTTTAAAAATTAATGAGTTAAATTTATGCACTTAAAGCTTTACATGTTTTGCTGTGCTCCATTGCTCCTTTTTTGATGCATTTCAGACATAAGTAATTAAAAAATCAGAAGATGCTCTTGCGAATTCTTTTATTAGAATTGTCAAGTTTAATTATGATTACGCATTTCTTCCAAAGTTTTCTTGACACAATGTAATATAAATTGCTGAAATATTTAACCGATTTTTTTTCCTCTTTCTGCAGGTGGTTCAGTTATAGAACTTGGAGCTCAGTGAATCCATGGCATCGAAAATCCACTGTATGTATTTTCGAAAGCATGTGAACTCTTAGCTGATAATTTAAATGAAATCTCTTATGAAGACAAAGGCCTATTTTGTACTCCTGCTGGGGCTGTTGATAAAATGATTATAGGAGAAGTTCAAAAAGTTTTAAATGATGCAAAAAATGCCCTTGGTGAAAGCTGTTATCCAGACAGTGATATTCCACAATCAGTAACCGAATATTTGTCTCACGTATTTCAGAAGTATTTGGCTAGTTGTTCTGATGATTATGATATATCTATTAAATGGGGAATATTTAACTGGTTTTTGACTTTTGAGATGATAGACAATGGTTCAGATGATTTAAGTGATGTTTCTGTCCAGAGTTATATTGAATGGGCTGATTGTCCTGATGATTTATATCATATAAACTTCAAAAAAGGATTTAGTTCTTTGATAGACATTCTTAATTGTCAACTATCTGATAAGACTGTGCTTCTAAACAAGGCTGTCAAGATTGTAAAGTAGTGTAAAAACTTTTGCTACGATAGTTTCAATGAATTTTCATTAAAACATCGATCTTGTGATAAATTTCCTGTTTTAGTTGAATGTGAAGATGGTGAAAAGATTTCTGCGGATTGAGTAATAATTTCTGCTTCTGTTGGGTTTTTGAAGGAAAATATGCATACGTTTTTCAGTCCTAATTTACCCGAAAAGAAAACCAAAGCCTTATCTAATATTGGTTTTGGAACAATGGATAAAATATTCTTGATATTTGATGAACCTTTTTGGACTTCTGATGACCATGGATTTAAAATAATTTGGGCAAATGAAGATGAGAAAAGTATAATGCTTCAAAATGAGGTAAAAATTATCACTCTTCTTTAGTTTCCTATTTTTTCCTCTTAAATATGTATCTGTTTTAATCTAATTTTATAGGAGTTAACTAAAATTTAATGCTTGAAATTTTTCATAATTCTTCTGTATCGATGATGGAGATAGTCTCTGTTCATCTAGTAAAGTGATTGGTAGCTGTAAGATAATATGTGAATCCATTGGAAGGAAATGCGCCTGTTCAGGAACGTGCACGAACTCAGAACATACACAATTTAATATGTACTTTATAATGTAGATTTTTTGTGGCAACAGTGATGTTTTGTTATATACAGTCAAAAGCCGTTAATACAAACGCTTCGGGACTTCGGCGATTCCGGATTATAGATCATCAGTTTAAATCTGGTAGGATGGCATGCAGAAATTATAAAATTAAAAATATGAAACCATAATTTGTGAAATAAAGAACAATAATGATCTAAAGGGTATCAAAATTTACAAAAAAAAAAAAAAAAAAAAAAAAAAAAAAGCTTAATATTTATTTGTTTACTTTAGTAAACATTTCTTTCAATGTAAGTTGTTTAAGATGCTTCGTTTTTTATGTGATAATACATTCTCTTTAATTCTATAAACAGACATATTTTCTTGTTCAGTTACAAAGTTCCGCTGTTCAAGTCCTATAATTCTTGTGTCGAGAATACCGACTAATTTGTCAATCAAAATTTTTTCGTTTTCAATAACATCTGTCACTTTCTTCCCTATCGGAATTTGATTTAAATCATATCAAAGACGGAATACATCATCCAGATGAAATGCTACATTTAGTAAAGAATTATAAGCCAAATAAAATAAAAACATCTGCCCTGAAGATAAGGATAGTGCTGACAGATCAACTTCCAATACATTCCTGCTGGGGCATTAAAGATAAACAAAGTTTAGATAAACAATTGTTAAAGTTTAGATAAGCAAAGGATATGCCTTTATCCATTTTTTACTGCAATTCCACTTTTTGTTTAATGGACTTCGAAACATAGTTTCGCTTTGTAGATCCTTTACATATTAGTAAATATATATCAGAAATTCTATTTGACATAATCGAAAGTTCAAGCTTACTTTTATAAAATTGCTGTAACAGTCTGCAAAAAATAATAAGCCGGATCCAATTCGAAGATTAAGGAACAACGCAATCTGCAACATTAACTGAATTAGATAATTTTAGCTTAGCTTATACCGTCCATTATACATTAAACGTGCATGCGTAAACATATTTTGCGCATGTGCACATGCATATTTGCAGCGTAAAGGTCTTACGCACGTGCGTGAACGTGACACGTGCGCAGAAAGTTTGTAGCTTTGAGGTCCGGATTATGGGTGTCCGAATTAACGACTTTTCACTGTAGCTTGTTTCTTTTTCAGATTCAAAATATTGTATAATAAGTTGCCAAAATGAAACTTTATAATATGACAGTGAAAAATAAAAATGTTTTATTTTAGTGTTATTTTTTAAATATAATTTTTTATATATTACCATTATTTTAATGAAATTTATGAATGTTAGGATGTTTTAAAAAAATTATCGAAAGATTCTCAGATTTGGGAATTAAAAAGATCTTAAAATCGCCCAAATGTTGACAAGTCGCCAAATTTAGAACCGTTTAATAAAAGAATTCACATCCCCAAAAGAGAAAAGTTGTTTAAGAGGTCTTTATTAGAAAAAATGAATTTTGAAATGCTTATGTTTCACTTCTTTCTTAGAAACTCGAAGAACCCATCATTTATATTAGAAATAGAAACAAATTATAACTCATGAACCCATTCAAAACATAGCCATGTATACATCAGTGAATCTCCAAGAATATTCCTCCAAAATGCTCATTCACACTCAAAATGGCAGTCGTAAAAACAGACAGAAGTTTCAAATGATTAAAATTAAGGACCTTCTGCTGATTTTAGCCAAAATTAAGGACTTTTAACGACCAAAAATCGATTTAAAAAAATCTAAGGACTTTTAAGGACCGTACGAACCTTGTGATTACCTATTATTTTCCTTTGTCTCTCAGTGCATAAATAAATATATGTAATTTTGAGATAAACAAATCCCCGTATTTACAAATTATATGCGTTATTGTAAGACAACTATCACTCTTTTTAATTGCTTACCAATAAATTCACAAAATATTCTTCAAAAGAGGTGCCAGATGATGCTGGCTAAAATACCCTATTATGCTGCTCCTATTACGATAAGAATATAGTTAAAAGCAATTTAAATTATGTATATAATGAAAAATTCATCCTTCCTTTACGTCAATATCCAAAAAGCCTCCTTCAGCTACTTCAAATGTCAAACCCATTTTTGTACCGGCCGTTACTGCATCAAAAAAACATTCTTCTGCATGGGCATCTACATTTACAAAATAACAGTTAATGAAGGGCAAGAATACTGTTGCAAGAAATACAGCCTGTAAAACTGATAATTTGTGGGAAATGATATTCATTTTTAACTAATTATAGGTCAATCAAAATTTGCTCATAATATTAACAGCCACGTTCATTTACGTTTTACGGACAGAGTCAGAAACATTGCAGATGTTGCCACTTATACAAAGTTCTATCTACTAAACTTGATTTTAAATGGTTAGGCTCAAGAGCATATTATTTTACACATGTCCTAACAGACTGTAGAAACATTAAAGATAGAAAAAATTATTCGCTCTTCTAAACAACTTCCAGTTCTTAATTTCCTTGTCATGCAAGTTATATTTATATGCGTTATGTGGTCAGCCATCAGGATTATCGGTGATCCTACTTAAATTCAATACTAACTGGCATTACGATTTTCATGGTTGGTCTGATGCCGACTGTTGAGTAGTACTATCTGTGCGAGAGTAATAAAAATCAAGCACCTCAGTGGAAAAAGAAAGAAATTATTATAATTGCTTGAGAAATAATCTGCTATCTTTTCATCGTATAAGCCGAAAAGTATGTATCATAATATCTGATGTCTTTTAATTGGTTTCGTATATTGTTTTGTAGTTTGCAGTGCCATGCCGTTCTGGTACAAGTGTATTCGATGTGCTATTTTGGTGCATTCTAGCATTTTCCTCATTGTAAATATTAATTTAAAAATTAATTCATTGTTAATATTAATTCATAAAATTATAATGAGAGATTTTCTCTTCCTAAGTCAAGAAGCACTGTCAAATTATTTTGAGTATATTTTAAGTGCTTGTATTAGCTTATTGGACTTATTTAGATTAACAGTCTGTGTTGAATGAATGATTTTGCATAACTTAGTGTAATAAAATTTATTTTCAAAATCATTTTAACTGTTTGGTCATTATAATATTGCACTAGCTTAGAGTAAGAAACCAAACTCGATTTCTTTGCATATTAATCAGTCTCTTCTGAGCAATTTAACTAACTAATATTTGAAGTTACTATGAAAGAGCTTATCTGTGAGATTTCATATTATTCATAAAAGTAAAAATGTTTTTGAAGTACTTATTCTAAAAAGAGTTTTGGTAACAATACGTGGAATCTCAAATTTCCTGTTGAGTGTTTTTTCGGAATAATTGACTAAATATAAATTTATGCTGGCATTTTATTTTAAAAAAACGTAAACAAGTTCACTTTTTAAAAATTATCTATTGATATTTAAAATGGATTTTAAGTAAATTTGTAATCATTTTTCCATATAGATTATATATACAGACAAAAGTCGTTAATTCGGACACCCATACCTCAAATCTACAAACTTTCTGCGCATGCGTCGTGTTGATTCACAGCGTAAGACCTTTACCGCTGTGAATTTGCGTGTGCGCATGCACAAAATACATTTACGAATGCGCGTTTAATGTATAACGGACGAGATAAGCTAAGCTAAAATTATCTAATTATCTATTTCAGTTAATGTTGCAGATTGCGTTGTTCCTTGATCTTCGAATTGGATCCGGATTATTATTTTTTGCAGACTCTTAGAGCAATTTTATAAAAGTAAGCTTGAACTTTCGATTATGTCAAATAGAATTTCCGATATATATTTACTAATATGTAAATATATATCGGTATATACAAATCGAAAGTATCTTTCGGAGTCCATTAAACAAAAAGTGGAATTGCTGTAAAAAATGGATAAAGGCATATCCTTTGTTTATCTAAACTTTAACGTTTGTTTATCTAAACTTTTATCTAAACTGCGGTGTGCAATGAATTGGAAGTTGATCTGTCAGAACTATCCTTATCTTAAGGGCAGATGTTTTTATTTTATTTGGCTTATAATTGCTTACTCGGCTTTGATATGATTTAAATCAAATGCCTCATCTGATAGGGAAGAAAATGACAGAGGTTATTGAAAATGAAAAAAATTTCGATTGACAAATTAGTCGGTATTCTCGACACAGCAATTATAGGACTTGAACAGCGGAACTTTGTAACTGAACAAGAAGTTATGTCTGTTTATAGAATTAAAGAGAATGTATTATAACATAAAAAACGAAGCAACTTAAACAACTTACATTGAAAGAAATGTTTAATAAAGTAAACAAATAAATATTAAGCTTTTTTTTTTGTAAATTTTGATACCCTTTAGATCATAATTGTTCTTTATTTCGTAAATTACGGTTTCATATTTTTAATTTTATAATTTCTGCATGCCATTTTAACAGATTTAAATTGATGATCTGTAATCCGAAAAAATCGATAAACCGGAATCGCCGAAGTCCCCACGAGTCCGGATTAACGACTTTTGACTGTATACATATATACGTATATATATATTTGCAATAAGTGAAGTTGATAACATTTACGCATGTGGCATTTTACATTTTTGGTCTATATTTTAAATTAAATATGCTTTCCTTAAGAGAATAAAAGGTATCTTAGAGTAAGAGGTCTGTTATTTTTAGTTGTCTATCTTACATACGTATATAATATGTTTTGCTTTTTAAGAGGAAGAAATATTAGTAAATGCAAAAAAAATATTTAGTGTTTGTCAATTCTTTATGAGATTTTCTCATTGCCACATGTTAAATACTCTCTTTTAGTGTAATATGATTAAAACTTTTTAAATTTATTTCCATTTTATAATTAATTTTTTTTGATACAGTAAGAAACAAGCAATCTATATGCTTAATTAGTAGAATTACCAAATATGGGGCCTAATTGGTTTTTCTGGTGGCATTTGTCACCAAAGATAAGCAAACCCAGATACTAAGAAATGAATAATTTCTGAGAACTGTCGATTTATCATAAAGTGAGAATGAAAGCATAGTTGACATAACGCCCAAATTTGTGAAAATATGCATAAAATAGAGTTATGTAAATCCATGGAAATGAATATGAAGATGCAGTGTGTAAAATAGCCAGGAGGGAAGAGGCTTTCATGTTATTTTCAGGTTATTTTCTGGTTAAAGGTCACATTCTTGATAGTGGTCATTCTATGGCTACATGAAAAATAAATTAGATACTTTTCTGTTATGCTCCTGCCACACATTTTGGAAAGTGTGTACCTAATGGAAAAATACAGCATGTGTGTATGCATCCTTATGTAAACTAATCTTACAACTTAAAATTATTTACCCATAAAAAAACCTGCCAAAATGCATAGCAGGCACATAACTGAAAAGTATCATAAATAACTTTTTTTTTAAGTAAAAAGTTTGGAATTTATTTTCTTTTAAAAAAACATTTCAGTTAAAACTCCTTTGTTTAAGTGTGCTTCTCCTTTCTTGATTTTTTTAAGCTTAAATCATCAATAAAACCCAAAATACCCAATTTGTGATTATTTCCTGCTAATTGTGTCATTTCTATAAAAATTATATAAATCAATATTTTACCTAAATGCATACTAAATCTCTCTGGATTTTGGTATTTTTTCACATCATGTGAAATTTTTGTCTTCGTGATACAGTCTGGGTTTTTTTCATTATGTGTGTTTGCACTTGCAGTACTAAATACCCTTTCAAAATTCATCTCAAAGCTTCCCCTTCATAGGGAGATGGTAAGTGCTAGGCAAATGTTTCAGCATATACGTTTATTGGATCATCTTAAAAGTTTTTGATGATAAATACTAATGAAGCAATGAAAAAACATAAGAAAATTTGGAACTACTCTTATATGCGCCGTCAGGTCGCCAAATGTGGCGAAAAATTTCTCGCCATGCTGGCACATTACTATCCAAATTTTTTGTCTACATTTCGAACTTTATGCGTAAAATGTCTCCAAAAAGCCGGTTTTCGCATGAAAAAAATCCAAAACAAAAAATTTAGAGAGCAAAAACGTAGTTTCTAACCAGAAATATTTTATATGAATCCATGTACACAGCGATATGTTTTAACTTAAAAAAAAAAATCTACGTATTGCACAGTCTAGCGAGCAAAGGAATCTACAAACTACGCACACCTCGCTTTAATAATTTAACATAACAACAATAAATTTCAAAGAATACCATGTACACAGCATTCTGTTTAAACTTGAAAAAACATCTACGAAATGCACAATCGAGAATAAATTACAAATAATTAAAAAAACAACAGAAATTCATAGTAAAAAAACAATGAACATAACATTCTACAAAATAAAAACAATAAAATAAAATGCACTTACCATAATCAGTACTTTTTCGGACAGCAGAACGTAGCTTTAACATGCCGCCACATGCGCTCTATATGACAGCCACAAACGTCCTCCACGGCATCAGGACGTAGTGATGCCGTGGAGGACGTCGCTATCCACAAAATTGATGCTATGGTTCACAAATAAATGTTCAAAACCTTCTTCTCCTAAATCCTTGTAAGATTTCCAGCCATCCAAAAAAATAGTTTACAAGGCTCAATCCCCTCTTTAATACACTGCATCAGCGTTTCCTTACTTCTGTCATGCACAGCCACTAAAAATAAGCTCCCAGACCCTCTTACAACCACGTCTCTCATTGCAACATAGGCCATTTCAAAACATGCACGACACGAACCAACAAGCAATTAAACCACTCCAGCAAATGAGTTTTCAACTTCAAAAGGGTTTGTCACAATCGTGACAGAAACCAGTGCCGGACACATATCGCCACATTTAGTGATCTTAGGGTGCATATAAGAGTACAGCTGAAAGTTTCATTGAATTACATAAGTATCATTTTGTTCTATGACTTTTTGCTTTCCTTTTGGCTGCTGAGAAATTCCTTTCATAAAAATGTTATTAGGTTCTTCATAAAGAAGTTACTGAGGCCCTGCTTGACAATCTCTCGGAGACTTTCAAAGAGACAGAAATGTGAGGGGGGTCAAGGTCTGGTGAACATTAAGGATGACACAAAACATCTCAGCCATGCTGAATAGGTCTTTGCCTGATACTCTTTAAAGTGTAGGTCCGAGCATTGTCATGGTAAAAGATAACACCTCGACTATTGGTCAGTTCTGAGCACTTAGCTTCGGTTTCTGCTTTTAGTGAAAAAGTATATTGCCTGACTTGGTAGCAATAATTTATGTTACACAATTTCTTTGTTGTCCCACCATACACAAAGCATTACTTTTTTGGGATGCTATCCTCTACAAAAGGAGGTTCATTTAGTGTATCCTGTAATCTTTTTTTGTAACATTATTGCATAGCATCCACTTTATGTCTCCAGTAATGAGCCATTTAAAAAAATGAGCTTCTTTATTTATTTTTGGCAAGAAGTCGCATGTGGAAACTGAAGCAAGCATATTCTGCTCTGTTAAAAGTATGGGGTACCCATACGTCATAGCAAGTTACCTACCTAGTCGCCTTCTAATGACATACAGTGCATTTGAAATATTAGGTTTGCCTGATACTTCTTGCTCTGTTTAATGTGGATTTTCAATGATAACTTTTAATAGAACCTTGTTTATGGAGGATGGCCATCCATAATCTTCGAGGCTGAAATTTCTAGCTTAAACTTCTTGAATCACATTTGAATTATGTCATCAGAAACAGTATTTTGTCTACATACAGCACAAATTTTATGAACTGTGTGACTACCATTTTTAACATTTTGCATATTAGCGGAACCACCTTTTGTGCAATGCGAGTTTTTACAGATGAAAAAATAAAAGGTTTTGTTGGACCATGTGTGTCCAAATCACGAAAATCACCAACCTTTCATGACTTTTTGTTAAAGAAAGGTTGCCAAATAATAATTCGTGTTTTATATGTGTTCTCAGGTTAGATTGTCACGAGTATGGCAGGATCAAGCTGTTGCGTTGCCGGCTTCCGTTCGCAAAAATATTCTGGGCTGCCAACTTTATTTTTGCACAAGGTCAAGTAAAAACAAACCACATAAAAAATCTAGATATTTTTTACTTCTGACTCTTTTTGTTTTTTGTTTATTTGTTCGTTCAGTTAAGCCAAATGTCTTGGTTCAATTAATTATGAAGCTTTTACAATATTTCACACTGCACAGTTTGTAGTAAGTCATTGCCATTGATCAGGTCTTGAGGGTATCTCAAATCGGACTATTTTTATTTAACAATTTGAAGCCTGAAT
Source organism: Stegodyphus dumicola (assembly GCF_044657685.1). NCBI lineage: Eukaryota > Metazoa > Arthropoda > Arachnida > Araneae > Eresidae > Stegodyphus > Stegodyphus dumicola. The sequence continues at coordinate 5,566,241 of NC_140770.1, forward strand.
CAAATAAATATTTATAATGTTTTTATGAAAATGTTTTTATCAACTTTTGTAATAAGCAATATTTTAAATTATTAAAATATTTTACAATTCATGACATGATCAGGTGCAATGTGCATGAAAAGCCAGAGCCCCAAAACATACTCAGTTTTGTAGATAATAATAAAATATTTTGTTATATGCTAACAAAAATGTGATATAGTATTAAAAAGTCACAGAAAACTTACTTGTCAAATAGCAACATAATAGGTTACAGGGAGCCTATGGGGCATTTCATATGTTAACTGGAAATGAAGAAATATATTCACTGACTGACCTTATGACTGTAAGTGGCACTAGAAGAGGGGCAGCTAATTGGCTGGAGAGAAGGAGGCAGAGCAAACAAAAGTGCTCGATGTGTGCCTAGCAGATCAAATTGTGCCTAGCAGATCAAATGCGACTGGCAGAGTTTTTAATTAGTAGGGAGAAAATCATTTTAACAGCACACATGCTTTGAGTATTATATTTCTCATTTCTAAACCTTTGTAAAGAAAAGAAAAATTTGCTGGGGGTTTCGATATCTATATTTTGGACTTCGTACAGTAATTATTACTTTTTATGTTTAGAAGAGTCACCAGTATAGGTCACTGGTCATTAAATTAATTCAGTCTTACCAGTGACCCTACCAAAGCTAAATTCTGGAACAACTGTTTTACAGAATCTGGAAGATGTATTCATTTATGACATGGTCATTAGGGATTTATTGTGCCTGCTGCTCTCTCAAGGTCACCATTTGGATCTCTCATGAAATCCAAGGGAGGAATTAACTATCCAGATTTTTTTTCTTTTTTTTTTTTTTTTTTTTTTTTTTTTCTAAAAACCACCTATGAACATGAAGCACAATGCTAACTTCACCTAGAAAAGTGCTTTACGAGTGCTAGTTTGAATAGTAGGTTTCTATCTGCAGTTTTTTATGATGATGGGAGAGAAGTTCAACTGTATGTTTTATGTTTTTTAACCTCATGGAAGGAAGAAAGAAAAGATCACTAGGCCTTATTGGGAAAATTTAAGTGAAGATTACTTGAAAAGTTGCATTTAGTGAAATATTGAGAAATTGCATTGTGTGCTCTGATAGTGATTTAACATTTAATTTTACCTTCTTCATGCTATAAACATCTCTATGGCAAATAATCTTTGTCAATTATAATAATAATAATCTTTGTCAATAATCTTTGTCATCTTTAGAATTAAAAAAAAAATTGTTGGTGAAATAACTAAGTTGTTCCTCTGATTTTTAATTAAGGACTGGTTCATAGTCCTGCTGTAGACATAAAGATGGGATAATGGTTAGAGATGGTGACTGCTGTCCCAGAGAGCCCAGGTTCAATTCTCAGAGAAGGCATGTGTGTCTGTAAGTGTTTTGCTGGCAAGGGGGCACTCAAAATATGCAGCTAGCTGACACCTTTTTGAGAGTTTAATGGTAGGAGAACAAGGTTTAGCAACCTTCGGTATTTCATCAGCAGTTAGGCATTGTGATATCTAATATGCCTACTTGAATATTTGCCTTGTTTTAACCTGTCGACCTCTGAGTCCAGTTACTGTAATGATTAGTGATACATATTGATGGGTCTGTCTTTAAATCCTGGAGAAAGCATGGATGTATATAAGCATATAGTGTCTGCAGCAAGCGACACTGAAAATATACAGCAAACCTGAAGTCCTTTCAAGAGATTGGTGATAGAGGGAGAAGGGTGCAAGTCTCTTGTACCACCACACCTCTCAAAATTGAGACAGAAAGCCAGGTTGGAGGTATACTTGCGAGAATGTACAGGTTCCAGTCATCATATAGTATGTAATCTACTGCTTTTAGTTAGTTATTTATTTCTTAGACTAAAACATTCTTTTTAAATTTGAGCATGCAAAATAAAGGTGAGAAGACAGCAAATTTTAGGATCACCCTCTAAAAATAAACAGCTAAGTAATTAGATCACATATTACATGATTACCCAGGTGCTGGCCTTTCTTCAACCTGGCTCTGTTGACACAAACATATTCATGATGTAAAAACTTCACAAAATATGATTATTTATTCTGTCCTGTTTAAAAACCAAAGTCTAGATGGTAACTAAACAAGATAGTTCCAAATTGAAATAGATACTATTTCTCCACTGGGAACCATTTTCTACATTTAGTTAGTAGGTAACTTGTATATTCATGAGTTTTTGGACATAGAATTGAATACCATTTAATGAAAGGCATAATAATCAGATTTATTTTTATTTATTTATTTATTTATTATTTTCTTAAGTGCAGCAATAGAGTTATCACTTTAAAGTAATGTCATATAACTAAAATAACTGCTTTTTATGATCTTCATACATTTTAATTATTTGGGACGCATGCATTATATTTGTTATGATTTCAGTTTTTCTAAGTATATCTTTGTCTTTGCATATGTTAGAATTTACAGAAATCTATATTTTGACATTTACATTTTCGATAGGCTTTATCATGGCAGATGTTGATGATTGGGGTCTTTCTTCTCATATACAAGATAAAGGAATTTCGAAATTAGTTGACAATTTAAATTTAGACGATCCTATTCTACCACCTGTGCCACCTCCAATACCTCCTCCAAAGATTCCTGATGAAGCATCAAAAGACGATGATGAAAAAGATGATGAACCTGAATTAAATCCTGCTGAGATATCTCTGATGAAAAAACTTGCAAGATTTCATTTAATTGAAGTTTCTCATGATATAGATATCCAGAGAAATCCTAATTCATCTCTGTATTCTGTGAAATCTTTTGAAGAATTGAATCTGCGACCTGAACTTCTTAAAGGTGTGTGTGGTATGGGATTTAATTCACCCTCAAAAATACAAGAGGCTGCAGGCTGCTCTTCCTACTCTTATTGCAGATCCTCGACAAAATATGATTGCTCAGTCTCAGAGTGGTACGCTTAAAACTGCTGCTTTTCTTTTGGCAAGTTTGAGCAGAGTGGACAGAAATTTGAAATATCCTCACATGCTTATTTTGTCCCCAACATATGAGTTAGCCATGCAGACAGGAAAAGTGACAAAACAAATGGCAAAATTTTGTCCTAACATTGAATTTTTTTTTGCTGTTAGAGGTGAGGTTTTGCAAAGAGGAGAAAAAATTACTGCTCAGTTTATGATTGGAACTCCTGGTAAAGTTTATGATTGGGCAATGTGCTATAAGTGTTTTGATCTCAGGAAAATAAAAGAATTTGTTTTAGATGAAGCAGATGTTATGATCTCGACTCAAGGATATCAAGACCAGTCTATTCGCATCCGTAAGCAGCTACCGAAAGACTGTCAGATGCTGCTGTTCTCAGCTATTTATTCTGAAGAAGTCATGCAATTTGCAGAATTGATTGTTTCTGATCCTATTATAATTAAACTGAAAAGGGAAGAAGACAGTTTGGATAATATAGATCAGTATTACATAGTATGCAGAGATAAAGAAGAGAAATTTCAAGCTTTGTGTAACATATATGGTACTGTGTCAATAGGACAGGCTATTATATTTTGCCATACCAGGAAGACTGCATCTTGGTTAGTTGAATAGCCATTCTCAATAGATTTACAGAAGGAAAAGAAAAAGTAAGTAACAATTCTTGGTAAGATGCTCTGTAATTATAAAATAAAATTTATTTATGAAAGCAGTTTTTGCTTTTCAAAGAATAAAAATATTAATTTACCTTTAGTCAAACATGGTATTAATATTCGCATCATCCAAATGAGTAATTTTCTAAATTTTTGAAATTTCTGAATTTAAAGAAAAAGAGAAATGAATTATTGATATATATGTTGTTTAATTATTCTGTGTATGGTTAGTCATTTCTTGGATTTTTGTCATTATATTTCCCAATAAAAATATTTGCAAGTTATTGCGATAGAAATTTTTTAAAGTTAATTTTAATCACAAAATATAAATGGACAAAAAATATATGATAACTTGATTCAATATTGTAATTTATGTAGTTAAGACCACCCAGTAATGTCCAAAGTAAATGCCTCTGGCAGCATGAATGGCAGATGCTGTGGAAGTGACTCAGATATTGAATGTCTGATATAGTGTCTGGAGTGATGTATTCTCCAGATATCTTCGGCAGTGTGAAAATTGCTCACATTTTGTGCAACATTACATTTGGTGTTTTTTTAGAGAATCCGGTTATTGAACTTGTAGTAATCTCAAAAGTTTTCACACTTAGTGTGAGGACTTACCTGGAAGTAGTGTTCTTGCAGTGAGACTATTTGAAAGCAATTCTGATTGTATGACATGCTGTATTCAAGGCCAGAGCCAATGCAGCTATACCAGTAGCATTTTAGGAGACATGGGATGGCAAAAATCATATCTTCGATTGTGGCTGTGTTATCTTGTGGAAAGATTACATAGATAATTGTCAGCTTGCATGAATGTACTTGATTGTGAAGGATGGACACCAAATTAGTTTAAATTGCCATTTAGAGCTACTGTTAACGAAGAACACAGAAAATATATAAATCAAATATATTCAAAACAGTTTGTTCAGTTGCGGGCTGCCTCTACCCGAGGCTGGGTGCATTATGAATAAAGACAAAAAATTCTTAACCCCTTCGCGCCGACTGTCACGTATACGTGCCAGCAACGAACACACTTACCTAGCGGCCGACACGCAGGCGTGCCAGAGGATTGTTCCGTTCTCTACCGACTGTCACGTATTTGTGCCAGTACTTTGGAACTTTTTTCAAACTATAATTTCTGCCACAAGATGGCACTGTATGTCCATATGGTTTCAGATACATGTACATTAGACCTTCTGCTCGAAATGAGAGAAGCATGACTCACATACACGTGCTTTTGATTATATAAACAAACGGGGAAATAAATGTTTCCGAATGGCGTGATGTCTCTTTAAATCGCACGTGGTAGTTGTTTACTGTAAGTAGAGAAGTTTTATTTGCTCTAAAGCGTTGGGTATTTCGGTTTGCAGTTCAGTTTTTAGAAAGTAATTAGATCTTGTTAGACGTGAATTCTTTGTTTTTACCGTTGCAATGTCGAAGCCTCGAAAATGTTTAACAGAGCATGAAATAGCAGAAATGATGCAAAATATTTCAGATATTTATTCTGATATTCTGATATTGATTCTGAAAGATTAACTGAAAGACATTTTCCAAAACTTTGTTCAGAAGAGACTGATAAGAAAATGAGACGACGATGCTTCGTTTGTTCACATTCCCGGAAAAATCCTCCAAAACGGCAAATGAGTTATTACGAGTGCAAGGAATGTAACGTAGGACTGTGTGTAGATCCCTGTTTTGAAATTTTTCATACGAAAAGAGAATTTTAAGTAATATATTTAGTTTTCAGGTGTATAATGTTAAAATTCATAAAATGGTGAGTAATTAAAATAAAATGTGTAAAATATGCATTTAAACAAGAAATAAGGTAATTAAAGTATATATATAAAAATGTCTATAAAGCATAAGCCGTTTAAATACTCTATAGAGCATTTTTAAACAATGCGTTGATACTTCGGAAATTTCATAGATTTAGGCTTACTAGCAAAAAAGGCCCCCGGCCCTGGAGAGACGCTCGCGTAAGACACTGCCGGCCTCAGCGATAAGCGCGCGTTTTCGCTACCCGGCTCGAAGGGGTTAAGAAGCCATTCTTTTTTTTCATCACAACATTCTCACTCTTCCGAGATCAGCTTTCGTTCTGTCTACAAGCAAAACATTCGAAAAACTCAGCATGCAGGCTGAGCAGTGCTTCGCGCCATTTATTACTTTAGTTCATTTCACAACATCCTCCCCCCCCTTTGAGACTCAGGTTGAGTCTCAAGCTCATAACAAACATTACTTAAAAGATCACAACATCCTCCCCCCCCCCTTTGAGACTCAGGTTGAGTCTCAAGCTCATAACAAGCATTACTTAAAAGATCAAGTTTTTTTTGGAGCTTTCACATGTTGTCCAGAGGAGGAATATTGTTGCATCACCATTTTATCAGGTGCAATTTCCCTTTTTAACATACATCCAGCACTAGAATTAGATTCCTCTGCACCCAGTTTCTTATCAGGAATTATGTTTCTATCATTGGCCTGTATCTCCAGAGGAAAGATGCATTGTATTGGTCGTACAGCTGTTCCATGCCGGGTCTTGAGTTTAACCGTACAAATCTTTCCATCACGTCCAGGTATGAATTCTGTAATTCGGGCTAAGGACCAAAATAAACGTTTTCTGTTATCATTCTCCATCAGTACTATTTCTCCTACTACAGGTTCCCGAGATCGTTTTTCATTATGCTTTTGAACCAGTTGACTAAGGTATTCTTTTCTAAATCGTTGTCTCAGATCATTTAACAATTTAGTTCTATACTTTAATCTCTTATTAAGACTTGACGAATTTAATTCATCAAGATCTTCAACATTGGAATTTCTGTTCTCGATAAGAAACATGGCGGGTTTCGGAGGGACTAATTCCTGCAGACCACACCTCTCAAAATTGGAACAGAAAGCCAGGTTGGAAGTATACTTGCGAGAATTTACAGGTTCCGGTAATCATATAGTATGTGATCTACTGCTTTTAGTTAGTTATTTATTTCTTAGACTAAAACACTCTTTTTAAATTTGAGCATGCAATAAAATAAAGGTGAGAAGACAGCAAATTTTAGGATCACCCTCTAAAAATAAATAGCTAAGTGATTAGATCACATGTTACATGATTACCCAGGTGCTGGCCTTTCTTCAACCTGGCTCTGTTGATACAATCATATTCATGATGTAAAAACATCACAAAATATGATTATTTAGTCTGTCTTGTTTAAAAACCAAAGTCTAGATGGTAACTAAACAAGATAGTTCCAAATTGAAATAGATACTATTTCTCCACTGGGAACCATTTTCTACATTTAGTTAGTAGGTAACTTGTATATTCATGAGTTTTTGGACATAGAATTGAATACCATTTAATGAAAGGCATAATAATCAGATTTATTTTTATTTATTTATTTATTTATTATTTTCTTAAGTGCAGCAATAGAGTTATCACTTTAAAGTAATGTGATATAACTAAAATAACTGCTTTTTATGATCTTCATACATTTTAATTATTTGGGACGCATGCATTATATTTGTTATGATTTCAGTTTTTCTAAGTATATCTTTGTCTTTGCATATGTTAGAATTTACAGAAATCTATATTTTGACATTTACATTTTCGATAGGCTTTATCATGGCAGATGTTGATGATTGGGGTCTTTCTTCTCATATACAAGATAAAGGAATTTCGAAATTAGTTGACAATTTAAATTTAGACGATCCTATTCTACCACCTGTGCCACCTCCAATACCTCCTCCAAAGATTCCTGATGAAGCATCAAAAGACGATGATGAAAAAGATGATGAACCTGAATTAAATCCTGCTGAGATATCTCTGATGAAAAAACTTGCAAGATTTCATTTAATTGAAGTTTCTCATGATATAGATATCCAGAGAAATCCTAATTCATCTCTGTATTCTGTGAAATCTTTTGAAGAATTGAATCTGCGACCTGAACTTCTTAAAGGTGTGTGTGGTATGGGATTTAATTCACCCTCAAAAATACAAGAGGCTGCAGGCTGCTCTTCCTACTCTTATTGCAGATCCTCGACAAAATATGATTGCTCAGTCTCAGAGTGGTACGCTTAAAACTGCTGCTTTTCTTTTGGCAAGTTTGAGCAGAGTGGACAGAAATTTGAAATATCCTCACATGCTTATTTTGTCCCCAACATATGAGTTAGCCATGCAGACAGGAAAAGTGACAAAACAAATGGCAAAATTTTGTCCTAACATTGAATTTTTTTTTGCTGTTAGAGGTGAGGTTTTGCAAAGAGGAGAAAAAATTACTGCTCAGTTTATGATTGGAACTCCTGGTAAAGTTTATGATTGGGCAATGTGCTATAAGTGTTTTGATCTCAGGAAAATAAAAGAATTTGTTTTAGATGAAGCAGATGTTATGATCTCGACTCAAGGATATCAAGACCAGTCTATTCGCATCCGTAAGCAGCTACCGAAAGACTGTCAGATGCTGCTGTTCTCAGCTATTTATTCTGAAGAAGTCATGCAATTTGCAGAATTGATTGTTTCTGATCCTATTATAATTAAACTGAAAAGGGAAGAAGACAGTTTGGATAATATAGATCAGTATTACATAGTATGCAGAGATAAAGAAGAGAAATTTCAAGCTTTGTGTAACATATATGGTACTGTGTCAATAGGACAGGCTATTATATTTTGCCATACCAGGAAGACTGCATCTTGGTTAGTTGAATAGCCATTCTCAATAGATTTACAGAAGGAAAAGAAAAAGTAAGTAACAATTCTTGGTAAGATGCTCTGTAATTATAAAATAAAATTTATTTATGAAAGCAGTTTTTGCTTTTCAAAGAATAAAAATATTAATTTACCTTTAGTCAAACATGGTATTAATATTCGCATCATTCAAATGAGTAATTTTCTAAATTTTTGAAATTTCTGAATTTAAAGAAAAAGAGAAATGAATTATTGATATATATGTTGTTTAATTATTCTGTGTATGGTTAGTCATTTCTTGGATTTTTGTCATTATATTTCCCAATAAAAATATTTGCAAGTTATTGCGATAGAAATTTTTTAAAGTTAATTTTAATCACAAAATATAAATGGACAAAAAATATATGATAACTTGATTCAATATTGTAATTTATGTAGTTAAGACCACCCAGTAATGTCCAAAGTAAATGCCTCTGGCAGCATGAATGGCAGATGCTGTGGAAGTGACTCAGATATTGAATGTCTGATATAGTGTCTGGAGTGATGTATTCTCCAGATATCTTCGGCAGTGTGAAAATTGCTCACATTTTGTGCAACATTACATTTGGTGTTTTTTTAGAGAATCCGGTTATTGAACTTGTAGTAATCTCAAAAGTTTTCACACTTAGTGTGAGGACTTACCTGGAAGTAGTGTTCTTGCAGTGAGACTATTTGAAAGCAATTCTGATTGTATGACATGCTGTATTCAAGGCCAGAGCCAATGCAGCTATACCAGTAGCATTTTAGGAGACATGGGATGGCAAAAATCATATCTTCGATTGTGGCTGTGTTATCTTGTGGAAAGATTACATAGATAATTGTCAGCTTGCATGAATGTACTTGATTGTCAAGGATGGACCCCAAATTAGTTTAAATTGCCATTTAGAGCTGCTGTTAACGAAGAACACAGAAAATATATAAATCAAATATATTCAAAACAGTTTGTTCAGTTGCGGGCTGCCTCTACCCGAGGCTGGGTGCATTATGAATAAAGACAAAAAATTCTTAACCCCTTCGCGCCGACTGTCACGTATACGTGCCAGCAACGAACACACTTACCTAGCGGCCGACACGCAGGCGTGCCAGAGGATTGTTCCGTTCTCTACCAACTGTCACGTATTTGTGCCAGTACTTTGGAACGTTTTTCAAACTATAATTTCTGCCACAAGATGGCACTGTATGTCCATATGGTTTCAGATACATGTACATTAGACCTTCTGCTCGAAATGAGAGAAGCATGACTCACATACACTGCTTTTGATTATATAAACAAACGGGGAAATAAATGTTTCCAAATGGTGTTCGCACGTGGTAGTTGTTTACTGTAAGTAGAGAAGTTTTATTTGCTCTAAAGCGCGGTTTGCAGTTCAGTTTTTAGAAAGTAATTAGATCTTGTTAGACGTGAATTCTTTGTTTTTACCGTTGCAATGTCGAAGCCTCAAAAATGTTTAACAGAGCATGAAATAGCAGAAATGATGCAAAATATTTCAGATATTGATTCTGATATTCTGATATTGATTCTGAAAGATTAACTGAAAGACATTTTCCAAAACTTAGTTCAGAAGAGACTGATAAGAAAATGAGACGACGATGCTTCGTTTGTTCACATTCCCGGAAAAATCCTCCAAAACGGCAAATGAGTTATTACGAGTGCAAGGAATGTAACGTAGGACTGTGTGTAGATCCCTGTTTTGAAATTTTTCATACGAAAAGAGAATTTTAAGTAATATATTTAGTTTTCAGGTGTATAATGTTAAAATTCATAAAATGGTGAGTAATTAAAATAAAATGTGTAAAATATGCATTTAAACAAGAAATAAGGTAATTAAATTATATATATAAAAATGTCTATAAAGCATAAGCCATTTAAATACTCTATAGAGCATTTTTAAACAATGCGTTGATACTTCAGAAATTTCATGGATTCAGGCTTACTAGCAAAAAAGGCCCCCCGCCCTGGAGAGACGCTCGCGTATTACACTGCCGGCCTCAGCGATAAGCGCGCGTTTTCGCTACCCAGCTCGAAGGGGTTAATAAGCCATTCTTTTTTTTCATCACAACATTCTCACTCTTCCGAGATCAGCTTTCGTTCTGCCTACAAGCAAAACATTCGAAAAACTCAGCATGCAGGCTGAGCAGTGCTTCGCGCCATTTATTACTTTAGTTCATTTCACAACATCCTCTCCCCCCTTTGAGACTCAGGTTGAGTCTCAAGCTCATAACAAACATTACTTAAAAGATCAAGTTTTTTTTGGAGCTTTCACATGTTGTCCAGAGGAGGAATATTGTTGCATCACCATTTTATCAGGTGCAATTCCCCTTTTTAACATACATCCAGCACTAGAATTAGATTCCTCTGCACCCAGTTTCTTATCAGGAATTATGTTTCTATCATTGGCCTGTATCTCCAGAGGAAAGATGCATTGTATTGGTCGTACAGCTGTTCCATGCCGGGTCTTGAGTTTAACCGTACAAATCTTTCCATCACGTCCAGGGATGAATTCTGTAATTCGGGCTAAGGACCAAAATAAACGTTTTCTGTTATCATTCTCCATCAGTACTATTTCTCCTACTACAGGTTCCCGAGATCGTTTTTCATTATGCTTTTGAACCAGTTGACTAAGGTATTCTTTTCTAAATCGTTGTCTCAGATCATTTAACAATTTAGTTCTATACTTTAATCTCTTATTAAGACTTGACGAATTTAATTCATCAAGATCTTCAACATTGGAATTTCTGTTCTCGATAAGAAACATGGCGGGTTTCGGAGGGACTAATTCCTGCAGACCACACCTCTCAAAATTGGAACAGAAAGCCAGGTTGGAAGTATACTTGCGAGAATTTACAGGTTCCGGTAATCATATAGTATGTGATCTACTGCTTTTAGTTAGTTATTTATTTCTTAGACTAAAACACTCTTTTTAAATTTGAGCATGCAATAAAATAAAGGTGAGAAGACAGCAAATTTTAGGATCACCCTCTAAAAATAAATAGCTAAGTGATTAGATCACATGTTACATGATTACCCAGGTGCTGGCCTTTCTTCAACCTGGCTCTGTTGATACAATCATATTCATGATGTAAAAACATCACAAAATATGATTATTTAGTCTGTCTTGTTTAAAAACCAAAGTCTAGATGGTAACTAAACAAGATAGTTCCAAATTGAAATAGATACTATTTCTCCACTGGGAACCATTTTCTACATTTAGTTAGTAGGTAACTTGTATATTCATGAGTTTTTGGACATAGAATTGAATACCATTTAATGAAAGGCATAATAATCAGATTTATTTTTATTTATTTATTTATTTATTATTTTCTTAAGTGCAGCAATAGAGTTATCACTTTAAAGTAATGTGATATAACTAAAATAACTGCTTTTTATGATCTTCATACATTTTAATTATTTGGGACGCATGCATTATATTTGTTATGATTTCAGTTTTTCTAAGTATATCTTTGTCTTTGCATATGTTAGAATTTACAGAAATCTATATTTTGACATTTACATTTTCGATAGGCTTTATCATGGCAGATGTTGATGATTGGGGTCTTTCTTCTCATATACAAGATAAAGGAATTTCGAAATTAGTTGACAATTTAAATTTAGACGATCCTATTCTACCATCTGTGCCACCTCCAATACCTCCTCCAAAGATTCCTGATGAAGCATCAAAAGACGATGATGAAAAAGATGATGAACCTGAATTAAATCCTGCTGAGATATCTCTGATGAAAAAACTTGCAAGATTTCATTTAATTGAAGTTTCTCATGATATAGATATCCAGAGAAATCCTAATTCATCTCTGTATTCTGTGAAATCTTTTGAAGAATTGAATCTGCGACCTGAACTTCTTGAAGGTGTGTGTGGTATGGGATTTAATTCACCCTCAAAAATACAAGAGGCTGCTCTTCCTACTCTTATTGCAGATCCTCAACAAAATATGATTGCTCAGTCTCAGAGTGGTACGCTTAAAACTGCTGCTTTTCTTTTGGCAAGTTTGAGCAGAGTGGACACAAATTTGAAATATCCTCACATGCTTATTTTGTCCCCAACATATGAGTTAGCCATGCAGACAGGAAAAGTGACAAAACAAATGGCAAAATTTTGTCCTAACATTGAATTTTTTTTTGCTGTTAGAGGTGAGGTTTTGCAAAGAGGAGAAAAAATTACTGCTCAGTTTATGATTGGAACTCCTGGTAAAGTTTATGATTGGGCAATGTGCTATAAGTGTTTTGATCTCAGGAAAATAAAAGAATTTGTTTTAGATGAAGCAGATGTTATGATCTCGACTCAAGGATATCAAGACCAGTCTATTCGCATCCGTAAGCAGCTACCGAAAGACTGTCAGATGCTGCTGTTCTCAGCTATTTATTCTGAAGAAGTCATGCAATTTGCAGAATTGATTGTTTCTGATCCTATTATAATTAAACTGAAAAGGGAAGAAGACAGTTTGGATAATATAGATCAGTATTACATAGTATGCAGAGATAAAGAAGAGAAATTTCAAGCTTTGTGTAACATATATGGTACTGTGTCAATAGGACAGGCTATTATATTTTGCCATACCAGGAAGACTGCATCTTGGTTAGTTGAATAGCCATTCTCAATAGATTTACAGAAGGAAAAGAAAAAGTAAGTAACAATTCTTGGTAAGATGCTCTGTAATTATAAAATAAAATTTATTTATGAAAGCAGTTTTTGCTTTTCAAAGAATAAAAATATTAATTTACCTTTAGTCAAACATGGTATTAATATTCGCATCATCCAAATGAGTAATTTTCTAAATTTTTGAAATTTCTGAATTTAAAGAAAAAGAGAAATGAATTATTGATATATATGTTGTTTAATTATTCTGTGTATGGTTAGTCATTTCTTGGATTTTTGTCATTATATTTCCCAATAAAAATATTTGCAAGTTATTGCGATAGAAATTTTTTAAAGTTAATTTTAATCACAAAATATAAATGGACAAAAAATATATGATAACTTGATTCAATATTGTAATTTATGTAGTTAAGACCACCCAGTAATGTCCAAAGTAAATGCCTCTGGCAGCATGAATGGCAGATGCTGTGGAAGTGACTCAGATATTGAATGTCTGATATAGTGTCTGGAGTGATGTATTCTCCAGATATCTTCGGCAGTGTGAAAATTGCTCACATTTTGTGCAACATTACATTTGGTGTTTTTTTAGAGAATCCGGTTATTGAACTTGTAGTAATCTCAAAAGTTTTCACACTTAGTGTGAGGACTTACCTGGAAGTAGTGTTCTTGCAGTGAGACTATTTGAAAGCAATTCTGATTGTATGACATGCTGTATTCAAGGCCAGAGCCAATGCAGCTATACCAGTAGCATTTTAGGAGACATGGGATGGCAAAAATCATATCTTCGATTGTGGCTGTGTTATCTTGTGGAAAGATTACATAGATAATTGTCAGCTTGCATGAATGTACTTGATTGTGAAGGATGGACACCAAATTAGTTTAAATTGCCATTTAGAGCTACTGTTAACGAAGAACACAGAAAATATATAAATCAAATATATTCAAAACAGTTTGTTCAGTTGCGGGCTGCCTCTACCCGAGGCTGGGTGCATTATGAATAAAGACAAAAAATTCTTAACCCCTTCGCGCCGACTGTCACGTATACGTGCCAGCAACGAACACACTTACCTAGCGGCCGACACGCAGGCGTGCCAGAGGATTGTTCCGTTCTCTACCGACTGTCACGTATTTGTGCCAGTACTTTGGAACTTTTTTCAAACTATAATTTCTGCCACAAGATGGCACTGTATGTCCATATGGTTTCAGATACATGTACATTAGACCTTCTGCTCGAAATGAGAGAAGCATGACTCACATACACGTGCTTTTGATTATATAAACAAACGGGGAAATAAATGTTTCCGAATGGCGTGATGTCTCTTTAAATCGCACGTGGTAGTTGTTTACTGTAAGTAGAGAAGTTTTATTTGCTCTAAAGCGTTGGGTATTTCGGTTTGCAGTTCAGTTTTTAGAAAGTAATTAGATCTTGTTAGACGTGAATTCTTTGTTTTTACCGTTGCAATGTCGAAGCCTCGAAAATGTTTAACAGAGCATGAAATAGCAGAAATGATGCAAAATATTTCAGATATTTATTCTGATATTCTGATATTGATTCTGAAAGATTAACTGAAAGACATTTTCCAAAACTTTGTTCAGAAGAGACTGATAAGAAAATGAGACGACGATGCTTCGTTTGTTCACATTCCCGGAAAAATCCTCCAAAACGGCAAATGAGTTATTACGAGTGCAAGGAATGTAACGTAGGACTGTGTGTAGATCCCTGTTTTGAAATTTTTCATACGAAAAGAGAATTTTAAGTAATATATTTAGTTTTCAGGTGTATAATGTTAAAATTCATAAAATGGTGAGTAATTAAAATAAAATGTGTAAAATATGCATTTAAACAAGAAATAAGGTAATTAAAGTATATATATAAAAATGTCTATAAAGCATAAGCCGTTTAAATACTCTATAGAGCATTTTTAAACAATGCGTTGATACTTCGGAAATTTCATAGGTTTAGGCTTACTAGCAAAAAAGGCCCCCGGCCCTGGAGAGACGCTCGCGTAAGACACTGCCGGCCTCAGCGATAAGCGCGCGTTTTCGCTACCCGGCTCGAAGGGGTTAAGAAGCCATTCTTTTTTTTCATCACAACATTCTCACTCTTCCGAGATCAGCTTTCGTTCTGTCTACAAGCAAAACATTCGAAAAACTCAGCATGCAGGCTGAGCAGTGCTTCGCGCCATTTATTACTTTAGTTCATTTCACAACATCCTCCCCCCCCTTTGAGACTCAGGTTGAGTCTCAAGCTCATAACAAACATTACTTAAAAGATCAAGTTTTTTTTGGAGCTTTCACATGTTGTCCAGAGGAGGAATATTGTTGCATCACCATTTTATCAGGTGCAATTTCCCTTTTTAACATACATCCAGCACTAGAATTAGATTCCTCTGCACCCAGTTTCTTATCAGGAATTATGTTTCTATCATTGGCCTGTATCTCCAGAGGAAAGATGCATTGTATTGGTCGTACAGCTGTTCCATGCCGGGTCTTGAGTTTAACCGTACAAATCTTTCCATCACGTCCAGGGATGAATTCTGTAATTCGGGCTAAGGACCAAAATAAACGTTTTCTGTTATCATTCTCCATCAGTACTATTTCTCCTACTACAGGTTCCCGAGATCGTTTTTCATTATGCTTTTGAACCAGTTGACTAAGGTATTCTTTTCTAAATCGTTGTCTCAGATCATTTAACAATTTAGTTCTATACTTTAATCTCTTATTAAGACTTGACGAATTTAATTCATCAAGATCTTCAACATTGGAATTTCTGTTCTCGATAAGAAACATGGCGGGTTTCGGAGGGACTAATTCCTGCAGACCACACCTCTCAAAATTGGAACAGAAAGCCAGGTTGGAAGTATACTTGCGAGAATTTACAGGTTCCGGTAATCATATAGTATGTGATCTACTGCTTTTAGTTAGTTATTTATTTCTTAGACTAAAACACTCTTTTTAAATTTGAGCATGCAATAAAATAAAGGTGAGAAGACAGCAAATTTTAGGATCACCCTCTAAAAATAAATAGCTAAGTGATTAGATCACATGTTACATGATTACCCAGGTGCTGGCCTTTCTTCAACCTGGCTCTGTTGATACAATCATATTCATGATGTAAAAACATCACAAAATATGATTATTTAGTCTGTCTTGTTTAAAAACCAAAGTCTAGATGGTAACTAAACAAGATAGTTCCAAATTGAAATAGATACTATTTCTCCACTGGGAACCATTTTCTACATTTAGTTAGTAGGTAACTTGTATATTCATGAGTTTTTGGACATAGAATTGAATACCATTTAATGAAAGGCATAATAATCAGATTTATTTTTATTTATTTATTTATTTATTATTTTCTTAAGTGCAGCAATAGAGTTATCACTTTAAAGTAATGTGATATAACTAAAATAACTGCTTTTTATGATCTTCATACATTTTAATTATTTGGGACGCATGCATTATATTTGTTATGATTTCAGTTTTTCTAAGTATATCTTTGTCTTTGCATATGTTAGAATTTACAGAAATCTATATTTTGACATTTACATTTTCGATAGGCTTTATCATGGCAGATGTTGATGATTGGGGTCTTTCTTCTCATATACAAGATAAAGGAATTTCGAAATTAGTTGACAATTTAAATTTAGACGATCCTATTCTACCATCTGTGCCACCTCCAATACCTCCTCCAAAGATTCCTGATGAAGCATCAAAAGACGATGATGAAAAAGATGATGAACCTGAATTAAATCCTGCTGAGATATCTCTGATGAAAAAACTTGCAAGATTTCATTTAATTGAAGTTTCTCATGATATAGATATCCAGAGAAATCCTAATTCATCTCTGTATTCTGTGAAATCTTTTGAAGAATTGAATCTGCGACCTGAACTTCTTGAAGGTGTGTGTGGTATGGGATTTAATTCACCCTCAAAAATACAAGAGGCTGCTCTTCCTACTCTTATTGCAGATCCTCAACAAAATATGATTGCTCAGTCTCAGAGTGGTACGCTTAAAACTGCTGCTTTTCTTTTGGCAAGTTTGAGCAGAGTGGACACAAATTTGAAATATCCTCACATGCTTATTTTGTCCCCAACATATGAGTTAGCCATGCAGACAGGAAAAGTGGCAAAACGAATGGCAAAATTTTGTCCTAACATTGAATTTTTTTTTGCTGTTAGAGGTGAGGTTTTGCAAAGAGGAGAAAAAATTACTGCTCAGTTTATGATTGGAACTCCTGGTAAAGTTTATGATTGGGCAATGTGCTATAAGTGTTTTGATCTCAGGAAAATAAAAGAATTTGTTTTAGATGAAGCAGATGTTATGATCTCGACTCAAGGATATCAAGACCAGTCTATTCGCATCCGTAAGCAGCTACCGAAAGACTGTCAGATGCTGCTGTTCTCAGCTATTTATTCTGAAGAAGTCATGCAATTTGCAGAATTGATTGTTTCTGATCCTATTATAATTAAACTGAAAAGGGAAGAAGACAGTTTGGATAATATAGATCAGTATTACATAGTATGCAGAGATAAAGAAGAGAAATTTCAAGCTTTGTGTAACATATATGGTACTGTGTCAATAGGACAGGCTATTATATTTTGCCATACCAGGAAGACTGCATCTTGGTTAGTTGAATAGCCATTCTCAATAGATTTACAGAAGGAAAAGAAAAAGTAAGTAACAATTCTTGGTAAGATGCTCTGTAATTATAAAAGTAAAATTTATTTATGAAAGCAGTTTTTGCTTTTCAAAGAATAAAAATATTAATTTACCTATAGTCAAACATGGTATTAATATTCGCATCATTCAAATGAGTAATTTTCTAAATTTTTGAAATTTCTGAATTTAAAGAAAAAGAGAAATGAATTATTGATATATATGTTGTTTAATTATTCTGTGTATGGTTAGTCATTTCTTGGATTTTTGTCATTATATTTCCCAATAAAAATATTTGCAAGTTATTGCGATAGAAATTTTTTAAAGTTAATTTTAATCACAAAATATAAATGGACAAAAAATATATGATAACTTGATTCAATATTGTAATTTATGTAGTTAAGACCACCCAGTAATGTCCAAAGTAAATGCCTCTGGCAGCATGAATGGCAGATGCTGTGGAAGTGACTCAGATATTGAATGTCTGATATAGTGTCTGGAGTGATGTATTCTCCAGATATCTTCGGCAGTGTGAAAATTGCTCACATTTTGTGCAACATTACATTTGGTGTTTTTTTAGAGAATCCGGTTATTGAACTTGTAGTAATCTCAAAAGTTTTCACACTTAGTGTGAGGACTTACCTGGAAGTAGTGTTCTTGCAGTGAGACTATTTGAAAGCAATTCTGATTGTATGACATGCTGTATTCAAGGCCAGAGCCAATGCAGCTATACCAGTAGCATTTTAGGAGACATGGGATGGCAAAAATCATATCTTCGATTGTGGCTGTGTTATCTTGTGGAAAGATTACATAGATAATTGTCAGCTTGCATGAATGTACTTGATTGTCAAGGATGGACCCCAAATTAGTTTAAATTGCCATTTAGAGCTACTGTTAACGAAGAACACAGAAAATATATAAATCAAATATATTCAAAACAGTTTGTTCAGTTGCGGGCTGCCTCTACCCGAGGCTGGGTGCATTATGAATAAAGACAAAAAATTCTTAACCCCTTCGCGCCGACTGTCACGTATACGTGCCAGCAACGAACACACTTACCTAGCTGCCGACACGCAGGCGTGCCAGAGGATTGTTCCGTTCTCTACCGACTGTCACGTATTTGTGCCAGTACTTTGGAACGTTTTTCAAACTATAATTTCTGCCACAAGATGGCACTGTATGTCCATATGGTTTCAGATACATGTACATTAGACCTTCTGCTCGAAATGAGAGAAGCATGACTCACATACACTGCTTTTGATTATATAAACAAACGGGGAAATAAATGTTTCTAAATGTTTCCAAATGGTGTTCGCACGTGGTAGTTGTTTACTGTAAGTAGAGAAGTTTTATTTGCTCTAAAGCGTTGGGTATTTCGGTTTGCAGTTCAGTTTTTAGAAAGTAATTAGATCTTGTTAGACGTGAATTCTTTGTTTTTACCGTTGCAATGTCGAAGCCTCAAAAATGTTTAACAGAGCATGAAATAGCAGAAATGATGCAAAATATTTCAGATATTGATTCTGATATTCTGATATTGATTCTGAAAGATTAACTGAAAGACATTTTCCAAAACTTAGTTCAGAAGAGACTGATAAGAAAATGAGACGACGATGCTTCGTTTGTTCACATTCCCGGAAAAATCCTCCAAAACGGCAAATGAGTTATTACGAGTGCAAGGAATGTAACGTAGGACTGTGTGTAGATCCCTGTTTTGAAATTTTTCATACGAAAAGAGAATTTTAAGTAATATATTTAGTTTTCAGGTGTATAATGTTAAAATTCATAAAATGGTGAGTAATTAAAATAAAATGTGTAAAATATGCATTTAAACAAGAAATAAGGTAATTAAATTATATATATAAAAATGTCTATAAAGCATAAGCCATTTAAATACTCTATAGAGCATTTTTAAACAATGCGTTGATACTTCAGAAATTTCATGGATTCAGGCTTACTAGCAAAAAAGGCCCCCCGCCCTGGAGAGACGCTCGCGTATTACACTGCCGGCCTCAGCGATAAGCGCGCGTTTTCGCTACCCAGCTCGAAGGGGTTAATAAGCCATTCTTTTTTTTCATCACAACATTCTCACTCTTCCGAGATCAGCTTTCGTTCTGCCTACAAGCAAAACATTCGAAAAACTCAGCATGCAGGCTGAGCAGTGCTTCGCGCCATTTATTACTTTAGTTCATTTCACAACATCCTCTCCCCCCTTTGAGACTCAGGTTGAGTCTCAAGCTCATAACAAACATTACTTAAAAGATCAAGTTTTTTTTGGAGCTTTCACATGTTGTCCAGAGGAGGAATATTGTTGCATCACCATTTTATCAGGTGCAATTCCCCTTTTTAACATACATCCAGCACTAGAATTAGATTCCTCTGCACCCAGTTTCTTATCAGGAATTATGTTTCTATCATTGGCCTGTATCTCCAGAGGAAAGATGCATTGTATTGGTCGTACAGCTGTTCCATGCCGGGTCTTGAGTTTAACCGTACAAATCTTTCCATCACGTCCAGGGATGAATTCTGTAATTCGGGCTAAGGACCAAAATAAACGTTTTCTGTTATCATTCTCCATCAGTACTATTTCTCCTACTACAGGTTCCCGAGATCGTTTTTCATTATGCTTTTGAACCAGTTGACTAAGGTATTCTTTTCTAAATCGTTGTCTCAGATCATTTAACAATTTAGTTCTATACTTTAATCTCTTATTAAGACTTGACGAATTTAATTCATCAAGATCTTCAACATTGGAATTTCTGTTCTCGATAAGAAACATGGCGGGTTTCGGAGGGACTAATTCCTGCAGACCACACCTCTCAAAATTGGAACAGAAAGCCAGGTTGGAAGTATACTTGCGAGAATTTACAGGTTCCGGTAATCATATAGTATGTGATCTACTGCTTTTAGTTAGTTATTTATTTCTTAGACTAAAACACTCTTTTTAAATTTGAGCATGCAATAAAATAAAGGTGAGAAGACAGCAAATTTTAGGATCACCCTCTAAAAATAAATAGCTAAGTGATTAGATCACATGTTACATGATTACCCAGGTGCTGGCCTTTCTTCAACCTGGCTCTGTTGATACAATCATATTCATGATGTAAAAACATCACAAAATATGATTATTTAGTCTGTCTTGTTTAAAAACCAAAGTCTAGATGGTAACTAAACAAGATAGTTCCAAATTGAAATAGATACTATTTCTCCACTGGGAACCATTTTCTACATTTAGTTAGTAGGTAACTTGTATATTCATGAGTTTTTGGACATAGAATTGAATACCATTTAATGAAAGGCATAATAATCAGATTTATTTTTATTTATTTATTTATTTATTATTTTCTTAAGTGCAGCAATAGAGTTATCACTTTAAAGTAATGTGATATAACTAAAATAACTGCTTTTTATGATCTTCATACATTTTAATTATTTGGGACGCATGCATTATATTTGTTATGATTTCAGTTTTTCTAAGTATATCTTTGTCTTTGCATATGTTAGAATTTACAGAAATCTATATTTTGACATTTACATTTTCGATAGGCTTTATCATGGCAGATGTTGATGATTGGGGTCTTTCTTCTCATATACAAGATAAAGGAATTTCGAAATTAGTTGACAATTTAAATTTAGACGATCCTATTCTACCATCTGTGCCACCTCCAATACCTCCTCCAAAGATTCCTGATGAAGCATCAAAAGACGATGATGAAAAAGATGATGAACCTGAATTAAATCCTGCTGAGATATCTCTGATGAAAAAACTTGCAAGATTTCATTTAATTGAAGTTTCTCATGATATAGATATCCAGAGAAATCCTAATTCATCTCTGTATTCTGTGAAATCTTTTGAAGAATTGAATCTGCGACCTGAACTTCTTGAAGGTGTGTGTGGTATGGGATTTAATTCACCCTCAAAAATACAAGAGGCTGCTCTTCCTACTCTTATTGCAGATCCTCAACAAAATATGATTGCTCAGTCTCAGAGTGGTACGCTTAAAACTGCTGCTTTTCTTTTGGCAAGTTTGAGCAGAGTGGACACAAATTTGAAATATCCTCACATGCTTATTTTGTCCCCAACATATGAGTTAGCCATGCAGACAGGAAAAGTGACAAAACAAATGGCAAAATTTTGTCCTAACATTGAATTTTTTTTTGCTGTTAGAGGTGAGGTTTTGCAAAGAGGAGAAAAAATTACTGCTCAGTTTATGATTGGAACTCCTGGTAAAGTTTATGATTGGGCAATGTGCTATAAGTGTTTTGATCTCAGGAAAATAAAAGAATTTGTTTTAGATGAAGCAGATGTTATGATCTCGACTCAAGGATATCAAGACCAGTCTATTCGCATCCGTAAGCAGCTACCGAAAGACTGTCAGATGCTGCTGTTCTCAGCTATTTATTCTGAAGAAGTCATGCAATTTGCAGAATTGATTGTTTCTGATCCTATTATAATTAAACTGAAAAGGGAAGAAGACAGTTTGGATAATATAGATCAGTATTACATAGTATGCAGAGATAAAGAAGAGAAATTTCAAGCTTTGTGTAACATATATGGTACTGTGTCAATAGGACAGGCTATTATATTTTGCCATACCAGGAAGACTGCATCTTGGTTAGTTGAATAGCCATTCTCAATAGATTTACAGAAGGAAAAGAAAAAGTAAGTAACAACTCTTGGTAAGATGCTCTGTAATTATAAAAGTAAAATTTATTTATGAAAGCAGTTTTTGCTTTTCAAAGAATAAAAATATTAATTTACCTATAGTCAAACATGGTATTAATATTCGCATCATTCAAATGAGTAATTTTCTAAATTTTTGAAATTTCTGAATTTAAAGAAAAAGAGAAATGAATTATTGATATATATGTTGTTTAATTATTCTGTGTATGGTTAGTCATTTCTTGGATTTTTGTCATTATATTTCCCAATAAAAATATTTGCAAGTTATTGCGATAGAAATTTTTTAAAGTTAATTTTAATCACAAAATATAAATGGACAAAAAATATATGATAACTTGATTCAATATTGTAATTTATGTAGTTAAGACCACCCAGTAATGTCCAAAGTAAATGCCTCTGGCAGCATGAATGGCAGATGCTGTGGAAGTGACTCAGATATTGAATGTCTGATATAGTGTCTGGAGTGATGTATTCTCCAGATATCTTCGGCAGTGTGAAAATTGCTCACATTTTGTGCAACATTACATTTGGTGTTTTTTTAGAGAATCCGGTTATTGAACTTGTAGTAATCTCAAAAGTTTTCACACTTAGTGTGAGGACTTACCTGGAAGTAGTGTTCTTGCAGTGAGACTATTTGAAAGCAATTCTGATTGTATGACATGCTGTATTCAAGGCCAGAGCCAATGCAGCTATACCAGTAGCATTTTAGGAGACATGGGATGGCAAAAATCATATCTTCGATTGTGGCTGTGTTATCTTGTGGAAAGATTACATAGATAATTGTCAGCTTGCATGAATGTACTTGATTGTCAAGGATGGACCCCAAATTAGTTTAAATTGCCATTTAGAGCTACTGTTAACGAAGAACACAGAAAATATATAAATCAAATATATTCAAAACAGTTTGTTCAGTTGCGGGCTGCCTCTACCCGAGGCTGGGTGCATTATGAATAAAGACAAAAAATTCTTAACCCCTTCGCGCCGACTGTCACGTATACGTGCCAGCAACGAACACACTTACCTAGCTGCCGACACGCAGGCGTGCCAGAGGATTGTTCCGTTCTCTACCGACTGTCACGTATTTGTGCCAGTACTTTGGAACGTTTTTCAAACTATAATTTCTGCCACAAGATGGCACTGTATGTCCATATGGTTTCAGATACATGTACATTAGACCTTCTGCTCGAAATGAGAGAAGCATGACTCACATACACGTGCTTTTGATTATATAAACAAACGGGGAAATAAATGTTTCCAAATGGTGTTCGCACGTGGTAGTTGTTTACTGTAAGTAGAGAAGTTTTATTTGCTCTAAAGCGTTGGGTATTTCGGTTTGCAGTTACCGTTGCAATGTCGAAGCCTCAAAAATGTTTAACAGAGCATGAAATAGCAGAAATGATGCAAAATATTTCAGATATTGATTCTGATATTCTGATATTGATTCTGAAAGATTAACTGAAAGACATTTTCCAAAACTTAGTTCAGAAGAGACTGATAAGAAAATGAGACGACGATGCTTCGTTTGTTCACATTCCCGGAAAAATCCTCCAAAACGGCAAATGAGTTATTACGAGTGCAAGGAATGTAACGTAGGACTGTGTGTAGATCCCTGTTTTGAAATTTTTCATACGAAAAGAGAATTTTAAGTAATATATTTAGTTTTCAGGTGTATAATGTTAAAATTCATAAAATGGTGAGTAATTAAAATAAAATGTGTAAAATATGCATTTAAACAAGAAATAAGGTAATTAAATTATATATATAAAAATGTCTATAAAGCATAAGCCATTTAAATACTCTATAGAGCATTTTTAAACAATGCGTTGATACTTCAGAAATTTCATGGATTCAGGCTTACTAGCAAAAAAGGCCCCCCGCCCTGGAGAGACGCTCGCGTATTACACTGCCGGCCTCAGCGATAAGCGCGCGTTTTCGCTACCCAGCTCGAAGGGGTTAATAAGCCATTCTTTTTTTTCATCACAACATTCTCACTCTTCCGAGATCAGCTTTCGTTCTGTCTACAAGCAAAACATTCGAAAAACTCAGCATGCAGGCTGAGCAGTGCTTCGCGCCATTTATTACTTTAGTTCATTTCACAACATCCTCCCCCCCCTTTGAGACTCAGGTTGAGTCTCAAGCTCATAACAAACATTACTTAAAAGATCAAGTTTTTTTTGGAGCTTTCACATGTTGTCCAGAGGAGGAATATTGTTGCATCACCATTTTATCAGGTGCAATTTCCCTTTTTAACATACATCCAGCACTAGAATTAGATTCCTCTGCACCCAGTTTCTTATCAGGAATTATGTTTCTATCATTGGCCTGTATCTCCAGAGGAAAGATGCATTGTATTGGTCGTACAGCTGTTCCATGCCGGGTCTTGAGTTTAACCGTACAAATCTTTCCATCACGTCCAGGTATGAATTCTGTAATTCGGGCTAAGGACCAAAATAAACGTTTTCTGTTATCATTCTCCATCAGTACTATTTCTCCTACTACAGGTTCCCGAGATCGTTTTTCATTATGCTTTTGAACCAGTTGACTAAGGTATTCTTTTCTAAATCGTTGTCTCAGATCATTTAACAATTTAGTTCTATACTTTAATCTCTTATTAAGACTTGACGAATTTAATTCATCAAGATCTTCAACATTGGAATTTCTGTTCTCGATAAGAAACATGGCGGGTTTCGGAGAGACTAATTCCTGCAGACCACACCTCTCAAAATTGGAACAGAAAGCCAGGTTGGAAGTATACTTGCGAGAATTTACAGGTTCCGGTAATCATATAGTATGTGATCTACTGCTTTTAGTTAGTTATTTATTTCTTAGACTAAAACACTCTTTTTAAATTTGAGCATGCAATAAAATAAAGGTGAGAAGACAGCAAATTTTAGGATCACCCTCTAAAAATAAATAGCTAAGTGATTAGATCACATGTTACATGATTACCCAGGTGCTGGCCTTTCTTCAACCTGGCTCTGTTGATACAATCATATTCATGATGTAAAAACATCACAAAATATGATTATTTAGTCTGTCTTGTTTAAAAACCAAAGTCTAGATGGTAACTAAACAAGATAGTTCCAAATTGAAATAGATACTATTTCTCCACTGGGAACCATTTTCTACATTTAGTTAGTAGGTAACTTGTATATTCATGAGTTTTTGGACATAGAATTGAATACCATTTAATGAAAGGCATAATAATCAGATTTATTTTTATTTATTTATTTATTTATTATTTTCTTAAGTGCAGCAATAGAGTTATCACTTTAAAGTAATGTGATATAACTAAAATAACTGCTTTTTATGATCTTCATACATTTTAATTATTTGGGACGCATGCATTATATTTGTTATGATTTCAGTTTTTCTAAGTATATCTTTGTCTTTGCATATGTTAGAATTTACAGAAATCTATATTTTGACATTTACATTTTCGATAGGCTTTATCATGGCAGATGTTGATGATTGGGGTCTTTCTTCTCATATACAAGATAAAGGAATTTCGAAATTAGTTGACAATTTAAATTTAGACGATCCTATTCTACCATCTGTGCCACCTCCAATACCTCCTCCAAAGATTCCTGATGAAGCATCAAAAGACGATGATGAAAAAGATGATGAACCTGAATTAAATCCTGCTGAGATATCTCTGATGAAAAAACTTGCAAGATTTCATTTAATTGAAGTTTCTCATGATATAGATATCCAGAGAAATCCTAATTCATCTCTGTATTCTGTGAAATCTTTTGAAGAATTGAATCTGCGACCTGAACTTCTTGAAGGTGTGTGTGGTATGGGATTTAATTCACCCTCAAAAATACAAGAGGCTGCTCTTCCTACTCTTATTGCAGATCCTCAACAAAATGTGATTGCTCAGTCTCAGAGTGGTACGCTTAAAACTGCTGCTTTTCTTTTGGCAAGTTTGAGCAGAGTGGACACAAATTTGAAATATCCTCACATGCTTATTTTGTCCCCAACATATGAGTTAGCCATGCAGACAGGAAAAGTGGCAAAAAGAATGGCAAAATTTTGTCCTAACATTGAATTTTTTTTTGCTGTTAGAGGTGAGGTTTTGCAAAGAGGAGAAAAAATTACTGCTCAGTTTATGATTGGAACTCCTGGTAAAGTTTATGATTGGGCAATGTGCTATAAGTGTTTTGATCTCAGGAAAATAAAAGAATTTGTTTTAGATGAAGCAGATGTTATGATCTCGACTCAAGGATATCAAGACCAGTCTATTCGCATCCGTAAGCAGCTACCGAAAGACTGTCAGATGCTGCTGTTCTCAGCTATTTATTCTGAAGAAGTCATGCAATTTGCAGAATTGATTGTTTCTGATCCTATTATAATTAAACTGAAAAGGGAAGAAGACAGTTTGGATAATATAGATCAGTATTACATAGTATGCAGAGATAAAGAAGAGAAATTTCAAGCTTTGTGTAACATATATGGTACTGTGTCAATAGGACAGGCTATTATATTTTGCCATACCAGGAAGACTGCATCTTGGTTAGTTGAATAGCCATTCTCAATAGATTTACAGAAGGAAAAGAAAAAGTAAGTAACAATTCTTGGTAAGATGCTCTGTAATTATAAAAGTAAAATTTATTTATGAAAGCAGTTTTTGCTTTTCAAAGAATAAAAATATTAATTTACCTATAGTCAAACATGGTATTAATATTCGCATCATTCAAATGAGTAATTTTCTAAATTTTTGAAATTTCTGAATTTAAAGAAAAAGAGAAATGAATTATTGATATATATGTTGTTTAATTATTCTGTGTATGGTTAGTCATTTCTTGGATTTTTGTCATTATATTTCCCAATAAAAATATTTGCAAGTTATTGCGATAGAAATTTTTTAAAGTTAATTTTAATCACAAAATATAAATGGACAAAAAATATATGATAACTTGATTCAATATTGTAATTTATGTAGTTAAGACCACCCAGTAATGTCCAAAGTAAATGCCTCTGGCAGCATGAATGGCAGATGCTGTGGAAGTGACTCAGATCTTGAATGTCTGATATAGTGTCTGGAGTGATGTATTCTCCAGATATCTTCGGCAGTGTGAAAATTGCTCACATTTTGTGCAACATTACATTTGGTGTTTTTTTAGAGAATCTGGTTATTGAACTTGTAGTAATCTCAAAAGTTTTCACACTTAGTGTGAGGACTTACCTGGAAGTAGTGTTCTTGCAGTGAGACTATTTGAAAGCAATTCTGATTGTATGACATGCTGTATTCAAGGCCAGAGCCAATGCAGCTATACCAGTAGCATTTTAGGAGACATGGGATGGCAAAAATCATATCTTCGATTGTGGCTGTGTTATCTTGTGGAAAGATTACATAGATAATTGTCAGCTTGCATGAATGTACTTGATTGTCAAGGATGGACCCCAAATTAGTTTAAATTGCCATTTAGAGCTACTGTTAACGAAGAACACAGAAAATATATAAATCAAATATATTCAAAACAGTTTGTTCAGTTGCGGGCTGCCTCTACCCGAGGCTGGGTGCATTATGAATAAAGACAAAAAATTCTTAACCCCTTCGCGCCGACTGTCACGTATACGTGCCAGCAACGAACACACTTACCTAGCGGCCGACACGCAGGCGTGCCAGAGGATTGTTCCGTTCTCTACCGACTGTCACGTATTTGTGCCAGTACTTTGGAACGTTTTTCAAACTATAATTTCTGCCACAAGATGGCACTGTATGTCCATATGGTTTCAGATACATGTACATTAGACCTTCTGCTCGAAATGAGAGAAGCATGACTCACATACACGTGCTTTTGATTATATAAACAAACGGGGAAATAAATGTTTCTAAATGTTTCCAAATGGTGTTCGCACGTGGTAGTTGTTTACTGTAAGTAGAGAAGTTTTATTTGCTCTAAAGCGTTGGGTATTTCGGTTTGCAGTTCAGTTTTTAGAAAGTAATTAGATCTTGTTAGACGTGTTTTTACCGTTGCAATGTCGAAGCCTCAAAAATGTGTAACAGAGCATGAAATAGCAGAAATGATGCAAAATATTTCAGATATTGATTCTGATATTCTGATATTGATTCTGAAAGATTAACTGAAAGACATTTTCCAAAACTTAGTTCAGAAGAGACTGATAAGAAAATGAGACGACGATGCTTCGTTTGTTCACATTCCCGGAAAAATCCTCCAAAACGGCAAATGAGTTATTACGAGTGCAAGGAATGTAACGTAGGACTGTGTGTAGATCCCTGTTTTGAAATTTTTCATACGAAAAGAGAATTTTAAGTAATATATTTAGTTTTCAGGTGTATAATGTTAAAATTCATAAAATGGTGAGTAATTAAAATAAAATGTGTAAAATATGCATTTAAACAAGAAATAAGGTAATTAAAGTATATATATAAAAATGTCTATAAAGCATAAGCCGTTTAAATACTCTATAGAGCATTTTTAAACAATGCGTTGATACTTCGGAAATTTCATGGATTTAGGCTTACTAGCAAAAAAGGCCCCCGGCCCTGGAGAGACGCTCGCGTAAGACACTGCCGGCCTCAGCGATAAGCGCGCGTTTTCGCTACCCGGCTCAAAGGGGTTAAGAAGCCATTCTTTTTTTTCTTCACAACATTCTCACTCTTCCGAGATCAGCTTTCGTTCTGTTTACAAGCAAAACATTCGAAAAATTCAGCACGCAGGCTGACTTCACAAACAGCACCGCTTCACGCCATTTATTACTTCAGTTCATTTCACAACATCCTCTCCGCTGAGTCTCAAGCTCATAGCAAACATTACTTAAAAGATCAAGTTTTTTGAGCTTTCACAAGTCGTCCAGAGGAGGAATATTGTTGCATCACCATTTTATCAGGTGTAATTCCCCTTTTTAACATACATCCAGCACTAGAATTAGATTCCTCTGCACCCAGTTTCTTATCAGGAATTATGTTTCTATCATTGGCCTGTATCTCCAGAGGAAAGATGCATTGTATTGGTCGTTCAGCTGTTCCATGCCGGGTCTTAAGTTTAACCGCACAAATCTTTCCATCACGTACAGGGATCAATTCTGTAATTCGGGCTAAGGATTAAAATAAACATTTTCTGTTATCATCCTCCATCAGTATTATTTCTCCTACTACAGGTTCCCGAGATTGTTTTTCATTATGCTTTTGAACCAGTTGACTAAGGTATTCTTTTCTAAATCGTTGTCTCAGATCATTTAACAATTTAGTTCTATACTTTAATCTCTTATTAAGACTTGACGAATTTAATTCATCAAGATCTTCAACATTGGAATTTCTGTTCTCGATAAGAAACATGGCGGGTTTCGGAGGGACTAATTCCTGCAGACCACACCTCTCAAAATTGGGACATTGTTTGAGCCTTTAAAGCGATCAAATCCATCTTCAAAGTATATTCAAAATCGAAGTTCAAAATCAAAAATTCAATATGAAAATTCCAATTCGTAGCACCCGGTCCCATCAAGGGTACCACTATGTTGCGAAGAACACAAAAAATATATATCAATCAAATATATTCAAAACAGTTCATTCAGAACAGCTGCCTCTACCCGAGGCTGGGTGCGTTATGAATAAAGACAAAAAATTCTTAATAAGCCATTCTTTATTTCCATCAAAACAGTCTTTCTCTTCCGAGATCAGCTTTCGTTCCATCTACAAGCAAAACATTCAGCACGCAGGCTGAGGTCACGAACAGCAGCGCCTCGCGCCAGTTATTACTTTAGTTCATTTCACAACACTATGGCTCACACAAATTCAGTTGGTAATCTGGGGAGTTCCATTGAAAGATCTATGCATGGCTAGGCTTCATGTGATTTCATTTAAGACCAAAATGTCTGATAAATCTGTCACAGATTTGAGATATTTTAGCAGATAAATACAAATAGAAATGCATGTGAATGAAAATATGATATTAGGTGCTGGTGTGGTTGTTGAAATTGATAGAAACAAGCTTGTAAAGAAAAAATTTCTGAATGATTAAAGAGTGAATGGAGTCTGGGTATTTGGATGTTATGAAAGATCATGTGATTTTTGTTCTCCATCTGATGAAGTTATGAAGAAGAACATAAAGCAGAATCTATAATTTTCTGACATTGCTGGAGCACACGTAATTGTCTTCCAGTCATTCATTGTGTGACATTTAAGGGCCCTCTTTCTATGGCTCACACAAATTCAGTTGAGAATCTGGGGAGTTTCATTGAGAGATCTGTGCATGGCTAGGGTTCATGTGATTTCATTTAAGACCAAAATGTCTGATAAATCTGTCACAGATTTGAGATATTTTAGCAGATAAATATAAATAGAAATGCATGTGAATGAAAATATGATATTAGGTGCTGGTGTGGTTGTTGAAATTGATAGAAACAAGCTTGTAAAGAAAAAATTTCTGAATGATTAAAGAGTGAATGGAGTCTGGGTGTTTGGAGGTAATGAAAGATCATGTGATTTTTGTTCTCCATCTGATGAAGTTATGAAGAAGAACATAAAGCAGAATCTATAATTTTCTGACATTGCTGGAGCACACGTAATTTTCTTCCAGTCATTCATTTTGTGACATTTAAGGGCCCTGTTTCTATGGCTCACACAAATTCAGTTGAGAATCTGGGGAGTTCCATTGAGAGATCTGTGCATGGCTAGGCTTCATGTGATTTCATTTAAGACCAAAATGTCTGATAAATCTGTCACAGATTTGAGATATTTTAGCAGATAAATACAAACAGAAATGCGTGTGAATGAAAATATGATATTAGATGCTGGTGTGATTGTTGAAATTGATGGAAACTAGCTTGTAAAGGAGAAATTTCTGAGTGATAAAAGAGTGAATGGAGCCTGGGTGTTTGGAGGCGATGAAAGATCATGCGATTTTTGTTTTCCGTTTTATGTTATGAAGAAGAACATAAAGCAGGGTCTATAATTGTCTGACACTACTGGAGAGCACGTTATTGTCTTCCAGTGAGTCACAGTGTGACATTTAAGGATTCTGTTTCTATAGCTCACACAAATTCAGTTGAGAATCTGGGAGTTCCATTGAGAGATCTATGCATGGCTAGGCTTTATGTGATTTCATTTCTTTTAAGACCAAGATGTCTGACAAATATGTCACAGATTTGATAAATTTTTGCAGGGAAATATATGTAGGAATGCAGGTGAGATATGACATTAGGTGTTGGTGTGATTGTTGAAAGCAAAAATTTCCAAATGATGAATGGAGCTTGGGTATTTAGAGACACTGAAAGAGAGAATAACTTCCACACCCTTATTGAAGTTATGATGTGAAATTTAAAGATGGGCCCTATAATTGCCTGTGTTAGAAAGCACATTGTGTTCTTATAGTGTGTCATTTAAGGTGACACTTCTTATAGTCTGCCTATTTCTAGGACTCTCACTACTCCGTTGAGAATCTGGAATGCTCCACTGAAACTGGCCACTTGTAATTCAGAATCTTTTGAGATACAAGTCTAGGAGAAATATGTCATGGGTAGGAAGAACTTTCGCAGAGAAGTGTATGTAGAAATGTATATGCATAAAAATAATATGATTATAGAGTTTTTCGTGTAACTGTTGAAATTAGTGGAAGCACAATTGGAAAGTGGAAATTTAATCATGATAAAAGAGTGAATAGAATCTACGTTTAGAGGCACTGAAAGAAGCTGCAACACTTTTTTCTTCTTTAGAATTTATTGGCATAAACTGAGGGGGATGTTGAGCTAAAACACATTTGATTAACTAGTCTGTTATTTGTACATTTTTCATAAGTATAAATGGCATCTTCCTGTGCCCAAAAACATAAAATGACAGAATTTCCATTATATTTTTTAAGAAATTGTTTTTTACTTCAAACAAGGTTTTTAATGAAAGAAGCAGCAACATATGTGTATAAAAATGAATTCGATTCTTTTAACATTTTGTAAGGCTGCTTTGCAAATAAATTTTGTAAATATGAATATTCAGAAACAAATGTAAGGGACTAAATGAATTCCTCCTGAATGCAGTTTCATGAATAATTAAATATAGCACTTTTATTATAATTTATTGTCATTAATGTATTCCATATAAAATACATGATTTGAGATTCCTCCCCCCCCCACACACACGTGTAAAGAAGCATCACCTGACCTAATTATTTAAAGAGATCTTTTTAGCACATAAACATATATAGGACAATTAAAACAAATTACAGTACAAAGTCTTTAATCTGGACTCGTCGGGACTTCGGATTAGGGTTTTTTCCGGATTATAGATCATCAATTTAAATCTGGTCAGATGGCATGCAGAAATTATAGAATTAAAAATATGAAACTGTAATTTGTGAAATAAAGAGCAATTATGATCTAAAGGGTATCAAAATTTACAAAAAAAAGTTTAATATATATTTACTTTATTACACATTTCTTTCAGTGCGCGCATGCGTAAAGCATACATTACGCATAGTCAAAATTAGAAAATTGCAACCAGAAAACTATTTGATGGCTATTCATGATATTTATAATGACAAGGAATTTGATTTAAATCAATCAAAGACGAAGTACATAGAGATGAAATGCTACATTTAGTAAGAACTTATAAGCCGAATAAAATAAAAACATCTGCCCTGAAGATGAGGATAGTGCTGACAGATCAACTTCCAGTTCATTGCGCGCAGCAACGTTTCCTCCCCGCAGAGCAGCGTGAAATTGATAAACAGATTTCGGAATGGTTAGAGAAAACAAAGGATATGCCTTTATCCATGTTTTGCAGCAATTCCAATTTTTGTTTGATGGACATCGAAACATGCTTTCACTTTGTAGATCCTTTGGCAGCTCCAGAATCAGAAACTCTTTTTGAGATAATCGAAAGTTCAAGCTTACTTTTATAAATTGCTCTAAAAGTCTGCAAAAAAATAATAAGCTGGATCAATTTGAAGATTAAGGAACAACACAATCTGCAACATTACCTGAAATAGATAATTAGATAATTTTAGCCTAGCTTATACCGTCCGTTATACATTAAACGTGCATGTGTAAATGTATTAAGCGCATTCGTAAATGCATTATATGTTTACGCATAATGCATTTAGGCATGCACAGGAAGTTTGCAGCTTTGAGTATTAAGATCATTCTGGATTATGGATGTCTAAATTAAAGACTTTGTACTGTATTTTGAAAATATCATTTACAGTTGCTCTGTAATGAAGATATTCTCAAAATAAATACTCTTCGGCAATTCATTTATCTTCTTCAAAACGTATTTAAGCTAATAATTGAACAGAGTACGTTATATCAGTATTTTCATCCAACTGTAATGCGAAATACTTGCTGTGTTTTACTTTCTGAACAAGTGTCTTAGGTATGAATTTGCCATTTCATGAATTCATCAACTTTACTAGATCATTTGATAACGTGTTATTATTAATTTCATTAGCTCCTTTTTCGTTTAATAATTTTAAAACGATATCTTTAGCTGCTGGTAATGTAAGGTTTTCTCCAATAGTGTGAACCTGCCCCAGTCTTAGCCATTCTTAGGTTTACTAGACAACTAAGTTCCAAAGCTAAGTATTTTAGGAATTCTCCAAAGAATGATTTTTTAAAATTCTGTTCCTATTAACGTTACACTACAAATCCTCAGCCAGATTGAAAAACCAGCAAGATTGCTTATTTAAATCCATTGAAGGGCTGGAAGAGTGGCAGGGGCTGAGTCCCGTTGTTAGTAGGGATGTCATTAATGTTACGAATACGATTATTGTTAGTTGATTTTGCTATGAAATATTTATAGTTTCTGAAAGTTAAAATTTTGGAAGCAGCATTTCATTCAGTGAGTATCGGTGGTCAGTCTCATATGTGGCACTTTGTTAATAATGATATGGGCAATAATAATGTTAATAATGATATGTACTTAATTTTTGGGAGGAAGAAAATGTAAATGAATGTAGTGCGAAGAAATGAATGAAATGTTAGATTTTGTAATTTATAATCTCTTAAATTTAAAAATACCAAAATAAAAGTATTTGGGTCAATTTAAAACATTTTTGTAACTGGAAGTATGTATATCTGTGATAAACAGACAAACAGTTGTGCAGGTAAAGGCCGGGGAAGGAATTTTGCTGGATTTGTGTTATAAAAAAGGCTGACAGAACATATCAAAAACGCTGAGATACATGACCATTATCTACGGAATCACATCCAAAATGAACACCTCCATCTGATGGGTGAAGTGGTTCTCAAGAAAATAATTGCAGATGCTCACACTATCAAATATGTCTCCATCATGGTAGATTATACTCCTGATGCAAGCCATCAGGAGCAAATGACTATGATAATATGAATTGCCAATGTTTATGTGACAAAAATTGTGATTTGTAGGCTTTTTGGCAGTAGGTAGTAGCACACGTTCGACAGAAGCATGCTTGAAAAAGCTTGATGAACTAAATTTGCTGCAGAAAATACAAAACTGCAGATGGCAAGGATTTGATAATGGATCCAATACGAGAGGACAGAACAGTGGGGTACAAAAACGCATACTTGAGCTAAATCCGAAAGCATTTTACCTTCCATGCGGTTCTCAGATATGGTGAAATCTTCGACTACTACTATCGACCTTTTTTTGGATTTTTTGCTGTTTGCTGCAACAACTCAGTTATGGTATTTGCTCAAGCGATATGTTAAATTGTTTACAGTGAAGCCAACCTCAGAAACATGCTGCCAGTGTCGAAGAGATTCCGTTAAATCTGTGAGGTTTCAGATAGAATTGATTTATGGTGCATTATTAATTGAGGTCTCCGAGAGAAACGACCCAAAGGTAACAATGAAGGCTGCCAGTTTGGCAAACCAAATTAAATGCTACCCTTTCTGGGTATTGTTAGTAATAGGGTACTATCTCTTGGAGAAAGTTAATATTGTGAGCAAAATGTTGTAAAGTAAGGCTATGCAATTTGATGTCACTTTGAATTGTATTCAGAACACAATCAACTTCCTGAAATCCTACAAAGAAACAGGTTTCGATTTGGCCCAAGATGCAGCTAAAGAGTTATGACAAGTTTGGTTTCTTGCTCAATTTCCGATGCATTACGGGAATGAGCGCAACTGACCTGTGATGTTCTGAGCGTTACCTTAACAGATAAAATTTCTGGGTCGGTTGTTGATGCTCATGATTCATGTGCTGAATTGGGCAACTTAACAGGTTTAGTGCAACAAAGTACTGCTGCTTTTAAAAATCTGCAGTTCATTAAATTCTTTCCCAAACGTCTCTGTTGCATTGCTTATAGCTTTGACATTTCCAGTAACTGTCTCGTCTGCTGAACGAAGCTTTTCAAAGCTCAAGCTGATTATGAGTGACCAGCAAACAAGCATGATGGAAGAGCGATTGAGCAAACAAGCATGACGCAAGAGCGTTAATATCAATTGAGGGACAAAATCTCATGATACTGAGGAATACAGTTGTTTGGTAGGAAGTTCGATATTACCTTTAATGTTACTAACAGAGGCTGTTTGAAGTCTTTAACATGACTTTGCAATATTTTTTACAATTATTCCAAATTTGTCATAGTTTAAAGCATTGGCTTTTTTTTTCTGTTAACACAATATGTGCAGTTGATGAAAATAATTCATTCACGTCATGTTCGTTTTTGTTCTTTTACTGCTTGTAGTTGAAACGTATTAACTTATTTTTAATGATCAGCAAACAAATGCTTTTAGATAAATGTGAAAACAACTATATTGAGAAAATTATTTCTGTACACTGATAAATGTACAGAAGTACAACAAAGTTTATAAATTAGTGGATGAATGTTCATTAGTATTTAATATCTGATACAAAATAACTGATACATGATCAGAAAATTGCATGAGGCAAAATGGCTGAAATTTTTAATTTTTATTTTAGATGCCAAGACAAGAACGAAGTTTGTATGCAGGATGATCACAGTGATGCGGAAAAGTTTGCATTCCAAGCTGAGAAGGCCACTCATTGAGCATCAGCATCAACACCTTCTATTCCAATAAAGAAATCTTTCTTCGAGAACTGATTTCAAACTCATTGAATGTAAGTAATTCTGTTGTATATTTAACGTGTTGTAACATGTTAAGATTGCAAACTAAATGAGGTACTATACAAAGTCAAGAAATAATGGAGGACCCTTGTGACCATCATTTGATTTCATTGCAAAAATTTTTATTGGTCATAGATTGTTTCAGTTTTACCGAGGGCCTCAATAATTTTCAACAAAGTACTGCTGCTTTTAAAAATCTGCAGTTCATTAAATTCTTTCCCAAACGTCTCTGTTGCATTGCTTATAGCTTTGACATTTCCAGTAACTGTCTCGTCTGCTGAACGAAGCTTTTCAAAGCTCAAGCTGATTATGAGTGACCAGCAAACAAGCATGATGGAAGAGCGATTGAGCAAACAAGCATGACGCAAGAGCGTTAATATCAATTGAGGGACAAAATCTCATGATACTGAGGAATACAGTTGTTTGGTAGGAAGTTCGATATTACCTTTAATGTTACTAACAGAGGCTGTTTGAAGTCTTTAACATGACTTTGCAATATTTTTTACAATTATTCCAAATTTGTCATAGTTTAAAGCATTGGCTTTTTTTTTCTGTTAACACAATATGTGCAGTTGATGAAAATAATTCATTCACGTCATGTTCGTTTTTGTTCTTTTACTGCTTGTAGTTGAAACGTATTAACTTATTTTTAATGATCAGCAAACAAATGCTTTTAGATAAATGTGAAAACAACTATATTGAGAAAATTATTTCTGTACACTGATAAATGTACAGAAGTACAACAAAGTTTATAAATTAGTGGATGAATGTTCATTAGTATTTAATATCTGATACAAAATAACTGATACATGATCAGAAAATTGCATGAGGCAAAATGGCTGAAATTTTTAATTTTTATTTTAGATGCCAAGACAAGAACGAAGTTTGTATGCAGGATGATCACAGTGATGCGGAAAAGTTTGCATTCCAAGCTGAGAAGGCCACTCATTGAGCATCAGCATCAACACCTTCTATTCCAATAAAGAAATCTTTCTTCGAGAACTGATTTCAAACTCATTGAATGTAAGTAATTCTGTTGTATATTTAACGTGTTGTAACATGTTAAGATTGCAAACTAAATGAGGTACTATACAAAGTCAAGAAATAATGGAGGACCCTTGTGACCATCATTTGATTTCATTGCAAAAATTTTTATTGGTCATAGATTGTTTCAGTTTTACCGAGGGCCTCAATAATTTTGTTAGCATGACTGCTGCTAGAGTAATATAGTACATCTTAACTACCAAGTT
Source organism: Stegodyphus dumicola (assembly GCF_044657685.1). Classification (NCBI taxonomy): domain Eukaryota; kingdom Metazoa; phylum Arthropoda; class Arachnida; order Araneae; family Eresidae; genus Stegodyphus; species Stegodyphus dumicola. The sequence goes on from NC_140770.1 coordinate 5,603,783, forward strand.
TATAGCTTAAAATTAGTTCATTTGGATGACATAAGTAAATATAATGTGATGTAAAAACTAGCATCTGAATTAAAGATATCAATTTTTTATTTAGGCACTTGACAAAACCAGGTGTGAATGTCTCACAGATCCTAGCCAACTGGACCTGTAAAGAGTTAAAATCATTCCGAACGAGGAGGATAGAACCTAGGCCATCATTGACACCGGTATTGGTGTAAGAATTGCAGATTTGGTAAACTTGGTGATTTGGTAAACAACATATGCCTTAGTTTTTATGTTTTTAGCAAGGAAAATATTTTTCTATTATAAAATTGCAAGCAATTGTATCCTGAAAAGCACACTGAACTAATTATTTGGTTTAATTAATTGGTTTAATTATTGATTTCCATACACCAAATGATGCAAATTTTTTTATGAACAAAAATGCTGATTGTGAAAATCGACAACCATAATGATAATGATAGTTTTCAAAATATAGAATTTATTCATCATTGGTTTTTATTAACATTGAACATTTGTACATATATTTAGCTACTAAGCCATTTTTAATCCTTTTAGGTGCATTCTGATCAAAAATCAAAGATTATAAATACTTGAGTAAATTGGTTCATGATATGCATGAACAAAATAAATAATAATGCTTAATTAAGCATGAAGAAATGTAAGAGATGTTCACCTGATGGCAATAAATTGGTGAAGCTCAGCTTAGTTTTACTGTTGTTATTGTAAGCACCACAGATGTTAACATGTATTTTGCATGGAAGTTTGAAATTCTTTGGCCCACAGAAGACATTTCTCCACTATCCAGCAGGAATGGACTAGAATCTGCAATCATTAGCATTATTATTGAGGAAAATTTTGGAAGTTCCTGTGAAATCCAGACTGACGAGAAAATTAATACAGACAATAATTCTGCCCTCTAAAAATTAAGCTTTTGCTACTTTTACCCAATAAAAGATGTTAGTATTGAGGATCCCCTTCCAATTCTATTCCAAATGCTTGTTACATTCATTAATTTATCCTGAATTTTAGAGATTTGTCTGTTTGTCCTGTGTATGATTATGTGATGTGCTCAGTTTCAAGGATCTCTTTAAATAACTAGAATGGATAATTCTCGTTAACGTGCAGGGAGGGGGAAAACACAAATCATGAACTTTATGGTATGTATTAACAAGAATAAAATGCCTTATAAAAATATTATATTTCATTGTTAATGAAACTGCAGCCACAGTTAATTCATGCAGTGGCTTGTTTTGTTTTTAAATATTTAAGTTTACTTTTTTTCTTGCTAAACAGCCCTAGAAAATGTTAAAGAAGTAAATGATTCCTTTTCCAACACATATAATATTGCTTATTTCTGTCACATACTGCTTATTGTTATAAATAATAAAAGAATTTTTAAGTTGTATAATTTATTAAAGATATAGCTTAAATGTTTGGGCATTGGAGGCTGCATTTTACATTTAAGAAGAATGTACAAATAAAGGACTAATTAAATGCATATATTTTAGCTAAAATTGCACTTTAAAGTATGCTCTGGCATGAGGTTCAGTTTTTCTACCCATTGAAAATTATTTTTCAAGAGTTATATTCTTTCCTTATTCTGTTTTGCAACTCATTTTACATGTTGGGTAAGTGTTTACATGTTGGGCAACTCATTTAAGTGCACAGAATATGGAGGAATTTTGCCAACATGTGTGCAGTTCTTCTATATATGCAATTCTATAAATGAGCACATAGAACTTTTATTTGGATATTTAACCTGGAAGAATTTTTTTATTTGAGTTAATGTGCAGTTATTTTTAGGTCTTAGGTCATTAGGAAACTTTTGTATTTTCATATTCTTATTCATATTTGTATGTTCATATATGTTGTATATTTATTTAGGAAACTTTTGTATTTTGTATATCCATAGTGTTTGTTACGAAAATTTTAAGTTTTTTAATTTGGAGGCAGTAAAAGATACCCAAACTATTATGCCTCCACCATTGGGTAGCAAAATTATCTTTGTTGAATCTAAATGTGCTAAATATTGTGGAATTTGTAGATGTTGGAAAATGCATACCATTTTGAATTTATTTTGCTGCTGCATCATACAGGTTCGAAAGTTCAAGACCTGGATTTGTCATAACATCAGGTATTCTAGATTTGAGACTTTTCTCAATATTACATCATCAGTTTAAATCTGATAAGATGACATGTAGGAATTATAAATCTGAAAATATGAAATAGTGATTTATGAAATAATCTAAATATTTGTGACCTTAAGATGAATAATATTGCTACGAAATGTACAAGGGCGGTAAGATGGCTTCCCCACAAAGCAGTTTTAAAATTGCCATAAAATGGCAAGGGAAGACAGGGTCGCCACATTTGGTGAGAAATCGCCCAATTTGGCGACAAATTTGGCTATATATCATGGACGGGTGGAGAACTTTCTGGAACGAATTCTTACCAGTTTTGCCCAAAATGTTCCCGAACACAAGCCGAAAGCTATATAAAACCTGCTGGTCTGCAGTGAGTGTGTGCTTCATCGAGAGGGCGAGTGTGTGCCTCGTCTAGAGTGTGAGTTAGTATCGAGTTGGTATCTCGTCTAGTGAGTCAATCCCTGCGGAGTCGATCGAGTTGACAGCCGAGCAGAGTGTGCCGAGTGTGTCGGCAAGTGCACCAAAGGAGTCTGTTAGTGTATCGTGGTTAGTGCATCGTCGAGAAAGCGTGTTGAGCTCCAGGAACGACAAAACCGAAGAGTTGGGAGCTGTGCTCGTGTGTTCTCGAGTGCATCGTGAGTTGTAGTGTGGAGAGTCTTGAGAGTATGTGAGGCTGTGTGACACTGTGCCTGTTAACCTGTAGGCTGTGTCGCTGATCATGTTTATAGTAGTTCATCGATGACTGTTAAATGTGTTTTGGAGCTGTCCTGACAATACTGGCCAATAAAGTGTGTATCGATACTTTATCAAGTGTCTTCATCCTCAGTCACTCCAAATCCTCACAAACCCCGTACGAATGTGAAAGAAGAAAATAACGCATTAACTGGTGTCTGGAGAATAAAAAAAAAGTAACAGTATGATTTATATTGATTAATATGACCTTAAGAGCACAAAAAGATGCTTTATTTAATTAAAATTTTTATGCGTGTTTTGCATAAAAATACAAAACATGCATAACGAAATAAAATTAAAAAAAAACATAATGAAAGGAAATATAAAAAAAATCTGAAAGCTTTCAGATTTTACATTATGCCCCAATAGGAATTTTTTAAATGTTTTGTGTGTTACCTTTATTTATTTGCCACGTATGGCAATTGGATTTCATTCCAAATAAAGCTAATATTATGTATAGAAGAATGAGATGTACTTAGTAGGGGGAAAAAAAGAAATAAATAATGGTTCTTCTGGGAAGTTTCCTAATAGCAAAATGAATGGGCATCATGTGAGAATGTCTATGATTAAATATGCCTTTTTTGGAGATAGTGCATTTGGTAATGCCATACATGGGTACAAAAGCCATCGATGGTTTAATTTATTTTGATGTAGATTACTTTGAAAACTTTGTCACAGACTGGATGACGTTTCCCAAAGAGTTATGTGTAGGAATGTGTATGCAATGATGAAAAACAGCATGATTGGAGGTTGTAGTGGGATTTTTAAGACTGACGAAAGCAAGTGTGAAAAGCTAAAATTTAACCGTTACAAGATGTAAACTGTAAATGGGCACTGACAATTTAAAAAAAAATATTTTTTGAGGTTCTGGAAAGAATTGAAAACTGTTTTTCAAGTTACACAGAAAAATATGAGGCAAGGTCCTATAAATGTCTCGGATTCTTACAAGGAAGAAGACATTCTTCATTGTGTCACATGTAAGCTGTGATAATGTGACATGTAAGGTTCTGTTCTTAGGGTTCACACAAAATTCACGGAAGGCTTGTGGATTTTCATTAAAAGCTTTTGCATAGAACTGGGCAGGCGTTATTTAATTTCATAATGAAGCTTTGGTGATATGTAACACAGATGCAAGAGATTAAGGAGAGAAATGAAAATAGAAATATATGTGAGTGAAAATAATATGATTGAAGGTGCTGTTTTGATTGTTGAAATTTATGAAAGGAAGTTTGAAAACGGTGGAAATTTCATAGTGATAAGAGTGTTTGTTGGCACTTAAAAGGGAGGGTGATTGTTTCCTCTCTTCTTTAACGGTATGAAGAGGCAAGTTCCTGTAATTGTCTTTCAGTCAGTCAGATCGTGCATGGAACTCACCTCGTGTGATTTTATTTGTTTTGATGTAGATTACTTTGAAGCATCACAAAATATATCACACAGTGGAGAAGTTTTAGCAGAGAAGTATGAGTCATACTGTGTGTAAATCAAAGTATGATTTTAGGTGCAGGTGTAATTGTTGAAGTTCATGAAAGCAAGTTTGAAAAGTGGAAATTTCAAATTGTGATAAAAGAGTGAATGGAGCTTGGGTGTTTGTTGGCACTAAAAGGGAGTGTGATGTCCCCCACTTCTTTGAATTTATGAACAGGAACATAAAGCAGGTTGCTATAATTGTCTGATATTGCTGGAAAGCATGTAATTGTCTTTCAGTCATAGTGTGGCATTTAAAGACCCTATTTCTGGGGCTCACATAAAGTTGGTTGAGAATTTGTGGAGTTCCATTGAAAGAGCTCAGCACAAATCTGGACATTTGTGATTTAATTTCTTTTGAGATGTCTGGGAGATGTGTGTCATGGATTGGAAGAGTTTTTGTGGAAAAGTATGTGTATGAGAATATGAGTGGAGCTTCTGGTGTGATTGCTGAAACTGGTAAAAGCAAAACTGGAACGTGGGAATTTGATCATGATAAAAGAATGAATAACGTTTGGAGGTATTGTGAGAAATTCTGGCAGTGTTCTTTTTTGAGTTTTCATAAATGCAAATGGCATCTTTTAGTGTCCAAAAACTTATGTTGCTTCGTTTCCATTATATTTTGAATAATTTGCTCAATTTAAAAATATTTTTCTTATTAATAACAATATGCATAATGTGAAAGAAATGAGGTACATTATACAGTAGACTCCCGATTATAAGCGCTTCCCGCACAAAGTTTTTTTTTTTTTTAAAAAAAACAAGCGTAAAGCAAAGAAAATAAAAATGTTCCAGAAAACTGAACGAAATGTTAAATTTGCTAACATCGTGTTTATTTATGGCAAAAATATCCCAGGCCTTCTCTGAACCTTCCCCTCTGATGAGTCAATTATTTCTTACTCACCCTTGCAGTGCCCGCTCGACAGCCTTCTGTCGTCTTAATCTTACTGACACGTCCACTTCCTCCCACTCGGTATTTTTAGTTTAAGCCTGATAGTGTTTGAGAACCGGTCAGAGTTAATTTCTTATCTTTTATTGTGTTCAGTGCTTGTGCTTTTTGGTTTTGCGTTTTTCGCTACCGATTTAAAATGTCAGGAAAAGGAAAGAAGGTTGTGTTGAGAATTGCGCAAAAACTATAATTAATTACCAAAGTCGCAAACGGTGCTACAAGGCAAGAGATGGAATTGGATTACGGAATCGTAGAAACAGCAGTACGTGACGTTCTAAAGCAAAAAGACAATCTGGTGAACTTTGCATCAATGTCAGACAGTGCTTCTGCAATGAAAATGCGAAAAACTATGAAGAGTTGTACCTTTGAGCTAGACACAGCATTGACAGAGTGTAAAAAGTTCACGATTTGTGTTTTTTTCCCCCTTCCCTGCATGTGAATGAGAATTATCTTCTCTAGTTATTTAAAGAGATCTTTGAAACTGAGCACATAATCATACACAGGACAAACAGGCTGATCTCTAAAATTCAGGATAAATCAATGAATGTATAACCAGCATTTGGATTAGAATTAAGGGGAGAAAATTCTCAGTACTACATCCTTTATTGGGTAAAAATGGCAAAGCTCAATTTTTAGAGGGTGGAATTATTGTCTGTATTAATTTTCTCCTCTGTCTGGATTTCCCATTAACTTCCAAAATTTTTCTCAAAACTAATGACGCAGCTCCCAGTCCATTCCTGTTGGAATAGTGGAGAAACTTCTTCTGTGGGCTCCTTCTCAACCAAGAATTCCCAATTTTCCATGTAAAACACCTGTTAGCATCTGTGGTGCTTGCTGTAACAACAGTAAAATTGAGCTGATCTTCACCAATATACTGCCATCGGTGATAATTTCTTACTTTTGTTCATGCTTGATTAAGCATTATTATTTTATTTTATTTATGCATTTTATGAACCAATTTACTCAGGTATTTATAATCTTTGATATATATTTATAATCTTTATTATATTTATAATCTTTGATATATTTATAATCTTTGATTGCACCTAAAAGGATTATACAAGATTAAAAATGGATAAGTAGCTAAATATATGTACAACTATTCAAAGTTAATAAAAATACGAATGATGATTAAATTCTATATTTTAAAAAATATTGTTGAGTTATCACTAAGGATACAATTTCTTGCACTTTTATACAGAGGAAATTGTGAGTAGGGTAGGAAAGCATTAATTTCTGAAGGAGTAAGAAAATGAGGAATATAAAATGAATAATGAATGTACACAGTGCTGATGTGGGTAAACTTCTTTGAAGTACATTATATTGGAGCAAAACAAATTAAAGTGCGAATATTAACACATTAAACAGTGCTTGAATCTTCATATAAAAGTCTATAAATAGGTACTGTAGAATGAGACTTTTCAGATCAAATGAAATTTACGAAAAATTTAATATATATTGTAAGAAAAAAAATCAGTTAAAAAAAATCAGTTGAAATAAAAGGGAAAATCGTTCTGAAATCCTCTAAAAGTGGGGAATGAAATTTGTAAAACTCAAATTGGAAAGTAATAAATGGAAAGTAATGCCAACGAAAAGCAATTTCCATTAACATCAGCAGTACAACTGGAACTTGGAACTAGTTGTTATACTGCCATGCAACTATTATAAAATACCTCTTACAAGCTCTTTAGAGAGTCACCGAGCCATGACAAAAGTGATAGTTCGCTAACAGAATTTCCCAGAAAAGGTCACCAGTTCGCTAACAGAATTTCCCAGGAAAGATCACAGAAATAAGGTGGGAAGCAAGGACACTTTATCCATCAACGTCCACAACACAAAAACCATCCACTACATAGGAAACAATGGTGAGAACTGGAAGCAGGTGGCACATGTGGCTCCATCCGCTGATTGGAAAGGAGAAGATAATCATGGGGCAGAAGGGGCCAGAACAATGCTGATATGTTCAGCTGATGAATCAGAAGCATTATAGTGGCGAATCAGGAAGGTTGAAGTCACAGGAATTTTGTCAGCAGGTCCATGCTATGAGAAAATTAATTTCTCATTGCAAGTTCATCATTAGATGTGGGAATATATTAGTAATTAATTTATCTAACTTAATGATTTGCATGAGGTCTTCAGGTGGTGAGGTAAAGTGTGATATTCTTTGGGGAGGAAATCCCATCAGTCATGAAGTTCGTAATTTCTTGATCCAGAGGGTTGTTAGCTGGAAAAACGTTTGGCTTGAACTGATTTTCGAGAGAGTTGGCAAAAAGCTCTGCTTTTTCTTAATCAGTGCAAGCAGTATTCTTGTTTCTGATTGGCTGAGAGTAATGTTTGGTCAAATTAAATCGTCCAACGTAGTTACAAAAGGAACTGTCATCTAAGTTAAGCTGATGGACTTCACATTGCCATGGTTGGAATCTGTGTTTGCTGATAAGAGACTTAATTATTAGATTTTTGGTTTTTGCATAAGGATCCCAGGTGAGATTGAAGTTTTTATGCAGGTGATTCCGTTGATCAAATTTTATGGTGGTGGCAGAGTTATCCACAAAAAGTATGACGATTTTTAGTGAGACAATGAATTTAAAAAATTATGTCGGTATCATACTTTAACTGAGTTTAGTGATATTAGGAGGTGATGTGCAGGTAAGGAGGCTTAGAATCCCAGATCTTAGAACAGTATCTGAAAATCTACGTATGGAATTTATGTATGGAATGTACCAGGTCTGTTTTTCATAGTGACGAGAGAGAGGGGCATTTAATAATCGCAGTAAAACTGTGCTTAGCGACACCAATATAGTGATATCAGTGATCATATATTTTCCTCATATGTATTATTTTGCAAAAATTTCTGCTACCGTTATAGGCTTTGTTTTTATATTTTATTTTATTTCCTTTATGCTATCTGTGAAATTTGTGTTATATGGAATACTCAGATTTAATATTACAATAATTAGAACCTGATATGAGTAACTTTAATGTCCTTTAAATTATTTTCATCTAAGCTGGGAACTAGAAACATACACTAAAGTAAAATAGCTTATTCACTAAAGCAAACATAACAGTTAATTTTAATTCTTTATTCGTGATGTTATACATAGAAGGTCAGCTGTTGATTTAAAGAAGTGAATTATGAGTTTCCCTTAAAAGAAATTTCATTGCTAAAACTGCAGTTGTGAAATAAATTGTTTAATTTCTAACTTAATCTGGACCTCGCCATTGTTACTGAGATTTTCCAGGTACTTTTTTTTTCTCCATTTTGTACTAAAATTGGAGGAAATTATATGTCTCAAAGAAGAATTTCAAAGTAAAGAAAAATGAAGTTAAAGAATGAGAGGGGCATTCTAAAATACAATTTGGAAAAATAAAAATGATAATATAAAATTAAATTCAGTAGGTAGGCAAGCATAGAATAAAAAAAGACATGTACATTTTATTATTATCCTCAGTATTGTAACATGAATGGCATTTCACATCAAGAACAAAATATTTTAACACTAGTATATGTGTTTGTCACAGCTCTGTTATTATATGATATATGCAAACAGTTAGAACTGGATTAACCATTTAGCAAAATAAGCATGTTTTAGGGCAACAAGGAAATGGTCATTAGGAACAAAACGTCGTTAGAAACTCGAGGAAAGGATGGGGGGGGGGAATTGCCAGTTTTATTGTGGAATGAACCAAGACCTAGAAAGAAGAAATGGGGGGGGAGAAGTAAATGTATATGAGGCTTAGTCTTAATCTGGGTCTACATATTTTATATATACAGTATGTATATGTAAAATAATAATAATCTTCATAATATGCACATGGAAATGTAAATTTTAAAATTTAGTTTAATTAAATATTTATTTTATAAGGCAAATGGATAAATTTAAGAAAAAAAATTGAAAATTATTTTGAGTTTTCTTTTTCTGTGTGACAAGTGAAATATCTAAAAGAAGTTACTTCATCCCCATACCAAGCATTTTAGGCCACTTTCTGTGGCACATGTTTGCATGATTCCTGAGTTTTGCAGAATTACATACACTAGTAGGAATTTATTCACTCAGTGGCTAAATATATTATGCAAATCAGATCATATTCACACTACATACCTAGGAAGGGAAAAAAGTTAATTCCCTTCCAGTCCTACTATTATTTTTTGTAATAAAATATTATAATTGTGTAACCAGTTTTTCATAAAAAATTATTTTATATCAGATTCACATGCTTCACTAAACCATCTAAAAGACTGGGACAAAATTATTGTCATTCAAAAAACAAATTATGTTTAAACTCCCTCCCCCCCCCCCAATTCACCAGAACTAATACTAAGTTCTGGTTTCTTTGCAACAGAACACTTTTAATTTTGTGTAGGAAATCTTTGCCTTCTCCAAAATCTTTCTTTTAAAACACTGACAAAATTTATAAAAAAATACCTTTCTGTCAAATTTTTCAAGTCTGGTTTAAGTAATTTATTGTGCATGTAAAATTGCATTCTTATATATTTTTTTAATATCATAAGAAACTAATATAATAATAATATAGTAATAATATGCAAGACTGTCTGAGTTCTACTCCAATAAAGTATTCATCTGAGAATTTATTACAAATTTTATGAGAATTAAATTACAAATTTTATGAAGGTTGATGATATATTTTTATTTCAAACTGTTTATTTCACTTTATTAAACATGAAGTGGAACAAAAATTTCATATTATTCATGACATTATTAAACTACCTTCTCTATGGTCTTGCTGACCTCAGAGTATTGAGCTAATACTTTAATTTGAAAGCCTCTTATACTATTCAGTCACTTATAAATGTAATCCTTTTATCCTTAATTAATTTAAATTTTATATGTTAACATGTCTTTTGTGTAAAGCTTAAACTGTAATTATATAATTTATACATTTTAGGCATTTTAAATTTGTGTGTGCATTAAAACAGTTGTCAAAGCACACTGTTATAATTCTTGACACTATGTTTAAATACAATTCATCATAGAAAATTTTTTAAAGAAAAAAATTATTGTGTTAAGGCTATTGAAAATCTATACAATAATTTTTTAGTAAAAATCTTTTCTTTTATGCATATAATTTCTAAGTGAATATTTTTGTTTTAAAAAATCTTCATGTTTAAAAAATTATTAAATAGATGCAAAGTAGTTCATGAAGTCAGTTATTAGGCTATTAGAGGAAGAAAATTTGCTTAGCACAATATATAGAAATGTGTAAACCTTTTCTGGGGAAATTTTAATCAATTTAATAATATCAATGTTTGTTGAAAAAAAAATGTCATTTTATTATGAGGAGGGAAATAATAAAATTGTATGCTTTAATTTGTGCATTTTCTTATTTTTATGTGCAGCATGTACTAATTCTGTAAAATATAAAAACATGACTGCACTTAGTTGAAACATGACTGTTTAAGGAAATCTGTTGTTTTATAAAAAAATTGTGAATATACCAGATTTTATTGTTTGAAATAATTAGCGAAATTATTGTATTATGAAGATGCATAAATACAATTTTTGATTGAAATTTTAACATGCATTTGTATTATATTTATATAAAAAAACAAATTTACTTTTTATTGAGATAGTTATGTCCATCTTTATTTTTTGTGTGTCTCTTACAACTAAAAATATTTTATCAGAAATGCTAACTTTCTAAAAGTTCTATTTTATTAGAACTGAGTATTTTTTTAAATTGTTTTTTCTTTATATATTGATGAGCCAAACTACATTTGCATGCAAAAATATTTTGTTTTATGTATTTTAATACATCTTCCTCATTTTATTTAACATTTGTAATTAAGAATAAATTATACACAGTTCTTGGCTATGTTGAACCATTCTGGCATAAACTGTTATAACTTTCATCTATGTTAGGTTATATTTCTGTGTATTTGTTTGACACGTTAACTCTGTATATTCTGCTTAATTCTGTAGTTTCATCTTCTGTTATATTTTGAGGATAAAATCTAAGCATTTTGCTTTTAAATGATCCTCTGTGCACTTGAACTGTTATTCATATTTTCACAATAGCGACCTATCACAATAATGAATAAATTTTCTACCATTTGTGTTTACAGTTTATGAACTACTGCTTCTCCAGTAGGTGGGGGGGGCACTGAATAGGGCACACTGCTCATGGCCTCGCGTATATGCATTAGACACTCATCAGCTGTAATACACAAGTTTGGACCGCAAGGAGAAAAAAAAAAAAAAACTTTTAAGCTCAGCCAGAAATGAGAGATATTACTGGTGCATTAAAATTAAGTCACTAATTCTTGTCTCTGACTTTTTTTCTGATGTTAGAAATCATCAACCTCACAGGACTGCCAGCTCCAGCAGTTTACTAATTATGACTTCAACATCGTTTTTAAAACTGGATGAGAGTTATTGAGTGCCAACACTGTGTGATATGATTTTAAATCTTCTCTTTCCAAAAGAGATCTTTTGGACCTCAAAAATGAACTTCTTAACCACGAGCTTTCAACATTTCTATGAACTCCTTTTATTGCCTAGAGGAGATGGATTGATTGGATACAGCGTCCCACCTCCCGTGGAAAAGAAATTTTGTCTGCTTCCCCTAATGTGCCTGCGACCTCAAGTCATGTGGAAAGAAATCTGTTTTCGTCAAAAATAATATCGATGCTGCCATTCCTCTGCAGTGTCACCTTTATATGTTCCCAAAGAAGGTGAGACTCTACAAAATCGTAAATGTTTAGGAGAATATTCCTGAATGTTCCATGACTGGCACAGCAGAAAACGGGCTGTCAGTGCCTTTCAGTGCAAAAGAACAACTTCCACTTAAGGTTTTTGTATGTGGCTTACTTAATCAGTGGATGAAAACTCTGACTCCACCAGAAGCAAAATACAGATCAGGGAAGCAAACAACCAGCAGCTGTTTCAGGTGTCAGTACTTTGGGCATATGCAAACTGGATGCCCTAAACATTCTGGATGTCTTTACTGTTTATCATATACTTGCAAGTTCCCAGGAGATGCAGAATACCTGCATAAAACGTAACTCAGACAAAATTGGTGACTTTTACAAAATGTCCTTTCCATCACAGCCATAGGCAGGAAAATTCCAGCTTCAACTGAAAGCCTAGAGTTTTGGACTTTTATCGAAACGACTCCCGAAAATCGAGCCAAACTTTGTCAAACAATTTAAAAACAGGGAATTTGACCAAAATTTTGGTTTACAGGATCTCCACTATTTAGGACTTTCTGTGCAAAATTTTAGAGACTGTAAAATTGTGTTCACTTGGCAAATTGTTTCGAGAAAAAACTGTAAAGGTGTCGACAATTTCCATAATAATGATTCGCCTGGACAGTTCCTGAGCAAACATGGAAGAATTGCCTATCTATATTAATTTTTCATACCCCCCCCAACAGAGATAGCAAATCAGATACTTTTCACTCTCAGACTCCATAAGGAACACTTTGAATGTCTGCGAAGTATCACTGTAGCTGTGATTTGCCTAAGTTTGTAAGTTCACTGTGTGTGTTTTCGTAGCAGTACCTTTCTAAGTTTACTACCTGAAAGGCAAGGACACTTATTATGAAAGACAACACTTATTTGTTATTTAACTCAGGACTTGCAGTCTGCATTGTTCAAATGTTTGTTACCTTGCTCCTGCTGACAGAAATACTTAGAATGTATTTCTAACATTACTTAAGCAGGAGAAACTGTATTTTGAGATCCCATAGTATTTAAGTGAGAGAAACTGTATGTATTTCGAGCTTCTGTAGTATTAATACTTGATACAAGTACATGATGGCAATGAGTATTTGCATTTATTATCTTTTTCTATTGTGTTAAATAACTGATGCTTGTGACAAATTCATCACTCCCCAGTGATCTGTAGTATTTAAACATTTACAGAAAATTTGTGTAAATGAATTAAAAAAAGAAATGTGAATATATGAATATGTTAAACAAGGCAAATAATTTTGTGTATTTAATAAATAAATAATTAATTTTTTTAAATTAATTTATCTTGTATAATTTTCAATTTAAATATTGAAGTTAATTTTTATTAACTTTTTCTGCTGTTGATAAACATTTAATGCTCTGAACATTCATATTTAAAATAACTTTCTATTTTTTAACATTTTAAAAATTTATATTATATGAAATTATATATAATTCTTTTATTTTTATAATTATTTTGATTTAGAAAACTAAGAAATCGGGAAATAAAGATGAAACTTGTCACAAAGAGAAAAAAAAAAAAAAAAAATCTCCAAGATATGTGTTGTCTTTGTTATTGATATTTGTTGTTATATCTGATCATGTTTTTCTGCTTGCAAAATTGCAACTTAATTTGGCATTTCTGTGTAAATTAGGAGCACTAAATAACAACATAATGCTTTGTAATTTCAATATTGAGAATTGAATTATTATTCAGAATGAATAATTCCTAAAATTCAATATTTCAGAATTGTGCCATGAAATGTTTAATTTTTTTAATTTGGAAGCATTATTTTACAAATATTTTGAAAAAGGAGAAAAATCTTTTCAATACTTTATATTTCTTACATTTATATTTTTTGCCTCCTCCTTGAAATTTTCCAATTAATATCTAATGTTAATTAGTTGTTAAAAGAATATATTTTTGAACTTGATATCTGAATTTTTTGTTTTCTGTGAAAAAAAAAAAATGATGCAAAAAAGTATGTCACAAGACGTATATTTAAGATTTTAAAATTGATTCTTTTTGACAATTACAGTCAGTTTTTGAAGAGCTATTATTAGATTTATTCTAAATTTTATTAATTGCTTTATGTTGTTTAATATATTTAATGCAAGATATCTTGCACTAAACAGTAGGTATTACAATGACAGCTATTTAAAAAAAAAAAAAAAGAAAGAAAGAAGAAGCATTTCTTGTGGAAAAAAATTATTTTTAATTATAATTTTCTCTGTTACTGAGAAACGTTAATTCCTAATATTAATTCAGAAGTTATTAATATATTTTTATTTTCTAAATCTGTAAACATTATTTAACAAAATAAAGTGTTTTTCATATTTCCAAGAATTTTATTAAAAAAAATGCAGAAGTGTGGGAACATTTTTCTCAGTATATTATTTTTTTTTTCCTAATCATAGAATTGCTTCTGTCTTGAAAATTTCTCATTAATAACTAATATTCAGTAACTGTTAATATGAATTAAATTTATTACCTCAACTTTTTGTTTTATATATCTGAAAATTATTACAACAAAATATTGCTTCAGAAATAAATTTTATATGTTGTGGAAAAAAAATTAAGGAGGCTGGCAAAATTGTCTGTTGTTATGTAAACCAAACCCTGGTACCTTGTGTTACTATGGAAATGCATGTATTACCTAAGAATTACGTAGAAAAACTTTGCATCTATTTCATATTTCATAAGAAATATATTTGATATTTTTTGTTTTAATTATATATTTGTGAAACTTAAATTTACATAGCATTAAATGCTACATTTCTCTGAAAATTTCAAATGGGAAATGACAGTTTTGCATTTTAAAGCTGGGCTAATTTTTAGCATTCAAGAAATATTTCAGGTTTTGTATTTAAAAAAGAAAAAATTTTTTTAAAATAAGATCTTAGGCTAAAAAATGAAGTCTAAGAGGATTTTAATATTAGTGTTTGAACCTATATTAATTGTTTTCTGTTAAAACCCATGAAATTTTATGCAGGATAAATCAAAGCACAGGCACAACAAAGCACAGGATAAAAGAAATCCACTTTTTTTGTTTTATTTTTTCCTTTAAATATAAGACCATGTGGAATTTTTTAAAACTTTTCTGTTGTCTTTCATTCTGAAATACTTCATTTAGCTGTGATATCTGTAGAGTTCACAGCTAAGTGTTAAGGAAAAATATAATTTTTTATTCTTACGTGCCTTAATGTTTAGCTGTAAACAAATTATGCTTTGAAACATTCTGCATATACTTTTTAATTGTAAAACAGTATATTATTTTAATATTAATAATATATTAAATAATAAATATATATTATTTTATATATTAAACAATAAAAATATATTATTTTAATTATAAATGAGTATTTTGTAAGGAGGCAAAGCTAATCTTTGAGGAGTAGTATGCATGTGCATCAAACTCTCTTCAGAGGATAATGTACCTGGTGAAAGGGAGACATGAAGTATTTTTCTTCCTTCAATTCCTTTGTTCCTAAACATCTTTCATGGGTTTTTAAATCAGCACGATTCATACAATAAAATTGATGAAATGCAATTTTCACTGCAGGAGAGGGGGGAAAATAATGCTTCAAAATAATTTTATCCAAGTTTTTTAAAATGGTTTAGTTAAGGTAAATGTATGCAAGTCTGTTGTAAAATAAGTTTTTGTGAAAAACTGGTCATAAAATGATATTTTATTAAAAAAAATAATTGTGAGAAAGGAGGGGAATCACTTTTTCCCCTTCATAGATATGTACTGTGAATTTGATCCATTTTGCATTGGAAATTTCTCCATGAAGGCAGTCCTTTTAATTACATTTCATCAGTCAATATCATGTATCATGTCAGTGTCATGTATCAAGAAAAGGACAAGTTAAACAAATTTAGATGAAAAAACAAATTAATTATAGAAGGACTGTATCCTGTCCTTTTTAAATAATTTATTTGCATGTTGTTGTTATTGGATATTTTGTCTAATATTCATGAGGAACTAGATTGAAAGTTTTAAAACTTGAATGTCTGAAACATAAAAATACCCTTTAGCTTAGAGAATTAAGAGAATTAAGTTTATTAATTAAGAGAATTAAGATGTAGAGAATTAATTTTTAGTTCATATATATTTTAATTGTGTAAGTATATTACTGAGATACCAGATAAATCATTTCAAGGGAATAATTTATTAGTTTAGTCTTAAACAAATCATTTCTACCTTTCTATGTGCATATTGTTTTTATTTAACATTTTGGGGCACAAATGATAAGCCTTAATAAAGATTTAAAAATGTGCGTTTTTGCTTAACTAATGAAAAGGCATTCTTTGAATTGAATTTGCAAGGAGAAGGAATGATTTAATTGAACATTGTGTAAGTGTTATTGAAATAAAAGTCAAAGCAACAGTTTTTAATTAATATAGAGAGAATAATTTATAAAATTTCTAAAACATTCATTTTGGTAAGTTGTAAAATTTCTGGAATTTCTCATAATTTTATGGAAGGATTGCATCCATTCACTTGCTAGTAGAAAATGTTGATTTTTGTTTTAGAATAAATTTAATTTAAAGCAGTTTTCTAATTTCTCCACCAAATACTCAAAATTAGGCTTGAGTTTTCACATGTGTTATCATTTACCCAGGCTTACACATAGCTTGTGAGGCATGAATAATCATGAGATATTTAAGAATTAAATCTTAAATGATTTTAATTATTAAATAATAGTTGCATTCACTTTAAACCTTATGTAATTTTTAAAAAAAATTGATAGCTTAATATCTCTGTTGCAATGAAGTGAATGAAAAGCGCGACTTTTTCACTTTAGATCTATATTTGAACTATTTGGTAGAAAAGTACTCTGAGAATTTCTGCTTTTAAATTGTGTTTTATATTTATGCTTATGAGAATTACCCCACTCTAAATTTCTACACTTTTTTTCTGCATTCATCATTTTCATTTTGCTGAGCTACTGTCTGTGTACTATAGCAAGTTACTTTATTATTATTAGCTTTGTCCTTACTGTTCAGTAATCTTAAAAACTATTTACAGTACATGTGAATATGAAGTTCATAATAGTTGAAGATAACAGAGCATGCAGTTATATCAGTATTTCTATGATAGGAAGAGGTTCTAAAATCACAGATTCATAAGTGAAAGCTTTTATATTCTGTGTATAAAATCTCAGGAAATTGTATAGATAGCCTTAAACGATTTTTATTTTTAGTCTTCTTATTTTGATTTTTAATGTATTCCCCCCCCACCCCATATTTAATGTGAATGATACTGTTTATTTTGCAAAATGAAAATAAGTCTATGGTTTTAGCAGACATTTTTGAACAACTTATTTTTCTATGCATAGACCTGATATGCAGTTCTGTTCTAATATATATGAATAAATGTTCTGATATGAATATTTCATCCTACAACCCCTCAAGGCAATGCAACAGTTATATATTTAATAACTTTAGTTATTATGTGTTTTTGTTTCTGGCTTTCACAAGAATAACACATTTTCTAATAAAAAGCTATGTTTGAAATTTATATTGTTGAAAATATTTAAATGCCCGCTGAAAAATTATATAGTTGAAATATAAATGAGTAAACAAAATGAATAAACTTTTAAAATAACTTTTTGTAAATTATAAATAAAAAATATTTGCTCTATATGGTTGCAAAGATTACTGCATATTAATTACCGTATTTTTCGGCGTGGGACGCCCACCAGTGTATAATGTTCATCTATAATTTTATGCTAGATTTTTAAATTTTTGTGTGTATATCTGTATAACGCGCCTTTCGAACAATAATGTACTGCATTGACAAGTCTTAAGAGGAACAATATGTGTGTGGGTTAAATGCTTGAGGGAGTATTTCCTGCAAAGAGGATGGATTCAATGCAAATGTCCAAAAGAATGCTATGGTAGGGTTTTGAGAGAAGGTGGATATAATCTGGAGAAAGAATGCACTTCCAACACGAAAGAAGTCGTGGAATTAGATTTCATATGTTTGCTCTTTCTGTGAAGTGTGATTTTCAAGTGAACATCGAAGGTTTTAGTTGAAATACAGTTGATCTTGTGTTAATTTTAGTAATAAATATGGTTCCTGCAAAAAACACACTGCTGGTTTCAAATGCAAAATCATTCAGTTTGTGAAAGAAAATGGAAATTGTGCTGCAGTGAGGGTGTTTGGTGTTGGTGAATGATGGACCCAGTGATGTTTGTTTATGTACCAGATTTGCAGGGACGGTGAAGATAAAACAGAAATTGATGATGTGCCTGAGGATATAATGGAATACCAGCATGTTGAACATTTTATGCTATCCGATAATGAAAAGATTTTAAATTTAAGAGGTATGCCTTTTCTTTTAAAACAGTATAAGTAAACACAAAAATGTAACTTATGTGTGCCAATTTTTTTCCATATTTTTAATTTATTATTTTTATATCCGTCGTGCACTCGTATAACATGCACTCGTAAATTTCGATCATATTTTTGGCAAAAGTGCATGTTATACACTGAAATATACGTTATGCATTATGTACTGTGTAGAAATGCATTACTTGCCATTTAATGTCAGAATTAATAATATAGCTGCTAAAAATAGAACATATTTTGGGTTTCATATGTTAATTATACCAAAATGTATCATATTTGCATAAATTTATACATTTTGAGCGGAAGGCTTAAATATAAAGGAGGGATAAATATTATTAATTCAGTAATAAGAATAGAAAATAGGCAGAGTATAATTGAACATTTAAAAATTGATACTTATTTGAATGAACTATGCTTCAATGCGTATGTTATTTTGTATATGAAATACTAATGACAGTTTTAAATAATCAAAATGAGAATAAAATTTCATTTAATAATCAAAGGCGTACATCAAAGGCGACCTCATGGACAGAGGACTGCATATCTAGTAGAATAAAATATTGTTAGTACTGTCTTGAGACAAGTTTTGGAATTTTATTGTTGAGAGACATTAATAATGAATAGTCTTTCAAAAAATTTTAATTCTTTTTTCAATTAAAATAATTTTAATTCAAAAGTAAACACATAATTTTAGGAAGCTTATAGCCATGTCACAATATGAAAAAATTTATTCTGCAGCAAACAGTTAAAACTGTCAGTTAAGCATAAATAATAAGATTCTGAGACGACGATCATTTTAAACTGCTTAATATGTATTAAAGGAAAAAATTTGTCTATTAAATAGTTGATATTTTGAAATACATAATTATAAATTTAAATTAAATAAAAATGTAAAAATTTATTTTGCTGCTGTCATAAAAGAAATACGCAAATTCATAATTTGTTTCACCTTTTCAACAACATCTCTTCACTGAATATATAAATATTAATGATAGCTAATGATGTCCAATTAGCTACATATCTTGTTTACCAATCACCAGTTTACCAATTAATGTTTTGGTATCTGAATGTAATAATTATGATGGATGTAGAATTTTTGAAATATAAACCAGGTTACGAAATAAAAAAGAACATTTATTAACACAATGTAAAGAGGGAAAAAAAGACAGTCAGCAGCACTGCATGACCGAAAGTGTAAATCAATCCGGAGAATACTATGATGACGTGGTTATTTGTAACAGTAATGAGCCATCTTCATGACTTGTAATATGCTGCAGATGTAGGTAAAAACTCAGATCCCATGTGGCACACAGCCATCACACCTGTCCTGAAGAAGTGGATTCTTAATTAACTTGCTTGAAATAAAACTTGAACTTACAAGAGCAAGTCCATGTTGTGCTGGATATATCTCTACTATTCTTCTTAATAGCCATGTCACCTTTTAGCAGAATAATATCACCAATTTCCAGGATTGACCATTCTGATCTGGATTTCAGCATATGCAAGCATTCACTGTGCGATCTCTCTTCTTCATCTTCTTTATTTTCTGCAACAGAAACCTCATGGAATGAAGGTGAGGCCTGATACAATCACATTCAGGAATACTTGTAGTAGTTTCACATAATTCTTTCAAAATTCACTCAGTTTTCTCTTTGCTTCAATAAAGTTACTTCCTTGTCACAGGAAATGTGTCAGGTATGCCTTGGCTGCCAGCAAACCTCTTGAATGTAACAGTCAATTGTTAAATCTGAGACAGCTTCTTGGTGAATAGCTGTTGTTGCCATGCAAACGAATAATGCAGCATAGCTGTTAGTATTTTTCATTTATCATGTCCTTAGTTAAATTTTAAGTTACTGGGCCCACATAATTAATACTACAGTTAACAAGTGCCCCTTCTAATTATACTTTAAATTCTGGCAAGTTAAAATTTACTTTTACACGTTACAAACTTTGCATTTTGCTTTAAAATCTTTTAATAATTTTCTTTGCTCCATTGATCCAACAGTTGTGTTTTAAAATGGAATTTACCACTATACAGCTTGTATATGTAAGTTATCTAATTTCATTCAGCTCAATCAAGAGTTCATCCAGTCTATTAGGAGATGGAATAATAAATGAATGCTTAGCATTATAATTTATTCTAGTATGCTGAATACAACCTGCCACTTGTAGGAGGCCATCTTCAAAAAAATTATTCGATGCCACCAACAAAATTATTTTCAAAGGTTTCTTGTAACTTAATAATTGTATTCCATCTTTAAAATGCACTTACTATACCCACAGTGCTAAATAATGCCTTGATGCTTTTCTACATTCCAAAGAGTTATAGGGAAAGGTTCACCCTTGAAATTTAGCATACAGTTTTGTATCTTTTTGATAAGGAAGCTGTGCTATTTAAGAAAGTACTTAAAGTTTCAATTTTTAAACTATGTCATAAAAGTATGGTATTAGTCCTCTTTTCAGTCAATGATCCTCAGTGATTCAGTCAAATTCAAGGGGCCTCTTTTAACCACCACAGTCAGTTCATTTTGAGCTTTTGGAACAAATACCTCAGGAAGCAGGGCCTGCTGGGTATAATTTTGATTGAATGTAATTCTGATGAGACCTCAGTAAAACTCCCAAGATTTCTTTACTTCAGTTAACATGTTTTCCATCTGTGAGAAGATGATGATAACCTTATTAGTACAACTTTAGAATCAGCCCATGCAAAGATTTGAAATTTACAGTAACTCGGAATATTTTGGATGGAACCAACAAACTATGATAGCATTCAGTTCTAATCTAGGAAGAGAAGAATAACTGTAGTCATCACAGCTATTATAATATTAAGTTCTTGCTGTTATAATTAATCACTTATTGGTATGCAAAATCTGATGCATCACAAGATGTTTGTTAACTGCATTTTCTGTAAGTGAATGCATCTAGGAGGAATTTTAATATACTGAAACTGAATCCATTTTTCATTAATACTATTAGGAACCAGTTCATACCAATCACTATTGAAAATCCAAAGATGTCGATATGTAATCTTCATCGCTTTTACAGCTATTGGAAGGTTGAAAAATCTCCGATGATTAAAATTTTTTCATATTTTAGGTTTTCTTCAACAGCCAAGACTGTCTTAATCCCATTATATAATAATGTTGAATCACATTATAATTTCAACAATTTAGACAATTTATTAGGCATAATTTTCATGTTGAGAGAACCAGTTTCTTGGTTCAACAAATTTTGGCTTAAAGAAAGGCTAATTGTTTCACCATTTCCTCAGTTTAAACTTTTTCAGTTCCTTAATTTCTTTAGTCACAAATTTCATAGCTTCCGATATATAAACTGCCTACAAGTATCAAAAGCCTTTTCAGTGCATTCCAATCTAAAGAAACGACCATTGCATAGAAATAATTTTTTATTATCTCTGATAATGTGGGAAATCTTTTTCACCATTCACTGCAATTGTTTCAAAGTGTCATTGGCAGAAATGAAAAGGAGCCATGAAATAAATTACCATAATTAATCAATCCCATACTTTTGTTCTGCAAAGCATTTCTACCTTCTTTAGCTATAAGAATGTGCTCATACAAATCGGCAGTATTAGACATCAACACTACAATATGTATTCTGAAACTTCCAAGTACCGAAAGTAATCGCACTTGATAGTTAGGCCTGCAAATAATATGGAATTCAAAGACTTTCCTTTATAGTACGCTTAGAAAAACCATAGCACTATTTGGTATAAATGCAGAATGTTGAGGAATGTATTATGCATTTTCAGGTACACATGTGTGTTAAATTAACTAGACTCATAGACTCAGTTTTTCATATTGGGGCATGTATTCTTTATAACCTTTTTGCAAACTACGATTTCACTTAATATATTCTCTCATATTTTTAGCAGAATCTCAAAACGGAAGCATTACGAAGAGTCTAATCAGAATTCACTTTGAAAAGTTTTACATAATATTTCTCTTTGCCTGCTAGCACTGTAACCCTTTGAAGTAACTCACTAGTTTGCCAAAACCACTTCAGGGCTTTGTCAGTGTTTAACTCAGTCCAAAAGTTGTGTAGTGCAATTGCGATTTCATTATCACGAAATGTGTTTCATGTTTCCAATTCTTCGAGAAAGTACTCAACCAAAATATCTGTGTTGTGCCACTACTGAATTTTTAATTATACCTGGCAACAAAAGGCAAATCCATTATAACTGCCAATAATAATGTCAATTTTTCTTACTATATTCAAGATCAGCTAACAACAGAATCTGCAGATGGCAGAATATTATGATCCGTATGCCTCGGTGGAAGAGGAGAGGTAACTTATTTAGCATAACACTCTCTTCCAGAATGAAATTTTGGAATCATGGGCAGAAAAGCACATCTGGATAAACAGTAGATAGAGCATAACTTCTTTTCAGTGGTAACTTCAGTGTACAAGACTCCGAAATAAAGCTGCATTCATTACCAGTATGCAGAAGAACAGAACAACTGTGCTGGTTTCCCATTCTATCAAGTGCTTGAATGATTACTGTGGGAAACAATACTTCTTATTTTTTCCACAAAAATAACATGCCATGTAAGCTTTAAATTATAAGAATTTGAGATCACAACTGGATTTACGTCAGCTGTAACAAAACTGACTTACTGTTCTCATGTAACAGTGTATTACTTAAATTTAGAAAAAGTAATGCAAGTATGTTAAGTACCACAGAGGCAATTAAAGCACGGATTATATATTTTTTTTACGTTATCTTTCCATATGTTACACCTAATTCCTTAAATTTAAATACTTTAATGGTACCCATTCTTTAAGCAAATAAACAAAATTATTTCTTTACATTAATCAGACGCAGATTTTATTTACAGTGGCATTTTCGCTAAGGTCTCTATTCATGTTCAGTATTACAAATTTCTAATGAAGCACATCTGTTACTTAAATTCTGAGACGTTATCAGATAAGGAATGTCAATAGCTACTTTTGAGACCATAAATAATGAGTTTCAGAGTCTATTTTTTGACACAAAATAAATATTAAAACAACTTTTAGAAGCTTCTACATGCAATGAATATGAGTTCTGAATTACCTCATTAGAAATATCACCTAAACGCTGTAAGCTTGAATGATTTGATGCTGGTTTATCTGAAAACGTTTCTAATAGCGATATCAGTATCTCTTTTTGTCATTATATTGCTTGAAATTGTTGTATTGTCAGAAATAACTGTTGCCCACTGATTAATGGGTAACAGATAAATACCCAAAATTTTACCTGCCTTATTAAATAGCAATTAGAAGCATCTCTCATTGGCCTTACTGGGAAAATCTTGAGGCACTTTACATGTAATATACCTGTCTGCTGTATAAAGCCTTAAACTTTCTGTACGAAAGTTCACTTTGCAGCCCATAGCTACCATATCGAGTTGACGATGATCTAAAACAAATGGCCACTCTAAGATACATAAGATACTGTTTCGGTACTGTAATGAAAGTCAGTAGAGTACAGGAAGTCTTTTTTGGAGAAGTCTGATTTTACGAGAAGTTAATTCTCTCACAACTGGGAAGGAGTTGAAATTAATCTTGTCTAATAGAAGATATCCAAGACTGTGGCCAGTAACAGACACTTAGTGAGGTATCAGGATGGTAAGTAGCATCATAATATTTCATCTGTTTTGCAGAGTATATTTATAGAGCGCAGTAAATGCTTTTACGGATTTCTACTGGTAATATAGCCTTAAGAGTAGAAAGAATTTATCTCATGTTATCTGCCACGACTTACCTCAACAGGCTTGTTACCTAGTTTAAATTAACTGAATTCATTTAATGTATCTAAGAATTTTCTTTGCACTGGTTTTCAGTGTAGCTTTTAATAATTATAAATTAATGAGTTTTCCCTGTAGATTCTCCAGTAAGTTTTGTAGAGTTCTAAGTATTTCCAAAACTCAATTCTTATGTAATTTATTGTAGTTACATGGAAGATGAAAAAAAATTAATTTCCATGAAAATTAGTCCTTTACCTACCTTTTGCCTCCCCTCTCGTAGGGAAACTTCCAGATTGGCAAATTAAAATGATATGAAACATTCTAAGCATGTTCTTTTAAGGTCTACACAGTTAGTGTTATAGAAGCATGTTAATTATTTTATGTACTTCAACAATGTTTGAACACTGATGCCATATGTGTTGTGAATTTTGTATAAAAATTGTATTTGTGTAATTCAACCTCTTTAGAGCACTTGATGGATCTTTCTAGTGAACTAAAATGCCTTTACATTGAAATAATAACATAATATCTAAAGTATCCTTGACTTTCAATAACTAGCTAGAGCATATAGTTTAACTTACTCAATACCAGTACTCAAGGCTACAAAACCATTTCATTTGGACAACTTAAATCTTAAATGCATTTACCATCCTAGACTTCATGTACTGCAATGTGCTTGCTTGAGCAGCGTCTTCTAATAATACAAGGCAAACATCAGCAGCCAAAAATCCAACAGAATGCTGTGGTTTCATAACTGTGGTTATGATTCTTTCTCTGAATTTAAACTGCCATTTGCCAAACTAATCTGCATAAAATCCTAGTGTGAACTTGTGACAAAACAAGGCATAAAAGAACGGAGTAAAATGCTAGTTAAACTCAAATTAAATGGCATATCTTCAAAGATGAGTTTTTTATAATGGCTCAAAATAATATAATTTGCCTTTTATTTAGTAAGGTCTTATATGTTTAGCAGCAGTAATTCAGAGCCAGGAAACAATAATAAATATGTGCAAAAAAGGCATTGTCCAGATAATGGCAAATTTTGAACATTCATTCTTTTCCTAAGTCTGGCATATATCTACTTACTTGTTATTGAGATCATCTGAATATAGTGCATATTTAATATAAAACTACATCTTTTAACAAACTGTTCCGTACCTCGATTGACTTATAAAATAATGAACTTAAAAAAGGCATGTTTAGATTTTTCTGCATAAAATATAACTCACCTAATAATATCAGCATCATTATGAATAACTATTTATTGCTTGATTTTCATTGTTTTTGTACATAAAAAACAGAAAATAAATTTTGCAGAAGTCTTGTTTTGTCCAGCAATTTAATTGTTAGGAATTAAAAATTCAGTAAATTGATACATATGTTAAGTTTAAAATTTAAGTCTACAGATTAATATTAAAATATTCACCTGATAAATCAAAGCACAGCAAAATATGATTCTTTGTTTCTGCTTCGTTTGTCCCACATGTTCTCAAAGTAGGACTTGTCTGCTGCATTCATTGTTTTATTATCTGCTTCTATGCAAACTTTATATAAATTGTCAATTTTTGTTTTTTTCATGATGTACCAGTTTCATTAATCAGTGGCACATAAAAAATGTTTCTCATTAAATTCCACAATTTTGGTTATTAATTTATATAGCATATATAAAACTAAAAAGCGAATAATGTTTTCGAATTCTGTTGATCCCTTTGGGGTACATTCTTAACTCGTTTCAACAGAAATATTACGTAAAGTTCCTTTTCATATTTTCTTATAGCCCATTTATTAAATTGTAAATCCAAAAGAAAATTTCAAAAGCAGAAATCTTCCATTCATAGTTTACAAATTAAAAATTACCTTTAGTTATGAAAAATCATATCAATGAATATAAAAACATTTTCTGAATAATTTTAAAATTAATATAATTGAGTATTAAATTAAATAACTGTTAAGCAAAGGTTTTAGTAAATTTTTTTCTTGATTTTGTTGTAGCAAATTCGTCAAATATTTTCGAGGTATGGATATTATTTAACACTTCTTGTTCTATATATATAATATACGCTTAGTGTTTAATCATTCTTCTGACATGGTACTTCTTAAATAGATTTTTACTATTTTTAAAACAGATCCTGATGCATTAGAAACTCTAATGGTCAAAAAATTTTTCAGAATAATACATTGGGAAAAGTTGACATTTCTCGGGCAGCATGATATAATTCTGTGGCAGAACTAAATTCGTCATCTTTCTTTAAAAATAATAAAAATTGTCGTACTTCATCATCAAATTCTATACCACTTATATCACCTTTATAAATATTTTAATTTTTTCATGCAGACTTTTTGCTCTTAACTCGAAAAATTTTAAAGTATATTTTAAAATTTTCTATGTTATCTCTGTGAGCTATTATATTGTTCCTATAATATATTGTTACAAATAACAATAAAAGAATTAAAAATTGTTGTGAAAGTGATTTGGATTCTTCAATACTCTTGTCAAAAATATTTTCTTTATTTGTGGTCTGGAATTCTGCTTTTGATATGTCAGAGATGTTATAGAAGTTTCTTCTTTTATGCCAAAACATTCATGATGGAATACTGCAATAAGATTTTCTAAAGATTTTAAGAAATCAGCTCTTTTAAATATGTTGCATTGAGCTGATTGTATGGATTTGCTGCTAGCATTGGTTTTCTGTAAAATGGTGTTCCAAATTATTGAGTATAGTTCTGTATCTGCACATTTTTAAAACTAAAGATGTGCCCTCCACTACAGCTACTTTTTTTTCCCCTGAAAGTTTCATTGTTTTATTCCAGATTGGATGTTATCCAAAATTAAAATCCAAGTACCAGAAAGAATTTTCTAGTATTATTAAATGAAGCTAAATTAAAAAAAAATTTAAATATGAGAACATTTGGTTTCATTCAGAATATTACAATTTTAAAATTTTAATTATTCTTCATAATATAGTAATTTTGTAAATTGTAATAAAACTAAAATGCCCTCTAATCATGAACATATTATAAAACTACATAAATGACATATTATTTATTACAGTATAAGTAAACATTATAGTATTTGAATATTATTATAAATGATTATACTTATCAGTTTAGCAAATGAGACATAGGAATAATTTTTTCATGTATGAACATTAACAAAGCAAACTGAAAGTACACTGAAGAAGCTGTGTACTGAAGCAATGTTTAAAATGTTAGAGCCGCTTGGGCAATGACCTATTCTCAACAGGGTCAAGATAACTTGTTCTCCTCTATTTGCCATATACAGCCAGCATTCAGTTGTGGATTAAACATTTCTCAGCTCGTTAATCGCGATCTCTCTGCCATTTATTAAAAAAGATTCATCATCGTACTAATATCTATGAGTGAAATCTGGGAATTGGATATTGTAGTTAGCAGTTTAACTGTAATGTCTGCAAGTTCATTCGCTTTTATGCCACCCTCGCCAGGGATGCAGAAATAAAGAATCTGATATCTTCGATATTTTAGTCTGTTTAAGCTTCAGAATTCTGGTAATACTGCAATATGAATTTATACTTAAGCTCTTTAAATGATGTTAGGACACTCAAGGAATCTGTATAGATAACGAAAATCCTCCAACATTCTTTTGACATAAATGTTTAGAGCATGATAAACTGCAGTGAGTTCAGAGGAAAAAACGCTGCAGGCCGGTTGTAATCGATATCCCAGAATTTTTTTTTCCCTACTACAAAGGCTACACCAACGTGATCTTGACATTTTGATCCATCTGTACAGAGGG
Source organism: Stegodyphus dumicola (assembly GCF_044657685.1). Lineage (NCBI taxonomy): Eukaryota > Metazoa > Arthropoda > Arachnida > Araneae > Eresidae > Stegodyphus > Stegodyphus dumicola. Next base: position 5,631,650 of record NC_140770.1, read on the forward strand.
ATATCATTTCTGTATTTGTGTCTCTGTTTCACAGTGATCTGGCTGTAAATAACATCACTAACTGAGTCAGTGTGCTTTTGAAGTCAGTGTGAACTCTGTATAAAAGACGAAGTAGTGAATACTCGATATGTCTTTGAAGAATAAATACTGCAGAAGAAAGTTCTAAATAACCTTTTTATTTCAACTAAATTAAACAGATGCCTGTACTTGGTGGTCACAATTCACCACCACTTATGGCTAAAGAAATTAACAGAAAATAAAAAATATGAAATGCACATTAAATTCAGATGGGTATCGACTAGCTCAGAGACTGAATTTTTCAGTTCTCCTTTAGTGGCATCTGAAAAGGATTCTCCAGCTGTGTATTTAGGTTAGTCATATATTGTAAGTGTGCTAACTCTTAAACCAAACGATTGGATACATGTTGTGCATGCCTGATATAAACGGGAGCATGAATCATTGAGTAAATGTAGACAGATGGGATTCTGGTCTGGATATAGTACAAAGTCAGTAATCCGGACGTCTGTTATCCGGAATGATCTATAATCTGGACCTCAAAGCCACAAACGCTTTACGCATGCGCATAAAGAATGCACATACACTACGCACCCTATATTTCCACAGTCATAACACCTTGATTCTTTACTCTTGTTAGGTTATAGCGTGTGCTTTATTTTGTGTGTTAGTCTTCGGAAAGCTTGACTTCAATCTACTGACCAGTTGGACTAGTGACTAGCCGGTTGACACTAGCGGTCACAGCTAAGTGCCTTCCATTTAGGCAGAAACAGAGGTCATAGGACTGTGTTGGTGATTGTATTTCACCCATCAACTAGCAGGATCACATTTTCCTGCCGTACGAGTCTCCATGGGTGATGCTGCGGAGCTTCGATGTTAAATGAGCCCAAAGCAATTAGCAGCTTATAGTGGTTTTTCAAAAAGAAGGCATGCCATTTGCATATAAATGATATGCAAATCATTCTGAACTTTCTCTAAATCAGAAAGAATACAATTTCTCTGATTCAGTTGAAAGAAAAACCTTGGGTGTGTCATGGAAACCAATATAGCATTTCCTTTAAAGTAGAGCGTAGTGTTATCATATACATATATAAAGTAGAGCCGTAGTGTTATGTATCATATCACATACATAAGTGATGTGTCTTATCTTCAGTTGCTAGATTATTTGATCCTTTTGGTCTTTTTGGCCCAACTATAGCCAAAGCAAAGATTTTTATGCAGAAACTGTGCCGTCTTAAAATTGATTCGAATGATGGACTTCCTACTGCAGAAAACGGCTTCAATTTCTTTTGACACTAGAGAGCATAAACAACATCAATAATGACAGACATGTAGTGGTTGATCAAGCTAAAATTGTTGAAATCCATAGTTTTGCCGATGCTTCGGAGGAGCAGTTTATTGCAATTCTGTATATTCTTCTGGGAGAACATTGGTAAGGTTAATCTTGAGCAAATAAAGAGTTGCTCCTCTTAGGAGCTTAATCATTCTCAAGGCTTGAGCTCTATGTGCCACTGTCTTATTGCCCGAGTTGGTTAAAAACGCCTTTATTGCCTTGAAATTAGCAGTGACTCAAGTCTACTTATGGACAGACTCAATGATAGCCCTGGAATAGATATAAAAGGAACCTGCAGATGATAAGATGTTTGTTCAGCATAGCGCGGCCACAATTCAAGAACTTTTCATCTGTTCAACCATGGCATCGAATCAGAATCCTGATAAGCTAGTGCATCACAAATTGTGTGGTCAGGCACTTCTGTTGGGCAGAAATTATCCAACTCGGACAGTAACTATTTGAGATAAAAGTGAATAGCCTTTTACATAATTTACTTAAATTAAGTAATAATTATATAATTATTTTATATGTTATTAGTTATATTTTCAGGTTTATTTGAAAAAGGGCCCTTAGAAAGATTTTCAGGACCAATTAGTGTTCAGCATGGCCAAATGTTCCTGATACAACAAACAGAAAGTGAATGCTTTGAAAAGGACATTCACCAATTACATACGGCATAGAAATGTCTTACGTAAATGTAAGTTAAAAAATGTGAATCCATTCGTGGATTCTGATTTAGTTCTCAGAGGCTGTTTGGGTAAGACAAATCTTACTTATTTTGGTAAACATCTGGCAATATTACCTAAAATTCACAAATTTATCTTATTAGTTTATTGAATATTATCAAAAAATTTTTTTGCATGTTGATGCAGGACGCGCATTATAGAGTCACATGCACGAAAAGTTCTGGCCATTAAATGGTCAATCTGTTTGTCATGAAGTTGTACTTCATTATATTATGTGTTTTAAAAACAAACAATTTGTGTGTCAAAAAATAATAGGAAGTCTCCCATCAAACAGAGATGTACCAGATTAAACTTTTAATTTAGTGAAATGGACTGCGCAACATTATATTGTGTCAGTGCCACAAATCTAGTTGGTACCAACAAAGAAATAAAGAGACTTCATAACGTAATTAAAACCCCAAAATGAAACTCTATTATCTCCTGGGAATATTGAATGGAAATTAATTTCAATTGGGGCACCAAATTTCGCAGTCCCCTGGGAAGCTGCAATTAAATCTTTCAAGTATCATTTTTAAAGAGTTGTAGACAGCACAGATTTAGCGTATGAAGAGTTCTGAACAGTAATTATTCAGATTGAGGGACCTCTGTGTCCGTTAATAGCTAACGAAGATGATTGTAGAGTAAAGAGAGCATTTTAGCTTTTTACACACACACAAAAAAAAAAGGAGAAAATTAACAGTAAGGAACAGTATAATTGGTAAAGACTAGTGTAAGGATATTAATTTCGACTTAGTCAGTTTTTGCAAGCAGGAGAAGTGTCATAAGAAGTGTTATATAACAATTACTAACAGTTTATGTACTCTCCTCTTTTTTTTTTTTTTTTTTTTTTTTTTTTTTTTAACAGGGGGAAGTTAATTGACCACATGTTGTAAAAATATCTTACATTATTAAGAGTTAACTGAAAATAAAAGAAATAAAATTTTAAAATTATTGTTTAAAATTAAAAAACAAACCTTTAGACAGTGACTTTTTTATAATACTCGGAGAAAAAAATCATTCATAAGCTGTTTTGGATATCCAAAAATGTTATTATGGCCTTGGCCTGTAAGATACAAAATAAAAACATTTTTGTTTTTGATATGTTACTTCCGTTAGAATAATTTTGAATATATTTAACGGGCTGTATGCAGAAAAAAATACAAAGGTAATATGAAAATGTTGGACAAACCACCATGGAGTTTTGAAAAAATAAATAAGAACATGCTTTATAAGTGTTTAGTTTGAAATTCTCAGTGCCATTATTAAAAATTTTCACTCATAGACCCAACAAAGGTCATTAAAAGATTTGAGAATTTTTTAACTTGTTGTGGCAGAAAAACCCAAAAATTTTACTTTAAATTTAAAAATTCTGTAATTTATGTTAATATATACTGGGGAAACATTCAAAATGGAGTGCATATGCTGTTGTTACACAGGTAGCCTGGAAACCTTTTTTTCTATTCTCATTGATATGGAATACTACTAATATCCATTAATGATATAATCCCTAAAACATTTTCAGTATAACAAAGAATGCAATCCATTTTTCACATGGAAAGGGAACTGCATTTTGACATTATATGAAGTATGACTCTCAGTTATCTGTCCATAGTAAATCATTTTCATAAAGAATGTGTAAAACACTCTCAGCTTAGTCTTGAAATCAAATTCCAAAATTAACACTCACTGATGGCTGTAACAGCATTTGCCATTATTTGAACATATAAGCGTTTTGCGGTAACAGCATTTGCCATTATTTTAACATATAAGTGTTTCGCGGTATATTAAAAGATTTTAAAGTTGCACAAGTAGCACAAAGAAATGATGGAGGAGCAAAATTTTCCCCAAAATTGTATACAGATAAATTTGGGTCCCAGTGTTTTTGTCAAAAGTAGCAAATTTGCCAAAAATTGCATGATCTGGCAACACTGGGCTGGAACAGTTTTTTTTTTTAACTTGTTTATAAATTGTGTTTTAATTTTTTAACAAGGCCTATATGCTTTCAAAATTTGCATTTAGTTTTTTTATTTCCCCCCCCTCCAAGTGTTGGATTATTATTTTTGCAAGTTTTGTTTCTGGAATCAATCTGTTAAAAAACCTAGCATTGGACCCAAAAGTCTGACACCTCCCTCTTGTCATCATGATGTGACCGGGAAATATAAGAGGGATGGGAGCCCCTGGGACCTACTCTTGAAGTGGATTTCCCTCAAAATTGATGTGAAACTAGGGAAGAACCATACTGTAGCCTATACGGTACCCAAGGCTCTTGCCCAACGACAGACGTAATCATGTACTCCTGAGCTTAATGGTTTGTTCTAATGTGAGGCAAGCCAGATTAGTCACAACAACATCAGCAACAAGCCTTAAGTACGTACACAAAATCTTTAAAGCATATTCCATGGTTCGTAGTAGGCAAGAAATAAGCATACCTGCACAAAGATGCCATCTGTTGTCTTTTGAGTTAAAGAATGAATTGCATTTTATTAGGCACTTCGATGCGGGTTCGAGACCACTTGGGAAGTTTTTCTGTGCTTCCATGCCGCTCTGTGGCAGGCAGCACAAGGAAGGACGTCTGTTCAGAAACAAACTATTTCATTTATTTACTTTTCTAGTTTTACCAACCTCCTGATGATAGTGCATCCAAATACGGAAAGGTTAGCGCTTTGCTTCTGTTTTTTGGTGTGGTTTACCTGAATTTTAAATGTACTTATTTAAATTTTGTTTTTATCCCACTTGTTGCTGCTATCAGCACACAACTGAATTTGGTTTTTAAATGTTTTTTTTTTTGCTGTGTATTTATTCCTTTTGTGATGTTCTGATGAACAGGAATGATCACTTTAGCCGAACTGCTCGCGCCTTGTTGTTTCGCCTCTCTCCCACATGAGAGGAATGAAGAGAAAAGAATCTCACGATAATGCATGTTACATTCTATATACCAGCAGAATATTATGATACTGACTTTGTATGAACTATATTTGTTTTTGTTTGTGTTCATCATCCTATTCATACATATGCTATACAAAAATGCCCACATCATGCCACGTTTGTGTTAAATATTTCTAGAGCACCTCACAATGTATACACGGCAGTCGTTTCAGAATAATGCGCTTTATATACGTATATATATATATATAGCATATAAGTAAATGTATTAAAACATTAAATAAAATTCAAAAAGTAATAAAATAATAATTCATATACTAATGGATTATTTAGTATGTTATCTCCTTTGATAAAAGTAGTATAATTTTATTAAAATGAAATAACTTATAAGCATATTTAATAAATGAATCTTGAAAAAAATTTTTTTTATTAAACATGAAATATGAGTCTGTAGAGACATTAGGTAATCTTTGAAAGCAGGAGAGATGAAAAATGAACAACGTCCTCACCGGAAATCGAACCACAGACCTCTGGAATACGCACCAAGCATGCTGACCACTACACTACGAAGGCATGCTAAGAAGGTGGGAGAAATACCTTATATACTCCCCCTTTTAAAGGCCGACTGGGGTTTTAGGGAACCTAATCGCCAAATCCTGGTGGTGAAGAATCACCATTCACCACCTCTTTAGTTTGAGTGCCGCTGTAGAGACAGTAGGTTATTTCGAAGCAGGAGATGTGAAAAATAAAAAACGCCCTCACATTGACTCGAACCACGGACCTCTTGAATACATGTCAAGTGTGCCGACCACTATACTACGAAGGCATGCTAAGAATGTGGGAGAAATACCTTATGTACTCCCCCTTTTATATGCAAACTGGGATTTTAAGGGAGCCAGTTGCCAAATCCTGGTGGTGACGAATCATCATTCACCTCTTTTTAGTTTGGGCACCAGTGTAATAACATTAGACTTGAAAAATGAGCAAATTCATCGGGAATCGAACCACAGACCTCTGGAATACGTACCCAGTGTGCTGACCACGACACTACAACAAAGAAGGCGGAAGAAATACCTTATAAATCATGAATAAGTTTCCAAAAAATTAAAATCTACTCAATAAACCAAGTAATTATTGTCATTGACTAGAAACTGGTAGAGTTTTCAAGGGGAACAAAGTAGAAGTTTTTCAATGAGAAACCTTTTTTTACCCATTGGTAACAGATGTATCACTTCTGTGTGGTTTTCTTCTAGTAATAGCATGCAATTTTAGAGATACTAACTTAATGGTACTGATGAGCATATAAGTAGGAAGGGGATTAAGAAGGCAATGTGTATATCTGAATAAACAGTTAATTTATTTATGTAATATTCTTCGCAATGTATAAACATTTTACGAAGAATGCATACAGAGGATTTTGGAAAAGATATTATAGCATACTTTTTTGGTTATTTTATTTAAGAAATTAACGTGAGTTTTAATTTAACATTATATTTAAATTCTAAAGTGTAATTTTCTTTCTATGCAAGTTAAATAGATTTACACTAAAAATAAATCAGACTATTTATTGAAAAATTAAAATGGGGCATTTGAAAATTTCAGGTGATCAGTTTTGATTGTACATGATCATGGAAGTTTCTGGTTGCAGAATGAAATCTAGGATACCCTGATACATTTAATGGAGCATACTAGGAATATGTAACTGGCTGATATGAGGATGAGATTATTAGCATTTGACACCTTGTAAATGTGATTATTTTTTTATTACGATACTTGTTATAACTAGGTTCTCAACTCGGGCATTTGAAGATGATTGATAATGATTTTAATGAGGATGCTGTTGTTGATCGGAAGATCTACTGCAAAAAAACACAGTATTATATTATAAAATTTAAATAATATTTGAAAAAGGAAAATATAAGAACACCTTTTGTTTTACTTTGTTTGGCCATCCAATCATTCTTTTCTAACATGTAATGAACCATCTCCAACACCTGAAAGAAATGAAATAAAGCTTCATGCATCTCTTTGTTAAATACAAAAAATATTGCAGTGACATATATGTATGTTTAAACCAGTTCATAAAAGTGCTTCATAAAACTGCCTTTCAAAAACAAAATTACAAAATGAATATTGATTGCAAATATTTTAATACAAGCTATTCCTATTCTAACATTGTTTTAAGAAGTAGAATAAAAACACCGCTATAAAAACATTGCGCCAACTTTTAATTGGATTAAAATGTTACTTAAATTGAATATCGAATTAAAAACCATCATACCAACGTTTAAAAGAATTAAAAAATTACTTAATTTCAAATACTTTAAAATATGTTTTATAGGATATAATTATTTAACATTAAAACAATATATGTGGGAATAAATATCTCTGCAATTTTTGAAAACAGCTTATTAATTGTTTTAAACAAAAATTGAAATATACAATTATAAAGTTAAAAAAAAATATCTACTTACTCTTTTTTTGGGGGGGGAGTATTGATTTAACCTGTCGTATATTGATAAGTAAAGTACCACAAAAAAATGTAATATTAAGGGCAGGAATAAAAAAAATTATGAATAGATAAAGCAATTTAGAGTCAAACTGGGGGATCATGAAGATTAAAAATAACAAAAATATTTGAAAAATAATAAGTATTGTTTTTAAGATTTAGAAGACATTACCTGAAATTTGAATTCCAGTTTAAGTTATTACCTCTAAAATATCTTTTATTTGGTGGAAGGTAGCAATAAGTTTTCTCCATCAAAGCATACTTTTAGATGAAAAGTTTTAATTTAAGATTTTTGATTATATTTTTGACTCAATTTTTTCACTCTTTTTTTGGGGGGGGGGCGTTTGCTTGACTATTTGAGATGTTTTCAATTGCTGAACATAATTTATCCGAGGTTTGTTGATCGTTATCCTAGTAAATGTAAAATAAAATAATTTTACCTCTAATATTCCAAAGTGTCATGTGTATTTTCAAAATCCGTAAAACAACAAACTACAACAAAGCTCAGACGGTGACAAACTATGAAAGAAAGATAACAACTGAGGCTTGGTTCCAACAATACTTCCTCCCACCTTTTGATTGATGACATACACTTAATCAATCGATCAATCAAAAAAAATACTGTCCATACAAATATTAGGGCTAAATAGTAAACAAAAAGAAAATTAAGTTATTAAATTCCTACACTAAAATGACTTAAGTAATGTTCAGGTAAGAAATTAGTTGAAATTTTAATTTATTGTTCACTTCTAGTCATGACAGTCTTAATGACCTTTGATAAATCTGGAGCTAAGTTATTGTTTGGTAATTTTTAAACTACATTGTCTTTACCCTGCGTCTCAGTTTCATTTGCTTCGTCTAACTCCAAAGATGAAGGTATTTCCAGAGGGAATATTCTCTGGATTGGTCGAAATAATTTTCTAGACATGGTTCTGACACGAACTACTCAAATGTTCCCTCTTTTCCTGGTTATAGCTCAATCACTAGAGGCTGCAGAATTTTGCATTTGTCATCACACTCGATGAGAACTATATCCCTGAATTTTTATTTGTTGAGAAATCGGCACTGTAGATGGATGTTGCATTAACAGCCTGAGATATCCATTTCTAAATCTCATTTCTCAAGAGTTCTCGTAAATTCTGTAGATGTTTCAGAAATAAACTTTATCAAGGTGATCCAAGTTAGGACAAAGACTGGAATTTCACCTAAAAATAAGGACGGTGTCAAACGGATGAGACTATCAGAGTCCTCTGACAGATTAGTGAGTGGTCTGGCATTCACAGTCGCACATCACACTCATCAGTTCTTAATAATTCAGACACGACTGGCCTAGGACTTGACACAAAAGTTTTTACAACCATTTAAACAAGTCATTCCCAAAAGCCGCCCCACCATGGTGCTGCGGGTGGACTGAACTTCCAGTCGATTTTGTATGTAGCAGCCAATATTAACCTCTTCTTTATTATGGATTGGGATAGAAAGAGGCCATTCTTCTGCTTCCTGTGTCAACCAAAGTGGGCCCTCCCATCATCCTGATTCAATAAGTTTCTTCGCAGAACATCCTCTTGATGGCATATCGGATGGTTTTCTGCACCGGACATGGTGCCAGTTTTCCTGGTCCGATAGTATTCTAATTTCTGAAACTAATATTTACAAAAGTGCTCCGAACTTCTACATTCTTTATTCAGAAAAGTCCTGATGAAGAATCTGTCCAGTAATATTCCTTTGAAATTTAAACCTTATTTTTCATGATAAATGAGGCTTATCACACTCCAGTAAGACAAGCAAGCAATTCAGGTTGTGGTATGCTTGTTTTTTTCAAGGGAGCTGCTCGTGCTTTGGTTTGCAGTAGAGTCACTTCTTTATATTGTCTTCTCAAATATACTACACTAGCATCGGTAAAAACTCTCTGTACAAGTACATAGTACGTTTCGTCTTGTCACTGACAACTCAGTCAAGCGATATTAGGGATGTCACAAAGGGATGACTCTTTGTATTTATGCCACAGAAGATGAAGTACTTTCAGTAGTTCAAGCATTGTAGATTTTTCACTGCTGAATTCTGTTTATTCCCACCTTCTTAAGTCGAAGTTAGCATTTGCCATTAACTGAGTTGATTTTGCAATAAATTATTCTTTTTCTTTATTCGAATTCTCTGAAGGGACACAGTTGTGAACATAGAAGGAATTGTTCAGTTTTTTAAACGCTTCTTCAAAGAAAGTTCACATTCGTATAAATGAGTGTTGATTACTGCTCCTAAAAGAAACGGACTGCATTTTAGTTCGAAGACTACTCTACAGCTGCGAAATTTTGTTATTTCCTTTTTGTTCCAAGTTTTTCTACTACAGGAATCCTAAGAAATCACAATTACTTCTTTGAACAGATTCCTTGCTAAATTCCAGAAGCAATCTAGGTATCAATTCAATTAAAATTTGATCTTTTGCCTGACAGTCAGTCATTAAGTGACAAGAAATCTTTTTGCTTGCATGAAGCGTCAAATAATGCTGTACACTTTTCGTTCAAGACCGGTCTGTGGGGAAGATAATGATTATTAACTCGTTCCTCTTCTTCCAGTATTTCTTGTATTAGTCCAGATTCGAGCCATTCTTCACACAACACACTGCATTTCATGTGTCAAATTTATCTTTCAGCAGAAGCTTCTTTGTTACGGAAATCAATCGTTTTTTAGCAACTTCTCTGTTACTTGATAAAGCTTCTTTATCATTGGACCCAAAGTAAACTGACTTGATATCAACCGCGAAGAATCTTGTGAAAATGATCCCACATTGCTTCTTCTAACTCTGAATCAGATTTATTTTCTTTTAGCATCTGTTCCTAGTGCTTCCACAAGTTTTCTTGAGTCAACATGGATATTATTGTTGATGTCACAGATAAGTAGTTTCTTTCTGAAACTTGATCATTTATCTTTCCCATGACTGCCCATCCAAGTGGTGATTCCACAGCAGTCAGCCCATTTTCTATTTCTGAATTCTTCCGATTGTAGAGACATTAGATTATTTGGAAGCAGGAGAGATGATTGAAACCACGGACTTTTCGAATATGCGCCGAGTATGCTAACCGTTACACGACGAAGGCATGATATAAAAAGGTGGGAGAAATATCTTATATGCTCCCCCCTTTTAAAGGGTGACTGGGGATTAGAAGACCTAGTCGCCAAATCCTTGTGGTGGAACATCATCCACCACCGCTTAGAGACGTTAGGTATTTTTTGAAAGCAGAAAAGTTGAAATATAAGAAATGCCCTCGCCAGGATTCGAACAACGGGACCTCGAATACGTGCCGAGTATGCTGAAGACATGCTAAGAAGGCAGGAGAAATACCTTACGTCTGCGACATAAGCTCAAATAAGAACTTCTATTATTAAATCCCTTCTTCCTACATCAGATATATAGATAAATATTTAAGCCTTCTATCCGTGGTCCAGGCTTTAAACTGACTACTAGTTTACAAATCTTTGACTGATCCAACAAGATTAATCGTCTAGAAAAATTACATTTTAGGCTTCTAACGTTCACTTCATAGCGTTTGTGAATTTCTCACTTTGTTGTTACTCTTCCAAAAAGTGCATGAATTAAATATTCAAATCCAATTGTATGGCACCGTATGTCTACAGCAGTCTCCTTTAATAGAAGAAACACTTCATCTAGGAAATTAGTGCTCGCAAGTGATACGTTTTGTGTTTCCTCTTCTTTATTCTTTTCAACATCATTGCTCTTTTGATTGGTGGGCAAATCTGGACACATGACACCCCAATGTCTTTTCGAGCATATCAAACCTCGTACATTTTTCTTGCATTGCTTGGCCCTGTATCCAATTTTGAGGCAGAAGAAGCAACCCTTCTTTTTCTTAATTTCATCATTCTTTTGACTCAGAGGCATCTTCTGAGCAACAAAGCAATCTCGACTTTCATGAAATTTTTCACAAAATATGCAAGGATTCTTCTCACTATAATTGGTTGCTTTACTTTGGTGCTCGCAAATGATACGTTAAGACAAAGATCCGACAGTTACTACTTTTGCAATAGCAAACTATGAAAGAAAGATAATAAATGCGTCTTGTTTCTGACACCCTATGCTTTGCGAACAGAATAAGCAAAAAATACTTACGAAAATTTTCAAGCAGGGGAAAACAAAAATTGACTTGTCTCTGAGTTCAGCAGTCTATCGTGATGTTCATGAGGCGTAGCTTAGAAATTTCACTTTTCATATGTGTCGTTTATTCACGTGATTGATCAATTCCAGTTTACAGAAACGTATAATCAGACCGGCGAGGTATCTTGATTTTTTTATTTTGATTTGCGTGACGGCCGCCGAGCTCTGAGCTCAGCTGTTTAGATTGCTAACCTGAAGGCGGCTTCGCCAGCTGGCAGTCATCCTGCTATAAAGGCGATTATGTAGCCTCCTGGACCTCTTCATGTTATTACGAATTGAGATATGGACACCTCAACTATCTCCAAATGAACTGCTCAAAAATATGACACAGATTTATGCACTGAAGAACCACCACATGGAGAAGATGTTTGAAATCACTTCAGGTCAAGCCAAACAAAGAGCCGATGCTGAAACAGATGAGAGCCGACGGTAAGAAAATTTTATTTTACTTAAAAACGCTTTGTGTGAGCCTTGGTGTTTACTTGTTTACACTACCAGCCACAGAACAAAAATTTTTAGCCTATTGCAACAAACTGAATTCTAAAAACAGCAGCAGTACTGCTACTGGTATTCAACCCCTCTCTTAGTTCTGCAAAAACTAATTCTCAAAAGACTGAAGACAAAAAAACGATTTCAACCAGTAGACTCCGAAGGATTTGCTTTACCGTATTGCAAAGAAAGTCCCAGGGACGTTTTTTCTAATAAGTTTTATTAATAATATCAATAATATTAATAAAACTACCAGCACATCTAATCAGTTTGAAAACTTGGAAAATTTCAACTTACTGCTGAAACTAATACCCCGCAGCCGGCCGTAAACCCTGCACCTAAAGTTCAGACTCAGTACCCACTACCCAACCCTGTCTCTATCCTGTCCTTTCGTTGGTCCTACCTTCAATGCAAATAATAGTTCAAATTATGACTGACTGCAACTTTTACCACTTTCTACTAAAGTTCTCCCTGGAATTTCACTCTTAAATGTTTTAACGAGCTCTCCAATTTTCTGATTCCCCAATCATTAACATTCAATACTTTAAGATGTTTGAATTTTTTAAAATTATGTACCTGGAATGCTAACGGCATTATTCGTGATTATGTAGATGAGAAGGGCTTTGACATTATTTTTGTCCTGGAGACCAAACTCCGGCCAGGAAGAGCTCCCAAGCTTACAAATTATAATTTTTATCAAAATGACAGACAAGCCTCGGATTCTCGTGCTAGATATCAGGTGAATTTTTCATCCTCGCTTAGTCTTGGATCTCTCCCTATCTTCCACCTCATAAAAAATTCCTAGCTGAAGATTTCAACAAGCTGCTCACTATTTCAAACAATATCACAATTGCTGGTGATCTAAATTGCCTCCTACAATGGGTTCAGTGTTGCTCCGGATTTCCCTACACAATGTGATACACAGGAGTCCTGTCGTTTATTGATTTGGCTGTTTTTCGAAATATTCCATTTGGGTATCAAGTGACTGTAGAATGCTGTTTATCCTCAGAACACAACCCCGTGCTCATCGACCTTAACTGTAACTCTTTATCAAAATTCTTCGGCACTCGTCTCAACAAATTGGGAGCACGTTCATTTTAAACTGAACACTAAAATTTGACGCTCCCTTGAAATTAAATCCAGCATTGATGAGGCAGTTTATGAATTAACTTCAACGTTAACAAATACTTACCATTTGCCCCAATTTTTTCTAAACTGCCAACAGAAAGTGAATTTGGAATTCGTGAAAAGAATAAAGTACGAAGAGCTTGAGAAAGAACTTGGAGTTCTGAACTAAAATTACAACTTCATACTCTCCAAAATGAGATCAAGGCATCATATGACCAGTACACCCAATCACGATATTCTGACCACATTCAGACCGAAACTATCTCAGATAAATTAATCTTTGGCATGCATCTGCCAGACTTCGCAAACATAAATCACACATTCCGTGCTTAACTAAGGATGCAGTGGTCGTTTTTGCCAAGACCGCAACTTCCTTCCAACATGATCTTGCACGCTTTCTTAACTCTCCATGCAGGAGAGATTTATGATGCAATATGCAACACTGAGCAAAGTAAGGGAATATATCGCCAAGCTCAAACCTAAGAAGACTCCAGCATTGACTCTATTACTAATCGCATGATTAAATACCTTCCTACCTGTTATATATTTTTCTTAGCAATGCTGATAAGTTATACGTTACTGCATTGCTGTTTTCCTCAAAGCTGGAAGCGCACGCTCGTCGTGCCGATTCTGAAACCTGGCTAGTACCGTTCAAATCCTCAAAATGAAAACCCAAACCGGCTTCCTATCTTCATTATCTAAGATATGATTTTGTGCTACTTAAAGGCCTAAATAGTTAGTTTTCTCTGGAGCCAAAAAGTCCTTATTGACGAGCAATTTGGTTTACGAGTACACTGCCCAACGCACCAGCTTCTGAGGACAGTGGAGTTCATTTGTGAACAGTTACAGCACTAAAGCATGGTGGAAGGGAAGAGAGAAAAATACCTCATAAGGTAAGAGAATTTAATCCTTTTCATTATTTCCATTCATATTCCAATTTTTATTTACTAGGTTGGTTAGATCTGAACTCAAACACTCAAACACTTTTCTGTAATTTTGGTCAATTCTATGAAATTTTATTCGTAAGCAAATATTAAAATAATTACTAATCTCCTTTTCTTTTTTTGAATCCTTTTCGTGTGCCCCAAAAATTCAGCCAAATGTTTTCTCTGCTTGCCAATGCTGCAATGAAAAAAGAAAATATATACCTATTTTTTTTTAACAACTACAAGTTCAGACAGGAAAACATCTTCACATTCTTAAATAGGAATAACTGCAATCATTACATTATCTTCATCCTTGCCCATGAGAAATCACTGATGGATAAGCAAACTCTGATGCATCGCAAAATGTATGTAACTGTATGTAATTGTCCGTATATGAATGCATCTAGGAAATTCAGTATGGTGAAACTTAATACATTTACCAATCATTAGTGTAAATCCAAAAATGTCGATACATGATCTTCACCGCCATTACTCCTGGAGGGTTAAAAATCTTTGATGAGAGTGATAGCATTTTTTGCTTGGTTAGATTTTCTTCAACATCCAAGGCATGTCTTTAATGCCAGTGTATAATAATATTGAATCACAATATAACCCCAACACTTTGTGGGGTTCCAACTTTCTATCTAAATGTGTAGGAACCTCGTTAAGGGATAAGAGAATAATCGCTTAAGAAAAACAAACGTAAAATTCAAGAAGGGTTAATTACCCTTTATTTCTCTAAATAAGAACTTAAAAGTAGTAGGCTCCTTTCTCAGAGCTTACAGCAAAGCCTCCAGTTAGACTTGAACTCAAAAGTAATAAGAAAAAACGGTTCCTTTCTCAGAGCTTACAGCAAAGCCTCCAGTTGGATTGATGTTGCATTGAGCTGATTGTATGGATTTGCTGTTAGCATTGAAATTCTTTAAAATGGTGTTCCAAATTATTATAATGAGTATAGTTCTGTATCTACACATTGTTTAAATTAAAGATATGTCCTCCACTACAGTTACTTTTTTCCCCTGAAAGTTTCACTGTTTTTTTCCAGATTGGATTTTATCCAAAATTAAAATACAAGTACCAGAAAGAATTAAATGAAGCTAAATTAAAAGAATGTTTAAATTTGAGAACATATAGTTTTTTCCAAAATATTACAATTTTAAAATTCTGATTAATCTTCATAATATGGTGATTTTTTAAATTGTAATAAAACTAAAATGCCATCTAACCATGAACGTTATTATAAAACTACATAAATGACATTATATTATTACATTATATTATTCAAATATTATTCTAAATCCTTATACTTACCAGTTTACCAAATAGGCATAGGAATAATTTTTTCATGTATAAACATTAACAAAGCAAACTGAAAGTACACTGAAGAATCTCAGTGCTGAAGTAATGTTTAAAATGTTAGAGCCGTATGGGCAATGACCTATTCTCAACCGGGTCAAGATAACTTGTTCTCCTCTATTTGCCATATACAGCCAGCATTCAGTTGTGGATTTAACATTCCTCAGCTCATTAATCGTTTGGGTGACCAAACGATCTCTCTGCCATTTATTAAAAAAGATTCATCATCGTACTAATATCTATGAGTGAAATCTGGGAATTGGATATTGTAGTTAGCAGTTTAACTGTAATGTCTGCAAGTTCATTCGCTTTTATGCCACCCTGGCCAGGGATGCAGAAATAAAGAATCTGATATCTTCGATATTTTAGTCTGATTAAGCTTCAGAATTCTGGTAATACTGCAATATGAATTTATACTTAAGCTCTTTAAATGATGTTAGGACACTCAAGGAATCTGTATAGATAACGAAAATCCTCCAACATTCTTTTGACATAAATGTTTAGAGCATGATAAACTGCAGTGAGTTCAGAGGAAATAACTCTGCAAGCCGGATGTAATCGATATCCCAGAATTTTTTTTCCTGCTACAAAGGCTACACCAACGTGATCTTGACATTTTGATCCATCTGTATAGAGGGATATCATTTCTGTATTTGTATCATATCACATACATAAGTGATGTGTCTTATCTTCAGTTGCTAGATTATTTGATCCTTTTGGTCTTTTTGGCCCAACTATAAGCCAAAGCAAAGATTTTTATGCAGAAACTGTGCCGTCTTAAAATTGATTCGAATGATGGACTTCCTACTGCAGAAAATCAGGAACGGCATCAATTTCTTTTGAGACTAGAGAGCATAAACAACATCAATAATGACAGACATGTAGTGGTTGATCAAGCTAAAATTGTTGAAATCCATTGTTTTGCCGATGCTTATGAACATTATTTCGGAGCAGTTTGTTGCAAGTCTGTATATTCTTCTGGGAGAACATTGGTAAGGTTAATCTTGAGCAAATCAAGAGTTGCTCCTCTTAAGAGCCTAATCATTCTCAAGGCTGGAGCTATGTGCCACTGTCTTATTGCCCGAGTTGGTTAAAAACGCCCTTATTGCCTTGAAATTAGCAGTGACTCAAGTCTACTTATGGACAGACTCAATGATAGCCCTGGAATAGATATAAAAGGAACCTGCAGATGATAAGATGTTTGTTCAGCATAGCGCGGCCACAATTCAAGAACCTTTCATCTGTTCAACCATGGCATCAAATCAGAATCCTGATAAGCTAGTGCATCACAAATTGTGTGGTCAGGCACTTCTGTTGGGCAGAAATTATCCAACTCGGACAGTAACTATTTGAGATAAAAGTGAATAGCCTTTTACATAATTTACTTAAATTAAGTAATAATTATATAATTATTTTATATGTTATTAGTTATATTTTCAGGTTTATTTGAAAAAGGGCCCTTAGAAAGATTTTCAGGACCAATTAGTGTTCAGCATGGCCAAATGTTCCTGATACAACAAACAGAAAGTGAATGCTTTGAAAAGGACATTCACCAATTACATGCGGCATAGAAATGTCTTACGTAAATGCAAGTTAAAAAATGTGAATCCATTCGTGGATTCTGATTTAGTTCTCAGAGGCTGTTTGGGTAAGATAAATCTTACTTATTTTGGTAAACATTTGGCAATATTACCTAAAATTCACAAATTTATCTTATTAGTTTATTAAATATTATCAAAAAATTTTTTTGCATGTTGATGCAGGACGTGCATTATAGAGTCACATGCACAAAAAGTTCTGGCCATTAAATGGTCAGTCTGTTTGTCATGAAGTTGTACTTCATTATATTATGTGTTTTAAAAACAAACAATAGTGTGTCGACAAATAATGGGAAATCCTCCCATCAGACAAAGATGTAGCAGATTATCCTTTTGAATTTAGTAGAAATGGACTGTGCAGCATTATATTGCGACAGTGCCACAAATCTTGTTGCGGCCAACAAAGAAATAAAGAGACGTAATTAAAATTCCAAGATAAACTCTAGCTAGTTTTTTATCTCCTGAGAATATTGAATGGAAATTCATTTCACCTAGGCCACACAATTTTGGAGGGCTCTGGGAAGTTGCAATTAAATTCATTCAAGTATCATTTTAAAATAGTTGCTGACAGCAAAAATTTAACATGTGAAGAGTTCTTAACAGTAATTATATGGATTGAGCGATCTCTATGTCTGTTAACAGGTAACAAACATGACTGCAGAATAAATAAGGAGAGGAATAAATGAATAATTTTAAATATATTTAACCGGTTATATGCAGAAAAAAAAATATAAAGGTAATATGAAAATGTTGGACCAACATGGAGTTTTTAACAAATAAAATAAATAAATAAAAGAACATGCTTTATGAATATTAAGTTGGAAATTCTCAGTCCCACTATTGAAAATGTTCACGCATAGACCCACCAAAGTGCATTAAAGCATTTGAGAATTTTTAAATGTATACACTAACAGAAAAACCCAAAAACTATATTTTAAATTAGAAAATTCTGCAATAAAATGGATTAATATGTACTGATAAAATATTCAAAATGGAGTACATATGCTGTTATTTACAGGCATCTTGGAAACCTTTTTCTGTTCTCACTGATAAGTAGCTTGTTATAGAATACTAATAATGTCTATTAATGAAAATCCCTAAAACAGATTCAGTATACCAACACTGAAATCCATTTCTTATATCGAAAGAAAACTATATTTTGAGATTAATGTGAAGTATGACACTGGACACTCTCAGTTATGTGTCCATTGTAAATCATTTTCTTAAAAGAATATGTAAAAAACTCACAGCTTAGTCTTGAAATCAAATTAAAAAACTAACACTAATTGATGCTTGTAACAGTGTTGACAGAAATGTTTTAATTAAAGTAGGAAGACAAGACCAGTAAAGTTGACAAGTATAGAATAGGAAACGTAGCACATTACATCATAGTTACATATGTTATATGATCTCCGACGTCATTGCAAGTCAGTCTTCATTGGTTTTTTTTAAAGTTATGGACTGCAGTTTGATTTATATAAATTTTATAACTATAGTGCTTAATTTATCCATTGTTTAAACCAGGAGTTCCCAAAACGTATGCCTGCAAGCACAATGGTGCCCACTGTTGATTTAATGAGTTAATGTTCATTTAACGGATGCTGTTCAATCACAATAAAAATGTTTTAGTTTCTGTAAAAATTCCATGTGAGAGTTTTCTCATTTTCCATGAAATAGAAATTGCATCCAACATAGATGATACCGGCACAAAGCTAAATGTGATCGTTGTTTTTTTTTGTGTGTGTGTGTGTGCATGTATCAAATTGGGCCCAACACGAAGCGAAATGTGAGCGATCTCTCTCTCTCTCCTTGTTTTTTTAAGTGTGCAACTCTATCCAACTATGAAATCGCCTTGGAAAAAAAGGAAATGTTGCCTGCTGTCCAACAGATAATCTAAAATGTGCTCTTAGCGACGTAAAGGGTGGGATCCCCCTGGTTTAAACATTCATCTTTTAATTAATTCTCAGTTAATTTAGATTTTTTAAAAATTAATTTGTTCATATCCATTGTTAAGTGCATCCTCAATTTTTGATTTTATTTTTGAGGTGGCAGTTCCTTTTTGTAATTATTATTATTGCTTTATTTTAATTGCTAATGTATTTCAGTGAATTTTACATTCTGTTTGTTTCAATTATTTAACTTATCAGAAATTTATTGTGGCAGAGAAGATTACGCCTGTCGTTGGCAAGTACCAAGCACCAACCGCTAGCAGTTCAACAGCATACGCACGTCCGACCGGCTGCTCAGCCGCAGATTCTTCATGTTCGAAATAACTGTCAGGACAATCTGATAAATCGTCTAAATAAAACTCTCCAGTACCATTTTTTTCGCTCATTGTGAACGGTAATTTTTTTTAAAAAACAGTGTTAAAATGTGGCAGTTTATGAAGAAATGCACTTAACGCAAGTGAGCAATGTACCTCAATACTAATAACAAAATGCAGATGATATAGCAAATGGCAATTGTTTATCCTCGTGGCTACCGATTGATAGGCAATTTTTAAGTAGTCTCGAGAAAAAAGCGATTAATGGGCTATCGGTCGATAGGCGTTGGCAAAAAAAAGCCGATTAATAGGTAATAGGTCGGCAGGCTTTGCCTAAAAAAAGCCAATTAATAGGCGATCGATCGTTAGACGTTGGTGAGGAAAAGCCGATTAATAGGCTACCGGTCGGTAATGTGTTAATGAGTAAGTTATTATAAATATTACAACAAACAAGTTAACGTAATTACGCTTTTGTAATATATTTTTGAATCTCTCATGTTATTCAGTAAGTATGGTACTATCAAAATTGTATGAATATAAAAATATTACTCATCTGGACAGCTTTTAAAAGTTGTAAAACAGAAACCGTAAATCAATCTCGGCTCCCTGATGAAACTAAAAATTTCCGAGAGAAAGCACAGGCAAAGAAATGGAGATGCAGAGGAAAGAACTGGCTAGTTCACTTCCCAAGCGGACTAGCACAAACAGTGATCTTTGGGAGACTCCACTGTTTTGATAAATCTCCCCTTCCCCTTCTTTCAAGTCAGCATAAGCATGTGGTTCAAGTGTAGTTTCACTTCATTGCACCTATCATGCTCCCCAGCGTACATTCCTTCCTTAAAGCTTAAAAATAATTTTGTCATAATTTTTTTAAATGGTAATAATTTATTTCCGTTTAAGTTTAGTTTCGGCAAAGTATGTGAATCTGATGTAAAATTTTTATAGAAAACTGGTTATAAAATTATAATATTTTATGACAGTAATTGTAGGAGAGGATGAAAGTCACTTTTTTGCCTTCATAGATGCATATGATGTGAATATGATTAATTTTGAATAAGAAATTCCTCCACAAAGGCATCCCTTCCCTTGGGCAGGTGGCTCTAGCGTGATTTGCCACATATAAATAAACTTTCCCATTTACAGTAATAGTTTGTCAGCCAGCATCCTCTGCTATTTAAATATTCTATTTTAGAGGTTCCCAAATTGTGGGCCGTGGTGTCCATAGGCATATCATAGAGTCGTATTTAGTAAAGTGTTGTGATTTGCTATGAATAAGCAGGTTGTAAAGAACAAACATTGTACAACACCTTCGTCGAACATGACTGGGGCGGCATGACAAAATAACTAAACCTATAAGTTCGCTACCAGTTTAAAAAGTTAAACTTAATATAACACTTCAGCTTATTTTCCATTAGATAGATGTAGAAATTAAATGTTAGTTTGTACATATTCTGATTTTGCAAGTATTTTGCTGACATACCTAATAAAATATTTTAAAGGACTAATTTATTAGTATTTTTAACAAGTCGTTTCTACATTTTTGTGCATATTGTTTTTGTTCATATTTTTGAGGATGAATGATGGGGCATAATAAAGGTTTAAAAGAGTGCTTCTTCTTAACTAACAGAAAGTACTTTTTGAATTAAATTTGTAAGGAGAAGGAATAGTTTTGTTGAATATTGTGCAGGAGCTATATAAAACTCAGAACTGATATTTAATTTTTATATAGAGAGAATAACTTTATAAAATTTGTAAACCATTCATTAAATTCATATGCAATTACTTTATGTTTGTTATTAATGAAATACTTTTTAGATTATAAATGCGTTATAAACTATACTTTTATCATAATGTTACATACTGATATATTTCAAATTTATGGATTTATTATTTATGCATGATTAAAAACATTTGCATACACATTCATTAATATAAAACGTATTCATTGCATTAATACCAATGAACATATATCAACAACTTCTAATCCATCGCATCTGTCATTTCTTCATTTAATCCTTAAGAAAATGTTGATTTTTTGTTTTGAAAAAAAAAAAAAAAATAATAATAATAATTTATTGCAGTATTCTAATTCTTGCACCAATTATTGATAACAATGCTCCACACATGTGAAATATGAGAAAATGGTGGAATTGTGAATATTAAAAAATTTCTGTTCTACTCTGCTAGTATTTAAATGATTATCTAGGAACAAAGTTGTTAAACTAGGATAAATGAAAATAGAACTAACTATAAAATCATTAAACACTAATCTATCCATGGTCAGAGGTTTTGTTATTATTATTAACCTAGGTTTACACATAATATGTGAGCAATGAATGATAAATGATAATGATATACATATTAACACATATATATATGAACTAAAATCATTAAATGGAATAAAAATAAACATCCATGATTAGATATTTTGGATATCCATATTGTTAGATATTTTGTTATTATATCCATATTGTTAGATATTTTGTTATTTGTTTTTTATTTTTGTTTAAAAGTTCAGCAGATTGGGCTAATTGAAAGTTCTTCTCATTTGGATTTGAAAACAAAATTACTTTTCAAGGCCCTTTTTGTGGGAATTAAAAAAACAGTAATAAAAGGTGGTGTTAAAAATAACTGGGAAAGAGAAAACTCTTGGATTTTTCGATATTCGCAAGTAAATTTACTATTGTATACAAAAACAAATGCAACCAAAAAAGCAATAAACCAAATAAAAATTAATTTTATTCAATTCGTTTATTTTATTATATCTAATTAAAAATACAATTTTATTCAATTCAAATAAATTAAAGCATTAAGCAGCTATTAAAGGGACGTAAAAATTTACGAGATGTTTCTAAAAATATCCAGAGCTATAAATTTGCCGTGTTTGCAAATGATTAATTTGAAGCCAAGAAGTTTCCACGCTAAACAATTTCTATATAACTTCAAGAGTACTTTTCGTAAGTACTTTATATATAAAATATTCAAAAAAATTTCATAATTAACATTAAGTTATTTAAAGAACATAGAGTTCTGATCTCGGATTTCAAATTTAAAATTTCACAATATCGTATGAGGGTTGACACAGTGTTGGTCTTACCTGATCTAGCCGAGATATGGCTGCTTTGATATCTTGAAATAGCTGGGATTCCAGCTAGGCGCAGGCAGCAGAACTGTTCCGATCAACAAGTATTTGTAACTGTTTCCCAAATGAAAAGAAAAAAATCTGAAAGGGCTTAGATTTTAACGGTCGCCTAATAGGTATGG
The DNA here is from genome assembly GCF_044657685.1 of Stegodyphus dumicola. Lineage (NCBI taxonomy): Eukaryota > Metazoa > Arthropoda > Arachnida > Araneae > Eresidae > Stegodyphus > Stegodyphus dumicola. Next base: position 5,654,310 of record NC_140770.1, read on the forward strand.
TAAGTTTTTTTACGCTCTTGCTGAGCTCTACCAGGTCTAATCACTCCTGCTAATACATTTCTTTTTGTCTTTTTAGCTTTATTATTAAGCCTCATTTTCTTCGTACTTATGCCATATACAGTTCAACAGCAAAATTAGTTTTGTTCTTTCACGACAACTAGAAAAAAGTAAAATAATAATAGTAATGTTTTTGTCTTATTAATCGGCAATAGATGGCAGCACTGGATAAAACCTAGAGTTCTTAACCGATTTATTCAAGTAATCTTTGAAAGTAGTTATAGCAACAACAAGAAAAAAAATTTTCTTTCAGTTACTGAAACTTGTAAATTGGAAAAAAATAATTTTTTAACTCCCTAAAACCTCTCTATTTTAAAAGACACAAATAGGTATGTATAACCTTAAAAGTAATAGAATAGCTTGTGAACAGAAAAAAAATTTCGCGTTTAACCTTCAGCTACTGTGAGCGGTCTTGGAGACCGATGAGGATTTTCTAACCGTTGTCTCCACCCCTAAAAACGGAGAATGGTCCCTGTCCTACAGTTCTTAACTGATTTATTCGAGTAATCTTTGAAAGTAGAAAATATGTCAAAGATATTTTTTTGTTCAGCAAATCATTTTGTTAATATGTGCCAGCAATTTTCGGTCTCAAATTATATAATCTTCTCTGCTGGGAATAAAAATATTTTGTTCTTAATACTGCATCATTTTATAGCAACAGCAATAAAATATTTTTCTTTTAATTACTGAAATTCATAAATTGGAGAAAAATAATTTTTTAACTCCCTAAAACCTACCTATTTTAAAATACACATATAGATATTTAGAAATTTCTAATAGAATAGTTTGTGAACAGAAGAAAAGTTTCACATAAATTAACCTTCAACTGCTGTGAGCGGTTTCAGAGACCGCTGAGGATTTTCTAACCGTCGTCTCCACCCCTAAAAACGGAGAATGGTCCCTGTCCTTCCTCCTACCTTCGCAAATCTGTCCCACAAGGTCACATATCAAGTTTTACACTTCTAGCTTTATTATGGTTTCAGTTACTGCATTTTTTACTTTTTAAGTTGTCTGAGAGGCCCCTAACAGCAAATGTGTACGTGTTTTAGTGGACTATAGATGTTATTTATCGGATGCTTGTTTTTTGTAAAAGTGATAAATGTGGCTTCAAATTTTAGAAGAAAAAATCCCGTATATCTCACTCAAAAAGAAATTGAATATCTTGTCAACAATGTTTTTTATGTAAAATACTCGGAGTTTGAAGAATCATGTAGTATTTACAGTGAAAGCAAAAAGTGAATCTGAGCTTGCTGCACATGAATGTAATAATTTCTCTAATGACTGTGAACAAAATGATAATTTTTATGGAAAAAGCATTTCAAATGGTGCAAAAAAGAACCAAATCGGGCAGCACGAACATCAAAGCATAACACAATAATTCACCTCCTTAGTCAGAAACATCTTGCAAAAATAGGCTCTAGAGCAGAGCCCGAAAATACTTGGAATTAAAGTTCATATATAATGTTCTAGTCATATCCTGACGCTACAAAAGTGAAAACAAAAAATTTAATGCTTTTATTAGCTAATTATTAATCCGCATCTGAGAGTTGGGATAATTCCCTCTTTTTTGCCAAGGGAACTGAATACAACAATTAGAAGAATAAATAAAAAATTTAATGGATTTAAACTTAATGCATAAAATTAAAAGAAATTTAATGAAATAAAATTTTATGAAAAAATTTAATGAAATCTGCGTAAAATTTAATGAAAATTAAGAGAATGGATTTATAAAATCCCCCCCTTCCAAAAAAAAATTATCTGTGCTCACCTTGTAAGAAGAGAAAACTAGCATACCAGATGCAAGGAAGCAGTGTGTCTTCAGTGCTGTCAAAAAATGTGTTTTGACTGTGTATCATCTTATGAGTCATACTTGTAAACAAATATACTAATCTATTATTTATTAATAACTAAATTCATTCTTTCATAGCTGTGGTTTAATTGACAGTAATGCTTAATAGTCACATATTTTCATGCATGTTTAATAAAATTTTTGTTCTTTAACGCTCTGTTCCTTAAAACGAAGAAAATAGTAATTTTTATTGTAGATTTAACTGTGTAAAATTTAATGATTTATATTTAAAATATATTGATTTAAATGAATTAGAATTCTATAAGTATGCATAAAGTGTCTATAACATTCCTTGAAAAGGCATAAAAGTATGTATTTTTACACGTTTCTTTAAAGCGGTCTGCGAGATCACTCACAGTAATTATGCCAAAAAAGTTGTCACAGTGTTTCAAAATTAATTTTAAAAGGCGTTTAGTCAATATTCAAAAATTCAAATTAACTTGCTCAATCTAGTTTTTTTTTTTTTTTAAATTAGAAATTAATGTATGATAGATACAACATATTTTTCCCCCTTTCTAAAACACATAATGCAATAAACGTATGTGTTTTCTGAGAAACAAAAATCTACAAAACTTGCTCTTAATAAATTACACTAAAGTAAATTTAAAAAAAAAAAAAAAAAAAAAAAAAAACAATTCAAGCCTCTAACTTGATTCGCACAACAAAATTCTTGATTTCGGGCTCAAATTTTATTATAGAAATGTTCTAATATTAATGTAGTAAACTTGCCACTCTAATACAAGAGCTCAAATTTTATAATAGAAGTAATCTAATATTAGTGTAATAAATTTGAGACTCTAATGCAAGATCTCAGATTTCATAGTAGAAATATTCTAATATTAACGTAATAAATTTGTCAGTCTAATACAAGAGCTTAAATTTCATTATATAAATATATTCTAACATTAACATAGTAAATTTGCCACTCTAAATAGAAGAGCTCAAATTTTAAAAGAACATCGTAATCAGGCTTAAGTATTTTGATGTGTAATCCAAACTTAGAATATCATTCTATTAGTTGAATTGAATAATAAGATGAAACACTTTCATATAAAATGGCACAGTATTCATAAAAACTAATACTCACACATACTGTATTTCTTTTGTTTTTAAATAAACACTGGTTTCACCTTTATCCCTGTGATTACCACCAGATATTTATTTCTTTTATACGTCTGTAATGAATTTTTAGAGAAATCTCTCTAATTTTGAACGAACAAGACTTTATTACTCAAATATACAGAATAACTGGAAGACATGCATTTTCCCACACTGATATTCTATGTGTAAGGTTTCTTTACATTTCTTACTGGTATAATGTTGGTAGCATAGCAATGCAAATATGCTACAGTTCTTATTTGCATTTAACACCTTTAAACCTGAGTTGTACGAGTAAAATCGAATGAAAGCGTAATGGTGCCACATATATCATGATCTTTAGCCTCATCTTTTGAGCATAATTCAAGCAAAACTTTCATTTATTTCTTCAAATGATGATCTTATTGATCCTAGATTCATGATCTCACATCACCAAAAAAGTTCGCCTCATACCAAACACGAAAATTGGCAAGGTGAGCCAACTTTCGTCTTTGGTATCTAAATATCTCCATGGTATTCTAGCAACTAATTTTACTTTTCTGAGACAGTTTTGTTGACAGCTTTTTTCACTTTCATTTGTATTTTATTTGGAACATTTTCACAATGATTAATATGAATACTAATCCTGATGGCTGACAGGGTAATCTTAACATGCTGGTAAATTAACCATGTTAAGTTCTGTCTGATTATTAACATACATACTTACAGATATCCGGTTCATTCCTGGCGATTTATAACTGAAATTTAACTATAAATTTGGTCAAGGCAAGCAAAGGTGAGGCTACTTTGCCTGCAGTTAAAAACTTCAGTATAAGTGCTAGCATAGTTACTGTTGATGGACCTAGTCCAGATGCCCCCTCCCCCCAATATTAGAGAGAAATATTACGTGCCCCGTTCTTTGTCATTTACACGTCTGGTACCCACTGTGGAACCCCCATATCAGGCAAGGTGCTGGATCCCAGAATTTAGTCTCCCAAGAACATACACTAATCATACTACCACCCCGGGTTCCCAATTCTGGGTGGCAGACTAAAAATGGTCTCTATAACCACGGCTATCTCCTGTGCCCGCGGGGCTACCATTCCCGATTCTCAGGTTTCACTGTGGCGGGAAAATGTCACTTTGGAGATCTGACTGGTCTTTTAAAGACTACCTACCGGTACTACGCGGGCTGCAGTTCACAATATTGTCATTACTTAGCAAACTGTGGTGCCGTCCCACACCGAGGCCTACCCACCCAGGCAGGCCAACAGTTAGTCCTGAGGTATATCCTCCTGGGCACGTGGAACCACACAGTTCAATGATATTATACCCCCATGGCCGAGACTGTCTAGGTACAATCCTAGCCAGTAGCCTAAGAAAGTTCTCTGCGTCAACTCCCCTCCCCCCCCCCCGGGGGATGGACAGGAAAGAAAAAATTTTTAATAACAGGAATAAGGAGGCTGTTGGCCGGTTCACTTTCTCAAAGATAATATTATTATATTCTCTAAAATGGACTGTAAATAAAACTGGCACTCAATGTAAAGACAGTCATTTATTAAACCTACTGCATCTCGTACTCTTGGCAACTAACTTACCAGTAACAATTTTTTTACACCAGGGGCGCTGCACTCGCAGGCATGAACATACCGCCCGGCGTTGACGTGGTTACATTCAACAATTTAAAATTTTCATAAGCATTGCAACACAATCTAATTACAATATAATAACATAAATCTACATCTTGTAATTACTTTAATTTTACTCATTTAAGTAAGGGTAAAATGCAAATTTTAGAAATTGGCCTCATAAAAGTTTTTTTTTTTTTTTTTTTTTACTTTTACGACTCTTACTTTATTATCTTTACCTGCTCGCGTTTCTATAATTCTACCTAGTGGTGTATTATTAAACAGGTGTATTATCTTCTCATAGAATGACCATAGTACCAACTTCTACAATATTTTTTCCATAATATCATTTATTTCTTTGTTGAAGTGTACTTAAATAATTGTTTGACCAACATTTACAGATGGAATGAATTACCTTTCGTTAATTTTTTTCAGTTGTTTAACATGTTATCATTTGCATTTAAAATGCTGGGTTCTACTAATGCAGTTATTGGTCTTCCAATCAAAAAATGACCAGGCTTCAAGACGTCAAAGTCATCTAACTCAGCTGACATAGGATACAGTGGGCCTGAATTAAGTATCCCCTCAATTTGAGTAATTATAGTTAAAAATTCCTCCAATGTTAATTTTAAATTTCCCACCACACGTTTGAGATGATGTTTGACGTAATTGACGGCTGCCTCCCAGAGTCCTCTGTGATTAGCAGCACGTGTAGGAATGAAAGTCCAATCAATGCCTTCGACGCATAAATAATTCCCAACTTCTCGTCTAGTTTGTTGATCAACTTGTTCAGTTTTTTTCAGTTCTAAATTACTTCCAACAAAATTTCTCGCGTTGTCGGAAAAGGTACGTGCACACTTACCTCTTCTGCTAACAAATCTTTTTAATGCTGTGATAAAGGCCTCACTAGAAGAATACGCCTTTTATTAAGAACTTTACTCCTCACTTTTATTTAGAACTCCTTTCTTCTGATTTTTGTAGTTTATCATAAATAGCCCAGAAAAATCAACTCCTGGGAAGTTTGGTGTAACTCTTTCTTGTGGTAAATGGGCCATGAGCTGGTCACTAGGGACTGGTTTTGCTTTAAAGCAAATCATACAGTCATGGACTATTTTCCTACAAAGATTACGAGCACCTAAAGTCCAAAATTTCTGTCTTAATATTGCACAGTAATCCTTGAGGTCCAATGTGCATGTATTTTTGTGCATGTAATCTTGAGATGATATAGATCATCTCAAGATTAGAGAGAAATATAAGATTGTTAATCTATGATTTTTTTCAGCAATATTATAGGAAATTTTCTTTCAAAGTTATACTTACTATTTCGCCTATTCGCAAAATATTTTCTTTATCTAAAAAGGGATACATTTTTTTTTAACTTACTGTTTCGGAACCACTTTACCATCTTTCTGGAGACTAGCTAATTCTTTTTTAAACTCTTCTTGAACGATTTTGATTAGTTTTAATTCCGCATGTTTAATTTCTTCACTACTAAGAGGACAGCTAATCTTGTTCTTAGCCTTGCAATTATTGTAGAACCTGTAAATATAACTTAAAATATGCAAAAGTTTAACATAATTATTACTAGAATTTAAGAATTCACTTAGGAAATAATTGACTTTTATATTAAGTGAAATTTTAGAGTCATTAAGTTTTTTGAGTTCATTAAGGAAATCTTTCACAAAAGTTCAGTAGGAATAACTTTTACATGGCTACTCATCCTTCATCAAGAAACCAGGATACCATAGTTCACTTTGGACAAACTTGATTGAGTCAAGTCCCCTGGAGATAATATCAGCCGGATTTTCACTGAATGGAATGTGCCGCCACTGTTGCACATCTGTCATTTTTTGAACCATCAACCATTTTTGCAACTCGATTAGCAACAAACTTTTCATACAGCAGAGCTCCTTTTGCAGCCAGGAAAAGACTATCATAGAGTCACTCCAGAAAAATACATTATTACAGAGCAGATATTACTCGAGTCAATAACTTTGCAAGCAATACAGCTGCGCATAACTGTAATCTTGGTATGGTAACTTGCTTTATAGGAGAAACTCTTGATTTACTTGTTACAAGCCTTATTACTACTTCACCATATTGGGAGACGGATTTTCAATAAACTACAGCTACATAAGCTAACTCGGAGGCGTCACAAAATCCGTGTAATTCAATAACAATTGCTTCTGTGACAAGAATGCATCTGTTAATTTCTAATTTACAAATATTTGGCAGTTCAGAGAAAAACCGTTGCCATTCTTTGGCTTCTTTTCAGGTAGAAGATCGTCCCAATAGAACTTCAAAAACCATAGTCTCTAAAGAAATATTTTAGCTTTAGCTATCACGGGATCCAATAAACCAAGTAGGTCAAAGATTCTCGCTATTGTCGACAAAACTTGCCTTTTAGTAATTCCACACTCATTTTCTACTTTCACTTTAAAATTAAAAGCGGCCGAGCGGGAAAGTCGTTGAACACTGGTAGTTTGGCTCGAGGTTCGAATCCCGCGAACGGGCTGGCTGCTTGGATGTTTTCGTGGTTTTCCCCAAGTGCAACGTGTATACGAGCCAGTTTCCCTTAGAGAGACCTCCACGAAGACCTCAAGGTTTGCCGTAATTAAATAGCCTAACCTAACCTTAAAATTAAAACAATCTTTATATGCTTTCCAGGAAACACCAAGAGCTGAGACTTCATTTTCGCACTGAAATGTGTATTCATCATCAACATTAACTGCAAGCTCAGGATTGTTGCTACACCATTTGTGCAGAGTCATAGTTGCACTTTTTAAAATCTCAGTTAGTTCATGCTGTAGCTCTTTTGCCGACCTCAATGAATTGGACCCTGTTAGCACACCATCCATGTAAAAATCACTCTGTAGAACTGCAGCTGCTAATAGAAAATTTGTGAGCTCACCCATAGCAAGCTGACGTAATGTTCTCATGGGTAAAAAAGATGCACTTTGTCATAAGTGACCGTGTTCAACTCAAAAGTTTTAACTGGACCATTAATTGACTCTTTCCGAAAAATTCTCTGTAGCTGCTGTTGAGTAGGATGAATTGATACCATTCGGTACATCTTTCTGATATACGCTGTAAAAGCATAAATATGTTTTCGGAAACCATAATTGAAAACAAGTCCTCTTGAATTACACCACCATTACACTGAATTGAAATCAGCGAATTACCTTTTGATGTTGCAGTCGAAGCATTGAATCCCAAAGTGTGGAATATTGATGTAGAAACCAGATCAGTTAGATCCAGCCAGCATATGTATTGCTGTGTAGCAAAAGCCCAACAAATAATTGCATTAGAAAACTGTTGCCTTGCTAATGAAAAGTGGATACATAATTTGGTATCTGTGGCTACCTTCAAATTCAAAATCTTCATAAGACACACTATGGATTAATCAGTATGAAAATATGAAAAGTTTCTGAATGAAGACCTTGGTAAGATGCTTATATTTATATATACGTCTTTAATGCATATAAATGTCTATTTGTGTGTTGCCCAAAAAAAAACTGGCAACACCTTTGCCAACTTTCCAGGTACAGTGAGATTTTATAGTAATCAAAATATGTGTCTTTTTTGACTGAATGTTATTTAAAAAACTTATGTGCTTTTGTATGGTGATACTTTTCAAGTTGGTAAACAAATTTGTTGATTGTTTTTATAATTTTAAAGTTGACATTTTTGCCATTCAATTGGCTTTTTTAATGAGAATTCTATTTTTTACATACCACTAGCGGAATTTTCCTGTACCTGGAATTCGGGATTTTCCGAGCTTTTCTTTTATGTGGAATTTCATTCCTTATGAATTTTGAATGCATTGATTTATTTATGATGGAGTCCCAAATTTATAACATGCACCTCAGTATTCTTGAGTTAATAATTCCATCTTCCAGTAAATCCTCCAAAGTTCACCCTGGCATTCTCAAAAAGCTTTTTTCAGGCCAATATTCTCACAGCTAGCGTTTTACAGTTTTTGGATTTTAAGACCAGTAGGCCATTATGTAGGCATCTTAGATTTGGTCTGCCGTTGAAGACTTTTTTTATTTACATGGTCTGCCCATTTTATTCTTTGTTTTTTTAAATGATGTCATGTTCGTTATATTTGCAATATAGCTTCAAATTTGATCTTCTAAGCCACACACTATATTTTTGTATTCCTCCAAAAGTACTTCTCAAAAACCTTCTTTTCAAAGATGCCCAACATATTGTTATGTTTTTCTTCTGACACCAGTTGTTATGTTATTTTTTTCCTTCACGTTCGTATGGGGTTCGTGAGGATTTGGAGTGAATAATGACAATATTACTTGATGAAGTATCGAAACACACTTTATTGGCAATGAACTACTATAAACACGCTGACACGATCAGCGACACAGCCTCCATGTTAGCTCAGACTATCACAGTGGAGACAGCTTCACGGCAAAGCACTAGAGTACTTCCTGCAAAGCACCCGACTCTGCTTTTTGGAGTACAGCTCCCAACTCTGCTTGGTCGTTCTCGGAACTCCACGTACTTTCTAGACTCTCCACGCTACAACTCGCGATGCACTCGACGACACACAGAGCACAGCTCCCGACTCTTCGGTTCAGTCGTTCCCGGAGCTCAACACGTCCTCTCGATGATGCATTAACAGCGATAACGGCTTTCAGTGCACTCGACGACCCACTTGGCACTCACTGCCCGGCTGTCAACTCGATCGACTCTGCAGGGATTGACTCGCTAAAAGAGACACCAACTTGATACTAGCGTACCAGCAGGGTTTATATAAGTTTTGACTGGTGTTCGGGAACATTCTGGGCTAAACCAGGAAGAATTCGTTCCAGCAGGTTTTCCATCCGTCCATGGCATATCGCCAGTTTTGTCGCCAAATGGACGATTTCTCGCCAAATGTGGCAACTCTGCCTTATCTTGCCATTTTATGGCAACACTAAAACTGTTTTGCAGGGAAGGTATCTCACCGCAGCTGGACATTTCGTAACAATATCCTCATTTATGCGCATTACGGTCGTTTCATATGTATATGTCAAAATTGGTCTTATACAGTAAAACCTTTGTTTTTCTTTGACCAACATTTGAGTACATATATTTTTGCATTCCACTGAAGCAGCTATTGACTGCAGTGATTCTCTTTTGTATTTTTGTAGTAATATTGTTTCTGTTGAAGTTTCAGTCCCTAAATATGTGAAGCTGGCAACACTTTGAAATTTATATTCTCCCATGTCTAAGTGTCCTATCTAGATGCCTCATTTAGTGCATGGCATATATTTTATTTTCATTAATTCTCAGGCCCCTCCTGTGAGCCTCCTCTTGAGATATAAAAGCCCATTTTAGTACAGCTTGTATTGTAGTAGTAATAATGATAATGTCATCAGGAAAAGCCAATATCTCTACCAGTTTATGAAAGATGGTATTGATATTTGAATCTTTTATTACTTTTTCTAGGACCAAATTGAAGAGAAGGCATCCTAGCGCATCACCTGTCAAATGCCATTTTGAATTTCAATTGGCGTGGATTGTTCATTCTGTAATTTTACTATGAGTTAATAATCAGGGAGTTTATTTTAAGACCAGCAGAAGATATTAGTTGCATGTAATGAATAAAAGTATTAGCATGATTTTTTTAATTTTCCTCTATTTCTGAAGATAATTAAACAGTTAATTTTAGCCATTATCTTTTTAATACTTAGAATGTTCTGCCCTATCCCAAGAAAATCCACTATTGAATTTAATTGTGAGGACCTTTTTTGTATGAGAAGTAGTTTCTTCCTTAAAAGAGAATTTCAAAGCTAGTGATAAAATTATAGGATGTTTAAGAATTAAATCCAATGGATATGAAAGTGCAGGATGTAAAACAAAAACAACAAAAAAAAAAAAAAAAAAAAAAAAAAAAAAACTGCATATTAGAATTGCAATATGAGAACAGATTCATGCTGTTGATGATCTGTGAATTTTTTTTTTTTTTTTTTAATGTGGGTTTGAAGGTTAGTGTTTTTTTTTGGGGGGGGGGAATGCAGTAGTGCCTTGGTGTTATGTCATTAACACGTTTCATATCCTTGGACAAACAAATCCTGTCCATTTGAGATCTAAACAAACTTTTTCAACAAGAAAAAAAAAGGGGGAGAAATAATTAATTGGTTCCTAGAAAATTTTATAGTTATTATTATAACACTTCTTAATACTAAAATGCAAATACAGTGGGTGTAATGCATATCATACATAAATGAAGCACAGCACGTGATAATAGCCATAAATGTTTTTCTGCTATGCAGATCATATGCTATGCATCAAAAATTAAATCATAGAAACATCAAGAAAAGTAATCTTTAATCCATGATGAAGATGAATTTTTAGTTAACTTCTGTAAAAGACTACAAGCTTTATCAGAATCGAAACATCAAGCTGTAGTAAGAAGCAATAAAATTTTAAATAGCATTTTTCTAATTTATGTTGTTATTTGTTTACGTCAGAGAAAATGTAAATAATTAAAAAATAAATACAATTTTAAATTAACCTTTTCTTCATAAATAAAAGATGTGGTTGTCTTTCTGTGGTTGTTTGTTCAAGGTCAGAGCGTATTAGTATGTGTTAATTATGTTTTTTTTAAAAGGAAAATGCATCATATTTGAATAAATTTATATATATTTTGAATATAAGGCTGAAATATATAGGAAATTTTAAAAAATATTAGTTCAATAACTATAAAAAATTAGCAGAATATAATGAAATTTTTTTAATTAATACGGTCATTGAAGTTGACTGTGTTATTTTATATATGAAATATTTTTGATAATCTTTAAATAATTTCATACATTAAATACATTTAAATAATTTTTTCACACAGAGGCTTTCCAAAACGAAAACAGGTTTATACTTTATGAACGCAACTCCTATTTAAGGTATGTAAAATCAAAAGAGCTTATAGACACAAGGTGTGGTGTTTAAATTACTGCTAGCAAAGGTAAAACCTCAACTGGTTGGTTTTTTGGATCATTACATTTGATTGTCAATTATTTAAGAGGAATTATGAATTCTTCCTTTACTACAGGTAAAATCAATGATAAATTCCCAGTGGAAAATTTATTTAAAAATTTGATAAGCAATGTATTTGCCGACTTCAGTAAAGAACTTCAGTACTTCAGTAAAGAATTGTTTGAAAAAACTCATGTAAAAAGGTATACAACTGATTACTCAAATCAGAAGCAATATGCAAAATGCTTTTATGCAAATCTGGAATAATTACAGCTTATGGACTAAAAGAGGAAAAAAAAATCTTTTATAAATAATATATATGGCTCATTTAATATAAATAAAATCCAAAACTGATGCTCTTAGGCCCAGTGGGAGCGAAGCTACAATATGGGGACATTTGCGAGAGGTTTCAAGGGGAAAAAAATAGTTACAGTATTCACAGATACTGGGCAAGATAAATCTGAATGGACAGATGCCTGGGTATCGACTCCAGAACAAATTTCGCTATTGACTGGCATGACTGATAAAGGTCGCCTTGGTTTTTCTGGCCAGTTAAAATTTATGGAGATATATGGCAGGTTTCCTGTATCAGCCTGGGATGTCAGTTCCGATGTTATTCAGTACCTTTATCAACAGCTTGTGGTTCCTTATAATATTTTTTCTTTGTACGAACCTACCGATCGTCAGTTTAAAACGGCATCGTCAGACTATTCGTCGTTTACTTGGATATCTTCCTTCCTCCGATGCTGACTTAATAAGGGTATTAGGCAAAATGGTGCGTAAATGTATGCTAAGACTTAAATCATATAATTAAATTTTTATTTATAACGTACTCTCCGTATAGCAATACATTATCACATCCGATAAGGGCTAATGTGCTCCAATAATTTAAATCCTGTGTTCTTGCCTTCTTTAGCATGCTATTCATAGCTAAGGTGATTGTCTAATTCTACATCCATGGCACGTTCTACGGTGAGTTTTATAGTTGCTTGCTGAGAAAAGCTAAATCTTTGCTAATTCATTTAATAGATTGGGATCTATGCTTATTTGTTCTTGTTCCATTGCTTATTCTTCATTTATCATTAGTACTTTAAGGTGCTAGCTTAGTTAATAATAAGCACTTACACAATTTTATTTGCAGACTCGGTAAAGGCCATTGAAAAGTCTAATGAAGTATTGTTTAATCAGGGGTTATCTGACAGTTATGGATTCACTGATAGAACTAATCTAATGAGAGAGTAGAAGTATCACTTATGTACCTCTTTAGAACCATCATCGTGCAAATTTCTTGCAATGAGCTCAAGATAAATTCACTCACTTGATCAGAAAAGTGTATAAATAAGTTTTGCTTTTGGAAGTGGATTAGCTGATAGAAATAAATGAAATCTTTTCCAATTAATCAATTTCCTTTGACTCCTTCAGTTTAATCATTTAAAAACAAACATGATCTGCTTTGTATGACATATAAAAGTTTCTATCCCTTTAATATTATAGCTTAGCCATAATATTGAATGTGACTTTGAAGTTTAATATAAAGTTTTTACCATATTATTTTGAGTTTGTATTAATTACGAACACCTTTAACCCATTGGCTAACCTTCGAAAGTTTTGGTCTCATTCTTTTACCTTCTGTCTTGAAATCGGGTATCCGAGTCCATTACGGGATTTGCCCCAATAAAATGGAAAGCCTAAGAAATTAAATGATGACCTCCCATCTTTATTACAATTAAAGTTTAGAAATTTTTTTTTTTGCATTCAACTGCAATTTGAATCTAGACAGACGTTTGGCTAAAGCTGACCTTAATCCATCTGGAATCATTTTCATAGTGGCAACATATGTCATCTCCATAACGTAATAATATTACCTCGCTTTTGCAATAAATTTTAACAACTACATAATGTGCAAAAATATTCGCAATGATAGTGCTGCAGCAACTACCTTGCGCTACTCCTGTTTCATGAACACTGATTTCCCCATTTAATAATATACCTGATTTCAACATTCTGATAATATATCGTATAAGAAGACTGTCTTTGATTTTTATCTGTAATACTTTAAGCAGTGTTTCTTGATTTATGTTTCCGAAAAAGTTTTCCAAGTCGACATTAATGACAGCTTGTACAGGTCTGGAATATAAATGATTGCATAGTTCCTTAATTGCTAAATGACAGCTCCTTGGAGGTCTGAATCCAAATGAACAAAACTGTCGACCATTCCTAATTTGATTTTAACGAAGCTTTATCCCTTCAACCTTGCGGCTTACAGCCTATTTTATACACTTAACTATATTTGTTACCAATTATAGCCCAAGATTCTATAACAGTATAGTTGGTCAAAGGTTATATATTATCTTGAAAAGACTCAACAGATTTACTAGCAGAGCCACACAAGATACTGGACATGCGGTTATTAACCTTCATTTCAAATGTCTTATCGAGCATAGTTTGCCCCTTCATTAGCTAAAAATTTTTCAAAAATAAGACTCCTTTTTTTTTTTTTTTTTTTTTTTTCCCCTCCCTTCCCTTTTCTTTTTTCCTTTTGTTTGTTATTTCCACTAATTGAACTAAAATTTAGATCAGTTTTTATCAAATTCACTAGATATGCTAGAAACTACTACTAGAAAATGCTTTTTCTACAAAATATTTTCTAATTTGATTTTTTTTTATGGGGCCTTTCTGTAATAAATAGTTATCTAGCTTTTATATTCTTAAGAGCAACTGATCCTGAAACATATTCCTCCTCTTTTTGATAAGGATTTATATTATAAATATAAATCCCTTTACCAATACTTTGTTTTAAATTGCTTTGGACTTGATTATCTATTGTATTATCTTCATTATCAGAAGAATCAATATAGTAAGCATAATATTTTTGACTACAAAATCTAATGGCTAACACTACCCAATGTCCATTATTTACCTCACTATGAAGATTAATAATGGACTTCATCATCGGTCAGCTTTTTCTCCTCAATTTCCATGTTTGTAATACCTCTCCGAATTTTTCCAGGTTAATAACATTAAAATAATTTCCTTCTTCTCACCCCTATATCACCCATATTTAGAGCTTGTAATATCAATAATATCCTGTTGCGTTAATTCCTTTTTAGAGCTCTCAGTTCTTTTAAGCGCCGAATCTTCTATACTTCCTTGCTCTATACGCTCAGTAAAAATTTCAGTGGTATCATTTATAGGAGTGTTATAGGAATTATTATATGTATATGAATTTAACCTGCTTATTTAGATATGTCCGTTGTAGAATTCTCCAGAGCTACATGAGACTCATCTTCTGGATCAATAAAAATATCCGAATCATCTTTGCTTAATTCATCTGCAAATTTTATTCTTTCACCTTCAAAATCTCCATTACCCATTTCTAACATGGGTATTATTTTAGAATAGAGTTGAGAAAGCTGTTCTGTTGGAGTAGTTTCGTGAAAGGAATACTCATTTTTTGTTGATCAAAATCTACCAGTATACTATTAATATCTCGAGCAATGCTCACAAACCACAATTATATCCATCAGATTGCTGTCGCTTAAATTCTATAAAATCAATTTTTTTTTACTTTCTAAATCTTATTTAATAATAGATGGAATTTCCCAATTGTAAGAATCCACATAGAACCCATAGTATTGATCGTTGCGACCCACTACTACAAGTGTAGTCCAATGAAAGTTACCTGTATTAATAAAAAATGTCTTTGAGGATAATTCAGAAAAGTTAAAAAAAAAAAACCATCAATGAATTGTTCTAATTGACTATTTATTTCATTGCCTAATGAATAGGACTTTTGTCATAATCATCATGAATGGCTTGGATACGCGTATATGGCATATAAATTTGAAAAACATCCCTTATATCTTGATCTTGAAGCCAATATTCATAATTACTATCATTATTAGTTTTATAGACTAGATTATTAGTATGAATACGATAAAGAATACTGGAATTATTATTTAAAGTTGAAGGTATGACCTCTCCACTAGTATTACTCAAATACTGATTGGTGTAATCATTAAAGGAATTTGTTTTCTTCTTTTACGTCAGATTGATTATAACTACTTGAAAAATCAATATTCTGAAGTTATTTTTGAAATAGATATGTAAAGATCTTAAGTTTTACTAACGTTTATTTTATTTTAAATCTTTACTATCACTTCTTATTTTCTACTTCCGGCCAGAATTATAAGCGTTAAGGTTTTTATGCAAAGTTTGTCTGGCGAACGCCAAGTATTTAAGTTGTGGCTTTTTGCCAAGCGAGAGAGAGGAAGCAGTGAGTTCGAAGCAGGCCGCTTACCTTAGAAGTTACTTAGTTGCTGTTTGCCTTCCAGGCCAGAGGTTTTAATCCTCTTGATAAATTTAAACGTATTGTAGTGTTCACAGTCTCTGTACTACATACGCTTCCTGTTAATATAAGGCCAATCTTCCACGTTTATTATTCTAAAGTTAAATTAGAGTTTAGTTTTATTTTTATGCTTTTACGTTAGACCCCAAGTAGCGGGTCAGTGTATTCCGAAGTACGGAAGTTATTGTATATAGAGAAAAATAAAGGGTTTTGTATACCCTTCGTCATCCTGTCTACTTACCACAATTAGTGAACATAGCTTTAGTAAGCTCTCTGTTCCGAGTCAGGTCCTTGTATGTTCCCGAAGAAGGTAAGAAGGAACATTGACCCTGATAGATAAGCCAAATTCTTTTACTAAAAAGTATTCAGAAATCGCCCATTCTACGCCAACCCATTCTACCTGGCTCTGGCGTGGCAGAGCGTTTTCTCATTTATCCCCGGCCATCACAAATTTGTGCCAGTGTCTTAAAACATTTTAAAAACTATAACTTTTGGCACAAGATGGCATTGTATGTCCATATGGTTTCAGATACATGCATATTTTACCTTTTACTCAAAATGAAAGTAGTATACACGTGGTTTTTTATTATATAAACATAAGGGCAAAGAAATTTTTCCGAATGGCATGCTTTATGACGGCTCTTTAAGCTATCATATATGTTAAAATTAGCATTTAAGTATCTTTTTCCTTTACATGAAAATATATAAAAAAGAAATTTAGAAATAATTTTTGGAAGCGATATTTAAATTATTCCAAAGTTTTAACTGATAAAATACATTACTGAACTTTTAAATTTATAAAAAAATACAAGAAAATCAATCTTTTTTATTTTCTAAATCTTATTTAATAATAGATGGAATTTCTCCATTGTAAGAATCCACATAGAACCCATTGTATTGCGACCCGCTACCCCAAGTGTAGTCCAATGAAAGTTACCTGTATTAATAAAAAATGTCCTTGAGGATAATTCAGAAAAGTTAAAAAAACCATCAATGAATTGTTCTAATTGACTATTTAATTCATTACCTAATGAATAGGACTTTTTTCATAATCATCATGAATGGCTTGGATATGCGTATATGGCATATAAATTTAAATATCATCCCTTATATCTTGATCTTCAAGCCAATATTCATAATTACTATCATTAGTTTTATAGACTAGATTATTAGTATGAATACGATAAGGAATACTGGAATTATTATTTAAAGTTGAAGGTATGGCCTCTCAACTAGGTAATACTCTTTAATACTTTTGGTATAATCAATAAAGGAATTTCTGTTTTCTTCTTTTATATCAGATTGATTATAAGTACTTGAAAAATCAATACCATACTAATACCTTAATCATTTAAATCCAATTGTGGAATTGGAAGGAATTACAACCTCTATACGCATGTAATTCGAACACTTACATATAGGAGCAAGAAAGCAATACCTTTTTCTTTTGCACCTGATTGATTTTACACTGACTTTTAAAGAACGAATTTTTACCAGTGCTTAAACTTTTTACACCCTATACACATATTTACACTCTGTTATAACAATAAAAGTTTTTGGTTAATACATAAAAGTATATTGTTTTGAAATTAAGAAACAGATATACATCTAAAAACTACTTCATTGTGAATAAAAATTTTATGAGTGTTTTCTGTGTATTAGGAATGTGTTGGAATATTTTCACATCCTATGCACGGATTTATATATTGAATATTACTTATATATACTGCACTGAAATTGTGAGGCAGAGCAGAATTTAGAATACTGTGTAATTGGCATACCATTTCTACGAGCATTTTCAGTGGGTTTAGAGTAGAGTCTTTTGAACTGTAGGTTGCAACCTGCAGTAGCAGTTTTAATATTGCTTTAACTTGTAATAATAATTTTACAATTACCTAATATTTTTACTCAATATATCTGAAGATGGATAAAGATAAGACCATTCAGACAAAATCGAAAAACGAAAACGTTTTGACGCATTTGTTTTACAATATAAACTTTCATTTTACCAGCTTTGCACGTGACGCTGTCATTTCATCTGTTACCTGTTTAAAATGTTCACATTGTTCTGCGTCTTAAAATTAGAAATAAAGTTAATGACCTAAAATTGCAATAGGATTTGCGTAATGCTTATGGGGTCCTGGGGTTGCGAAATAATCTCAGTGGAGAAAAGGGGTCGCGACTGAAAAAAGTCTTAAGAAGCTCTGATTTGGAGTGTGCTGGATTATTTTCACGCACAATTAATTTGCACAGAAACACTAAAGCAAGCGCGTCAACTCGCCAATGAAAGAAGCAAAGCAAAACATATATATTACTTTACTATATTTTCTCTACTGGGAGGTAACATGCAACTTTTATAAGATGTGTTCTTCGCATGTAATGAGTTTGGGTAAAAAGGATGCATTATAAATATAAGATAAGCATATAGCTGCTGTTCGTATCTAGGGGATATATATCAGATGAATACGTAGGTTTGCAGTTCCTTTTATTTAATCTCATCCATCGTAATAATTCATTGCAGTATTTGCCTACAGAAAATTTTTTTAACGTAATGGTTGAATTTTTAATTATTAAATTTCCTATTCCCAATTAAGTTTTACTCCAAAGGGGCTTTGTCATTGAACGACTATTGTTTTCGTTGTGCGATATTGCGTTGGTTCAGTATCAATGTCCGTTTCACTTTTCAAACTGTTGCCACCAAACTTTACAATTTTGCATTATATTTAAAGAAACCAAACAATGAAGAATGTGCATAAATGTTTCTCGCACTGTGAATAAACAACAGTACCTAGAGCCATCGAATTCTAAAGAACCAAACATGGGCACTTGGAAGCTCAAATTTTGAATTTGTGTATACGAGCCAGCTTCCCTTAGAAAGTCCTCCACGAAGGCATCCCTCCCCTTAGGCAGATAGCCCTAGTGTGCTTTGCCATAATTAAATACACCAACACCAAATTTTGAATTTCGATTTCGTTTTATAATCTATTGCAAATTTTGTAAAACTTTAACTATTTTTTATGAACAAAATCGACGCTTTCAAAGCAAGCGACGGCAACACTAAAAAAAAAAAAAAAAAAAAAAAAAAAAAAAAAAAAAAAAAAAAAAAAAATTTATCTCCAGCGCGCGAGACTGTGTATCGGAAATTCTAACGATATGCTATTTTGCATTTTTTTAAATATTCATTGATATTGTTTTTTAATTGAATTTTATGTGGTTCAAGTGTGTTTTGTATATTAAATAAAGGCAACACTCAAAACGTTTTAAAAACGCCCTTCTGGGCGTAATATAAAATCTGATAGCTTTCAGATTTCATTTTTCTTTTTTCTAATCGAATGGAGGAACGATAATTATGGTGTTAATTTGTCACTACACAAAAATATGTGGAACAGAAATAATTTTCGAATCTTGCACGCTTCCTTAGATACTTCTTTCTTCAGATACTTCTTTAAACTGAATGCATTTCCCAAAAAGTTTCGTTCAAGATGCTTTAAACTCCTACGATTGGAAACAATTGACGTATGGTACAGCAGCTCTGGTGGCCAGAAGGAGATTTTCGTACAAACTCGTGTGGTAGTCATCATGTGAACGTGATAAGTTCCAAATAATTTTCGCTTAAAAATGTGAACAATACACATGCAAGAAAGTAGGAATTTCCGGAAGACGTCGATTTCGATGCAGGATGCTATGTGATTTGGTTTGGTTTATGCGATTAAGCATAGAGGTCTATATCTGCCTAACTGGAAGGATGCCTTCGTGGAAGACTTTCTAAGGGAAATTGGAAGTGTCAACAAAGGCATAAATAAATCCAAATCCAAAGATCTGAAGGGTACAGACGTTTTCATACAAATATTTGTATTTTTATTTATGCTTCGAACAAATTTTGATAATTACCAGAAGCAGGCTAGATTGTAATTGTTTTGTTTTTTTTTCTCAAGTTACGTCTCACTTGCTAAATTTTCTATCAAAGTTCCAAAATTTATTTTCAGCTTAGTTAAAGCTTTGCAAAATATTAAATGGACCATAAATCAAATTGCAAATTCGGGCTTTCAATTGCTCATATTCGGGTGGAGGACAATTTTTTTCAACATTTGCTAACTTTAGGTAGTGTTGTTTTTTCGTAATGAGAGAAAAACATAAGTGACAGCTGTTTTTAGTGATTTTTTTTTGCGTGACTTTACATGATCATTTTCGTAATTTGTTAGTGGTATTTAAGCATATCTTTCATTTACACTCTCATACATAACATCCAGAGCATTTGCGGTAATGTCTGTTTGGGTTCAAAATGTTTAAAAACAGCATATCTTGATAATTTCCGATAGATAGTCTCTCACACTAGAGATATATTTCTTTTTTTTTTTTTTTTTCCCCGTACAGTGTTACCACTGCTCACTTAGGAATCGTTGAGTTTTTTAATCAAAAATTCGTTAAACCTTTACAAAATATGACATAGGCAAAAATATTCCTGATCCGGGCTTTCAGGTGCTCATAATCGGGTAGAGGATAATGTTATGCAAAATATGATTAGCAACATACTGGAACCTGGACTCTCTCCAATAAGCGCCGAGTGTGCTACAGTTACACATCAAAGGCATACAGGAACGAGGAAGAAAATAACTTATATGAGCCCCTTTTAAAGAGTGACTGATGATTAGCGGACTCAATCGCGAAATTCTGTTGGTGAAGAATCATCATCCCCCACCTTTTAGTTCAGGCGCCACTGTAGAGACATTAGTTTATTTAGAAGCAGAAGACATGAAAAATAAACGATGCCTTCGCCAGGACTCGAACTTGGACCTGTCGAATGCTACGCATGCTAGCGTTACACCACGAAGGCATGCAGGAAGGACGGAGAAAATATCCTATAGCTAACTAGATAAGAATCTCGAAAATCGTGGTGGAAGTGACAAAATGATGAAGATACTTCGCGGCTGAAATAATCTTCAGAAGATATTTTAAGGTTCATTTGCTTGTAACTGCTCTGTTTCATGCCGATTTCTCTGAAAATATAAAAGAAAGGATTTTAAAATGGTCTTTTTCTCTTATATTTTACACTCTTCTTTAAAAAATATGAAATATTAGCCCGAATGGCGTTAGCTAAGAAGGGCTATTAGTCTCAAAACAGAATTTTGCGTTGCCAGAACACAGTGCCAGAAACATACATACATTCATGCAGATTCTTCATTATTTAATTTTTCCAAATATAATGCAGGGCTCTAATATTTGGTGGCAACAATTTGAAAATAGATTCGGTCTTTTATAGTGAACCAACACTTCTGGGCTAACTGCCTTTGAGCTAAAAAGGGGAAGAAAAATTCTTGATGTATCATTAGTGACGGCAAATGGTGTCAAAAAATGTATTTACTCTTCTTTATTATTAAAATTATTTTATTCTTGAGTTTTACGATGTTGCTTAAAATACATTATAGAATCTTTACCCTTGTTTTCTGTAGAAAGGTACAGGGTGCTCCAAAATTCGCTCTCATCAAACTCTCAAAAATTGTGAAATTACAAAATGGATATAAATGGCAAATCATTTCATTGAATGTTGTTCCCCTATAACTGTTTTATTTGGTATCAGATGCCCAAGATTTACCGAAGAACTTTTATGATTGAGCATTATTTCGCAACGCATAGATCTGATTGCGAGTCCATTTTGTCCGAACTCCGAGGAGACTGGCGGCTACTTCGTTTCTTATGGTGAACGCTTGCTTTAGTTTCTCGAAATCAAGTTACCAATCGGAAACTTATTGTCTTGTTAAATTCACGAACATTTGGGGAGGTAATCTTTAAAAGCTTCAACAGTTTTTCTGTAGGAATGCGTTGCGAAGTAAAGCTCAATCATAAAAATTTGTCTTGTAGCAAATCAATGGATTTTTAAAGGTTCTAAGGTATTTCTTCCACCTTCTTAGCATGCCTTCGTGGTGCGTTCACACTTCGTCAGCACGTTCGGCGAGTATTCGAGGGGTCCGAGGTTCGATTCCCAGCGAAGGCATTGCACATCGTTCACGACTTCTGCTTCGAAACTACCTGATATTTCTACAAGGTAATGGCATAATGTACAACTGAAGTTTCATGTGATTTGTTACTTTTAAAAATACAGAAGTTTCATCCATTAAAACGTTTTGCCTTTAATAGCCATTTCGGAGTTTAGAAAATTTTTGAAAATTACTAGCAGCTTCTCTGCCAGCCTTCGTCTGGCTTTTAATTGTACCGGAAAAATGGCTGGAGGGAACACCAAACGTTAAATTTAAAAACTGCGTAGAATTTTACTCTGCAGAACAACTTCATAAAAAAAAAGAGTGATTACGTATAAAAAAAATTAACCAACTTTCTGTTGAAGGAAAAAAAAAAAAAACATGCAAAACATTTCAATATCTTACAAACAGTGAAATAAGCAAAAAATAACATGAAAGCAACTCAAAAAACATAAAATTCCGCGCAGAATTTTTAATCTGCAGAACAACTTTATCAAAAAAATCAATAAAAATGTATTATATATACACTCACGTTTGTGAAAATTGCAACACCATGAAGGACTTACGCGAGTGAGCTGAAATTTTCAGGAAATGCAAAGTAGCGCATGATATGCAAATGATTAGAATTGCAAATCCGTAGCGCATGCGTATGCTGAGCAAGCGCCCTCTGAACGGCTGATGGATCCGAATAAATAGACGGCTGTAGCGAGGCGTGTATGGTTATCGGTGGTTATCTGCTAGTGGTAAACGTTAACTCAATCTGTACTTATGCCTCGTCGACGAAAGAGAGCGAGATTTGAACAACTTACAGAGTTTGAACGAGGGAGAATCATCGGCCTTCGTGAAGCTGGATTGTCGTATCGTGCAGTAGCCTCTCGTGTGCAGCGTAACAGCAGCACAGTGATGCGCGTTTGGAAACAGTGGACGGACGAGTGTCGGACAACTCGGAAATCCGGGAGTGGACCCCGAAATGTGACGTCAGCTCGCGATGATAGACACCTGGTCCGCATGGCGCGGACGGACCGTACAGCTTCCTCTAGACAATTGGCAGCACTGTGGTCAATAGCTACAGGTGTTTCATTGTGTGCTTCATCAATTCGTAGACGTCTGCTGCAGTGTGGACTGCGCGCACGGACTCCTTTATACAGGATCCCCCTAACGCACGACCATCGCCGCCTGCGGCTACAATGGGCCAATCAGCATAGAGACTGGCGTGCTGATTGGCAGCATGTCGTGTTTTCTGACGAATCCCGCTTTAATTTGTGGTACCATGATGGCCGCATTCGTGTCAGACGCTATGCCGGTGAACGCCACCTTCCGGAGTGCATTATCGAACGCCACAGTGGACGAACACACGGAATTATGGTCTGGGGCGCCATAGCATATCATAGACGATCTCAATTGCTACGAATTGTGGGCAATCTGAACAGCAACCGGTATATCCGTGAAGTTCTACAGCCCGAAGCTGTTCCCTTCCTTCAAAGCTTGCCAGGCGCTGTATTTCAACAGGACAATGCCCGCCCTCATACTGCTCGGATTGTTAAATCCTTCTTTGCAGCGCAGCAGGTACAGCTTCTTCCTTGGCCTGCGTGTTCCCCGGATATGTCGCCAATTGAACATGTGTGGGATGTCATTGGTCGGCGTCTTGCTCGTGATCCTCGTCCTGTTTCGTCTGCAGACGAACTTTGGGTACGCGTACAAACGATATGGAATGCTCTTCCTCAGTCAGACATTCAAACTTTGTTTGACTCCATGCCACGTCGTGTAGCAGCAGTTATTGCGGCGCGTGGTGGCCACACAAAATACTTATTCTGATCTCTTGTTCTTGTTTGTTTGCTTTGAACATTTAATCATTTATTTGTACCACTACCACTCAACTGTGTATTAAATTGTATTCAATTATGACGATTCCTTCTTGGTGTTGCAATTTTCACAAACGTGAGTGTATATATATATATATATATATATATATTATTTCATAAGAATAAATTGTGTTTAATTAAAAAAATTTAAATACATATTTAATTAAATATTCTCTGCGCCATTGCTGCAAGGAATGAAATTTAAATTTAAACAATTTTAAATTCTTAACAAATACGTATAAAAGTAAAAAAGCAAATTTCAATTCTAAAAAAAGGAAAAAAGCCAAAATAACTTTACTTGCTTGTTTCTCAAAAGACTTAATTAGTATTTTCCTTTCTGAACTTTAATTCTTAAATGTTAATACTTAAATGTTAATTTCTAAGGGTACCACTTTATTGGAATTACTTTTGGTTTTGACTTTTACCCTTGCCTGCATGAATGACGAAACACGAATTGAATGATTGGAGAGTTAGGTTTGGAGGCAACTTCCCCTTGATAAGTCTGTCTCCTGCCTACTCTACGATCATTCACATATGCATTTTTTAAAAAAAATTCTTTAATTTAATTTTAATTTATTAAACTAGTAGATTTATTTTCATGGATAGATTTTGCACTTGATTTGCTTATGCTTCTGAATTTAAATGATATTGTAGATTAGTTCGAGAATTAAATCTTTTACATGTTTGCATATTTTTAAATTATTTTAAATTATTTTGGCTTTTTTCCTTTTTTTAGAATTTAAATTTGCTTTTTTACTTTTTTACTTTTATACGTATATGTTAAGAATTTAAATTTGTTTAAATATATATATATGCCAATCTCTAAAAAACAGTGACATAAGAAATACGATGAAAAATTGTTGCCAAACCCATATTTCTAAAAGAATGAAACTATTCAAAATGATGCGATTTCATCAAAAATCTATCAACAACAATAAGACGGGAAAATTGTTGCCAAAATAACATTTTTAAAGATGTGAGATGTGAGAAGTGTATTCGGAAGCTTCGTTTTAAAAATACAAAATATTATCATTTTTCCAAAATTCTTTTTGTAAAAACAGTCGCAAGGAGGAAAGTTTAACGTGTCCAAAAATCAAAGAAAAATAAACTGTACATTTTTAAAAATAAGCTTTTTTAGAAAAAATCCCCTTGAAAAGGTATTAAGCTCCCTTTGTTGAATAAATTCGTATTTAGTCGATTTATTGAAACACGAAATTTATTTTAAGCTCGTAAAATAGCTAAGTGCCTACGTTTCATGACGATGTGAAAATGGAGTGTGTAGAATAAAATCTCGCTTGCCTTTATAGCCCATTATATCTCAAACTGACGCGATTTCGTCACAAAACATAAAATAAAAAAAATTCTAATTCGAATTTCGAAAAAAATCGCTTCGAGGTGCACTGGCTCTTGTCTAGATGCACCTATGTATCAAATGTCGTAGCCGTGGGTCTATTAGCTTACGCGCAGCGCGAACGAAAGACACACACACACACAGACAGACTCTTTCTTTTATTATATGTAAAGATAAATGCGCGACCTTTGGATCATCTTGTATATGCCCCGGGGTGGTCTAGTGGCCACATTAAATTAAATGCGTTGTTCTTATTCCTTATAATAGCCTACTTTGAATAAGAAATTTTTAGAAGATGTGCCATTTTAGTTTCTCGTTCCTTATTAGGTTCGGAAGAATGTTTGCCGGTCGGAAATAATGAAGTTGATGCATGTACAGAAAATTTTTTGCCTTATAACGAACGATAAAGATCCGAAAAGGATCTTTTTATGAAATTTTAAATTCAAAAATAAAATTTAGTTTAATTAGAGCTGTTATGCCTTAATTTAAAAAGATGCTTTGATCATCAGATTTAATTAATTGTACAGAAGGCTAAAAATGTAAACACAGTGCAATAAAAAATTATTATTAGAATTGTGGCAAAATATGCCACCCTAGAGGAAGAATATGCCTTCATGGAGGATTTTTTGATAAAAAGTGGCTCGTATTCTCACGTCACTTGTGAGGAAAATCCATGGAGGTAGGAAGTAAGATGGAGTCGCCCTAAACAAGTTTCTCCGTACCCTGCTCTGAAGCACCGGCGATCCCTACGTGGTGACCAAAACGTTGGGTCATTTACCATTGAGTTCTATGGGATTTGACGCGTTCGGGTGTAAATATTTTGTAATTACGTCGCAAATATACATATAAATGTCTATATTTTCTTTTTCTACAACACTTCAGAGTCCTAAGTATGTGAAAACAACATTTCATTCTGAACGGAATTAAATGCTATACTTTTCACAGGACTGTTTTCTCAGAATGGTTTAATTTGAATGAAATATTTTCACAAGTTTTCGTTAATTACATTAGAAAAAAAATTAAGGTAATTCGATTTTATTCGGTTAAGGTACAAAAATTAAGATCAAAGTTTATTGTATTATTAATATTAAAATGATGCATTATTTCTTTTCTATTTATAGAGCTTCTTCCTAAAATACTTTCTTAAATATGACATGATTTTTTGGATTCTTTTAAATCGAAAAATGTAAGTCAATTTATAATTAATGCTCCATTCGGTTCATTTTAAATTAGAGAATTATTAGGAATTAAATAGTATTTGACTTTCTCTGAACATTTCTGAAAGGAAATAAAATAACTTTTTTTTTTTTTTTTTTTTTTTAAAGTATTATTTAAAACTTGTAACTGAGTTATTATATAATGTAAAGGGAATAATTCTTTTAATTATACTTATCAGATTTTTTTTTACCCTTCATTTCAACAATACATATTCCAAAACTCTTTATTACGTTCTTAAGTGCGCATCTCATAGCATTTGCTTTACAATACCTTTTAACAGATTGCTTTTCAATACGAACAATTCTTGCTTAAATAGTTTTATAACGTATTTGTCAACAGGACTTCAATTTATGTTTACAATTCAATATTAAGGTTATTATATATTTAGATAACATTTATAATCATTATAAATTAGATACATTTAATCATTAGATTTCTTCACAGTACTTTCACAGTTGTTTATAAGTGAATAAATTCTTCATTTCAAATACATTTATAAATAATTTAATGAATATTTAAGTATTTTGTCAAAGGCAGATACATGCTTTTTGCAAGCACATGCATAAATACCCTTCCTATTTATCATTTCCGGCATGTGCATATCTTTAATTTCTGTGCATTCACTATATTTTTCGTGTAAAGTAATTTACACTAATTTAGCATACACCCGAAAGTTTTACATAAAAAATATATATGAATATAATTTGAATGAAAATTATAAGTATTATTTTTAATACCCACTCAAAGGTCAGTTTTTCTTCAAAATTCCTCCACGATGGCATCTCTCTCTTTAGGCAGATAGCCCTTGCATGCGTTACTCTATTTAATAAAAACTTAATCTGACCTATGTGCCTAATTACAAATATTTTAACATACATAATTTTATATTTACATTTAGCCATCAAGTTTCAAACTTTTCAAATCTTCTAGAAAATAAATTTTGGCGGATCTCTTTTAGCAATTTTCTTAAA
This sequence comes from Stegodyphus dumicola, assembly GCF_044657685.1. Lineage (NCBI taxonomy): Eukaryota > Metazoa > Arthropoda > Arachnida > Araneae > Eresidae > Stegodyphus > Stegodyphus dumicola. The sequence goes on from NC_140770.1 coordinate 5,681,621, forward strand.
ATCTATATTTTTGTAGTGCAACAGCTTAGAATTTTATAAAACAAATTCATAATCAAAATCGCTTTTGTTCATTATCGAAAAATAACCAAGATGTGATTTTTGCGTAAATGTCAGTAAACTATACAAATTGCTATTATCCATCACACTATGAATGTTTCTTTCATGCGAGAGTGTCCCTTTTTCGATTTCTATGGAACTGTCGTGTGTCGAAATACTATCAGAATCTTGTCAAGCGAGCTTCTGAATGTAAACAAAGAACACCCCGTCTGGTGACCCAAGCTTCAAAGCAGTGCTTCACTTCTAGCGCGGAATGGCCCCTCCTCCCTTTCCTACCTCCATGGGAAACTCACGCAAACTTTCATTCTGTCAGCCCATTCGCTTTGTGTTAACGAAGAGTTTGAATCAAGCCTATTAATCGGAAACTAACTTACGTTTGTGTAAAATGCAGTAAATGCCCCTTAATATTATCATTTGTATATTGTCATCGAATTGCACAACTCCCTCCAGTTTGTATACGAAAACAAGGAAAATTCGTCGCTTATTGTGATCAACCAGTTCGGTTAATAAGATCTAAATATTACAAATATATTTTTTTAAAGAAAGGTTCTTTTAAATTTTAATATGGTTTATCAGTTGAGCTTATGTATGGACATGGATCAAGTGAAATAGCGATACATTTTATAGGACATTAGGTGACTAGATATTGATAGATATAGATTTGTAGGACATTAGACTAACATATAATATAACATCTTTCATGTATTTGGAAAGGAAAAAGATTGGTAATGTAATTCGATAAAAATACTGAATGTTATTAATTAGACATAGCGTTAATTAAATGTATTTTATAGTCAATCCCATTAACAGTAAAAAAAAAAAAGAACTTTATATTATATCTATAGAATAACTGGGAAAATGGGCAACGCTCTCGCCGAGATTCGAACGCCGGACCTTCCGAATAACGCGTCGAACATACTTCCACTTAGAGCTCGAAGGAACGCGCAGAGAAGGGAGAAAAAACTTCCATGCTTCTAAATAGTTTAATTTGTGAATTAATAAGAGATTGAAAGAATAATATCTTACGTTTTTCCGAGTGATGACATATTCGAATGAAAAATTAAACAACGTTAAGATTGTGTTTCGAGGTTAAAAGCCCTTTTGGGCAAGGAAAAAAGAAATAAAGAAAGTAAAAAAATTTGAAAGCCTTCAGATTTTACATTGCGCACAAAGGGACTTTTTTTTAACATTTTGTGTATTACCTTTATTTATTAAATATCATGTTCTTCGCCCCTTAAACCATAAAATTCAATTCAACAGCAATATCGCAAAATATTTAAAAGAGCATATCTTTCGAATTTCCGACGCACAGTCTCGCGCGATGAAGATAAAAGTAGTTTTTCTTTTTTCGTACAGTGATGCCATTGCTCGCTTTGAAATCTTTGATTTGCTTAATCAAATCAAAAATCTTCAATGATAGTGATAGCCCTTTTCGCTTGGTTAGATTTTCTTGAATTGCCAAGGCTGTCTTAATGTTAATGTAAAATAATATTGAATCGCAATATAACCCCAACAGCTTAGAAAATTTACTAGACCTAATTTGCTTGTTGTCCCTGGGTCAACAAATATTGGTATTAAGAAAGGTCATTGGCTCAGCACTTTCTTTGTTGAAACCTCTTTTTAAATCCTTTAATTTCTTTAGCCATTCCTTATTAGATTCCAATTTACCAGATTACTGGCCCGCCAGCGGCAAGTCTCTGAACACTGGTAGTTCGGTCCGAGGTTCGAATCCCGCGAACGGGCTGGCTGCATGGGCGTTTTCGTGGTGTGTAACGTGTATACGAAACAGTTTCCCTTAGAAAGCCCTCCACGAACTCATCCCTCCCCTTAGGCAGATAGCCCTAGTGTGCTTTGCCGTAATCTCAATAAACCAAACCAAAACCTTATTCCAATCTAATGTGATCCTCATCATGTTTTTTTCCAAGTCTTATATAAGTATTCATTTCTATAAAATAAAAGTGTTTTTCTATATATTTTCTTAAATTTCGTTACTGTCATGCATGAATTAACATTGTGCGATTTCGGTATCGGTAATGTAATGCCGCGATATTGCGAAGCTTCTTCTGCTTAAAATTGCATTAATGTAAATTTTGAATGAACCCCTCGGGGACGGGGGTAACTAGAATTACTGGGGCCAAATGGCGCTGTGCGTCTGAATTTCTTTGAGGTGATTTAGTGCTTTTGAGTCTACAACAACGTTGAAGGATAATTTTTGTAAGTGGAAACTATGACTGGATTTATACGTGTTTTCTTCATTGTCATGTATTGTTTGTCTCGTCAATAAATTGGATAAAATATCATGGATTGAATTGATCTCGTCTATTAGATAAGAGACTTTAATTGTTTTATTTGCTTTGAATATTGAATTGAATCTAAGTGGAACTGGATTTAGATGCAATTCTAAGTTACATCAGAGTGCAAAATTTGTATCTGATTATAGTTTGAGTAACGCGAAAATTTCAACACCACCTGCCAAAATACTAGGCCCACCAGCGGCCGAGCAGTAAATATTTATTTTAAAACTTAATAAAAAATTCTAGATTAGTAATAAATAACATAATCATCTATTACAGTCAATATTCACACAATGGCCGCTGGATGCAGCCACGATTCAGGATTGCGTCGTCGTCTTAGTCTTTTACTAGATAAAAAGATTACGCAAAAGATCCTCTATTTCGTTTTATTCAACATATTGTCGGAAAAATACCTGGAATGGGGTAATTACTGTCCCTTATGTCCGGAAACCACACTAGGGGATTTCCGCTCCAGCTTTCCTCAAAGTTCTCTGTCAATTACTCTCTGAACAAAACAGAAGTTCTTCTGTTTCTATGTGTCCGAGGTGTGCATATGTCGTCACACTTTCCTCAACTTTTTCTTTTGCTATTAATAGATATTTTGTTTATCCTAATTTGATTGTGTAGTAGGTGCATGCATAAAAGTCCTTTTTCGTACGCATGCGCCAATTATACATTTTCTTATTTCACTTTCTTACTTCAGTTTTCAAAATTCGTATAAAGTTTGTCCTTAATAGTTCCGTACATTTCTAGACTTCCATAATTTTAATTTGTGCTTTTGTGTTGTCAGTTATTTTACAAAAATCATAATTTGAAGCATTTTTATTATGCGTAAATTTATTTACACTTCGAGTAACAGCAACTAACGTGATATTCATTATCCAAGCCAAGGAATCGCGCAAGAAGACCATCCAAGTTTTAGCATATGTGAAATAAAAATTTTCCATCTAAAATGTTGTACAACAGTCATAAAAACTTAACAAGTACATTTGCCGTATTTGAAGGAACACTTTAAAGCCAAAATTTTATTCAATTTCTACTGAAATCAAAATAAATATTCGGAAAATAATAGGTCCAATCTTTAAACTCGGCTTATCAGTACAGCCGACATTGGAGCGATCAGTCAAACTTCGCTTTACTCGAAATGTGGGAGAAAAATAATATTGAATCCTCCTGAAAACCAATCATTTGCTTTTCTTTTTCTTTTTTTTTTTCCAACTTTTTATTCTTTTGAAATAAATGCTTAATTTATTCGGATGAGCAATGTGACTATAGGTTAAGTAAAAGCAGAAAACTTTTTTTTTTTTTTTTTAGGAAATAACTCATGGAAGAGTCATAAGCTCACGAAACGGTGGCGTAACATGCCAATTAATAAGTGTAGTAAGAAAGAGATTAAAAAAATACCAACCCTATTTTAGATAATGTTACGTGACATTTGAATGTATTGTAATACATACATTTGCTTAGCATTTATTGTCTTCAGTTCTCGGAATAGCCAGAGTGAAATTTTACTATAAATCTCTCATTCTCCTTTTGGATAAATGAGGTTTGATTATAAGCGCTTATAAAAGATTCACTTAACCGAGAAGTTTTTAGAATGAGAAATTTAAAGAATGCGTTCAAAAACAAAGAAAAAAAATCTGATGTGTACACCACATGACTTCCTTGTACGGAATATTAAATTATGCGCATTTTTTCTTGCATTTTATTTAAACTTATTGGATTGAATTAAACCTACTTCGCCGACAGCGCATAAACCAAAATAGAATAAATGCATTCTTTAAAATTCACTTAATTTACCATAGCGACACTCTGGCGCTAGGTTCACTTAACAGTATTATATTTCGTTCATATTATAACTGAGAATGTACAAAATTTCTATCATTTTAAGAATTATCTTATCGTTTCCACATGTTCTATTCAAATACCATAATAAAGCTAGAACTATGTATAAAAGAAATTAAGCAAACAAAACAAAAAAGAAACAGTTTTTCACAGACGATTTATTTCTCATTCAATTAATTCAGTTATCACTTCGCGACAAGGCAAAAATACATAAAAACTCAAAATATCTGTATTAAAAATTACGAAGTAAATCTTAAGCACTTATTTCCCCGAAAAAATTCCAGAAAGGATTAAGCATGATTTAATTCGCAATAATAAATGAAGGTCTTATCTTTGTTGTTGCGAATCTTAGTCTCTCTAGATTGGCAACAAATATACTATTATACTGTTTCAAATGTAAATAAATATGTCCGCCATGTTATTTAAAACTTAACCGCACTTAAACAGCATTTAAATTGTGGATAATTGTACAAATATTGCTTCCAGATTTACGAAAGGCATAAAACCCTTAACCGGAAGATAAGAATAACATAATTCAATCATTTTTAAAGCAAAAAATGTACAGTTTACAAACATATAAGAGTAAAGAAACTGAGATCACTGAGCCGGGTAAAAGAGTGGATCTATATATAAATATATTTATATACGTTTGGCGCGGCCGATTGCAACCAAAATACGAGGTGCACATCTACATGTTATAGCAGTCCTATATACAAAATTGCAACGTTCTGAGGCTACTCGTTTTTGAGTTATGCGAGATACGTACGTACGCACGTACGTACATACGTTCGTACAGACGCCACGAAAAATTCTCTTCAGAATTCATTTTAAAGCAGTTTTTTAGTTTTTTTGAGGAAAGGAGTCTTTTATTCTGTCCTTACGTACAGATATCACGCAAAAACATCGTTAAATTGCATTCGAAAGCGGTCAAAGTGTATACTTTCATTGAAATATGCTGCCTGAAGCTTTTCACGATTACAATACTTTCTTTTTACTTCGTACAAGGAAGTAAAAAAAGGTTTTAAAAAAATCACGATAAATAGATAGTCAGATACATCTGAACTATGAACGTGTGGGACAAATGGATGCAGTGCAAACTTGCATAATATTTAAACATGATGCTTTGAACACCATAATGAAGCCCGAAGGAAATATTTAAATATAATGTCAAAGACCATTCATTTTTCGACCAATGAGGAAAATAATATTTCATAAAAGAATGCATTTATCTTAACCAGTTAACTGTGCCTTTCGTTTAAGAGTGCGCACCGTTTTGTGTCGCCAGAATCAAGCCATGACGAGTATATTCGTCCATCACAGAGTAAGTTGCGCTGGTAAGATATTGGATGAAAAAGATGGGTTTATTTTATAAAATTAAAAATTACTAATATTTACTTATTGGGTTAACATAAGCATATATTACATACATATTAAACTAAAAACGCAATTAATTAAATTATATATTATACGTATAAAAGTAAGAATTTAAATTCCTGCTGTGGCGATATTCAGCGAAACAGGGGATACACAATGGGACTTTGCAAATCGAACACCAGTAACGCGATTCCTTCCTGATCTTACGTTTGTAGCAATGCGAACACCTTCGCATAGAGTTTTTTTTTTTTTTTTTTTTTTCGATGTTCTGGGTATATAATCCGGAACATGATTCCCGCCTAATTGGCTTATATTAGGTCTAAATGGCCGAGTTTGTGTCGATTTATTTCTTTCAATTGGATACGTCGCAAAAGTGTCTTCAATAAATTTGAGCAAAAAGTTGATACGCGATAATGTTCCATTATTTTTTTATATCATATGAATGCATTCAGACACGTAATGTCTAAGAAATGGAGAAATATATTTTTGTATTACTTTTTGAGTCGTTTTCTTGCTGTGGAGTACACTATGATAATTCGATCGCTCATATCCGTTCCACCCATTTTTTTATTATAATCAATCATTAGCTCCGGTTTCTTTGTTATTTTTCTTTTAACTTTATCAGAAATTGCTTTTTTATTTTTTTACTGTAGCTTTATTTGAAAATTTTTCCTTTCATTTTTTTTATTTACTTCTATTTGAGCTTTTAAGCAGCTTGCACTTTCAGACAAATTTCGAACAGATACCGAAATAGTTCGTGTAAAATTACCCTTTGGGCTCTAGTGTAGAATTGGGTGCTTCTTCGATCGGCGACATTTTTTTTTTTTTTTTTTTTTTTTTTAATTTTGGCGATGAAACCTCACTTTTGGTTACCACGATAGTTTTAACTTTGTTTTAGCTTCCCGATTTTATTTAAATGAAAATAGATTGATGTGTACATGGACATATTTAAAGCAGTGCGCAATGCCTATGTTTGTGCAATTCTAGGATGTTTTTTTAACTAAAAACAGATCGATGTGTACATGGACACAGATCTTGTGCAATTCTTTGACTTCTTATTTTGGTTTTGTGTAGCGGCCGTCTTGAAATTGTGCCTTCCTGGCGCCGATCTTGGAGTCAAAAAAGAATCTCCAATAAACAAGGGGCACCCAATTGTAAACGTTTACCACCCTTTGAATTATTTGAACGTTACTTGTTTAGTTACTTGTTAGTTAGTGGCCCTAGTGCTGATAAGGACCACATGTTTCTGAGACTCCTTTGCTCTATTTTTATTTTTTTTCCCTCTTTCTAGGAATTTCGTTCTCCTGATGAGGAAGCACCTTTAGCTGCCTTCGAAATCTATTGAATGTTTTAATATACTTACGCTAAATACAAGGTTGTTATTGCGATTTTAATTGTCACTGTCACATTGGCGTGCTTCTCTTCTATTTTAAATGTAGATTTTATTGAGGGAAGTAGCAGAAGGAGGAGAGAAAGTGTAGCATAGGCAGGCATTTTTGCGAAAAAAGTTGTTTTCAGAGCCAGACGATTTTGGTTGGTCGAGCCAACAAAGGGGAGGAGAGTAGGACTTGGTATTAAATATTGATAAAAATTTAAGCAGTAAAACTGAGTTTGCACAAATACAAGTATTTTTAAGGGTATTTGGACAAATGAAAAATAAAATAGAAAAATTTAGCCCAGCTGTTATACAAACCTCTGCCTTCGGTGTCTTCCATCTAACTGAGCTGAATTCTCGTGAACACGGTACTGTACTATATGTAATTTTGTAATTACTCTCTACAATTGTTTGCACACGGTACTTTACTTTATGTAATTACTTACCATTAATATTTTTCACTACTTTCTGATATTCAAAGCAAACTGTACAAGGCTATTTGTGCATACATTATAATCAGAAAGTAGTGATAAATATTAGTGGTAAGTAATTACATATAATGTATGCACGAAAAGCCTTGTGCAGTTTGCTTTGAATATTATATCTAATCACTGCACTTGATTATACACAGTCTGTACTAATGTCAGCTTTACTTATCCACTACTATTATACCTAATCAAGTACTTAGGTTTAATGATCCACCATTACATTATGCAATCATGTTCTGTAACTTCTGAATGCACATTGTAGCACGAAAGTGCAAAGACGTTTATGTATACAAAAATTGTGACTCTGTAACATTTTAAATATTTTTTATGCGCTCCTGGGCTGCGTAATGGAGTTCTGTTTCCGCTGTATGGGCATTATTCTGATAGGTATAACCTTAGGTCGGAAGCCCCTACAGCGGTGATCGGTTTGGAGCGCTATGTGGGAAGAGAAAAGCGGGGCGCAAACATTCGCTATTGACAGGAAGGCGGGGTTCAGAGCCTTACTTTTAGAGGGTTGGTAGAGCCGAAGAGGGAGGAGGAGTTTACTATGTCACATGATTAACTACTGCTAGGACAATTTTTTCTAAGTAAGAATATTCAATTTAAAACAGAAACAATAATAAGAAATTACTGTTCAAAAATGAAAGCTTTAAGGCATATTATGAAAATATATTTCCAGAGAATGCTAAATAAAGTAAAATTTAAGTAAAATTCTTCATAATCATTAGTTTAATGTCCTTACAAGTGCTCCTGGCCTTCTGGCGTTAGTAATTTCATTATAATCGTAGTAAAGTAAAGGAATACTTTCATTCTCAACCTTGTGGATGTTCTTAAAGAATTTTCTGGCAATTTTGGCCATAAACTTTTTAATTTCTAGAATTTCATTGTGAATATCTGCATTTCTGCATATAATATCTGCATTTCTGATTCATTAATAATAAATTGTGAATTCCAAAATCTTGTTCAATAATATATATAGTGGTTACAACTTTGTTTAAGAGAAAAAAAGATCTTCCTGACATCTATGAATTGCACAACGATATCAAGTAAAATGTAAGATCATTTTTTATTTTATGAAATTTAAGTTTTAAGCATAAATATAGATGCAATTTTTCTCTTTTAAAATTAAAGTTTCATATCAGACAAAAAGGAGTTTTCGACCTTTAAATATAAAATTCTTTTCATAAATAAAAGCAAATTTTCTTCTTTTAAAGACTAGTTTATGTTTATAGAAGTCTGTTGGGTTTTACATTGTAAAATTTTATTTCTTGGAGTGATTTTGGACTTTTTAAAGCAAAGTTTTATTCCTACAAAAGAGGCTATTTAATCCTCTAACAGTTAAACGTTTGCAATAAATTTAAAGGTCTTTTATGACTGTTCGAAGATAAGGTTTAAATATAAAATTCTTTTCATAAATAAAAGGGAATTTTCTTCTTTTAAAGACTAGTTTATGTTTATAGAAGTCTTGGGTTTTACAATGTAAAATTATATTTCTTGGGGTGATTTTGGAATTTGTAAAGCAAAGTTTTATTCCTACAAAAGAGGCTATTTTGTCCTCTAAGCAAATTTTTATTCCTACGAAAGAGGCTATTTTGTCCTCTAACAGTTAAACGTTTACAATAAATTTAAAGGTCTTTTATGACTGTTCGAAGATAAGGTTTAAATATAAAATTCTTTTCATAAATAAAAGGGAATTTTCTTCTTTTAAAGACTAGTTTATGTTTATAGAAGTCTGTTGGGTTTTACATTGCAAAATTGTATTTCTTGAGGTGACTTTGGGCTTTGTAACGAACAGTTAAATTTCCGCCCTATTGTATCAAATTTAGGTACTGCCTCGTATCCTTTAGCTAAATATTTAGTTTCTAGATTTTCCACTCTCTTAGACAATAACATTTACACCATAAAAAATTCAATAGAGTTTGTAAAAAAGGTTAAAAACATTTCTCCTAGTAATTTACTCATGGTTTCTTTTGATGTAAAATCATTATTCACCAATGTCCCAGTGGAGGGTGCATTAAGATGTCTACAGACTTCGCGAATTTCATTTCTCTTGCATCGAAATTGATGAGCTAATTTCTCTCACTCAATTCTGTTTGAAACAAACACATTTTGTTTTCCAAAATAAATATTACAAGCAAACTGAGGGATTAGCCATGGGAAGTCCCCTCAGTCCCATCCTGGCTGATATCTACATACATTATTATGAATCAAAATTGTTTGAAACTTTAAACTTCCCGGCATGGTTCCGCTACGTAGACGATACTTTTACCCTGTTTGAAGGTAATAAAGATGATTTAAATAAAGTTCTTTCAACAATGAATTCTATTGATCCTGCTATTCAGTTCACTTTTGAACTTGAGACTTGCAATTCTCTTCCGTTTCTCGACATTCTGGTCACACGTAACACATGCAACTTCAGTACTACAGTTTACCGTGACTGCCTGTGATATCAGTGAAGGGTAAGGCCTCGATACCAGTTTTTTGTTCCATTTCTTTTAGGAAATTTACAGTGGATTTTGATGTGTGACTGCTAGCTTTGTCCTCATGGAGTCTCACAGATGGATGGCACTGTGGGTAAAGCGATGGTATTTCATTCAGAAAAATTGGTGATAAAATATGTTTCTGATAGTATTTGGACTTAATCTTCACATTTTTTTGCACTCTCTTTATTTTTAACTTGCCATTATAAGAAAACCCAGCAACAATCATGAATCCCTTAGAAAAACTTTCTTTCGATTCTTTGAACCATGTACTTAAATTTTTTTATCCCCTTTTTTGATAATAAATGGCTCTTTTTTTTTACAGTCATTTAAATGCACCCATGCGTCATCTATCGTGACAATTGTTTTCCATTTTTCTTTGGATAAGTGTTTCTCATATAGAATTCTGCAGTGTGTCCTGCGTTGAGCGATACGCTTTGGAAGAACACGATGCACGTTGCGTTTTTTCGCTTTCTTAAGATTTAAATCAACGTTTATCATTTTGTTTACAGTGGACACCGAGCATTTTAATGATTTTGCAACTGTCCTTTGACTAGGGGGATTTTCTTTTAACATTAAACAACGTACCTTTGCAATAGTCGAAAGGTGTCCGTGTTTTCCTTGGATACTTGTTTGGAATTTCTGTCCCACTTGAGGCTGCAATTTGACGTTTTTTTCCCTTCATGTTGATGATCGACCTATCGACGCTTTAGATATCACAAAACCATGACTCTCACATCGTTGTTGGATAACGGAGTGTGCATATTTCTCTTCGGAAAGAGCATAAATGTAGCCTTCGAATCACTGCTTTGTTAAATTCGCCATTTTGAATAAAAACAAAACTTTCAAGCCACAGACGATAATTCTGACTTTTAAAAACATAGTACAATTACAATTATTTCTTTTGCGGTAAACGAGTTTTTATTACCGCTTACCAAAATCGTGTAAAACATGTGCGAACAGCCTCTGTATTAACACTGTGGATTAAGAGAATTCAAATGTATATATTTATTATTGAGCTGAGAAGGACTGGAAGTATTACAATGAAAGTAGTGTTTTCTTATTTCAGCACTTGCATTCTTTTGAATTTTAAAGTGTAAGATTCAGAATACATATTGTGTATGATCTGATTATATCCATTATTAAAACTAAAAGTTATATGTGAATAAATTGAATATATTCGTTGTGAATAAGATAAATTCATTTTGTTTGATAAGTATTTCTTGTTTAGACAGTGCATTTAAGAGTAACAGTTATTAAATGTGAAATTTAATACAATAAATATATACGAATGCAATTTATAATGGTCACTTTGAATAAAATTCTGCATTGGCTATTATTACAGATCATCTTTTTCATACAAACTGCAATAAAATGTACTGACTTCTATTTACGTATATAATTGGTGTAAATATTTTTCTCATATGCATAGTTTTATCTAAAGATAGCATTTGGGCTCAGATGTTTATCACATATTTCTTTCTTAACATATTTCATCTTATTTACCACTTATTGACTAATATCACATGGATATTTTTGAGGAGTATCCAGCATGTGTTTGTATTGATTTCAAATTCTTTCAATCGGGTAGTGAAATCCTCACAATTGCTTAGATTTGATTTAATTGCGCAATGAAAAGTTTCAGAAGAAATCGGAGATACTTTAATTATTTTGTACAGAAAATTGCGTGGCAAAATATTTTCAACCATCTTGCTTAAATCTTTAAGCACGTGAAAGGTCATGTTGATATGACAGAAATATAACTGGATGCCCATTGGTCCAACCTAGAAGCCAACTCCTTCGGTGGCTACACAGATGTGCACTTGCGAGAACCGTCAGACCACGAAGGTATGCAGAAAGGAGGGAGAAAATATCTTATAAGTTTCGCCCCCCCTTTTTTTTTAAACTTATGCTATATGCAATTCAACAGGAAAATTACAATAATTTTAAAAGCAGCATGTGTTTAGAATATCCGATGCAGTGTTAAGTGTTAGTGCACATTTTTAAAAAAAATTTTTTAAAGTATTTTCTCCGTTAGTCCTGTATTTTATTGCTTTCAGAAGCTGTACTGATTCCGCTTGGAATAGTATAAGTGGAACTTTTTTTCAGAAGCTTTTCATGCATGATGATGCTTAACCCTTTGCGGCACAGTGTGTCCGGTCTGTGCACACCTCAAAATTTCCTTCTGTACGCACAGAAAAATTGAATGAAAAAGGATTTATAAGTTACTATACATTACTCTGAACCTTCTTTATTTAAGGTAGATGGCAGCTCAACACAAAGCAGTTCATATATTTTAGCCATGTTTAGCTTTTTAAGGCCCTCATTTTTCAAAGAAATCTTCCAGATTTTTTTTAGGGTATAAAAGGAATTGTTTGAAAAGAAATTTCTATGTTATTTTTTTTTGGCTGTATGCTAATCTCCTTATTCTATATTAGTTTTAAATTTTTACCCTGAAATCCTGTTTAAAATCAAACGGCGAACCCTAGGTGTACCCAGACCGGGCTCACCGATCATCTAGGACAACTGAGAGTCTGTATTCTTTGTTTCTCCGCATCTCATCGGTCAGTTCATTAACAGCAGTGCTTGTTTCAGCACTCTTTTCGAAGTTCTTTTCAATCAGTGTGCCCACTTTGGGCACATCCATAGAATTAAACGATAAGTGCTATCTTCACAAAATTTTACTTGTGTACTCCTGTAGGCCTAATTAGACTGCCTACTTTTTTTTTTTTTTTTTTTTTTTTTTTTTTTTTTTTTTTCAAGACTCCCACTTTAAAAGGTAGCTTGCTGGAAAAGGTTAAGCATTTTAGGGAGTTAAGTATTATCATTCTGCCTCCTTCGATTTCGAATCGTGGAAGTCTTGCTACGTTTTATGAGGGGGTCTGTGTTTTATTAGGACGTGGGATTTTTCTTCAGAAATTATTAACTTTTCGTGTTTGCTTAGAAAATTGCAATTTTCTACTATGTTGCTTACATTTCTTTGTAACTCGGCTCTGGAACTATCACTCATAACAAAAGCCACATCGTTCATGAAAGCTATGCATTCAGAGTGTCAGGGCTTCATTTGTGCTTAGTGATTTTGTCAAATTCCAGATTCTAAAAATCTGCACTTAGGCATGAGGCCTGTGGACAGACTCTGACATTTTCAGTCATACCGTTGTTAGTTATAATTACACTGCGTTTGTTAGTGAAGTAATCTTGAAAACTTTCATAATTGTTTTTTTGGACAGTTTATATTTTTTAATGTTCCTAGAACCTCCGGCCAGCAGCAGGAATTGAAGGTTTTTTGGATGTGTAGGCCCATCAAAGCCGAGTCCTGATTCTGCACTTTATTTTTTCATCTGCTGTAGAACCTCATTGATTGCAGGTACAGTGTTTTTATTGGAGAACAACCCGAATTGGTGTGGGCTTGGTGTGTTGGGCTTTCAAATATGATGCCTGAACTGGTACTTGATATCCAGATTAGTCTTGTCATTTCGTATTTAATTTTAACTGCTATTTCTCCTGGCATTTAAAAAAATTATTTAGGCATGGAAAGATATATTCAGTGGATTAGCTGTTTCTAGAATATTTGTTAAATTCTAAGTAACGTTCGAAAATCCTGCGAAAGACCTAAGGAATGCAGTGGATTAGCTGTTTCTAGAATATTTGTTAAATTCTAAGTAACGTTCGAAAATCCTGCGAAAGACCTAAGGAATGCAGTGGATTAGCTGTTTCTAGAATATTTGTTAAATTCTAAGTAACGTTCGAAAATCCTGCGAAAGACCTAAGGAATGCAAAATCCCCTCCCCCACCCACCCACAAGAAAGGACTTAATGAGCATTTTAAATACCGAACTAAAACAAACTGATAACGATGCAAAATTTTCATTTCCTAAAAGACGAATCACCTGTGTCTGCTGTACCTTATGTTGGCGTATAAATTAATATTAATAAATTATTATCTAATATTACTAGAGCGAGTTTGAGATAAATTTGCAGTGGGGAATTCTACTTTGATTCGATTTTTACTTCCTTGTACGAAGTAAAAAGGAAGTATTGTAATCGCGAAAAGTTTCAGGCAACATATTTCAACGAAAATATCCATTTTTAACCGCTAACGAATGCAATTTAACGATGTTTTTGCGTGATATCTGTACGTAAGGACAGAATAAAAGACTCTTTTCCTCCAAAAAAATTATAAAACTGCTTTAAAATGAATTCTGAAGAGAATTTTTCGTGGCGTTTGTACGAACGTATGTACGTACGTATCTCGTAGGTATCTGAAAAACGAGTAGCCTCAGAACGTTGAAATTTTGTATATAGGACTGCTATAACATGTAAATGTGCACCTCGTATTTTGGTTGCAGTTTCTCAGCTCAGTGGTCTCAGTTTCATTACTCTTATATGTTTGTAAATTGTACATTTTTTGCTTTAAAAATGATTGAATAATTTTGTTGTTATCTTCCGGTTAAGGTTTTTATGCCTTTCGTAATTCTGGAAGCAATATTTGTACAATTATCAACAATTTAAAAGCTGTTTAAGTGTGGTTAGGTTTTAAATAACATGGCGGACATATTTGTTTACATTTGAAACAGCAGAATTGTAGATTTGTTGCCAATTTAGAGAGACTAAGCTTCCCAACAGAAAAATAACGCCTTCATTTATTATTGCGAATTAAATCATGCCTAATCCTTTCTGGAATTTTTTCGAGGAAACAAGTGTTTAAGATTTACTTCGTAATTTTTAATGCAGATATTTCGAGATTTTATGTATTTTTCCTTGTCGCGAAGTGAGAACTGAATTAATTGAATGAGAAATACTAAATCGTCTGTGAAAAACTGTTTCTTTTCTGTTTTGTTTGCTTAATTTCTTTCATACATCGTTTTAGCTTTATTATAATATTTGAATAGAACATGTGGCAACGATAATTCTTCAAATGATATAAATTTAGTGCATTCAGAGTGTTGTTATAGTGAACAAATATAGTGAATTTTAAAGAGTGCATTTATTCTATTGTGGTTTATGCGCTGTCGACGAAGTAGATTTAATTTAATCCAATCAATTTAAATGAAATTCAAGAAAAAAATGCGTATAATTTAATATTTCGTACAAGGAAGTCATGTGGTGTACACATCAGATTTTTTACCTTTCATTTGATTTTCCAGTTTGTAATTTTGTTTTTGTTGTTTTATATTTATTATTTCTTCATGAAATTGGTTCAGGAAATCCTACTGGTCTAAGAAGATATGTAGATAAAGTTGCATTTCATGCTTAGAATTAAGGATATATTTGGGTTGATGCTTGTATTTTTATTTTATATACTTATTTATTTTTATTGCTTGGAAATGCCTTATGTATTTTATGGATGTAGAAAATTTTATTGTTCCCAAGCTTCTCTTTTCTTGAATAGCAAATATTTCCC
Organism: Stegodyphus dumicola; assembly: GCF_044657685.1. Classification (NCBI taxonomy): domain Eukaryota; kingdom Metazoa; phylum Arthropoda; class Arachnida; order Araneae; family Eresidae; genus Stegodyphus; species Stegodyphus dumicola. Next base: position 5,696,937 of record NC_140770.1, read on the forward strand.
TCATAACATCAGATTCAGGGCTTAATTTCTAAAAGTAAAAGTACCGGAATATAGAAGACCGGCAGGAAAGAAACCAAGAGGAACAAAATGACTTAAAATCATTAACAATTTAAAAACTGAGTAGTTAATTAATAATTATGTAATTGTAGAATGGATGTTAACAATGAATATTTATTAATAATTATTTAATTGATAATTATTATTTAATTCATAATTTACTATTGTTTATTAATTGAAGAATTAAAGTAATTAAATAAAACGCAAAGAGGTATATTAAAATTTAATTATCCATTTTTAATATAATTTTATTGCTAAAAAAATTTTTCGAGATCCCATTTCTACTGAAATTGTTGTTCAGTTACATAAAAGAAGTGAAGCCTTCTTATTTAGGGCTGCGGTGCACTCCGGCTAAAATTAGAATTTATCCCCAAAACTAAAATTAGAATTTATCCCCAAAACTTAGAAGTACCGGAGCAGACCTCCGGTGGTCCGGCACAATTTGAGCTCTGATCAGATTTGAACAGAGATCTGTGTGAATAGCTTATCCAAGCACCTTGAATGGAATGAGAGATCCCATTCAAGTTCTTTGGTGTCACAAACTGTGTTTACTGTGTATTTTGGTTCTCCAAAAAGCAGATGTTGTATCTGCTCAGTTTAGCTTTTGTTTGGAATGTATAATCGGGTAATTTAATTTTGGGAGGGGGGAGATATGCCTCCTAACATTCAAAATTTAGGTGATTTTTAAAGAGTAAGAATGCTTTACTTCAGTTAAAAGGTGTAGAAATTCTGAAAAAATTCATAAAAAAATTTCATTCATGGAAATCCGCAGAGTTCTTTAACTCTTATTTTTATGCAATGGAAGTTCGGTATAGAGGTAACGTAACGCTCATAAAAAACAAAGCTGATAAGATAAAGTTCATTGGAGATATATTTCTGAATATCATGATTTGCACGAACGTCAGTAATTATCAGATAACATTAGACAGCGGATGCTCTTAATAAATGGAAGACCTCAATATACTTACAAAGGTAATTTGTTTTAATCATTAAATTTCCTTAACCCCTTGGCCTACACGATATCTGCCAATTACGTGAGCTAAAATACATTTTACCTTTCATGGGCTAATCTTTGGAATATGGTAACAGGTAGTTTGGCGACATTTTGGTAAGGCGATAAAGGTTACTAGCTAGGACTTTAGCAGTGTACACGGATAAAGTCAAGAGTGTGCGTAATGCCATTTTTGTGCAATTCTGGGATTTTTTAAGTGAAAATAGGTCGACGTATACATGGATGATACCGTGTATATGCAATTATTAAAAACGCGGCAAGCAGAGGGCGATTTCGCACATTCTCCCAATTTCGCACCTAATCTTCGTCATGATTAAGCACTTTTGTTCCATAAAAGTTCTAGCATAAGCGTAATTCGGCTAGCAGATTGTTGGAAAAAAAAAATGTTGAGTAGGGGGGAAAAAAAAAATTGCCGTGAAAACAAAATGGCGTCCAGAACAAAACTAGCAGGTTGCTGTAGCAGGGTTGGTCGCCAAATTTTCGCCAAAAAATCTCCAAGTTACCATAATCCAAAGATTAACCCTTTCATGTCATATATATTTTCGTGTAACGAAAGGAATTGTGAAATAATAAACAATGTTTAGGTACAAATAATCATTTTAAGAAGTCTAGGGTATAATCATAATCAATTGATCAGTTGAGAAAAATAATTGCATGATGGTATGAGAGTTTGGCATGATGGGTATAAGAGTTTTTTAATTCTTTATACGAAATTATACCTGAAACGTGTGAACGTAACGGAGCTATACGAGGAAGTAACAGATCATCCAGTTTCGTCAGAAACAACTGAAGGGAAAAAAAAAAAAAAAATACGTTACAATGAAATGAAAAATATTCGATGTAGAATAACTTCAATTGCTTGGCAGTTTATCCACAAATTCGTCACCACGAGTCAGACTCGTAGCTTTTGCTTATGGCACAAATTCTTTATCAAGAGTCAGACTCGTGATAGGCAAGTTATAGGCCAAAGTGTTAACAATATACAAAAGAGCTGGATTTTGTGAAGAATGAATTGAATTATAGGAAAAATATAAATATTTCGAGTTCATAAAATTAATTTATAATTACTTTCATAAATAAAGCAAGTTAATATATTCTACAAAAATGAAGAGGTTAGAGGCAAAAGTTTAAAATTTTTAAACGACGATAAATTTAACTGATGACCTGATTTTTAAACGTCACAAAAATATTTTGATGAACTGATTTTTAAACGCCGAGATGAACTGATTTTTTAACGGCAAAAAATATCTTGATGAACTGATCTTTAAACGCCGAGATGAACTGATTTTTAAACGGCAAAAATATATCTTGATGAACTGACTTTTAAACGCCCAGATAAACTGATTTTTAAACGCCAAAAAATATGTTGATGAACTGACTTTTAAACGCCGAGATGAACTGATTTTTAAATGCCAAAAATATATCTTGATGAACTGACTTTTAAACGCCAAAAATATATCTTGATGAACTGACTTTTAAACGCCGAGATAAACTGATTTTTAAACGCCAAAAAATATGTTGATGAACTGACTTTTAAACGGCGAGATGAACTGATTTTTAAACGCCAAAAAATATGTTGATGAACTGACTTTTAAACGGCGAGATGAACTGATTTTTAAACGCCAAAAAATATGTTGAGATAAACGAGTTTTAAACGCCAAAAAATATGTTGAGATAAACTGAGTTTTAAACGCCAAAAAATATGTTGAGGAACTGATTTTTAAACGCCGAGATGAACTGGCTTTCAAACGGCAAAAAAATATCTTGCTGAACTGATTTTTAAACGCCAAAATGAACTGATTTTTAAACGGCAAAAATATATCTTGATGAATTGACTTTTAAACGCCGAGATGAACTGATTTTTAAACGCCAAAAAATATGTTGATGAACTAACTTTTAAACGCCGAGATGAACTGATTTTTAGATGCCAACAAATATCTTGATGAATATTTAAACATAAACAAAAAAGACCCATAAAACCGTAAAACAAATTTATTTTTACTTCTACACACCAGGTGACTACAACAACATTTGTGTTAGAAATAGAAAATAAAATGTAAAATTTACACCCCAAATCTCTGGAGATTGGGAAAATTTCTGCAAAAGCCCCTTCCCGGGTGGCACCGTTATCCTCTTAAATAATCTCCTTTTGTTTCTTTCAGGGCTACTTCTTGGTTTGGGGGGCCCCTTTTCTTTTATTTTCTTCTTCCGTTGAACCTGTAACTTACAACAGATCTCTTTATTACAGCCCCCTTCCTTATATATTTACACAACTCTCAATATTTATAATTCATTATATCACATATTATTTTGCATTTCACAATTAGAATTCAATACTACTTACCGAGGATAGAACTTGAGACCGTTTCATAGAAGCGAAGTATCTTGCCAACCTGTCTCTGGGGCCCCGCAAGAAATTGATTGTCTTAGTTTTTTCAGCCTAAGCCGCTTCTAATACACTTTCCTTAAGCTACATATGCAATTCTTCTCTTTTTTTCTTTCCAGTTCCCGTCATGACATTGGACAACAATACGTCCTATAAAAGAACGAGCAGATCCTTTTCTATTCTCATCAAATCTACGCTACTCAAACGAGGTTCCCACTCTTCAGTAATCTGAAAAATAAAATTGTTATTACTGGTTAAAGTTATAAACGAATATCTAGATTATGTGAAAACCAAAGTCAAACCAGACTTTCTTGCCCTTTAACGCTCAAAAGTACGCAGCTAACACGTTCCTCAAAGCACTAATGCTGAAATCTCATTGTATAACCATGTTTAATTTAGATTTTTGAGGATTATTATTTATCCTAAGCTGTCAAATAAAAGACAAAACTCTCACTTCATTCGTACGCACATAGAGGTGGCGCAAGATCTCAATATAGATTTCAGTAACTTCAAACCGCAATCATTCAATTAATAGACTGCTTCATCAAAGATGTACGGTGTTAATAATTTAATCCGAAGAACATTTGCTTTCGTTGTCGAAGCGATTGAAAAAGATTTGGTGACACAGAAAATTCCAATCAACCGTTCTATCGCTGCATGAAGTTTGACGTTATGCTTGAAAAACCGAGAGTTTGCGTTTCACTCCCTCCATCTTCTATAGCTACCCCTTTAACATGGCACCCTCATCCTACTCAGTACAGCCAAGAGGAATGGGAGCTTGCACTGTTTATTAACGACTCCATGTAAAAACCTGAATTGCAGCTCTAGGACATTGGAAAGAACCAGGAACACGCAACTTGCATTACCTTGTTCATACAAATGCAGGGAAGCAGTTGCATGGTTTGCAGTGGAATCATCAAACATATGAACGACATCTTGGAATCATATGTAAGGCTGTTTAGGGATGCTATTGGCCCAGACAGGTTTTGGTAATGACTAATAACGCTGTTGTCAGAATTTTCGGAAACAGAAGATATCTCTTCAGTGGACTGACCAGTCTATTCAACACACTTCAGTCCTACTAAGCATGCATTGGATAACCGAACTGCACCGAGCCCGATGTCTGTCAGGATCTAAATAGTCATTCTGAAGACTGGCTTGGAATTCCAAAGCAATTCACTAAACTGTGTGAAGATCCCATATTCTGTCCGAAGTCACCATACCACATATTAAATAAAGATTTCTCTGTCGGTTCCTATAAATACGACTTAAAATTTAATGTTTTGAAATTGATCAATTGGCAAACATGGTGATTTAAATCAAGTACTATAAAATCCCTCATAACTGCCAATATCAAAATAAAGGTACTTTCGAAGATCTAAATTTAAATCCGAAATTTAGGCCTGTGAGATAAAAAAATATGAAATGGGATAAGAAGAAAATAAGCTGGCTACTAATATATAAAAGAATGGGCTAAGAAACATGGAAAACATCTGTGTTGCGTTTCTGCCGCCCACCATAACAAGTCTTATCCAACCAATGAATTATCCAGATTCCAAGGGAACGAGCGACCAATTCCATTTTTGCTCCTTGATGTACGAACTCTGAAGGAAGAAATTTTATCTCAACTATAATAAAAGACCTTTATAGTTTACTCGGCATAGACAAAACCCAAACGAATCCTTTACACCCACAGCCATGGTAGAGAGGTTTGACCGAACTACCTTTAGTAACCACTCGCTAATTGTTTCCAGAAATCAACAGTACTGGGACCACACGTTAATTCTGCTTATACTGGCCCACCGTAGTGCTATCCCGATCTCAGACGCTCTTCGGTCGTCACCTTCGTCAGCTTTGTGATTTATTGTTTGATTGCCCTTCGTATCGCCTGAGGTGCCATTCTCCTGACAGGGTTTCAAATGATGCTCAATTTTGCTCCACAGAAAGTGACGGAGAAGATGAAGGCCCAGTTCGACACGAGAGCTACAAGACATCAATTTAACAAAAATGACAAAGTGTGATTATGGAATCCAATTCGAAGGAAAGGAGTTTCTCCTAAACTACAGTCACCCTCGGACGGTCCTTACACAATCCTGAATAGGTAAACAAGTAAAAGTGCATGGGAGCACCAAACACTTCACTACCGAATCAAACAGGTGTCCCAATACGCTAACCGGCTAGAGTATGAAATACTTGAACTAAGTATATGCTATTTCTAAGTAATACTGAAGTTATGCATCGGAGTTGTTAATTTAAACATAAGCAGATAATAACGTAAAATTACATACAAAGTTACACAAACTGTTTAGAATACTCATTATTCGATTACGTAAATATAGTAGAGCTGATATTTTGAAGATCGTTGTACTGGAAATTTTACATTTTTATGGAAGTATATAAACATACGCGATTTGATTTTGCTAATATATTGGGAGTCTGATTCTTGCTATGTGACATTTGTTACAGGTAATTAATTAGATCTGAGCTCAAATCTTTCAAAGTTTATAAATAAAGCTCATGCTCTCAACTCAGTAAGTTAGGTATTTTGGAGCAATATGGAAATTATTAACGTATTGCGGAGTCAATTATTCGTGAGTGACCTAGACATTGCTCTTTCGTTTTCGGACTTAACTTGTGAATCGGCATAGGTCCAGTCCTAAAGCACCGAGCTTTTTTGCGTACCTTCATGATTTTTGGATATAGGTTGTGTTGAGCTATCACTAGTCTTCTAAACGTTTTTCTCCAATAGCAGATTATGAATAGTAACAGGAAAAAACAAAAAAAAAAAACAAAAAAAAACATACAATACAGCAGCACAATGGAAAAAAAAACAGCTGTAACAGAGTCCATTAATCTAACATATCTCTTGCCTCCCAGTAACGCTCGGCGAAAAAAGTCTTGCGCAGAGTAGGACAATGAGATAGATGTGCGGCATCATCTCTCCAAAGCTGCACAGAGTGCATATCGGAGAAGGAATAATTTTCAATCTGTGAAGATGATATTATAGGCAGTCATGTCCGGTGGCAAGGCGGAATTCAGCGACGGCTCTACGCTTTCGGCCATTGCACAAATTCGGGATAATATTCTTCCAAGACTTATGAGAAACACGATTATAGAGATCTTCCTGAGCACGTACTTTGATAGATCTTTTAATAAGGTCCCTAATAGCATGGAAAGGCAAAGGACGAGAAATATTCTGCATGATTAAAGCACCCTTTTTTGGCGAGAAGTCGGCTTTCTTGTTACCTGGAATCCCACAGTGGGTAGGAACCCACTGCAGGACTATAATTTTCTCAAGCGAAGCAGGGCTTGTAGATAATGTCGACAATCCAATATATCCTGTGATATGGAATTTTTATCTGAAACGATAACCAACAGAGCAGCTCGGGAATCACTGAGTATAACAACTTTTGTGAATTTTTCCAAGTGGCATGGTAGCTGGTACAGAGCTGTGCGAATCGCAGAAATTTCACCGTCAAACGCAGTACCTGGTCCTATAGGGAGGTAAAAAGAGAAAATTTCCAGTCTTTTAAGGGGACTCTTACACCTTAAAACCTACAAGATCTTCGATTATCTAACTGTTGCAAGAATTGGGATAACTTATTTATTTTAAAAGCAATTACTTCCAACTTTGTACAGCTGACTACATAATATAGCTGCTCTCTGAAATAGTAATGAGAAAGTTTGTGTTGCCACAAATATTTTTATAATTTAATACGCTTTGTGACACAATTTTTCGTCATGTTTCCACCTTGCGCGCACAGTTTAAAACATTGTTACATATTTTAATTCCATATTTAATATATAGTTTTATAACATTTGGAAATTACTTGAACCAAAAATTCTAAGAATATCATATTAAATTTTTATTTTATTTGGAGTTGAGTTTATAAAATGTATTTTATTAAAAAAATTGTAATGTTTTCGTCCATAAAATTTTTTAATATTAAAATATTCATCAGATTTTTTGTTTAATTAGAAAATAGTGTCCAAATAAAGAATTCCATCTAATTTCAAGTATGTACCATTAGCCATTTTTAAAATATCTTGCGCGCGAGGTGAAAACATGGCGAAAATTTTTGTCACAAAGCGGATTAAATTAGAAAAATACTTGTGGCAACACAAACTTTCTGGTTACTAGTTCACAAAGCAGTTATATTACGTAGTCAGCTGTAAAAAGTTGGAAAAAATTGTTTTTAAAATAAATCAAATATTCCAATTCTTGCAACAGTCACATATTCGAAGATCATGTGGGGTTTAAGGTGTATGAGCCCCCTTAAAGTTAGAATCTAGATTGGTGGGTGTCCGAATGTGTGAGACGGCAGAAGCATAGATAATGGTCTGCATCTCCTTTGACTCCACACACGCCATTGTCGCTATTGGAGAGGTTCCTTTTCAGAAAATAATCTGGATATGAGACATGACGGGTGAGGCAATAAATTAGGAAGGGCTTGGAGCTTCTAATTTCTGTGCCGATGTTTGGAAAGAACTAAGCTAAACTGCGACGTAGTTCGGATCCATATGTCATCAGATTCTAAGTATAAATCGTTCATTACGAGAGGCTAGTTCCTTACTATGGCCATAGCGTATATAATGTAAATAGATCATGGTCCTTCGGGTATATGAATTTGTAAATGTGTGCATTTATTTATTGACTTGGTGTTTGATTTGTTGTACGTTATTTATTGAAATTATTATTTTAGTATTGCGTTTGGTGTTCAGTTATTGATTTTCCTTAGTTGTAATTATGGCTACCTGTCCGGGAGTCTCACTGCCCGGGATATGAAGTCTTTCGGAAAGGGAAATGCTATGAATTTTGTACATTTGGTAAATAATTTTAATGAACCTATGCGTAAATTGTAGTACCTCTTGTAAAATGTAGCATGAAAGGCGTCAGAGGGTTAAGTCCATTTAACATTATAACGTTTGGCTGTCTTGCTAAACTGGTGAAACAGCCCGAAGCTGGGGGTATTGTCGCCAAGCTTAGCGACATTTTGGTCCGATTCTTCTGTAACTGTAACTGTTTCGATCTCTGTGTAACTCTTAACTGTCTAAACATTCCAGCAATTTCAAGAAATCGAAGGTACTGGAAATTTCTCGGCGGGCAGGGGAAAACTATAAAACTGCAGAAAGCATTAGTTTTTCAATATAGTTTAGAGTTTAGTTCAGATCACTCTGCGAGCTTGTAATATTAGCAGTCACTTGGAATCTTAATGATAGTAATGGATTTACTTTTGTAATATTATTTTATTATTTAAATTTTATTCCTCTCGATCAGCAAAAAAAGCTGAAGTTCCAGAATTTTAAATTGCTTTTGGAAAAATTAACTTCAACAAGCTATCATCGGTGCGCACATAATAATATAAAGAAGAGTGTCCTTTTGTTTGTAATTCACACAAATCTATAAATTTATTTAGTATTTCGTATTTCTACATGTCTGAATTTAGTTGCCCAACATGTTTGATAAGCGAGAGCTGTCAGGCCAGTCAAGAACATGTTGAAGACATTGTTGGAAAGTCATGGTTGTATGTGACCGAGCATTGTCCTGTCGGAAAACTGAACCTGGACCATCAGCTAGCACAGGCAGTACAGTCGACTGCAAAATTTCATCAACAAACCTTTGAGCAGTCAGAATACCTCGCAGCATGACTAATGGTGAACGGCTGTCTCATCTGATCGCTTCTTAGACTATCACACCCTATGTTCTGCTCGGTTACAAATGGTACCTTCGATCGCTGACCTCTCCGTCTTCAGAAACGTACACAGCGGTCATCAGTCATTGACAAAAAGTAGGATTCATCACTGAATATCACTTTCTCCAATGGGACACTGTCCAGTTTGAGCGACAGCGGCACTAGGTAAGACGATACTGCTTATGGTGGAGTGTGTCAATGGTAAGCAATAGACGTCAAGAACTTAACTCCAGCGTTACATAATCACCTGCGAATCGTATCCTTGGATATTCCAGAATCTCTTGGCAAATGGCATTTAATCGGCGATAGCATAACATAACCACGACCACATCACTTTGACCAATATTCAGATCCGTTTGTTTAGCCAACCGGCATCTTTTAGCCCTATGATGCCATCCTTCTCAAAGTTTGACAAATGTTTGTAATGTCGTCGAGTACGTCTTAAAGGCATCTTTCATTACAATGCCACATTACAATTTATTACAATGTATCCTAACCGTCAGCATATCAGAGGTTGTAAATGCTCGTCCCTCATCACACCTGCCCTTTAACGTTCTACCAGCTGTAAACTTCAGACGCGCACTGTATCGCTCCACAATTCTGAATGGTGCTGCAAGTTTAATCATTTACTTAATTTAACAAACCACATTTTCATGCTGTGTTTCGAAGTTGTAGCTCAGTCCCCCCCGCCCAAAAGAGTATATGTTCACAATGTTCCCACCTAACATAGACAAAAGTTTTTTTCCATCGTTATGTAATTTCTTTTAAAAGAGATAACACATAATTCCATTAACCAGATCATGAGACTATGGAAGTTTCCTAGCTCTCGAGATAACAAACCAGGGAAAAAACATACAGAAACTGAGGAAAATTTAATCAAGCCGTGCGACCTGAAAATTGATAGATTGAGGATGGGGTGTAGTTTTTGGAACATAACCTGAAAGATTATATATGCCGAATAGACGTAGAGATACTAGGTTAATTTGAAGCAGGAAGAAGGGGAAAATGAGCAGTGCCTTCGCCGGGACTCGAACTACGGACTTACCCCTTTTAAAGGGCGACTGGAGATTAAAGGACCCCCACCCTGGTGGGGGAGAATCTTCATCCACCACCTTTTTTTGTTCGGACGCCACCGTAGGGGCAATAGGTAATTTTTAAAAGTAGGAGAGATGAAAAATGAGCAATGCCCTCGCCGGGGCTCGAACCACGGACCTTTCGAATACGCGCCGAAGAATTGAGGAATGAAATGGTATAAAACTTGCACCAGTTTCATTATTAGACAATACAGACCAAGGAAAGATGAGCGGTATGGTCATGGGTATCAAAATGTTGTACAAAAGACGAAGGCCATTTGGCTTATTCTTCATTTCAAGATGATGACAGTCGTAGAATAAGGTTAGTTGTATGTGCACTGCTTCCATCTGTGCTGATATATCTTTGCGGATCAAACGCTTTAAACGGAATTAGATATAACTAGCTTGCAAATGAAAATGAAGCAGCAAAGTAAACTGCAAGTTAAACATAACCTATACCTACTATGCTGTCTCAGATTTGGTGGGAAAACAATAATTGCAATTTTCCATTAATTTATCCAAAAATTTAAAATTAAATAAAACAAATGCAAGCATAAACATAAATAAGAATCTCATCATCCTGCTTTGGAGTTGCAGCAGAGTTGATAGGCACAAGCCTTTTGTTGTTGTTATCAGATGTAAAAAACAACTGCAAACGAAAAGTTACGGACGCCTTTAAAATCACTCAAATGAACTACAAGTTCTCCAGATGAAGGAATACGATAATTTCAAAGAATAACAGCTATTTTATTCAGTTAAAATGCAGCCTTAAATTAGCGTTGCTAACATAAACATCATCAAAATAAGCTGAGAATACTGCGTTCTAAACATTGCGTAAAAAGGAGGAAAAAAAAAAGATTATTTTTCTTAACAATAATCGTTGCCATTCAACCACGAGAAAAGTAATAATAAAAGTAAGTTGAAAATCATAGGTGATGTAGTAATTAAGTTTAAATAAGTTAAATAGTTAAGTTCTGAAGTTGCACAATTTCGCGCTTTAGGAGGAACTCTGTATCAACCGACAGACTCGTTCTAGCAATATGTTTGTCATCGACATAACTTGACAAACTGCCAGTTTTCGAAAGGCCTGCCATTCGACGCCCTATAAGATCTTTAATGCGTGTGTGCTATTTACTTAATTTGCTGATTTAAATGCAATGTATTAATAGTTTTAATTTAATCTTTAGTAATATCTGTGACCGTGTAATTTATAATACATGGAATTTACATGAAGCTCTTGTGATTTGTAATTCACAAAGTGAAAATATTCATAAACATTTGAATTATTGAAATAAATATTTTTATTACACCATGTGTTACATATTTTGGCACGGAATAACTGTTTGCACGCCCATTTGTAACCAAGTCTTCATTAACCTTTTGACTACTAAAGGAAAATGTATGTCCCACTGAAAGTTTAAAAATCACTCTTAGGATATAAAATATTTAGAATCTTCTCACTGTTGGGGATCGTCTTCCAATAGCTGGGAAATCGAGACGCCGCCGTGCTCGTTATACATAAATGAACGTAGCGAAAAGAACAAATATGAGCTGCCCAATGTGTAATGTTGAATTACGCAAAGAATTCTGATTTTACCCTGTACCATACGATGTAAATCTATTTCATATAATAATGTTTTCCAGAACAACAGATGTGCTTACTGTTAAGTCGATTGACCCAGCATATAAATTCTGACATGCTTAAACTGAAATTGTATGATTGAATGAATCTTGGTTAATCACTGCTTAGTTTTCTTTTGCATGAAATATTATGAAGCAAATTTTTATTTTTCGTAGGTTGTACTAATACTATCTCATTTGAGGACTTAGTACAGCAGGAAACAGAGATCAGCAAATGTGACGGAAATGGTGGCCATGGACATTCCATTACCTCTACCTTCTATCAACGAAGTGAGATTGGATAGCGACATGTGACGCGTCTCGCAATATCGAGTGGCACACTGTGAACCGAAATAATACGGAACTTGAAAATAAATTTCAGTAATTACTGTTGCCAAAGTTTTATTCTAATTTTCCATTATTTCTTCCCAGAGTGTCAGAACTGTTGGATTACACAGCAGACGAACTGACAGGTAAAAATATGTACGCACTTTGTCATGGACAGAATGTACAAAGATGAAGGAAATGTCACATTGATCGTGGTGAATAAAAGGTTTTTCTTGACTCGAATCCATTATTTCTTTACAGAAAAATATATGTAGAAAGCTATAAAGAAATAAATTTTTGCGTATAATCAGTTAATTCGTAATTGCATTAAATTATATTTTCGAAATCTTTCTAGTTATTTTAATAGAATTCAAAATGAATGAAGTTAAGTTAAAACTAATACAACAAACAGCGGCTGTAATAGCGGATGCTTCTGACCCTGCATAGTTCTGTTTCACATATCGGGTGTGTCCGTAAGTTCGTGCGCATTAAGAGTATGCGTGAAGTTCACTATGACGCATTTACTAAAACAATGCAATTTTGAACCTGTTGAACCTTGTCATCGTTTGACTAACATATTATTCAGTTCATCACCCACTTGTGTAAATATCGAACGCATTTTAGTACCCCTAGTTGATGAATACAGATAATCAGTACAAACGTGCCGTGCTACATTTTTTATTTTCGTGTGGTGAATCTGCCAGGTTTGCAGCGATAAAAATTAATAGAGTACATGGTGAACATACTATTACTGTAAGGGCTGCCCAGAAATGGTTTAAAAAATTTAAAGTTGGAAAAAGCAGCATTAGTGATGAACCTCGTTCAGGACGCTTGAACTGTTAGAAACAAATCAGACAATTCATTCAGAAGTTTATAGTGAACGACTTTGTCGTCTAAATTCAGAATGGATCAAAAAACGCCCACGATGGGTGAATATCAAGAAAGTGTTGTTTCATCCTGATAACGCTAGACCGCATACGGCTCGAACAACGCTGCTAAAAATTAGTGAATTTAATTGGGAGCTTTTGCCACATCCTGCTTACTCCCCAGATATTGCCCGAAGTGATTTTCACTTAATTCGTGCCTTACAAAACTTTTACTGGGAAAAAAAAAAATTCTAAACAGGACGTACACAATGAACTTTCAAGTTTTTTTGCATCAAAACCGGAGTCTTTCTACAGTAATGGCATAAGAAAGCTGCCTGTAAGATGGCGAGACATTGTAGATAATGGAGAAAAATATATAATTGATTAAAAGGTTAAATTGTGTTTTTTTAATATTATTTAAAATTTTACCAAAAATTGCGCACGAAATTATGGACTGACCCAATATATTTTTTTGTTACGTTCTTGCATATCTTTCTTGAACAATTCATATTACAAAAAATTGCTGATATTTTGAAATGAACACGCATTTTTTTCAGGGTGTCTCCTTGAACTATAGTCAAAATCTCGCCGAATGTCTAAAGCAAATTTTCAGGAAAACATCCTATACTAACTATTATATACTAACTTAGATGGTAATATTTTTTAATAATAGAGTAAAGCATTATTATCTGGGTACTACAAGAAACTATTAGATACAAATATCATAAAATATGCAAAAAATAAAAAGAAATTTCAGTCTTCCAACTGAGTCTCATGAAAAATATCACATGAGACAGCTAAAGTATTTAAGATCTGCAATAAAAATGAAGTGCTTTGATAATTTTGCTGTTGTTAACTACTCAATACAGTCTAAATACAATTTTAAAAGTCTCATAATCTAATATTACAAAAGTAATCTGTAATCGTAAAGTAAAAGAACCGCTGTAATCTGTAAGAAAAGTAAAAGAATCGTTGCTCTAGATAACAAAAGTAATTTAGAGAAGCGCAAAGAAACAATATATTTTTAATTATTCAATTACAAAATATCGTGAAGAAAAAGAATAATTGATAGAAATTTCCTATGATCCAACTCTAACCGAAGATTTCAAAAATAGCACACTTTTTAACTGTGAACGAGGATTTTCTTCCATGCTGTATTTTAAAAATAAATACAGAACAGAATCAAAAGCGGGTCCTAATTTATGGTTAAAACTAAGTGTAACAGACATAAAGAAACTGAACTCTCTTAAACAGGCCCAAATTTCACAGTAAATTTTAGAATTAAATTATTATAACTTGAATTTTGAGAGTAAAAATCGTAATCAATTTTTAATCTAGTCAAAAGGTTGAGAACCGCTGATCTAAATTATGATTTCAAGGACAAAAGTACGAAATACAGCAGTACAAAGTAATATCTGAACTATTTACTTTATGAGTTAAAACTTTGAAATGAGATCCAAAACGGCACGATATTTTCATTCCAGACATGACGACAGCAAGTACGTGGAGTAACTGAATGGAAATCACGTGAATATTTGTATTTAAACACAGCTGAGTTAATATATATTTGCACACTTACCCGCCAAATGATCCTCGCAGAGCAGAGGTTTTAGATCTCCTCCTTACTAATACCTCCTTTCCATGACTATTGAAGTTCTACATGAACTCACCTCGGATCATCTGCCAGTGGTTGTCACACTTGGAGTAGCCAGGGATAAGAATGCAAATAAAATTAAACTCACAGACTGGAATCTCTACAGAGATATTCTTCAGATAAATCCACCGAAAATCGGCACGCTCAAAACTAGAAAAGATATTGACGTTGCAATTGAAAACTTCACTAATGGCGTCAAAACAGCCATTAATAATGCCTCTAAAGAAATCAGCAGAGAACAATTCGCCAATTTTCTCCCCCGCAGCATTAGGGATCTTATTTCTGAACGGAATAAATTACGCAAGAGATGGCATTTGACCTGGAGTCCCCATGTAAAAAGAGAATGGAATAAATTAAATAGAGATATTAAAAAGAAAATTTCTGAACTTCTCAATCTCAACCCTGCTGACGGCTCTATTTGGAAATTTGCTAAAAACTTAAAACGTAAGCCTTGCAGCAACAGACCTATTTATACGGATAACCACATTGCCACCACCAACAGTGATAAAGCAGAGATCTTTGCTAATCATTTTGAACAACAATTTATGCCGAACAGAGAACCTAGAAATATGAATTTTACTTACGAAGTTTCCTATTTCATGGCTAAATGCACCGACCGCTAGGAATCTTACCAAGTTCACTTCGCCTACTGAGGTTAAAGAAGTTATTAAAAGACTTAAAGCTAAGAAAGCTCCAGGTTATGATACAATTAGCAACAACGCTATCAAAAATCTGCCTGATAGCTGTGTCACTAAATACACAAGCATCCTTAACGCATGTTTGAATATGAGCTATTTTCCCACCGCATGGAAGCATGCAAAGATGATTTTAATTCCAAAGCCCGGAAAAGACATCACAAAACCGGATGGTTACCGGCCCATTAGTCTGCTCGCCGGTTTTGCAAAATTATTCGAACGAATTATACTTACCAGACTAAGGCCCTACTTATCTGTACTTCCACCTGAGCACTTCGGCTTTCGTAGCCAACTTTCCACCACCAAGCAACTGATAAGATTGGTTGAGTTTTGCGGTGACGCACTGCACAAAAATCAAAATGTGGCTCTCCTCATGCTGGACGTGGCGAAAGCTTTCGACCGCGTCTGGCATGAGGGACTTATCTACAAATTAATACATCACAACCTTGACAGAGAGATCATCTTGCTCATCGTCTCCTTCATCTCTAACAGGACTTTTTCAGTTTCCATAGGAAATGATTCCTCATGTGTCAAACCAATAAATGCAGGGGTCCCCCAAGGATCCATTTTGGGACCCATTTTATATCTCCTTTACGTCGCAGATTTCCCTAATATAGTCAATGATCCTAACTTTTTTCTTGGTTGCTACGCGGATGACACGGCTTTAGCCGTTAAATCCGCTAGCGCCAAATATGCTATTATCAAACTACAACAACGCATCCCTGACATTGAAGAATGGTGCCAAAGATGGCGTATCTCTATTAACGCACAAAAATCGAATTTATTAATGATTAGAAAGAAACGCAGACTTGCACAAACGAATGAAAATATTAAACTGTTTAGGGAAACTGTTCCGCATGTTGAAGAAGCCACTTACTTAGGAGTCGTATTTAACAGACAACTCACCTGGAAGAATCATACTAAAAACCTTAAAAGAAAAGCATACAGCATTATTAACTGCCTCGAGCCTTTACTTGGCAAATACTCAACCCTTGATCTTCGCAGGAAAAGACTTCTGTATATTACTATGATCAGGCCTATTTTAACTTATGCGTCGCCCGCATGGACCACTGCAAAAGATAATGAAATTAAACAGTTACAAATTATACAGAATAAAGTGCTCAGACAAATGACTAATGCACACATGTACGTTAGTAACGTCACGTTGCATCACGACTTTCAACTGCATTCAATTAAAGAACACCTACACAAGCTGAACTCACAATTTTTCAATAACGCGCTGAACTGTGACCATCTTGCAATATTTGATACTTTCAATTATATCATCCTTTCTGATGACGAAGAATTGAGACCTCTCGCGGCTGACCTCACCCACGACTCTAATTTTCCGACATAATTAAGAATTGTATATAATTGTAAAGCATCTTGTACATAGTATTTTTACATTCTGATTGTACCTTTTAATAATAAAATTTTTGTACTTTGTTTATGTATTTGTTTATTTCACACTGACGACTTACACACTTCGCGTCTGTCCATGATCGTCTTCTTGCTTGGCTCTGCGATGTTGCCCCCCTTTTTTTTACCACCTACCTCTCTTAACTGAAGATTGTACTACTGCAACGTGCCTTCATGGCAATTTTATGGAGCCGGACAAGCGGCCATGTGCTGCATTCTGGCAATAAACAAACAGTCAGTCAATAATATATTTGCAAAATGACACTGATGAGATTTGCTGAAAGTGAAGAGTAATCACCAGCTTAGAAGTATTTGAAGGAATTTCACTATGTTTACGATTTCTTTTTAGTTTTTCAACACACAGGTTCCCCTGTTTACAGTAGCAGAGCTCCGGGTCAGTACTTGGGTGGGTGACCACCCACGTGACTGGGCTCGACGTATCATCTTTCTTCAACTAGTGAAGATACATCATAGCTTGTACGGCGGCCAGATGTTTGAACCCTCCTTCTCCAAAGTCTACTTGACCAACTCACGTGCATTAACACATGTTCCTGCTTCACCTTTGTCGGTGCGATGTAAATCGCCTTAATTTTTAATTCTTCCCAACGCCTTACGGCATATCTTCAACAGAGACGGTTAAAGTAGCAGAGGCTACTAAATGCCGCCCAACTATTCACTTGATTTCGATATATATTTGGGATTTCACAGAAGATTGGGATGCACTAAGAAAGAAATTGAAAGTAATGGTATCACTCATTACTTAGGAAAGGTGAAAGCTTACTATCAGAGTCTGTGATCCTGATCACTTCAGATATATCACTAGCCTCCTACAAGAGCGTGGGATACAATATCACAGCTTTAAAGCTAATAATGAAAAAAACCACTAAAAGCGCTTACTAAAAAACTCCCAAAGAATTCTAATCCAGAAATAATTAAACAAGAAATTCAACAAAAAGGTATTCCTGTTCTTAAAGTTCGCCAGCTAAGAGGTGGAAATAGTCTTAAATTACCGCTTTTTCAAGTTGAATGCAAACGAGATATTGAAGGCAAAAAAAATTATGACATAACGAAACTGAGAGGATTAGATGTATTTATCACCCCATATAAATCCAGAAAAGGCCCCGTGCAATGCCACAAATGTCAAAGATATGGGCATACACGGGAGCTATGTCATTATTGAGCGAGGTGCATGAAATGCGCTAAACCTCATGAAACTTACAGTGTCTCACAAAAGTGATGGGACACTTGTGCTTTACAAAAGGAAACTGTAATAAAATAAATTAAAAAAACATGTAAAAATTTTTTGTGGGTGTGTTTCATACTTAAATTTAGTAACAATTATTACATAACATACATTTTCTCAAAATATTAAAATATTAATTTAATAAAAATACAATTGTTTAGAACGGAGCAAAAAATGGCTCACATAAGTGATGGGACACCATTAGATACTACTACGTACTACAATAAAAATATTTTTGGGGGTTTTTTATTTTTACTCAAAAGCAATTGGCAATAATTTATAAAATCGTCTGCAGTATTTCTCTCCAGTTTGTTTTGGAATTTCTGTGTTTTTTAGCTCTGTGCAGCCATGAATGCTAAACGAAAAGAAACTTTGCCTGAAGTTCGAAAATTAGTTATTAATTTGCATACTGAACGTGGGAAATCTATTAGAAAAACTGCTCAAAGAGTTAATTTCAGTCATTTCGTGAGTGAAAAGAATAGAAAACTCAGACTGGCTTTCGCAAAATCCAACATAAATAAGAATTCTGATTACTGGAATGAAATTATATTTGCTGATGAGAGTAAATTTAATATATTTGGTTCTGAAGTTACAATATTGGTGTGGAGAAAACCCAGGGAAGAATTTCGTAAACAGAACTTGGTGCCAACAGTAAAACTTGGTGGAGAAGGAGTTATGGTATGGGGGTGTATGTCGTCCGCTGGAGTTGGTAGTCTTGTTTTTATTGACAGTATAATGGATCAGTACAAGTAGATTGACATTTTAAATCAAAATTTGAAATCTTCAGCGCGAAAATTGAACTTTCATAACGATTTTAAATTCTACCAGGACAATGACCCCACGCACACTGCTTTGAACATTAGACTCTGACTGCTGTATAACTGTCCTGAAATAATAAGAACACCACCACAATCTCCACACTTAAATCCCATACAGAATATTTGGCAGGAATTGGAATCAAGAATTCGCAAACACACCATTTCTTCAAAACAGCAATTAAAATCGGTGCTTCAAGAAGAATGGGGTAAAATCACTCCAGAAATCACAAAAAAAAATTAGTTGAATCCATCCCAAGAAGATTAAATCATGTTTTAAAAGTGAAAGGAAATCCAACAAAATGTTAAAACCTTTTAAAAAGTAAAATTTTTGGATAAATATTTGATGGAGAAGTAAGTGTCCCATCACTTATGTGAACCATTTTTTGCTCCGTTCTACACAATTGTATTTTTATTAAATTATTATTTTAATATTTTGAGAAAATGTATGTTATGTAATAATTGTTACTAAATTTAAGTATGAAGCACACCCACAAAAATTTGTACACGTTTTTTTAATTTATTTTACTACAGTTTCCTTTCGTAAAGCACAAGTGTCCCATCACTTTTGTGAGACACTGTATACCTATACCCAAAAGAAAGAGGATAATAAACCTACTTGCTGTGCCCTTTGTGGACAACATCACGCATCGATTTATAAGGGTTGTGTTAAACACCCAAATAATATACAAAAGCCATCGCTGCAGCGAAAGCCAAAAAAGAAGCAGAAGTAAGCAATAAATTCCAATTTAAAGCCGCTGACTTCCCCACGCTACCAAATAATACAAATAAATCAGCTTGGGCAAAAAATAATCCAAATACTGAAAATGAAAATGAAACTTCGGTCTTTTCATGGATTAAAGTATACATTAATAAAGCAAAAGAATTCCTTCAAAAATTCAGAACTGCGAAATCAATGATGAGTAAAATCGAAGTAGGCATAGCCGCTTTCGATTATTTTACGAGTATTGACTTGGAATTCTAGTTTAATTTATTACAATTCCACAACTGCAACTTATTATTTCAACTCATCCTCATTCTGCATATATCATTCTTCAACTTGTAAAAAGTCTGTAAATAGTTTTATTTACTAAAGATTTTATCTGTTTTGGACTTAGTTTATTTTATGATTTTATGCTTCCAGCTCTAACTAATTGGTTAATTTTCCTATGGAGGTCTGCTAATTGGTTCTCATAAGCCAATTTTCCTATGGACTATGTTTTTAAGCAAAATACAAAAATTTATATCAAATTAAGCAATTTTCTAGCTTAATTAAGAACTTTTAACAAACTTTGCTTACTTCCAAGCTGACCGACCAGGTGCTTTCTCAAGATCACATGACTCTCCTCTGACTGCCTTCACGCCAGCATAGCGCAAGACGCACAACATTCTTCGTACAGACTTTACAAACTCATGAACTTTCGTTTAGTTTGACTTGACACGCTCCTGTGTGCTGATGTACTAATGTACAACTTTATTAATTTTAAACCTAGCAAATGTATAATGGTTGTAATTTTCATGATACTGGTAAAAACCCTTGGATTTTGAGGCCAGAAATAAAGATACGATCAAAGATCAAAGATATATTTGGGACTCAAACTGTTACAGATGGGTGTTATCAATACCTTTACACGGAGTTACTGCCTGAACTGTGAGAGAAAACGTTTCACAAAAAATTAAGTTTTCCAAAATAAAATCTTCCATACTATATAGTTAACTCTCCCTGATACGTGAGAAATTCCCAGATACACACTGAATATTATTCTGATATATTGCTGAATTCCTACAGCGCCGAACTTCTTCAGCAAAATGAAGAAATACACGGCAATTATACGAATTATCGAGTATGATTCTATAATCGAAAATACCGTCAAAAGAGTGACAACTACTCACCATAATGCCCACAAGTCATTTTGTATATATCTGTATATTTTTTCATTCTACTCTAGAATCAGTTTATTCTAAACCGCATTGATTCAGTCTTTCTCATACTATCATGTCAGTGAGATCTTGATGCTGACTTAACAGCACAGCAGAAGAAGAGCACTTCTCTAGGAGGTCACGAGTTCTGTACTTGATCCGGAGAACTTTGTGTTCCAACTGTTATTCTGGACGTATTCTTGCATTATATCTAATGACATAAGTTTCATTTATTTATATTATGCGTCTATGTTCTATTATATATATATATATATTGCATTAAATTATACCCACAATTCACTTTCACGCCAACAGGGCAGCACTAGCAATCTCAAGATCTTATCTTGTGCATTACATTCCTTCACTTCGTCACTCTTATGACATTCTAGTTTTGTCCATTTGGATGACTGTACGATTGCACATAATTTTTAAATAACGTAAAAGTCCCCAATATGTCTTATACTAATTTGACTTTTTTTTTGGCAGACATATTGTACAGAGACAAACATCGTGTTTACTTCGAGACTGAGCTACAAGTCTACCTGCATGGTAATCAGCAACCAGTTATTTATTTATTCGCAAGCTGTAGATTTCGTGATATAAAGTATCAAGGCCTTTTTCTGTTGTTAGACTAATAATCAGTATACGGAAAAATGTCACATGATAAATATGTCACACTCGAATATAAAAAGATTTTTCGTTTAAACGTTTCTTGTTAATTATACATCTCTGCAGTGTTTCCCGTGCATTTCATTTAAACTGATTTCATTGAATTCCATTAGACATACATTTCTCACTCAATCAATTCACTTTTTTGCAATACACAACAAAAAATATATAAACACAAAATACGCAGCACAAAACATACAAAAAGTCAAAACATCTTCATTAAAAATAATAAAACACAGGAAAACTTAAAATACTAATAAATACATTTAAACAATTTTTTTTTTTTTTTCAATTACAATTAGCTTCTGCGTGAAAACAAGCACCCCATCCAAAGGGCACGAATATAAAATTTTCAGTTCACAAAAATTTAACGTTAACTTCTGTTCCCACTGGACAAAAAGACATTGAAATTTGTAACGCTAGCTGAATTAATTCACTATACTACTAAGCGTTTCAAATGTAACTAAATAGCTAGCACGCTAGGGTTAGCACCACTTCGATATTCTTCATCACGTTGTAGGGTTTATATTTATTTTAACTAACATTTATTTTAAGCTATCTCTCCTGTCAAGCTTTTACTTTCCCCTAGAATTGCCAATGCCAGAGTATGTAAATTTTAGTAGAACGCGCAGAGTATTCAAATTTTAGCAGAAGTAAATTGAGTGTAAATAGAAGGGAAACGAGATTGTAAGTGTGCTTCTTGAATCACGAGCGTGAAGGTTGCTAGATAGAAATTTAAGAACCGAGCGTTTCGGCCTGTGTGCCTATTTCGGCAGTTCGTTGAATTTTTCAACTTCTTAATCAGAAAGTTTGCTGAATCTCAGCTGTATCTTAGAACGCGGTTAAGTTAGTTACGATTATAGAGCCTCGTAGGTAGTTACCTCGTTATTTATTCATCCTGTCATTTTTTTTAGTTGTAGTTTTCTATTTTGTTACACCGCCGGGTCGGCGTAGTTTGTGTGCGTCAAGTGAACGCAACTGTGATTTCTAAAGTGAAATAAAAAAGGATTTAAACCCTTCTTACGAGTTTGTATATTTTACAGTTTATAGCAGACACTACTACTGTTGCTGACCAGTTGGGGCCACGCAACATCATAACGTTATAACTATTGCATGATATTAACTAAAGGCACAAAAGCTTAACCCTAATGAAAGAACAACAAATTTCAATCACTTTAAAAAAAATCTAAATTAACCAATAAATAAGAATGAAAAACAGAGCTCACCCATCCGAATAACAGGGTGAGTATACGTATAATATATATATAGAGAGAGAGCAGATATAAAATTCTGTATTCGTTTTATAAAGGAAATGTAAAATTAAAATTTAAATAAGAAATTTTAATTGCAAAGAAATAAAAATAATAATTATTATTCCTGCGACCTAATTTACAATATCATTTAAATTCTAAGAGCACATGTAAATTAATTGCACTTATCTAAAACCAAGGAAAAATATATTATTCCAAACAATTCTTATTATTCCTAAAAATTGCATAAGTAAGTAATTGTTGAGCAGGCAGGAGACAGACTTATCAAGGTGAAGTTGCCCCCCGTTACTCAATTCAATTCCCATCACTCAGTTCAATTACTCAATTCGTGTTTCCTCGTACAGTGGAGCCTCGGGATGCTAATTTAATTCGTTTCAGCATTGAGCTCGTATGGCGAATTTCTCTTATCTGAAAACAAACTTTCCCATTTAAAATAATGGAAATCCAGTTAATCCGTTCTGCACCCCCAAAAATATCAACATAAAAATCCATTTTTCTAATATATGGTAACTAGTAAATAATATAACCGTAGTTTACCTTTATGATAGCTTCCCACCTTAAGTGCTTCTCATTAAATACACACCAACAGCAGCTTCTAGGAGTTTTGGATGGTGCTTGGAAGTAATGGTATCTTCCTTGCCTACATGAAGTTTCTTAATTCCTTCCTGCTTTCTCAGAATTGTGCAGATCGTCGATGTCGAAAGGCCGTAAGTCTTCGCTAATTCTCACACCCTACACTTATGTTTATTAACGATTTATTTATTTCTTAATTTCAACGGCCATGGCTTCCTTACTTTTCTTTGCAGCACTAACCGAGGCAGTCTTGGGAGGCATCGCGAAATAATTATTTTCACGTTAAATGTAATAAACAATTAATTCACAAGCGCACAAACACGTAGATCAACAAACACCGACTGATCTGGCGAGGGGATTACCCGAGTCGAGCCGGATCGGGAAATGGCACCACGCATGCCCACAGCCTGTCTCATTGCTCGTTACTTGAGTCAATGCTCGTATTTAGAGACAAATGTTTCGCTCATATTTTCCTCGTATCCCGAATTTCCCACATATACAGGTGCTCGAGGTTCGACTGTACATACTACATACACTGGCGCAAAAGTACCTTCATGGTTTTAATTTCAATAATTCTTTCTGGCATTAATTAGTATTTATTTTCTCCTTTTTTAGGTTAAAAGAAATACTTGGAAGTTTCGATATAGAGCGAAATGGATAAACATCATAGCAATTTTGTTTGGAAAACGGAATAAGCATTATTTCTACGCAGAAAAACTTTCGTCGATATTGTAATGTCAAATATGCTCCTTCTAGCCATACGATATTACAACTAGTAGTCAAATCTGAATAGACAGCATCAATATGCGATATGCGATGGGGGGAATTGGTACAGCGCCACGTCCACTTTTATCTAGAGTTTGGCTATTAGAACAATGGGAGATTACATACATATTTGACATTGGTATTAAGGAGTGCACAGCCAAGAACATACAATACTCACTGGTAATACATATAAATCATGGGTTAAGGTTCAGTTGGCCTGTATATATACCACAAGACAATGACATATTCGTGTATGGTATGATAGATTCACGTAAAGCTGCGCCATATATATCTGCGCATTAGGACATAAATTACAACATTGCAAATATCTAACGGTAATTAACACAGACAGAGGAAAGTGGACAATGATTCTGACATTACAACATTCGTATTGACAACACTAATTAGCTCGGCATAGGGGAGTCAATAATACTGTGTAAATCACATTCACTGCAATTAATATTAAGAGATATATGATATATAATAATTATGGTTGAGGACTTGTGCTGGGATTACATTGAACACAAACATTGTACTACAGATACGGACTAATATTAAGAGTACTGGTATAAAATATTGCCAAAGCAATGCGGCATAGGTCATAACTCATACATGCAAGTACAATTCATAGAACTGTTACACATGCGTTACATATTATGTAGTACACGTGCAATTCCATTAATATAGGTGTTCAAGTAGCTAATCATAACAAGTAATGATTATTTATATTCCTATTGATGCGATTTCGTTCCAAGATTCCGCCATCAACATAGAAATTGGTTATCACTTGTGATAACCAATTTCTATGTTCACATACACAAAACGTAATATACATTTATACGACAACAACAACAACAACAAAACAAAACAAAAAAAAAAAAAAAAAAAAAAAAAGAGGAGGTATTGACATTCACAGTAAAAAAAAAAAAAAAAAAAAAAAAAAAGGTTGATATTAATACAGTAAGACCCCGCTTAACGCGGGGGATACGTTCCATCAAAGTAGAGCGTAATGCGAAACAGCGCTAAACGAGGCTATCTTTACATGTAAATATTGGGGTTAGGGGAAGATGGCTAGGAAATTGGTTAGGTATTAAATTTAAAAAGTATGTTTTTTAATAAAAATAAAACCAAACATTTATTTCTTAAAGCCCAAATTAATACCACATTATTATTTCTTGCAAAAATAAAAACAAAATATAAATAACAAAACGAATATTCTTAAAAAAAACAAATAAAATTCTCAGTTATATTTAGTTAGCCTTCCGCGTTTTCAGTGTTCTGCCTTTTTGTGACAAAAGCATCTAATGTTGTTTGCCTTTTTCTTTTGCGTTGTTCTCTTAAAAGTTCTTCATAAACGGATAGAGCATCTCTAACACCACGCCTTACTTTTGAGCTCCTGTCAAAATTCGGATCATTTTCAATGAATTGATCCATTATTTCAGTTATGGTAGACAAACTCCTTTTTACAAATGCCATCGAAAGTTCTTTTTGCTCTTCTTCTGAATCACTGCAGTCAGCATTTTTGTTTTCTTCTTGTTCAGTTAATTCCTTGAGCTCATCATTAGAAAGACTAGCCGTTGCTTCTTGAATTATTTTTTCGACATCTTCCACATTTACCCCTTCAAAATATGTCTGTACAATACCGCACCAAACAAGAAATACAAGTACACTTTTTCGGATATGTATTTGAAACCTATCGCTGCATAATATTTCGGGGAATCCCCGTATGCTGGGAGCGATTTCGTGGAATCCCCGGGTTAAAATAAAAGAGCGCTAAACCGAAACAGCGTTAAGCGGGGTCTTACTGTAGTTATAAGATGCAGGCAATTTGACATTAAATGTGTTCTAAAAACATAATATGGGGTAACTTGCGTAAATAGGAAAGTTGCGGTTGTTACCACATCGCAGACTTACAAGTATAAATGCTAGAACAACAGAAATCGTATTTAACATACACATATAGCAGTTAATGGAGTGATTATAATATCAATAGATAGCAAGTAGTAGTTATTAAATATCATTATGACACAGTCACATAAATATTGTAGCAGCTAATATTTATGTTGAAATGCACCAAACATAATATAAAATTATGTAGATAGGAAGTATTGACATTCACAGTAGAACCACTGATGTTAATATTTGTAAGATTCATGCAATTTGACATTAGATGTGTACTATATACATTAGAGGGTGAGTTTGCCTGAGCAATCCAGCTATGCAGCTTAGGCCACATCTCAGACTTACTAGTATAAATGCTAGGACAACTGTACATCATATTTAACACATACATGTGGAAGGCAGTTAATATTGTGATTATAATAACAATAGGTAGCATTTAGTGGTTATTAAATATCTTAGGACACCGTCACATAACTACAATCTAGCAACTAATATTTATGTTGAAATACACCAAACACAATATATTTATGCAAAAAGCGAGTATTGACATTCACAGTAGAAACATTGATATTAGTACTTAAAAGGTGCTTGCAGTTTAACATTAAATGTTTACTATACACATTAAAAGGAGAATTTGCCTAAGTAATCAAATTGGAGAAGTAAAAATTACATTATCAGAAATTCATGATTATAAACATATACAGTATAACAACAGATACAGGCTATTACTGTTACATTGTCACATCATCTCTATGACAACTAAAGTTCATTATTATAAATATATACAATGTAACAACAGATACAGACAAATATTACTAGGATTAGTTATGATAGACCACTAAGATATGATATTACCTATGCAATGCGGCTTAGGCCCTATATCAGACTTACAGGTATAAATGCTAAGATAATTATATATCATATTAGCACGCAAGGCATTAATGTACAGATTAACGGGAGATAGAAAGTAGTGGTTATTTAAAACATTATGACACTGTCACATAGTTGCGCTGCAGATAAAATTTATATTGACATAAACTAAACATAATATACATTTATGCAGCAAGATTCATTCTGCTAATAAAGAGCTCATTGTTTGTTACCATGAAAGGGCACATCATTTTTCGTAAAAAAAAAAAAAAACTTCAAGAATGACGCTTTTTATTATGAGTTTCAAAATATAAATTTACTTAACTTTTGATACTCTTCTTTAATTTAAAACTGTGGAGCTACTTTTGGGTCATCCTGTATATGTATATTTACATACTAACCTTCGTTATATGTTTATATACGTTTAGTATTATTTTTACTCTATTTTTTTATCATTCTGTTGCGTGCGTACGCGTTCGTTATGAAATGAATGCACAAGTCCGATGAAAAATGAACAAAAATTTATTATTATCACAACAAAAATGTTTAAATTTTCTCAAATTATCATGCAGTATTACAATATCTCACAGTAGTTATCTTTTAACTACTCAAATGTCCAATAGAACGTAATTCAAAACAGCTAAAGAACGCTAATCCGCGAATTCGCTATAATCGACAAGAGCAGTTTTCTAAACAACAACAACAAACTAAGCAACTACTACAAACTGAGATGTTTTCCTCCTTTTATAAGGTTTTAAAATCACGCGCTAGAATTTTCCAGCACTTTCTCGAAATCAAAAAGAGATATTTATTTATTTAACGCACGCGCTCTTGTATTTTTAATTTTTCCGGCTTAGCTTTCTTTTAATATTCGTCACGCGCTGCACTGCGCGAGAAATAAAACCATTTAATTTATAATTGAACTAACATTAGCTTTTTAAATACCAAATTCGTAACAATTCTTTGATTAAACCACCGATTTATATATTGGTTATTTTATACTACGTCTTTTATTATTTCGCTTTCAAATTTCTTTTTAAAAGGTGTTCTTTTAAGTTTTAATTCACAAAACATCATTTTTTCTTATATGATACTTCTCCGTTTCGCCGGCGCAATTGGCGACAACACACAGTATACACATAAAAATGTTAATAAATGTTAGTTCTAAGAAATTTTTATTTTGAAGGCATAAACATTTTAATATCGTTAAAAATTTTGTAAAAAAACAATTAATTTGTAAAAAGACATTAATTTAAGAATTTGCTATGCTTTCATGGTACTAAATCCCGATTCGCCGTTTCATATCACGTGACCCGAAGTGATCTCATCTCACGTAAACTACGTTACAAAAATCTAATTCTCTCCGTTAATTATCTACATTAATTTCAAGTTAAATCTTAATTTGGATTACAAGTTTAAATGCAAGAGTTATTTCAATCCGTAAGAATAGCTTAGTCAGAAATTATGTCAAACCGCAGTGCTTTACTTCGCTAGTGCATTCTCATTAGAATAGATGAATTTAACCCTTGACTTTGCCTTTTCCATATTTTCGGGTGAACGATGTGATTGCATCCTAATTGACTTAATTACTGTGAATGACCTTAGGGCATAAAATTGAACTATCTGGTAAAAATTCTATGTAATTGCATGATAGTATTGAATGAAACAATCAATCTAATAAGAAATGGCTGCGACTTGTTTTGAAAATGATGCGTAAAAGGTTACCAGCGAGGAAATTCCGTTTGGCATCGGTTGTACCATTTTTGGCGACTTTATCGCTTGCGCCGGCAAAATAGAAAAGTATCCATTTATATTTATACTCATAAACTTCATTATCTTCTTATTTTACAAATGTCCAAATTTTTCTTATTTCAACTGTCTATGCTTATTACGTTATTATTATTTATAATCTTCATAATTTCTTTCATAAACATTCTTACTTTTTTCAAATTTCGATTTAACTCCTCACACATGCAATACGTATAATAAATCCGTACGTATGTCTAATTTCCTGAAATTTCAACAACTATAATAAATCCAATATTATAATAAAAAGACTTATCTATCTTATTACACTAATCTAGTTATCTAAACACTATCTAAAAATCCTGCAACATAATGTTTAAGTTATAAATTTAGTAACAAGGGAGGTAAGGGGTAACGAGGTTAAAATACTAGTCTAAAATATAGGCTAAACCCAATCTTTAACAGTTTAAGTTGAATCGTAATCTCATCTTAAATATGAATGTTCAAGGGCTTTCCATTCTTTAATTGATCCTTTTTTTATCTTCCTTCTCCCTTGAATATCCGCAGTCATTTTCGATGTTTTCAATTTCTCCAGCATCCTTAATTAGTGTATTTAACTGGTCTTCTTTTATTTTAGACAAGCCCATTTTAATTTGATTTGGGTTACTTTCATATTGGTTTAATCCAGTATTCAATACCTCCACTACACATTTCTCCCATTAGATTTCTGCCACTTTATCTAATTCATTAATTATCGCAAAAATATCGTCCTTTGAAGCCTCACTAAATAGAATTCTTTAAGTCTCTCTTCCTTCTTCTAACATATTTGCGTACAAAGCTATTTGCGTACAATGCGTTTTTGCTGTACAAGTTAAAAATATAAAAGCTCATGATAACTTGACAATAGATTACAATTTTTTTTTTTTAAATACAGTACAACTCCAGTCCAACTTTTACAATAATCAGTTCAGTTTTGTTCCAAGAACCATATGATTAATAATTTCGAAAAACGTTCTCTGCAGGCATGTATAAAATACACAATAGTGAGTCCAAAAGGGCTTTGTCCCTGAAGGACTATTGTTTTCATTTTGCCATATTGCGTTGGTTCACTATAAATGTCCGTTTCACTTTTCAAACTGTTGCCACTAAATGTTGAGAGTCCTGCATTATATTTGAAGAAATTAAATAATGAAAAATCTGCATAAATGTACGCATATTTCTCGCATTAAGATAAAACAACGGTACATAGAGCCATCGAATTTTGAATGACGTAATCCTCCTACGAATATGGGCGTGTGGAAGCCCAAATTTGGAATTTGTTTTATTATCGATTTCATATTTTGTAAAACTTTAATGAATTTTTGATGAACAAACTCAAGGATTTCAAAGGGGCCATGGCAACACTGTACGGAAAAAACATTTTTATCTCCACCGCGCGAGACTCTGTATCGGAGTTTTATCTTTGCAATCGAGGCGCTTTTCTGTGCACACTGTCCATTCCGAAGGTTCAGTCTCTTCTGTACAATCACTTTGGCTTCCAGATTCACTATCGATTATTCGGATTTTTGTCTTTTTGCTCCTCTAACGTCGTCACTATCTTTATCACTTCCGTCTTCGTTCTCATGGGCAAGCTGTCTATGTAGTGATGTAATTTCGTTCGTTACTGCCGAAACATTAAATTCACCTTTGCTAGAAGTAACTTCTTCGTGTTCCATACTTATTCGGCTCAGTAACTTTGAAAGAAATACTGCGATCGGCAAGAAGGTTGAGTTCGAACTGATGTTGAAGACAGAGTCCTACCCACGGTCGCAAGTATTTTTGAGATAAGACATTTAATCGCATAAGCATTGCAAAGACAACCTTTATTTGAGATAAGACATCCTTATAGCTATTCAGACACCTCGTAATATGATCTACAAAAGCCAAGTAGATCTCTCAAGCGATATTCCTTAGGTCAAATACAAATAAACACATCGATTCGAATGGTGCCTCTCGGGCACCACTCGAGTTATCGCATCACATGAGAGTGGTGCCTGACAGGCACCGCTCGAGTGCAAAGGTGCATATGCTCAATTTAAGACTATTTATTATTAAGACTCTTGAACTGAATTTTATGGTTTAAGTGTGAAGAACATGACGTTTAATAAAGGTAACAGACAAAATGTTTAGGAAAAAAAAAAAAAAAGTCCCTTTGGACGGAATTTAAAATCTGAAAACTTTCAGATTTTTTTTAAAAACTATTTTAACTTATTCTAGTTAAATCATATGCAGTTATGCTCTCTAAATTCTTTAAATCCGTCTTCTTTCTTTTCAGCAACGACTGGGACCATATGACCCGTTCATAGTATTGCAACAAGTATGGTTTGGTTACCTCGGGGATGGGGACCGACATTTCAGACGGAACACCATTATCGTTTGTTTAAGATGCGGCAGGGGCAGCGTCCGGTAACAGTGTCGCTGTTGCCCAGTGGGGTGCCACGAGGGCTGCGTCCGCGTGGATTCTCTCCGGAGTATGGATTCCGATTCCTCAAAGGCTAAAGTTCTGGTGCGGGAATCCATCTCTGCTGTTCTGCTTCTAAACCTAATAGACTCTACAAATCGAGCATTAAACAAAACAAACTGAAAGAAAATGTCATGCAAAATGGTAGCCAACTCTGCTGAAGATCGATTATGAATAAAATAATCAGTTAATAAATTTCAGATTCCGTTAAAGTGATGATTGTCTAAATTTCTCTTTGAAAATGTAGCAAAACATATTGTACACTGCAATGCATTTACATTTTATGCTTGTGGATTTTAGGTTTCTCAATTAAAAAACATTTTGAGTTAAAATTACGGTTTAAAATCTTAAAATTTTGAAGTTATTAATGATTTTGTTCATTAGCATGACATTACCTAAGGTTATTTTTCACATTACGGATGTTTAAACGAGGAAAATATTTTAGAAGCAAAATTATGCTTTCCTTTGATGTCGTGATTCGTTAAGAATGGCTACAATGTTTCAACAGGTATTAAAGTGATTCAATAGCACTTTAATACTTTAATACCTGTAATTTCAAATCAAGCCCTGCAAGTGTTTACAAATGTATTTCTAGCTTATTTAACCATTAAATTCGGTTACGTTAAGAAAAGGAATATAGGGCGAAAACGCACTCTTTCCTTGTTTTCAACCATTCTCCCTTTTCATCAAATGAAACACAGGCAGCTTGTTTGTTTAGCTTTCTTGCGAAACGCATGAACTGTAAACGCATTATAATAACCGACAAAGAAACATAATCATTTCAAATCAAGCCCTGCAAGTGTTTAACCGGAAAACCTGATGCTTGATCTAAACCCGACAAATTTAATTTTGAACAATAACGAAGCACATTTGTACTAATAAAAATCTGTCTATTTGTTTGTGACATCATCTTCGAAACGGCGAGGAGTTGAGTTCCGAGAAAAGTACTCCCGAATTCCAAAAATTCGTGGGAAGCCATTTCGATCATTCTCATCTTTGTAAGGATTGAATCAGCCGATAAATTAATTAAAAGCTCTCATTTTCGAACTCATTTCTCCGAGTGGCAACAGTCTCGCGCGCTGAAGATAAAATGCTGCTTTATTTCGGAAAGTGTTGCCACTGCTCGCGTTCAAATTGTAGAGTTTGTTAAATAAAAATTTGTATATTCTACAAAATATGAAATAAAAATAGAATTTCCAAACATTAAATATATTATTATAGAAGGTCATATTCTAACGTCGAAGAAAGCATGCGAACTGTATGTCGAAAATGTTTTCTTAATGTCAGCGTTTTTAAATAAATAGTTGCTGTTGGCACCTTTTTTTGTTTCGGGTTAAGATAATTGACACGGTACGTTATTGCCACTTTAATTCTTTTATCGATATTGAGAAAAAGCTGCTATAATACATTAGATTTAATTCATGATGTCATACGTACACCTATTAACCTCATGTGTCAAATTTTTTTTTTCCTGGTTTGGCAACAAAAAATTATTTACGAATGGGTTGTTGCTTTTGAAGAATAAGCGGATTTCATTCATACTGAAATATTTTTAAACATTTTCTTTTCATGTACACATAGAAATGGGCCGCTAGTGTTGTTATACCCCAATGCGATTTCATTTTAAGTCCTTTTCGTTGATAGATATTAAGCATTTTAACTACTTTTGTGTTACGTTCCCTATTTTCATATTCTAACGCTAAGCATATTTTATAATTAAACGTATCAAAAACAATTGTCCACCAAAGGATGAAGGATTTAATTTGAAATGAGTACTTTCGCCTTTTCTCTCTTTGTAATGTGAGTTAGTTTCCTTCCGTACGACTTCCATAACAGCATCTTTTGTCTTTCTATTGTCCTTTGCTATAGTGTAATAAATCCAATACATCCTTCATAAGCAAAGATGTGAGTAAATAGGGACCGATCAAAACACCCCTTGCCGAACGCGGTCTTGAGGAACGTGATTTTGCGAATACGCGTTATTTTAGTTGTCTCTCTTTAATTTGGCCAACGCAAGAATTTCAGTTATATGCGATTCACTGTTGCAACAGCTTTTTTTAATAAATGAAATTAAAAAAAAAAAAAAAAAAAAAAAAAAAAAAAAAAAAAAAAAACATTCTTTAAAGAAGACAAGCATTGCTTAGAACTGCAAAACCCGAGCTTTAACCCTTTCGGCCCCACAGGGACATATATTCCCAACGCATACCAAAATACGTCCACCGGGTCATCTGCGTTCTGTTTTACACGGAAATATGCTTAAGCGCTTGTTTCAACGACAGCAACGGAGGAAACAGCAAACAACGGTGTAAACAGCAACGGAGTTGCATAAGACCTACTTTTTATCCTGTATTTGTGCATATACAGTAAGACCCCGCTTAACGTTGTTTCGTTTAGCGCTGTTCCGGTTTAGCGCTCTTTTATTTCAACCCGGGGATTCCACGAAATCGCTCGCAGCATACGGGGATTCCCCGAAATATTATGCAGCGATAGGTTTCAAATACATATCCGAAAGAGTGTACTTGTATTTCTTGTTTGGTGCGGTATTGTACAGACATATTTTGAAGGAGTAAATGTGGAAGATGTCGAAGAAATAATTCAAGAAGCAGCGGCTAGTCTTTCTAATGATGAGCTCAAGGAATTAACTGAACAAGAAGAAAACAAAAATGTTGACAGCAGTGATTCAGAAGAAGAGCAAAAAGAACTTTCGATGGCGTTTGTAAAAAGGAGTTTGTCTACCATAACTGAAATAATGGATCAATTCATTGAAAATGATCCGAATTGTGACAGGAGCTCAAAAGTAAGGCGTGGTGTTAGAGATGCTCTATCCGTTTATGAAGAACTTTTAAGAGAACAACGCAAAAGAAAAAGGCAAACAACATTAGATGCTTTTGTCACAAAAAGGCAGAACACTGAAAACGCGGAAGGCTAACTAAATATGACTGACTTAGAATTTTATTTATTTATTTTTTTTTTTAAGAATATTCGTTTTGTTATTTATATTTTGTTTTTATTTTTGCAGGAAATAATAATGTGGTATTAATTTGGGCTTTAAGAAATAAATGTTTGGTTTCATTTTTATTAAAAAAACATACTTTTTAAATTTAATACCTAACCAATTTCCTAGCCATCTTCCCCTAACCCCAATATTTACATGTAAAGATAGCCTCGTTTAGCGCTGTTTCGCATTACGCTCTACTTTGATGGAACGTATCCCCCGCGTTAAGCGGGGTCTTACTGTATTGCCATTTTTGTGTCATTTTTTGGAACGATTTCCTCGGGTAAGTTGGCCGCCTCTTTGAGCGACATGACTCAACGACATGATGCAACAGACTGCAAAGAATTTTCAAATATGAAAAAAAGAATTATCCGAGAAGGACGATCGTGAAATAACAAATTAAGAACTGGATGATCTTATATTTATTTTCCATTTACCACATAATTAGATTCAATAATTGTGCCTGGAATACATGTGTCCCAGAGGCCATGTGCCTGGGATACATGTGTCCAGACTTTCATTTTGTAATACATAAAGCCTCTATTTATTTTGCCATCGGAACATGTATATGCCAGTTAAAAATCCCATTTTGATACATTTGTCCCATCCCTATTTGCACGTGAAATGTAAATATTTTCACTTTTTTTGAAAATATTTTACTATATTTATCGTTAAAAACCCATATTTGTTCCAAATAATCTAAACCCCCCCCCAAAAAAAATTAGGTCTCAAAGGGTTAAGGTTCTAAAAATATCCGATAATACTCCAGGACATAGTACCGAAGCCCTCAGGTTTGGTTTGGTTTGGTTTATTTACACTCATGTCCATAAATTAAGGATAATGCAAAATCAAGCAAAGGAAGAGTTAGAAGCAAAACAAATTTCACTTATTTGTAAAGCTTATTTATTAAACAAAAGGTAAAGAGCAAAAAAAGATGCTATATGTTTGATATTATTAAAAAAATAGCGATTTTTTCTCCCTGGAGGAAATTACAAAAAAAAAAAAAAAAAAAAAAAAAAAAAAAAAAAAAAAAACCTATTTACAAAAGAACAATATTACTTTGTTGGTATGATTGTTAATAAATTGTATGTCACCCAGACGATGCAATACAGTCCGTACAACGCCTAGGCATGCTGAGTATCAAAATTCAAGTCCGGTGAGAAGGCTGGCCAATCCATACGGGTGATATCCTCCGATTGAAGGCATTCGCTTACGGTGTTTGCACGATGAGGACTGGCGTTGTCGTCCATAAACACAAATTGTGCGCCCATGGCGCCCCGAAACAAACGTGCATGTTGTTCCAGAATGACGCTCCGATAGATTTGGCTTGTCATGGTCCCAATTTGAGCATGCAAGTCAGTTGTGGAACCCAGAATATTTCCACCCCAAACGAGCACTCCTGCACCACCGTAACGGTGTCGTTCAATGATGTTTTCTTGGTGGTAACTGGTACCTGGAGCTCTCCATATGAAAGTCCGGCGAGAATCAGACTGCAAGCTAAACCTGAACTCCTCAGAAAACATCACACAAGCCCAATGTCGCGATGTTCACAATGCATGCTCTCTACTCCAGGCTAACAGCAGGCGACAGTGAGTTGCAGTAAGTGAAACGCATCTGACAGGTCTACGAGCATATAGACCAATCTGCCCTAAACGCCTGTACACGGTCTGCCTTGAAATTGTCGTACCAGTGGCTGAAGAGAACTGACGAGACAGGTCTGAGGCTATGTTCCGCCTGTTTCTTTTGGCAGTAACTGCCAAATATCGGTCCTCATTCGGCGTTGTAATTCTGGGGCGACCTGTGCTGTAAGGTATACTCACATTACCATTATCTTGGAATCGTTAAGAAAGCCTGGAGACAACACTCTGGGCAATTCCAAGTTCGTCTGATACTTCCAGTTGGGTACGCCCACATTCCAGACGGCCGATAATTCTACCACGTAAAAAATCATCCAAATGCGTCCTTTGTGTCATAACTATTCGGTTATTGCACTGAAAAGCTTATAAAGCGCCTGTGAACAATTTTACTTCTTTGCCTGTATTCCACTGTATACACTCTTGTCATTGTGACGTACCATCGGTGTCATCTCGTTATTTCCTGAAATTTGCATATGATTCTTGAAGATGTGTGTAGTGATTTTACAGGTGATATATTTATTTTAGAGTTCGATTTCCGAGTGACTCCGAATTATCCTTAATTTATGGACATGAGTGTACTTGTGGCAAAGCATACTAGGGCTATCTTCCTAAGGAGAGGAATGCCTTCGTGGAGGACATTTCTAAGGGGAACTGGCTCATATACACGTTACACATGGTGGAAACCACGAAAACACCTCTGCAGACAGCCCGTTCGTGGGATTCAAACTTCGGACTGAACTACCAGTGTTTAGCGACTTTAACGCTCGGCCGCTGGTGGGCCCACCGAAGCCCTCAGAACAATGCATCTAAATGCAGAAGTTTTATTCTTTTCACCAGACGCCAATTAGACCAATGGATCGAGGAGTTGTAAAAGAATTTAAAGTTTACTATGTTTATATCTCCTCAAATAAAACATTAGACGAAGGAAAACAGGACACACTAATGGCATTTGGAAGAAATTCATCATTAAGACACTGCATAGAAATGATTAAACTCGCCTGAGAACATGTTAATTAGTCAACAATCAATGATTACCGGCATCACTTCTGGTCAGAAGTTGCCAACAATTTTAGGGAATTTCCGTCGACTGAGCCGAAGAAATCGAACAACCTACAAAAGCAATAGACTGCAAAGAATTTTCAAATATGAAAAAAGGAGAAACCAAAGAATGAGCCGAGAAGGACGATCGTGAAATAACAAATTAAGAACTGGATGATCTTATAACAGCAGCCAGAGAAAGAAGATAAAGAGCCTTCAAGTTACAAGAAGTTAAATTAATTTTAAAAAAGTAACAGGCTGATTTTTTTAATAGAGATTGACCCAAATGAAGAAAAAGGAGATTACTTTGTAGAGACATTAGGTTACTTCGAAGCATGAAATATCAATGCCTTCGTCGGGACTCGAACCTGGACTTCTCGAATGCGCGCCCAGTGTTCTACCGTTACTCCACGAAGGCATGCTGGAAGTACTATGATATTAGTTTTTTAGTCTCTTTTTGTCAGCGCCTCATTTGCCCCATAATGGGTATATCACGCGTGTATAACTTTTTTTTTATTTTGCCGCTAATCGGTGAATTACATGAAAAGCATGCTGGAAAAAGACGGGGAACATACCTTATATACTCCCACTTTTAAAGGACGACTGGGAATTAGGGGACACAGTCGCCAAATCCTGCCGTTGACGAATTATCGTCAACCACCTTTTAGTTCAGGCTAGAGGTCATTAGGTTGTTATGATGTGAAAAATGTGCAATGTCCTCGCCGGGATTCGAACCTGAAACCTTGGAATACGCACCGAATGCGCTACCATTACATCCCTAAGGCATGTTGAAAGGAGAGAGAGAAAATATCTTAAACTTCATGAGAGGTATTAAAAATCTTCGCACTTCTTACCGCAAAATGCTTAATGAGATGCGTTAGACATATTTTTTTTTTTTTTTTTTTTTCCAATGGCGGACTCTAGCCGTTTATAGAGGAGCGTCAAAATTCTAACCGAAATCCCCTCGGGTTGTCGTAGGAATTGGCGAAACCTTCTTGGCGAATTTGTGTAGCAAAATTTTATCACCGCCTTAGTATTGTAATGTATAATAATTGCATAATTGGTAATGTTTCTATCATTCATCGTAATATACACTATAAAGTCTATGTGTGTACTGCATAATTAGTATTGTAATGTATTGAAATTGCATAATTAGTATTGTAATGTATAATTGGTAATGTATGAATTGTATAAATCAGTATCGTAATATATAGTGCACTGCTGCAAAATTAGTTTTTAAATGTATTATAATTGAATCATTAGTACGGTAACGTATTGTAAAAGTAGCATATTACAAAAGCCCCTGTATGGCCATGTACACTCACGTTTGTGAAAATTGCAACACCAAGAAGGAATCGTCATAATTGAATGCAATTTAATACACAGTTGAGTGGTAGTGGTACAAATAAATGATTAAATGTTCAAAGCAAACAAACAAGAACAAGAGATCAGAATCAGTATTTTGTGTGGCCACCACGCGCCGCAATAAGTGCTGCTACACGACGTGGCATGGAGTCAAACAAAGTTTGAATGTCTGACTGAGGAAGAGCATTCCATATCGTTTGTACGCGTACCCAAAGTTCGTCTGCAGACGAAACAGGACGAGGATCACGAGCAAGACGCCGACCAATGACATCCCACACATGTTCAATTGGCGACATATCCGGGGAACACGCAGGCCAAGGAAGAAGCTGTACCTGCTGCGCTGCAAAGAAGGATTTAACAATCCGAGCAGTATGAGGGCGGGCATTGTCCTGTTGAAATACAGCGCCTGGCAAGCTTTGAAGGAAGGGAACAGCTTCGGGCTGTAGAACTTCACGGATATACCGGTTGCTGTTCAGATTGCCCACAATTCGTAGCAATTGAGATCGTCTATGATATGCTATGGCGCCCCAGACCATAACTCCGGGTGTTCGTCCACTGTGGCGTTCGATAATGCACTCCGGAAGGTGCCGTTCACCGGCATAGCGTCTGACACGAATGCGGCCATCATGGTACCACAAATTAAAGCGAGATTCGTCAGAAAACACGACATGCTGCCAATCAGCACGCCAGTCTCTATGCTGATTGGCCCATTGTAGCCGCAGGCGACGATGGTCGTGCGTTAGGGGGGATCCTGTATAAAGGAGTCCGTGCGCGCAGTCCAGACTGCAGCAGACGTCTACGAATTGATGAAGCACACAATGAAACACCTGTAGCTATTGACCACAGTGCTGCCAATTGTCTAGAGGAAGCTGTACGGTCCGTCCGCGCCATGCGGACCAGGTGTCTATCATCGCGAGCTGATGTCACATTTCGGGGTCCACTCCCGGATTTCCGACATTCGTCCGTCCACTACTTCCAAATGCGCATCACTGTGCTGCTGTTACGCTGCACACGAGAGGCTACTGCACGATATGACAATCCAGCTTCACGAAGGCCGATGATTCTCCCTCGTTCAAACTCTGTAAGTTGTTCAAATCTCGCTCTCTTTCGTCGACGAGGCATAAGTACAGATTGAGTTAACGTTTACCACTAGCAGATAACCACCGATAACCATACACGCCTCGCTACAGCCGTCTATTTATTCGGATCGATCAGCCGTTCAGAGGGCGCTGCTCAGCATACGCATGCGCTACGGATTTGCAATTCTAATCATTTGCATATCATGCGCTACTTTGCATTTCCTGAAAATTTCAGCTCACTCGCGTAAGTCCTTCATGGTGTTGCAATTTTCACAAACGTGAGTGTACTTATATTTTTCTCAGATATTAACAAACACTGGCAACCGGGCAGTTGGATGGCAGCGTACCCCATCGGCGGCTCTGGATAATGGCGGACGTGGTGCTGTACTGATTAACCATTAAGGTAAATGGACAGTGCCCACGTCCTCCGTCACTTCATTCTGGATGGATTAGTCTTGAAAAAGAAATTTGCACTTTTTGCAAGAAGATTATTTTCAGTTTCGTAGTAATTTATTTCGCCATTTACGTAATGTGCATGATGTACGTCCACTCCTGAATCAGTAATAGGCAATTTAATTGGTCCATCATGCGGCATAAATTCATTAACCTATCAACAATTTAGAAAGCATATTGGGAATATGCACGATATTGTACTTGAATGTGACGAACTTACATTTTCCAATTTCGAAGGAAAGAAAATCTGCAGTTTATATTTTCTTAAAACTATTTGCAACACTAGATTAAAGAAATAAGATTTAGTCAAACATGAAAAATAATTATAATAATGAAATAGCGTACTCATTACAATGTACAGTGATAATACTTATCTTTTATAGAACAAACTTTGTGCAATATCGTGTTTTCCAGGTGAAATTCCGTTTGGAAAACGTCTATTGATTGCATCAAAAATTTTCAATTTATTTCTACCATCATCTAACTAATCGCGTATGCTATCAAAGTGGAAAAGAAATATGCCCTTTTTTCTCATAAATTATTTTTATCTCGCTGGAATTTCTTTCTTCATCAGTGAAATGTACACAGCGAAAAAGAAAAAAGGGGGAGACAGTTCTACATGTCCCGTTCTACTGGGCCGATTGACAAAATTCAAATTGCGTTTCTCATGTCTCGAAAGCGCGACGTAGGATATATATTAGATTTATATATAGCGTTTGTATAACATAGGTATTTTGACGCAAAATCGGACTTTTTCTAAAACAACATACCAATTTTTTTCCATATTTAGAGTCTACGACTCAAATTATGCCTAGATATAAAATTTTGTAAAATTTGGTGTGAAATTTACGAAGAAATTCAAAAATTTTTCTTCGCGGAATTTTTTTCAGTTTGGCCTTCGTGGAGGACTTTTTAAGGAAAACTGGCTGGTATACTCGTTTCACATGGTGAAAACCACGAAAACACCTATGCAGCCAGCCCGTTCACGGGATTCGAACCTTGGAACGAACTACCAGTGTTCAGAGACTCTCGGCCACTGGTGGGCCCGATATTATAGGGAAATTGTTTATAGTTAACACTTAAAATGAAAGCATTAATATAATATGAAAAAAATACATTTTATTATTTAATTTGTCTAAACATGCAAACATTTTGTGCTTTATTAAAACTCACACTCAAACATATTTATTGAAGAATTATACTAGGTTATAAAAAGCCGCCCAACCGGTATAGAGGTTAGCGTTGCTGACTGCCGTGCCGAAGGGCCGGGGCTCGAATCCCGAAGATTGGATTGGATTATTTAATTACGGCAAAGCACACGAGGGCTATCTGCCTAAAGGGAGGGATGCTTTCGTGGAGGACTTTCTAACCTAATCCCGGAGAAGGCATGGATGTTTGTAAATGCTACACACGCAATGTGTCCGTGCGACAAGGGCGCACTCTAAATATATGGCGATCTCAAAGTCTTCTCGAGAGGTTGTGGGTAAGGGAAGAGGGGTACGAGAGGCTCGGACCCTCCCACCCCCGATTTTGATGCTCTCCATCAAAATCGGGGGGCGAAACTGAGTTAAATCGCACTGTCACAAGTAAGGTGCTCAAGGCCGTTGCGGACGACAGGCGTACCTTGATTTCCTTGCCAGGAGGAATTTCGTGGACTTGGGCTGATTGTAGGTTAGGCAAGTCAGCATTAGTCAACAATAACATGTTATCCAAAAGCAACACTGCAAGCGAAGCGAAATAGTATACTCAACGCATTGGA
Organism: Stegodyphus dumicola; assembly: GCF_044657685.1. Taxonomy (NCBI): domain Eukaryota; kingdom Metazoa; phylum Arthropoda; class Arachnida; order Araneae; family Eresidae; genus Stegodyphus; species Stegodyphus dumicola. The sequence continues at coordinate 5,738,339 of NC_140770.1, forward strand.
TACCAAATATATTGCTGAATTGTGCGAATATAAATATATTGTTAAAATAAATTGTTGTTAGCACCGAATAAGTTGTAGTTTACGACAAGGTTCAAACTGTGACTCCAACGGAGCACAAAAGATGTTGTAAGGCTGACTGTATGTTAAAGACTAAAGAAGGGAAATGGTTTAGATATCAGTAATTTACGCGGCCAAGAATATGACAATGGTTCAAACATGGGAGGTCAACACTTTTCGAGTAATTATGCTCAAATCGTTGCTTTTCCGATTAAAAAAGCTAACCTAAGTTTAACATAATATATAACTGTACTTACCTTTTTTATGTAGAATAAAAATAACAACAAGCAATCACAAAAAATGTAAATGTTGCACGAATTACTGCTATTGCAACAGTAGACACAAAATAAGGATTAAGCAATTTGTCGATTGCGTCTACTCTTACGTACCCATCGGCATCACATATTTTCACGTTCAAGTAAGGCAGAAGAGACCACCAGAGACGAACTCCTGACTTGGTTATAAATTTCGGTCAATTAAGACGGTGTGCTAGGAGGAAGGAGCACTCAGACATGGTAAGCGCAAGGCTGCTTTAACACATTTAAACGCCCCAACCCCTAGAGTCGATCCAAGAGACCGCTAACCTCTCGGTTGAGCCGACGAGCTAAGACTAAGCCGAGTCGACAGAAATACTCAGCAACTCACATTCCACGTCCCGTCCTGGAAGATTGTAAAAACATCTGCCATCAACAGGGGCCCCAACCCCGGACAGCAGTCACTTAAACACTGTGAGACAGACTGGGCCACCAATCCGGCTCGCTAACACTACGTCATGGTATAGACGTCGGCTTTAGGCGCCCCCATGGAGACACCAAGGAAGGATATGAATATTCAGTTTTGAGGCTCCAGGCGCTCACTGGAAACCTCAAGCAGTTTAGAAGCCCGCTGAATTCGACAACTCCACCGACGGAGGTGTTTCACCCCAGACAACCATCAATATCTGACTATATAGCTCCACCGCAAACAACGGAACGGACAAAACAGTACCATATGGTCCCTGGCGGGCCTGAAGCAGCCATCGCCGGCGATGACCTCCAGTCCAGTAGAGACTAAATTTAGATACCCCAGGCTGACTAAGATCCTAATCAGTAGCTTCCTAGGTTTTACCCGAGTCGACCGCCGGAAGGGCGTTCAAATACGACAGGAGGCAGGAGACCACTGGGTGAGCAGCTGTGCCGCCATGAAGACTTTCAGGTTATTGCTCACTCAGTGGAAACCTGTTTATTTAAATTTTATTATCTATACAATATACGAAATTTGGATACATACGTTAAATCATTATACATAAATGTATACATTAAATAAAGTTATGAGAAAAATTTTAATATATATGCATAAAAATTAATTAATTCCAATTTGAAAGTTCTGTAATAGCTGCGGAGATGAATTTAGAGTTTTTATGAGTTCATAAGTGTTCATGAACAGTTCATAAAGATATTAAGCACATAATTTCAATGAGTACATTGGAATTAGAGTTCTTAAGAGTTTATACAGTTATTTAATAGGGTTAAAAGTTCATAGGTTCCTTTTTGATGTCTTGGGTATCAATAACACAAAAACACGTTCAAATAAGATAAGAATTTTCCTGTTCAGACAGACAGTGAAACGGACTGCTTGTTTGAATGATTACCCAGCGCCGTTTTGACTCGTCGGTGTCCTGTGCCGCACGACCTTGAAACTATTTTCGGTATTGCAGCTATCGTCTAAAAAATGTGCGAAAAGCCTGTTATTATATTAGTCTGCTTTCAATATATAGTGCAGGAAGTGCTCTAAAAGCTGCAAGTTAAAGCTTGTTTTCGTACGTGTACTTAGTTTTATGAAATGGACAAATTAATAAGCGAAAATAAGGTTGTAAGCGAAAATTTGGGCACAACTCAATTTTTTAATTTTATTTAATGAAATATTTCAATTCTTAAGCACACAGAGATCGCCATTACATGCAGCCTTTTAACAAAAACCAGTAAAACGCTTGATTCGGCAACATTCGAAGGATGTACCTGACAAATTTTTGGACAAATCCGAAATAAGGCTTGTCCAGAAATCCAAATGCTCAGAACGTATGGAACCAATCTCCACATTGCTGAATCAGAGAGTTTTTTTCCCTCGCCGATCTGTGTGAATTTTTGCCAACCACATCATCGCCAAGTGCCTTTATTTGCATTCATGAAGCACTCGTAAATGTAACGCCATTTATTCACGCATCAGATGTATTTTATAGCTAATTCTTCGTTCATTTCGGTATTTCGTAAATTAGTTTTTCATAATTCGTAAGTTATTCCAATTCATTATTTTATGTTTAATCCTCAGTCTTCTGTCCTCAATTCGCTTTACGCAACTCCTGACAGGAATTTCTCCAAATCCTTTTATAAATTCAATTAGTGTTTTATAATTCCAATTAATGACAGCCGATTAGGTACAGGTACAGGTAGAAGCTAGACCAGCACCTCCGTAGTACCACAGGTTATTGAGGTATTCCTGAACCTAGCTAACTGTTAAACTTTCCACCCCAATTTTGAGGGAGAACACTCCGGGTGGTGGTCCGAGGTTCTCCCGCCCTTTTTTTTTTACCATCAACCACTTGAGAGGACTTTCTGAGATAACTGAGTTCTGGTATTAATAGTGTACACAAATCATATTGAGAAAAGACTGTCTTTGAAAAGTTCAACAACTGATGCTTCCACAAGCATAAATGTAAGGACAAATGTCCTTTCTAAGGCGGAAGGTGTAACAAGCAAGTCTTTGGAGCTCCGGTCCATCAGCATTGCGTAGATAAATGAAACTGTTGGAACATTAAAATGAAATAAAAAAAAATTAAAAAATAATACATTAAAAAAAATAAAATAAATAATAAAAAATAAAAATAAATAAAACAAAATAAAATCTGGTATTAATAGTGTACACAAATCATATTGAGAAAAGACTGTCTTTGAAAAGTTCAACAACTGATGCTTCCACAAGCATAAATATAAGGACAAATGTCCTTTCTAAGGCGGAAGGTGTAACAAGCAAGTCTTTGGAGCTCCGGTCCATCAGCATTGCGTAGATAAATGAAACTGTTGGAACATTAAAATGAAATAAAAAAAAATTAAAAAATAATAAATTAAAAAAAATAAAATAAATAATAAAAAATAAAAATAAATAAAACAAAACAAAAAAAGACAAATATGGTTTAGTAACATATGGAGATGAATAAGCATTAGATACGACAAATATCCAGTCCGAGTCTTTGGATATGTATAAGAACGTCTCTGATTTTGGCCCTAAGGTGTCTGTTTTTTATTGCATATTTCTTAAATGGTATTAGATTGTTGTTAGGCTTATACAGATGTTTGCCGTCTGTTAGATTACAGTCAAAAATGTAATGATCATGGTCACCCCTTTCGCCACATATGCAGAGATCCTGGGGCACATGCCTCTGTCATGGAAGTAGGTGGGGAAAGGACCGTGCCCTGTGATATACTGATTGTAGTACCCTCAGATGCTGACATAGAAATTACTCGAAAATTCTAAATAAGTGCGCAAATTCTCACGATTGGATTGCAGTTCCTGGAACAAAACCCTACGATGTTATCTGCGCCAAACAAAAGGTAAAAACAATGAATACAAAGTAGTTATAAGTTTTAGACGAACAAATACTATACACTTGAGATGAGGTAAGAACAGATTACAGTTTATAACAAAAGTCAGTGCCCTTTAAAAATTGAAACAATTTGTGATGATGGCTTTTTCCCTATGTTGTTTAAATCCAATTTTAATCATTTCAAATGTTTTTGGCGAAGATAATTAACCCTTTGTTGCTTGCATATAATCTAGAAAAGTTAAACGAAAATGTTTGTACTTTTTGTACAAAAAATCCAATTTTAATCATTTAAAATGTTTTTGGCGAAGATAATTAACCCTTTGTTGCATACACATAATCTAGAAAAGTTAAACGAAAATGTTTGTATATACATACATGCATACAAATCTCTTCCCAACGATTTACAGTCATTGCATTTGAAATCATGTCCTGCCTTATTGACAGTGATCATTACCATCTCCTAAATGGTAAATCTACAACTGACATGTACATACAAATCTCCCAAAATACCTTCATTTCGTCGAGTGTGATTGAATTCATTTTGCTACGATTTTTAACCTGTACCTACTTGATTCAAATGTCAAATGTTCTAGAAATTCCTTGCCAAACAAACATTTTCATTGATCTTTTGGCTTGATAAGCAGTACATATGGGTTTCAATTCAATCTTTTCGGTAAATCTTTATCCACCCACTCCACAATTTTCTCAAACTGAAATTTAAAATAAAATATCTAAAATGACTAATTATGAATAAAAAATGGCAGTATAAGAAAATGTAAGCAATATTATATAACGTTTACTATGAGAAATTGTGCTAACTTGGAAACAGAAGTAACAGCCATTTTCCAAATAGCAGTGCTGTACTTAGTGATGCTATACAGCCATTTATGATCGACAGTTGAAAGTTATAATATAGAATGAATAAACGCAAGGAATGGAATCTGTTAAGGGGATTTACAGAAGAATAAACAAATTTAAACTTTTGTCTACTAGAGTGGACATGATGCAACAAAGTGTTAAAACTACAACATTCTAATAAAATATAGCGGATTGTCAGATCTTTATGACAGTTTGTGCAGCGTGGATTCCTCTCGCCTTTCAGCAAATGTTCGTGAGTTAGTCTACAATGACCTATTCTCAACCGAGTCAAAATAACTTGTTTCCTTTGCCGTGGAAGGACAGCATTCAATTGTGGATTTAACATTTCTGAACTTGTTATTCGTTTGGTCGTCCCAATGCCTTTGTCATTTATTAAGAATTTTATGTTTGATCATCGTACTGATATCTGTAAGTGGAATCTGGGGATTAGATATTGCAGTAGCAGTTTTAGCTGTAATGTCCGCTAGTTCATTCCCTTTTATGCCAACGTGGCCAGGGATCCAGGAATAAAGAATCTGATATCCCCGATATTTTAAAGTCTGGTTAAGCTTCAGAATCCTGGTAATGCTGGGATGTAAGTTATACTTAGGCTCTTTGAGTGAAGTTAGGACACTCAAGGAATGTGTACAGATAATGAAATTCTTGTAACGATGTTCTGACAGAAACTTTAAAGCCTGATAAACTGTATAAGTTCAGAGGTAAAAACAAAGCAAGCCGGATATAATCGAAACCCCAAAAATAGTTTTTTCTATTGCAAAGGCTGCACCAACGTGATCTCGGCATTTTGAGCCATCTGTATAGAGAAGGATATAATTTCTGTATTTATGTCTATGTTTCGCAAAGACCTGCCTGTAAATGACCTCACTTGTACTAGATTTATCCCAGTGTTGGAAGGTAGCTAGAGACAGAATTTTCCTGTCTTCCCATAGTGGCATCTCAAAAGGATTCTCCAGCTGTGTATTTGCATTAGTCCATATTATACTGTTCTAGTAAGGTGCTAACTCTTAAACCAAACGATGGGATACATGATGGGCGTGCCTGATAGAAACGACAGCATAAATCATTGAGTAAGCGAATTCTCCCGGAAGAGCCAGATATTGATAATAGCCCTGGTCATTCCTGGAATTTATTTCAAATTCCATTTGCTTTTCATTGTCTAACAGCTCATTTTCATTCCCTTTTCTTAATAGAAATTTTATTTTAACTGTTATGTAGTTTATCAAACTAATCTTTTACTTTAGGCTCTAAGGGTCAATTCGATTCATCGAAAAATATAGAAGATGAAATGAACTCGCTTCCGCCTCCTATGGCAGTGGCTGTGAAACCATTCAAGTCTCAATTACTGACTCTTAAATTGCCATGAATTTCGGTCGTGACGAGTCTTCGACCCGAAGGTCTTTACTCCTCAATTATTTTCCCTACTGGAGCAGTCTTAGAACCCATAAGAAATATCCTTAAAGTAGGAGCTTAATACCTTCCTTATGAAGAAAAGGAAAGCGAATGTGTCGCCATCTATTGACGATGGTAGTAAATAGTGTCGTGGAGCATAACGAGCATGACATGCATAATTATGGTTTCAGCAAATTAGTAGGAATGAATGGATGTAAAGGCATGAAGATGAGCTTGTTGCATAAGTGAGGTTGAGAGTAGTATTGCATGTGTGGTGATAGTAGTGAAAAAGCGAAGATATTATTTTTTGCTGGTCACTAGAGGAGAAAATACAATTTTTCTGGCTGGTCACGTGATGCGAAAATTTCTAAGTAGTTTATCTGTATACTGATACAGGACAAAATATTAGTGCAAAACAAAATAGTAAATGAAGACAATCTTGGTTGAATAGACACGTAAAAGACAGTGACAAGAGTCAGTAATTGAGACCATTCAAGTCTCAATTACTGACTCTTGCAAAATCTGCAGCAGAAGTAAGAGAAAGCAAATTTTTATTTAACGCACCTTTTGCTATAAATACTCGGAAAAACTATTACTTCAGATACTCTGTTTCAAGAATTACTGTGCCAACTAAACGCTGCACTGTTTTCTGCCCCAAAACGCCGCAGTATTTTCTTCAGCAATTATTTCAAAAAATTCCTTGTGTTTCGAAGATATAATTGTACGCAAATTTTCAACTTAAGAAAGGTTTCCTGAAACACTGCAGACTTATTTAATTCTGGTGATACTTTCTTTGTGTCTCAAAATATAATGGAAAAATGTACTACATAAACTGCAAGTGAAAGAAATCATTTTGAGGTATTCCTAAGTCCCATTGAGCAGCGACGAAGACGGCTAACAAAAATTTAAAGGATCGCCCTGTTTTTACGAATAAATGACATCTACTGAATATGTAATGTGTGCGTGTGTTTGATTATGGTAAAGCCTCGAGGGCTATCTGTCTGAGGGGAGGGATGCCTTCGTGGAGGACATTCTAAGGGAAACCGGCTCGTATACACGTTACACATGTGGAAAACCACGAAAGCGTCCATGCCGCCAGCCCGTTCGCGGGATTCGAACCTCAAACCAAACTACCAGTGTTCAGCGACTTTCCCGCTCGCCCGCTGTTGGGTTCTGCTGAATATGAATCTAGTGTCTCAAAGTAATCAAAAGAAGGTTTTTTTTATATATATATTGCAAGGATTATGTTAATTTTATTAACAGTTAAATTTTAAGTTAAACTTCCTTTCCTGTCAAATTCTTAACTTCAACTTACTACTTCCGGCCAGAACGTTTTGGAATTTGCTGAATATTTATATATATAAGGAGGAGCGGTATTTAAACCACGAAGTTACTTACTGAGGCAGAGAAAATCAGAGTTTCTGATTTACGCGCGTCTGCCTTTTTGGCCACTCTCTCTCTCTCTTAAAGCTGTTATTACACTCGGCCGTACTCAGGCCCTTGCTAAGCTTCGTAGTAAAATAAGTTAAGGGGCTAACTCAAATTGAACCTTGATAGCTTCGGCTATACTTCTTTAGTTAATCTTAGTTTTAGTTTAATTCTTAGTCTCTTTAGTTCAAGTCCAAGTGCAGGCTTTGCTTGCACACTCCCAGGCGGAGTTTTGTTAAATCTTTTTGGAATAATAAAGGGTTAGTTACCTTTCTATCTTGTTGTTTCTTGTCACCGAACGCAAGCGATTATTCGTTTATCAGTTCTTAGATTCCTCACTTCCAACATTAACTTAGAATTCCAAAGTGAGGTACTCTACAATAGTGATCTCATAATACGTTAAACATCAGAGTTTAAAATTATGATTCTGGATCGAGAATCCCATTTTGTATGCTTTTGCTTATCTCAGCGTCTCTTAACGACGTTGTAATTGCAGAAAGAGTTGGAACTCTATCTCAACCTCTTGGCTCCCCAGCGACAGAGCGTTAAAGTCACTGGAAACTGGTAGTTCGATCCATGATTAAATCTTTGCAAACGGGCTGGTTGCATGGAAGGATATTAATGCAGATAAGAGCTAGTTTTCACTTAAAACAAACCTGCACGAAGGTACTCCACCCCAGGAAGCGATAGCTCTCGAATGGCGTTTTATTAATCCATTAACCTAACCTAATTTACCTCAGCTTCTTGATTTACAAGAATCCATGATTGGCGAGCAAATGATTATCTGGAAACGGATGAATCACACAAGCAAATAACGAATTCGTTTGGCGTGACTGAAAGTATTTTCATTCGTGGTGTATTTTCTAAGGACGGAATTAGCTCACATACACGTTACACATGGTAAAATCCAAGAAAACGCCTATGCACCCAGCTTGTTCGCGGCATTAGAACGTCGGACCTAACTACCAGTGTTCAGCGACTTTACCGGTCGGTCGCTGGTGGGCCTTTATCAGGTCAAGATCCCTCATGTGCAACTGAAGGATCTTGTGCAACTCATGTGCGATCTTGGTTTGGCTTATGTGATTACGGCAAAGCCTTGAGAAGCCTGCCTAAGGGGAGGAATTCCTTCATGGAGGATTTTCTAAGGGAAACTGGTTCGTATACACGTTACACACGGGGAAAACAACGAAAACGCCCATGCAGCCAGCCCGTTTTGCGGGATTCGAACCTCGGACCTAACTACCAGTGTTCAGCTACTTTACCACTCGGCCGCTGGTGGGCCCAGACATCGATCTTAATTCAGCGCATTGAAGCAAAGCAAGAAAACCTGCAAAAGGAGATTCAGTGCTAAATGAAACTGTACAAAATCGCCATTTGTATACATGTAGACCTACATTTTTTTAAAGAAGGAAACCGGGCCAGTAAAGATTCTATATGTTATACTTAGTAGAGTGGCATCAGTTCGCTTCATAGACGAATCAATATTCTATTTCGACCCCGACGATTATCGTATCTTCATACCGTTTTCCCTCTCCAAAAGACACACATCAACAGCTTAAGCGTTGATATAGCTATTTTCTATTTTTTAGCTATTTTCTTTTATGGGACTGCAAGTTGCAGAAAAAGAGAGAGATGAAATCTAGGCGTGGTGAAGGCAATGCTTCGGATTTTGTAACTAGGTTTCAAGGCGAATATGTTTAACTTTAATGACGGACCTCAGGCGACCTGTGCAACGAAAAACGTTGCATAATGAATATTTTTGCATTAACTCAGCAAACTAGACTTAAAACTAGCAGAAAAAAAAAATGACACGTTTCATTTTCAGATAAAACCGACATTTTTCACTATAAAAATACAACTACTTTTGCCGTTTAAAATAGCGGAAAATTTCTGGATGGAAAAGATGCGCACTGAAATTCCGTAAACGAAGCGTGAATTTTTTTTTAAAACTTAAGAACCTATTCGCTATGGATGCTAGATACCAATAAAACACCGACTGGGTATCTTATCACAATAGTAGCACTCTCGGGGAACAATAATTACGAACCTGGTGGTTCCAGAAAACTGAGAGAAGATTGTTTTATACAAGGGTTTCTTAAACTTTTTTCAGTCGCGACCCCTTTTTTATCACAGAGATTTTTTCGCGACCCATTTTGTGGGACCCCATAAGTATTGCGCAAATCAGACACACGCGTGAGTGATATTGTCAACTTTTTCTCTTTTACTGTAAGTTTTAGTTTCCTTTAATTTCTAATTTTAAGACATAGAACAATGTGAAAATTTTAAATAAGTAACCGACGAAATGACATCATCACATGCAAAACAAGTAAAAGGAACGTTTATTAAAAAATGCGTCGAAGCGTTTTCGTTTTTTTCTTTGTCTGTATTGTCTTATCTTTATCTATTTTCAGATACATTGTGTCAAAATATTTGGTAATTGTAAAATTATTATAATAAGTCAAAGAAATATCAAAACAGTGTAACGTCAGTACACTCGTGTCGGGTGAAAGAAAGACAGGTTGTCTTTTAAATTATTTATTTGATAAACTAAAATAGATTTCTTGATTAAAACAAAAATAAACTGATCATTACAGCTCTAAATCACACAATATCCGCTAACGCAGATTGGACGCAAAAAAGCGTCCTTTTTACTGTAGTTACAGCATAAAAAAAACTACTACAGAAACCACTGGCGTGATTTAGAACGTAAAAGATGCGTCCTGTCACCTCAAAATCACATGAAGAACTCTACGCAAAGATTTCACTCGTTTTGTTATCTGCGAAGAGAAACATAATTAGTTCCTTGTGTCCGGAAACTCCCAGGGGTTTTTATCTGTAGTCCTGCTTTTTGCAGGTATGGTCCAATTCGTCCGCGAACAAACAGGAAGTTATAATTCAGCACCTGTGCCCGCGCGGGTGCTAGTAGCTGTATCATCACAACAGCTAAAATTTTTGGCGACCCATTGCTGGAGGTCCGCGACCAAGGGGAGTCGCGATCCGAAACTCTACTCCAGAATTTCACAACCTAAAAAGGGAAAGGTTTGTTTCCTTGAGGGTTTAAACTAAACGAATGAATACTTCTGTTCTTAGTGAAACTTAAAGAAATGCTTTAAAATTAATAATCTACCTATCTTATATCCATTTTGTATTTCCAATGCTACATTAATTTTCAAAATTAAGTCTATATTTGATTTGCTTTTGTGCGTTATAAAACATTAGGAAGCATACTTTAAGTCTTATAGTAGAATAAGATAAATGACTCAATTTTTTTCTCACTTTACTACATGGTTTCACATTGATCGCTCTACCATAAATCAAATAGTTTCGGAACTGTGGTACCCTAACATAAATGGCATGCTCCAACCTAAATCAAATAGTTCGTGAACTTCAAAAATACTGCTTCAGTTTACAGAGAGTACAAAAACTCATTAGGTGTAGATCTAAGAAACTGGTTCATTGAGAGTTTCTAAGCTCTCAGCTGTTCCCTAGGTGTCGGCTTTCGGCAGAGAAAAACATACTATGAGGGGATTCGAATTTCCTCCCCTTTTGTTAAGATGTGTATTGGTGTGGTGTATTTAATTATGGCAAAGCACACTAGAGCTATCTGCCTAAGGGGAGGGATGCCTTCGTGGAGGACTTTCTAAGGGAAATTGGCTCGTATACACGTTACACATGGGGAAAAACACGAAAACGCCCACGCAGCCAGCCCGTTCGCGGGATTCGAACCTCGGACCGAACTACCACTGTTCAGCGACTTTACCGCTCGGCCGCTGGTGGGCCCCCTTTTGTTAAGATTCATACAGGTTGACCAGAAGACGGACGGTAACATCATTAAAAATTACTCTTTAGATTTACGAACAAAACTCAGAGAACAAGGGTTTCTCCACGTCTTATATTATTACGAGTCATTTTCCACAGAAAGTCCTCCACGAAGGCATACCACCTTTAAGATTAATAAAATTCGCATACTCCAACATAAATAAAATATTTCATTAATTGCGAAAATAACTATTTCAGTTTACGAGAAACAGAAACTCATTAGGGTAGATTTGGGCTGGGCAAAGTCTCGAGGGCTATCTGCCTAAGAGGAGGGATGCCTTGGTGGTGAATATTCTAAGGGAAACTGTCTGGTGGAATCGGTAGCGGCAGGGCCGTCCCTAGGCCATCGTCTGCCCGCGTACTTTCCAAAGATTGTCGCCCCCATATTAAAAAAAAAAATGCTCAATGATTAATTAAATTTTTATTTCATATTCATTAAGTACTTACATGTGACAAATTGTATGAAAAGTACTTACACATGACAAGTATAATGAATTTAAAATATTTAGTCGTGGTACCGCGAGAGTCCAGCTGCCGTGTAGTTTACGCACTGAACCCCCGCTAAGAGCGGCCCTGGGTAGCGGGGCATGGCTTGCCATTTGATCCGAATTCCGTGTAATCCCGCGGTATCAGTAGCGGTGCAGCGGCTATTCTGTTGCTTAACACCATCATTCCTTCAATGCACAGCTGCCCGCATAGAACTGGCAGGAACACTGACGACAAGTCAAATCTTCAGGCCAAAATACAGCCGCACTTTGACCGCCAGGAGTGGTGATGCCGGTCGACCAGTTCAGCCATGAGTTTTCAGAGATGGTGGCAGTGCAGTGAATTTTCTTAAGCTTTCGATCGGAGCTAATTACCTGACAGATCCACCTCCCGCCCAATACTGAGGTTATAATTTGGGGTCGGGCTTGGTCGTGCGTCTGCTTTAGATCGCCGTAGCAGCTGTACATAAACATACCTATAAAACTCAAAGAAATAATTGTATTTACTTGAGCAAAATTCACATGCGTCCAATAATACGGTTGAGCCGTTTTATTTGACAATAATTTTCAATTTAGGAATTGAATTATATTGAATTTTAATGAACTTTCATTCTAAAAGTGCAAATGTCACATCACTTATTTTGGTAAATTAAACGTGAAATTGCATGAACTATAAAACATCATTAAATAATATTTTAAAGAAGGTGACCCTCCCTTTCTCGTAAATTAAATACAACTTACATTCTATTTAATTATTTTAACAATATTATGAAATAATTTCTAACAAGGAAGGTCTTCCAATCTTGATTTCTCAATTTTTCTAAAAAAAAATGCTTATGAATATAACATTTAAAATTACGTAACAGTAAAAAAACTAGCTGCTAATACTCTAATGATAAACAAAAAATTACAAAGAATAACGAGATTTGAAGACTCAGCGCTCTTTTATTTTATTCTCTTCTAACAAATTTTAAAATTTTCAAAACGTAGGTTTCAAAAATCATCCCCAAATTGATCGATTCAGGCAGAAAAAGGTTAAAAAAAAAAAAAAAAAAAAATCTGAAAGGTTTCAGATTTTAAATTACATCCAAAAAGGCTTTTTTTTTTTTTTTTAACGTTTGTGCCTTACCTTTATTTATTAAATATCATAATCTACGTACTCAAAATATAAAATTCAGTTCAACAGCAATATCGCAATTTAATTTTAAAAATGAGCATATCTTTAGAATTTCCGGTACAGAGTCTCGCGCGCTGGAGCAATGGCAAACTATACGAAAAATTTTATTTTTCGTTCAGTGTTGCCATTGCTCGCTTTGAAATCGTTTAGTTTTTTTTTAATCAAAAACTCGTTGGAAATGTTACAAAATCTCAAATAGATAATAAAACAAACTTCAAATTAGAGCTGGTAGGCTATATTTTGTAAAGAAATTTTGATTAAAAAAGTCAACAATTTTATAGCGAGCAATGGCAACACTAAATGGAATAAAACATTTTTTATGTTCAGTGCGCGAGACTGTCCAACGGAAATTCTAAAGATATGCTGCTTTTAAATATTTTTAGCCCAAACGTGTAGATGTATGTAAATGGAGAAAGACCCCTTCAAACGTAATATAAAATCTAAAGACTTACTTCATCTCTTGAAGCAATAAAATACACTCATGTCCATAAATTAAGGATAATGCAAAATCAGGCAAAGAAAGAGTTAGAAGCAAAACAAATTTGACTTATTTGTAAAGCTTATTTATTAAACAAAAGGTAAAGAGCAAAAACAGATGCTATATGTTTGATATTATTAAAAAAATTAGCGATTTTTTCTCTCTGGAGCAAATTACAAAAAAAAAAAACTATTTACAAAAAACCAATATTACATGGTTGCTATGATTGTTAATACATTGTATGTCGCCCAGACGATGCAATACACTCCGTACAACGCCTAGGCATGCTGAGTATCAAATTATCGATGTGATCTTGGGGAATATTACACCACTCAAAAAGCAATGCTCTCCGAAGTTCCGGTAGACGTGTAGGAGGAGGTTGATGGGCTGCAACAACTCGTCGGCTAAACATGTCCCACACGTGCTCTACTGGATTCAAGTCCGCTGAGAATGCTGGCCAGTCCATACGGGTGATATCCTTCGATTGAAGGCATTCGCTTACGATGTTTGTATGGTGAGGACGGGCGTTGTCATCCATAAACACAAACTGTGCGCCCCGAAACAAACGTACATGTTGTTCCAGAATGACATCCCGATAGATTTGGCTTGTCATGGTTCCAATTTGAACATGCAGGTCAGTTCTGGAACCCAGAATAATTCCACCCCAAACGAGCACTCCTGCACCACCGTAACGGTGTCGTTCAATGATGTTTTCTTGGTGGTAACGGGTACCTGGAGCTCTCCATATGAAAGTCTGGCGAGAATTAGACTGCAAGCTAAACCTGGACTCGTCGGAAAACATCACACAAGCCCACTGTTGCGGTGTCCACAATGCATGCTCTCTACTCCAGGCTAACCGCAGGCGACAGCGAGTTGCAGTAATTGGAACGCATCTGACAGGTCTACGAGCATATAGACCCATCTGCCCTAAGCGTCTATACACGGTCTGCCTTGAAATTGTCGTACCAGTGGCCGAAGAGAGCTGACGAGACAGGTCTGAGGCTGTGCTCCGCCTGTTTCTTTTGGCAGTAACTGTCAAATACCGGTCCTCATTCGGCGTTGTAACTCTGGGGCGACCTGTGCTGTAACGTCTACTCACATTACCATCATCTTGGAATCGTTGCCAAAGCCTGGAGATGACACTCTGGGCAATTCCAAGTTCGTCTGATACTTCCAGTTGGGTACGCCCACATTCCAGACGGCCGATAATTCTACCACGTAAAAAATCATCCAAATGCGTCCTTTGTGTCATAACTATTCGGTTATTGCACTGAAATGCTTATAAAGCGCCTGCGAACAATTTTACTTCTTTGCCTGTATTCCTTATATATCACTCTCTTACACTCTCATCATTGTGACGTACCATCGGTGTCATCTGGTTCCTTCCTGAAATTTGCACATGATCCTTGAAGATGTGCGTAGTGATTTTACAGGTGATATATTTATTTTAGAGTTCGATTTCCGCGTGACTCCGAATTATCCTTAATTTATGGACATGAGTGTACAAGAATGTAGTGAAATATTCGGTCTTTCACCGACGTATTTGGTGAATGTTGATATTCTCCGGTGAAAGTCGACATTCTCCAATTTCGGTCTTTCACGGTAACATACACACATCACACATATATATTACATCTGTCAGTAGATAATCAGACTACTCCTTAAAATGAAATCATAAATTCAGCCACAACAGAAAATTCAACAGTCACACAAAAGCTCTTCAGCTGCTGCTATATATAAGAGGCCTAGATAAATTGCATGAATAAAATTGATAAATAATTAAGAGCTCACAAAGAGCAACAGATGAAAATAGTTCAATGTGTTTTGAACTTCATGGTGAAAAATATTGAAAGTCAAGGAGTGAAAACTGCTCAAGTTTCTGATTTTCATTACTTTGTAAATGATAAAAACTTAAAATTATAAATAAGAACAACAAATTAAAAAAACTTCATGCTATAGCAAGTTCACCATAACTATGATGAAATATCTTATAAAATTTTTGCTTTTGATGTTACATCTAGAGTGAGAGTTCAAAACTTAAACTTTTAAATAGCAAACTCTCACTTTCAAACAATGAAGACCTATTAACACAAATTTGAAGCAATAATATAATCAACAGACTAAAATTTATTTTGAGAGGTAAATAGAAATGGCAATAACTTGTTACAGAAAAATACACTTTTTACTACTTTAGATTTTTTCATTATTTGATTACATACGGAATATGAGCAATAACTGACAGCAAAAACGTATAAGCTATATTTTTCTTAAAATAATAATATGATTCAAACTATTATTATTAAAAACTCCGTATATTATCAATACGAATATTTTTAATTTTGTATAAATAATGAAACAGCTAAAATTTATAAAGTTAATTACAAATATTTTCTTACGTGAAATGGCGAAACTTTTCAAAATTGACAATTTGCTAGACAACTTGGTTACTACAAGTAGACGATCCAATAACGCAATGCAATCAGAAAGAGTTGTAGACTTTCATTACGTCAAAATTGAACATTTAACCAAAGTATTTCCCATATTTAAGGTTGGGTTTATTTTATTATGGCAAAGCACTTGACGGTTATCTGCTATGACGAACCTGCATTTATCCATGGCGGCCCGTAGAGCAATCACAAAACATCCGGTGGTTCAGTTTTTCTAATACTATTTATTATTCGTTATATTTACATATTTACAACTGTCCTATTGTTAGGTGGACTACCTTCACAGAAATAATGTTGCCTAATCAAACGACATTTCGTTTCTACTTACATGCATTGCGCTACTGCCAAGCAGCGCCCTCTACTTCTTTCTTTACAACACTCCCCACCTGTGAACTCTTTAAGTTCACAGAAACCGAATACAAAATAAACCATAATTTTTAAATCAAACACAACATTTGAATACTATATAAACTACATCAAATTACAAATAACAATTAAGTAATGTTTAAACACGTTAAATCAACTTATAAAGTAATTACTAAATAAGAAACATTATACTAAATCAAAATTCGCAAGAATTATATAAACTAAACTACATTTAGCAACAATCAATAAAGATATTCAGAAGATGACATGTGTGCAAACAACAAATTAGATTATTACACTGTAACTCTTTACTACTAATTATGCACTTCAAGGTTGTACAGCAATTGTACTGGTCTCTTTAGATTACCTGTTTGAGTTTTAATGAGACACGAGCGAACCTGACCATCTCTGCCAGGATAAGTTTCTATTATCTTACCTAGTGTCCACAAATTCCTAGGTAAACGGTCGTCATGTACAAGGACTACATCATTAACATTAAACTGACCAGACACTTTAGTAGGTGGACATAAATTCACAGATCTTAAAGAAAGCAAGTAATCCTTCCTCCACCTATTCCAAAAGTGGTTTAACAAGGTTTGTTGATGTTTACACCTTTTGATCAAGGAATGTCTAGACCCAATAAAGTCTTCTCTGCACACTCTTGTAACTGGAAGAGAAAGTAAACGTTTACCAATTAAGAAATGAGGAGGAGTTAGAGGTGAGGGTTCTGAAGGGTCATTGTAGACATACGTTATGGGTCTTGAATTAATTATGGCTTCGATTTCTACGAAGACTGTTTCTAGCTCATTCAAAGAGAGACTAGAACGTCCAACTATTTTCCTTAAACAAGTTTTGATCGTTCTAAAATGCCTTTCCCAGAACCCTCCCCACCATGCTCCTTTTTCCACAATAAACTTCCATGTTATACCGTGGGAAGAAAACAAATTTTGTACAGATGGATGTTGAATACACTTCCAAATTTTTCGCAACTCGAGATCAGCACATTTGAATGTCTTGGCATTGTCAGAATATATCGTTGAGCATAATCCACGACGAGAAATAAACCTGCGAAACGCAAGCATGAAATTCTCCACGCTCATAGAAGGGACAAGTTCTAGATGTAAAGCTCGAGTTGTAGCACATGTAAACAAAAGCAGATAATGTTTATTCTTGCTGTCCTTTGTAAAAAAGGGACCAGCATAATCCAGCCCTGTTACAGAAAATGGAGATGATTGAAGAACACGATCAGGTGGTAAAGGAGCGGTTTCCTGTGTACCGGCACGCACCTTGTATCGTTTACACAAAGAGCACTTACTTAACGTGGACTTGACGAATTGGCGTCCTTTTATGATCCAAAACTTTTCTCTAATATCAGCCAAGGTAGCTTCGACTCCAGCATGAAACAATTTGTTATGAGACTCAAAAATTACTCGTTCACTGTATCTATCTTTATAAGGTAACAGCCATGGGTGTTTTTCTTCGAAAGAAAAGTCTGAGAATTGAAGTCTGCCCTTTAAACGCAGAAGACCATGGGTATCCAATTCTGGGTTAAGTGAATAAATCGACGATGTCTTTTCTAAGCATTTTCCACTTGATAGATCTAGAATCTCCCTCGCAAAGTATTTTCGCTGTGTAACTTTTACATAATAGAGCTCAGCTTGCGAAATTTCAACAGAGCTTAATGGACCTTTGACTTTCACTGAATTTCGTTTTATATTGTTGGTAAACCGCATAACATAAGCCGTAATTCGATACACCTTCAGCAGCCTGCTGAATCGCGTTAACTGAAGTAATGCCGAAGATTCTACGTCTTGAACAAAAACATGAAGAGATGTTTGCACCCTTGCTTCGTTCTGAACGCTCTCCTCGTCGATGTTGGTCTGTTGATTTACTGGCCAAACACTTTCAGGTTGAGACAGCCAGCTAGGTCCCTGTAACCAAAGGGAACTTCTCACAAGATTAAAGGCATTTTCTCCTCGAGATAAAAGGTCAGCAGGGTTTTCACTCCCACTGCAGTGAAACCAGCATTCAGGATCCGTGAGTGACTGAATATCAGAAACTCGGTTTGATACAAAGGGTTTCCAATTTCTTGCACATCCCTTTATCCAGTAGATAGTTATTTGGCTATCACTCCAAAGAAACTTTTGATGACACAGTTCAGGAAACAGCTTTGTCAAATACATAGACAATTTGGCGGCTACTAAAGCAGCCATCAACTCCAAACGAGGTAAAGTCATAGTCTTGAGTGGAGCTACGCGGTAATGAAACTGGTGCAAATAATGTTTTCTGAATCAAGGTATCTAAAGTATGCTACTGCGCCGTACGCTTTAGGGCTAGCGTCAGCAAATACATGAAGACTAACATTAGATTTTTCACTACTACCAAAATATTTTCTCGGAAGAGAAAAATCCTCCAACACCTGTAATTCAGCTTGCCAGCGACTCCAGTTCTTAACTATTTCTAATGGAAGGGTATCATCCCAGTCCACACCTAATGTCCAAATTTTTTGTAACAGAATTTTCATTTTCATCACAAAGGGTTGAAACACACCAATTGGATCGTAAACTTTGGCCACCCTTTGGAGAATAGTCCTTTTTGTGACCTCAGCACTGTCATGGGATAAATTTCCTAAAAATTCGCAATTCAACTTGATCTTATCTGCTTCAGAGTTCCAGATCATGCCCAAAAATTTTGACTCTTTAGCTGGTTCTATGTTATAACCTTTTCCAATCCACCAGGAATTAAGTTCCTCGGAATTTGACCTTAATTTTCTCAAATTCATCTCAGCGTCTTTATAAAAATCTTAACCGCGTCTGAGGATAATCGACATGCATCTTCAATAGTGTCTGCACCGTAGTATAAATCGTCTACATATAACAAGGAATCTAACATTTCATAACTTTCTGGATTTGTGCTTTTATATTTTTTAATGTGGAATTTTATCGTCATCGCTAAAATTGCTGGACTACAGCAAAGTCCGAATGGAAGACGTTTAAACCTTAAAACTTTATATTTTTCCTCACTATTCCCGAACCAAAGAAATTTTAAATATTCCCTATCCTTTTCTAAGATTCCTATCATTAAAAAGGCCTTAGCTAAATCTCCGCTGAAAGCAATTTCATATTTCCGAAATTTTAAAATTATGTCCAAAACCACGGGGATCAAACTAGGTCCAATGTCTAAAAAATCATTTAAGGACTTTACACCTTTAGTTCTAGAAGAGCTCGCGTCGTAAATAATCCTACAACTTGTGGTTTCCTTAGGTTTTATTATTTCCCTGTGCGGCATAAAATACGATGCCTCCGTTATTTCCTGTGAACACTTCTCAACTATACCCTCCTTCATTTGCTCTTCAATTACGGATTTATACTGCTGATAAATCTCAGGATTTCTAATAAGTCTATTTTTAAGACTTTCAAATCGTCTTAATGCTACTCCGAAATTATTTTCTAACTGCTCTGCTTCCGATTTCCATAATAAACTGACATAGTATCTATTACCTTCTACCCGTATTTCCTTTTCAAAGCTCTGAATCATTTCTCTCACCTCGTTAGAAATCGCTGAGTCATCGGTAAGGCCCATCAAATCTAAAGTCCACAACGATCTCAATGAATCAGTTACGCAAGAAGAAAGGTTTACTATTGCCGTGTTTTGAGATACTATTTCGCTCTCTTTATCTTGAAGGCCAACTGGGACCCATCCAAACATAGTAGAAATCGCATAAATTTCCTTTCTAAATTTAATCTTTTCCCCCCTTACCATCTTCCAGTAATAATCCACACCTATTAGAATTCCAACGCTTCTTTTACATAAACAAGCGATTCGCAATCCGCACTCATTCATCATTTTTAGTGTTTGTTTTGACGGCGTGGTCATATGCGCAGCCGTTATGGCGTCAGTGACGAGACAGCTGATTTTTATTTTGTTCTTTTGATTCGCATCCGAAACACAGAATTCGACAACCTTATATGTTTTAGGTACTGCGTATTTCATTCCGAAAGAATAAATAGACAATGTTTCTTCTCCAACAAATTTTAAGTTTAATTTCTTAACTACACTAATATGAACAAAACTTCGTGTAGCACCACAATCGAAAATTAAATTAGTTAACTCTGACTTTCCGTCATAATGAGCTAACACTGAACAGGTTTGCAATAAAGCATTTTTATTCAATGATTCATCACATGGAACAACAGAAAGCGTGTGTTCTTTCGGGGAGTTCTGTGTTTCACCTACTGAATTGTCTCGCGAGCTTTCGCACAATTCTTTTATGTTTTGATTTGAAGCCGTTCGCGCTTTGTTACGATTTGAACTACTCGTACATAGTGACTCATGATGCGACTTAAACCCGCATTTTAAGCAGTTAGTTTTATTTCTGCACGATTTCCAAATGTGATATTTTCGAAAACAAATAAAGCATCTAATTTCAGTACGTAACTTACACAATTTTTCTTTAATGCTTTTATCACAAGAAAATGAATTATGGGACTTTTCGCAGAAGATGCATGCACGATTATCAACAGCATTGAAACTGGCAGCCGTAGGTACATTTCTGTGAATTTTTTTATAATCAGACTTAGCATGTTCGAAACGTGGAGGCAAGGTATTTCTTTTATCTCGCGTCAATAAACTCGACGCTTCACGACATTCAATTTCCCGCTTTATGAAGTCCAACAAGTCTGAAACATTAATTTCTTCATTTGGGTTTTTCCTTCGATTAAATTCCAGAACGAACTCTTCTGGAATAGCTTTTAACAACACAGGTATTAATAACTGACCAAATGAACCTTTCGTAACTCCTTGCGCTTCCAAATTCCGAACTGCAATTTCGATTTCATCATATAACCTACGTAAAGCTTTAATATTATTTGAATTCCTTACTGGTTCTAAATTTAACAGTTTGTTCATGAATTGACTAATTATTATTTCTTTTTTCCCGAATCTATCCTTCAAAGTTTTTATACTCTCATCGTAATTTTTTGCATTTAATTCTAATGAAGATACTACATTACTCGCGGCACCTGTAAGTAATGTTTTCAAGTATGCGAATTTTTCTATCTTACTAAGACTTTCGTTTTTGTCTATAGTGCTTTCGTAACTGTTCCAAAACTCCGTAAATTTTTCAGGATCACCTGAATATTTCTCTAAAACTAGTTTTGGAAGTTTTACCGTAGTTTGTACATTTTGCAGTCTAACCAAGTTTTGTTCAGGATCTTTAATACTTATTTTATCCTCTTCCAACATTCGATTAATTCGTTTAATAGCTCGAGAACATTTTTCCTGATATTCCTCAGAACTAACTACATCCGCTTCTAGAGAATCTATCTCAATTACGGAATGAATTGCCTCGTCTAATTCTTTCAAATTACTTTTCCTTTCTATTAATAATTCATGCACTTCGCATAATTCATCTGTATCTTTCTTTGCTAAGCTATCCTCGACTTTCTTTAGTAGTTTAGATACTACCGTTCTCAATGCGGTTCTCTTTCGTTTTAATCTATCTAGTTCTGCCATTAATTCGCGTTAATACACAAATGTACCTAAGACTGCAAATTATCAAAATTCAAATCAAACACGTTCAAAATTTAATAATAATCACGCTCTTACCTAGGGCATGGTCTGGACACATCCTTCCTCGTGAAGTTCACTTTAACAAATCCAAACATTTCCGTAAGATGCACCACTATGACGAACCTGCATTTATCCATGGCGGCCCGTAGAGCAATCACAAAACATCCGGTGGTTCAGTTTTTCTAATACTATTTATTATTCGTTATATTTACATATTTACAACTGTCCTATTGTTAGGTGGACTACCTTCACAGAAATCATGTTGCCTAATCAAACGACATTTCGTTTCTACTTACATGCATTGCGCTACTGCCAAGCAGCGCCCTCTACTTCTTTCTTTACAACATCTGCCTAAAGGGAGGGGGCCCAGCAGCGGTAGAGTTGCTGAACACTGGTGGATCGGTCCGAGGTTGGAACACCGCAAACGGGCTGGCTGCATTGGTGTTTTCGTTGATTCCCCCCCCCTATGTAACGTGTATACCAGGCAGTTTCCCCTAAAACGTCCTCCACGAAAGCCTTCCTTCAGGCCGATAATTCTCGAGTGCTTTGCCATAATCAAATACACACCACACGCCTAAAAGAGAGGGATGTCTTTTTGGGAAACACATACATACTATGCTTAATATACTATGATACAAAGGAAATAAAATAGGAAGAAATGGATTATTCGCATGAATTTAACGAAGAACAAAAATTCTCTTGAGTAAACTTTCAACCATCTCATTAAATCTTTTATCAGAAACTCTGAGGAGTTTACCAATAACTAGGATTGGCGTGAAAGTTTGGTTTGGTTTTTATGTGATTATGGCATAAAAGTATGTTCTTCTAAATAGCTTCTGAAATCCCTTCATGGGTATATCTTTCTTGAGCTATTCACAGAAACAATGCATTAGTGATATCCAATATACTTTGCAAATTTAACCACTTCCGCTAAAAAGACGTGCAACGCACGTCGAGATGCTTTTGTCTCAAACCGCGAGCGACGTGAACACCACGTCGAGAGGCATTTATCGCAAAAATGAAAATAACGTGGTGCACACGTCGCCCAACAAAGAGATTGGGTTTAATCCTAGTATCCGGTGCACACGGGATTTGGCTACTTTTGGCGACTTTATGATGAGCAGTAAAAACGGGACATATACGATGAGTAGTTAACGGGTCATTCAAAGAAAATACATAATTAAACATAGTATATACTATATATATAGTATATATATACTATGTATATACACACATAGTATATAGTGTATAATATATATATATATATAGACGTTTTATGGATCATTTTTGGTGTTGGCGATAATTTTCAAAGTCGCACCAAGGCTGTACCGTATACTAGGATTTTACCCGAGATTGTTTATTTCTCGAGTTACAGCTCTGGATTGCACTCGCAGACGCGGAGCGGCGTAAATGAGACACTTTGTAGCGCACGGCACCGCAACCGTGAAGTTTAGTCGTAGCGCAAGTGCTTAAAGAATTGTTCCTGTGTAAGCAAGCACAGAAACAGCGCGTAGGTGTTCTTTTTCTAATCTTAAAATGCCTTTCTCGGAAATGGTTGCCCAGCCAGTATAGTGGTTAGTGACACCGACTATCGTAGCGATAGGGCCGGGTTCGAATCCTGAAGAAGGCATGGTTGTAGTTGTCTCAATCAGAATGGAATTTTGACTACTCTAAAATAATGATACATCTTGTATGTACAAGATACGCCCAAAGGGGTATTACATATAAATTATATATTACACATACATACGCGTTTCGAAGTAATCCGGATTAAGTCACTTTTGGGCTAAAATGCCATTCTGCTGAAAATATTCTGAAGTTTCGTTGCTTTAGCCGCTGTCAGCAGTCTGTCGAATATTAAGTTCCAGAAGCCTTCATATCTTTAAGCATATACGCCTCCTAATATCTCTTAAAAAGGATTTAGAAAAGGCCCACACGGTATAGTGTTTAGAGGATTTACTCCTCTAATTAAATGTACGATTAAATTTTACGGCTAATCTTCGAAATACGGTAACAGGTAGTTTGGCGACATTTTGGTAAGGCGACAAAGGTTACTACCTAGAACTTTAGCAATAATCTGAGAAGTACATTCCATCTTGTATCTTGCGTGAAACAGTGTTGTTTAATATTTGGATCCCATGGCCCTCTCTAAAGTAAATGCCCACCAGTGGCCGAGCGGTACAGTCGCTGAACACTGGTAGTTCGGTCCGAGGTTCGAATCCCGCGAACGGGCTGGCTGCATGGACGTTTTCGTGGTTTTCCATATGTGTAACGTGTATACGAGCCAGTTTCCTTAGAAAGTCTTCCACGAAGGCATCCCTCCTCTTAGGCAGATAGCCCTCGAGGCTTTGCCGTAATTAAAATAACCTAACCTAACCTCTGAAGTAAATTTCAAATTTTTATTACATTTATGTGATCATCCAAAAGAGTTGCTTGAATGGTGTATGAGTGTACGATTAATTGCAGATAAGTATGAATGTCCAACATGGGGAATGAAATGAGACTGTGCGAAAGGAAGGATATTACATATAAGTTTGAATGACGGTGCAAGAAATCTGGTGAAAATGGACTTTCCCGAAAATTCCGATCGTGATTTTAGCTAATAAGCACTTAGAAACAATTTCGCACCTGATCTTCGTCATGATTAAGCACTTTTGTTCCATAAAAGTTCTAGCATAAGCGTAATTCGGCTAGGAGATTGTTAGAAAAAATGCTGAGTAAAAAAAAAAAAAAAAAAAAAAAAAAAAACTTTACTTTGTGAAAATAAAATGGCGTCAAAAAAAAAAAAAAAAAAACTCGCAGGTTTCTGTAGCAGTGTTGGTCGCCAAATTTTCGCCAAAAAAATTGCCAAGTTACCATAATACGAAGATTCACCAAGTTTACTTTTCGAACTCAAAATCACAAAAATGTACATATGTATTTCAAAACGCATACCACAGAAAAATCAATACATACATTACACTGAAATAAGAAAACATGCATAAAAAGCACAAAACGTTACGAATAACAATTTCATAAACCTGTCATGCACATATTCAAAGTTATTGAACGTGACAAGAGTAAATCACGCGTATCTTCCCTAATTGCATATGTATCACCTTTACATTATATGAAAAAGCGTGAAAATAAGAAACATCGCATTAAAATACTAAGAATTTCTCATAACCGTCAAATAATCCCTTCATGCACGGATACAAAGTTAATGAACTCGACGAAAATCAAACACGTAAAATTTCTTAAACAGAGCCAGTAAACGCTCTTGATATTCAAATTAAAACCAAAAAAGCACTAAATCATGCGTTTTCAACACCTCGGTTTAATTTCACGGAATATAAATTGTCAATGTCAAATGTAAACATACCTGTCAGCTTAGGCTTAGTGGCTCCAGAACGCAAGAGAACACAAAATTCACAATTCTTATAATGTCCAATTCTTTATAAATCAGTATCCGGAACACATACAAGAACACAGTTCAACACCTAAATTCACTTACGCGGGTCTTTTTTACCGAAATATTTCATAAAAATTAAGAGCTCTTAAAACATACAAACATCATGGCGCCGAGCATGCGCAGAACTCCCCCAATTTGGTATAGGAAAATTTTCTTCGATATCGAGTATGGGCTCACCAACGGCCGAGCGGTAAAGTCGATGAACACTGGTAATTCGGTCCGAGGTTCGAGTCCCGCGAACGGGCTGGCTGGGTGGGCGTTTTCATGAGCTTTTCGTGGTTTTCCCAATGCGCAACGTGTATACGTTTGCTAGGGTTTGGCACGTTATGAAAATTTGGTGACTTCTACTAAGGTGGTTGCGTTAATATGCAAGTACCAGTCTATTGTATCTAAAACGAGAACTAAATTAATTATAACTGAAACTAAGCTAAAAAGACAAACTGTAAATTATTCGGTACTGTTCCGTTATCAGGACCGACTTCAGATACTTACAAAAGCGGACGATTTCGCAAAAATTCGAAGCATTAAAGTAATAACAAAAATAAGTTAAGTTGAAGAAAAATCTAAGGTGGAAAAATAACATAAGGTTACTATTCCGTTTTGAGGACCGTAAAAAATTGCAGCGAAAATGTATGCACAAAAGCGCCACATCTAGCAATCGTGCCCATTTAACAACACGCCAAATCTAGCGTACACGCTGATTTCAAGTTTCTATATTTCTTAAGACGCCATTGAAATACTAGTTTAATTCTTAAATCATTTTTTGACATCCTATGGATTTAACAATTTCGGAATTGCCCGTGACGAAAAGTCTGCAATAGAATTTTTTCACAGAAAAGGCATCATTCAGAAAATTATGTTTGAACAACCAAAAAGATAAAATTAAGCTTTAGCGATAACCCGGTAGCGAAATAGCGATGCAGGAATCCATTCAGTTATGTTTAGCCTTTTTTTATATAAATTATAATAATGATCTGAAATGATTATTTACTCATATACTTCCATTCAGTTATGTTTAACCTTTTTTTTTATATAAGTTATAATAATAAAAAAGTATTATATGAAATTAACCTTTCATCGAAATTAAAACAATGATCTTTAGATAGTTATTTACTACAGTCAAAAGTCGTTAATCCGGACTCGTCGGGACTTCGGCGATTCCGGATTACCGATTTTTCCGGATTATAGATCATCAGTTTAAATCTCGTAAGATGGTATGCAGAAATTCTAAAATTAAAAATATGAAACCGTAATTTATGAAATAAAAAAACAATTATGATCTAAAGGGTATCAAAATTTACACACACACACACAAAAAAAGCTTAATATTTAGTTGTTTACCTTATTAAACATTTCTTTCAATGTAAGTTGTTTAAGTTGCTTCGTTTTATGTGATAATACTTTCTCTTTCATTCTATAAACAGACATAATTTCTTGTTCAGTTACAAAGTTCCGCTGTTCAAGTCTCGTTAATTGCTGTGCCGAGAATACCGACTAACTTGTCAATCGAAATTTTTTCGTTTTCACTAACCTCTCTGTCACATTCTCCATGTCTTTATCCATTTTTTGCAGCAATTCCACTTTTTGTTTGTTGGACATCGAAACATACTTTCGTTTTGTAGATCCTTTGGAAGTTCCAGCATCGGAAATTCTATTTGACATAATCGAAAGTTCAAGTTTACTTTTATAAAATTGCTCTTACAGTCTGCAAAAAATAATAAGCGGGATCCAATTCGAAGATTAAGGAACAACGCAATCATTAACATTAACTGAAATAGATAATTAGATAATTTTAGCTTACACCGTCCGTTATACATTAAACGCGCAGGCGAAAACGTATTCTGCACTTGCGCACACGCATATGCGCAGTAGTCAAGGACTTACGCGCACGCGTAAACCGCCTGTGCGCATGTGCCAACGCGGCACATGCGCAGAAAGTTTTTAGCTTTTGAGGTCCGGATTATAGATCATTCCGGATTATGGGTGTCCGAATTAACGACTTTTGACTGTATTTTACTTCTTTCTTGCGTTAGGGTTGACGCAATTATTTTTGGCAGCACTGGCATCAACAATAGTTTGGCGATTTTGTACGGTCCTCAAAACGGAATAGTACCTAAGATAATAGATATTCCTAAAATTAGAAATTTTTAATCTAAAATAAAACAACTTCACAAAGTAATCAGGGACAAAAATCGGTTAGCAATTTGAGAATAAAGGGGACAAATGAAACTGCGGATATCATTTAAAATGCCTGAGAGCACTTGCGATTTAGGACGCTTTTGCCGCCACATAAACTCAAGTAGTGAATAATAATCTAATTGGTTACGGACAGCGCTACGTTGATGTTTATTTCGTTTCTCCTCATAACCTTTGAATAGTTTGCATAATCAACAAGTACTGAGATCGATAAAATTATATCTATGGTTAACACAGAAATATTCAAATCCAGCCTCTCTTTATATATGGTTAACGCAGAAATATTCAAATCCAGCCTCTCTTTATATATGGTTAACGCAGAAATATTCAAATCCAGCCTTTCTTTACGTATGGTTAACGCAGAAATATTCAAATCCAGCCCCTCTTTATATATGGTTAACGCAGAAATATTCAAATCCAGCCTCTCTTTTTATAGTGTTATACCCTCTCCAATAGTTTGAGTACAATATAGTGCCATCAATAATATTTTTTTAATAACTTTAAGCAAAGTTCTGGCAAAGCGGTTAAGCACAGCAACTAAAAAACATTCTTTTGTTTCCCGGCAAATTCCGCCGCACACCCACTGGGGCGGAAGAAAACTACCAACATTCTTTTTACGATACGAAAACCGCCTTTCGTCAATTTCGAAAATCTTATCAGTGTTGCCTGTTTTAACTGACGGTCTAAAGCATGGCCACAAACTTCCCTTATGTAACTGTTCCAATCAGCAGTTATATACGCTAGATAAAACAGACTTTCGTCAATTGAGACAATGTTATCAGTGCCGCCTATCTTAACTGACGGTCTAGATATGAATGCATGGCCCTTGCAACGTAACTATTCCAATCAACAGTAGTGCAGTGATTTATATCAAGCTGTTACTGACCCAATTCAAGGAAAGTTAATGCTAAACACCATGCATAAATGAAATAAATTTTTGTCAAGAAGCTGTTTCTCGATTCTTCAAACCAATTTTGAGATCTCCTTACCCTCCGCACGTCATATCTTCACAGTTTTATTTCGATGCTCCCTTAGAACTCAAACAGAGCTTCATTTTATGATTTTTCGTGCAATTTCTTTCAGAGTGAATAATTTCCTCTTTCCTGAAAACACTGCGTGGAAGATAATTCCTTATTAGTTAAGTCCCAAATTTTCATATCCATGATAAATGCGATAATAACAAAAACACAAGGGACCATAACATCTTTAGAATTTTTCTTCTCATTGCCAATTATGGGAAAAAAAAAAAAAAAAAAAAAAAAAAAAAACTTCCACCTTTTTTAAAAATGTAAACATTTTAATGACTTTAAAACAGTTCGCCACAGTGCAGGCCACGTTCAACCAATCGACGGGAAATGGTTCTCGTCGACACGGGAACATCCAGACTATCTTGCACATGCTGCAGAATCGCGGTACAAGTGATTTGCGGGATCGCCACAGCTTGTCGGTGGATGCGTCGATCCACGCGT
This sequence comes from Stegodyphus dumicola, assembly GCF_044657685.1. NCBI lineage: Eukaryota > Metazoa > Arthropoda > Arachnida > Araneae > Eresidae > Stegodyphus > Stegodyphus dumicola. The sequence goes on from NC_140770.1 coordinate 5,767,131, forward strand.
GCTGACGTCACTCTGGCTGCACCTTCACCCCTCCTTCTTCCCACATTTCTTTGTTCCAACCATGTTCGCCATAGCCGATGCACCGTGCTCCCATCCATGTGGGTATCAGCTGCGATTTGACGTAAGGACCAACCCGCCCTTCTCGGTCCGATCACCATACCCCTCGTAAAATCGTCTATCTGCTGGAAGTGCCTTCGTTGACGGCGGCCTGGCATTCTCCCCTATTACACGTATCCTCCGGGACAAAAACCAACTTTCTTCGATAATTCGTCTGGTAGAAATAACGACACGAATATTGCACGTTCCTTACCTTATATCTTATATCACGTGCGTCGGAGAGCTAAGCATTTAACATCATTCGCATAACTCAGTGACGTGCGTCTACTCTAAAATTTGCATAAATTTAGACCACTCCTTCTTGGTGTTGCATTTTCAATGTCGAGCAGTGTATTCCTGTGTTTCCACAACGCCAAAGAAGTCATTGAATCAAAAGATTTAAATTCCTAGTTTCTGCTCACTTTGATGTAGAATAAGAAAAAGGAATTTGAGTGTTTTAGCATAGGTCTAACATATATTTACTGCTTTGCATTCTTTACACGCCAGCAGCTGGTAATAAAAAATTAATAATATATTACGTTTTTAAGCACTAAGCAACTATTAAAGTGACTTATAATTTACGAAATATTTCAAAAAAATCTCCAGAACTATAATTTTGCTGTACTTGGAAACATCTAATTTCAAGGTAAGAAGTTTCAAAATTAAATAATTTCTATATAACTTCACTTTTCTACTCACTCCTACATTTCATAAGTACTTTATATAAAGTATTCAAAAAATTTCGTAATTAATATTAAATTAAAAAACATGCAATACTGATCTCTGATTTTAAATTTAAAATTTCACAACTCATTTTCACAACAATTTCTTACTCAGCACTTTTGTTTGTTTAATTAAAGATGCATTGGGTAACTTTTTTAAGGTTAGCAGATTTGCTTCAATTAAAGGGAGAAAAGACTAAAATTTCTGTTTCAGGAATAAATAATTTGTCTTCGAATATAAAATCTAGAGTTAGTGCAACTATTTTAAATAGAGACAAGAGTTTCGATTTAAGTTAAATTTTTTGGTGGTTCCTAAAATAACACAATATACGCCCTCTAGGCCTCTTGAAATTAACGTTTCATCTTTAGATAATATCAATTTAGCAGATGACAAATTTTTTGAGCTAGGCCCAATTGAATTTCTGATAGGTGCAGAACATTTCTATGAGCTTTTAAAACCAGGTCAAATTTCCTTCTGGATTCAAATTTAAGATTACAAAATATTGTTTTCGGCTATGCTGTAAGTGGGACTCTTCCTGCTAAAGGGAAAAGTAAATTACATTGTGGGCTTATTACAGATAATTTGGAGTTAGAAAGAGCAGTAAGAAAGTTTTGGAAAATCGAAAACATAGAAAGAGAGTCTGCGATTTCTAAGAGTAAAGAAGCAGAAATTTGTGAACAGCATTTTCTCAAAAACTATTACAGGACTGAAACCGAAAAATATGTAGTCAAGATACTGTTTAAGGAAGATCCAATGTGTTTAGGGAATTCGAAACAAATCGCGCTTAAGAGGTTGAACTCGTTTAAGTAAGGATGAAAATTACTTATTATTGTACTCTGATTTTCTACATGAATATAGTGAATTAGGTCACATGACTGAAGTGAAAGATGAAGATGAGCAAAAGGGGAAATATTATATTCCACACCTTGTATTTATCGCCCTGAGAAAAGTTCGACACCTTTGAGAGTAGTGTTCAATGCTTCAACTGCAAAGTCAAAAGGTAATTCACTGAATTCAATTCAGTATAATGGTGGTGTAATTCAAGAGGACTTGTTTTCAATTATGGTACGCTTCCAAAAACATATTTATGCTTTTACAGTGGATATCAAAAAGATGTATCGAATGATATCGATTCATCCTACTCAACGGCAGCTACAGAGAATTTTGTGTAAAGTGATTTATTTAATTATGAGTTTTACTGAGCTATTGACGGGCCCATTTGTTGGTTGTGTTGTTTGAGGATGGACACTGTGCCTAAGCTTACCCGATCTAGCCGAGGTATGGATGTTTTGAAATAGCTGAAATTCCAGCAGCAGAATTATTCCAATCAACAGGTATTTGGGTCCAATCAACAGGTAACAGGTATTCCCCTTAATAAATGGGATTTTTTCTTTCCAAATGTTAAAAAAAAAAAAAAAAAAAAATTCTGAAAGAGCTTAGATTTTAATCGTCGTCCAAAGGGTTCATTAAGTTTTTTCTACGCTCTCGCTGAGCTCGCTTTCTACTCACTCCTATATTTCTTTTTGTCTTTTTAGCTTTATTTTTAAACCTCATTTTCTTCAAACTTATGTGATATACAATTCAACAGCAAAATTACAAAAGTTTTAAAAGCGGCATGTGTTTAGAATTCCCGATACAGTGGCATACAGTCTTCTACTTTTTCCAGTGTTTTCTCAGTTCATAATATAAATGTTGATTTTCTTAATAAGATTGCTCGCAAACCTTTTTTTTTTTCCTTTTATTATCAACGTTTTGTGCATTAAATTTATTAATTAAACATCATGTTGTTCACACTTATGCCACGTAAAATTTGGTTCAACAGCAAATTACAGAACAAAATACTTCAAAACAGCATATCTTTAGAATTTCCGATATAATGTCTCGAGCGCTGGAGATAAGTTATTTATTTCGTACAGTGTTGTTACTGTTCGCTTTCGAATTGTAGAGTTTATTAAAAATTCTATAAACTTTTACAAAATATAAAATTTGAAATTCAAAATTCAGGGTTCTAAGTGCACATGTTCAGGTGAAGGACTACGTTATTCAAAATTTAATGACCCTAGGTACCTTCGCTTTTTCAGAACATACATATGAAGATTTTCCATTATTTAATTTATTTTAAATATAATACAAGGTGATAATATTTAGTGGCAACAATTTAAAAAGTGATACAACCCATTTAATTAATTTGTATCGGTGTATTCAGTGACCATTTCTATACAATCTATTACCAGACAAATGGCTTTGTTTTCTTTTAAGAGTTATTACGTACTAGAAACTTAAAACTTTTTAAACAAATCCAGAGTAATGCATACTTATTAATTGGATCATTAATCCATGCATGTGTTATAATTATTAATTGGATTATTAATGTTATTGACGGTTAAAGTAATACTGTCACGACAACCATAAAAAGTAAAATAATAGTAGTAATATCAGCAATAGATGGCAGCACTGGATAAAACCTGCAGTTCTGAACTGATTTATTCGAGTATGTCAAAGATATTTTGTTCAGCAAATCATTCTGTTAACATGCGACAGTAATTATCGGTCTCAAATTATATAATCTTCCACGCTGAGAATAGAAATTATATATATATTTTTTTTTAGTACTGGATCATTTCATAGCAAGAACAAAAAAAATATTTTTCTTTCATTTACTGAAACTGCCAAGTTGGAGGAAAATAATTTTTTAACTCCCTAACCTAATCTTAAAATAACACTTGGAGTTCATAAATTCTTTTAAGCTCAAAGCACAGCTGTTCTTCTGTTTATGTAGAACAGGAGTGGCCAAACTTTGGGTCCATCGGAAACATATGTTAGAATTCAGAAATTTTAAAATCTACAAATAGATATTTATAACCTTCAATGCAGGAATTAGAATACTACAATATTCCCCCCCCCCCAAAAAAAAAATAAAAATAAACATTTTCTTAAGCATTAAATCAAGAAATTTTACAATTGTAATAAATGTTTTAGAAATTTTATAAAATTTTTCTCTCTATATATAAATTAAAAATTGTTTATTAGTTTTATAGCTCCTCCACAATATTCAACAAAATTATTCCTTCTCCTGGCAAACGGAGTTCAAAAAATACTTTTCCATCAGTTAAGAAGAAAACACCTTTAAACCTTTATTCAGCCTTATCATTCAAGGTTATGAAAAATGTAAACCAACCTGATTATAGGCACAAATAATGTGGCAGGTTGTTTGTAGCCGCAATATGTTTATTGAAAATAAAATGACGATTTAATGTGCCTAGGCTGCCAGTCTCTTACTCATTAATGAATGCATGACTGTAATGAAATTTCAGAAAAAATATGCAAGAACAATAGCTACCACTTTTATTTTATTGAAATGAATACCTATATAAGAGCTGAAGAATACAGGATGATACAGGATGATGGCCTCATTAAATCGGAATAAGGAATTGACGACTAAAAAAATTAAAAAACTCAAGAAGTGATTTAAATTAAGGAAGTGGTGAGACAATTGCCTTTCTTTAAACCAACATTTGTTGAAATAGGGAACTAGTTCTCCCAACATGCAAATTTTGCCTAATAAACAGTCTAAATTGTTCTGAAATTGGCTCTCTCAACATGCAAAAACAACAACATAAAGGTAGTCATTTCACTCATGGGATTAAATTAAGGATAAATATGAAATGGAAGCAATTTAATGACTTGAAGGTGAAGCATTGATATACATCAAGCTTCAAATGATATTTAAAAGAAATAAAAGAGAAAAGCATTCTAGGATAAAAGAATATTTTGCTATTTATCTGGGAATAGTATCTAAGTCCTACAACCCTACTAGACCCATTTAGTGAGTTATTGCTCCACCTGATATACACACTCTAACAAAAAAATTCGACGTAACAAGAAGGAATCATTCGATTGGTTTGAAATTTCGTATGCATGAATGTTTCGACCAAATATGCAAATGATTAAAATTTGGTGTCCGGTAAATGAATAATGTGATCTCCAGCGCATCCAGCATATGTATATAAGGAGCTGTTCTTGAACTGTTGTTAAAAATTTCTGTTGCATTGAAATTTAGGATACCTTTCAATGACTGAAAAAATGCCTCACCACAGGAGTTGAGCTCATTACGAGCAACTATCACAGTTTGAAAGCGAAGTTATCATTGGAGAGTTATATTGGATTGAATGACGCAGGTTGGGCAAATTGGAGAATTGCTCATCATGATTCGAAGCGATGCACCGATTAGAAGATGCTGGCAAGAATGGGTCGACAGTGGCAGATTTCAGCGTCATGATGGTAGCGGTCGACCTAGGACCACAACAGATCGGGAGGACAGAGTGATTGTCAGATAAGCTGCCACAGCCCCCGATTCATCGCTATCAACCATCATATGTGCGACCTGCACATGAGTGTCCACCATGACCATTCACAGATGGCTGATAGAGCAAAATATATTCCCATACCGACCGTTATGCCACCTGCCACTCATGCCTGCACACTCTCGAGCCAGATTACAGTGGTGCTTGGTTCGATCACATTGGAATGATGCTGACTGAGGACGTGTAGTCTTTAGTGACAAATCCCGCTTCCAACTGTGTCATGACGGTCATTGAAGATGCGTCTGGAGATGCCCAGAGCAGCATGCCGATCCTGCTTTTATTATTGCATGCCACACAGGCCTTCATCCAGGAGTTATGGTCTGGGGTGCCATTCCTCTTGATAGCCAGGCCCATTTGGTTATCATTAAAGGCACACTTACAGCACAGCAGTTCAACAACAACATTCTGAGACCTGTTTTGCTACTGTTCCTTTTGCAGTTGCAAAGCTGGCAAGAAATATTGCAAGAGACCATCCAGGAATCTCATCAGTCTATGCCACGCCATGTGGCAGCTTGCATCCTGGCTAGAGGTGGGCTTATTGAGCTCGTTACTTTGTAACTATGTAACTCTGAAATAAATCATTCAATTGTTCTGAAATTTTAATTATTTTCTATTCCGCACATAATCTTCCTATCTGAAAATTTTTGTCTTCATTGGACAATTCTTTCTTGATGTGTCTTGCATTTTCAAATAAAATTTAGTTGAAAATAAAAATTAAGAGAATTTAATTTTGACATAATTCAATATAAATTTAATTAAATTAAAAATAGTAGTAGGATTTAATTATGAATTCAATATTATGCCATAAAGTCATTTTTTTCAGAATAATTATAATTTTGAGGAAAAAAAAAGTTATGATAGAAGAAGCATTTTTTTTTTTTTTTATTTCAGCCCCTTAAAAGATCGGCAGTTTATCGCTTATGCATCATTTTAACAGAAAATATTAATTAATGAATGTGCAAGAGTATTTCCATTATTTCAAATGAGTATTTTCCTTTAACAGCATCCTATCAAAAAGGCTAAGTACCATATTACAAAACAGTTCCAAATGCCAAATGAGACTGCTAATAGAAAGTACATTTTTGCCAAATATTGTTTCGATACCCAGAGTTGCATGTGTTAAAACTATTTGAATTATGGTGAAGCACATAACAACAGCTATTTGTGTGTAATTATTGTAATTAAATCTTAACATTTTTTTTACTTAGATTTATTATTCACTTCTTTTGGTGGTGACAATGTTAATATTTTTTTTTTTTTTTTGTGTGTGTGTGTGTGTGATTCATAATTATCCGTTATCAGATGAGAATGTATAATTCAAATGGCAGCTAATATATATAAATCGTACAACTTCATTTCACTTGTTTGCAGGAAAGAAACATATAAATATTTATGTTTGTTATATAATTACTGTATATTTTCAAATATAAATCAATTTTTCTTCTAAAATTTAACCAAAATTAAAAGCTATATGTAAGTCAAAATTAAAAACAACTCTTGTAATGTTCAAACATTTTGCCATGAATGTGAAAATGTTTGTAAGCAGTTTCCAATCAAATCACTCTAAAGTAAAATAATAGATGTCAACAAATCTGGTAACCCTACATAAAGCTAGCCCATTTCCCCCCCCCACTCATTTGTTTGCTTGTGTACTATCTGTGATAGTCTTATTTTCTGCAATGAAATGAGCACCATTTCATCAATGATGAGCATGAAGAGAACTTCTTATATGGCGAAATTCAACTACAAGTTGCAGAAAATTCTATCAAAAGTATGGCTGCTCAGCATTTCTTTATAAATGAAAAAGGATTTCGAAAATGAAATAATTCATTTTCGTAAAACAAGTAACTCTTTTCATCTAAAATATTTTTTTTCATAAACTAAAGAAATAATAAGTGCCCCAGTTAACAGAAAAGTACCAATGTTTTTTGCACATTAAGTGGATCTATGTATAAGCCGACCACCATAATTTAACTTCAGAAAAGTTTGAAAAATTCTCGGCTTCTAAAAGGAAATATATAAAACTGTTTCTGATGATAATGCAGTATTAAATAACGATAACAAATAAACTATTTTCTTTATATATTTTATTTAAAAACCCCAGTTTCCATACCCTTTTATCTGTAATAAATTTGTTGTACTTAAAACACGATGATTTTTAATTTTTTCTCTCATGCTTTTGTATATGTTCATTTTCATTGCTATTCTTTGACTCTCTAACCAACTATTATAATTTGAAGTGCTATTTGCTTTTCTCTGAACTTCTTTGAAATATGTGTTTCCTGAATAATCATGCACTTCAGACATCCTTTCGTGTTCTTTCTTAGTAGTAGTCCTTTCGTCTTCTTTCTTAGTAGTAGTATCACCAGCTGAATGATCATTAAGAGCTAACTTCTTTTCAAGATTCTTACAATGATTATTAACATTTATTTTCACAAATTCTGCTACTTTATTTCTCTTACTAAAGCCACAGTCTGGTAGATTGGAATTTTTACTAAATTTCTGTTCAACTGTACCATTTTTATCATCAGTATCCTTGAGCCCTGTGACAGTTTTCATAGAAACTTCATGATCTTCACCAGAAACAAAAGAAATTTCTTGAGAGGAAATAGAGTTATTAAGAAATGCATTCTTTGGCACTTTTTCTAGAAATTTATTACCATTTGTTACACTTTCCAAACAGCTCATAAATTCAGAAACTGTATCAAGTTTACAATTTTTAGATTTAGAATTTTTTGATGACTTTTTCCTTTTTTTACTTTTAACTATAGTGCTATTAGAAGATTCTGGCACAAATTCATTCTGTTCCTGAGTTATATTCAAAAGTGTTGATTCAATACAATTTGCATTTGAAGTAACATGATTACATGTATGTTTCTGGATTTCTTCTAAATGCACAACATTGGAATTGTCAGAACTCCTTTCAATTCCTACCTTTTTAGAAATAATGTCACCAGATGATTGACCAGATTTATTAAGTATTAAGTCATTATCATTACTTACACAATGATTATTGCTGCATATTTCATTAAAGTCAAATTTTTCATTTTCTTCATTATGTTTGAAATTCTGTACATAGGAAATTTCACTAGGAATTTGCTCATCAACATTATTTTCATTGTCTAAATTTTGAAATTCTGTAATTTCTTCATTAGAAGTTGCACTATCTTCATCAGAAACTACAGGAATTTCATGATATGAAATAATATTATTAAATGACACGTTTTTCTTCATTTTTACTAGCGTCTTATTTCCATATGCTACTCTTTTTAAGCAGCTCTTGGAAATTTTACTGAGTTTATGCTTTTTAAATTTAGAATTTTTTTGAGATTTTTTTCTTTTCTCATTTTTAATTACAATATCATTAGGTAATGACTCTTGAATAAGTTCACTAGATTCTTGAATTTCATTTGAAAGCAAGGGCCAAGTGCAATTTGAATTCAGTTCCTTTGAATGAATGGAAGTAGAAGTAAGGAAGTTACCTGAAAAAACAAAATGATGATAAAAACCATGATGAAAAATATATATATATATAAACAGTGTGTCTCAAAATGTAGCAACAGACTTTTAGGGGAGGTAGAGCATATCACAAGGACTGAGAATTGCATAGCAACACATGACTCGAAACATCAGGCGTAAATGGTAGCAGAGTTAGAAGATTGGAAGGACACTAGAGAGAGATTTGAAACATTTATTGGACATCATGAGTACAAATGGCATACAAGATGAATACAGCTGTAATATTACCACAGATGCTCGAAGTTTGCACCATCATACGGTAAGCATGCCTCATGATGATAGAGCATCGATTGCTGGACACAGTTGAACACACCATGAGTTTCTTTGATTGTAGCAGCAGCACAGACAAGTCTTGCCAGGAGATCCATTCCAGACTCCACAGGATCATGATAGAAGCACCCACAGAAAGAAATCAAGGCTCGATAAATCAAGTGAGCATGGGGGCCAGGGAGCCCAATTAACAATGCGCAAATGACCTGTTCAAAAGCAAACAAACTGCCAATCCAAAAAGAACAGATGCTCCATCATGTTGGAACCACATGCAACACCTTACATTTGTTGCAACATCGTCAAGTAAGGCGGAAGAACCTGATCCAGAAAGGTACAATAATTTGCAGTGGTTGTGGTAAAAAGTTCGGCTCAACTAAGTAGGTCATCAACTAAACCTGCCCACATATTTACTGTGAAGCGGTGTTGTGCCATGTTATGCAGCACACCGTGGAGTTTTCTTGAAATACAAATATGCATTACGCTGAATGAATAAATCATACCTATTGAATGTGGCCTCATCAGTGAACAACACATAAGCTGGAAAATTTACATCTCAGACATTTTGTTACAGATACCACTGTGCAAAGCACATGCTTGCAGGATGATCAACCCTTTGGAGATAAAAGGTTTGTAAGGAGTCAGTGTTCAAAACACATTGTACATTGCAATGATAGATACTTAAGGCAGAAGCAATGGCACATACACTGGTACTGGGATTTGTTTCCACATCATTCAACACATTTTCTTTAATAACAACCAAATGCATCAATTATGGCCTGACCTCACTAGTCCTGCTACTTCTCAATGACTCAAACTCACACAAATTTCACTGCACATGTGCAAACACACTATGGTGCAGTTGATGTCTGTTTGGGAAACATTCTCAATAAATTAGTTCAGCGGCTCGTGCCTTGCCTTCAGCTGTTCCTTACACTAAGTGCATGTCAGCAAGCTCACCGTTCATATACCACTGCATGCTCTTCATATGCTGGCTACTGCTCAAATGAGGAAACCTCATTTTCCCTCCAGTGCTCTCCTGCAGATTACTACTTAACAATGTATAGTGACATTTTCAGTTATGTGTTGCTATGCAATTCTCAATCCTTATGATGTGCTGTACCTCCTCTAAAAGTTTCAAACTACATTTTTAAGAAACCATGTATATATATATGTACTAGCTACTTGTGCAGATATTAACCTAAAGTAGTTATTATAAAATGAAAAATATATAATAATTTAAATGAGTGCAATAATTCCAGAAAAAATACTTAATACCTCTAACCACGCATTTCTCAACTTAAATGCATTTTTATTTAAATTACAATTGAAAAATTAAAAAAAGTATATATTAATAACTATTTGTTACTTTTAAATTGCTTGGCTTGTTAATCAATAACAGACAAATTAAATTTGAGCGTTAAATATCTTAGGATTTACTGCATTGCAACATGCTGGCATGTGAAAGATAAAAGTAGCTGCTTTCAGTGGCAACACACTGCTTTTAAACAGTTGAGTATGTTGATTATTACTGAAAGATAAATATCTGTCATTTTGCCGAATGGCTACAGTCTGGCGTGCATTAGATTTTAGGACACTGTAGCCATTGCTCACTTTCAAATTGCTGAAGTTGTTAATTGAAAATTTCTTTAATTTGTACAAAATATTAAATAAATCTAAAAGAAATTAAATTTTTCAAAATTCAGGTTTTGAGGAGATGAAATTATTACACATATTTATGTAGAGGATTAAGTGTACTTAAAATTTGTTGCCATTATTTTTTTCCCAATTCAAGAAATATACAAACAAATTCTTCATTATTTAATAGGACAGATGCATGCAACACATACATATTACATTTGGAAAGCTGATGTGTTTTAATTACAGCTCCAATAAAATGCTAATATGTTCTATAGTTTTCTATACTTTCACTTCATGCCAGCCTCCTCCATAAAAAATAAATAAATAAATATAAAAAACTACAATTTAAAATGAAACATAAAATGTAAATTCACTTTTTTATAATGTAATGATTATATCGACTACTTATTACTTAGCAAACTCTAAAACTAAACTACAAAACGTAACTAAAAAAAAAGAGATAAAATTGACAAAAAAAAAAATAAGGTTCAACAGTTTTTCGCAATGCGGAATATAAATACTCCAAAAATATAGCTAAAAAATTGTGAAAAGTTGTTAAGCCTTTCTCAGTTGTCCATTCTGACATATCCGATTTATATACTTGCATATTTTGTCGCATGTGTTTTATTTATTTTATTGTTTGGTTTTTCAGATTGTGGAGGGGATGATTTTAAGCAATTGTTTATTACTTGCTTTTGCACTTTAAAAACTTGCATGGTATCAGTAACATTGATCTTTTTCTATACCATTCAATTAGAACAAAAAACTGAATTATATTTGGCCATCCTTTGATGACAGCAGTAGATGATTCAGTCTGATTGTTCTAATTATTTGGCCACCTCGGGAGGTTACAATTTTAGCATTTAGTACAATTTAATTACAATAAAGATATTGCTATTGCATTTTGTAAATCTTTCAAAGGCTACAATTTTGGTGTTTCGTGTACAGATAGTTGATATGAAGCGTTTTCTGTATATGTTCTAAGAATGATTTCTGCCATATGCATTCAGCAGATGTTAGCAAATATATTGTGGCTCTGACAGCCTTGACGTATTTTCTCAATATTGTGAAATTTAAGTGAAAATGCTCACCATACTAATTGTTCATTACTCCAAAATAGACAAAGAAGAAATTTAAAAGGAATGTTAAAAGGTAAAAGTTTAAACACATACTGAATTACAAATCTCCAAAAAAAATCATCCATTATCTTTTCATGATTGTTGCCACAAAACTGAACATTAAGTTGCCATTAATTTTGTACATAACAACAGCATATATTTTTTTAACTCTCCTTATTAGCTGAAATACACTCAGCAATTTATGACAGTTTTATGGTATTTCTATATTTTGCAGTATTTTAATTAGGCATTTAATGAGCTAACAATATAAAGAATACAATATATAGAAATAGCTAACAATATAAAGAATACAATATATAGAAATAGCTAACAATATAAATAGAAATAACACAAATGGAGAAATATGATTTTCATAAACATTCATAAATTAAAAACATACCTGCTTTCTTTTTCATCTTTTGAGCAAAGTAATCTGCAATACTTGAGCTGCTATTATATGTTGTGGTCAGATCTGAAGAATTATTCTCTAGGCTTGTATTTTGTAAATTTGATGTACTTGATTTTTCACACAACGGCTCTTCTTCCTCCTAAACAGACAGAAGCAAGAAATAAGACATATTTTTTCAGAAAAGATGTTAAACCTCTTGGGGAGGATTGTACTTCATTATTATTATGGCTCCTGTTTATAAATAGTAGAATGCAATGCTTGATGACAAATATCACACTAAACTTTGAAAAACTGGTGTCATTACACCAAGCTTAGCCCTTTTACTAATAATACTATAGCATTTTTTTGGCAATATTTGTTGATCAAACGCTAAGCAATATATTGGTATTAATATCTTTTTTAAAAAATGATTTTAAAAATCTCTCCTTAATTTTCAATATATAATATAGTATAGTTAGAGGACTATTATCACTATTGAATCACTGTTTGAAAAAAGTGGGCTATTACCTAAAAAAGTTGGGAAACTGAGTTGCATAATTGATTTCAAGAACAGGAATTCATGATTGTGTTTTTTTCCAGTTTAAGAATGGAAAGGTGGATAAATATTTAAAAAAAAAAAAAAAAACACTATATTGACAAAATAATAATATGGCAACCCATGATTTACTACAATTTATTTATGTGGCAACTAAGGCAAGCATCTATGTGCAGTGCTTCAACAGTTTAATGAAGGAATTCTCTTGCATTGATGTCTTAAAAAAGTTTTTTTTCCCCCTTCCCCATAGACACCTGTACATTTCTCTCTATACCATGCAGCATACAACATAATCATAAAATTGTATTCTTTAAGAACTTCTTGTATCTTCTACTCCTTGGTCGAATGCCATGACCTAGAGCAGGGGTAGGCAACGCGGCGCCCCCGGTCGATTTTTAATGCGCCCTCGCTGGACAAGTGTAAATGTATGATAGCCAGAGCGATTTACTTACTCTTGTCAAATGGCGATATACAGCAAGTACTGTCCGACCACATATTCCAGATCTATGTAAACATCCGGTTTGGGGCGAAAGTGGGCACATCTATCAGTTATGTAGGGGTGAGTGCAGTAGCCCGGTAGACACAAAATGTCCTCTGACCTTCTATTTCACCCAAACCCCTTCGACCTTCGAGAGGGAAAAATACTCGCGCTTTTCGCCCACACACCCCTTCAATTAAACAGACCCATCCTTGCCCTCAGCCAAACTGCTCTGGCTAGCATGGTTAGACAGTAGTCAGTTGAGTTTAGGATTGTGCATAGATTAGCAGTTTGCTAACCTTCAGCGTATCTAATAACACGCACGTATTTTTTGTTAGTCTGTGATCGTATTTCGAATAGACCACGCGTAGACCATGCATTTAAAACTACCAAGTAATCCGAAATAATTCTTTTCTTTCAAAACCCTTCATGTAAAAGAAAAAGAACATATTATTTTAACGATGAATGGGAACATCAAAATTGTTTCGTTGATTACTAAGGGAAGTGTGTTTGTTGCGTAATAATAGTGTTGCGATTCCCGAAAAAAGTAATATTGAATGACATTTTAAGACCGTTCATATCAATTTTGATAGTGACTATCCAATGAACTCTGAAATTAGAAGAAAAAAAATTATTTCTTTAAAATCTTCAATAACTAACCAGCAAAGTTTTTTTACTAAACCACTGCAACAACATAAAGCAGCAACAATCGTGTCATATAAAATATCGCATTTGCTAGCTAAGAATAAAAAACCATTTACAGATGAAGAATTAGTGAAAGAAGCCATGTTAGAAGCTGCTGATTCCTTTTTTGAAGAATTTAAAAATAAAAAGGAAATAGTTTCAGCTATAAACATGTTGCAATTATCAGCATGAACTGTTACTAGAAGAATTGAAGTAATTGCGGAGAATTTGGAGGCAGAATTAGCAAATGATATGGAAATTCGTATTTTCTTTTCGCTACAGATGAATGAATCGGCAGACGTGACAAATGTATCACAATTAGCAATTTGCGTGAAGATGGTATTTTCTGATTTTACAACAAAAGAAGAATTCCTTAAAGTTCTGCCATTAAAGGGAAGCACCAGAGGAGAAGATATCTTTTCTACTTTTAAAAAGTATATAACAGATGTAAAATTACCTGTACAAAAGTTATCATCAATTACAACAGACGGGGCACCAGCGATGACTAGTAAGAAAAAAGGATTTATTGCCTTATGTAGACAGGATTCCTTATTCCCAAAATTTATTTCTTATCATTGCCTCATACATCAGGAAATGTTATACGCAAAAAAATCGGTTTTGAACACGTATTTACCCTAGTAACAAAAACTATTAATTCCATAAGATCGGGAGCTATGCAACACAGATTGTTTAAATTACTTTTAGAAGATGAGGACGTTCAGTTGACAGATCTTCTTTTACATACTGAAGTGAGGTGGCTGAGCAGAGGTAAAATACTTGAGTGGTTTATCATGCTTTTGCCACAAATAAAGGAATTTATTGCATCAAGAGGCGAATTTTACGAGCAATTAGAAAATAAGGATTGGCTAATTGACCTCGGATTTCTGACAGATATAATGGCAAAGTTGAATGAATTAAATTTAAAAATACACGGGAAAAATCAGCATATCGCTGACATGATTAGTGCAGTAAATGCATTCAAATGCAAGTTAGTGTTGTTGAAATCCCATCTGTTGAAAAAATCATTATCACATTTCCCATATATGAAATATACTGTTGAGAGTTTAAATTTGAATAATGAAAATTTTACTGCTACATCATATTTAGAAATTATAGATAAGCTAATAGAAGAGTTTTCTTCTAGATTTAAAGATTTTGCAGCATTAGAACCCGTTCTAAGATTTTTCATAAATCCATTCAATGTTACTGAAGATGATGTCCTTGAAATAGTTTCAGTGTATTTCGAGCTTCATAATATCGAAGACCTAGAATTAGAAATAATAAGCTTGCAAAGTGATATTATTTTAAAAGCGCATAGTAATGATAAATGTTTTGAAACTTAGTTGATGAAAATAAGTATCCTATTTTAAGGAAATGTGCACTAAAAATTTATTCATATTGTGCAACAACATACAATTGCGAGTCTTTGTTCTAAAATATGAAATATTTGAAATCAAAATACCGAACAAAGCTTAATGACTCACATTTAGATAATTGTTTAAGGACCGGGAACTCTAAATATATCCCCAATTATAAGAAATTAGCTGAAAATATGGACACCCAAGTTTCACACTGAATTATATGTATCATTATGTATGACACCACCAAAATAAAGTTATAAAAAATCTGTTTTTTTAATGCCTATTTATACCTGTTGATTATCCGTAAAATATGCGCCCTCGGTGATTTTCAAATTTAGTATTGCGCCCTTAAGGACAAACAGGTTGCCGACCCCTGATCTAGAGATTGGTTTTGCAAAGAGAACACTTTCTACCCTACTAATAAATCATAATATGGAGTTTCTAAAGTATTTTAGATTATTTAAACAATTATTATGATTTAAATTTACTATAACTTCTCCTTTCTATAGTCCTCACCAAACTGCAAATTAGTTGTTTTGTGTATTTAAGCTGAAGGTTTAAATACACAGCCATGCTTGGCTGTCATTTACAACGGACACCTCTGCCAAAATTGTATCTTGGCTTTAGCATCTTGCAAGCTAATATTTTAAAATATGGGCTGTTAAATATCTGAGCCAACTGAAACAGTTTATTTTATGTGTAGTCTTAAACTGTTATTCACATTTTAAATTTAATGTTATGTTAATTTAAATAATTAGCTCTTGTTAGTATTGCAGAACACAATCATTAGTTACAGTTTGAACTACTAAGAGTGTTAAACACAATGCAATGCAAAGTGAATCTAAAGAGCGAAGCTTACGCTGAGATATCTCACTACTCAGTAGTCGATTCTGAACAGAGAAATTGACAGCTGATTGCTATTCTCTGGTCTAATGTAGTTTTACCGCACCTGCTGGCAAATCTCTAGTACCTTCCATTTCTTGAAATGGTTAAAGTTACACATACTACTTACTGGATATGGTTACAGTTCTTCTATTACAGTACCAATTATACAGGGACTAGACCAAAATGCAGCCAAGTTTATTGGTTTTTGGCAGTTTCTTGCCAAATTTGCTGGCAAAAATTAGTTACCAAAGCCTTTGACTCACCAATTAAATGAGATAGCCATTTACTCAATACTAAATAGGCTTGCCCCTGTAATCTTATTTCTTGCAGCAGAGCTTTGACTCTTTCAAGCATTTTATATTATATTATATAAAAGATACTACAATTTCACACATAAGTTCATGTAAATTATTTACATACGTACAAAATTTGTAACAAAAGAAATAAAATTAATAACTAATGTACATACTATTATGTAGATAAACTTACCCATACAATGTAATCAATTTTACAACTATGAATATACAGAAATGTAATGCACATGCTTTTTAATCATTAAACACTCTTATAATTGAGGGAGAAATCAGAAAATAAAAGGAAATCATATTGTATAAATTGCCTTACCACCTGAGTCTTCATACCAATAAAAATGCCTTTCATTTCTTTTTCAGAATATTTGCTAATATCTTCTTTAACAAATCTTCGGTAGCTTTATTTCAAAAAGAAAATAAAAAATTATGATTAAAATTCTTAGTATCCACATTTTTAAAACAGCGATAAGAAAATAGAAGTATATAGTAATAAATACATTTAGCTAATACCTTAATTTAAGCCTTTAATAGTTTTGCTTGTATGGTGTACAGGGTACTCAAATTTGGCCCTGCCCACACGCCGTACTGGAATCGATATTTTTTTAGTTTCCTTTTTTGATTTAGTCATATTTTTAGTACTTCTGTTAATTAAGTATTTAATTTCAGTATTTTTCAATAGACAGCACATTTTGTGCATGTCATTTCAAAGGTTTTATTCATTATTTTCTTAGCTGAGCTGGAATTTTCCCCCTGCCTCGTGAAACTTTTGCTCTGTTGTATGCAAGGCTTTTGAATCGAAAGTGTCTTACTTGAGCACTTTTTTGTTAAAGAATTATGGAAGAATGTGATGAACATACTTCGTTGTTAGAAGATAAACTGAAATCTGATACAGATTCAGAGATGTCTTTCAGTTGCCTGGATTCTTCTTCATATGACTTGTGTAGTGAGCTCAGCTCTGCTGAAGATTTGAGTTCTGTTAGAAATTTTACTGAAACTGATGTGAAAAATCCTCCAATTCCATTTTACTGGCATGCATTCTGTATGTATGCAAGTTGATCATATTTTGGACATTTTACAATTTTATGATACATTCAGTGAAGTGTTTCTTATTAATATGATTGTTTAAGAAACAAATAAGTTTGCTAAATGGTGTATTGAATCAAGTGTAATAGGACATTTCTTAAGACATAAGTTTTGGGAGAAACAAATTCAAAAGAGATGCATATATTTTTTACTCTAAACACTTTCAAGGAACTGTAAAGAAATCTGGAATTGGTCAATACTGGAACAAGAGATATTCCACTTATGCACTTATTTCCCTAAAATAATGTCTTACTGTCAGTTCCTTATCTTTTTTAATACAATTTACATTTCTCTGATAATTCAGAATTTGATCTCCAAAATCAGAAATGCTTCAAATTGGTAAAAGTATGGCCAGTTATCAAACATCTAAGCAAAAAATTTAGAGAGACGGTGATGCCAATCCAAGATGTTTCAAAAGACAAAAAACATACACTATTAAAGTGATGACTGGAATGGAAGCAATTTATTTCCAGAGCTAGATCTGGGATAAAATATTTTATGTTGTGCGAGTTGATATCCAGTTATGTGTGATAGATTACAATTTATTGAGGAAAACATATAACTTAGAAACCTGAGTATTGCATTTCTCAGTATCTGAGTATTGCATCCTTCCTGATCTTTGCATTTCATCACAAGTTGTCCTGATAATGAAGGATACATTGCTTCATAAAGGTTACTCTCTTACTACAAGCAATTATCATTCTTCACAGGAATTAGCAGACAAATTTATTTCGTGTTGAACAGAAACATACAGCACACTAAACCTGATGAGAAAAGAAGTACCAAAGGGAATGCAGCCATGAAACCATAGCTTTTCAAAGAGGAACAACTAAGTAATGAAATGGATGGATTAAAAAAAAAAATAAAGAAAGAAAGCAAAGAAAAGAAAATCTGAAAGGTTTCTGATTTTAAATTATGTCCAAAGGGGCATTTTTTTAACATTTTGTCTGTTATCTTTACTTATTAAATATCACGTTTTTTCGCACTTAAAACATTCAATTCAGTTACAATATACAATTCAGTTAAAGAGCAATATTGCAAAATAGCTTTAAATTGAGCATATCTTTAGAATTTCCGATACAGAGTCTCGCACACTGGAGATAAAAATGTTTTTTTCTGTACAATGTTGCCATTGCTTGCTTCGAAATCCTTGAGTTTGTTAATCAAAAATTCGTTAAAAGTTTTACACAATACAAAATTGATAATAAAACAAATTCCAAATTTCAAATTTGGGCTTCCACATGCCCATATTCACAATAGGATTACATAATTTAAAACTGGATGGCTCTATGTACCGTTGTTTTATCACAATGCGAGAAATATACATACATTTATGCAGATTTTTAATTATTTAAATTCTTCAAATATAATGCAGGACTCTAACATTTAGTGGCAACAGTTTGAAAAGTGAAACGGACATTTATAGCGAGCGAACGCAAAATCGCAAAACGAAAATAGTCCTTCAGGGACAAAGCCCCTTTGGACTAAAAATCACATTCAAGTGGAATTTTGCTCAGAAACACGAAAGAAAAACCCAAACTCATAATGGATTATAATAACATTATGAATGAAGTTGGCAGCATAAATGAAAACATTGAAATTGTCAAAAAATGAGGGAAACTATTACAAAAACATTTTTTTTCCATATTTTGGTATAAGGAACTCCTATGTTGTCTACTGTACGAAGAGAGGAAACAGCACACAATTAGAGTTCAGACTTGATTTTGTTATTGAGAAATACAATTCTGGAATAAATTCCAAATATTAATGACCAAGTTCTGAGTTTTATCTTCTAAGACTGACAGAAAGACACTTATAGAAATTATTTCCTCCACAAATAAGAAACTTGGATCTGCAAGGCATGCTGCTAGAAAAGAAATGTTTCTTTTTATTAGAAATGTTTAACGTTTTTAAGAAATGTGTGTTTGTTTTATTTAATGTAATGTTTATCAGAAGTTTATTTTTTCAGAAATATTGTAAATTTGTCTCCACTGCATTTCTTGTTTTCCACTTCATTACTTGTTTCCATTACATATTGAGTGTGATTGCAAAAAGCCCACATTAGGGGTAATTATGTTTTAAAGCTGGAAAATAAAAAAAGATTTTAAAACACTAATTATGAAAGCTACAAAATAAATATCACATTGTTATACTTTGCTAAGCATGCTGTTTACTTACATGTCCCCCTGAAAAAAATACCCATTTCTAGAACCATTTCAGGTGAAAAAACTTACCAGTTAAGGAGTTAAATCACAATTCAGTTTGTAAGTTCTATTATGATGTTTCTTCGTGACAATTTAATTAACAATTTGCCTTTCATTTCCATCTTTCCTGTCTCTTCTTACTTAATTACACAGCATGCTCCTTCAAGGAATGCATGTTGATTTTTATGCAGCAAGCATAGATGTATAAAAATAGGTTTACTGAAAATTTTTGCATGTGAGCAAGCGAGAGCCACGCTCGGAATGAAACAGCTTTGATGTTTTATGGTTACCAGGCCACTGAAGAATATGCAATGGGAGTACCTGTTTAAATGGTAAGCTGCAAATGAAAGTTCATATGCGTTATCTGCTAGAGGTTTGTGGCTCCTCCTCGATTAAACTGCATTGCGAGTTGCTTAATATTTAAGTTTTACACTGTAACTAATCTCCAGACAAGTAAACTGCTGTCTGCAATATATGTATTTTTTTGTTAAGACTTAAAATTAGAGACTTATTACATCTAATTTGAATTTTATTTAGAGTCTGTTTGCATGAACTCTGATATTTCCCTCCCTTCATGAAAACTTGTGTCACAGGATGTATTAGCACTTAGTAGAATTTACACACAGCTAGCTGTAAGGTAAGCCAAGCAAACCTAATTCAAACCTAATGCAGTTTATCAAAGCATTCCTGTAATTGGTCTCTCACACATTCTTTTAGTTTTTTTGAAACAGTTTAACATTAACACCACTAAATCGGTTGAACAACTTTTCACAAATACTGTATTTTCACGTTACATATATTGTGCTTTTTAAGTTGCATTCCTGTAATTGGTCTCTCACACATTCTTTTAGTTTTTTTGAAACAGTTTAACATTAACACCCCTAAATCGGTTGAACAACTTTTCACAAATACTGTATTTTCACATTACATATATTGTGCTTTTTAAGTTTCACAAATGGTAGTACACTTTGATGTTACAGAGTGTTTTACTTTCAGGGAGGAACAAATGTGCTCAATAGCACAAATACAATAAGTTTCATTTTTATCTACATTATGATGTTCCTTAACATGCTGAAGACAAATATCAAACAAATTTCAAAGCATCTTCTTAGTTTTGTAAAGCTATGAATTCATAAAAGTGTAAAACACAATTCATAGTTATTTTCTCATATATGCAATGCATGGTTGATCTTCACATTATGGTAACTTAGCGTTTTTTTTGGCGAACATTTGGCGACCAACTCTCTTACAGCAACCCTCTATTTTTTTTTTTCCCGCCGTCATTTTGTCTTCACGAAGTAAAGACATGTTTCTTTTCTTTTTATCTTTTTATCTACTGAACACTTCTTCCAACAATCTACTAGCCGAATTACACTTATGCTAGAAATTTTATCTAACAAAACTGCTTAATCATGAAAAATATTCACTGAAAAATTGGGAAAAAGTGCACAATACCATACTCCTTACGCGTTTTTCAAAATAACACATACACATAAACCATGTACACGTCGACTTATTTTTACTTAAAAAAAATCCCAGAATTACACAAAAATGGTATTGCGCACACTCTTCACTATATCCATGAACACTGCTTTTTTCTCATAAATTAGAAAAATTTCACGAAAATACATGACAATTTTCTCAATCTTTAAACCCGGTAAAAAGAACATATATGAAATTACCTGATCGCGAAAAAGTTTATACCCTTTCCAAATATGAACATTTCCACAGATAAAATAAATAAAATATCCAAAAACTTTTACCTCTAAATCATCTATTATATTATACACGTCACCAACAAATTCATACTGCAAGCATTACAAATACTTAGTGTCAAATATTTAAATTATTTCCATGCACGTTTACTTCAACTTAAACGTATACCAAATTCCTACAAACATAAAATTCACAAAATAACTATAATTTAATTAAAATATCACTAAACCATGTACACGTCGACTTATTTTTACTTAAAAAACTACTTACGTACTTATTTTTACTTAAAAAAACATCCCAGAATTGCACAAAAATGGCATTATGCACACTCTTCACTATATCCATGTACACTGCTTTTTTCTCATAAATTAGAAAAATTTCACGAAAATGCATAACAATTTTCTGAATCTTTAAACCCGGTAAAAAGAACATATATGAAATTACCTGATCGCGAAAAAGTACATACCCTTTCCAAATATGAACATTTCCCCGTATAAAATAAATAAAATATCCAAAAACTTTTACCTCTACATTATCTATTATATTACAAAAGTCACTAACTAATTCATACCTTTACTTCATTACAAATGGTTACAAATACTTAGTGTCAAATATTTAAATTATTTCCATGCACGTTTACGCAAAATACTTTACTTCCACCTTACATTTAGAACAAATGCATAAAAATAATATCCTCAAATAATTAAAAATACTAACTTACCTATTCTTCTTCAGAATCTTGATTGCGTGTCTGATCAACTTTTCTTATTTCTGTTTCAGGATCTTTAAAATCATACTTATAGTTCACACCAAGGTACCAGGTAAAATAAATAACTTAATAAAACATCTTTACTTCTATATCACACAACCTTAAAGAAACACTTATTACCCCTTTCAATCCCACTAAATACCCATTTCGAATTCACTTTAGTTAGGGCCATGGGATCCAAAAATTAACGAACACTGTTTCACACAACACAGAATAAAGGCAAATACAAAATTTCCAGATTTTTTCCCGATTTTCCCCCTTTTCCGATTAAAGAACCGTAATTCGTCCATTAATATCACATGACATATTACATGATCTCTCATTTTCCTCACACAAAATAATGCGTAATCGGAACTGAGTACTGCTCACATTATAACCAAAGTCCCTGGTAGTAACCTTTATCGCCTCCAAAATGTCGCCAAACTACCAGTTACCATATTGTAAAGATCAGCCCAATGCACTTCATATTTTTTTAACTGGAATAATTAACTATTCTAGTAACATTACATATTTATAATATTAGTTAAGAAAACAAACACAATTGAAAATTTCCTTACTGGAATCTTTCACGAAATTTCTTGCATCTTTGTACTAAACGCACTTCACAATCTTTACTTAATTCTTTTCCAGTTGACAAATAATTTTTATTTAAATTTTCTAAAACAGCATCAAATTCCTCATTCTGAGCTCCAAGAAAGGATTCGTCTTTCCAACCTATACCTGTAAAACATATAAATAAATGAAAATATCTTTAAAACAAATTAAAGAAATGAATCAATATTCAATAAAATGAATAGCATTCCAACCATAATTATTAAGTAAATTTTAGGTTCAATCAATTTTAAAATTACAAATCCATGTTTTATTTATTTTCAAAACATTCCAACAAAGTAAATGGTTGTAATATATGGAGTGAAGGTAAAGATTTCAGGTAAGTGCTTTAAGGCAGCATGAACTGCACCTAGAGTGAAGATACAGTCGAATCTGGTTAATTGGACCACCGGATAATCGGACCAGCCGCTTTTTCGGACCAAATCCTAAAGAACCGAAACAAATCCTATGTACATAAGCCTAATATTATTCGCTTATTTGCACCATAATTCCGTTTAATCTGACAAAAAAAAAAAAAAAAAAAAAAAAAAAAAAAAAAATAAATAAATAAATAAATAAATAAAAAAAATGTGAGAGGGAATAAGAAACAGAAGTCACAAGTTGGCCATAGATGTATAAAAATAGGTTTACTGAAGCTTTTTGAATGTGAGCAAGCGAGAGCCATGCTCGGAATGAAACAGCTTTGATGCTTTATGGTTACCAGGCCACTGAAGAATATGCAATGGGAATACCTGTTTAAATGGTAAGCTGCGAATGAAAGTTCCAATGCGTTATCTGCTAGAGGTTTGTGGCTCCTCCTCGATTAAACTGCATTGTGAGTTGCTTAATTCTGCGACATATGGGAGGATCTGTAGTTGCGGCTCCCCAGGAAAATGCTTTATCAAAGGTCAGGAATTCCTTAAAGCAGGGCTGTCCAACTGGCGGCCCACCAAATTATTTTTACGACCCGCGAGTACATTTTAATATGAATAAATTTATGTTACTAAATTATTATTATTAATATTAAAATCATTTTACTATGTGAAAATTTAAATCTAATTTGAATTTAAAGTAGGTATAGTTTGCTTAACTTCACATAATCTGGCTAAATACAGCAGCAATCCGTTTAACGTCTGATGATGGTTGGCTCAAAGTTATATTTGTGGTTGGTTGTTGTTTATCTATGGTTGGCGCACGTGATGTGCACACTACCCTGCGCTATTTGGTTGATTCATGCAATCGTGCGAGTGCAGTCTTGTAGAGAATTTGTTGAGGGGTGACTTAGTTGTAATATTATTAACTTAACTTCATATTTATTAATTAATTAAAATAATTATTGAATATGAGTGCTACTAATAAAAGAAAAATAGACCCCGAAAATCGAGAATTTCAAGATCACTGAGAGATAGATTATTTATTTATTCTGAACAAGAATGGTAAACCACGGTGTTTGGAATGTTTATAAATCATAGCTGTGTGTAAAGAATATAACTTGAAGCACCATTATCTTCTGTGCATGAAAAAAAGTATCATTCGTACATGCGAGACATGAAAATACCACTAGTGAAAAAAATGACAAAGCAGCTGGGATCATCAAACGATTTATTTTAATCAAGAACCAAAATTTCAAGAAGCATCTGTAGCTGCATCATTTGAAGTTTTTTTTTTTTTTTTTTTTTTTGTTTTTGATGGAGAATTCATTAAAAAATGTGCCATAAAAATGGCTCAAGCATTTAATGACAACGAAATGGTAAGAAAATTTCAAATAGTATCACTTTCTCACCAGACTGTAAGCCGACGTGTAAACGAGATTAGCATGCATGTCACTAATAAATTAGAAAACCTAATCAATAGTTGCTGCTATTTTTCGGTACCATTGGATGAAAGCACAGACATTTCCAATACAAGTCAAATGCTTACCTTTATAAGAACTGTAAATGAAAACTATAATTATTCAGAAGAACTTTTAAAATTACAATCATTACATGGAACAACAAAAGGTGAAGATATTTACAAACAATTAAAATGTTCAGTAGAGCAGTATGACGGATTTGACAAGTGCACTGCATTGTAACCGACGGTGCTAGAGCTATGAGGGGTAAAAATATTGGGCTCGAGGGGACTTTTTCAAAAAGAAGGAATAACATATCGTATGTTACATTAGAGGCATTATGTGGTTTAGCCCTACATCTAAAAGACGTAATGGATAAGGCTTGCAAAATTACTAATTTAATTCGCAGAGGAAATCATTCTCTTGCACACAAAATTTAAAACATTTTTGGATGAATTGGAAACTGAGTATGGAGATCTGCTTTTACATAGTAATGTTCGTTGGTTAAGTGCTGGAAAGTGCTTGAGGAGATTCTTTACATTTTGAAAAGAAATTGTCGTCGATGAAAATTTGACAGCAAATTTAGTTGATAAAAATTTTATTTATTCATTTACTTTCCTCACGGATGTTACAAATTATTTAAATATTTTGAATAAATCCTTGTAAGGACAAGATCAAAATGTGTGTTGTCTTTATAAATATGTTACTGGATTTAGAAACAAGTTAAAATTGTTAAGGTTTAATTTGGAGCATAATAATTTATATTTTAAAGTTTTCTTTTTAGTATAAATAATATTTTTTTTAATTAATATAAACTGACTTTTCATTTATCAACCTTCTTGGCCCCTGAAATGTTTGGTGAAGAAAATATGGCCTGCGGGCTATGATAAGTTGGACAGCGCTGAATTAAAGCAATTGACAAAAGCAAAACTGGTGGGAGGTGAACTCACGCACCATTATCTTTGACCTGCGACTCCAAGTTTCGAGGAAATGAACAATAGAGTGTCCAGCTCCACCTGAAAGGAATTCCCGCCTGTCAATCATGATTAAAGTTTACATGAGAAAGCTATCATTTCATCACCTTTTTTAGATGGTTTTAGTGCCAAAGCTTTGAATGACGAGCATTTTATCTCCCTCTTAACCACAACATCTTGAACTTGAAATATCAAGGTTTTTTTAGACCATTTTAGTCAGTGAACTGTGAGCATGTCTTGTCTGCCCTGCCAAAATACAACGACGGGACTTGACATTAGCTGAAAAAATTGGTTTCCTGGATAAGATCAAGCAACAACCACGAAACACTAATCAGCGTTGGTTGGTGGAAATAACCGGATTGCCAAAGACTACAATTTCGTGCTTCCTAAAACAAGAGAATGAGCTGCGAGAAGAATGGGCATAATGTAAAGGATGTGAAGGAACTTCCAAAAAACGAAGGCATGACGGCAAGGACCCAAATGTTGATGAGGCCCTTAATAAAGTGTTTCCCATTGTTACTGGATGATTTGTGCGAGTATGCGACCCAATGTTAAAATGCAAAGCAGAAGAACTCGCTAAAAAGCTGGGCCACAATGACTTTAAAGCTATGAATGGTTGGTTGTCTCGATGGAAATCTAGACATGACAAAAAAGAAAGTGCTTATAGTGCAAATGCTGAAGAATGGAAATCAACAAAACTGCCCGAGCTTCTTGAAAATTTTTCAACAGATGACATCTACAATGCTGATGAAACTGGGCTGTATTATCATGCTACACCAGATGTCTCGTTAAGTTACAAACACATTGCACTCTCTAGCTCCCAAAAATCGATGGATCACGCAACTGTCTTATGCTGCTCAAACATGTCAGGAACGGACAAGAGGAAGCTGTTGGTTATAGGAAAAAGCACTAAGTCTCGTTGCTTTAAAGGACTTAGGATGGACAGTTTACCAGTTGCGTATTGTGCGAACCACTGAACTTTTTAAAGAATGCATTTAAATGAAATTAGAATGCTTTTTTAAAGTGCATGAATGACCACTGAACTTTTTAAAGAATGGCTGAAGGACTGGGACAGAGAGCTACAACGCCAGTTGAAAAAAGTGTTGCTTCTTCTTGACAATTGTGCAGCACATCCTCATTTAGATTGCTTGAAGAACATCCAACTGGAATTTCTACCTCTCAAGACCACAGCTTTGGTCCAGCCAATGGACATGGGCATCATCAAAAATTTGAAGACTCTTTATCGTGCAAAGTTGGTTAATTACATCAATGCAAAGGTCAACTTATCCATACTCTTACAAGCAGTTACATTTGTGGCCGGGAGCTGGCAAAAAGTGAGCAGTGAGACAATTCAGACCTGTTTTTCTAACAGTGGCTTTAAGCACTTGGCTTTGGAGATGGATATGGACATGCTCATTGAAAGTGAAAATGATGATTTACATGTGGAACTTTAACAGGTACAAAATTGCGAAGAATTTTTATCCATTGACAACGAGCTTTAATACTACAATGAAAATGAAGATTACAACGCTGCAATTGTTACTCGAGTTGCAGGAAAACACATGACAGCATCGGAAGACCAAGAAAGTGATGATGATGATGCCACTAATAAGTTGGTGCAAGTGACAACACAGGATGCGAGGAAATACATTGAAACTTTGCGTCAGAATTTCATGCAGGAGGGAAATGAAGGCAATCCCATAGCAGTGTTGGATGTTTGTGGCGATTTCGTTCCCGTGCAAAACGTCAAGAGAACGTGTCAGATCACATTGGATAAGTTCTTCAAATTTTGACTAGAACTTGGTAAGAAATTGTTTTCTTGTGCTTCGCTTGTTGAGTATCGTGGAGATTGTTTCTTAGAATTTGTTTCCAAATTAATTTTCTCAATGAAAAAAGTTTGACAGTAGTTCCTGTTTGTACATGTATGTTCGTCATACGTGTGTACCGCACAAGAGAAGTCATAATTACAATTTAGTACATGATTTACATGTACATTTACTGTTTGCTACATATAGCATGTCCCGTCTTACAACATACGCCATGTTCGTGTAATCGGACCGGTCGGTTATTAGGACCAAAACGATTGCTTCACGATGTGGTCCGATTAACCGGAATCAACTGTATATAAAATCTACAAGTATACTACTTACTAATGGCACAAGCACAAATCTTTTGCAAATTATAAGGAGGTTTCCACTAATTAAAAGTAGATTCAAAGCTTAAATTGTGCCAAGGCCTCAGTATTTCTCAGTTTCTGAGATAAACAGTACTTCGAAATGGAGCATAATGCAGCCCTAAATAAAAGAGTTTTGGCACTTCTTTTTATGTAATTGTATTACAATTTCAACAGAAAATTCTTTTGACCTCAAAAGTTTTAAAATTAAAAATCAATTCTAACCTCTTACTGAAAGTTTCTCTTTTCCTGGGATACAAACTCTTTGACAGAAGTTGAGTCTTACAGAAAGAAAAGCATGCACCTTGCATATCAAAGCTTATTTTCCAGGAAGTGGAATGAATTTATGAATTTCTGTAATAATGAACAACATTCTTTACTGTGTCCACAATATTATTCTTAAGGTATTCCACTGTTATATTTTAAAATAAACTTAATTCTTGCTGTACATAAATCAAGAAGACTCTTCTCGAATTGCTATACTATTATTAACTGAAGAAAGATTATGCACTAGATAAATACTTTACAAAAAATTGGAAGAAATATTACTTCCTACAATTTTAAACTATATAATTACAACATATATATATTATTTCAGGAAAAGCATAAATAACCTTTCTTTCAGTAGGAATAGCATTCTTGTTTTCTGAATGTAACTCCAAATATACTCTCAGTTCATCACAAATTAAAATAACTATAAATTTTGGTAGTCTAAACTAGGCTATGAAAAAATCTTCTGGAAGAGCAAAAGCATCGTCACGTTTTCTATAAATTCGCCACTGATCTACGACCATATTCTTCATTTAAATATGAAAAAAATCGGTGGTGAAAACACATACAAAGCCATCATCTACATGGAACCTCAACTGCACAAGCCTGACTGATGACGCAGGAACCTTTTTTCCTACACTTTCCACAACTTCTGTACTCACAGAATATGGGATGTTGGGCAGATCTATTTTTCACTAACAGCGACATCTGGTGGCCTATAAACTGCAGCCGACTCTTGGAGCATAGAATAGGCGTCCTGATCAGACAAATTCAGAAAAAAAAAAAAAAAAAAAACCTTTTCCAAAATGTCAGTTTTAAAAGCAGCTAGAAAAAGTGCTTAGAACTGATCAATCGTCAAGGTGTTGTCTTCTACCATGATAATGCTTGGCCCCATATTTAGATAAATGTTAAATAAAGACTTAGTGTATGGCTTGAATATTTTTTACCCCCACTTACATATTCATCAGAATTTGTTTCGTGAGGTCATTTCAAAATTCTATGAATGGACTAGAGTTCACTTTGGAGACTCCTTTGCAGATAAATTGTTTATAAATTAAGTGAATTAACCTAAAGACTTCTAAAAATAAAAAAGAATTTTCCAGTTGCCATAGAGATGACAAAAAGCCATAGAACAAAATGCTGTTTATTTGATTGAATAAAATTTTATGTTTTTGTTCAAATCCTGTCGACTTAATTGTCATAATAAAAGCAAAGGAAAAAACGGAACACTGTAGATGTGTGATTAGACCCATATTGAAAAAATTTTGATTACATAGTATGCTAGTAATGCTAACTTGGTAATATCTAAAGAACTTGGCAGTCGAGGCAGTTTTAATTCCATTTTTATTTGCAAATGATATTTGTGGCCACAATCATTTGGCACTCTACTCGTGCCTTTCCACAGATTTACATTTTTGATATTGTTGAGATAGAAAGCAAGCCAGCGAAATTACATCTTAGCACAGTAGAGAGCAAAAGCTGAAGTGCGTAGTTATGAAGGATGGAAGCACGGCGAAGAGAAAAGTTTTGGTTTACAGTGGCAGTTTCAGTTCTTAATTATTACGTCATCAGAGTTGCACGGGCCATAGAGTGATCTAGAAATGACGCAATGCAGAGAAGTTATTACGATTTCAGAATAGAGAAGAAGAATTAATGTTTATAGTTATATTATAATTCTGATTCATATATTTTTATCTTACATATATATATATACATTTATATATATATATATATGTTACCGTGAAAGACCGAAATTGGAGAATGTCGACTTTTACCAGAGAATATCAACATTCACCAAATACGTCGGTGAAAGACCGAATATTTCACTACATTCTTGTATATTCGGACCCTCACCAATGTATGTTGACAATCACAGATACACTCTGCTGAAAGTCGAAAAGAGAGGTCATAAAGTGCCATAATAGTTTAAGTTGTTGCAATAAATAAGATTTGAATCACATAATTTATTAAGTTTTTTATTACTGTTATTTTATTTATACCATGGATATCGCAAGAAATGTGTCTTTCACACATGTGGCGCTATATTTTTTTAGATCAGATATTCGAGTTTTTAATTTAGTCACATTTATGATGTATAAAGCAAAAATTTTAATGGTTTTGTGTAAGCATTAAAATTAAATGATTTTTCAGTGGATGGAAGTGATTTATTCTGCAAGTTTTATATCCTAAAAAAAAAAAAAAAAAAAAAAAAAAAAAAATCCAACAAGTTTGGTAAAGATATTTTGTGGGCTGAAACATAATCTAAAAAACCAAGAGCTGTAAAAGGCAAATAAGCTTCCCCCCCCCAACTATATCAAGCCACCAAAATTCTGAATTTTCAAGGAATCTAAGCCAACTATTTTTAAAGTCAAGAATCCTCACGTGAAATACATCACATTCATATTTCCATGATACATCAAAGTCTGCAATAACTTTCTCAAAAGTAAACAAAAGAATTACTTGTGAATCTACCTTGCATAAAAATTATCAAAATTATTGCTGAACGGGGATAAAATTGATGTAAAAATCATAAATAGCCATTCGTGAAATGATAGATGTAACAGAAAAATTCTTATTTAAAGGCTAACCACAATATTGCCAAAATGTATTTATGTGGCAGCTTGTGTAAAAGTGTAGCATAACATGTGGATGTGCACTTTTGAAATTCAATGGTCATTTTTCTGATTCGTATTTCTTTTCACATGGAGTACATTTGTTTCTGTGGTAAAAAATCATAATGGACTGTACAGTTTGTCCTCTTTCATTTTCATTACATTGAAGTTTCGATTATTCTTGGGCGACTGTGATTGCTGTCTGTGCACAGCCTTAAAATGTTGTAAGTGGTGCCAAATTTTTGCAAATCTCTGTTTATTTATTTATTTCATTTATTTCTTTTAAAGAAAACAGATCACTATGTACATCTGAGAAACAAAAGCTAAAAAAAATTACAGAAGGATTTTTTGAAAAGGTATGTTGTTTTATTTTTTTAACGAATGTAAAAAAGTAGACGGCACTGATGCATTGTTGAAACGGAACATAAAGATACCCAAATAAACATTTCTCTCCAAAGTCACTGATGAGCATGTGAATACTCTTGAAAGTAAACGAGTCATGACCACAATGGATACATAGGTCAATGGACCACAATGGTCACAATGGATACATAGATGATGCTGACACTGAAATTGTAATGCAATATATTGTATTCAGGGATCTCCTTCTAAAAAAATTTTTATCAAACATGAAATAGATGATTCAGTGTTTCATGGATGTCCTACCTGCAGGTCACACCAGGATCATATTAACAAAATATCAAAAATGAATAAAGAATGAGAAACACTAAATTTGGAATTGGCAATGTGAATAATCAGAAAGTGCCCTTTTCTACTGATAGCAGGAAGACTGAAAAAAATATGACTGCTTGCCCAAATATTCCATGCATGGTAAAATTTCTAGGCAAAGCACCAATATATGTGAAAAAGGTGATAAATTCATTTTACCATCTATGCTTCATTGCACTAGTTTTCAGTTTGAAAATAAAATTAAAAAAAAAAAAAAAAAAAAAAAAAAGTTTAATAGCAGTAACAGGTATAATGTACAATTTAGTAAGTAAGATCAGAATTATTCCTACAAAATTTTCAGTATGCAGATAACCCAATATTTGTAAGTAATATTCAAATTTTTGCATATTATTAAATTAACTTTGACATAATAATCTTTGCATATTTATTAATTCTATAGTTTACATTTTTATGACTTTAATTATGTGCAAGTGGTTTTAAATGTTTATTTCCCCAAGTTTTAAGGAATTTATTTGCTAGTTTTTAGTGCCTAAATTGCAATCAGCTAGTCATAATCATCATATAAAAAGAAAGATTTTTTTTGACAAAGTAAAACAGAATATGATCTATCCATTAGCAAAGAGAATGAAAACATGATATGAAGAAACCTATCAGTCTCAAATACTAGTGGACGTATAATCTGATAAACTGAACTTTTAATGTCTTTTATGCCTGTCTTTCTTATTAGTTTTAAGGGCCTAAATACTCAAACTTTAGTAATTATCTAGAAAAAAAAGGAATCACAAAAAAAAAAAAAAAAAAAAAAAAAAAAAAAAAAAAAAAAAAAAAAAAGAACTCACAACTGAGTGTGATTATCTGAAAGAACTAAGAAGAATATATTGCTAAAAAGTGGAACAAGCCTATCAATTTTCAAATTAAATATCATGGGCATCCATTTATGATCTCAAAGATAATTTTTATAATATGATGAAAATGATGTGAACAATGGATACATAGATGATGCTGACACTGAAATTGTAATGCAATATACTGTATTCAGGGATCTCCTTCTAAAAAAATTTTTATCAAACATGAAATACAGTCAAAAGTCGTTAATCCGGACTCGTCGGGACTTCGGCGATTCCGGATTATCGATTTTTCCGGATTATAGATCATCAGTTTAAATCTGGTAAAATGGCATGCAGAAATTATAAAATTAAAAATATGAAACCGTAATTTACGAAATAAAGAACAATTATGATCCAAAGGGTATCAAAATTTACAAAAAAAAAAAGCTTAATATTTATTTGTTTACTTTATTAAACATTTCTTTCAATGTAAGTTGTTTAAGTTGCTTCGTTTTTTATGTGATAATACATTCTCTTTAATTCTATAAACAGACATAATTTCGTGTTCAGTTACAAAGTTCCGCTGTTCAAGTCCTATAATTGCTGTGTCAAGAATACCAACTAATTTGTCAATCGAAATTTTTTCGTTTTCAATAACCTCTATCACTTTCTTCGTTATCCGAAGCGAATTATAATGACGAGGCATTTGATTTAAATCATATCAAAGACACATCGAGATGAAATACTACATTGAGTAAGCAATTATAAGCGAAATAAAATAAAAACATCTGCTCTTAAGATAAGGATAGTGCTGGATCAACTTCCAATTCATTGCACGTGGCCCGGTGTTAAAGATAAACAATGTTTAGATAAACAAACGTTAAAGTTTACATAAACAAAGGATATGCCATTATCCATTTTTTGCAGCAATTCTACTTTTTGTTTAATGGACTCCGAAAGATACTTTCGCTTTGTATATCCTTTACATATTAGTAAATATATATCGGAAATTCTATTTGACATAATCGAAAGTTCAAGCTTACTTTTATAAAATTGCTCTAACAGTCTGCAAAAAATAATAATCCGGATCCAATTCGAAGATTAAGGAACAACGCAATTTGCAACATTAACTGAAATAGATAATTAGATAATTTTAGCTTAGCTTATCCCGTCCGTTATACATTAAACGCGCATAATGAATGCGCACGCGCACACGCAAATTCGCAGCGGTAAAGGTCTTACGCGCTTGACGCATGCGCAGAAAGTTTGTAGCTTTGAGGTCCGGATTATAGATCATTCCGGATTATGGGTGTCCGAATTAACGACTTTTGACTGTAGATGATTCAGTGTTTCATGGATGTCCTACCTGCAGGTCACACCAGGATCATATTAAAAAAATATCAAAAATGAATAAAGAATGAGAAACACTAAATTTGGAAAAAAAAAATTTAATACAGAAATCTCATAATAGAATCAACAATTAATTCCCTCTGGAAAGAAAAAGGTCATGTAAACAGCAAAAAATACATGATATTGATTGTCATTTTACTTTAAGAACATTTGGCAAAGCATAAATTATTTAACTTTTTCTTTCAAATTTAATTTGTTTTTACTGAATTACAAATTAAATTATTTAAAAGCAGTAAAAAAAACAGCTTTAGTATTACTAATTAGGTGCTGAGCCCCAGAAATTTCACTAGTTGGCATCATTAAAATCATTATACGCACTTTTTTTTTATAGTAACTATTTTAGATGGTTTGCCATGCAAGCACACATTATTAAAAAAAAGTTTCAATGATCATATTTTTTCCCTAATAAATATATCCTGAGTTGAAATATACAGTTAATTTTATCAGAAGAAATATTAGTAATATAGGTTTTTTTGCAGTTATTAAAATATATTAATTCTGAACATGTGCCTTGGTACTATTCAGCCCAGAGACTGGAATCCTCATTTAATAATTTCTAAAAACTGACACAGAAATTTTGACACTAAAATTTTTTAAACAAATGCAAGGTTTATTAATATAACTCTTTTTTTAACCACTTGCGCTATGACTAAACTTCACGGTTGCGGTGCCATGCGCTACAATATAACAAGCGGTAAAGTGTCTCATTTACGACGCTCCGCGTCTGTGAGTGCAATCCAGAGCTGTAACTCGAGAAATAAACAATCTCGTTGTTAGGCCACGTGTGCACCACGCTATTTTCATTTTTGCAATAAATGCCTATCGGCGTGGTGTTCACGTCGCTCGAGGCTTGAGACAAAAGCATCTCGACATGCGTGGCACGTCTTTTTAGCGCAAGTGGTTAAATGATTTATTATAATAAACAGCTTTTTAAAAATGCCATCATTTCTACAAAATAACATTTATTTCTTTCAACAAGATTTCCATACTGGTGTGAATTCATAATTTTTTTTTTGTTTGTTTGTTTGTTTCATGGTACATTTTCATGCCTGTTTCAGAGTTTACCAAATTTAACAAATAATTCTGAATTTAACAATTTTTAACATTAAATAACTGAAATGTACAGGTTGAATTGTACCATTCTGCATTATTAAAATAAAAAAAAATAAAAAGAAGAAAGGAAAAAATGTTACACAAATGAAGAAAGAGATCTGGAAGTACAAAAAATACCTGCATTAGAACCTTTGAACTTGACTTTTATATTCTCTGTGATACCATCTTCATTTCTTCCTAAACCTTTACCTCTCTTCCATCCCATTTTAGTTAACAATTTCTGCCCAATTTTGCTTTCATCTATAAAAATGAAATCCTTCAGAATCAGATATTTGATATGTACTCTCAATGTTAGATAAGCATTTAAGTTTATCAAATTTACATAAATTAAGTAGTTAAGCTTATTAAATTTACATAAACTAACTATAAATACCATAGAAAATAATTTGTGCGGTATCAACCAAAAGCATGAGTGCAAATTTTATTATTATTCAACCTAAAGCAGGACTGCACATTATTTTCTCAATATACACATTCAGATACTTCAAAGTTAATAGTATTAATGAAGATAATCATATTCAGCACTCAAGTTTTTGACAAAAATATGTGCATGACAATTAAAAAAAGAAAGGAAGAACATCTAAATGACTTCAGATTTTACTGTTGAACGAGAGGGTTTCTTTCTACGCTTTCACTGAACATCAAAGGTTACCAATCTGGTCTTCAACTCATTGCTGCTAACTTTTTTTTTTTTTTTTTTTGGTCTTTTTAGCTGTATCACACACATTGTACACATCACATACAGTTCAACAGTAAAATCATAAAATTTTTAAAAGCAGCATAACAGCATATGTTTAGAATTCCTGATACAGTGTTGTTAGCATATATTTTTCTATTTTTTTCAATCTTTTCTCAGTTTATCCCATCAATGTTCCGTTTTCTCATAAGATGATTTATACAAATTTTCCTTTGTCATTTTATTATTATTTTTTTAATAATAAAATGACAAAGGAAAATTTGTATATATATTTTTTAATTTGTATAATTTTTTAATAATAAAATGACAAAGGAAAATGTGTATTTTTTTTCATTTTATTATTATTATTTTTTTTTTAATTTTATTCACTAAATTTTGCATTCTTGCCACTTACGCCACATAATATTGAGCGGCAAAATATTTTTAAAAAGCACTGTTTTAGAATTCCTAATAAAGTGGTAGAGGTTGTGATTTTTTTTTAATATTCACAACATTATTCCTTAAAAGCTAACCACTCACATGGCCATCAGCCTAAAACAGTTATCATGAAAAAAAGGAAAAAGTATATAATGATTTTAACGAGTGCAGCTAGGGTAATTTCATAAAAATATTTAATATTTCTGATCAGATATCTCATGGTTTTAATGCATTTTCATTTAAATCAATCATATTAAAAAGAAGGAAAAATATTAAGAACTGCTTTTAATGCTTTTAAATCATTTAGTTTATTACACAGTAAGCTGCCAGATTAAATCTGGAAGTTAAAATTTTAGGTGTTACTGAATGGGAATACAATGACATTTTACTAAAAGGCATTATTATGGCACATCGGAGACAGAAATGCTTCATTTCGAACAATGTAGTCATTTCGCACTTTGAGTTTATCAATAAAAAATTCATTAAATTTGTATAAAATATTTGTTCAAAATTTGGGCATCAAGATGTATATGTTTGAGTGGAGGACTAAGGTATATTAAAAATGTGTCAGGTCTAAGTATCATTATTTAATTTTTTTAATAACTTGTAGTAACATTTGGGAAACGATTTGAAAAGTGGTACAGATGAAAGTGAGATACAGACAAAAAGTGACTGATAGCAGCTGTGATGCTAATAAGTGGCAAAGTAAAATCAAAGTGTAGAAATAAATTCCCAACTGCAGGAATTATTTTTATAGAAGCAGGAATAATTTAAATTAAAAATATTCACAAAATAATGTTATGTAAAAAGAATGGACTCACAGAGTAATAAAAAATTACATTAAACATTAAACAGCACAGAAATTTTAGAAACACCATTATTTTTAAAATAATACAAATAAATATCAAGATAATATCTTTTAAAATATTATCAAATTGACATCCAAAAACAAATGTCTTATTATATTATCCTAAACTAAATATCTCTAAATGCACAAACAATAGCTGTGATTTACACATTATATTTTATTATTAAAGTAGCCCGAATTTATATATTAGCCATACAATGGTGGCAATGAAGAAAATTTTATGTTTCCACCTTTTATTTTCTGTCGGGAATAGACATGAGGTTATTTTCCATTAAAGCCCTATAGCCTGTGCGTGTAGTCATACTTCTCCCTTCTTTTTCTTAAACTGCAACTGATTTCATAGTTTGGGATTAATAATGTTTCATATAAATTATTATCTCGCTAGCTGGAGAGTCAGTGAAAAAAATCACAGGAAAAAGCAATGAATGTTATTTCCTTTAACAAATAAATCTGATTTTAGATGAATTTCTTATTTTTAAAATAACAGTTATTTAAGCATGTTACTTTAAAACTAGTCAGAATATCAATTTCAAAAATAAAAAATTGTTAATTAAAATATACATTAGCACAGAGTAAAATGAATAATATATTAACTTGCATAATTTCCCCCTACCTTCTTCAGCATGTGATCTAAAAATGTCTTATTAATTACAAAGTAAAATGGAGAAATAGACATCAAAGTACATTATGTAAAAAGAATATAATTGCAGTTAATAACCACCACTAACTTCTTCGAAATACAGAATAAGATAATACTACAACTATTTATAGGTGCTTTTAGAAGTGTTATTTTTTTCATTTAAATCTTTCCCTCAGAAATGCTAAATGCTGCATAATTTTCCTTTCTCAATTAAACAAATTTCAAATTTAAAAACAACTTTAGAAATAAGATAATATTTCCCAGGTAATTAAGAAATGGAATCAATTTGAATCTCATTTATCAGAACACACAAACCTAAACCTAATTTTCAAGCCAGCAAACATGCGTATGGGACATAATTATTTTCGAAATTAAACCCTTGCCTTTGGAGTATATTTCAGGACAATATGTCAAAATGGAAAATTTAATTTACTTTTTTTACTCCCAATAGGCACTTTCCAGATAATGTGGATCCAGGAACATGTCATCATGCAAAATACTGAGAGGTGCCTTTTCTTTACCTTTATGTATTGAGCCAAAATTACTGTCCACCCTCCTTCCAGAGTTGAATGTTGAAATTTATGACACTCTTTATACATGTTAGTACTGGTACATATTTTTTATTTGAGGCAAATAGTATGGGCATATACAAAAAGAAGAAGCAACAGTAACAAAACAAAAAAACAGTGTTAAAGTTATAAAACATTATGCTAAATTATTAAAAAACAAAAAGTCAAATAAAATATATTTAGATAACTAGTGTTTTTGAATAGATATACATTATGCAAAACAATGGAAATGTCTTATAGAAATTGGACTTTTCTAGCTTTGCTTTTCCCAAATTCATTAATAAGATTTTCAAAATCTAGCTGCTTTAAGAAGTCAGACTCTACAGAAATGATAGCAATATTTTCAAACTGCTCCTGACTAGAGATCATAAGTATCTTTAATTAACTTAAATGTAGAAAACGATCCTTTGGCAGTAGCTACAGAAATTGATGTAGTTAACAATATATCTAATGTTGCGAATGAGTGAGTTGTTATTTATTATAATGTAACTGGGTGTTTCTACTACAGACGTCACATTTTTTTGCAGTTTTGCAGAAAATGTAATTTATGTCAAAGTTCCGTTCTACCTACATCTTTTTTGGTTTGATTTTTGTCAGTTAAAACTTCAAGTGTTTTATAAAAATTAAATTGATCTTGGTCAGAATGCTCCACAAAAATTTGAAAACACAAGAATGAGAGGATAGCAGCTCAAATCTTTCATTTACAGATGAAAGAGTAATGTCTATCCCCCCCCCCAAAAAAACTGACTTGGAATATTTTAATTCTTGGTTTTCAATGATCTTCACTTTTGTAAGAAATTTATTATTATTATTATTATTATTATTATTATTATTTATAATTTTGTGGCCTTAAAATTTCTGGGCATTTGAACATCACTTCTACTTCCAAGGACGATGCTAATTCTTTGGCACCTACAATGCATATCACCGAAGCCTTTATCTGATCGATGTGCCTAGTTGTTCAGACCTTCGTAAACTTGTGAAATATCGAATTTATTAGTTTTTAGAAACTTTATAACAGCATCAGCTTTATTTAGTATCTTGTAGCACAACACTAGCATACATACAAACTCATAATTTTAAATTTCTTTAACTAGAGAAGTAGCCAGATGTTTTGTAATGTTATGAAAATTATTTTCAGACAAAATTTTATAAAAAGTATTTCACCTAAGTGGAAGCTTAGAGAGATTCCTGCATCCATTCTGCTAGCCATCTGGTATCTGACAAATGTTTTAATATTAAATTTAAAATGTTACTTTTCAAAACCCATCGAATGGTTGAGGCAGAAAATATACACATATATAGCTCTTGAACAGTTGACAAAAAGTTAACACTATATAAAGCATATTGGATGTCACAGCATCATTTATGACAAGTTTCAAACTGTAGTTACAGCAAGGTACAAACATTGCTTGTGAATTAATGTCTAAAATTGTTTATTGTACATCTTGATATTTACCCTTCATATTCGAACCTTTTCCATATCCTTGTCCGTGCATATCATAAATATCTAAACCATAATTTTCTAAAGTTTTCAGTAAAAAGTTGGTTAAATCTTCCCCTGTTGTATTACTTACAGGACAGAATGTTGAATGTTTTTCGACACGAAATTCATTGTTTTATAAATTAATGCATCTTACGCAATCCGAAATGTGCTCTTAGTGGCTCACATCAGTAGTACAATCAAGTAATATGGAAAAATACTTTGCTTTCGAATTCTGTCTCTTAAGATGTAACAGCACATTTTTTTTAGATCTATTTCATGTTAAATTTTGCTATTATTTCTACACATTCTGAAAATTTTCTATTATTTCTTTCAAAATTAATGCCATTTTTAGGAAGCAAGCAGGAAAAGGAGCAATTTTTGATCAAGCAACGTGATAAGGAAGTACATATTTGATGATAAAGAGTTTGTTAGAATTAAGAACTTTTTTAGAAGAAGCAGATAACCCTAATGTTTCACTAACAGAAAGACTATGGAATGATCTTGCACAATTGGAAACTCTTCTTTCTAGACTGTATATAGACACAAAAAAAGCTGCAACCTGAAGAATTGACAGGAGGCGAGAATGGAAGAACGTGATGTTTTGTTCTTTCTGAAATGGAGGGTTTATTGCAAAAGGAATATTTCTTCAATGAAGAAAAGAGAAACTAGTTTGCTAGACAATGAGATCTTGCTGGGTTCAATATATATAGATCCGAAACACTGGATTTTCTTGAATGATGAATAAATTAAAAAGGCAAAAAAACTTTCATTAAGAATGAAATTATTCTCAGAACAATTGGAGAATTCGAATCAGAATAGTCAAACTAGTCAAAAATATTGAGTCTCTACCATCCTCTTCCAGTGCTGAACTAATCCTATCTGAATCTATCCTGAAAAGTTAAAAGAAGTAGCTAACAGTAACAGCCTCCTACTCAAGTTAGTGTGGAAAGTTCTCAGCTCTGAAGTTTATCAAATCGGATCTATGGCCCTCCAACAAAGAATATCTTGCCGAAGCTATACTGTTTCTTAGAAATAATAAATGCTAATTAATATAAATAATTTACTATGCCATCAGGTTTTTCTGTAACAACTAGTACTTCTTTTATATTAAAAAAATAAGCTGTAACTCATGTGTATATGTTTATATATATATGAGAGAGACAGAGTCTAAAATTCCAGGAATCAGTCATTTTCCCTACCGATTCCACAGCCCTGGTTATCAGTAGAAGCATTCTCTTGAAAATGTGTGAGCTTCGGAAAAAATTCGGTAACTTTTAAATAGCTCTTCTCCAAGTCTTCCTCCCATTTTCATTTTTCAAGTCATTTTCATAACCAGACAATTTCTTTTCTTATTCTCTGGGCATCTAATCACTAAAAATTAGGAAACACAAAGATTTATTTGAATTATATAAAAATATATTTAGAAAAATTCAAAATTTTGCAATTTCTGTAGTGCCAAATTTTCTTAAGTATTTATAGAAATTAGGTAAACTGAATGTATAGTTAAAACTGTGTTATTATATATATATATTATTATGTTATAGTTATTATACAAAGCTGAATTCACTTAATTACTTATTTTCGCAAACCGGGACTTGCAAATACATATATTTGGTACGCTCACACAGTGAACAGTCACACAACAACAGTGAAAACCTGCACCGACCACAAAAGTGTTTGAATAAATCCACAATTTCGCAAGCTTAAACCTCAAAACTTTTGACTGAATAGAGAATGTTGCCCTTTCCTAGATCCCCTACAGGAAGAGGAGTAATGCAGTTTCACAACTGGTTAATACTGGTAGATAACAAAATTATCGTAGGCACCTCGAACGTGTGCCATAGGACCTTGCCCTATGTGGAACAACCTGCACAGATTTCAAATAAATGTGGAACAAGTATCGCTATCTATCACCAAAATAGTGAATTGGATTGCATTACACATTTGATAAACGAGAACAAACTCATTTTGGGCATTCCCAATTTGGCGTTCTTGGGTTTCCCGAACTGGGTTTGGAAAACACAGGAAAGAGGTTAAACAATTCGGTACAACTCTAATATACGCCCTAATTTCACTAAATGTGGCGATATGTGTTCTGCGCTGGTTTTTGGCACGATTGCGTGTTCTATGGCAACCCTGTTGATGTTCAAAAATCTTTCGCTGGAGCTCGTTGATTCGCCTCTGTGTCTGAGAAGATGGGAGGGAAAGATAAAATGGTAGTCGTTGAATTGAAGTTCGGCAAAAGGAAATATCATTGTGGCTATCCTGTTGAGGAGTAGTGGGTATTTGGAAGTGTGGAAAGAGGGCCTGGGAGATTATTTTTAATGGCAGTGCATGATAGAAGTAGGGATTTGTGAACCATAGTATAAATTTTCTGGATAGTGTGTCTGGCTGTCATGTAAATACGATAGTGATTACGTGGCGGCATGTTAAAGGCGGTATGAAATTTATATTTCTGCTATTCGAAAACGCATTAATTCATGGTAAGTGCATTTTATTTTATCCTTGTTCTTATTTTGTAGAATGTTATGTTCATTGTTTCTTTAGTATGAATTTCTGTCGTTATTGTTGTTTTTTTAAATTGTTTGAAATTTATTTTGTTGTTTAGTCTAGACTGTGCAATTCGTAGATGTTTTGAAACAGAATGCTGTGTACATGGTATTATTTGAAATTTATTGTTGTTATGTTATTTTATTAAAGCGAGGAGTGCGTAGATCATAGATTCCTTCCTTACCTAAATTCGTAGAATTTTTTTTAAGTTTAAACAGGATGCTGTGTACATGGTATTCTTTGAAATTTATTGTTGTTATGTTAATTTATTAAAGCGAGGTGTGCGTAGTTTGTAGATTCGTTCGTTGCCTACATCGTGCCATTTGTAGATGTTTTTTTAAGTTAAAAAATGTCGTCGTGTACATGGATTCTTGTTAAATATTTTTGGTTAGAAACTTTACGTTTTTGCTATCTAAATTTTTTGTTTTTCTTTTGGATTTTTAGCTAAATTGTATGTTGAAAACGTAGTTTTTGCATGTGCGAAAACCGCGTTTTTGGAGACATTTTAGGCTAAAAGTTCGAAATGTAGACAAAAAATTTAGATAGTAATATGGCAGCGTGAAGTTTCTTGCCAAAAATATTTGGCGTGTAATTTGGCGACTTGAGGGCGCATATCAGAGTAGTTCCAACAATTCATATTATTAAAAACATAATATATACTCAGATTTATAGTATTTTCAATAAGTCATGAACAAATCTTTTTATTAGACATGCATACTGTTACAAATTTTGTACACAAATAGATGATTTTAGTGCAACTGTGTGTGAAATTGTCGTATTTTTCTGTGTAATGTAACATGAAAAATTGAAATAGACAAGCTAGCCAGAAAATAAGAATGCAGGGGAAATCTGTTTAACATTCATCTGCTCTCAGTTGCCATTGTTAGCTGTTACCTCAGTATGAGTTCCGAGCATTATCTCCAGTTTAGCTTCACTGCTTTGTGTTTAACGTTCATAGTTGTTTAAAGTCTAATAACTGATTGTACTGCGATATTGTGAAGAGTTACATGATTATTTTTTTATGGAAAGTTCCAGATATCTGAAGTGTTTCTTTTTATAAAATAAACTTTATCGACCTATCATCGGAGCGGTGTGCATTCAATCTAATACAAAACTGTATGCATGCAACAATATAATCACATTTCATAATAAAATAGGAAAGAAAACCGTATCACTCTTATATGCGCCCTCGGGTTGATAAATGCGACGATATGTGTTGTGTGCTGGTTTTTAATGCGATTGTGTGTTCTGTGATGGTTTTGGGGGCGATGTTGGTTCTATGGCAACCCTTTTTACAACAGAAACTTGGATTTTACTGTAGTGGTTTCAGTTGCTAGCTGGTTCAAGTGGTGTGTGGTATTTAAGCGATTTACGATGCAATGAAAGACGTGTTGGCAAAATTTTAGTCTCATGCCTGGTACGACTATTTTTTCGGGTGGCTGGAAATTCTACAAGTATTTAGGAGATAAAGGTTTTGAACATTTATTTGTGAAAGATAGTATCAATTTTGTGGATAGTTGGTCTGGCTGTCACATAAATACGATAGAGATTAAGTGGCGGCAGGTTAAAGCTACGTTGCTACTTCTAATCGGATATGCCATTTTGTGTTTTATTCGGCGGTTTATATATTTTTCCATCGTTGTTCTGAAATGGGAGAAGATGCTTTTAACAAATTTGAGGTAAAATTGTTTTGGTGATATTTAAAATTGGTATTTCTGCTGTTCAAAGAAGCATTCAATTCATGGTAAGTGCATTTTATTTTATTCTTGTTTTTATTTAGTAAAATATTATGTTCATTGATTTTTTAGTATGAATTTCTGTCATTGTTGTTGTTTTTTTTAATTGTTTGAAATTTATTTTAGTTTATTTTTTTAATTAAGGTGCAATGCCTAGAATAAGCAATTTGTAGATGTTTTTGAAAGTTTAAACAGAATGCTGTGTACGCAGTATTCTTGAAATTTATTGTTGTTATGTTCATGTATTAAAGCAAGGTGTGCGTAGTTCATAGATTCTTTCGCTACCTAGATTATGTAATTCGTAGATGTTTTTTTAAGTTTAAACAGGATGCTGTGTACATGGTATTCTTTGAAATTTATTGTTGTTATGTTAATTTATTAAAGCAAGGTGTGCTTAGTTCGTAGATTCCTTCGCTGCCTAGATTGTGCAATTCGTAGATTTTTTTCAAGTTAATACATA
Source organism: Stegodyphus dumicola (assembly GCF_044657685.1). NCBI lineage: Eukaryota > Metazoa > Arthropoda > Arachnida > Araneae > Eresidae > Stegodyphus > Stegodyphus dumicola. The sequence goes on from NC_140770.1 coordinate 5,811,208, forward strand.
TTATCAAATATTTTTGGTTAGAAACTTTACATTTTTACTATCTAAATTTTTTATTTTTGTTTAGGATTTTTAGCTTAAATTGTGTGTTTTAAACATGGTTTTTGCATGTGTTAAAACCGCGTTTTTGGAGCCATTTTAGGCTTAAAGTTTGAAATGCAGACAAAAAATTTAAGACAGTAATATGGCATTATGGAGTTTCTTGCCAAAAATATTTGGTGAGAAATTTGTCGCCAAGTGAGGGCATATATAAGAGTAGTTTCAAGAAAACATACCCTTTAACCACAAGTTTCCACGAGGATTGAGAGTGCATTTTCCCAAACTGTTTATCCTCTCTATTGCAGCCATCCCACAAATTAGCTCTTATGCTAAAATATAAAAATAAAATTTTTTAATTCCCAATAACAGTCGCACATAAATCTTAAATAACAAAGTAATAAGAAAATCTCATTGAAATTCAAGTAATATATAAATTTTATTGCTTCAAAAGAAATAACTGAAAGATTTAAAACACAGATAGATTTCTCTAACATCAGCTGTAAGGTTGATGCAATAGAACAGCCTCATTTACTGTTATTTCAAAATAATAGTTTAAATCCTTGGTACTTACGTATTAACGCAACCAGGCCAAAATTCGCATAAATTGCCAAATTTGGTGACCCTACTTACGACAACCCTACGTGTTATACGTAGTTTTGTAAAAAGTGTGGAGATTCACAAAATTTTCCTGCATTTTCGTGCAAATTTTTGTAATTTATGAGAAAATAGCAGTGTACATGGATAAAGTCAAGAGTTTTTGAAAAGCAAACTAGCATTATGATGAAAATGAGATAATGTTTAGGTATTTTGCGAATGCATAATGCAGAGATGTCTGCCTGTCTGAGCATCTCCATTTTATCTTCTTTATTAAATAATACTAATTTGCCAATTTGCTTTGATTCTGGGATAATAATGTTCCCTTACTGCTGTTTCAGAGGTAATGCAATAATTTTGCTGCATTCACTGGTCGTTTGAAGGAAAGCATTTTCATTAAATTATCTATAACAGAAGCATTCCAGGGGGAAATAAATTTTTCGTTTCCTCAAATTAAAAATATCCGGTAAAGTGCAGAATCGCCCACGTATTTGTTTGGTGCCTTTTACAAGAGTAAAAAGAATTGGATTTTTTTCAATTTTCTTTGAATAAATAAAATAAGTCGATGTGTACATGGATAAAGTCAAGGGAGTGCGCAATGCCATATTTGTGCAATTCTGGGATGTTTTTTTAAGTAAAAATAAGTCGACGTGTACATGGTTATGGCGAATACGGTTTTCAATCAGTGCTAAAAGCAATAGCCAAAAGATTTCTGCCGAAAAAATAATTCTGCAAATTCAAAACCGGAAGGGTTTAATTGCTATTTTATATTTTAAAACAAAATAATATAAAAAACTGTATTAAATATTATCTGTAATTAATAAATATACATTTTCTTTCTATTCATACTTTTTTACTCAAACTTACAAATAGCGCCAACCTGGTTGCGATAATACGCAAGTACCAAATCCTTAGTTCCCAAAGGGGTCCACGAAAGACACTTGATGAGGGTCTACATTGGCGTGACAAAAAAATGGGGGTTCACAATTCATAAGCAGGTGGTCCACGAAAATTTATTTTCTTTTGATAGTGAAGAACTAAAATGTTGGCTTGACTTCACTTATCAATGTAGGCAGATAATATTTTAAGAAGCTCAGCGACTGTTACTTGTAAAAAGTTGCATATTCCATATTCAGTACAACTGAAGCCGAAGGTGAAATTTAAAAGAGGGTATCAAACATTTTGGCTACAGGCAGAAATACCCGAAAAATATCCTGGACTGTGGGGAATTGCGAGAAAGCTTTTAATAGTATTTCCCTTGTCATATCTTTTCGAAAAAAGTTTTAGTGTCATTACAAACCAAAAAAAAAGGTGCAGATTGAATATCACGGAATGGGGAGATTTGCGGTTAATCCTAACTAAACTGAAGCCAAATATTGATAATTTGCTGTCAATCCATCAAGTACATCCCTCCCATTAAAATTATGACTATTTTGTGATTGTCATTGTAGAAGTTATGTTATTAATGTTCAATTTTAATTATATTACACGTAACATGATAACAGATAACAATAATAATTAATAGTGTAATAATTACATATTTGAATCAATACTACACAAAAAATTATACTATTTTTCTTTTTATTTTTACCATTCCGAATGGGAAGTTTTCTAAATGAAATAAGTGAGAAATGATTGGCACATTCAATTAATTAATAAGCCAATCAATTTTCACTTTTTTCGAAAACTATTAATTCGCGGTTGGACTCAGTCGCAACGCAAATTTCCATAGTTAGATCTTCACATTTTTTTCGAGTTTTGGGAATATGGTAGAAATTTTAGCTGCAGGAGGTTCACCGGAACCAGTTAAATTTTCAAAGAAGTCTATGAAAAAAAGTCTGGGAACTTCTGGTTTAAATGATATTTAAAGTTATAAATTTAACAATACTGGCAAATTCTCAAAGAATATGCCAGATTGAGAGTCAGAAGTGGTATCAAGGCCAACACTACATTTTTTGCTATACAGACTTCTAAATTTTGCTTCTCGGTGCCTACTTTACCATTTGACTGCTATGCGGCGCAAAAGTGCTGCGTTCATTTGTCTTGAAAACCGCGACGCAGCGCCCTTGCGCTACGAGTTTCAGTGTGTCTTTGTTGCTTTATAATATGAAAAGAATTATTAAAATTGATTGATATTTGTCTAAATGAGAGTGTTTTATTTGACAACATCAAGTCAAAATATGTCCCGCAGTTTTCGTGCGTTCTTGCAAGAATTGCTTAGCAGTCGAACGGTTAAATTTTACCTATTCTCCTACCTGATATGACTACAACAGTTGCCCACTTCTCATCTGTATAATTTATCAATGGCTTTCGAAAACTCTAAACTTCCGTTACCTCTAGGGGATCTGTGGCATAGGATTGACACTGCATAGAACTGACAGCAGTTCTGCAGGTAGAAGATCAACACAGCACCTCAAAAACAGGTTTCGACTCCATGCCATTATTACATACGTCTGTCCTATGCAGATACCCTATAAAAATAATAATTATATCATTCCTGCCCTCTTGATTATGTGCTGTTCTAATTATAATAATTGGCTACATTTTGCAATGCCTAATGGATACAGTCTCATTTCTATGCTAAACCAGTGCCAATCATATATGCCTGTGAACATTCTGCAAAGATGACACATGTACATTAATCCTCTTAATAATTATTACATCATTACCAAAATTTTTATATTACTGCACTGGTCTTGAGCTGCCATCAGTTTTATGACGTGTCGGTCCTTTACCATGCCCATTCTATACCATCTTTAGAGCCAAACAGTGGATCCTTTAGTTCACAGACCTACACTTCAGTCACTAAAAACCTGTATAATAAAGGATATATTGTGCACTAACAATACCAGCACTAGCTGACTTACTTGTTCTTTTTACCACTGCATTTTTGTTCAGAATTGTACTCATTTATGTTATGCTTATTGAAACATTAGATATGTATTTTTATACTGGAAAAAACAGATGTCTGTAAGTATTTTTTTCACATTTTTTGTGAAAAATTTGATTAAAATTTCAGTTAACAAGCATCTGGAAACATTTTACCATATATTTTGCGTCTCTTATTTCAAAGGTAAAGCATTTTCATTCAGCTGAAACAGAGAGAAAATGAAAATATTCTAGTGGTAACACAATTCAGCTAAGAATCAAAACAGTGGGAAAAAATGGTGTTCTCCAAGAAAGGGGATTAGTGTCACAGTTAGTTGCCAAATCACAAAATTAGTCACTTGAAAACCTTTAGGGAGAACATCAAAATCATGACAATAAAGGATCGGTAATTGACATAGATTGCTAGAATGATTATATCAAAGAATTGGAGGAAGCTGTTTTTCATAAATTTATGGTGAACTACGAGTACAGCTTCGTGGATTTTGGTGACCGGTGCTCATATTCAGAAAGTAAATCTTATGTCGATCAGCAAAATGGCAGAACAAAATAGAAAGGGACATCGCTAATCATTACCTGGAGGTCTATCTAATACATACCCATAGAATAGAACATATGTCTTCCAGTTATAAGTTCTATTCAGGCTATGCATCTCAGGCTGTGATAACAGTGATTGCTCAGCTTGCATCCTAGTAAAAAATCCTATTATATGGTACGGCAGTCGTAGTATATTTAAGGATGTCTCTTAGATTACCGCCAAGTTGTTGGTTCATTGTAACTTGAATAGTTAAATGTTATGAAAACCCTATTACAGCGTAATTGGTCGTGCAATTGCGGTGAATTTGAATGATGGGAAAAGATTTGCAAGGGCTTTTTTTGTGTGTTGTATGTTGGTTAGGAAGTACGTTGGTATATACATTGCTTGTTTCATTGTTTAGATGCATACTTGCCAACCTATGACACTCAAAAATCAGGAGATTTTTTTAAGAAATCGGGAGATTTTTCACAATGTTAAAAAGACTTTTTAAATGATGAAAATATAGTTTTTAATAATGAATTAACTTTAAATAGTAACTAATTCTTAAATGCAAGCAACACAAAAATACTTTACACATAAAAAAACATTTTTATTACTTGCATCGATTAAGAAAAAAGAAAACCACTTTAATTAGTTTTCGTACAAATGTTATAAACAGTGGCAGATTTTGCTTTCTTTAAGAAACTTCATAATTTTGCTCGTAGTAATTGCCAAGTAGGCCTGCTTTCGCTAATAAAAGCTTTTCTAATGTGTCATCACTAATATTAGATCTAAATTTAGTCCTCGTTTTTGCAACTATACTGAAAATTTTCTCACACTCTGCATTATTACGGGGAACTGTCAAGATGGCCAACATAATTCTAGACAGCTCCCTATATTTTAAAATTCCATCAGCAGACATTCTGCATTAGCAACTTTTTGGTCCTCTGTTTCCGAAGAAAAATTTTATTTTTCGTTTTTTTCAACACAACTCATTTGTCCTTGTGTTTTTGTGTACGCACATGTTTGAGAACATCCGCCCTACCACCATGCGAAATCGAAAAATCGCAACGACAGGCAGTACACATCACAAATTTATTACATTTCCTTGAGGAAATAATGGAAAGAAAGTCAACTGTGTACGATTTTTGAAACGTACACGAGTATTTCACTTTTCTGGCAGACATAACAAAAGATGATAATTTCTAAAACTATTTCCCTAAGGCACGTATACTCAAACAACTCAGGACAAAATGACCGAAATAACTAAAGAACATCCAAATAACAGCTTGCTTTGTCCTCATTGGCTAATTAATATATGCCAGATGACACGTAGTGGAGCACGATGCCCCCATTGGAGAACTGGAGAACGACGTTTCTGGATACGTATATGGTCTACTCTCACTTACAAAGCAGAAGTTATCTAATTCGCAAGGTTTTGTTTTAGATATAACCTAGAGAAAATTCAATTGCTTTCAGACTGCCAAAATCACTTTTTTTTTTTTTTTTTTGTTTTTTGTTTATATAACAAAGTATTAAGCCAAGTTCCATAAAAATCGTGAGAAATTTTAAGAATAAGAAAAAGTCAGGAGAAATATATTGTAAATCGGGTTGGCGGGAGAGCGGTCGAAAATTGGGAGAGTTGGCAACTCTGTAGATGGTACAATGGCTGAATATAGTAGAATTAATTTAAAGTTTCTGTATGATTTGGAATGAAAGGGTAAAAAAGCATTAACTTACTGGTGTATTAATGAAGGTTTACTTAGTAGCCATCTTAAGTATGAAGTTTGTATGAAGAAAAATGCGTATGGTCAAACATCGGAGGATACTTTTTACTCCTAATTTTTCTGAATTTATGTGGCGACGCCAGTACAGAGATTCTAATTCAGGTAATTTTAGGAAGTTTTTGGATGCAGTTAAGGAATTTTGTTTGACTGACGATACGGAAATTTCTAAATAAGGTAAATGGATATTTCCTTTGTGTAGTGCTAAGATGAATTTCCTTTTTTATGTTATTTCATTGTTTGATTTAAAATGTAGTTTATTGAGATTATATATTTTTTGTTTACTTCTAGTGTAGAATTGGCTGTTCCTTTGACTTTTTAAATGAAAACAGATTGATGTGTACATGGACAAAATCAAGAGAGTTGTCAATGCCGAGTTTATGAAAACAGGTCGAAGTGTACATGGATACCGAGTCTGTGAAAGTCTTCGACTCGTTATTTTGGCTTTGTGTAGCGGCAATTTTTGACATAAAAATCGCTCCTACACAAAAAGCCAAAACAGAAAGTCAAAGAATTGCACAAACTTAGTGTCCATGTATTGCCAAAAGGGCCACTTTCACCAAGAGGGATGTTGGTTAATCTTTGGATTATGGTAACTTGGCGATTTTTTGGCAACAGTGCTACAGCAACCTGCTAGTTTTTGTTTGGACGCCATTGTTTTCACGAAGTACAGGCATTTTTTTTTTTTTTTTACTCAACATTTTTTTTCCAACAATCTGCTAACCGAATTACGCTTATGCTAGAACTTTTATGGAACAAAACTGCTTAATCATGACGAAGATCAGGTGCGAAATTGGGGCAAAGTACAGAATCGCCCACTGCTTGCCGCGTTTTTAAGAATTGCACATACACGGTATCATCCATGTACACATCGACCTATTTTCACTTAAAAAAACATCCCAGAATTGCACAAAAATGGCATTGCGCACACTCTTGATTTTATCCATATTCGCTACTAAAGTCCTAGCTAGTAACCTTTATCGCCTTACTAAAATGCCGCCAAACTACCTGTTACCATATTCCAAAGATTAGGTAATATGTTTTTACCTGTCCAGGCTTGGTGCGATTTTGAAAACTGTCACCAACATCAAAATGACTCATTTACTGCTCATCATAATGGTTGTTTGACGGTAGATGAACTTTTCAGGAAAAATTGCACAGAACATGAAGCTTTCATGAAAACAAAATCCAAAGTTTATGTTAAAAATGCATGATGACTTTCGAATGATGACAAAAATATTAAGCAATCAGAGTATGCCTTTTCATTCTTATCATCTTTCCAGTGACAAAAACATCAGAGCAGTGATTACAGGTGTAACTTCCACTCGATTAAAAGAAAAAAAAAAAAACTATTTCATAATTTTTAAATACTAGGCATTACTTACTCGGCAGCACTACTACTTAACCACGTGTAATAGCAAAAATACACAACAAAAAAAAGGTTATTGCCATTTTCTTTAACCTAAATGTTGTCTGATGGGACTTAAGTTACAAACATCTGCGCAGCCTAATTTTTCCGCCTACCTGCCATTTAAAAAATTGCTAAATGTAAAAAACTTGCATTTTCAGCATAATAATTCTATTAATGATAGCAAAAAAAGAGGAGAAACAGTAAATTCAAAAAAAAAAAAAAAAAAAAAATCTGTGATACTTTAAAATTTCATTTAATGTTTCATTTTTGGCATCAATATTATAATTGGATACGAATTTGCTATATAATAGACTAAAGACATCGCCAATGTGAAAAGCTAGTTTGCTATGGTCAGTATTTATCGCTTATTTGGTTCAACATACACATTTCTTTGGTTTCATTGTTTCTGATCTCGCTGTTTTTTTCCAAATTTTAATAAGCATTTATTTACAGAAGCAACGAAAAAGAAATTTATTAGTAAGAGTACATTTAAGATTGTACATGAAAGTTTTGCACTATGTGTATAAAATCTTTTAAGAGATTTTAATTTTTAACCAGATATTCATACTTTCAGTTTTACAAAAATAAAATTTAATGAATCTTATTTAAATAATACAACTCTGAAATCCTATTGAGAAAAATATTAATTTATTTTTTTAAAAATAGGCACATAAGCACATTGTTACTTATTAAACAGTTTTTATTAAGCTTATTTCCTAAGCGACTGATTTAAGTTAAATGTATATTTTATTTCTAAATCCTATAGTCAGTATGCAGTTAAAGGTATCTAAACGAGAAAAACTTTTTAATTTTTGGTATGTAAAATGTATCTTTAAAACTGATTTAACAAAAAGGAATCTCATTATTCATGCACTTTTGCTTGAACCTAATGTAATGAAGCAAAGAGATTTAATGAAGGTATCTGTTTCTGCAATATAGAAATAAATTTAAAAGAAATAAATGGCTTCTGCAATACAAAGCTACCTTATTCATACATACTGTACTAATTCAATTAGTGTAAAAGTATAATTTTCAGAAATATTTTGCTTTTATATGTCTTATAGATAGAAATATGGACAGTAACAGAATGTAGATTTCATGATATTTAGTATATAAATCTAGAACTTGATTTTAACACATTAACACATAGATCCATGTCATTTTTTCATAGCTGTTAGAAGTGAGGGCTCTATCTGGCTAAAGCCAACAGATAAGAATTTATCTAGCTAAAGAATTTATGGGATTTAGCTAGTGTTATGAAATAGATAATCATGTCAATATGATTTTCAGTTTTAATGGTTTTCCATACAATCTTTTAATCTCAAACAGTATTTTAATATCAAAGAATATTTGCGTAAAAACTATAATCACATAAATTCACAAAATGAATACAAAAATTCGTAGTTGTATGACTGTTTCCAAGACAGAAGTCGGGCAAAACCACTGAACGCAAACTGATACCAATTCATTCAAACGACGCCAAATTTGGCTAAGTAAGGGGGTTGCCATTCACATTTCCTTTATCTATTATGTGCAAAACTACAGTGGGTGTCGTCTGTGTGTAAAATAACTTTGGTGTAAACAAAATGAGTTCTCATCTTTCAAACGGTCGCGTAAATGTTGCCCTCTTAAGGGATGATGCTCGCCGATTATTACTTGACTGTCTTGATAAATGTCCTGGGACTAAAGTATGTATATAAAATAAAAGGGTAAAGTGCAGAATCACCCAATGCTTGGCGCGTTTTTAAGAATTCCACATATATTCGTTATCTATGTGCACATCGACATATTTTCACTTAAAAAACATCCCAGAATTGCATAAAAATGGCATTGCGCACTTCCTTGACTTTATCCATGTACAGATCGACCTATTTTTACTTAAAAAGTCAAAGAAAATTGACCTTACGCTTGTAAAAAGCGCTAAACAAATAAGTGGGCGATTCTGCACTTGGTGACAGCTGTATTTATATCTGATAGAATACTTATAATTTGAAATCAAAAGAGGAAAAAAAAATTGGATTGTGAAATATGAAATCAAAAGAGGAAAAAAAAATTGAATTGTGAAATATAGTGAAGTTCAAACTGCCATATATTACTAGAATTGGTAAAAATATGTTTATGGGTGCTCCTTGGCGATACATGAATACCGAGTTTGTGCAGTTTTTTGGCTTGTTATTTTGGCTACACAAATCCAAAATAACAAACCCGGGATCCATGCACACATCGACCTATTTTCACTTTAAAAAAAATCAGAGAACAGAAAATTGCACATACTCTCGAGACTCTCCACGCTACAACTCGCAATGCACTCAACGATATGCTACAGCAGGGTTTCTTAAACTGTGGATAGCAGGACCTGCAGCAGGGGAGTCACCAAAAATTTTAGCAGTTTTGATATTTCTTTAACTTATAATAAATTTTACAGTTACCAAATAGTTTTACACAATGTATCTGAAAATAGATGCAAGTTGTTGAAAATTAGATTAGCACCTAAAGCTGTGCACATGATTGGTGACATACTTGTAGCTGACGTTTTGCAACAGAACTGGAAGTAAATGATGGTTCTAATCTGGTAACGTATGGGCTCAAACAGAATGATGCACTGGCCTGCTTGCTTTTTAACCTTGCTCTCCAAAAAATCATAAAAGACTCTAACATTAATACTCTTGGAACTATCTTTAACAAGTCTGTTCAGATTTTTGCGATTGCTGACAATATTGACATAGTCGCACGCATTCCCGAGTCGCTTAGAGAGGCTTTTACATCTCTAGAGGCTGTAGTCAGCAAAATGCATCTAGCAGTCACTAAAATAAAACTAAATACATGCCATGTGGTAATAACAGCAGCCCCCTATTTTGAAATTGGGAATTACAAATTTGAAACTATTAGCAAATTTAAATATTTAGGATCAGAAGTTAATACTCTCAATGATTTAATGCCCATGATCTGTAATAAAGTCACAGATGCTAACCAATGTTTTTTCAATCTCAATACTTGAAGTCTAACTTCACTACCAGAAAAAGGAAGATTTTAATTTACAAAAGTTTAATCAGACTCATTCTTATATACTCTGACTGAGACCTGGGCAATGACAGAAAAAGCTAAAAGTATCATTTCTGTCTTTGAAAGAAAAATGTTGAGAAATATTTTTGGTGGCATAAAGTGTAACAATATCTGGAGAAGAAGAACTAACTCTGAACTCTATAAATCCTATAAAGAAATAGATATAGTAAAATATATAAGGATTCAGAGAATTAAATGTGCGGGACACCTGTGCAGAATGGATGAAAATAGAGTAACTAAAAAGATCTTCTCAGCCAGACCATTCGGCACTCGAAAAAGAGGGAGACCTAAACTTAGGTGGCTCGACTGTTTGTAAATAGACTTAAAAGTTTTTTAAAATAACCAATTGGATGTTCATGGCCAGGAATAGAAGAACTTGGAATCCGATTCTGAGGAAGGCTAGGGCCTATCCTGGGCTGTCTGGCCATTGAAGAAGAAGAAGAATCTGGTAGTGTGATAGTTCCGTTTTCACACACCTTGATAACAGTACTTTTTTACAAATTTCACAACACAGCGTTCTAAAGCAAGTCTCTTTCTTTCGAATCGAAAAATCATTTGACAATATAATGCCAACTCAGACTGTTTGCGCAGACGATATTTGGGGTAGTGGGAAACTTCCTTTGAAACCCGATATTAGGTACTATTGATACTGCATAATGTTCCATCATCACTGCTATTTAATGAGGACATTTTTTTGTTGTTGTTAACCTTCTGAGTGGTGCAGCTTTTTGGCTGTGCTCAGGAATAACCGCATTATGATTTATAAGCTAAATTTGCATAATTAATTATTTTAATCTCTGTTTTCATAAACTTCCATTCATTAAGATGATATACATATCTTTAAAGAAAGTAAGAAAGCAAAATATTTTAAATTATAAGCTTGAATTTAACAAATATTCTGTATTCATATAAAGCAAATATAAAATTCTCTATTCATATAAAGCAAATATAAAATTAAAATTTAATTGCAAAGAAATTAAAATAATTATTATTGCTGTGAATTAATTTACAATATCATTTAAATTCTAAGAGCATATGTGAATTAATTACGCTTATCTAAAACCATGAAAAAATATATTATTCCTAAAGATTAAACTTATTATTCCTATAAATTGCATAAGTGAATAATTGTTGAGCAGGCAGGAGACAGACTTATTAAGAGGAAGTTGCCCCCATACCTAACTCTTCAATTACTTAATTCGTGTTTCGTCATGCATATAGGCAAGCGTAAAAGTAAAATTCAAAACCAAAAGTAAAATCAGATGTTGTGAATTACAAAAAAAGAAATTTAAACAGTGGAATTTTGAGAAAATAACAAGTAAATAACTCTAGTTAAAATTAATTAAATTAATAAAAAGTCAAATAAGAGTAGAAAACCAAAGTAATTTAGAAACTCTTGGTTGACGCAGTACAAAGTCCGTAAACCGGATTCGTCGGGACTTTGACGATTCCGAATTATAGATCATCAGTTTAAATCTGGTAAGATGGCATGCAGAAATTATACAATCAAAAATATGAAACTGTAATTTATGAAACAAAGAACAGTTATGATCTATATGGTATCAAAATTTACAAAAGAAAAAAAGGTTAATATTTATTTGTTTACTTTATTAAGCATTTCTTTCAATGTAAGTTGTTTAAGTTGCTTCGTTTTATGTGCTAATACTTTCTCTTTAATTCTATAAACAGCCATAATTTCTTGTTCAGTTACAAACTTCCACAGTTCACGTTCTGTAATTGCTGTGTCAGAAATACCGATTAACTTGTCAATCGAAATTTTTTCATTTTCAATAATCTCTCTGTCACTTTCTTCACTATCGGAAGGGGTATTTTCTGGATCTAGAACCATACTACAGATTTTGCTGTCCGTTAATTGATTGATTATTGGGGCATTGTCATCGCAATGAAAAACTTCTGTTATATCATCATCATTTATTACCCTTCTCCACATTTCTTTACAAAATCCAACAACTGGAAAATTTCACCTTTAGTTTGTGATGTCCGAAAACCTTCAAATTCGCGGCTTATCATCTTCATTGTCCTTGCCATGAAAAATGGTAGTTGGCCATAAATTATGCCAAGCATTTTTTAACATATCTGGAGACGCATCCTCCCGCGATCTTGCAATGCTCCAAACAGCAGATTTTATGCTAAAAAATTTCAAAAAGTCTTGAATGGTTTTGCCATTGTTCAAGAAATTCAACATTAGATTTTTAAAAATGCTACTTTATATTTGCATTTCAACACGTGCACTATTTCCATATCCATAGGTTGAATGATAGACATACAATTTGGAGGGAAAAATATAACGGATACATTATCTTTTACTAAAACTTTAAGTGAAGTATGCGCCGAACAGTTGTCAACAATCAGGACTATTTTTGAGTCATCAGGTAAACCAACCGAATTCCAATGTCGCCAAGCCTCGTGTGTAAAAGGATTTTCAAACCAATCATTTATCAACGCTTGTGTCATACATGCTCTTTTATTTGCACGATATATAACGGGGAAAATCGTTACTTCTTTAGATATTCGAGGTTGTGCATGTTTTCTGATTACGAAAAGTTTGCACTTGTGCTTTCCTGCAGCATTTGCGCACACTTAAATCATTAGTCTCGCTTTGGAATCTATACCATGGCGATTTTTAAATTTGGTTAACCAACCTGTCGAATATGATAGTGTTTATTTCTTCATGAAATATTTTGGTTTGAGCATTGGAACCGTCAATGGCACACCTTTGCTGTGACGCTGTCTGACCCATTCAATCATCACTTTGTCATGATTGTCACTTTTAGCATAAAGAACCTTTTTTCTGTTATTCATTGCATAGGGTGTCGGAATCTATAAAAAATTCCTTTTTTTTTTTGCTTATGTCATATACAGTTGACTTTCCAATGTCATACTCCTCGCATAATTTTGAGACGGGTATGCCTTTATCCAATTTTTGCAGCAATTCCACTTTATGTTTGATGGACGTCGAAACATGCTTTTGCTTTGTAGATTCTTTGGGAGCTCCAGAATTGGAAACTCTTTTTGACATAATCGAAAGTTCAAGCTTAATTTTTATAAAATTGCTCTAACAGTCTGCAAAAAATAATGAGCCAGTTCCAATTAGAAGATTAAGGAGCAGAATCAGTAAAGGTAATTTTAGCCTAGCTTATACCATCCGTTATACATTAAACGCACATGCGTAAAGCATACAAAAAAAACGTTTGTGCCTCTTGGTCCGAATTATAGATCATTCCGGATAATGGATGTACGGATTACGGACTTTGTACTGTATATACCATTAGCCATATGGTATATGTTAGAATGGCAAAAAATCTCATGACCGGTTGGCAGTCATACTGCTCAGGGAATTAAAAATATCTCTGACTTCTGAACTTGTTTCAGTAACCTCTTGACTTCTGTGTGCTGCCTGTTTTTGCAGGGAGGAGTAATATTCTCATTCAACTGAGATATCTCTATGAATTCTGGAACTAAGTAATTGTGAGACGCTAGTTTCTTGCAGCAGAGGAAGAAAAATTTTTAAATATTTAAGTCAAGGAGAAATATGCTAATATATAATTTAAAATTAGGCAAAATGGGTACCGTGCTGTAGATTTTGAGATCCTGCTTCATCAGGAGCGAAAAGACTTGTAACTAATGGGAATAATGCAAAGATGTTATATCGAAAGCATTCATTTTTAAAGAAAGAATTCATTTTTATCATTATAGCAGGTAATGCAGTTGAAGCTTACATAAAGATCACTTAATTTATAAATTAAATTTTTTAAATCAGCATGTCAATCTCTGCAATTTCTGTCATGCTTGTTTGTCTGCAGTTTTCTTGGTTCTGGTTAAAATCTGCAATTCGCGAATTTGCATATTCCCGAGTGGTTGAGACTATATTATTAATTTGGTTAAAATCAGTGGGTCTAGCGAGTATTTTCTGCATAGCCTCAGCATAGTGAACGCTAGCGTTATCCTTTCCTCTGCCTCATTGAGACCTGAGATGGTTTTCTTATCTAGAAGTTGCTGGATTTTTCGCGTAATTTTTTCTAATGGTTCACGTCAAAAATTTATCGAGCTTGATGGAGATTCCATTGCGAAAACGGAGAGTCACTGCTTCAGAATGCCTGCTTTTGTGATTGCTCAAGTGGCATAACAGAAAAAGAACTTGATAAAAATTCAAGCAGTATCGGAGAACGAGCAGAAGCGAAAAAAACTGAAATACTGGCTTCCAGTACCTGGCTGCCTCCGGGCCTTCTCCTTCCCCTGTCTTTCTAACTTTTTAGTTTCAACCATTTAAATACTTTCATTTATCTATTTAATTTGCATCCTGGGGAGGAAATGCAAAGGGAAATAAGGGAATTCAGAAGAAGTTCAAAAATTGAAAGAACTATTAGTACAACTAAACAGAACCCTATAAACTATATTGTGACGTGCTGCTTGAATTTATGAATACATTTTTGCAGCTTTTTGGTAGGGATGTAAGTAATCAGAAAGTGCTAAAACTACAATAAAATTTTTTTCAGAAAATATTTTGTTACGTACTTGCTAATGGGAACTGTTCAATGCTTTCAATCTATTTTTTAAGTGATTGCCACAGAATTTCTGCTGAAACAAAAGAAACAAAATACTGCTTGTAAATATGTTTATTGATTGATTTTTGATATAAATCCATAACTAAAATGTAAAGTATGTGTGTAATAATATAAATATATGTAATAAATAATTGGGAATGATGTAGTATGGGATCGAATGCCTTTAATTAATTACTTATTTCATAGTTGGTGCCACTAAAATGCTATTTTTTAATTTGAATGTGCAATAAAATGGTAGAAAAACAAGTGAATAAAACGGTGGTTCTTAAAATTTTTGCCCCATACACTCCTGTCACTACTGCTAGAAGATCATTTTTCTCTTTTTTTCCAAAACTCAGAAAATACATATACATTTATTTAAATTTAGTTTGTCTTTAATGTGTTTCATAAATTAAAGAAGAAAAAGTATAGGAAGTGTTGATAAAAACTGAAACTTTAATTAAGAGTAGTTTTTTATATTCATAATCGTACTACATAACAATTAAATGAAATGCATCCCCCCCCCCCGTCAAAACTGAAATGTCCTCCCTGGTTGAGAATTACTGCACTAAAACAACAACCAAATTTAGTGCCACCATCTAAAAAAAAAAACGGTATTTACGTATTATCGCCACCGCAGCAGAAGTTGTGCTGATGTGCCAACAAAGAGCAATCCTGTTGTTTGCACATAGTTATCTTTTGGATTCCTTTTTACCTTGCTGTTTCGATTGATTTTTGGAAAGGTTACCAAACAAATAGAATAGAAAATGAAAGATTCCTACATGCTAAAGTTAATCATAAATACAATTTTATTGATTCTGATGCAGGAGTTCATACACAAACAGTTGAGAGAATGTGGGGCAGTGCTAAATGGAGAAACAAGAGACATAGACGAGTTTTAAATAAAGTGTTTTAATTTATAATTCGTCGCAAAAATTTTAGGTGTAGATTGGCGGCACTTAAAAACCGCAAAATCTGCAGCTGCGGTGGCATTAATACTCAAGTACCAAAAAAAAAAAAAAAAAAAAAAAAAAAAAAAAAAAAAAAAACATAATTATGGTTAAAAAGTGTAATTAGTAATTTAGGCTGAGGCCGTATATTATCATCTTATGACTAGGAGATTCATGTTTGTGGTGGTCTGACTTTTAAATTTATATGAAGACAAAAAAAGGCATGTTAAAGATTTATACCCTGGCTGTATAATAACCTTAGTGAGGAACTGTTATTGCTGCACCATTTGTTTTTCTGAAAATTCCTTTTTATTATTTTTATAGGCTCTCTTTTGGGATGAAAAATTAAGTGGCCCATTTGGTTTGATAGCTGAATATGTGTTACTTCAGGTAATTTCAAACACCAGTAATTTATTTCTGTTCTTGTTTATTATCATTATCTGCAATAAATATTTAAAATATATTGATAGATATTTTAAATGAAAAAAAGTATTGTAAATAGGTTAAATCAAGGCACTTTCAGTTGAATATATTTCTAAATGATTTTCATGCTTAATTATTAGTATGTCCTTATGTATATGTATGTGTGTAAACTAACTTGTCAAAAATTGATATGAAAAACTTTTATAAGGGCTGATAGAGCTCTATGGAAATTCTTACGGAACTTTATAGGTAACAATATAAAAATGCTTCTGTATTAAATTCTAAAGAAATGTTATAAAAGGCTTTCAGAGAATGTAATTCTATAAAATAATAAATAAAATATTGCTTTGCAAAATTATAGAGAAATTTTGTAAAGCCTTTCTAAAATGGTATTTTATAGAAATCTGCAAAATTTTGAACTATAATCAATGTAAATTTTCGGTTTCCAAAGGACATGGAACAGCAAAAACAATCACTTTTTGTTTATAAGAGTTGAATCATTTTGAAATGGAAATTTTTGCTTTTTTTCCTTTGTTGATTTTATATTGTTGTTTATTTGTTGATTTTATATTATTGTTTATTTGTTGATTTTATAATGCTCAATAAAAGAATACAAGATTCAATGTATGGGATCTTTAGAAACTGTACAAATTTTTATAGAATCTCTACACAAATCTATTCATATTTCTGTGGAATCTCTGTGCATAACTCTATAGAATAAAATTTTATAAAATTCTGTAGGAGATCTGTAACCTAGCTTATAGTAAACTGAGCCATAATTCTAAAGAATTCTAAAGACATTTTCATTTAATTCCTCTAGAACTATTTTTTTAATAAAATTCTGTAAGACATTTTCATAAGTGCAGTGTAGCAATTAAAGAGTAATTGTCAAAGCAGCAGTTCTCAAATATCAGCAGTGTTGATTTATATATGTAAGTAAGCAAGGTAATTATTAGTACAGGTCATTACAGGTCGTAATTATTAGTACAGGGTTGTATATACAGGGTTGTTATAAAAAAACTTCTCTGATATATAAACCCCTAGCAGCCTATCCGCTCAACTGCTCAAAATGAAATTTACGATATAGTTATTTGAAGGTATGTACTCAAGATTGTGATGATTTAAAACAATAGAGCTCTCACAATTACAGTAAAAAAATTTCGAAATTTTCGAATAGCAACACCCAAGTTTTTCGTGCACAAAGTGATCAATGCATTAATAAACCCTAAATAGTGTTGGAATGTTATATGTATGTGATGAAAATTGCTTGTGTATGTATAAAATATGTATGTGATGAATATTGACAAAGGAGAGCACTATAAAGGACCAGTGACAACCCAAGAGAGGAGAGGCGGAAAATTTTTTTTTTAAATTACATGTTTTCACCCACCTCCGCAGACTATAACAAATTGGATGCGGAAGATTGTTGACAGCAATGATAAATGTAGAGTTGGGGTACCGTATTTTGGGGGTCCAACCCAGGACATATTTTTGAAATTATTTAGAAGTCTTTACTGAAACATTAAACTTTAGTTATTCAGTAGTATTTTTCACCAGACATGACATTTTCCAGAAATGGTTTCTTTTTTAATTACATCATAAAATTCACAAGAAGAAAGTTCTGAATCAATTTTAACATTTAGCAGATATTTAATAGTATATAGTGAAAGTCTATCCCTTTCTGCAGGCCAAATGTTCCCCATAAGTGAAAAACAGTGGCGTAGCTAGGGTGGGGCAAGGGAAGACATCTGTCCCCAAGCGCAGCCATCCAAGCAGCGCCAAATTGATGTTACAAATTTTTTTAATGAAATGTTTTCCATTCTTGGCACACAGAAAGGGGCGCAAATTCTTCAGTTGTCCCCGGGTGCTGGAATCCTAGCTACGCCACTGGTGAAAAAACTCTCTCAACTGAAGCAGATGTCTCAGACAAAAATGTTGCAAACTCAACCATTTTAAAAATGTTGCAATATATCAGTCTTTTGAAACACTTTAAAAATTGCTTTAGACTTCTTTTCAATAGAATTTGGTACTTTATCAAAACCTGATCCACAGCCTACCCTTTGGTTTTGAATTATATGGTTCAACAATATATGTTCATCAAATAAGTCATAATATTTATGGAATATTATAATTTTATTAACATCTTGTGCACTCTGTCCTTAAATAAGACCAGGCAATTTCAGTTCATAAATTTATCCATTGAAATTTACTAACTTTATCAAAATTGGTTCTGACTAACTCTAAGTATTGAATACTAGAATTATAAAAATTGTCTATGTTTGAGAAGAATTTGTGTTCCTGAATGTCATTATATTCTTTTAGAGTGCATAGCAATTCTTTGGCAGAAGATGGTTTTTTGTTCTTTCCTGAAGTTGACAAACTAATTCAGAATATGTCTGAAATGCTTCTGTTGCTGGAGCTTCTAATTTCAGAACTACATTATGAAATAACTGTAGTTATAACTGTAACCATATAAAAATTTCAAAAACAGTTCACTTTCTAGATTTTTAAAAAAATCAAATGATAATTTGGGGCATTTCTCAGAAGACAGGAAGTATGATTTTAGGCCATCAAAAATGGAAAGAATTCTATCTATTGCAGGTAACAAAGGAACCTTGTGCTGCTATGATATAATACTTTTTTGTAATCTGTTTTTACAAATTCACAGAACTCGCTTAAGTTTCATTACTCTTACTGTATATATGTGAAAATATTTATAATTTTTTATAACAAAAGCTTTTATGTCAGGGGGTAGAGAATCACATGCTGTTTGTACTGAATTGTGTTACAATGTGAGCTGAGAAACCAATTTCTAAAATAAGTTTACCCAAATCATTTTAAACTTTTCTGAACACATTTTCATTCCCCTTTCTCTTCACACCACTAAAATTACTGTTAGTGTTATTGGTAGTATAACAAACCAACTTTCCTTCAAATTTGTATTTTTTCAAGCACTGCAAAAGATACCGAGTCAAAATTTAAGCAGTTTTAGTTGACACTTCATCGAAATTTAAAAGCTTAGCTTGAATTCCCTCCTGCAGGTATGATCATTTGCGGTTTTGCAGCTGAGGATGGTGGTTCGGTAAAACCATCGAAACTAGTCCTGTGAAAATTTTGTAAATATAATGCTGATTTTTGTTGTTTGACTTCTGAATTAGTATTTATTCAGCGTGTTATTGTGTCTTAATTTGTATCAGATGTTAGAACCTATGTTTAAATGTAATGTATGCATTTGAGACAGGAAAAACACAACTTCATCAATCCACCCAGTAGAACGGGAGGTATAGATCTATCCTAGTATTTTTGGTGCAAGGTGTACATTAATGCACATAATCTCTATTTTGTCATTGGTCTTTTGCAGTGTTCTTCTTTGCAAAACTTTTATGCTGGCCATCCAATGCTGTTTGTGGGTTTTCAATATGTTGATGCATTTGCACAGGAAAAAGTAGTTGTTGCCATTCAAAACTATCAAAATATTTTCACTGTAGCCATAACTGTGAGAGCTGTATTGTTTAAAGTTGTAAATGAACACAACTTCCTCCCCTTTTGACTACACTCATGGATTCAATAGAAATTTAGGGAATTTTCTACTTCTTTTCCTTTTCTTTCTATAGGCCCTTCTTTCTTCCCCGCTACTAATTTTAGGCTATTTACTTTACTTTTATTTTGTCCCATCTTTCTTCCTGACCTTTTGAACTCATATAAAATGTAAAAAGTTCCTTTTTACTCTCCATTGAAATACAAAATTGCGCCCCCCCCTTCTATATATCGTTCCTTTGCACCTAAGCTTGATTTTTCGCCCATCGGTGCAGAAAGACTTAGTGGGTGCAAAACAAGACATCTGTCTAATTGTCTGTCTGTCTTTTGTCGTCGCACTCTCAACCACCTAACTTCAAATAACAATATCTGAAGTGTTATTTCGCTTGCTTGAGTGGATAGGCTGCTAGGGTTTATGAATCACAGAAGTGTTTTTATGACTATCCTGTATGAGGTTTAATATGCTCAATGCTAAATTTCATGAAATTGGCATCATGCATAGATCTGGCATTGTATGGCTATTTATGATGTGATACGACGGTTGGAACTTTAATAGTGGCAACACAGCTAAAAAAAGCTATGCAACAAAACCAAAGAATATCGCGTATACCACACGTAAACTACATACCTACCTTACCTCTCAGCAAAAAGACTCGTCCTGCCTACGACACGCGCATGCAGAGTGACGCGAAGAACGGATCCTTGTATTAGCTCGCGGTCTAAAGTAAGTGTTGTCAGGATGTTTTCAAAACAGGAACAATGATGTTGGATAAAAATTTAATGTGCCAGAAGTGGTACAGCACGACAGTGTCATCAAGGGCTTCAAGAGGCTTGCGAGGAATCTGCATTGCCTTACAGAACCATAGCAAGATGAGTGAAAGCATTCAAAGAAGGATGCCAAAATGTGGCAGACATGCTGCGGCCAGGTCGTCCGAGTGTCAGCGATGCTGACGTGCAAGCTGTTACCGCACTAATGGACAGTGATCGCCGCCAAACGATTGGTCAGCTGGCTGGACAAATAGGATTAGCGCATACAACTGTGCTGCACATTCTGAAGGAATGCCTGACCATGAGAAAAATTGCTTCACGATGGGTTCCACATCAATTGACGGAAATGCAAAAATGGCTACGATACAATGCTGCCCGAACCCACCTGGAGCGCTATGAGCGCGAAGGAGATGCTTTTTTACGCCGTATCATTACGCTGGATGAGACTTGGGCCTGATCGTACCAGCCAGAACTGAAACGCCAATCAAACGAATGGCGTCATCACAGGTCACCACGACGTTCGAAATTTCGTCAGTTTTGTTCGAAATTTTCAGTTCGAATTTCGTCAGTTTCGTTTTCGTTCAAATTTCGTCAATGTGAAAGTTATGGTGATTCTCGTGTATGACTGTGATGGTGTAATCCTAACGCATACCTTTCCACCACAGCAGATCGTCACTGCGCAATATTACTGCTCATTTTTGGAGCACAATCTCTGACCAGCTTTGAGAAAAAAAACGGCGACACTTTCTGCAGAACGCTCCTCTCATTTTGCATGACAATGCTTGGCCGCATGCAGTGCAAGCTGTGACTGATTTGTTCAAGCGATGGGGCTGGGAAGTGCATTACCATCCGCCATACTCCCCTGATCTTAGCCCTTGTGACTATGACTTAATCCCTAAGATGAAGGAACCAGTTCGTGGCACTCGCTTCCAAACTGTTCCTGAGATTCTTGCGGCAGTAGACCAGTCCATTCAAACTATCAACAAAACAGGCACTGCTACAGGTATTCTGTGACTTCCACATCGTTGGAAACGGGTTGTACACAATGCTGGCGACTATATTGAAGGACTGTAAAACATGGTGACATGAATCACTTTTTTATTCCTTGTAAATAAATAGTTGCCACTATTAAAGTTCCAACCCTCATATAAATAAGCTAGTACAAGCTGGCATACATGATATAAACAAGCTAGGACCTATTTGGCAAATCCATGCCCCATTAAAAGAATAAAAATTTTTAATTATTTTTTAAGGACAGATTCTGCATCTAAATTCCACATGATCTTCAGAATAATTTTGAGCCTTCTGGAATGGAATGGGAAGTACACTTTCCAATTATCTGCAACCTTGATTTCAACATTTGTTAGAATTGCCATACTTTTTGAGTTCACTGTTTGAGCACATTTTTTGTGTGCACATGGCAATAGCTTACTCATGCATGCATATACCATATACATGTTTGAATACATGTAAATTTATACACTTTATATTTAACTGCCATTTTACTTAACAGCATTTACTGGTTTTGGAAATGTAAATATCAGCTGTATAGGTTTTTGTTCTTTCTCCTAAAATTTTTTATGCTTATAAAGGGCTTCATTTTATTACATTTTATTAACACAATTGCACTTATAAGTTGTAAAGATAACCAAACAAACATTTTTCGCCGATTCTCATTGACGCCTTTCCATGGGGCTGTTGATTTTTAGAAATACCATCAAAGGTTTTATACAAATAGTTTTAAACTGCATATTTTCAACAAATGCTTAATAATATCATTTATAGTATATTTATACTTTGAGTATTATTTAAATGAATGCTATCAATATTTGTTTTCTTTTCTAGGAACATGAAGTCACAAAGATGTTCCCTTTACAGTGTAACAGATATCCATCTGTGGATGCTAAAAATATTATATTTATCGTAAGACCTAAAATTGCTCTTATGGATATAATAGCAGATTATATTTTAAAGTAAGTTTTAAAAAAAAATATCTTTCTTTTATTTTCTCATTATTCAGAAATTCACTAAACTGTATCAGAGATATGAAAAACTAACTATTTTAGACAAATACAAGGACCCATAAATGTTTCTAATATTATATGTCAGAAATTACTTTAGGCAGTTCAGTCCATCATCATTCCTCGAACAAGTTCCATCATTACTTTAATGGTACTGAGGTGGTTTGCATTGAATGATTCCCAAAGATGCATGTGCAATCATCATATGTTTGTATGTTAATTCCCCAGATTGTGTGACAGGCCTTTAGCACTTCCTCTGAATTTTTATTCTTCCAGTATTTGTACTACTTTCAAGTATATATGTGACTATAAGCTGCTGTGTAAAAATTGGTGGTTTTTATGTTTTTAGCTTACTAATAAAGCTTGTCTAAGAGCTTGTGTCACCTTGTGTATTGTTGACCAGAAAGTATGTTCGATCATCCAGAAGTTTTTCAGATTGAAGTGCATTTTCTTCTAATTATTGTTACTGCTGATAAGGAGTGACCTTGATCAAAGCAAATGTTTAAATAAGGTCTTTTTTTGCTCAAATTGCATTATTCTGACATGTACTGTGACATAATTTTTGTTAAAATGCAGTACTAGGAATGGAGAACCCAAAAGTTTATCTTTATCAAATTATGCTCTTTTATTTTAAAAGAGGAAAAATATTAGTCTGACTGCTCATATAATTTGTGTTTTGTATAGACAGAATGCTGTTTCAAATTCGAAAGTGGTTTGAGAATTTTAGGCATGAAAAATTCAGCCTTGAAGATGATGTAACTCTAAACAATCATTCATTATAAACAAGAAACTACCAGATATAATAAAAAAGTACACGATCGTGTAAAGAAGCTTTATGTAAAAACCACTATGATGAATGAATACCCCATACATTAACGAAACAGAATATTCTTGCTACAGTTTTGACATGTTGTTCTTTGCTGAAAAGAACTAAAGGAGATCCTTTTTTGAAATGGCTCATCTCTGGAGATGAGAAGTGTATGCTATACAGCAGAGCTTCTTAAGCTTTTTTCCAGTCATGATCCCTTTTACCCCATAATATGTAAAAAAATTTTGTGGGACCCCATTAGCATTGTGCAAATCCAACACACGCGTGAGTGAAACCCTCAATTTTTTCACTTGTGCTATCAAATACTATTGCAGTTATAGGTCATTAATTTTAATTTCTAATTTTAAGACATAGAACAATATGAAAATTTTAAATAAGTAATGGACGAAATGACAGCGGTATGTGTAAAGCAAGTAAAATTAATGTTTCTATTATAAAAAGAATGCATCAAAATGTTTTCATTTTTTCTTTGTTTATATTGTCTTATCTTTATCTATTTTCAGATACATTGTGTAAAAATGTTTGGTAATTGTAAAATTATTATAAGTCAAAGAAATATCAAAACTGCTAAAATTTTTGGTGATATCCTGCTGCAAGTCCCACACACAGTTTAAGAAACTGCTATACAGTAATGTTACAAGAAAAACATCATAGAGTAAGCCAAAAGAACTTTAGTAACAGGAAGAGGGGAGCCTGTATTCCCAAAAAGGGTATACTGAATAAAGTTATACAGTACAAAGTCCGTAATCCGGACTCGTCGGGACTTCGACGATTCCGGATTAGTGGTTTTTCCGAATTATAGATCAGCAATTTCAATCTGGTAAGATGGCATGCAGAAATTATACAATTAAAAATATGAAACCATAATTTATGAAATAAAGAGCAATTATGATCTAAAGGGTATCAAAATTTACAAAAAAAAAAAAAAAAAAAAAAAAAAAGCTTTATATTTATGTGTTTACTTTTTTTATTATTTCTTTCAATGTAAGTTGTTTAAGTTGCTTCATTTTTTGTGCTAATATTTTTTCTTTAATTCTATAAACAGACATAATTTCTTGTTCAGCTACAAATTTCCACTGTTCAAGTCCTTTAATTGCTGTGTTGAGAATACCGACTAACTTGTCAATCGAAATTTTTTCATTTTCAATAACCTCTCTGTCACTTTCTTCACTGTCGGAAGCGGGCATTAAACGCGCATGCGTAAACACATTACGCACATGTGTAAAGCATACAAAAAGAAACAGTTTGTAGCTTTGAGGTCCGGATTATAGATCATTCCGGATAATGCACTTTGTACTGTACATGGTGAAACTGCAAAGGAATGATATCCTATGAATTGTTGCCATAGGTATACTATGAAGTTTAAAAAGCAGAGAGCAAAAAAGCAAAGTGCCAGACTGACCAGTTGTTGAGGTGTTGTGTTTCTTCACGAAAGTGTTAGGCCCCACATTTTGATGAATTTCAGTAATATTAAAATATGGTTGAGGTGTTTTGTGTCATCTCGCAAAGTAAACCTTGCCCGCTGAGATTTTTCATCTTAGTTCCAAATTCTCTGAATGGCATGGAGTTAATTTCTTTCAAAACTCTCAAACAGCACTGTGATAATTTTTTTATGAATGGCAAGTGAAGATGGCAAAAAGTCACAGCACAAAATGGTCTTATGATTCATTGAAATTTTCTTGTGTTTTTGTATTGCTTCATTAGTATAAATTGTTTAAAGAAAAGGGTGAAAAAAATAAAGGAACATTTTGCATGACCTAACAGTATTTTCTGATTGTCCTCACAAAAAGTCACCATCTAATTGCCAACATTACAGCTTATGGGTACTGTTCTATTCATAAATAATAATAAAAAAAGCATTTTCTTTGAATCAAAAAATTTTATATGAAAATAACAAAAACCTTGTATAGCTGATAAATTGATTTTATGATTTTACTATGATTGCTTGCTGATGATTTTACGATTGGAACAGATCTAAACAAAGTAAAGATTTAAGATTACGGTTTAAAAATTAACAACTGTTGTGAGAAAAAGTTTGATATCTGACTAATCAAAACTGAAAGTGTCTTCCCAAAAGCAATTTTTAGAAAACTTTTCTTTTGCAGTATATTTTTTTTTTAATTTTTCACTGTAAAATATGTTAAATTTAGAAAACTAGCTGCTTTAAATAGTTATTATAAAAAAGGAAAAAAATATAATAATAAAATGGTTGCACAAGTATAATTTCCTGGCAGTCTGGTAATTAGTAATTAAACAGAGATGATAAACTGTATTTGTTGCTTTTAAATAAAAGTCAGATTAAATTTGAAAAAAAATGTAAATATTCTGTGCTTTTCTAAATGGCAACTGTTTGGAGCATGGAAGATAAAAATATTTATTTCTAAAACAGAAGATGTAAAACTGCCCCCCTTCTTCTCTCTCTCCCCCCCCCCCATCTCAAACCTCAAATTCTGATTTTTTTAAAATTAATTTTATGTCTTATGCCAGTTCAATGAAATTTTGATTAACAAACTCAAGGATTTAAAAGCATTGTCTTGTCAGAGTTGCCAAAGCATAAGATATTCATGGTTGAAATTTAATTAGAAAACTCATTGATTTAATGAAATGTATTACCATTCTACAAAGCATACAATATTTGTTATTTCTAGTTCTTTAATTGTTATACAGATGATTACCAGAATTCGGTGCAGTAGTAAGCAGTTTATTAAGAAAGTAGAATGACTATGAGCAATTTTATTAAATTGTAGTTTGACCTTGTTACTGTATTTTTAATATAATATTTTGCTTTAATTCTAGATTAGAAGGTATGAAAATTTCAAAAAAGGAATTTAGTATTTTCTTTGTTCCAAGGAAAAATGAACTCTGTCAAGAAAGACTGTCTGTAAGCCATATTTGTTAACTCTTTATTTTTTGTACATATATGGTTTTTCAAAGCAACACGATTAAAACCCCCAAGATAGGTTGGCTGCATGGGTGTTTTTGTGACTTCCTCCATGCTTATTACAGATACAAGCCAGTTCACTTTTCAGGTACTCCATGAAGGCATCCTTCTCATGTAATTTGCCATATTCAAATAACCTAAACTTTTCAACAATGTTATTATACTTAAATAACTTAAATGTTTATGATGAGGAAATACTTTATTACCATATCTGTCAGTCTCACTAGCTATGAATCCAGTTAATCATTTATCGTTTGAATTTGAGTGAGGTATAATAAAAAAAAGTTTTTAATCAATAAGCTTTTATTTAAAATAGATATGATAATTAAGGTACTGAAAGGAGAGAAATAATGGTGGTTTGTTATAAAAAACCCCGAGACTGAATCACCAATGAACTGAGATATCTTGCCAAAATCTGACTATGTGTTTTTATACTTTACCATGTGATCATATATCAGCATCGGCATGTTCTTAAACCTCGCCACATAATCCTGTATTTACCATGTTGAATTTTTTGCTCTCATGACATGTTCTTATATTATTCATTTTTGATAAGTTTATCAAATTCGCATTCTTTATTTAAAAATATATTCATTGCCTTTTTTGTGTGAATATGACATTATTTTTAATTTACCAAGTAATGAGGAGGATGTCATATCATTTTTTTAAGAGAGAGGTCAGTCTTCTGTATGAGTAATTGAGTAAGCGAAATTGGCTATAACATGAAACTTTATCTTAACGACGAGATCATTTACAGATTCCACTCACAGTGAAGCAACATGAGTGAACTAAATAAAAGCTTATAAAAATGGAGACAAGAGCAACATCCCATTCATGTAGTCTTCCAGAAAGTGAAGAAATCCATGTTTCAGTAATGGTTCCAAATGTTGAAAGATACCTAGCAAGATCTCGTTAAATTTATGTCTTGTTTTATGAGAAAGATTAGAACCTGTATCATGTTATATAGATGATTAATTAATGATGTAATATATTGTTTACCCCTTTTAGCTATTTATATTTTAGTTGATGGCTCTAAAATGGGTTATTGTTTTAATCCTGTCTTTTTCCTTCCATTTTATTGCATGTTCATATCTTAAAATAGCATTTAAAAGTGCCATGATCTAAGATGTAAATAACTAACTAAAAATGGTAAATCACATCCTATATGATTACCAATGGTTTTAATAGTTTGGCCATTTTTCTTCTGGATTGAATCTGTAATAAGTGTGAAAATTTATTATTTAGAAAAACAGAGGAAGTGAAATATTTAATTTAGTTTTTCATTTTCACAGTGAAATTATTTGAAAAAATAATTGCATTTTCTATCTTAAGAAATTTTTTAAAGTAATTCCTTCTATGAAATTACTAGTACAGAGCTAATGGTTTTCAAGCTTAATGTACTCAGTTTAATAAATTAAAAATATATATATATATAATGCAATTATGAATTTATTGAAATTATTCAGTCATTCTTTTTTCTGCTCATAATTTGTGTATCTATATTTCAAGGAACGAGGTGTGTGGGGAAACTTTGCAAACATTATTGAATATACAGTTGATCTTTTTCCTGTAGATTATGATGTCTTATCAATGGAATTGGAAACAGCATTTAAGGTACGCATTGACATGTTAATTGAATCTTGGTACATTTATGCCTCAGAAATGTAGAAAAAAAATTAAATTTTTTTATATTAAGATAAATGAAAAATGTGGGAGTTTATTTCATTTGAAAAATTTTTTAACACTTCTATATATTAAATTTTAACATATACAGTCAAAAGTCGTTAATTCGGACACCCATAATCCGAACCTCAAAGCTACAAACTTTCTGCGCATGCGTTATGTTGACGCATGCGCGTAAGACCTTTACGGCTGCGAATATGCGTGTGCATATGCGCATAATACATTGATGCATGCACGTTTAATGTATAACGGATGGTATAAGCTAAGCTAAAATTATCTAATTCAGTTAATGTTGCAGATTGCGTTGTTCCTTAATCTTCAAATTGGATCCGGCTTATAATTTTTTGCAAACTCTTAGAGCAATTTTATAAAAGTAAGCTTGAACTTTCGATTATGTCAAATAGAATTTCCGATATATATTTACTAATATGTAAAGGATCTACAAAGCGAAAGCTTCGTTTCTCTAACCATTCCGAAATCTGTTTATCAATTTCATGCTGCTCGGCAGGGGGGGGGACGCCGCGGCACGCTATGAATTGGAAGTTGATCTGTCAGCACTATTCTTATCTTCAGGGCAGATGTTTTTATTTTATTTGGCTTATAATTCAATTCTAAATGTAGTATTTCATCTCGATGTACTCCGTCTTTGATATGATTTAAATCAAATTCCTCATCATTATAATTTGCTTCCGATAGTGAAGAAAGTGACACAGAGGTTATTGAAAACGAAAAAATTTCGATTGACAAATTAATCGGTACTCTCAACACAGCAATTATAGGACTTGAACATTGGAACTTTGTAACTGAAGAAGAAATTATGTCTGTTTATAGAATTAAAGAGAAAATATTAGCACAAAAATTGAAGCAACTTAAACAACTTACATTGAAAGAAATGTTAAAAAAAGTAAACACATAAATATTAAGCTTTTTTTTTTTTTTTTTTTTGTAAATTTTGATACCCTTTAGATCATAATTGCTCTTTATTTCATAAATTATGGTTTCATATTTTTAATTGTATAATTTCTTCATGCCATCTTACCAGATTGAAATTGCTGATCTATAATACGGAAAAACCCCTAATCCGGAATCGCCAAAGTCCCGACGAGTCCGAATTAACGACTTTTGACTGTAGTTGAAACCAAAATAAAATATTCTAGATTTCCATGCTTAAAACCATGTTTAAATATAAGTATACAAGTAGAACATTTTATGTCATTTTCAGCATTTTAATTCTCAGTGTCTTTTAGTTCTTCGATATAATAATTTGGCATCTATAGAGTTACAAATGCTCTTTAGGCAAAGTATGAAAAAACGGTTATGATAAAGCTATTACTTAAAAGACGTTCATTCCTCAAATATACAAATGTTATTTAGAAAAATTAATGAAAGATTGCCATTAAAACTGTTATTCCAAATATGTAAAATGATCTTGATACATAATAAATTTGTATTTTCTATCTGGTTAGACTGGAAACCAGTGAGATCTACCTAACAATGGAAATTATATTCAAAAACAATCATAAGTTTCACAACAATGCCCTTTTTAATATCTTTTTGTTTTTTCCAACAGGGTTCACAAAAGTTGTTCTAGAGTTCAATATCATTTACGTTTAACATTTTTATATTTGATTGAAAGTTCTTTCACCATTCTGTTGCAGTGTCCGTGTCCAGTACTCATATTAATTTTTATATAGTATTGGAAATAACTCAGTATCCATGATATAATACTGTATAGTACTGACACATTCTTTAGCAGGATAAATGAATGCAATTTTTTTCTCCCACAAACATCACATCTGATCGATTCAGCAGCCAGTAATCCTGTAGTTCTTTCTTAATAGTCATTTTGGCCTTTTTATTAACTCCTTTTAAGAAGTTTTTTTATAGATTGGCTAGGAAATACAGTAGAAGTTCGATAATCCGGCACGTTCGGGACCGGCTCGGTGCCGGACTACCGAAAATTCCGGTCTATCGGGCGGTAATTATAAGAACAATTAGGTTAATAATTAAACTAAAAATACAGTATGCAAATACATACAACAAAGTTTATTTTACATTTCCTATAATGTATGTACACGTACTGTAAAACATATTTCACTTAGATTTTAAAAAGTCACGAATGTCTTTTTGTTTTCTTGACTTTTGGCGTTTAGTATAAAATTTATTTCTAATGATATGGAAATCAATAATTTCTGAAGCACTGTAGCTAGTACTAGCCTCGGCAAAAGAGATAAACTTATTTAGTGATTCTGCAGCTTCTGCCCAGCTGATTTTTTCCTTTTCTTCCGTTTCGGCATCTGAGTCATTTTCTTCAAGATTTTGAGTAGGCTGAGAGTTTACTACAATGTTGATAATGTCCTCATCGGTTAGTTCTTGTTCAACAGGCTCATTCTTGTCGATTAAAAGCCACTCCTCTACCTCATCTTCAGGCAGGTTTTTCAAGGGATTGTCAGTACTTCTAACGACATCCAAAACTTTGGTCAGAGCATTTTGATGGTTTTCTTCCTCATCAGTCTGTAGAGTTAGGTCAGATGCAGGGTTTGCAGCTGGCCAAAGTTTTCTCCAGCATTTTTGGAGTGTTGTATTTTTTACCTGGTTCCAAGACTGTGCAATAGCATAGACGGCATCTTTTACTGTAAACGTTTTTTGAAAATCAGTCACGTCACAGTCGGCATTTAACAGGCCTTGAATAAAAGACCTTCTATAAAAGCATTTAAAATTTTGAATAACCCCTTGGTCCATGGGTTGAATCAAAGATGTTACGTTAGGTGGGAGCAGAGTAGCAACAATATTTCCAGAAACTAACTCATCTACTGGCGGATGGGCTTTGCAATTGTCCAAAAGAAGGATGGCTTTAGTATCTTCTGGTAGACCAAGGCTTTTGAAGGATTCCTTGACCTTAGGCACAAAGTGGTGAAAAAACCAGTCTTTAAACTGGGCGGCAGTTATCCACGCATTTGATTGAGCATCGTATTGGACAGGCAAGTGTGTAACATTCTTAAAAGCCCTGGGTTTTGCAGATTTACCTATCACAAAAGGGGTCACTCGGTGGTTTCCAGACGCATTAGCACATAGCAAAACGGTTAATCTGTCTTTGTTTTTTTTTAAACCCTTGGCTGCTTTTTCTCCTCCCCCAGCTAGTGTAGATGTTGGTAAACATCACCACAATAGCCCTGTTTCATCAGCATTGTAGATCTGTTCAGGTGTTAAATCATTATCAGCCACGATTTTCTCAAACTCGTCTTTGTATTTTTCTGCAGAGTTTTGGTGAAAGGGTTTCTCCAGTTACATCAAGTCTTCGAATTCCATGCCGAAACTTAAAGTTTCTGAGCCAACCATCAGAATAATTACATTCACTTTCAGCAACCCCTAAATCTTGGCCGAATTTCTTTGCCTTTTCAACAATCATTGGCCCTGTTACCGGTTTTCCTTCAGAACGTACTGCACTAAACCATTTGAACAATACACTATCTAGCTGTTCCAGTTTTGGTTTTTTTAATGTTTGTCTAGAAGCCAATTTTTCAGTTGTTACCGATTGAGAAGCAAACTTCATTAGTTAATCTTTTTGTTTTTTAATGTCATAAATAGTTGATGAGCCAATATTAAACTCATTCATTAAAACATTTCTATTCTCGCCTTTTTCTAGCCGTTTGATGATTTCTAGTTTCTGATTGAGAGTCAGTGTTACGTGTTTTCGTTTCTCTCCTTTTGAACTCGAAGGCTTAGGTTTTGAAAACATGGTCACTGTACAGTTAGAACGAAAATCACTTTTTCTATAAACAGTTTCAAAAGTTACGTTTACTGCGATGTGAAAGGACACAAAACAACAACGCACAAAAAAATGGCGAAGACGCTTCATGATTGATTAACGGAGCTGCACTGCACCTGAATTTGTTGTGACAGCTGAGGCTAGCCGGCCGCTAATTGTTTCTGAACAATACCGAGCGCTTTCGGATGATCTTGAACTACCCCGAAAACTTCCAAATAGCTCTTGAGCGGTTTTATTTGCTTTAAAGACACACTTTTGGAGAAAACCAAAATTTTTACAATTTTCCGGAGCGATGCCAGACTATCGGGCATTCCGGACTGTTGTATTCCGGACTAATGGACTTCTACTGTATGTGAAATATGAATTGTTTCATACCTTGCCGGCCAGTTTTAGGCTTTATATACTGTTACGAATTTGGTATTTAAAAAGCTAATGTTAGTTCAATTATAAATTAAATGGTTTTATTTCTCGCGCAGTGCAGCGCGTGATGAATATTAAAAGAAAGCTAAGCCGGAAAAATTAAAAATACAAGAGCGCGTGCGTTAAATAAATAAATATCTCTTTTTGATTTCGAGAAAGTGCTGGAAAATTCTAGCGCGTGATTTTAAAATCTTATAAAAGGAGGAAAACATCTCAGTTTGTAGGAGTTGCTTAGTTTGTTGTTGTTTAGAAAACTACTGTTGTTGATTGTAGCGAATTCGCGGATTAGCGTTCTTTAGCTGTTTTGAATTACGTTCTATTGGACATTTGAGTAGTTAAAAGAAAACTACTGTGAGATATTGTAATACTGCGTGATAATTTGAGAAAATTTAAGCATTTTTGTTGTGATAATAATAAATTTTTGTTCATTTTTCATCGGACTTGTGCATTCATTTAGTAACGAATCCGTACGCACGCAACAATTTTTGGTGTCAGAAGTGGGATTTGAATGCCAATAACAAGAGCGATGGAAGAGCAGTTAAGGCAATTGATAACAGCCTTTGCCTCGTTTAAAGAAGAAATGAAAGAAGAGATGAAATCTAGCCAAGGAAAGATGGAAGGGGCCGTCAACTCTGTTAAGGACGAAATGAAAGCCGTTCAAGCTGGTCAAGAAAAGATTGAAGCAGGTCAAGAAGAAATGAAAAGAGAGATTACCTGCATAATAGAAAATAAATTTGAAGCTATGGAAGGCAGAATTGACACAGTTGAAAATAAAGTTGGACTAATTGAAGAAAGAGTTTCTTCGGTGAAAAAAGAAATAGAAGAAAGAGTTTCTTCTGTAAAAGAACATATAGAAGGGAGAGTTTCTGCTGTGGAGGAACGAATTGAAGGAAGAGTTTGTGCCGTCCAACACCAAATCGAACAACAAATTGATGAGAGAGTTTCTGAAGTTGCCAAAGAAATGGATACTTTAAAGAAATTCGTAGCGTCGGCAGGGAGCAGGAGTGATGATTTTAAATTCTTACCAATGCCTGCTCGTCCACCTCTGAAGCTATCCACATATGATGGGAAGACCTCCTGGCAGGTGTATAAGACACAATTTTCTATCGTGGCGGATGCGAATGGATGGGATTCCCAAGCTAAGGCCTGTCATCTCGCCGCTTCTCTAAGAGCCGACGCAGCGGATATCCTGCAGACGCTTCCCGAAAATCAAAGGCTAGATTTCGAAGCTCTATCCGGCGCTTTGGAGCTGCGCTTCGGCGAGAAATGTTTAAAAGACTACAGCAGGCTCCAATTAAAATCTCGTCAACAGAAGCTCACCGAAACGCTTCAGGAGCTCGCCTCGGATGTTGAAAGGCTGTCACATCACGCCTTTTCGGAGTGCCCGACAGAAACAAGGGAAATCCTGTCCCTGCAATATTTCATCGATGGCATCCGGGACCCTGAAATACAGAAAGCACTGCGAATGGCGGATGTTAAAGATCTGAAAAGCGCTTTAGTGTATGCCATGAAATTTGAGGCAGCCCAGCAAGCAACTAGTAGAGATCGCTACCCAGTTAGAGCTGTGCGAGTCCATGAGCCAGTGGATCAACTGATGGCTCGTTTAGATGATTTAGCCAGACAAGTCGAAGATTTGATACGGAGTAGGAGCGAGAAGAAAGTGGCTCTAAGGTGTTGGAGATGTGGTAGTGAAGGTCACCTAAGACGGAATTGCAGAATACCCCAGGGTACGGAATATAAAGCAGATGATTTTACCAGACAAGTCAGTGGCTTGAGACGGAACAGAAGTGAAAAGAAACTAATTCTAAAGTGCTGGAACTGCGGAGTTGAAGGCCACATACGAAGAAACTGCAGAACACCCCGAGGTACGGAAAATAAGACCATTTCCCAGCAACAACGCAGTAAACAAATTAGTGACCATATCGAGGAACGGAGGTTGCCAGATAGTGAAAAACCTTGTTTTAAAGCGCTTAAAATTTATACAGTGAGTGGCAACAGTAACGGAATGTCCATTAATGGGAATATCGATGGAGTTCCTTGCGATATGATCATTGACACAGGAGCTAATGTTACCATCATTAGGAAAGATTTAGCTGAACAGTTTAAAGACAAACTTATTTGGATGCCATCCTGTGTTACCCTTCAGACTGCGTCTGGTGACAAGATCGACATAACTGGGAAGTTAAACGTAAACATCACGTTTGGAAATGCCGCCTACCATCACACGGCTTATGTGGCGGATATCACAGATCCATGCATACTCGGATTGGACTTTTTAAGGAAATACAATTTTTCCTTAGACTTCAAAAACAACAAACTGCTTTCAGCATCTGGTGACATGACTATCCATCCTCAGAAGAGATCCTCACTTGGAAATGCCGACGCCTTGTCCGAAAGACCCAGCTCGGGAAGCCGCCGAAATCATACCGGGGTCGAAAAGAAACGCAAGACTACCATCTATTCTCCATCTCAGAAGCTCTCCGGTCGAGACCTTCGTCTGCCTTGTGACCATGTGTTTGATCGCCATACGGATGCGCCTTCATTGCCTGAGGAACACATCCAAGACGCCCAGGCCCGTTTTGAGGGGATGCACCGTTCTGCACGAAAGCGAGTCAACTTGGCGACGGAGAAAATGAAGACCAGATGCGACACAAGAGCTACTAGACATAGATCCAACAAAGGAGACAAGGTGTGGTTGTGGAACCCGATTCAACGAAAAGGACTGAGTCCTAAATTACAGTCACCTTCGGATGGTCCATATACAGCGCTGAACACGAATGACGTCGTGGTTCGGATCCGTGAGTCTTCGAACTCTTACGACAGGTTAGCTCGTTACTATGGCCATAGTACATAATGTAACTAATTGTAAATAGTATCAGACCATGGTCCTTTTTGTTTTTAAATGTGTATTTGATTTGTTTTGTATTTAGTATTTGATTTGTTTAAGTTAGTTATTGCATTTATTGTTCATGTTGTTTGATATTGTAATGTAATGTTTATGCCTCAGTTGCATTTATGCCACAGTTGTAAGTTTAGCTTCCTGTCCAGGGATTGTACTGCCCGGGACGTGCAGTCCTTGGGAAGGGGGCAGTGTTACGAATTTGGTATTTAAAAAGCTAATGTTAGTTCAATTATAAATTAAATGGTTTTATTTCTCGCGCAGTGCAGCGCATGACGAATATTAAAAGAAAGCTAAGCCGGAAAAATTAAAAATACAAGAGCGTGTGCGTTAAATAAATAAATATCTCTTTTTGATTTCGAGAAAGTGCTGGAAAATTCTAGCGCGTGATTTTAAAATCTTATAAAAGGAGGAAAACATCTCAGTTTGTAGGAGTTGCTTAGTTTGTTGTTGTTTAGAAAACTACTGTTGTTGATTGTAGCGAATTCGCGGATTAGCGTTCTTTAGCTGTTTTGAATTACGTTCTATTGGACATTTGAGTAGTTAAAAGAAAACTACTGTGAGATATTGTAATACTGCGTGATAATTTGAGAAAATTTAAGCATTTTTGTTGTGATAATAATAAATTTTTGTTCATTTTTCATCGGACTTGTGCATTCATTTAGTAACGAATCCGTACGCACGCAACAATACAATGCCTAGGCATTCTGTATAATGTTGGATTTCAAACTTTGCTGGTAACATGTATAATGACTGAGTATTTAGGAATATTAGTAATTGTTTTACATTTCATTTAAAATGTATAATATACTTATAATATTGCTTAAATATATTAAAATATATAATATACTTATAACATTGCTTAAATATATTAAAATATATAATACACTTATAAATATACTTATAATATTGCTGATTTTCAGTCTTGTTGAATTTAGAGCATTTTATTTCATTTGTATTACAGTCAAATACCGAAAATCGGCCGACCTGAAATCCGCGTTGTCTCTTAGAATATAAACATTCAGTTTATAGGTTTCGGAAACCGCAACATTGAGTACGAAATATCAAAGAAAAAAATACTTACCGAATGATGACGTCATAATTACCGAATAATAATGAGTCAAAACGGAAATACCAAATTATTGATATGAAAAGTTTAAAAAAATATGATAAAATAAATAAGTTTTTTTCCCTCTAATCTTCATTGAGGAAAAAAAAGCAGACAATTCACTCAAATCTTTGTTCAAGTTCACGATTCACGTTGTATTTTCTGAGCTTTGTTATTTTATTTCACGAGATTGTTTAGTGCTGCCGATTTTTTATCTGGATATTTTATGGATAAATTAAGAATATTTTTAATTTCAGCCCTTTTTATACAGTGACAGATAAGAAACGCACTCGTGATTTTACTGCTTGTAACGTTAAAAAATGTAAGCACGTTGCATTGATGGTAACGCAAAACGTGCAAAATCTGCAGAAGATGGAAGCAGGTGCTACTCCTCGATTTATAGCAGAATGATATGGAATTGCGACACGATTGTTATGATATACAGAAAAATAAAGAAAAGCTGTTGAAATTTTATAGCAACAGTGATTCTAACACCGGAATCCGAAACTAGAAATCTTTGCATGAGGCGAAATCGGCAAACCTCGATGCTGTGTATATATATATAATACAATGAATAATATAATCAATTTATATATGTAATAATAATTTAATGCATATAATAAATTATTGCAATTATGTATATAATAATTTAATTAAATGTATCTAATTCGCCTTATTGATTTTGCACTTTTAGTCTGAATATTATGTTTTATCTTTTCTGTCCTGAAATCCGCAAAATGTTAACCTCTGGGCCAAGCTCTGTGGATTTCTGGAATTCTACTGTATTATCATAATGTATTACAGAAAGTAAAATATATTTGAAATGCAGTTATTTTGAAAATGCATAGGCCAATGATTTTCAACATTTTTTTAGCCCATGTACCCCATTCACTACTGCTAGACAATCAGTCTCCCCCTCCTTTCCAGAACTCAAAATATGCAATTACATTTACTTAAATTTAGATTATTTTTAATATGTTTCATAAATTAAGCAAGAAAATTATATAAAATCTTGATAAATATAAAAATTTGAATAAAAAAGCAGTTTTTTTTTTAATTCATAAACTGAAACTAAATACTAAACAGGTAAATAAAAGGTTGACTGCTTTCTTCCCTGAGATTATGAAATACCTCCCTCCCTTAAAGAAAACACCAAAATAGGTCTTTTATAACTTTTCTCTTTGCCTTTCAAAATTGGTGTATTATCAAAATTTTAAAGTTCTTATGTTGGAAAAAGTATTGCAAGTAGTCATATTCTTATTCACATTTTCTATTATATTTTAATTTCAAAACTAAAACAAGCTGTTAAGCTTATTTTTTGTATACTGAATATAAAATGTATTTATAATTATTTCATCATTGAAATAGAAGTTAATTATATTTATTTTGTTGGTTGGTAATAGTTTTTATGCAGAGAAAAGGGCAATAATTTCGGGGGGGGGGAGGGAAAGGGTTATTTACCACAATTCATGTAAGTTGTTATATTATTAGGCTGACAAAGTAACAAAACTTAAGAATGGAATGATCTATATCATGTTATGCATTCTATTTTTCATTGAAAAAAACATGTAAAATACAAATTCATGTATAATTTTTTTGCAAATTATATAAATTAATTGGTATAGTTCACTAATTATGGAAATTAATATTAAGATTATGCTTAGTGCTTTTCCCCTTTTTTTACTGTTGTTTTGAATTCCATGAGAATTATAAAATAGTCTGGTTATTTTTAGATTAGTTTGATTAACTTTCTTGTTTCTGTCTATTTGCCTCTACCTGAAATATAAGTGTTTTTCAGGAATGTTTTATTGATAATGATATGACAAGTATGCATCATGTTGCTAAAGCATTAATGACTATTCAAGCTGTATATGGTATCATTCCTAATGTATATGGAAAAGGAAAGTGTGCTAAGGTAAATATTTTGAATTAATTTACTCTGTTTAGCTGATTTGATTTTATTCCTTTAATATTTTTAACGATTTCTTTCAGTGCTTTTTCTAAACTTGTAAAAGTGAATAAATAAATAAGTTGCATAGAGTGTATGCTTACAGAGGAAACTCGATTATTTATCACACTTTTAACCTTCAGATTCCCTTAACTGTCAGCTGCTGAACCAGTGTGTTGTGTATAACCAATCCACCAAAAAATAAAGAATGAAAATATGGAGCAAAAGAATCGTTTAAAATACACCATATTATAAAATAAAATATGACTATATCTTTCAAAAAAATTCTTTTAAAAATCACCATACAAATTTTAGTAATAGTAGTTTATCATGTTCCTTATGAATATTTTATTAGGTTTTTTGTAAAACTTCAATGTATCATATAGGGAAGTTGAACAGAAAATTTTCTCTCTGTCTAATTTTATGGAAAAAAAAAATGAACAAAAGTGGTGCAGATGTTAAAATATTTTATACGTGTCACGTTGTGGTTGGAGATTATTTTCTATTAATATTAATAAGTATATTTGTACCGCATATACTAGTGAACAAGGTAAGGAGTTATAATGTGACTGACTTTTAGTTTGATCATTTTATTTACACCAAATGGATTGAAAATGGGATGGGCAAACTTCATGTCAATAAGAGCCACATGTTTGAATTCAGAGAACTACAACTAGATTTTTCAAAAGTCCATATTTACATCATTTTAAAAGAAATGAAATAGGTTTCAGATAAAAAGAATCACTGTTATTCTCTCTGTTCATGATGAATGTCCATAGTACTTTGTTATTAATTAAGAAATTGAAATTAGTCCATAGGAAAGTCCTATTCTGTTATTTGCTCTGAATATTATTTTGCTGTTTTGGAACATGAAAAAAAAATGTATTTAAACAGCATTTAGTTGCTAATTTTAAATAATTCATTATATTAGTCTCTGTTTTCATAGGCCTTGTATCATAAATTTTAAAGTTCTTATGTTGGAAAAAGTATTGCAAGTAGTCATATTCTTATTCACATTTTCTATTATATTTTAATTTCAAAACTAAAACAAGCTGTTAAGCTTATTTTTTGTATACTGAATGTAAAATGTATTTATAATTATTTCATCATTGAAATAGAAGTTAATTATATTTATTTTGTTGGTTGGTAATAGTTTTTATGCAGAGAAAAGGGCAATAATTTCGGGGGGGGAGGGAAAGGGTTATTTACCACAATTCATGTAAGTTGTTATATTATTAGGCTGACAAAGATAGTATTTAGATTATGAAAAAAAATAAAAAAAAAAACAAAAAAAAATTATTAAAAATAATAATGTATTTATTTTATATAATATTTTAAATAATAATGTGCTATATATCAAATGGCGAAGAAATCGTGATGTGAAAACATTGAGCCCATTCGGGGGTTTAATATGATATTTCTCACATCTTAATATGCTAACGAAAATAAGAATATCTTATTTCACCTTTCCCTTTGGCAAGGTAATTTTTATTTATTTATTTATTTTTCTTCCTCAGCATGTTTTTGATCTAATGACTCGAATAAGAAAAGAGCTATCAGGCAATGATCCTCAAGTTACTCCACAAATAGATTGTTTGCTGCTTTTGGATCGTTCTGTCGATTTGTTTTCTGTTCTTGCTACGCAATTAACATATGAAGGTCTGTTAGATGAATTTTTTGGAATTAATAATAGTAAGTTGGTTTCACGATTCATATGTGTTGATTTCTTGTGCTGTGATTTTAATATTTTATCTTGCATCTGTTTTGTTCTATAATATTCATAATTCAGTTATGTATAAATCTGTGTATTGAAATAATCTTTTTGTTTGAAGCTTTTCTTTAATTTCTATAATTCTGGAATATTTTGTAAGAAATTGGATAAATAAGTAATATATTTATATTTTTTAGCATTGTCTTTCGGTATCTTAAGTTTTGTATGCGTGAATTATCACTTTGTTAATTTGTTAGGCATTTTTAATCATCATGTACATTTTATTAAAACGCATATTGCTGTGGTGTTATTTGTAATTATATTTATCAGTACTATGAAATGCAAAATTTGCTAATGTTGTTAATTTGTTATGACCACAGTCATAATAAATTTTCAAATGCTTAGGTCTGTTTAGTCAGAAGTTGTAATCTTCAATAAAAAGTAAGTTTCATATAATTCAATTATTGATGCTATACAATAGTCGTATTATATGAAAGCAGTTGCAGTCAAACACCAAAAATCTGCTGACCTGAAATCACCAACTCTAGAAATCTGTGCAGCCTCTCAAAATCTAAACATTTAATTTATAGGTTCAAAACTGCAACGTAGAGAATGAAATACTGAAGCAAAGAGAAATACTTACCAAATCATTGATATCTTGCTAAAGGTTCCACACCCTTCCAATCTGCATGGAGGTAAAGAAACAGACGACTTCACTCAATAGAGATATTTTATTTCACTTTGTGATTGTAAAAAAATATTTCACCACCAAAGAGTGCATCTTTTTGTTAGCAGAAACATGGAATTCTGTTTTCCAAACAACATTAGTAAATGGCTGTCATAATGTACGGCTGTCCTCGATGTTTATTGAAACTGGGAGCAATGATAGAGTTAGGGTTATAGCTGGAAAGGTTAAAGCAAAAGAATTGCTTCTGTATTTAAAATAAAGAACAAATGAGGAGGTTTTGCAAGAAGATATCACTGAATGGATGAGCCAACACTGGCATATCAGATGACCGATGATGAAATTATTGATTTTGTTTTGAACTCGACATGGCAAAAAAAGGATTTCTGACACCAACACAGATGGTGAATTTGATAGGCATGAGAAAATATCTTTTAATGAGTGTTTGAAACATTGTAAAAAATACCTAAAATGTTTAGAATAGCAAAGTTGTGTCATACAGCAAGAGATTATGAAATATAATTTAGCAAAAAAAAAAATTACTCTGGAACAACTGTAAAGTTTTAAAACAAACCTGTATTGAAACATGTTTAAAAAAATGAAATACTTTATGCTTTATTAGTGCATCTTATTTTGATATGCCTTTATGTGAATGTGTTGTTTATTGTATATGTCCTTATTTTACTTTGTACTTTTAGTTTAAATATTATGATTTATCCTTTTTGTTCTAAAAGCCACACAGCCTGTGGCCTAAGCATTGTGTATTTCTGATCGTCTATTGTATTTGTACTATAATTAAAAACATGCTTTTTGATAGATACTATAGAATTACCACCTGAAAAATTTTGCAAGCCAAGCGAAGGAGGTTTACAAGAAATACCAACTGAACCAAAGCGCTTTCTTTTAAACTCAGCTGAAGAATTATTTGCTGAACTTAGAGACAAAAATTTCAATGCTGTTGGTCCAACACTTAGCAAAAAAGCAAAAGTGCTATCTGCACAGTATGATGTAAGTAAAATTATTAGCACTTCTACTAGCATTTTACTTATTTACTTTTATTACTATTAATATTCTACTTATGTAAATAGAATAATTATTATTAACATTTTGCTAGACATGTTAATATACATGGCTTGTACGGTCCTTAAAAGGTTTTTTTAAAGCAATTTTTCTCCTTCAAAGTCCTTAATTTTTGCCAAAACCGGCAAAAGGTCCTTAAATTATCCCATCTGACATTTCTGTATGTTTTTTATGACTGCCATTTTGGGTCTGAATGAACATTTTGGAGGAATGTTTTTGGTGATGCATTGAAAAATATGTATTTGATAGATTTTATATTTGAATTCTTTCCTTCTTAACATAAATGGTAGATACTCAAGTTTTAGGCATAAGGCCCTTTGTTATCTGTCTTTCCATTGAGGCAATCAAAGAAAGCAAAGTAATTGAAAGCCAACAATTTTTTAAAAATTCTTTCATCATATGCATCTCAATATGTCATTCATATCTCAGTGCCTGCCGAAAATTATAATAATTTTGCCCTAAATTTTCTTGCTTGATGCTTCACTAAATTCTAAAAATTCTCCAGCTCTGGTGCCAGTATTGATGTTATATCATTTTATATTTACTCTCAATACTCATATTATTATTATTAAAGAAATAACTATTCTTTTATACATTCTAAGTACTAGCAGTTCTTAAGAATGACAGAAGTCTTTAATTAAATTTGGAAATTTTAAAATGAAGAGAACATTCATTGAAAAAGAAATCAACTTCATAGAGAGAGAAAATTCTTTGTCAAAGGTACATTGTCGAAACATTAACAAATTAGCAGATGAAGGAGAGACTAGTGGGAACATTAATTTGTTTATTGAAACTGATAAACTTAGAAAAGAGGCTAAAGAGAAAGAAACTGATTTAAATGAGCTAAAATTTTTGGGGAATTTTCAAATTAAAAAGAGCATAAATATTTTTTGTTTGTTATTGCTACAAAACATAAAGGTTTCATAGGGGGAAAAAATTAGCCATGTAAATCTATTAAGACAAAGGGTACGTAATTTGATTATTTGTCACTAACAGCTCACCTTTAGAAGTTACTTCTTCATAATAAGGTAAATATTCTGCTTTTCATTATCCTTATTGTGGATGCAAGATACAACACAAAAATGTAAAAAATTAACTTAAAACTTAACCCTTTGCACTCAAGGCCTTTTTCGCTTGCACGAACCTGCAACTCGAGATGATTTCGGCCGAATTCGGCAAACACTTAACAAGTACTTTAAAAACATTTATAAACAAACAAATAAAATAATAAAATTTCACCAGTTTATTCATTAATAACTCCAGAAACAATAAAATGATAAATATTACACTCTGTAATTAATTTTGGTGTGATATTTTGTAAAACAATATCCAAGATGGATCCTAGGTTTGTCAGGACATGTATTACAGTAATATGATTTTTCCCGCCTACCTTCAGGCATGTTACGGCCAGAACAAGCCTTGCAGTCTCTTTTTGGCCATTTTAGTATTACATGAAGCTTCCTGTTTAGTCAGATTTCATCGGAATGTGACGTAGACGCTTGCTGTCGTTGCTGGCGATGTTATCTTCTCAGTTGTTCGACAAATGTTTTCAGAAATCACAGATGGCTCAGTGGCTTTTCCCCTTCTTTTGATCTTTTCTAGTTTATACAAAATGTATGAATAGATCAAAGAAATTTCCATGAAACTCGAGCTGATCTAATCTTCCTCCATATTTTTAGAGCACAAACACTTTTTAGTTACTATATTTACTGCCAAGACTGTTTCAAACGAATGCTATGCTGAGACTAACTAAACTAAGCTAAAATTTGGCTACAATGTCAGTGGAGCCTAGATATCTTAGATGAAAACATTTTTGTATTTTTTCTAGAATTTCATCAAGTTTTAAACAAAACAAAAAAAAAAAAAAAAAAAAAAAACTTGAAATATTCCAGCCCACCAGTGAGCGAGCAGTAAAGTCACTGAATACTGGTAGTTCAGACTGGGCTACAAATTCTGGGGAACAAGCTGGTTGCATGGGTATTTTCGTGGTTTTTCCCAAGTGTAGCATGACACACAAGTCAGTTTCCCATAGGAAGTCCTTTATGAAAGCATCTCTTAACTTAAGCAGATAGCCCTTGAGGTTTTGCAATAATCAAATAAACCAACCAACCTTGAAGTATTCCACGTTCAGATTGTTAGGATCCGTATTCCTTCTGTAAAGGAAAGCACCTTTATATTGCTTTTCTTTTGTGTCCACTTTTCTCTCTTTTCTAAACAAAGACTATGTGAAAGATGGGTGTCACTCAATCTAGGAAAATGAGTACACATTAACCTTCCAGCACATGCGCTTGGCAATTTTCCATGAGCACGTGCGCATAGTATTTTTTACGACATCCATTCTTTTACAGTTTTTGGCACAAGAAACAACAGAAATGAGTGAATATTGATAATAAATCTGTTAAGAAATAAAATATTAATGTTATTATTGCA
Source organism: Stegodyphus dumicola (assembly GCF_044657685.1). Classification (NCBI taxonomy): domain Eukaryota; kingdom Metazoa; phylum Arthropoda; class Arachnida; order Araneae; family Eresidae; genus Stegodyphus; species Stegodyphus dumicola. The sequence goes on from NC_140770.1 coordinate 5,855,266, forward strand.
CAAATTATATCACATTCAAATATAAGTAAATTATTTTTAAGTTCTTATATTAGTGAGATGGAAATGCAATGATGTAATTCAATATAGAACATTTTAAATTTATTGTTTAATAATTATATTTTAAAATCAAAGCTAATTTTAATATTCATCAAAGGCAAGTATAGACAAATAAAAAAGGAAAACACCTTGGTGGGAAAAAAGTAAGTTTATTATTACTTACTTCTGCAAGGAAATTTGCTTCTAACTGATTACAAAAACACACTTTAAACTAACTTTAATATTTTTATTTATTTCTATAAAAAGAAAAAAAAGAAAATAAGGAATGGAAATAGCTATTGTTCTCCCATCCAAAGGTTTCCTTGTTTTCCTTTTCTTCGTGAAATAATTCTTGAAGAATGCGAGTAAAATCAGCTGGTTGCACATATTTTTTGCCATGAAAACTGATATAAAATTTACAGAGCCAAACGTATTCAAATTAAAATAATACATGGTAATTAATAACACAAAATTACAAAACATTTGAGGAAAAAAATATTTTCCGAGTTTTCAGCCTCGAACACTCGCGCCTCGTAACTTTTACGAAAAAGCTGCCACGTAGTACAAATGCCCAGTAAAAAAAAAAGTCAAATGACTTCCTGTTGGCACATTCCATGATGTGGGGAAGGGTAGAAAGGAGGAATAGAAATGACATTCAGACGTCTCAGCTTCTATGTGCGAAAAATGTGCATTAAAAACTGAATTTGTCGTAAATTTTGCGCATACGTGCGTGCTGGAAGGTTAAACAAATCTTAGGGATCCTTACGGCATTCTTTGTAAGTGATGTAAGTTTTTCAACTCATCTTTCTATAGATGAACAAATGATACCTTATTTTGGTAGACATTCATACAAAATATTTCTCAACATTTGAGTACAAATTTTGATGTTTTGTGTTCCTATGAAAAGTAATTACAGTGAAAATTGTTTAACACGAAACTGAGGGGACTGAAATATTTTTTCATGTTAAGGGATATTGAAAAAAAAAAAAAAAAAAACATGTATTCAATAAAATTAAGTTTATTAGAGTACATTTTATTTACACAGATATGCATATAGGTATGTATTTAATAAAAATCAATGAAACAGAAACATCCACAAGAACTTAAATTTAATTCAATTCTAAACTTTCAAGTTTTTTGAAAAACACAACATTTATTGAGTTTTGGGAAAATAATCTGATATTTTTCTTTGCACTGCCTGTTTAGCATCAAATTGTTCAATGTCGTCCTTTTCGTTCTTCATTTCATCATTGCAATGTGCGTGTAAATTTAACTGCGCATGTGTTTTAAGAGGTTCCTCAGTACGGATGACATGGGAACAGGAGCTGCATTATTCATTTAATTTTTGTCATTGGAATCTGCATGAATGATATTTTTTTTAGCTTTGAACAAACTCCAAAATGTCTTTTTCTGCCATAATTGGGGCTGTACACACATTATCATCACCTACTGCAACGAATTCTTCTGATGATACAGTAGGACAGTCCATTAATACAGAAACTTTCTCAAACATTTTATAAAGTGTCAGCTTAGTTTCAATATCCTTCTTCTCCATTTCTTTTGGCGTCAAAGAATCTGATACATTTCAGAATCGTGCATGATGAAAAAAAAATTATTCATGCTTGGAGTAACTGAATTCCATGCAGAGTGCAAGATATGAAAAGACAGAGGCATGCACAGTGCAACATATGAACCAAACGCACTGATTTTTACTCGCACTGCGATGTACTCATCATCGAATTCCAAAATCAACTGGGGAGAGATGAGATGTTTGTGTGGCATTTGTAGAGGAGAAAGATGAAAGTAGCTTAGATTTCCAAAACTGGCTCTTGTCGCAGGCTATTCCGAGGTTATTTCAAAGCCAAGTTAGCCTCCTTTCTATGAAACATGTGAAACCATCTCTCTTTCATGTCACACCCCTCCTAAATCTCGCCTACAAATCCAGTGTTTTTCGTATTTTCTTCGTCCTTAGAAAGGATATCTTTTCGTGTTAAGAGATTTTTGTTTCGTGTTAAGAGAAACAAAATGCATGAAACTACATAGCAGTTTAAGATATAATAACACGCCGAACAGATATTAATTTAGAAGTCAAACAAAAAAAATCAGCATTTTATTGCTGTGCAAATTTGAAAATACAGTCAAAAGTCGTTAATTCGGACACCCATAATCCGGAATGATCTATAATCCAGACCTCAAAGCTAAAATCTTTCTGCGCATGCGCCGCGTTGACGCATGCGTTTACGCGTGCGTGCAAGACCTTGACGACTGCGCATATGCGTCTGCGCAAGCGCAGAATACGTTTTCTCGTTCACGTTTAATGTATAACGGACGGTATAAGCTAAAATTATCTAATTATCTATTTCAGTTAATGTTGACGATTGCGTTGTTCCTTAATCTTCGAATTGGATCCGGCTTATTATTTTTTGCAGACTGTAAGAGCAATTTTATAAAAGTAAGCTTGAACATTCGATTATGTCAAATAGAATTTCCGATGCTGGAGCTCCCAAAGCATCTACAAAACGAAAGTATGTTTCGATGTCCATCAAACAAAAAGTGGAATTGCTACAAAAAATGGATAAAGACATATCCTTTGTTTATCTAACCGTTCCGAAATCTGTTTATCAATTTCACGCTGCTCTGCGCGGGAGGGGGGTGGAATGTCGCGGCGCGCAGTGAACTGGAAGTTGATCTGTCAGCACTATCATTATCTTCAGGGCAGATGTTTTTATTTTATTCGGCTTATAATTCCTTACTAAATGTAGTATTTTACCTCGATGTACTCCATCTTTGATATGATTTAAATCAAATTCCTCGTCATTATAAATATCACGAATACAAATCAAATAGTTTTCTGGTTGCAATTTTCTAATTTAGGCTATGCTTAATGTATGCTTTACGCATGCGCGCGCTGGAAGAAATGTTTAATAAAGTAAACAAATAAATATTAAGCTTCTTTTTTTGTAAATTTTGATACCCTTTAGATCATAATTGCTCATTATTTTATAAATTACGGTTTCATATTTTTAATTTTATAATTTCTGCATGCCATCTTACCAGATTTAAACTGATGATCTATAATCCGGAAAAATCGATAATCCGGGATCGTTGAAGTCCCAACGAGTCCAGATTAAAGACTTTTGACTGTATAACGCTGATTTTTGTTGTTTGGCTTCTAAATTAATACATAGTAGTTTGCCGGGACCATTATATTATTTCATGTTAATTGATATTTTGTCTTAAATGTTTTCGTGTTAAACATTTTTCACTGTATATCATTTTGATATATATTCATGAAAATCTTCTGATAAAAAATTTTACAAATATTCTTCTGAAAAAGATATTGAGTGATCTTAGATTTTGTGAAGATGTTGTAATAAGTGTAGTGAAAGTTTCTTCAAATTGTTACATATATTTCGACAAATTTTTTACGCCACACATATTGATGTCTGAATTGAAGGAGTTGAAATTTCATGTGGCTGGTGCAGCTCTTGAGTGCAAATTAGGAAATGGTTCTATTATTCATGTAAACAAAATGGAAAAAGAAGAACATGGAACATATGATATGAACATATGACGCTGCATTTGATAAAGAGCATGACATCGCAATAATTCGATGGAATGGCAATTTGTCACTGGTATGACAACTAACTATCAGACAATTTATCCACTTTCAGTGACCGAAAGGAACTCAAGAGAATAAATCTGTATCCATAAAGTAACCTAAACTCGTCGGAAATTATAGCAAATATATAGATGGTGTGCCCTTTTGGACAATCTTATTACAATGTATATAGAGTGTAAGTAAAAAGTGAAAAATGGCAGTAACCTATTTTTACCAATTTTATTTATGTAGCTAAATTAAGTGCATGGAAATTTTGAACACTGCGGTAAACCTCATAATTTCTCTGTTAGGTTTTTAAAGAAGTGTTGCACTGTGATTGCTAAATTCAGGGAAGAATATTCTGAAAATGAGCAGCTTTCATCTTCATATACTGATTGTATTGGCTGACTATCTTTCTCTCAGAATTTAGCCTCAAAGGAAACAAGAAAGGATCTCACAAATTACTTTATCTAAAATAATTCAACTAATAAAACTAAAAGATGCAAATACTGTGGTAGTCTAATGATACTTGTTTGTAATAACTGTTATGTCCCTTTGCATAGCAAATGTTTCAAAGATTTTCATGTATCCCAAAAGTAAGCAGTTTTGGCTGTGCCTTTTCACAACATTTTATAACTTCAAAATAAATAATAATAAAATAATAAATATATTTTTAATTTTTTTTTTCTCTTAATTACACCTAATATGTCAAAAAATAATCCTTGTTCATTTCCTTCAAATGAAAGCTAATGTGGTCATTAATGGGTTAAAATCTGAACAATTTCTGATATTTTGTATGAATATAAATGGTAGCCAGGTTCTGTCTTGTGAACTGTTGTGCATTTTGTAAGGCATACAAATTTTGCAAATGCATTTTGTAAGGCCTTTTCAAAGGCATACAAATACAAAGCTTATTGAATCTTCTCTTTGCACATCTTAAGTAAAGATAAATTCAGTAATATTTTTATTTGTTTTCAAACAAATATAAAAACAATGTTTTTATCCTTTTTTTATTGGTATTATTTTTGAGGTAATCTACTTTTCTGATCTGATCAGATATGACAAACCAAACTTTGAGTCCATTGAAATTCATTATAACCTGGTTCAATGGTAGATCATTATCATCTTTTAGTATTTATATTGATTGCATAATCTCGTAATATTAAACTAGAAAACTGAAATATTTTTCCTTTAGGAAAGACATGGAGCTAAAACTGTCGATGCAATAAAACAATTTGTTGACAAATTGCCCCATTTGCAGGCTGCTAAGAAGTCTTTAGCTAATCGTATGATTTATTTATTTATTTACTTAACTTTTTTACATTTTTTTAAGTTTGTTTTGTTGGATTCCTATGTTTTTACATTTTTTTAATTTGTTTTTTTACAGATACTTCAATGGCTGAACTTGTTAAAGAAGTGACAGATTCAGAAAATTTTGTTAACTTATTACAAACTGAACAAGGTAATTGCTTTTTTTTTTTTTTTTTTTACCGTGCATTTTGTTTTCTTCATAGTTCAATTTGAAATGTAAAATTCAGCTGTGAATAACAACTCAATGATTTTATGCAGAATTTATGAATGGCTTAGAAACTGACAAAATAAATTCCCATATTGAAGACTGTATTGCTAAACAAGAGCCTTTGATAAAGGTAACATTTCATTTAAAATTCTGAATTAAATTTTAATTAAACTTCTAGATGAATAGGCATTTATAATGTATTTGGACCATCTCTCTTGATAAAACACTAATCATAAACCATATTAAACTTTCAAAGAGCTTTTTTGGATGACTGTTGAAAGCTAAACTCTTACAAATTTCTTCCTCTCTTTTTAATTTGCTAATGAAGATGTAGCATTTATTTGTAGTTCAACATTGATGAGCTAAAAAATAATGAGCTTATTATATTTGTATAACTGAATTCTTTATTTTTGTTCATTAACATATCAAAAGTATTAAAGAGAAATTTTAAACTAAATATTTTAAGTAATGAGATAATTATATAAAGTGACAACAAATCAACTGACTCATTCATGAATCATTAAACGAAGTGTTCATGCTACTCAGAATATTAAATATTGAAGTGTTTGATTGAAAAAATTCATACATGGGTGTTTTAAACTCATTAGGGCATTAAAGAAAAATTACAGCTTTAAAATAAAAGAGATATATGGATTTCATAAAATTAAGTAATGAAGAGTTAGAATATTATTTTTAAATTATAGGTATAAAATGTTGTATAGTATTCTTAGTTTCTTTTTACCTGTAAGTATTTTATGTCTCTGATTACTTTTAACAAAGGAAATATGGAAACAAAAAATGTACTTATTATTGCAACCACAATTATTTCCAATTTTAAATAAACACATTAAGTAATGTTAAGAAATTTCATTTTTAGGCAAAGCAACCTATTAAAAATAATTACATGATACTCTTATTATATTTTTTACAATCCATAAAACATTTTTATTTTTCGTCAGTATTCATAATGAATATTTCTAAATGTTGGATTATTAACCTAAATTGTAAGAGGACTAGTACTAAATTTTTTTAATCAGTAGTATCAGAAATAGCATCATTAAACACAGTTTGTCTAATTAATTTGGACATAGTTTAGTTAACTGGTATTTAATTTGAACTTTGTTATAAATATTTACTGCTAAGGAATGATAAATGTTATAAAATTCTGTTGCTGGAATCAATTTGAATTAATAAAAGAGTGATAAGTCAAGTGGATTTTTAAGCTGTTATTTCTCATAACTTTTGAACAGTAATATGTTGATTAAATGAATTTGACCATTAATGTTAATCTTAAGCAAAAATTACAAATAATTTAAAATTCATTTGCAGATATATTGCATCACATATTTAATTTTCAAAAGTCAACCAAAATCTCCTGTGATGCCAAAAATCATTGATACTTAGCAACTAGTAATTACTATAAACTATCATGTCACATAAATGAAATTGAGGAATGTTTGAGTATTTTTGGAACTTGAATACATTAAATTTTACATGATTATTACAAATGAAAAAAAAAATTATATGCATAGTAGATTCCATATAATTTGGCTCATGGTTAAAAAGATGTTTTTTGTTGAAGTGTGCAAAGAAAAAAATCTCAAAATTTCAAGTCTGTAACTTCAGAAAATGTGAATTTCTTTCTGTGAACCCAAAGTAAAACAATTCTATTTTTGATAGTTGGATTTTTTTTCCCCAAAAAATTGGTTCTCAAATATTCTGTTAGTAGTACAGTGAATTAATTTCACCCTTATCTGAGTTTTTTTTTTTTTTATTTTTATTTTTTTATTATTATTAATTTATTGTTTTAACAAAATCCTGCAACTGTCATGCTGGGAACTTCTCTGTATATTTAGAAGCCATTTTGTCAGTTGAGCATTAGAAAATTTATCTCCTTGTATTACAGTCACTTAAATATACCCATACCTTGTTGAACATTATCATGAGTTTTCATTTATCTGCAGTTGGGTGTTTTTCATGTAAAGCAGATGATGATTAAGCATCATCTGCTTTTGCCACAGCACATTGTCCTGTATCATCAGTCCCGAAGCAATGGATCCTGAAGTAGTAGATGTTCTTTCAGGATCAGAAATTTCATTTTCTCGATATTTACCGGCATTTGAACAGTCTTAGGATGTGGTTCTGTGGTAATTTTTTCCAGCTACATGCTTTTTACCTTTTCAAATTTAATATATTAAAAATACTTTTTTAAATGCAATAACCTCAATTTTTCCACTGCTTTACAACATTTTGATATGAATATTTTTCCTTTGAAAGTGCATTTTTAAAACCTTTGAGGCATAAATCAATCATTGAATTAGGTATCAATTCCAATATAAATAATTTATTCTGCATTCCACTAAAAAAACAGTATCAATCAAAACAAACAATAACATTGAAAATGTTAGATATTTATCTCAAAATGCTAATAAGAAAATTTTAATAAAAAATTGTTTCTGTAAAGTGTGAATTACCTTCTGTAGAAGGTTACACATGTACAGTGCATGAACTGTTACATTGCAGTAACAGTAATTATCACTTATTCAAAGCATAAAGAAATTGATTTTGTGATTTAGTACTCTTGTTCCCAATCATAAACTGCCTGGTAACCAATTTAGCAGTCGAATACAAGCAATTTTAAGGAATAAAATTCACATTTTTGCCATGCAGATTTTTGAATGGCATAACTGATTTGAAAATTAGTTTATTTGATTGAAACTTTATATAGATGCTAAAAGAAAATAATTTGATAAGAAATAAAACAGTTTATTTTCATCCAAAAGTTTTATTATCTTGATTATCTAGGCTGGGAAAGCAGGTCTGAATAATTGAAAAGCATGGATAATCCAAACTGTTAATTTTCATGGACATTGTACATGTTTATTTAAAAAAAAAGGGGGAGAATTTTACTTTGTTTGGGGAACATTTTAAATATTTGTCAAATTTCAAAGTTTTTTTTTTTTTTTTTTTTTTTTAATTCAAATCCTTTTTCGTTGAACCGAATTTCTACAGAAGCTATTGCTGTCTTAGGGCTAATGTACTGTCTGTGCTTGTTATTTTTAGTAGCAATCTCTGTTGTTATGATATCTGAAACAATATTCATTTTTGCATAAATCTTACATTTACTATAAGTTTTTATTTTAATGTTGAAACAACTTGCCTTAGTATTTGCAGCATGTTCTTTATTCATTTTTAGTTCTAAAAATTTAAATAAGTTTTTAAAAAACTAAGAAATTATGGTTGAAAATATGCATGAAACAAAAAAATCCCAGTGATCAACTGAATCAATGCCATCAACTAAGCACATGCAGAGCAAATTGGTTTAATCATTAAAACTAAACCAAAGATGCAAAAACATGATAGGGCTTGCATGTGTTTGTTTTTTACGTATTCTCAAGCATAGCCTTGAGTATGCGTACATGGGAGCTGCTATGCATGGATAATTGAGAATGCAGTAAATTATTTTCTAAAAGTTTAATGATTCAATTGCTAGAAAACATAAATTAACATATAATTGTGTAAATTATGTAATGTACATAAATGCAAATTAACATATGTATCAAAATATAATCATTCTCATACTTGCCAACCTATGACACTCAAAAATTAGGAGATTTTTTTAAGAAATCAGGAGATTTTTCACAATGTTAAAAAGACTTAAAATGATAAAAAGGTGCTACTTTGGTAGACGGTTGCACGGATTTTGGCCATTTTTTGGGGACAGCGAGCGATACGACTTATGGTAAACCCATTGCTAGACAAGTTATTTATGGTAACCGATACTTTGTTGTCATTTTATTTACAAAATAATGCGTTTTACTATGCATAAATTACGTGTTTTAAATATTATTTATGACTCCTAAATAATAAAAATGAATTTAATTTTGCATTTTTATTTTAAATAAAAATTTTATTGTTTATGATATTTTATGGAATTTTATGTTGTGAATGATGTAATGAATGACATCACATTATTTTAAAAGTAATTGGATTTAATATCTATAAATTTAATCTAATGTTTTAAACATTATTTACGGCTGTTAAATATTAAAATACAATTTAATTTTGCATTTTTAATATGATTTTATTATGAATGATTATTTAAGTAATTTTAATTCTATGTTTAATAATTAGCTATTAGTTAGCCAGTAAGTTTTAATAATTAGCTATGCTATATTAAAGCCTGTCGAATGTCCTTCTAAAGTGGGAACAGAAAGTAAACTGCACTCAATTTCTGAAGACTCTGGATTAAAAAAAGAAACAACAATTGGATACAGTTTTGAATTGGTATTATTGCTTCCATCCGTAAAGAGGCAGAACGGAGCTGTTTTAATGCAATCAATAACTGAAGATTTATTTTTCAAACCTATTTCTTTAACAATTGCACCTGTTTTGGTCCTTGCACTTGAGTATTTCTTAACGATTTCACTATCGGGAAACATTTTTCTAAATAAAGCTGCAGCATGATCCGATGCATTCAGTGGCAAGTTGTGCTCCAGTAAAAAGGCAGAGAACTGACAATCTGCATTAATCACTTTTTGGTCTTTGTTTCCGAAGAAAAATTTAATTTTTTCGTTTTCTTCAAAACAACTCATGTTGTCCTTGTTTTTTTGTGTATGCACATGTTTGAGAACATCTGCCCTTCCACCATGCAAAATCGAAAAATCGCAACGACAGATGGTACACATCGCAAATTTATTACATTTCCTTGAGGAAATAATGGAAGGAAAGTCAACTGTGTACGATTTTTGAAACGTGCACCAGTATTTCACCTTTCTTGCAGACATAACAAAAGATGATAATTTCTAAAAACTATTTCCCGAAGGCATGTGTACTCACACAACTCAGGAAAAATGAACGAAATAACGAAAGAACATCCAAATAACGGCCAACGGCCTTGAGCTTGCTTTGTGCTCATTGGCTAATATATGCCAGATTACACGCAGATGACTCGTTGCCCATTGGAGAACTGGACAACGACGTTTCTGGATACGTATGCTGTCAGTCACTCACAAAGCAGAAATTCTCATCTGATTCACAAAGTTTTGTTTCAGATATAACCTAGAGAAAATTCAGTTGCTTTCAGACATCCAAAATCACTTTTTTTTTTTTTTTGTTTTTGTTTATATAACGAAGTATTAAGTCAAGTTCCATAAAAATCGTGAGAAATATTAAGAATAAGAAAAAGTTGGGAGAAATATATTGTAAATCGGGTTGGCGAGAGAGCGGTCGAAAATCAGGAGTCTCCCGCCTAGAGTTGGCAACTCTGCGATTATATATTCAATAATGATTATTTTTATGCTACAATTGGATAAAATTCAAACACAGTTGCCAAACAATACTGAATTTTGCTTATTTATGACTACTTTTCATATTGACTTACTTCTTTTTTGTGTATAATTTGTAATATATTTTGTTTATTTTTATAGGTATTGCGTCTTATCTGTTTGCAATCATTGACTAATAATGGCCTTAAGGCTAAACAGCTGGATTATTATAAACGAGAAATAATTCAGGTTGTTATTTCTTATAAATATTGTTATGTCTGTTATTAAGTAATGAATTTATAAATATTGTTATGTCTGTTATTAAGTAATGAAGAATCTCTATGTATGTTCCTCGCATTTTCAGAAAACGGCAGTAGCTTGAACCACCAAATTTTGAACATAAATGGTACCAACCATGTGCCTCAAAGCCAGAATTTTAATTTCAATTTTTTTTTACTAAGTTAATATTTTTTGTGAATTCAATGAATTTTTGATTGACAAACTTGCCAATAAAATGCAGTGTGTTGACACTCTACAAACCGTAAGCTATTTATGTTTCAAATTTAATCAGAAAACTTGGTGATTTAAAGGAAATGTGTTGCTGCAGTTCTTTATGTTTCGTATTATTAATTATGAGCTGTACCTGTGAAATTACATTAGTGAAGCATTAAAAGCATTATATATATATTCTTTTTTATAACTAGTTTAAGTGGCTGACCACACCAGCGACTAGTTAGAAATAAGAATTCTTTAAATGATTTTGGATCACAAAGAATAATATAGGCATTAGAGTTATCGAAATATATAGAACTGTTCTCAGTACAAATTAGGTATATCTAAACTATTACAGAAACTAAGATTTTGAAAAATATTCAAATCTTAAGTATCTGCAGTACTCGAAGAAAGTTCCTGTGTTTATGTTAAATCTATGTTTTATAAAGAGTCATTGATTTAGCATATATATCCTATGTTTTATTCAAGTGCTAGAGCAAAATTTTCTAGATACTGAAGATATTAATAATTATCATTTAATAATACACAAGAAGAGTTACAGCTTTTACTCAATAGATTAATGCCAGATATTATAAAAAATTTTTAAATCTGATGAAACTTTATATAAATAATGAAAATGTGCATGTCCATATATAATAATGGTAATACATCCACCTATAAAAATGTAGTTAATGTTGAATTTTGTGCCAGCATATGATGTTATAGGAGTATTTGAAGAATTAGTTGAGAACTTTCCAAATGAACTGGAACCCATTATTGATTACTGTAAAGATATATGTATAGTTGAACTTTCTTATAATGAGCATGAAGGGACATGATATTTGCTCATTATAACCGAGTGCTCTTAAAAACAGGTTCATGAAAAATTCATAAAAGTTCTTGCTTCTCTTGAGAAATGTCCAATCTAACCTTACAGAAGTAATTAGTAATGCATTTTGATGTAACGTTTTCCCATGCATCTTTCGTTAAACAAGTTACTTCAAGTATGTTTACATTCCAAGCATGTTTCCATGCGAAGTATGGAATCAATCATGGCTTGTACTCAGAAATGTATCGATGCTAAAGGCCACCATTTGGAACGTTCAGTTTAATCAGAAAGTACACTTATTTTTCATATTGGACTATTTTTACTTGACTTACATTTTCCAGAAATTTAACCTTGTAGGTTAGAAAAATAAATTTTCTATGACAGTTGAAAGTGTGTATACATTTTCTGATGCACCCTGTATATCCATAGCTTATGCTATTAAATCTAAAGTACTAGCTTATCAAAGTAACCATAAAGACTGTTGAATGAACTTTTATCGTGTGTGATTTCCTAATTAGAATTATCATAATTAAAATAAAATCCAAAATATTTTTTATTAACATGTTAATTAATGGTTACACAAACTGAAATTAATGAATTATAACTTGCAGGCAGAACAGTTGCTCAATTCAAATTCTGTGATTTTTGCAGAGGACCACAGCTAGCAGATCTTTGCTTCTTAATGCAAACATGAGAAAACACAGATGAATGAACAAACAGGCTAACCTATCAAATGCTCTCTGATGAACTTTTTATTAAACTAACTCTTATTTACACTCTGCATTCTGGTGAAAGTTAATGAAAATTTCATATTTTTCATCAAAAAAAGAAAAATATAGTGTATAAAAACCTAAATAATAAGATAATTGGTTACCTCAAATAAAGCCTTACATCTCTACATGTAAAGGAATCTCTGATAATGTGTTTCCTAATGATATAATTTATATTTTCTTCCAGTGACTGCTGTTTATACAGTAGCATATTATTGCAAACTGGAATTATTATTTCTCTGTTAACAGGGCCTGATTATTGCCTTGGCTCACAAAGCCAGGGTCTAAGGCCGCATTTGTGTATAAGGCTGATAAATAATCCAAAATTCCTACAAATTCTACTTTCTTCCTCGTGGAAATGAAGAAAATGGTCAGAGGTCCCTGAAAAAGTGCTGTGCCTAGGCCCTATTCCATCTTAATTGGGGTACACTTTCTGCATACCGGATGTGTTTTAAATGTTTTGTATCTATTACTGCTTTTTCTTCCAAGTTTAACTATTGTACTTTCATATTATAAGATTTGATGTGTTTAAGTGTGTTTTTCCATTTTCTCAGTCTGATGACTCCTGACCAGTTTGTCAATTTATCCCTGCTATTTGATAAAATTTTTAAAGTGTTGCAAAAAGAAAAAATAGTTCAGCCTTGGGTGAAACTACAATTTGGCTATTCAAATATTCTTCCGTTACCCTCACTATTGCCAATCTAAATATTTTGTAACTTGATCTGCTGTGCTTTGTCTTTATTTGTACTCCTAATGTTGTCTAGATGTTTTCCTCTAAAATTATAGTAGGTAGCTAATAAATGTCACTTAATGAATATAGATGTTTTATTGTTTGATCCAGATATTATCATTTTCAATGATATTTTTATAATAATAATGTATTTTATTTCAGACTTATGGCTATCAACACTCTCTTACTCTAAACAATTTAGAAAAGGCTGAATTGTTAAAACCTCAAGGTGTTAAAACATATTCTGTTATCAGAAAAACACTGAGGCTGATAATTGATGATGTGAATGAACAGGTAAATGGACTTTTTTTAACTTAATTCTTTTTATCATACAATGCTTAATAATAATGGATTTTGCAGAAGTACAAAAGTATAATGTTTGTAATTTTGTACTATTTGTTATCCACTACAATGTGGTATTATGCCAAGCTATGACTCGGAGACATATATAATAATTTAAAATTGTTTATTTAATTTTTTTACTTTTTATTTATAGTGTATACTTTTTAATTTATAATATGCTTATAATGGTTTTTGTAGATTTTTTTCATATGAAAGTTTCTTAATTTAGGAGTCTTGCTTTAATTAGAGTCATAGTGATGTGAAGCAAATTTAATTATCATTATACTTATGTTTAAAACTGCATTTTGTTTTTAAATGCATCAATTATGTATACATGTTTTCCTCTAAAATTTACACATCATAAATTATCTCTATTTGTTTTTAATATAATGTTGCACATATGAAATAAATATTTTTTTTTTTGACTGAAAGGAAAAATCATCATCTTATACTCAAGCATATATTATAGTTCCACCATGGGTACACATGTTATCGCAATCACCTTAGTAGACGTCGCCAAATTTTCGGAATATGCCAAACTCTGGCAAACATAATCAGTCTTCAAGTAACATCTTTCAATCAAGCAATGTCACCTTTTCGTATGTGGGTTTTTTCCCCTTTCCTGTATTCCGAGCTCTAATGGCTTTTATAAATAAATACTCAAGCATATATTATAGTTCCACCATGGGTACACATGTTATCGCAATCACCTTAGTAGACGTCGCCAAATTTTCGGAATATGCCAAACTCTGGCAAACATAATCAGTCTTCAAGTAACATCTTTCAATCAAGCAATGTCACCTTTTCGTATGTGGGTTTTTTCCCCTTTCCTGTATTCCGAGCTCTAATGGCTTTTATAAATTAATCGGGATATTTTTTCCCCTTAAATGAATTTTAAAGTTTACACTTGTAACATTTCCCAGCAACTGCTGTAAAATTTCTGCAAGTACAGTACAAAGTCTGTAATGCAGATTCGCCGGGACTTCGGCGATTCCGGATTAGGGTTTTTTCTGGATTATAGATCATCAATTTAAATCTGGTAAGATGGCATGCAGAAATTATACAATTAAAAATATGAACTGTAATTTATGAAATAAAAAGCAATTATGATTTAAAGGGTATCAAAATTCACAAAAAAAAGCTTAATATTTATTTGTTTACTTATTCAACATTTCTTTCAATGTAAGTTGTTCAAGTTGCTTCATTTTTTGTGCTAATGCTTTCTCTTTAATTCTATAAACGGACATAATGTCTTGTTCAGTTACAAAGTTCCACTGTTCCTGTAATTGCTGTGTCGAGAATACCGACTAACTTGTCAATCAAAATTTTTTCGTTTTCAATAATTCTGTTTCTCTGTCACTTTCTTCACTGTCGGAAGTGCGCATGGGTAAACACTTTACGCGCATGCATAGCGAACGTTGTTGGAAAATATAGCTTATTTTTAAATTTTTTAATGCATCATCTCTCCTCCTTGAAATGTTTATTTAGTTTAGTCCTTATTTTAATATAACATAGTAGTTACTTCTACTTCTTTTTCTTGCTGCCACTGTTTGCATTGAAAACGGACTGTCTCAACCTAATTGAGATGCAAAAAACGAAACAATGTTACGTCATCTGAAAAGCCGATTCGTGCCGATAGCTGATTGGTTGCCGTGAGATGACGTCATTCCTACTTCTGCTATAAGTATCTCGCATCGCTCTGGCTCACCCTTCTAGTTCCTGGTTTACCGGCTGGTGTGTGAGCGGTTTCCAGCCCCTTCCAAAGGATGCCTGCAGTCCGGTGAAAGGATGCCTTGATTCCGGTTTACAAGATGATGGTTCCAGATTGAAGTTCTTCAGTTCCGGGGGCTGTCCTGTGAGTGACTGCCGTAGGCAACGTCCATGTTTCTTCAAGGAGGGTGGAATTAAGTGCAAACGGCGTTAGGGCGGTTTTAAGTGGTTTCACATTTAAATTTTTCAGGTGTTTTCTTGACCATTGATTATGGACTTATGGAATGGGTAGCCTGCTTTATTTTTAGGCGGCATAGTCACTATTTAGGACATTTTGTATAGGTGTTTGAAGTATTTGAAAGGCATATAGCACGTGCAGACAGATCTTTGAACCTTAAGTTGAAATACTTTAGGACTGACAATGGGCGAGAATATGATAATGATCAATTCAGGTCATATTGTAATAAAAATGGTGTAAAGCACGAATTTACAGATGTCTACACTCCAGAACAGAATGGAGTTTGTGAGAGATTTAATCAAACAGCTCTAAATAATATACGTGCAATCTTACACGATAGTGGAATGAGTTCTGAATTTTGGTCAGATGCAGTAATGTATTTTGCATATTCATTTAATAGAATTTGTCATAAGGGCCAAGATAGAACCCCATTCGAATTATACACTAAGCGGAAACCATCAGTACGTCATCTTAAGGCATTTGGAACGATTGCCTATGTGGGAATTCCAAAGGCTAAAAGAAATTCTAAACTCGATCCAAAGGCAACAAAGGGCCGATTGATTGGGTACAGTGTACGAACAAAAGGGTACAAGATTTGGTTGGAAAATGAGCAAAAGGTAGTAGAAACCCTAAATGCTACTTTTAAAGAGTCGATTGGAATGCAGAAAAGTGGCAGTGGAGCTGCACTGGGCACCCTACCTGATTTGGAATCTGAAGAAAGGGTAGAGTTCCAATCTACTGACACTCCAGTTGGCTATTTTCCTGAAATAGAGGAAAGAACCGATACCAATGTACCTTCTTCTACAATTGGCACTGACACTCAATCTACATTGAGACAAGTAACTTGGCTTCGTAAACCTGTTCCAAGGCCAGACGGCACTCGTACGGATGTGTATTATTTTGAGAGGGGGTGTAATCAAAGACTACGATCACCAAATGATGTAGAAAGGTATTGTACTGAACATAATATTCAGTATGATCCTACCTTGTTTGATTTCAAGGGAAGCAATACTTATAGTGGTGAAATCGACCCAAGTGGTACTCCTTCAATGTCGTATACCCGAGATAGCTGACTAGATGTTTCAATTCCAAACACTTATAACCAGGCAATGAAATCTGCAGAAAAGCTTAAATGGATAGAGGCAATGGAAGAGGAAATGGCCAACATGCGAAAGCATAAGGTATGGCATCTGGTTCCACTTCCTAAAGACAAGACTCCACTAGGTTGCAGGTGGATTTTTAACATTAAACGTGACGAATTTGGAAACATTGTTCGTTTTAAAGCTCGTTTAGTGGCTCAGGGTTATCGGCAAATTAAATACGATACCTATGATGAAACCTACTCTCCTGTAGTCAACTTTTCAGTAATAAGGCTCTTTTTCTCCCTTTTAGTTGCACACCTAGGATGGGCAAATATACAATGTGACGTGAAAAGTGCCTATCTCTACGCTCCTTTATCAGAGGAAATTTACATGTCCCAACCTCAGGGTTTTGTGGAGCGAGATAAAGAAACTTTTGTGTGTCGTTTAGATAGAGCCTTGTATGGTTTGCATCAGAGTGGCCGATTATGGTACTGCGAGTTGGATAGAACACTATGTAACCTAGGGTTCATCAAGTTTGAGTGGTGTAATTGTGTCTATCGTTTTAAAGATTTTGTCATTCTGTTGGTTTATGTTGATGATATAGTTGTGTTTGGGAAAAGGGAAGTTCAGGCCAAAAGGATATTAAAAGTCCTGAGTTCACATTTTGATTTGAAAATTTTAGGTAAAACAAGAAAGCTTCTGGGTGTGGAATTTGAATATGAGAAAAATAGTGTTTTAATTCATCAGCAATTATATATAGAAGACATAGTTAATCGATTTAAGTCTTTTAAAATACAAATTACTTCCCTTCCAATAGTTAAAGGTGTGAAATACTCAAAGTCTCAAAGTCCCAGTACACAAGAAGAAACGACTGAAATGATGAATTATCCTTATAGAAATGTTTTGGGATGTCTATCGTTTCTTTGCAATCGTACTCGTCCGGATATAGCTTATGCTGTTAATATATTTTCTCAGTTCCAAAGCAATCCTGGTAAGTTTCACTGGGAAGGATTACTTAAACTTTTAGGGTACGTTTCCAATACCAGACAGCACAAACTCAAGCTGGTATGCAAGGAACTGAAGCTCAATATATATTCAGATTCGGATTTTGCTTCAAGCAGGGATGATATGGTGTCTATTGGTGGACAAATAACTTTATTGGGAGAATCACCTGTATCTTGGCGTACGTTTAAAGAAAGGGGAGTGAGTTTATCTACTATGGAGGCTGAATTTATCTCCATGACTGAATCAGCAAAAGAATTAGTTTGGTTTAAAAACATTTTGGATGAATGCATTCAGTTTAAAATTGCAAGTAACTATGTTTCGAGGCCAATATTGTTTGCTGATAACATGGCTGCTATATGTTTTACAAAATCACCCATTGAAAACTCGAGGACAAAACATATAGATGTGAAACTATTTTTCATTCATGATCTATTGAACAGGGAAATTTTTGATTTAAAATATGTCCCAAGTAAAGATAATCTGGCTGATCCCATGACAAAACCGCTGACTAAGCATAATCTGGTAAAATTTTGTGGAACAATTTTCCTATGAAATTTGTTTTTGTGTGTATTTAAATTAAGAGTTTTGTTAATTTGAAAAATATGTTATATAAGTCATATATGATGGATATTAGGTAAATGTAAAATTGTATAGTGTAAAATGTTGTATGAGTGACCAGGGCCCTGGGTAAATGTATTGAGTGTATGATCAGATATATGACTTTGTATTGTTTTGTAACATGTTGGACTTTCTTGCTACAGTAAAATTTTTTTGAATAATGGGATAAGTTTTTCCCAAAGAAAAATGTTCTTAAAAATTTCTGAATGAAATTGTGATATTTATTTATTCTTGTTTTGAATTTTTGTAAAGATACTGGCATTCGGTTTTTATTTCAGGTCGGAGATGATGATGTGGGGGGCATTTGTTGGAAAATATAGCTTATTTTTAAATTTTTTAATGCATCATCTCTCCTCCTTGAAATGTTTATTTAGTTTAGTCCTTATTTTAATATAACATAGTAGTTACTTCTACTTCTTTTTCTTGCTGCCACTGTTTGCATTGAAAACGGACTGTCTCAACCTAATTGAGATGCAAAAAACGAAACAATGTTACGTCATCTGAAAAGCCGATTCGTGCCGATAGCTGATTGGTTGCCGTGAGATGACGTCATTCCTACTTCTGCTATAAGTATCTCGCATCGCTCTGGCTCACCCTTCTAGTTCCTGGTTTACCGGCTGGTGTGTGAGCGGTTTCCAGCCCCTTCCAAAGGATGCCTGCAGTCCGGTGAAAGGATGCCTTGATTCCGGTTTACAAGATGATGGTTCCAGATTGAAGTTCTTCAGTTCCGGGGGCTGTCCTGTGAGTGACTGCCGTAGGCAACGTCCATGTTTCTTCAAGGAGGGTGGAATTAAGTGCAAACGGCGTTAGGGCGGTTTTAAGTGGTTTCACATTTAAATTTTTCAGGTGTTTTCTTGACCATTGATTATGGACTTATGGAATGGGTAGCGTGCTTTATTTTTAGGCGGCATAGTCACTATTTAGAACATTTTTTTTTTTTTTTTTTTTTTTTTTTTTTTTTTTTTTTTGAAATTTGTTTGTATAGAATGCCAGTGTTTTGGAGTACAGGTAAAAATATTTGATGAATGATGATTATGTTATGTTTTGCCTAATACTCTAATATTGTTGAAATTTATTTTATGTGTTTTTATTTTTTTTATTATATTGTTAATAAATTGGTTAAGTTCAAAATCTTTTATTGTCTTCAATGTCTGCACAACATAACTCAGGGAGCTATCATTGCTACCACTGCTAAATGTTTAATTTCTTTAAACTTTAAACTTTGCTTTAGCATCATTTTGGTTATGGGCCCAGTAGCTCCTGAGTTATTTTTAGTGCAGACTTTTGAAGTTTAAAGTTAATTTAGGACTTAAGAGATTGGGGGGCGGTTTTTGTTAAAATTCAAATATGGCTACTGTTAGTGTCATGCATAATATTGCTAAACTTGATGCATGTAATTATTTTACATGGTCCAAAGATATGAAGTTTGTCTTGAATGAAAAAAATGCATGGCTTTTGGTCAAAGGTGTTGAGAAATGTCCTGATTTAGATGATGTTAAGGGTATTGCAAAAGAAATTATTGCCGACTTTCAAAATAGAAGTCGATTGGCATTATCGTTAATTTATATGAATGTAAGCCCTGAATATAGAAACTTGATATGTGAAATTGATGACCCAGTAGTGGCATGGAATACGCTTGCCAAATATTTCCAGCCAGGTTATAGGTCAAGACATATGTCCCTGTTTTCAGAGTTCTTAAATTGCAAAATCAAGCCAAATGAAAGTATTAGTTTCTTTTCTTCTAGATTAAAACGAGTAACTGAACAGTTAGCTGATATTAATCAGGCTGTAAGAGACTTATATATATGTTTCCAGTTTCTTAGGTTTCTTCCAGATAAATTTGATCAAGTAGTTCAGAATATTTTGAGGTGGCCAGATGAAAAGTTCATTTTTAAAAATGTTGAACTTGAAATTCTAGCAGAGGAAACGCATCTTAATTTAAGAGAGATGGATAGGGAAAACTCCAATAAGACTATAGAAGTTCAAAGTACTCACTGTGAACCCAAATTTAAGCAGATTAAAGGGCTCAAGTGTTATAAATGTGGCCGTCCAGGTCATATTCAAAAATACTGTAGAATGAGAGGTAATTTTTCCAGTGTTTTGGAGTACAGGTAAAAATATTTGATGAATGATGATTATGTTATGTTTTGCCTAATACTCTAATATTATTGAAATTTATTTTATGTGTTTTTATTTTTTTTATTATATTGTTAATAAAT
The DNA here is from genome assembly GCF_044657685.1 of Stegodyphus dumicola. Taxonomy (NCBI): domain Eukaryota; kingdom Metazoa; phylum Arthropoda; class Arachnida; order Araneae; family Eresidae; genus Stegodyphus; species Stegodyphus dumicola. Next base: position 5,875,724 of record NC_140770.1, read on the forward strand.
TGGTTAAGTTCAAAATCTTTTATTGTCTTCAATGTCTGCTTCTTCTGTTTCCTCAGCTGTATCTAATAGTAATAAAACATCTTCTAAGTGTAAGAATAAACCCAAGTTGAGTAAAAGTAATAATTCCCATGCACAGTCCCATTTTATAGCTCAAGCCAATGTTAACAATTTGGAAGAAAATGATGATAGTTGGATCTTTGATACGGCTGCATCTCATCATTTTTGTAAAAATCGTGAATTGTTTGATACTTTTTCTCCTGTGAAAAATGAGAATATGCTAATAGCTATTGATGGGGTAACGTTTCCAATTCATAGGAAGGGTACTGTTAAAATGAAATTTGGGGATAGGGGATACGGTTATTTTGCTTAAAGATGTGTTATATTCACCTGAACTAAGACGAAATTTAATATCTGGACCTAGGGTGGATATCAATGGAGCAAGATTTTATGGTAAAAATGGGCAAATTAAAGTTACTGATGATGAGAATTCAACTTTGTACAAGGCTAAGTTGATAGGAAGTAACTATCATGTGTTCCCAAAAATAATCAAAAAGGGGGGCAAATCTGTAAAATTTGAGGCATTCGCAGTTCAGAATAATAACAGTGAATTATGGCATGGTCGGTTTGGTCATATAAATTATGATACTATTGTCAGGACTAGTAAGAGACATTCAGTCCGAGGTCTTCCTGTGTTAAAGCACTCACCTAATTTGTTTTGTGAACATTGCCAAATTAATAAGCAAAGACGAATCTCCTATAGACCTTTAGAAGGTATTCAAGTAAAGAGACCGCTTGAAAGGGTTTTCTCTGATGTATGGGGACCTATTAACATTCCAGGTAGGAATGGTGAACGTTATTTCGTTTCCTTTGTTGACGAATATTCTCGTTATGTGGTAGTGTATCCCATTGTGGAGAAAAGTCAGGTGTTTGAAGTATTTGAAAGGCATATAGCACGTGCAGAAAGATCTTTGAACCTTAAGTTGAAATACTTTAGGACTGACAATGGGCGAGAATATGATAATGATCAATTCAGGTCATATTGTAATAAAAATGGTGTAAAGCACGAATTTACAGATGTCTACACTCCAGAACAGAATGGAGTTTGTGAGAGATTTAATCAAACAGCTCTAAATAATGTACGTGCAATCTTACACGATAGTGGAATGAGTTCTGAATTTTGGTCAGATGCAGTAATGTATTTTGCATATTCATTTAATAGAATTTGTCATAAGGGCCAAGATAGAACCCCATTCGAATTATACACTAAGCGGAAACCATCAGTACGTCATCTTAAGGCATTTGGAACGATTGCCTATGTGGGAATTCCAAAGGCTAAAAGAAATTCTAAACTCGATCCAAAGGCAACAAAGGGCCGATTGATTGGGTACAGTGTACGAACAAAAGGGTACAAGATTTGGTTGGAAAATGAGCAAAAGGTAGTAGAAACCCTAAATGCTACTTTTAAAGAGTCGATTGGAATGCAGAAAAGTGGCAGTGGAGCTGCACTGGGCACCCTACCTGATTTGGAATCTGAAGAAAGGGTAGAGTTCCAATCTACTGACACTCCAGTTGGCTATTTTCCTGAAATAGAGGAAAGAACCGATACCAATGTACCTTCTTCTACAATTGGCACTGACACTCAATCTACATTGAGACAAGTAACTTGGCTTCGTAAACCTGTTCCAAGGCCAGACGGCACTCGTACGGATGTGTATTATTTTGAGAGGGGGTGTAATCAAAGACTACGATCACCAAATGATGTAGAAAGGTATTGTACTGAACATAATATTCAGTATGATCCTACCTTGTTTGATTTCAAGGGAAGCAATACTTATAGTGGTGAAATCGACCCAAGTGGTACTCCTTCAATGTCGTATACCCGAGATAGCTGACTAGATGTTTCAATTCCAAACACTTATAACCAGGCAATGAAATCTGCAGAAAAGCTTAAATGGATAGAGGCAATGGAAGAGGAAATGGCCAACATGCGAAAGCATAAGGTATGGCATCTGGTTCCACTTCCTAAAGACAAGACTCCACTAGGTTGCAGGTGGATTTTTAACATTAAACGTGACGAATTTGGAAACATTGTTCGTTTTAAAGCTCGTTTAGTGGCTCAGGGTTATCGGCAAATTAAATACGATACCTATGATGAAACCTACTCTCCTGTAGTCAACTTTTCAGTAATAAGGCTCTTTTTCTCCCTTTTAGTTGCACACCTAGGATGGGCAAATATACAATGTGACGTGAAAAGTGCCTATCTCTACGCTCCTTTATCAGAGGAAATTTACATGTCCCAACCTCAGGGTTTTGTGGAGCGAGATAAAGAAACTTTTGTGTGTCGTTTAGATAGAGCCTTGTATGGTTTGCATCAGAGTGGCCGATTATGGTACTGCGAGTTGGATAGAACACTATGTAACCTAGGGTTCATCAAGTTTGAGTGGTGTAATTGTGTCTATCGTTTTAAAGATTTTGTCATTCTGTTGGTTTATGTTGATGATATAGTTGTGTTTGGGAAAAGGGAAGTTCAGGCCAAAAGGATATTAAAAGTCCTGAGTTCACATTTTGATTTGAAAATTTTAGGTAAAACAAGAAAGCTTCTGGGTGTGGAATTTGAATATGAGAAAAATAGTGTTTTAATTCATCAGCAATTATATATAGAAGACATAGTTAATCGATTTAAGTCTTTTAAAATACAAATTACTTCCCTTCCAATAGTTAAAGGTGTGAAATACTCAAAGTCTCAAAGTCCCAGTACACAAGAAGAAACGACTGAAATGATGAATTATCCTTATAGAAATGTTTTGGGATGTCTATCGTTTCTTTGCAATCGTACTCGTCCGGATATAGCTTATGCTGTTAATATATTTTCTCAGTTCCAAAGCAATCCTGGTAAGTTTCACTGGGAAGGATTACTTAAACTTTTAGGGTACGTTTCCAATACCAGACAGCACAAACTCAAGCTGGTATGCAAGGAACTGAAGCTCAATATATATTCAGATTCGGATTTTGCTTCAAGCAGGGATGATATGGTGTCTATTGGTGGACAAATAACTTTATTGGGAGAATCACCTGTATCTTGGCGTACGTTTAAAGAAAGGGGAGTGAGTTTATCTACTATGGAGGCTGAATTTATCTCCATGACTGAATCAGCAAAAGAATTAGTTTGGTTTAAAAACATTTTGGATGAATGCATTCAGTTTAAAATTGCAAGTAACTATGTTTCGAGGCCAATATTGTTTGCTGATAACATGGCTGCTATATGTTTTACAAAATCACCCATTGAAAACTCGAGGACAAAACATATAGATGTGAAACTATTTTTCATTCGTGATCTATTGAACAGGGAAATTTTTGATTTAAAATATGTCCCAAGTAAAGATAATCTGGCTGATCCCATGACAAAACCGCTGACTAAGCATAATCTGGTAAAATTTTGTGGAACAATTTTCCTATGAAATTTGTTTTTGTGTGTATTTAAATTAAGAGTTTTGTTAATTTGAAAAATATGTTATATAAGTCATATATGATGGATATTAGGTAAATGTAAAATTGTATAGTGTAAAATGTTGTATGAGTGACCAGGGCCCTGGGTAAATGTATTGAGTGTATGATCAGATATATGACTTTGTATTGTTTTGTAACATGTTGGACTTTCTTGCTACAGTAAAATTTTTTTGAATAATGGGATAAGTTTTTCCCAAAGAAAAATGTTCTTAAAAATTTCTGAATGAAATTGTGATATTTATTTATTCTTGTTTTGAATTTTTGTAAAGATACTGGCATTCGGTTTTTATTTCAGGTCGGAGATGATGATGTGGGGGGCATTTGTTGGAAAATATAGCTTATTTTTAAATTTTTTAATGCATCATCTCTCCTCCTTGAAATGTTTATTTAGTTTAGTCCTTATTTTAATATAACATAGTAGTTACTTCTACTTCTTTTTCTTGCTGCCACTGTTTGCATTGAAAACGGACTGTCTCAACCTAATTGAGATGCAAAAAACGAAACAATGTTACGTCATCTGAAAAGCCGATTCGTGCCGATAGCTGATTGGTTGCCGTGAGATGACGTCATTCCTACTTCTGCTATAAGTATCTCGCATCGCTCTGGCTCACCCTTCTAGTTCCTGGTTTACCGGCTGGTGTGTGAGCGGTTTCCAGCCCCTTCCAAAGGATGCCTTGATTCCGGTTTACAAGATGATGGTTCCAGATTGAAGTTCTTCAGTTCCGGGGGCTGTCCTGTGAGTGACTGCCGTAGGCAACGTCCATGTTTCTTCAAGGAGGGTGGAATTAAGTGCAAACGGCGTTAGGGCGGTTTTAAGTGGTTTCACATTTAAATTTTTCAGGTGTTTTCTTGACCATTGATTATGGACTTATGGAATGGGTAGCCTGCTTTATTTTTAGGCGGCATAGTCACTATTTAGAACATTTTCTTTTTTTTTTTTTTTTTTTTTTTGAAATTTGTTTGTATAGAATGCCAGTGTTTTGGAGTACAGGTAAAAATATTTGATGAATGATGATTATGTTATGTTTTGCCTAATACTCTAATATTGTTGAAATTTATTTTATGTGTTTTTATTTTTTTTATTATATTGTTAATAAATTGGTTAAGTTCAAAATCTTTTATTGTCTTCAATGTCTGCACAACATAACTCAGGGAGCTATCATTGCTACCACTGCTAAATGTTTAATTTCTTTAAACTTTGCTTTAGCATCAAACGCATGTATTAAACTCGCATGCGTAAACGCTTTACGCGCATATGTAAGTTTGTGGCTTTGAGGTCCAGATTATATATCTTTCCGGATAATGGATGTCTGGATTACGGACTTTGTACTGTATACAGACTTTTGATGTAAAATCTTTTCTGGATGCCATCTACTTGAATACCTCTAACGATGCTTTTCAAAATCTTTCTCTCAAAGACTGCAAGTAATTCTTTATCCTTTTCAGTAATTGTCTAGGTTCTAGCTCCGTACATCAAAACAGGTTTGATTAAGCATTTATAAATTGTCAGTTTAGTTGTTCTTTTGATAAAGCTTGATCTCAGATACTTCTTTAAACCAAAGAAGGATAGGATAGCAAGTTTTACAGTGTTACAAATTTCAGAAGAGATATTATTCTCTAAATTAATTACAGAGCCATGATATGTGAAATACTCAATAACTTTTTAATCTGTATTTATCAGTTTCTAAGAAAAAATTATAAGTGTGTGGCATATATTTAGATTTTGTTGGTTGATGGTTTGATTGGTTGTGCATTTTAGCAGCTTCAACACCCATTCCCATTTGAATGCTTTAGGAGTTCCAGCAGTGATGTCAGTATCATCCTCAAAAAGCAAAGACTTAAACCAATTTGTTAAAAATACTTCCCATAGAATTTATTTCTGAGTCATTAATGATTTATTGAAGAGCTAAAGTAAAGAGAAAACAAGTGAAAGCAGTGCCGTATCTCAAATCTTTTGTACAAAAAAAAAAAAAAAAAAAAAAGGTTTGGAAAAAATATTGTCTGTGTTAAAGTAATGGCAACAAATTTAACTAGCTTATTGGAGATGTTCCTCATAGAACCAATGAGTGAATTCGGATTCTTTACCAATGTTTTCTTTTCATATATTTATAATGTTTGCCAGCTTATGATAAATACAGATAGTTTGTGAATCTTTTTTAAAAAGCCAATAAAACAAGCGAAATGAAACTGATTTTTTACAGATGAAATGCCAAGGTGGTTGCATAACTATACAAGTACCCAGTATGAAATATAAAATGTTGACAGTTAATGCACAAGAATTATTTTTCTAGTTTCCATCAGATATATCCTATGTGCATAGTGGATATGCCCCACTAAGTATTCGTCTTGTCCAGTTTTTGAGTCAGCCAGGTTGGAGAGCTATACCAGATGTATTAAATATTTTGCCTGGACCAACTGTTGAAGGAATACAGAAGATTCCTCTAGGGCTACGAAAGAGACGTAAGTTGTGCTTTCGAACTGATTATTTTTAAATCTTACTTTACTAAAGCAAGATTTATAAGCTATAATAATTTTAAGGGACTAGAAATTTATTTTGATAAATCCTATTTTATGAGAAAAGTAGGGTAACAGGATAATATAACCAGGGTTTTTTTTTATTTTTATGAATATGAATGAAAGAAAAATACTGGAAAAAAAAAGATAAGGATTAAAAAATTTTTATTCTCTAAAAAAAGGCAAATCAGCTATATAATCCACACTCATAAGATCACTGCATCCTCTTTCCTTGAATAACGAAAATTTCAGAATTTCCATCATAGTATCAGCTTTGAATAGGGTTCTATCCAACAACTTTGTGAAAGGAACCCACTTACGTTCTTTGGTCTAATAGTCATCACAGGCTATTAAACCAATTATAGTTGTGATATACAAAGAATACCATACAATGTCCTAAGATTTGTTTCATTTGCCGTCACTCTCCTAGATTGGGCGGCTCACCTATTTTCCATATTCTTTGTTTGGAATGCAGCACTAACAAAAGTAGATAGGAACAGATAAAAGTAGTGTTGAACATAAAAGAAAAGATACCTAAAGTTATAAAGTTATCCTTTATAACTAGAAAATGGATCTGGATCCTAAATATGGATGAATTTGAGAATTATTAATTTTTTATAAACTTGCAGAAATTCCGTAAAAAAATCTGAAACATACATACGAGGAAGTTCAACTGAAAACATCCATACAGTTAAATTATGTCCTATTTTCATACTTCTGTAAACACCCTTGGTGTTCCAGATAGTATTATACTCAGATGGTCGTGACACTTGGGCGTGAAGTGCAGGTACAAGGTAGAAGCTAGGCCAGCACCTCTGTAGTATTGCAGGTGATTGGGGTATTGCTGAACCTAACTAACACTTAAGGTTCCATAAGTGCAAGTCTCAATAAGTTCCTCATTCTTTGTGGTCTCCATGCCCCCTGGGAGTAATTTTTAACAATGGGTTCATTTAAATTAGAGTTCACCCACCAATGGCTGAGCGGTAAAGTCGCTGAACACTGGTAGTTCGGTCCGAGGTTCGAATCCCACGAACGGGCTGGCCGCATTGGCGTTTTCGTGATTGTCCCCATGTGTAATGTGTATACAAGCAAGTTTCCATTAGAAAGTCCTCCATAAAGGCATCTCTTCCCTTAGGCAGATAGCCCTCGAGGCTTTGCCGTAATTAAATAACCTAACCTGACCTAAATTAGAGTTCAGTTTAATAATTCACTGCCTGTGGTTTGGGCACCTAGGCCCTTTGAGGCAAACGAGTGTTCCATTTTTCCTCTTAGAGGAGAATTTTATGTGTGCCCACCTTTTTGATACCTTTGAAAGTTTGCTATAACTTGGAAGTATAAAATCACATAAAATATATTGGAAGTTCAGCAGGACCAAAAGCTTTGTTCGCTATGTCTGTGAATTCATTATTAGCTGGGTTTGTTGTAGGAACTTCGACTGTATTTATTTTATTTGTTAAATTAAAATTTCTAAATTTATACTTTGTCTGTTTGAGCTTCCTAATTATTAGCCTAAAATTAAGTGCTTCTTCTCAGAGTATGCTATACACTTACATGGTTTTTATTAGCTTACCAGCACATGAACAAAATTGAAATTTCCCTCAGCCTCTGCACTCTTAAATCTTTTACATCACTCTTAAGTAGTCCACAAAAAACTTCAAAAGTAACTTATTACAGGGTGAGCAAAAGGTCTGTCTCTCATTATAAAAATATGTTGTGAAAAACTATTATAATGCAACTGCAGTTACCATTTCTATTAGGTTTACTGGAAATGGTAACTGTAGTGTCTTTGAAATTAGGTAAAAAAGCAACTTTATTTTGGTGTAGATTTAGAATAATGGAGCTCATAAGAAGGTCTCTCTTCTTCAAGACTTTTTTTAGTCTTTGTAAAATGGGGACGCAGAGCTTTTTTTTTTTTTAAAAAAAAAAAAAAAAAAGTGCACAGAGGCAAACAACCAAACTAGAAGAGATTTTTCATAAATGTTAGTAAGAAAATAATAACCAAAAGGAAAAGAAATTTTAAGCAACCCTTATTTTGACATAGATTTGAACCAAATTTTGTTGATTTTGAAGATGAACAGACACTCCCTTTTCTTCAAGTTTTTTTTTTTTTTTCCCCCAAAGGGAAAACTCAGAATTTGAAAGTAAACTGCTGTGATTTTTTTAGTCCAAAAAAGGCTATTACTGTCAATACACTATTTTGCACTGTTTCATTTTTCATTTGTAATTGTTGCCATTCAGCAAAATGTACAATATTTATTTTTCAAATTTAATCTTTCTATTATTATTAAGAACATAAGCTGTTCAAATGCAATAGATGCAGTTCTTAAGAATATTATTTCTTTTTACTTAATCTGGTCTAAATGAAAATGCATTGAATTCATGATGTATCTAATAAAACTTTAAATATTTTTACAAAACCATTTGATATTTATTTTATTTTTTATTTTCATTTATTTATTTTATTTTTTTTTACATGTTCTGTAATATATGATCTGTAACACTCAACACAACAGACCCCCAAACGGTATAGTGGTTAGGGGAGCTGACTGCGATACCAAAGGGACCGGGTTCAAATTCCCGAGAAAGCATGGTTGTAACTGTCCGTCCCTTCATAGGAGGTAATGGTGCTGCCTCCACAAATGGCCACCACTTTTGGCCTTAGTAGTGGCCTAGCCTAATTGGCTAAGTGTTTGCCATTAGATTAACCCCTTCACGCCGACTGTCACGTCTACGTGCCAGCAATGAACACACTCACCTCCCAGCCGACACGCAGGCGTGACAGAGCATTTTCCCGTTTACTACCAACTGTCACGTATTTGTGCCAGTGTCCTGGAACGTTTTTTTAACTATAATTTCTGCCACAAGATGGCACTGTATGTCCATATGGTTTCAGGTTCATGTACATTAGACCTTCTACTCGAAATGAGAGAAGCATGACTCAAATACACATGTTTTTGATTATATAAACAAACGGGGAACTAAATGTTTCCAAATGGCGTGATTTATGACGTCTCTTTAAATCACACTTTATTCGCACGTGGTAGTTGTTTATTGTAAGTAGAAGTTTTATATGCGCTAAAGCGTTGAGTATTTCGGTTTGCAGTTCAGCGTTTAGAAAATAATTAGATCTTGTTAGACGTGAATTCTTTCTGTTTTTACCGTTGCAATGTCGAAGTGTCAAAAATGTTTAACAGAGCATGAAATAGCAGAAATGATGCAAAATATTTCAGATATTGATTCTGAAAGATTAACTGAAAGACATTTTCCAAAACTTTGTTCAGAAGAGACTGATAAGAAAATGAGACGACGATGCTGCGTTTGTTCACATTCCCGGAAAAATCCTCCAAAACGACAAATGAGTTATTACAAAAGAAAGTGCAAGGAATGTAACGTAGGACTGTGTGTAGATCCCTGTTTTCAAATTTTTCATACGAAAAGAGAATTTTAAGTACTATATTTAGTTTTCAGATGTATAATGTTAAAAGTCATAAAATGGTGAGTAATTAAAATAAAATGTGTAAAATATGCATTTAAACAAGAAATAAGGTAATTAAAGTATATATATATATATATAAATATCTATAAAGCATAAGTCGTTTAAATACTCTATAGAGCATTATTAAACAATGCGTTGATACTTCGGAAATTTCATGGATTTAGGCTTAGTAGCAAAAAAGCTCCCGTTCCTGGAGAGACGCTCGCGTAAGACACTGCCGGCCTCCGCAATAAGCTCGCGTTTTCGCTACCCGGCTTGAAAAAAAAAAAAACACTTAAGGTATTTCTCCCCACCTTCTTGGCGTGCCTTCATGGTGTGGTGGTCTGCACACTGGGCCGGTATTTGAGAGGTCCACGGTTCGATTCCCGGTGAAGGCGTTACTAATTTTTCATCTTGCCTGCTTCCAGAAACACCTAATGTCTCTACACACTCAACACATTATCAATTGTATATCTTCAAAGTATCAATATTCCGAACTGATGCAACAAAGACTTGTATGTCCTCTGTCTGATTCATGACAGAGGCAACAAACTTACCACTGACCTGCCATTTGTTGGAAGATCATCAAAGCTGCCAGTAGCTTTAAAAAACATTTACTCACATATGAACTTCTAAACTTCCTTTGATGGGCAACACTTGCATTCCCCCCCCCATCAGTACCATTTCATTACTAAATGCCAAAACAAAGTTTGTAATAATTTCTTGGCACCATCAACTGCATGGTTAAAAAAACTGTAATAGTAGGAATGTATAATGATAGAAATTTTACATTTATATCTTCTGCAATTATTTCTGTAAAACTTTTATAATCACAAAAGAAAAGCCATTCGATCTGTTGGTAAGCAAACTTGAGGATTGGTGTAGACTTCTAATTTGCCGGAACCTGTCACGTGAGTGGTCACCCACCCAAATACAGACTCCTGCATCTTAAGAAGGCCTGGAGGTATTTTAAGCAATACAGGCATTTCATATGGCAATCTTTCTAAGTTTTGAGCTGAACCAGTGGCAGTTATTATGAGAGAGACATTAGGCAGTAGAGAGAATCATGCAGTTGATAAATATTTAGCTCGAAATTTTGCAATTTTGATTTAGATGATTGGCTGAGGCCTGACATGTAAGGGGTCACCGAGTACAGACCCCGATCGATGCTTCTTTGTAAATGTATTTTGCTATTTGGCATGTTAAAATAACATGTTTAAATGTAAGTTGAAATATCACTTGCAGACATTTACACACAATGATTTTCAAGCTTTGTAAATGAAACATAAACCAAGCTTTTTTTCTTTGTAAGTAACAAAGTCTCTGATAAATATATACACCATTTACATGAAAATTAGCAATCTTGGCATGTTGAAAACAAATTTAAATGTGATTTGGGTATTCCACTGATACTATGAATAACATTGTAATAAAATGTATCTCAAGCTCTGCAAGTAATCTTTGTAAGATGAACAAAGTCTGTAGATAAATTATGTACACTATTTATGAAAGGACCCTAGGGTATTTCTTGTGTGATGTCATTTTATTATAAATAAATAATTGATAATGATATTTAAAATTTTTATCTTAGGTGATTCTGGTTCATCAATTCAATCAAGCACAGATTCTCAGAAAGTGACTTTAGTGTTTTTTCTCGGAGGCTGCACATTAGCTGAAATTTCTGCCCTGCGTTTCTTGTCTCAGCAAGATGATGGTAAGCTTTTCAAAACGATTTGTAGTCTTAGTATGACTAAAGTACTCATAGTATGTTAATCACTATTCTTCCAAAAGGCAATCAACCTTACTTAAGTGTGTAGATATTTTACAGATCTATAGGTTGTTTGGAGCCACTAAATTTTTATTTTTTCACTTTTTTTTTTTTTTTCCTTTCTACCATTTTATTCAGATTTGCATGATCAAAACAGATCATACAAATTTGAATAAAATTTGAATGATCAGATTTATAATGATTTAATATTAATCATTTTTTACCTTTTGCAAAATATTTGTTTCTTTTGCTGTGTTTTATGCTGTGCATAAGAAAATCTTCAATGTACAAATAAAAGGGTGAAATATTTTTTCAGATTAGCTGGTTTAAATATTTCAATGAATTACTTGATATTAATAAAACTAAAAGTGATCTCTTAAATGTTATGGATATAGATTATATCAAAAATTCTGTGCATATATTGAATGAAAAAAGTAAGATGTAAGACAAAATACACCCAATCTTGTACTGCTATATTTAATGTACAATGTACAATTTACAAACAATGGGTTGTAAGCAGAGTATTAAAAACAACAGAGAGATAAATTAAACACTGATGCCACTTAAGATAAGTTAGCTCATTTGCTTCTTATTTCAACTCTCTATAATGTAAACATGTTTTTTTTTTTTTTTTTTTTTTTTTTAAAGAGTAAATTGGTAACAAAAACTCTTTGCAAATTCTACAGAAAAACTGCATGTCAAAGAAATAAGAAATAATAAGCATAAATATTGCTTTTACAAAAAAATGGTTTGAAAAATAGGTGGTGCTATCTAATATAAAACTGATTAACTAATGAAATTTGGTAGATCCCCAGTTCGGACAACACCAGTTAACCTTTATTGCAGAAGGTCTGGTATGAATTAAGAATTCTTATAGATCAAAACCACCCAAACTGTGCACAACCAAACTGCTTGCTCGCTGAGAATACATAAAAAATGTTTAAAAGACCTGCGCTGGTATGGTACATAGGTTTCGAGAAAGATATGATATCATATCCAGTTGAAGGGGGGGAAATCTTTATTGAAAATATGGATATTGATATTTGCATTATGTTTACATAGGAAGATATTCAGAATGTTCACCATGCATGCATGCATGTTCATGCTTCCAATAAAGTCCCCCCCCCTCGCACTGAGTATGACATCATTCTTTTCTTTTTGCATTTATCTCAAAAACTATGAATAATTTGAAACTTAAGCTGTGAATAACTAGAATAATTTGAGGTTGACTTTTTTCTTTATATGCTATTCAAGGATATTCTGTTATGGTTTATTACTGCCTGTAATTTATAATTTTGTTACAGTGGCTATGCTGAAAGAATTTATAAATTGTCAAAAACTAACTTGTTTTATTACTTGAGAATCATCATCTAATAATCATGCAAAAGAATCATGAATCTGGAAATATTTTTAATTCCTTCAATTAATGTTTTCTAGAACCTGCCTACCAATGTTACCTAAAACACAAATTTTGTAAGATTCTGTGTATAAAATCTTGCATTTTTTAAAAAAAATGCATTTTTTTTTTTTTTTTAAATTTATTTATTTAAAAATTCCAAGATAAGAGTACAGTTGAACTCAATTGGTAATGAATGAATCTTTTAGTTTCACCCAGTTTCCTGTATGCTTAATGTTATTTTATTTTACACTGCTGTACCTAACTGCCAACAGTAAAAAAAGCGAATATGTGGAATATCTTTGATTGGAACTTTTTCGTATTTTGTATTTTTTCCACAATTTCTGCTAACACCCTGAAAGTCTTTATACTGTTATGAGACTTTATCTGTCATCAGATATTTTGTCACTTGTTATATATTAGCTTATAATTTAAAATATTTTCCTTTTTTACTTTCTTTAATAATATAAACATCAGCTCAATGAATGGAAATATATGAAAACAGAGACTAATATAAGTAATAATGAAAATAAAAAACTAGTTAATAGAAGCTTTTTGAATATAAGTCTTCATGAGCAGCTAAAAATAAAAAAAGCCATGCTACTCAGAGAGTTAATGAAAAAAATACTAACCCATAAAATCATCCATGTTTAAAATTATCTACATGTCTGTCTGTGAGAAAATAAAAAGTTTACATTCATTTTCTTTTATGTTCAAGCCCACTTTTCTCTGTGTTAATAAACAAAGAAATGCAAAACATGTGTGATACTTAGTCTAAGAGAACAGGGGCAAAATATGCAAATCTTAAGACACTATATGGCATTCAATGTGTATAATGTATGTGGCCATTAAATCAAAAAATGTAAGCTGTTTTTTTATACCATTCAAATTTTTTGACAGAGTCACAGAGAGTTCTATTTAAACATCTATTCGATAATCAAAAATTTTAAATTTTCACTATTCAGGAAAAGAGAAAGTAGTGAATCTTGTGAGTTTCTCATTATACAGTTGATTCACCTTTTAGAGAAAGAAAACTTTTTTATCTTTTTGTGTATGTGTTTATAAATGCTATCCAAGAACTGTCTTCCAAATTGAGGTTTTTCGTACTTTAGGTCATTTGACATAAAATATTTAGGAAGTTAATAAATCTTTCGTTTTAACCATACATACCTTAAGTAAAAGTTAAAAGTAAATATATCAGGATTTTTTGTTAATACTTTTTGACAGAAAATAAAATACTGTTCTTATTTCCTTATACAGCAAACCAACTTGTGATCTCTTGAAGTTTGTTACAGTTGGGTTTGACTGTATCATTTAAAATATTTTTCTAACTAGTATCGAGGAAAATGTATCTCGAGCTCTGCAAGTAGAAATTTAAAAGTCCGTATCTTTGTAAGATGAACAAAGTCTGTAGATAAATTATGTACACTTAGTCATAAATTAGTCATAAATAAGTTTATATTTATGACTAATGGCTTGAAAATAAAGGTCAAGTAAGAACTATTGTGGACCTTGTGTATAATGACACAATTAATGCTATATTATTTATTTAGCTGGTTGAAAACACTTTTATACAACTAAAATATCAAGTGTCATTTTTTAAAAACATTTGCTGTCTTTCTTTTGCGTATTCCAACTGCATGATGGTTATTAAGCGTGAATGTGATGTTTACATTCTGTACCCAAAGCTGGGCAAATTGCTAGTGACGTCTTGTTTGGAGTTAAATCATGTCTCATAGCAGACTATCTTTAAAGAAATGGGCACTGGTCAAGACAAAAACAAGGTTGCCTATATTAATATCTGGAAATTCGATAAGCATTTAAAATTTATTTCAATTTACTTTACTTAAGGAAGTAAACCACTTTCCTTTCCTCGATACCCTCCTTATTGGGGATATTGCAATAGGAATCGTACTGGTGAGGCAGTTGGATAATTACATAATTCTAGCCCCCTTTTGATCTAGTACGTAATAATAAGGACCCTCGTATTTATTTACATTATAATGATTCAAAAACAACAAAAGCAGAAACGTGACGAGCTCAGGCGAAAACCCGAACTGACTGGCCGCCACCAAAATATGGTGTTAAGAAAGACAGACTACAATTTTCTTAAGAAAACAGTCCTCCTCGAGAAAAAGAGCCTTTTTCCATGACCAATTTCATATTACCTATTGACTTTCACAGAGTTATATACCATAACCTTTATATATACTATTTTTAGATTTGGTAAAAAGGCTTACAGTTTTATTATGAGTATTAATAATAAACAACTCTTTCACTACAAAAGATGGAATTATCACTGCAAATTCCTTTGTGCAGTATTTTTCCAGTATACATCACAAGGAAAGTTATATCTTTCTATGAAAATAATCCAGAAACTTAAGACCAAAATGGAAGAGGAAACCCTGTTGTGTGGAGATAGGGAAATGTTTAATGCCCCTCTAAACTTAAACGAACTGAAGATAGGTCTGAATTACCAAAAACTGTGATGGTATTTTCGCTGAATTTCTTATGCACTTAAGTCCTAGAACCTATAAAACTATTTTTATTCTTTTTAATGGACCCCCAGAACTTTTTCTTCTCACTGGTATACAGCTGTGATTATTCTGATCCATAAAAAGGATAAAGACCTTAGTCTCGTATGAAATTATAGACCAATTTCTTTAACTGGCACTTTGTATAAGACCATAGAAAGAATCATTGTAATAAGATCAAACTGGTATCTAGAAACAAATAAAATCCCCAAGGAAGAATAAGATGGCTTTAGAAAGTTCAGATCCACTAACCAGCATATGGCTTTATTAAGCCAGTCTATTAAGAACGTTATGGACAAAAGACAAATTTTATCGGCTGTCTTTGTTGACTTTAAGTCAGCTTAAGATCTCCTGTAGAAGTAATATTATGGCTTTCTGAATTATTGGCTTTGCAGAGTTAGGTACGGCTGCCATTCAAAATACAGAGCTTTCAAAACAGGTGTTCCACGAGGAGCTAGCTGCTTTCTTTTTAATATTTACATTAAAAATCTGATAAGTGAACTGAAGTTAACGGCGTTAGATGTCTTCTTTATATCGACGACGTGGTCATCTGGACAGTGTCCTCCAGAAACATTCTGCTCATAGTGTCAACTTCATTCTGAATAAAACACAACTAATCATAGACCTATTTTGACATACTGTTGTGAACTGTTAATCACTTCCATTCTGAAATTCGAGGATTAGTAATGAGGAATGCCAAGTTTATAGATATATTGATGTTAATTTTCTCATCTTTGTTTTGCATTTTACTTGATGCTCAGTTGTCTTGTAACATACCATTAGAAATTTTTTAAAAAATTCTGTAATCAGAAAGTGCCATTGCATTAGTACCCAATTTCTGTTCGAGTTATTCTGATTTTACTGCAATGCTTTAGTAGTAATTAGCTTTTAATTTTTTTTATCTTATAATCTTCACTGTTGTTTCATTCATCAAAATAAAATAAAACTATTTATTTACCAAACTGCCAAAAATTCAATTTCTACATGTTCTGTTTTTCAGTACATGTACCATATTTATTAGCGTTTTTTAGAGTAATTTGGAAGTTTTCGATTTATGTGCATAATTTTCAATTTACTCCCTGAATTCAGAAATTTTCTAGAAGAACTCTGATTCCCCCGGTTCTCTAATGAATTGAATAAATGAACACATCAAATCAAAAGTGGAGAACAAATCCAACTTTAAAGTTGTATATATACATTTTGGAACATATAATAAAAAGCTAAAAAATGTTTTTAAACTAATTAATACTAAAGTACTGCATTAAAATCTGAATGACTCAAACAGAAGTTTGTGTACTAATGCAATGGCACTTTCCAATACAGAATGTAAACATCACATTCACGTTTAACAATCATCATGCAGTTAGAATCGACTATAGAAAGACAATAAACGTTAAACGAAAATATAATACAAACTTTGAGCAGTAAAGTTAACAAAAAGTAAACAACAAATCAAGTCATGTAATTAATCAAAAACTTCACTGTATACGATGTTTTGAGTAGCAACTCTGTTAAACATTATTTAAATGAAATGTAAGCTTGGGATAGGCAAATTTGCCGTATTAATTAAAGCATAGTAATAAACTGTGTGCTAAACAACGAACATTCACTTTTCCAACAAACAAGGAAAAATTCACCCATGCCTTCACATTACAGAAAAGAGAATCCCCTTTTCTATTATAAGATGATAAGTTTCTGGAATGTCTGACATTGATAGTCTTCACAATTTCAAGGTTGTTGGTATAATCCTTTAATATCTTAAACCTTCTCGTTCATTCTTTATTACGACAGAAATGAGATGTACATAGATTATCAGTCTTAGAAATTAAATTTCTAGAGTAGTTAATAAAATATTTCCTTAAAAATAGACACCCTTTCTGTTCTAAAAAGCAATAGTTGCAATAATCAAATATCAATCCGCTGTCATTCTCCCTTTCAATAATTGGTTACTGCAGGGTATTACAGTAGAGACAGCTTAATGTTACTGTTCGGATATCATTATCAAATTGCTGAAGTCCCATCCATTTATATGCAAAATATATCGCTTAATATGTTCAACAGTTCGGTTAATATAATCAAAGCAGCACATTTATTTTTTTTAAACTGAATTAAAGTCGCTGAAAATAAATTCAACAGGGGTTATAAAAAATTGCCAAGTGACAGAGAAATGTCGCCGAGTAAGGAATTAAAGTTGGTCAACGTTTTAAACAAAAAAAGCTCGAGGCCACTTTACATGATTTATAATTGCCCCAACCTCCAGAGGCTCTCTGCGAGGGCACCACTCATCTCGGTCAACCCAGGGGGACTTCACAAAGTCAGACACCATCGGTCCTCAAGTGTTTCCATCCCCCTCGGACAACCTATATAGTCCCCACACCCAAGAGGCAGACAAGATAGTACCAGTACAACCCCTGCCAAGCCTGAATAAACAATGGCTCTAGTCCTGTGAAAGCTGTTTACCTCAAAGGTGGAGGCTGTCTAGACATTGGTCTAGCCAGGTTGCTGAACAGAACTCCGGGTCTCCTGTTATAAAATGGTCAGTTCCGGAAATTCCAACCCAGTTGAACCCCAGGGATGTTATCTGACATAATCAGCCCAGGTGAACCTGGTTACCAGCGGTGGCCGTGAGGAGGCTCATTTCGGACAGGGACAGGAGAGACTATGTGGTGCATGTCACTGCCCTGGCAGCTGCACCCACTTTCACTTGATGGAAAAATAAGATACAGAAAAAATTAGCATGATGTAAACTTGTTAGCTATATTAAATTGTGCAATGTAATGAAATCTTAATCTTTTGATTGCAACAATGTATCTGTAAACTTCAAATTTTTAAAATAAAGAGCGTTATTTATATCTTACATGATATGCTAAATATTAAGTAATAAGTTTTATAGTATTAATTACATAAAATATTTCTTTCAGCTCCTGTGGAATATGTTGTAGGAACTACTAAACTAGTAAATGGAAGGACATTTTTAGAAAATTTACAAGAGAAACTGTGCTGACAAAGATTTTAGAATCACCTGTTATATATTTATATATCTGAAAAGTATGTGTCAGCTGATTTCAATGGAATTTATAAAGCTGTATAATAATCACATTCCATTTGAAAGCCAATGTGAGATCCATGTATTCTGCATATTAATGTGCTTAAGTTAAAATGTTCTTGTTGTATATACACAGTTTATTAAAATATGGTATAATTTATTTTTATCATGTCTGAATTTTTCCCTACTGATATATTTTCATTTCAATAATTTTTTTTTTTTTTTTACAGTTTAGGTGTTATCAAAGTATTATTAACAAATATTTCAATCTGATTCATTAATCTTTTAATTGTTAGCACTTCACATTAAATATTTGATGATTGTTTTTGTCACATACAAAAGAACCTGGTGCATCAAGCTGATCACAATTATAAAGTCTTACTAAATATCACTATAGGGACTTTTAAGACATATTTGTAATTTCTTTAGAATTGATTTTTTTAATTAAAAATGCAACAACATGAATATTTTTCATCATTTAAAACACTTTTGTAATTGGAAATATATGTCAGTAATCAAAGTTATGAAAATAAAAACCACATAAGGTAAACTAATATATCCTACTAATAAAAAAACCACTTCCTTGTTGTGAAACATTTTAACTAACATTAAATTTTGCATTGCCAACCTTAAAAAGAAAAGAACTAAACTTCATTTAACTTAGCTGAAAAAAAAATATTTCAGAAAATATAGATTTTTATACAGGGTGTCCCATAAATGTTGTGACAAATTTCTGCGGAGGACACATCATAAAGATTAAGAATTGCATAGGAACCCATGTCTGGAAATGTCAGGGGTAAGTGGTAGCAGAGGTAAAAGGTGGGACAGGAAACAAGAGAGTGATTAATTTGAAACATTCATTGGAAATGTATACAAATGGCGTACAGCAGCTGCATAGGGAGTCTTGCCACAAGATCCATTTCAGACACAATAGGATTGTGATATATGACACTTTGATGCCAGCTCACAAAAAGAAATCAAGGCTCCATAAATCCGGTGAGCATGGGAACAGGGAACCGGTCTACCACACCAAGTCCATTGATGCTGGAATGATCTCTTCAAATGGCTACGAACATCCAGTCCAAAATGAGCAGTGAACAATACATAAGCTGGGAAATTAACATCATGGGCATTTTCTTACGGAAATCACTGTGTGAGACGCACACATTTAGGGTGTTCATTGGGGAGCAGTAACCGAACCCTTTGGAGACAAAAGGCATGGAAGGACTCTGCATTCAAAACACACTGGACACAGGTCCGAGACATTTTTGAGATGCAATGGCATGTATGCTGGTCCTTGCTCCACCGTATCCAACACACTTTCTTCCCTAACGACCGAACGAGTCAATTGTTGCCTGCCCTCACTTATCCTGCCACTTCTTAATGATCCATAGTCTCACAAATTTTGATGTAGACGTGCAAAAACAAACTGTGATGTGGTTGATGTCTGTCGGGGAAGCATTCTCGATAAATGCGGGCAGCGGCACGTCCATTACCCTCAGCTATTCCATACACGAAGTGAATGTCTGCAAGCTCTCCATTCCTATAGTGTTCCATGCTCTTCATATGGTGCATACCATTCGAATAAGGCAATCCTCACTTTCCACTAGCATTGTCCTACACAAGCACCCCCTGGTGGCGTAAAATGACATTTCTGGGCATGGGTTCCTATGCAATTCTTAATCCTTATGATGAGCCCTACCTCTTCCACAGTTTGTTGCAACATTTATGGGACACTATGTATATGCAAATAAAGGTTAATTTCAGATAAATACATAATTCAGCATACACACATTAGAAAGCAAACAAGGGGTTATATAATTTTAAAGTAGTTATAATCTCCATTTGTATAGCTTTTTAAAATAGAATTTCTGACAAAAAATCATACTTAAATGATTACAAAAATATAAAATAACTTTTCGTCAAGTTAAAATAGCTTTATTATACTGCAGTCACCTACAAGTAAAATAATGAAACAAAACACATATTCCTCAAACCCTCACATCTGGAACATACTATTCATGCATACAACACATAAAACTATCATATATATGTATCAATATGGTTGAATATATAGCTTTCAGTATGAAAATGGAATTTAGAAGCATGTCAGTGAATTTATATAGTTAAGTGTCCATCACATCTTCAAAATTACAGGCAGAACTTGACACTTGATTCGCTTTAGGTGAGGAGAATGATACATTTTGATGGCTGAAAATATATATAAAATTCAGTAAGTATATGCAAAAGTTTTTCAATATTGATGCATTTAACCAAAATATAACATTATCTTGAAAAATTTAATATATTTAAAAACATACACAGTGGTCCCTCAGTAATATGTTATTAATCCATTCCAAATTCCAATATTATGGGAGAAACCTGTTAAAGGCTACTCCATCTTACTTCCTACCTCCATGGTTTTATGCAATTCTTACCATGTTACAATATTTTTTTAATGGCTTTCAGCTTTCACATCTTAAGCTCAGTGAAAAATTAGTTGCCGATGGTCGGGAAATTTTTGGGAGTGGTGCATGCATAATCAAAAAGTACCCAAAACCCATTTAGTAAAAAAAAGTAAATATATTAATAACATAAAATTTTGAAATAAATCATTTGTTATATTTAATATTAGGATACTGCATACTGTAAAACTATCAAAATTTTAATTATTACTGACCATGTGGCACTTGATTTTTGAGAGAAAATGTTATTATTATCAAATTCTTCTATTGAAATTTCTTCATCTTCTTCCCTTTTTTCTGATGTCTGTGAATCACTGGAATTATTATTTAGTCCTGGAATCTTTTGTGGTTGCCAAAGCACAACAGCCATGGAAGGACGCTCTCTAGAATATAAAATATATAAAATTAAATCAACATCAAAATATATAACAAATCTATAACTCACTCAGATCTAGATACAGGGCAAAAATAATATATTTACACTTTATCTAAAAATGTTCGAGCGAACAATTTTTCCGGTTCAACAAGTTTCTTCAGCTCCGGAGCTAAAACTAAAGATTTAGATCCATTTTCTGTACTTTTTAACCTAAATAAAAAATTTCATATAAGAAAATTAATTGCATAAAATACAAAAGCTAACATTAAAAAAAAAAAAAAAGCCATACTATGTATCTGTAGCCATTTGGCAACATTATGCAGGAAGGATGCAGTGAACAATTCAACTCGGCATTGTAGTTCAGAAAGTACATGTGCTTTATATATATTTCATACTCTAGGTTTTTTTTCTTTGTTCATGCAGTTTTAATAATGAGTCTGTGTGATAGGATTGGAAGTAATTTATTTCTTTTTTAAAACTTTATAAGGTAAAAATAATGAAAGCAAATAGGTCTGTTTACTTTGTTGATACGGATGGTAAAAAGAAAGTATTGACAGATGAAATATGAAATGCTCTTTCAAGTGGAAGTGATGAGGATCCTATATTTAATCCTAAGGTACAGTGCTTTGACAGGAAAAAAAAGTGTCATGTGAAAGTAAATCGTCTTCACATTATCAAGTGAATTATTATTCATTATTATTGTCACTTACAACCAGCACATGGAAAATCTGGACTTGCTTGATAGTTTGATTGAAATGTATAAAATAATCATGGAAAGCAAAAAGTGATATTTTCGGTTGTTCCACCATCTATTAGACCTGAAAATTATCAGTTCTTGGTTGTTATATAAGAGAGTGCACACAAAAAAAAGTTCAATACTGAAAAGCCAATTTTAGACTGCAGATAGAACTGATCACTGGTCAGAGCACTGTAGAAATAAACAAGAACATAAAATGTTGAATTTCAAAGGATTTACTAGAGTACAGTGTCAGGTTCTCTATGCTTTTACAAAGAGACAAACTGTTTTAGAGACTATTATTTAAAGTAATTTTTCTCTGTTGAATGCATGGTGTAGCCATTTGGCACAGTTTAATTTTTTTACTTAGTATGTTCAACTGCATGCTGTTGCCATTTGGCAACAAATTGATATTCAATTAAAAAACAGTGAAAATTTAGAGTCCAATTTTTTAAAATATTTTTCATGCTTTCTCATTATATTCAAGTACATATATATTTTTTAAGGAAAAATAAAAAATCATGCAGTGTAGGGTTAAACATTACTAATTATAAGGAAATTCTGCTTAATCCAGCAAAACAGTACATGGAATAATGTATGCTTCATTTACATCAGCAACTTTTAAACATTAGTTAGTATTAAATGAATAATTACAGTAAATGTAATAAGTCTTTAAACCAAGAAAGTGGAAGCAACTAAAACTGAATAACAATACGAAACAACCTAACACGAGTTGTTAAATACAGGCATGACTAAGCATAAAACAGAATTTTCTTGTATTACTAATTTTAAATTAAGAGTTCAATTCCATCTCCAGTAAGAACTACCTGGATAGCAATATTATTGTTCAGTCTTTTTACTTAAAACATTTTCTAGCAGTTATGAATGGATAAATAATGTGAACACAAAATAATGTGAACACCTATGAAGTAAGAGAAAATCTTTATTAATAAGGTTTGTACCATCTTTTGACTGAAGAACACATTACAAGTGACTTAAAATACAACATTTAAAGTAAAACAAAGCCATTTCTTCTGCTAAACAATCTTTAATTTCAGAAGTGTTACTGGAGACTGAACATGAAAGTTAAACTTCAAATATGCTTACAGAATTTCAATATGTACAACTCAGGGGCACTGAGTGTGTCATATGAGTTGTTTTCTTACTTCATCATTGTGCTCTTCAAACTAGGCTTGATTAGGATTATTCAATTATGGCAAAGCACACGAGGGCTATCTGCCTAAAGAGATGGATGTCTTCGTGGACGAATTTCTAAGGGAAACTGGCTCATATACACGTTACACATGGGGGAAAACCACGAAAACGCCCATGCAGCCAGCCCGTTCATGGGATTCGAACCTCAGAGCGAATTATCAGTGTTCAGCGTCTTTACCGCTTGGCCGATGGTGGGCCAAACTAGGCTTGAACACGTATATAGTTTTGTCTTAAAAAAGCAGTTGTTCTTCATGGAATAAAGTGTAGATAACAAGTTTGAACATAATTGTTCAGGAATGATTGGCCGTACTCTTCCCATACAGAATAAGGACTGGGTCAAGATCATGCCAAAACATTTTCCCTCACACCAGCATGCAGCTTTTTCTATACTTCGCAGCTGGCAAGAGGCAGGTGTTATAAACACTTCTCAGTTCATCAGACCATACACCTAGTAATACGATATAGGGTAGCATGATGTAAGATAAAGAGAAGCTAGTATAATATAGGGTGAATGCAGGTTAGCAGATGACTTGATGCCACTGCTGTAGAGTCCTTAATGAACTCTGAACCACTAATGTCATCTGAAAGCATTACGTGACATCGCCATTTATTTACAAATTGCCACTTTGCCATATATGTTCACAATATGGAGTTTCTGTTCAACAGTTTTGCTTGAAATTGAATCCTGAAGATCAGTGTTCATTTTAGGTATGCATGTTACGTCTATAACAACTGTTGAAAGACTGATTCTCCCTTCAATGTGGCAGAGCTGTATTGCAGGTATGAAATGCCATATATTTTTTCACAAGAACTTTTATTACTCTGTATACCCTCTATATATTCAAAAAAAGATGAGAAAACAAATCAGTAAAATTTGACATGCATTCACTTTAATCAAGCCAATACACCAAAATACTGTTTCTTATAGTATAAAGTCCAAGATTCAACTTTAGTTTTAATCTTTAAGATGACATGACAAAGCTGCAACTTCACTTATTGACTTCGTACTAATCCACGCCACACAGGACCAAAGCCAATGTGAGCACACTGGGTATCAGAATTTAGGAGTAGTAAAAATTTTAGAATTGAATTAGTTTTAAAAATTTAACACAACAAATCTGTCATCAAGAGCACAATTTAGAGGAGCACTGAGCAACAAAGTTTTAAAATTTCAGGAGGTACAAGACAGCAGAACTTGCAAATCACAGAGATTGTACTGGGTGACATTGCATAGCACCAGTCTTACCCCAACCCACAATTACTTAAATGCCAAAAATTTTGACCATGGCCAACATCAATATAATGCCAATCCATGTACTGTTATTGACCATGATGCAAATCCCTAACCACAAAGTGTTTAAAAGTGACATGTAAGAATAACAGTTAGTTAGGAAAAAAAATACATTTATGATGCATCTGCTTCCTTTTACTATGTATTATACTCCCCACTTCTAATAATTTGATTTATTTATTTGGACCGATGGTCCGGATTTAGATAATTCTGGATACTGGAGGTCCAGATTTTGGACTTTGTACTGTATTAAACATGATACACTTTTACATATCTATAGTAAATTCTATAAATTACACAGAAATACGAAATTTAAATACAATACATGGCATCTAATTCTTGAAGATTAGTAACAGATTTCTCAACTGGATGGACATCTGTTGAATCACTATGTCCAAACTGTGAATTCTCAGATGGTAAGCAATATTGATTGCTAATATGCAATTCTCTCAAACGAGCTGCCATGCGTTCTTCTGTGATACACATTTTCTGTGGCGCAGCACTGGAAAAAAAAATATCTCATGTATAGCACACTCATTATTACAAATTATACAATTAAGGCACGTTTGAACTGTTCACTTAAGAACAAAACTTCACAGATCTCTATCCATCTCTGTTACACTTAGATTGCATGACATATGTTGTAAAAGAAAGAAAACATATTTCCTTATAAAAACATATATAAAGAAATATAGACACTTGTCTTCAGCCTTGATGACAGAAAAAAATGGCATAATTCAAGCTTAAAAAGTGAGATTTGTTGCCAAATTTTGTAAAACTTTCACAAAAATTAAACAGACAATGATAAATGGATGCTTCATACAATATCTATCCAACACAAGTTATATGTACATATATCTATAGTAAAGAAATTTAACATAAATTTGCATTTGCTATTTTATTTAATACAATTCTGTCAGCAATTTATTAAAAATAATAATTCAGTAAAATATTTTACTTATTACAATTTATAAAAAGAAGAACCTGTACAGATACACAAGATAATTCATTTTTTAGTCTTTGTGTTGGTCAGAATTCAGTAATTGTTGCTAATACCTCAAAAACGAATTACAGCTTCTTTAATAAATTTTATTAATGAAATGAAGTATTTTATTAATGAAAAAAATATTGTTAACTGTTTATTTCCACACATGCTCAGATTGGTTTCATGCCAACATAAGTTAATTGTAACAAAGACAGACAGATAATGTGAATTATAAGACAGAGTAAAAACGCAATTAAAATACAGGATAATGTACTATATCATATTAACTAAAATATATATGTGGTTTCGTAGGTAGATTTATAGGGGAAAAAACAAGGGGTTCCGTATATTTTAATGATAAAAATAACATACAAAAACTTACCGATATGCTTAACATTACGAATTTGCCTTCATAAAATTCATAATATATTCTCCAACTTGGAAAATATTTAAAAATGAATTGTTATAAAATTTACTTTTGTATAATATTACATTTGTGTTGCCTTTGCAGGTTGGTTAATAAATCAATTAAAATACTTGAATGTTGACTTAGATTTGCTATGCCAAAATTATTTTCACATAAGTAATTTAAGTGTTCAAAATTTAAAAATATGTTAGTAATATTATAGTTAGTATATAACTTACTTTAGAATCATAATCCAATAACTGTACAAAAATTTATTAAACTACAATTATTTTTCATTTTTTAACGAATGCAAATAATATTGCGAGTTGGCTGGATACCAATGGTGGCTGCCAGTGTTTTCTAAAATATGAATTCTGTGAAAAAAATTTCCATTTTTAAAAAATTTACACTGATAATACTTTCCACAATAATCTGTATAGTTATGCTCATTATTTAATCTCTTAACATCAAAAACCTTTCCATAATCTGATATTTCATATTCAGTTATGTACAAACATGTACCGTATTTGACGGCATATAAAATGCACTTTTTTTTCATAAATTTGGTCTCAAAAAAAGTTACTCTTATACGTGAGGGACACAGGTTAACTTTCAATACTGAATGCTATTTTTAGCCCGGATAAAGGTCTAGACACACATAACTTTTTCTACATCTACATGTGTGTGGCCTTCTAAATAAGGGTGTGTCTTATATGCCAGTGCGTCTTATATGCCGTCAAATACGGTAGCTCTTTGAAAGAGACGCACGCTGCGTCGCATTTTGATTCTTGCTCAGGCATGGAAGTGTGGGAATTAATCTGGTCAGCACATAAGCGTGGAGTACGGTTTCGACTCAGGGATTCTCTGTGATGGAATGTTGTACAAACAACTGCATTTTTTGTTCAATTGTGGCCTCCTCAGCTAAAAGCCTTTCACGGCATGGCTATGGAGGAGTTGAGGGTTTAGTTACTGTTCCAACTCCTAAGCAGACATGACCGAGGGACTTTTGATTGGCAGATTTCGTTCATGAACTTCGCTGAATTCATTACTGGAGAGGCGTGTTAGTTTCCTCTCGAGTTGTGGGTTTAACGAATGGCATGGTGGCATGGAGCCTGCCAATCCTTCACAGGTACAGCCTCTAAATATGATGTCTGACTTTCAAGTGACTATTTCAGTCTAATTCTATTATACCAGAGATCACCCCAGGCTATTCTTCGGTGTCTTGCAATTGTCCGTGTGTGTTGTCCGCCAGACGTGCCAATTAAGGTGCTCTGTCATGAACCAGAGATCACCCCCTGGGGGAAATCAATGCAGAGAACTCTGCGAAGTACTGGCTAGAATCTGTACTTAGGCAGTCTCAGCCACGGGGCCACATAATCATTGAACTTGGCGGTTCCACCTGCTCAGGGAGAGATACCTTGAGACGAAACTTCACTGGCCTGCCTTAGGTGTGTCGGCATAAGTCACAGAACAGTTGGTTCTGTAGTTCGGTGTGGGATGGCAGCGCGTTTCCTAGGTAATATCCTGCTGTGAACTGTAGCTTGTGTAGTACTGGCAGGCATCAATTTTGACGACCAGTCTGATCTCCAAGCTTATAGTGCCCGGTCACGGTGAAACCTGAGAACTGGTAGCCGTGGCCGTTGAAAGACAAATTCTTAAAGTCTGCCACTCTGGAATGAGGGCCTGGCATGGTAGCATAGTTTCTTTTCAAGTCTCGAGGGACTTTTGATTGGCAGACCCACCCCTTTCTTAATACGGGGGTTCTCAACTGGGGCCAATCCGTGTAATGCTAGAAGCGGGACAAGTATACAAGTTGTTATTATTATTATACCAAGAGATCAAACTTATTGTGTTTTATTTTTTATAGTGAGTACAAAATTTGGTATTTCTGTATTAACATAACCACCTTGGCACAATTTGATGACTTTTTTACAGATGAAAAGGTAGGAGTTACTCATCGAGGGCAAGTTGGTTGTTTTGTGCATTTTTATTTATTTTTTTAAGAAAGATTTCCAGACTATCAATATTTACAGTAAATCAGTAAATATTATCAACATATGAAAAGAAACATACTTTAGGAATTTAAAATACAAATTTTAATTATTAAATAAGAATTATGTGATACATTAAAAAAAATACTTGCATTCTTATTCAAATTTTTCTGTAATTTTTCTCACCTATTCTTCTCTTGGAGTACACAGCAAGCTGTTTTCGCTTTAAAAAAAAAAAAAAAAAAAAAAAAATCAGAGAATTGCCAAGACACAGCTTCGTTCAAACTAGAGATGGATGATCCACTCTGGAACTGCTTCAAAGAACCAATTAACTTTACTGAGCAAGTGATCTCCACTCCAGCGAAAACAGAGCGGTAGTTCTTTAACTGTTTATGAAGAGCTCATGTTGGGAAGCGTGCCAAAAATTTGATTCCTCTTATGTAAACACTGACATCCTTCCTTTTATTATTTACCAGAAACATCTCTAACCTTTTTTTAAGGTGTGAATGGTAGTGTGTGTTATATATGTATATATGTGTGCTTTTGGTTTGCTTGTGTTTCATCTAGTATATAAAAAAACAAAATATTAAATAAACTGATGCATCTCATCGAAGCTGACCACCCCTACTTGCCAACAGATGAGGTTTTTTTTGCCCCCCCCCAATCTGGTAGTGCGAGGATCTGTGCTCTGGCTCTCCTGCTCTAGCAGCAAATTTGGCTCCTGCGGAATCTCGATTACTTGCTGTTTTCATTTTCTCAGAGCTCTTCCTTTGAGTTTCATTTGGATTCTTTTAATATTGTGTCATAGTATAGCTATGTATATTAGGTATTACCTTTTTTATACAATATAATTGTAACATTTATGTAAAATAATAAAATATATTTTTATTTACTTATTTTACTAATGTCTTTGAATTTCTCTTTAATTTTCTTTAGAATTATTATATATTTATAAACAAATTTTTCCATCTAATGTGTTTTTTCAAGGTTGTAGAACAAAACATGAACCCTACCACATAGAAGAACCACGAGTGACAATTCAGTATCATTTTATCAAATTAGATTTAAAAAAAACACAAAATGCCAATATTGTCAGCAGACAATTTCCTTTTCTTTGGGATCTGCCTCCAAACTAAAAATTTATTACTACATCAATTGCTGGCAAATTTTATAAGGTCATATTTTAAAATTAAGGCAAAAAAATATCACAATTTGTTTAAAAAACAGAACTTGGAATATACAACAAAAAAGAATGCATACAAAAATGGTGGCACTGGTCAACTGAGGGACTGTTAATGACCCCCCCCATGGTCGCCAGAAAAACAGTTATGCACATGGTTGCCAGAGTTTGACACATTCTGAAAATTTGGCAACTTCTACTAAGGTGACGCATTAATACAGTAAGTACTCAAAATTTTTCTAAATACAAGCATAGGAATGTATAAAAAGTTAGATTTCATATTTTATACAAAATTAACTTTTTTAATTTAAAAATACAAAACCAAGAATCATAAATAAAGCCTGGGATATATATATAGATAATAATGGATTTAGGTAATAAAGCAGAAAAATAAAAATGGAGCTGATGATGATTTCTTCTTGAATAAACAGCTCATGGCAGTTTTTCTTAAATCATCTTCATTCAGAAATAATTTTAAAATAATGAGCACAATAAAACAATACAGGAACTGCAACAGATACACTCTGTACAGAAATTACAAGCATATATTTTGCATATATCCATAACAGTGCAAATAAATGGTGATAAACAGAAATAGCAGACTACATGTTTGCATGACTTGACAAAATAAAAACATTGCATTACTGTACAGCTGCCAACCTTGAAACATTAAAAAAAAAAAAAAAAAAAAAAAAAAAAAAAAAAACAGGAATCTTTGGGATATTTTCACACTAAGCAGCGGTGCCATTTCAAGGGACTCCAAACTGACTTTAATTCACTTTACAATGAATGATTCAGGTTACTGAATTGTTCATAATGATTCTGATATAAAAAATATATCAATCAGATATTTTAAATTTTACATTTTCTTCAGTTAATTTTTATCGGCCTCTCCCCCTTTTTTTTTTTTTTTGTGTGTGTGTGTGTGTGTGTGTAATTTTCCTATATTTTTATACCAAGAACATCCTTTTGTATTGGGTGGGGGGGGGGGCTTTTATTTATAAAAATAGTTTTAAATGTCAAAAAATAAAATTAATAATTAATGCATGTGCAAAGTAATGAGCACATTAGTTATTATTTTTATTCATTTATTATTGCTTAACTTAATTGATAAACTTAGGAATGTGCTATGTATTGAAGTAAAATAAATTTAAATACAAATATTACCTGATTAAACATTGGTTAAATCTTCTTAAGAAATTCTACAAATGTTTACAGTGGATTAAGACATTTCAGATCAAATAAAATTTAATAACAAATTTCCCTGAAAATCACTGGGAAATGGAATCTGCACAATTTCAGTTTTGTTAATTCAATAAATAGCATTTATTCTTTGAAATATTTTTCTTAGTAAAAGGTAAAAATTAAAAACCAAGATATTCTGTGATTTATTGAGAAATGTGATAAAAAAAGGGAGAAATGGCAGCTAAGATGTTAGATTAAAAATGTTGAAGTTACTTAATTTATCAATATTTTAATATTTTATCAATATTTTAATTATAATTGAACTAAAACTTTTATGAAGAGGTAGCAGGAAAAAAAATATTGTTACCTCTTCATAAAAGTTTTAGTTCAATTACAATTCAACAAAAAGACCTTATATTCACTTTTGGCTTTCTGCAAGTATACATTCATTCACCTACAGTGTATAAAAACAATACAACAGGTTTTCATTTTGAAATCACACTTCAAAAAGATTTATCACAAGCATTTTACAATCTTTAGAACAGAAATGAGGGAATAACAAAATTAAAAAGGAGATTTTTGAGAGAGACAAATGAAATATTATTTTTTTTTTTCTAAGATACTTGATACATAAGTTAACTTTACTATTCTTAAACTAACAAAAATCTTCTCACACCTATTTTTGTCCAGGTAATGTGTACAGTGCTGCTTCTTGTCACTACCAAATGTAATGCTATCATTCAATAGCATGCGAAACAAGTACTTATAGTTTTTATAGAATCAGTGCCACTTGTCACATTTCTCCACGGCTATTTTGATAGCATTAACTGAATGATAACAATAGACCATAAAAAAAAAAAAAAAAAAAAGTATCTTTCAAAATAACATTGAAAGGTAACTAATTTAACCTTTGAGCGGGAGTGAGATTAAGCAATTATTTCTTCCCAAACACGGATGATATCCATCAGTCATAAATCTGTAGTGTGAGCTGTAATCATTTGAACCCAATGTAGTGTGTAACTGGAATGCAAGTTGAGCTCGTTCATAACCATCAAATAGTTAATTTCAGTATAACTAGAAACATATAAATAAGCACATTTACAACACTTTAATTAGGTTTAGGCTTATCTGATTATAACAAAACACTTGAAAACTACTGCCTAAGGGAAGGGATGCCTTTGTGGAGGACTTTCTTAGGAAAACTGCTTGTGTACATACTACACACATGTTGGAAAACCATGAAAATACCCATGTAGGTAGCCCATTCAATGAAATTCAAACCCAGGACTCAACTATCATACTTACTGACTTAACCACTTGGCTGCTGGTGGGACATTTTAATTGAGAAAACTCAGAAGTTAATTTATGAACTGTTTGTAACATTTCTAGAAATTATTTGATCAATACTGTACTCCTAATATTAATACTCATTGGAAGAGAATGTAGAATTTAAAATTAGGCATAAAAGCAACTTTAATTTTAAAACATTAGGGGAAAAAATTAAGAAATAAAGACAGAAAGAAAAAAAGAAAAATCCAAAACTTTCATATTTTATATTTCACCCAAGGGGACGTTTTTTAACATTTTGTGCATTACCTTTACTTATTAAATATCATGTTCATTGCACTTAAACCATAAAATGTAATTCAACAGCAGTACCACAAAATATTTTAAAGAGCATATCTTTAAAATTTCCAATACACAGTGTCATGTACTGGGGATAAAAATGTTTCTTTCATACAATGTTGCCATTGCTCGCTTTGAAATCATTGAGTTTGTTAATCAAAAATTCTTTAATGTTTGACAAAATATGAAATAGATAATAAAACAAATTCCGGCTTCCAGATGCCCATATTCGAATGGGGGACTACGTTATTCAAAATTCGATGTCACTAGGTCTTTTCATGGTGCAAAAAACATACATACATTTATTCGGATTCTTCATCGTTTAATTTCTTTAAATATATTGCAGGGCTCTCATATTTGGTGGCAACAAACTGAAAAGTGGACCGACATTTATGGTGAACCAACGCAAAATGCCAAAACAAAATTAATAGCCCTTATGGGCAAATTGTCCCTTTGAGCTCAAAAAATCTCTTCTTCAAAGAATAGGGACCTGTGTCTGATCCCCTCAAGATCAATAAAGTTATCGAAAACCTACATCAGATTACAGCTGTTTCTTTTGCTTTACTTTAAATGGTTGACTAAAATTAAAACCAAGATGTTTGATGTCTTAACACCTTCACAATGGCATATTGCTGAACTTATAAATCCCCTGCAGATGGGTGCATCATATATGCATTAGTCCCACAAGTCGCTAGCAGTTGGGTGATGCTATGATGCATTGCTGCTTGCAATGATCTTCGAGATGGGTGAGGTATATATGCACTTTCAAATATATATGCTCTTTAAAACTTTTTTAAGTTACTAGATGGCACTTTGTCTCCACTACAGTTAGTTTATTTGAACATAGACCCTTTTGCAAAAAAATCGAAGCATCAAGAAGGACTTTTGCGATCGTGACGTAATTTGGTATGCAAAAACATCTTGATCGAACATGCAAATGATCAAAGTTTCAAGGCAAATGAACAGGAACTGCGATCAGAGCGCACATTTCTAGTGCGCAATTCGCAAAGTATAAAACCAGTTACAGAGGCGGAAAATTTATCTTTTTTTGTTGCTGCCATTGTAATTCTGTAAAGATGCCATTATGATGATATAGAAGACCTTACACACAACTAAATGACTTACGAACGTGGTCACATTGTACGGTTGTGTGAAGCTGGGTAGTCATATTGAGCAATAGGCTGCCACTTGCAGCATTCAGACACTGCTGTGCAAAGATATTGCCAGCAATGTTTTCTATAAGGAAATTGCCTACGAAATGAACGCTCTGGAAGGCCAAGGAGCATAAATGCGAGGCAAGATAGGATGGTTGTTCGCCAGGCCCGAACCGCCCAAATGGTATCATTGTCGACTATTCAACGCATTACCAGCCACGTCTACACCTCCAGTGGTACCGTCCACCATAACACGGCGCTTGTCTGAGCTGTGGCTACACTCACAGAGGTCAGAGCTGAGGTCACGCTTTAAGACGTTTGCTTTTGACCCCATAACATCAGCGGAGTCGTATGCAGTGATGTTGCAGTCGATCATCATGGCTGCCATCAGACTGGCATCGTATAGTGTTCAGCAATGAATCTCGCTTCACTCTTGAAGCAGATGACCACCGTGTTCATGTCTGGAGAGGAGGGTCCCAATCATGAACCCCTGGTGTGATGGTGTGGGGTGCTATTTCTTATGACAGCAGGTCATCTTTAGTCATCCTCCATACATCTTTAACAGCTCAACGATATATTGATACCATCCTGTGGCCAGTTACATTACCCTTCATGGCACATCATCCTGGGGCCATTTTCCAACAAGATAATGCCAGGCCACATACTGTTCGCATATCTGTGGTTTGTCTCTATGTGGTTGATACTCTTCCTTGGACAGCAAAGTCACCAGACCTTTCACCAATCGAGTATGTCTAGGATATAGTAGGCCACCAGATTTGGGCACCACAAAATATCACACATCTGGAGTGACAACTGATGAATGCTTGGCAGAATGTGTTGCAGGATGACATTAGGAACCTCTACCACTCCTTGCCTCGATGAATTCAAGCATGCATTGCGGCCAGGGGCGGTTTGACCAACTACTAATTTGAACACTCAATGGGTGATTGTGAGCCATGAACAGGTACTATGACCTTGATTTTTTAATCATTTTATTATCTGTGTATGAGCTATACACATATTTAATTTCATCAAAAACAACCACTTCCTTCATGGTGCTTAATTTTTTTTTTCGAAAGAGTGTATACATATATTATTGACCTTGTGTCCGTGAAGTACTTTTGGATTCTGGTGATTCATTTAGATGTACGATCAGATGATATAAAGTAACCAAAACCCAGCTGATGCACAGTTGGTTTCACATGATATAAACGCTGAACAGTCAAATTTGTTTTTTTCCTATAGGAAGATTGCGAGGGGAGCTGTGGTTTTAGGAACTGGTTTGTATTCAGTTTGCATCTTCTTTAGATAGCAGACGTAAGTTTTTTGAAACGGGTAAGAGAGTGAAACTAACTGTGCAATGTCTAACAGAAAGAAGTTTTTAACAGAAGAGCATATGAGTTTCATATCTGAATTGTAAAGCCCATGAGTGTCTATTTTGACACCGAAAACTTTATATTTAAGTGAGGATAGTGATTTCAATACAAAATTTTCTCAAAGACTGAATTGGAAGTTTGTTTGCCTCACAATCCGGCAGAACAGTGGCTACTCCATCATGAACTCAATCTGTTAAGTAATTGGAGCCTTACTGAATTTACGAAAATTGCAGAAGTAAATTTAAATCAAGGTTATGTGAATGAAATTAATTTTGTCACCATTTTTTTCAATAATCTAATAAACATAATAATTGAAGAAACTAATTATTTCTATGAACAAAAGATGAGTGAAAAATCCATCTTCATCCAAAATCAATATAATCCTCTGGATGTGCTTCAAAGGGGGGGATTCCTAGGATTAATTATTCTGCTGGACTAGAATTAAAAAGTCCGACCTAAAAATGTGCTTGATAACTAATGAAATGATAGCAAGTAGATTATCATACACTGTCTCCTTTCTGAATCATTTATGCTATAATATTTGATTACATATTTTATTATTTTTAATGCATGTTTAGATATAGATTTAAGTGAAGCTATTAGAATACTTCATCATTCTCTCTCTCTCTTTTTTTATTATATGAGGTGTGATAAAAATCACACCTCATATAATAAATACACCTGTCATGAAGAGGTATTCCCTTACTTAGTAACATTTCTGTCACTTAGAAATTTTTATAATGCATTTTAAACTTACTTGGTGATTTTACTTCAGTTTAAAACATTTATTGTATAATATTTTGATCATATTAACTTATTCTTGATCACAATAAACAATGCTTCATGCTTTTTTATGTAAATCGATAATAATATCCTAATGATATTATTAACCTCAATCACATTATTACTGTACAACAGAGGCACCAGTTGTATTAAAATACATGCATACAAAAATGCAGTACTTTATTCTGCTCATTATTTGCAAATTGTGCCCAGATAAAGACTATGCAAGCTATCTATTATTCAAAGAAAAAATCATCAGCAACAAAATTTTAATTCTTTCACAGCATGACATAAATGTATTTTTATACACATATATACATTATAATAGGCCTTTTTTTCCGGAGATTTTGGCCTAATAAGCAAGATTTATTACCTAAAAAACCAGTATTTTTCATTTAAAAAAAAATATTTAAGCACTTAATGAAATGTTAGTAATGAGTGAGACATTAAAAAAAAAAAAAAAAAAAAAAAAAAAAAAAACCTTCTGCTTTTTAAATAACTTAGTAAAGATTAAAGTAAATTATCTTAAATACCTTAAATTTTGCCAAATGGCACTAGACTCAAATAAAATGTGAAACAATGTAAAATCATGTTTTGAAACTAAACATATTGGACTAAATAAAAACCATATATTCAGGGAGTTAAATTTAAAATTTATTTAAAAATATTTTAATCAGGCTTCTGATTTGCTTTTAGATCATCCATTTAGTCTGCATGCAATTTCGATTTTGATACCACTGATAGGGCCATATTTCTTCTCCAATCTGTTGTGGAGAATTTTATGTAATTACAAGTTATGACCCAATCACTCCATTATAGAGCCAGAGGCATAGAGGGAAAGAACTAAGCGAAAATTTGTCAATGTGACACCAAAAACAAATGGTATGGCTTTAACAGAAAATTACTCAAAAGTCTCCTGTTACATAAAGAGGAACTTAACATACTCTAAATCTAAATCACTCTTCCTTTTCAAATGCATATTCACATTGGTTTTATTAGCTCCTAAATTGTTCAAAAGTTCCCAACTTGTAGCAGTTTGTGAAGTGCAAGGATCTGGAAGAAAAGGTGCAGTAAAGCGTACAATCATCTCTGGTATATTTGTATCACTTTTTGTAACCCAAGGCATGAGTTGTGGAACAGTATGAGCCCAGGAACATGTTGGTGTAGTACCATACATTGCTGTAGACACAGGGGGAAATGAATTTTGAGGTGGAGGTATTCCATAATTCCCAGCATTTCTTTCAAAACTAAAAAGAAACAAAAAAATTTAGTGTTAAACTACATCATTTTAATTACAGCAAATTTTGAACAAAATGTGTCAAATAAGTCAATAATATATGTAATAAATAAGTCAATAATATATGTCATGTAATAAATAAGTCAATAATATGTAATAAATAAGTCAATAATATATGTAATAAATAAGTCAATAATATATGTAATAAATAAGTCAATAATATATGTCATGTAATAAATAAGTCAATAATATATGTCATGTAATAAATAAGTCAATATATACAGATGGAGGACAAAATAATACGAACACCTGTGAAATAATAGAAAATCTTTATTAATAGGGGGTTGGACCACCCTTTGACTGAAGTACTGATTGAATGCGACATGGGAAAGATGCATAAAGTTCATGCACAATATTTAAAGTAATATTAAGCCATTCCTCCTGCAGAGCGGTCTCTAATTCCGAAAGTCTGGATGGAGGTGGAAATCGGAAACCAAGTTTGGACTCCAAATATGCCCATAAATATTCAATAATATTCAAGTCCGGAGACTGAGGGGGCCAAGCGAGATGTTCATTTGCATTGCCATGCGCTTCAAACCATTCTTGAATACACCTAGCACTGTGGATAGGGACGTTGTCGTCTTGAAAAAGCAGTCGCTCCCCGGGGAATACAGTCTGGACAAAAGGATGAACATGATCCCCTAGAATGCTTAGATAGTGATTGGATGTGATCCTCCCATGCAGAATAACAAGTGGCCCAAGACTACACCAAGATATCGCACCCCATACCATAATGGCGCCACCACCATGCTTCACAGTCGATAAGAGGCAGTCAGGATGAAATGCTTCTTTGCATGTTCTCCAGACATAAACGTGTCCAGTCATCTGAAATAGGGTGAATGACGATTCATCTGACCATATTACCTGTTGCAACTGCTGTGTGGGCCAGCCTTGATCTCTGCACCATTGGCATCACTTGTAAGCATTGGTTGCTGTCA
The DNA here is from genome assembly GCF_044657685.1 of Stegodyphus dumicola. Classification (NCBI taxonomy): domain Eukaryota; kingdom Metazoa; phylum Arthropoda; class Arachnida; order Araneae; family Eresidae; genus Stegodyphus; species Stegodyphus dumicola. Next base: position 5,912,968 of record NC_140770.1, read on the forward strand.
CCAAGGGTTTACAAATTGCCACTCTGCCATAAATGTTCGCAGCATGAAGTTCCCTTTTGAAAGTTTTTGTTGAAATGGAGTCCTGGAGATGACTGTTCATTTCAGATGTTATCTCGGATAACCACTGCTTGTGCTTTTGGGCTACTATGCACTTCATGACCCGTCTATCCCTATCAGCCAGCTTTTACTTTCGGCCACTGTTGTACTTTGAAGACGTTGTCTTACCCTCTTGTTATTTACATATTATATTTACTCTTTTTGTTATTTTACAATCACTTTTCTACCTGTAGAAAGCCTTTAAATCAAAAATATCAAAGATACTAAAAACTAAAAATGTTTTATTTTTTTATATTATTAGTTTCAATTTCCATTTTTGTTACATTAAAAATTAGAAAATGTTTTTTATATGTATGATATAAAAACTAGAATAAGCATTTATTTTGTTTATCTACTGCACCCTTGTATTCACTTATTATGACTAAAAATTCAAATTTACTCTATAAAAAATGCTCCTTAAAATTTTTAGAATTCAAAAAGTGTTCTGCACTGAGAAATATTTGGAAAACGCTGTTGTTCTTTGTTAAAATTCAATAAATTAAAGCATTCAATATTGATGAATATAAATTTCTTAAAGTAATTATAAATACCTTTATAAAATTTTCCCAAACTCTTGATTACTTTCTATGCATTAGTTGCATGTCTACAAAAATAAAATATATTCTACTTCCTCATATAATTTCCCCCTTTTTTTGTCTGAAAATTGATAGGGAAAATTATGTGAGTCATTCGATTTCCGAAGAACGCAGTTACAGTAAATACAAAACAAATGAAAAGTTGTCACTATTGGTAACTATCAAAATATTGTTTTAAAAGAAACCTTCAAGTCCAGTAATAGTAATACATAGTAATAAACAAACACATAGTAATATTATCATTACAATATCTGAAAAATATTGAGGCACTATCTGCCAGTAATGGAGCCAACACATTACGCTGCCTTGTATGTCACATGAATAAATCTTAATCACAGTTCCCAAGAGAACAGAGGATAAGAGGGTGAATAAAAGATCAATTTTTTTGAAAGATCAAACACATCAGCAGTAGATAATGCTACACTGAGCTGTAATGTAAATAATAAAAAAAAAAGTCTAGTGAAATCACACGTTTGGGAAAAACACATGCCACATCCAAGTAGCTTGATGCAGATTCTACACAAAATGCATTTCAAATAATAAATGCAAGGGAAAATAAAATAGATGAAATGTTAATACAAAAATGCACATACAAATTGAATAAAAATAAAAAATAATTAAGGAAATACAATTTACCATAATAAACTAGCTCTCAGGGAGAAAAACTATATACAACAGACCTACTTGCCAGCTTTGAAAATGTGAATTGGTAAAATATTTGCATGCACAGAACAGATATAAATGTCTTCAATAGGTGCATAAAACATTCAACATGAAGAATTTTCACTGAGGATTACCACAAATTTACTATTAACTGCAAATTTGAATGCTCTCATCAGAAGATTCATGAAATGTATCTTTAGTTTGTAAACTTTATATTTTCTTGAATATGAAAGGAAACATTTTGAAGCTTTACCATTGAAAAACAACATCTGCCAAACAATTTTCTCTATAGAAATATATATGTAATGATTTGATGGTGTAGAGGACTGTGCACATAGACTGACAGATCCATCTAGATGGAAATGATCGACATGAAAACAGAAGTGGCTGAATTCAATATAATTTAATTACTGTATAGAGTATTTTTGGAGACACAAAATTTGCTTCACTCAGAATCATGGGTATAGTATACACCCCACAATTTTAAAACTTAGCCCATCTTCAAACAATGGGCGATACAGCGACACACACAAACTAGAGCAAGAAAGAAGCGCAAAAGAGAGAAGCATCATAACTGCAGTAGTACAAAGGGCGACAGATGCACGGGTCCAAAATTTCCAGAGAACAAGTTCGGCTTTAAAGTGTAAACTTCCTGGTACACCTCATAGCATATGGATACCACAGCAAGTCAAAGCAGTGACACAAGCCATTCTATGATCTCCACAATGTTCATCTTACAGGTATACTACTAGTATGGGGAATACTGATCAGAGTGTTAAGAAGAATTTTACACTTAGACCTGAAATTCTAACCTGACAAAATTATGGCCATGCAGGAACTTAATGCCCACTAACCGCAGTGCATCTTCCGAGGCTATTCTGCAGAACATGCCATATAACATTATTCTTCTCTCAAGTGATGAAGCTCACTTTCATTTGTCAAGGTGTATGAATAAACAGAACTTTTGCTACAAGGCTCTGAACAATTCAAGACAAATCTATGAAGGACTTCTACATAGTGAATGAGTGTTTGGTGAGTTGTTGCAGATTTTGGGCTCATAGGCCCACACTTTTTGAGGACATTGGCAAAACAGTTATAGTAATTTCTGCCCATTATGTAAATAAGTTACGTAACTTCCTGCAGCCCAAACTGTACGAGCATATGAATTTGGCTGTATGATTCCAACAAGATGAAGCCACATCTCTCAGCCAGAATATCAATAGAATTGCTGAAATAAGTGTTTCCACAGCATCTATCGCATGAGGTAACATTTCATGACATTCTGCTATCTGCCAAGAAATTGCAGCAATACCATAAGAAATGACTAGGAGGGTAATGATGAACTTCTGGATGTGACTTCCGAAATCCATAGACAGTGAAGATTGACATATGGACTATATCATTTTAAAAACAAAGTGAAGGTGAATGTGAAAAACAAAATGGTAAATATTGTTCTTTCAACCTGCGAAATAAAATTTTGAATAATACCCTTCATTGTTTTATTATTTATGTTTGAAATTCAGTGAGTTATTTCTGCTGCACCATGTATTTATAAGCTCGGAAAATCTTTGTTTAAATCCTGAGCAGCGATCAGGCAAAAGTCTACAGCAATGCAGTTATTGAAGGAAAACTGCAGATGCCTTGAAGGGAGTTGTGCTTTAACTGAAAATTAGAAATTTAAATGCCTATTGTTAATTTCTTCCAATTAAGTTTAATATGTTGATAAATTTCCACACATTTTTATACCTTAAAGGAGAAAAAGGCTGGGTGTTGGCAATGCCTTTTGAGAAAAAAGCATTAGAGAATAAGTAAAGGGAGAAAAATTTTATACAACATATACAGCTTCAATAAGAAAACAAATGGAGGGCTTCAGGGACCTAGCCTTCAAGTTTGTTCCACTATGCTCTGTCATTTGGTTCATGAACTTTCTCATACTTGAATATATAAGAATGTAATTTATAAATATGAAAGCAAAATATTAGGATTTAAAACTCTACACTCAGTGGCACAACAGCCCTAGTGGGCCAAGGTCGGCAGTGCCCCGAAATCTGCTTTCTTGACTGTGGGCATATGCCCTGAACAAATGGTCAGCTTGTCGCAAGACCCCCAGTGTTAAGTCCCCAAGAGAACTTGGTACTCATTTTATCGACCCAAGGGATGAAAGGCTGAGTCGACCTTGCCCAGCCCGGGGATTGAGCCCCAGACCTGTGGTGCTGTTGCGCGATGCCCTAGCCACTGCACCACTGGGCCTCATATTAGGATCTAATAACGAAATATTATATGATCTGTAAACTGAGTTAGAGTCCACTTAGAAAGCCTCTAAGTTTCCACAGTTTTAGAAATAGTTTCTCCTAACAGTAAAAAAATTTTCTGCATTTTTCCATGAATTTTTTTTTTTTTCATTTATTTTTCGCTCGTTTATTTTTGTTTCGTTTATTTTCATTTGCTCATTTTTCGTTTTTCCATTAAACTTTTCTGTTCAATTTCTCCATGAAATAAATTCAAAATTTCAAAGTTCTTGAAATCACTTCATAAATTTTATAGTCTTCTGTAAAAACTAAGTGTTAAATGCTTTTAGTATATTGTTAAACTGTATTTTATGCAGTGTAAAACAAAATTAGATTTTGTTATTGTAGAACAGCATAATAATTAATATACAAAACGCATAAAGTATTCGAAACTTTAAAAAAAAAATAAATATCGTTAAAAATAATGGATTAATTTTTTGATGAAAACGTTGTTTTTTAAGATGGCTGGCAAACGTAAATAAGTACATTTACTACGAGTATAAAATGCTAAAGTAAGGTTAAATTATTATTTTCATATAATAGAATAAAAACACTGCTATAAAAACATTTCGCCAACATGTAATTGGATTAAAATATTACTTAAATTGAATATCAAATTAAAAACATCATACCAATGTTTAAAAGAATTAAAATATTATTTAAATTCAAATACTTTAAAATAAGTTTTATAGGATTTAATTATTTAACATTAAAACATGTGTGGCAATAAATGTCTCAGGAATTTTTGAAAACATTGTATTATTTTTTATTAAAAATTGAAGTATACCATTATAAAGTAAAAGAAAATTATGTACTTACATTTTTTTAAGTATTTTACCTGTCGTATATTGATAAGTACTAAAAAAAAAAAAAAAAAAAAAGATCTAACGATCTTCATCTATGATCCACATCTCTCGCACTTCATTGAAGAAGCAATTATCGAGGTTTCCTCCAAAAATTTAAAATACATTTCCTCTGATGCTTGTAACAATTTATAAATAAATCTTTGATTAGGAAAACTGGGTTAGCCAAAATAAGGTCTCAAAGGGCAATTTTTTTATTCCGATACCAATAATTCTTGGTAATTACCAATAACAACATTCATATTCGAAACGGACATATTTTCCATTTGAAATCTGAGGAATTCGAAGAGATGAATAATAAAATTTTAAAATGGTGTGGTAATGCACAAATATTCAGTAGCCAATCAGGGAGATGATTACATCATGTATAGAATTAAAATTATTTAAATAATCATTCATAATAAACTTTTTTTAAAAATGCAAAATTAAATTGTATTTTAATATTTAACAGCCATAAATAATGTTTAAAACATTAGATTAAATTTATAGATATTAATAAAACCAAATACTTTTTAAGTAAGGTGATGTCATTGCCACAACATAAAATTATATAAAATATCATAAACAACAAAATTTTTATTTCAAATAAAAATGCAAAATTAAATTTATTTTTAATATTTAGAAGCCATAAATAATATTTAAAACAATTTATGCAGAATAAAACACATTATTTTTAAAATAAAATGACAACAAAGTATCGGCCACCATAAATAACTTTTCCAGCAATGGGTTTACCATAAGTCGTATCGCTCACACAAAAAAAAAAAAAAAAAAAAAATTTGCCCAAATCCGTGCAACCCTCTACCAAAGTAGCACCAAAATTGGATGAAAAATGGCAAGTTGTCTTCAAATCAGTGTAACAATTTGCTGATGGCTGTGGGATGCTTAAAATACAATTACACATAAAAAGCTCCATTCTTTATAAAAAGGTAACTGGTGTATGTAACTGGTATTGATAAAGTCCCACTGGTATTGACTGGATAAAAGAAAATCAAAGTTTTGGTTTAGCTTTAGAACCATAAAAATTCTTTGTAATATATACTTGTAAGTAAATAAAAAAGATACCAAAAATGAAAGTTAAGAAGAATAACCTGTATACTCAAGTTATGCCTGAAATTTAGCAAACAGAACTTAACAGTTAATAATAATAAATTTTCAATGTGTAGTGTTTTGTGCAGTAGCACTTTGCTGAAACTATGGTCAGAGGAATGTGACTGGTGAAAAAATACAACTACTTAATCAGTTCATAACCATAAGTGACTTTCCTAATAATAATATACTTTAAAAAATTAAATTTAGATATTAGGAGTATGCCTAGCAGGACAGCAGGCAAATCCTATCATTACCTTGTATCCTCCCTAAGAAACGGATACAAGAAGTAATACATATAGTAAAAATTCGGGTCAGATTACAGCAGAATAAAATAGTACCATCTTTGTAAAATCTGGCATAGGATCCAGATTGCAAAAGATAAGGTAGAGTTTTAAAATTTTCCACACAATATTAAAATATAAAATTTTGAATACATCCATTAATTATGGCACATGATCACACCATATTTTAAAACTTTTATAATTAATTCTCATTTTATTATCATGTATACAGCTTTAGGTACTAATGTTGCAAGAAAAAAATTCTGGACCAGATCATCACTTGTGATAAAATGTGTACAATAATTTTTAATAGCACAAGCTGAAAAGGACACAGCAGCGTTTCAAAGTGAAATTTGACTAACAAAAAGATCACACTTTGTATCTGGCGGGATTCCTGTGGTATTATCCCCAAAGAGTATCATGAAAAATGTAAAACCCTTGAAAATAAGGTGTACAGTGCTTAGTCTGTGTTGAACATCAAGGAACAACGTCGAGCTGAGTTCTGGTACAAAAATGTAATGGTCAATCAAGATAATGCAAGACCACATGTGTCTGCATTCATTCGCTGGACTCTGTACAGACTTGAATGGGATCCTTTTTCCACAGCCACCACATAGGCCTGACATCGCTCCTTCAGACTTCTATCTTTTTTCACACTCTCAGCTACATCTTGCTGGTGGTATTTTCCATTCTGCACAGGACATCCAAAATGAGCTTAATCTATTTTTGGACTCAGTTTATCATAATGTGGAAGCCTTCAAAGTTTATATTCACTTCTTTCTTAAATTAATTAGAAATTCTCAGAATTCAAATTTTTAAGCTATAATCTTATTGATAAAATGATTCAAAAATTCAAAATAAACAACATGCAGATCAAAGACCTCCAAAGCAATGTATCTTTTGAAGTACTGGTTAAATCACTTTACTGTAAACACTATACCATAATCATTTTTGATGGCCTACGCACATTTATTTTTCTCACGTGTTACTTTGAATTTGTCACACAAGTGATGATTTGAAGAGCTAGCTGGTTGAAATATTAGGTAGACAATGCATTAAAAAACTAATTTCAGATGAATTTTCCCTTATTTAAACAGTGAGAGATAGTTGTATAAACTTTCCAGGGAAGATCGTGCAACAAATTAATTCATCTTATCAGATTAAATTATAACTATAATAATTCCAACAGTGTGAATGTCCACAAACTGGGCACATAGACTGACACAGCCACATAGATGGGAATGATGGACTTGCAGACAGATATGGCTGACTTCAACATAATTTTATTATTGGATAAAGCATTTTTTGGAGACGGAATATTTACTTCACATAGAATTATGGGTGCAATAAGCATTCAATTTTAAAATTTAGCCCATCTCCAAACAGTGGATGATACACTGACCCGAGTAGCATGTGCAAGCTAGAGCAGAAAAGAAAGGCGAAACAGAGATGCATCATAATAGCAGTTGTATTCACAATCTTGGGAAGTCATTGTTCTAATCCTGAGGAGTGATTGGGTAAAAGTCTACAGAAATGCAATTATTGCAGAGAAATTGCAGATGCCTTGAAGGGGTTTGCACTTTGCAGTAGACCTTTAAATTTCTAACCAAAAATTAGAAATTTAAAGGTCAATTTGTTTCAATACACAGTACAAAGTCTGTAATCTGGACGTCCATAATCTGGAATGATTTATAATCCAGACCTAAAAGCTACAAACTTTATGTGCATGCGTAAACGCATAATGCATTTACACATGCACATTTAATGTATAACGGACGGTATAAGCTAGGCTAAAATTATCAAAGGCATTTCAGTTAATGTTGCAGATTGCGCTCTTCCTTAATCTTCTAATTGGATCCGATTTATTATTTTTTGCAGGCTGTTAAAGCAATTTTATAAAAAGTAAGCTTGAACTTTCGATTATGTCAAAAAGAGTTTCCAATTCTGGAGCTGGCAAAGGACCTACAAAGTGAAACCATGTTTCGATGTCCATCAAACAAAAAGTGGAATTGCTGCAAAAAATGGATAAAGGCATATCCGTCTCAAAATTATGTGAGGAGTATGGCATTGGATGACACAAGAAAAATGAAAAAGGAATTTTTTGTGGAAGCATCTTAAACAACTTACATTGAAAGAAATGTTTAATAAAGTAAACAAATAAATATTAAGCTTTTTCTTTTGTAAATGTTGATACCCTTTAGATCATAATTGTTGTTTATTTCGTAAATTACGGTTTCATATTTTTAATTGTATAATTTCTGCATGCCATCTTACCATATTTAAATTGATGATTTATAATCCGGAAAAAACCCTAATCCGGAAACACCGAAGTCCCGATGTGTCCGGATTATGGACTTTGTACTGTATGTACATATATATGACAAAACTGCCTGATGATCACGATTAAGTTATATTACTTCAGATATTTCTGACTTGCTTTAATTCTAAATAATTTAAACATTATTTTGAGGTGTATCAGAATAACTGACATAAAATTTATGAAATGACATTCCTGCATTTCAATGGATTATTAGAAATATTCCGTGTGGATCTATTTTTAAGGCTTAGAAACACCTAGCAAGATTTATGCTTCAAAAATTTAAATGGATCTAATAACAATCCCCCCCTTTTTTTTAACATCTCACTGACAAAATTTACTTTGAAAATAAGCCCACTACACGAGATAAGAATAACACATTTAATTCAATGCTGACCAATAGGTTATTAGTGCATATATCTTTCAGCTAAAAACTGTTTGGCTTTTATTGCAGATAATGGAAAAGAATCAATTTTGTCAAAAGATGATTTTATATTTTGAAGCAAATTTTATAAAATGTTCACAATTTAAAATTTCTTTTCATCACTGTTGCTTTAAAATTGCACTCTAAAGGCTGGGAAAAATATGAATGCTTCAATATTTTAAAACACTTAATTTCTGTTTATTTTTTAATTATATTAATGAGGTTAAAATCTTAATAATTTTGGGAGGATGAATATATATACATGTACTTCGTTTCTACATATTCATATTCGAAATATTTCATTTCTCCTACATGTAAAATTATTAAAATTAAACTTATTTGTTGACATTATTTTATAATTCATAAATGTTGATAAAATTTCAATTATGTTGCACTTTTAGGCACTTTTATAATTCAAAAATAATATACTTTTTGCTTATTTTGGTTTGAAACATAATTCAGATGAATAAAAAAATGAGGTTTTATTGTTTTTTTCAAACTTTTTTATAAATACTTAAAAAATATCGTTTCTCTTTCAGAAAGTGAAATTATTATCCATAAATGGGCAACAAGACACTTGGAAAAATTTGTTTCACATGTATTGATATGTCATTTTAGAAGTTTAAAAAAAAAAAAAAAAAAAAAAAAAAACTTTGTATTCATGGAGTTAATATTTTCTGTATGCAAACTATAAAATATGAACTATTTTAGCATAGCAGACAATTTTGTATTGGACAACTGCAAGTAGTTTAGCATAGAATAAATTTTAGGCAGTAGGAAAAATGGAGTTGACGTGTGAACGATATTGAACTATTATTTTCTACACTGCTGGCCACCCTAAATGCAACACCCTGAAGGAAGCATGCAAATAACATGAAATTTACAACATTCATTAGCGGAGGTGAGATATGCAAATGATTAGAATTTCAGCGCAGACACACATCAGGCGCCACTTCAAAGCGCTATTTAAGGCTTGGAGTTTTCGACGATTTCAAGTTTGACAATTATGTTTTTCTTGTGGTTTTTTCAAAAAAATGATCAATTATGCCTCGTACTAAGCAGCCATCATCATTTGATCAAGTATCCGAGTTCGACAGAAGAAGGATAATGGTCTACCGAGAGTGTGGATTATCTTTCAGGGAAATTGGTAGTCATGTTGGATGAAACCGAACAACTGTAATGCGGATATGTGACCGTTGGATGCAAGAGGGTTCGACGGACCGACATGTTCGATCGCATCCACCTCAGTGCACCCCTTCACATGATGACTGGAACATTGTGCGCATGGCAGTGACGGATTGCTCAGTCACATCATGAACCATAGCACAGCACATTCAGTCTGTAACATATCATCCAGTGTCTGTGCATACCATTTGATGCCCTTTACAGCAGAGTGGTCTGTCTGCAAGACGTCCATTGCTTCATCTACCCTTGACGCAGAACCACAGACGTCTCCGCCGCCAATGGTGCGATGAAAGAAGGATGTGGATGGCAGAATGGAGTGAAATTGTCTTTACTGACGAATCATGCTTCTGTCTGCAACACCACGATGGTCAAATTCGAATCTGGAGACACCGTAGAGAGAGGATGCTGCACAGCTGTGTCATGCACCGCCACACTGGTCCTGCACCAGGTATTATGGCATGGGGAAGTATTGGATATCACTCTTGCACTCCTCTAATACCAATTGCTGATACTTTAAACAGCCAGCGCTACATCTCCGAGGTGTTGGAGCCAGTTGTCCTTCCTTACCTTCAGGACTTGCCCACAGCCATATTTGAACAGGATAATGCGCGACCACATGTGGCACGCATTGTCCAAGGGTTCTTCGTCAATCACCAGATTGAATTGCTTCCCTGGCCGGCTCGCTCTCTGGAACTTTTGCCGATAGAAAACATATCGTCCATTGTTGCTGAACGATTGACTCAGATTACATCTCAAGCTGCCACACCAGGTCAACTTTGGCAATGTGTGGAAGCTGCTTGGTCTGCTGTACCCCAAGAACATATCCAAAGTCTCTTTGAATCAATGCCGAGGCGTATGGCAGCGGTGATCTCTAACAATGGCGGCTACTCTGGCTACTGATTCCAGCAGTGTATGATTTTATAGTGGGATTAAATCATGGACCGCATTCGATATATACAATTAGCATTTGGAAATGAAGGTCCATCTCGTGCTACTGTGTTCATATGGTTTACAGAATTTCACAGAGGTCGTAACTCTCTTCAGGGTGAAGAATACACAGGCCGTTGTCAGCAGTAATCCCGGATAATGTATTTGCCACATAGGAAATCTTAATCAATGATATTTGCTGCACCTACCAAATGATAACATTGAATTCACCACCATACACAAATTTGTTCATGAAGAACTGCATATGAAAAAATTAGTTTCCCGTTGGGTTCCCCATAATTTAAACCGAGCACCAAAAAGAGGCATGTGTCAAAATTACAGATGGATGATCTGCTCTAGAACGGATTCAAAGAACCAATTCACTTTAGTGAACAAATGAACAGTGCTCTGGCGAAATCGGAATGGCGATTCTTTAACAGTTCACTGAGAGCTTTTGTTGGGAAGCGTGCCAAAAATTTGATTTCTCTTATTGTAAACACTAGCATTCTTTCCTTTATTATTTACCAGAAACATCTCTGTGTTATGTATGTATACATGGGCGTTTTTGGTTTGCTTCTGTTTTATCTAGCATTTAAAAAACAAAACATTAAATAAACTGACACATCTCAGCAAAACTGCCCACCCTGTTTGCAAATGGATGGAGTTTTATTTTTTTCCCATCTGCCAAGATGAGAATCTGTTTTAAGGTATGTAGATTATAGGAACTAGTTCCTAAGATTCGCAGCTGTCAGCATCGTGATTATTCACTCCTGCTCTAGCTGCAGATCTGAATCCTATGGAGTCTTGATTATTTGCTCGTTTCGCTTCTTTGGAGCTGTTCCTTTGAGTTTTTCATTTCAATTCTTTGAATACTGTGTCATAGTATAGCTATGTATATAAGGTATTAACTTTTTCATACAATGTTACTGTAATATTTATGTAAAATAACATATTTATATTTATTTACTTATTTTACTAACGTCTTGTAATCAATCAAGTGCTGTGAATTTCTCTTCTGTAGAATTAGTATATATTTATAAACACAAATTTTTCCATCTAATGTATTTTTTCAAGGTTGCAGAACAAAATGTGGACCCTAAGCGTAGAAGAATCTCAAACCACATTTGGTATCATTTTGCCAAATTAGATTATAAAAAACCAAAAAAATCCCGGTATTGTCAGCAGACAATTTCCTGTTCTTTGGTATCTACCTCCAATCTAAACATTTATTTTTACACTGTGCTTTGTAGCAGCAATAAAATATGAACTTTAAAAATAAAATAATGTAATCTTTAACAAAAAATGAATTTATTTTCATTATTTAACTTTTAGTATTTTTTTTATTCCAGAATTTTATTGTTGTTCTATGTAGAAAGATGTTTTTAGGAAATCTCAAAAGTTGAGTTGAAAGAAATCAGTCCAGATAACGACTGGTTTGATTGAGTTGATTCCAGCAATCCCACTCCTTGTTCAATTCTTTCTGGTCCATCCCCCCCCCCAATCTTTGCACACTGCTCTTGACCTATTCCTGATTCTACCACATCAAGAAAGTAAAGTATGGGTCTTTGAAGATGATCCCATGCACACCATGGTGAAATGACAACGTACCATGAAAAAAAATAATGAATGCTTTTTTCTTCAGAAGTACAGGAATGGTCAAAGCCATCAAGCTGGAAGGACTGAAGACAGTCACAGCTACCTAGTACGCCATTAAGTGTCTTCCAGAAATTCTTGAAGAAGTGAATGTTAGAGGATTCATACCATGACAATGCATCTTTTCATTCAACAATATTGAAAACGAGTTTCTTAAACAAAACCACGTCAAAGTGATAGAACATCCACCCTATTCACCTGATCTAGCTATGTGTGACTTTTGGCTATTTTTTAATCTAAAGAAGAATTTACATGGACTTTGTTTTCATTCCGATAATGAGACTATAAATGCATTTTTTTCATCAATTTCATAAAATGAATGGCTTGAGGCATTTACTCTTTGGAAAATTTACCTATAGAAGTGCATTCAGGCTGAAGGATATTGCTTTGAACATTCCTAAAATTTTGTATCTTAATACTTTGAACACTCCTAAAATTTTGTAAACATAACTTTAGAAACCTATGTGTATCTCACAAATTTCATAATGACCCTTGTATAAGAATAATATGACTTTAAAACAAAATAGCAAGCATGTTTAAAATATCACTAATTTTTATTTGCATCTGACAATTCATCATGGCTAAAGAAAATAATTTTAAGCAAAAAGTTATCATCTCAGATAAAACTCATTTCTTCATTAGATACATTAACCAACAAAACTGTCCTTTTTGGTGTGGAAACACTATACAAGGAATGCACAAGTAGACTTTCCATTTGCAAAAGATTACTGTTTGGTGTGATTTATGGTATTGTGGCATTCCCAAAATGAGGGAAGAGGTGCAGTTACAGTGACTGGTGAGTAACAATGATTAATAACAATTAATGTGGCCAAATTTGAATGGCATGTGATTCCAACAAGACAGTGCCACACACTACACTGCTAATGCCATTATCAACGTACAGCAAAAAAAAAGTTGGCAAAAGGATAATTTCACAAAATGCAACTGTTGGCCTTCCAGAAGTAATGATGTAATTCCTTTAGATAACTTTTTGTGGCATTATATGAAATAAATGGTCTATGCAAATAAACCACAAGTGCTCGAAGCATTATGAAATGAATACTAAATACTACACTTGTTACATTAGGTTCGAGTTATTGCATACAGTCATCAAAAAGTGGGTTCATCGAATTCGCTCAGGACCACTAATTGAAAGCGGGCACTTAAATGATATGTTATTCAAAATATAATTTCATAAATTTTACTTCAAAATAATATAAAATGTTTGGTCATATTTGATATTGATTTTATTTTATTCAGGGTGATTGCAATCCAATTTTAAAAATTCAGAAAAATATTGTGAAATAAAAATCCAGCATAATCTCAAATATTTTAGAATATAGATGTGAAACACAAATATGCATGCATACATACTGGCATATACCCCATATAATTCAATGAACTTTCAACAAAATCCATGAAAGGAAAAAAACTGGTTTAATTAGTTTTGTTAATACTGCATATTTATGCTTTCCATCTTCTTCCAGTTTCAATACTTCACTCCAAAATGTTACAATATCAGATTTTCCTGTTCCTCTATAAGATAAAGAGCAAAAATAATTTTGCTATATAAGACAGTTTAAATTTTCTTCGACAAGAAGTTTCATCTCTCGCTGAATTAAGCATGTAGTCTTAAAGTCTTAAATTTGTATAATCCCTGAATGGTATTTTCATTCTAAAACAAAATTTGAAAAAAATTGATGTTGCAATTTAACTAAATACACAGTCTGCATTTCAATTTTCTGAAAATCTTGGAAATAAAAAAAATGTAGAATTCCAAATATATCCAGACCACAATCACCCGTTTACTTCATTTTAAGATCATATCATGCTTACTTGAAGGCCTTACACAATATGAAAAAAAAAGTAACAAAATTACCCATTATATGCAGGCATAGGTACTGATCCTATTGTGTTGGGATAGTTATTGGACCATGCAGTAGCATTAGGAGATACTGGACAGGAATTAGTGTTTTGAAAATGTAACCTAAAATAAAGGAAAAGTAATTATTTTATTTAATATATGAATAATAACAGATCAGAAGCACAACACAAATTAAAACACACTTTTGCTCCAGAAAATTAAAAGATATCGTATAAACCCATACATAATTAAAAAATGACATTTTCAAAATTTTTCCACTGATTTTTTTTATAAAGATTTAATAACATTGTGCTACATAACAACTTTAATCAGTTCTTAAATGAATATACATTTGTATATCCAATAACATGTATAATACAGCCCAGTGATCACACTAATGAAAAATATTATCTGCATTCTCACCAAAAGTTCACTAAAAAGTACTGATGAAGAAACACCATGTCACCAAAAAGTACCCAGGTGTATGTACTATGCGTATAGATAACACACGTTTGAGCACACATGGATTTTGCCCTTTTGAGATTTTGGTGTACTTTCCCCCCCCCACACACACACACACATCGAGTACAGGTGTTTCTGTCAAAGTGAACTGTAATGAGATTGTAGAGAGAGATTGAGATTGGAGAAAAAGAAAGCATAGCACTTCAGAAATATATTTTGCCCAACAATTAAGAATGCAAAAGTTCACCTTCTATTAAGCTGTACTTCTTAAATGACTGAATTTTACAGATATGCAGTGTGAAAAATTGTAAGTAAAGCATTAGAATGCAGGCTTAACATGGTGTGAAGATAACCTTATCTCATCTCTCTTTCTGCATTATTTATTGCTACACCAAAAAGAATGTACAATAAAAGCCCAATTATGTTGCATTCAACTAACCAGGAAATTCAAGTAATCAATATACGTTTGAATTTCAGAAAAATATTTTGCCCCGGAAAATTTAGTAAATTAGACATTTGTAATTCCATTACATAGCTTATTATATCATTAATATGTATACATTGTCACCAAACAGCATGATTTAGCACTAATAATGGATAAACATGGCATTATAACACGATCATATGAAATTTGTGTTAGTTCAATGTGATTCTCGATAAGCCAGTTTTATTTTTATAAAAAATAATATAATTCTATTTTTCCCTTGCATTTTGAAAAAATTAATAATATTTCAGACAAAATGCACTGTAAGTAAAGTTACAGGATGCAGGCATAAAAAAATCCCTGATATGCGACTTTAAAAACAGGTAAACAATGGTAGTGCAACATAAAATCAAACGCGATTCTTTAATGCGCTATATCTGTAATATGAATCTGTTTATTATCTGAAAAAAAATTATATGTTCATTTAATGCAATAATTTATGCACTGCTAAGCAGAAGAACTGACATCCATTAACTGGTGAGAGAAGCAATTCAACCTTTATAAAAATACAACTATTAACTGGAACAATTTTACGAGAGAGGTGTATTCTCTGCAACTAATCTGACAACCAAACAGATGAGCCTGAAAAAACATGCTGAGAGCAAAGCTAAAAAATGAAAACAAAAAGTTTTTTCATCATACTATGCTTTTATTTAAAAAAGGGGGAAAGGAAGAAATGCTAAATAGAGTGTTCATAAAACTTCTGCCATATATACAGGCAAAATGATGTTTCTGATGACAGAGTCTGAAAGTGGTTTGAGAAGTTTAAAAGTGGAAATTTCAGCCTCAAAGATGATGCCCACCCTGGATAGCCATCCTCTATAAACAAAGACCTATTAAAAGAAGCTATAATTGATAATTCACATTATACAGTTCAGAAACTCTCAGAAAGACTAATTATTCCAGAAAGTGCAGTACATCTGAAGAAGACTGGGTATGGAAGCTGTAAAATGTATACACCCCCCTTCCCAGAGCAGTATATGCTTGCTTCAGTTTTGATATTTGATTCTTTGCTGAAAAGAAATGTAGAAACTCCTTTTCAGTAATGAACTATTTTAGGTCTACTGCTGGAGATAAGAAGTTGATACCATATAATAATGTTACAAGCAAAAGAGCATGGTGTAAATCCAAAGAACCTATGATAAAGACTGAGTGTATTCAGAGCTGAATTAACCATTAAGCAAAATAAGCATGTGCTTAGGGCATCACGGAAAGAGACCCCCCACAAAAATATACTCAGAAATTCAGGAAAAAGAGGTAATGTAATAATTTCTCGAAGCCAGTTTTACCATGGAATATACGTACCAAGACTAAGAGAAAAGAAATACCATAAATGCATGTGTCGGCACTAAATTCTTTTAAGTCCTTACAAAGCCTCTAAAAGTCCGATCCCGGGTGCATCCCACAGAAGTAACACTTTGTGCTCGATGAGGCTGCAAAGGAGCTGTATACTATGAATTTTGGCCACCATACCAGATAATAAATTCAAAAAAGTACTGCTTCCAAATGTCAGTTTTAAATGCAGATATAGATGACAAGCACCAAGAATTGACCAATTGTCAAGGTGGTGTCTTCTATCATGACAATGCTCGGACCCACATTTTGATGAATGTCAGGCAAAGATTTATTAAGGGTATGGTTGGGATATTTTGTATCATCCCCCACATGCATCAGACATTGCCTCATTCGATTTTCATCTCTTCGAGTTACTTCAAATTTCTCCGAACTGCCTGGAATTCACTCCTTAGGAGAATATCAAACAGCACTTCAAGAACTTCTTTATGAACTTTAATGATTTTTTGCAAGATGAATTTTCCAGCTGCCAGAGAAGATGACAAAATGTCACAGAATAAAATAGTGCTTAGCATGATTCAATAAAATTTTCTTACACTTTTGTACCATTTCATTTGTATTGATCATAAAAAAAAAAAAAAAAAAAAAAAAAAAAAAAAAAAAAAAAGCAGGACTTTCCAGATACATTTTCAGTTTTGAAAAAATAAAAGCCTATACTAGAATATTTTTATGACTTTTCTGCATCAAATTATTTCCTTTCTTCAAAGGTGTCTTCTTTTTAAATTGCAAATAAATATCACTAGACATTTAAAACAAAATATGTTTTTATTTACCTTTCATCTCCAGGAGGAAAAGAAGAAGGAACAGAATACAAGAAACTGTTTTGCTGCATTTCTCACATCAGATTCTCTATTTCAAAATACCTGCAACAAACATATCCCATTTAAACAGCTACAACATTCAAAACAGATAAACTGCTTATAAAGTTTAGAAATCTTCTTAACAACTATAAACTGTAACTAAATTTTAAATAGAACGGCAGAGAATTATCGCTAAGTAATAACTCAAACTTGAGATAGGTGTAAAAGAGCTTTTTATTTAAGACAGAAGAACAGAGGGGCACACCTGGACTTACAAATCAGCCAATCACTTGTGGCAATGTATCACAGAGTCATCAATCAAATGTAAAATTTTAATTTACATTTGACCGAAGACTGCAAATTTTATCTTTGTCTAGCAACCTAGTAACATGGCCTCAAGAGGCAGAACACACCACGTCTTAGAATCTAAAAATTTCACCTTAAATACACAAGAACTAATTCGCATTTTGGTGGGAAAACATAAGGGAGAAGTGACGGTAAAGATGCTTAACATCTGAATACTGAGCCAATAATTTAACTAACATAATTTTAAAATATGTCACATAACATATACATTAAAATTTTTTAATTTTTTCTTAGTATTAGTTTGAATGCAAATTGAATCTTAAACAAGAAAGAATATAATAATGTCATACAATAGATAGAGAAATTAAATGTGCTCCACATAAATTTAAAGTATTCATTGCATGCTAATGCTTTCTGCTACACACCTCTGTACTCTGGACAGTTTTGTAACTGTAAACAATTTCTAGCTACAAGAACAGTTTATAGAGGGCAACATATAGCCCTTCCATACCATTTATTTCATAGCATTACTTTATTATTACAATAGCATTTATTATTAAAAGAATGGTGCTACTCTTATAAGCACCCTTGGGTTGCCAAATACAGCGATATGTGTTGTGTGCTGGTTTTTGGCGCGATTGCCTGTTCTGCAATGATTTTGGGGACAATGTTGGTTTCTATGGCAACCCTTTTTATGTGGAAACTTGGATTTCAGTTGCTAGTTGGTTCATGCGGTGTGTGGTATTTAAGTGATTTATGTATACTGGACTTTGCATGCTATGTGTCTCAGATGATAGGAGGGAAAGATAAAGTGATAGAAGTTGATGAGTCAAAGTTTGGCAGTATATTAAAGAGTGGATTGAGCCTGGTACAACTATTTTTTTGGATGGCTGGAAATCCTACAAGGATTTAGGAAAAGAAGGTTTTTAACATTTATTTGTGAAAGATAGTATTATATTTTTAGCATTTTTTAGTTCTGTCGTTATTGTTGTTTTTTTTTTAATTGTTTAAAATTTATTATAGTTATTTTAGTTTATTTCGTTGATTAGTACGCAATGACTAGATTACGCAATTTGTAGATTTTTTTTAATTGAAACAGAATGCTGTGTACACGATATTCTTGAAATTTATTGTTGTTCTTATGTTAATTTATTAAAGCAATGTGTGCGTAGTTCGTAGATTCCTTCCCTGCCTAGATTGTGCAATTCATAGATGTTTTTTTAAGTTTAAAAACAACACTGTGTATATTGTATTCTTTGAAATTTATTGCTGTTATGTTAATTTATTTAAGCTAGGTGTGCGTAGTTCATAGATTCCTTCGCTGCATAGATTGTACTCTTTGAAATTTATTGCTGTTATGTTAATTTATTTAAGCTAGGTGTACGTAGTTCATAGATTCCTTCGTTGCATGGATTGTGCAATTCTGTGATTTTTTTAAGTTAAAACATATCGCTGTGTACATGGATTCTTCTGAAATATTTTTGGTTAGAAACTACGTTTTTGATAAGTTTTTTGTTTTTGTTTCGGATTTTTAGCTTAAATTGTGTGCTCAAAACGTGGTTTGTACACATGTGAAAATAGCATTTTTGGAAACATTTTAGGCTTAAAGTTCGAAATGTAGACAAAAAATTTAGGTACAGTCAAAAGTCGTTAATTCGGACACCCATAATCCGGACCTCAAAGCTAAAAACTTTCTGCGTATGCGCCGCGTTGGCACATGCGCACAGGCGTTTTACGCGTGCGTGTAAGACCTTGACTACTGCGCATATGCGTGTGCGCAAGTGCAGAATACATTTTCGCCTGCGCGTTTAATGTATAACGGATGGTGTAAGCTAAATTCTCTAATTATTTATTTCAGTTAATGTTAATTTACATTGTTCCTTAATCTTCGAATTGGATCCCGCTTATTATTTTTTGCAGACTGTAAGAGCAATTTTATAAAAGTAAACTTGAACTTTCGATTATGTCAAATAGAATTTCCGATGCTGGAACTTCCAAAGGATCTACAAAACGAAAGTATATTTCGATGTCCAACAAACAAAAAGTGGAATTGCTGCAAAAAATTGATAAAGACATGAAGAATGTGACAGAGAGGTTAGTGAAAATGAAAAAATTTCAATTGACAAGTTAGTCGGTTTTCTCGGTACAGCAATTAACGGGACTTGAACAGCGGAACTTTGAACAAGAAATTATGTCTGTTTATAGAATTAAAGAGAAAGTATTATCACACAAAATGAAACAACTTACATTGAAAGAAATGTTTAATAAAGTAAACAAATAAATATTAAGCCTTTTTTTTTTTTTTTTTTTTTTTTTTTTTTTTGTAAATTTTTATACTCTTTAGACCATAATTGTTCTTTATTTCATAACTTACGGTTTCATATTTTTAATTTTAGAATTTCTGCATGCCATCTTACGAGATTTAAACTGATGATCTATAATCCGGAAAAATCGATAATCCGGAATCGCCGAAGTCCCGACGAGTCCGGATTAACGACTTTTGACTGTAGTAATATGGCGTGGAGCTTCTCGCCAAAGAAATTTCTCGCCAACTGAGGGCGTATATGAGAGTAGTTCCAAAAGAATTTATTTTATTTTTTATTATTAAAATAGCATGAGCTGAAATGAAAGAGGACACTAGACAGGAAACATAAATTTACAGATATCTGCTAGTATAACAGAAAACATTTTAGCCTTTGGATGTATGCATTGCCATATAAATTCTAAGTAGGAGTCAAAAAAGAATGATTCAATGTGTAGAGATCATCCTGCAGCTTAATTACCATTGTTCATAAAAATCATTAAGTCAGCTCTTTGAACCACAAATAAATAAATCATAGACTGGTGAGAAAGGAATGCATAACTTCTGAAATCATGTCCCTTTTCAGGTGCCTTTCCTTTTTGTGCTTGACCGAAGATAATATATATCTTTGGTCAGGCAATATCTTCGGCAGGCTCCTGCAAATATTTGACTTTCATCAGGTGCTCATTTGAACACAAGGATGGATAATTTATTATCAATTTTTCCGGATTATAGATCATCAGTTTAAATCTCGTAAGATGGCATGCAGAAATTCTAAAATTAAAAATATGAAACCGTAATTTATGAAATAAAGAACAATTATGATCTAAAGGGTATCAAAATTTACAAAAAAAAAAAAAAGCTTAATATTTATTTGTTTACTTTATTAAACATTTCTTTCAATGTAAGTTGTTTAAGTTGCTTCGTTTTATGTGATAATACTTTCTCTTTAATTCTATAAACAGACATAATTTCTTGTTCAGTTACAAAGTTCCGCTGTTGAAGTCCCGTAATTGCTGTGCCGAGAATACCGACTAACTTGTCAATCGAAATTTTTTCATTTTCACTAACCTCTCTGTCACCTTCTTCATTTCTTTATCCATTTTTTGCAGCAATTCCACTTTTTGTTTGATGGACATCGAAACATACTTTTGTTTTGTCGAAAGTTCAAGTTTACTTTTATAAAATTGCACTTACAGTCTGCAAAAAATAATAAGCCAGATCCAATTTGAAGATTAAGGAACAACGCAATCATAACATTAACTGAAATAGATAATTAGATAATTTTAGCTTATATCGTCCGTTATACATAAAACGCGCACGGGAAAACGTATTCTGCGCTTGCGCACATGCATATGCGCAGTCGTAAAGGTCTTACATGCACGTGTAAACATCTATGCGCATGTGTCAAAGCGGCGCATGTGCAGAAAGTTTTTAGCTCCAGATTATAGATCATTCCAGATTATGGGTGTCCGAATTAACGACTTTTGACTGTATCTTGTTTATTGCTTGGTAAATCCCAAATCTTCAAAATGCACTGTGGTAAAATGAACACACAAACCAATGAATTAGAAATGAACTGCATGGGAAAAGCAAATCGATAAATGGTTTGTTTCCCAGATGGTGTTGTTATTGAATCTCGGCAGGTGGTTAACTTCTCTTTCGTAGACACCCAAAAGCATCACAGAAGAATAATGGAAAAGTACCATTAAAAATAGTAGCTAATAATAAAAAATAAAATTGAGACATAATGAGACAGAGGGATACATCATAAATAGAAACAAAAAAATACTGGATTGTTTTACAGTTGCTTTTATTAAATCTCTTTCTTAATTATTTTATAATTTTGAAAACTGTTTGCAGTTATGGAACAAATAACAGAATTTGTTTCATAATTATAGATTGTTATTAAATTGCTTTTCAATACACATAAACAATCAGATGATTTACCTACTAAATAGGTTTTTAAGTCTAGAGATAATACTTCTGGATATAAATCCCTCCCATTTCATGTTCACAAATTTCACATAAAATATGGCATTCATCAGTATTCACATTCCACAGCCATACACAAAGTTCTACTGCAGAATTTTTCTCCAACTCTTTTATCTGATACCACCAACTGCAAAAATGAAGCCTTGTGGTTGTATTTTTAAAATTCATCAGCACAAATGCAAGAACATGAATAGATAGATGATTAGAATACTGATAGGTTTGTGAAATTTCATCTCGCATTCAATAATATGCATTTGCATTCAGTAGACGAATGTCAGTCATGCAGCAGATGAATGTCAGTCATTAATGTTTATTTTTGTTGATTTAGTGATTTCCTCCCCCCCCCCAACTGTAAGAAAACATAAAAGGACTTGGGAGTTTGCTGCTTGATCAAAAAGAAAAGGTTACACTCCTTCTTTTTGATCTAGCATTACTAATTTACCGAAAAGTAGAGAATGCAGAAATTCACATTCATAATACATTCATAATACGACATAATGTCATATTTCTTAAATGACTGAATTTCATTGCTGATGCTGTAATTTGTGCTCTAATACTTTTTTAAGCAAACACAGATCACTGTGTACAATAGACAAACACCAGCATATGCAATGCTAAATTTGTGCAATTCTCTGTCTTTTTTTTTTTTTTTTAAAGCAAAAACATATTGCTATGTACATGAAGAAACGACAGTGCTTATGATGCCAAGATAAACACCAAGACTACCAAGATGTTTATGATGCTAAGCTTCTGCAATTCTCTAATGTTTTCTAAACTGAAACAGATTGCTGGGTCAAGACAGAAGTAGTTATTTCAAACAATCATTCGAAAATCAATTACTCTTCATTCTTCGGCTAAGCTTGCGAGAGTACATAACATCTTTTCAGGTAAATTAATTTTTTTTTACAAAATTTTTTACAGATACTCACAATGCCTCCAAGCATATTTGTATTGTTGAGAATGTGAATAAATGCATGTTGAAGTACACTGAGTATTTTGAAAGTTTTGGTATGTTGCCTGCTTTAGGAAAGAAAGCTGTATTAGAATGGTTTATGAAAGAGGATTTGATTGAATCACCATACACATGCCCAAAATGTGGGGAAAAGCATGAAATTAAAAGAAAGGGACGGTAAAAAAGGCAATAAAAAATGGTTTTGTAGGAATCAGTCTCATGTGAAAGAGGAAAGGCATGATGTGTGTGTGTAGAAGTGTAAGGAAAGGAGGTACTATTCGGTTTCGAGGGCCGTAAAAAATCGCCAAACTATTGTTGATGCCAATGCTGCTAAAAATAATTGCAGCAAGAAAGGAAGTATAATAATCAATAACTATTTAAGATTGATGTTTTAATTTAGATGAAAGTTTAATTTCATACAATACTTTTTTATTATTATAATTTATATGAAAAAGGCTAAACGTGACTGAATGGAAGCATAAGATTAAATAACTATTTCAGATCATTATTATAATTTATATAAAAATTGCTAAACATAACTGAATGGATGCCTGCATCGCTATTTCGCTACCGACTTATCGCTAAAGCATAATTTCATCTCATTGGTTCTTCAAACGTAATTTTCTATAATGAATGATGCCTTGAAAATATTCTCGGTAAAGTGCCGAATCGCTCACTTATTTGTTTGCCGCTTTTTACAAGAGTAAGAAGAATTTGATTTTTGTCAATTTTCTTTTACTTCTTAAGTGAAAATAGGTCGATGTGTACATAGATAAAGTCAAGGTTGTGCACAGTGCCATTTTTGTGCAATTCTAGAATTTTTTTTTAACTAAATAGGTCGATGTGCATATGGATACCAAGTATGTGCAATTCTTAAAAATGCATCAAGCAGTGGGTGATTCTGCACTTTACCCAAAATTCTATTGCCGACTTTTCATCATGGGCAATTCCCAAATTGTTAAGTCCAAAGGATATTAAAAAAGGATTTAAGATCAAAAAAGGATTTAAAAATTAAACTAGTATTTCAATGGCGTCTTCAGAAATATAGAACTATATAAACTTACGCAATCTGAAATCAGCGCGCACGCTAGATTTGGCGCTCTGTTAAATAGACACGTTTGCTAGATTTGGCACTTTTGTGCATACATTTTCGCTGCAATTTTTTTACGGCCCTCAAAACAGAATAGTACTAGAAAGGATTTTAGTTTGGTTTAATTAATTTGGACATGTGTACAGTTTTACTACTGATGTGAAAGTGGTTTGGAAAGTGCCCTCAGAAATATGCCATCAAAGATCTCAATGTTTCTAATCACAAGTAATCTAACTGGTATAAATTCTGTACGGAAATTTATATTCATATTATGATGAAAGATAGTTGCAAGACTTGGAGGTGTAGGTAACACTATTAAGGTGGATGAAAGTAAGTTTGGGAAGATAAAGTATGGAAGAGGCAAGCCCATAAAAGTCCATAAGCCCATAAGTCGGGCATTTGGAGGAAGTGAGAGAGACACGCACAGATGTTTTTTAGAGTGGCTCTGAATTGAAGGAGTGCCTGCTTGCTTGATGTAATTAGTGAATGGGTATTGCCTGGTACCACAATCATTTCGGACTGATGGGCCGCTTATAAATGTCTGGACACATAAATGTAAACCACAGTTTGACATGCATGTACCTGGTAACAGGTGTGCATACTAATACCACTGAGGGAGTGTGGGCAGAAATTAAACAATTTCTTGGAAATTTACAAATCAAACAGAAGAAATTTCCAATTCATACTTGTATGAATTTATGTGGAGGAAAACATGACCACTCTATTAAGAATGATCTATTTAGGAGCTTTTTTGTCAACACTGCAGACATTTATCCCTCCACTTTACTTGATCCAATGTCTGACGATGAATTTTTTCATAATTCTCATGGTAACACTATATCAGACGTCAATGTAACAGAGCCATATTCATCTTAATTTAAAAATAAGTGAGATGATTCATGGGAAAACAACTTTTTTTTTAAATCAAGGTTAGTGAAAGTATTTTAATTTTTCAGTGTTCGGTAATGAGTAAAAATTTTTGAAACTTAAAATGATTTTCAGTTTTTAAAACGTTTTTTAAATAATTATGTTTTTTGCATAGATTTTCAGTAATTTTTTTCAACTAATTTTTTTTTTAAATTTTATTTTAGTTTTACACCACTTTAAATGTACAGTTAAAAGTCTTTAATCCGGACTCGTCGGGACATCGGCAATTCCGGATTATCGGGTTTTTCCAGATTATAGATCATCAGTTTAAACCTCGTAAGACGGCATGCAGAAATTATAAAATTAAAAATATGAAACTGTAATTTATGAAATAAAGAGCAATTATGATCTAAAAGGTATCAAAATTTACAAAAAAAAAAAAAAAAAAAAGCTTAATATTTATGTGTTTACTTTATTAAACATGCGTAAAGCATACATTACGCATAGCCAAAATTAGAAAACTGCAACCAGAAAAACTATTTGATGTGTATTCGTGATATTTATAATGACGAGGAATTTGATTTAAATCATATCAAAGACGGAGTACATCGAGATGAAATACTACATTTAGTAAGGAATAATCGAAAGTTCAAAAAAAGCCCAATAAAATAAAAACATCTGCCCTGAAGATAAGGATTGTGCTGACAGATCAACTTCCAGTTCCTTGTGCCCCGCGACGTTCCTCCCAAAGAGAAGCGTAAAATTGATAAACAGATTTTGGAATGCTTAGAGAAACAAAGGATATGCCTTTATCCATCTTTTGAAGCTACTTTTTGTTTGATGGACATAGAAACATGCTTTCACTTTGTAGATCCTTTTGCAGCTCCAGAACTGGAAATTCTTTTTGACATAATCGAAAGTTCAATCTTACTTTTATAAAATTGCTCTAACAGTCTGCAAAAAATAATAAGCCGGATCCAATTAGAAGATGAAGGAACAACGCAATCTGCAACATTAACTGAAATAGATAATTAGATAATTTTAACTTAGCTTATACTGTTTGTTATACATTAAATGTGATGCATAAAGGTATTATGCGCATGCATACACATGTAAACGCTATGCATGTGCAGAAAGTTTGTAGCTTTGAGGTCTGGATTATAGATCATTCTGGATTATGGACGTCCAGATTAAAGACTTTTTACTGTATTACTTTTGGGTAGTTTTGGTTGAATTATAAGATTCTTTGAAATCGTGTCAAAAAATTGTTTGGCTAAAAAATAAGCCAAACAAAAAAAAAAAAAAAAAAAAAAAAAAAAAAAAAAAAAAAAAAACTTGAACACAATATATGAACGTATATAATTGCTATGCTATCAGTATAACTGCTATTAATGTACAATATAATTGCTATGCTAATGCTATCAGTGACATATACACTGGTTATCATAAATTAAGGAAAAATCACAAAAATAGCTATAACTCCCTCAAAAATAAGCCAAACCATGTAAAATTTCAATATGTTGCCAAGTAAGAGTAGCTGAGTAAAACTGCGATATGCAAATTAGTGGCACTGCTTTCGCAATGCGTCATCTGAGAGGAGCATAAAAGTCCATGTTTGAGAGAAAACCCACATATTTCACTGTGACAATGACATTAGAAATCTGAGATAGCCAATTTGTAACAATGACCTCCAGGCATCATTTGCCTTCAGAACTGCGATGGAGAGGCATTCGGAGAGTAGAAGCAGGACAAAGTCAAACAGAAGTGGCCAGATGGCTAAGTGCGAGTCCTTCTGTGGTTCATAAACTTTGGAGGCAATTTCAAATCACAGATTCGGCATCTAGGAGGTTCAGTCAAGGACAGCCAACAGCTACGATGAGCACCGTTGACCGATATTTGAACTCCGACTCTTCTTAGATCCCCCTTTGCTGCAGCCACCGGAAGGTTTGTGTCAATGTCAGCTATGCGTAGAAGGCTTCACGAAGGTGGTCTGTATACGAGGCGACCAGCCATTTGTGTGCCACTCAAGTCACGCCATAGGAGGGACCATTTTCAGTGGGCACAACAACATATTCAGTGGCCGTCGACTGGACGCCTGATCAATGGAGGGCGGTTCTCTTTACGGATGAGTTCAGGTTTAGTCTAAAAAACGATAGTAGGCGTTATTTGGAGAGAACCTAGAATTTGTTATCATCCGTGAAAGAGATGCATACAGAAACAATCATTTTTCAATCAATTTCAAACATCCGTGAAAGAGATGCATACAGAAAGGGCAGTGTCTGTGTTTGGAGTGGCATCTCTTTGGGTGGATGCACAGACCTCCATGTCTTTCCAAAGAGAACCGTGAATGCTCAGATTTATAGAGATGACATCCTTGATGTTTATGTGTGCCCATATGCCGGGGCAATAGGTGATGCTTTCCTGTTACAGGACGACAAGGCAAGACCACACAGGACATCTTAGATAATTATCTTCAACAGGAAGCAATTATGCACATGGAGTGGCCAGTTCGATCCCCGGACTTGAATGCTATCGAGCACATTTGGGATGCTTTAGGGAGACGTCTAGCTGCTCTCAATCGCCCCCTCAAACCCTTGTTGCACTTGCAACTGTTTTGCAAGAGCAATGGCTCTCGCTTCCTATGGAACTGAGAGACCGCATAATAGAAAGCATTACACATCGCTTATGTGCTGTATTGCTTCTAGAGGCAATCATACTCTATACTGAAGGTACTTTTCCTATAGCAAACTGACACCTTCGATTTGTTCATTTTATACATGTGCTAATTTCTATACTACCATATTTGTTTGGTAATTTCTTTTTATGTTATTTGATACCTTACTATGTGTTGTATACTGTGGGTAAGTTTCATTAAATTCTACATGTAACTTTTTCAGTAATCGTGATTTTTCCTTAATTCATGATAACCATTTTTCCCCCCTTATTTATTTTATTTCAGACAACTGCTATATATTACAGAATATAATATATTCTTATGGATATCAATATATGCAAATACAAATTAAATTTTGGGCTACATTTCGAAAGAAAATTCTAGAAATTTTAAAACTCAGTACAATTTTCCATCAACAAACATTCATTTATATTGACAGCATAACTGTTTTTTTACGAAAAAGGCCACCACCCTTTTAATATAAATTAAAGCATTTATCAGAGAATATAAATTAAATTCAATTCATATGTTTAACTCCTTAAGGAAAACATACGGTATATACTAATTCCCTTTAACAAAATTCTAAACAACAAACGTTATATACAGAAAGAAGTTTAAAAAAGTCGATGTTACTTACGCAGGCTTACGATAAAAACACATTCAATTCATACAGTCAATTTTAAATATAAACAACTATGAATTTTGTCTCATTAAAAACCTAAGTCACACATTCTACTTAATACACAACAGAAAGTGATGCCTTATTAAAAGTCTCAGACAGACAGACAGACAGACAAAGTAGACAGATATTTTCTTTTGCATTTTCTAAGTCTTTCTCCCCGCAAGACGAAAAATAAAGCTGGGGAAGTGGGAAGAAAAGATGAGGGGGAAAAAAGAGTTTCGCATATTTTTATACGATTTTGGAAGGCCAGAACACAAAGCTGGAGGAAAATAATGAAAAATAAAAGGGCAATATTAAACTCGTTATAGAGAAAATTTTCATCATCATGAGATTGGCGCAACAGATCCTTCTGGACCCTGGCCTTCTTCAGAATCCTTTCCCTTCCAGCAACTGACCTCCAGTTCTTAACTTTTAGAATGGTGAAATCGTCTGCCAGGCAGCTCATCCATCTATTCTTAGGTCTTCCTCTTGATCTTCCTCGAAAACGGTTGCATTTGTGGAAGTTTGATCGTGAGGCAAAGACACGTTTGTAAAAACATAAATTTTATTAAACGTAACACTTCGATGTCTACGAGTTGCTTGGTGGGCTACCTCAAAGCTCATGGCGTAGATTAGAATGCGTTTTAAGTCTTTGGTATCCGCTATTCGTAGAGCTTTCTGTATTTCAGGATCCCAGATGCCGTTGTCTGTCGGGCATTCCGAAAAGGCGACATGAAAGAGTCTTTCAAAATACGTGGCAAGTTCCTGGAGCGTTCGATTGGCTTCTGTTGACGGGAGTTTAATTAAAACCTGCTGTAATCTTTTAAACATTTCTTGCCAAAGCAGCTCCAATCAACCAATAAGCTGTATGGAGTTTCGAAGTCAGTTTTCATCCGTGGCGTCTGTTCTCAGAAAAGCGATGAGATGACAGGCCTCGGTTTGGGAATCCCATTCATTCGCTTTCGCCACTACATAGAAAATTGTGTCTTATATACTTCCAGGAGGTCTTCCCATCATACGTGGACAACTTCATTGAGGGACGAGCAGGCATGGGTAAAAATTTAAAACCATCCGTATCCTGACGTCGTTACGTATTTCTTCAAGGTATCAACTTCTTTGGCGACAGCAGAAACCCTGTCATTCATTTTTTGTTCGATTAGTTGTTGGACGGCAAAAACTCTTCCTTCGATTTGTTCTTTTACAGAAGAAACTCTGTAATCGATTAGTTGTTCCAAGGCTCAAACACGCTCTTCTATTTGTTCTCTGACAGAAGGAACTTTTTCTTCAATTTGTCCAACTTTATTTTCAACTCCATCTATTCTGCCTTCCATAGCGTTAAATTTGTTTTCTATTATGCGGGTAATTTCTTACTGCATTTCCTCTTGACCTGCTTTCCTTTCTTTTTTCGCAGCCTTCCTTTCTTCTTTAATAAATTTTTGACCAGCTTCCATCTTTCTTTGAACGGCTTTATCTCTCCTTTAACTGATTCTTGACGCGCTTCCATCTTTTCTTGTCCCGCTTTCATTTCTACTTTAAGAGATTTCATGTCTCGTTGACCCAAACAGTATAAGTCATAATTGGTCGAATAACTGATACATACAGTCTCTTTTATGTAGAGAGATAGCGTTTCGTTTTTGAGCAAAAAGGAAGAGAATGAAGACAACTCCGCATGTTTTTCCACTGATCCTACTCATATGGTCCGTCCAGTTAAAGTTCTTATTTAGGATGACCCCGAAATAGATGGCTTAAATCCTAGGTACGCGTGCACCGAACAGTTTGACCACCGTGTTGATGTTGTTTTTTAGTCCGAAGTTTCCTAATGAGCAGGATCTTAGATGTTTCAGGCTGGATGCAGGTCTTCCATCTGCTACACCAATCCTCAGTTTCTGGGATTTTCCTCTGTATTTCGAAAAGGGCATGGTTCAAATTTCTGGACTTGACAACTAAAGTTGGGTCGTCGGCGTAGCAGACGAGAAGAGTATTCACATCATTCCTGAAGCTCGGGAAGTTGTTCGTATTGATGATACATATTAGCGAGCGTAAAACTGAGCCTTACTGAGTACCTGCCGAGATATTCTTCGCAGTAGAGATTGCATTCACTGTTAACTGAATGTTCGATTCTTCAAGAAGGAGCTGCTCGTAAGAATCATTTCCTAGGAGGAAATTTAGATGTATTAGCTTGAAAATGAGTCCTGAATGCCAAACGCGGTCGAAAGCTTTTGCCACGTCTAGCATCAGGATTGTGACACTCATCTAGTTATGCATAGCAGCTCCTATAAATTCAGGTAAACGAACTAGCTGGGCAGTGGTTGAAAGACTCTTTCTAAATCCGTGTTGATGATCAGATAAGAAATCGAGGTTTTTCTGCAGTCTGTGATAAATTAATTTCTCCAGGATTTTACTGATAGAGGACAACAGTCTAATTGGCCTGTAGTTGGCTGGAATATCCCGTGGTTTTCCAGGTTTCGGAATCATTAGAATGCATGCTTTTTTCCATTTAAGCGTCAATTAGTTGTGTAAACAGACATTAAATATGCTTGTTAGTTTACAAACAGTCCTGTGGGCATATTATTTAGCATTTGATTGTTAATTTCATCCTTGCCTGGGGCCTTTTCAGAGTTTTGATAATGCTCTGTATTTTATTTGGTGTAGTCAGCTTATTACTTTTCAGAGCTACTATTTCTCTTTTCTTATTATTTTGTGTATGTCACAAAAATAATATATTTTGATTGTTATTAAAATACATCCATTTTTTTGACGAGGTGTACTCAGCGTTACGAAAATTATAGAAAGAGTACAGATATGTAAAAAGTTTGGGAAACACTGTTGTAGACCAAGGCAGATTTTAGGTCCGCATCTGAAGTTCTACATCATTGACTGCATCGACGAAATGCATCAGGGCCATATTTTCGCGGACATCAGGTGGACAGTCCGAATATACTTAATGAGCCAACCTATCAGTGTCCGTTACTAAATATGCTTGTTAAGATTCTCCCAGCATATTTAGTAACGTTACTAGTTCTTGATGGCTTTCCTTGATTTTCTGCTGGCGAGTTTTCAACTGTAGGCGGCTGCAGTCTTTTATGCATTTCCCCACGAATCTCAGTTCCAGCGCATTTGAGATGGCGTTGAAGTTTGAAATCTGGTCTTCTGATCGGATTCCTAAGATGTCTGTAGCATCGCCAACTGCAGTGGTGCAACCAACTATGAGGCCTTGATGTGGGAGTCCCAATTGCTAGTTTCCGCCATGATCAAAAACTGGGTCTTAGATTCTCTTTATGATGATTTTCCATTGTATGTGCTTGGTTTGATTACCATGTGAGAAGAGACTGGGAGAACCTTAAAATCTTCAGGTTCATTCTTGGGCTCAGTCCGGTTTTCTTTCAAAACATCTACTTCTTTCTCATTTTTTCTTTAAATCTCTTTTACAACTTCTATTTTGGCTCCAGTGTCCTCTGTGAGCTGCACAATGTTGCTTTTAATCTTGTTTTGCTCCACTTCCATCAGTTGGAGTTTCTCTTGCAGCTTTTCTTGTACGGCTTTTATTTCTTGACGTCTGAGATTTTTTATTTTTCCGGCAACTTTCGCTCCTTTAGATTTTCATGTTACTTTATACAAAAGAAATACAGCAATTTTACATATAATTTCATTAAAATTACCTATCTATGTGCAGCATTCGTAAAAATAATTTTAATAAATCTGAATAGAATATGATAAATAATGTGAGTATTAATGTAGTAAATATTACACGTCTTGCCTAGTGTGATAAAGCATCAAAATATGAGTAATTCAAGAAAACTGTATGATTATCATTAGTATGGAATTTTAACTAATTTTACAATTTATGGGTGATTATATAGGTTCGTAATGGATTGAATGCACACAGTACAGCTCTTCACAGTATCACAGAGCATAATCAGTAGTTAAACTTGAAACTACTAGTAACGTTAAAGACAACAGAATGCAAAATGCATCTAAAAGGTGAAGCTCTCCAAAATCGATATAACTATAACAACTAGTGAAGGCAGTTTCTCTCTCTGGCCTATTGAGACATAGTTTTACCCGGCTGCCGAGATATTTCTAATAACTTCTGCTTCTTACTGGAAAGCATAAGATGGCCAGATACGGTTACAGCTAATAGAGTGACCAGTTACATTTATTCATTTACTATACCTATTACGCAGATAATAGGGACGGGACCAAATTGTCGCCAAGTCTGGCAACTTTCGGTTATTTCTCGCCAAATTTGACCACAAAAATTACTCACCAAAACCATTGCCAGCTTGGCGATATCTCGCCAAATTAGCGAGATAGTCATTTATTCGATGTTAAATAGACTTGACCCTTTTTATTTTTCGAGCAGAATATCCTCCTTCTAGATTTTCATATTAAATTGCACAGAAATACAATTTCACTAAAATTATTTCTATGTATAAAATTCAAAGCATTGCCCCCTTCCCAAGGACTGCACATCCTGAGGAATCCCTGGACAGGAAGCCATACTACTTACAACTACGGAAAATTAATGCAATACCAAAACAATGTTTTCAATAAATAAAAAATCAAATACTAATAAATAAAATGTAAATAAATTTATGACAATTGGAAGTAAAAAGGATCATACCATAATAAATGAACATTTCTTGAGTCTGATGAATGCCACATTATTTATTTAATAATTAGTCTAACCTATTTCAGAATAACGGGTATAACATTTCATGGTTATATGGATGAAAACATGCAGAGCAGACCTATCTCTTGTATTTTTTGAAAATATATTATCCCAAAATGTCTATCGAGACATTGGCAGCTGATGTCATAATGTGGTTTCAGAGGTTGCTTGTGAATGTTTCGTAACGATCTTTTAAACAAAGACTAGCTTTTCATACCTCTTCCCTCTCCATGGTGAAATCCAGCAGCCAAATGGTAAAGTCACTGAACACAGGTGGTTTGGTTTACGTGAAGGGGCTGGCTGCATTTTATCGGTTTTTCCCAGCGAGCCAGTTTCTCTTCGAATATCCTCTACGTATCCACGAAGGCATCCTTTCTCTTAGGAAGATAGTTTGCATGGCCATAATCATACAAATCAAACCAACCTTTTACATAGTTTAAACTTGGAATTAAATATATTATAAAAATTTTTTCACACATGCCATAAAGTGTTTTCAGGATGGCAAACTAAAATATCGAGCTAGAAATTAAATTATTTTCACTTATAAGAATCACATTATTAAGCTCAGATGAAAATTAAATTTTCTTATGACTGCCATAAAAAAGTTTTTTGATCTTATCTTCAACCCAAATGGGTTATTAATTTTGAATCATGATTTTCAGATGTTTCACTTTTTATTCCAGTCTGCTGACATTTGGCAAAATGTAAGACTTTTCTCTTTCAGAGTGATTCTCTTATTGATTAAAAAAACTAAGCTATTTAAAAAGCAATAGACACAACTCTTATGAATATCATTTTTACTTACTTCCTAAACTGATAAATGCATTTAATTCATGATACGTAATAAAACATTATATATTTTTTAAGAATTAAATTATATATTTATTTATTTTCAAATAAAGAGAAAATACAGAATGTTCCCATCCTAGTCTAAATGTATATTCATTGAGTATCCTATAAAAATGTTTCACTAATCCACCTGGGCAACCTCTATTGATAGATCATACTTTAAAAGAGCCCTTTTCAGAGACCATTAAAATCTGACTCTTTCTAGAATTTTGTTTTGTTATATAATATTTAGATATTTTGGTATTATGTACAGTTAAATTTTATATTGTCACAGGTAAAAACAACTTCCATATGCTGTAACAAGATGTGTTATCTGTTACAAATATGTTTTATAGAGGCTGATAAAGCTCCAGAATTTTATACGGTTATTCTCTATGGAAATGCTTCTTCTTTTTAAAACTTTACAGAAAATTTACAAAGCTTCCAGAGAACAAAGCTCTACAGAAATGCTGCTTTTTGAAATCTCATAGAAGTTTCTCATCAAATTTCTAAACTTTCATAGAATCTTTATAAAATGGTATTCTAGAGGAACTTGATGTTTTCAGATTATATTAAAACAAATTTTCAATTCTTATTGTTCTGGAATATAGACAAGCAAAAGCGAAGATTTTATTCACAAGTGTTGAATCATTTTTGAATGAAACCTTTTGCCTACAATTTGATACAATTCTTTTCTGGCTCCTGGAAAAGGTCGACATCCACTTTTTTCAAAATAATAATAATAATAATAATAATAATAATCAGAGATCTTAATTAAAAATTCTTCAAATGCTAATTTTCGCCCTCATTTTTCTTAGTAGTAACAGTGAGTTTCCGAGTGGTATCAGCAACAATGCACGCAGCCATTGTTGCTGATATAATTAAAGAGAATTATGGATTTGATGCAATTTCATCAAAAAACATTAAAAAAATTCTTTCAAATTTTGAAAAAATTGCTTCGAAGTGCACTGTCTCCCTCTTGTCTAGATGCCCCTATGTACCAAATGTCGTAGCCGTGGGTCTATTAGCTTAGCACGAACGAAAGACACACACACAAAGAGACTCTTCCTGTAGAGATCTGTAGAGATTTTGTGCAAAAATTCTTCAGTATATATGCGTACAGCCAATTTAAAAGAAGAGAACTTGATGAATGTTTTACTGATAAAGTGAATTCAAGGAATCTTCTCTCATGTATTGTAGAATAATGTATCAAAATATCATAGAAAGAAATCACAATATGCTTGTGGTTCATAATCACAATATGCTTCAATTTTTTTTCTAAAGTAAGCTAGCAAATTTCACGGGGATAAGGGGGACACCCTTGACCTATTAAAATAAAATATCACGTCATTGCTTCTCAAGTCACACATGAGCAAAATATCCTACAGCATTACATTTCTATTCCCAACATTGTACTTTTCTCAACTTCTCTTCCCTCCCTTTTCTGTTTGTTTATTGCAGTGCAGTTGAAATTTTAGCACAATCTGAAAATCTGCTGATTTCTACCTGTAAGCAGTTGTGATAATACACAAGAACCAAAGAATAAGAATTTATAACAGTACATACAAGTATGGTTAGACAGAAAATATACGAATGAAACTTTATATTTTTTTTAATATGAAATACTTTCACTCTTTTTACAGTAAAGAATCAAATATTCTGGACAAATACATAATCATTGTTAAGATTCTTTAGAAACTATATTTTAGCAACCATTTATAATTTCTCTTATTTTCATTTACAATCAAGGATACATTTAAAAAAAATTTTATCCACAATATTATGAATATAATACACAAAGAAGTAATAGGAAGCAAACATTCTTACGTTACCGAGAGAACAAAACTTGCGAATGACATTCTGAATTTCAGTTTTGACACAGATCATCCTTCTTTCTTTCTTTCTTTCTTTTTTTTTTTTTTTCAGAGGATAAACTACTGAAAGTCAGAATATCATTCAACATGCACACAACTGTAGTTCATATATTAATACTTTCATTAATCCATTATGCTAATTTAATATATTATTTAATTCAGATGAGTTAATACTTGAAATAATAAGAGATAACACTTTAAACAGTAAAATATGGTAATACAGAAACATAACACACCATGGCAAATTTAGAAAATGAATTTTTTATGAGACTTCAAGATGTAGAAAGTTATTCAATAAAATTAAACAGACTAAATGTATGTATATGATAAATAATTTTCAACTTAAAGCATTATAATAAAATCTGAATGATTTCTTTTTTACAAAACATTGGTATAGAAAAAGCAGTAATATTCTCTTACATACAATAATTTCCTAATTTCATGTTTTCATCAAACAGATTTATATGACAGTAGCAATTTTACAGATCACAGCTAATTTTCAAGACCATAAAATACGCAGGAATTCAGATCATTTTTGCAATATAAAATAACCTGAAATTGAAATTATAATTGAGACATTTTTTAGTTTGAAAAATTGATGAATTAAAAAAATTGCAAACAATGATAACAGAATATTATCATAAAGTCACTCACATTTTTTTATTAACATAAAACTGAGAAATACTAAAATAGAAGACTTTTAATATTGCATAAATATTCATTTTATGTACAAATATAATATATAATAATGTAAAACACAAAATCTGCTTTTAAAATAAGATTTTAAAACTTCTTTCAACATTTTTTACATTGCGAATCAAAATTCTAATAAGCACACTTATAAACATTTATTTCACAAATATGTGAGCAGCATGTGTTGCTTTAAATATTCTCTACAGAATACATAAGGCTAGCCATAAATATATGGCAAATAGGATATACAGGCTCTTAAAATCACAGAAAAGCATACAAAAAGACTCAAATGTAACTTTAACAAATTAATATTTTGTAACAATTTTGCAAATGTTACAACTTAATGCAATAACTTTGCGATTTTATATTATAAACAACAAACCATAGTTATCACCAGCTTTTCTTGAACAGCGTCATGGAAAGCATATAATGAATCACATATGATTATTTCTGATGAACTTTAAGCAAAATAAGAGTAAAAGATACAGTTATGCAACACAGTTTTCCTTCACCAACCACAAGCATATTTTAAGTTCCGTTCACGAACATTGGGAGCCTTGTAAAGATAAGGCCATGTAAAAAGAGAATTAGTTCCAAAATAACAAGAAGCAAATTAAATAGTAATAATATATTTTACACATAAAAAAATCAAGTAAATAAAGCATTCCATTATGTTCTGAGATGAACTGATAACATTTAATGGAGTTATACGGTAATTTGTCTTTCAGCAAAATGTCATAATTACCATATTACTTAGCTATTTTCACCCCCCGGTTCTGAAATTAAAAAATTCCTAAATTTCAAAGTGAATTTGTCCATGTAGTGATTGTTTTCATTTTACAAACTGATCTGCTCATGGACTTCGGGTGCACAGACTTGGGCGCATGGGCTCTGACTGATGGTGCAATACTAGAGAAAAGCTTCAAGATAAAAGGGACATCTAATGCTTTTGATGGCTCTGAAGATCATGGCATGTGGGAAGACAAGCTGAACAGTGACAAAGATCATGGTAATGGTGATAATTTGCAAGCTGTAACACAGCAGGTCTCAAATTGGGAGGATTTCATAGTTTCAGGGGAAATGAAGTCAGCTTTTTTATTCATCTGCTAAGTATTTAATTTTAATTTATGAATGTAAAAAACTACTTGTATTCAAGTTTTGGTATTTATCAAAATTTTCTACATTTTTCTTATTTAATTTATAAAACACATTAAAATAATCTAAATTTAAATAAATGTATTTTTTTTTTTTAGTTTTGAAAAGGAGAAGGGGATGGTAGTCTAGCAGCAGTGAAAGGGATACATGGGACAAAAAAGATTGAGAACCACTGCTGTAACAGATGGGACATACAATAGTTCCAGCAGCCTTAAATGTTTTTGGAACTAGGGAGTAGCAGTGAACAACAATAAAAGCAAGCAAGATTCAAATCCCTGTATGTTGTTGCTACTTACCTGATATCTAATATCTTCATTTCAGTAGCATTTATTTCATTAATTTTATTAATTAGTTAAAAAAATAAAATTAGTTAAAAAAAAGGTGAAAAAATATGCAAGTATGGCATTTAACAAAAACACAGGAGTAACAAATTATATCCACACATTATAACATCAGAGCTAAATTATAATTTTCTTCCATTTTCAGATTCAAAACAAATATTGTATCTATTGTATATAACAGGAATAACTATATGCCTAGTATTTCAAAGTTACAATTGGAACATGAAGAAATAAATCTTGAACAATAAATCCATATTTTTTTTTAGATCATTGGCAAGGGAAAAGGAAGGATATCATACAAATTACAAACAATGAAGTATCAATCCAAGACCAAAAACAAAGAGTACACTCTGGTATTAAAAATAATCTTTGATTTGGCATCAATATAAACACAGTTTAATCCATTTCACATTTTTCTTCTCTAAGACTGACAGAATTAATACACAGAAATGACAACAGTACACATAAAAATAGCATGCTACATATGAAAAATGCTATTTGTCTCTGAAATAACCTGCAGATTGCTCTATATTATTTTGGAAAACATTATTGAAAATTATATGACAAAGACTATAAATACAGAATTAAAAATGTATTTCAAAAAGAAATTCTAAATTGTATTTGATTAACTAATGGTTGTCAAGGGACTACTGCGTATCATAAGGCATTTCATAATAGTCAGGCGCTTTTATCTTACATACAAAGAATTTTAATTTAAAAACTTACTATTTTTAAATATTTGTCTAATACTAATGAAAAAAGGAAGAGTTTATGTGAGTACAAAGTCATGCAAGATATGGAAGAAATACTTTCTTTATTTCAATTATATTTTCAATAATATATAAAATCATTACAAAAGAATACACTTTCAATTGTACATTTGTAGCAGTAATAATCTGATTGAAAATTTTAAAGTTCATAATCTATAGAATATCTATATTAGATTATGAACTGTAACACACTATTGTAACTCAGTTCTGCCCCATTTTCAATGACTAAAAGTTGATTTTAACAGATAAAAGACTATATGGCAGGGCTGTGATTGTGACCTGCTTCTTTTTTGAATGTATATTCTTTTCCATATCCTAATTTCTATGAAAATACAGATGAAGCTTGATTCTAGACTATTTCAACAGTATCACAAGAATATATTAGGACATCTAGACCAGTCTTGAATTTCTTTACATTTCCAATATTCTTCAGTGTATTTATGAACAGGATTTCCTGTAATAGGATCTGTTTCTTTCTTGAACCAGGCTGGTTCATAGCCTTCATATGGCCGTCCTATAAAAAATAAGAAAAAAATACAGCATTATTTATCTTCAGTTACTATTATGCAAATTTAGTAAACTTATATTTCTCTATCCATAAATCAAATAGAATGGAACTTCGGATCATTAATGCCTAACTTCATGAAAAATTTATCAGAACAAAAAATGCCTCGGATGACAAACAATGTCTCAATTCCAAACACTTGAGTCACTAACATATGATTTTCAAAGGTGGCCTTCACGAAACATTTTATGCTTAACTCTCATTAACAAAGCATGGCAGCATATGACTTACAGTGCCAAGACTTCAGCCTGGTGGAAATTATAGACAGACTGGGTTCAGGCAGAGATGCTGTGCCCTTTTTTGTTATCTATGATACTGTGTCTTTAGCAAAACCATGGGCTAGGAAGTTAACAATAAAGCTGCAAAGTTACCGACAACCATAAATACGAACTCAACAAGAAAGAATTATGACTTTAGAAGCATCAATGAGGGGAAAAAAAAGGAAGGGAAAAAACAAAAATCATCCCAGTTCTTTGATCTGCAACACGGGATAAGATGTAAAGTTCTTACTCAATGATATCACTCTGATAAAGCAATAGCAAGTTAGAGCAAAAGTTTTTTTAATGACATTGCCATGTTTCACTTTAGAAACATTTAAAAACGTAGGTACAAGAAAAATCACACTGCATAAATTTGGAACGAAACAGAAGCCCAGCAAGTCTCATGCAGAGTTGAGTGATATTTAGAGACAAAGAAAAGATAAAAGATGCTACTATCTAAAGACAGCTACCTGATGCTTTTATGTAAGGAAATCGAAACAAAACAACTACATTATTTCCACTTGATGTCATTTACTTTTTATAGTCTCTCCTTTGTGTAGGTACAGTAAAATTAAACTGTATATACAGTGGTGGTCAAAATTGTGGACACTTTTGGAAATTTTTATGTTTTTGAACTTTGTATGCTTATAGAAAACATTAAATTTCAATTCACAAAATGCAAACTTGTATATATCATTTTAAAGAGAATTTATTACTGAATTCAATACAAAACACAAAATTCAATTATTTGCAATAAAAAAAAGTTAAACGATAATAGTTATCGATATACATTAGATAGTGATGATTGCAGTGAGTTATCAGTACTTAGTAGGGTACCCTTTATTTTTTATTACAGCTTCACATCGATGTTTCATTGAGCTGACAAGAGTTTTAAGCTCTTCTTTCGTTATTACATGATGCCAGGAAACAATTATAGCCTTAATTAGTTCCCTTTTATTTGATTAGCGCCTCATTCGGACAAGAGTTTTCAAACGGTGCCACAAATTTTCGACAGGATTGAGGTCAGGACTGTTTCCTGGCCATGCCAACAATTTAATGCTCTTTGTACGAAACCACTCTTGTGATATTTTGGCCGTGTGGCAAGGAGCAGAATCCTGCTGAAAAATAAACGAAGCATTGCTGGGAAAGAGATCTCTGATGCAAGGTAGAAGTTTTGGTTCTAGAATAGTGTCAATGTATTTTCTGGCATTTAGTGTCCCATCGATGACATGAAGGCAACCAATACCATCTGCTGACATGCATGACCAAATGATAACATTAACTGGGTTCTTCACAGTTGCTTGAATGCAGTCAGGATGTAACTTTTCTCCTATTCTATGTCTTACATATTTTCGCCCATCACTACCAATTAACAATATCTTAGTTTTATCACTCCATATAACTTGTGACCACTGATCATCTGTCCAATTAATGTGTTCCTTTGCCCACTGTAGTCTTTTTTTTCGTGTTTTTTATTTATAAATAAGTACATATAACTTTTTTTGTATTGCAAATAATTGAATTTTGTGTTCTGTATTGAATTCAGTAATAAATTCTCTTTAAAATGATATATACAAGTTTGCATTTTGCGAAACGTAGCATTTTCTATAAGCATACAAAGTTCAAAAACATAAAAATTTTCAAAAGTGTCCACAATTTTGGCCACCACTGTATATGTCTGCGATTCCCACTGGTTTTATCTTATGAACTTGTGCAGTTTAAAATAGCAATCAATTGCTTTCCAGAATCAAATTAATTCAGTTCACGTTCATTCCTACAGGAAAAATTGCTCCGATTCATGAACATTTTTGACAAATGGTCTTCAGGAATAACTCAAGTTCATGAACCAAGGTTTCACTGTATTATAGAGATCACAAATTACAACACAGGTTACAGTGGGTGATGTTTTAGCTGAGAAATGCTTGTAAATGCACGGTAAGGGTTAATGAAAGGCAATAACTCGCTTTAATATGCAGAGATAATTTTTAAAGGTAGGCAGTTAGTTATAAGTAATTAAATTAGGTATTAGATAACCTTAATCATTGCGGATTTACATGAGCACTATTAAATTTTATTTGTTTTAACAATATTTGTTAAAAAAAGCCTTATAAAAATCACAAACTAATAAAATTTCTTAGTTTAAAATACATGTAATTTATGACATTGATTCTTAAACGATATTAGGATAATTACACATTAAAAGCTGCAAAACATTTATGTTTTGTAGCAACAACAACAAAATATTCATGCGTCTTTTTAATTTGAAGCCTTTCCAGACATTTTGGCTAATTTATATCAATTTCCCTCTCTTTAAGCATCTTTTCTAACAGTTAGAAATTTGTCTCAATACGCAAGAAAATGTTTTGGGTAGTTTCTGCATGTTTTATCTCCTAACCTATCAACCTCTCCAAAATGTACCTATGAGGGTTTACTTGATCTGGTAATAGTTAAATAATTCACCCCCTACCCTGACATATGTAAAGCAAATTATTGCTATGTCTGAAAGTAACTACATAGTCAGACAAAGATTTAAATAAGCTTCCTATTTAAACATAGAAACCCTACATAAAGGATGTTCTTACGGTAGAAGAACATAAAGGTATGTTCTTATGCTAACAAAATCAATTACAGCTTGTAGTGATGTAATTAAGCAACAAGAATCAAATTCAAACTAAAAATAAACTAGTGATCAAAGACTATACAATTTCATTTTAAGCTGGCCCAGTAACTCTATTGTAATAACAAATTCAAATGTCAGCAGCGGTAATGTAAAGACGAATAATTGCAAATTATCAGAGCTGGCATGAAATAATGCAAAGAGCAAGTGGAGGTCAGAAACACACTCTTGTCATAAAATCCAAAAATCTCAGTTTACAAACTGTCTAAGTGATTTGCATTCTGGTGAGAAAATATAAAAGGGAAATTATAGTAAAGGCTGGAATTGTAAACAACTAGGTAATTTACGTGATAATATCTGTACACATCTTTGAAGAATAATTTTCTTTCTTGTTAGGTATTCAGTTTCTTTCTTCCACGTTTCGTTTTCATTTTAGAATTTTTGGATTTAATTAAAGATTTGTTATTCTGAAATCACTAAATGCATTTAGAATGTATAGAGAAAGCTGCTAATTTTAGTTCTTTAGGCATATAAGTACAATCATACTTCTCCTCGCCTCATAAACTACTTCTTATCTCTAATATTCAGAAGAATTATGAAATATATATGGTAAGGTCCAGTTACAGAGCTGATGTGGTAGAATTTTTAGAATTTAGTGACACATTGTGAATTGTGGGTCTATAAATCTTGCCTTCAAATCTTTCTAAATTTTCCAAGCTGCAATGTCCAAAATTCTAACAGAAAAATTACCTCTACCAATTCGGTAACAGCAAAAAGCCAGAAATATTTTGAAAAAAAAAAAAAAAAAAAAAAAAATCAGAGGGGGGAAAAAGTGTAAAATTAATTTTATAGAGAAAACTG
The DNA here is from genome assembly GCF_044657685.1 of Stegodyphus dumicola. Lineage (NCBI taxonomy): Eukaryota > Metazoa > Arthropoda > Arachnida > Araneae > Eresidae > Stegodyphus > Stegodyphus dumicola. The sequence continues at coordinate 5,955,799 of NC_140770.1, forward strand.
ATGCATATTTTGAGACAATTACATAGGAAAACTCTTACCATGAAAAAATTAAAAAGACATTTTTTATTAATTACATAGCTATTTTGCTTTTTGCTAAGAAATGTTTTGTAAATTGTGCTTATAGTATTATACCTTCCTTGTCTTTCAGATTCAAAATCAATGTTACAATGTTCTAAAAAAATCGTCAAAAATTTTCCCAGATCTCGGAATAAAAAATTCTCTATAGACTGATCTTAAAATCGTCAAAATGTTGATAAGTCGCCAAAAAGAGCCATTTAATAAAAAAATTCACACCCCCAAAAGCGAAAAGTTCTTTAAGAGCTCTTCATTAGGAAAAAATTAAATAATTTCAAAATGCTTATGTTTCACTTCTTGATGAGAAACTCTATCCCAACATTTATATTAGAAATAGGAACAAATTATAACCCATGGACGCATTCACCCATTCAAAAAATAACAATATTTATCAGCGAATCGGCAAAAATATTCCTCTGAAATGCTAATTCACACTCAAAAAATGGCAGACATAAAAACAAACAGAAATTTCAGATGATTAAAATTAAGGACCTTCTGCCGATTTTGGCGGAAATTACGGACTTTTAAGGACCAAAAATTGAGCTGTTATATAGTTACATATATTCAATGAATTGCGTATGTTCATATATATATATTTAATGAATTGTGTTCATATATATATATATTCAAATGAACATGTTCATATGAACACAATTCATTGAATCAACATCATTTGCAATAAGTACAATATTCACAATGTACAAAGTGAGTACAATATTCATTTGCAAACATAAAAACCAAAGCCAATTAAATTTCAACACAATACTGGGATAAAAAAAATACATCCTTACCTTCAGCTGCTGCTTTTTCTGCTTCTTCTTCTCTTTTTCTTCTAACTGCTCGCTGTTTTTCTTCTAACTGCACTTTGATTTGATTTGCCTCATCCCAAGCTCCATCTTCCATCAATCTTTGATCAGGTCTCAATCGACTATCCGTCGGGGCAACTCCTTCTTCTGACTCATTTAGTTGACAGGCCAGAATAGTGAAGTTATACATTTTTTCATATTCTGGCCTAAAAACATAACTTATCATTTATATTACATTTTAATTCACAAGAAATAGATGACAACAAATAATCGATAATCATTATTAATTATGTCACAAATTATAGCTACATATGCAAATATAGTTAAGAGATCGGCAGTAGATTTTCCCTCTTATGATATATAATATCAAATAAAAGATGATACATTCCATTTCTGATTGATGATCTACCAATTAAAGAAATACTGAATTAAAAAAATATACAATCAACATCAGTTTAATTATTTTTGCCTTCGTTCACAAACATCCTGGATAAAATATTGGAAGAAGTATGAACTCAGTTACATCACCATGTATTGATTCCTAATGACATATAGGGACTGGTGCAACATGGAACTTGATAAAATTAACAGTGATTTTTCACCCATTCAATCATCAAATCTGCAGATGACTGTGGGACATACAACACGTTTCTTGTTAGCAAATTCCAAATTATCCTAATTTGTCAGATAAACTGGATGTCTGATCGAATTACGAGACATCAACTTTGCTCTGTGAACTGGTCCCAAACACATTTAGCACACATTAGAACAACTGCAATCTCAGAAAATGGATTTGGTGATACTGTCTTCTCCATGCAGATAAATCACAAAACAGACACGGATCCCTGTCCTAGAAGAATGTGCAGATAACTCATTCTTCTATGACAGGGATGTAACATACAGCCTTTACTAAAATGTAGACCTGCAGATTTAAATCTTCAAAAAGTCCCTCTTCCACCCACCCCCCCAAGATGCACTGATCTTTGAAAATCCAGATTATAGACTTATCCCAGGCTCATCTGGCCACACAACATGTTGCCAGTCAAGCACACTTCAGTATTGATATGCTTTATTCCAATGGAATCTCTTCTGCATTTGGGCAGCTGTGATCCATTGATGTTGATGGGTTACAGGACTGAATAATACCACGAGATGCACGAGCTCTTCGCACCGGGCGCATCGAGAAATAGACGAATCTCGTTTAACAATAAACTATGACAAAAACTGGTTCCTTCTTAGGAACTGATTAGAAGTAGCAATGCACTTCACATGCTGATGATCTCTTAATGATGATGTTATCTTTTGCCTAGCACTGTCTCTTCAGGAATTGTCTGTTCATAGCAAATGCCATTGCTTATAAACTGTAATCAGCAGTAGATGTTGTTAGACTTAAGAATCCCCAATCTTTACAAATTTTTCCAAAAGTACCTTTTCCAATAAGAAATAAAGGAAAAATAATAAAGCCATACTTATAAAAAAATTATATTTCTAATATTATAACACTGTTTAATCCTAAAATACAAATGCAGCGGGTGTAAGGTCCTGTACATAAACAAAGTACTACTGTACAGAAATATTTTCCTACTATCCAGAATAGAAAAACATTTTTAATGTACTGGAACAGCTCCAATTTTTGTTTGGTAATCGATTTCACTCCTTCGTAACATCAGCTGATTTAATGGTGTTTTTGTTTTCACAATCATAGACACCATCATACTCAGCATACAGTATGCAATAACGAAGTCTGGGATATGTATGTCATTTTCATACTTTTCACAATCTCTTTTTCTATCTCCACAGTGATTATAACAACTTTCTTCAATGCTTGACTCTTCTCATTAATGTTCCTAAAACTCATTGCTAACGAATTTGCAAAACATTTATGTGAAAAAAGTAATATCACACACACATAAATTTATAGCATTTTTTTTAATATATATACCAGCAGGAGACACATTGATGCTCATGGGCAATCAAAACTCTATCTTGAAAGAGATGACCAAGTGAAGTGCATGCACTTGTGACTCATCATATTAGAGCTGTATTCTAAACAGAAAATGGCTACCAAACGAAACTTTGCACGTCCAAGCAGGACATATGCCAAGTTGAACATATTTCAATGCAGACACATACTGGAGTATCACTCACTGTACCTACAAATGAAGAAAAATTTCTAAATCTTAACTTACCCTGGAAATTGCCGACGCCATATGGTTTTAGGAGAAGAAGTTTCCAGGAGAGGTTTTCCTTTCACTGACCCATGACTATTTAAAACACGAGCTGCTTCCATCTTGTGATCCCATGTGCCTTGGAGAACAAACTTAGCATTCCCTTCGTGGTCTGTGACAACGCCTGTAACCTGACAAATTTGTGCAGAACATTTAAGATAACTGAATAAACTACAATAGCTAAGCGAAACACAGGTCAACATTCAGAAATTCTTATCATTAAACCTATTAATTTTATAGTTCTGATGCAGTACAGCATCATTTATACTCACTTATGGAAAGAAATACTTAATTTATTTTTACTATAAACCTTTGAATGGTATCTTATATTAACAGTCTAACATTTAAGTTACAGAAATATCAGAGTTTTATTCTACATTTAAGGAAATACAAGCTGCTAATATATATTTCTTGATATAACTCCTTTTCAAATTATAAATGCAGATTTCAATAGGGCATTAAAGAATGCCATTTGGAACTTATTACACCTTTCTTTTATTTCTCAGAAAAAGATAATACTAAATAATTATAACAATAATTTTATTTGCCATTATAAGAACACATTCCAAAATATTAGCTTGTCTATTAAATTTTCAGCTACCACAATTTCTTCAATATACAAATAAGTAAATAAAAAAATAAATTCAACAATTGGGCACTGGTCAATACAGTGCATACTAGCCAGAATTTATGTTCAAATCTTTGAAGAAGATTTATATCACAATGTAAATTAATTGGTTTCATTTTTAGATTTCCTGGAGAGTTACTCACATTTCCTTTTTGGTAATGAAAATAAAGTAAAATTAAACTGCAAATCATTAAAATCTCAAACTTTAAATTTTTGTCATAATATTAATTAATTTACGAGAAATATATTTACATGAATGATAAGTAAAATTGCCTTCAGTTGCCAATTTGATTTAACCATCCCACCACTGAGAACATCACCCACGGATCAGCAGAAGAAAACACATAAATAATGAAGACTTGCATAAGAATCAGACCTACACACTTTTAGCCCGGCAGCTACACTCCATTGTCTGCGTTGTATTTAGCACCTAAAATAACCTACTACATTTGTTCATCATTTGGTACAACACAGTTATCAAAAACAAAATATTTCATAAACTAATTTTAAAGCAGGCTCACCACACAATTCTAAGCAGTCTGAAAGCAACAATCAACTTTCTTAAATTAGCTTATTTTTTCCATCTTTTGATGCCTCGTTAAGTAAAGTATATTTGAATTTACAATACACTTTGCATCTCTGAGCATATGAAACACTTTTACAACTTCTAATTTTGCTCAAATCAAGACAGACAGATCATTTTTCATTAGAAATCCATCATTTTCCATTAGAAAAATGTAGCAAGATCTGGTTTGAAATCAAAACTGATAATGTATCGTGTGAGCTACAATTAGAGTAAAATAAAAGAACTGCACAGTCAGTAAGTACAGACTATGGCAGTAACTGCAGTGAGAGAATTGCAGTCATGAAGTAATCTGCAAATTTTACACATTTTTAAAAATATTTTGTATTTTTGCTGTGAATTTAATGAGGCATAAGTACGAAGAAATAAGAAATAGATAAAAGACGAAAAGTTAGCAACGTCAGCAAGTCAGCAAAGTAGGTCATCTTACTAAGGAAAGATATGATATGAGAACTCAAAGTTCACCAATATGTGAACTGAGAAAAGACTGAAAAAAAATGAATGGCAACACTTCACACTGTATCAGAAATTCTAAACATATGCAACTTAATACCACATAAAATTCAACAGTAAAAAATTGTACAGTTTTACTGTTGAATTTTATGTGGTATAAATGCAAAGAAAGCAATGTTTAGTAATAAAGTTAAACAGACCAAAAAAAGTTGCATCTTGTTAAGATAACTCAGCATTTTGACTGACACTGAATAAATATATATATATATATTTCTAAAAATATGCTGCTTTTAAAAGCTTAAATTTTTTAAAATTAAGCTTAAATTTTTTAAAAGGTTTGTGATCTTTGTATTAAACTTTATGTGGTGTAAATGCAAAGAAAAATATGCTTCATAATAAAATTAAGGCAAAAAAAGCTGTGTTACTATATCTAAAAATACCGTAATTTCTGGAAGAAAGGCCGCATCAGCCTAAACGCATGACATTGTCGTGAATACAATTAAAAAGACAAAAAATCTGTGTTACTACATCTAAAAATACCATAATTTCTGGAAGAAAGGCTACATCAGCATAAATGCTGCACTTGAGAAAAATGGGGGGGGAAATTTAAATTACACAGAAACACCGCAATAGATTAAATTGTGCGTGACATCGTCGTGGGCCGTATAGACGCAAAATCTTGACCTATGTCTTGATATATGACATATCAGTTAAGAAAAATGCATGACATGAAACTATAACTCAAAAATAAATTAAAGATAAAAAATGTTAAAAATATATTTACGTTCACGAATATACTTATATTTACCCACTAAAGAAGTCCACATTTGTCATACTCATACTATATTATAAAAATGTTGCAACAACAACTAGATATTAAATTTGGATGACAAAAGAAAATTTTAAATTTTACTTACAAAGGAATTACAGCAAACTGTATATCAAATGAAGCCATCAAAATCTGATTCTTCACTATCTGAATTAAAAAGATTTAGTAAATCCTGATCTAAGTCCAAATCTTCCAGATCATCACATTCATCCTCTTGGCTTAGAGACTCTTTATCTGAGGATATATTTTCAGCTTCTTTGAACGCTGCTATTATTGACGATGTTTTCACCGATTTCCACGCACTTCCTACCCACTTTGCAATTTCTTTATAAGATGCTCTATGCATTTTGCCGGGTAATCCTTTTGGTATACGTCCAACACTTCCACCGCTTTTGGAATTCAGCTTTGAAGGATTTATTACCTGACAAATCTAACGGTTGTAAGATTTTTGTCAAAACACGAGGAATTATTGCTACGGTCATAGACAGTTTTTGACATCTGGTTTTCACTGAATCAAGTAAATGAGCATGCATGGAATCCATTATCAATAACCCTTTTAGTTGGAAAAACGAACTCTTACGACACTGCTAAACTTTTTGTACCCACTCATGCATGATTGTTTCGCACATCCATCCATTCTCGTTTGCACAAATAATTACGTCGTTAGGAAAATCTCCCTTCGGAATAGTTTTTTTAAAAATGATCATCAGCTTCAGCTTGTCACCCTCTTGCGGCACAAGCTAACACACAGGCAAATGACGTTTTTTAACGCCCTGCCGTAAGCACAGAAACAGTTTTTGCACCAGTTTCATCAACAGTTCTGTTTGCAGGAGAGTCGAAAACTAACGGCGTTTCATTCATATTTATTATCTGGGATAGAAGAAGTTTTTTTTGTCAATAATATCTGTCTCATATTTTAGAAAAGATGCCTTTTTATCCTGCTAGTCCATTGGTAATTGTTGCCCATCTGTTGTTCTAGTACGCACAGAAATATTTTTTCTTTTCATAAATCTGCTACACCAGCAAGGTCCTCCTATGAAATCATTTATGTTCATTTCTTTTGCCATAAACTTTGCTTGTAAGCGAATTTTTACAGTCAAAATTGCCATTCCCTTTCCTTACTTTACTTACAAAGGAATTACAGCAAACTGTAATTCCTTTGCTCCTTTATCCAGTTTGCAAGGTCATCCTCTAGATTTGGCCACCTTACAGTACCACTTCTTTTGGTTCTTTTCTGTTGTGGCATATTTTAAAGTTCTTTTTCAGTTCTCCAATGTTGGAGTATCTCTCGTCCACTTCAAACTCTCGAGCTGCTGCTCTATTTCCAATTTGTTCTGCACGTGAAATTACATTAAGCTTAAAACTATCTAACAAGTACTTGTACCCAAACTGATGGGATCTGTATCTGGCAGAATGCCAAGAAAAATCGATTTGTGCGGAAGGGAAAATACGTCAGAATTCGTTATTGCAACCCAGGTGTCCTCCTTTGAATAAAATTGCTGTGGATTTACAATGGAAAAGGCAGGGGTGGGAAGAGGATGGGTCCTGGAAGATTCATCGAATAGCAGAGAAGAGAGACTATTCAAACTGATGAGAATGTTGATTTGAAAGGGGGAAGAATGTTATTGTTCTGAGATCTCATTTAGGGTGAATAAGGCATGTAGGTCCGTTCAAGGGAAAGAATGTAAACAAAATAAACGTTCGCAAAAAGCAACTGAGTGGTCTTTTGTGTGGGAACAGCACCAATCTATGCACAATGACAAGGCCATCCAAACTATGTACAATGACCATCATAGGAAATATTTTATTTTTAGTGCACCTAAACGCCATCCAAACTATGTAGAATGACCATCATAGGAAATATTTTATTTTTAGTGCACCTAAACGCCGCATAGGTAGAAACGCTGCACCCGCTGAAAATTTAAGTTTTAAACACGTAAACGCCGCGGCGTTTCTTCCGGAAATTACGGTACATGGGGAAAATTCTTAACATCATAAATTTAAAAGAAAGAAATTTTTATTTCATTACATAGCTATTTTCATTTTGCTATGAACTGTTTTGTAAACTGTGCTTTATAGCATTTATTACCTTATTTATTTTTCAGATTCAATATACTGTATAAGTCATCAAAATGGAAATTAATATTACTTTATAATATGACAGCCAAAGTTAAATAAATAAAATAAAAATAAAAATGTTTTATTTTAATGTCATCCCTTAAATATAATTTCAATATATTACCATTATTTTAGTTAAATTTATCAATGTTATAATGTATAAAAAATTGTCAAAAAATTCCCATACCTTCGAAATAAAATTTTTCTAGAGAAACTGATCTTAAAATCGCCAAAACGTTTAAAAGTCACCAAATTTAAAGCTGTTTATTAAAAGAATTCACATCCCCAAAAGTGAAAAGTTGTTTTAGAGATCTTCATTAGGTGTTGGTGTGTGTTGAGTTATGGCAAAGCACACGAGGGCTATCTGCCTAGCTCTTCATTAGAAAAAAAATTAAATGATTTTGAAATGCTTGTTGTGCTGTTTTACTCCTTGCTCAGAAACTCCAGTATTCCATCCTTTATATTAAAAATAGGAACCAATTATAACTCATGAACCCAAAATATTTGTCAGTGAAAAAATTCGAAAGATAATCATATTTGTCAGTGAATTGTCAAAAATATTCATCCAAAATGATAATTCACACTCAAAAAAGCAGTCATAAAAAACAAGACAGAAATTTCAGATGATTAAAATTAAGGAATATTCCAAAAAATCTAAAGACTTTTAAGGACCGTACGAACTCTATTACATTTCATGAGAGGATTTCTTTTACTAAGCTGAAAGAAGAAAAATTATACGGTAGAAGACTAAAAAAATCTGCCAATCTTTTGAAATCTGGGCAGCTTCTCCGACAGCAACAGAAAATTCAGTTAATACGATAGAACAGTAAACCCTAGTTGAATGCGTACTTGCAGAATGCAATTTTGCATGTACGCGTTATCTTAAATTGTCTCCCTTTAATTTGCCCAGTGCAAGGATTTCAATTATACACAGTACACTGCAGAACGTCGGCTATGCTGAGATAGTCCTCTTTAAATAACTAGTATGAATTATTTTTTTAATTAAAAACACACAAACTTTAGAACTAAAACTAATACAAACAATACTTTTAAAATAACAAAGAATAAAGAATACCAGTACAATATACCAAGTTGAAACCTAAATTAAAATAATCTCTTTCAAGCTGCTTTTTTCTGCAAAAGTCAAACTAACTTCTTTCAGATCTCATATATTACTCAATTTCTGTTCAATGGTCAACATTATTAATCCATTAAAGTTCTTTTTCAGTTCTCCAATGTTGGAGTATCTCTCGTCCACTTCAAACTCTCGAGCTGCTGCTCTATTTCCAATTTGTTCCGCATGTGAAATTACATTAAGCTTAAAACTATCTAACAAGTACTTGTACCCAAACTGATGGGATCTGTATCTGGCAGAATGCCAAGAAAAATCGATTTGTGCGGAAGGGAAAATACGTCAGAATTCGTTATTGCAACCCAGGTGTCCTCCTTTGAATAAAATTGCTGTGGATTTACAATGGAAAAGGCAGGGGTGGGAAGAGGATGGGTCCTGGAAGATTCATCGAATAGCAGAGAAGAGAGACTATTCAAACTGATGAGAATGTTGATTTGAAAGAAGGAAGAATGTTTTTGTTCTGAGATCCCGTTTAGGGTGAATAACTCATGTAGGTCCATTCATGGGAAAGAATGTAAACAAAATAAAGTTCGCAGAAAGCAACTGAGTGGTCTTTTGTATGGGAACAGCACTAATCTATGTACAATGACAAGGTCATCCAAACTATACACAATAACAAGATCATTCAAACTATGCACAATGACATCATAGGAAATATTTTTTTTAGTGCACCTAAGTGCCGCCCCTGCCGAAAATTTAAGTTTTAAACACATAAATGCCATGGCGTTTCTTCCAGAAATTACGGTACTTTTATTTGCAGCTTGCCTACTTTTTATTAAAAATCCCAAATTTGGTTTTTCAGCTAAAAAGCTTGCCTCTCATAAAGCATTTTATAACCACAAAAGTATGTCAGATTTTAAAAAATATAATTAAAGTAATTATAAGTAATAATATATAACTGGAATAATTGCCAATATATTACAGAATTTTTTAGTAACATACCTTTCGAGGAACTTCTCTTGAAAAATAACTGTAAGGAATAAACCTAAGATGGCATTTATCTTCTGTAGTATGATTAACAATTTCCATTTCCCCATGGTGGTCAACCCAAAGTCTTCCAACGATAATGTTGTGTACGAACGTTGTGACTTTTCGCCAAGTATAGTGATTACCGGACTCGGGGAAAAGGAGATGAGCAATACCTAATGGAATAATTTGTAGGTATTTGCCTCTGAATTTACTTGACATTGTAAACTCTTGCCAACACTTCCAGCCTCTTCCTTCACAATGTTGAGCAAGCATAGGTGGATGATGACTGACCTATAAACACAACAAGGCAAAAAAAAATTTACAATCAAATACTAAATAAAAAAATCTTAAATTGTACATATTTAAGCAACTGTAATGAATTTAATATTTTTTTCTATTACTAAATCATTTTAAGACATTAAACACATCTTATGAAGGTTTTCACTTCACAAATAATTTTTCATAATACAATACAACAAATTCATCCATAAATTAAAATGTAAAATTTTGATACTAAATTAATATTTTTAAATATTTAATATTAGAAAAATATACTTGTTCTTAATTATGATATTAAAAATTATACAAGAATTAAAGTTATTTACACAAAGATGTACTGACATATACATATTAAATCCAAAACACCCATTTCCGTTTTTTGTTCGATATACACTGGTTATCATAAATTAAGGAAAAATCACAAAAATCATGATTACTGAAAAAGTTACATGTAGAATTCAATGAAACTTACCCACAATATACAACACATAGTAAGGTATCAAATAACATAAAATGAAATTACCAGACAAATATGGTAGTATAGAAATTAGCACGTGTATAAAATGGACAAATCGAAGGTGTCAGTTTGCTATAGGAAAAGTACCTTCAATATGGAATATGATCACCTCTAGAAACAATACAGAATATACAGCGATGTGTGATGCTTTCAATTATGCGATCTCTCAGTTCCATAGGAAGCGAGAGACATTGCTCTTGCAAAGCAGTTGCAAGCGCGACAAGGGTTAGAGGGGGCCAATTAAGAGCAGCTAGACGTCTCCCTAAAGCATCCCAAACGTGCTCGATAGCATTCAAGTCCGGGGATCGAACTGGGCACTCCATGCACATAATTGTTTCCTGTTGAAGATAATCATCTACGATGCGAACCCTGTGTGGTCTTGCGTTGTCGTCCTGTAACAGGAAAGCATCACCTATTGCCCCGGCATATGGGCGCACATAAACATCAAGGATGTCATCTCTATAAATCTGAACATTCACGGCTCCCCTTGGAAAGACATGGAGGTCTGTGCGTCCACCCAAAGAGATGCAACCCCAAACACAGACACTGCCCCTTCCGTATGCATCTCTTTCACGGATGTTTGACGGATGATAACGGATTCTAGGTTCTCTCCATATTAAATAATGCCTACTATCGCTTTCTAGACTAAACCTGGACTCATCCATAAAGAAAACCGCCCTCCATTGATTAGGTGTCCAGTGGACATGTTGTTGTGCCTACTGAAAACGGTCCTTCCTATGGCGTGACGTAAGCGGCACACAAATGGCTTGTCGCCTCGCATACAGACCACTTTTGTCAAGCCTTCTACGCACAGTTGACGTTGACACGAACCTTCCCGTGGCTGCAGCAAGAGAGGATCTAAGGAGAGTCGGAGTAGCGGTTCTATTCCTGCGTGCACATAATGTCAAATATCGGTCATCGATGCTTGTCGTAGCAGTTGGCCGTCCCTGGCTGAACCTCCTAGATGCCAAATCTGAGGTTTAAAATTGCCTCCAAAGTCTATGAACCACAGAAGGACTCCCATTTAGCCATCTTGCACTTCTGTTTGACTTTGTCCTGCCTCTAGTCTCTCAATGGCTCTCCATCGCAGTTCTGCGATGCCTGGAGGTCATTGTTACGAATTGACTATCTCAGATTTCTGATGTCACTATCACAGTGAAATATGGGGGCTTGCTCTTAAACATGGACTTTTATGTTGCAGATGACGTATTCCGAAAGCAGCGCCACTAATTTGCATATCGCAGTCTTACTCAGCTACTCTTACTTGGCAACATATTCAAATTTTACACAGTTTGGCTTATTTTTGATAGAGTTATCACTATTTTTCCTTAATTTATGAATACCAGTGCATTATGTTACCGTAAAAGCCCGAAGTCTTATGATTTAAAATAGAAGCAATTTGCTTCTATTTTACCATATTTTGCTTTTTTTTTTTTTAAATTTTGCTGAAGGAAAATGAATGATGTAATGCAGAAAAAGTTTTATAACATTTTGTTTGAATCTGTAAAAATTAAGCAGGATAACAGCTTTCATTTAACAAATTAGCAGCTGCGCTGCCAGCCTTCGTCTGGCTTTTAAATGAACTGGGAAAATAGCTGAAGGGAACACCAAACATTAAATTAAAAAACTGCATAGAATTTTAATCTGCAGAACAACTTCATAAAAAAAAGTTATTATGTATAACAAAATTACAATGAAATAAGCAATATCCCATAATACATATATTAATTATCCTAATAAATAAATTAACCAACTTCCCTTTGCAAACTCTTAAGGACTCAAATGGTATAAAGGAGGTTAAGAACTTTTTGTTTGCTAAAAAAAAAAAAAAAATCACTCAAAACTTTTCAATATCTTAAAAACAGTGAAATGAGCAATAAATAACATAACAGAATAGTAAAAACAAAAAATTCTGAAAAGCAAAGTATAATTACTGATATTTTATCTAATATTTTCAAGAGAAAAAAATTACAATGAATTAAGCTATATCCCTTAATACAAATATTAATTATTCTAATAAAAAATTAACCAACTTTCTATTGAAGGAAAAAAATCATGTAAAACTTTTCAATATCTTTCAAACAGTGAAATAAACAAAAAAATAACATGAAAGCAACTCAAAAAACATAAAATTCTGCGTTTAACATTTTACTCTGCAGAACAACTTTATCAAAAAAAAAAAAAAAAAAAAAAAAAATCTATAAAAATGTATTATATATAAAAATGACAAAGAAATATGCCAATCTCTTAAAAACAGTGACATAAGAAATACGATGAAAAATTGTTGCCAAACCCATATTTCTAAAAGAATGAAACTATTCAAAATGATGCGATTTCATCAAAAATCTATCAACAACACTAAGACAGGAAAATTGTTGCCAAAATCACATTTTTAAAGATGTGAGATATGAGAAGTGTACTCGGAAGCTTTATTTAAAAAAAAAAATTAAAATACAAAATATTATCACTTTTTCAAAATTCTTTTTGTAAAAGCAGTCGCAAGGATAAAAGTTTAACGTGTCCAAAAATCAAAGAAAAATAAACTGTACATTTTTTAAAATAAGCTTTTTTAGAAAAAAACCAGTTGAAAAGGTGTTAAGCTTTCTTTGTTAAATAAATTCGTATTTAATTGATTTATTGAAACACAAAATTTAGTTTAAATTCGTAAAATAGCTAAGTGCCTACGTTTTATTGTGATGTGAAAATACAGTGTGTAGAGTAAAATCTCACTTTTTAAATAATTGCTTGTTGCAATTGTTATTCTACATAAAAAAAGGTAAGTGCAATTACATACTATGTTACACTTAGGTTAGCTTTTTAATTCAGAAAAGCGACAATTTGAGGCTAATTACTCGAAAAATGCTTTTCTACGCGAAACATTTGTTTATTAAATTGAAAATTATTAGCTTTCGAGAAGAAAAGATTGACATATTATGGAATATCACTGAATTTAAAATATACCTATTTGAGATTTGAAGTGGAATAAAAATATACAAGGGGTTCTGAAATTAAAAATTGATCATTTTCTCATTTTTACCTATATGGAAAACTGAAGAAAAATGTTTCGTTATTTCATTACATCTTAAATACATACTTTAAATTTGATTTATTTCATTTAATAAACAAAAGAGTACCACCAGCTCCTTCAATTATTTGGTATTGATCTAATAGTTCATAATTTTTTTCAGTAGTGGTTTAAGATATACTCAGTTTTTCAGAAGAAGTATTTCAAACAATGACTTTCTGAGTGTTTTTAATAAGAAGTGTTTTACGCAATAGTTCTTATAACAGTTACTTTTTTTATTTTACTTCCACTTTTTCCCAGATTTCAGAAGAAAAACTGTCTGGGTATAAGAATTTACTGAAGAAAAGAAAGTGAGAGGAAGATGTAGTAAACCGGAATTTAAAAAATACTCACTTTTTCTAAAACCCAGAGAATACCCAAGCTGACGCTACCGTCACTAGTTGTCCATCAGCATCTCAGTTAATTAACACAATTTTCCTAAAAGGAACCTAATAATCAGAAGGTGTTTTTATCCTGGCATTATTTTCCACTTCAATGCAGCTGGTCTAAACATCTGAAGAAATAATGGAAAAATCTTCTATTTTATTTATCAAATGTCTGTCGTTTGGCCTCTAGGCCATTAGACAACAGGCTCTCCATCTTGCCACATGGCAAGAAAGAGCAGATAGTGCAGGGCACTCATCCAAGCAGTCATATCTTGTTCAGTCATACAAAGAGAATACGTAGGGAGAGTCCACAATGTTAAAAGGAAAACGATAAGCACGGAGGCAATCAGGCTCAGTTAACATTCTAAAAGCTGCAATTGCAGCCGCATGAGGTAAATCAGGAACAAGTCGTGGTCTAGAAAAGAGTACATTCCGAGGTCTGCCATTCGAAAGATGCAAAGCTCTATCATGAAGAAAGATACAGCTTTGCATCTACAAGCTGTATCATGATAAGCTAAAGATACAGCAAAGCTAGAAATCCTAGCTATTTCAAATTTAACAGAATGGAATTGAAAATAAGTAAATATTATCACAAATAATAGTAAAATGTACAATTTCTGCAGTAGATATGCATTTGTCTGTGCCTGATGAACCCAGATTATGGCAAAGTCCATTCATTATTGCCATCCCAAGTGCAAGCCTTAGAAAATGATCTTAGATATTATCAAAACTTGGCTTCTAGTTTTAGTTCCCCAAAAGACAAAAATGAACGTAAATTTTCTAAGATGTACTTTTGCCAAACAACAAAAGAGTTAAAAGGAATTGGTTGCTGTATGCCATTGAAAAAAATTCTGTTTATTGTTTTTGGTGCAAAATTTTTAACAATTTTAGCAACATAAAATTGAGTAGTTCTGGATTTAATGGCTAGAAACACTTCAGTCAGCACTTAAAACTTCACGTAAAATGTAAATACATTTCCAGAACCTACGTCTTTGGTCCGATTTTTTTAGACCGATTACAAAAGGATAAAACTGTAGATTCGGAATTTCAAAATTTATTACAGAAAAAAAAACTAAGCATTGGTATAATGTTTTTGAAAGTGTTACCCATGTAATTCAGTTTTTAGCCAAACAAAACTTCGCCTTTCGTGGTTCCAGTAACAAATTGAAAGAAAGAATGGTAATTTTTTAATGTGTACAGAAATTGTCGCAAAATTTGACCCTATCACGTCTATACATATTAATAAAACTAAAAAAATATGCCTCATTACCTCTGGGATAAAATTGAAAAAATTAGCTTATTAGGGAATAATTTAAACAAATTACTTTAAATAACACCAAACAGGCAAAGTATTTTTCTAGTTTAGTTGATTGTACCTCTGATGCCAACCATCAAGAGCAGATATCAGTTCATATGAGGTATCTTAATTTAGAAAATACAGAATTAGTGTTGAAGAAAGGTTTTTAGTATTTTGGTCCTACAACAGATACGACCGCTGAAGGACTAACAACATTCTTTTTAAAGACTTTAGAGGAAAATAGTTTAGATATTAGTAATTTAAGAGGCCAAGGATACGACAATGGTTCAAACATGAGAAGTAAACATAGCGGTGTGCCCAAAAGAATTTTGGATATCAAGCTAGAGCATTTTTTGTGCCCTGTTGTAATCACAGTTTGAACCTTGTTGAATGACGCTCCGAACAATTTATAAGTTGCAAAATGTTTTGGATTGTTCAAGAGCTTTACAATTTTTTTTCGGCTTCAACTGATCTCTCATCTGTTTTAAAATTTAACACTGAAACCTTTGTCAGATACGAGGTGGTTGATCCGTATGTATGCAATAAGCCTGTTAAAATTTCAATCAATAGAGGCTTTTGATTTCCTCTATGAAACAGCCAAAAATTTTTTTTATAAACAATACAAAAAAATCAGGCCACATCTTTAGGGGAAAAAATTCAAAACGCAATATTCTCCAAACTAAAAATTTTAATATTTCTCAGAGTTCTGAAAGTTTAAATAAATTAAACTTGATTGTAAAACTGATGACAGCCATCAAGAGCAGATATCAGTTTATATGAGGTTCAAAAAGGCTCAGATTTTATCAGATCTATAATCAAGTTTATAGATCTGTTAAAGGCTTTAATGATATGGTCACAGAAAGTAAAGAACTGGCATCTTCTTCAGATGTTGATACAAATTTTAAAAGTCAAGAAACATTAAGACTCCCGAAAATAATAATTAAAAAAAAAATTCTTTTACAAAGGCCAAGACCAGCCTATGCGAAACGAAGTAACATAGTATTTTTTTGGGGGGGGGATTTTAGATGTTGCGATATCATCTTTAAATGATATCTTTTCTTCAAATTCTTAAGTTGTTAAATTTTTGTGAAATATTTCTGATTTTACTAAATACGCTGAACAAGATCAGCTCAATTTATGTCAAAAACTGCAAAAAGCATTAACTGATAAAAATCAAAGCGATATAAATATTGTAGATCTTTTGCATGAACTACAGTTTTTGCAAACTTTTCGAAAAAAATCTAGCATCGCTGGCTGAAACTCAAAGCTACATAGTTATCACACATTTAACTCACTCCTTTCCCTATATTTATATTACTTTACGTATTTTATTAACAATTCCAGTCTCAGTAACTACAGCAGAGTGATCATTTTCAAAATTGAAAATTATTAAAAATTACCTGAGGTCCATGGGTCAAGGAAGATTGGCAAATTTTGCAATTATTTCCATTGAAAGTGATATTTTATAAAAATTAGATATAAATTTACTTATAAATCAATTTTCGAAAAACAAAGCCCGAAAATTTCAATTTCTGTAATTTTACTCATTCCAAATATTGAAATTATTTTGTTTCAGTTCATTTGTTTATTATATGTTAGTATTATATGTTTTGCTAACATTTGATCGAACACAATTTATGTGAAAATGGATTCAAGGATTTAGGCCACTTGAGGTGCTTTAAAGGCAGATTCAGCTTTCGAGCTTGCTGGAGGGTTGCTTTCAAAACAAACACAAATCGATTTTATTGAACTTGTTAAAAACAATATTTTTCTTCCTGAATATCAAAAAATTATTCAAAAACTGCCGTTGAAGTGGAACCCTCATTTTCTGCAGAACCAATTGACGTACATCTTTGTGGTCCCAATTTTTATCTTTCTGTTTTTTAAACGTGGATTGGTGAGAAAATAAGATTCATTTAAAAAATCATGGGCACTTACTGCTTCCAAAGATAATGTGTCTGAGAATACGCATGCAAAGTTTGAAGCAAAACAGATCAAAATTAAACGATATACAATGTACGTCGACATGAGAAATATTATTTTTAGGAAAAAGGCGTTTTAAGATTTTTAAGACTTTAAATCTAAAACGCATTACGAAAACTCTACCTTTTGCCATTTTTCACCCAATTTCTGTGGCATACATTTGCCCCTTCAGTTTAGTACTTTTGGTAGCTTTATGATGGAATTTTTAACCCTTAATGTGTTAATAAATAATTAAAACTAAATATCTATTTGTCTACACTTCTACATATTAATACACTTCTACATCTTTAGCTTTATAGTTCCCAATATTTAACTCATTAGATATGTAAATTAATTTGTTTTTAATTTTAAGATAATAAATAGTGTTAATCAGTATATTTGATATTTAATGCTTTCAGCATTTATTTTAGGTTCACTTACGATGTTATTTTTTATAATATAAATATATAACTCTTCAATAAATATGTCTGAGAGTGAGTTTAAACAAAACACAAAATGTTTGCACATTTAGAAAAATTGAAAAATAAAATGTATTTTTTTTTTTTTTTTTTGGTTTTTCATATTATTATGTTAATAATACTTCAATTTTAAGTGTTAACCATAAATAATTTCTCATTAATATTATCGTCACTCACTATACATTTGCACGACAGCCCCGATTAGGCTTGGCCTGTCTACATTTTTGAAGGTACAAAATGTAGGTTTCAATTCCAAACTCTAAATATACACAGCTTGGAAACAAAAGAAAAATTTAGCACATTTAATCATGTGATGTTTTACTTTGTTGTGAGGAGGTGTTTCATCCTCTTCCATTAGCTGTTAGGCAATCTATTCATGCATACATGTACTACTCTCCAATTTAAATATTCTCTTTCTTAGAATTTTGTGAGAGAGGAAATTCTTAGAAGTTGGCTTTTAAATCAAAATGACATGCAGAACAGACAGAATTAAATATTTATTTTGAATTTGTGTAAAAACAGAATTAGATGTAGTGCCATAATCTGATTCTGAATGACTTTACTTCCTATAACCTTTACAAATCATTAAAAAAAATCTTGACGTTTTACAATAATCAAATCAAAAATAAGAGATAAATAGCTGCTCGAATGGATATGTTAATGAAACAAAATTACTGTAATGCATAAGAAGCTCTTGCTTTTGCAAAAGATCACTACGGGGTATGGTTTATGTCATAAAAGCACCATCAAACCACTTTTTTTTTTTTCCAAAACAAGGTAGGTGATGCAGTCACTGTTGACTGGTGAGCGATACTGATTGATGATGACAAATAATTTGCGACCAAACCTGGAAGGCATATGGTTACAGAAAGATGGTGACAAATTTCACATTGCTAATGCCACTATTGACATACTGCAAAAAGAGTCTGGTGAAAGGATAATTTCACAAGATGCAACTGTTAGTTGACTTCACAGAAGTTGTGATTTTAGATTAATTTTTGTGGGGGCTATTTCAATAAACCATTGAAACATTAAGAATAAACACTGCATTTGTGACATTAGGCCCAAGTTATTGCAAAGTCATTTAAAATTGGGTTCACGGAATTTGCTGTTGATCAGTTGTATCTGATATAGTTTTTATTTTACTTTGTTTTAAAATGATATCATTCTTATTGGAAGAACATCTATAATTATTACATATCTTTAATAAAAGACACTTCAAATTAATTCAGCATGTTCGTACCTGTTCGGAAATACACCGCCAGCCGTAGTCATCTGTACGATCACATTCATATGTTTCCCCTAAGAGAGGATTGAAAGGCTTTCCAGTTCTGTTACTTGTAGTAGCATATGCAGATACTGTATATGCAGCAACATACGTCATTTGTTCACAACTGTCTGTACATTCTGCAGCTTTATCCAACAAATCAGAATACTCATATTCTTCAGTAAGACGCTGAAGTGTCGATAAAGGTTCATTGAAATTGACCTGCAAAGGAAACACAACATACAATGAAATACAAAGGAAACAACACATACAGTTTAACGGGAAAACACTTAAGATGAAATATAGGTTAACACGAAATAATACAACCAGCCTGACAAACTATCATGTATTTTTCCCCCTCACAACACGAAACAAAAATTGCTTAACACGAAAAGATTTCCCTTCTGGAATGAAGAAAATATGAAAAACACCAGCCGCGCAGGCGAGATTTAAGAGGGGTGGCATCACATGTTTCATAGAAAGGAGGCTAACTTAGCTTTGAAATACACTCGGAATAGCCTGTGATGAGTATACTGCAGTGTAAGTAAAAATCAGTGAGTTTTGTTTGTGGGTTTCCACACCCCCCCCCATTTTAGGATTTTTTTTTTTTTTTTTTTTTTTTTTTTTTTTTTTTTTTTTTTTATGAGCACAATGGCAAAGAGCTCAGGAGGAAAGCAAACTGCTACTTAACTTAAAATGAAGATGGAGCTTCTTAAGGCTGTTGATCAAAAACAGACGACGAAAACAGAAATCTGTAAAGATTTTGGTATTGTTAATTCTACATTATCAACAATAATTAAAAAAAAAAAAAAAAAGAAAGAAAATTATGGAAATGTTTTGATGAAGTAGACACAGCAGAAATGGATGAGAAATAAATGTAAATACTGTTGTGCATGTAATCATGCAAAACATAGTTTTTGGATATGATGACTAAGGAAGATAAAATCAAGCAGCTTTGTTTTCCAAATGTTACTTATAAATTATATTTCTGTATGTAGTATAATCGAGATGAAGAATACTTTATTTATTGTATTAATAATAAAAAAAATCTCATGTAGACACCATGACTTCCTTGTACGGCCTATTAAATTTTAGACAATTTTTGTTGTATGTCATTTAAACTTAATTCTTCGGATTATTCTACTTAATCAACCTATTTTTCAATAAGTTGAAAATGCCATAGTTTAGAAATGGAAACACAAGGATTTGGAGATGGCTATACTTTTTGGTTCAAACAAGCAAGATCTCGGAATGCTCCCATATCAGGCCCCATAATGCTACAAGGAATCAATGAACTTGCTAAAAGAATAGGTATTAAATTTTCTGCAAAGCCAGAAAATTTCAAGAGAAGAAATGGCATAGTACTAAAAAATATTTAAAAAGTTGGAACATTTCAAGAAAAGAAATGGCATAGTACTAAAAAATATTTACAGTGAAGCTAATCAAGTTTTGCTGACCATGACAGTAAATTGGTTTCAGTCTATGTTGCCTTCTTCTATGCCTGAAGAATATGAAGCAAAAGATGTCTTCAACACGGATAAAACTGGGTTATTTTACTGCTGCTTATGCAATAAAATTTTATTGTTTAAGGGACAATTGTGCTCAGGGGGAAACTGTCTAAAGAACGGTTTGTGATATTGGTAGGATGTAATTCGAATGGTTCTAAAAAACTGCCCCTATTTGTTATTGGGAAAAGTTTGAAACTGTGGTGTTTTATGAATGTACAAACATTACTAGTTGAATACACAGCAAACAAAAAGGCATAAATGGCAGCTACAATGTTCACCTATTGGATCATACAGTTAGGTGAGAGATTCTTACAAGAAAAGCGTAAGGTTGCAATGATAACTGATAACTGTCCAGTTCATCTCAACATTGTATTGAAAGCTATAAAGCTTATCTTTTTGCTTTCGAATACAATAAGTGTCTTGTGATCAAGGGATTATACAAAACATGATATCTTTATAACGGAAGCAATTGCTTTGAAAATATTTACTCAAGAACGAAGCAAATGAAGATTTCTCAATTAATTTATAGATGCTCTTCAGATGTTGCACTCTGCATGGAATTCAAGCACTATTGTATGAATGCCCATCTTTTTAAAATTTGACTTACGGACTCTTTGTAACCCTTGACAATAAATGGATAAGGAGCATATTGATGAATGTACTGCACTATTATCTTTTAATTCTGAATACTAGGAAGGAAGATCAAGATTAATGGCTTAGTGGCCAAATGTTCGGCATTTTTATAAATAAAATTTCAATATTTTGGAAATAATCAACAGCCAAACATTATCATTTATGTTAACTGAACATTCTGTAGCTGAATTTTTGCAATAGAACTGGAAGTAAATGATGGTTCTAATCTGATAGCATGATAGTTCCATTTTAGACACCTTGTACTTAATGAAAACAATATTTTTTTAACAAATTTCACAACGCAGTGTTCTAAAGCAAGTATCTTTCTTTCAAATGTAAAAAAATTGTTTGACAACAAGTGATCAAACAAGCCAACACAAACTGTTTGCGCAGAAGAAATATGCGATAGCAGAAAACTTTCATTAAAACCCGATATGTATATATACACACATATATACACAAACACACGTACACCTACCTCCTTCTACGGCCTTTATTTAAAAAAAAAATCACTGGTCGTAGTCATATACTTCCAATTATAAAAATGTGTTAAATGATGATATTCATGTTTTGGAAATATCAAAATAAATTTTTTTTTTTTTTTACAAATAACGAAATCTAACTTTTAATGCAGTCATCCAGTTCCTATAATTATATTTTGTGAAGTTTTGTACCTGTTACGAAAAAAATAAAATTGAAAGAAGTTTGACTCAAAAATTGACCAGGGTATTATTTAATTTCATAATTATTTATTTTGATGCCATTTTCAACTTATTGAAAGATAGGTTAATTAAGTAGAATAATCCGAAGAATTAAGCTTAAATGAAATACAACAAAAATTGTCTAAAATTTAATAGGCTGTACAAGGAAGTCATGGTATCTACATGAAATTTTTTTTATTATTAATACAATAAATAAAGTATTCTTCATCTCGATTATACTACATACAAAAACATAATTTATAAGTAACATTTGGAAAACAAAGCTGCTTGATTTTATCTTCCTTAGTCATCACATCCAAAAACTATGTATTGCTTGATTACATGCACAACAGTATTTACATTTATGAGATCCCCAAGTCAAAAATATGGAAAACTACCACAGAGTAAAAAATCTGACACAATTTTAAACAATTCAGTATATCTGCATAAAGCACATACTTTCAAACAAATTCATTGAAGAAGCAAATATATGTAATTTTTAAAATTTATTAAAAAATTAAGTTATGTTTCACATCAAGCTTAATTTTTGGAACTGCCGCAATAACAGTTTTCTTTGTTAACAAATAAAAGTTCAGTATAATCAGCAATACATTTTGGCTTTTCACTTAAGTATCAGACACGAACTTGAAGTATGTATATTAACAGGTGCTAGATATGAAGAACAAAAAACTGATAAGCCTCACAAGGATGACTCTTAAAAAAGTTATACATAGAATAAAAATTTACACATATTCTCTCAGAACCTTTTTTATACTGAGAAATGCCTGTTCTTTAATATAACTCTAGAGAAGGCCATAAGAGACTCTGGAATAAACATAAGTAGAAACATCTTGCACAGAACCATTCAACTGCTGTCTTTTGCCGATGATATTGATATCACTGGGTGATCGAAACAAGCTGTGGTCAAGACATTTGTCTCACCTGAAAATGCAGCAAGAGAGATGGGCCTAATCATTCATGAATACAAAACTAAATTTACGATTGCATTTAATAAAACTGTCGATTTATCCTCCTTGAAAATAAATAGTTATACTTTTACCCTAACACAATATCTGGGCACACTGATTTTTTACAAACCGTAAAACAATTTAAATATCTGGGCACACTGATCACAAGTTGCAATGATATAAAAATTGAAATATACAATAGAATATTTATGGCTAATAGATGTTAAATATAACTTAAATCCAAACTAATCAACATAAAAACTAAATTAAATGTATATAAAACTTTAATAAGGGCTGTTGCCCTTTATGGATGTGAATGTTGGATACTTAACAGAGCAGCGAAAGACCTGACATGAACTTTTGAAAAAAAAAAAAAAAAAAAAAAAAAAAAAAAAACCTAAGATCTTTGTGCCAGTACAACAAAATGGTATGTGGAGGCTCTATAATCATAAACTATAGGGAAAATATGGTGAAACTGATATTATGAGAATCGTAAAGGCATCTTGTATCAGATGGCTGGGCCACGTGTTTAGATATGATGATACATTTCCAACCAAAACGATAACCTTTTCGTGAACTGAGGGAGTAAGACGAAAAGGAAGACCACCCATTAGATGGATAGATGATGTCGAGGAAGATTTAAGGTTAATTGGTGTTAACAAATGGAGAGCTATTGCACTGCATGGGGTCAGGTGGAGGAAACTTGGAGACAGCCTTGGTTTGTAACAGGCTGTGGAGCTTCTGAAGAAGATATGAAGAAATGCTAGAAGGAAAATAATTGTTCATTGATTGCAAAGAAATTTGATAAGTTATTGTGATTATTAGTCATTAATTATTCACTAAATTATCTTTGAGATCTTTTACAATAGGTCGTCAAAGGGATTTTCTGGTTCCAAAACATTCATTTGTAATTTTATGTAATGAAAGCAAAAAAAATCTTAATCTGCAATACATTTAGGTTACCAATGCTCCACATTCTATTATAATATCACCAATTTAAAACACTGTATGCGAGTATATTTTGCTGTAGAATTGGATGTGCAGTGAGCTTTTTAGCTTGAATTTAACAGAGTTTGCTCATTCAGTAAAATCGAAATAAATCGATACACACAAACACCATATACATTTACAATGCTCTTTCATATTTTTACGACATCCGCTTTCCAGCACAAATCCGCTAAATGCATACTTTTATGTGACTTGTGCTCAAGTAAAAGACAGCAATAAACATAAAAGTACACTTCTCACATGCAATGAGTTAGTTAAATGAACTTTCAACAAAGGGCCATGGAATGAAATTAAAATAAATCTAATCAGTTTTGTCAATACTGGATACCTTTGCTTTCCATTTTGTTTAACCTGAAAGCCTCAGCTACTGCTTGACTTCTGTTAACAGTCTGTGTGTCTTCTGTCAACAGTTTTAAAGTCGCATTATCTTTGAATGATATAAGCAATTAATGAAAGAAAGATAATGAATCTGCATTATACAAATCCAGAAATTTTGGATCCAGAACGATTAAGAATTTAGAATTCCAGCTATATCCGGACTGTAATCACTGCTGAACAGATGCTATAAAGCAGATTATCAATAATTTCAAAAATGTATGCAAAAAAAAAAAAAAAAAAAAAAAAAAAACTTTTACATTACGTAAATTATCAAGAAGAACCTAAAGATATGTAAGTTTATTTTGTGTTTTACTGGTTACAGGCTATTACAGAACACAATATATCGCATACCTCAAACCGTTTGAAAAGAACTAATAAATTATTCAGACACAAAGTGGGGGAAAAAAAAACCGCCTTAGAAATATTATAAATGTAATACATAATTAATAAAAATTTTGACATGAAGAAGCATGAAACTTACAGGCATGGGAATTTTTGTTAACTCTTTACCAATGCAATTCTTCATTATTGACCACAGATTCAGACTGTAATTGGGCTTTTCAGGAACTGTCATGCGTCTTTTTTTAACAGGTACCATACTTCTGTTGGTATCTCGAGGGACTCTGTAGCTGGAACAATTAGGTGTTCCAGGAGCACTTGAGGACTTGTTTTCGGAATCAGAATTATTGTCTTCTTCAAAATTGGATACACATACAGAATGTACTTTTCCTTGTTCTACTAACATCTGAAAAAAAAAAGGGGGGGGCATGCTATAAATGAAACTGTTAAAATTTAATTCTCAAATTAAGTTTAAAAGAAAAATTATTTCATAAATCTGCCAGGAATGTGTTAAATCTTGTTTAATCATTGAAAAAGTAAAGAAGTAAATTAAAGATATATTTTCTTTTAAGCATTCTCTGTCTAAACATGATAATTTGTAACTTATATAACTAATTTAACATTTTCAATACACTTACAGTCAAACTCCATTCTGGCTTATAATGAACAAACTTTAGTGTCTTGTTCATTTTTCTAGACTTATGTTATTTCATATGGCTATAGTACACTTCCAAATGTACAAAAATTGGATAGAACAAACTGCATAAATATCTTAAACACAAAGCGTTTTGTATTTGTCAGACTTTTATAGAATCTTGACAACTTTCAACTTAAAAATTACTAATAATTAAATTCATCCTAATTAGGGTTTAGAATAATGAGAAACAACTTTAGGTTACCATTCTTTTATCTTCATCTTTCTCTATGAGATGCTGGTGTAGCACTCTCCTTGGAAAAGCAGGACACACAATAAACATACTTTTGGTGAACCTACAGTATCACACAGTGAAAGCACCAAAGAAACACTTATCAGTTGAGACAAAGTACTTGAATCAATTCTTTGATTCCATTTGAGTTCGTGGATCGAGCTGTCAAATATTTGTCTCCATTCAAGACTAATATTTATTCATAACTCTAAATGCACATTTTAGACGGAAATGAGTCTCTGGAGGGAAAGATTTAAAGGATGATTTTTATGCTTAGTAATTTTTCATGTAAAATTATTAATGTGTGGTGAAACTGAATATGAAAACCAAATTGACTCATTAATGGTAATAATTGTAATTAACTTTTAATTAAATTAAAATTACTAATAAAATTTTTTGACAGATATGATAATGCTAAAGACTTTCTGCAATTTTTACTCTATTTTGTGAGATGACGCATTTTTATCTTATCAGAACAGATAAAGGACCAAATTGGTCCTTTATCTGTTCTCTGAGGTTCAGTCCTCTGAGGTTTGACAAAGCAGGCTTCAACTGTTATACTAATAATCCTAAATTAAAATCAGCAGAATTTTATAGACATTTTTAAAATCCTAAATCAGGAGTTTATGTTTGTAAGACCTGTCACAGCAGTGAGCAGAAATACTGCAAATGAATATGAAGTAAAAATTTATTCATTGTAAAAGATTTCTGTTTCTCATATAGAGAACTTAACATACTCTATTCCGTTTTGTCTTCTTTCTTCGGGCAATAATGTCTTCCTTTGCTCCATTTGCTCCTTCAGGATCAGTGTCAGAAGAGGCCCCACCATCCTGGAATCCCTGACCTTCACTTTGAAGACTAAAACCACTTGGCGTTCTCCTGTTATAGAAGCAAAAATTTTAACCATTAAAAAAAAAAAAAAAAAAAAAAAAAAAAGACAGCTTTTCAAAAAAAATTTTTATAAAAAATATCTTTTCCAAGATCAAAATACATAAAAATCTTTACCTGTGACCTTTGCCAGGAATAGTAATAACAAAATCTGCACCCGTTTCTTCCTCAGCATCATAAAATTCTTCATCATCAGAGTGTATACCTGAAATGAATGCTTCATCTCAGAAATTTACACCACAGGAACTTTATTTCTATACATGTATATGTGTCTGTGTGTATATATATATATACATATATATTTCTATAAATGTATACCAAATATATAGAAACTTTAGTTCAGAATTGTAAAAAGCACCCTTTATATTTAATGACAACAATATTTTTTGTGGCATATTCCTGATCAGTATTTCAGTTAATTTGTGCCTAAAATAATCAAGTCAATAAACAGTGGTTTTAATGGAAATCAAAAAGATTTTCGTATCATACAACAGGTAGTTCAAAATATTCTCCATTCCGGCAGTCTCAAATTGGCGGCCTACTAGCTATACAGAGCACTCAAAGCAATTTTATATGGCCCACAAATACCTTTCAATTATGCATTTGTTACAAATATAGTGATCCAAAGATTTTAGTTATTTGCAGCCTAAGTTGATGTTAATTAAGTATTTACCATCAACTTAGGTTCAACACCTCATCATCAATTATTGATGGTAATTAATTAATTAACATAAACCAGAAAACTATAATTCGAGCTAATTAACTTATAATAAAAATCTTATTTAAAGAACTTTATCTTATTTAAAGGAGAAAGATTTGATTAACACTTATTGTTAAAAAATAAACTCTGTTATGAATTTCTGCACTCAAAAACAATCACTTTGCTTGGGAGTACATTTATGAATGAACAGCCTTTTTCACCATTAAGAATTAATAAGAAAAGAACGATTGTTCAAAGAGCATCTACGATCCATGATGAAGAAAATTTGTCTCCAAGGCTAAAAAATTTGGAGCAGAACCATCATCAAGTGTCAAATTGTAGCAATAAACAAAGTTTATAATTATTTACATAAAAACACAACATTATTTATACACAAACATGTGTATTTTTATTTATGAACTGAAGAAAAATTTAATAAATAGGACAAAGAGGCTTATGCTGTTACAATTTATATTTGAGTTTTGTACTATTTAAAAAGTTTTTCTTTGAAAACTAAAAGTAATTTTCATAATCTGTTTATATTAAAGAAGTTTCTTATTTAATTAACATGTTAAAACTATTTTAAATAAATATCAGTCTGAAAATTTAACACACAGCCATCAAATATTTGAAAAACAGAGCTTAATTAACAACCGCAGGTACCATATTTTAAATTTCATATAGAAAATACATACATATTTTAATTTTTTTCCTTTGGGATATCATTATTATTATTATTGTTTATATAAATTTTGATAAATATTTATGGGTATAAGTATTTTGATAAGTATTATGATAAGTATTTTGGGATGCAATTGGAGTTTGAGACTACTCAGGGTTAAAGACAACGGCTAGGTCATTCCCTTGAATGACCACACACTGATGCGATCTTCATAGGAAGAATGAACAGGAAGTAGTCTGATGTAACCATGTTGCATCAGCTATGACTTTGCTTATATAAAACTGTAGTTCCATTCTGCTGCAAAGCTATATTCTAGCAAAGCCTCCCAAATTAAATTTAATCACATATATTTGTTTTCTAGTAAAGCAGTGGTCCCAAACCGGTAGTTCTCGAAATAATTTTATGTGGCCCACAAATACATTTCCTGTAAATAAGTTAGCATTATTATGAAAAAAATTTGAAGAATAAATTTAAGATTTTAATGGTTTGGAATCCAGTTTTACATTATTTTCACTACCAAAAACAAACGTAACTCTTTGGAAAACTGAGAAACAGAACTAATTAATTCATACTATGATGTAAAGATTTTAAGACACAAATTTAATTCATTTTTATTACTCATCAAAAGATATTTATCTTCAGTTACGAATTTTTGCAACAAGAATACTTGCCTTGTTTCTGAGTAAATTTACATGAGAACAGTTTCTTCATAGTTGAAAATTAATAAGTCTATGAAAAGAACCAGACTGCTAATGAGTATCTACAATTTGTGACGATACTTTCTAGTAATTTCCCTCTAAGACTGGAAACCTCATGAAAATCGAAACATCACGAGCTGTTGTAGCTGAAAGGTGTAGCAAAAAACAAAGATGTTTACAATTATTTACAAAAAAATTTTAATTTTCCTGTATAAGTCACAGAAAAATCTGAAAGGAAGAGAATAGTTGTCATTATTCTCACTGTCTATTATCTTTCTTTTGTTTATTAGATTATCTTGAGAAACTTTCATGTATTTCTTTTTAGTTTAAATTTAAAGTAAATTATTTGGTAATTATTTCAATCTATTACAATTACTGGAATAAATGTCAAGCTGGAAATTTTAATATTTAGCTGTCCGCGCATCTGAATTATAAATTGTGACCAACAGAAATTTCTTGCAGACAAATTTTTAGATTTCAGGCAAAATATAGGCACAAAATTGAATTTTGTTCTTTGCATTTTTTATATGCATGTTTTGATAAATATACAGTAAAACCTTTTTAATTCAATAATCTGTTAAGAAAGGAAGGGTTATTGTATTTCATGTTTTTCCAAAGGACAAATTGCTTTTGGAGAAAAAAATGGCTACATGTGTTGAAGACAGGATTCTATTAAAGTGAAGAACACAAGAATTTTCAGAACATTTTCTATGCAGTGATTATGAAGACGGCATGAAAAATAGCTTGCTTGGATTACTGCAAAAGAAACTGATAAAATTCACTGCTGTGACGTGAAAAGAAAAATAACACAGAATGCTTATGATAGACTACATAAAGTAAGTCTTATGAAAATTCATTTTGAAGCTGAATATGAAAACTATAATAGAAATAATAAATCAGGTATGAACGATTTTAAAACAGAACTCACAGATGATGATGTAAATTCTGGCCTGAAATCAAACCTTATTTTAAACGATTCACAACTACTACAAAGGACATACGAGAGCGTATTGAAGATCCACGTAAAAAGCAATATGATAAAGGAAGATGACAAGTGTCTTATTCACCAGGTGATAAGGTATGGGTCAATTTACATCCCGTTAGCAATGCAAAAAACAAAAGGCAAGGGTCTTCCATCAAACCACATGAGGGGACTTTTGGCTCACTGCATATTTAGAACAACACAGCAATGCAAAAAACAAAAGGCAAGGGTCTTCCACCAAACCACATGAGGGGACTTTTGGCTCGCTGCATATTTAGAACAACACAATGCCTCACCAATACTATTACATTTATAAACATCCATGCCTTCTCCGGGATTTGAATCTGGGCTCTTCGGAACGGCAGTTAGTAACACTAAACCACATCACAATTATAACTATTTTTTCATGCATAGTTCATTTTATGGGTGGTTTTTCAAATTAAAAATGTTAATTTCATTTCTTAGAATTGAGTTTTCATGGTAAGTATCACCATGACTATGCCATCACTCCTCACTTCTTGTTTCAGTGGGAAAAGCTCTATGAACATTCCTTCTCTTCTAAGCCCTGAGACTACTGCTCTAATTGGTTTAGTAAATAATACTATGTAGGCCAGCAATGAGAAGTCTGCAATGACAAGTCAATGTAGCAATGATTTTCTTCTTACCCGGTGAATTTGCAGATGCCTCTTTTGCAGCTCTTTCTAAATGAGAATGTTGTTTAGCAAGTTGTTCTACCATCTCTTCCAATCGTAACCGCTGCTCGTGCTCATGTTGTAACATTTTTTGCCATTTGCGTCCCTGGGATTGTGCTAGTTGCATATAATCTTGACAAGCCTAGAATATAAGAAGCAGACATGAAATAAATAAATATATAAATATAAATTATAATTTAAATTAGCAATAGTCCCTTAATGCTTAGTTTAAATTTGTTCATTTCCTCTCTCTATTCTAAAAATAGTAATCTTTTTCTGCACTAGATCATTTTGAGACTAATCCATGTCAGATCACTCCTACATGATCAAGTGGGATTGATCATGTAGTGATTACTGATGCTGTAAATGGAACAAACAGCCAATAATAATTTTACAGCAGTATTAATTATCCAATTGAATGCATTCAGAACCAAAATTAACTCCTTTTTAATTAAGATTTCATCTTGAACACAACTTACTTGCTTTCTACACTTCAGGCTAGCTGGATTGCTTCTCTCTTCTTATTGCAAAGCTATCAAAAATGTAAACGTTTTGAAATAGGCAAGCATAGTTTGCCAAGTTGTTTATGGCTGCAACATGTTCTTTAAAATAAAGGTGAATATTTGATCTGCCTCAGCTGCCAGCTTGCTCTTCATTATGGATCAACATTCTGTGCAGTCAATATTTCTACAACATCACTACTACTAAATTTATTGCTTCATCATATAATACCTGAAAGCAAAAATACACAGAGACTGGGAAAAAGATATACTGCAATTACTTGCATATTTCTCGCATAGCTTTTTAAAGCAAGACTCTGAAATTTTTTGAAGCATTTACATAATTTCCCTTTTCTGTTTAAGACATTCAGAAAGGAAGCTCCCCCAAAATTTTAAAATGAATTTATTTGCCCCCTCTAGGAGGTTTTTTTTTTTTTTTTTTTTTTTTTTTTTTTTTTTTTTAAATTAACTAATTTGTTTGTGGATTTTGTATGCATGGTTTCTTATTGATGAAGCAATTATACTATATACTGGATGATTACAGGCCTGCAGAATAGCTATGGACAACTACAAGAGCAGGTTAGATTCAAGATGCAGGGAAGCAGAAATGAAGATATTTGATTAGATAACGTATAGTTCCCGCTAATTTATCCATGAATACTTTTAATTTGTTATGTTTTTATTGCACTGCAACCTTCAGAAATTAAATGATTCGCATAATTCTCCCCTCTCGATTTTCATATGATAAAATAAGAGAAAAAAAAAAAAAAAAAGGTGGAATACATGAGTAAATACAATATTACAAAATCTTAACTTTGAAGAAAAGAGGTACAGAATATTTTAATTAGCACAATTAGTGCACTAGCAAGCAGAATACTCATTTAACTTCCTGTATTTTTCATTATTAAAAAAAAAAGGAAAAAAGAACAATTTACTTGCCATTCATTATATACATAGCACGTATACACAGCGACATACCTATGGATATCAAAACCTATGATGGAAATCTCCCTCACTTATTGGAATAATCAACAAATAAAATGTCAACCCAAAAATATAATTGTCATTTATTTGATTAAAATTATATGGAAAAAAAATTAAGATTCGAAAAATAAATAAATAAAAACTTATACTAGCAAACAAACATATCTTTAAAAAAAGCTTATTAATCTGCCATTTTTGGTTTAAAAAATTTTTTTGTAACTTTTCAGATAGCAAAATACACTAAAAATGTTTTTTGAAAGCTTTGGCTTTGAATTTTTTACAGCTTTATCAAAATTACTGTTTTTAGGTACCTCATTTTCAATGGTAAAGACCCAAAATCTGTTAAGGCTCACTTACTTGGCTCACTGTTGATTAAAAACATCTTAATCAACTTCAAAAAGATTCTCTTACAAAAAAGCAACCGAAACAGATGCTAAAAAATCTGAAGTTTTTCCGAGCAACCCCCCCAATCAGATGCATGTGGCAGTCCACCCCTCCATATGCATCAAGGATTTTATTTTTTTCAACTGAACATGATGAAGCTGCCAAATGATAATTTACCGCAATGATAAAAAACACCTAAAAGAAAAGGGGAAAAAAAAAAAAAAAAAAACTAAAATGAATATAGCACAATTTGGCCTAAAGAAAGTGCAGTTTGTTGTCAAATGTTGTAAACATTCATGATAAATGAAAAATTGGTAATTTATTCAATATGTACACAATAAGCCATTTAAAATATATATACATACATGTAGAAGTAATTTAACTCAAATATGTATTTATTATGGTACATAATACAATTTTGTCAGCAATTTAATATTTAAAATAACAACATAATTCAACAGAACTTAATACATACATTAATTATGGTATTTAATACAATTATATAAGCAAGTTATATAAATAAACATGGTAGAAAATTCTATTTATTATTTTACTGAATACGATTTTGTTAGCAATTTATTAATATACACACAAAATAAACATTTAATTTTTCATTCATTCATTTTTTACAGGCTCTTTCTGGTGGCCACATTGTTGCTAATAATGCCTCAGACATCAATTATAGCTTCTTTTCTACTGATGGTAGATTGAAAATATAGGGTGACCTCAAACAGGCACACTGGACATGGGAGACTTTACATTCTCTGGGTTCAGCTTATTTTGGAACACCCAATATTCAGCATAATGGTGTATTTTACAATGAAAAAATGCAATTATAAAAAAAGCAGTCAGCTTATCAATTGTTTATTTCTCTCCAAAGCTGCTACAGAAAACAAGGACCTTGGAATCTTAGCAACTGGAGAGCAAAACTAAAGTAATGGAGACATTTATTGAGCAATAAATGCTACTTACATTTATCATGGCATTAGATGTTATGCGAAATAATGTAGCTCTTTCATTTACACTCTTAATCTTGTTCACAGCATCGCTAGCAGTTTCCAGAGTTTCGAGTTCAGACAAAGAACGTTGAAGTGCAGTCCCATGCTTGATGATTAGGTCATTGCATGTATTTAAATCTTCTAATTTAGCATTTAATGTTTTTAATATGGATTGGAGTTCATTCTTTTCAGATTGAGCAGGTAAAATATTGAAATCTTCATCATCATCTAAAATTGGGGGGGAAAAAAAGCTAAAATCACATTTCAACCATTTGACAATTTTATAAACAACAGTCGAATCCTACTAAAACCAACTTCAAGGGACCAAAAAATTTGGTTAGCTATAAATGATCTGACGAGGGAAAAATGGATCATAATTACTAAATTTTTCCTTTCATTTTTCAGTTTTACAGTTTTCCCCTTTCCCCCTAAAAAATCATACAAATGTATGCAGTTTTTCACATTACAAATTATTACTTTAACAGTTAAACTTTACAAAACACTGCTATAACAAATGAACACAGGCATGTAAAACATATGCACTGATAATTTGGTACTGTTTTGTTATCAGGATCAGGCTCAGAAATGTATGTATGTATGCATGCATGTGTTCATGTATGCATGCATACATTTCTGAGCCTGGTCCTGATAACAACACAGTACCGAATTATCAGTGCATACTTTGTTTTTACATATATATGCATACGTATATGTAACTATGAATGTATGTGTATACACATTCATACATTTCTGAATCCGGTCCTGATCACAGAACAGTACCAACAGTTCTTAGTAACTAAGGTCTAGAATGAGAATTAGCAGTATAATATTGTGTTATCTAACTACTTATTATATTCCTAAATCTAAAACCAGTCTAACATTTATATTATCTTAATCTAACTAGTCTAACCTTTATATTACCTTAATTTTAAAATTCCATAGAATTTTACAGAATAACGTAACCTTTGTTTTCTAATGATTTTACAACAAAACATAGATAAATAGCAAATTGACATAGTAATATTAAATTTTAGGAATCATGTATATAGGGGGTGACACAAATTTTAGAATTTAAAGGAGCAGAGAGCAACAAAAATTAGGAAAGACAAAAATCACCATAGGCAGCAGAATTTAAAAGGGTAAAATTTGTAGAATTTTAGGAGGTATCAGGCAGCTTAGAACATGCAGAAATTTCACATGATAGAAACTGTGTAGCAATGGCCCTGTCTTCCCACACACCCATAGAAGGGTCAAAATTGCAATTCTGGCCAATATCAATCCGACAACACCAATCAAAGTATTACTATTGGCTATGGTGAGATTCCCTACACATCAAGGTGTTTGAAAGTGACATGTAAGAATTTCAGTCAGTCAGGAGAATGGAACATCTGTTTCTTTTTTGCTGAGAATTATATTCTCCATTCCTAGATTTTGTAAAGGAGGAAGGGAGGAAGGATTTTGTCAGTCCAAAGAGAAATTTGGAATGAAATTTGGAATTTGTTTTATAATCAATTTCATATTTTGTAAAACTTTAATGAATTTTTGATTAACAAACTCAAGGATTTCAAAGTGAGCAATGACAATGTTGTATTATTTCCAGTGCACAAGACTTTGTATCAGAAATTCTAAAAATATGCTCTTTTTAAAATTATTTTATGATATTTTTCTTGAACTGAATTGTATGGTTTAAGTGGAAAGAAGATGATATTTAATAAATAAAGGTAACACACAAAATGTTTAAAAAAAAAAAAAAAAAAAAAAAAACTTTGGACATAATTTAAAATCTGAAACCTTTCAGATTAAAAAAATATATATATTTATTTTGGGCAGATGTCCAAATATTAGATCATTCCTGATTCGGGACACAAAGAGTTCCGCAAAAAATTAGAAAAGAAGCAATACAAAGAATTAGAGAAATGTATCACACTTGACTAAAAGAATGCAATTAACTCTGTTATAAAACTCAAATTTACATAAATTACATTACATATATATACAGGGTGATTCAAAATTTATTGTTCAAATTTGGTGGAGAGTAAGAAATATGTCAGGAAACCGATTTCACATAAGAAAGTATGTCGGCAAATGTATGTGAGGGCACTGTGCGTACCCAACCAGCGTACAGCTCGCTCAACCACTCCCACTGTCATCAGTGTATGAGTTGACTTAGTAGTGATAAAATGAATCGTTTTATGCATCAAGAGCTATCGGATCTGCATATCACACGCGGGGCAGCTGGCAAAAGCAGCTGCCAAGCTAGGCAAGTTTACGTAGACTGATACCCTAACAGAAGAATACTGCAGCATCAAATGTTCGCATGTGTGTATTGCAATCTGTGCGAATGTGGTTCATATATTTGTAAACAAGCAGTTAAATGATATGCATAAAATTGTATTGATAGATAATGTAAAAGTAAAAGCTCAAAGTAATTGGTTCACCTAGTACTAATTCTTCCGATTTGATTCTGATAGGCTTTGGTAATCGTAAAATAAAATCTATTGGTTATTTTAAAGGTTCCATACAAATCGATGATTGTGAAATTAAATCAAATATTTATGTTGCACCTCAAGAAAAAAATGAAAAATGTTTTCGCAAATGTATATCATTATAAACAATAATGGCACATCTAAAGTAGTAGAAGATGAAAATGAAGCAAATTTAATGTAGAAGATCAAGCAAAATTTAATCAAGAAGATAATTGTTCAGATATTAATAAAGCAGATAGGTCGAAAGCAAAATACTTAACTGAAAGTTATATTCCTAATAAAACTAAAAACTCTATAGAAGAAACACATTATGTTGAAGATGAATTAGAAGAAAAAAGCAATGTTAAACGTGGAGAAGAAAATGTGCAAAATGTTGAAGGAAAGCATGCAAACGGAAGAAGAAAAAATCCACTTAAGAAAGTTCAGGAAATCAAAGAGAGTAATGAAAAAATTAATGATTTCAAAAAACTCGCTTCAGAGCAAAGAGTTCTAGAAAAAGAAAGAATTCAAAATCTGAGAAATTAGTTGAATATAATGATGAAACAGAAATATCAATAATTAAAAAGAGTAAACAGCAAGAGAAACTTCTAACTAAAGAACTGGATCCTGGTATGTTAGAAAAACTTAAAGGAAGACAAGCCAAAGGAAACTCTACTAATATTGAAATGCATATTATTTAAAAAGATGACCAACCTATTTCTTGAAGTCCCAGACATTTACCAATTATGGATAACAAAAGTGTTCAACTAATACATGAAAAACCCATTTCAAAAATGGATTTCAATGCTCGTGAACAACAAGTTAGATCTTTGGAAAAAAACTTTCTGTATCAGAAGAGTGTAGAAATGTTACAGAAGAACTAACTGATGCCCAGAATGAAGTAGAAGCTGCAAAATTTCAAATAAGCACCAAAGATAAAATCTTCTCTGAGCAAGAAAAATAAGTTCATCATGTTAAACTGAAAATGCAAGAAAAGCTAGCTTTTGAAAAGTATCGCATGAGAAAAATTATGGAGAAGAGATTATCTGCTAAACAAGCAGAATTGGAAAGAAAAGTGCGTATCATAAATGAAGAACTTTGTCAGTTGTGGGAAATTCTTAATGCTGATGATTGGCAATATTATGGAGACCTGTGGAATGCTGCTGCTTTTTCAACACCATTTGGTGTGACATCAACTTACGAATCAACTAAATTTAAGACAAGGTCATATAAGAGGCATAAATCTTTCGTTGAAGAACCTTCAGAAACAAGATTTCCCAAAGTAAAATCAGCTCTTAATTTCATACTTGGAATTGGCAAACAGAATGGTTCCACTTTTCAAGCAGATACCAATTATACTTCTGGGGAAAAAATAAATAAATAAATAGATAAATAAATAAATAAACTGAAAGAAATAACTAATGCAGAAATTCAAAATACTTTTGAAACTTACCGAGAAGATTTTCGAAAAGATATGAAGAAACAAATATTCAAGGTACAGGAAGAAAATAAAAAAACATATAACCTTTGAAAAACATTCTCCAAAATGTTACAAAATTAATGATTTAGTAGCAATCAAAAGAACTCAAATTGGACCAAACCTTAAGTTAAAATTAAAGTATTTAGGCCCATATAAAGTTGTCAAAATAAAGAATAATGGCACCTATGATGTTGTAAAAGAAGAAGATCATGAAGGACCCACAAAAACAACTACATGCGTTGAATACAAAAAAACCATAGGCCCAAACAGAAAATAATACTGATTATGCTATTTAAACCTGAAGTGATACAAATGATATCTGAACTGTGATCTTTCACCTAATAATGACTTTTATTTCAGCTAACTTTATTTTACGGTGAAATGAAGTTTTCCAAAAATGTTAAAGTTGGAGTTTTTTCTTTTAGATGAAGATTTTTGGGAGAAAAAAAAAAAAAAAAAAAAAAAATCTCACCCTCTCTCATTGTATTTTTTTGAATTTTCAGATTTCAGTTTATTCATGATGATGGTTCCTTTTACCAAAGACAACGATGATGTAAGATGACCGGTAATTCTTGATGTCGAGAGTAGAATAATGTCATTGAGGTTGACACATAGCAGGAAGGCCAAATGTGGGATTCTAACTCCACAGCCCAACATTTTTCTTGCAAGGCATCTCATTTTTAACTGCTTACTGCATGAGTGAAATTGATGGAACTCTCACCACTTTGTTTCATAAAAGTGAAATGAACGTTGTATATGTATTAAAGTTTCATTAAATGTGTTTTGTTTCAAGATGGTTTGTGATTACCCAAAACAAAATCCCCCCCCCACACATATATATATACATAGATCTTTATAATTTTCGGAACTGAATTCATATCTAATTTACATTCCGACTTTTACTTCTTTTTAATTTACTATTAATTCATATATATGTAATATATTCAGAAGCAGAAACAAACTTAGAAGTAATGACGAGCAGAATTTGGATGGCGTAGAAGTGTTGATCCATAATGACTAGGAAATTGGAGGCAAAGGCAGATTAAATCTTCAGTTTTATTTTCAGCAACATATCGGCATATTAAATGTGCCTGTTCTAAAGGGCTTACATTTTTTATAGATTTGGAGCAAAAAAGAAGAAGCAGACAGACTTCAGTCCAGTTAAGGCAAAGTGTAGAAAACAAGTGTGTAATGTTCAGGATGAAATCTTAAGTCAAACTGAGTTAGTTTTGGTTCTCAAAGCATTTTGATTGGATAGTTAATATTGCTGTAAAATTACCATTGGCTGCTTGAGTTTTAGTTTAATTTACCAGAATCACCAGAACATCACCAGAATTATATAAGAGTCATATGACATAGAATAGTCTTGAAATCGCGCAGTGCAGGTTACTATTTTCAGAATAGAGAAGGGAAATTTATGTTTCTAATTTAATCTTTTATATATACTTTATTTTTCTAACACATGTATATGTGTGTGTGTGTGTACACATATACACACATATATATAAGGCACATATATACACAGTAACTTCAGGCACCTATACATATGTATGATATTGGGAGCCATACATATATGTATGTGTATATATGCATGTGCTGATATACGTAGTGTATTCGGAAGTACCGTTTCATTCTAGCGCCGTCACAGCACTATGGTAGGCGTCCCGAGCATGCGCACTAGTCTTTCTTGTTCACTGACTTTCAACTGTCGCCATTTTAGTTGCTCTATGTTGTGTTTTCAGTTTGCTGTGCACATTCAAAATGTTTAAGACAATTAGTTCTCCCGCTGAATGCGAGATTTGTGCCGTGATTAAATTTTTGAACGCGAGGAATGTTAAGCCGGCCGAAATTTATCGTCAAGTGACAGAAGTTTACGGTGAATAAGCGATAAGTGATGGAATGGTGAGAAAGTGGGTAAGAATGCTTAATGCAGGTCGAACAAATGTTCACGCCGAGGCTCGGAGTGGTCGGCCTTCTGTTGTCACCGATGATTTGGTAAGGAAAGTTGATGAAGCAATTCATGAGAACAGACGCTTCACAATGACAACTCTTTCAGAGGCATTTCCACAAATTTCACGTACTGTTTTGTTCGAAATTGTGTCTGACTGCTTGAATTATCACAAACTGTGTTCCCGATGGGTTCCAAAAACGCTCACTGATGTTCACAAAACAAAGCGACTTGGTAGTGCCCTGACATTTCTCACGCGATACAGTGATGAGGGAGAAAACTTTTTAAACCAAATTGTGACGGGTGATGAAACTTGGGTGCGTCATTTCACACGAGAATCGAAACAACAATCGATGGAGTGGAGACACACTCATTCTCCGAAAAACCAAAAGTTCAAAGTGACAATGTCATCACAAAAAATCATGTGCACTGTCTTCTGGGATAGGAAAGGCGTTTTGCTTACTGAATTTCTTCCCAGAGGTGAAACCATTAATGCGGCACGATATTGTGAGACTTTAACAAAACTAAGGTGTGCCATTCAAAACAAACGAAGAGGAATTCTCAGTAAAGGAATTGTGTTGCTCCATGACAATGCTCGGCCCCATACTGCTGGTGTCACTCAATCGTTAATTCGACAGTTTCATTGGGAGCAGTTCGATCACCCGTCGTACAGCCCGGACTTGGCGCCGTTCGACTATCGCTTGTTCCTGCACATAAAGCGCGAGCTTGGTGGCAAGCGCTTTGGATCTGATGATGACACGAAAAATGCTGTGGAGTCGTGGTTATCGAAACTGGCGGGAAGTTTCTTTGACGATGGTACACAAAAACTGGTCACCCGCTATGACAAGTGTTTGATCATTGGCGGAAACTATGTTGAAAAATAGTTTAAGACATGTATTTTCATGTAAAAATAAAGTTGGATTCGAAAAAATTGTTTTACTATTTTTTTTTTTAAAACGGTACTTAGTTTCTGAATATGCCTCGTATATAACAAATATAGGCACATATATACATATAATACACATACATACATGCAATATAGAGCAAAAGTTTAAACATTACATCATTCCTGATACTGGACACTCAAATTTTAGCAATAAATTACTAACAAGCATCCAAGTATACAAATAACAATAAAAAATTAAGTATGTTATGTGTGTAACATACATATGTATTCCTCTTATTTTTCTCCTTTTTTTTTTATATATTTTTATGCATTTCTATTTTTTTTTTTTTTTTTTTTTTTTTTTTTTATGATTTCTTCTGGTTTAAAAATACTGGGTTGATGGGATTTCTTACATTTTTTATTGGGACGTTTCAGGATTGTACTGATTTTATATTTCATTTCCTTCATGTCTTTGTGGTATTAGTTTGAAATTTATAACTTTTTGTCTATTATATATACATTTATGTGATATTTTACTGTGCGCTACTTAATCAGTCATAATGGCTGAGTGTAAAGGCAAAATGATAATACTGACAAAACTGAATTCGAAGGTTCACAATATTTATTCTTCTATATCATATTTAACTACAATAATTTTTATGTACATGGGTTAAGATATAATACTACAAAAAGGAGAACAATTAAGCATAGCAGCACAGAGATGTTTAAAATATAAAATATTTCTATCTTTCAAATAATGAATTAATAATAGCCTTTTAACTTCTGTTTTCATTCTAAAAATAACAATAATTTTTCTAACTAAACTCCCTGCAGTTCTGATGTGCACTTATTGATGAAATCTGAACCCAGCATCTGGACATTAATCTGTCACGTGATCTGAAATGGTATAAAAGGTAACTGCATCCCAACTCCTCCGCTCTTCTCTTCTGCTTTTTTCGCTGCATCACTTTGCTGCTAGCCACAGAGAGTTTACTTTTCTAATTTCATCCATTGTTTAACAAAATGTAAGCTGTACAAAATTGGAATGTTCATAGCACACCCATAGTGATGATGTGCATTATCATGGAATAAAATTATGTTTCCCAATGAACATCTGAAAGTTTTTTGGTTTATGCATCCAACTTTCTAACTACGCAGTAAAACCTCTCCAACTCCAATCCGTTGCAACTTACTTTCACCAACTCATCTTATTACACAGACATATATATATATCTTTTGTGTAATTTTGAAATAAAAAGGAATATTATTTAACATTTTTGAAAGATTAGTTAGTCGCGGCATGGTTTACTAAATGACAGGAAGAATGAAAAGTGTATTCGGCACTCATTAATTATCCAGGTTTAATGTTTTATATAATTGCCCCTTGAAAAGTTCTATTTGAAACATTAAGCAAAGGCTGAATAACAGTTTTTTTTTTTTTTAAATTCACTTATCCTACTGTATATTTTTGACATTTTAATTACTATTCATATTGCCCTTTTAAGAATCAAATTTTCCAAATATTTTTCAATTTTAACAGTATAAGTAATAATGCATTCTTAGTCCCAACTGCATAGTAGTACATTTAATTCTCTATACAATTTTCCCCTAGGGGATAGAATAATCCTTTTTAAAAATTAAAAAAAAAAACTAATAATTTCTTAGTATATAAATAATTTAAATGGTCCCCACTGCTGCTCCCTACATCTCAGAAAGCATAGCATACCACACTCCTTCTCAGTAAGAAAACAGACAAACACTAAAAAGAACGTAAGTTAATTAATTCATATTCTGGCCTTTTATGTATATTATGTGCATTTGAATTTGTACATTTCCTTGTACCTTATTTTATAAATATATTTCAATTTTTCAACTTCTATTTCATTAATTTTGAAAAGATTGCGTTGTTTATGTTTATTATGTTTTTAAGGATTACTTTGAATTCCATTTCATAAATATAGCAAAGAATAAATTCTGTTTATTACATTTATAAAAATAGATTTGAATTATGCATGATTATGCATGAAAGCGAGGGTGTTGAGGACACTTTACTCAAACAAATGATAAAAAATTTTTTACTACCACTATCTAGCAGAGAAATTATTTACTCCTACTCAATTTGGCAATAATATCTCAAGATTTCTAAACAATTCATTAACTTAATGGAACTGCTACATTTAAAATTAATTCTTTATAGTAGTTCACTTTAATTCATCTCACTAATTGGATTAAAACTCGACTTACAAGTTTGGCTTTAACTCAAATTGCCAGTTTGGCATCATGCTTCTTACTTGAGTAACAGATGAAACACCTTTGCATTTATTCATTATTGTTAATTGAATGGGGGTTGGTTTATTTCTCCTTGAAAAGTCAACTAATTTCCGATCAATGAAGAAAATTATTACTTAGTTTATTAATATTTATTTTAAAAGTGTCCGTTTCTATTTTTCATGTTCCTTTAAAAATATCATTTTTGGGATTAAATTTCAGTGCTTCCGGGTTACTTCATTCAGATATATTCTACAAACTTTATATTAGGAGATAATATAATCAATATTACTTTAGTAAATAAATAATTATTATCCTACTTTGCAGCTATTGCGAAAGTATTAGAAAATTAATTTCGATTTCAATTAATTTCAATTAATTAATTCAATCTTACATATACATAATAGAGAGAAATTATTAAGGAAATATAACAAGAATTGAGAAAAGTACCAGATTCAGTGATTCTAATTGCTCTAGCTTTTGCAAGCTCTAAAGCAGTAACCCATCGCTGCCTCTCGATTTCGTTTGCTGCTTTTAAGTGGAATGTTTGAGTTCCTCCATTTGAAATAACAAAATTACTTGAATCCACTGTATGTATAACGGCACTAACTAAATTTATGGTTCCACGACACGTATGAGCAACTTCCGCAGGATTCCTAAAAAAGAATAAAATCTGGTATAATCAACTGGTATGTTTACATAACTTAAGGTTGTCATATATAAAATTCTCCATACGATTCCATTGCAAACCTTCATACTGAAAACTGCAGAAAATGATCTGAATTTTCCTTTAGTATAATAACAAAAAATGTTCAGGGGAATTTTTTTTTTTTTTTTTTTTTTTTTGGGTTAAAGCAGACTAAAGTTGGCAAATTTGATTTGGTACTTTCTGATTATTGGCACCCATATAGAAAAGTCACTAACTCATCAGCAACTAATTTTTCGCAAGCTAATACGTGAAAAGCAACACACTTTCAAAATGGTGATATACAGGTTGAAGCAAGGCCAGCATATGTGCATCCATGTAGTCATACTAGCTATTGCCATGCCTTGCTAACTGCTAAGCTTCCTCTCCAATTGGAATTTCGAGGGAGAATACACCAGAGACAGTCCAAGGGTCTACCACCTTTCTTTCCCCTACCTCCATCCTCTGAAGAGGACTTCGTTCACCATGTATTTTGAGTGCTCCCTTGCCATACATACAGTATATGTTCCTTCTCCAGGATTCAAACCCAGGACCCTTGGTATGACAGCCACAAGCACTAGTCACTATCCTGTCCAAGCAACTGACAGTAGGAGTAGTCTGACTGAGTAGAAAAACAAACACAGTGGGCCATAGTTGCCTACTCAAGGGAACTAAAAGGGAACTATCATTCTTTTCTAACTGATGGTGCACTAAAAATGTTTGTAAGAGCAATCGATCAAAAAAATTGAAAAGGCAAACTAAACTGCTCAAAACAATTAAAGGATATTGTAAGTTTTATATAAAATAAAGATATAAGCGAATTTTTTTTTTTTTTTTTTGCCGAAAATGGAAGAAGAGAATCACAAATGCAAATTTTTCTGATTTTCAAACTGTGGAGTATGCTAATTTTGAGTTCGACGTCAAAAACGTCGCTTCAGCGGCAGCGAATGAAATTTGATTTTCAACTAAATAAAAGACAATGAAGACAAGGATGATTGGCATTCAGTGACTGCTTTGTTTCGATGAGTACGATGTCTCAGCGAAGTCATTTAACCGATTCAGAAGCTTGGAGAGTTGTTGGTAGGTTAGAAGGGGGCCAAACTCAAGCCGAAGTAGCGCAAGCCATTGGAGTATAACAAAGTGTGATTTCCAGGATCTGAAACCGTGTTTTGGAAACTGGAAGTGCAGGCCGAAGACCAGGGCAAGGTCATAGACAGGCAACAACGCCCAATGAAGATCGTTATTTAGTGTTAACAGCTCGGAGACACCAAAATATGAATACTACTCTTCTCCAACAGCACCTTCACTCGGCTACTGGCACCACGGTTTCAACTCAGACTGTCCGAAACCGGCTCCATGGTGTAGGTCTGTATGCTCGCCGACCAATGGTATGTGTTAGACTAACATCAAGGCATCATCGCGACCGCAGGGAATGGGCAACAGAGCATGTGAACTGGAGGAGAAATGAATGGAGCAATGTTATTTTTTCTGACGAGTCCTGTTTTTCTATTCATCCCGATAATAGGCGTATTTTCATCTGGAGGGACCATGGCAGTAGGAATAATCCTGCGTTCGTGCACGAAAGTGTCAGATTTGGCGGTGAGGAAGTGTTGGTGTATAATGGCATCTCCATTGACGGGCGCACAGACCTCTACATCATTCAAGATGGACCTATGACTAGTCACCGATATAGGGATGAGATCCTCAGACCTATTGTAGTCCCTTACGCTGCAGCAATCGGAGATGACTTCATTTTAATGGACGATAACTGCAGGCCACATCGTGCTAACCTGGTGGAGGATTTTGTTTTCGAGGAAGGAATCGTATGAATGGAATGGCCAGTGTGTTCTCCAGACATGAATCCAATAGAGCATTTTTGGGACGCTCTAGGAAGACGAGTTGCTGACCTCCAATCACCCCCACAAACTCTCCAAGAACTGGAAAGAGCTCTTCTGGAAGAGTGGGACAGAATGCCCCAACTTCTGATTAATAGCCTCACTGACTCCATGCCTCAAAGGTGTTCAACGTTGCTGG
This sequence comes from Stegodyphus dumicola, assembly GCF_044657685.1. NCBI lineage: Eukaryota > Metazoa > Arthropoda > Arachnida > Araneae > Eresidae > Stegodyphus > Stegodyphus dumicola. The sequence goes on from NC_140770.1 coordinate 6,000,606, forward strand.
TCATCCGTGGAAACCATACCCCCTACTGAAAATAATTTCCTTTGAAGAAAACACATTTTCTTATTTTTTTTCCTCATATGCACAAATTGTGTTTTTTTCCTTTTGTACACAAATGTGCAATAAAATGCATTTTTTTCTACCAAACATGTGTAATTTATTCTCATATAACCTACTACGTCTGTCGACCATGTATCAATCAGCTAAAAAGTTTCCCAGCCACAAGATCCACCTAAAACCGCAATATCCTTTAATTGTTTTGAGCAGTGTATATTGGTAATAAAATACATTTACTGCAGAGCCAGTGCTAGGAATTTTGCTAACCAGTATAGTCTCTGCAGGTCTTCAATTCTGTGCCCCATTGCCCTCCTAAATTCTACAAGTTTTCCCACCCCTAAATTCTGCTGCTCAGGGCTTCCCCTATATTAAAAAAATTTCGTCATACCTAAGGTACATTGTGATACTTTTTGTCATAATTTTGCAACTTGCTGCTTCAATACATTTTAAAAATAATATTGCTACCCAGTGTGGCAGCAACAGTTGCACTGCCTTCGAGAAACCCTAGAAGAATTATCTATGTTTTCCTCATCTTCACAATACTCTGGTACACTGTGCTACATCAGCATCATGCTCCAGACAAAACAAACATGTGCTACATGCACACCTGGGTTGATACATATTTATTTGGTGACATTGCCCCACAACTGTTTTGGAAATGTACTGCTTTGCCTTGTGAATACATTTTTATGACTTTTCGACCAAGTACGGTTTTTTAGAAAGTCTCCTTAATTCTCCAATCTGTGTTATGTAAATTGCAAAGGCCACTTTAAGAAGGAAGTATTGAAAATTTAGATTTTTTGAGTTATTTTATTATATGCATGACTGTCATATGGATTTTTATAAATCAAATTTCAGAACTAAAAATTAAAATTGGCTTACTCACAGAATAAAACATTTTTTTTTTTTTTTCAAATTTAACAGATATTTTGAATTTAAGTACAATACAGTTTTAAAAATAAAAACATATACTTAAAAAAGTACATTAAAAATAATGATAGACAAATATGCAAACATTTTTAGAAATTAAATAACAATTGGATAAAAAATTTCTTTTTGCTTTAGGAATTTAAACTATGCTTTAAAAGTTTAGATCTCTTACAATTTAAATGTCATCAGAACCTAGCAAATATATTACTGATTTATAAAAAAAAAAACAATAATTTTAAACTGCACAGGAAACTAAAAGGAATGAGCAGTGAAATATTAAATAAATTCAACCAAACACAGAAAAAGTAAAAACAAATCTTGAAGAAATTAACAAGCATATGTAAACTTAGCAAGGCAGTCATAACTGATCAATGCAATAAATCCAAAAAGTTGCTGAACACTGGTAGTTCGGTCCGAGGTTCGAATCCCGCGAACAGGCTGGCTGCATGGGTGTTTTCGTGGTTTTCCCCATGTGTAACGTGTATACAAGCCAGTTTCCCTTAGAAAGCCCTCCACGAAGGCATCCCTCCCATTAGGCAGATAGCCCTAGTGCGCTTTGCCATAATTAAATACACCAACACACCACCAAATCAAAATAAATTTTCTTGAAAATTTCAGTTTCAAATTAATTTTTATTCTCAATTTCTTTTCAAAACTGTCAAACTAAATGATCATGTTTAAATAAACGGAAACTTTCTGAGTAAACTGCTCTAATTTTTAAAAGCTACGGATTTAGTTACTGAATTAATGGCAAATTTACAAATTTTTGTTTTTTAGAAGCTATTTTAGCTGACTGCTTCCAAAAATGTAAATAACTTATTAAAAAATCTAAAATTAAATTGTTCTAAGAGGGAAGCAGCACTTCTTTCAAACCACACTATAACAGTAATTTAATGGACTGAATATTTGTATGCTATATATGATCTATGAGAAAAAATGATTGCCTCTGCCAACAGTGCAAAAATTACATTGATAAGTCACAAAAAAAAAAAAGCTCATTACCACTGTCACATCTCCCAAAAGAAGTGAATGAATAATGCTACATTTTTAAGACTAAAAAGACAGCATTTATTGCTGTGTCTGAAAGTAACTACAATGTCCGACAAAGGTTTAAATAAGATTCTTATTTAAAAAGAACTTAAAAAATAAAGGTTTATGCTGACAAAATCAATTACAGCTCATAGTGATGTAATGAAACAAGAAGAGTCAAATTCAAACTAAAAATATGGATTAGCGGTCAAAGACTATACACTTTAATTTCATTTTAAGCTGGCTCAATAACTCTATCATCATAACAAATTCAAATGTCATTCAAATGTCAATTAGGTAATGCAAAGACGAATAATTACAAAATTATCAGAGCTGGCAGAACCTAATGCAGGAAGTAAGTGGAGGTCAGAAACACACTCTTGTCCTACACTCCAAAAACCTGTTTAAAAACTGTCTAAGTGATTTGCATTTTACTGAGAAAATAGAAATGGGAAATTAAGAGTAAGGGCTGAAATTGTATACAATTAGGTAATTTACATAATAATAACTGTACGTATCTTTGAAGAATAATTTTCTTTTTCTTTATGTATTCAGTTTCTTTCTTCAATGTTTCCTTTTCATTTTAAAATTTCTGAATTTAATTAAAGATTTCTGATATTCTAAATAAATTAAATGCATTTAGAATGCATAGAAAAAGCTGCTAATTTTATTTCTTTAGTAATATGTACATTCAGAAGAAATATTAAATATATATGGTACGCTTCGGTTAGAGAGCTGATGTGGCATGATTTTTAGAATTTAGTGACACGCTGAGCAATAAAGTAAAACTTTTAAAATTTAGAACAGGCATTGGAAGCAGAATTTAGAAAGGCACCGGGCAGCTGAATTTCAGATCCACAGAGACTGCATCAGATGGGAAAATGCTTAATGCCCCAGCCCTGTGTATGATGCATTAAGACATGTTAGATGAATCTTTTAAATTGTCAGTTTTCAATACCTTTATTAGTAAAAGAATTCCTTTCTAAAATGCCTGTCCATATGATAAGATTAGAAGCATTTTTGATACTTTCCATGTTTGTGTCTAGTGAAAAGTAGAGAAAATAAAGGGAAGATTAAAATGTTAAGAAAAAGATTCTAGTATCAGAAGTAAAACATTTAACTATAATGTTTTCATTGTTCTTCCAGACATTCACCAAAAAGTAAGAAATTATGTGTTAATACTATGGAGACATTTTTCATTTTTCTGGAATCTTCAAGAATCGTGGGTCTATAAATCTTGCCTTCATATCTTTCTAAACTTTTCAAGCTGCAATGTGTAAAATCCTAAAAAAAAAAGTTACCCCTATCAATTCTGTAACAGCATTAAGCCAGAAATATTTTGAAAAAAATCGGAAGAAAAAAGTGTAAAATTAATTTTATAAAGAAAAACAGGGCTTAATCTCTAAAATTAGATGTGCTGGAGCCCCGTGGAACACCGTTACGAAAGAGGTACAAAAATAAATAAATAAAAATGACTAATAAAATCACTAATAATTAAAAAATTAAATATTAATTATTAAAATAATTCAATAATTAATGCTTAAAGAAATTAAATAGTTTAAATAATTAAAAATATGAGGAGATAAATTAAAATTTAACAAGCGATTTTTAATATAATTTTATTACTAAAAATAAAATTTTCAATATCAAATTTCTACTGAAATTTTGTTCAGGTACCAAAAAGAAGTGTTGCAGCTTTCTTATTTAGGGCTCCAGGTAGACTTACAATTTATTTCCAAAACTAAGAAGTACAGGAGCAGGGCTAGGGCGCAATTTAAGCACTGGAGGAAACTGATCTAATATTTTGAGACAATTACATGGGGAAAAACTCTTACCATGAAAATATTAAAAATACATTTTTAATTAATTACATAGCTAGTTTGCTTTGCTAAGAACTCTTTCGTAAATGGTGCTGTACACCTTGCTTATTTTCCACATGCAATAAATGGCCGAAATGAAAATTTATAATATCACAGCAAAAAATAAAAATACTTTATTTTAATCTTATCTCATAAATATAATTCAAAAATATTACCATTATTTAAATGAAATTTATAAATGTTACAATGTTCTAAAAAAAAAAAACTGTTGAAAAATTCCTAGATCTCGGAATTAAAAATTTTCTATAGAAACAGATCTTAAAATCACCAAAACGTTGATAAGTCACCAAATTTAGAATTAAAGAATTCACATCACAAATAGCGAAAAGTTGTTTAAGAGCTCTTCATTAGAAAAAACGAAATAATTTTGAAATGCTTATGTTTCACTTCTTGCTCAGAAACTTGAGTATCCCACCATTTATATTAGAAATAGGAACAAATTATAACCCATGAATCCATTCAAAAGATAACCATATTTGTCACCAAATTGCCAAAAATATTACTCCAAAATGTTAATTCACACTCAAAATGGCAGTCCTAAAAACAGACAGAAATTTCAGATGATTAAAGTTATGGACCTAATGACAATTTTGGCCGAAATTAAGGACTTTTAAGGACCAAAAATCGATTCCAAAAAACTTAAAAATTTTTAAGAACTCTTAAGGACCATATGAACCCTGTAATACTTCTAAACAAGGTTTATACTATTTCACACTTATTTTGGTAGATTAGAGAATTCATTTTCCTTCTTTTAACAGCTCTGAGATTAAATATTTATTACTATCATAATGATTTTATATGTTCTAGCAGCACTGCAACAATCAAGAATTGATACTCTAACTTTTCCTGGACTGAGGAGGAGGTGCATATCTAATGACAAATTCAGAAAAAATAACAGCAGATCCAGGATAAGACAGATTACAGAGAACTAGATTTAAGACACAATGTGTCGAATCAGGTGGATTGGCAGATTACAAAGAACTGGATTCAAGATTTGATGTACCAAATTACACAGAACTATTTTAAAGACATAATGTGAAAGATCATGTCAATTGCTGGATTAAAGAGAACTAGATTTAAAGATGCAATGCAACAGATCATGTGGATTGGCAGATTACTGAGAACTAGATTTAAGATGCAACATCCCAAATCATATGGATTGCCAGATTAATAGAGAACTAGATTAAAGATACAATCTGCACTGAAAATGCGATGTAAAATGTTTTCAATCACAAAGAGCTAAACACACATTACAAATAACTTGAAGTTAGATATATAATTCAATAATATGGAGATTTCAAAATACTTAAACAACTATAAAAATAGATTAAATTACACATGCCACTTACCTATAGTATGAGAGAAGGCCATTATATAATACAAACCAGCGTTTCTGATAACCTTTCAGATAATTTGTCCACTTATACAACCAGCCTTTCATTTCTGGCTCTGGAGCAGATTTAACCTCAGCCATATCAACAGATTTTTAGCTAGGGGGGGGGAAAGAATAAAGCTTATCAGACTGATAAATGCAAAGTTATATGTACTTGCTTTATAAAAAATAATATACTCATAATCACCAAGATAGATTTTTGATTACACACTTTAACTTTGGCAAATGAAAGAAAAAATAAAACAGTGGGACCAAAAACTAGTGAACTTAGTTAATTATAGGGTGGTATTAATATATTTTCCATTTTTGATTTATTATTTATCTGAATGAAAAATATTTCCATTATTCTCAATGGCAACAAGGTGATTAATAAAAATAGTTACTTTCTTAAGAGCAGTTTCACTACAGTAGGCGCTGTTTAATAGAATCACATTTGTCCGTAGCTATTTCAATTACATTAATCAAATAATAACATTAAATGATGAGGAAAAAATATTTTTTAGATCAGCAATGGAATTTAACAATTTAATATTAACATAATTAGAAACATATAAATAGGTATGTCCACAGAATTTTAATTATGGAATTGCAAAAGTTTGCTTATGAAATGTTCATAACATTTCCAGAAATTATTTGACCGATTCTCTATCCCTAAATTAAATTATTTGTCTCTAACCTTAATAAACAGAGGACACCTCTCATTGGAAGAACACATGCCAATGTAAAATTTAATATTAAGCAAAAAAATAAGCATGGATTTCAGTGAAGCCATTGGCATCAACAATAGTTTGGCGATTTTTTACGGCCCTCAAAACCGAATAGTACCTAAAAATCAGTTAATTTAATTATCAAAATTTAAGTTATAACACTTAAATATACTAAAATTTAGTGTGAAATTTGGTTGTCTTTAAGAGACATCATTTTTTATTTTCATGTCTAGTCATATTTCACTTAGTTATTTTTCAAATATAACATGGAAGAAAATCTTTGTTTACACAAACAGGTTATGTGAAAAAGGAATAAAAGTTTAATAGCTTTATTTGAAATGCTTTCAAAATCTTTTTTTCGGTTCAGCCAAAATTTCAAAAGGGTTTTATTTTTGAAATCTTTAGTTGAAGTTTGATCACAAGAAATTTCTATCAATTGTTCTTTACCTTCACGAGATAAAATTTCAGGTACATTTGAACAAAATAGATCTTTAATCCAATTTTCTTTTCATAATCCTCTCGAAAATACAGTCAAAAGTCGTTAATCTGGACTCGTCGGGACTTCGGCGATTCCGGATTACAGATCATCAGTTTAAATCTGGTAAGACGGCATGCAGAAATTATAAAATTAAAAATATGAAACCGTAATTTATGAAATAAAGAACAATTATGATCTAAAGGGTATCAAAATTTACAAAAAAAAAAAAAAAAAAAAAAAAAAAGCTTAATATTTATTTGTTTATTTTATTAAACATTTCTTTCAATGTAAGTTGTTTAAGTTGCTTTGTTTTTAATGTGATAATACATTTTATTTAATTCTATAAACAGACATAATTTCTTGTTCAGTTACAAAGTTCCGCTGTTCAGGTCCTATAATTGCTGTGTTGAGAATGCCGACTAATTTGTCAATCGAAATGTTTTCGTTTTCAATAACCTCTCTGTCACTTTCTTCACTATCGGAAGCGGATTATAATGATGAGGAACTTGATTTAAATCATATCAAAGACGGAGTACATCGAGATGAAATACTACATTTAGTAAGGAATTATAAGCCAAATAAAATAAAAACATCTGCCCTGAAGATAAGGATAGTGCTGACAAATCAACTTCCAATTCATTGCGTGCACGGCGTTAAAGATAAACAAACGTTAAAGTTTAGATAAACAAAGGATATGCCTTTATCCATTTTTTGCAGCAATTTCACTTTTTGTTTAATAGACTTCGAAACATACTTTCGCGTTGTGCATCCTTTACATATTAGTAAATATATATCAGAAATTCTATTTGACATAATCGAAAGTTCAAGCTTACTTTTATAAAATTGCTCTAACAGTCTGCAAAATATAATAAGCTGGATCCAGTTCGAAGATTTAGGAACAACGCAATCTGCAACATTAACTGAAATAGATAATTAGATAATTTTAGCTTAGCTTATACTATTCGTTATACATTAAACGCGCATTCGTAAACGTATTTTGCGCACGCGCACACACATATTCGCAGACGCAAAGGTCTTCTGCGCATGCGTCAACGCTTACATTGAAAGAAAGTTTGTAGCTTTGAGGTCCGGATTATAGATCATTCCAGATTATGGGTGTCCAAATTAACGACTTTTGACTGTACATGTTAAAATTATTATTGAAAAACAATGTTTTTTACTGCGGGATGCTGATTCTTTTATTTTCAAATTATTTTCAGTTAGAAAACTTTCTTAAAGTGGTAAAAAGCTTGAAATATTATTATCCAATTCTTTGATTATCAGCTTGAGTTTTTTTTTTATCATTGCATTTATTTTATCTCTAATGGTAAAAAAATTAACAATCTGGCCTTGTAATCTTAAATTTAATTCATTTAAGTTTCCAAAAATACCAGTTAAATATGCTACACATGCCAACCATAATTCACTAAATAAACATTTTTGCAATTCCAATTTTTATCACAAAAGAAAATTTGAATTTCTGATCAAAGTTCAAAAAGACAATTTAAAACTCTGACTCTAAATAATTAACTACGTTACTTCATAATGTAACAAAAGCGTTTCATGTTCACTGCCCATCTCTTGGCAAAAATTCGTAAATATTCTACAATTTAAAGCTCAGCTTTTAATAAAATTAACAATTTTCACAGATTGATTCAAAGCAATTTCAGGTTTTGAAGATTGCTTTGGCTACTAAAGCTCCACGATGAATGGTGCAATTTTCTTTATTTGAAAAATAACACCAGCTGTTAAAGCCCGAGCTCCTCTCTGCATATGGCAATGAACTTATTCCAAGTAATATCATTCTCAGACATAAAATTGTCAATTACTTTGAAAATTTGATTTGCAATTGCTCTATAATGAAAAGATTCACAAAATAAATTATATTTTGTATTTCATTTATCTTCTTCGAAACATATGTAAACTAATAATTGAATAAAATTCTCTATATCAATACTTTCATCGAACTGCAATGCGAAACGCTCACTTTGTTTAATTTTTTGAAAAAAGTGTCTCTTTTATGGAATTTGCCATTTCATTAATTTGTCGACTTACTGTATCATTCGCTAACAGGATATCATTACGTTTATTAGTCACCTTTTTCATTGAATAACGGAAAGAAATAGCTTTAGCTGCTGGTAACAACATAAGTTTTGATCCAATAGTGTGAGCCTGCCAGTCTTGGCAAATTTTAGGCTTACTAGGTAACTGGCTTCCAAAGACTTTTCATTTAACCTTTTTGTCCCTGAATCCATGAATCTGATCTTCATTTTTCAGCTTCAGGTTCTAGATGTTTTGGCATCAATGGATGAGAAATTTTAGAGTTAAAATAAAAATCTTACATACAAGACTAATAGTATGCATATGTACCAGTAATAATATGGGTTGGTACATATGCTATTGTTGTTGCTTATCCTCGAAAGGTCCAGCTCCAGAAGGTTGTTGACCGTCAAAAAATCAACAACAGTGAGGAGATTGGATGTTAAGTCCTCCTTAGAAAGTACGATGCAACCCAGTATGCGATGCAACACAGCATTTTTTACGAACGAGGTGGATTCTTCTGCCACTATCAAAGGAAAGTGGCCAATAGTTAGTTTAGTCAGAATGGTCTGGGAGCAATGGTCATATTTGATTTCCAGTAAGGAGCCAAAGGATGTTCCTGTGTATCATTGGTGCATAGGTGGAATATTGCCATATTATATTTAGATCTTTCATATACGGTAAAAAGTCCATAATCTGGACTCGTCAGGACTTCGGCGATTCCGGATTATAGAGCATCAATTTAAATCTGGTAAGATGGCATGCAGAAATCATGCAATTAAAAATATGAAACCGTAATTTATGAAATAAAGAGCAATTATGATCTAAATGGTATCAAAATTTACAAAAAAAAAAAGCTTAATATTTATTTATTTACTTTATTAAACATTTCTTTCAATGTAAGTTGTTTCATTTTATGTGCTAATACTTTTTCTTTAATTCTATAAACAGACATAATTTTTTGTTAAGTTACAAAGTTCCACTGTTCAAGTCCTGTAATTGCTGTGTCGAGAATACTGACTAACTTGTCAATCAAAATTTCTTCATTTTCAATAACGTTTTATTAATAAACATAACCTTACATATAGTGAAATCCGCATGGTGTTATACACTGGATTGATGTCATGGTACTTAAATTACCGTAGTGGTATACTTTGCATTAATGGTAAATGTATTCTGCAGGTATTTTTAAACATCAGTGGTACACATGTGTACTGTTACTTTCTTCACTATCGGAAGCGCATATGGATAAATGCTTTACTGCCTTTACGTGCATGCATAAGTTTGTGGCTTTGAGATCCGGATTATAGATCATTTCGGATAATGGATGTCCGGATTAGAGACTTTGTACTGTATATACCAGATAAACAAAAAGATAAATAATTTCTAAACTCTAAGTAATTCATACATATTTGATATTCTATTTCTTTTCTAAATGTATTATAAGTATTACAGAATAAAATTATGTACAAAATCAAGCTTATTCTTGCACAAATTTACTGTAAAATGTACAATACAGGTACTCAGTGGTATATTAACTAACATAACTTTACACATAGTGAAATCCGCATGGTGTTATACACTGGGTTGATGTCATTGTACTTAAACTACCGTAGTGGTATACTTTGCATTTAGTTATAATGGTAAATGTATTCTGCAGGTATTTTTAAATATCAGTGGTAAACATATGAACCGTTCGGGACGAAAGGATTAAAGTAACAAAAACCCTTCATTACGCGTTTACTATTTTTGAATTCCAATAATTTTCTCTTAAAACATTCTTCAGATTTATCCTTTAAATTGGCTTTCTTAGATTCAAGATGTCTTTTAAGAAGTGATGGTTTCATACTTTGATTGGATAACAGTTCACCTTAAACAAATACACTGAGGTTGTGGGTCATTTTCATCTCCATTCTAAGTAAACCCAAATGTTAAATAATTTTCCTTATATTTTCTCCAAACTCTTTTCTTTTCAATAGTCTTAGTGCTAGTAGATTGTTCTGGATCCATCAATTGTGAATCATCATTTTTCCGTTTAGTCAATCCTAGCCATCGACTTGAAAGGGACAGATATTTTTGCCTACGATCACACATTTTAAGATTTATAGCTACAAAATCCAAATTCACTTTTTTATATTTTAAAATGTAGAAATATATTTATACTCATCTTTATGCAATGCATACTCAAATTAAACTTTAAATATAATTTATCTTGAATTTTCTTTCTTTTCTTCTGGGACAGCTAAATTTGAAAATGGGCCACCTATTAACACCTTATTATTATATACTGATGAATTTTGTATGCAGTATGAAATAAAGAACGCTGCTTTAAAACTTCATAAAAATCAATAAGTTTACTGCATACTGAACCTTGGATTAATTCTGGGCTGACCCTGCAGACTGAACACTCAGGAGAGCTTCCTGTGAGCTGTCTTGAGAGAAACGGATAGAATGAGATTTCGACTCGCACTGAGCCATTATTAACCACTTAATAAGCTAAAAAGAATATGGAATGGCTATGACTAATGGAAGCTATAATGACTTTCTATTTTTTGGATCTTTTGAACTGTTTCAAAGACTCAAGATTGTACTGCAGCTTTGTTCAGCGCAGATATGGAAACTATCTCTACAATCGTTTTCCTCCTGATGTTTGGTTCCATATCTATACTGATGGCTCAAAGCTCGATATAAATAGAATTGCAGAAGCCGGAATTTTCTGTGAGCATTTCTCATACTATCTTTCTCTAGGGAACTGACAAGAAAGCATTTGATGGTGAAGTTGAGGTAATTAAAATTGCTCTAATCCATCTAAAAGCTCGTCCTTCTCTTTTCGAACAGTTTGTCATATTCTCACACTCTCAAGCAACAATACTTAGCAACTGCCAATGGTTGCCAAGTTTCTATTTTCATTATCTGTAATGCAATGTAGATCCCTTATAAGGTATTTCTCCCACCTTCTTAACATGCTTTCGTGGTATAGTGGTCACTTGGTGTAGTGCAACACTAGATGCATATTTGAGAGCACCATAGTTCAAATTCCCACAAGGGCATTGTTCATCTCTCCTGCTTTCAAAAACAACAGCGTGCCGAATCTCGTGTACGCACTGATTTCAGATTGTGTAAGTTTATATAGTTCTATATTTCTTAAGACGCTATTGAAATACTAGTTTAATTTTTAATTCCGTTTTTGGTATCCTATGGATTTAAGAATTTAGAAATTGTGGCTGGTCTTTGGAATATGGTAACTGGTAGTTTGGCGACATTTTGGAGGTGATAAAGGTTACTACCTAGGACTTTGGTAATAATGTGAGAAGCACTCAGTTCCGATTATGCATTATTTTGTGTGAGGGAAATGAGAGATCATGACATATGTCATGTGACATTAATGGACGAATTACAGTTGTTTAATCGGAAAAGGGGGGAAATCTGGAAATTTCGTATTTAGCTATATTCCGTGTTGTGTGAAACGTGACATTAATGGACGAATTACAGTTCTTTAATCGGAAAAGGGGCTTAATTTGGAAAAGCTTCATTGTGTGTTGTGTGAAATAGTGTTGATTAATTTTTGGATTGCATGGCACTATGTAAAGTGAATTCTAAATTTTTAATGCGTTTATCTGATAATAAGTTGAGATTGTGTGAAAGGAAGGATATTACAAGTTTAAATGGTGGTGCAAGAAATATGGTGAAAATGGACATTTTGTGAAAAGGAGTGTAAGGAAGGGTACGTGGTTTGCTGAAAGTAGTTTGAAAATAGGTGAAATTTTATTAATTTCTTATTACTTGGTGAACAGACTTCCAGTTGACTACTGGATTTAGGATTTAGAAATTAGCAGTAATACTGCAGTGACGTAATGAAGATTCTGAAAAAGATTAGGTAAGTTAGTATTTTTAATCATTTGAGGATATTATTTTTATGCATTGTTCTAAATGTAAGGAGTAAATAAATTAAAATGGTATTATTTGAAAATTGTTATTAGCAATGATTTAGTTTAAAGTAATTAGGATTGTAATCTAATTTTTATTAATTTAATGTATGTGCTTATTTATATTTTAAGTAGTGTTTTTTAATTTAATTATATTTTAATTTAATGATCATGATTTTGTGAGTTATATGTTTGAGTAGTATACATTGAATATTTTCATGCATTTTCGTGAAATTTTTCTAATTTATGAGAAACAGTGTACATGGATATAGTGAAGAGTGTGCGCAATGCCATTTTTGTGCAATTCTGGGATTTTTTTTAAGTAAAAATAAGTCGACGTGTACATGGTTTAGTGATATTTTAATTAAATGAGTTATTTTGTGAATTTTATGTTTGTAGGAATTTGGTATATGTTTTAGTTGAAGTAAACGTGCATGGAAATAATTTAAATATTTGACACTAAGTATTTGTAATGTTTGGGGTATGAATTCGTTGGTAACGTTTATAATATAATAGATAATTTAGAGGTAAAAGTTTTTAGATATTTTATTTATTTTATACGTGGAAATGTTCATGTTTGGAAAGGGTATATACTTTTTCGCAATAAGGTAATTTCATATATGTTCTTTTTACCGGGTTTAAAGATTCAGAAAATTGTCATGCATTTTCGTGAAATTTTTCTAATTTATGAGAAAAAAGCAGTATACATAGATATAGTGAACAGTGTGCGCAATGCCATTTTTGTGCAATTCTGGGATGTTTTTTTAAGTAAAAATAAGTTGACGTGTACATGGTTTATGTGTATGTGTTATTGTGGAAAACGCGCAAGGAGTTTGCGATTGTGCACTTTTTCTCAATTTTGCAGTGAATATTTGTCATGATTAAGCAGTTTTGTTAGATAAAATTTCTAGTATAAGTGTAATTTGGCTAGTAGATTGTTGGAAAAAGTGTTCAGTAAATAAAAAGAAACATGTCTTTGAAGACAATATGGCGGCGGAAAAAAAAAAAAAAATAGAGGGTTGCTGTAGCAAAGTTGGTCGCCAAAAAATCACGAAGTTACCATAATCCAAAGATCAACCGAAATTGCCTACAATGAAAAGTCTGCGATTGAATTTTGGGTAAAGTGCAGAATCACCCACTGCTTGACGTGTTTTTAAGTATTGCACATACTCGGTATCCATGTACACATCGACTTATTTTAACTTTAAAAAAATCCCAGAATTGCACAAAAATGACACTGTGCACACACTTGACTTTATCTATGTACACATCGACCTATTTTCGCTTAAAAAGTAAAAGAAAATTTACAAAAATCCAATTGTTTTTAACCCTTGTAAAAAGCAGCAAAGAAATAAGCAGGCGATTCTGCACTTTACCGAAAATGTTTTCAAAGAAAAGGCATCATTCATTATAGAAAATTATGTTTGAACAACTAACGAGATGACATTATGCTTTAGCGATAACTCGGCAGCAAAATATTATATGAAATTAACCTTTTATCTAAATTAAAACATCAATATTTAGATAGTTTTTTACTATTATACTTCCCTTTTTCGTAAGGGTTGCTGCAATTACTTTTGGCAGCACTGGCATCAACAATAGTTTGGCGATTTTTTTACCCTCGAAACCGAATAGTACCAAAATATCCTTCAAATTAGCAATAGAATTTATATAATTTCATATAAATATAAGAGTGGAAATATACAAATTCTTACTTTTACAGAATTTTTCTAATGAACTGTTTGCAAGTATTATGGAAAAGTTAATTTATAAAATATTTCTAATTTTTCTGAAAATTATTTGACTGATGCAATGCCACCTAATATTAATACTTGTATGGCCTTCCTTATATCAGCATTTATAGGAAATTCACAGATTTGATCTTTATGTTCTCTAGCAATTTTTTACACGATCAGTTTGGACTTGCTCCAGAAAGTCACGGGCAGATATCTTCTGTCACAAGAAGAGAGACCTGTGCCTGATCCCTCTTGAAATCAACAGAGTTATTCAAAATTTGTGACAAATTAAGCTAAAGGTAATTGTTGAGTTTTAAACAGTTGACTAAAATAGAAACCAAGCAGCAGGATCAACTAATCTCTTATTTGGTTATATTTTTCAGTCACTTGACAATTTTTAATTTTTATTTTCACTTAGTGAATTAATTTTCGTTTCAAAAATTTATTGTCCAATATTTTGATAATATTAACTGAAATGTCGATCACAAGAAGCAATGCATTCTCCATGTTTCTGTATACAAATGGGCATTACTTCAGTGATTCAATAACAGTACCTGAATAATAACATTAACCACAATCACATTATGCAATAATACTGCATACCTTTTCAGAATTAAATTACAAAGAAATAACATTCTTACTATAGTTACAATATGCAGTCTATGCTTAGGTTATAAGAGATAAAATGTAAAACATAAACACTATGAAATTACAATAACTACATATTATCCAAGTGACTAAGAAACCTCACTAACAGATAAAATATACATATATGCTATAAAACAGCAATGATTATGAACTACCCAAGTCACTAAGAAGCCATACATGGGATATTGAGAGGAAAACAGTGTAGAAAAGATGAGGAAAATGTGTAAAAATCATATCTAGTGTTATTTTGTGTAAATTTAACATGCATATATTCAAAAAACATTTTTACATGCTAAATATCAAATTAATATATAACTAATTCTTGTATTGCAATGTAAAAGCTTCAAAGTGTTATAACTGCAGGCTTATGAAGCTAAGATTAAAGAAGGAAAAAAAAAAAAAAAAGAATTTGATCAGGAATTAGCTCAGATCATTGTTCTTATATTTAAAATTAGACTTATCAAATAAACACGCTGAAAAGTAAGTAAAAAATTAATAAAAATCTGAAAACATTAATAAATACATCTATATTTAAGTCATGATTACAAAAGTAGAGTAAAAATTCTAACACAGATGAGTTATTACGAAATATTTTTCACAGAATCGGAACAATAAGAATATTTGAATAATATAAGAAAATTATAAATATTATCGTTCATGTAGCAAAAAAAGGGAGGGCACTAACCCATGCAATTAAAAACACATTTTTGCTTGTTTTTACTCAGTTACGGCAAATAAATTCAAATCCTAAAATAATCATTTTGAAAATTACAGAAAGCAGTTGGCACATTTACAGTTGCTTTCCTAAACCATTATCACGCCACGAAAAACCTACCTTTAAGAATTCTAACAAAAATTATCCAGGGGAAACTAACATCCAAAAAACGTAAAATTAATAGCTAAATTTTTTATCTCCTCAATACCGGATCTTTAATTATTATGTTTAGGAGGAAAAAGGAAGGACAAGTTACTATCACGTAAACTTATCAGACTGATAAAAATTATTAGTGTCAAATATGCCTATAATAAACATATTGCTACAGCCTTTAGAAGGCTGTTTCAGACGACAGAAGTTTGAAATAATAATTGAGAATGTACAGATTACCCTTAAAAAGAATAACAATGGTTTAATGAGTAAGGAAAATTTTCAAGGAAACAATTCACATTTTGGACGGATGACATATACATTGCGATAACCAATGAATGAATCCCCAAATTTTATTTTTTCAAAACAACTCACATTAGAGCGATATCTGTGGTAAACCTTCCCGTATTTACATTATGAAAGAATATGGCTGGGTGCGGTAAAAACAGCCAAATCCATTCTACGTAACCATACTCAAATCTCAAATTCTTTAAAGGGTTGCCAGAGACGTGTTAGCCGATTCAATTTCCACATTTTTCTATAAATTTTGCAAAGCTTATAGTCTCATTTTATTTCCCAATAAATTAATTATAATCTCCCATTTAATAAAGTCAAGGATGTTAAAACAGATCTATTCTAAACTCCTTGAAAAAGTACTAAAGGAAAGGCGACTAACTTTTTGCGTCTTAATTCGCAATTGTATCATTCCAGTTCTCCAAATAGATGCAATCCGATCCGATTCATTCGTCTTTCTAGTTCAAGCAAAGTGCAGTTCTTAGTATGAGTGAGAACTGAATAGAAGAAATTTCTGGCAAGTTTTTTAATATAATTTTGAGTTGTGTGTACTTTGAGATCACGGTAGATAAACTAATGGAATGAACCATGGAGAGTTGATAATGTGTGTAAGTGCTTTGTTTTGATAATCTAGCTAAGTGATTTGTTTGAACTTGAATATGTTAAAGGTGAGTTTTGGCAGCGTGACCCCAGACAGGACTAGCATTGAGTAATGCTGTTGCAGTACAGTTTTATACAAGAGGAGTTTATTTGAAGTGCCCAAATGACTACTTCTGCCAAGAAGTGGGAACATAGTTGCAATCGTGATATTAATTTTTTGCACAGTTTCCCTGAATTAAAATTTTTCTTCAAAAATTAATGTAAATTTATTTCCGTATATATCCTTTTTTAGTTAGGCGGTAAATTCCGGGATCGCTTCGAGCGACAAAATGTCTAGCTACACCACTGACCTGTCAACAACAAATTGATGGAAAAACGCTTTCAAATAAATACTCCTAGAGCCGCGCTCTTTAATCTGCCTCTCTTCTCTGTACTGTGATTAGTCTAAAGCTGCCTGAAGACTTGCCCTCTCTCAATGAAGTCAAATGCACCCGACCACGTATCAACCAAGGACCACAGAATGGTTTTCTCCGTTAGTTAGAGGTGGTATACGATACTGGTTATTTTGTGTCAATATTGTACGCGCTATACTAGATGAGATCCAGTGATCGTAGAATAGCTGCTTCTAAATGCTAAGGGATTACATAAAATAGTAAATATAAAATAGTTCTAAGCATAAAAATACCGCTTCTCTTACCATAACAGTATAACAGCAACATACCACTTCTCTTACGAATGGACCATCTAAGGGGAGCTGTCGAACTAGTGAGCATATAAACACTGTTTTTACATATGTTAAAACAGTGCGAGTCTTAAGGGCATCATAATATATTTTAGTAAATCATACAAAATCCTAAACGAATTCAAAATGCAAAACGGAATATCTTGGTACAAATTCACACCAAAAACCAGATACGATGCAAAAACAATCAACTACTGAAACTTCAGCACACATGAAGTAACCATATTAAGGGTAGAAATATTTTAAATTGAACTCTCCAAAGCTCCTCCATTGAAGAATTCTTCAAGTATACTAAATACAAACATCTTGTCAACAGAAGTAGGGGCTTCCCTTATTTCATTAAGTGTACTAGTGAAAAATTAGGCTACATCAGGAGTGGAAAATTCGAAAAAGACTGCTTTAATTCCAGAATTCGTGAAACAGATAAAACGTCACATTGAACATTGACTCCTTCTCGCTTTAACGATGCTTTAATTTTAATTAAGTGTTACAGGGGCAAAACATGAAAAACAAACGAGAAATAGATTGATTAAATCTGAATGCTGAGGCTAATATGTATTAAAGTATCCAATTGAAAAACTTTTCTGTTTTCGAATGTAATGAGAATGCAGAATGGAGAATATTAACAATATGGTATTCAATTAATGAATATCAGCCGAAAAACTCATAAACGTTTTTCATTTCATTTGTTTTTATTGAAAAGAATTCCAAAATTTTTTAGCCAATTTATTGATGTCCATGATAAACTTCCAAGACCTAATAGTTGGATCCATATTCGTTTTAATGATTTATATATCCAAAGAATTGGATCTTTCAAAATATGCCTATTATATTGCTTACTGATCTCATAAGCTACTTTTTTTTGCTTGAGAAAATCCTGGCGCCTGTCTAGGCGCAATAATCAAGTGTGGAATTGAATCGAAGGCCATCGAAATGTCTATATGTCCGACATCGAACAGTTAGCTCAAGCGCAGTAGGAATGTTAAATGTCTGACTAGTTGCGACTAGCTAACCGTCTGCGGTCGGATGGGTAGACACAACCCTTCGAACTCTAGACACGGCTAGACAATGTTTGGGATTATCGATATTTAAAGTATTTCATCATCGTTCATTTGTTTTGGAATTTTTTTTAAAAAGGTATGTTTTTTAAAATTTTTATTTATATCATCCGTTATTTAAAGTAGAATTTTAGCATCATATATTTATTTTTATTTCGTCAGAAAAATCTGCTTATGAAAAATATATAAAAATACTTTCAGCTTAGACTTTTAAATTTTATGAAAGCACTGAACCTTTTTATAAGGTAAAATTTAATTAGCGTTTCAGATTTTCAGTAAAAAGCAATTTTTAAGTAAAAATCTGAAAGAAACATAAATTTTGAATTTACCAGACAAAATATTTTAAAGTACGGAGTAGAGGTTATGTGAAAATTTCTCTAGGTAGCGCTCAATGAATGAGTTTAGTTCAAAATGGAGATAATGAGCTCCTGTATTTGTATAAGAGCGTAAAAAAATGCTTGACATGTCATTTATACAATTATCTTGCTGTTATACTGTATAAACATGACATCTATAGAGTATGATTTGGATACTTCAGGCGGCTTGATGCCGGTAAGACCTAGAACTTCCACATAATCAACGATCTATTTATTTAAGATGGCTTCTTTGGGTGCAATGTTGATTATGTTACCTGTCATTTTATTTATGAGCTTCAGTAATAAGGGATCCTAAATAAAAGTCTGTGTTTGTATTTCAGCAAATTCAAGCAATTATTGCACCACCAATACTAGAAGATTCAGCGAAAAAGAAAAAAGATCGGGAACGAAGGTATCGAAGACCTGGTAGAACAGTTAACCATGATTCTTGTGATAGTTGCAAAGAAGGCGGTGATTTAATTTGTTGTGATCGTTGTCCTGCTGCTTTTCATCTTACATGCCAGTAAGGTTAAAACATTTTGTTTTGCGAAGATATAAATTACTGTCTCATCTTTTATTTTTTCATGTTGGAAATTATGAAAGGTTGAAAGTCATATCGATTTTTCCCGAAATGAACTTTCTTACAGTTATTTATTCAAATGAATTATATAGAATATATATATATATTTTAAATTCTACACATTCAACTATACTTAAAATAAATTTTTGTAAGTGTTGAATGTGTTGTCAGTAACAGGAATTTTGAATAATTAACACGATACAAATGAATTTTTACTTTATTTTCATGTGAAGTTAAATGTTATACAATGTGGTTTATTGTTTATCACATTAGTTTTTCTTTATCGTGTTAGTTATCATTTAATGCAGCTCAAGAATTTTTAAAACGTCTGTATACAGCAGCGATGTTTGGCCATTTTGTTCCATCATAGAACTTCATGCATTTAAAAACCGCAGACTAAATTATAAAATTCAGTTGCATTTCTAGTACCTTCAAATTCTTGAAGTTGTTTTTATTTTCAGACTTCTCTTTTAATACATATTATGTCCATTTTTAAGTGTCATAACTTTCCATTTTAACTTTTTGAAACAAAATTAGCAAAATTGTAAACAGTTTAAATTACGGTTTCCAATATATATATATATTTTTTTCCTTGCAAAATATGACTGTAATAATTTTTATCCCTTAAGCCACTCCTAACCTTCCAGTTCATGGCACTTAACATCACTAGTTGTGGGATGCAGAGATTTGGGTTTTATTGTTATGGCTCTTATAATAGCAAGTACCAATTAATCTGAAGATAAGCTTCATGTGTTCTTTAAAATCATTTTCAGCATATACCACTTTGTTTTTTTATTAGCATTTCACTATTTTTATTGTTAAAATATGCTGATTAAAATCACCTGGCAAATGAAAGGCCTTTATGTTTTGCATTGAAAGTTACCGTGGCAGCATTTTATATGTTACTAGCTATAGAAAAATGAGAGTTTGAAGAAATTGTTTGCATCCTTAAAGAAAAAGGCTAGTGTTAATAAACTAAGAAACGCAATGTGTTCCTAAAAGAAAGTGGAAAGGGAAATGTTTTATTCCTGAAATCTATAAGAATTTCAGATTCACCTTTATTAATTTTCTAAGATTTTTGTTCTAATTTTGATGAGCTGAATTTGAATCATTCTGTTATCATCACGAAAAAAAAAAAAAAAAAAAAAAAAAAAATCAAGCACACTTGCCAGTATTTACTATCTGTAAACATTCCATTAATGCGCAAACACAAGGACTAAACTAAGTAATTCTTTTCACCTTTTTCAGAAAAAAAATTACTACTTTAAAGTTAGGATCTTTAAATCTGATTATTTTTGTTCTTTTTGACTGCTTGGGAGTTGTGTCTAAATTTTATTACTTTACAGGTAGTGATGGATAAAAATTAAGAAACAAAATTTATCAGTTTCAGAGTTAGTATTTCAAACACGGGCATACAGAACCAAGTAAACTAAATTTTGATTTAATCAGAAATATATTCAGATAAAAGCAAACTTCTTTAGCATGTGGAAATAATATTTTAAGCATGTGATGCGTTTTTCTTATTTTCTATTTTTAACTTTGACATATTCTAGTGAACTCGCAAACTTCTATAATCGATGGCTTGGAGCTGTGTTATTTTAACGCTGAATTATTATTTTGAATGAAGAAGTGGAATTTTAATTTAGTTTTGAAAGTATGTTTTTCCTTTTGTATTTCAGAATGGTTCAGAAATCGCTAACTTGTCAAATCGCTGTAATAGATTCTTGTGATTTCAAATGAAACCTGTAAACATGTAAAAAACTAATATCTAAAACAAAAGTTCAAGGAAAATAACGCGAGTTTGAATGAAACTTGTTTAACAAGTAAAGAACTCGTAGTCAAAATAAAAAATTCAAGGAAATCAACCAAAAAGGACTGTATTTTAAAGTTAATTAATATACGACATATCGTACATATTATGGGAGCAACAGTATTAGGAACTTTTCATGTTGTATATATATCGCATTTTTAAAACAGTAGCAACATAATAGAAAATTAAAAAATTGTAGTGTGTAGTAAATGACCAATAAATAATGAAAAAACATATTTATTTATATCTAAGCTAAAACTTTAACAAAGTGCAGAAGAAAAACTGAGATAAAATTTCAGAATTGCGATCATCTGAACTATGAGTGTAAATAAGTGTTAAAAAAAAAAAAAAAAAACTGTAGCTATATAATTTTTATATGTGATTTATATTTTAAAAAAAATTTTGATTTGTAATAAATATTAGAAAGACGTTCATATCAATAATAAAGCTTGCAATATAAGGAGAAAAAAGAAAGATAAAATTCAAAATGTCACTCATTTCAACCACATCTAACAAGAATTATTTTGATTGTGGTTTTTATTTAAATCAAAATCTGTATTAATTGATTCAGAAAGTTTAACAAATCTATAAAAATGAATCTTTAACTTTTTGAGTCATCTATCTGATGACTGTGGCAGATAAATAACCTTTATTACTTTCAAGAATTCTCGGAAACAGTCACTCGGTGATAAATTTGTATGCTTTCTCCGCCACATGCGCTCGACCAGGCATGAATCAAATTTATCTTTTCCTTGCCGAGTGCCGTTCAAACATCTTCTTTTTGTAGCATATGTGTGCCCTCAATAGAATTTATGCGAGAACCTGTCTCAAGCTCTTTAAAAACAAGACTGTGATTTATGTGAAAGTGTACGAATTCTTCACTGTTAAGACAACCTTGCGACTTCCAATAGTCCAAATTCTTTTATAATCTTCTACAGACATTCTTTCTTTCGCTCCTCAACCACTTGGAGAAAACATTTGTTCGATCTCCTTTCAATACCTGGAAATGCCCATTTACCTTCCATGTACTTTATATGATGAAACTTTCTTTTTCCAAACTTACTTTCATCAGTTTCAACTATACTTCTGGACCCAGTAAGTATGTCACTCTTGACAAAATATCTTCTAATCTATTAGAGCGTGACAATTCACATTCACCTCATCCATAGTAAACTGATTCGTGTATTTCTGACCCTTCAAATATGTTACCAAGAGCCTTTTCAACTTGGAAGGTTCAGATACACAACACTGCCATTCACATAGATATGTCACATTCATATTCTTTCAACTAATTTCATACTATCTTTGCTCCTAGGACACTCGTATACATTAAAAATCAAGCCAAAATTTATGCATCAATCTGTCACGTGCTTTTTGCCCGTATCTTCCAACCGAATCAGAATCCACGATTCTCATGGATAACTGTGCGAATGAAATGATGAATATTCAAAAAGCCCCTTTAAATAGTATTAATAGTAACCCTAAACACTAATTGTTTTGCAACTTAACATGATTTCAATAAAAAAACAATGTCAGATTTGGCAAGGTGTTGCAACTTTGTGACATAGGCCCGTGATCTCCAATCTAGTCAATAAAATAAAGTGAAATTAAACCGGAGTTTTTGAACATTCTAAAAGCACAGAGAAAATTTCACTTTTTTTGTGTAACATCTCCATGTAAATCTAGACTGTTAAGAATTGAGGTACTCTCAAGTAATGCCATAATAGCACTTAATACGTCATTTAGCACGGCCTTACGCCGTTCTTTTGTTTGTTTATGACACTTATTTTTGTAGTCTATGAAAATATATTCAAATTGGCAGTAAAATGTTCAAAGCCTTTATTTTGCAATCAGGGCTGTGGAGTCGGACAGATTTTGGGGTAAAAGGAGCCGGAGCTGGAGTCACTAAAAATAGGTCGACTCAGACTCCGACTCCAGTTTTTGTTGGAAGTTTGAATTTGAAATGAAATTGAAAATCAGTTGAAAAAAAATAATGACAAGATTAGTTATTATTTTTATTAATGAACTATATACATTAATAAATAGTTATTTTCTATTTTAATGACATATTAATAAATAAATATAAGGAAGGAGGATGAATGTGATATTTGCCATTAGTAATTAAATTGATTCATTTAGTTACAAATCTCGCTGGTAAATTTAGGTAAGCAGCAAGAACTCCCAAAATTGATGCCATTCTTGAGAAGCGAGCAGGAAAAGGAGCAATTATTGATCAAGCAATGCAATAAGGAAGTACATGTTTGATGATAAAGACGTTTTTAGAATTAAAAACTTTTTTAGAAGATGATGTAGATAACCCTAATGTTTCACTAACAGAAAGACTGTGGAATGATCTTGTAGAACTGGAAACTCTTCTTTCTACATTGTTTATTGCCACAAAAAAGCTGCAATCTGAAGAACTGACAAGAGGCAAGAATGGAAGAATGGAATGTTTGTTCTTTATGAAATGAAGGATTTATTGCAGAAGGAATCATTTCTTCAATGTAGAAAAGAGAAACTAGTTTGCTAGACAGTGAGATCTTGCTGTGTTCAATATATGTAGATCTGAAATACTGAATTTTCTTGGATGACAAACAAATTAAAAGGCTAAGAAAGCCATCTATGAACTTTCATTAAGAATGAAATTATTCTCAGAACAATTGGAGAATTCGAATCAGGACAATCAAACTGTAGACATTGCATCTGAGTCTCTATCATCCTCTTCCAGTGATGAATTAAATTTTGAGAAATATTTTTGGATAATATTGAAAAGACTACAACAAAGCAAATGAAGATAAAGAACCAAGAGCCTTTAGATATAAAAATGAAAAAATACAAAAAGATTTCTACACAACCTTTGAAGAAATAGAGAAATATGTTTGCACTTGCAAGACACCTCTTTTAGAACTTTATCCCGAAAAGTTAAAAGAAGTAGCTCTAACAGTAACAGCTCTTCCTCCTACTCAAGTTAGTGTGGGAAAACTCTTCTCAGCTCTGAAGTTTATCAAATCGGATCTATGGCCTTCCAACAAAGAAGATCTTGCTGAATCTATACCATTTCTTAGAAATAACTAATGCCAGTTTTACCATTTCATAATAAATGCTAATTAATATAAGTAATTTGCTATGCCATAAATTTTTTTTCTGTAGCATCTATTACTTCTTTTATACAGTCAAAAGTCGTTAATCCGGACTCGTCGGGACTTCGGCGATTCCGGATTATCGATTTTTCCGGATTATAGATCATCAGTTTAAATCTGGTAAGATGGCATGCAAAAATTACAAAATTAAAAATATGAAACCGTAATTTATGAAATAAAGAACAATTATGATCTAAAGGGTATCAAAATTTACAAAAAGAAAAAGCTTAATATTTATTTGTATACTTTAATAAACATTTCCTTCAATGTAAGTTGCTTCGTTTCATGTGATAATACTTTCTCTTTAATTCTATTAAACAGACATAATTTCTTGTTTAGTTACTAAGTTCCGCTGTTCAAGTCCTATAATTGCTGTGTTGAGAATACTGACTAATTTGTCAATCGAAATGTTTTCGTGGAACTTGATTTAAATCATATCAAAGACGGAGTACATCGAGATGAAATACTAAACTTAGTACGGAATTATAATCCAAATAAAATAAAAACATCTGCTTTGAAGATAAGGATAGTGTTGAGAGATCAACTTCCAATCCGCAGCGTGATAAACAGATTTCGGATTTCAAAACATACTTTCGCTTTGTAGATACAAATTACATATTAGTAAATATATATTGGAAATTCTATTTGACATTATCTTTCTAATCTATCATAATCTAATAATGACGTTTCTGCCCCCCCCCCTCTGCCGCAGAGCAGCGTGAAATTGATAAACAGATTTCGGATTTCAAAACATACTTTCGCTTTGTAGTAAATATATATCGGAAATTCTATTTGACATCGAAAGTTCAAGCTTACTTTTATAAAATTGCTCTAACAGTCTGCAAAAAATAATAAGCCGGATCCAATTCGAAGATTAAGGAACAACGCTATCTGCAACATTAACTGAATTAGATAACTTTAGCTTAGCGTATAACTCCGTTACACATTAAGCGCGCATGCGCACAAACATATTCGCAGCCGTAAGCGCTCTCGTAAACGGCTGTGCGCATGCTTGAACGCGACGCATGCGCAGAAAGTTTGTAGCTTTGAGGTCCGGATTATAGATCGTTCCAGATTATGGGTGTCCGAATTAACGACTTTTGACTGTATTAAAAATTAAGCTGTAACCCATGTGTATATGTTTACATATATATAAGCTGTAACCCATGTGTATATGTTTACATATATATGAGGGAGTCGAGTCAGAGTCTTTAAAATTCCAGGAGTCTGTAATTTTCCCTATTGACTCCACAACCCTGCTCGCAATTCATCCGACTTAATATACTTTCCAGCAACAAATCTAATGCACCAATGCATTATACTTATTGCTTTTCAGCAATGTTACCAATTGATTAAGAAACGTTCGTTTGATTCTCTTTACAGTCTGCCAAAAACCCATTGTAGCCTAATATTGTTCTTTTTTTAAGTGAAAAGATTTTCATCTGCTCCAATAATCTTGTCACTGTATTAAAGTATTAATGCAACCCACCTTGCCATAATTTGCAATTTTTTGCAGATGAAAAGAAATTACTAAGTTGATGTTCTTTATACTCCTTCTTTTTATTTTAAGAAAGATTCCCAAATTATCGATATTTATCATAAGTCGATAAATATTGTAAACATTAAAAATTTAAATTAGTAATCTGTATTATTAAATAAGGATTGTATGATATGTTAAAGAAATAAAATGCATTATTCTCTTCTCTATAATTTTTTTGCACTGTTCTTCTCCTCAAGTATACAGTGATCTGTATTTGCTTAAAAAAGACATTGGAGAACTACGGAGACAGTTGCTATCTAGGAAATACATTTCCTAGTTGCTTACGTTAGAAAACATTCAGTCATATTCTGTATTCATGTAGAAATTTTACTGCAGTTTCTTCCATTGCTGGAAAATTCTACAAGATCATATTTTAAAACTGAGTTTAATCTAAAAAATATCACGATTTGTTTATAAAACCTGTTGGAATTTGGACTACAAAAAAGAATGCATAAAAAGATGGTGGTGTTGCTTGACTTCAAGGATCATTATAAGCATGGTTGCCAGAGTTTGATCCATTCTGAGAATTTGGCGATTTCTATAAAGGTGGTTGGTTAATACTTAAATATCATTGTCACATCCACTGATTTTCAATGTAGGCAAAACAATTGAAGCTTTGACACACATCTTAAACGTGTACTGTCCCAGTCTATAGTTGTGTTGTTGTTCATATTCAGATAAAGTTTATTAAATTAAATAGATGTCATCTTTTGAAACCCTAAATGAATGAACCTCATGCTATAAGAAAGGGGATTTTCGAACAAATTTTGTGTTCTTAATACTTTCTTCTCATTGAAGGATTCTTGCAGCACCATTTTGCTGTTGAGAACACATTTTCATTTTGAGATTTTTTAGCATAATTTTCTATCATGACTAATATCTTTCCTTTGAAATAATTCTATTGCAGTCATTTTGTCCTTGGGCAATCCTAAGTTGTTAGGTCTGTAGCATTATCAACAAATTTAAAAATGAAACCAGTATTTTGATAGTGACTTCAAAACCTAGAAGTAGCTAAATTTTCTGCGTATTCTAAATTCACGCACATTTAAAGAAATTTTAATTTATGTACAATTTGCAAATAAATGGATATGTTTGCTTGTCACTTTTGCTCTTATATATTTGCTGTGATTTCATACCATCCTCATAATGGAATAGTACTGAATAAATTACAGTAAAACTTTGATTCACAAACCTAATTCATTCCTAACAGCCATTCATCAGTTGACTTGCTTGGAAACAAAAACCACTCCGCCATAGAAATTAATGTAAAGTGGATGAATTCTTTTCTGGATTGCAGATGATTGCTTATTTTGCTTATTATTTGATTTACAACAGTAGTTTGTATGCAAATTCATAACCTCAAAACAATGGAAGTAAGATATAAAAAAATAAACATGATACAGTACAAAGTCCATAATCCGGACATCCATTATCCGGAATGATCTATAATCCGGACCTCAAAGCCACAAACTTCTGCATGTGCATAATACGTTTAATGCACGCGTCCGCTACGCATGCGCGCAAAGTTAGTAAAGCATTTACACATGCGTGCTTCCGGTAGTGAAGAAAGTGACAGAGAGGTTGTTGAAAATGAAAAAATTTTGATTTACAAATTAGTCGGTATTCTTGACACAGCAATTACAGGATTTGAACAGCGGAACTTTGTAACTGAACAAGAAGTTATGTATGTTTATAGAAGAAAGTATTAGCATAAAAAACGAAGCAACTTAAACAATTTACATTGAAGGAAATGTTTAATAAAGTAAACAAATAAATATTAAGCTTTTTTTTTTGTAAATTTTGATACCCTTTAGATCATAATTGCTCTTTATTTCATAAATTACAGTTTCATATTTTTAATTGTATAATTTCTGCATGCCATCTTACCAGATTATAATTGATGGTCTATAGTCTGGAAAAAACCCTAATCTGGAATCGTCGAAGTCCCGACGAGTCTGGATTACGGACTTTGTACTGTATTAAATAGGTAAAAAGATGAAAATTTTAATATTACTGTACCTATGCAAAGGAGAGTGTACAGAGGAGACAGCGTAAGTAGAAAATGATGAGTAGATGATATTGCTTGGCTGTGAACTTTTCTTTTATTAAAACATCAGATAACTTTCTTTCAAGAGTGTCTTTTTTCATCTTTTCTTTGTTTGTTAACACTATGTGATTCTGCTTTGTTGATGAGTTTCTGCGTCACTCAGTTTTTCCAATCTAGTTTTTTGTTTACTTTTTTAAATGGTTTTAAAATTAGACAAAGCATTATCGTTGAAAATGTTTATGCTATAACTTTATCAATATGATATCCACAAGAACAAAAAAACTTTTAAGTGGCCAAGGTGTCTGCGTGCAAATAAGTCTGACCAATTTCATCCAGGCTGAAGTCGAAGTCGTCCTGCAAGTCATTTAGTGTTAGGCTTTGTTAATCTTTTAACTGTCATGCCCGAAATAATCTTGGGCACAGCACTGTTATTCCAAAATGTCATGCCTGAATATTATTCGGGCTAATTAATTTTGAATGCGTATTGTTATACCTGAATATATGTTGTGAGATTATTTTGACTTCAATTCAACAGATGGCAGCACTTTACTGAGGGTTTTGAAAGGATAGATGTTAAAGTTCAAAAGTACGTGGCATTAAAAAAATTTTTTTTGATTGCATGGCAAACATTTCGTATTTGAAAAAAAAAAATCGACAATTTATGCCTCCAAATCATCAAAATAACTTGACAGTTAAAAGGTTTATGAGAATCAAGCAATGGAAAATATTAAACAGGATTTTTCCAGAAGGCTCTGAGGGTTAAATATGTGGCCCATGTTACCTTAAAACACTTTTGAAAATTGCATTTAGCGAATTCAAGTGTTCATAACTCCAAACTACATTTATCTTCCAAGGTGCTTTTTGTTCAGAAATCATGTATTTGTTTTGTTAGTCAACTGCATTGATTTTGATTTCCTATTCTGTAAAATTTGGTTACTTCCTTATTATAATGACTACTCTTTAGGTTAAAATAACCGGCCAAATAAGCATTAATTAAGAGTCAAACAACAAAAATCAGCGTTATATTTGCAAATTTTCACAGACTGGTTTCAATAGTTTTACCGAACCATCACCCTCAGCTGCCAAAGTGCAAATGAACGAGATAAAATATAGTAATACGATAAGAATTATCCATTATTATTCAAAAAAAAAAAAAAAAAAAAAAAACTTTGATGGGTGAATTAGATTTCCTAGAGGCATTTCATATTCAAAAAAAATCTTTCTGTTCTAGTTAACAACCCTAATTCAAATTCATCTTTACCTTCAGCCTTTAAGGAAATTATGTTCTAGTTTTCTTGTTTCATCAATAGATGGTGCTAGTAGCTTAACTCCTGTCCATCTATTCTTAACTTATCACTAAATCTTATCTCGTTCATTCGCACTTTGGCAGCTGAGGATGGTGGTTTAGTAAAACCATCAAAACTTGTCCTGTCCTCTAAGAACTTTTGTCACGTATGTGAGCTTTACTCCGTTGATTTTTAGGTGGCCATTTAACAGAGTGCTACAGTCTCAGCATTTTGTGTATGAGTAGGTGTTATTGGGTCAACAAAATAAAATTTGTGGTTCATAGTGAAATATCTCTAATCTGTTTTTTCCAATTTTTTTGTTTTATATTCTCACTAATAGCCTGAATAATTTGTCAGTCATGCTTGTATATGGTGAACAATTTTTTACTTGAGCATGGATTGCCCCTCCACTGAGAATCTGAGTAGGGAGGAATTCACCAATTTCTCAGCATACATCTTGATAAATGTTTTAACTAAAGGGAAAAAAGTCAATGCACGAGTTCAGAGTTCTTTTCGTGACGACAGAATTGAGTCATCGTGAATTATTTACATTTATATGAAAAAGAAAATACGATAACATGTGGTTTACTTGGGGGTCTTCTCACCATGTGCAAACTATAAAATGATCATCATCAGAACTACCAGTTATTTGAAGATGCTTTGTTTTGTAATTTAACAGTAATATTGTTGCCTTTTAAAAAACTTGAGGTGTATAAGGAAGTTACAAAATTTGTTTTTCTTAAATTCAAATGAGACATTAAAAAAATCATTATATTATATAAGCAGTCTCGTATTATATCGATAAAAGTTACTTTATTTGTTGATTTTTCCTGCTTGTGTATTAATTTAGCATCTTTAACAATGTGAATAATTTACTGAACAAGATCTTTTGAAGGAAACTTAGTGTCATGTTGTAGAAATCTTATTTTACTTGTATACAATATTTAATAAATTAAACAGAAGTTAGCTTTTCCAAACAGAGAAGAATTGTACAAGAAGCTATTATAATGTACAGTTATTTTAAGAACTTAGATATAAAAAATTTTCAATTATAAGAAAGAAAAATAAGATATTAAAAGTGTTGAAGTATAAGATGGTTTTACATTTTACCTTTGAGTATGAAAACTGTAGCCAAACAATGTGATTTAGTTCCAGTTATGGCTAAGCATGATATTACAACACACTCAGAACATTTGCACTTTCATTTGATGTAACCCTGATTGATTCATTGTTTTTATGAAGAATAATATGAATAAACTGTTGCTGTTGTATTTTTCGTGCATTTTTAAAAAAATGATTAACATTTGGAACATGCCTTCTACAGAACAGTAAGCAAAGGATGATTTTTGTGATTATTATGCGTTTTTATGATTTTTATGATTGATGATTTTTATTAATGAGTTATGGGATCCTACCATCAAAAAAGTATGTATTAATGGAAGTGATATTATAAGCTGAGTATGACTGATAAAACAGTAATAGATTGGAATAATTACCTGCAATAATAATTGGAACAATTACTTCTCATAACATTCCATGTTAAGCTTCCTTTAAAATCAGAAAGCTAACAAAATAGTAGTAATTGACAAAAGCCTTTTTTATGAAGTGTGTCAATTACTGCTAATTTATTAAATAAAAAGGCATCAGTTCCTTCAGAATTCTGGAGGAAGGATTGGCACAAATTTACTTGGATCTCTGCCAGCTTTCACAGTCGATGGGATAATATGTAAGTACTTAGCTATAAATTTCATGTTTGAATGATGTTTTTAAACATGATGTATAAAATATCTTTTCTCTGTACTTTCTGATTTTTTCGGGCCTGATATCCCAGCCCGAAAAGTTAACCATTGGTGGCCAAGTTAAGATGCAGTTTGTTGCCATTTGGCAGTGTTTAATTTTTCTTTTAAATTTAGCCGCCCTCTTATTGATTCAAATGCAATAAATACTTCAAAAGCATTAAATAGTTCTTTATCTCTTTTATTAATTACTAACTGGATTTATTAAAAGACATTATATATACAGTACAAAGTCTTTAATCCGGACCTCAAAGCTACAAACTTTCTACGCATGCGTAGCGTTTACGCATGCGCATAATACCTTTACGCTTGTGCAAATGCATTCATGCATGTGCATAATATGTTTACGCATCCGCATTTAATGTATAACAGACGGTATAAGCTAAGCTAAAATGATCTAATTATCTATTTCAGTTAATGTTGCAGATTGCATTGTTCCTTTATCTTCTAATTGGATCCAGCTTATTATTTTTTGCAGATTGTTGGAGCAATTTTATAAAAAGTAAGCTTGACCTTTCGATTATGTCAAAAAGAGTTTCCGATTCTGGAGCTGCCAAGGCGAAAACATGTTTCGATGTTCATCAAACAAAAAGTGGAATTCGTGCAAAAAATGGATAAAGGCATAAAGAAAGTGACAGAGAGGTTAGTGAAAAACGAAAAAATTTCGATTGACAAGTTAGTTGGTATTCTCGGCCCAGCAATTACAGGACTTGAACAGCGGAACTTTGTAACTGAACAAGAAATTATGTCTGTTTGTAGAATTAAAGAGAAAGTATTAGCACATAAAATGAAGCAACTTAAACAACTTACATTGAAAGAAATCTTTAATAAAGTAAACAAATAAATATTAAGCTTTTTTTTTTGTAAATTTTGATACCGTTTAGATCATAATTGCTCTTTATTTCATAAATTACGGTTTCAGATTTAAACTACCAGATTTAAATTGATGATCTATAAACCGGAAAAATCCCTAATCCGGAATCGCTGAAGTCCCGACGAGTCCGGATTAAAGACTTTTACTGTATATATATTTTATAATAACTACATTAGGTGTTTGGTCGCACCAGTAGCTAGTTATCTGAAAAGTAAAACAGACGACAAAAGTTAAATTCAAGCGTAATAGCTCTTCTAGGCAACATTTAACACTGTATTGGGAGTTCTTAAAATATGCTGCTTATAAAAAATTTGCTGTTGAATTTTGTATGGCGGGAGTGGTTGATGTTTAATTTATTTTAAAGGTAAAATGAGGAGAGAATCTGTGTCAACAGGAGTGAGCACAAGACTGGCTCAATGAGAGGATAAAAAAATTTAATAAATCCTCTGGTGTGACACAATCTGAATCTTTTCAGAACTTTTTTCTTTTCTTTTTTTTTTTTTTAAAATATTTAAAATATTTTATTATTAAAGTTTTATTTTTGTGAATGTCATTAAAATTGGAGTATGGTATTAAAAGGAAGCTTTTACTGGTAAATTAATTAATCTTTTTTGAATCAATGTAAATGAATATTTCTTTCTCATTCTTAGTGACCCACCTTTGTCTGATGATGATTTGCCGTCTGGTGATTGGCTGTGTCATAAATGTAAAACTGCACCAGATGTAAGTTTTCAAAACATTTAAAAATACTTATTACCTTTAAAGAATATACATAAAAGAATTATATACTTTATAACTTTTAAAGAATTATGTACCTTTTAAAAGTGTTGAACTGTAAATGGAGTAAGTTAGGTTTTTATTGTCTGATTTGTACAATAATATTAAATGTACTAAAGAAAAAGAAAAAAAAAAAAAAAAAAAAAAAAAAAAAATCCTGCATTTTTCTTAATCCTCATGTGAAGAGTCTGGAATACTACTTTCTCTTGTTAGCTATTAGCAGGTTTATGGCTGTACCCTATTTCAAGCAAAACTTTCAGTTTATTTTTGATACAGCTTCTCAGTTTAAAGTGGCTAATTTGTTTTTGGACATTTGTCTTTTTGAAATTTATTTGCATAAAATATTGAAATAACTTTATTAATTAACTTGTGTTAAATATTGAAACATAAACTTCTAATTTATAATAATTCTATACAGTACAAAGTCAGAGATCCGGACATCCAGTATTTGGAATGATCTAAAATCTGGACCTTAAAGCCACCAATAAGAGAATTTTTTTATACTTTACGCCTGTGAATTTGATTTTTCCCCATAATAAAACATAGAGAATCACGATTCTTAATTTCACTTTGGCACTAAATAAAAAAACCTTGTTTTTGAAGAAACAATCATTTAAGCATAAATTTGTGTGATTGAGAATTTTGCTCCTTATCTGCATATCTGCTTGGCATACATCTCAGTATGAAACATTCTACATCATAAACATTGTAGATCATAAACATAGAAACATGTAGATTTTACAACTACTAATATTTTATATCCCTGATGCCAACCTGACGAATCATTATTTATTATATTTTCCTTTTATCACCACATGTTTATCAACGCATAACAAAGCATATGGAAACCTTTCATGTTGACATTACGCTTGGCGATGATTGCAGATTTAAGTTGCGCTAAATGTTGATGAGGAAAAATTTAACAAAAGTTTCTCTTCAGATGCTAAAAAAAATTTGTTAATGATACTCATAGGCCAAAAGATTACATTTACCTCTATTTGAATTAAGAATAACAGATTTTTTTATTCACTTAAACCCAGATCCAGCACCAGAGCTCATAGGGGCACACCGGGTGATAGAATTTAGCAGAATTGCCAACTGTCCCGATTTAGGCGGGAGACTCCCGATTTTCGACCGCCCTCCCGATTTACAATATATTTCTCCCGACTTTTTCTTATTCATAAAATGTCTCACGATTTTTATGGAACTTGGCTTAATACCTTGTTATATGAACAAAAAATTTTTGAACAGATTTCCTGTGTTACTTCATTTAGTCATGGAACATGATGATATTGATGTTGCCACTGATAATATTGCAGTCGTAATTTTGCAGTTTACAATTAGAAAACTTGGATGAAGTTATAAAATCAGCTAGGATTGACACCTAGTGGAGTTTAATTGGAAAACTGAAAGGAGCTGATGGAATTTTAAAATATAGTGAACTGTCTAGAATTATGTTGGCCATCTTGACAGTTCCCCATAGTAATGCAGAGTGCGAGAGGATTTTCAGTGTTGTTGTGAAAATGAGGACTAAATTTAGATCTAATATTAGTGATGACACATTAGAAAAACTTTTATTAGCGAAAGCAGGCCTACGTGGCAATTGCTGTGAACAAAATTATCAAGTTTCTTTCTTAACGAAAGCAAAATCTGCCACTGTTCATAACATTTGTACAAAACCTGATGAAAGTGTCTTTTTTTTTTTTTTTTTTTTTTTTAACGATGCAAGTAATATAAAAATGTTTTAAAAATGTTTTTTATATGTAAGGTATTTTTGTATTGCTTGCATTTAAGAATTAGTAACTATTTAAAGTTAATTCATTATTAAAAACTATATTTTTATCATTTAAAGTCTTTTTAACATTATGAAAAATCTCCTGATTTCTTTAAAAAATCTCCTGATTTTTGAGTGTCGTAGGTTGGCAAGTATGATTTAGGGAAGACAACATTTTTGGAATTTAGAGAAGAAAAAATTAAGGGATGATAAAATTTTTAGAATTTAGGGAAAGCACTGGGACCCAAAATTAAGGGGCAGAAAAAATTTAGTACTTGGTTTACCTCATGTCGCAAAAATTGTCCTGAATGTAGATAACTGTTCGACTCATACTTCACTTAAAGCTTTAGTGAAAGAGAATGTATCCATATTACTCTTTCCTTCAAACTGTACTTCCATCATTCAGCCTACGGATATTGGAATAGTACTCGCGCTCAGATGCAAATACAAAGTAGTATTTTTAAAATCCATGTTAAATTTCTTGAATAATGGCAAGGCTTCAATAATTAAAAAAATATCTTAGCATAAATTTTGTTGCGTGGAGCATCGCAAGATCGTGGGAGTATGTGCCTTCAAAAACTGTTTGGCATAATTTATGTCCAGCTACCATATTTCATGATGATAAAGATGATACCTGCGAATTTGAAGGTTTTAGTATATTTCAAACCACTGGTGAAATTTTTCAAATAATGGATTTTGTAAAGAAATGTGGAGAGGAGGTATTAAATGAAGATATAACAGAAGTTTTTCATTGCAATGGTAATGCTCCAATCACAATCAATTAACGGAAGGCAATTAGTATGGTTCTAGATCCAGAAAATATCGCTACCAGTAGAAAAGAAGGTGACAAAGAGGTTATTGAAAACAAAAAAAAACAAAAAAAAAAAAAAATTTCTGTTAAATCTAAATTTAATATTTTTAAATCGCTCAGTTTGTAAATAAATAACAGAATGAATTTGAAAGAAAAAATATCTTATGCTTTATTGAACAACATACACTGCAATGTGGAAGATAATCATATTTAATTTGTGCAGTGACAACATATTTCTTTAAAGTCATTGAGCTTGTTTATTGAATTTGAAAGATAAATGTATTGCATTTTGCTGTGTGGCAACACACTTTTGTATCGCCAAGTCTTCTGATTAAATTTTGAAATATTTGCATGGTGGCAATACAAAGCTTTTAAATCGTTGAATTTGTAATAAAAAGTTATTTCATTTATGCAAAATATCTAAAAAAGGAAAAACAAATTCAAAACTCTGTTTTGGAGGTGTACATATTTGGATGGAGTTTAAAATTGGTTGGCTCTGGGTGCTGCTGTTTTTCTGCAATAGAAGAATATTGAAGGAACATGCATACAGATTCTTTATCATTTAATAATGGAGAGGAGTATTGTAAAATAATAGTAGTATTTTGCTAATACTTTCATTTATATTCACTGGTGTTCTTAACCACCGAACTGATTTGCCCTCATTCTGTATGTGTATCACTTCCAGGACTCGCTTGATGTGCCTGAACGATGTATGTGCTCCTTTAATGTTTTTTGTTATTTTTGTTTTGTGTTAGTATACAGTTTTGTGGAGGAATGGCAAAAACAATCCATTGAAACATTATCACTATTCTAGTATTTTTTCCCTCAACTTTGTGGGAAAATATTCGAAAAGTTTTTCTGATATGGACAAAACAAAATAGGACTAATAGGAGGACTCCAAAATTTTCAGGTGAACTTTTATAATTAAGCAGGACTTCAAAATTTTTGGATGAACTGTTATGATTAAAAACTTAAGAACAGTTCATCAGTTAATTTTGAATACAGAAATGCAAGGGTTTTGTAATTGAGTCTGATGTATTTTCCTTTGGATAATGTTGCATCAGATTTTATTGAATTCCTCTTTATTTTTCTGGTTTTGGTATACATTTTTAGGCTTTTATAATTTTTAGGTTTTTAATTTCACATTTCTTTAATTCTTATTTTGTATATTTATTGGATATTTTGAAATTTATTGGTATTGAATTTCACTTTTTTGGGTCTTTGTGTAAAATAGGTTCTAAATTTCTTACTTTTTGTATATATATTAATATATAATTATTGTTTGGCTATATAATTATGAACAGCATGTAAATTTTAATTAATATAATGTTCAGAAATTTCTTCATAAATATTTAAATACTTAAATTTAATAGTTGAGGGCATTTAGATGAACTCTGTTGAAGCCAAACTTTAATTAAAAAAGGGCAACATTTTTTACATCATACAGGTTTAAGTAAAAAAGTAAGGGTTAGTTTTGCTGTCAAAGTTTGCTTTAGATTATCTTTCTAAGTTTAATAACTCTCATGAAATCAAAACTATAAACTATTTTGTTATAGAACGATTATGGAAAGGGGAGTGTGTACTTTGAAAATTGTTAAATGATGAGAATGCAGAGAAATGGATATTTAAATTAATTTTATGTTAAATATAAAAACATATGTGAAATCTCAGAAACAATATGTGTCTAATGTGTTTCGTGCATCTATAGTTTGATCTATACAGCTTGCTGTTATATCAGATTATGGATGCATGAACAGATTATGGATGCAAGATTATATTGGCTTGGCAACTAAGTAATTGCGGATTTTTTTTAGAAAATCAAAGAAAATTTTTTCATGGAACTAAATAACTTTATTCTGTAATGTATTGCCCATTTTGATGAATGATCTTTTGCCATCTTTCAGGCAGCATCATAATCCCACGTTCATAAAATTTCTGGTTTTTATTAGCAAAAAACTGAATCAAGTACGATTTGAGATCATCATCATTATTGAAATTTTTACCATTCAAGGAGTTTTGTAAAGATCGAAACAAAAAGTAATCGGTGCAAGATCAGGACTGTATGGTGGATGTGGCTAAACATCCCAACCAAGCTCCAATAATTTTTGCCGAGTGACCAAAGATGTGTGTGGCCTTGCATTGTCATGATGGAATACAACACCTTTTCGATTTGTCAATTCGGGCCGCTTTTCTTCAACTGCATTGTTTAATTTCGTTAGCTGTTCAATGTAGACATCAGAATTGATCGTTCGGTTGGGTGGTAAGAGTTCAAAGTAGACAATTCCGTTGTAATCCCACCAAAATGATAACAAAACCTTCTTTTGACAAATATCAGCTTTTGATGTTGTTTGAGTTGGTTCACCTGGTCTGCTCCACGATCTTTTCCGCTTGATATTGTTGTAAACAACCCATTTTTCATCGCCAGTTATCAGTCGTTTTAAAAATGGATCATTTTCATTACGTTTCTTTAGCAAATTGCAGCTGTTAATGCGTTGCGTTAAATACGTTTCTTTCAGCTCGTGAGGAACCTACGTATCGAGTTTTTGAACATAGCCAAGTTGTTTTAAGTGATTTTCAATGCATGTATGTGATACATGAAGCTTCTCTGCAATCTCGCGTATTGTACTGTGACGATCCGAATCGATTATTGCTTTGATTAAGTCGTCATCAACTTCAACTGGACGACCAGAGCGTTTTTCATCTTTGAGTGAAAAATCACCAGAACGAAATTTGGCAAACCAATTTTGACACTGCTGTTCTTTTAAGGCTTCGTCACCATAAACAGCACAGAACTTTTTATGAGCTTGCGATGCGTTTTTTCCTTTGCGGAAATGAAAAAGCAAAATATGACGAAAATGTTCCTTTAATTTTCCATTTTTCAACGAACGCCAAACGAAAACTACGCAACCGATCAAAAAAAAACTTTTTTTACTGATTGGCAGCTGAATTGCCAACTATCAAATAATAAAATGTGTTTTACATTTGTATTACGTCTGCAACCCTAAAAATTCAACCGAAGCCATCTATGAGTGAAATTTGCAATTACTTAGTTGCCAACCCAATAGATGCACGGCTGATAGTAATGGTTAATGCTTCTCATAATTTAAAGATAAACTGATGATAAATGTAACTATGAAGTGCTTCATAAAAATTAAGTAAAGCAGCAAGCTTTATGTATGGCATTGATTTAGTCAAGACTCCCGATTTCGAGGGCAGTCATATACAGGTCGCTTTTCAATCTGCAGATTTCTTGCTTCTGATGTGTGCCTATTAGCCCTCAAAATCTTGACTAAGTCTACTCAAAACACAAAGTTATTTCTTTGCCTAATTTTATGTTTCATTTTGACATGTTCCTCATTTGCCTATGAAGTGCTTATTGTTAAATGAAATATTATGCATCAAAGTAATGCTTTAATATAGACATGTTTTTCAGAATGAAGATATTTTCGCATCTTCTAATTTGCATTTAATGTCTGGTACTGTCTGTGGAGCTGCAGACATTTCAGAAGGTATATCTTTCAAAGAGACAGGGAGATTCGTTGAAACTTCTCTACAAATGTCAACACTGGATATTGAGCAGGAATCTGCAAATCCTCTCAATGTTCTTATATCCGCAGCTGCTACAAGGAATCCCTCTCAGTATCAGTTACCGACTGAACTAGCCTGCACAGTTCAACTGCCTGGTAAATTTTTATTTTATATGCATGGAATACTAATGCTCCATTATGAAATAAGTGAAAACTCGCTTAACAAACTTGACTGAATGCAGACCACATTTATCTGGCGATGAGATATTTTATTACTTGTCATATGTTAAATTATAATTTAAAATCTTTTGCTTTCCTACTTTCTTTATATATCATCTTAATGAATTGACGTTTTATATTGTCTGATATTTGAAATAAAGAATAGAAAAGAAAGTAAAATTAGGACATAGAGCAAAGTAGAATGACTAGAACCGTGGTCTCAAACCTTGGCCCGCGCACAGCTTCTGAAGCAACTTTATATGGTCTGCGAATGCAGTTCGTTAATGTATGTACTACAAATACAGTGTTGCAAAGATTTCAAGATTTTAGTTGAAGTCCATGTTTATACAGGGCGATTGTTTTAGAACTGACCTATTTCATCGGGCTGTAGTTTTTGTTAAAGGGTATCCGATTTTAATGCTGTGTGTGTGACAAAAAATTTAGTCGTCCGTCCCTTTTTTGATATGCAACGTCAAAACAAATGAAGAAATAAGATATAACAAAAACATTCTGCGAAATTCCATATAAGAGGGACTGTATACTGTGTAAGTCAGAACAGTTTGACGTTTCGCTAATAGATGTAATCAGCGTCGTCTCCATGGAGTGTGTGATCTGCCAAGGCTGTGCAACGGGTCCGTGCACACTTCCCAGGTTAGTTGAGTGTTGTGCATTGCATGTGAGTTTTCTCATTGGGTAAAGTGATATTGGTCATCATGTCATATCTATTAGTGGGACGTGGGTTCGTAGTGAAGATGTATTGGAAAACAGAGTCCATTGTTCAAACCCAATAAGCATATCAGGAAGAATTTCATGGAGAAGAATTTTCAGAATGAGCATATCGGAAAGAATTTCGTGGAGAAGAGTTTCATGGACCCACCAAAAATACAATATTAGCCATTATACAGAAACTGGAAACTATGGTTCTCTGCTGTCTGAAAAGGGAAAGCAGAACCTTTACTAATCAATGCGTGAAGGTGTAATGGATTAGAGAATGCTTGCTTAGGTTACCAAAGAAATCTGTCTGACGTTTATCTTGGGAGACTGGATACAGGTACTTTACTTTAGGAGAGCTGCCAAATCATCTGGAATGAAACCATACGTAGTAACGATGATGCAGCAATTGCAAGACCTAGATGGAGCGAAAGCGTGTGCATTATTGTGAGCAGTTCTTTTTGTCCATCAACCATATTCATAACATTTTAGAGCTGACATGGTTCACAGATGAAGCTTGATTTCACTTGTCCAGATATGTGAATTCCCAGAAGACGCGCATCTGATCGACTGAAAATACACATGCCATAATGGAGATGCCGCTCCATTCAGACCAAGTTCCAAGTTGAAGAGTCTTGTGCATTCTGTCTGTCGCACAATGGGGACCAATATTTTTCGAGGGAATAGTGAGCGCTACATGCACATTTTTAATGAATTTGTAGAGCAGCTTTGATGACGTGGAACTGACTGCAGGGTATTACCAGCATGATGGTGCCACATGCCACCTGCCAAAACAAAGTATGGATTTGATCAGAAGTTTCTTTACGGATCACGTTATTTCCAAAGGTTTCTGGCCTCTGTTGTAGCCAGATCTATTGTCCCCAGATTTCTTTGTGGTTTTCTAAAGGGTCGTGTCTATTATGATAAACCACAACCAACATGGAGCAACGAGTTTGGTTATGCCTACGACAGGAGGGTGGTCATTTTCAATCCCTATTGTAGGGTAAGTGATTATAAACCTTTATAACCTTTACAAACCTTTACTACAAGGTTTGTACGGTCCTTAAGAGTCCTTAAAAGTCCTTCGATTTTTTGGAATCGATTTTTGGTCCTTAAAAGTCCTTAATTTTGGCCAAAATCAGTAGAAGGTCCTTAATTTTAATCATCTGAAATTTCTATCTGTTTTTACGACTGTCATTTTGAGTGTGAATTAGCATTTTGGAGGAATATTTTTGGCGATTCACTGACATATATGGTTATCTTTTGAATGGGTTCATGGTTTATAATTTGTATCTATTTCTAATAGAAATGATGGGATACTCGAATTTCTAAGCAAGAAGTGAAACATAAGCGTTTTGAAATTCATTTTTTCTAATAACTCGTAAACAACTTCTCGCTTTGGGGATGTGAATTCTTTTATTAAACGGTTCTAAATTTGGCGATTTTAAGATTAGTTTCTAGAGAAAATTTTTATTCCGAGATCTGAGAATTTTTCAACGATTTTTTTTTTTTTTAAAACATCGTAACATTGATAAATTTTATTAAAATAATAGTAATATATTGAAATTATATTTAAAAAATAAGATTGAAATAAAACATTATTATTTTTGCTGTCATATTATAAAGTTTCATTTTGGCAACTTATTATACAATATTTTTAATCTGAAAAATAAATAAGGTATAATGCTATAAAGCACAATTTACGAAACAGCTCTTAGGAAAAGCAAAATTAGCTATGTAATTAATTAAAAATGTCTTCTTTTTAATTTTTTCATAGTAAGAGTTTTTCCCATGTGATTGTCTCAGAATATTTAAAATTCTCAGAATATGCACCAGTTTTCTCTATAAAATTAATTTTACACTTTTTCCCTCCTTTTATTTCCAAAATATTTCTGGCTTTTTGCTCTTGCAGAATCGGTAGGTATAATTTTTCATTAGGATTTTAGGCATTGCAGCTTTTAAAGTTTAGAAGGATTTGAAGGCAAGATTTATAAACCCACGATTCTAGAAGATTCGAGAAATATGTGACAAAATGAAAAATGTCTGCATGGTATCAGCACGTAATCGATGTATTTTACAGAAAGTTTGCAATGAATTTCTTACTTTTTGGAGAATGTCTGGAAGGACAATGAAAACTTAATATTTGAATGTTTTACTTCTGATACTAGAATCTTAACATGTTTATCTTAACATTTGTCTTCCCTTTATTTTCTCTATGTCTCACTAGACACAAGCATAGAAAATATCAAAAACACTTCTAATCTTATCACATGGGCAGGCAATTATAGATAGAGATGTTTTTATTAATAAATAAATTGAAAACTTAACAATTTCAAAGATTAACCTAATATGTCTTAATGCATCATACACAGAGCTGGTACACAATTTCCCACCTGATGCAATCTCTGTGGATCCTAAATTCTGCTGCCTAGTGCTCTTTTAAGTTCTGCTTCCAATGTCTGCTCTAAATTCTAAAAGTTTTGCCATTTCTAGATTTTGTTGTTCGGTGTGTCACTAAATTCTAAAAATTCTGTCATATCAGCTCTGTAACCGGCCTTTACAATATATATTTTATATTTCTTTTGAATGTTCAAATTACTAAAGAAATAAAATTGCTGCCTTTTGTATAAATTCTAAATGCATTTAGTGCTTTTTAGAATAACAGAAATCCTTAATTAAATTCAAAAATTCTAAAATGAAAAATGAAATGTGTTGAAGAAAGAAACTGAATACATAAAGAAAATTATTCTTCAAAGAATTTGTGCAGTTATTATTATGTAGATTACCCAATAGTTTATGATTTGAGCCTTTACTATAATTTCCTACTTCTATTTCCTCATATGATAGAGTTACTGAGCCAAATTAAATTGTACAATCTTTGACTACTAGTCCACATTTTTAGTTTGAATTAGACTATTGTTTAATTACGTCACTGTGAGTTGTAATTGATTTTGTTAGCATCAAAAAATGCCTTTATGTTCTAAGTTCTTTTTAAATAAGAAGCTTATTTAAACTTTTATCTGATATTGTAAATACTTTCAGACATAGCGATAATATGCTTCACATCCGTCGGAGGTTTCGGACTATTTAACTTTTACCAGATCAAATAAACCCTCATAGGTACATTGTGGAGAGGTTGACAAGTTAGGACATAAAGCATGCAGAAACTAGCGAGAGCATTGGTTTGCATAGAGAAACAAATCTTTAATTGTTAGAAAAGATGCTTAAAGAGAAGGAAATCAGTATAAAGTTGCCAAAATGTTTGGGAAGGCTTCAAATTAAAATGAAGGATAAATATTTTTTGAGTGTTGATGTTAGAAGACATAAATGTTTTGTAGCTTTTAAAGTGTAATTATCCTAATGTCATAAATTACATGTATTTTAAACTGTGAAATGTTATTAAATTTTGATTTTAATAGTGTTTTTTTTTTTAACAAATATTGTTAAAAAATAAAATTTGATAGTGGCCATGTAAATCCATAATGACTAAGGTTATCAAACTACCTAATTTAATTATTTATAACTAACTGCTTACCCTTAAAAATTATTCTTACATATTAAAGTGAGTTATTGCCTTTCATTAATATTCACTGTTGTCACTAGATAAAATTAAAAAAAAATGTAAAAATTCAAGTAAAACTTATTCTTTGCTTCTAGCGAGACTTAAAATAA
This sequence comes from Stegodyphus dumicola, assembly GCF_044657685.1. Lineage (NCBI taxonomy): Eukaryota > Metazoa > Arthropoda > Arachnida > Araneae > Eresidae > Stegodyphus > Stegodyphus dumicola. The sequence continues at coordinate 6,043,906 of NC_140770.1, forward strand.
TACAAAACGGTTTATCACCTCTGGTGCTTTAATGGTTTATTGGAACCTTAAAGTATATCAACTGGGTTACAACCCCTGGAACTGTACACGAAGCTACAACACTAACTGCATCAAACAGAGCCTGACTAACTTTCAACACTTGGCAATCGTGCCTACGTCAGGCCTTTCAGGTTTGTTCTAATCAGCAGGTCTCTCTCTTGGCAAGCGGCAGTGGTGACAACATTCAGTCTTTTGTTAAGAATCATGCTGATTATGATCTTACTTCTCATGTTAACCTATGCCATTAGACATAAAATCTACCTGCTATTTAAACCTCTAGACTGACCAAGTATGTGACAAAATAAGACACACACACACATGCAAAAAAAAAAAAAAAAAAAATCAACATAAAGCTAACTGTTAGTAAAACGTAAATGTCACGTATTTATTTCAAATATGTCCAACTATTATAAGTGTAAAATATTTAATGCTACTTGATAAATTGCATAAAGTTTATTTTATTCTCAAACTTATTAATAATTATGTTAATTCATGTTTAGTAATAATGCATACTACTTAGGGATCTATTTCATTTTTAGGATGGTATTACAAAAGGGAAATTCAGGCATGGATAATATTTTTAATTGAATTTATTCAGTTCCCATTTGCTCATAGGTCCTTAATTTTTTTCATTAATGGTCCTTAAAAGTACTTAATTTCTGTGTGCAGAAATGTGCACGAACCCTGTACTAGTCACGTTTGGTATGCCACATGGCAATCAGAGTTTTTAACAACATTTTATAGGCGCAAGCCATCCCTCCTTGTGTAGCATTTCGCCGCTTTCGTTATTTCTTATTTCTTCTTTTTTCAGCATTGCACCTAAAAAATAGGACAGACCACTAAATTTTCCGCAAATTGCAGTAAAATCGGGTGCATTTTAGCAAAACTACAGCCCAGTGAAATAGGCCAGCTCTAAAAGGATCACCCTGTATTATTTTCGTTACCATTATAAACAAGCATGAATAACACACCAAAAAATTCTATAAATGGAGCTAATTACAGTGTAGTATAAATCTTATTCAGAGTTGTGATGGTACTGTTTTTTATTAATTTTTATTCGTACTTGTGGAAAAATAAAAACACTCAGCTATAAATTTTAGCATTAAGAATAATTGCTTTGTTTGGGAATATATTTATATGTGAATATCTTTCATTCACTGTTAAAAATTAATAAGAAAAGAACTGAAGTAAGAACCGAAGTAAGTAAAAAATGTTCTGCATAAGCTACAGGTAACTATCGCATTATCATTTCCTTGGGGAGGGGCTGAAAACTTACATTTCAATAAGAATAAGTAGTAATATTAGGATTACAATATTTAATAAAAAAATCTTCATTTCTACTTCCGTATAACTTGAATCTCGACTGTTCTTATTGCTGTCTCTGCTACTGCTCAGGCTTAAAATCATCCATAAATATTTAGAATAAATATTTAGAATGTACAGCCTACTGGGCAAAATTGTAGATTGACTGCAGGTTTGTGTTTGCTTTGCTGTGGTGGGTTGGTGCTTGTATTAGGCAGTATAAAATTCAGTACTTAGCCCTTCTAAGTACTTCTTATTGTGCAGATGTTGTATTATCTGTGCAGGTAGTTTGTAAGGGTTAGTTTTTGTTAGTATGACAACAACAAACACTATGGACTAATTAATTTAAAAATTTTGGGAGCTCGTTCTTTTAACTTATTAAGGAAGGGGAAGATTGCACAAATAATTAAAAATTTTCAAAATCTGGTGCTCATAAGCTAAAGGGAAAAATTTGCAAGGAAATTTGGTAATAGTGTATTAATTTCTCTTTTACATGGTTATAAAATTCACATTGTGAAAATAAGCACCCTGTTCCCAAGCTGTTAAAAAAACATCAGTGATAAATATATGTTTAATTTTCGATCTTTTTTTAAATAACTCAAAGTGGTATTATTTGCAATTTGAGATAAAATCATGTCCCTCATAAGTAGACATTGTTGCCAATTTATAATGCATGAGATCTTTCATTACTTTTGGTATTATAAACATACTGTGTAATTACTGAAGTAAACTTAATATAAAAAGGATTTTCATCTGGACTTTTACAGCATTTTGCAGCAAGTATTATTTTATATTATGGCTGTCGTAAAAGTAGGTTCATTGCATGGCTTTATGTATGTATATTATTTTATACAAAAAGTAGTACAATTTTTTAATGCTTTGATAGTTTTCGTTTGTATCAAAGTTTTTGTTTATACACTTGAAAAGGAGGTGAAAGAAGCACAGGAGCTTCTTTTATTTTAAGTCCATTTTAATTTAATACTGTTGCCAACCCATAAGATTAAATTTTTACTTTTGAATCAAGTAAAAATTTAATCTTATGGGTTGGCAACGGTATTAATTTTCAAACAGAAGAGAGAGAACCATACCAATGTAAAACTTAAAAAGCAAACGTGCAGCCAGATTGGCCTAAATTTTGAACAAAACTCTATGAATTTCCAGCTCAATCAGTCACAGGTCCTTTTTCGGTAGAAAACAAACTTGCGTTATTTTTATTATTATATATTTTATAAAAAATCTGTGCCAAAATTAGGTTGCTTTTTTCCTTAATATTAATTTTATTTAAGAAAAATGAAATATTGACAATTTTTATATTAAAAGATTTTTTTTGTATATTTAAAAATATATAATGCTTCACTTTTCTTTTCAATATTGATTGTATTCTGAAGTTTTAAAATTATGAATTTTCTATTTAATTTTTAGATTGGTAGCTATTATAATCTCATATTGTTGGTTCAGGAGTTTGTCATTAGTTTTCAACCTACTTACTAATAAGCTTTTGTACATGCACAGTTTATAAATGATAATGCAATGTAGTGGTGCAATTTTAAAAAAAAATTAAAGTATTTTAAAATTTAGTGAAAAAATGATTTGCACATATCTTCATTTAACGAACAAACTAAAAATCTCATAAATTTATTCCGTGGAATGACACACAAAGAGAAAAAAATTAAAATCTTCTGAATGAAATTTGTGTGAAATTTTTGACTTTGTTTCTGATTTTTTGGTGAATGATAGGTAATTTTTTCCCTTGATTATTTGACATTTATGATTTTAAAATTTCAACATTTGAAAATGTAGTGGTTGCAAAATTCGGAACTTTACAACTGTAAACAAACTCTTCGCCCCCTTTTTCAGCAAGAATGCTAAAAATTATATAAATGAAGAAACTCGAATTGAAATACTTCTTCAGCATTGTTGTGAAACTTGGTTTCAAGGTTATGATGTTACCGCATTGTGAGGAAGTATGTGCCATTTAAATTTTCATTTCATATACTTTTATCCAATGCTGTGGAGTCGGAATCCGAGTCGGGCAGATTTTGGGGTAAAAGGAGTCGGAGCTGGAGTCGCTAAAAACAGATCGACTTCGACTCCAACTCCAGTTTTCGTTGGACAGTTTCAATTTGAAATGAAATTAAATTGAATTGAAAAAATTAATGAAAAGCTAAGTTATTATTTTTATTTATCGACTGTCTACATTAATATATAGTTATTTTCTGTTTTATTGACCTATTAATAAATAAATATAAGGAAGGAGGATGGATGTGATATTTGCCATTAGTGCTCAATCTGATTAATTTAGTTACCTCATTTAGTTACAAATCTCACTGGTAAATTTAGGTAAGCAGCAATAATAGCAAGTTGATGCCATTCGTAAAATTGATGCCATTCTCAGGAAGCGAGCAGGAAAAGCAGCAATTATTGATCAAGCAATGTGATAAGGAAGTACATATTTGATGATAAAGAGGTTTTTAGAATTAAGAACATTTTTAGAAGATGTTGATAACCCTAATGTTTCACTAACAGAAAGACTGTGGAATGATGTTTCAGAATTGGAAACACTTCTTTCTACACCGTATAAGCCACAAAAAAGCTGCAATCTGAAGAATTGACAGGAGGCGAGAATGGAAGAAAGTGATGTTTGTTCTTTCTGAAATGAAGGGTTTATTACAGAAGGAATCATTTCTTCAGTGTAGAAAAGAGAAACTAGTTTGCTAGACAATAAGATCTTGCTGGGTTCAATATATGTAGATCCAAAACACCGAATTTTCTTGGATGACGAACAAATTAAATCAATGTGGCGAGGGGGTGGCACTGGGTGGAAGTACGTCGGAAGTGTATGCTCCTAGTAGGGCCACCCAAGGCGTGAAGGCTATTCCACTATACCCAGCTAAAGCTTACAGGCATCTGAGCTAAGTCAGTCCTCTACCATTGGTGCTCGTGTCTCACGACTTACAGAGGCTGCCCTTTTCCTCCACCCATGAGTCAATATCCGTAAGTGCCTGGAGTTGTCTCTTGAGGACCTTTAGAAGTCTCCTAAGCTTGTTTTCGATTTTCTGAAGGTGAATGGACTCGTGGACCTCTTCTAGTATATTCCTAGACATGGAGATTAGTAACAACAACAACATAAGCCATTATCATTTTAAATATATCAAGGATGTCCTATGCTTTTATTATTCACGATAAAATATTGTAGATAGATTTTGAAATTTCTATTTTATACACATTTTTGAAGGATAAAATGATTTTACTGTTTCTTTTACTGTTCTTGAAACATTTCTTCGTCAAAACCCAGACTGTCATCTGCAGAACTAAATGAAGATTCACTTGAAACCTCTTCTAAATCAGCATCTGAGGCCTCATACAATAAATTGTCCTCTGTATCATCCAGTGCATTACTAATGCCACACTTCTTGAATGATTTAACCACTGTCTCTGGTTTCACAGCATCTCAGTTCACAGTTATTATCATTTTCTCAGTTGGGGTGACCCAAAATGCCTTTCTACAGCCCTGTTTCCACGTTCTTTATAATAGCACATGCAATCACACATAGCTTGTATGCTATGTTATAGCAATGCCGATGTTGTTTTTGGAGCTGAAACTTGCCAACAAATTTAAGAAAACTTAGCAGTAGAAATTTCACACTCTTAAAAGTCGTTCACGAAACCTGGAAAGTTTAAATGAACCCAGCTGTGATCATCGATGACAGCGCATGTACGTTCACTGAACTCTGCGTAACTGTAACATTCCCACACTCCGCAATGAAACAAGAAAAAATCGCTTTACTCCGAATAGAGGAAATTTCCAGAAATGAATGTAATCAAAAACTGAGTATTGACCTATAAGACACAGCCAGTTTCTCAGACCTATTTTCAAAGAAAAAAATATGCTTTTTATATGCCGGCAAATACGGTATTTAATCTCTTGCTTCCATTAAACTGTATAATAATTTATTTTTCTACTTTTAGTTCATTAATTGTTCCCTTAATTTTAAATAAGAGCTTATTTTATAAAAACAGTTTTTAAATTTTTTATTAAAGTTTTTGTTTCTTTTTTATTCTTTCTTTTTTGTTTTTATTGTCATAGAAAGCAATCAGTTGCAACAATCAAAAGTATAAATTTTGAATTTTTTTTGGTGTGAATTTTTTGTTCTCTTGTCAATTGTGGAAACTCTAAATTATTTCTAAAAAGCTACATTTCCTTTAGGATTGAAAATAATTGAGAATATTTGATGAATTAAGAAATTATCTGAATAATTTAAATATGAGTATCTGTGTATCTTGTAAAATCTAAAAGCATTCATCTCCTTGCTATATTGAATAATTTGTGACTTTAATTGACTTGGGGAGATTTTGCAATGTGTGAATAATAATTTAATTTTTTGATTTTTTATTATTATTTATACATAGTTTAGATATTTATATGGTGCAACTTTCAAGACAGTATTTAGTTTTTTTTTTTTTAGCTGTGCTATCAAGAAGGTTGTAATATATGATAAATCTTTTTACATTTATTCTTTTTTTATTTTGGTTTAAAATATTAGTATAGTAAGTCATTGTTGCATCAGCATTTATGCTATGTGAGTAGTTAAAACATATTTACGGTAAATATATTAAGTATTATGCTAATGTAGATTATTTAGCAAATAATGCTTAAAATTGAATACTTAATTTGACATGAAACAGTATACTTAATTATATTCTTTTTATATATTTACTACATAGGTTCAAGTAAGCGACTGAGACCTAGGGAAGCTAATAGATGTTCTAAGAAGATGGCTCATGAATTAGACAACGGATTATTGCATCTGCCTGCAAAATTATGTTATCAGTGTAAAAGGTATATTAATTGATATAAACTTGTAAGGATCTTAAGTTTTACTAACGTTTATTTTATTTTAAATCTTTACTATCACTTCTTATTTTCTACTTCCGGCCAGAATTATAAGCGTTAAGGTTTTTATGCAAAGTTTGTCTGGCGAACGCCAAGTATTTAAGTTGTGGCTTTTTGCCAAGCGAGAGAGAGGAAGCAGTGAGTTCGAAGCAGGCCGCTTACCTTAGAAGTTACTTAGTTGCTGTTTGCCTTCCAGACCAGAGGTTTTAATCCTCTTGATAAATTTAAACGTATTGTAGTGTTCACAGTCTCTGTACTACATACGCTTCCTGTTAATATAAGGCGAATCTTCCACGTTTATTATTCTAAAGTTAAATTAGAGTTTAGTTTTATTTTTATGCTTTTACGTTAGACCCCAAGTGGCGGGTCAGTGTATTCCGAAGTACGGAAGTTATTGTATATAGAGAAAAATAAAGGGTTTTGTATACCCTTCGTCTGTATCCTGTCTACTTACCACAATTAGTGAACATAGCTTTAGTAAGCTCTCTGTTCTGAGTCAAGTCCTTGTATGTTCCCGAAGAAGGTTAGAAGGAACATTGACCCTGATAAACTAAGTACCATTCTATATTTTGATGTGAATCTAGATTTTAAACATAAATCTCAAATTTAAAAAAAAAAAAAAAAAAAAAAAAAAAAATAGAGTTACATTTCATCTTTAAATAGTTATGTTAGACAAAATTTAAATCGTTATGTTAGACAAAATTTATTTACGAATTTCCAACAGTATTACAATCCTACAGAATTTACCAGTAAATGATCCAGCAGTACCTCATTTGATGAAGCGAGTGAGTTCTATCATTGGCCAGGAATATGGGACTTTGTCACCCAAAAGATAATATCTACAGTCTCAGTTCCAGCAGAGATGCTACTTAGGACAGATGACGTTCCTTGAGTTCTTTCTTACTTGTCTTAGAGATGGCTAAGGGTAAAATCTAATCCTTCACCAACCATCATCTGAAGAGACCATCATGCATATTATCAATCTGTCCATGATCAAAATCACATTAATTCCTGCATTTTAAATTTTGCAGCACATGTTTTCCTGCATTTAGTAATCAGCATTGCATTCTGATTTTAGACCAGGTGACCTAGGACCCTATTAATCTTGATCATTTTACCATTCACTTTTATCTCAATATGTATGTGTTGTTCATGTTAAAAATCTTAAACATTATGCATACCAAAAATAAATAAATAAATAATTTTACAATATATATATACACACACATGTAAATTTAAAATTTCTTACTTCTCCTTAAATTTTCTGAATTGATTTTACTTCCTCTAGCTTTTCCTGGAATTCTTTTTATGCATTTTTCCTATTTTTGCTTGCTATTTATGCTTATGATATGAAGGTAGCCACAGGCATTCCCTTTGTAGAGATGGATGGTTCTAAACCATAGGCATTCCATAAAAATTTATCTTTGAAACTGGGAGACTCCTGATTTCTCATTGCATCTCCTGATAGATCATTGGGTCTCTTGGTGTTTAATTTTTAGCTTTCACCATGGAGGTAAGAAAGGAAGGAGTGGCCAAATCAGCATTAGAAATGAAGCACTGTTCCGAAGCTTCAGTCACCAGATGGGGTGTTTTCTTGTTTACATTCAGAAGCTCGCTTGACAGCACTCTGATAGTATTTCGACACACGACAGTTCCATACAAATCGAAAAACGGGACACCTCCACATAAAAGAAACATTCCTAGTATGATGATGGATAATAGCAATTTATATAGTTTAGTGACATTTATGCAAAAATCACATCTTGGTTATTTTTCGATAATTAACAATAGCGATTTTGATTATGAATTTGTTTCATAAAATTCTAAGCTGTTGAACTATAAAATATAGATTTTAGCAAAAAAGTTATGCTTAAAGAATGAAAAATACCTCACCGTACCTTTAAAATTGTATACATTTTACGATACCCTTAATACAGTATTCGCTACTTTTATTTTATGTTCCAGATGCCAGAATGTTTTAAATAAAATAATTTTTTTTTCACATCCACGTATTATTGTAACATGTACTTTTTAAAATTAGTGTAAATTACTTTACTCGTAAAATATAGTGAATGCACAGAAATTAAAGATTTCTACATGCCAGAAATGAAAAATATGAAATATGCATGTGCTTACAAAAGTCATGTATCTGCCTTTAACAAAATACGTAAATATTTATTAAATTTTTATAAATGTATTTGAAATGAAGGATTTATTCATTCATAAATAACTGTAAAAGTTACTGTGAAGAAATCTAATTATTAAATGTATCTAAATTTATAATGATTATAAATATTATCTAAATATATAATAACCTTAACATTGAATTGTAAGCATAAATTGACATTGAATTGTAAGCATAAATTGACATCCTGTTGACAAATATCTTATAAAACTATTTAAGCAAGAATTGTTCGTACTGGAAAGCAATCTGTTAAAAGGTTAAAGCAATTTCTATGAGATGCATATTTAAGAAAGTAATAAAGAAGAGGTTTGGAATATGTATTGTTGAAATGAAGGGTAAAAAAATCTAATAAGTATAATTAAAAGAATGATTCCCCTTACATTTTATAATAAGTCAGTTACAAGTTTTAAATAGTATTTAAAAAATAATCCTTACTTTATTCCCTTTCAGAAATATTCAGAGAAAGTTAAGTACTATTTAAAGTATTTCGCTATTAAATTAAAAGATGCTGTAATTTGCAATGGACTAAATAGAGTATTAATTATAAACTGACTTATAGTTTTCGATTTAAAAGATGACTTAGAAGCTAAAAAATCATGTCATATTTGAGAAAGTATTTTAGGAATTTTAGGAAAGTATTTTAGAAATAATGCATAATTTTAATAATACAATAAACTTTGATCTTAATTTTTGTAATCCTTAACCAAATCAAATCGAAGTACCTTAAATTTTTTTTCTAATGCGATTAACGAAAACTTGTGAAATTATTTTAAATTAAACCATTTTGAGCAAACTGTTCTGTGAAAAATATAGTATTTAATTCCGTTCAGAATGAAATGTTGTTTAAAAATGAATTCTTTTACTTAAATTTATTTAAAATTACTTAGGACTCTGAAGTATTGTAGAAAAAGAAAATATATACATTTATATGCATATTTACGACGTAATTACAAAATATTTACATCCAATCGTGTCAAAACCCATTGAACTCGATGGTAAATTACCCAATGTTTTGGTCACCAAAGAAGGGATCGCCAGTGCTTCAAAGCAGTGTATGGGGAAACCGGTTTAGGGCTACTCCATCTAACTACCTCCATGGCTTAACTTCTTACCCTAAGGGGGGGGGGAATACCCAGCAAAATGATTTAAATTAATAAATCTTTCTCCAGTGGGTGCCCGACCATCGTGGGCTTTGGGGCAATGAACATGCGGACTTCTTTGCAAAAAGAGGTGCCAGCTTACTACAGTATCTTAATACAGCCATTTTTTTATTGGAGGATTAAACTGTTTTTAAAAAGTTTATCTACATCTAATATCTTACGAAATCTTCAGACTCGTATAGCTTTAAAAAGTTGGAGAATGGTAAGTCCTTCTCTTATTCCTGATAGTCCAAGACACAGTGCAGTGCTGGCTTTCTGTCTGTCTACAGGGCATGATTGCTTTGCTGCCCACCTGCATCACTCGGCCATTTCAAGCGATCTTATTTGCCCACTTTGTGATTCTGGAGAAGAAATGGACAGGAACCACCTGCTTTGATGTGTGGCTCTTTGTGGTCTTACAGAAGAGTCCAGCTACTGGTAGGCAAGAGTGCTCCTTAGGCAATGACTTTATTCTTTTTGTTTTTAATTCTGTTGTTTGTAAGGTTCTTTGTAACGTTTTGCTTAACCACTGGAAATAAAAAATTAAAATTAAAAAAAAAGTCCCAACTTTATTATTATTATTATTATTTTAATTCTAGAATCTTAATCTTTAAATCTTGTTAGTCCTTTGCAGAAATGAGGCTTTAGGGAATCAAAGATAAAATAAATAAAACTGTCTAGGGAATTGGCAGTTAGATCAAGTTGATTCTTCTGACCCCCCCTTCCCCGTGCTCTTTGGATTCTTCCTCCTCCTAGCTTCAACATTGCCAACACTCTTGATTCTCTCCCTTTTCCTGATCTTATTCACCAATATTGTTGTTAGTGAACACTGAGTCATAAAAATGAACTGATTCAGTTCAGTGAGTGAACATTCTTATCTCATCTCATAAAAGAATGGCCCACCATTAGCATAATTAAAATTGTTAAAAAATGTATAAGCATCATAATGTCTAATAAGAGATCCTATACTTTAACTGAAGTGTAAATTATGTTCAGCATACTTTTTGTTTTATTTTCAGGAAAGTTTGATTTGAAAGCTATGTAAATTTGCATCGTAAATTTTTATGTATATACGTAACCTGCATTTAATGTATTATAATAACAATATGTGATATATGTGCGTTTATATTTAGGAGTTGTCGAAAAGCTCCCCTTATCCAGTGTGACTACTGTCCTCTACTTTTCCACGCTGACTGTTTAGATCCTCCTTTGACAACTTTACCAACTGGAAGATGGATGTGCCCTAACCATGCAGAACATTTAGTGGTAATACAGATTTTGTTTTCATGCTATGACAGGCCTGTTTGAATTCCAGATATAGACATAATTTCTGATTTTTTATTTATTATTATTTTTTTTTTTTTATTTTTATTTTCTCAAAACTAGAAATTCCAATTTTGAGAATTTGTCCATATATGTAATCTTTGTTATATACCTATAGACTTCAACTACTATGGATGTGCATTCTGCATAGTTTCTATAGAAATTCCTGAAAAACTATGAGCTATGAAATGTGTGGAGGAAAACTATGGGTTTTATAGAAAGAGCGTAGGGGAACTAGTATGCAATATGGATTTTATAGCAAGAAAGCTTTCAAAAAAATCTTTCTATTCTAGTTAACGATCCTAATTCCAATCCATCTTTGCATTCGGCCTTTAAAGAAATTATGTTTTAGTTCTGGTTTCATCAACAGATGGCGCCACTTACTTAGTCTTGCCCAGGCTTTCTTATCTTATCTAATCATTATTTCCTATCTTGTTCATTTGCGGTTTTGCAGCTGAGGATGGTGGTTCGATAAACCGTCGAAACTAGTCCTGTGAAAATTTTGAATATATAACGCTGATTTTTGTTGTTTGATTTCTGAATTATTATTTGTTCGGTGTGTTATTGTGTCTTAACAGTATATTAATTTGCAATAACAAGCTGTTAAGCAACTGCTAACGAATTTATTCATTTGATTCATAAACCATCAGTAATTTCCAAATAAAATGAACTTCTATTCCATTTCAGAAATATAATTTAAAAAGAAAATAAAAATTCAGTGACTGGTGCAGAAACAAGGTTATATTTTAAAAATACCGGTTAAATGGAAGTGAAATTATTTTTCAATTCAGTACGAGCTTTTTTGGTAACTGTATGCTTATATATAAGATATAAATTTAATCTAAATTATCCATTTCTAAAACATGCTGAAGTTTGTGACGTTTTATCTGTTCATTTCTTGATGAATACTTTCCCATCCGTTATTGACGAATATATCATAATCAAGTGGAAATTGAGTTTTCTGTGTATCAAGTAGATAATTTGAAAGAAATTATGTATTTGCGTATTGATATAGCATGGGGAGAAATTGCCAAATTAAAAATATGAATGGTGTATTAAATACAAAGTGTTGCTTATTGTAATACTTATTTTAATAATACCATTCAAATAAAGTGTGTGGAAGAATTTTTTTCTATTCTAAAAAAAAAAATCAGACTGAATTTCAACCAAATTTATTTTCTAAAACTCTTGAAGCAGTTCTGGATGAAAAGATTTAGCATGCAAGCAAATGAAAAATTGTTATATAAAAAAAAATGTCTTGTATTCAAAACTTGAGCTTGCTAAGCATGCTACATATAAATCATTGCACTCATAATTTATAAATAAATTATAAATATTTTTTTGATAATTATACAGTGGTACCTCGACATACAAGTTTAATTCGTTCCGTAACCTTGCTCATATGTCAAATTGCTCATATCTCAAAGCAGTTTTCCCCAATCAAATTAATTGAAATGCCATTAATCCGTTCCAGCTCCCAAAACACCACCTCAGTTGTTTTTGTTGTGTTTTTGAATAAGAAAAATGTATTTACAAGAAGAATAATTTATTTATAAATAATAAATACATATTCTATAGAAACATAATTAAAAGGAAAAGTGAAGTGCTTACAGAAGCGCTTAATTTTCGTCACTGGTCTTCGTTTTTTTCGTCACGCTTTGCTCATTTTCACCTGCAGATCATTTAAAAAAACTGTTTAAGGAGGTTTGTTTCTTCTTCCCTGTCAGGATATTGCGGAAATGAGTTAGGCAAGTTTCGTTGAACAACTCCTATACACGACCAGTGTCAACTTTTTCGTGGTGATTTTTATCCACTAGCTCTACAACGTTCTCCCATATTCCTAAGATCTTCTTTATATCTCTTGTAGGGATAACCTCCTCCATCTCTGGCTCTCCTTGAAAACTAATTTTTCGTTGAACCATCGTATGCTGCTGCAAATGTAGATCGTATAACTCCTCAGTTGTCAGCTCTTGAGACTGTTCCTCAACGAGTTCGTTCACATCTCACTCATCCACCTCTAGACCCTATGGATTTTCCCAGAAAAACAATCTCCTCTACCACTGACACTTCAGGTTCCAATCCTTCAAAGGCCCTTTCAGCTGCAGCCACAGCTTCTTCCATGCAGAGGTTAAGGTTCTCGTTGTAACACCCAGCCAGGCCTGATCAATAATTCTTAGTCATATCACGATGTTAAAGTGGTCCTTCCAGAACTCTTGAGGGCCCACCAGCTGCCGAGCGGTAAATTCGCTGAACACTGGTATTTCGGTCCGAGGTTCGAACCCCGCGAACGGGCTGGCTGCATGGGCGTTTTCATGGTTTTCCCCATGTGTAACATGTATACGAGCCAGTTTCCCTTAGAAAGTCCTCCACGAAGGCATCCCTCCCCTTAGGCATATAGCCCTCGTGTGCTTTGCCTTAATTATACACACACACACACCAGAACTCTTGAAGGGTAAGGTTTGTGTTCTCCGTCATCTCAAAGCAGCGCCGAAAAATGTGTTTGGTGTACAACTTCTTAAAATTAGAAATCACCTGCTGATCCATGGGCTGCAGGATAGGAGTGGTGTTGGGTGGTAGGTAGAGAACCTTTATAAACTTGAACTCTTCGAGTAAATCATCTTCGAGATTTGGTGGGTGAGCAGGGGCATTGTCGAGGACGAGAAAGGCTTGCATGGGTAGGTTGTTTTCTTGTAGATATTTTTTAACAGAATGGCAAAACACCATATTTATCCACTTCACAAAGAATTTCCTTGTGACCTACGCCTTCGGATTTGCCCTCCATATAACTGGCAGTTTTTCTTTTAAAATCTTATGTGACTTAAAGGCTCTGAGATTTTCCAAATGGTATACTAGCAGTGGCTTGATTTTTGCAGTCGCCACTCGCATTGGCACAAAGTGCTAGAGTTAATCTGTCCTTCATGGGTTTGTGACCTGGCATCGTCTTCTCCTCTGCCGTTATGTAAGTCCTATTCGGCATCCTTTTCCAGAAAAGCCCTGTCTCATCACAGTTGAAGACTTGCTGGGGAAAGTATTGGCTTCTATCAGTTTGGAAAACGTTTTGATGTAAACCTCAGCTGCCTTCACATCCGAACTTGCTGCCTCACCATGCCTGACGATGGAGTGAATGCCGGTCCTTTTCCTAAAGTTGTCAAACCAGCCCGAATTGGCTTTAAACGAGTCTTCCGTTTCCTCGCTTGTGGAAGTGTGTGGGATCTGCTTCAGCAAATCACCATAAGTTGCTCATGCCGTCTCACATATGATGCTTTGTGTTAAGGTTCCTCCTTGAAGCTGCTTCTTTGTCACCCGCACCATCAGTAGTTTCTCCATCTTTTCATGGAGAGAGGTACGGAGCTTAGAAATTATTGTAACGCCCTTAGCTGGCATTATACCCTTTATCAACTCATATCATTGATGTTCTATGCCTGTACATCCTTGCCAAGTCGATTACTCGCACACCTTACTCATGTTTTTCTATATTTTCACACTTTAATTCAATAGACATCATCTTCTTCTTCGGACCCATCGTTATAAAAATGAATGTGATAATGTTTTGTAAATGTACAAAAAGCAAAACATGCGAACTCAACTTAACAAAAATGCTTCGAAAATGAGAGAAACAAGCACACAGACAGTGGGAAAAGCTGTTAGACGCTGCACACGACACCAACATGCGCACTCATGTTGCGGTCGTGGGCAGCAGTTTAGTATGCGATTCCTCATTTTTCAAATTTTGCTCTCATCTCAAAGCAAAATATCGCTCGCTTGGCGGCTCGTATCTCAAAACTCTCGTATATTAGGGCACTTGTATATATCAAAGTACCACTGTATTTTTTTTTTTTTTTTTGGTAATTATATGTATTACTCTTGGTTAGCTAAAATTGAATTTTTAAAAATGTTATTTCCCTGTAGAAATCAAATCCAGAAACCATATAAAGCTATATGATTTATCGATTCTGATTTTCTTTGTGGTTAGTAGTAATTTAAAATATTTGCTTCAATCATATATTGGTAAATTTAGTGAAATATATGCTTAAGGAGTAAAATGAAAATTTCTAGTTAAAGATGCATATAATTTATAAGGAATATTTTTAAGTGTTCAGTCATATATATTGGATTTTAAATTAAATGTAATAAAATTGATTAAAGTTAATGATTATTTAAAAATTAAATTATTATAAAAAATATGCTGTACGTGTGCATTTTCAAAGTTGTAAAAATGTCGTTTATGCATTGACTACTGATAAGTTTTGCTGCAGGTTAGAGTGTATGTATACCATTTCATTGTACGGACATTTATCTTGAAGGTTAATGCCCAGGATTTATTATTATTATTATTATTATTATTATTATTATTATTATTATTTTTTATGTAGGGCCAGTAGAGATATTAGAATTCTAGAAAGGCTGATCCTTCCATATGGCAAGAAATTTTGGTTAAATTTTACCTCAAAATTTCTTAGTGCATTTAACATAAATCTGTATTGCTAAGATTGCTAAGAGTAATAATGTCAACATAAAAGGTTACCATACTCTTTTTACAAATAATTAAAAAAAAAAAAAAAAAAAATGTTTGGACATCACTGCATGAGTCATTATTCAAGTTTTCATGTGTTCATAAACATGCAGTAATAAAGTAAAATATAATAAATAATGATTCGCCAGGTTGTGTCAGGGATATAAAATATAGTAGGACTAAAATTAACAACGTTTCTATCTAGAATGTTTCGTTTTGAGATGTATGCCAAGCAGATATGCAGCTACGGAGCCAAATTATTGATCACACAAATTTATGCTAAAATATATTTTTTTCAGTAACGAAGTATTTATTTAGTGCTTTAGTGGTGAAAGGAAATTAAGAATCAGGAATCTACACATGCTTTAAATGCGGGGGAAAAAATCAAATTTTGCATGCGTAAAGCATTTAAAAAAAAGTTGTTGGCAGTTTTGAGGTCCGGATTTTAGATCATTCTGGATATTGGACATTCAAATCTCAAACTTTATACTGTAATTGATTTTTAAAGTATATTAAATAGTTTTGTATATTTGTCCCCTTATATTTATTTTATAAGATACTTTATATAGCTTTATATCAGTTTAACAGTACAGTTAAAAGTCTTTAATCCGGACTCGTCGGGACTTCGGCGATTCCGGATTATCGGTTTTTCTGGATTATAGATCATCAGTTTCAATCTGGTAAGATGGCATGCAGAAATTATAAAATTAAAAATATGAAACTGTAATTTATGAAATAAAGAGCAATTATGATCTAAAGGGTATCAAAATTTACAAAAAAAAAAAAAAAAAAAAAAAAAAAGCTTAATATCTATTTGTTTACTTTATTAAACATTTCTTTCAATGTGCGCAGGCGCAAAGCATTGCGCTTAGTCGAAATTAGAAAATTGCAACAAGAAATCTATTTGATGTATATTCGTGATATTTAAATGACGAGGAAATTGGTTTAAATTATATCGGAGTACATCGAGATGAAACGCTACATTTAGTGAGGAATTATAAGCCGAATAAAATAAAAACATCTGCCCTGAAGATGAGGATAGTGCTGACAGATCAACTTCCAGTTCATTGCGCATCCCCCCCTCCCCGTTCCGCAGAGCAGCATGAAATTGATAAACAGATTTCGGAATGGTTAGAGAAACAAATCACCTCTCTGTCACTTTCTTCATGCCTTTATCCATTTTTTGCAGCAGTTCCACTTTTTGTTTGATGGACATCGAAACATACTTTTGCTTTGCAGATCCTTTGGCAGCTCGAGCATCGGAAATTCTATTTGACATAATCGAAAGTTCAAGCTTACTTATAAAATAGCTCTAACAGTCAGCAAAAAATAATAAGCCGGATCCAATTAGAAGATTAAGGAACAACGCAGTCCTAGCAACATTAACTGAAATAGATAATTAGATAATTTTAGCATAGCTTATACCGTTCGTTATACATTAAACACGCATGCATAAACATATTATGCACATGTGCATATGCACGTGTGTAAAGGTATTACGCACATGCGTAAACGCCTATGTGCATGCGTTAACGCATGCGCAGAGAGCTTTTAGCTTTGAGGTCTGGATTATAGATCATTCTGGATTATGGGTGTTCGGATTAACGACTTTTGACTGTATTAATGATTTTTTGTAACTAATGGGATCTTCATTATGCCAATCACTTGTTCATGTTTGGTTGTCGATCCCTTGATAATCAAGCCCTTTTAAAATTTCTTCGAGCTCCAGTGAATCATTATTAACCTTGTTGTGAACCCCTGCTCTAACTTTATAAAAAAACTGCTTGTCACTCAATTCTGAAATGAATGAATCTAATGGTAAAATGAGGTGATAAGAAAGATGCATATTAAATAAACATTGCTATTGAAACTCATAGTGCCACAAATTCTTGTCTTTTAAACATTTCTTGAAAGCTGATTGTTTTTTCAATCGGTGCTAAATTTAACTGAAATATATTATGTATGTATTGTATTTGTATGTATGATATCTTCCATTTGTTATATACTTTAATGAACTGTAATGTATGCTTTCTTCGTAGAAATTTATGTAAGATGTTTAATATCTTGATTTTTTCTTTTTTATTAATGTATACAGAGAATATAGAACTCTATGCTTGATATTTTTTTCTCCTTTTCCAGGATCAGAAAATGTTGACATCTGTAAGTTTATCAGAAAGAGTCAAACTGTGGGATAAATTTTCATGCCCAGTGTCACAAGATGCTGTGAAATTGCATTTTCTCAATAAAGTTAATAAAAGGAATCCTCCTTTTCGACGCAAACTCAAATTGCCATCAAGAAAAAATATTGTTGTGAGTTGAAATTTTCATTATAAGAATTACTAATGCGTTAATTAATTATTTGTTATACATGCACATTGTACATAAAAAGGAATTGTGTAAGGCAATATTTTGCAAATAAATTTAAACTCTGATTTATTAGATATAGTTTGTATTATACATATAAAAGAAATATTTTTCAGGTTTTAATGTTATGAAAAGACACATCAGTCTGTATGCTACCACCGAAATCTGAGTTTCACAACCTACAGTAGCCCGAAGGCTTCATGAGATAGGACTGTATGCCAGGAGACTTGATGCTTGCATCCAGCTCACTGCAGTAGCCTAAAACTCAATATCATCCCTCCCTCATCGGGGGGGGGGGGAGCTTTATTATGATGATGGAAGTGTAGTGGTTTGGGTAGAGATTATGTTGCACAGCCACACATGCATTTAGCAAAGGCTCCCTGAGTGCTATGAGATACAGTAAGGAAATCTTAGACCTTATATTTGACTTGTCCTGGGTTTCTTTGAATGGATGACAATGTTCGTCCGCAAGGTCTAAGCTGGTCATTGGTTACCCAAAAAGTAAAGATATTCACTGCATGGATTGGCCCACCAGGCCTCCTGACCTTAACCTGTCTCAGGTATTCTCGGGAGGGCAGTTTTATATCACCATTCCACTCTGGGAACCATCCTGTAGTTGTAAATTGTCATGCTGCAGGAGTGAGATTGTCTGCCACAGGGACTCTTCAATTGCCTCCTGTCCAGTATACTGTCATGCTGCATGACCGACCTGCCTGGCTGTGATATTGGACCATATTAGGCTCATTTTCAGTTTGATATCACAAATGTGGATTCAGGACACCCCTGCACTATGAACTTTACTGATAATCATGCATGCATTTTTGAATGGTGCATCTCTTTTTCTGTTATAAATCTATATTCATACCAAATTTCATTTAAATCCTGTCCGTTGATTTTTCAGAAGTTCGACATAATGGGGAAATTCTCTTAATTTTGCACACTAGTGTATATAAAAGCAGATGATGTTTTGTTGTCCGCTAACCTCATTTTCATATTTTTTCATGGAATGCTTAGCAACTGTGTGTGGAACACAGTTTAGGAATGGCTAGTTTAAGGTAACAATTAATGTAAAAGATCATGGTCCAACCATTTCAAAAGTGGTTAATTATCAGAAGAAAGTCATGATCAGATTGTTGGTATTGTCAAAGAACTGACAGTTTTCAGCTTTTTTTTTTTTTTTAAAGAAACATGTCAATCAGTTCCAATGTGTACTGTCAGCAGGTCCACGCCAACAATAGGTGCAAGGTCATAAGACACATGGCAGCGCCGAGTCAAAAGGCATCGGGCAATCATTAAAACAAGCATTTCGTCTGGCTACCTGTATGAACATTAAAAATTCATGTCTTATTTGATCGCCCCTCTGGAGCTCGACTTGGGCAAAACCTCGGAAGTTACTGATTAGGATTTGTACTTAGGCAGTCTGAGCCATGGGTGTTTAAAATCAGTCTCCATAGGACTGGAGTTATCGTTAGCGATGGCTGTTTCAGGCTCGACAGGGACCGTATGGTACTGTCTTGTTCGTTTCGCTCGTTTTGGTGGAGCTATATAGTCACATAGTCATGTTAGTCTGGGGAGAAACACCTCAGTCGATGGAGTTGGCGAATTCAGTGAGCCTTTAAATGATTTTTAATAAAATTTTATTTCTTAAATTTAAGTTGAATAATTTTTTAAAATCCGTTTGTATATGCACGGCTTTTCTCCTAATTACTTATTTTTTAAATTGTTAATTGCATAATCAGTGACACATTTTAAACAGCATAAAAGATGCATAGCATAAAAACAAAAAGCATAGCTTATGTAATAATGAGAATACTCATTAAATTTGTCTATTATTTTCATGTTATTAATGAAATACTTTTTTGATTATAAATACATTAGAAACTATACTTTTATTGTAAATGCTACATTTTGAAACATTGGAAATTTATGGATTTATTATTATTCATGATGAAAAACATTTGTCATAGAAGGTCCTTTTTTTTTTTGGTCTGTTTGTTTGAATGGACAGAACAGTAATTATGAGCCAGGTCACAAACATTCATTAATATAAATCTTATTCATTACATTAATACTAATAAATATATATTAACAACTTCTAAACCATCGCATCTCTCTATCTGTATGTAAATATATGACTTATTAGATGTGTATATATATGTATGTATGAATACAAAAATGAACATTGCCAAAAAGTTTATTTGAAGTTACTTTTAATTCATATAACAATCATGTAATTGTATAACAACTGTAGTCATCAATTATTTGCAAATTATTATGGACATGTAATCATCAGTTGAAAAATAATCGATGAGCATTTAAGTACTAAAGCGTGTACACATTTTGTTATTGGGTTAACTCATAATTATATCATATGTGTGATCTACGTAATATAAACATGACTAATAAATAATAAGAAATGTAACAGCTGTGCATTTATAACATTTGATTATTTAAAACAGTACACAACTGATTATCACCTTCATATGTCTGTTTACATAATGAATTGTACTTTCCAATTAAGTGCACGGGCCTACTAGTGGCTGAAGTGTCGTTGAACACTGGTAGTTCTGTCTCAGGTTAGAATGCCGCAAACGGGCTGACTACATGGGCGTTTTCTTGGTTTTCCCCATTTGTAACTGGTATACTAGCCAGTTTAAAAAAATCTTCTACAAAGGGATCCCTCCTGTTAAGCAGATATCCCTCGAGGCTTCGCCGTAATCACATAAAACAAACTCATGATGTGCACACCTAATTTCTAGAGTTGGTATAATTAATGCGTTTTAGGTATATTACAGAGTGTTCTATGGGACAGTAAACAGCTCGCACATGTTTGAGTGCTCATGTATTCATGTGCTTTATTTGATCTTCATTTTGCTGAATAGTACCTGCTGGCTGTTAGGATGTAAATATCAGCCATATAGATTTTTGTCATAGAAGTTTTTTTTTTTTTTTGTTTTTTGTTGTCTGTTTGTTTTGAATGGACAGAACAGTAATTATGAGCCATAAAGTTAGTCAGGAAAATGCTTTCACCAGGTCACAAATTTTCCATTGAGCCATCAAATTTTTATTGAAATGCAGACAATAGAAAATACACATAAGTGATGTCTGATAAATAGACATATCCATCACACGTTTTTAAACTATTTTTAGTGTATACAGAATTTGGCTATTACTGATGTAATTGATTGCTGTAACCAGAAGTGTGTTTATCTGTTACTTGAAGTGCCAGAGTGGAGATCAAGGTGATTAACTTGATAGCAATCACCTTTCTATTATCTTCCATTACTAACAATAAAGTTTAAAACGAAAAGAGTGTGAGCAATACCAAACAACACGAAGAAGCAAACGTCACTTGAAAGGAAACGTCGCTTTCGCCAATCTGAGCGATAACTGATTCTTGTTTGGCTTTCAGCCTGTTTACCAAGTGAAGATGGTAACCCTATTTTGCCCAAGAGCGTTTCTCAGAACTGTTCCACCAAACCTTTGTTCCGGCAACAAATATCGTATGTGATAAGGGTTTTACTGGTAACAGTGCAGTTTAGCTCAGTTTCGCCTTCAATTTTGATAGAGAGCACCCTGCCCGGACGAGTCTGAGCATCTCCCACCCTTCTTTCCCTACCACCAACCTTTTAAGAGGACTTTCGCCTGGCATATTTAGAGTTCCCCCATGCCGCACGGACAGTATAGATTTAAAAACATCCATCTCTTCTCTGGGACTCAAACCCGGGTTCTTCAGCATGGCAGTCAGCAACGCTAACCACTCTACCAGTTGGGCGTCTTTTTATAATATAAGTGTATGTATGATTCTTCAATAAATGTTTGAGTGTGGATTTTAACAAAGCACAAAATGTTTGTACATTTAGACAAAAGATAAAATGTAATTTTTGATTTTTCATATTATTATGTTAATAATGCTGCATTTTAAATATTAACCATAAGCAATGTCTCTTTAATATCGTCACTACATAAAGGCGCGCGCTAGACAATGCACGACGGTGCCGATTAGGCTTGGTGGAGGCTCGACTGTCAGCATCTAATGAAACAACAAGACACTTTGCAAAAGAAATGCCCAGAGCTGAGGAATTATATTGTAAACATATGGTACTAATATACAATATTATCATAATACCCATAACTTATATAACGTAACTGGCAACTTTAATTTTACTGACCTGGAAATGATTTCGTTATGTGTGTTTTAAATAAGTAAAAGATACTTAAATAAAAATACCTTATGGGTATAATCAAAGATTTAAAGATATCGTTAAAATTTTTTGTGGTATAATTCATTGTTATTCACCTAATTTGTATGCTCTTAGTTTCATATGAACATTTAAGAATTCTGTGTAGCTTTTTGAAAGTAATTGTATGTATATATGAATGAAAATCATATATTCAGTCTACCGGAAAGTTCTGTTCCGTTTCGATGACAACAATTTTTGGTATGTAAGCGCATGTTTATTTGGCGTATGTTCGGCTCTCTATATTTATCACTTAATGTATGTATACTAATGTAGCAAATTAACTAAAAAACAAAGTTGATTCAAATGAGTCTTTGTGAAGTGATAGTGTACCCATGGCTACTGATAAAGTTCATTTACGCCACTGTATTTCATATGAATTCCAACAAGGAAGAACTACAGAAGCAGGTAGAAATTTATTGAAAGTGTTTGGTGAAGGTGCAGTTTCTGATAGGACACACAGAAGATGGTTTGAAAAATTTGAAAAAAGTGATTTCGACCTTCCTGATAAGCCACGTTCTGGGCGACCATCTTTGATCGACGATGATGTCGTTGAGACCATATTGGAGCGAGATCCTTTTCCGACAGCATCGGAGATGGCAGAGAGGCTTGATTTAGCTCAGCAAACCGTTTCGGGCCAGATTCGGAAGATAGGATTGGTGTGGAAATATTCAAGATGGGTGTCACATGAATCAAGTCAGAAGAATTTGGATGATAGGGTTGTCATATGCACATCTCTGCCTAATCGAAACAAAATTGAGCCCTTCTTGAACTTGATGATAACTGAGGATGAAAAGTGGATTACTTACGAAAACATCATAAGGAAAAGGGTATGTTGTGAGCCCGGAAAACCTAGCCCTTCCACCTCTAAACCAAATTTGACTGTGAATAAAAGAATGCTGTGTATATGGTGGGACATTTGAGGACCAATATATTATGATCTTTTAAAACCCAACGAAAAGCTCATTTTGGAGAAGTATTGTCAGCAACTGGATAATTTAAAGATAGCAGTCCAAGAAACGAGGCCACCAATGTTCAGTAGTAAGTATATAATATTGCATCATAATAATGCCAGGCCACATGCTACTTTGGGGAGTTGTCAAAAAACTGCGGAAGTTCTATCACATCCACCATATTTCCTAGACTTAGGACTTACTGAAAATGATTTGTTAGGACTCACTGAAAATGATTTGTTTTTGTCCTTAACAAAATTTTTTGAAGGGCAAAACATTCAAAAATGGAGAAGCTATCAAAAAAGCATTAGTTCAATTTTTCACATCAAAAGACACATTTTCCAAAAATGGGATATACAAATTGCCCTCACGCTGGCAAGAAGTCATTAATAATAATGGCAATATATTATTTAATAAAGTTTATTGACAGTAAGAAAAATTTTTATTTTGTGTGATTCCAAAAACGGATAGATCTTTTCGGTAGACTGAATATATTGTGATCCTCTGTATATCACATGAAAAGTGACTGCTAATTAAATTATTTGTGTGTAATTTAAGGTTCCAAATGCTGTAGCTGAACATTATAGTTGCCCTCCATTATTACTTCCACGTGTGACCGAACCTTCAGTTTCAAACGAAGGTTTATCTCTTATGTCATTTTCTGCTGTCTGTTCTACGGATGAGCAAAATGAGGTTGGTTTTTAATCATTTATTTTTATTTCTAGTGAAGTGTAGTGATAAATTATGTTGCTTGTTCATTATTTTCTTTAGCATGTTCTTTTTATTGATGAAAATTATTAATCTAAAATTTTGAAGATTTTATGTTAAGTAGCTAAGTTATTACGATTTTTTTTAATTATTGAAGTTATTATGAGTTGAACCTTTATGATAACCTTTTCTTTCCATAATCCTCATCGGAGTGCAAATTAGTTGTGTATTTAAGACAAGGGTTGGAATGTTTAGAGTTAAGAGCTTTTGTCACCTTCATCTTGCTATTACTTGCTATCACCAGTTCTGCTAAAGATTTATCCCGTCTTTAGTATCTTTCTAGCCAACGTTTAAAATATACACTAATAATTATCTTGAACCAGTTTAAATAGTCTGGTGTGTCTTGGACTGCATTAACTACGTTTGAATTTAAGTTTATCACATGCAATTTTAAATATCTGCAAGTAGCGGGGATTCGTCTATCACCTAAGTAGAGTTTTCTGTTCATTTAAGAGTTAAATAAAAGGCTTATTTTAACCATTTTAAGACTTGTCATTATGATAATTTGTTTCCAGTCAAGTAATGCCTGTAAGAATATAAACAATAGCTTTTGAACATGGAAGAAACCCTGTAATTTATTTAATCAGAAAATAGTCCACATGTAAAGAAAAATTAAATGGACTTAATTAAAATTTGAACAACCCACACTATAAATAAATTTACCTGTGATTTAGTGCTTTTTTTCTGTAAATTTTTTTGTAAACTCATTAGCAGTAAGTTTCAGAAAATTAATGAGAAAAGTCAGCAGCAATGAAAATGTTAGGATCACCATGGATGTGAAAAAGAGATTGTTGAAAGGTATGAAGATGGCATATCTGGGACTTGGCATTGCACACCGTATGGCTTACTATGATGGTGTTTACGATTTCAGAAAATAAAGATGCTATTTAAGTTGACTAACGTTGTGAGGAGGTGAAATTGATTACCAAAGAAAGATCAGAGACATTAAAACATGTTGAAAAATTGTTTTTGATTTAGATAGAAAAAAGAAAGCATACGTAACAAATCGTGTAGTGCTTAATTTATGTACAGTGTATATTTCATCTACTGTAATGGTATTTTAGTATTAAACAGTGTTAAAACAAAAGTATTTTGTTATAAGACTGGATGAATTATTATCCTTTTACTTTCGTGTATGAAGTAAAAATGTGAAAGATTTCGGGTATCATATTTCAATTCTGGAATCCATTTGAAGGAAGTTTTTGCATGTCGTCTGTATGTATGGGAGAATAAAGGACTCTTTTTCCAAAAAGGATTCAGAAGAGATTTTTTTCATGGTATCTATGTGTGTGCATGCATGCATGCAAAGTATGCCTTGTTATCCTACTCAGTGGGCTCAATTTTTTTTTATTCTTATTTGTTGGTAAATAATGCAGTTTTTGCTTAGAAAGGATTGAATTATTATGTTCAAGTTTTTATGCTTTAAGTTAATCTGCATGTAATAGTTGTAAAATTGTCAATAATTTAAAAGTGTAAATGGTGTTAAGACTAACGAGGCTGTCATTTGTTTACATTTGAAACTCTTAGTAGTTTGGCTGTCTGTCAGAAGAAATACTTTTGCCAGCTAGTCTGCAGGTGTCTTTTATCGTAGAAATGAGCCATAACCAATTTTTCGTAGGGGTTTCTTGAAGAATTACTTTTCAGTTTGCCAAATTGGTGCATTTAACGATAAATTGGTGATATTCATTTTTAAGTAAAAGGCAAATTGCCCTTTGTCGTGAATCCCAACATCCAATTTTTGAAAATGAACATTCAGTGTAGATAGCTTTTGCAGCGAGAAACAGTCTGATTTTGCCACTTGAGGCAGTAGCTGAATTTGCTGTTGTTCTTGATGTACAAATGAGTAAAAATATATCAGAATAGGGAAATAAATTTAAACTCTACTTATTTTTAAAGAAAAATTTTAATTCCAACATTTTAAAGTAATGCTATTGTTTTGCTTTTTTGTTTGTTTGTTTGCAGAGCCATCGATGAGATTTTAGTGGTCTAATTGATCGCCCCATTTTCTGTAATTTAGTATAGACACATTTCAGAAATGCAAAATAACATTTATAATTTGAAAATACTTTCGAAAAGATTTTCATTTAGAAAACTTTTCTTACAACCAGCAGTGCTTGCAACGGTTATGAGGAAAGCTCAGAATAGTATTACAATATTTAGAATTTGTATTGGAGATCGTATTTTAGAATAAAATAATGGAAATGAAACTTGGAGATCGTATTTTAGAATAAAATAATGCCTGTAAGAATATAAACAATAGCTTTTGAACATGGAAGAAACCCTGTAATTTATTTAATCAGAAAATAGTCCACATGTAAAGAAAAATTAAATGGACTTAATTAAAATTTGAACAACCCACACTATAAATAAATTTACCTGTGATTTAGTGCTTTTTTTCTGTAAATTTTTTTGTAAACTCATTAGCAGTAAGTTTCAGAAAATTAATGAGAAAAGTCAGCAGCAATGAAAATGTTAGGATCACCATGGATGTGAAAAAGAGATTGTTGAAAGGTATGAAGATGGCATATCTGGGACTTGGCATTGCACACCGTATGGCTTACTATGATGGTGTTTACGATTTCAGAAAATAAAGATGCTATTTAAGTTGACTAACGTTGTGAGGAGGTGAAATTGATTACCAAAGAAAGATCAGAGACATTAAAACATGTTGAAAAATTGTTTTTGATTTAGATAGAAAAAAGAAAGCATACGTAACAAATCGTGTAGTGCTTAATTTATGTACAGTGTATATTTCATCTACTGTAATGGTATTTTAGTATTAAACAGTGTTAAAACAAAAGTATTTTGTTATAAGACTGGATGAATTATTATCCTTTTACTTTCGTGTATGAAGTAAAAATGTGAAAGATTTCGGGTATCATATTTCAATTCTGGAATCCATTTGAAGGAAGTTTTTGCATGTCGTCTGTATGTATGGGAGAATAAAGGACTCTTTTTCCAAAAAGGATTCAGAAGAGATTTTTTTCATGGTATCTATGTGTGTGCATGCATGCATGCAAAGTATGCCTTGTTATCCTACTCAGTGGGCTCAATTTTTTTTTATTCTTATTTGTTGGTAAATAATGCAGTTTTTGCTTAGAAAGGATTGAATTATTATGTTCAAGTTTTTATGCTTTAAGTTAATCTGCATGTAATAGTTGTAAAATTGTCAATAATTTAAAAGTGTAAATGGTGTTAAGACTAACGAGGCTGTCATTTGTTTACATTTGAAACTCTTAGTAGTTTGGCTGTCTGTCAGAAGAAATACTTTTGCCAGCTAGTCTGCAGGTGTACAAAGCATTCTTCCTTATTAATACAAAGCATTCTTCCTTATTAATGTCACTGTGATCTGAATTTAGTTGGTATTTAATTGAATTTTGTCATTACAATTTAGTTGAATTTCATCATTAAATGGATATGGAAGCATCTGAAAGTAAAAGTGTTTATTTACATATCATGCTCTCATTAAATACTTTTTATGAACATTATTTCTTTTCTCATAACTTCAGACTGAATCAAAAGCTGGTCCTAATGGGAAAGCAAATATGGAAGTTGAGTTAAAATCAAAACTGCTGTTATCTGAATTACCAGTTTCCATTTACGTATTGTGCTGGTTTTTAAAGACATTGCAATGAAGAGTAACATAATAAAATATTAAAATCAGAAAACAAAGTTAAGATCTTAAAGTTATTCAGTTATGTGTTTTATATTTAAAATTATACAAAATTTGGATTTTATAACTAGTTGCATTTGTAGCATTAACATAATTTTGTATTAATATTTTTAATGAAACTTACTTAATTTTCATTAAAGATTCATTTTTATGCAAAGTATGCCATGGCATGTGGGTTCCCAAGAACACAATAATGGGAAATAAAATAACCATACAGTGTTCCTTATTATCAACAAAGGGGTGTTTCGCTTCTGCCGAAGGCTCATTGTTACTTTTGGTAATCTTTCATTTATATTGTGGCAAATAAGTTGCTGAATCTAGAAATATTATCCATTAAGTTCTCAGCAGCCACAATTTGAATATATCTTCTCTCTGGTTTGCTCCTAATATCTGAGAGATTTGATTTGGCTTATCTGATTATTGCAGAACAAGAGAGGGATATATCAACATATATAGAAGAAGAGGGATACCTTCATGGATGGGAACATAAAAACAGAACAATCCTGCAGAGGAGCCAGCATGGACAACAATTAGTCTATTTTTTTAATTGACATTCATTTGTGTACCAAAAACCATATCATGTTAACATTTCTTAAACATTAAATTGCTGTCTATCATGTTTTGTCATTGTAAAGGATGTGGTGTTCACCTTCCTTGAGTTTCCTTGTTTCTTGCAAATAACTAATCCTCTAAAATACAATATCAGAACTTTTAATAACAATTTTTCTTTTATTCATGTATTTCTTCCAGGGAAAATTGATTGAACACAAAACTGTACACAAAATGTCTTTTTACCACGAGAAATCTGTTTTTCTGCCCTTAACACAAGCAATCATTTCCGTATGTCTGCCGTACAACACATTTAACAAAATGATCAATTTTGCAGTTTTGATCGGTAGATCTTTTACGGTTCTTTCCAGGTGTACTTAGAAATTGATTTTCACCCATTGTCGATTCTTCATGCTTAATTTTTTTTGATTGTTTACTACAATATTCCAGTAACTTGAGATGGTCTCTTTAAAGTTTGAGCGAGAGGAACTATTAGAGAGTTTGTTGAAGCATCAGAAGCACAAAATTCTGCAATATTATATTTATTCTGCAATATTATACATGATTTGATGTGTCTGAGATTTGAAAGGTTGACATATCTTAAACTGGAAGAGCATTTGTAAAAAATGGCGATTATTAGTGCACTACTAAAAGCAAGATAAATAAATAAAAATTTTAACAAATAACAGTACAAAAGGAATAACAAGGAGAATAAATAAAGGTAATATAAAGCTGAAAAGACACCTGCAATTGGGACGAAACCAACTAGACAAATTGTAAACTGTTTTTCCCTCAGCCATCAGTTATCCTCCCAAAAAAAGCATTCTCTTGGTTCGCTATTACTTGAAATATACTAGCTATATAATAATATACTAGCTAGGGTACTTGCTATGGTGACTGCCAAACACTATGGTGGGAGTTGTTCTCTTCATAGACAGTAGTGAATTAAGTCAGTTTGTGCACAAACTTCAGTGTCTTTTTGCTGAGTAGGACCAAAAGTAAACTTTCAATTTTGTGTACCGAAAAATCTGTCTTCCTGCCTGCTGGCTGAATTGCTTGTTTTTACATAGTAACTCTAAAATTGTTTTAGCTGTATTTTTTCTGTATGTACTCTACAATTTCTAATGAAGATGCTCTGAGGTTTTATGTATTTTCCCCTTGCAATGAGAACTGAATTAATTGAATGAGAATTATATCTCTATTGAAATTCTATAAAATAAGTTTAAATGAAATGCATCAAAAAATGTGTGTAATTTAATAGGTCTAACAAGGAAGTCATGTAGTGTCCACATCAAATGTTTTTCTTATTGGAAAAGTGTGAGTGGTATATACATCTAAAGATATGGAATGGATTAATCCCTTAATTCCTCAATAAAAATTCAGAAGGTGATCTATCTGCCAATTTTTTTATTCTTTATTTTAACCAGCCTCTTTTAATCTCTTTTAACGCATATATTCTGTTTTATTCATATCTGGGGGGGGGGACTAAAAAAAGATTTTTGGAACGTATTTACTCGGGTGCGGAGATATAGTTAGTTGAGTTTGGTGTATTGGAGTCAATTCTGTTGAGTGTGCGAAGAGGTTTATGATGCATACCGAAGTACTACCGATTTTAATTTAGTAATTTTATACCACTGTATTTAGTATTAGTATAGTCACTTTTTGGGGGGGGGTCATTTAAACTAAATATAACAAGCTATAAGAATTTTATATGTTTAAATAGTATAGATTTGTATATAATATATGTTTCAGATTATTCATTATAATTACTGTGCTATAAAGCATAATCTGAAAATGTAAATTTTTATAAAAGACATTTTGTATCTTATTATCAATTCCTTCAGAAATTATGCTATTATGTCAAATTTTCCTATTAAATAAATATAGAATTCTTTTTTATTTTCAGTATTTTCCCTCTAAAAATAACTTCATTGATATTGTTCTTTTTTAGGTTAGATATATTTTTATTCTCTAAAATTTCAATATTGAAATATTCATATTTTTATCTTTCAGTGGCTTGCCAGTGTGGTTTCTTTTCAAACAAATGTTGCGAAGCATGTGGCAAACTGTCATAGTTCACTGAATTCAGATTCAACTGTTTCTTTATCGTTAGATAGTAATAACGATATTTCATCTGATAGTACTATGAGTGCGAACAGTTCGATCCTAAATCATTCTAATAACTTACGCGTGTTGCAGAATGGTCCCCATTTTGCTTCGGCATCCACAAATGGAGAAGGCGAATCTACAAATTTGGAGCCCAGTGTTAAATATGAATATTATAATTCTAACTCGTCGTGTGTGTTATCATCATCATCAAATAATGTAAATTCATCTTGTAAATTTCCTCTTGTCAGTAAGCCCAATACTGTGTCCGCTTCAAGAACTCATAAAAGCTCATCAAAAAGCACATCTTGTGTGTCAAATCAATGCTCAACACCCATCAGTGTTCTCCAAACCAAGCCTTCATCATCAAACCTATCTTCATCTTTTAATGTTTCCAGTACACCTGGTGTTAGAGGACTATCGGTGAAATCTTCTTTTCAAGGTCAGTTAACAGTTTGTCCATAAATTTTGGATATTCTGTACTTTTTTTTTATATATATTGGTGCTTTTCTAAGTAAGCTAACAAGATCCCTCTCATTGCTTAACTTTTTATAACTTGTAACTTAGCCTTATTAGCATTATTAAGGGGCAGTTTATTTTTATACATGATGTGCATATTTGTCTAAACATTCTTTCCAGTGGTACACCTAAGCATGTCATTTGCAAACTTTGTGTTGAATTTTGGCTGTTTTCTATTATTGATGAATAGTGAAGAATCTATATGTATTATTCTGCGTATTGTCCTATATGTATTATCCTATATGTATTGTCCTGTGGAAATTTGGTAACATCTAGACCAGTCAATTTTGTATACTTATAGTTCTGCACCCTAACATGTTCACCTTGATGCCAGAATTTTGAATTTGTTTTTAATTTATTTAATATTTTTATGACTTTAATGAATTTTTGATTAATAGACTCAGCAATTTAAAAGATCTTTTTTCTTTAGTCAACAAACTTGACTATTTAAGTGATGTGTTGCCACAACCTGATACAAAATACTTTCATCTTCCATGTGCCAGCATGCTGCCATTTTAAAAAGTATAAGTTATTTAACTTGCAATTGAATTTGTTTGTTAACAAATGAAGCAATTTAAAAGATATAAAAAGAAATTTTAAAAAATTAAATATATTAATATATAAATATAATATAAAAATAATAATAAGCAATAGTTTTTAGGGGGAGAGATTTGACCCCTAAGAAATTCTGCCTATGAATACAGTTGGCATCTGAATGTGGTTAAGATGGTACTTCATTTTCATCTGCTAATTGTTAATATTGAAGGCATTCTTCTAATTTAGAGGCACTTTAAAACCATAGAAAACCATAGTGTGATAATGCTTTTATGTCAGATCCATTTCCTTCTCTTTCAAAATTTATTTTACAGCAGATAATTCTTAGAGAAGTATTTAATTCTGTTGCAAAATCAAATGCATCTGACCTCCTGAATCAGACCTTCAGTGCAGCACAGATTGTTGTGGACATGCTTGGCGACTTAGATTGCTGTTCATCTTACATGTCTGTCTTGCCATTATTGAAACCTTTGCACTGAAATTATGCCTCTTTCCATGGCATAACATTAGCTTCATATTGTTCTGCAAACTGGCAGTGGATATCAAGAATTAGTGGGCCTTTTAGTTGCAGAAATCTGATTGCATTTATGTGTTTGACCATTTAATGATGTTCCTGTATGCACAGTAGACATATAACTCATTTTGGGAGAGAATGATCAATATGACATACCATGTTTATAACTCCATCCTCACAGGTATACATAATCACACAGGAATATTGATCAGGAGTACAGTTAATTGTATATATTGAATCAGCTTCATAAGATTGGTATCAGTGCTTTATTTCTTAGTTTTTTTGTAGTTGAATAGCTATTTTGTGTATGTTGCTTTAATCTTCCGAACATTACAGGGTTGACTGTGAATACTTTGTTTCCCTAAACGCCAGGAATGAGTGGAATTTTTTTTATAACCTGGATTCTTTTTCTTCCAATATACAAGATACCAAAATTTGCCATAAAATCTGCACAGGCATGTCCATTGGGATAGGCAAATATGCAAGAGTATTTCACACTTTATCATTTGAAAGGAGTTTATACTTTTGTTTTAAGAGTGGGGTATTTTCATCTTTACCTCAGAACTAAAAGTGATGGCTGGATAGAGGAAAATGTGGCTGGGTTAGCTTATAGCCATTTTTTGCTAAAAGATCGGCTTTTTTGTTTCCAAGCACCCCACAGTGTCTGGGAATTCATTAAAAACAAGCTCTCAGTGAGAGGTAATTGCTATGGATACAACAAGAAAGTAATCACTAGGAGGAGACAGCTGCCATAATTGCAGCATATAACTGCTTTGCCTAAGTTAGTATCAAGTCCGAGAAGATTTTAAATTGCTTTTCCCATGGAAAAAAATCTATGCTTCGAAGTTAGAGGCACTGAGACCAAAAGCATAGGATTTTCCAAAATATCCGTCACAGTACAATCTAGTACCAGTACTTTTTTTACATGCAGAGTCATCAGTATAAATGTGGATCTACTCAGAGCTAGGGTAATTTGATTTTAGTGTTGTGTCATGTAGTCACAGTTAGTTACCTGTATAAATTGCATGTCTACTTGCTGCTTTTATACTTAAATTTGCAGAAGCTTTTCTTTCATGTTTGCTATTGCACTTTGTCTACAGATTTTGGATTTACTTCATTTTAAATAACATTGTTCCAATTTTTTTTTTTTTTTTTTTTTTTTTTTTTTTTTTTTTTTTTTAAGTTATGCATTGCAGGCCTTTGTGAACATTTTTAAGAGGTGGATGTAATGTATATAAATTTTAAACAGTCAAATTTCTTCTCTTGCAAACCCAACTTGAAGGTACAACAAATGAACTTCTTGGTCATGTCCAATTTTCTATAGCAAAAATTGTTTGTGTTTTTCAAACTTTTTTCCTGCAATTTTTGCAGTTTTCAACCAAAAAATTACTAACCCTTACATTCATCCTGTGTAATGGGTTTGAATAATAAAAGACACCTTTAGGTTGCTGTTTTCCATCTTTTTTTTCCATCTTCTAAATTAAAAACTGAACAAGGCAGGTGTAGCACTCAATCCTTGAAAAATCAGGACACACAATAAATATACATTTGAAGCTACCATAAAAGCATGGTCAACAGCCTCACTATTTTCTGTCTTCTAAATAAAAAAGTGAATGAGGCAGGTGTAGCACTCAATCCTTGGAAACAATACATACACCTTTGAAGACCCTACTGTATCACATATTGAGCCAAAGAGCTTGAATCAGTTCTTTGATTGAGCTGTAAGGCAGAACTGCATTTTGGGTTGATGCTTATTCATGTAAAAATATATTTTATATGGAAATGTGCAATTGAGGGACATGACTTTTATCCTAAGTAATTTTTTTGTGAAATTAAAAGTAGTGAAAAATAAGTGTAGTAATTGCACTTAGTAATAATTGTAATATTAAAAAAAATAATAATAAATAAAGTTGCTGTAATATCTTTTCGGAGATGTGACAATGCTAATTGCTTTTTCTGAGTGATTCATCAATCCATTTTTGTACAGTTGATCTATTTTTTCTTATCAGATCGGATATAGCAAACCAAACTTTCAGTCTCTTGAGAGTTCATTATAGTGAGGTTTGACTAAATGTAAAGGAAATGTGTTTCAAATGAATTCAAAATTTTTTCTGATGTAAGTCATTAGTGAAAGGTACTAACTTTATCTAAGCAACTTAATTCAAATTTACCTTTTAGGTTTTATATTTCCATTTAATAAAGAACTACATATTTTTGTATCACTTTATAATTATTCAACTGGATTATGCCATAATTTGATTTTATTCAATTTTCAGATAAACTACATATGAGTAATTGTGATGCCAGCCCACAAATTTTAACAAAACTTTTTAACAATCTTCAAGCCAATTTTGAAGGTTCAGAAGGTAATTTTTAACATTATGGATTTTATATTTTAAATATTATATTCTGGACCATGACATACTAAGGTTGTAGTTTTTGTTGTTGCTAGTTTTAGATTTTATATTAATCCGTTTCTTAAACCCTGGGATTGTAGGAAGCGAGCAAATTTTTAAAATTAATGGATTGTGGTTATGTTATTTGCAAATGTGGAAATTCATTAATAATTAATTAATTGATGTACTTAATGCTAAATTGGCTTAAATTATTTATTATTATATATTTTTTCACAGTAAAAAATGTTATGTAAATACAATAAAAAGGAAGTGATTTAATGTAAAAAGGAATTATGTGAAAATTAGTTAAAAATTGAATACCTGTGTTTAATTTTAAGAATTTTTATATTTTTCTGTTGTCTGCTATGTTTCAAATATAATTTTTAAGCAGAATAAAATTAGAAAACAAAGGTAAATATCTTAGAAACATTTTTGACTGCCTGAAGTAGTTTTTGTAATATTCTAAAAACATTTTTTTCCCTAAGGTACCTTAAAGCTACTTAATAATTTTATTTTTATTATCTTAACCCTCTGAGCGGCCAGAGTTTTCGCTAAGAAAGCACAAATTTCCCAAAACTACTATGAGAACAATTTTTTTATTTTTATTTTAATGTAAAAACTCTTCTGGTATTCCATACCTGGATTTCTGTTCTTTTGATATATTGCCTTAATTTCTTTGACATATTTTAATATGCATGTATATATAGGGTCTTAGATATCACAAAAAATATTCTAGGCCTATATTTCTAGGCTAAATATTCTAAGCGACAAGGCCGTATATATACGGCTTTGTCGCTAATAGGGTTAATGTAATTTTCTCTCAGTCAATGAAATAAAACAATCTGGTTACAATATTTTTTTGTAATGCTATTTATAAAAATATACCATGTAGGTGTTCATATAAAAAAACATCGAAAATATATCATGTATTTTCATATGAACACATTGTTGAGAAAGGCATCATAAAAGCATGGTCAACAGCCTGAAAAAAACTTCTGGCAAAAAAGCATATTTTAGTTTTGTTTAAAATTTAAAAGAAAGCGAAGCATAAATATTTGCTTACTGCTGGAAGTATGTATACCGTAGTTCAAGAACTGCTTGTTTACATTATACATACCTTCGTCTATAAAGCAGTAAGGCTGTATAACTTTCTTATTAGCTGTATGCATTTGAATAGTATTTAGAATTTTTTTCAAGAATATTGTATTTACAGCTCATCTTTATTACATTTTTATATAAGAAGGTGGAACTTTTTATAACCTATCTTGGATTTAACATTTTCCTTCCCTTGAAGATGTTATTATAACTTCAATATAAGACTAGTATAACCTTTCCTTTAATTGTTGCACTGGAATATGTATGAATAATCTTAATTGCAATTTAACATAAAAAATAATGTGGAAAATATTTGAAATATTGTGAGAATGAATAGTTTATGTATTACTTGTTTAAAATTTATATTCTGGGAAGGGGAGAGATGTTGATGAAATTCAAAGTTTTAACCCCAGACAAGATCAAATAAATGTGTAGCCTTTTTAGTATTTTAAACAAGAAATGCAGTATTAGTACTGTACAGTAGCGAGCAAGCCCACCTGATGAGTAGGCTGCGGCTAAAGCAAATGTTCTATGTACTCCTAAAAAGAAAATATATAAAATCATTTCAATATGAATGAAATCAGTACATTCTTTCCAAGCAACAACCAGTTCATGAATAATTTGTTTGTTGTCGAATCGGGAAGCAAAAACTTTTGAAACTTCAGGTATACATATGACATCACAATTTAAATTTAATAATTAAGTCGGCAAGAAACTGTTAAGTTTATTATAATGTCATTTATCTTAACTTGAAACAAAATATATGTCAGTTATCTTAACTTGAAACAAAAAAGTTGTCAATAGCAGCTTTTTATTTAAAATGCTATCATTAACTAAAAATTTTTGACATACAATGATGTCGCATGCGGTCACATGCTTTCTTCGACATCAGAATATGACCTTATATAGTGACAAAATATTTAATGTTTGGCAATGCTATTTTTATTTCATATTTCATAAAACTTAAATTTTTTTATTAACTAATTCTATGATTTGAAAGCAAGCGATGGCAACCTTTTTCGAAATAAAGTGTTTTTATCTCCAGCTTACAAGACTGTTGCGACTCAGAACAAATGAGTGTGAAAATTAATGCTTTCAGAGTTTTTAATTAATATCTCTGCTGATTAAAGTCATACAAAGATGAGAATGGTTGAATTGGCTTCCCAAGAATTTTCAGAATCCGGAAATACCTCTCTCGAAACTCAACTCTCCACCTTTCCGAAGGAGATGATGTCACAAACAAACAGGCCCATACCGATCTCATTAGTGCAGATTACATTACTTTATAGACAATTATACTATTATTATTTGGCCTAATTTTGGTGCAAAACTAATGACAAAATATGAAGTAATGTGAAACATGCACTGCATTAACTTTATTTTTGTAATGTTTTACATATTCAGTTTTTTAATAAACAGCGCTTTTATAGTAATTTTCATTGAAGCATTTAAGTATGCTTTTATAGACTTGTCTTGCTGTATGAATATGCAAAGTTTATATAAAGGTTAATAAAATTCATTTTATATATTTATTCAGAAAAGACGGTGTGTATTATAAAATGAATTAATACCCCCTTCTTTTTTAGATATTGAAGTAAACAAACTGGATGAGAGGCTTCTTCATATTTTAGCATATCAAAGGTTACAGCAGCTTATTCCCAAAAGAAAATATGTTTCAACGGAAGAGAAATTACTTGGTGATTCAACTGCAGATGGTAAATATTTTTAACTCTTGGTGTATTTTCTGCATTTTTTTAAAACTCTTGGTTTTTTTATAATTTGAAATTTTGAACCAAGACCTATGTGTGGAGAAAAGAAATTCCTAAATTCTCTATTGCCCACCACAGCTGGTTGTATTTCCCATTTCTCTGCAACATTTGAAAAATGTTTTCATATGGCAATGTAAGTGTTTCCTGGAGGTATTTCATATTTGTAAGAAGCCTCGGTTTTGATGAAGGGTCCTTACTCCAAAGCCCCCCTTTGCTGCTAATTTTTTAAGACTTAAAAATTTACGGAGACTCCATTTTCTATCATTTACCCATAATGTTTTTCAATTTTTAACAGCAGAATCAGTTTTAGTCCTCACTTTTCAAGAAAAATAATTGTTACAAATTTTGTACATACTTATATAGTTTTATAAAAGTATTTGTGAAATTGTTTTATTTTTTCTGTATAATGTAACACGAAAATCTGGAGACAGGATGCTCTACTGGAAAAATAATAATACAGGGGCAAGTCTATTTAACATTTAGTAAATGGCTGTCTTACTAATTTGGTGAGATATCGCCAGGTTGGAAGCAGTTGTGACGATTAATTTTTATTGCCAAATTTCTCAAATCTGGTAACACTTTTGTCCAGTCCCCATATTACTATAACTATTATCCCCGTATTACTTGTAACTGAAAAACTATAATTGATCACTGTATTACCTGTAACCGTTTCTGGGACTGGTATGCCTTCCAGTTATTTCAAGAAGCAAAAAGTACTAGAAATATCTTGGTGGCTGGATAAAACTTATATAAGAGAGCATCAGATCTCAGTTGTTGTTGGGAGTTTTTAGTTCAGAGCATCTTTGGAGTATTGGAAGCTTCGCCTTTTAGATGCACTTTGCTGGCATTGTGTTTAATATTTAGTAGTTTGAAGTGTCACTACTGACAACTATGTGATACTGTGAATGCCTGTACAAGCATTTTCGTGGAAAGTTCCAGAACTCTGAAGTGTTTCTTTTGTTAAAATAAATTTTATTAACCTATCATCGTTCAGTCTGTTATGAACCCACATGCACACAACAGAATGTTATCTCATGTATTATTTTTAAAGAAATAATACAATCCTGCTTAAAAAGAAGGAAGTATTTTTGAAATTTAGATGAAATTTAAGATAGAAAGTTTTTGTAATTTTGGTTTACCTGCTCACATAATTTCAGAAAATTAAGCGGGAGGTAAATTTTTATTAGTATTCCTTTATTTACATTATAAATTATTTGTCTTTGTAGCTGGCTTGTAAATTTGAACTGCTATGGTATTAACAAACTGCACATTAAACTGTAGATAGTCATATTAGAGAAATTTGTGTTTTGATTTTGTTGTAATGTTTATTCTTTTTAATAATAACCAAACTAAATTTGATGCTATAAAATTTTGATTTTCATTAAACTTTAAAAAAAGGTAAAGTAAAGTGAAATTTATGATATTAAATGAGAATACTTTTAATTACAAAAGGTTTGTCGAAAGAAAATGGGTGTAAGAATTGGAATTTGTAGTAACCAAAGAAGTATTATTGTAATACGTCCCCTCCTCTCCAAAAAAAAAATTATGGCTAGAACAACTTCAAGGTTTAAGCAAAAAAAAAAAAAAAAAAAAAAGACTTATCTGTCTATCTGCTATCCTAGTCATAGAGTCTTCTTGTTGAACCTCTCTTTAGTTTTAAATAGTTCAACACACTCCATCAGCAAACAGTTGGCTCAAAACTTAATTATCTATCTTTTAATAGCAATAAAATTAACATAAAGGTTACAAATAACTGCATATTTACATATAAATCTCTAATAAATTATTGCATTCTTATGATTCACCATTCTCTTCTTAACAGCTATTGCTTCTGAGTAAAGTCACTGTTGATTTGAAGGCTTCTCTGTTGTGCTATTTTCTGTTCCCTTTCTCTTGTGTTTCATCCATAATAATATTTTAATAAAAACTAACAGAATTAATAATATAAGAAGACAATATTTCCATGTATTGGTATTGTATTTATTTGAATCTAAGCCACCATCAATTCTAAGCCTGCACCCCAAATTCTAAACATTTTTGTAAAAAAATAAAAGTAATATAAAAAGGTTTATCGATATCCGATATTTATGAAATTAAAAAAAAATAGGATGAAAACTTTTAATAAGTGAATAATAATTATTTCATTTCACCAGTATTAAAAAATTTTAAATACATACATGAACATGTAATTGCTCTAACCATCAGTATCACTTTCTGAAAATGATTCGTCACTCCCACTGTCACAGCTGACTTCGGAACTGGTGCTGGCTTGGCCGTTTTCCCACACGGTGTCACCTTCCAAGCCATCCAATGCATTTGTTATGGAACATTTTTTAAAAGAATGTATTATAGTCTTATTGGAAACTTTCTTCCAGGTAACAGATATCCATTCTGCACTTTTCCAAGCACTTGCCTTTTTGATTTTCCAAATGCAACCAGTTTGGGCAACTGTATGAATGATGCTGTGAAACATAAATTAATTTCTTAATTTTTTTTTAAATTTGCTTTACTGATCAGGCAGTTTGAAAATAAATTTGTATGCATGTATGTAAGTGTTTCAGAATAATATTAAGAAATTTTCTGAAATTAATCAGAATTTTTGTTGCACACTATTTTTCAGAATTTTTGTAATGGGATTGGATTCACATCTGCATATATTAGATCATAGCACATTATGATAATATATTGCTTTCAGGAAGTTATTATTTCTATAATTAAAGACTTCCCTCTCCTGTATAAATTGTATCATATGTTTAAAAGATAGTTGTAACATATTTTCTGGATCAGATTTTCATGATTTGGTCAGAAAGTATCTGACTTGCTTTGGATCAGGCATCTTTAATGCCACTTGATTCACATTTCTGATTGTTATAAATGGTGGCTGAAGATAAATTGAACTCTAAGCAGGTGAAAAATACATGAACTCTAAGGTGATATTATGTGAGAAAGACAAGTTAACTATTTATAAGAGTTCCTACTCTATGGGTACTGTTATGGGAAACATTGACTGTTATGGTCTGGGCACAGTTTGGCATAATAAATCACACTCAGTTTGACTTGCTTTAATTTGTCCCAGGGAATGTTTGTAATGGCATTTCACATATTCTGTGCACTGCGCTTAGGTAAAACTTGCCTTTCAGACATAACACTTAAATAGATTATTTAACCATGCAGGTCATAAATCCTTGGAGACAGTCCTGTCAGGTGTGGAAACCGAGTGCACTGGTTCCAAGAAAGTGGGTGCTGTTGAATACACCGATACTTTTTTTCCCTTCTGCCGTGCTTGGTTCGCCTGTTTTTTTTTTTTTCCTGTACTGATTCAAAAGATGTCACTTTTTACTTCCTTGTATGAAGTAAAGGAAGTATTGTAATCACTATAAATATGGGGTATCATATTTCAATGAAAATATCCATTTTGACCACTGTCGAGTGCAATTTAATGATGCTTTTGCGTGACACCTGTAAGCAAGGACAGAATAAAAGGACTCTTTTTCTCCAAACCAATTATAAAACTGATTTAAAATGGATTCAGAAGAGATTTTTTCGTTGCGTCTGTACATACATATCTTTATACATGTATCTTGCATAACTCAAAAACAAGTAGCCTCAGAGCATTGAAATTTTTAATATAGGTCTGTTATAACATGTAGTTGTGCACCTCCGTTTTTGGTTGCAATTAGCCACACCAAAAGTATGTATGTACACCCACTCTTCTACTCGACTCAGTGAGCTCAGTTCTTTTAACTCTTTCTTATATGTTGGTAAATTGTGCATTTTTTGCTTTAAACATAATTGAATTATGCTGTTCTTATCTTCTGATTAAGGTTTTTATGCTTTTAGTTAATCTGCATACAGTAGTTGTAGAATTATCTACAGTTTAAAAGTTGTTTAAGTGCTGCTAAGCCTATTTTTTCCCCATAGCAGCCATATTTGTTTACATTTTAAACTTAACATTATAGTGAATTATGTCTTTCTGCCCCTCCAGTGTCTTTTTGTCGAGTGGGACCAAAAAGAAACTTTTAGTTTTGGACACTGAAAAATCTGCCTTCTTGCCTACTGGCCGAATTGCTTGTTTTTGCGTATAAACTGTAATTTTAATTGTTTAAAAAAAAAAAAAAAAGTATTTGGTGTTTTATGTTTTTCTATATCTGTCAAATTTTAATGAAGGTATTTTGAGTTTAGAATTAGTTGAATGAGAAAAATATCTCTAACGAAATTTGAGGAAGCAACTTTAAATGAAATGCAGCAAAAATGTGTATAACTTAATATTTCGTACAAGGAAGACATGTGGTGTACACATCAGATTTTTCAGATTTTTTAGATTAAAATTTCGTTTAAAGTTCAACTTCAAAAGAGGTAAATTTCAATTTAAATATCTTCAGAAATTAATTAATTTTAATTTAATCTGTTAAATTTAAACATTTAAAGCAACTTCAAAAACTAAAAAAAAAAAAAAATATATATATATATATATATATATATATATTACTTTACTTGTTGTTCATGGCTACATGAAAATAAATAATTAAAATATATATAAGAATCCAAAATATGAAGAAAAATTATTAACAAGTTAAACTTAATTGGAAGGGTTTTTTAAATTTGTGGTTTTAATTACACACATCCCCCTTTCAAGGCTTCTTGTTGCGCTATTTTACATCACACTTTCGCTGCAGTAAGTGCAATGTGAAAACTCATTACCAATCACTGTGCAGGATTAAAACAAAGCACTCTGAAATTATAGGTACCTCAACCATGATATCGGATTTTAGCAAACGTTTCCTGCCACTGCAAATTTTGTCTGCGCAATTTGCGTTGCACTGTTTGACATAATGTTGTCAAATGATTTTTTACATCATGCTACCGGATTAGAACAATCATTTACTTCCAGTTCTGTTGCCAAAAGTCAGCTACAGAATGTCACCAAATCCATGTGTACAGCTATAGGTACTAGTGTTATATCATATGACACTGTGAAGGTTTGGTATTGAAATTTCAAAAACAAGGACTATGATATTCAAGAGGTCGAGCGAGAACATGTGGAAGAAGATCGGTGTGCAACAACTCAAGAGCTTGCTAAGGAGTTAGACGTTAGTGCCATGTCCATTAATCATGTTGAGCTTCGCATAAATTTGACTACATGTTCAGTTGTTGGGTGCCACATGAGCTAACTCAAGCAGATAAGGACAGACATACTAATCTGCTCAAATATAAACACAAAAACAAAATTCTGGACCGGATTGTCATTTGTGATGAAAAGTAGATTTACTTTAACAACACAGGTCAAAAAGGGGGTTGGTCTGTGCTCGGGGAGCCAGTTAGCAGCATCGCAAAGCACAATTTCACTGACAAAAATTATGTATCTGGTGGGATTGCCATGGTATTATTCACAAGAGTATCTGGAGAAAGGTAAAACTCTCGACAGCAAGGTGTACAGCGAGGTTCTACTCTGTGTTAACGCTGCTGTCAAGGAAAAAATTGAACTGAGTTATGGGGGAAAAAGGTTATGTTCCATCAAGATCATGCAAGACCACACATGTCATTCACTGAATAGACTCTGTACAGACTCGAATGAGATATTGTTCCTTCGGACTTCTACCTTTTTTTTCACATCTGCAGCTACATCTTGCTGGTGCTACCTTCCATTATATACAGGGTGTCCAAAATGAGGTTGATCTGTTTGGGACATAAGGAAAAACTACTAAAATGTTGGCAGAAAATCATAGATTTCAGCTGTGATTACTGCTTTAATGCTAGTAGTCATGTAGGTACTGCTTTCA
This sequence comes from Stegodyphus dumicola, assembly GCF_044657685.1. Taxonomy (NCBI): domain Eukaryota; kingdom Metazoa; phylum Arthropoda; class Arachnida; order Araneae; family Eresidae; genus Stegodyphus; species Stegodyphus dumicola. Next base: position 6,086,583 of record NC_140770.1, read on the forward strand.
TGTTTTTTTTTTTTTTTTTTTAAACTTTATTAAGAACGTATTTTGGCAGAAAACACATCACAGCCAGATATATGCACTATCTTTTGATACCTATGCTTACTAGTTAAAAGATGTCTCTTCTTTTGCTGTTTCTATTCATTATTAAAAATATAATATGTGTTAGTTAAAATTGTGGGGGTGTGGATTGCCCCCAGTGTGCTGTGCCATTCCATGTGTCTAAATAAAGTTTCAGAAAGTAATAAAAGATATGTTTTGGATTATCAAGATTTTGTGGTTCTTCAAATGCTGCATCTAGTAAGATGACACCAGAATGTCCGCATTTTCCAGTTACATTTAACACAACTTCCAGCTATGATTATTAGTGAATTGTTCTATAAATTTTCTCTTTGGACCACTTTACTATCACATACATATAAAAAATATACATTTCTTATATGTAACATAATTTCATTATTATTTATTAATATGAAATTTCATTCCCAGCAGCACTTTTATGTTTCAGGAAAATTTATGTATTTCGCATGAAAATGTCTTCCCACGGAATCAGGGAGGGCGTTCTAGAATGGTGATCATGTTTCAGTAGACTGCTTTTGACAAAATTGTTAATTAATAAGAAACTAAAACACAGGCAAAACTTTAATGGAGTACATAAACTCTTCTAGCCCTTATGCTAAACAGGCAAATCAAGAGAGTAGTGACCCACATACAGTGCATAGGCAAATCAGTTAAGTAGTTGAGTTTTTGCATAAGGAAATCTAGTGACTGGTTTCTAAGAAATGAGAGAGAATTCAAATTGTGTATCAACCTGAATATATATATGTGTTCTTATTCCATTAACTATTATAAGAAATGGTAATGAATTGTAATAAATGTTTTTACTGATAGTAATAAATGGCTAAAGAACAGTTTTTTTTTTTTTTTTTTTTTTTTTTTTTAACAGGGATTTCTGAAATCAGAGGCAGAGCTGTAGTTTGTCCATTACTCAAACAAGGTTTACCTGTTGCAATGTGTTATCGTTCATTACACCTAGGCCTTGGTAATCAATGTTTCTTTTTTCTGCTAAAGTAAATAAGTATTTAATTGTGACGATAATTTGTTACTGTGAAAATTTTGCATTTCTGTAATCATTTTGAACAACTTTTTTTTTAAAATCACCAATTGCTTTTGTACTCTCTAATATTCTCTGTCTCTTTTATTTTTTTAATTGAATTTCCATATGTATGAGCTTTTGTCTGTAGTTATAACTAGGAGCTAGTTATAATGGGGGTAAATGGCAATGGTTTTTAAAATTCGCGCTTGGAATTTTCAATAAACATGATTTTTATGACAGGCCTTGTTACATAAGCACGGGTATGTAAACGGTCTTCTGAAATGGGTACTGTGAGGTTTCATGCACGTTTTGGTTAGTTACTGAGGGATTCATAAATTTTAGTGTAAAGTAAGTTAATTGTTATATTTAAAATGGGTTTTATATATTTATTTTGTGTATGTAATAAGTTTTAAAATGCTGCTTAAATTTTTTTACTCATCGCAATATTTTTTTATAAATCAACAAAAATGTCTGATACTACCTTACATGGAGCAAGTTGTATCATGTTACAACCAGCAATTTTATTTCATGTAGTTAGACTTTGTTCTCTAAATGGAAGCATGCAAATTACTTTTCTTCTGTTTGGTTTTCATTTCTAAAATATAAAAAATCGATTTTTCATCCTCAAAGATTTCACCTCTCCTTAAGGCTTCATCTTGAAAGCAGTCGGAAGCCAATGCAAAAAGAAATCTGCCATTCAACCTGACACGCCCAAAAAGGAAGCATTGGATAAAGGATATGAGGAGATAATAAGAAACAAAAAAAGAATGGAAAAATAAAGGTATAAAATTTGGGAAGAAAAGGCTATAAATAAATAGTCTTTTTACTTAATTTGCAACGATGCTTACAACACTTTTGAAGAAGAATGGTTGCAGAGTTTAGTCTTCTAAATGTGTGAGAGAAAGCAATCATATCATTTGTTTCTGTTAACTGAAGTTCTGTTGAAGACCGACTGTTATGTTGATTGGTAAAATAATTCTTTCTTTGTTTTACTGTAAGCCACTTGATATTATTCAGATGATGATTGGTGAAATAATTCTACCTTTGTTTTACTGCAAATCACTTGATATCATTCAGTGTCATTCTGTTGGGTAATAATAATCATCAAATGTTTTTTAAATATGGTTATTTTTATTATTTTCCCCAGATCTGTTACAATTTGCCACAAGTCCGTCGCAAATTGTAACAGATGAATAGCTTCGGTAAAATATTTTTTGTGCTAAAATCAACAAAATTGCTATAAAAAATGGAAGTTATTATCAAAGAATTGTACGAATACGAGTATAACGATTATGAAGATTCTCTTTATTTATTTATTCTTGTAACCAAGAACATTCTATTCCTATTTTATCTGACAGTTACAAACAATTAGTTTTACAAATTAGAAAAATTTGTAAGTTTTTTAGAAAATCTCCAGTACGAAACACCATTCTTCAAAATTATATTAACCTTTTAACTGTTATGCCTGAATCTCGGGCACAGCACTGGTATTCCAAAATGTCACGCCCGAATATTATTCAGGCTAATTTTTTTTTTGAGTGCACCGTATTGTTATACCCGAATATATATCGTGAGAAGTTTATTTCGGCTTCATTTGAACAGATGGCAACATTTGATTAAAGGTTTCAAAGAATAGAGGTTAAAGTTCAAAGTGCGCAGATTTTTTTTTTTTTTTTTTTTTTTTTTGATTTTTTGTTCTTGACTGCAAAATAAGGTGGAATATTATGGATGCCATGATTGGAACATTTCTGGCAGTAAAAAAATGCGTTGTTTTAGCATTGATTGATATTGGTTCTTCTGTGTGGAATGAAGCTCACTGTCTAAACTTTTAGAACTTCAGTCGTGGGACTGTTTGATCTAGTAGCTGTGAAGGCTTAGGGCGACAATATGCCAATTTACCAACAAGTGAAGATATATTTAAATTTCTCTTAAATGAAGTAAAAGATTTAAACACTGAAATAAGTTTGAAATTATTATATGCTTTAAAAGAAATAATTCAAGAAAGAAGATGAGTAGAATTGGCAACTCTTCTGCTGTATTTGCAAAATCTGCAAAACATTTCTAGTTCAGCTAAGAAATCTAGTGTCCTTTCTTTAACTTCAGAAAGCGAAATTATGAAGTTATTTGGAATATTTCCAAATTCTTATGTGGAAACCGATTACCGAAGAGCAAATTTAGGAAACTATAGTAGATTATCAGAGTAATGATTTTTTAAAAGAAGCCATCGCAAAATCTTATTCATAAGTTTCTTGAAAACCCTGAAGAAAAACTTACAAATCCAATTACACTGAAAGCTGACTTTTCATTATTTGAGATAATGAATAAAAGAACAAAGAACTTATTATTTGATGAACTGAAAATTATAAAACCAAGCTCAATAACTAGTGAACGAGTATTTTCAATTTCAGGCAATATTGTGTCCAAAATAAGAAGACTTAGCCACTGTTCATTGGATAATTTTTTTTTTCTTTTTTAATTCTCTTTTCTTTTAGGAATTAAAATTAGTGAAAGTAATGTAAATATTATTTGAAATTTTTCTTTAAGTTTTCGTTATTTTGTGTCAGTAATATGTATATATAATCCTTAATGTTTTTTAATTTTGACTTTGATATTGATTTTGTTATTTTGGGTAAGTATTATGTATATGTAATCTTTAATTTTTTTATATTTTGATATTGATTTCGTTTTGTTATTTTATATAAATTAAATCAAATATTTTTATCTATTCTATTTTTTTGGACAAAAATTCGAAAGCCGGTTAAAACCCTTTTTTCTTGGCAATATTGAATTCGAAAACTGGTTTTTCAAAAAGTCGGTTTTTGTAAAAATCTTACTTATCACTTACCAGCATGAGCTAAAGTATATGTTGACACTTTGTTTTCATTTAGTCAGCAGTGAATTTGTTAGTTTGCTTTTCTTTATTTCAGTGTATGGCATTTTCTAAGTAACAATGCATATATATTGAAATCTATTTTAATAGGTGCTGACATGGATATATGTTTTTCAAATTATGGGCACTGTAATTACGTATCGGGAAAACATGCATCTATATTTTATGATGAAGTAAGTTCTTTTCCTACTTTTAATTTGTTTTTTGCATCGTTTAAGTATCATTAGCATAATGTTCATAATAATTGTACAGTACAAAATGGTCAGGACTTTGGAAGTTTTGGGATTTTAGATCATTGTTTTAAATCTAGTAATGTGACATATAGTCATGATAACATAAAAATGGTGTGTTGGTGTATTTAATTATGGCAAAGCACACTAGGGCTATCTGCCTAAGAGGAGGGATGCCTTCGTGGAGGACTTTCTAAGGGAAACTGGCTCGTATGCGCGTTACACATGATGAAAACCACGAAAACGCCCATGCAACTAGCTTGTTCTCGGGATTCGAACCTCGGACCGAACTACTAGTGTTCAGCGACATTACCGCTCGGCCGCTGGTGGGCCATATAAAAATGCTAACCCCCATTTGGCAGGCGAAATTTTTAGAATGTAGTGGAGCAGCGAAAATTAATGGTGAAAAACTTTTTACAATTTTTAGGAGGTTCTAGGCAAGAAAATGCTTAGTGCTGACTTCCCCCCCTTCTGCACGCCAAATTAAGGATCAGAAGAGGAATCCTAGTAGACACAATGTAACCTCAATTATTGTATTGTTATCGGCTAGAGTGGGGCTCCTTAGACAACAGGTGCTCGAAAATGATATGCAGGAATCTCATTTGGGAGAGAAACTCCATTTACGGCGCCCTTTTGTTGAATATTATATTCTCATTTCCTAAACTTTTCCTAAGGGGTGGGACCGTTCATTTTATTTGTTTATTTATTCAGCTGATTGTCCAGAGGTGCTGATATTGTATCATTCTGGATATTGGACGTCCAGATTTCGGACTGTGCACTGTATTTTGTGGGGTTTTCAGTTCATTTTGTTGTTAATATTAAATAAGATGTAGGAATTAAATATTAAACAAAAGGGTGGCTATAGGATTTTATATCCTTAAGTATTAATTCTAGACATGTACTTATAAAGTTTGTCAAATCAAGGTAGAATATTGTAGAAATTTCAGCATCGGATGTAATATAAAGTCATAGCTTACATGGTCTGCTTCAGGAAACATTCTGAGTAGTGAAAACATTTTTTATGTTTTGATGAATTAATATGGAACTTTCCAAATTTTTACATGCAAAATAAATAAAGGTAAAATTAGTAATGATTTTACTGATGTAAATCATTTTTTCACGTTTGCTGCCAAGTTTGTTCCTGCATTTAATTATGATTAATGATTTCATCTTAGGTGAAATCTTGGGTTTTGTATCTTTTCTCTTGATTATTAATGATTTCATCTTTTGTGACATTAAAACCCATCATTAAATTGTTTATTGGAATAGCAGTTATGCATATTTCAATGAATGTATAACTGAACTTGCATTTGTAAGGTTAAAGCATAATGAATATTTTACTAGTTGGAATATCTGCTCTGTTGAGTTGAGTAAACTGTTAGATTTTATGACATTCATTGAGGTCATCATTTACAGGATTTGAACTTTTTCATAAAATTCTTCACTTTATTTTGAGAAATTTTGAAAGTATTTGAAAAGCAATACTTCAAATATTTCAAATCATTTGAAAATAAAGCTTGTAGCCAAATTTTTTTTTTTCTTTCTGTAAAGTACAGAATTGTTGAATGCTTTTGAAGAAAGTTTATTTTTGAAATTTGATAGCTTATAACACAACATTTTTTAGAGTAATACCATAAAATTATATATTAGTAGAAAGGTAATTTAATCATAGATCATTCAATTTAATCAGGAAGGATCAGTTGAACTTGTGAAATGACACTAGCTAGATTCATGGAAACCATTACATATTTTTCTTGTTTATAGTAACAGCATTAAGTTAAGTAGTTTATTTTATATTTAACATCATAAAATAATAGTACTCAGTCAGACTTTTAAGGATTAAAAATAACTGCATGTATACTCTGAATGATGTGTCTAGTTTATATTCTTTTTAATACAGTCAGTATTAAATTTTAAATGTTGATTTAAGAACATATATTATTGAATTTTTTGCCTAATTTTTAATATTTCCCCCTTTTTTGTGTGTATAAGGTCACCAAGCGTTATGAATTGTTAAACTACAGTTGTTATGGCACTACAGTCGACAATGTAGTATATTCTTCTGATCTGTCAGAGAAGAAGCCTTCTACTCCAAACTCTTTGACTGCAGCTGTAAGAAGATTAGCAAAGAGTACCTTAAGATTGGCTGATCTTCCATCTCCAATAACTCCAAATGACAAACCCATGATGAGTGCACGAGGGAAACAGGTAATCAGTTACTGTGCTGAAGAAATATATGCAAAATGATATTAATTAGAAAAAGGAGAAATTAGCAATGAAAATTGACATTATGTATTTCAAAATATGTAGAGTACATTGTTAAAAGGTTTTGATGCTAGTAAACAAATACATTTGTAGTAAAAATTTTTGTGCTATTGTCATCTTGTAAGCTATAGCAACGTCTATATACTTTGCTTGTCAACTAAACCTTTTTATATCTTAATAATTGATTAACACATTTCATCTAAATCTTCTAACTTTTCAACTTCATGCCAAAAACTGACTCATCATGGCGAAGCAGGCGCAAGCTGGCATCAGGTCCACAGTTTCGCTTTGTTGCCTGTACACATAACAAATTTACCTTTACTGTGCCTTATACTTTCTTCCATGGATGTAAATGAAGTTAATGCTTTTTGATCTTAAGACTATGGGAATCGTGACCCATTAAATAAATGCTTCCCTCGCTGCTGAAAAAGAAAATATGGTCAAGATCTTTGAAGCATGCATTGCTGTTTTTGTGAGTTTTTATTGCAGTACATTACACCAATTGAGTTAGCCAATTTTCATTCTTTTGTCATATTAAAGGTATAATTTTTGACATTTTATTAAAATTTTAAATGCAAATAGCTTGGTTTTATTAAATACTAGCTGCTTGTATGGCCAATTACCTGAAATGATTGTTATAAAAAAGAAATGTATTGGGAAGTTTCAGCATGAAGTAAAGTTGCTGACAGCTTTTTACATGGAATTGTATAATGCTCTAACCAGATTGAAACATAGTGTTTAATAACTAAAATAATTTGTAAAACTGGTGAAACATCAATGCCAGAGAAGATTCATTCCAATTTTGCTCAGACCATAGTAAGAATTTCACTAATAGAGCAAGATAATAATGTCCTCAACATTTCTAGAGATAGCTGTGATGTTCCATTCATATGCAAATGCCATTTAATATCAGAGGTCAAATGAATAAAATGTTATGTATAAAAGAGGTTTCTTTTCGATGATTTTTTACTTCCTTGTATGAAGTAAAGGAAGTATTGTGATCACGAAAAATTTCAGGTATCATATTTCAACGAAAATATTCATTATGACCGCTATCAAATGCAATTTAACAATGTTTTTGCATGTCATCTGTATGTAAGCACAATATTAAGAACTCTTTTTCCCAAAACTGATTGTAAAATGGATTGAGAAGAGTTTTTTTTTTTTTTTTTTTTTTTTTTGTATAGACGACTGTATGTATCTCACATAACTAAAAAACAAGTAGCCATAGACACAATGTCTTTTTTAAAAAATTTTGTATTCATTAGGTATTGTGTTAAAACAGAATTAGGTATCCATGAGACAGAATTCATTTTTAAAGCAATCAACTTCCCCCCCCCAAAAAAAATAGCTGTTCTGTATTGTCCTTTGAATTGCTCCTTGTGCATTTGGATATATTGTGTTAAAAAGTATTTTGTTACTTTCCTTAGGTAATGTGTTTTCTTACTAGTAAAGTAAATATTTTCTTAAACATTTCCATGAACCATTCTCTTCTTGAAAATCTGTAGTTACACCTACTGCAAATTCTGATTTTAATATTTAAACAATTAAATTAAAAGCCATGCTCTATTTTCAAATGCCTTGCTGACCATACTGAATTTATAGTTGTTAGCAAAGAAAAATATAAGCAGCAGTTACCCATAATGTAAACCATCTCCATCAAAAAAGCAAGCTTAATATTTATTTAAATAATATTGAAATATCAAATGTGTGGCAAATGTCTGAATTGATTAACTGAACCATAAATCAATTTTTAATAAATGAAACAAAATTATATTCCTTGCTTTTCTAGTTTGAAAATAGATGTGTAATTTTATTTGCACAAATTTAAATATCTCCAATTTATTTTTTATTATTCAAATTTATATATTGATACTTATGTTATTTTTTTTCTGATAATTAATTTCCTCCCTTCAGTACTCGAAGCCTTGTAACTGCAATGTCAACAGCTCAAGCTTAGTTGAAGGAAATGGAGCAGGCTGGGAAGGAACGGCATTATTACATCATGGAAGCTACATCAAATGTGGCTGTTTGCAGTTTGTATTTAGTGTCACAGAATATGGATTTCGAATCGAAAATGTGAAAGAAAAAGATTTTCTGCCTAACATTTTCAAAAAAGCTTCATAAAACTACAAACTGAAAACTTTATAAGCCGGTGAAAGAAAAATGAACAGCAGTAAGTTTATGATAAACTAATTGCAAATATTTCAGTCTCACAAATCTCTGTGATGTGGAGAGAATCTCAAGAAAAATCTTGTTCCATTAAAGGGGTGCTACAAGAGTTTGACTGAATTCACGATGTTTGTCCTTAATTGCGTGCCATCGGTTGACCATTGAAAAAAAGAGTGCATAGTTTTTTCTTTTCTTTCTTTCTTTCCCCTCTCTCAATTTATGTACAGTTTTGAAATACTGACTAGTTGGGGTTTGTTATTAGCTAAAATAAGTTTTTATTTGAATAATTACTGGGAAATCGTATGTGGAAGTTTAGCAGGAAGTGGCCCGTTCCCATTGCAGTACAGTCTCTCATGCATTGCAATACACAACTAAGTAACAAAAAAACTTTGCTTTCCACTTATTTATTGTTTATTGCCTGTTTCTGAGTGTAAGTAGCTTTATGATGACCTCCAGTGTGTTTCTGAGATGCATTTATAGGGTTGAACAATGTTTTTAGCCTAAAAAAAAACTATGAATGAAATGCGCTTTAAATGCAAGTTAAGTGCCAGGACAGTTTCTCTGTACATGTAGTCATACTAATTAAAATTGTACAAATATTTTATATGCTGATAGAGTGCAGCACACTCATCTGCGCATCTATCCGCAAAGTCTTCGTACACTAAAGGCAGGATTTTAAAACTTTTATTCCCTGTGGAATTGTATTTACCTGGGATTTTAAGATGCCCAATATTTGTAAAAAGATGTCTAATAATGTATTATTTGTTAAGTTGTACATAATTTTGTAGAAAGATATTCATTTCACTTCCATTGTTGTGTGATACGCATATGCATTGTCGGTCTGACTAACTATATATATATATGTGTATATATATATATATATATATATATCATTACTATAAATAAAAGGCATTTTTTAAAATGTAATTAGTATGAAAGCCTTTTTACTTTAAATTATATGGGCATATGTGTGTTTGTATTTTTTTAAAAAAGCATCAATCATTAAAAACAATTAGTTTGTGTAAATAAAGCTTTATGAAGAATCAGTTCAGCAACCATGAGAATTCTTGTTATAATGATTTCTCATTACTTGCATGCCTGTTATTGACTGCACAACAAAAGCAGTTTGAGATACAATTTTTAGGAGGTGCATATTAAAAAATCAGCATCTTGAAAAGCATTATTATTTTTTTTTTTTTTTTGGTACTTGTGTATTAGCGTGACCACCTTGGCACAGTTTGGGGATTCTTTATGGGAAAAAAAGAATGATGACATATAATTTAAAAAAAATTACAAATAAACCTATTGTTTTATAAAACTATTATGCACGTTAAAATTTTTCTCAAGAATCGATCGATAAAATTGTTAAAAAGAAATTTCAGGTGATTCCTTTAAAAATAAATTCAAAGCAGTTCTTCCTTTTAGTGATTTTGTGAAAAATTACTGTACTTTTTCAGAAATTATCCAGCAAATTTCTTCCATCTTTGGGAAATGTTGTAACCCATACTTATTAAAATTGATTTTAAGATTAAATAAATCACCGTTTTTCTATAAAAATTTTTCAATTACAACAAAAAGAATGCCTATGAAAACTTGCGATTTTTTTTTTTTTTTTTTTTTTTTTTTTTTTTTTTTTTTTTTTGCTGAAACTGAAGTGCTATTATGCACATGGTTGTCAGAGCATTCTGAAAAATTTGGTGATTTCTACTAAATTGGTTGCATGAATACATAAGTACCACTTTATTTTTTTAATTGCCTAACCTGAAAGAAGGAGTTTTCATGTATTATTTGTGTATGAACTAGCAGTGATACTATTTTATTACATGTTATTTGCATGCTATTACATCATTTTTAGAAACATTATTTTTTGAAGACCAGACAAAGTTATGCTTTATCGCATTTATTTTTGACTTCAAATTGATTTATTTTACTAAATTTTGGAAAATTGAAGAATATTTTGTTATCTTCCAAGTTAGGCTGCTCATTTTTGACTGATTTTCTATTTAGAAAAGCAGGCCTTTTTTCTTTTTAAGATCATATTAACCCTTTCAGTCATGGACTTTGAGACGTGGAATGAAAGTCTACAAAGTATTCTTTATAGGTATCCAAAGAACTCCCTTGCAAACCAGTTCCTACTTCAGTTCTAGAAACTGCGATGTTGTGGCAATTGCCACCATCAGGTTTCAGAGTAAACAGTCAAGTGGGAAAACACATGCAGTAAAGCTGACAGATGAGACCTATGGTGATGGATAATAAAACAGTTTCCAGTACTGATAAAATAGATCTTTACACATGAAGGTGGGAAATGCCACTTGCAAGGCTGAAAGGGTTAAAAGTTAATTCATATTATAATAATTATTGTTAAATCTTTAATAATTTCATAGTTAAATACACGACTTAATACAATTAATTACATCTATGTTTTGTCTTTAGAATTTTCTGTGTAAATATGAAGCAGAATTAAAAGAGGGAAAAAAACTGACATTAAAAAATCAAACTAACATTTGTGATTTTTGACTTGCATTTTATATAATGATTGAATTCAGGAGAAAAACTGCTACTATGCAAAAAAAAAAAAAAAAAAAAAAAAAAAAAACTGCAGTTGTGAAATCAAAATATTTTCATTTTAACTGGAGTTTTGTATTATGAATTCTATGCAAGCTTGTTGATTTCAAATCTACCAGCATTTAAATTCTTTTAAAATAGTTATATGTAATATACAGGTAAGATAATTAAAGCTAAGAACAATCCAGTTTAAAATTGCAAGTTTTTTTTGTGTGTGTGGGGGGGAAGGTGTAAAGATGTTATATAATGTATTTATAATTAAAAAAAAAAAAACTAATATTTTTATGCTTTGAAATCTGATTTTTCTTTTGGATACTCAGTGTGCTACTCATTGGAGGATTATACCAGTACAATTCTTTTTGAATTATTTATTGATTAAAATTTAATGCCTATTTTCATATATGTTTGTATTATTAATGAAATGCATTTCTCAAGATGTCAGCAATGTACTGATGTGTTTTTAGAGTTTAAATACATTTAAAATAAATGCTTATGAAATGTTTATGATCTATTTTATTGTTTCTTAAGTTTCTATTTTCTTTAGGGTTGTTTTTGTTTGATTTAAATATAGACTTTCATTTAGAAAATTTGAATTTCAGTGCATACTCTTTGTTGCAAAGGTAAAAGAGAAAGAGTTTTTTAAGTAAAGCTGAAACTCAATGCCGAACCTAAAAACAGCTGATGTGACAGAATTTTTTTAAAAACAAAATGAAAATTTTGAATTTACAAAACCGAAAATATTTTAAATAAGTTAAATACTTCTCTTACTAAATATTTATCAATATATATATATGTAAAATATTTATCTTTCAAATAATAAATTAATAATAGCCTTTTAACTCCCATTTTCATTCTGAATAACAGAGCAATAATTTTTCTAATTAAACTTCCTGCAATTCTGATGTGCACCTATCGATGAAACCTTAACCCAACATCTAGACATTAATCTGTCATGTGATCTGAAATGGAATTCGGTATAAAAAGGTCAACTGCATCGCAACTCTCGCTCTTCATATGTGCTTCTAGACGCTTGGTGTTGCCTTGCCACTAGCTACGCAGAGTTTACTAAATTTCTTCCATTGTTTAAGAAATGTAAGTTGTATAGAATGGAGGGTGCATAGCGCACCCACAGTGATGATGTGCATTATCAAGGAATAACATTATGTGTGGAATTCATTGTTATGTGAGATCTTCGAGTCTCAGCTTGCCAAGCATGCAGTTATAAGACGAGAATCATTGTTAATCCGTTGCAATCTTATATCACCAAGTGAGTCTTATAACAATAATGGAGCAGTTATATTACAGATGTATATATATAAACATAAACAATAATATCCAAAGAAAAAATATTCAAATTTGTTTGAAATATTATGTTTGCCACAAATTTTTTTTCATTACACTTTTTAACTTAAAGAAATGTTACATTTTCAGACTGATATTTATTACAGATAATTCTAACATGTTTAATTAATCATTAAATAACTTACTTTTATTTAAACTCAAAATAATAATAAAAAAAAAAAAAAAAAAAACTAAAAACTTTCTAAGTTGGACAAAACTTATGAATAATGGCCAACTTGTTTCTTTTATTTATAAAATTTGTTTGTGGCACATAAACAAACAAAAAAATTATATTTGTGTGTAAATTATAAGCTTCTTTATTTTTTATTGCAACTGAACATTTAATGGCATTTTGATTGTGACACAGTTTGTAGCCTTGGAGAGAAATTATTTTCATCACAGATTGTGGTTCTTTTTTTCTTATTTTTCATTTGTGGAAAGGAACTGTTTCCCAAATTGAAGTGATTATTCTTAGTACAAAAATTTGTAACTATGTATACTTATTTTTTGACAAGTACAAAAAATATGCATCTTCAAATTTTTGAATAAGATTTATATCACATTATAAATTAATTAGCTCAATGCTCAATTTATAGATTTTCTGGTGTGCTGTACAGGTTTGTTTTTAATGATAATATAAACTTGGGACTTCAAACTAACTGTTATCTTCAGTATTGTATTTGACACAAATACATATTTGAAATGTATTTGTGGGCTGCATAAAACTTCAGAGGCTGCTAGTTTTGGACCACAAGTTTAGAGTATTGAATACAAGCATCAAAATGATATTTTGTCATATCGTATGATATATAAAATATTGCAGCATGTAATACTTACCTTAAAACTAAATCATTATTATGCTGATATTGATATTTAAGTTTATAATTTCCAGAGAAGGAAAAGAGGAAATATTTGCAAATTCTATTAAACAAAAAAAAAATGAAATGTTCTCATTTTTCCGAGGTCACATGATGTTATGGTGAAATTCATCACCATAATATCAATCAAATTAAATCTATCACACATGCAGTATTTAACATAGTAAACATACAAAAATAGAAAAACAAATTAAATTTTACCTTTTCTCTACAAAAAAATGGAAAATGATGGAGGAACCAAAAATGCAAAATAATGGTGTTTAAATGGAAATCTTATTCTGTAAAAATATCAAATAGCTTTTTCTTCCCTTTTTTCTCTGAAGTTTGCTTTCTCCTATTTAAGAATTTGTCTACCTTGATTTGTACCTTTCTGCATTTTAAAATGTTTCTGAAGCATGATGTGGCATTGTCAATTTATTTCAAATAAATTATTGTCAACTTATTACTGCTTTGATAATGTTCTATGAAACATTGTCCTTGCTCCATTTTGCAAACATTTTCCAGATCTTCCATTCCATCTTCTGAAAACATTTCCTCCCCTGCTTTGACTATGTTTTGGAGTATCATTTATATCAGGGTTTCTTAAACTTTTTTCAGTCACAACTCCTTTTTTATTACTGAGATTGTTTCGCGACTCCCAGGACCCCATAATATTTACAAAAATTTTGCGAGACCCCCATAAGTATTGTGCAAATCCGACACACGTGTGAGTGAAACTGTCAATTTTTTCACTTGTACTGTAATATTCTATTGCAGTTTTAAGTCATTAACTTAAATTTCTAATTTTAAGACAAAACAATGTGAAAATTTTTAATGAGTAATAAACAAAATTACAGCGTTATGTGCAAAACAAGGAAAATGAACCTTTATATTATAAAAAGAATGCATCGAAAAACGATAGTTTTTTTCTTTGTCTGTATTGTCTTATCTTTATCTATTTTCAGGTACATTGTGTAAAAGTATTTGGTAATTGTAAAATTATTATAATAAGTTAAAGAAATATCAAAACTGCTATTTGGCGACCCCCTGCTGCAGTTCCCACGAAGCACAGTTCAAGAAACCCTGATTTATCATATTTGGCATGATATGCGGTGGAGAAATTATATCCCACTTTTTTTTTGCGACGGGGAGGGGAAAGGGTATTCTGAGGTATCATGCATCATCCATGGCTTTTTTTGTTTGGAAAATTTATTCATAATGCAAGTATGAATTTAATCTTAGTACTTAAAATTTATTCATACTGTATACTGATTCTCTGGAACAGCAGTCCGCAATTTTTTTTTTTGGCATTATCTTCTTTACAGAAAACTATACATCCAGCTTGTTATCATAATAAATTGAGTAACATTTTTTCTTTTGAGTGATCCTTTGAGAAAACATTGACATGAAAGAACTGTATCTAGAAAACATTGTCATTCTATTGCAATAAATTTATATCTTGCTATCAGATTTCTAATGTATATTGTGTCATAGAAGGTTTTAGCAATCAAACCATTAGTTTTTGCAATCATTGTAGAGATATATTTCTAACTAAAAAAACATGTTTTAAAGGATGGCATTTTATAATTTAACAGTTAATTTTGTGAAAATTATGAAAATAACTTTTACAACTCTTGCATTTTGAGTTTAAATTAACAACTGTTGCAGTCTGTATTAAGGAAATTTTCTACTCATTATAAAGTGCAAAAAATGTGATTTTCGTACAATAAGAATTTACCAAGATCCTTCAATTTTAAAGTTTTTAAAATCTTATAGAATTTGTGTTATAGTAAACGATCAAGAGTTGTCTGCTTCATAAATTAAAATATTTCTAGTTTAATAATTTTTATAAGGTTTAGATTGTGATTCTGAAGTAATAAAACTACATGAAAATGTTAATAATGCATTTTTAGCGTTTAAAACTTATAAATTACGCATGAGTAAACTGTTTTGGAAATTCTCCATTTGTAATAAAATTATAAGCTAAAGAATGTTAGATACTGCTTCAAAAGAATTTCAACAAGTTTCACTGTCGTTGGATTGTTTGCCCTTCTAAAACTCAAACACTAATACATGCATTTATTTAGTCTTAGAAAATGTTTTTACACATTTTGTAAACTAAGCAAAAAATTGTTGATAAATATCTAAATTTGAATAAAAGCAGTTTTTTATAAACTAAACAGCTAAATAAAAGGATGATCTCATTTCCTCCCTGAAACTATAAAATATCCCCTTTGTTGAGAACTCCTGTACTGGTTAATCACAAAAGAACATCACTATGGGGGGGGAATTCATAAAGGGGAAAAGTAAACTTTAAATATTTTTTTGGCAATGTGGCACATTGTCCCAATCAATACTTTTTCACAAGAAGTTCTGGATAATGAGAAAGTACCCTTTTTTTAAAGATATTTTTCAAATGCATTCATTCATATTTTCCCTGCTAATGTAGGCATTTACATGTTTACGCCGGCATGACCCACTGGCATAACTTATAATTTAATCAATACATTAACAAAATATAACTACTTATGTTACCGATGCAATTTTTTAAACATTTTAAACTAAGTGCTGCCTCATCCGGACAACTACTACAAAAGGTCATTACTTTTTTTGAGTTTTGTTTGTGGTGTACCTTTAAGTTTGTTAAGCATTTGTAAGACTCTTTATATCTTTTCCTCATCTTCCTCGCATATGCTTGGTGTGAATTTAAAAAAAAATTTTTTTCCATCTACTTACTATTAATTCTCCACTAGGGAATTCTCAACACTCTTCAATAGATAATCAATAATTTTTTCTCTAAATTTTAAAATTTGGTAACGCTTGGTTCCTCACTTTTTGTGGATGTACCACGCATTTACTAAAGAGATCTAGCATATTAGCTCCGTGACAACTTTTCGATACCATTTTACTGTTTTCCGTAAACATTTATAATTGGAACACATTTGGTCAGATACATCAACTCTCTTTTTTGCACTATTGTAAGAAAAAACTGTATCTGATTTTAATTTATCATCTTTTCCACGAATAATGGCGCAATTGTATGATCTCGAAGTAGTTAACATGCACAGGGAACTAGGACCAACATATGGATTCATCAGACGAATTACTGAATTCCATATCCATTATATCTAATATTTAGATGGGCAAAAATTAAAAATGAAAATTACTAACCGCCTTTTTAGAAGGAAAGGAACTTTTTACTACTGTTACACTTATCGGAAGAAATGTATGCTCAGATAATTTGTTATGTCAGAACTCTACTGACCTCGCACCTCACAGGCACTTCACACAGAATACTTGCACACTAACAGTACTCTTTCTCTCATGCCGTCAACTCTAAATTTAGTAAAACTCACGTCATTGTCTAAATGTTTGATAATGGTCCCTCATTGCTAGCCCATGCACTATATGTTCAAAAAGTGTCGACTGGGGCGTATTCATTTCTCAAAAAGTCGCAGATTTTCTCCACTATGCACAAACGGTCTTGTACTTCTAACTGGGCCCCCAAAGATCCAGATGCGGGTCAATGTTTGCCCAACTAAAGCCCACTCCGAGGGCCACGCGACAGTCCTTGGCCACTTAGCCCGGCAATATATATCTTTTGTCAGCGGCTTAAGAAACCAAATAGTACTATTGGGGCTTTGAGTGCCTGGCTGTCTGAAAATTGTCAGACGTAGGTTCGATGAAACTGTTGCTCGCATTCAACATAATTTACGACAAACACAAGACTGTTTCTTTTTCCTAGTACCGCATTGACCATATGCGTTGTTTGCCTATCGACTGGGCTTATGGTCATAAAAACCGAATGAGGGTTTTTCCTAATTCATGCGACTGACCACCGTGGGTCCTATCAGCAGGCCAGACCACGCACGAGCTAGGTGAGGATTTTGGAAATTCGGTCTATTCGAATCAGTTAGTGGGTATTAGGTTGCAAGCATTAAAAAGTATATTGGTTCCAAGCCGCTACATGGGCAGACCACTAGTTGAAGCGTTGCCGCACAGTATGGACCGTGAATATCTGAAAAACTTTTCATTGCTAACTGTTACCTATCAAACTCTTTTATTATTAAAATAACAAATCTTATCTATTAACAAAATATATTGCTGTTTTCCCCTTGTATTTTCTATTTTATTGCAAATCAGTAGACAAAATTTAATTGCTATGAGGGGACATTATTATGATGGAATTATGCAGTTTCTTTTGGTCATATATTCATATTTTGGAAAACTTTCATCCGGTTAAAATATTCTGTCAGGTATGAATTTATTTACATGCAAATTAACAAGTTTAATCTCGACAGTATTGTTAAATAACTGTCAAGGAATTTGTCATTGATTTGAAAATTGTGTGTAACTTTCACATAAAGGGATTTAAAAGAAGTCTGAAAATTGGGAGATTAATAGTTGAACTGAGTGTAAAACATCAGTTAACAAAATGAAAACACCATTTTGTAAGTGAAACATTCTAAAAGTGAACAAATGAGTACTGATTTTTTTAAAACACTGGTATATCGTCTAAATATAAAATAAGAAAATGATAATGCCATTACAATTCTAAAATCATAATGTAAAAATATAAGTCCAGTATCCAGATTTGTTGCAAATACATATAATTCAACCATACATATTCACAAAATACTGTATTTACTCATGTATTCCCCCTATTTCTATATATTTAGTACAATGTTCTGGAAACTTTTTAAATATTTACGTAATTTTCACATTCCCCAAGGCATTCAGAAAGTTAGTTCCCTGAATTTTGCAATGGATTCGTTCACATAATGGTTGTTTTCTTCTTGCTAATTGTTTTGTCTGGTGTTTGAGTTCTGTCTGATGAAGGAATGCAGTAAAGAGTTTAAAAAAAAAAAAAAAAAAAAAAAAAAAAAAATCTGATGTTCTTGATGATTCTAAAATTCATTGTATGAGGGGTCAGAAAGATTGAATGCTGATAAAGACCACAGTGGTAGTGATGATAACAACTTGTAAGCTGTAGCGGACTACACAGACAAGCACTGAATGATTTGAGGCCTGGGCATGGGGAAGTAGAAATGAGGGTACTTTATTAGATATTGTAATATCAATATTACTATATATTCTTATTGAAATGCTGGTTTCTCTTGAAGAAATAATGCTTTGATAGTCATTAATTTATCCGTGATTCTTTTTTTATTTGTTACGTTTTTATTGTAACCGCATTCTTCGGAAATTAAATTATTCACATAATTTTCCCCTTTTGATTTTTGTATGTAAAATTAGTAAAAGAAAAGGGATATGGTAGTACTTGCAGTATCTTGATATCAAAACCATTCAAACAATTATTTTCGTAATAAGAAAAAATTCTGTCACAACAAACAGTACTTAAGGAATTGTGAGGATAGTTTACAGTAGTATTACAGTATTTGGAACTGCATTCTGGAGACTTTATGAACAGTGGTCTGGAACTTGCGGCCCCTGAAGCAGTGAATACATTTCAGTTACCTGTTCGTGCTAAACAGTATTTATAATTTAAGAGACAAAGAGATGTGAAGTGTTCATATGTATGATATAACGATATTATATGCATGCATGATATAACATTATGTAAAAAAGAATGAATAGGTTGGGCTTTCTCTAGTCACTGTATGCTTGTACGCCAGGTCAGGTAAGGTAGGAGAAACTACCTTGTTGGTAACTACTAGATTACTAAGGTAAGGTGAAAGACTTTCTCATATTAGTACAGTGAGCAAATTTAGTTTATCAGTACAGAGCTTCAGTTTTTAAAATTTATTTATTTATTTATTTATTTATTTTTTTGTGTTTAAAGGTAAGTTATTTAGTGACTAATTTAACACACTGGAATTACATGAAATAAAATTTAATACTTACCTGTTGATATGTTTGAATTACAGAGGTGTGAAATAAAAAAAAAATCATTTCAATAAATCAGTGTACTTACAGAACTAGTTCTTTGTGATGTTATCACCTTCAAAGTAGTCCTAGTCAGCATTCACACACTTCTGCATTCGGTGCTGCTGTTGCTGGTAATATTCCTGGAATAAGCTTCCGAGAAGGCCCTTTAGGAGATTTCTGTTTCATATGAAGCCACACCTGGTGAATAAGGTGGATGTCCTTCACAGTAATGTTTTTGCTATGACAAATAAGGGCTTTACGAGCAAGTGCATTGTCCTGGTGCAACAACCACAAATCACTCCAAAATTCTGGCCTTTTCTTCCTGATTTTTCCCAAAGTGTTTTTATAGTACTTCAATGTAGAAGTGCTGAGTAATAGTCTGACCACTGCGAACCCACTCATTCAATAAAATTCCGTTTATGTCAAAGAAGAAAATCAACTTTGCTGTGAATTTTGATTTTGATTTTATTCCTTATTTCCGAAAACTTTTATGCCATTCAAACACACCTGCCCGGAAGTTTCATCTAAAAACATTTAAAATGTTTCTGTGGCTGATTTCTTAAGTTTCACAGAAGGCTTGATGTTGATTCACTTTACAGTTTTTATACTAGACATTTTCCCAGCAGAATGCAGTTATACATGTTCACTCAGTGATGCAATACTCCCAGCTGTCAGGATTGATTGAGCCAAAATGCATCGAAGAGGGGAATTACATCACCAAAACAGTTGTGGCCAACTCTAATCTTTTTTCAAGTTACGCACTTTGTCTCATTTTCTGAATTGATTTCAAGAAACATTAACTCGAATATCTCATTGGTTGTGTGGTGAAACTTTTGTATTATAGTCTCTATTATAGTTATTTTTTATCGTTTAATATGGACATAAAGTATATTTTTAATCATTTGCCTTCATTGTGAATGCTATAACACAGACTAGTTTGATTCATTTCCACTTTTTTAATCCACATATTATTTATTAGTGATGTTGTTCTATTTCATATAAAATCTGAATATTGTCTTTTTCTTCGCAATTTAAAATATGCAAAGAAAAGCGAAAAGTGTATGAAAAATAAATCATTTGGGAAGAAGACAATTTGTATAATAAAAATAAAGATGATCAGCCTCTTTTCAAAATTTCAGTTCATGGAGAAGAAGTTTATAGTATACCATGGAAATAACAGATGTGATAATCATTGAATAGTTTTTTTTATTTTATTGAGATTATTATTATATTGTTTGCTTATTTAATCAACTAGTCTTTCGCATGATCAGACATGGGTCTCTATATATGTTACCAGCAATGTATAAAAGCCGGTATTCTGTAAAATACCTAGGCATTTTAGGCATTTTATAGAATGCCGAAAACTGGGTGGCCAGTCTATGAAACAATTAATATTTCCATTCATTTTTTAGGTATTTTACAGAATGCCAAATCACAAAGCGGCAGTATATGAAATGCATCTCCAATTCATTTCGAATATCACACATTTAATACATTCATGCATAATCCATATATTTAACACCTTCATTCCATAATTCCATACATTTCATACAATTTCAAACATTGTTTTCTTTAATAAGAAGAAAGGCATAAATTTTGTTTTGTACCATTTTCATTTTTCTTATTGTATTTTGAATAAAAGTTTTTTACTGACACTTTTTTATTATTTTTTTTCAAAATAACATTTGTATTTGCGTCTGATTGTACGTCTTTTAAATTATACCTTAATCATGACCTTTTTTCATAGTCTGCATTTGTCATTCTGTAGAATGCCTACCGGCGTTTCATATATTGCCGGTTACAATTAAAACATACATACAGATTTTCCATTATTTAATAACAGCTATAAATGAAGAAATTTTGAGACTAATTATGTTTATTCACAGGCGAAAAGTAAATTTGTTTACTGCATTTATTCTTGCATTTATGTCATCCATGAGTAAAGTGAAGAAAAGGAAAAAAAAAAAAAAAAAAATCTATACTCGCCCGATTTGCCTTGAAAACAGACTTCATTGACAGGCATTACCCGGTACTTCATATCCGCTTCTAATTAAATATTCAAAAGCCGATGCGAGAGTCATTTTTAGTGGCTTTTAAGAGTCTTTGATGCTCGATGAGGAAAGTGTTCAAGATCCGTTGATAGCGAACAGAGCCAAAAAAAAAAAAAAAAAAAAAGATCCTTTGATGGGTTTATTAAAAATCGGGATCCTAGCATGCTCATTTATCTCTCTCTTTTTGTTTCAAAATAATTAGCGTTTTCTAAATTTCATCATTAATTTTTAATTCTGGTAATAGAATAACGTCTAATTAAGGATTGGTTGAGCGCTGTTTAGATTAGCATCATGATCCCAGTTATGATGCCCTCCCTCCCACTTTACTTTTAACGATTTCTGGCAAATTTCCCTCGGAGTCAAACAGTTTGCTAGAAATTTCTTGAATTACTGCATGACTTCAGAAATTCAACTAAACTTATTTGTTTATGTGGAAAAATCAAACAGGCTTGTGTAAACTATGAAGGACTAGGCTATTATATTTCTTTTCTAGTTCTCATTACGGTATTTGTGTTCATTTTTTAAAGTATTTTTAAGGTTTCTTTATTTTTTTTTTATTTGCTTTAATTTTTTTTTTTTTTTTTTTTTTTTTTTTCAATTCCTTTCTTTTCTTTAACTGCCCGATAACCTATATGTATAAGGAAGAATGTTTTCGGTCCAAAAATTCGTAAGGAGTTTTCGGGGAATAATCGCGAGTTCGGACTCCCACAACATGTTTGGTAGTTTTACAGTGATGCCTTCCTTCTCTTTGTGACGATGGTGTGACAAGGTCGCATAGACGTTTTTTGGTTATCCAGGGGGACTGATTTCCGAATGCAGTGGTTCCTCTTTCAAACCAGAGGAGAAATCCTGTTGCTGTCGAGATTCCGTTGATTCTGGTTTCAGCCTAAAGAGTCAGTCTAAAGGCTCAAGGAAATTAAGAAGTCTGTCACTGGAGTCGGAATATAGACACCATTGTTATATACGAATGGAGGAATTCTGCCCTTCCGGAGTTAAGCTGAGGTAACGACACCATGAGTTAGAAAAGTTTTGGCAGCGAGAAAGGAAGGTTGTTTTCTGAGAAGAGCCAGGACCTTCCTGATGGAGCTATGGGCATTTTGGCCCGCTAGAGCTATGATTCATCGTGTATGCTGAAGGGGTGTGAAGTCGGAATCGGAGTCGAGCAGATTTTGGGGTAAAAGAAGTCGGAGCTTGAGTCGCTAAAAACAGGTCGATTCCGACTCCAGTTTTTGTTGGACAGTTTGAATTTGAAATGAAATTAGAATGAATTGGAAAAAAATTAATGACAAGCTGAGTTATTATTTTTATTTATGAACTATATACATTAATAAATAGTTATTTTCTATTTTATTGACATATTAATAAATAAATATAAGGGAGGAGGATGGATGTGATATTTTCCATTAGTGATTAAACTGATTCATTTAGTTACAAATTTCGCTGGTAAATTTAGGTAAGCAGCAATAGTAGTAAGAACTCCCAAAAATGATGCCATTTTTAGGAAGCAAGCAGAAGCAATTCATCAAGCAACGCGATGAGGAAGTACATATTTGATGATAAAGAGGTTGTTAGAATTAAGAACGTTTTTAGATGATGTAGATAACCCTAATGTTTCACTAACAGAAAGACTGTGGAATGACCTTGTAGGATTGGAAACACTTCTTTCTACACCGTATAAGCCACAAAAAAGGCGAGAATGGAAGAATGTGATATTTGTTCTTTCTGAAATGGAGGGTTTTTTGCAAAAGAAATAATTTCTTCAATGAAGAAATGCTTCCTTCTGCAATAAAAACTAGTTTGCTTGACAATGAGACAAAATAAAGAAACTAGTTTGCTTGACAATGAGATCTTGCTGCGTTCAATATATGTAGATCCGAAACACTGAATGTTCTTGGATGGCAAACAAATTATAAGGCAAAGAAAGCCCTCTATGAACTTTCATTAAGAATGAAATTATTTCCAGAACTATTAGAGAATTCGAATCAGGGCAGACATTGCAGCTGAGTCTCTATCATCCTCTTCCACTGAGGAATTAGATTTTGAGAAATATTTGGGTAATATTGAAAAGGCAAAGCGAATAAAAATAAAGAACCAAGAGTCTTTAGATATAAAAATGGAAAAATACAAACAAGATTTATACACAGCATTTGAAGAAATAGAGAAATATGATTGCTCTTGCAAGAAACCTCTTTTAGAACTTATAAAATCTGTCTCGAAAAGTTACAAGAAGTAGCCCTAACAGTAAGAGCTCTTCCTCCTATTTCAAGTTAGTGTGGAAAGACTCTTCTCAGTTCTGAAGTTTATCAAATCCGATCTATGGCCCTCCAACAAAGATCTTGCCGAAGCTATACTGTTTCTTAGAAATAACTAATGCCAGTTTTTCCATTTCATATTAAATGCTAATTAATATAAATATTTTGCTATGCCATCAATTTTTTTTTCTGTAGCATCTGTTACATTTTTTATATTAAAAAATAAGCTGTAACCCATGTGTATTGTTTACATTACATAGTATATGAGGGAGTCAAAGTCGGAGTCTTTTAAATTCCAGGAGTTGGAGTTGGTCATTTTCCCTACCGACTCCTCAGCTCTGGTATGCTGTTGATCACGCGCATTCTTGTTTAATAAATTTCTGAAATTACGGGATTGAATGTGTCAAAGTACCACAACGATGTGAACCGAAATTGTTAAGATTTTTTTTTTTTCATTAAAATTTATGTTATTGTTAGAACCTGAGTTAGAAGTTTATTTCAATCCTAGACTGCATCAGGAGCTCCGGATTCGGCCACTACACTACAATGGTTTTGCCCACGATAACTCTGATATCTAACTTCTTAAAATTTCTGTTTCTCGTATTTATAATCTCTCTGCATTAATATAAAGTGTTGATTTGCTGATTAAATTTTGGGTAAAAGTGACAGCAAGTCCAAAACAAGTCTTTAATGGACAACCGGAAACGGTACTTTACTTAGAGCTCATAACAAATTTAATGAAAAACTATTTTACAATATAACCTGACACTTTTCAATATTAGTACAATTATCGGAAGTAGTACTTCATGAAAATTAGAAGTAATAACATTTTAGTACTTATCAATGGGAACAATATGTTAGCTTTTGGCTAAAATAAGTAAACCGGAAGTGATATTTTACTGGAAGCTCTGAACAGATTTTCATGAAAACTTTTTTAAGATATAATCCAAAATTTTTCAAATTTGGTATTTAAAATTCGTATAAGACTACTAACAATATATTAAATTTTGACTATATTTGATTAACCGGCAGTGGAACTTTACTTGGAATGCTTAATACACATTGTTGTGGGAAAATAATAGAATCACTAGAATAAGAGTTTCGCAGATGCGTTTGTCAGATTGTGCCCCTTGGTGATTAGTTACATTATATTCAGATTTCGATTGGAGGCGACCAATCACATTTGAAAAACATAATCTTTCTTTCAAACGTGGTTTCGAGTTTAAAAAATGCCAGGTTCTGTTGGTTTTATAAGCGATAACCGTTCTTTTGGCACAGCAAAAGGAAGGAAGTAAAAATTCACTAAAATTAAAAAAAAAAAAGAAAAAAAAAAAAAAAATCTGAAAAGGTTTACATTCTACGTATGCACGTACATGTATGTATCCCGCATTAATCAAAAACAAGCAGCCTCAGAAAGTCGAAATTTCGCATATGGGACTGCTATAATATGTAGTTGTGCACATCCCTTTTTGATTGCAATCGGCCGCACTAAAAGCATACATATAGATAGTGATATATATATACACTATTCTGTTACTTGGCTGGGTGAGGTCAGTTTTTTTTTTTTTTTTTTTAATGTTATATGTTGGCAAAATGTGCACTTTTTACTTTAGAAATGATTGAATTATGTTTTTCTGATGTTCCGGTTAAGGTT
Source organism: Stegodyphus dumicola (assembly GCF_044657685.1). Taxonomy (NCBI): domain Eukaryota; kingdom Metazoa; phylum Arthropoda; class Arachnida; order Araneae; family Eresidae; genus Stegodyphus; species Stegodyphus dumicola. The sequence continues at coordinate 6,111,839 of NC_140770.1, forward strand.
TTTATGCCTTTAGTTAACTTGCATGCAATAGTTGTAGAATTATCAAAAATTTAAAAGTGCGACTAAACCAAACGAGGAGCCATTTGTTTGTATTTGAAACTAAGCAGAATAGTGAATTCAGTAAGTTTTTGCACCTTCAGTGTCTTTTTGCCGAGTGAGACCAAAAGTAAACTTTCAATTGTGTCCCGAAATGTCTGCTTTTTTGCCAGCTGGCCGAATTGCTTTGTTTTTATATAGAAACTCTAATTTTAATTGAAAAAAATTAAACTGTTTTTAATGAAGATATTTCGAAGTGTTTTATGTATTTTCTTTGAAAATGCGTGTAATTTAATAGGCCGTACAAGAAATTCTTGCGGTGTCTACATCATTTTTTTTTAATAATTTTATTCTCCCATAGAATGGAAAATTGTAACTTTAATTGTTCATATAAAATATAAAAGACAGTTCTATATCTCCTGTTCTGCTGGGCCGGTTGACAAAATTCAACTTGTGTTTTTCATGTCTCGAAAGCGCGACTTGGAATATGCATTAGATTTATATATAGCACATTGTTCTAATATAGGTATTTTGACACAAAATCGGACTTTTTCTGAAATGACATGCCAATTTTTTTCCATATTTCGATTCTACGACTCGAATTATGCCAAACTGCCACGTTTTGTAAAATTCGCACGAGTAGTTGATAAAAAATTAGTTTTCAAAATTTTAGCTCCTCAGTGTTAATTGAATTTGATATATATTTATTAATATATCTTTTTTTTTTTATTAAACTTATTTCATTCTTCCTTTCACATTGTGAAATTTAGCTTCATTCCAAATAAAATTCGCCTATTTTTAGTCCAAAGGGGCTTTATCCCTGAGGGACTGTTGTTTTCGTTTTGCGATTTTATCTCGAATCACTCTGAATGCCCGTTTCACTTTTCAAGCTGTTGCCATCAAATATTATCGCCCTGTATTATATTTGAAGAAATTAAATAATGAAGAATCTGCATAAATGTATGTATGTTTCTCGCATTGTGATAAAGCAATGGTACTTAGGGCCATCCAATTTTAATGACGTAATCCTATTGCGAATATGGGCTTCCGGAAGCCCAAATTTGAATTTGGAATTTGTTTTATGATCGATTTCATATTTTGTAAAACTTTGACGAATTTTTGATTAACACACTCAAGCATTTCAAAGCGAGCAATGGCAACGTTGTACAGAAAAACAAAAGGAGGGGGTGGTGGTGGTGGTGTATTTAATTATGGCAAAGCACACTAGGGCTATCTGCCTAAGGGGAGGGATCCTTCGTAGAGGACTTTCTAAGGGAAACTGGCTCGTTTACACGTTACACATGGGGAAAACCACGAAAACACCCATACAGCCAGCCCGTTCGCGGGATTCGAACCTCGGACCGAACTACCAGTGTTCAGTGACTTTACCGCTTGGCTGCTGGTAGGCAAAAAGGAGGGGGGTGAGAGAAAAGAAAAAGAAAGAAAATCTGAAAGGTTTCAAATTTCAACGTTGTGCCAGAAGATTTGTTAAGATTTTCTATGCTCTCTCTGAACACTGCAGGTTACCAATCCACTTCATGACTCGCCCTTATTAACACTTTTTTTTTTTGTCTTTTTAACTTTATTAGTGCATATCCGTTTTCTTGCACTTACACCGCCTATAATTCAACAGTAAAACCACAGCATTTTTAAAATCAGCACGTTTAGAATTCCCAATAGAGGGTTAAGTCGTGCCATAATTTTTTTAGTCCAAAATGGCTTTATCCTTGAGGGACTATTGTTTTCGTTTTGCGATTTTGCGTTGGTTCACTGTAAATGTCCGTTTCACTTTTTCAACTGTTGCCACGCAATGTTAGAGTCTTGCATTATATTTGAAGAAATTAAATAATGAAAAATCTGCATAAATGTATGGATATTTCTCGGATTGGGATAAAACAACGGTACCTAGAGCCATCGAATTTTGAATGACGTAATCCTACTGCGAATATGGGAATGCGGAAGCCCAAATTTGAAATTTGGAAATTTTTTATTATCGATTTCATAGTTTGTAAATCTTTAACGAAATTTTGATAAACAAACTCAAGGATTTCGAAGCGAGCCATGACAACGTTGTACAGGAAAAACATTTTTATCTCCAGCGCGCGAGACTGTGTATCGGAAATTCTAAAGATATTCTCAATTTAAAATTATTTTGCTACGCTATTTAAAATTATTGCTCTTGAACTGAATTTTATGGTTTAAGTGCGAAGAACATGAAGAAAAAGGATAGGAAAATAGGTTGCTATAAATTAAGAAGTTAGCCAACTGAATTATTCTTGGCGTAAGCTGAAAAAAATTCACGAAGATAATTTTGAAATTACTCACCAAAAATTGAAAAATGTAATATCTAGTCAGAATTTGAGTCGTAGAATCGAAATATGGAAAAAAAATCGGTCATTTCTGAAATGACATGACAATGCCATTTCAGAAAATGTTCGATTTTGTGTTAAAATCCTTATGTTAGAACAAAGCTATATATATATATATATCCAATATATATAATAAGTCGCGCTTCCGAGACATGAAAAACGCAATATGAATTTCGTGAATCGACCCAGTAGAACGGGAGATATAGAGCTGTCTTTTTTTTTTTTATTATTATTCCTTCGTAGTGTACATATCCGTTTTTGCCAATACTATAGGAATCACATAGGAAAAAGCTAAAGCATTGTATCGTTTCAAAGTATTTATTTTAAATATATTATAAACACTTGATTATATGATAACTCAAAGCTCAGAGATACTTTAGCTCGTTATACTTTACTCAAAGCTCGCATGGAATTGGCGGGAAGTTGTATGCTGGCGACATCAGATTCTTTTTATAGTGATATTATGTTTTATTTAGTATTTATTACCTTAATGCTATAATTTCCTTCTGTAAATGTCATGGTATACTTTGCAGGACAAAAGATGAATAGCGTTAATAACAATTACAGCTGCAATAGCAAAAACGATTCGTTCTATTTTGTTGTTTAATATTGTGAAATTACATCTAAACTAAATAAGTTCTTGTTTTGCAAAAATATACGCAAGAATAATAAAACGCATAACTAATCGTCTGCCAATTAAACGCCATTTATTTTTTAAAGAATATCTTTTTGAAAATATCTCTCATCTATGTATTTTTTAAAGATTGCCGTTTTGAAAATGGCAACAAGAGTTTAGAGTTCTAAAGATTTAATGGTAAGTTATGTTTACATTTTTCTATTTTGCTGTAAAATTTTGTATTTATTTATTACACCAAAGCGTACTTTTATAGTGTTAAATTATCAAGCTAGCTATTAATTACATTTTCTTCGTTATTTGTGGACTTAAGTGTTATGATAAGTTTTTTTGCTTATTTGAGCTGTCGTGTTTATTTACAGTATTCACATACTTGTGATAGAAATGATAAATTAAAACCACTAAAACAGCTTAAGAAGAGTTAGAAAAGATGTAAATAGTAGTTAGACATAAAAACTTAAACTGATAGTTTAGACCTAATAGAAGGTATTTTTTAATTCATTCAAGATCTCATGGAATTCTATAAAAAAGTCTACTGTTGCACATCTTTAAGGAATAGGTGTACCAGAGGCCCCGCACTGACAGAAATTTATGGCCAAAATATTTTAGTGAGAAAACCCGGTTTTCGCAGTCTGTTAGGCTTAATATGCGAAATGTAAGCAAAAACTTAAATAATTAAAACAATGGAAAAAGAAGTACTCTTATTGTTCGAAAAGAGAAAACAGAAAAGTTGGTAAAAAATGTTAAAAATTCATTAAACATTTTTTATCATGATAGTTCTAACCTATCCTTAGTTTCGTATTAGAATTAGCAATGTCGATTAATTTATTGTTTCTTATCGCGCCTATTAAATAATATATAATCTGTGTACATGTATGTTTCTCACACTGTCGAAAAACAACAGCACCAGCCACCACATTTTGGCCCTGCACCCAAACACACATGGCCGTGCACCCAAACATGTGCAACTCAAAACCGGAATTTCGAATTTTAGTTTTTAAATTTCTTTTGCATTTTCTTGGAATTCAATGAACTTTTGCTAAAAATTCAAGGAATTAAAAGCGGCGTGTTGCTGCTCTACAAAGTGTGATATTTTAAATTTTATCAGAAAACTCAGAAATAGGAAAGAAGTGTGTTGCCACCCGAAAAACAGTTTTTGCAAAACAAGTAGATTTGTCTTTCGAATTTAATGAAAAATTTAGCGATTTAAAAGCAATGTGTTGTCACTGTCTGAATTAAAATATGTGCTGTAATTCCCAAATCAGGACTGTATGAAATCGCAGCGAAAATATATAAACAAAAGTGGCCATTTAATTGTTAAGTGGCCACTGAAATACTGGTATAATTTTTTGATAAAGTCGTGGCTTTAACAATTTGGGAATTATAGAAGGACAAAAAAATCTGCTACGGGCTTTTTTTTTTTTTTTTTTTTTTTTTTTTTTCATCATTCATGAAAACTTATGCTAAGAAAGAAGAGCCATGAGATGATATTGTGTTTTATCGATAACTCAACAGCGAAATGGCGCTGCAGGAAGAAATCCTGCATTGAGAAGAAAGGATTAAAATCACAAAATTGGTTCATAGTTTCGAAAAATCCCCTTCCTTACAGGAACTTACCTAATTAACATTACTTTCCTAATTTAATTTTAGATCAGAAGATGGCATCTATTGAATTCTATTAACTTCACTTGAAGTATTAAATGCCACAAAGGAAAATCATAAAAGGAAGCATCATTTATACCGATTGCTGAAAAGCATGTAATTTGGGTGAATTATTAGATGCTGGCTTTCAACATTTTACTGTCAACCACAAATATAATTTCATGGACCCCGAAAGTGGGTGTCATAACAGAAACAATAGAGCAACCGCCATCGGGGGAATGCTGGGCAGCATCTCGATCCTTTTTTATCCGAATTTATGTGGAGACGTTTACATGGAAGAACTGAAATATTCTCTATGATGTTAGAAGAGATAAAACTTGTATGCCTACTGTTTAATTTCATTTATCTTTAGCCAGTTTATACTATTTTATGTATTGTAATAAAAAATGTAGCGCATGAAGTTAATTCTTTTCTTCTAAATTAAAATAATGTTCTTAAATAGTCATTTTGCTATTTTAAATAGCTATTATGCTTCTTTCCTTATTTTAAAGTTACTATAATTATCGTTAGAATCATTAGCGTCGAGAACAGTTCGGTGATTTTTATGGTTCCGATAACGACATTGTGCCAAATATTTTTATCTTCCATGCCGTAGAGTGCTGACGTACGGAACAGCGTAAAATATTTAATTTTTCTTTCAAATTTATTCTGTTATTAATAAATGAGTTAAGCGATTTAAAATAAACACATTCTATTAAATTATTATTAATTATCAGCCGCATCCGTGAAATTACATTAGGTGGATTAGTAATGACTTAGTATGCAATTGGTTGTCTCCTAGATGGCGGCACTAAAACGCTATTTTTAAATATGAAGAACACACGGAAAATTAAAAATACACAAATGAAAATTCCGATTCCACTAAGTTAGACAAATAAAAGAAAACGTTTTTTCTGTAGTTTGAAATTTGAAATTCCATTTGCACCATTACCATAAATAGTACTTTGATGTTATTAAATACACATTTTAAAAATGAACTTCAACGTTGAATGTGAGTTACAAAATTTTCCGTTACAAATTTCTATTAAGAAAAACAAAATATGTTAGCTATTGAAAGTGCGTTTGAAAAGCGAACGTAATGGAAACTGGATCTTGAAAAGCACTCTCCACGCTGCTGAGCCCCGCGGAAAGCATCAGCAATTAAAACACTTTTCTGAAAAGGAGACTGAAGTTATCGGAAACTTATGATGAAGATCGAGCTTTTAAAGAACCTTCTTTAATACAGTGTTAAAAACCGTTTACTTATACCATAATTGAAGGAAAGCCGACTTTCATTGAAAGCTGTTTGTTTGTTCATCGCTTCGGGAAGCCTCAGGCTACCTCCCCCCCGAAAAAAAGTTAGCAACTTCCCCCCTTCTTCCTCTTCCCTCTTTTTTTTTTTTCGACTTTTTTTTTTTTTTTTTTTTTTTAGCAGAAGATTTTCATCAAACCTTTCATCAATCGGAAATTGGGGAAGAAAAAAAAGTTTGTTTTTAAACAGTTTCTAATTGAATTTCTGTTTTCGCTATTACGCGAAAAATAACATTTTTACCTCTTCTGCTGCTCTCATTCACGCTTTTGATAGGGAAAATATTAAATTAGTTTACACAGTGTTAAAAAAGGGGTATAGATTTTTTTAAAATAAAAAAATTAAAAAAAAAATCTTGATTTCGTAGAAAAGTTCTTTATTTGAAAATTTCTTTTTTTTTTTTTTTTTTTTTGCCGGTCGTTGTGGGGAAACTCTCCAAAACTTAATTAAAATCTCGTGACTAGCTGCGAGATCGATAGCGAAAAATTTATTAATGCTAAGTGTACGAACATTTAACGGTTTAATTTTTCCCGGTCATGAGTTTTACCTTTATAAACTGCAATTTAGCAGTTCTTTAATTCACATTAATTTTCGAGAATCGACATTCGAGTTTCAGGTAATGCCAGCTTTAGCATTTTTTCAAAAATAATATTTCTTCATTACACTCCAAACGATAAGGAAAGTTATTAGCACATGAATGCAAATACAAGTCTGAGTATGAAAATATAAACTAAATAATGTTTTGAAAGTAAAAATATTTATAACGATGTGAATAAAACCATAGTACTAACCATAATTCTTAAAGTATTTTTTATGCTTAGCTTTATAAATTCAGAAAAATAATATAGCCACTTATTTATGACTTTCAAATGAAAATGTTAAAAAATTCTTTTTTGATAAATAAGAAATAACATCGAAATGCACATTGCGTTAGTTTCCAGAGTTTCTTGCAATTCTTCCTATTGTTTTATTAATTTTAGTATGCTAAAGCTTTAGACTAGAAGAGAAACACGCTAATGTGACAATCAAAATCGTAAAAACAACCTTGTATTTAGCGTAAGTATAATAAATAAAGAAGACAATTTTCATCAACATATGACAAAAACATTCCAAAAGGAGAGAAACATCCAATACTGAAAACCAATAGCCACGTGGAAAGAAGCAACGAAAGTCAAAATCGTGCACGTGGTAAACCGATATAAAGTAGAATTTCCTCGAAAATGCCGGTTGATAGCATAAACCAAATCCGAAAAACTAATAGCCACGTGGAAAGAAGTAAATAAAATGGTGCACGTGGTAAAACAATAAACAGTAAAACATTATCGAAAATGCCGGTTGATAGCACAAATTATACTTACGCTAAATACAAGGTTGTTTTTACAATTTTAATGCTAAAGCTTATTTCCCCTAATAATAACTGACAAATTTAAAACGTAATTAATTTTTTCGAATTCGTATGGTCAATTTGGCGCCCCTTCTAGTGTCCATTGTCCCCGCTCTGTCTATATACCTTACAAAATCACGATTTAAAAGAAATGCGTTGAAATTCGACAAAGCGGTACATATTCATATTTCAAATTTTATCAGGATATATTGTGACTTGAAAGATGTTGGCTGCCAATTGGCAAAATATAAGATATTTGTCTTCAAATTAGACCAAGAATTTCAGCGATTTAAAAGAAATAGTTGATACTCGCCAAAGCTTTAGGTATTTGTGTTTTAAATTAAATCAGAAAACTCAGTGATTTAATATAGTATTTGCTGCCATCCACGAGAATACTTGTAGTTTGGCAAAATGAGTTTACTTGCCAGCTATGAGATAACTCGTTATTAATCACCTTAACTAAATCACTGTGTGCCTCCTTGGCAAACGCATACAATGTTTAAGTGTTTGGCATACGAGAAGGGACTAAATAATACAGTTGGTGTACTAAAAAATGGATCATTTTTTTCTCGAGACGTAGATACAGTAACTAAATATTTAAAACGTTAAACTTTTTTTGGGGGGGTGGAGGGGGTAAAAAATTTAAAATGGAAATGAACACCAATATTTAACTTATTTCACTATTAAAATAAAAGGTGTTCTAATTTGAAATGGACCGAATAGAGCATTAATTATAAATTGACTTGGATTTTTCGATTTAAAAGATGCCTCAGAAGCTAAAATATCATGTCATGTTTGAGAAAGTATTTTAGGAAGAAGTTCCATAAATAGAAAAGAAATAATGCGTAATTTTAATATTAATAATACAGTAAACTTTGATCTTATTTTTTGCAATCCTTAACCGAATAAAATCGAATTACCTTAATTTTTTTTTCTAATGTAATTAACGAAAACTTGTGAAAATATTTTATTCAAATTAAACCGTTCTGAGCAAACTGTTCTGTGAAAAGTATAGCATTTAATTCCGTGTCAAAACCCATTGATCCTTATGGTAAGACACAGAATCTTTTGGTCACCACGAAGGGACCGCCAGTGCTACAAAGCAGTGTATGGGGGAAACTGGTAAGAGCCTCTCTTTCTTACAAAGAATCTCTAAGGAGAAGAAGTAAAGGTTCTTCGAGGCAAATGTGGCTCCGTCAGACTGAAGAGACACATTATGTATATCCCTAAAGCTTACTTTAAAGGGGCAAACCATCCCAAAGCTATCCACCCTCCGTACCTCACTGCGCATGTGCGAAATAACATCAGGAGGCAACAAAGCAGCATGCCGTCGGCCGTATTAGCAATCTTTTACCACGTTTTTCGAAAAGGTTCTTTGTTGTTGTAGTCAGAAGTACTTGGTTTTAGTTATGTGAAATTCTTTTAAAGACTTTTTAAATGTAATGCTGTAAGTGAAATGGTTTTGGCTATTGGGTGAAAACTGTGCTCTTGGTTTTCACAATGGTCATTCCAAATAATTGTCTAAAATTTTTCATGGTAATTTTTTTTTAAAGTTGTTGTCGGATAATTCTAATGTATTTCAGTCTTTTCAATTTATTTAGGGGTGCCTTTAATTGTCTTTAATTATTTTTTCTGTTTCAGTTAGTTATTGCAAATTTTGCTTTTAAAATTTCACTGTAAAATTTTAACTATGGATTCATAAAAATTTATTACGTTTTATATGGCATGTGTTTCCCCCTTTTTAAGTTTACAGAAGAAAAGAATTAAGAAATTTATTTCATTTAAATTTTGTCTTCGTACGGCTCGCTGTTTAAATTGAAAGTAAAAATTGGACAGGATTTCTATAATTCGCCCAAAATTCCAACTAACATCCTTTTGCTCATAAAACACCATCCTTAATCCACTCATCCTTAAATTCCACCCTGCGCTGGTGTTTCACTGCATAGCCGTGGCTCTTCGGTACAGGGGCGCAGAGGCGAAACAGGTTTACATTGCGTCTATGGAAGCTTTCATTCTTCTCCTCAGAGATTCTTTGCTTTCTTACTTCCTATCTGCATGAGCGATATTGGTAGTTGCTCTGTGTTGGCGACAATGGATCACGGAAAGGATGATCTACCGTCGCGGAAGGTCAGACCGTCCCAGAAACACAAATGGGCATGAGGATCGTGCAATCATATGAGCGGCCACTTCCACAGCAACAACATCGCTAGCATAGATTCGACGCCATTTACCACTTTCTAGGCATCTGATGGTTTCAAAAGAAACCATTCAGAAAGGACTGGCCGACACTGGTATATGCTGCCGACGTCCATTAAGACCTCTACAACTGACCCCACATCATAGGCGGTGTCGACTGAATTTTTGCCGTACTTCCAGCAAGCTACACTCTGACCGAAACATCGTCGCATGGACCTCCGAGCTGAGGTTCTACAGCTGCACTGTGACCGACTGGAGGCGTGTGATCTTCAGCGATGAATCCCTATTCATTCTCATAGCTAATGAACAACGCTCACGCCTGTGGATCTGGCATGCAGCGATTACACAAAGTGTGGCAGTGTGGGGAGCGATTTGTTGGGACACCTGATCACCTCTAGTCGTCCTTGGTTGGACTATGACGGCTCACGGTTACGTGGAAGAAATTTTAACGACGGTTGTACTGCCTATGCTAACAAGTCGTTTAGGTGCCATTTATCAGCAAGACAACTCTCGTCCACATACTGCGTAATCAAACAGTAACAGTGTCTTCAAGGATATGACGTACTCCCGTGGCATGCAAAGTCACCAGAGCTCTCGCCAATAGAGCATGTCTGAGACACGCTTGGAAGGCAACTGCAGCCGTCCTAAAATTCGGTGAATTAACTGACCACTTGCAAAGATTCTGCCATGATCCTCCTCAGGGGGTCATAGGTGACCTACTTGACTTGATGCTATGGCGAGTTTCGGCTTTTATAGCTGCCAGAGATGGCTATGCTACTTCGGGTTTGTAACGTTTTTCATGCCGTAACTTCTTAATAAAATGATCTTTTAATCTGCATTTGTATTGATTTGTTTATCCCCTCATACACTACATACATGTTAGATTTCGTGATAGTAGTTCGTTTCCTTGTGGATGCATATATTTTTTTGTGACAGAGTGTATTTCATATCCCAACTCTGAGTGCACTCATGTGATCGTGTGGATTTATTTATTGCTAAAAATAATTTGTGATACCTAAATTTAAATAATGAAACAACAGAAAATAATTTAAAAGATTAAAATGCAGATAGGATATTGGTGCATGTGAACGGAGGCACCATATCAGCTTCGGCAGTGGACATGTTAAGAGCACTGTGCTATCAATCAGCAATGAGTAAGATATTTCCATTTCAGATTTGATCAGAAAATTCAGCGATTTAAAAGAAATCCCTTTACCCGACATAAAATAATATCAATTATTTGTTAGGCAATGAAAAATCTGTATGTACACTGCGAAAAAAAGGGTACAGTTTTATATCTCCCGTTCTTGCGTTTTTGATGTCTCGAATGTGCGACTTAGGATATACATTAGATTTATATATAGCATTCTTGTAGCATAAGAACTTTAACACAAAATCCGACTTTTTCTGAAATAACATACCAATTTGTTTTCCATATTTAGATTCTGCCACTAAAATTATACTTACATATTCAATTTTGTAAATTTTGGTCAAAAATTTATGGAGAAATTTAAAAATTTATCTTGGCGTATTTTTTTTAGGTTGCGCCAAGAATAAATAACTTGGCTAACTTCTTAACTTACAACAACATTTTTTCCTTTCCAAAAATGGGCAGTACCCTCGCCGGGACTCGAGCTGTGGACTTTCGAATACGCACCAAGTATGCTTCCTATTACACCACGAAGGCATGCGGAAAGGAGAGGAAAAATACCTTATAAACGAATGTGTGCGCTGTGAATACAGACGAACAGGTTCCATTACTGTTTTCAAAGCCTGTGACGAAGTTGATTCTGTTAGATTTATGGAAAACATGTACTGAAACTAAAGTAGACTGAAATTTTTGAGACACATTACAAATTCTTGTCAAAAAAAAAAAAAAAAAAAAAAAAAAAACACCACTCCATTTACAAATGAAGTAAAAGAGAGCATAAGTTTATAACCTACCTAAAATGCCTTCAAGCGTTACTTCCAGAAATAAAGTGAAAATGATTTCAGATTCGATTTTCAGCGATTATCGATGAAAACTCCTTCAAGTCTTTTCTTGTTTTCAAGAACATGTTTTATTTATCCCAGTTTGTTGATTTTATTCTATTAAAATAAAAGCATTGTGAGAAATATTGCAAGAGTATCGGATGGGTCATAGTTCTTAAGGGGAAGGTTAGGGTATTTTCTCCGTAAAGGCTATGTGAGCTTTTTAAAGGGTAGGCGAAAGAAAAAAAGTTGAGAATAGGAGGCTTAGTAGCAGTATAAAATAGCACTGGAAGTGTTCAGGAAATAGGACGGGACCAAAATGTTAGTTCGTTATATCCGAGTATTCGTTATAGGCCGGTTTCGCTATAGTAGAGATTGAGTGTATTGCCATTTTATTCAAACCTTTTCCCATTTTCTACCTTTCAGAATCCTTATCGAGCCATCGGGTGCAACTTCCATAAAAAATAGCGCATCTGCCAAAATGAGATATCGCCGGACATTTTTATAGATCCAAGACCGAGCAGAAAACTGGGGTCGGCGGAGCATGAAACCTCTCTCGTCTGCCGGTTAGGTGACCCCCTTATGGATGCTCCCCGTCCGCAATCAATATCAGTGGAAGATCAGCACGATATCTTCAAGGTCACAAGGATAGATATTGCCTATCATCATCACTCGCAGGCTTGATAAACAAGTACTTCAACTAGTTCACAGACATCCAGACGCTGCGTAAGAATTTATTCTGTATAAATGAAGATAATTTCTGTAGATGGAAGTTGTTTTGGCAGAAACTCTATGGTTAAGATAACTGCATTTTTATTCATTTTTGGGGTAGGAAACAGAAAATTGGGTATTACGGAGATTTGCTTCGGTATAATTGGTGGTTCGCTACATCCAATTACATAAGAAAAAGGAATTATCTCAGAAAAACGTGTAAATTTAAATAATTAAATAGCGAATCACAGGGAGGGAAAAAATCTTAAAATGTTTAGATTTTTAAAGGCTATACGGTAATAACTTTTAACGATAACTCCCTTAGCAATAATATCATTGTTCTGTTATTTAATTTAAATTACTAATAAATATGGATAATTATTTTATCTATAGCACCATAAAACCTCCAAAAATGAATAACATTCTAAGATAATTAACCTTATTAGTTTTGGAGGGGGGGAACAATGACTAAAGAGCTAAGAAGACTGCCCTTACCTCTGAATTCTGCTGCTTGATTCTTAAGGCGCTGCAGGATTTTGATCAACGGTGCGGTGGCGGTATCGTCATCTGTAACTAACTGATTGTAGCTGCTGATATATCTTGATCGAAGATTTAACATGTTCAGTGGTCCAACTCTTGGACAACCTGCCAAGTTCAACTCTTGGATTTTATCAGAAGACATAGCATGTTCAATTATCCAGCTCTTGGATTTCGTCACATAAATAATTCGAAATATTATCTTGTGTGATCAAAACAGGACAAATGTCCTGAAGAGTAGTGGAATCCATAAGAACACTACCATCCACATTTCACTATCATCCATTTCAGATTAATTGGTTAGATGTTATGTTTCAATGATAAACATGAAAATTGTATTTATTATTTATATATATATATATTTTTAAATTTTCATTCTCTTATTTACTTTGTGTATGTTTGAAAACGGAAAATATCGTTGTGAAGTTCCTCAAACGCTATTTTTAACGTCATATGCCTAAGACTAATTATACGTATGTTTCAGTATTAAAATATCTGATGTGGACAACTCACGACTTCCTTGTACGGCCTACTTAATTAAAGACATTTTTCACTGCATTTCATTTAAACTTATTTCTTTAAATTTCGCCACAGGTATTTTTCTCATTCAATCAATTTAGTTCTCACTTCGCGACAAGGCAAAAATAATTAAAAACTCTCATTAAAAATTGAAAAATACAGAAAATATAAAACACCACATACAGTAAAAACAGTTTTACAAAAAGTAGGTTTCTACGCAAAAACTCGACCAGCGGCCAGAAAGATAGATTTTGTTTCGGTGCACTTAACTTTTGTGCCACTCTATAAAATGGCACTGGAGTTGGTGCAGAAACTGACTTAATTCGCTATTCTACTAAAAGTTTCAAATGTAAACAAATGACGGCTTCGTTCGGCTTAGTGGCACTTTAACAACTTTTAAACTATTGATAAAAGTAACAAAAACATTAATAAACATTGATAAAAGTAACACTTTACAAAAACAAATTGCTTTAAAAAACATAATATGAGTTAGAATTACGAATGTTCATTATATCCTATATTTTTTTCTTAAAATTAGCAACTTCTCATGTATAAACCGATAAAGTATTCATAAATGTGTATTATACTGTGATTCAAATTAAAAACAAAATAAATCAGGAGAAACATTCAAGTATTATGATACGTACTTTGAGGGTACGATATAAGAAAAACTGACTCATATTCGTGTTATGCAAAAGGAAATTCACCCAAAGGAAAATTCACGAAAACCAAACATGTAAGTAGCCCGTTCGCATCGGCTTAAACCCAAATCGAACTATTGGTATTCAGCAGTCTTAACCATTATAAAAAAAATGATAGTGTGTATTTGGACTAAACTTTCTAGGGTCTGTTATGTTTATTGTAACTGGTCTGTAATGTTTATTGTAATTCGTGTGTTATGTTTATTATTTCAGATTGCATATAATATCAAATAAAAAAAAAATCTGATGCGTACACCTTGTACGGGATATTAAATTATACGCATTTTTTGCTGCATTTCATTTAAACATATTTCCTCGAATTTCATTAGACGGTCGGGACGTCATTCTGGAACAACATGTACGTTTGTTTCAGGGCGCCATGGGCGCACAATTTGTATTTATGGATGACAACGCCCGTCCTCACCGTGCAAACATCGTAAGCGAATGCCTTCAATCGGAGGATATCACCCGTATGGACTGGCCAGCATTTTCACCGGACTTGAATCCAGTAGAGCACGTATGGGACATGCTTGGCCGACGAGTTGCAGCCCGTCAACCTCCTCCTACATGTCTACCGGAACTTCGGAGAGCATTGCTTTTTGAGTGTTGTAATATTCCCCAAGATCAGATCGATAATTTGATACTCAGCATGCCTAGGCGTTGTACGGACTGTATTGCATCGTCTGGGTGACATACAATGTATTAACAATCATACCAACCGAGTAATATTGTTTTTTTTTGTAAATAGGTTTTTTTTTGTAATTTGCTCCAGGGAGAAAAAATCGCTATTTTTTTAATAATATCAAACATATAGCATCTTTTTTTGCTCTTTATCTTGTAAGGTTTATATTTATTTTAACCAACATTTATTTTAAGTTTAAACTATCTTTCCTGTCAAGCCTTACTTTCCCCTGGAACTGCCAATGCCAGAATATGTAAATTTGAGTAGAACGCGCAAGCATTCAAATTATCAGCGGAAGTATTATGATTTAAATAGGAAGGAAACAAGTTCGGTGTGTGATATTCTTACTGCACGAGCGCGGAGGTAGTTAGCGAGAATTGAAGAACCCCGCGTTGCGGCCTATGTGCTCGGCGGGAAGTAGTGGTAATCGTTCCAGTGAGCTTCAAGTCTGCTGAATTAGCAGCGGTATTGTAAAACGCGGTGAGTTAGTTATTTTAGAGAGCCTCGTAGTTAGAATCTTGTCTTTACTTTCTTTTCAGGTTATTATTTTTATTTTGACTGCCAAGTTGGCACAGTCTGCGAGCGTCAAGAGCACGCAATTGTAATTTTATTACGTTGAATAAAAAGGGACTTAAACCCTTCACAAGGCTCTATCTTTTATACAAGTTTTCACAGTCACCTCTTGGTTGCGTGCAAGTTGGAGGCGCGCAACGTTATATTGGCGCCCGAACACTTATCGAACTGAAATGGCCGAAAACTGGATGGAAGCCGCTGGACAACACCAAGAAATGACAAGTCAGTTAGAAGAATTTGGATACCTGGTCCAGACTTTGAGAGCGTCAATCAAGCCAAACGTCTATTTCGACGGAAAAAATTCGGTGTCCGTATTATTAGAAGGTCTAGAAAACCACTTTCAGCTCTACCCTGTGCCTGAAAGACAAAAAGTTGCCATCGCCACATCAGCACTAAGAGGACAGGCCGCGCTATGGTGGAAAAACATAGGAAAATTTCTATTAGGTGAATTTGGAAGCCCGACATATATATTTGACAATTTCAAAAAATCGTTAGTAAAGGCCTTCCCCATAGTGAAAGATCACGCACGGCTGGAAGCCGAACTATATAGTTTCTACCAACGGGATACAGCAGAATTGACGGACTTTATTTTACGAAAAATCAAGCTAACGGATATGCTGTATGGAAAAAAACCCGATGCGGAGATAATTGAAATAATATTACCAAGATTGTTACCCGCTGTTCAAGACTACTTTGAAATTAGAAACCCAACCACATTGCAGGAACTTTTCGAATTGGCGGTGAAGTTTCAAAATCGCAGAATAGCGGAAAAAGCGAGAGGGGAAACATATTCTCAACATACCCGAAGGAAGGAGGAAACCAGAAATGGAAATCGCTCATATGGGGGAAAGAACTATCAAGCTAACGCATCGAAACTCGAAGGTCAAGGCCCAAAAAGAAAATTTGAAAATAAGCATCCGCGTACCCAGAAGACACAGATTGAAAGGAAAGCTTTAAACGACTAGAGGGGCCTGTGAAAGGGAGGGTCCAGACCCCGGAAGTTTTAGAAAAACCCTCAAATAGACATTTGAACACGGTCATCGTAAAAAACTCACAGCTACCAATTATACAAGTCCTGGTTGGCGATGTACCAGTAGAAGCCCTCATAGATACAGGAGCAGAAGGAAATTTTTGAGTGAAAATTTCTTCAAAAAGAATTTTTATAGGATACGACTATTTAAAACCAGAAATACGGAAATTATAGCAGCGCAAGGAAAAACATGTCACTGCATCGGGAAATTATCATTAAACTTACAGGTAAAAGAGAAAAATCTCAAAGTATTAATTTTTGTGGTGAAAGACCTGCAACACTCTCTTATTTTAGGTATGGACTTTCTAAGGGCCGCGAGGGCCAAATTAAATTTTCAAGATAGTTCCGTGGTGTTGGAGATGGACCAGAGGGTGGTGGAACCTGTGGAGACACCTGAATTGGACCTTAGCCATCTGAATGACCATGAAAGTAAAGCAATACAGCAAGTGGTGAGTAATTTTTCTCATTTGTTTTCAGAAAAACCAGGAAACTGCCAAATCGTGAAACTGCCAATCGTGAAATTGACAAGATTCAATTAAATGCCGAAAAACCTTGTTGGACTAAACCGTATCGTTATGATAAACAAAAAGACCTAATCATCGAAGAACATATTCAGGAGATGTTAAAGAATAAAATAATAACGCCCATAAATAGTGAGTACGCGAGTCCAGTCGTACTATGTAGGAAAAAGAACGAGTTTCCTCCTTCGGATAAAAGGGCTTGGAGGTTTGCTATTGATTACAGAAAACTAAATAGTATTACTAAATTTCCAGTTTACCCTTTGCCGGTTATAGACGAGATCATTAGACAGATCAAATTGACAAGATATATGTCTACTTTGGACTTAACGTCTGGCTACTATCAAATAGCTATGAGACCCGAAGATATACATAAAACCGCGTTTATAACAAAATCGGGCACTTATGCATTTTTACGCATGCCCTTTGGGTTGTGTGGGGCCCCATCAACATTCCAGAGAGCTATGGACATTGTTCTAAAGCCTGTCCTAGGAAAATCAACTTTAATTTATCTAGATGATATAATTATAACGAGTAGTACGTTGGAACAACACATTAATGACCTCGAACAAGTTTTTAAATTATTAAAAGAGGCCGGTCTTACAATTAACGCCTCAAAATGCAAGTTCGCAACTAAAGAACTTAAATATCTCGGTTATAAAATTTCGCAAAAGGGTATAGAAACGCAAGATTCAAAAATAAAAGCTATTAAGAATTTCCCACCGCCCAACACCGCCAAGAAACTTTCTTCTTTCCTTGGATTATGTTCTTACTATCGATCTTTCATAAAAGATTTCGCTAATATTGTTGAACCACTCTTAGTAATCAAAAGAAAAAAGAGTAAGTTTACGTGGACAGCGGAAGCTAACACAGCTTTTGAAAGATTAAAAGAAGCGCTTATTAATGCCCCTGTTTTAAAATTCCCTGAGGGGGACGAAAACCTGGAAATTGCAGCAGATGCGTCAGACTATGCGGTGGGTGTGATTCTTATTCAAAATAACCATCCGATGGCATTTTTTAGTAAAACATTGAATCAGACACAAAGGAATTATACAGCTACAGAAAGAGAAACATTAGCCGTATTAATGGCTGTACACAAATTTCGAGTTTATTTCGGCAAATCGCCAGTAACAGTCTTTTCGGATCATGCGGCTGTTGGTAGACTTTACTCGGGAAAAAACCTAACGCCCAGGTTAATAAGATGGGCCTTAAAACTCCAAGAATATAATATCACAATAAAATATAAACCGGGTAAGGAAAACAATGTAGCTGACGCACTTTCTCGTATAAAACTGGACGATGAAGGAAATGAACTTAAATGCGCTGTGTTGACTTCAAAAATTTTAGATTCTAGAGATACGGTTATTACTGAACTGAAAGCTGATCCTGAATTTGGAAATATCTATGCTTATTTGAAAGACCCCGAAAGCTTTGAGCATACAGATATCGATGCGATAAGAAATAGAGCAATAAACTATGAAATAATAGATAATTTATTATTCTATACGAAAACAACAAACGAAAATCTTGAGTATAAGCCAGTCATCCCAGCCTCGCTTCGATTAAGCATTTTGAAGGAGTTGCACGAAGAAAAAACAGCGGGCCACCTCGGGGTCAGAAAGACTATAAAAAGGGAACGCGAGGCGGTATATTTCCCGCAATTATACAAAATAGTAACGGCGTATGTCAGGTCCTGCAATCAATGTCAGTTAATAAATGATATTAATTACAGCCCGGCCGGGTACTTAAATAGCATTCGCGCTACATTTCCGAATGAAATTTTAGGCATAGATCTCCTTGGTCCCTTCCCCCAGAGCGAGTTAAATAAAAATCGTTTTCTTTTAGTAATAGTAGATCATTTTTCAAAATGGATAGAAATTGTTCCACTTAAACGCGCGTCAGCCAAAACAGTCGCAGATGCATTCTTACACAGATACATTTTAAAATACGGTGCACCGATAAAAGTCATTAGCGATAACGGAAAACAATTCATTAGTCAAATATTTGAAAACATATGCAATGGACTTGGCATACGCCATATCAAAATGGTTCCGTATAGACCACAGGCTAACATAGCAGAAACAGTTAATAAAAACATAGTAAAAATAATTCGCAGTTACGTGAGCACACATCACAAGCGCTGGGATGGCTACATAAATGAATTAGCTTATGCTTTAAGAACGGCACATCATGATACTACGGGAAAAACTCCAGCAGAATTATTTTTAGGCAGAAAGTTAATTACGCCTTTAGATAAATTATTCTTTGTGCAACAAAGAGAGCAGGAGTTTAAACAAAAAGATGTGCAAAAGCTAATTGATCAGGCGCTTAAAACCTCGGATACGGCAAGAAATAGGCAGAAACTATATTACGATAGAAAACGCCGTGAAGCAGATTTTAAAGTTGGGGATAAAGTATTGAAGCGGAAATTCTCTTTATTAAGTGCCCCAGACAATTTTATGGCAAAGCTAGCTCCAAAGTTTGAAGGCCCCTATGTAATTCAGGAAATCAAAGGAGTAGTCTTATATCTTAAGAACGAGAGAGGGGAAATCTGTAAAGCAAGTCCCGACCAGGTGAAAAAATACTATAATCCAAATGATTTTGAAATCCTTAAAAGTTTCTTGCAGGACTCAAGTCTAAACGAAGTAGAAGAATCAGAGACTACAACAACTATTCCACCACCCAAGAAACAGAGAACTGAAGAGAGACCTAGCACTTCTACAACCCGGACGTCGGTATCAAAAAGAAAAAATAATTTTCAAACTCCAGCGTTTAAGAAAAACAAAAATACAGATGCACCGGGTAAAGAAACCGTGGTAAAGAGAAAAACACCACCTACAAAGGATAGCAGGAGAAATTACACATCAAGGAGAACGCGCACACGGCCACAGAGTCAGGTGCCAGCAAGGCCGCCGTTCCGGAAACTGAAACGCCAGCAGGAGGCACAAAAATACGAGGAACAGAAGAAATTCAAGAAGGACTCCAGACCGGAGGACGTCAAGACCAGCCGTCCCAGGCAGAAACGGAAAGGCCAACAACCAGACGATTACTCCGTCAAGAGGCCAGCATGTAGAGGACGCAAAAGAAAAAGCAACGTGGACGACACTCGGAGATCAATAAGGAGAAGATTGACATCCATGAAACCTCTAACTTGGGATCAATTTTGCCAAAAACGGATGACGGAGTTTCAAGCATCGAAAACTCAAAGATAAGTTAAAACCTTCTATAATTTTTTTTCTCTCTCTTTTGTTCCGAAATGTTATGCATAAGTACGAAATTCTATGTTTTGACGAAAGTCAATATGTCTCGGTTGAGACTTAGTTTTGTTTTACTTTATTTAGCTAAGGCAAAAGTATTATTTTCTTTAAGTGTAAAAGCTAAAAACAAGCATTTTCTGTTGGTCGAAAGACTAATTCTGTTATGTTAAAGCCAAAATTTGGCCGAAGATAAAAATAACTTCGTATTCTTGTATTAATAAGAATTTTAGTTTCAGTGCCGCCAGCTTGGCGAAGAATGAGTAAAGTAAAAATTTATTTTCTCTTATTCATTTTATGGTAAATTGTAAAAAGCATATGTATTAAAATTTTGTAAATGTATGTAAATCCTCGAAGGTTATGTAAAAGTAGAATTTAGTCTAGAAGCATAAAATTGTAGATGCTAAAAGTGAATGCTTGAAAGCAATGAAGTCAAAATTTAAGTAGTAAATTGTAGATAAAGTCATGCTTTAGAGCGAAAGCCTGCATGTTTAAAGATGAATGAGGGGGAAGTTAGAATGAATGTGTTTTGTAGGGTTCTCCACCTACATTTGGATTTTTAAGAATATTAAAATAGCTCATTGAGTTGTAGAATGTCGAGTAAGGTGTGTCTATTTGGTCGCTGAATTCTAACAAATCATGGTGGTTAGGGGAAGTGTTGTAAGACTAAAACACGAATATTCCCGTTTGACACCACACACGGTGGAGAGCCAGGGTAAAGTTAAATTAATGCTTGAAAAATTGAATGAATGTGAAGTAAGCAATAACTAAGAAAAACGAATCGTTTAAAAACAAAAATTTATTGTGTCAAGAAAGTGTAAATTATAATGTATTTAGAAAGATACTGATACTTATTCCTTCCAGATGCTGGAAGGAAAGACCAAGATTGATTGATGAAGTCCAGGAAAAGTTGCTGTAAGAAGAAAGTTATAACGAGCAACAGAATTTTAGTATATAATTGTTACATAAGATTTTTTTTGTGTAAACGAGGTTCTCGCCAGTTAGTTCAGAATTAGAGAAACTTACAACAGGTCGTTTGTAGGACCTGCTTCCAAGTTTTCCAAATTCTGGCAGCGGCAAATGTAGGGTTTATATTTATTTTAACTAACATTTATTTTAAGTTTAAACTATCTTTCCTGTCAAGCCTTACTTTTCCCTGGAACTGCCAATGCCAGAATATGTAAATTTGAGTAGAACGCGCAAGCATTCAAATTATCAGCGGAAGTATTATGATTTAAATAGGAAGGAAACAAGTTCGGTGTGTGATATTCTTACTGCACGAGCGCGGAGGTAGTTAGCGAGAATTGAAGAACCCCGCGTTGCGGCCTATGTGCTTGGCGGGAAGTAGTGGTAATCGTTCCAGTGAGCTTCAAGTCTGCTGAATTAGCAGCGGTATTGTAAAATGCGGTGAGTTAGTTATTTTAGAGAGTCTCGTAGTTAGAATCTTGTCTTTACTTTCTTTTCAGGTTATTATTTTTATTTTGACTGCCAAGTTGGCACAGTCTGCGAGCGTCAAGAGCACGCAATTGTAATTTTATTACGTTGAATAAAAAGGGACTTAAACCCTTCACAAGGCTCTATCTTTTATACAAGTTTTCACAGTCACCTCTTGGTTGCGTGCAAGTTGGAGGCGCGCAACGTTATAACCTTTTGTTTAATAAATAAGCTTTACAAATAAGTCAAGTTTGTTTTGCTTCTATTTCTTCCTTTGTCTGATTTTGCATTATGCTTAATTTATGGACATGAGTGTATTTTAGGGAAGATCCTTGAGAGGCTTATACTTTACATTGCAGAATGTTTTGCTCCTGATGATGTGGCACTCGTTTTATCTTCGAAATCGATTGGGATTTTCCAGAATCTACGCCGAATACAAGGTTGTCGATTTGCCTGTTTTATTTTCCAAGTCGGCGTGTTTCTCTTGCGTCTTGAGTAACTGTAATTGATCCTTTTATGTAACTCTAACCGCATTCGCCTCTTATATGCAGTTTTAACCGTTGAGAAATGGAAGATAATACAGATTTCTCGGCATCCGATAGAAAACCGTATTAGAGAAAGGACAGCAGCAGTTGCGTGTCGTTTTTTTAGTTCAGGGTGAGTTCCGGAGTATGAAGGAGGTTCGCCTTTGCACTTTGCATTGCACTGTTATTAATTTGAAGTATAGCCTACCAGCGGCCGAGCGGTAAAGTCGCTGAACACTGGTAGTTCGGCCCGAGGTTCGAATCCCGCGAACGGGCTTGCTGCATGTATTTTTCGTGATTTTCCCCATGTGTAACTTGTATACGAGCCAGTTTCCCTTAGAAAGTACTCCACGAAGGCATCCCTCCCCTTAGGCAGATAGCTCTAGTGTGCTTTGCCATAATTAAATACACACACACATAATTTGAAGTATAACTTCTGATTGCAGTCTGTAATAGTGAGAAGAGTTGTGCGAGTGCTTTTCTGGGTAGCTGCAGAAATGTAAACAGTTTCTTTTGGTAAAAAAAAAGTTTATCAAGCTGTCATCGGGTCTGTGTGCATTGAATCTGCGAATCCATACGTACGCAAGAATACGGTGAAATAGATAGAAAGTGGTACCGTTTTCTTTTGGAAAATATAATTTTTGGATTTTCAGCAGAGGGAAATATAGGCAGAATCAACGCATATGCATTTAGGATAAACCATCAACGACCAGAACTCGTATTTGGTTCTAATTCATCTGACGAGCTAGACAATTCATTCTCACTAACATCGAAATCTTACTCAATATCTGACACATGTGAATATTTACATTGACTTTTGTCATCTGACATTTTGAATGCATACAATAACAGTGTAAAATATCCTTAACGGGCCATGTAAAGTGAATGGATTCGACTTGGGTAAATAAATACCGGAAATAAACATCGCAACCTAAACAATATTTGTAGTTTAGTGGCACCATCTGTTGATCAGTAGCTTAACTAAAGTCTCTCGCAAATTTTAAATATTTCGCGGTTGCGAGGAAAAATGTTTCTTTAGCACGGGACATTATTTTAGTCTAATATAACATATATTATGTCATGCGCTAGAAAATGCCGCGAATTGTTTTCGAGTACACTCAGTTATACACAATAATTTTCATATCTTTGCCCGAACACAGGGCCGTCCCTAGTAGGTTAATCCATACGCGTAAGAGTACGCGAGGCGTATATCAGCGCGTAAGGGTATGCGGGTGGCCAAAATCAGGGGCACCCGGACTCTGGCGATACCACCCATAAATATTTAAAATTCATTGTAAGTACTTGTCATATGTAAGTACTTTTGGTACTATTCGGTTTTGAGGGTCGTAAAAAAATTGCAGCGAAAATGTATGCGCAAAAGCGCCAAATCTAGTAAACGCGCCCATTTAACAGCGCGCCAAATCTAGCGTACGCGTTGATTTCAGATTGAAGTTTATATAGTTTTATATTTCTTAAGACGCCATTGACATACTAGTTTAATTTTTAATCCTTTTTTGATATCCTATGGATTTAACAATTTGGGAATTGCCCATGACGAAAAGTCGGCAATAGAATTTTGGTTAAAGTGCAGAATCACCCACTGCTTGACGAGTTTTTAAGAATTGCACATATTCGGTATCCATGTGCACATCGACCTATTTTCACTCTTAAAAAAAAAAATCTTAGAATTGCACAAAAATGGCACTGCGCGCACACCCTTGACTTTATCTATGTACACATCGACCTATTTTCACTTAAAAAGTAAAAGAAAATTGACAAAAATTCAATTGTTTTTACGCTTGTAAAAAGCGGCAAACAAATAACTGAGCGATTCTGCACTTTACCGAGAAGATTTTCAAAGAAAAGGCATCATTCATTATAGAAAATTACGTTTGAACAACTAACGAGATGAGATTATGCTAAGTTGATTAGTCGGTAGCGAAATAGCGATGCACACATTCAGTTATGTTTAACAATTTTAATATAAATTATAATAATGATCTGAAATAGTTATTGACTCTTATGCTTCCATTCAGTCACGTTTCGTCTTTTTTATATAAATTATAATAATAAAAAAGTATTATATGAAATTAACCTTTCATCTAAATTAAAACATCCGTCTTAGATAGTTATTTACTATTATACTTCCTTTCTTGCCGCGATTATTAGGGTTGCCGCAATTATTTTTGGCAGCATTGGCATCAACTATAGTTTGGCGATTTTTTACGGCCCTCGAAACCGAATAGTACCGTACTTTTTTACACAATTTGTCATATGTAAGTACTTCGTGAGTATGAAATAAAAATTTTATTAATCATTGAGCATTTTTTTTTTTTTTTTAAGTCCAAAGGTGATTTGAATCCCGAAGGACTATTAGTTTCGTTTTGGCATTTTGCGTCGGTCTCATAAATGTCGGTTCACTTTTCAAACTGTTGCCACAAAATGTTAGAGTCCTGCATTATATTTGAAGAAATTAAATAATGAAAAATCTGCATGAATGTATGTATATTTCTCGTATTGTGATAAAACAACGGTACATAGAGTCATCGAATTTTGAATAACGTAATCCTCCAACGAATATGAGCATGTGGAAGACCCAATTTGAAATTTGAAATTTGTTTTATGATCGATTTCCTATTTTTTAAAACTTTGACGAATTTCTGATTAACAAACTCAAGGATTTCAAAGCGAGCAATGGCAACGTTGTGCAGAAAAAACATTTTTATCTCCAGCGCGTGAGTCTCTGTATCGGAAATTCTAAAGATACGCTCGTTTTAAAACTATTTTGCGATATTGCTGTTGCACTGGATCTTATGGTTTAAGTGCGAGGAACATGATATTTAATAAAGAAAGGTAACTCACAAAATGTTAAAAAACGCCCCTTCGGACGTAATTTAAAATCTGAAACATTTCAGATTTTTTTTTTTTTTTTTTTTTTTTTTTTAACTGAGGGGGCTGTAAAGTACGCGGGCAGCCAATAACTTAGGAACGGCCCTACCCGAACATAAACGGGTTCCATGTGACTGATAAAGTCAATCCGAGATGCGCGATTAATAAATATAACAGAGGAGTGAAACACAAATTAATATGTATATGCAAATTAAGATTCCGTGTATATATTTTATATTAGCGCTCCGAGTCACGAACAAGAGCATGTTTAGGTAACAACATTTTGAAATTTCGTGAAATCCCCAAATAGTGTTGCATTTAATGGGTAGCTTGAGCTTTTGACGCCTGAAACGGTCCATGAATTTTCCTTCCCTCTTCATATGCAAACAAAGAACTAAAAAAAAAGTCACAGTGACGTACAGGAAAATACCTCTATGTTTATGTTTACTTTCGAAGAAAATTTTAATGCCCCCCTCTTTTTTTGGAAAATCCCAAATGATGTTGTACAGCTCTGTTGGATTACTCCAGTAGCCGTAATATTTTAGCTTTAGCTCAGAACAGCTATCAGTCTCAAAACGGAATTTTGAGTTGCATCACTGTAAAAGCCTGAATCACTTGTCAAATTGTTGCCACCAACCTTTATTATTTCATAACCCTGTGCTATTCTAAAAGAAATTAAATAAAGGAGAATGTGCATGAATGTAGGTATGTTTCTCGCATTGTGAAAAAACAACGTTACCTAGGGACATGAAATTTTGAATTACGTAATCCTCCACCCGAACATGGATATCTTGGAGGCTCGAATTTTTACTTTCCAATTTTTCTTATTACCTATTTCACATTTTGTAAAACTTTAACGAAATTTCGATTAAGAAACTCAACGATTTCAAAGCGAGCAATGGCAACATTATCCAGGAAAAATATTTATATCTTTAGCACGAAAGACTGTTTATCGGAAATTCTAAAGATATACTATTTTTAAATATTTTGTGATATTACTGTTGAACCGAATTCTGTGTGCTTTAATTGTGAAGAACATGATATTTAAAAAGTAATGGTAACACACATAGCGTTAAAAACTACCCCTTTGGACGTAATATAAAATCTGAAAGCCTTCAGACTTGCTATAACATGTAGTTGTGAACTTGCCATTTTAGTTGCAATCGGCCGCACAAAAGTATATAAATATATATGTATACGCAATCTGCTATTCGGCTCCGTGAGCTGAACTCAGTTTTTTTTTATTCTTATATGTTGGTAAATTGCGCACTTTTTGTTTAAAAATGATTGAATTATGTTCTTATTTTCCGGTTAAGGTGTTATGCCTTTAGTTAATCTGCATGCAATATTTACAGAATTGTCAACAATTTAAAAGTTGTTTAATTGTCGGGAAGCCTTTTTTATTTATTTATTTATTTATTTATTTTTTACCAGAGTAACAATTAAGATACAATAACACGCCGAACAAGTATTAATTTAGAAGTCAAACAACAAAAATCAGTGTTATATTTTGATATTTTCCCAGGACTAGTATTTTTTTTTTTTTTTTTTTCTTTTGCGCTTCTGCAGCTGAGGAAGATGGTTCGGTAAAACCATCGAAACTAGTTCTGTGAAAATTTCAAAATATAACGCTGAGTTTTGTTGTTTGATTTTGTAAATTAATAGCAGCCATATTTGTTTACATTTGAAACTTCGCAGAATAGGGAATTAATTCTTTCAGCGCTTCCAGTATCTTTTTACCGAGTGGGACCAGAATGAAACTTTTAGTTTTGTGCATCGAAAAATCTACTTTCTTTCCTGCTGGCCGAATTGCTTGTTTTTGCGTAGAAACTGTAATTTTAGCTGTAAAAATTGTTTTAACTGTATTTGGTGTTTCATGCTTTCATATATCTTTCAATTTTTAACGAAAATATTTTGAATTTTATGTATTTTTGCCTTGCCGCGAAGTGAGAACTAAATTAATTGAATGAGAAATATATCTCTAAAGAGAATCGAGGAAATAAGTTTAAATGAAATTAATAATTTAATATCCCGTGTAAGGAATCCATTTTTTTTAAGTGGCACTAGCCATCCTAGACTTCAGGAAGTGGTGGTGATTTTATTATGTAGGTACCTCACACGCGGCCACCGTTACCTCCTATGAAGGCACAGACAATTTACATCCATGCCTCCTCCGGGATTCGAACCCGTGCCCTTCGGTACGGTAGTCAAAGTAACTGACCGCTTTCCCGTCTGGGCGGCGTTGCTGTAATGTATGAGATATAGATTGTTGATAATGATGGTATTATAGGCATTTTAGCAGTGCTGCTAAAACTAAACTAAACTCGGCGGCACATACAATTCTTAGAGAGCCATGGTCGGTAGTGCCCTAATATCTGCTTTCTAGACCCTGTGCTCCGGGGTGCTTGTGCATTTGGCCTGGACAAGTGGTCATCTTGTCGCAGGACCCCTGGTAGTTGATAGTTGATAGTTGACGGGGGACGTGTGCACCATCCCTTTACCGTAATGGTTAATTGGCATATGCAACACGTCCACCTCTATCTTGAGCCAGATGGGCCACACAGGCGCCTCGCACCATACACCGAAACCCAGCGACCAGGCCATCCAGGTGGCAGTCCAAAAGACCAAAGAAGCCCCCAGAAGGACCCCTGGTACTTAGACTCCAAGCGAACGTGGTACCCATATTATGAGTCAACTTTGCCCAGCCCGTAGATCGAACCCCGGACCTGTATTGCTGCTGCGCGACGCGCTAGCCACTGTGCCTGCTATTTATCGTATTTGACGGCACTTTTTTCCCTAAATTTGGTCTCAAAAAGTTACCTGCGTCTTATATGTGAAGGACACAGGTTAACTTTCAATACTGAACGCTATTTTTAGCCCGGATAAAGGTCTAGACACGCATAACTTTTTCTACATCTGTCATAATTATTTTGCGCATGCGTGAAATATCTGTCGCCAAAAAGCGCCAAAGCTCGAAGCTGATGTCGAAGTTCGAACAGGTGTGACGGTCACATTCCGTCTATGGAGCCTTTCCTTCTTTACATAGACTTTCTTTGACTCAGCCGACACACGTGTCGGTATCGGTGCTAGTCTGTATAAACGTGTCGGTATCAGTGCTTAAAACTGTTTGTTTATAAAAAATACACTGGAAAATATGACTAAGGAAACAAGAGATTAAGCTATACAATTCAGTATAAACTAGGAGTGTTAAATTACGCCGAAGCGCATGGAAATAGAGCAGCAGCAAGGCATTTCGGTCCATCACCTACCGGAAAAAAAAAAAAAAAAAAAAAAAAAAATAGCTTTCCGCTTGTTAATTTTCTTTAATAAAAATATGTTTGATAATTGCATTCAATGATTGTTTATTTGGCTTTTATGAAACGTGAGAACTGAAAGAAATTACATTTTAAGTTATTGTGGTACCACGCTATCGCGAGGACTATTGAAACTTTTTTTCCTTGTGTGTGGTCTTTTAAATAAGGGTGAGTCTTATATGCCGTCAAATACGGTACCTCTAATCCTGGCAGAGTAGCCAAAAGGTGTTGGCGGTGATTTCGTTTAAGAGCTAGAATCTCGCGCCGAATCGAGGATGAAGTAATCTTGTAGTCGTGAAATGTAAACAAGCCATGACGCCGTTCGAGCTGGTCTTTGCGACGGAACTTAGAGTCGTAAGTGATGGTTTTAATTGAATTTATGATAACTTGAGTGTAATATATGTTACGTAAAGACAATTATGGATATTATATAATAAGTGAGTACTGTTAATGGCTAATCTTTGGAATATGGTAACAGGTAATTTGGCGACATTTTGGTAAGGCGATAAAGGTTAGTGTACATACAAAGGTTAGTACTAGGACTTTAGCAGTGTACATGGATAAAGTCAAGAGTGTGCGCAATGCCATTTTTGTGCAATTCTGGGATTTTTTTTCAGTGAAAATAGGTCGACGTGTACATGGATGATACCGTGTATGTGCAATTCTTAAAAACGCGGCAAGTAGTGGGCGATTCTGAACTTTCTCCCAATTTCGCACCTAATCTTCGTCATGATTAAGCACTTTTGTTCCATAAATAGTGTATAAAAGTTCCAGCATAAGCGTAATTCGGCTAGCAGATTATTGGAAAAAAAATGTTGAGTAAAAAAAAAAAAAAAAAAAAAAAAAAAAAAAATCCCTTTACTTCGTGAAAAAAAAATGCCGTCCAAAAAGAATTAGCAGGTTGCTGTAGCAGGGTTGGTCGCCAAATTTTCGCCAAAAAATCGCCAAATTGCCATAATTCAAAGATTAACCCTGTTAATATAATGAATGAATAATACATATTAAATACTGTGATATTTACAGTAATGTACGAGTATACTTGGCAAGCAAGTGAAGATGGGTAAGTTATGTAAAATATGATAATTAAGACTGTTTCTTTATCTTGAAATTTGTGACAATACACTATGCGTACTGTAATGCTTGTAAAAACATAAAAAATAATAAACTTGATTTATCATGTTAAATGTGTTTACATGTAGAGTCCTGTTATGTTTAAATTCTGTAATTTAGAGCACAAACTAGATAAGTTATGCTAATATTACTTTGAAGTTGTTTCTATTTTCATGGAGCGCATGATAAAGTTCATGAAAATCACAAATCACTGTGGAAAGTCTCGAAGTTCGTGAATGTTTGTCACATAATCCGGTACAATATTTTTCACACTTTATACACAGATTTGAGTTCATTTATTTCATGAATGCATGAAGCAATGCTAATGAGTAATTGCAATTTAAAATAGTGAGGAACATATTCTATGATAGGATATGCTTATACATACTCTATGATATATTCTGGAATATATCATAGAATATGTATATTGTTGAATTCTATGTGGCGAAGGAAGCAGTGCTTAATAATAAAGAAAAAAAAAAAAAAAAAAAAAAAGACACAGAACTTTATGTTGCCAGTAATGAGTGTAAGAGCAGTTTCTTAAATTGCAAGCTTTCACACTTTATACACAGATTTGAGTTCATTTATTTCATGAATGCATGAAGCAATGCTAATGAGTAATTGCAATTTAAAATAGTGAGGAACATATTCTATGATAGGATATGCTTATACATATTCTATGATATATTCTGGAATATATCACAGAATATGTATATTGTTGAATTCTATGTGGCGGAGGAAGCAGTGCTTAATAATAAAGAAAAAAAAAAAAAAAAAAAAAAAAAAAGACACAGAACTTTATGTTGCCAGTAATGAGTGTAAGAGCAGTTTCTTAAATTGCAAGCTTTCACACTTTATACACAGATTTGAGTTCATTTATTTCATGAATGCATGAAGCAATGCTAATGAGTAATTGCAATTTAAAATAGTGAGGAACATATTCTATGATAGGATATGCTTATACATATTCTATGATATATTCTGGAATATATCACAGAATATGTATATTGTTGAATTCTATGTGGCGAAGGAAGCAGTGCTTAATAATAAAGAAAAAAAAAAAAAAAAAAAGACACAGAACTTTATGTTGGCAGGAATGAGTGTAAGAGCAGTTTCTTAAACTGTAAGCTCAGCGAGAGGAAAAAAAAAAAAAAAAAAAAAAAAAAAAAAGAAATCGGTACTATTCCGTTTTGAGGACATAAAAAAAATTGCAGCGAAAATGTATGCGCAAAAGTGCCAAATCTAGCAAAGGCGCCCATTTAACAGCGCGCCAAATCTAGCGTACGCGCTGATTTCAGATTGCGTAAGTTTATATAGTTCTATATTTAAGACGCCATTGAATACTATTTTAATTTTTAAATCCTTTTTTGATTTTAAATCCTTTTTTGATATCCTATGGATTTAACAATTTGAGAACTGC
The DNA here is from genome assembly GCF_044657685.1 of Stegodyphus dumicola. NCBI lineage: Eukaryota > Metazoa > Arthropoda > Arachnida > Araneae > Eresidae > Stegodyphus > Stegodyphus dumicola. The sequence goes on from NC_140770.1 coordinate 6,142,595, forward strand.
CCATGACGAAAAGTCTGCAATAGAATTTTGGGTAAAGTGCAGAATTACCCACTGCTTGACGCATTTTTAAGAATTGCACATACTCGGTATCCATGTGCACATCGGCCTATTTTCACTTAAAAAAAAAAAAAAAATCCTAGAATTGCACGAAAATGGCACTGCGCACACCCTTGACTTTATCTATGTACACATCGACCTATTTTCACTTAAAAAGTAAAAGAAAATTGACAAAAATCCAATTGTCTTGTAAAAAGAGGCAAACAAATAAGTGGGTGATTCTGCACTTTACCGAGAAGATTTTCAAAGAAAAGGCATCATTCATTATAGAAAATTACGTTTGAACAACTAACGAGATGAGATTATGCTAAGTTGATTAGTCGGTAGCGAAATAGCGATGCACACATTCAGTTATGTTTAACAATTTTAATATAAATTATAATAATGATCTGAAATAGTTATTGACTCTTATGCTTCCATTCAGTCACGTTTCGTCTTTTTTATATAAATTATAATAATAAAAAAGTATTATATGAAATTAACTTTTCATCTAAATTAAAACATCAATCTTAGATAGTTATTTACTATTATACTTCCTTTCTTGCGTTTGGGTTGCCGCAATTATTTTTGGCAGCACTGGCATCAACAATAGTTTGGCGATTTTTTACGGCCTTCAAAACCGAATAGTACCAAAAAATTTTAACAAACACTCTGGTGCGACTTTAAAATTTAAATAGCAAAAATATTAAGAAACAACATAAATTCATTTTATAAAAATTCAACCACTGATTCATCCTACGATCCTAATAACTATAATACTTAACTGCAAACATCTCTGAAAACTCATTACATCTTTTTGAATTCACTCACTTTTCAATTTTCTCTCAAACGACAGTCTCATAATAACCCGAGATCGAACAATTCCCAGACAGCAACAATAACTATCTCCCAGGAACGTTAATTTTCATCTTTCTCACCGCAAAAGAATTAATTCGATGTAGTTTCGCTGTGTTACTAATTAGTTGTCACAGTCAGGGTGTTGCAGCTGAACGTCATAATTAAACAGTAAAATCAACGGAAAGAAGGAAAGGAAAACTGCTTCAAAAATTCCGTTTTGTATCGATATTTTGTCGGGAAGTAATTTTCATTCAATTGTTGCATCGCTCACGAAATTCCGCGGTTTTTAATTACCTCCGCCTATAAAACGGAATTATTAACTCGCTACCTTTGCCTTAATTGCCTTTACATATTTCACTTGCAAGCAATATCGCAATAGAAGCACATTATCTTGCTTTGTTTGAATATTCTCATTTGGTTTAAACACATGTTTTCAACACAAGTCTTTCCCCTATTGGATTGACTGCTTTGTCTTGGTAATCTGTGAATGAGCTGCTGAGTTAATTAAAGTATAAATTACGAGTAACGTGACAAAAATTCACCATCATCTTTAAAAACACTTTGCTTAAAACTCCCATGTTGAGAACTGGCTACAAAGAATGAAAATAGACAACACAAAAGCATATTACAAGCTATGTAAATGTGAACTCCAAATGTAAATGTGAACTCCAAATCTGAGAACGCACCTAACAATGGATTATTTAAAGATTAATTAAAGTATAGCAACTTAAAATTAACCGAGAAAGAATTTGTGAGGATTTATTTAGTTTGATAAATAGTTAATATTTACTGTAAAGTAACTTTCCTTTCAGCCTTGGGGTGTATACGAGCCAGTTTCCCTTAGAAAGTCCTCCACGAAGGCATCCCTCCCCTTAGGCAGATAGCCCTAGTGTGCTTTGCCACAATTAAGTAAAACCTACTATATATTGGTTAGTAAGCGATAAAAAAGAAAATCAATTTCTAATTTAAAAATTGCAGGTTATAGTGTAATACGTCGAAAAAGACTTATTATAGAATTTCTTTTTAACATTAAGAAATCTCAATAAACCAAACCAAACCTTTCAGCCTTGTTTTCACCCACGCTTTCCTGCCAGAATGCTGATCAGCTAGCCGCACGTGTATTCAAATTTAGGCCGAAAGAAGTGCTACAGTAGCGAAGATTTTTGAAGGTGATTTTAGAGCGTGTTATGCCTGCTTGAAAGCCACGTTGTTATTTTTAATTACTAGCGATTTGATTCTGTGGCGTTGAGTGCTTCTAGCCATCAAGCTTGTTTCTGCCGGCTTCTACGAATCAGAGCGTTCCTGGGTGTTAATTTTTCTTGTAGTTAATTTAATTACATTTTATTTGAAGTTCAACTTGAACTGTTTGAGATGAGCCAGAAGTCTTAGCTTTATGCAAGCTCAAGTGGAGCCATCTATGAAATTATATTGGATTGGCTAAAGGGCTTTGTATTAAGACTTGGGAATAATTTCTCATACAGTCTTTTTAGAACCCGTTAGTTTGTGCTACCTAAGAGAAATTAAAGGAAGAAATGGAGACTTCCGTTGCGTAAAATAGGCAATATAATTTCAACATTTTCGTTAAAACTGATATACATAATATAACGACAAGAATCGAATAACAATCAGTAAACGACAGAACTTTTTGATGACGTCAGAGCTCACGTGAGTTTTTGAACCTATGAAGTTGAAAGTCACAAAGTTTCATCAAAAGTCACAAAAATCACATCTCTGAGGTCACATACGTAACGAACAAGAATAAAATTATAGTCCGTAACTTAATATAGCACAAGGTGACTCTGTGATGACGTCAGAGGTGACGTCACTTGATAGTAATAGCAGGTAAGCTTCCTATTCCTTAATGAATCGAATAATGCTTTAAATTTAAGTGACCAACGTCCGGCGTTCAACCCAATGATCTGTCTCAAAAGTGGTCGTGCGCTTGGAGAAATGAAGCTTTTTTTTTGCTCATTGCTGACGTTAATTTGTCGAGCGTACGGAGATGCTCTCTCAGATTATTTTTGATTACTCTCATTTTCGAAAACATTACTTGTAAAGTAACCTCCCCCCCCAGATTTTTTCCTCTTTAAATGATATTAACCCAGACTTTGATATCACTGCCAACACAGGAAATAATAACTAAAGTAGGCATCTCCTTCATCTCATATCTTAAAACGAGCAGTGAAGTTCGCAGAATGCAGGTCTCCCACTCCTCTTCCCTACCACCAATCCACTCGAGAGGCTCGCCGTATATTTAGAGTGCTCCACATGCCGCACAGACACTATACATTTACAAACATTCATGCCTTTTCTGGGATTCGAGCCCGGTGTCTTCGGCACCACAGTAGGAAAGGTCAAGACAACAATCCAAACTAATAGCAATTACATGACGTATTTCTTCACTGGTTAATGGGCCCTTCCCTTCATACATCTGCCGCTTTGGCTTGAGAGAGAATGGTAACTGTTGAATGTGGGGAGGAGCGTCATCCAGACCATTTTGTGTTCTCCTGCACACACAGCACTTAACAGCCTCAAGCAACCAGGAGCCAGATTCTGGCCAAATTTTTTCCAGAATCTACAAAGTAACAGAGTTGCCCAGCGGAAACTGAAAACAATAATTGACTATTGTACTAGCAATTACTCTTCTGACGCTGGAAGATAGTAGTCATAAAGTCTATATAAGCTAGTTTAATATGTCAGCAACAGAGTATGTGATATGTATGTTCAATATGTAATTTTGTATTTGTGCTGTGCCATTTTTTCAGACACAAATTTCGTACTGTATCTGTACATGTTTATATCTTTTATTTATGGTACCTAATTTATACTAAGGATCACGCGTACCTCAATGGCATGCTTCATGTAAACTTTAACTATCATGATAACGTATATGCATAGATGTTTTGTTTTTGTTTTACGCGGGCGCAGCCCTTCCGCCTGGTTTGTTGAACCTTATGAAGAAAAGCGGGCGCAACCCTTCCAACAACAAACGACACGAGCCGGCGAGCCGGCCGTGTCAAAAATAAATAAATAAATAAATAAATAAATAAATAAATAAAATAAAAATAGCAGCTTAACAGAAAGAAAAGAAAATTAGGTTAGTATACTAAAAAGAATAACACGGCACATAAAAACACAAAAACATTTAAGCTGTCCCTGGACCTTTTGCATTTGCTGGATCCTTTCTCTCCCTTTAAGGGTAGTTTCCATAAATTGAACGCTTTCAGTATGTTAGCTCGATCAATCAGAGATACCGATGACATGTTTATGAGAATTGATGACTTTCATAATGTCTTGTGCAAATTTTATTCCTTTTTTATAATTTTGAATCATTTCTCTTACACTTCCGATTCCATGTAAGGCTCTTACCCCCCGGTGAGTGTACAACTTTCAATAAAATGAATGCAGTCACCGGCAGTATCACATTTAAGGCATAAATTTACCCCCTGGAGGTGGAATCTCTGTAAGTACATAGGAAAGCGTCCATGCCCTGTTACTAATTGATATAGTCTTTATCGCAAAATACAGGCATATTCTTCTTAATTATTATATTTGACAAGGCCTCTGATCTTCTAGGAGACACATTCCATTGATCAGACCAGGTTTTATACATGTGATCTTTCATTTTGCTAATTGTAACTTTTTTAGAATGTTGTAGATCACCTTCAGAGATCCCATCCCCCAGGACAGCCTCCTTTGCCAGGGAATCCACCCTCTCATTCCCAATGATACCAATATGGGCCTTTACCCAATGAATATTGATTGACATTTTATATTTTAAATTCATATAATCATTTTTAATTTTATTCATGATATCATTTTTATGGTCCGGCCGAGCGAGGGCGACGAGTGCTGAATAGGCATCCGAGTATATATGAACTGTACATTTATAGATCAAATTGGATTTAATCCATTCCAAGGCTTTATGGCGTATAGCTCTGATTGATAAACTGAATTATGTTTATCCAGTATGTATTTTTGATAATGGATCTCCAAACCATAAAAATATACGACAAACGCACATCCCACACCTCCCCATCTCGAAATCGGACCCATCTGTATAGATTTCATATTCGCTGGTAGTCAATACATTGCAATCAAATAAAATACCATGTCTCTGTCTTGGATGAATCGAATTATTGTCAATTTGGGCAAATGCGTTGCTTTGAATCTGGATTCCATCCAGAATAAGAGACCTTTCTATTGAATATTGTAATAGGAATTTATTGTAGAAAAATTTATAATGAATGGAGAGAGGGGGAACCCCGGCCAAAATACAAGCGACTTCAGATGAAACTGTTCTAAAGCATCTAGTGATAATCAGAAGCCATCCTCTTTGTATTGATGCATAGATGTATATATGAATATGAGCGAGAGTTTCTTTGAGTGAATAAAAGGGTATTTTAACCCTTCCTTATATTTTGTAGCTGTAAGAAGACCAGCGAATAGTCGCTAGACATTTCACTGAAGTTCTTGTAACCAAGGAGACGTAAATGAACTAGAACTTTGTAATTAGTTCTCTTTAAAAAAACTCTTTTTAAGCGCAAAAGAATAAGATGGATGATCTCTGGAAAGTAGTGAAAGAGAATGGAAATACATAATCAGGATGAATGACCTCTTAAATTTCTAACACTCTTCATCAGCCTTGATTTATCTATCACGTATAATTTTCAATACCGTAATTAAATTCTCATTAAACAGCTTAATGCAACTGAAATTGCCTAGCAAACGATTTTGTTACAGTTGAAAAGTCCCGCTGCAGATGTTGATACAGGTAACCCCTTTTAAAACTTCATTTTGTTTTAATTCTTCTAGAGAGAACATTGATAAAGTAGGGATTAAACTTTATTTCGGAGTCATGAAAATAAAAGTGTATTTTTCACTCGAAATTTAAAGACGAAAAAAGTTAAAAGAGCTCAAAAAACGAAGAAGAAAGCAGCAATAGAAAGAAAATAAAATGAAAAGAAAATAAAATGAAGTTAAAAAAAAAGGCTGCTTTAACCAGAAGGAGGCCATGCAGAACTATCAAATTAACACCCTAATTACCAGGGCATTAATTTTTAATTAGAACGATAAGTGTATGTCAAGTGTCTTCATCGATTCGACGCAGACATAAAAAGTGCACAGAAACTTCGATGGGATGACTCTCTAAATATCTTTCAGTTTTTCTATTTATTTATTTTTGAGAAATAATTTTTACGCAGCATTCTTATCTCGTTCAAGCTGAAAGAATTTCGTAGTTTGTCTTGAGTTTTTCTCGCAAACTCGTCGCAACGATTTTAGCAGCGAATTTTGCAGATTGTAAGCAAATTTTTAATAGCTGAGATTTAACCTTAAACCCGGAAATGCCTTTTTTTATTCCTCAAGATTAAGTGCTTTTTGTCAGAAGTATTAAATTTTCTGAAAAAGGATGTTATAAATATCAGTTGCATTGATCATCCAAATTAAAGGATGATGACAGAAATAAAACGTAACTGATACTTAATGAAAAGTTATTAATAGAAGCTTGTACAAAAGCATTAATTAACATAAATTACAATGTATCACAGTTAATTATTCTCAAAATATTGAAATTAAAACCAAATTTATGGAAACTGGAAAATGATGGAAAAATCAAGTCACCCATTGTGGAAAATATTTTTCTTTAATATTGTTGCGTGCGTACGGGTTCGTTTGGAATTGAATGCACAAGTCCGATGAAAAATGAATAAGCTTTATTATTATCACAAAAATAAAACACAATACTTCAATTTTCTCAAATATTCGTACAGAATTACAATATCTCACAGTAGTTATCTTTTAACTGCTCAAATGTTCAAGAGAACATAATTCAAAACAGCTAGTGAAAGCTAATCCGCGAATCAGTCAACAGAGAGTTTTCTAAACAAATTCTTAAAGCAACAACAAACTAAAATCACACGAAATTTTATTTATTTATTTATTTCTGATTCACCTCAGGTATACAACTACTTTGAGTTTTGACCTGTTCAATCTGTGCAGCCTAATGAAGGCCATTCACGGTTTTTAGTACATTAAGGTGCAACTGCACCTCACCCGGCCTCGTGACATTAGAACAAGGTGCAATCATTCCGTGGCGAAGTCAAGCTGAATATACGAAAATTGGGAAATTAGTACTTGGAAAACAAAAGCATCCAGCATTCAAGTTCTTGCATGATGCGTTCGGTCAGGATAGTAGCGTAAGGTTACTGAGATAGGGTGCGCAGTCCAGCAGGTAATCAGGAGTAGAACCACAGCAGTGGGCGTGGTGAGATCACACAATACACAGTCCTTAACACATAGTAATTAATTCAGAGTCTCTAGCCTGCTTCCAGGCAAATAGCTAATTTTGACAGTAACACAGTACTTGGTTAAATAAGGTTAGATAGAGCACAAAACACAACTTCATATGTACACTATTTACATATTTACATCACCACCGCGCATTATGGTGAATTGACCGAGGTCTCTTCACCACGCTGTCCACCGTAGGGTCATAATTACCGAGTTCTCTTAGCGTGTGCACTGGAGAATCATCCATTTTTTCAAAGAAGTTGTGCGCCTCCATGAGGATTTGTTCAGGAATGGGCTTTATTTTCAAGTCTGCATGAATGATGCTATTTCGTACAAACCAGGGCGCATTAGTGATGGCTCTCAAAATTTTGTTTTGAAGGACTTCTAGTTTTCTTCTATCCATCTTATTGGCAATTGCCCACCCTGGGTCACACGAACTGAGAGGTTTTCCTCCTTTTATAAGATTTTAAATCGCGCGCGGGAATTTTCTGGAACTTTATCGAAAGAGATATTTATTTATCCATCCATGTTAAATGCACGTGCTCTTGTATTTTTAATTTTATGGCTTAGCTTTCTTTTAATATTCTTCACGCGCTGCACTGCGCGGGGAATAAAACCATTTAATTTACAATTCAACTAACATTAGCTATTTAAATACGAAATCCGTAACACAATGATGCATGGTCACCTCGGACAGATGCGCATACTTCACATCTTGATTTCATAGACTTTGCTGATCATGTCTTGTGGAGTTGCACACCACTCTTCTAAAAGTGCACTTTTCAGCTCCTGGAAGGGCCGGGAAGGAATTTGGCACTCTGAAATTCGGCGTCGTAACGCATCCCACACATGAGCAATCAGGTTCAGTCGGGTAAGTAAGATGGCCAATGAATTCGAGTGATATCTTCTGTCGGCAAATATTTTGACGACACATATGCTCGATGAGGTCGAGCATTGTCATCAAGTACAAAAGCACTTTTAAACAATATAACTTGTGGTTCCAGTAGCTCGACGACAAATCTTCGAGTGGTTACAGAACCTCCTTGAACAATACTGTTGCGTTTTTCTTTTCTTCTGACGCCAGTTATTACGTTATCTTCTTCCTTCACGTTCGTACGGGGTTCGTGTGGATTTGGAGTGAATAACGACGACTTGATCAAGTATCGAAATACACTTTATTTGCCAGTATTATCAGGACAGCTCCAAAGTCACGTTTTACAGTCGTCGGAGATCTACTATATACACTCGCTGGAATAATCAGCGACTCAGCCTTCAGATTATCCGGCTATCACGGTGGAGAAAGCTTCACTGCAAAGCACCAGAATACAGCTCCCGACTCTCCTCGGTCGTTCTCGGAACTCCACGTACTCTCGAGACTCTCCACGCTACAACTCGCGATGCACTCGACGACACACAGAGCACAGCTCCCGACTCTTCGGTTCAGTCGTTCCCGGAGTTCAACACGCTCTGTCGACGATGCACTAAAAGACTCTCTCGATGCATTCGACGACCAACTCGGCGCTAGACTTCGAGACACTCGCTCAATGACTGACTATCAGCTCGCTAGACGAGGCACGCACATACTAACTGACTGCGGACCAGCAAGGTTTATATAGCTTTCGGCTTGTGATCAAGAACATTCTGGGCTAAACCGGTAAGAATTCGTTCCAGAAGGTTCTCCATCCGTTCATGGTATATCGCCAATTTTGTCGCCAAATGAGCGATTTCTCGCCAAATGTGGCAAACATGCCTTCCCTTGCCTTTTTATGGCAATCTTAAAACTGCTTTGCGGGGAAGCCATCTCACCAGGCCTTGACATTTTGTAACACTATGTAGCTTGTTGCGGCTACTTGTTATGATTCCTCCCAAAACCATTCAACCACGGTTGTTGAAACGGAGTATTTCACGGGCAAGGGAAGGCAAATTGAGCGTTCCTTTTTCTCACCAAATCAAAACACGTTTAGAATTACTGTTCAGACTATATCTGGACTCGTCAGCAAAGAATACTCGATCCCAGTCATCTTGGCTCCATTGAACATGACGACGGCACCAGTTTAAACGGTCCCCTCTGGAAGTTGGAGTGAGTGGGACACAAAACATTGGTTTTCTAGCATACATTTAAGCTTTCGTTAAGCAGTAGAATGGCTAATGAGTTCCTGCAGCAGCCCTGAAGGTCTAAAACTAAATCTCTTGCAGTTGCTTCGCAGTTTCTTCAAGCCAACAGTGACAGAAAACAGTCTTCTCAGTTTGAATACTTGTTTATATGCTTAAATGACCGTTAGCTTATAAGGTATTTCTCCCAACTTTCCTAGCGTCCTTCGTAGTGTAGTGGTTTTGCACGCTGGGCCGGTATTCCAGAGGTTCGTGGTTCAATTCCCGGCGAAGGCGTTTGCTATTTTTCATCTTTTCTGCCTCTAAAAAATTCCTAATGACTCTACAAGCTTACGCACTAGCTTTTGTTCACAGGACGCCGTTACAGTCCCTGATTGTCTAAAATGATACTTTGCAGTTCCGAGATTTTCTTCAATAAGTAAAACTAGGAAAGAACTTTTAAATTAAATTTCCGAAAGAATCGGAATGCATTTGGATAATTCATTCTTAGCAGAAACTTAAATTTCTCGAAGTATTAAACCTTGGGTCTATCCACTTTAACTATGAAATGATCCGTATATGAATTAACTTTAAGGTATTTAATCCGATTCTTAATTAATTTTATTCTAAAAGCAGTCTTTCCGTTTCAATTTAAGCGTTCTTAAAACATCTCGAATGAAATCTTTTCTGTGGTATTTATTGCATTTAGTCGTCGGACTTCGGGTCTTCATAAACTAGAAGGAAATGCCACTTTATAGAAATATTTTTGCAAGTCTCTTGCGCGAGCGATCCAATAAACTTGCATAGTTTATGCCCATTTCTTTACATCTATTTATATTACTAAATAATAAAGAATATGCATGGAAACCCAATACCCTCACATGCTAAGCAAATTCCTCCGCTGGAATTTGCATACTTAAAAGCCCGAATTTAAAATTTTTTTTTATATATTTTGAGCAAAATTAATGAAATTTTAAATCACCGATTCAGCTGTTTAGAAGCAATGTGTTACCAATCGGCAAAACATTAGATATCAATGTTACAAATTTAAATAAAAAGCTAAACTCTTCAGTTTAAGGGAAATGTGTTGCCATTCTGCAGAGCGTAAGATATTTATGTTTCAAATTTAAAGCGGTTTTATATTTAATTTTTCTCGTTAGCACTTTGAGATAAAGATTTGTCCTTTTCAATAGATAAATTTGAAGAGGAGCTGAAAGTAAAAATGAGAAATGACCACAAAATCGCATCCGAGGATAGTTCGAACGTGGGTAAATATCAAGAAAAGGAAGTCCCTGACCCTAAAAGAAAAGATCTATTGCACTGGCACTGGGGATGTTCTTTTTGTACTGTAAGTAAAGTCATTCATACAGATTCGAAGTTAAAAAAGGAAGTTTGGACATCTTCTTTTGCGAAAGCATATTGTGGAAAGATAAAACAAACTGTAGAATACCTAGCTGCTGATAAATCGAAATTCCTGCTAGCACCCGATGATGCATGGGTAAATCCAAAATGACAATACGAAATGGCCTCGTCAATGTAGATTCATGATAGTTGTAGGATTTTGTTTTGACGATAAATTCAAACTGAAAAAAGTCTCAAGTAAGACTAAATGAATTCACTATGCAATTAACAGAATTTTTGAAGAAGCAATTCCAGCTTTGTTTGCAAAGAGATTTACAATTCTCTTTGCGATTTGGATTGCAAAGAGAGAATTACAGACAGGAATAAAATGTATCCCAGTAAATTCAGTACCTGTAAAATCACTTAACGCTTCTCTTAAGGATTCGGTTTGTTAAAAAGGAGAACACGGAATGGAAAATGACTCTAAAAGAGCGGGGCAAAATTGACACGACTGTCCTAAGAAAATGTTTTCCGTCATGGAAAATTCGTGCTAGAAGAATATCAGATAGTATCAAATCGCCAAAAGAAATACGCTCTTTATATATAAAAATTAATTACCAGTTCATTTTCGTAAACCTTCCGTAAAAATTGGAGATTGCCGACTCGATATCGAGCAGAAGTTTCGGTAAAATAACGAAAAGATAAGCATGAAAGATAAACAATTAGTCAAATGATAATAAATATGAATTTTTACATATTGTAATGATGTTTTAAAGAAACCTCGCCATTTTGGAACGAACAACCAATTTTACTAGTCAAAACTTACAATATAACTGAAAAACATTTTTAAGCGCGCGCATAGTCTGCAGATATTCTTTGCGGATAATCGTCTGCGGTAATTTACATTTCTTAGTGGAATTATGTTGGTAGCATAGCAACGCAAATACGTTACAATATGAAGCATCAATAAAGTTATCCATTCCCTTCGACTGGAGCAATCGTTTCTTTATAAAGCCATCAATTTAAAAGAAGTCGGTATATCAGCTCTTAATTCAGTACGGGGAGAAATTTATACCTTCTAACATCAACTTTCGATATTAGCGTTAAGTCTAGCAGAAGTAAGAAGTGGTCAGAAATGACAGATAGTCCTCCTCTCTTCACTTTTGACAGTCGCAAAAAATAAGAACCTCCGGAGCTTTTCTTATTGCTCCATTAAAAGTCGGAAAGAACTTGAGTGAGCGAAATCGAGAAGGGGTTATAAAAATCAGATTAAAACAATCCATCTTTATCACTCAGTTCCATCTTTCACGGAAACAAAGGTTCATTATTTTTGCCTCCAAATCGTTTCACTTACAGATGGAAGAAAGTTGGAAAACAACGCAGTGCTTTTAGAAAAGGGGGAAGGCGATCAATTTTTCTTCTAAATCTAGTGCCAGTTACACTCATTTTGCACCACCGGCGGTCCATAGTTATCCCCAAAGGTATACCAACATTTACTCCCTCCCTTCTCCACAAAGGTTGCGTCAGCAGAGGAAAAAAACAGTTCTATGCTACGTTGAATTCGCAATTTTATAAGTGACAATTCCTTACGTTTTTATTTTTGTGAGTGTCTCAGCAGATTTGTTTATTTTACTTCTGGTTTGTAATTATTTTGCTGCTACTAGCTGCTTACGTGGCCAGCCGCCTCAGATAGTTATTATTAAAACGATATATATATATACAGGGTGAACAAAAAGTCAGTATAAATTTGAAAAACTTAATAAATCACGGAATAATGTAGATAGAGAGGTAAAAATTGACACACATACTTAGAATGACATGGGGTTTTATTAGAAAAGCAATAATTAGAAAAGTAATAATCTGATCAGAAAAGCAATAATTAGCATAACAAATTAAGACAAAGCAAAGATGATGATCTTTACAAGAAATGCTCAATATTTCACCATCATTTCTCAACAATAGCTGTAGTCGAAGAATAATGTTGTGAACAGCACTGTAAAGCATGTCCGGAGTTATGGTGAGGCATTGGCGTCGGATGTTGTCTTTCAGCATCCCTAGAGATGTCGGTCGATCACGATACACTTAGAACTTCAGGTAACCCCAAAGCCAATAATGGCACGGACTGAGGTCTGGGGACCTGGGAGGCCAAGCATGACGAAAGTGGCAGCTGAGCACACGATAATCACCAAACGACGCGCGCAAGAGATCTTTCACGCGTCTAGCAATATGGGGTGGAGCGGCATCCTGCATAATAATCGTACGTTCCAGCAGGTGTTTATCAGCCAGGCTGGGGACGATGCGATTCTATAACATATCGGCGTACCTTTCACCCGTCACGGTAGCAGTTACAAAACCAGAATCACGCATTTCCTCGAAGAAAAAAGGTCCGATAACAGTAACTTTATTTTGGTTCTAATAAAACCCCATGTCACTCTAAGTATGTGTGTCAATTTTTACCTCTCTATCTACATTATTCTGTGATTTATTAAGTTTTCAAATTTATACTGACTTTTTGATCACCCGGTATATATAAAATAAATTCTGTAGTAGAACGCAGGCGGTTATATTCGTAATGAACAGCTAGAATTTTGATGTCTTAGAATGTTGAAACGACGATCCGCAATGAATAAGAAATTTGGCAGTCAAGGTACAGTTAATTCAACTTTTATTGCAGTAAATATGTTGTGGCCGCAATCCAGTTGGCACATTTATTGTGCCTATTTGAAAAAATTCCCATTTTTGATAACTTTGTAGCAAGAAAGAAGCAGCAGACAGATAGCAGTCTAGCTATGCCAAAGCGAGTGTGTTATGTCCAGGGTGAAATCTTAATTCAGACTGAATTAGTTTTGGTTTTCAATGCATTTTGATTGGATGCTTAATACTTCTGTAAAATTATTATTGGCTTCTTTAGCTTCAGTTTCATTGACATCATCAAAATTATGTAAGAGTCATATGACATAGATTTTTCTCGAAATGACGCAGTGCAAATAGAGGTTACTATTTTTAGAATACAGAAGGGAATTAATTTTCTCTGCTAATTTAATCTTTTACATATTCTTTATTTTTCTGTATTCTCTATTATATAAAGCTAATTTAAATTTTAAATTAGGAAAATTCATTTGTATACAAATAAATGATTAATTATTGCTGCAAATTAATTTTCCGAATTTAAATGATATTGCAAATTAGCTTTATATAATAGAGAATATTTGTTAAATTCAAATTTCATTCCTTGCAGCAATGGCGCAAGAGAATTCTTTAATTATTTATTTAACTTTACTATTATTTTAGTGTGAAAAAATATATATAATGATTTTAATGTGTCATTTCACCGGACCAGATAATCTCTATAAGTAAAGAACGTCTGTTGAGTGTAATTCATAAAAATATACATTTTTATTCCGAAATTTCGGATAACCACTCCCTGGGGGTCCACAGGACGTTTATATGAGAAAGCTAACGACGGCGACGTGAAACTAAGATTAGTGTTCATCACACTTGACCGTCATTCATTACACATCACACCGTCGTTGTTATCGCCCTGTCGGTAGAAGTCATTCATACTAAGGAAATTATAATTGTTTTTTTACCCCCTCCCAAAATAGTATTTATAGGCAGTTTCGATTTTAAAATTAAAATTACATCGCCCTTCTGAGATTCCCGTCGTCGTTGTTGCGTTCCCGCTGTTCGAACTTGGTAAAATTTTGCCCTATTAACCATGAACCAAAATAAAAGGAAAACCACTGTCAGCCTGAGATCTAAAAAAAAAAAAAAAAATGCTTATATCTTCCCAAATGAAGCCTCTTCACTCTGCGTAAAGCCCTGGCAAAGTTGGGTATCTTAATTTGTAATTAATAATTATAGAGATGAAGATTTTTGCGCCTTTAAATCGCTTAGTTTATTATTAAATAATAGACTGATTCAGTTTAAAAGAAAAATGATTTCATATTAATTCGCCATTAGATTTCATTCTGTTAACATAATGATGTATTAAATTAATATAATGATAATTATATTACACTTGCCATTTTACTGTTGCTAAAGTGTGCATTGTTCTGCTAGGCTAAAAACATTATTTAGTCTCGAAACACGATTTTGTATGATTCACGTTAAACGTCATCCGCTGTAAATGCGTTGTTCCACATCTCATTTGAGTCTACCCGGCTGATAAAATATAAGATTTATCTTATAAATTAAATCTGCCTGTTATGGATTATTAAAATAAGCAGTTTAAAGGTTATACATGCAATTCCTGAGAGTATTCCTCTTTTACATCTTAAATCTGATACATTTAAATAAATGTGCGTTTTATTCGTGATATACATAATTAAAAAAGTTCGCACTTTTTATAGAATTACGTTATGTATTTTCACTTTTCAAATATGCAGAATATATAGAACGTTTCCGTGTTAGTCTATATGCATATTCACCTAGTACCCTGTAATATTTGCTATTCTACATAGTCAGTACTACTGATAGTCTGTACTGACAAGCTCTATTAATCTTTGAAAGAAACCCGTTTGGTTAATCGCTTAATCCTTTCAGACATTTTTTCTATTCTTTTTCCCTTTTTCTTTCTTTCTTTCTTAAAAAAAAAAAAAAAAAAAAAAAAAAAAAAAAAAAAAAAAAAGATGATATTTTTTCAGTCAGTGCTATTGTTATGGAGAAAAGCTTTTGAAAAAAAAAGGAAAGTTTTATGGTTTCTGTATTATTTTTAATTTCACAAATACAAACAAGTTTTCAGAAAACAAATCATAGCTTCTAATTGCGTAAATGTTGAGTTTTAATAAAAGTGTTTGGCTGCACTCGATGGATTGCTGAAATTAATTTTTTTTTTTTTTTTTTTTTTTTTTTTTTTTTTTTTTTTTTTTACCGTTTAGCATAAAATTACTTTACTTAATTCTTAAATCAACTCATTCAAAAACATTCAACGTCTAAAGCTGTTGAATATTTTTGAATGAGGAGTGTGGAACATTATTCTTGTTTTCCGAAGTAAATTATTGACTCAAATCTTGGAAACGAATATTAAAATCTTCATCCAAATTTTGCAGATGGTTTTATAACAGTATATTTTCCGAGTAAATAATGGCAAATCAAAATTCAGAGTAATGAGCCTTGAGGTTTATGTGGCGTTGAACAATGAATATATATCAAACAGAATTGTTTCATAAGAATAAATTGAATTTAATTAAATAAATTTAATTTAAATACAAATTTAATTAAATATTCTTTGCGCTATTGCTGCAAGGAATGAAATTTAAATTTAACAAACACGTATAAAGTAAAAAAGCAAATTTAAAGCCAAAATAAAGAAAAAAAGCCAAAATAATTTTTAAAAAAATTTAAAGAAAATGTGCAAACATATAAATGATTTAATTCTCGAACTAATCTACAATATCATTTAAATTCAGAAGCATAAGCAAATAAAAAACTGGGAATTTAAATGTTATTGCTAATTAATTCACTAAATTAATTAATAAAAAATGAACTATTGCATTAAACTATTTAAGTTAATTAAACTAAATTATTTAAAGAGCGAGTTTAAAATAAAAACTATTAGAAAAAGAAAGTTGTATTTAAAATTATAATAAAAAAGAGAAACAAACCAGGTAAATAGCGCTAAAGCTGCTAAGTACAAACAAAATTGTTTCATAAGAATAAATTGAACTGAATTAAATAAATTTAATTTAAATACAAATTTAATTAAATATAAACAAATTTAAATTTAAATTTTAACAAACACGTATAAAGTAAAAAAGCAAATTTAAAGCCAAAATAAAAAAAAAGCCAAAATAATTTAAAAAATTTTTTTTAAAAATGTGCAAACATATATAAGTCTTGCACATTTTTAAAAAAATTTTTTAAAAATTATTTTGGCTTTTTTTCTTTATTTTGGCTTTAAATTTGCTTTTTTACTTTATACGTGTTTGTTAAAATTTAAATTTAAATTTAAATTTGTTTAAATTATTAAACAGAATGTATATTTTAAGAATATTTATAATTCTGTCACCATAAGGTTGTCAACTTCAAGGAAAAATTCTCTCAGGGTATTAAAAGTGTCTATAAAACGCTGCAAAACAGTAATCCTTACATTTTTTATTGCACTTAATGCAGAAATTTTTAAAAAATACTATTGATTTTAAAATGTATTTTTATATAAAATTTATATGATTTTAAAATATAATTTTAGTATATTTTCTTTTATATTTTTAGATGATATCGTAATGATCTAGCTTTATGTTGCTAAAAAATAAATAATTAATTGTATTAGTAAATTTTTTATAATGAACGGGATCTTGATTATGTCGATCATATTTACCTCTCATCCCCAATCAACCCCTTGATCACAATTGGCCCTTTTAAAATTTTATCGACCCGGTTGGTAACCCATAATTTAGAGTTTATTTTACGCGTAACTGAATGTGTAGTCATATGTTTCGCAAATAAGGGTTTATTTATTATACGGAATTGTAGGGTAGCTTTTAATTCCGAGTTCAACAACATATAAATTGTAAAACGACCTCCACACACACAAGAGTCGCTCAAGCGGTATAGTGGTCAAGGGGAATCGACTGCGATACCAAAAGGCCCGGGTTCGAATTCCGGAGAAGGTAAGGTTCATAGGAGGCAAAGATGGCCTACCTAGTATTAGGTGTTTCCATAGTAAAGCGACCACCGCTTCTGGCCTTATCCGGCGAATGTCTATGATTACTTGTGCCCGACACTGTGGAGGCAAAAAGAGTGCAATACATAAACAAAAGCCTTAGCGAGAGTATTTGTTAGCAAGTTAGAGATACTTGCAGATTTGTCGCCAATTTAGCAGTTTTTTGAAAGATTTAGGAAAACGCATTTTCAAAGCTCTGCAACCGACTTTTCCCGAAGCATCCCGAAGACATGTAAATACGGCTCGGAAAACAGAACGAGCTACTTATTTAACAAGTGTGAGTGTTAGCGGTTAAAAGAGACACAGTCTGTCTATTACGAGAATTATTTTCGTTAGCATCTCTAATTGAAGGCTATCGCTAAAGTGACATCATTGACTACCATATTTGAATGCACCAACGACGTCTAATCATTAAGTGCGCTCATTAAGCCTCGTCATGAAGTGAGCCAATATGGCAAATTCAAATAAATTTCTTCCAAGACACGCCTAAGAAAAATGGCTTAGGGCTTGTTTCTAGGGCAACAGGCAGATGTAGACTTTCTATCGAGAGCTCTTCTTGCGGTAGATAGATAACAGCTGAATTCATTTTAAAGTTTTGGGAAATAACGATATTTATGATGCACTAGAGGAGGAATAGCTTAAATGTCCGCGCTATCCTTGAATTATTTACATTTTTATGAATTTTAGTATTATTTATAAGCGGGTTTGTTGAATCCAAAAGAGAATGTTGGATGTAAATGTCCTTAGCCTCATACACCTTAAACCCCTTATGATCTTCGAATACGTGGCTGTTGCAAGAATTGGGATAACTTATTTATTTTAAAAGTAATTACTTCCAACTTTTTATGGCTGACTACATAACATACCTGCTTTCTGAAATCGTAATCAGAAAGTTTGTGTTGCCACAGATATTTTTATAATTTAATCCGCTTTGTGACGAAAATTTTCGTCATGTTTTCACCTTGCGCGCACAGTTTAAAATTATCTGTTGCATTATTTAATTCCATAGTTTATATATAGCTTTTATAACATTTGGAAACTACCGTAAACCAAAAAAACTGAGAATTTCATGTTAAATTTTTATTTTATTTGGAGTTGAGTTTATAAAATGGATTTTATTAAAAAAGTCTGTAATGTTTTCGTGCATAAAATTTTTTAATATTAAAATATTCATCAGATTTTTGGTTCAGTTAGAAAATAGTGCCCATATGAAGAATTCCATCCAATTTCAAGTATGTACCATTAGCCATTTTTAAAATATCATGCGCGCAAGGTGGAAAAATGACGAAAACGTTTGTGACAAAGCTGATTAAATTACAAAAATATTTGTGGCAACACAAACTTTCTGGTTACTAGTTTCCAAAGCAGCTGTATTATGTAGTCAGCTGTAAAAGGTTGGAGGTAAATTACTTTTCAAATAAATAAAATATCTCAATTCTTGCAACAGTCACATAATTCGAAGCTCATAAGGGGTTTAAGGTGTATGAGCCTCCTTCAGAACAGATGAACAAGGCATGAGATATGAAGACAGCGAAAAAGAAATGACAGGGGAAAAATGAGAAGTTCTGATTACTTTTTCCATCGTCAGGTATTTGATTACGAGTCGATGCATTGCTTTTCGTGTAGATATTGATATTTGACATTCTGATCAACTCCTTTCGCGTTCTACAGCAAAATCTACGCCATCACAACGCCACACGGCATTAGGATAGCTTTGGTTTATTATTAGCGTTGCATTTCTCATCGGTTTCAGCACTGCTCGCAACAGTAATAAATTGTCATTTTAGAGGACTATTCTGCAATATTGACCAAAAGCATCAGCAAAAATTTTTAGTTAGTGTTTCCTCTCATTGCAAGAGTTCATTAGCTCATATGTCTCATAAATATAGTTCACTTTGTGAAGAAGAATGTTCAATGATAGCTTTAAATTCGCGATCGGAACGCCGGGAAAGATTGTATGCATCAACGACTAGTTCAAATATCATCGGCATTTCTTTCTTCAAAATAAAATTTAATGGTCGCATTTTGTGAATAAAATATCGTACCATAATCAGCAGAAGATGAAACTTCTATGATAGGTTAAATTAATTAAAGTTCTATCTGAAATATCGCTCCTCATTGTAAGTGTTGATTTTTCCACTAAATCTTATGTGATATATCTGACTTCGAATCTAAAATTTTCTGAAGAACACAAAAACCTTGTCTAAAACTTAAAGGTTTATTTAACTGGAACTTCAACACTGATGAAAACTTAACATCATAAACGAAAACTTAACATCTTGGGCGGAAAACATTCAAAATGCTTTAAAGTAACAGCTATGCAGGCACGGTGAAGAACACTTTCCTTTAAAAGACAGAATCCATCTATCCCTTTCGGCATATATCTCCATTCGCTGGATTCAGACTTCCGCTCCTACGTGTTTTGGACTTAAACGGCCAGACTGGAACTGGAATAGGACTGGATCAGGGCCGGAACAGGACTGGAACAAGACGGGAAGAGGAACAGGACTGGATTCGCAACAAGACGGGAACCGGAACAGGGCGGGAACCGGAATCTCTCATCCCCTGGCTTCTCCCCGGGCAGGTCTATTCTGGCTCGAACTAAAAGGAACTGCGGTGCCACTAAGGAAAGCACCTCCTTTTATTGCCGGCGGTTGCCGTTACTACAGGCGATTATGCAAATATTTAACAGTAAGGAGTAATTTTCGTCGCTTTTTATCAATTTAATATTTGTCT
This sequence comes from Stegodyphus dumicola, assembly GCF_044657685.1. NCBI lineage: Eukaryota > Metazoa > Arthropoda > Arachnida > Araneae > Eresidae > Stegodyphus > Stegodyphus dumicola. The sequence continues at coordinate 6,162,612 of NC_140770.1, forward strand.
TAATACCCTTTTCATTTTCTTTTAAGGATTTCCATTGGTTTGGGTCACAAGTCCTGTAGTAAACTTTAAATGAGCCATCGTCTGTGGTCAAAGTTCACTCTGCATTAATTTCGAGGAAGAAAACGAACGGTTTACGAACATTTCGGATGAACGAACGACCTTTAGGAAAGAATCCTAGTAGGCGTCGTTCAATATGATCACGTTTGGTCCATAACGTTTTTTACAACATTAAATGGCGAGAAAAAATATCCCTCAAAACAGCAATGAACTCAAGTTTAATATAATTATAATTAAAAGCATATAAATACTTTTTGTCACAGTATTTTAGTTAGCAAAAAAAATCATTAATAGTCGATTATCTCGAATACAAACAGGGCCCACCAGCGGCCGAGTGGTAAAGTCGCTAAACACTGGTAGTTCGGGCCGAGGTTCGAATCCCGCGAACGGGCTGGCTGCATGGGGGTTTTCGTGGTTTTCCCCATGTGTAACGTGTATACGAGCCAGTTTCCCTTAGAAAGTCCTCCACGAAGGCATCCCTTCCCTTAGGCAGATAGCCCTCGAGGCTTTGCCATAATCACACACACACACGAATACAAACATTACGAATATACAAACATTCATTTACGAACTATTCATTCATAATGTTTCTCAAAAATTTATGTCGAAAGAACTTCTGTCATTGATACCGCTACTTGAATTTTTTTTCATTAATGTCCACCCAAGCGTTTCAATTCTTCATAACTCACGTTAGTTGGAAATTTTTTAAACGGCGCCTATTGTATATCCGTGAATAGGTTTCACTATACTTACCGTAAAATTTATAACAGTGTTTCAGAAAGTTTCAAGTTATTATATTTAATCCTCGGATCACTGTCGTGAAAAATTACGCAAATTTTCAAATAATGTCTTAAACAAACTCTCGAGATTGAGATCGGTATGTCTTCTGTTACTTTTGATTTCTAATAACTTGAAAATTTGCGAATGGTTTTAATTAAAATAACGGAGGAAAACAGTAATAGTAGTTTCGGAAAAATCTTTTCTTTTTTTTTTTTATCGTATACGCAAGAAATAAAAACAAAATGAAACAAGATATTTTTGTAAAGAATATTCACTTAGAAAATCTCGTTTTAGCAAATGGTGCAGAATCACATACCCGTAAGGAGGGTTAAAATGCTACCAGATCATCGTAAAACATAGTTCGAAGATTAAGATACAGTAACACGCATGAATGAAATGATCTAATGAAATTGATCAATGAAAATAGGGCGATGGTAGGAATCTTCTGTTAAAATTGAATTTTGTATTTACCATTAGGGTACTTACGTATTATCGCAACCAGGTTGGCGCGATTTGTAAGTTTGAGTAAAAAAGTATGAATAGAAAGAAAATGTACATTTATTAATTACAGATAATTTTTAATATAGTTTTTTATATTATTTTGTTTTAAAATATAAAATAGCAATTAAACCCTTCCGGTTTCGAATTTGAATAAGTTGCAGAATTATTTTTTCGGCGGAAATCTTTTGGCTATTGCTTTTAGCACTGATTGAAAACCGTCTTCGCCATTAACAGCTTGAGCTTGGCGCCATATAAATTCGATAAGGTATGAGTCAAGATGATGACGGGCTGATGATGTTTTTTGTTGCGCCATTTGGCTGAGCCGTACATGCGCTCTACATGTTGTGTGTGAACGCCCGTGTTGGGATCCACAAAGTTGTATTTGTGATCAACAGTTCCATGCAGAGATCCAGCATTTTCGAACTCACTTGTATCGTATCCTTTCCAGCAATCCGAATAAATGATGCTTCCTTCCTTGATATTTTCGCAAATTGTTTCCATGAGGGTAACGGCGCTTCTGTTAGGTACAGTAAACAAAAAAGAGTCTCTTTCTTTTCTCGGCAAATTCCGCCGAAAACCCATTGCTGTGGTAGTACACGCCCAGTGTTATTTTTTCTTTTTACAAATAAACTTTCGTCTAAACACGTAAGGTTGCCGTAAGTAGGGTCACCAAATTTGGCGATTTATGCGAATTTTGGCCTGGTTGCGTTAATATGTAAGTACCTATATGACTTTTAGATATTTGTGGTGTTCTATATTATGAATTTGTGGTTATGGATTTTTTTTTTGTTTGTTGGTCTGTAATTTTGTGTTAGATGTGCTTACTTATTTTTGATTTAGTATTTTTGTTTGTTATTTGGGTGTGGCTGGGTTACTGGCTGCCCTCGTTTGTGGAGATACGGGGCCTCTTCTTTTGAGCTATGGGGACCCTCGTGTCCAGGTGGGCTGAAGGGAGCCTCAAATTCTTATAATTCTTACAGTAACACGCGAAGCAAACTTGAAAATTTTTAATTTGAAAATATAACGCTGATTTTTGTTGTTTAACTTCTAAATTAATAGTTCGAAGATCTCAGATAAAATGTTTTAATACGCAGTAAAAATTATTCTTATTGCTTAGTTCAATAACTTAGTTCTTATGTTAACGTGTACAGAAACAGCGAATTGAATTCTATTGAAAATATGAGATCCAGTTCATAGGAAATTAGGCTTAAATTTTAAAGAATTCTGCAATTTTACTTGACTTAATTTTCTATTAAAGAATCTCTAGAAGCTTTTGAATATTTAAAAAAAATCAAAGACATTTTCTTTTCGTGTCGGAAAAATGAAGCAAGTTTTCATTTTCGGATATAATTTTTAGACTAAATTTCGAAATTATCTATGAAATGGAGAATGAGAACAAAAACTTTCAGAATAGATGTGTTTTTTCCTAATAAAAAAATTTCAATATCACTTTGATTAAAAAATATTTAAATAGATATAAATAAATTTTAAATGATAGCTATAACAGTTAATTAAAATTAATATAAGATTTCCCTGATAAGAAGTGCATATACAATTATTAATATTGAAGTTATATATAAGTTTATACAAGTAAGTACTTGTACTTACTTGTATATAACCTTACTTATATATGAGTAAATTTATATATAAGTTTATATAAGTTAAAGTTATATATAAGTTTATAGAAGTATTAATATTAAAGTATTCATTTTAGGCGTTAAAATTTTAAAACTTATTTAAAGAGAATGAACATAAGTAAATCCATATTTATTAAAAAAAAATAGCTTACTTTTGTACTTTGTTGAAACTGTATCAAGAAACTATAAACGTGCTTTGATAACAGTTTGAAAACTTTACAGAGTTATTCTATAGAAATCTATAAACTTTCTACAGGGTGGTCAAAAAGCTTCCTAAATATATTGTTATTTGAAGGCATCCGCTAGAGATTATCATGATTTAAAACAATAGAGCTTTTTGAGTTATGGTTACAGTGAAAAAATTTCGAAATTTTGGAATAGCAACACCCACTTTTTTCCTGCGCAAATTGATCAGCGCTTTGAAAAATCCTAAATAGCTTATGATACGTACGATAAAAATTGCCCGTGTAAAACATTTGCAAAGAATAGTATTGCAAGCAATGACAATGCAAGAGAGGAAAGAAAAAAACTTTATTATAATTGCGAGTTTGCAGTGTGCACAATGTTTCAAGTGTGAGACGTCTCTCAAACCTTCGCCGTTTCGTGGCCACCGCATTGGGATGAATTTTTTTGGTTCTGTAACTACCTGAAATTTAAGTGTACACCTCAAATCTACGATATTTGTCAGCATCGAAAGATTGTATGAAACACGAAGTTACCAGATTCTTCCTGCGATGTTACGTTCGTCATTATTATCAGTTATCTCTCGTATGCAATGCGTTATCGTATGCGAAGGTGAGCACGTTCAGTACTTGTAATTCCAGTAAAAGTTCTTTCCCCTGTCCTGTGTTGTCTTTGGTCCTTTACAATGATCTTCTCTGCAAATGTTTTACTCTAGCAATTTTCGTCATATCTGCCAGTAGTTTTCATCATATAAATTATAGGGCATATTGGGTAGTTGAATGACATATAATTTGATTGGTTTCTAATTGAAGAAAATAAAGGGAAACAAATATCGTAATTTAATTTTTCTGTGTTATATCAAAAAATCTAAATTCACGTATAATCCCGTGATATTTAGGTATGAGTTTTTAGAATTAAAATTATGTCATAATATACTTTTAAATTTCTTCAGAGCTTCCCTTCCAAGTATACTAAAATTCAAAAAGTTTGGATCATATTTGAACATTCTGTTTTATTAGAAAATGTTATGGACTTGAAGAAGTAAAATACCCTCTTTAGCCAAAATCCAATCAACTCTTGAGATGAATGAAAAAAAAAAAAAAAAAAAACGTAAACACGGAAATTTGTATAAGACAAAAAGATCGTCTCAGCAGACAGAAATCTTCGTAAAATTAATAAAAACGTAAAATTAATTAAATGTTGTGGAGACCCATATTGGTGCTTATTCATTGAAAACTCACTCCCAAATTTTTGAAGCAAAATCCTTACCTTCCTTTTACATTATATATATGTTACCGTGAAAGACCGAAATTGGAGAATGTCGACTTTCACCGGAGAATGTCAACATTCACCAAATACGTCGGTGAAAGATCGAATATTGCATTGCATTCTTGTACATTCGAACCCTCACCGGTGTATGTCGACGATCACAGATATGCTCTGGTATAAGTCGAAAAGAGAGGAGTATATGTACACACTGTCATTGCAAAAGGGAAGTGTTCCAGAAATAAATGCAGTTGAAAAAGCAAGGGCCACTTGTGCAATTCAAAGTGTCATAATAGTTTAAGTTATTGCAATAAATAAGATTTGAATCCCATAATTTAGTAAGTTTTTAACTTCTATTATTTTCCTTTCTCATTTTGAATGTACTATGTGTTTTAAGTTCTTATGTTCTTAAGTTCTTATTTCAAGTCTCAAGTCCGTTTTTTCGCGGCTGAATTACGGAGAAGAAAATATAATAATATTCTTATATGTTCAACATTGACCATTAGTACGTGGTGAATGTCGACGTTTACCGGTGTAAGTCAGAAATAAGAGTATTTGGAAAAAATTTCGGACATACACCAAGCGACTATGTGAATGTTGACATTCACCGGAGAAAGTCGACATCCTCCAGCTTTCGGTGTTTCACCGTAACATATACTCGTACATATATTATTATGATATTTCTTATACATATATAAGTTGGGGAGAGGTAAGAAGTACCTAGAGGGTAAAACTCAATGCTTTCAAGTTCCTAATTTTTAAGTTTCTTTCATACCACAGAGTTATAAATTTACTCATGTGTCATAAGAATCAATCCAGATTCGCATAACATATTGTGGAATGTATTTTTCTACTACTTTTCAGTTCAACACTCTTAAGCTACTAGTTAGTTATTATGTTCTGTAATACTTTTGTTAGATAACTCAGAGAACAGAGCGATCCATATGGCACTAACAGTTTACAGAGCAGCGTATGGACAATAATTAATTACAATCATTCCTATGTCAACCACTAATTACGAAAAGAAACAGAAAGCTGTTCTTGACGTTCTTTGGCAAATTTTACAAAATGAAAAAAAAAAAAAAAAAATGACTTAACGAAAGAAGAACAAACACGACAGAAGGATAATCTCTAGTTAGTTTCTCCTCCTATGAATGGATAAAAAAGGCACAGTTTCTGCTTTTCGAAAGCAACAGTTGAAGCATAAACAAATGCTCTCAAATTCTGAGTCAGGGAATGATTAACTTTTCGTGATACCTTTATGACTAGGAAAAGGAAAGAGAAAAATATAGCCACTTAAAACAACTTTTAATGAAAAGATTTTTATAGAGTTTTTACAGAGCTATCTTCCCACCAAAATTCAAATCTGCAGGTATCAAAAGCACTCCCTTGCAAAAGCAAAACCTTTTGATCAGAACTTCTAGGCGAAATAAAAATAAACATATTTCTTGAAGCATCAGTAAATCAGGTTGAAAATGAAAAACATTAACATCGCTTTTTATTTTTTTTTTTAATTTTATTTTTCTAAGACGAGTTTATGGCGAATAACAATTTGAGAAAGAATTGCGATCGAATTTGAGAAAGATAGTCGATAAAAAATTGCGTAGCGTAAAAAAAGAATTCATTTTCTATTTTTCAAACAACTAACTGAATTTTGAGAACTCGAAGAAGAAGAGATATAGATAGAGGAAATAAGATTTATCCGAACTCCTAAAGAAATTGAATTCGCCCGAAATTTGAAACTTCTCTATCAGCACTAAGAATTTAACGCCTCGTTTCAAGTTTCAGGGTTTATTTGGAAAAATTTCTTGCTCCTTTTTTTTTCTGTTTTCATAAATATCATATTCATCCAATCAATTGTATCTCGAATCAAAAGTAAAGAGGCACTGGAATTTTATCGCACTAAAGAAATGTTTTTAGTAACTGAATTCGAAATTCGTGTTTTGGAAGATTCTATTTTCTCACAACGTTCGCTTTTCGCTTCTGCTGAAGCACTTCAGTGAATTATTCTAACTTTGTTGCTCAAGTTTTTATAAATACTCTCCGATCAGGCAACAAGTATCGCAGGATCAGATTCCGGAGACTGAAAAATAGTGCCAAAAATGAATGATAAAAATTTAACCCAGATGAGCCCCAAATCTTAATTATCAGGAAGTATAAGGTTCAAGATAAACTAGATTGTAAAGCGACTCACTTCAGAAAGCAAATTCCGCTTGTACATTCGGCTAATACTACTTCGGAGTTTGGTTCAATAGATCATTCACTTTGTCTACGCATATTAACAGTGTACGGGAAAAATGATACGGTATCTTTCGCAAACTTTTTCCAGTACTCTCGAAAGATCCAGGACTCGATCTTGCCCTAAGATACTTTTTGACGTCTTTATAAGGCTATCATCGACCCCGATCTTTACTTAAGTTTCATCAGTCTGAGCATGTGCGCAAGGAAATGAACTCAAGAAATTGCAAGTTCTACAATCGCGGATTACCACTGATGCCCCTTACTTCACACGAAATGAAAATTTGAAAATTCTCACGATAAAGGAATACCTGCACAAGCTTAATGTGAAATTATATAACAACACTGCACTTCTAAATTATATCATCTTAGTGGACGATTTTTTTCATTCGTCCGTACGCTGCACATCTTCTAAAGCAAGAAGGATTTGCTATCTGGCATGTGGTTTCACTCCTCCCCTAAACATAGCCGAACTACGTGTTACGCTTCATGATGTAAATTCTTAAATAGTGTATATTTTCCTATGTCGTGCCATCCCTGGATTGGACAACTCCACCTGTAAGCTGACTGTACTCTCTCTCACAGTTAGAAACACTTATCTTTCCTAGTGGCTAGCTGGATTTTCTGCTGGTGCTATAGTTGGCAACAAATGCCTGGCGACTGTAACTGCTGCAGAGCCAAAGCGCCTCACCTTTTTCTCAGCATACAAGGCCTCTGACGTGAGGTACATTTTCAGGCTTCGTAAGGAACTCTACAGTTGCTTTGGGAAGAAGTGCTTAGTAGCAAAACACTTTACTGACCGAACCCCTATTAATCGGCTTTTTATCGCCAACGCCTAACGACCGATCTCCTATTAATCGGCTTTTTCCCGCCAACGCCTAAGGACCGATCGTCTATTAATCGGCTTTTTCTCGCCAAAGCCTACCGATCGTTCGCCTATTAATTGGCTTTTTATCGCCAACGCGTAACGACCGAACGCCTATTAATCGGCTTTTTCTCGCCAAAGCCTACCGTCCGATAGTCTATTAATCGGCTTTTTTTCGCCAACGCCTGACGACCGATAGCCTATTAATCACTTTTTTCTGGGGGTACCTAAAAATAGCTTATCAATCGGTAACCATGGCGATAAACAATTGCCATTTGCTGTATCTTCTGCATTTTATTAGTATTGAGGGTATACTGCGAAAAAAAAAGGGGGCGGGCAGTTCTATATCTCCCGTTCTACGGGGCCGATTGACGAAATTCAACTTGCGTTTTTCATGTCTCGAAAGCGCGACCTAATTATGGGACAAAAATACTGCGCATTGTCAGTGGTTATAAACGAGGGCAATAATTTTGATTTACTATCGTTTCGGAAACTAGAATTTGTAGGCATCCTTGGCGAAAAAAGCGCAATTATTTGCTCATAAAACTATAGATTTAATAAGCTCATTCAAAAATAATTTGAAATTTACAAACCAAACTTTTATGACGTAAAATCAAACATTAGCTAAGGAATAATTTGAGAACAAAGCCTCTTAAGACTGGGAAGCGAATTCAGAGATTACATTTCTTGAAATTCTATACGTTTGCATTAAACATACTGTAGTTATAAAACAATAAGGTGAATGATATGCGAACAAAGTTTCCACAAGTGCCTTTATTTTCGCAACCAGTGATCGCAGACACATAAAAATGTTTTAAATGATCAGGTTTGGTCGTTTTTGAGATTAAAGAAAATCTTTGTAAATTCACGCAATCTTACATTCTGGTTCATATAGACGACAAAAAAAATGACCGAAATATCTAATTTTAAAATTTGATATCGTATTCAGGGCCCGTTAACAAATTGAAGACCTAAATGTTTGCATGCGGTACATAACTAAAAATAAAATATCAGTTTAGAAAAAGATTTTTCATGTTAATGGATTAAGTGGCGAACATGCAGGTAACAGGTAGTTTGGCGACATTTTGGTAAGGCGATAAAGGTTACTAGCTAGGACTTTAGCAGTGTACATGGATAAAGTCAAGAGTGTGCGCAATGCCATTTTTGTGCAATTCTGAGATGTTTTTTTAAGTGAAAATAGGTCGACGTGTACACGGATGATACCGTGTATGTGCAATTCCTAAAAACGCGGCAAGCAGTGGGCGATTCTGCACTTTCTCCCAATTTCGCACCTAATCTTCGTCATGATTAAGCATTTTTGTCCCATAAAAGTTCTAGTATAAGCGTAATTCGGCTAGCAGATTGTTGGAAAAAATGTTGAGTAAAAAAAAAAAAAAAAAGCCTTTACTTCGTGAAAACAAAATGGCGTCCAAAACAAAACTAGCAGGTTGCTGTAGTAGGTTTGGTCGCCAAATTTTCGCCAAAAAACCGCCAAGTTACCATAATCCAAAGATTAACCACACATTCTTGTGCTTTTGTTTGCACATTGCTAACCAGCAAGAAATCATCAACATAAGATATCAGGGGAGTGTCGTCATTGTTCTCAGAAATAAGGAAACAATGTTCCACAACGTAGCCATGAAGACACCCTGTCGTTATATGGTGTTATATAATGTTCAGTATAGTAACTGTTCATTATAGTTCACTATATGTTGCAATGAATGTTGCAACAGGCTGCTGATTATATTCGGTAACTACAGTGAAGCAAATGCACCTTTAATACGAAATGATATGATCATAGTGTTTCGCCCATTATCAGCTGTAGTAGTAATGCATGTTCCATAGTATATCTAGCTCTGAGGACATAGGGATTGCAATGCGTAGTGAAGCTCTTTTTTTTTCTTTCGTTTTCAGATATATTTATGTCTTTTTTATTACTTTATATTCTTCTCAAATTTTGACAGCTGTTTGTAAAAAAAAAAAAAAAAAATTATGTAAACAAGTCATGATTGTAGGCATGATCTATACGCTAGAAATAAGTTGCTTCTAGCCACTACAATTTATAATGTCATGATCAATTTTTACATGCAAATAACAATGTACTACTAGACAATAATATAATTTCTGAAAATCAATTAACATAAAAAGGTATGTTAAAACAAATAACGAATCGTCAAAATTGAGCTGTTAAAGTTTCAGCACAACTTTACAACAGTACTTATATGTAAGCTTTGTAAACATTTTTATAGTTCTTAATTAATTCTGAGAGTAAACCGATCATGTTTACAAAAATGATTTGTAACGTGGGAACAACATGCCTGTTTCTAATGCAATATATAATGTCCTGAAATATGTTGCCTGTACCCACTACAATAGATAACATCTTGAAATATGAACCTGCACAACTATGTATATTGCAATGTATATCATGTAATTTAATCCCTTACTTGAGCTAATTTAACGCTGAAAGGTTAGGAGTACCGTTGATGCCGCCGCCGGTGTCAGTACTTGTAGTGCTCGCTGGAGTCACAATTTCCACCACGATTCGAAGAATGATGCCAGAATGTTGTTAGTTTTCTAGTTAGTGTGTGCGGCTAATACCTGCTTACTTAGGGTAAATATTAGGTGGCCCCCTCACTTCTACATAACATAACATAGTGTCACATAAGCTGAGTGCAGTTCTGTTATATATGCAGTTATACGTTTTGCTTATTTTGAGCGACCGCCATAGGTTGTTTTTAATCTTAGTTTGAGTGTCGGGACTGTGCTGGATATAAGTAATTATTTTATGGTCACTCATTGACTAGTTTTGGATTAGTTGTGGTTTAGGAGGAGAATAAATGCCATTGATGATTATCAGCCTCCGATGTGCCAAGTAATCTAATTTGTGCTGTTAAACTATTTTCCCTGTCAGATGACTTGTGTTTCCATCTAAGTAAGGTCCTGTATCAGAGTTTGGAGTGCAAAAAGTGTATTTGCTTGTAGGGTTAAGAACAGTGAGTGTTTGCAGAGATTCTATAAAATGTTTACAGAGTTACTAAAGATAACGCGTATACAATCTTATATATTGTGTAGAGAATTTATTGAAAATGTATAGAATCTATGTGTATAGAATTCAGCTGATAAAAACTGGGCCAAATTCTAAATTAATGTAAGCAAGTTTTTTATTTAATTTTCTATAAAAAATCTTACAGTAGCTTTTGATTATTTAAATTGTTATAAAATCAACTAAACCTTATTTTGATATTAAAAAGAATAAATTAAATTTTCCTTTTTTGAAAGAATTTTTAACCTTGTCTGAATTTTGAAGTAATTTATAACATAAACCGAAAGGAGGGATACGAAAGCTTTCGTAACAAATGTGATTTTATTCTAAGAATATTTTAGCAGCTTTTTTGATTTTAATATATATTTAAAGAAAAATAAAATAATAGTTAATAATAGTCCAGTTTTATTAACCTTTTAAATAATAGTTCAGTTTAATTAAAAACTGAGCAATCATTTATCTTATCAAGGGTTCATATACAATAATTGACAGAATTCATTTCAAGAAATTAAATTTATATTAATTATAAAATTTTATCTTTTAATTTATTTTATGATTTAATTTGGTTTTAAACTTTTACGGAATTTAATTTTCGTATTGTATAAGAAGTACTGAACACAAAATTGCAGAAAATTTTACATAAATTAAGAAATTAAAAAACGTCAATGAAAGGAAAAATTAACGTTAAAAATGTTAAGGAAAAACTTCATTCAAAAATGATTCATATTCTAAATAAACTAAAAATTTACTTGAACTATAGTTAGAAAATTGTACAAATTACTATGGAAAGTCGTTCTCTAGAGGCCTTATAAAATTTCCACATGATTTTTCAAAAAAAAAAAAAAAAAAAAAAAAAAAAAAAAAAAAAATCTCTACAGGATTCTATTCTCCGAAAGCTTCATAAAACGTCTTTACAATTTCATAGAAAAGCAGTTCGATAGGATTACCTACAGAGTTCCATAGGAATTTCAGCAAACCTCAATCAACCTCTATGAAAAAAAAAAAAAAATTAGGGTAGTCTTTTAAAGCTCATCTTTAGAATTAAACTTTTTCGTGTTGAATTCATTCATGTTATAATCTTCATATAACTAACATGATGGCGGCTGAATTCGTTTAAAGCATTTCCGTTAAGGCCTTGAGCTAAAAATGCATTAAAGCCAGGCCATTGTGGAATAATCATCTTCGCCTCGAAATTCCACTTAAAAATCCACTTTCCAAAAATATTCTAACGAAGCTAAGGTAAAATCCCGTTGTCATCATAGATTCTGATTTGGCGAACAATAATGGCGCCCATCATAAGCCATGCAGACGATAATTTCGCCAAAAGTGGCATTATGTTTTGCTCAACGATTTACTTGCGTTTCGAGGAAGCACTGTTGGAGTAGAAAACTCATAAAATTGCGAAATCCTTAAATGATAATTTACACGTGCGAAAGTGCATGGCAAAAAAACAAAAACGTAATGATGCTTTCGTTATTGTGGTCTTAAAATTACTGTCATGAATCACACAGAAAGCTATTCATGAAATGGAATATTCGATGATCTGAATCTGGAGTAAATGCGAATGAGAAATGAATGCGAGCGGAGTTTGCTTTCGAAGCGATTTATTTTAAGAAAATGTATGTTTATAAAAAGGGAACTGAAATTCAAACGTTAACGCAGATATCATATCTGCCATTTTTCAAAAGTATCCGCTTTTTCACCACGATTTTTTTTTCCTTACAGATTTCCTAAGCGAAAAATATTAGTCATGATTACCATTTCTTAAGAGTTCAAATAGTCAAAATTTCTCTGCAATTTCTTAAGATTTGATTACCATTTCTTAAGAGTTCAAATAGTATTAAATTAATAAACGTGCATTTTTATGAAATTAAATAAGTATAATAATAAAAAGTCTGAAAGGATTTAAGGATTAGTGTCACCCCAGAAGGTTTGTTAAGGTTTAATGGGCTGTCGTTGTGCTTACAAATCTGTTCTATGACTAACTTCTGCTTTTCACTTTCTTGCACGAAGTAAAGAAAATATTGTAATCGCGAAAAATTCCGGTTACCATATTTCAACGAAAATATCCATTTTGACGATGTTTTTGCGTGAAATCTGTACGTAAGGACATAATAATGAACTCTTTTCGCCCAATCGAATTATGAAACTGATTTCAAGTGGATTCAGAAGAGATCTTTTCCTGGCGTTTGTACGTACCTACGTATGTGTGTATGTATGTATCTCGCATAACTCAAAAACGAATAGCTTTAGAACGTTGGAATTTTGTCTATAGGGGGCTACTATAACATGTGAGATGTACAACTCTCATTTTGGTTGCAACCGGTCGCACCAAAAGTTTTGTTTTTTGTGTGTGGGTGTGTGCGTGTATATACACATCCACTCTGTTACTCGTCTCAATGAGCTCAGTTCTTTATTCTTACATGTTGGTAAATTATGCGTTTTTTTTGCTTTTAAGAGGATTTAATTATATTGTTCTTATCTTCCGGTTAAGGTTCTTATGCCTTTAGTTAATCTGCATGTTATAGTTGTAGAATTATCTCCAATTTAAAAGCTGCTTAAATGCGGCTAAGCCTAATTTTTTTTATCATAGCAGCCATATTTGTTTACATTTGAAACTCTTTTATTATTGCGAATTAAATTATGCTTAATCCATTCTGGAACTATCATTTAAGTCGTTAAATTATCTCATGTATTGATTCAGCATAGCGTCCATAACAATTTAAGTCAGTTTCCACGCTTAAGTGCCTTTTTGCCGAGTAAGACCAAAAAAAGTAAACGGAATTTAATTTTCGTATTGTATAAGAAGTACTGAACACAAAATTGCAGAAAATTTTACATAAATTAAGAAGCTAAAAAACGTCAATGAAAGGAAAAATTAACGTTAAAAATGTTAAGGAAAAACTTCATTCAAAAATGATTCATATTCTAAATAAACTAAAAATTTACTTGGACTATAGTTAGAAAAATGTACAAATTACTATGGAATGGCAGTTTTGTGCACGGAAAAATGTGCCTTATTACTTTCTGGCCAAATTGCCTGTTTTTGCGTAGAAACTTTAAAAATTTTAATTGTAAAAATTGTTTTTTAATCGTTTTAACTGTATTTGGATTTTTATATTTTTCTATATCTTTCAATTTTTAATATAGATATTTTGAGTTTTTATGTATTTTTGGCGGCTAGACTGGAGATTACGATCCAGTCGCCAAATGAAGCGAAATCGCGCCTGTTTTTGGGGGTAAAGTGCAGAATGGCCCACTTATTTTTTTGCCGCTTTTTACAAGAGTTAGAAGAACTGGATCTTTGTCAATTTTCTTTGACTTTTTAAGTGAAAATAAGTCAATGTGTACATAGATAAAGTGAAGTGAGCGCGCAATGCCATTTTTGTGCAATTTTGGGATGCTTTTTTAAGTGAAAATAGGTCGATGTGTACATGGATACCGAGTATGTTCAATTCTTAAAAACCAAGCAGTGCGCATACTGGACCGTAATATACAGTTGTACCTTTTTGCTATTTAAAAATTTCAAAATTATAAATTACAAATTTTTGCCTTGTCGCGAAGTGAGGAATGAATTTAATTAAATGAGAAATATATCTTTAATGAAATAAGCTTAAATGAAATGCAAGAGAAAGTGCGTATAATTTAATATTCAGTACAAGGAAGTCGGGGTGTACACATCAGATTTTTTATTTTTCAGATTTCACATCAAATTTTTTATTTTTAGAATTCCCGACATAGTATGAAATATTTGCTGCTCAATTTTTAAAGTCATTTTCACTTTATCATACGAATGTTTAGCCCACCAGCGGCCGAGCGGTAAAGTCGCTGAACACTGGTAGTTCGGTCCGAGGTTCGAATCCCGCGAACGGGCTGGCTGCATGGGCGTTTTCGTTGTTTTCCCCATGTGTAACGTGTATACGAGCCAGTTTCCCTTAGAAAGTCTTCCACGAAGGCATCCCTCCCCTTAGGCACATAGCCCTCGAGGCTTTGCCATAATCACACAAACACACATACCAATGTTTTATTTTCTTAATATGATGACTTGCACAATGTTTTTACATTTGCATAATTTATATTTTGTTTTGTTTTTAAATTTCATTCATTAAACATAACGTTTTTGGCCGTATGCCACATAAAACTCAGCAGCAAACTCACAAAATATTTAAAAATATTATATCTTTAGAACTGTCGATAGAGTGTTAAGTGTTGCTATGTATTATTTTTATGCTCGCAATATTACATCTTTAAAATAATACGTGACGATAACATTTGGGTGGCAGCGTTCTTGCATTTGCATTTCTCTACTTTTATTTTATATGCACTGCCGCCCAGACAAGAAAATGGTTAGTGACTCCGATTGCCTGGTTCGAATACCGAATATTCGAAGGGCCTGGGTTCGAATACCGGAGAATGGATGGATATAAATTGTCTTTCCCTTCATAGGAGGCAAGAGTGGCCTACCTGCTAGGTGTCTCCATAATAAAGTGACCACCGCTTTCGATCTTAGTAGTGGCCAATGCCTATATAACTGCTAGCGCCCGCCATTGGAAATTTAAAAACAAAATCGTATCCGCTGTGTTATTTCTTTAAAAATAATGCATGGTGATAATATTTGGTGGCAACATAGTTATATTTAAGAAATTATTTGTATCTAAGAGTGATACGACGCAAAAGTAAATCAACGAAAAATGTAAGACCCCTCCCCCCCAAAAAAAAAATCTGATGTGTACACCACATGACTTCTTTGTACGGAATATTAAATTCTACGCCTTTTTTCTTGCATTTCGTTTAAACTTATTGGATTGAATTAAATCTACTTCGACGACAGCGGATAAACCACAATAGAATAAATGCATTCTTTGAAATTCACTCGATTTGTTTACTATAACGACACTCCGGCACTAGGTTCACTTAACAGTATTATATTTCGTTCACATTATAACTCAGAATGCACAAAATTTATATCATTTAAAGAATCATCTAATCTTTGCCATTCAAATGCCATGCTATTCAAATATTATAATAAAGCTAGACCGATGTATAAAAGAATATAAGCAAACAAAACAAAACAAAAAGAAACAGTTTTTCACAGACGATTGAGTATTTCTCGTTCAATTAATTAAGTTTTCACTTCGCGAGAAGGCAAAAATACATAAAAACTCAAAATATCTATATTAAAAATTACGAAGTAAATCTTAAACACTTATTTCCTTGAAAAAATTCCAGAAAGGATTAAGCATGATTTAAATAATAAATGAAGGCGTTATCTTTGTTGTTGCGAAGCTAAGTTTCTCTAGATAGGCAACAAATCCGCTATCCTGCTGTTTCAAATGTAAACAAGAGCAATGGCCGCCATCAAAAACATTATTAGGCTTAGCGGAACTTAAACAATTTTAAAATTGTTGATAATTCTAAAAATATTGCATACAGATTTACTAAAGGCATAAAAACCTTAACCGGAAGATAAGAACAACATAATTCAATCAATTTTAAAGCAAAAAATGTACAATTTATAAACATATACGAGTAAAAAAACTGATATCACTGAGTAGATATATATATAAATATATTTATATACGTTCGGTGCAGCCGATTGCAACCAAAATACGAGGTTCACATCTGCATGTTATAGCAGTCCTATAATAACGTTCTGAGGCTACTCATTTTAGAGTTATGCGAGATACATATGTACGTACAGACGCCACGAAAACTTCTCTTCAGAATTCATTTTAAAGCAGTTTTATAATTTTTTTGGAGGAAAAGAGTGTTTTATTCTGTCCTATCACGGAAATGCATCGTTAAATTGCATTTGAAAGAGGCCAAAATGGGATATTTTCGTTGAAATACGCTGCCTGAAACTTTTAGCGATTACAATACTTCCTTTTTACTTCGTACAAGGAAGTAAAAAAGTGTTTACAGTGAACGCACTCAGCTGATCAATGCTGAAGTATGAAATGAATATGAAAATATTTGGTTGACGAAAATGTCCGACTTTCTTCACATGTAAAAATTGTTATTGGAGCTGTAAAAAACATTCTAAATTTTTGGTTCATATTTTTTGCCCTAATGGCATGTATTATGGCGTGACTGTTACGGTAAATTGATTTACAAAGTTTGCATGAAAAGTTAACATGCCAGTATACTAACTCTGTAGTTGAAAACACTGGAAATATCAAAATTCTTAATTGACTTGTTCTTTGTTTTGAAGCTGGGGGTGGCAAGGATTTAAATTTGAATACTACATGTATTCCGGAAAAGAAATGAAATGCTATTTTTATAAATTTGAAACTGCGAAATTTAAAATAAAATCAGTTTAATTTTACAAATGTTATTATGTTGAGTTATAAGCTTTACTAATTCAGAAGTCAAACAACAAAAATCAGCGTTATATTTTCAAAATTTTCACAGGACTAGTTTCGATGGTTTTACCGAACCAGCATCCTCAGCTGCAAAACCGCAAATGAACAAGATAGAAAATAATGATTAGATAAGATAAGAAAGCCTGGACAAGAGTAAGCAAGTGGCGCCATCTGTTGGTGAAACCAGAACTGAAACATAATTTCTTTAAAGGCCGAAGGCAAAGCTGGATTGGAATTAGAATCGTTAACTAGAACAGAACGATTTTTTTTTAATGTGAAATGCCTCTAGAAAATCCAGTTATCCAATGGAAGATGTTTTTTGAATAATTTTGGCAGCAGACAAATTGAAAGTGTGATTTTCGGACCAACAATGTTGAGCAACAGAAGACTTCTGTGTTTCCTTTTTTCTAACATAAGCCTCATGTTCCTTGATGCGAAATTTTAAGGCTCTCTTAGTTTGGCCAATGTAAATTAAACCACACTGGCAAGGAATCCTATAAATACCCAAGGAATTCATATCCGGAATGGGGTCCTTGAGTATGGAACTCGGAATTTTATTGATGGGAGAATAAACGACCCGAAAGTTAAATTTCTGCAAAATATGTGCAACTTTATAGCTAATTGATGGAAAGAAGGGAATGACAACAGAATTTTTATAATCTCCTAAAACAAGAGTGTGCCTTTTAGTGTGTTGAGATTAGAATTTTTTAACTGCTTGATTGATAATGTTGGGTGAAAAGCCACTGTCAATAGCTATTGCTTTTAAATAATTTAGTTCCTCATGAAGGGATAGTTTGGAGGAGCAAACTTGAAGAGCACGGAAAACATAGGAATAAAATGAAGCTAACTTTTGTTTAGTCGGATGACACGATTTAAAGTGTGGTGGAAGGCAAACCGATGAAAGTTTACGGTATTATTGTGTCTTAATTATAAGCTTTATTTTAAAATGAATGAGCTTTAAGGCATGAGTTGTCTACTTTAACTGAAGTAGGCAATTCATGCCTCGTTTTTCATTATTTGTGGTTACTTCAAGGCCAAAAAAAGTGCATATAGAAGAAAATGTACACTGCGAAAAAAAAATATGCCCTTTTATCTCATTATTTTTTTCTCGCTGGAATTTCTTTCTTCATCAGTGAAATGTACACAGCGAAAAAAAAAAGGGGGGGGACAGTTCTATATCTCTAGTTCTACTGGGCCGATTGACAAAATTCAAATTGCGTTTTTCATGTCTCGAAAGCGCGACTTAGAATATAGCATTGTTCTAATATAGGTATTTTGACACAAAATCGGACTTTTTCTGAAATAACATACCAATTTTTTTCCTATATTTCGATTCTTTGACTCAAATTATGCTAAACTACAAGTTTTGTAAAAATCGCACGAGTAGATTTAAAAAAAAATTAGCTCTAAAAATTTTAGCTCCTCAATGTTAATCGAGTTTGGTATGTATTTATATTCTCTTTTTTTTATTAAACTTATTTGAGTCTTTACTTACAAACTTCGAAATTCAGGTTCATTCCAAATAAAATTCACCCACTTTTTATGATTTATTTTAAAAATTTGTATTTTTAAATAATTTTTATAAATTTTCCAAAAACATTTTGAATTATAATCTATAAAATTTTGACCATCATCTTAAAGTAGACGTATTTCTAAGCATACCTGCAAAAATATTACAGTTTTTTATTCAAAATTTTCGAAGATATACCTGAATTTATATATTGGCGCGTTTTGAAATTTGGCATATTTGTTGAAAGCGATAAAACAGCAAATGTGATTTAGACACTTTTGCGAAAATTATTTGGAAATAGAAACGAAGTGACTTTTTTTCTGCTCATGCACAATGTAAAAAGGGTACTTTTCCTTTTTGCCGGTGCAGTCGATAAAGTCGCCAATAATGGTACAACTGATGCCAAACGGAATATCCTCGCTGGTAACCTTTACGCCTCATTTTCAAAACAAGTCGCAGCCATTTCTTATCAGATTCACTGTTTCTTTCAATACTGCATACAGTTAGATACAGTTTTTACCAGATAGTTCAATTTTGTGCCCTAAAGCCATTCACGGTAATTAAGTCAATTAGGATGCAATCACACCCCTCACCCGAAGGCGAAAATATAGAAAAGGCAAAGTTAAGGGTTGAATGCATGAATTCTAATGAGAATGCACTAGCGAAGTAAAGTACTGCGGTTTTACAAAATTTCTGAGTAAGCTATTCGTACGAATTGAAATAATTCTTGCATTCCAAATCAAGATTTAACTTGAAATTAATGTAGATAATTACTGGGAGAATTAGATTTTTGTAGCGTAGTTTGCGTGAGATGAGATCATTTGGGATCACGTGATAGGAACCGGCGAATTAGGATGTTGAACCATGAAAGCATAGTAAATTCTTAAATTTATGCTTTTTTACAAATTTATTGTCATTATTTATTGGCTTTTTACAAAATTTTAAACTATATTAAAATGTTTATGCCTTCAAAATAAAAAAAATCTTAGAATCTTACTAACATTTGTTAACAGTTTTTATGTGCATACTGTATGTTGTCGCCAATAAAGTTTGCTTGGCGAGATTTGCGCCGGCGAAACGGAAAAGTACCGTAAAAAGGTAGGAACGAGGTGCCTTTTTCTCCGCTCCGACATAATGGAAGGGAAAGGAAAATTGGTTGCCATATATTAAGAAGTTCGCCAAGGGAATAATTCTTGGCGCAAACTGTAAAAATTCCGCCAAGATAAATTATTTAATTTTTCCGTAAATTTCGTACTAAATTGTACAAAGTTTATTACCTAGGCGTAATTTCAGTCGTAGAATTGAAATATATAATAATAATAATAATAATAATAATAATAATAATAATAATAAAATGGTTTGTTAATTCAGAAAAAGTCCAATTTTGTGTCAAAATACTTATGTTAGAACAATGCTAACATAATGCATATCCTATGTCGCGCTTTCGAGACATGAAAAACGTAGTTTCAATTTTGTCAATCGGCCGAGTAGAACGAGAGATATAGAGCTGTCCCCCCTTTTTTTTTCTGAGTGTACATGACGTGGCCGAAATTGGCTAACTAATGTTAACATTTGCAGTTAATGTTTTTGAAAATGAGAGTAATCAAAAACAATCACTGATCAGTCCCAAATTTTACTCCTTCCGATGAGCTCGAAGGAATGATTCCAGACAGATCATTGAGGGCCTAATAACAAAGGTTAAAAGCAGGTATGTTGATAGTGTTACCAAATGTACAGGCGCGGTAAGATGGCTTCCCCGCAAAGCTGTTTTAGGGTTGCCATAAGATATAAGGACGACAGGGTTGCCCCATTTGTCGAGAAAGCGCCCATTTGGCGACAAAAGTGGCGATATACCATGGACGGTTGGAGAACCTTCCGGAACGAATTCTTACCGGCTTAGCCCAGAATATTCTCGAATACAGGCCGAAAGCTATATAAACCCTACTGATGCGCAGTCAGTCAGTGTGTGTGTCTCTCATTGAGTGAGTGTGCCTCGTCTAGCGAGTCAATCCCTGCGGAGTCGATCGACTTGACAGCCGGGCAGCGAGTGCCGAGTGGGTCGTCGAGTGTACCGAAGGAGTCTGTTAGTATATCGCGGTTAGTGCATCGTCGAGAGAGCGTGTTAAGCTCCGAGTACGACTGAGCCGAAGAGTCGGGAGCTGTGCTCGTGTGTCGTCGAGTGCATCATGAGTTGTAGCGTGGAGAGTCTCGAGAGTAATTGGAGTTCCGAGAACGACCGAGCAGAGTCGGGAGCTGTACTCTGGTGCTTGGCAGTGAAGCTGTCTCCACCGTGAGAGCCTGATAACCTGAAGGCTGTGTCGCTGATCGTGTCAGCGTGTTTATAGTACTTCATCGACGACTGTAAAACGTGTTTTGGATCTGTCCCGACAATACTGGCAAATAAAGTGTGTTTCGATACTTCATCAAGTAGTGTCGTCATTTTTCACTCCAAATCCATACGAACGTGAAGGAAGAAAATAACGTAAAACTGGTGTCAGAAAAGAAATAACGCAACAATATCTTATTCTTTGTCAAGTGTAACACATATATTGTTTTTAAATCTTTGAATTCCTTAATAAAACATTTATTAAGTTCGCCCAAATTATGAAATAAATAAAAAAGATTATTCGGAAATTAAAATTCGGGCTTCGAGGTGCCACACTCATGAATACTTATCCTAAACTGAAGAGAATAGGCGCAGCTTGCTCCACTGAAGATATTGAAATTAACATAATAGAATGTTAAAGTTTAAACATTCGATTATGTTAATTTCAATATCTTGTCGGGAGCTGTGCTCGTGTGTTGTCGAGTGCATCGTGAGTTGTAGCGTGGAGAGTCTCGAGAGTACGTGGAGTTCCGAGAACGACCGAGCAGAGTCGGGAGCTGTACTCCGGAAAGCAGAGTCGGGTGCTTTGCAGGAAGCTGTCTCCACCGTGTTAGTCTGATAACCTGAAGGCTGTGTCGCTGATCGTGTCAGCGTGTCTATCGACGACTGTAAAAACGTGTTTTGGAGCTGTCCTGACAATACTGGCAAATAAAATGTGTTTCGATATTTCATCAAGTGTCGTTGTTATTCGCTTCAAATCCACACGAACCCCGTACGAACTTGAAGGAAGAAAATAACATTACAACTGGTGTCAGAAAAAAAAACGTAACAATAGGTAATTTAAAGCTTTATTCGATTCGTTTGAGAATTGGGCGTTACTAGTAAATTCCTATGTTTAAGTATCGCAAAATCCGTACTTTAAATTTTTATGAGTATTATTGAGATTATCTCTGAGTGTATTAATGTATTTTTTAAATTAGAAAATGAAGAAAAAATTGTATTTCCTGATTATGCATATCTTTAAATGTGCAATAGCTACCATATTGATAAGTATAAAGATATAATAGATTTCTGGAGGTCTTTTCGTTAAAACAAATTTCTCCCTCCTTTTACGCATGCTTTCGTGGTGTAGCTGGAAGCACTCTCAACGGATCCGGATTTCGAATCCAGGGGCATCGATATAACCTAATAATGAGAATATCACTGATACTGCGTCTGCAGTATATTCCGGATATTGAAATATTTTATATACGACACCTTCTTTGTTTGACATAAAATTGTACTATGCATCCCACGCAGCATGAAACGAATAATTATTTTTAAGTAATTTTCTTTTTTACAAATTAGAAAAGTAATGTAACTTTGAAAAATGTTCTTAAAAATAATATTGTTTACTTTTAAGACGTCGATGTATTTTTAAATATAAAATGAAAGATAATATCTGAAATTTTTTAGCAAGATTTGATCATCTTCACACTGAGTCTACATAACTGATCTAAAGTTTTTGAAATTCTGACCAAAGGTTTTAGATAAATCATGTGCGTGGAAGGAAAATTATAGTTTAGCTAAATCTTAAAGATATTATTGCCTGCAAATCTTCTAAATGCACATTATTTCTTTAAGTTAATATAAAGCATTTGTTATTTTAAGACTCAGTTTTATGCAGTGGTGTATTATAATAAAGTTAAAAAGAAAAACGTTTTGCCAGCAGAAAGGGAAACCCCAAAACAGATTGGTAAACAACAAGCTTAGCGACACTATAAAAAACTTAAGAAACCCTCTAGTGCGAATTTAAAATTAAAAAAATCTGATGTCTACATAGTAGTGCATTTCATTTAAACTTATTAGATTGAATTAAACCTACTTCGTCGACAGCGCATAAACCACAATAGAATAAATGCATTCTTTAAAATTCACTTTGTTTACCATAGCGACACTCTGGCGCTAGGTTTACTTAACAGTATTTTATTTCGTTTATATTGTAACTCAGAATGCACAAAATTTGTATCATTTAAAGTATTATCTAATCGTTGTCACATGTTCTATTCAAATACTGTAATAAAGCTAGAACGATGTATAAAAGAAATTAAGCAAACAAAACAAAAAAGAAACAGTTTCTTACAGACGATTGAGTATTTCTCGTTCAATTAATTAAGTTTTCACTTCGCGACAAGGCAAAAATACATAAAAACTCAAAATATATGTATTAAAAATTAGGAAGTAAATCTTAAACGCTTATTTCCTCGAAAAAATTCCAGAAAGGATTAAGCATGATAATAAATGAAGGCGTTTATCTTTTTTGTTGCGAAGCTAAGTTTCTCTAGATTGGCAACAAATTCGCTATCCTGCTGTTTCAAATGTAAACAAGAGCAATGGCCGCCATCAAAAACATTATTACTCTTAGCGGCACTTAAAGAACTTTAAAATTGTTGATAATTCTAAAAATATTGCATACAGATTTACTAAAGGCATAAAAACCTTAACCGGAAGATAAGAACAACATAACTCAATCATTTTTAAAGCAAAAAATGTACAACTTACAAACATATAAGAATAAAGCAACTGAGATCACTGAGCCGGGTAACATAGTGGATATATATATAAATATATTTATAAACGTTTGGTGCGGCGGATTGCAACCAAAATACGAGGTACACATCTACATGTTATAGCAGTCCTATATACAAAATTTCAACGTTCTGAGGCTACTTGTTTTTGAGTTATGCGAGATACGTACGCGTACGTACATACGTTCATACAGACGCCACGAAAAATTCTCTTCAGAATTCATTTGAAAGAAGTTTTATAATTTTTTTGGAGGAAAAGAGTGTTTTATTCTGTCCTTACGTACAGATATCACGGAAATACATCGTTAAATTGCATTTGAAAGAGGTCAAAATGGGATATTTTCGTTGAAATATGCTGCCTGAAACTTTTCGCGATTACAATACTTCCTTTTTACTTCATACAAGGAAGTAAAAATCTGAAATTTTCTTTTTAGACCAAGAAATAGTCTCAAACTTCACTTTTTTTGTCGCATCACGTTTCAAATGTTTCTATTAAATGTCTTGTTTTTAAGGAAATAGCACAGCAAATAAAAAAAAAAAAAAAAAAAAAAAAAAAAAGCATGGCAACAGAAATAAAAGTTTGTTGCCACCCAATGTTACTTCCATATGTTATTTTTAAAAACAAAATATAGCGAGTATAAAAGACATGTTTGGCAACATTTGACACTTTATGGAGAAATCTAAAGGTATCCGATATAAAATACTTTTAACTTGCACACGGCAGTTTGTTGCCATTTGCCGAAGTGTAATATATTTGATTTTACTTTCAAATTTCATCTCCATGTTATTGGTTAACAAACTAAGCGATTTGTGAAACAGAAAAAGTAGTTCTTTATCTTTTTTATTAATTACTAGTTGGATTCGTGAAATGAAACTAATAGCTAAAAATAATGAAAGCATGACATATTTCGTTGTCATAGTAACTATTTTAGGGGGCTGGCCGTGTCGGCGGTTACTCATTTGAAAAGGGAAATGGGCAACAAAAGTGGTTTGTCGCAAAAGTGAGGTTCGAGAATAATATCCCTTCTGTGCTAAAAAAATATAAATGACGACCCTTGACACTCCATCGGGAACTCTTAATTTTTTTTCCCATTTTGCTGTTTAATTTTATGTGGCGTATGTTGCAAGGAAAGAGATATTTAATAATGAACTTTAAAAGAGAAAAAAGCTGTCGCGACAGGAATGAGCCCAACAGCGTAAGCTGAGAGCTCAGCGAGAAGCATAAAAATCATAACAAACTTTCTGGAGCAATGTTAAAATTTGAATCTTTTGACATTTTTTTCCCCAGACTTCCTTTCAAGTTATTGCTCTTTTTAACATCAGCAATTTCGTAAAAATTTGAAATAAATATTCCGAACTTTTCTTTTGTGAATGACTTAAAAAAAGTAATTAACCAAATTGTTGAGCCATAATTTAGGTTTTATCTGCATTCGTTAAGTTTGTTGGTGATTAAAAGAGGTATAAATTATCACAGAGTTCGCGTGCAGTAAAGACAGTCGAATAAATTTCCTTTGCAGAATGGTAAAATGTATTTGAATAGAATGAAACACTTAATGAAGTTCTTTTAAATTACTGATAGATCACGTGACTAGACAAAATTATCCTTTACTTTCGAAGAAAAAGGTCTGTCAGATCATTGAATAGTTTATGATTATACGCTGTGGAGGGAAGAGGAGGAAAATAAAGTGATAAACGTAATCGAACAAAAAAAAAAAAAAAAAAAAAAAATATGTCCGATACCCATCTGTTTGCTTTTTAATTAAGCGATGACAAAGGTAGGAGGTAGAAAATATTGTTAATAATTAATGAAACAGGCCATGGAACGAAAGAAAAAAAATAAAAAATATCAAGCGCCCTAAATTACCCTTTTATAGAAAGGATATTTTCATAATTAAAAAAAATTCTGCTGATCTAATTTATCAATTTTTCATTCCAAGCTAAATTTGCAAAATATATGGTGAAATAGAAAATGATTGTAGATTAAAAAAAGCAAAAGAAAACAGAAAAACATAAAAACAAATGTTTTAACGTTAAGCTGCATAAATGGCTGTTTCGCGTGATTGTCTCATCAGTTTTGGTCTTTGCTCGCTGCAACAATTCAAACAGATTTGTCAAAAAAAAAAAAAAAAAAAAAAAAAAAAAAAGAAGAAGAAGAAGAAAGAAAATACGCCTTTTTCCTGGTAAACAAATCGATTTTGGAGTCATATACAACTTTTCAATGCAGCCAACAGAGAGATTCAGAATTATTTCATTTGCAGATGTTTTTTGGCATTCATTTTGCTAAAACTTTGCCACAAATGGCTGAACTTTCATGCAAACGATTTCTAAAACTGCAAATTGCGTTAGAAGACTAAACAGTTTAGAATGCGGAAAAACTGCTTTTCGCATGACAGAAAAGCGAATGAAAAGTTAAATTATTTAAAATGAAAAACATAAAAAAATGGAAGAGAAAGTTTGCAGAAGTGGATAAAATGCTAAATCATTAGAGATGCATTTATGGTCTGAATGTTTTTGCCATTTCGAAAAGTTGTTTTAAAGAAGTGTATTTTGAGCTAGTTTTTCTAAGAATGAATTAATAAGCTTGCATGCTGAGGATTTTTTCTCGTATCTTTATTAGAATTAAAAATTTTATTTTTAAAAAGTTCGTTAATTAAATTTGGTTTAAAAAACCTTGCAGAAACGTTTACGAAATTGTTGGTACAGCAAACATGTGCTTAGAATGGCAATGAATATGAATTTTTGCTAAGGCATATTTCTTACAAAATCATGGTTATTATTCGTTTTACAAATGTAGTTTTTTGAGCTATTTCATAGTCTTGTTTTCTGACTTTTGATATCTATATGTAATATTAAACTTTATAATGTATGCATATACACTTATAATACACCCACAGGTTTAAAATAATCAATTTTAAAGGAAGAGAGCATTAGAATAGCAAATTATTATCAGCCTAATTTCGAAATTTGCAAAAAACGTAATTAATGTTTTTTACTTCCTTGTACGAAGTAAAAAGGAAGTATTGTAATCGCGAAAAGTTTCAGGCAACATATTTCAACGAAAATATCTATTTTGACCGCTATCGAATGCAATTTAACGATGTTTTTGCGTGATATCTGTACTTAAGGACAGAATAAAAGACTCGCTTCCTCCAAAAAAATTATAAAACTGCTTTAAAATGAATTCTGAAGAGAATTTTTCGTGGCGTCCGTACGAACATATGAACGTACGTATCTCGCATAACTCAAAAACTCAAAAACGAGTAGCCTCAGAACGTTGAAATTTTGTATATAGGACTGCTATAACATGTAGATGTCCACCTCGTATTTTGGTTTCAATCGGCAGCGCCAAACGTATATAAATATATTTATATATATATATCCACTCTGTTACCCGGCTCAGTGATCTCAGTTTCTTCACTCTTATATGTTTGTAAATTGTACATTTTTTGCTTTAAAAGTGATTGAATTATGTTGTTTTTATCTTTCGGTTAAGGTTTTGATGCCTTTCGTAATTCTGGAAGCAATATTTGTACAATTATCAACAATTTAAAAGCTGTTTACATGCGGTTAAGTTTTAAATAACATGGCGGACATATTTGTTTACATTTGAAACAGCAGAATTGTAGATTTGTTGCCAATCTAGAGAGACTAAACTTCGCAACACAAAAATAGCGCCTTCATTTATTATTGCGAATTAAATCATGCTTAATCCTTTCTGGAATTTTTTCGAGGAAATAAGTGTTTAAGATTTACTTCGCAATTTTTAATGCAGATATTTTGAGTTTTTATGTGTTTTTGCCTTGTAGCGAAGTGAGAACTGAATTAATTGAATGAGAAATACTGAATCGTCTGAAAAAACTGTTTCTTTTCTGTTTTGTTTCTTAATTTCTTTCATACATCGTTTTAGCTTTATTATAATATTTGAATAGAACATCTGGCAACGATAATTCTTCAAATGATATAAATTTTGTGCATTCAGAGTGTCGTTATAGTAAACAAATACAGTGAATTTTAAAGAGTGCATTTATTCTATTGTGGTTTATGCTCTGTTGACGAAGTAGATTTAATTCAATCCAATCAATTTAAACGAAATTAAAGAAAAAATGCGTATAATTTAATATTTCGTACAAGGAAGTCATGTGGTGTACACATTAGTTTTTTAAAACATGAAAGAAGACAGAAATTTCACTTTTACTTCACTAGAAATCATTTACCTGTACTAAATATTGGCTTACCGTTTTGCTCTTTAATAAGTAGATCCTAATACCCCCTCAGAGACATGTTAAAAATACCACATTTCTTTGAAGTGCGATACTGTTATGTTATTAGGGTATTTTTGATACTGGAGACGTGAAAAGTGAGCAGTGCCCTCGGCTGGACTCGAACCCGGCCCTCCTTTACGCCTCTCAATTTTATAAACAATAACTATTGCATCCGCTTTGTTTTTGGTATCCTATCATAAAAATGAAAGGTGGCTTATAGAGAATCAATAGGGTTACATCAAATGAAAGCGCATATGTTACGTCACGCTTATCTATAACTGGTGCTTAGTAGCACCGCTTGGCGGCGTTTTCAGGTCGACAGGATAATACGTAAATACCTCATATAAAAATAAAAGGTACACAACATGCAACAAGTATTTACTTTAAATAATATTTTTTATTAATTACTTTGGGTATAATGTTTTTTTTCAATCCATGAAAAATAAAAATTTTAATTTATTTCTCAAATTATGATTAACAAAAATATTCAAAATAAACACGACTTGTTAGTATAAAAACATTCATGCATAACACGAGTGATCCAGTCTATCTTACTATTGACGGTCACCAGTGGTGAGACATTGTCTTCGTCAGGAGATGGTGTGATGTGGTGTATTTAATTATGGCAAAACACACTAGGGCTATCTGCCTAAGGGAAGGGATGCCTTCGTGGAGGACTTTCTAAGGGAAACTGGCTCGTATACACGTTACACATGGGGAAAACCACAAAAACACCCATGCAGCCAGCCCGTTCGCGGGATTCGAACCTCGGACCGAACTACTAGTGTTCAGCGACTTTACCGTTCGGCCGCTGGTGGGGCCTCTTCGTCAGGAGAAAAAGTTCTCCTGGCAAACTTCTTCTTTTCTTTTTCTTTCTTTTTGCTCCTGACGGAGAAGGACTTCATAGAAATCGACAAAGATTTGATTAAAATCTACGATAAACGTAAGGTTGCTGTTGCCTACAACTTGTTTTGTCTATAAATTGTATAAAATATACATTATGTTTATATATTGTCTATAAACTGTTTATATGCTATATATAAATTTAAAGTGCTTTTTTTCTCGCTTTACTGATAAAAATTACTGTCAGGATAAAAAGTTATACTTTTAGGTAAACTTCGTGTGATCACAATTATGAAAATCTTTTTCAAACATTAAGTTTCAGATATATTTAATGCCTAATACTTTAAATATGCCTAAAATTTGATTTATAAGCAATTTGAATAATCTGTATTTGTTAGCGCGACAAAATTACCCGAAGAAGCCTTTTCAATTCGTGTATGTGAAAATTTTACTTTTATTGCCTATAACTGGTACTTTAAGAATAAAAGTTTTGAATTTTTATGTTACCAAACAACACAAAAAATATTTTTTCTCCACTATTTTTAGGCAAGCATCGTTGTCAGTAATGCTGTACACATACAGTTTAGATTATGCTTTTACTTTTGTTATTATATTATTATTTTTCCCACTTTGAGCAGCGTTTCAATGTTCTAAAAAATCTCGTTGAATCTCGTTCGAAAGAACACCGAGTCACGTGATGCTGCTATTTGGGAAACATTTACGACGCCTGTGGCATGTAGGGGAGGAGACAGAAGAAGACTAAAACGAAGATGATTTCGAACTTAATGGAAAATAACTTTCAGTGTTTTTTCAGTTATTTACTTAACATTTTTTCCGTCTATCGATATCAGACTTGCTTACTTTATGAGACATCCTAAATGTTCTGAAGAAACGAGAATTCGGATGAGGGAAAAAATGCTGTTCTTAATGCTCAGTACTGATATTTTCAACTTTAGGTCTTGTATCGAAGAAAATCCCTTTAGGCTAAAAGCTGCTATGATTGATCCTGCCCACTACTTTGTATGAGGGTTTGCATGGAAGTATATAAAAATGGAATACTTTAAAGGAATATTTGGGATTCTGGGCGAAACTAAAGCACTGAACATTTGTAAATTCAGTGTCTGAATGTCACATAAACCGTCTCCACAAAAGCCTTTACTTTCGTATCCGTTGGTGGTAGGCATAATTCCAGTTACAAAAATGTTTCAAATAACGCAAAGTTTCTTCAATTAAATTTCTTTAATTTTAAAATACCTAGAAATACGTATTTTAAAATTAAAGAAATTTAATATAAAACAAGCAATTAAGTTTTTTACGTTTCTCCGGTGATTTATGTAGCATTTAGGAAACTTTTGCACTCGTTATCAAAAATAAACTGCATAAATTTTGACTCCCAATAGGACAAAAATTGATCGAGAAATTTAATTTCCAAATTTGCGATATCTAAGGGGTTATTTTGAATTTGCATTGAGCGGTCGGTTATTAAATAAATTAGAATCCACCTAGATTGAACTTTTCCCCTTTTCTATCATTTTTTACTATATTTATAATATACCAAATTTATTTTGTTACACACGGTACTTTGAAAGAATTCTGGCACAAGTAATTTATAAGTTCTCCAAAAATAAAAATACCTTATTCTCACGAAATTTTAATATTTCTTCTGGTAGTCATAAAGCATTCATTAAAGTACAAAATTGTTTCATTTTTATTTATTGTTACCAAATATTATTTCCAGTCGGCTACGTGCAAATACCTAAGCCTTCCAATGGTTTCTAGAACATGAATTCTATACTGAATTCTATACTATTCTATTCTGAAGATACTGACAACAGGATTAAAATATTGGTCAACGTTTTTCACAGAAATCTGCATAGAAATACTGTTCTCTTAATCTCAGAAAGCTTTTTTGTAAATTATGTAAAAATGCACACACTTCTTAATGTACGGCCCTCATTATGATTCGCGGTTTTTCTGAATATAGCAAAAATACTTAACACGTTGAGCACCATGTCAGCCATCTGTGGCTGACACTAGACTTTCCGTTTAGGCCGCGTCAGCCATCTGTGGCTGACGCTAGACTTTCTGTTTAGACCGCGTCAGCCATTTGTGGCTGACACTAGACTTTCCGTTTAGGCCGCGTCATCCATCTGTGGCTGACACTAGATTTTCCGTTTAGGCCGCGTCATCCATCTGTGGCTGACAACTTTCCGTTTAGGCCGCGTCGACCGCCGCTGGCTGACAGCGTGTAACATGATATATAACTATACAATTTACACTGTTTTATGGAATTTGTAAGGTTTTAAGTTAAACTAACCAAGTTTCTTTTTATTTTAAGTTACCCTTTCCTGTGAACTCTTATTTCAACTTCCCTTCAGAATGAGCGCACGGTTCAGCTTTATGCTAATTTGTGTTGGAGCCAAATTGTATTTAACCCTTTAACTGTCAAGTTATTTTGATGATTTGGGTACACAAAATGTCAAATTTTTTTATTGCAAAAATCAAATGTTTAGTACAAAATAAAATATACTTAAGTAGTTAAAAATTGATATTTTGAAATACATAGGTAAAATTTTTAAAGTTTTGTAGAAAATGCATATTTGCTTGAAGCGGCTGCCACTCAACATGGCAGTTGTAAAGTTCGCTTCTAGTGGAGCATTATTTTCTAAAAAAGAAAAAATTTAATTATTTTCTAAAAAATAAATAAATATAAGTGAATACCTATTAGTAGTTCAGTGATTCAGTCTTGTGTGGTACAACTGGAAACACTTTTCCAAGCACAAACCAACTCCACAATCACTACACCAGAATCGTGATTCCTTTCTTATCTCTTCCCCATTTTTATCCTTTTTCGAACAAACACACTTTGCACTGTCTTGTAGGCTCACGTTTCGCAGGAGTAGGAGGAATATGGGATATAAAATGTCGTTCGGTAAGACGGGCAGGGTTATCTATTGTAGGTCGTCTGCCAACATTCTTTTGTCCAGAAGCTGCATCATCATATTTATGTAAAAGCTCTTCTACAACTTGGATTCGAAATTCTAAAAATGTAATACGTTTCCCAACTACATTTTTATAGAGCAAATGTGAGTTCCAGAGTACCTTGTCTAGTAAATGTAAAAATATCTTTTTATAATATTTTTTCTGACGTTTTCGGATTATTGGATGAAAGGATATTTCCTAATCACAGCGATCTACACCACCCATAGTTAGACTGTAATTAGAAACAATCTTCGGCTTGAGTATATCTCCATTTTTTTATTTTTGAGGCTGACCCTGGATGCATCATTAATACTGCTCATCAAACACATATTCTTCATCTTCGGTTGAAGAATCTAAATCATCTATATAACGTTTCAAAGAACTGGACGCCATTTTACAACAAAAACATCCCATGCACTTTGAACCAAACAACTTATAACCTCTAAAATCTTTTAAATCTTCAGTAAAGTGCTGTCATCTATTGAACTGAGCGCACATTAACTTTTACCGAGATACAGTCGGGTTTGACAAAGAGATGAAGCCGAAATAAACGTCTCTCGATATATATTCGGGTATAACAATACGATGCACTCAAAAATACCCCGAGTAATACTCGGGCGTGACATTTTCGAACACCAGTGCTGTGCCCGAGATTATCTCGGGCATGACAGTTAAAGGGTTAAAGGTTAGTGAGAAACTTCTGAAGTGTGAGAGAGCTTTTAGTCTCGGACCACGTCGGCTCGGTGGACGTTCGCCAGAATAGTTAGTATTTAAATTCTTACGCCTTAGTGCTATTCCTCAAATACTGATGGAAGTGATTTAAGTGCGTTAGTACTTAGCAAAGGCTTGCTACGCACCATAAATAGGCCAATCTCGCATTTAAGCTCTGTGACAGCCACTATTTAAATGTTTACTGAAGTTTTACTTTTAAATTGCTTGATTGTTCAAGACCCAAGAGCGATTATTATTTTTTCTGTTATCTCTTCCGAGTTGGGAGTTGCTGTAAATAGTGATTTCAATAAAAGGGTCTTTTACACCCTTCTTACGTTGTAATTCTTCTAGCACTCTTTAGAACATAGCTGCATTCAGCTCACTGTTCGAATTGAGGACATTGATACTAGCACCATTATGTTTGCCAAAAGTATGCACAGAACATTAAGTCCTGATAAATTAAGGAAAAATTATTTAAAATTTACTTAATTTTGATTCATTACAGGACTAATGGATTTCATTAAAACACGGTAAGCATAAAAACGGTTCTCCATGACAGCTATTACAAATTGTGACAACTGTCTTAGTCTTTTTTTTCTAGCCATTACTCTGCCAGCTTCAGTTGCATTTTTATCATAACATAATTTATAATATTTCCGTACTTCAGAGGCTTTTTCCGGTTTTCTTTGGAGTTTATGCTGTCGTTTTTTTAGATATTCTTGCCTTTCTGTTCGATGGAATATCTTCTTTTTCACAACTTGTCAGGGATAGCGCTCATTCTTTCCGGACTTCAGTAATGCTAATTTTCTGCTTCGTAGTATCTTTGCATAGAATGTACCCATTTACAAAGTGATAAGTGATAAGTGACGGAGGACGTGGGCACTGTCCCTTTACCTTAATGGTTAATCAGTACAGCACCACGTTCGCCATTATCCAGAGCCGCCAATGGGGTTCGCTGCCGTCCAACTGCCCGGGTCCCAGTGTTTGTTGATATCTGAGAAAAATATAAGGACATGGCCATACAGGGGCTTTTTTAACATGCTACTTTTACAATACGTTACGATACTAATGATTCAATTATAATACATTTAAAAACTAATTTTGCAGCATGCACTATATATTACGATACTGATTTATACAATTCATACATTACCAATTATACATTAGAGTACTAATTATGCAATTTCAATACATTATAATACTAATTATGCAGTACACACATAGATTTTACAGTGTATGTTACGATGAATAATAGAAACATTACCAATTATACAATTATTATACATTACAATACTAATTACATTACCAATTATAACCATTTACAAAACAGACTTGGAGCGTAACGTGTTGGGCCTGAACGGGATTGCCTAAGAAATACGCTTGGCGCTCAACGTGTTATATCTCTGTCGTTTGGGAATCAAACTTTCTGCGTTTTATTTTTTTGTAGCGGGTATAAAATTACATTTCTAAATCTGCGTATGGGGACAGGATTAAGAAGCTACATTTTGTAATTTTTAGAAAAATGATTTCTTTACATTTAAATATGCCAAAACGTGAATCTTTGCAATGATTTTTGAAACAAAGTCTGCGTCTGCTGGAAAACTGCTGGGACCAACTGCTGGAAAAATAAAGGCTGGGTAAAGACTTTTGCGGACACTGTCTATAAGAGAGTATTTCAGCTATTCTTACTCTAAAAGTAATGTGTTTAACTTCTTTGGCAGACCAACTGCTGCCAAAAATTATCAACAGAGTATTTTTGATCTCTCATCTAATGTGCATCAAACTTTTTTAAAGTGAAGGGTCACTTGCATTTACTGCCGTCTCCTTGGAACTAAAATTTTCAGCCTATGCACCGTATTATCGCTTGTATGAGCATCTATTGTCCGCGATGAACTAATTTCTCTGCAAGACTTCATCAGACTAGAAACATAATGGAGCGCCAAGTTGCAGTAAGAAGTAAAAAAATGTTTATAATTATTTGTCTACAAGCATAGGAATTCTATATTCATGCGTCGAAACGGTATTCAATTATAAGGTATTTCTCCCACTTCCCTAGCGTGCCTTCGTGGTGTAGTGGTTCTGCACACTGAGCCGGTATTTCAGAGGTCCGTGGTTCAATTCCCGGCGAAGGCGGTTGCATATTTTTCATCTTTTCTGCTTCCAATTAACCTAATGACTACAACAAGTGGAGCCCGAACTAAAAGGGTTGTGGATGATGATTCTCCGCACCCAGGATTTTGCGACTAGGTCCCCTAAAACCATAGTCGCCCTTTAAAAAGGGGAGTATATAAGGTATTTCTCTCCCTTCCCTAGCATGCCTTCGTGGTGTAACGGTAGCACGCTGGGCCGGTATTCCAGAGGTCCGTGGTTCAATTCCCGGCGAAGGCGGTTGTATATTTTTCATCTTTTCTGCTTCCAATTAACCTAGTGTCTCTACACAATAAGTAAGAGGTAAAGAATAAATTATTACTATTAATTCTCAAGTATCGTTCCATTTGGTAAATTTTCTCTGAAATCATAGCATAATTTATTTTCTGTTTTAATTAAATTAAGTTATTGGATGATGAATTAAACACGTTAGAATTGTTTTGGAAGACACATCAAGCTTAAACATTAATTAATACAGTTAGGAATATTGCATAAATGTAAATAATTTTAGTGAATTATATGTGAAATTAAGTATTTTTTATATAATATAACATGAATTGTTTGAGAGAGTGGAAATCTGCCGAAAAAATAAGGTTACAGGGGCAATCTACTATTTAACATTGATGTGAATGGCTATCTCACTATATTGGCGATGCGAGATATCGCCAATATAGTGAGATATTGGCGAGTATAGTATATATATATAGTATAGATATTGGCGAGTATAGATATTGGCGAGATAGTGAGATATAGTGATCGATATTGGCGAGATATCGCCAAGATGGCAATGGTTTTAGCGATACACATTTTGCCAAACTTGGTGAGAAATCGCCAAACGTCTCCAAAATTGGGGACCATTAGGCAATATTTAGGTCCGGTCCCTGTGTCATAATAGTCATAATCATAATACAGGGAAGACCCAATCCTCCTAATCCCACTGGACCATATGATTATAAAGGGTCGACCCCCACAAAACCAAAACGACGGCAACCAGCGATCCGCGGTTCCTCCTTTAATCTGGGTAGCAAAAAGAAAAAGAAGAAAATAAAAAGAAGAGATTTTGTGTCGCTGTGTATCTAATTTGGGTACCCGACCCATATATATAACTTTAACCGTATCTGCCTCCCAGTAATTTTGTGAAATGAAGATTTTTCAACGGCCGGGAGAAAATCATAAGACAGGAGCGTCACTTCTCAGTTTTTTTAGTTCAGATTTCTTTTCAGAGTATTGAGACATCATGCCAGCTTCGCTCTTTGGATGCACTTTTCATTATGTTATGTTTAACTTATTATGCTTAACTTAATTATTATGTTTAACTTAAATATTAGCATTTTGAAATGGTTACTACTGATTCTGCTGTGTTATACCGAAAAGAGCTGCGCGAGTACTTTTGTGATAAGTTCCAGAACTGTAAAGTGTTCTTTTTGTGAAAATACATTTTATATCAAGCTGACATATCTGAAAATTTTCAGATTTTAAATTACGTCCAAAGGGGCGTTTTTTAACATTTTGTGTTACCTTTATTTATTAAATATCATGTTCTTTACACTTAAACCATAAAATTCAGTTCAAGAGCAATATCGCAAAATAATTTTAAAATGATCATATCTATAGAATTTCCGATACAGAGTCTCGCGCGCTGGAGATAAAAATGTTTTTTTTTTTTCGTACATGGCTCGCTTTGAAATCGTTTAGTTTTTTAATCAAAAATTCGTTGAAGTGTTACAAAATCTGAAATCGATAATACAACAAATTTCAAATTCAAATTAGGGCTTCCACATGCCCATATTCTATGGGAGATTATGCTATTCAAATTTAGATGCCTCTAGGTACCGTCGTTTTATCGCAATGCGAGACACATACGTACATTTATGCAGATTCTTCATTATTTAATTTCGCCCACCAGCGGCTGAGCGGTAAAGTCGCTGAACACTGGTAGTTCGGTCCGAAGTTCGAATCTCGCGAACGGGCTGACTGCATGGGCGTTTTCGTGGTTTTCCCCATGTGTAACGTGTATACGAGCCAGTTTCCCTTAGAAAGTCCTCCACGAAAGGCATCCCTCCCCTTAGGCAGATAGCCCTCGTGTGCTTTGCCATAATTAAATACACCAACACCACCGTCAATGTAAAGTATTTGTTTTCCTCTTCTATACGCCTTATATATCAGAAATTAAAAGTTCCCATTGATTAAAGTTCGAAAATTTCGCAGATTTCTAGAGAATTCCAATTCTGTAAAACCTGTGATTTCGCTATGATTTTACAAAGCAACATTTTTACAGAGACCTGTTCCGGGAGAGCTTTAAAAAAAGTTCTGATAATTTTTTTTCAGAAGCATTTCTATAGATCAGTCAAGTTCTATATGAATTTCTGCGCAGCGCCTCTATAAAGACATTCTCGCTAGAGATGGAATTAACAGAAATTCATCAGCGCATGTAAACAAATTTTTCGTAATGGTAATTTTGATCACAATAACTGTGGGATATTTTATTTGAGTACTTCCAACGTATCACTCAGGATTCTTTCCTTCTGTTTCGTAACGTACTCGCTCAGCGCAGAGATTTATACGGATTTTATGAAAACCAACGTAGGTTAAAATTTAAAAAAAATTCAATACTGTGCTTCACTACAAACATTGCTTCATTGTTTAAACATTGTTTAAATAATGATGAAAGTGGCCCACCAGCGGCCGATCGTTAAGTTGCTGAACACTGGTAGTTCTGTTCGAGGTTCGAATCCCGCGAACGGACTGGCAGCATGGGTGTTTTCGTGATTTTCACCATGTGTAACGTGTATACGAGCCAGTTTCCCTTAAAAAGTCCTCCACTAAGGCATCCCTTCCCTTAGGCAGATAGCCCTCGTGTGCTTTGCCATAATTAAATACATCAACACCATTATTTAATTTCTTTAAACATAATACAGTGCGATAATATTAGGTGGCAACAATTTAAAAGTGATACAGCCTTTTGAAGTTTACAACGCCAAATGCCAAAACGAAAATAATAGTCCTTCAGGGCAAATTGCCCCTTTGGACTAAAAACGTAAAAACATGGCTAGTTTGTACACTCTCAGTGTTAACTACAAACATGCATGTTTGTAGTTAACACTGAGAGTTAAAATTTATAAACAAACCTCATTTTATTTCGAAGTGGTCGAGCGGAAATTAATAGTTTACTTAAAACTCGTTGCTGTTCTGACAATTTTTCGGAATTGGCGGGCGGTTTTGTGCGAGACACATCAGGTTTTTTATTTTTATCTGTTTTTATATATCCAGTTACTTGAAGTTTTTTCTGTTTCGGAATTCGAGCGTATAACTTAAATGAATACAATGTAATATGAGTAATAAAATTCCAGCTAAAGTACAAGAGTAAAGATAAGCAAGCGGTTTGAAACAAAGCATCCGCTTTCATTATTTCCGAAAACTTTATATTCACAATTTTTTATTATCGATCCCGAGCACAGCGTCTTGCACATGGATTCCATCGTAGTACCTGCTTTGAATCTTATTTTCCCCAATTTATTTACTACATAAATGAAGCGGCGTTTTTATAGAAATCCCGAGATTAAAGTTCGTTCTATCTTCAGCGAGACTTTACTGGCTTATTGATCAAAACCCTCATCACGTTTCGAGATATAAAATTTGTCGAGGTTTCGTCAATCAAAGCCGAACACACTTTCCATAAAAATTGTTTTGTATCTCTTTGGTGTATTCGGGATTTGCTTTACGAAGACATCTTCTTATGGACGCAGAGGGATAAAATGAATTGGGGAGGGGCGAACGGATGCAATGTCCTCAATCACAAACGACACATGGATTTTGTGGATATATATGACTGAAGCAGGCATGCAGAAAAGCTCTTAAAATCCCGCAGGAGTTTACCGGGAGATCCATAGCTCGATTCTGCTGCAGAGTTTGTTTACTGTATGTCGAAAAGAATTGCCATTATTTCTCTTTTTTCCCCCTCTCTTTTTACTTCCTTGTACGAAGTAAAAAGGAAGTATTGTAATCGCTCAAAATTTCGGGTTTCACATTTCAACGAAAATATCTAATTTCACAACACTAGGAACCATTTAAATAATTTTTTCGACTGACATTTCTACGTATGGACAAGTACAATGTGCAAGTGACGGGCTTATTCACAAAGCCTACAGACCGTTTCTACTGCTGTTTGCTCCGATTGGTTAAAACAAGAAACGTAGGGTTACAGAATCTAGTGCTTGGCGACTTTTGGTTCATCGCCTTCACAATTTGTATGTGAACGTCGTGTACCAAAAAGTGTGCATAACTCACCCGGAGAAACCGCAGCTCAGAGGTAACGAGCGCGGGAAAATTTCTAAGGTCCCCGGTTGTATTCCCGCTCGTAGCTATCATAAACTCTTCTCTGCACTGATTAATTTTTATTTTAACTTTATTGAATGACTTTATCATTATTTGTCTTTTCGTCTTCGGGTGCGGTGTTAAAAATTAAACGCCTTTATTTTTTCTATTTTTGTTAATGTTAATTTTTCTTATTTTTATTTACTGGTTTGTACTCTTTGTAGTAGGTACCAGTAGCAAGATTACGATCCAAGATCCCGAAACGCGTTTCAATAGAAATAGCGCATAATGGAATAAAATATAATTTTAGTTATACTTACTCATAATTTAGGTAAAACGAATAAGTAGGTATCCGACGTCCTTAAATGTTTACTGAATGTTTTCATTTGGTTAATTTTTTAATATTCCTTTATTAATCCAAAGGGATTTGAATCCCGAAGGACTATTAGTTTCGTTTTGGCATTTTGCGTCGTACTCATAAATGTCGGTTCACTTTTCAAACTGTTGCCACAAAATGTTAGAGTCCTGCATTAT
Source organism: Stegodyphus dumicola (assembly GCF_044657685.1). NCBI lineage: Eukaryota > Metazoa > Arthropoda > Arachnida > Araneae > Eresidae > Stegodyphus > Stegodyphus dumicola. Next base: position 6,201,744 of record NC_140770.1, read on the forward strand.
ATTTGAAGAAATTAAATAATGAAAAATCTGCATAAATGTATGTATATTTCTCGTATTGTGACAAAACAACGGTACATAGAGTCATCGAATTTTGAATAACGTAACGAATATGAGCATGTGAAATTTGAAATTTGTTTTATGATCGATTTCCTATTTTTTAAAACTTTGACGAATTTTTGATTAACAAACTCAAGGATTTCAAAGCGAGCAATGGCAACGTTGTGCAGAAAAAACATTTTTATCTCCAGCGCGTGAGTCTCTGTATCGGAAATTCTAAAGATAGGCTCGTTTTAAAACTATTTTGCGATATTGCTGTTGCACTGGTTCTTATGGTTTAAGTGCGAGGAACATGATATTTAATAAAGAAAGGTAACACACAAAATGTTAAAAAACGCCCCTTTGGACGTAATTTAAAATCTGAAACATTTCAGATTTTTTTTTTTTTTTTTTTTGTATAATTTAATGTGTTATGGAAATTTACACAACAGTCTCTTTCTAACAGAAATGACGAAAAAGTGCATATGCTATCTCCATGTAAACACCTTTTTCTTGTAAAACAATTACATACTTTTAAAAGTTTCAATTCAAATACAAATAAACTACTAATAAGACCAGTAGGTTATTTAAAATATATTCCACACAATTCTTCTAAGCTTTCCTTCATAAACTAAAAAAATATCAAATGAAATAAACGCTGTTTCCTTTTGTTTGGCGTTAATTACCACGCCTACAGGGTGATAACTCGCCATTCCAAATATGAACGCCAAGCAGATTTTTTCTCCAATGAGAGCAGCCCGTACAGAAATAGTCTGTAGGCTTTGTTTAATATGCAAGTGACGGAGGACGTGGGCACTGTGCCTCTACCATACTGGTTAATCAGTACAGCACCACGTCCACCTTTAACTCGAACAGCCCCAGATGTCAAGAAGGGGGCACATTGGCACCTCGCCGATTTAGTATGTATTGATTATATTTATAAATACAGGGTCTTATACGTCGTTGAAGATACATATTACAAGATTTCCTACGGTGACCTGGATAACAATTATAATTACCCGCACAAATTATAGTTACACATATTGTTACATTGAATAATATTTGACAATATATGACTTGCTTAAAATATACCTTGAAGTACGTATAAAATATGCATAGAAATATGAACATTGATACGCATGATATAACACTGAATATATACATTACATATATATGCAGTAGCTACTTAATATAATACAGGGTAAATACAGGGGTTGGACAAAAATATGGAAACACCTTTAAAAAAACATGTTTCTTTGCTTAATATGGTGTCGGAAACCTGTTGGCGTCCAAAACAGCTTGCAGTCTTCTCGGAATGGATAAATACAGTTCCTGTATGTTTGCCAAGGGAATATTATACCATTCTTCCTGCAAAACGGTGGCAAGTTCAGATAACGATGTTGGCGGTGGATAACGAGAACGCACTTTCCGTTCCAATGTAGACCACAAAGGTTCGTAATATTCAGGTCTGGTGACTGTGGTGGCCAGGGGAGATGGGACAACTCATCCTCGTGCTCAGAAAACCAGTCCTGGGCAATGTGAGCTGTGTGAACAGGGGCTTTGTCGTCTTGGAAGACACCATCACCATCGGGGAACAAAGTTTGTACCATGGGATGAACTTGATCGGCCAAAATGTTCACATAAGTCTTGGCCGTCATGTGCCCTGACACAGTTATCATGGGGCTAGCAGAGAATCACGATATGGCTGCCCAAACCATAACAGAACCCCCGCCATGTTTCACTCTTGGCAACAAGCAGTCTGTATTATAGACTTGAGCTGGCGTTCTCCAAACGTAAACTCGGCCAGAAGTGGGAAACAATGTGAAAGAAGACTCGTCAGACCATATTACTCGCTTCCACTGCTCTATAGTCCAGGCTTTATGACTTGAACACCACCTTTTCCTGTTACGGGCATTAGCATCACTGATGAGTGGCTTCTCAATTGCAGCACGGCCAGCAAATCCCTGTTTATGAAGCTCCCTTCTAATTGTTTTGGTACTCACAGGGTTCGGTAACACAACATTCATTTCAGAGTAACTTTTGCAGCTGTGGTCTTCTTATTTTTCGTCACAATTGCCCTTAATGATCGTCTGTCACGATCACTCAGGACACACTTTCGTCCGCGCTGTGATTTAGCAGATGATGTTTTTCCGCTTTTCAAATATGCGTAATAAATCTTCGATACAGTACCTCTTGAAACACTAAACACCTCGGCTACCTTGCTTACGGAAGCACCTACCATACGTGCTCCAACAATTTGCCCACGTTCGAAGTCTGTTAACTCTGACATAATGCAATGACAACCTCACATAACAGTACTCCGACAACCACTGAACTGTTTAGCACATTTACGAAGTTGTATAGGTGGCGTCAGTAGTCATAAACGCCAGCGCCACCTACATATTTCATTAAAATCAATCTTTCTTTTCAAACATGCATTTCACAAAGTGTTTCCATATTTTTGTCCATCCACTGTACATAACATTATGCGGTTCAGGATACATTAGCACATAGTAGAGAATACAGGACTCGTCGCCAAATGTTATGATGATAGTGATTTGTCTTGGATATATAAAATCGCCTATAACTTGGATCACACTAACATTGCACATGCATAGATAGGTAAAGAAATACTGATACAGGGATAAGTAAATATGCAAACATTAAATGCATGTTGGAGGCGCATTATGCATTAAGTATATAGTACATCCAGACGTTACACTAATCGGGGTAATTAAATTAATTCATAAACAAGATTGAGTAAACACGCATACTTACAAACATATAATGAAGGTTACAATGTGTTGACTTGGATAAATAAGGTCACTTATATTAGATATACATACGGGGGTATATATTTGCATGAATAAGTGCGTATGCCTACGTTCGATACACATTGAATATGCATTGCGCATTGAGTGAAGGACTCTTTTCTCCAAAACGGATTGTAAAATGGATTTAAAAGGAATTCAAAGGAGACTTTTTTTCTCGACCTCTGTTGGCACTTATGTATGTATGTATGTATCTCTCATAGCTCAAAAATGAGTAGTTCTATAACGTTGAAATTTCCTATATGGGACTGCTATAACATGTAGTTGTGTATCTCCCCTTTCCGTTGTAATCGGCCGCACCAAACATTCAATATATATATATATATGATACATGTATATTCCCACTCTATTACCCGGTTCGGTGGGCTCTGGATTTCCGGTTATATTTTTAGTTAATCTGCATGCAATAGTTGTAGAATTATCAACAATTTAAGTGGCGCTAGGTCTAACGAGGCCGCTGTTTGTTTCTATTTGAAACTCTAAGAAGAAGAGTGTTGCTCAGTGGGACCAAAAGTTAGCTTTCAACTTTATGCACTGAAAATTTGAACTTCTTACCCGTTGGCCGAATTGTTAGTTTTGGCGTAGAAACTCTAATTTTAATTGTAAAAATTTTTTAACTGTTTTTAAATGTATTTGGTGTTTTATGTTTTTCTATATTTTTCAGTTCTTAATGCAGAAGTTTTGAAATTTTATCTATTTTTGCGTTGCCGCGAAGTGAGAACTGAATTAATTGAATGGGAAATATATATCTTATGAAATTCGAAGAAATACGTTTAAATGAAATGCAGCAAAAATATGCATAATTTAATAGGCCGTAGTAAGAGAAAGTCATGTGGTGTTTACGTCAATTATTTTTTCTATTTTTAAGCAGAATAAAACTTTATAAGATGTAAAGGTAGTCAAATAAGTATTCGTCGCTAATTCATAAAGTCGCCTCTGTGTTAGAAATTTTTCATGGGGTTTTCTAATACTCTGAAAATATAAAGGTATCCTATTATTTGAACCTTTATTAAAGCTTGAATTTTGCCTAAGATGTACGAAATGAGATGATTCATATGTTAGGGACAGTTTTAAGTTTTCTTATTCAGTATTTGTTAAATTATTAGTATTGTATGTATATATCTTTTCCAAGTTTCGGTAATTTTGATGGTGTAAGACAAAAATAGGCCTTAAAAAGGAATTCATGGTGTCATTGATGGTCAGATTAGAAACGATTCGTATATAAAATTAACAGTTACGATAACTGGCGTTGTACTGTTTTTGCCACTCACATGGCTGTTGCCAGCTTTCTGGTTGGAATCTTGTTTTATTGCACCCTTGCCGAGTAGTAGTTTATTAATTTTATATCGCTGAATTTGTTAGTCGAAATGTTATTAGGCTCGCACGTAGGAAACGTGCGGAAAGAAATTCCAAATTCTGACATCGAAATGTGTATGTTCAGGTGCACGATTAAAGCTTTTAAATAAACCTTTAAGCGTCATTGTCTATGCAAAATGCATGGAACTTACATATATATATGTAATAATAAAATTCCATAATCAAAATTACACTTAAAGTTCTAATTGTATGTTCTTTTCATTTTTAATGGCGACGTTCTCTTATTTGAAAGTACGTGGAATTAAATCCACAGCCCCGTAGTCAAGTTGTTTTTCCCGCCTTTTCTACACGTACACTTATAGAATGTTCTGGAAATATTTAAAGCGAATTGGATTGGCTGACGAGGCTGACGTCATTAATTGGAAGCTCCGCCTTTCCAGAGGCTATAAAAGGACTCGCAAAGGAATATCGGGGGCTTTTTCTTAAATGTCACGATGCAGTAGACTTCATACAAAAAGTTATTAGTAATTCTTTTTATTTACTCCGGATATCTGATTTTGTAACTGCTATTTCTCCTGAATAATAATAAATGGATCCTGTTTTTTAAACTTATCGTCCGATAATTTAAGCTATGACTACATTTATGTTTCTTCACCAATCTTTTATTCTGGACAAAAGCTGGTACATCACATATATATATGTTGATTTCATCTTAACGTTTCTTGAATTTACTTTGTAGAGACATTAAGTATTTTTGGAAGCAGGTAAGATGAAAAATGAGCAACGCCTTCGCCGGGAATCGATTCACGGACCTGTGGAATACGCGCCTAGCGTGCAGACCACTACACCACGAAGGCGGGAGAAATATCTTATAACTTCATGGAATGAAGCTTAACTGTTTGCGGAGTCTATGGGTAAAAACACATTTTGTGCCAAAGTGACTGTTAAATCAATACATTTAATAAAGATTATCAACGATTTGATTACATATGTAGATGGAAATGGATGAGAATTATTTACAGATGTAGGGAAGTTCACATCTCTTTACAGAACGCTGTCTCACACACGTCTTTCATTTTAAAGCCGTTTTTGTCGTTTAATGACAAGACAATTCCATCCAATGGCATCCTGCGCCGTCTATCGTTCGTCGCTGGTACCATACATGCATGCGCACACTGTAAAGTCGCATTTTAAAGTTTTTAAATCATATTCTATTGCTCTAATGAAGTTTATGAATGAAAATAGGGCGCTAGTAGGAATCTTCTGTTAAAATTGAATTTTGTATTTGTATGGGTTTTGGATATCTGTGGTGTTTGTTCTATGTTGTGAATTTATGTTTATGGATTTTTTTTTTTGTTTGTTAGTCTGTAATTTTGTGTTAGATGTGCTTATTTAGTTTTGATTTAGTATTTTTGTTTGTTGTTTGGGGATGGCTGGGTTACTGGCTGCCCTCGTTTGTGGAGATACGGGGCCCCTTCTTTTGAGCTATGGGGACAGTCGTGTCCAGGTGGGCTGAAGGAGTCTCCAATTCTTACAATTCTTTACATTGTAAAGTCGTAGATTTTTTCGAAGGAGAAAACGCGATGAAAGATCTGCAGTGCTCTTCCTGGGACTCGGGGCCCACCAGCGGCCGAGCGGTAAAGTCGCTGAACACTGGTAGTTCGGTCCGAGGTTGGAATCCCGCGAACGGGCTGGCTGCATGGGCGTTTTCGTGGTTTTCCCCATGTGTAACGTGTATACGAGCCAGTTTCCCTTAGAAAATCCTCCACGAAGGCATCCCTCCCCTTAGGCAGATAGCCCTCGAGGCTTTGCCATAATCCCCCCCCACACACACACTTCCTGGGACTCGAACTCCGGACTTCCGACTGCTTACCGGACATGCTTTCCAGTTACACCACCTCGAAGGCACGTAGTACAAAAGGGAAAAAGACACACACACATGCAGAGAGAAACATGGACACACAGACATATGGGCACATAGGGAAGAAGGTAGAAATAGGCGGGACATCGGAATTTCATCATTGGTCGCACAGGTATAATCGCTCCGCATTAACTGTCCGGTTTTTAGAGCGAACGCCTCGGGAGGCGGTTCGAGGCTTTGCCAACCATCTTCCCCTACCCCAACCTCTCGAGAGGACTTTCTGCTCGCTACGTATTTTGAATGCCGCATTGTCACACAGATAACATACTCTTACAAACTTCCTAGATACCTTTCTGTAAGGCGTTTAGCATCACTAACCGCTATACAGGTACAGGTAGAAGAAGGGAGGATGTCAGGTAGTTAGTATTAATTATTGGCTATATCAAGTTCTTTTCGAAAAAAAAATTATGACTTATAATTATAATCTTGAAGAATTAATAGGAGACTGAATTTCCCTAAACTACCTACTTTGTCGCTCTCACTCTGAAACAAACTCTAAGAAATATACTTTCACCGATACAAGGCTTTGTCTTTTTAGTTGAACAAAACATGTGTATTTCCAGTGGGATTGTTTACCCTAAAAACCCTACAGGCATAATTTATGGCCACCCAATTAAGTCCAATGTGTCTTTTACAATGCTTCCCTCGACGCATTAGGGAAAGAAATGGTAGAGGAAAAAGATCCCCTTTCTTATTCCGGATTCATACATTTCTGCCGGATCGTTGCCATCCCAGAACTCTCAAACTACCATTACCAAGTTAAATTCTAAATGACAAGCCTCTCTGCTCTTCGGGGAAATGGGAAAGAAAATCTTCGCGAGAGGAAGAAGTTAAATAAAAATGGCGAAAGGGGAAAGATGGAGATAAAAAGGGACATCCATACCGAATAGATCCGATCCCAGAAGGTTTCGATCCCCCCCCAACCTCCACCCCGTTCTTTTTTGAAGGGGTTGTTCCACTCTGGTTTCTGTTGCATCCCTCAGGCGGACGCGCAGGCTCAGCAAAATGCCACCACTTAGCTTTATTTCGAAGTTTTTGGTAGTCTATTTATTTATATCCATGTTGTTTTCTTTTCCCTTTCTGTTTCGGCTTTCGAAATTGCGATTATCGTGCGGTTTTAGTCCAAAACATGAAACTGCAAGTTAAGGAAAATTGAGGGTTTTAAGACGAATTCAGATGTTCGGATGGATGTTCGAAGCATTTTGGGGGATTTTACTTATGGAAAGATTTGTAAAAGGAGGGCACACAAATTCAGCCTCAGGTGTTCTTATCATAACTGACGCTATGTCTAGAAGGGAAAAGATGAAGATCTATGTCGGCAGCAGTGGCGTAAATAAGGGTATGCAAGGAATGCAGTCTCATAGGGGCCCGAAGGCTTAGGGGGTCCACGAATGTCCTGCTGACATTTACATATTCAAACTTAAAACACATAAAAAACATGTATTCGAGTAGTTTAGTGTACCAAAAAGTTTTAAAAGAAAGGGGGAAAAACCTTACCATGCATATTTTCTACAAAAATTGTATATTCAAATAGTTTTCTTTATAAAATTTATGATAAATATGTTTTATATTTAACAAATGTATCATTTAGAATATAAAAGTTCTTATTTATGACTTGTATATTGTTGCGTAAGTCACGTTCGTAAGCTCAGTTGATCACAGAGCGCTGTATATTAGTGTAATTTCTTTTTCGTACGTTTACCTATCATGTTGTCTGTCAGTTTATAACATGACCAACTGGTCATGTTAAAACATAATGGTCATAATGTGTCTGGTCATGTTATAAAACTGGTCATGTCAAACTGACTGGTCATGTTATAAACTGACTGTCATTTACTAGCTTGCTAAATTAAGCAAAAAAAAAAAAAAAAAAACTTCGATTGGCGCAGGTTTTATATAGAAACTCGAAATATACTTGCATGTAAAACCTATTGGATTTTATAAAAAAAATCTCCGCAAATCTAGAGTTTCTTCCCCCCTTTTTTAAGCACAGTAAATTTATTTTTTTTTGGGTGGGGGAGGAAAAGTTTTTGCACAGAGGCCCAAGAGTTCTAGCTACGCCACTGGTCGGCAGGCTTTTACGTGCTTTTCTTTCTTTCTTATACTACAGTAAAATCTTCCTTAACAGGCAGCAATGGGACCTTACCATTCATCAGACTTTTTGCGAATAGCGAATAACTTACGCAAAAATAGAGTCCTTACCCGGCCTTACTTTACGCAACCGTCGCGCGTAGACATAAATTTCCAGTCATAAAAATGTTTTAAATAACAGCAATATTCATGTTTTAACAAGAAAGAATTTTAATTAAAGAATTAAGAAATTAATTGTATCAAAATGATCAAGTCTAACCTTTTACGATTTCTTTCGGTGCCTATACTTTATGCAATCTGAAAACGGGTCTACTTTGAAGTGCTTTGATGTGATTACGTGTGCTGAAATCGAGTACTTCCAGATTACCTGTTTAATGTTACCGGTTTAATGTTCGGTCTAATGGCCTTTCTTCTGGACTACTTCATACCATTCATCTTCCATTATTTTCCCAACTCGTGGTGGGTTTGCGCTCAGAAAGAGCTCCTTTCGAGAGACGAGAAACACAATACTGCCTATTTGAAACGTCTAGGAGCTTCTCAGGAATTTTCAGCAACGAAAAAAAAAAAAAAAAAAAAAGACTACAGTGGGCAAAGGAACACATTAATTGGACAGATGATCAGTGGTCACAAGTTATATGGAGTGATGATACTAAGATATCGTTATTCGGTAGTGATGGGCGAAAATATGTAAGACGTAGAATAGGAGAAGAGCTACATCCTGTTGCTTGAATGCAAGCAACTGTGAAGAACCCAGTTAGTGTTATGATTTGGTCATGCATGTCAGCAGATGGTATGGGTCGCCTTCACGTCATCGATGGGACATTGAATGCCGGAAAATGCATTGACACTATTCTAGAACCAAAACTTCTACCTTCCATCGGAGATCTCTTTCCCAACAATGCTTCGTTTATTTTTCAGCAGGATTCTGCTCTTTGCCACACGGCCAAACTATCGAAAGAGTGGTTTCGTACAAAGAGCATTAAATTGTTGTCATGGCCAGGAAACAGTCCTCACCTCAATCCTATCGAAAAATTGTGGCACCGTTTGAAAATTCTTGTCCGAATGGGGCATCCATCAAATAAAAGGGAACTAATTGAGGCTATAATTGTTTCGTGGCATCATGTAATAACGAAAGAAGTGCTTAATGAAACGTCGATGTGAAGCTGTAATAAAAAATAAAGGGTACCCTACTAAGTACTGATAACTCACTGCAATCATCACTATCTAATGTATATCGATAACTCTTATCGTTTAACTTTTTTTGTATTGCAAATAATTGAATTTTGTGTTTTGTATTGAATTCAGTAATAAATTCTCTTTAAAATGATATATACAAATTTGCATTTTGTGAAACGCATCGTTTTCTATAAGCATACAAAGTTCAAAAACATAAAAATTTCCAAAAGTGTTCACAATTTTGGCCACCACTGTATATGCAATACCTGTATCTGATTTCATTTCTTCGAGGAATGCAGTTGTACGTTTCGAAGTGTGACTCGTTGCTTTGTCTCGATGAAATTTCACTCTTTGAATGTCTGAAATGTTCTTTGCATCGAGAGAAGCAATACATTTTTCTCTCTTTGTTTCCGATGATAAATAAACCTTCTTTTTGTTGTTACCTTTGCACCCTTTATGTAACTTCATATTTCATGCAGCGTCACAATGTCCTTCCATTTTTTTCCATCTAAATACTGTTCAAGCAGGGTTGTTTAAATTTTTCTGCCTCGTCAAAATCTGGTAACCATCACGTTTTTACTTCCTTCTATGAAGTAAAAAGGAAGTATTGTAATCGCGAAAAGTTTCAGGCAGCATATTTCAACGAAAATATCCATTTTGACCGCTATCGAATGCAATTTAACGATGTTTTTGCGTGATATCTGTACGTAAGGGACAGAACAGAATACTCTTTTCCTTCAAAAAAATTATGAAACTGCTTTAAAATGAATTCTGAAGAGAATTTTTCGTGGCGTCTGTACGAACGTATCTCGCATAACTCAAAAACCAGTAGCCTCAGAACGTTGAAATTTTGTATATAGGACTGGTATAACATGTAGATGTGCACCTCGTATTTTGGTTGCAATCGGCCGCACCAAACGTATATAAATATATTTATATACGTTTGGTGCGGCCGATTGCATATGTATATATTTATATACATGTATATAAATATATTTATATACATGTTACCCGGCTCAGTGACCTCAGTTATACTCATATATGTTTGTAAATTGTACATTTTTTGCTTTAAAAATGATTAAATTATGTTGTTTTTATCTTCCGGTTAAGGTTTTTATGCCTTTAGTAAATCTGTGTGCAATATTTTTAGAATTATCAACAATTTTAAAGTTGTTTAAGTGCCGCTAAGCCTTTTTTCTTTTACGGCGGCCATTGATTGTTTACATTTGAAACAACAGACTAGTGGATTTGTTGCCGATCTAGAGAAACTTAGCTTCGCAACAACAAAGATAACGCCTTCATTTATTATTGCCAATTAAATCATACTTAGTCCTTTCTGGAATTTTTTCGAGGAAATAAGCGTTTAAAATTTACTTCGTAATTTTTAATATAGATATTTTGAGTTTTTATGTATTTTTGCCTTCTCGCGAAGTGAGAACTGAATTAATGGAATGAGAAATACTCAGTCGTCTGTGAAAAACTGTTTCTTTTTTGTTTTGTTTGCTTCATTTCTTTTACACATCATTCTAGCTTTAGTATAGTATTTAAATAGAACATGTGGCAACGATTAGATAATTCTATTCTTTAAATGATATAAATTTTGTGCATTATGAGTCATAAAATGAACGAAATATATATGTTAACTGTTATATAATTATTCGATTATATAAGAGTTAACTTAGTTTCCGTTATATAATTGTTATATAAGTTAACTGCTATATAATTATTAATACTGTTAAGTGAATCTAGCGCCAGTGTGTCGCTATGGTAAACAAATACTAGAGTAAATTTTAAAGAATGCATTTATTCTATTGTGGTTTATGCGCTGTCGGTGAAGTAGATTTCATTCCATCCAATAAGTTTAAATGAAATGCAAGAAAAAATGCGTATAATTTAATATTCGAATTTAATATTCCAATACAAGGAAGTCATGTGGTGTACACATCAGATTTTTTTTTTTTAAAGTTGTGAATCCTTGTTTATTATTTTATTTATTGTTACTACAAATAAATTGTTATTGCGAGTGATTTCTGCTTCAGGGGTTTTCTCTTGTTGCCAAAGTTTTAACTCGAGAAAGAGTGCGTACCTTTTTCGGGAATTCGTTTGGAATCTTTGTAGAGACATTAGGAATTTTTTGGAAGCAGAAGATGTAAAAAAGAGCATCGCCCTTGCCGGGAATCGAACCACGGACCTCTGGAATACTAAATGCACGAATGCACGCTAAGAAGGCGGAAGAAATATCTTATATCTTCTTCCCCATGTAGAAGTAATGACTGATGGTTTCCTTTTCTGATTAATCATGTTGCTTATTTTGCACTTCAGAAATTTTAATGCCATGCATTTTACAATAGTTTTGAAGTATGGAACAGATATATTTCTCTTGAGAAAGCCTAAAAATCTATCCTTTCATCCACAGCTTGTTTACATGCGACATTTTGAAAGCTGCTGTGAGAAATTTTTATTCCGAAATGTTTTACTGAAATCGTCCTAAAATGCGTAAATACTCTGTTTTATGCATTGTACTTATTTATTCCAGGTAAGTAAAGCATTCCATATATGTAAAATCTAAAATAAGAAAATATATCTGTAATAAATTACTAACTTAATTAGCAATAGCTCTTTAAATTTCATCTTTAGACTTTTTTATGCATTGTGCTTATTTATTATATATGTATGCATGCATTATATTTATATACATGGATATATATATAGCTTGTACTAGCAGAAGCTAGGAAGAGGACATGAAAACATCGAGAGAAATTTTGATTCGTTATTTCTATAATGCATGATGTTTCTATAATGAAATAATTAATTTCTATTATGATATTTTGGTGCATTATAGAAACAACGCATCAAAATTTCTCTCGATAGCGTCATTTCTAGATCAATCCATACATATGACTTAATAATGCTGATGACATAACTGATTTGGAATCTAAACCGAAACTTTGCCGTAACTAATTTGGAACGTTGAAACTAATTTGAAAGTTTGAGTTCTCGAAATTTTGAACTCAAACTTTTCTCTTGGTGGTTTGCCATATTGGACAGCTGCGCACTTTGCTTTTACCTCTGTCGCCGTTAGGAAGCTCTCTTGCTATCGCAACAGCATCAAAAATGTAATTCCCAAATTGCTGGCCTTTTTCTCCCCATGTGTAACGTGAATACGAGCCAGTTTCTATTAGAAAATCTTCTACGAAGGTAATCATTCCTGTGACTTAGGCAGAAAACCTTCATGTGGGTTGACATACTGAACCAGAAAACCAACTTGAAATGGAATAAAATTAAGGGGACTCGTACACCTTAAACCCTCATGATTTTCGAATAAGTGGCTGTTGCAGGAATTAGGATATTTTATTTATCTTAAAAGCAATTACTTCCAACTTTTTACAGCTGATTACATAATGTAGCTGCTTTGGAAACTAGTAACCAGAAAGTTTGTGTTGCCACAAATAGTTTTGTAATTTGATTCTCTTTGTGACAAAATATTTCGCCATGTTTCCACCTTGCGCGCATGATATTTTAAAAATGGTTCATGGTACATACTTGAAATTAGATGGAATTCTTTATATGGGCACTATTTTCTAACTGAACCAACAATCTGATGAATATTCTAATATTGAAAAATTTTATGGACGAAAACATTACAAATTTTGTTAATAAAATGCATTTTATAAATTCAACTCAAAATAAAATAAAAATTTAACATGAAATTTTTAGAATTTAAGGTTCACAGTAGTTTCCAAATGTTATAAAAGCTATATATTAAATATGGAATTAAATTATGAAACAGAATGTTTTAAACTGTGCGCGCAAGTTGGAAACACGACGAAAAATGTTGCCACAAAGCGGATTAAATTATCAAAATATTTTTGGCAACACAAACTTTATGATGACTATTTCAGAAAGCAGCTATATTATGTAGTCAGCTGTAAAAAGTTGGTAGTAATTGCTTTTAAAATAAATAAGTTACTCCAATTCTTGCAACAGTCACCTATTCGAAGATCTTATGGGTTTTAAGGTATTTGAGTCCCCTTAAGTATCGGGACGAGTCTTTAGTATCTAAAAAATAAGTAATCATAAATTTTTGGTGTAGTGGGAATATCAATATCTGTAGCAGTGCAAAATATTGAGAGAAATCAAGAATCTCTATTACTAAATATCAAGAATCTGTATGTAAGTTCTTCGCAATACGGAAAAACTTAGTCCCTAGAGCAATCCAATCCTTTCACCCGAATATGTGCATCTGGAGGTTCGAAATTAAAATTACGAATTTTTATTAAAACAATTATTTTATATTAAGTGCCAACATAAAGGTGTCTTCAAGAACAAACTCGGAGGTTAAAAAAAGTGTTGCAGTTCGGCGAAGTATTTATGCTCCAAATAGTGCAATGAACGTTAACGACAATGATATTATCATATGCAAAATATTTTCTTTAGAAGAAGGCTTCCGAATGGAGTCGGTATTTACCATGGAGGTAGGAAGTAAGATGGAGTCGCCCTAAACAAGTTTCTCCCGTACCCTGCTCTGAAGCACCGGCGATCCCTACGTGGTGACCAAAACATTAGGTCATTTACCATTGAGTTTTATGGGATTTGACGCGTTCGGATGTAAATATTTTGTAATTACGTCGTAAATATGCATATAAATGTATATATTTTCTTTTTCTGCAACACTTCAGAGTCCTAAGTATGTGAAAACAACATATTTTTAAACAACATTTCATTCTGAACGGAATTAAATGCTATACTTTTCACAGGACAGTTTTCTCAGAATGGTTTAATTTGAATGAAATATTTTCACAAGTTTTCGTTAATTACACTAGAAAAAAAATTAAGGTAATTCGATTTCATTCGGTTAAGGTACAAAAATTAAGATCAAAGTTTATTGTATTATTAATATTAAAATTATGCATTATTTCTTTTCTATTTATAGAGCTTCTTCCTAAAATACTTTCTTAAATATGACATGATTTTTTGGCTTCTTTTAAATCGAAAAATGTAAGTCAATTTATAATTAATGCTCTATTCGGTTCATTTTAAATTAGAGAATTATTAGGAATTAGCGAAATACTTTAAATAGTACTTGACTTTCTCTGAACATTTCTGAAAGGGAATAAAATAAGTTTTTTTTTAAGTATTATTTAAAACTTGTAACTGAGTTATTATAAAATGTAAGGGGAATAATTCTTTTAATTATACTTATCAGATTTGTTTTTTACTCTTCATTTCAACAATACATATTCCAAAACTCTTTATTACGTTCTTAAGTGCGCATCTCGTAGCATTTGCTTTACAATACCTTTTAACAGATTGCTTTCCAATACGAACAATTCTTGCTTAAATAGTTTTATAACGTATTTGTCAACAGGATTTCAATTTATGTTTACAATACAATATTAAGTTTATTATATATTTAGATAACATTTATAATCATTATAAATTAAGATAACATTTATAATCATTATAAATTAGATACATTTAATAATTAGATTTCTTCACAGTACTTTCACAGTTGTTTATAAGTGAATAAATTCTTCATTTAAAATACATTTATAAATAATTTAATGAATATTTAAGTATTTTGTCAAAGTCAGATACATGCTTTTTGCAAGCACATGCATAAATACCCATACATATTTCCTATTTATCATTTCCGGCATGTGCAAATCTTTAATTTCTGTGCATGCACTATATTTTTCGTTTAAAGGTATTTTTCATTCTTTAAGCATAACATTTTTCTTAAAATCTATATTTTTGTAGTGCAACAGCTTAGAATTTTATAAAACAAATTCATAATCAAAATCGCTCTTGTTATGGAATTTCTCGATTTCTATGGAACTGTCGTGTGTCGAAATACTATCAGAATCTTGTCAAGTGAGCTTCTGAATGTAAACAAAGAACACCCCATCTGGTGACCCAAGCTTCAAAGCAGTGCTTCACTTTTAGCGCGGGTTGGCCCCTCCTCCCTTTCCTACCTCCATGGAATTTACCCCCTAACTTGCCGACAGAGAGCCAATGATGATTAGGAGGTCGACTGGGGGTCGATAGACGAACCTCAGCCTACTCAATTGATCAGCAATCTCAAGCATCAGGATCTGCATACTCAAGATTCTATTGATTACATAAAATGTTCAAAATAAAATTCATAATTTCTCATTGATAGTAAAGTTGTATCATGCAGTAAGGAAGAAACTATATAAAATAAATATAATGGAAAAATTCAAGACAAGTATTTAATATATTTTAAAAATCAATAATATTATTTTATGCACAAGGGGTATATTAAAAGCAAACAACCAACAAAACAAAAAAAAAAAAAAAAAAAAAAAACACTATCCCCTAACTACAGCGGAAAACTAGAAGTAATTTGAATGTTTCGAAAGAAGTGATTTGGAAATTAAATAAAGCAATTTTCTGCCAAATATTAAAAAAAAACAATACATCAGTGTATAAAGTACAGCTTCAGATTCATAAAAATGGAACTTTTAGACAACACTAATTGACAATTTTATTCCAGGAAATTCGTGTTAGTAAAATAAAAATTATAGTGACACACAAAACAATGTAATGTAAATGAAATAAACCATTTTTAAAAACTTTTCTCCAAATTCTTAGTCTAATTGTTATCTTTAAGTTACTTACGTGCAGTTATTGGTATTATGATAAAAAAAAATCTGATTTGTCCACCACATGACTTCCTTGTAAGGAATATTAAATTATATGCATTTTTTCTTGTATTTCATTTAAACTTATTGGATTGAATTAAATCTACTTCGCCGACAGCGCATAAACCACAATAGAATAAATGCATTCTTTAAAACTCACTCTAGTATTTATTTACCATAGCGACACTCTGGCGCTAGATTCACTTAACAGTATTATATTTCGTTCATATTATAACTCATAATGCACAAAATTTATATCATTTAAAGAATAGAAATCTCTAATCGTTCCCACATGTTCTATTCAAATACTATAATAAAGCCACAATGATGTATAAAAGAAATGAAGAAAACAAAACAAAAAAGAAACATTTTTTTACAGATGATTGAGTATTTCTCATTCAATTAATTCAGTTCTCACTTCGCGAGAAGGCAAAAATACATAAAAACTCAAAATATCTGTATTAAAAATTGCGAAGTAAATCTTAAACGCTTATTTCCTCGAAAAAATTCCAGAAAGGATTAATTATGATTTAATTGGCAATAATAAATGAAGGCGTTATCTTTGTTGTTGCGAAGCTAAGTTTCTCTAGATTGGCAACAAATCCACTAGTCTGCTGTTTCAAATGTAAACAATCAATGTGCCTCCGTAAAAAAAAAAGGCTTAGCGGCACTTAAACAACTTTAAAATTGTTGATAATTCTAAAAATATTGCACACAGATTTACTAAGGGCATAGAAACCTTAACCGGAAGATAAAAACAACATAATTCAATCATTTTTAAAGCAAAAAATGTACAATTTACAAACATATATGAGTAAAACTGAGGTCACTGAGCCGGGTAACAGAGTGGATATATATATATATATATATATATATATATTTATATATGTTTGGTGCGACCGATTGCAACCAAAATACGAGGTGCAGATCTACATGTTATAGCAGTCCTATATAAAAAATTTCAACGGAGGCTGCTGGTTTTTGAGTTATGCGAGATACGTGTGCACGTATGTACCCTCGTATGTACATACGTTCGTACAGACGCCACGAAAAATTCTCTTCAGAACTAATTTTAAAGAAGTTTTATAATTTTTTTGGAGGAAACGAGTCTTTTATTCTGTCCTTACGTACAGATATCACGCAAAAACATCGTTAAATAGCGTTCGAAAGCGGTCAAAATGGATATTTTCGTTGAAATATGCTGCATGAAACCTTTCGCGATTACAATACTTCCTTTTTACTTCGTACAAGCAAGTAGAGATGAAAGAGGTCGATGAAGAAAACCATTTTTAAAGCGATGCTAAGAAAAGGCTGGGAATCTCTGCTCTGAAATTTGGAAACATCGCGGCAGTTTTGTTATATTATTCGTGTTCAGACTATATTTCTCGAAACTGGAGACTACCACTAATCAAACCTAGGGTTCCGAAAGCTCAAAATGAGAATTCGGAAAGAAAACTATGTCTAACTCACTCTAGTTGACTAGTGTTTATTAACCGAAAAATATAAAGATACATTTAGTTTAGTTTTCTATTGAAGGAAAGTGTAAGAGAATATTTGCCAAGAAAAAAAAATCTAAGTATGACTGGCTAAAAATCCGTTCGACTATTACGATGAATCCAACCTGGCTGGCCGGTGAAGGAAAGCAAACACCTATCGACATATGAACAGATTCGATGTTAAAATTTAAGCAAAAACATCTCCTAAATTTTTGATTGCATATTTATGCGGAATATCAAGAAGTTTTCCATATCGATATACACAGCAACCGAAATTGGAGAATGTCGACTTTCACCGGAGAATATCAACATTCACCAAATACGTCGGTGAAAGACCGAATATTTCACTACATTCTTGTCTATTCGGAACCTCACCGGTGTATGTCGACAATCACAGATATAATCTGGTGAAAGTCGAAAAGAGAGGTCATAAAGTGCCGTAATAGTTTAAGTTGTTGCAATAAATAAGATTTGAATCACATAATTTAGTACGTTTTTTATGACTGTTATTTTATTTTCTTATTTAGAATGTACTTGTATAATTAAATAAGTTTATAACTTTTATTATTTTCCTTTCTCATTTTGAATGTATTGTGTGTTTTAGGTTGTCCTGTTCTTAAGTTCAAGTCTCAAGCGCGTTTATTCGCGACCGAATTACGAAGAGGAAAATATAATATTGTTATATGTTCAACATTCACCATTAGTACATGGTAAATGTCGACATTCACCGGTGTAAGTCAGAAATAAGAGTATTTGGAAAATATTTCGGACATACACCAAGCGACTATAGGAATGTTGACATTCACCGGTGAAAGTCGACATTCTCCAGATTTCGGTGTTTCACCGTAACATATACATAAATGTATACCCAGCTTTTTCAATGATATTCGGAGCAATTAAGTGTGATGTAAGAACATTTAAGTTAAAATCCTTCTCCATGTATGAGGCAACAAAAATAAAATACAGAAAATATTTGAAGGCGGAATATGAAATGCAATGGAGATAGCATCAGTAGAGCTGGACCTTGACGGTTAAGAAAAACGTAACACCGCAGTCGCTTAAGGGGACTCATACACCTAAAAACCCCTCATGATCTTCGAATATGGAACTGTTGCAAGAATTTAGATATTTTATTTATTTTAAAAGCAATTACTTCCAACCTTTCACAGCTGACTGCATAATATAGCTGCTTTCGAAACTAGTAACCAGAAAGTTTGTGTTGCCACAAATATTTTTGCAATTTAATCCTCTTTGTGACAAAATATTTCGCCGTGTTTCCATCTTGCGCGCGTGATATTTTAAAAATGGCTAATGGTACATACTTGAAATTTGATGGAATTCTTTATATGGGCACTATTTTCGAACGGAACCAACAATCTGATAAATATTTTACTATTGAAAAATTTTATGGAGGAAAACATTACAAATTTTGTTAATAAAATACATTTTATAAACTCAACTCCAAATAAAATAAAAATTGAACATGAAATATTTAGAATTTTAGGTTCACAGTAGTTTCCAAATCTTTTAAAAGCTATATATTAAATATGGAATTAAATTATGTAATAGAATGTTTTAAACTGTGCGCGCAAGGTGGAAACATGACGAAAAATGTTGTCACAAAGCGGATTAAATTATCAAAATATTTGTGGCAACACAAATTTCTGATGACTATTTCAGAAAGCAGCTATATTATGTAGTCAGCTGTAAAAAGTTGGAAGTAATTGCTTTTAAAATAAATAAGTTATCTCAATTCTTGCAACAGTCACCTATTCGAATATCTTATGGGTTTTAAGGTGTATGAGTCCCCTTAATATAATGCAAGGATAGATGACACCTAGAGCAAGAGTTAAACGCTTGTTATTGATCAATAAATTGCATTAATTTCACGGTAAAATTTTTTAATAAAAAATTCCTTACTTTTTTTGTCTTTACGTATAGTGCCTATAACATATTGATCTACATTAAATATTATTTTAAGATAAATGTTTCTAAAGGTGGAATGGGATTCTGCGAAGAACCTTTTAATTCTAAGAGTATCGTAAATCGAAAAAGTTTGAACACTACTGTACTATATGTGTAAACCCAAGTTGGGGTCTTTTCGATATGGACAAGAGGAAGGTTTTCCGCAGAACATTCTAATTTATGAAAATAGCCCCCACTTATATATGTTGAAGAAACCGAGGCTAATGGACATAAGCCATTCGAACATCGTAAATCCTATTGCGTTTCCATTTTAGTGTTAATTTCCCGGTTATAAATCTTTTGCAGATTTCTGATTACATTTCCAAACCTACGTATATTTATTCATTTTCTAACGGATTCAATCTTTTTAATGGATTCAGTCTTTTATTTTACCTTTCGTAAGGAACGGTGGCTCCAACAAGCTCTACCTATTCTTTATTCTACGTTCGAGTTTTTTCTAGGTTACCAGCAGGGATAAATAGTCTCTTTAGTCCTGGGTTGCCAGCAGTGGACGGTGTGTCTCGTAATAGCTTTATAGTCGTGTCAACGGCACCCCAGGGAGCGCTTCTGGTCGTCCATTGGCCGTTTTTTCCCCTGCCCAGTGCTCATGAAGTTTCAAACATTCTGAGGTATTGCGTTCTATTTTCTTCCTACCATGAGCTAACCTACGAGGAGTGAGGGACTTTTAAAGGGAATTACGCGGATCTGTACAATTCATATTTTCGTTTTAGTCCCTTTTTTTATTTATTTTTTAAATTTGGTAGAAGAGTGGTGTGTTACGTTATAAGGAATTTCTCCCACTTCCCTAACGTGCCTTCGTGGTGTAACGAAGGCATTCCAGGCCGATATTCCAGAGATCCGTGGTTCGATTCCCGGCGAAGGCGGTTGCAGATTTTTCATCTTTTCTGCTTCCTAACCTAATGACTCTACAAATGAACGAAAAAAAGACAATTTAATGGGAACAATAGGTTAAGTAATCAATTTAAAAAATTTTTAAATGTATAATTTAAAAATGTATAATTTTTTCTTGTGTTTTAAAGGTACAAGTGATAAAGTAAATATTATCACTATGTTTCGTCCAGTTTGCTTCTCTGCTTTTTGAGTTCCTAGCAGTTTTCCGCTTATTGCTCAACTTTTGGAAACCAATGTAATTTCATGGCAAGGTAGGAACGATGCGATTTTTTTTTGGCGCAAAACTGAAAAAATTGCGCCAAGATAAATTTTTGAATTTCATCGTAAATTTCGCACTAAATTTTACAAACCTTAATATCTAGGCATAATTTGAGTCGTTGAATAGAAATATTGAAAAAAAGAAAAATTGGTATGTTATTTCAGAAAATGCCAGATTTTGTGTCAAAATACCCATGTTAGAACAACGCTATATATAAATCTAATATATATCTCAAGTTGCGCTTTCGACATGAAAAATGCAGTTTGAATTTTGTCACGCAGTTTGAATCGGCTGAGGAGAACGGGAGATATAGAACTGTCCCATTTTTCCCTCCCGCAGTATACTTATACAATGCATTAAGAATATCATAATTACTGGATTGAAAGGAAAAAAAAATAGTTTATAAATTTATTTAATTCTAATATTTAAGAATAAAAGTTGCATTTTAACGGAACAATAGATTTCAATAGTTCTATTGACAGAATTCATCTACAGATTTATACACGAATAAAAAATGCGCGGAGCGCCTAAATAGCGAAGTTTATTAATTTAATTGCTTTATCAAATATATTGATTACTTGCTTTATAAAATATATGTTTAATCTATTAATCCCACTCTTTTATGCGATAAATTATTTTTCTGTTTTCGATACTTTCATTCTCGTATCTATTTTAAATAAAAGCTTTTTATGTTGTAAAGTTATTAGGTGTTTTTCGATGTCAGAAAACTATGACATTGCATCTACAAAAGTTGAATCTACTGTTAGAACTGAAGAAATGTGTTAAAAGGACTGCTATAAGTTACAATTTTGTGAAGCTTTTATCCTATTAATAATTGCCAGAAACTTTGATTGTTTGTATTCTGACTATTAAAACTATTGCACAGAATGAAATCGGTTATCACGCGTATGTGTTTAAAACCCTGCAGCCAGCTAGGCTGTGTGTGTACATGTTACGGTGAAACACCGAAATCTGGAGAATGTCGACTTTCACATGTGAATGTCAACATTCACATAGTCTCTTGGTGTATGTCCGAAATATTTTTCAAATACTCTTATTTCTGACTTACACCGGTCAATGTCGACATTCACCATGTACTAATGGTGAATGTTGAACATATAACAATATTATATTTTCTTCCCCGTTATTCAGTCGCGAATAAACGCATTTGAGACTTGAAATAAGAACTTAAGAACATGAGAACCTAAAACACACAATACATTCAAAATGAGAAAGGAAAATAATAGAAGTTATAAACTTATTTAATTATACAGTACGTTCTAAATGAGAAAATAAAACAACAGTAATAAAAAACTTACTAAATTATGTGATTCAAATCTTATTTATTGCAACAACTTAAACTATTACGGCACTTTACGACCTCTCTTTTCGACTTTCAACAGAGCATATCTGTGATTGTCGACATACACCGGTGAGGGTCCGAATATACAAGAATGTAGTGAAATATTCGGTCTTTCACCGACGTATTTGGTAAATGTTGATATTCTCCGGTGAAAGTCGACATTCTCCAATTTCGGTCTTTCACGGTAACATATATACACACAGCCAACAAATCACAGCTGTCACAAAAAATATGTGCACTCAGAAGGAAACAAACTACTATCACGGAGCATAAAATGTATATAGTGTAGATAAACAAATGATTACAAAATCAAAACAGAAGACCGTTTTATTAAGAAGTTATTGCATGAAAAAAGGTTACAATTCGGTAAGTGGTATATCCACCTCGGCAGCTATATGAGCCGAAACAAAGCGTGGCATCGAATCTAGTAAGTCCTATGACCCCCTGCGGAAGATCATGCCATATTGTTTGCAACTGGGCAGTTAATTCCCCAATATCACTGACGACTGTAATTACCTTTTAAGCATGTCTCAAACGTGGTCTATTGGCGAGTGGTCTTGTGACCTAGAAGGCTACCGGAAGCGTAATGGCAGACCGCACATTCAGTTGATCAATGTTAAACCAATTTCGTATACTGCACATGCCTAGAACAGAATTTGGCTCAATTAACGACTTTGACGCAATTTTAAAAGAAGATAACTACGGTATATGGTTGATATTCTGTTATCTGGGCGTAAACAGTTTGGAGTTTTAAAACTTAGTTTAAACCTTTGTTAGATTGTAAGTTGCTTCATTAAATAGAGTATAAATATCGATTGTAAACTACGCAAATTTTTGTTTAAGAAGGATTACCAAAACAAGAAACATTATAAGATATATTAATGTTTGTTGATTATACTTCTGAGGAATAAAAGGAACTGAGTATTTATCATACAATCAGTTCGTATATGCTTTAAGAAATTAAGAAATAAATCCAGTTTCAATTACTGAATTAAAGTCAAAGAAATTATTATAAATAATTGATATTAAATGTAATGTTTATGAACAAAATAAACCAAAATGAAATAAAACTGACACAAATACATTAACCACAAACAAATTTCCGTAGTATTATAGTTGTAAACAGTCGATAAGACCTACATGACGAACAGGCTGCTTATGCCCCTTTGTCGCCAGTATTTCCTCCCACGCCAACGGTAGACCATTGAGCATGCGCAGTAAGAAAAATTCATTAACAACGATTAACTCAATATGCGGTTTGCCATCACGCCCACCGGAATGCGTTATATCCCTTTGTTGGGAGAATCGCGCAGTATGTGGAAGATTGTTGTCTTGATGATATATGGCACCTGGGCAACTTGATAGCATAAGTAATACAGCCGGCGTTAAAATGTCGTCTACGTAACTGCGAGCCCTCATAGTTAGTGCCTGAAGGACGTCTAGAGGCGATCACGTTTCCCAACAAATCGCTCTCCACACTGTCACACATTGGGTAACAGCCGTATGCCGCTCGACAACAAATGCTGGATCGGACCGCTGGCCTGGTCGCCCCCACACATGTGTGCGTTAGTCATCAGCACTGAAACTGAAAATCGCACGCCTCCAGTCGGTCATACTCCAGCTTGCCCGAGCTCGGCAAAACTCCAATCGACACTGCCTATGATGTGGTGTCAGTGAAAGGCGCCTTGATGGACGTCGGCAGCATATACCAGCTTCGGCCAATCGTATCCGAATGGTTTCCTTTGATATGACCAGATGCCAGGAATGTGGTAAATTGCGTCGTATCGATGTTAGCGACGTCCTTGGGTCTTATGATTGCGCGATGCTGTCGCTCATTTGTGTTCCTTGGACGCCTTGACCCTCCGCGATGGTAGACTATCCGTTCCGTAATCCATTGTTACCAACAACAAACAACTACCATATTGTTCCGACCGAGATGGTAGCTGATACGCTTGTGCGACCAACCTGCTTCTTTGAGGCCTACTGTATGCCCATTCTCAAAGAAATGTTCGTACAGTCGCTCGTTACATCTAAGAGGCATCTCTGATCACAATACCGCCCATCCAATTCGACGGATTCGTTTGAATATCTGTATGGCAGGAGAAATCATGCTTTTAACTCTCCTAGCTGCGCATCTCATATGCACCTAGCGCGCTTACTGTTGTCTCATTTGAAGTCGAAATTTAAATCATTTCCGTATCTGTTACCAGACTACATTCCTGCCGAGTTTCGTGATTGTGGCTCGATTTCTTATGTGTGCATTGTAGAGATATTAGGTATTTTTGGAAGCAGGCGAGATGAAAAATTAGCAATACCTTCCCCGGGAATCGAACCACGGACCTCTGGAATACGCGCCCAGCGTGCAGACCACCACACCACGAAGGCATGCTAGGATGGCGGAAGAAATACCTTATAGCATATACTTCTTTTGTGACAGAGTGTATACACATGCGTCCTAGAATATTTTTGAACTATCTTTAAATAAGTATATATATGTGCTTGGAGCCCTTGGCCAATTTGAGTGTGAAATTTTGTTTGTCCATACAGAGACATTCAAAGTTATCTGTATTTCAATACTTTTGCAAATGTGAGTGTTAACGAATAATACTGGAGAATATTCCTTTAGTAATTACGGCAAATGAATTAAAATTTATATGTGAGTAAAATTAATATTTCTTATATAAACTTTAAATTTAAGGATTTACTGCTTTTCAGAGCTGTTGAAAATGTGAGTGTTAACGAATATTTTTTAACTAAAGAATAGTTTTTTTTTATTGATTACAGCAAATGAGTAGAAATCTATACTAGAATAAAACGAATAACCTTTATAAATTTTAAGGATTTGTTAATTGTAGAAGCGTTAAACATCACCGCTTTTAAAGAAGTTTGAGGATTTATTGCAACTTCCAAATCAATTCGATATTTGGAATAATGAATATCTAATGCATTTTGGATTTGAATACAACTTGTTATATCTTCAACTTTCGGGGAAATTTTAAACTTTCATATCAAATCATTTTTCGTGCAAACTTCATACAAAGAGAAGGGGGGGGGCATTAGCCATAGGAGACTTTCTGCATGATCTGTGGATTCAAAACTCACCGTGAATTATGATTTGACATGAAGTCACTCATTAGAACATTCCCTAAAGGCAAAATTAAATTAAGAATAAAAAATACTTTCCTTCGTTTGGGAGTGAAACGTCAAGTCGGGAAAGAAGATAGAAAAGCGTTGATAAATCCATTTATTTCTCTGGTATCATTTAAAGTTAACGAGTCTTGCTTGGGGTCTGGCGACGGCAGCAGTGTATGTGTGTGTGTGTGGGGGGGGCGGAAATCTCATATGTTCGTTCCGGTAACGGAATTGCCCGAAATAAGAAAGAATTCGAACATAAGTGGCGTAGTATCGTTTGTGTCTGAAGAACTTATAAAATGAGAAAATACGCGCGTGTACAAGTTGCCAGCAAGTAAATAATTCAAGAAAATTAATATTATTCTCATAAAACTAAACTTTTATTAACTAACTGCTTAAAATAGTTATTAAAAAAAGAAATAATGAATATTTCCAGCTAGTAACTGAAATGAGTATTGCTTTTATGTCGCTTAGTTTGTTAATTAACAACAGAATAAATTTAAAAGAAATAGCAAAGATC
The DNA here is from genome assembly GCF_044657685.1 of Stegodyphus dumicola. NCBI lineage: Eukaryota > Metazoa > Arthropoda > Arachnida > Araneae > Eresidae > Stegodyphus > Stegodyphus dumicola. The sequence goes on from NC_140770.1 coordinate 6,227,428, forward strand.
TTTGCCGAACGACAATACACTGCGGCGTGAAAGATAAATATTTTAACTCGGACGGTGGCAACACATATCCAATTACACTCATATCTGATTAAATTTGAAAGAAAAATACTATATTGGGTTTGCCAGGTGGTGACATTATTTTCATATTGCTGATTTTTCTGATAAAATTACAATTACGCTTTGAAGAATGGCAACAACGAAAAACTTTTAAATCGCTGTGAGTTTTCGGTCAGAAGTTTCTTAAATTCGCCCAAAATATTAGTAAACAAAAATAATTTATAAATTCAAAAGTCGGGTTCCAAGTGTACATTTTACGGTAGAGCACTATGTATATTCAAATTTGATGGCTCTAAGTGCGAACTCTTTTCTACAATGGGTGTCTTCTCTCATTAAATTTTATTATTTTAGAATTCTAAATGCTTATTATTTTATTCCAAATGCTGATTAATTGTATTACCTTAGAATCAAATGTTCCTAAAAGTCGTACAAAACATTCATTAAAGTAAACATATTTTTCCTTTTTGATGCATGCAAAAGGGTTGCCAATATGATAACACCGAAACCTGCCAGCGTTTCTTATAACAAAAATTCTGTAAAATTTCCTGAGTAAGGAAATTTGATAAAATCAAATTTTGATTTTTAAATTTGATATAAATCAAATTTTGAATTTGAAAAACAGAAAATACATTTTTTAGTTGGTGTATTTAATTATGGCAAAGCACACTAGGGCTATCTGCCTGGGGGGATGCCTTCGTGGAGGAATTTCTAAGGGAAACTGGCTCGTATACACGTTACACATGGGGAAAACCACGAAAACACCCATGCAGCCAGCCCGTTCGCGGGATTCGAACCTCGGACCGAACTACCAGTGTTCAGCGACTTTACCGCTCGGCCGCTGGTGGGCTACATTTTTTATAATGATATACATAGAAATGCTTGCTAATTAATATCAGATATTTCCTGAACTGACATTTTTATGTTTAGTTGAGTTATAAGGTATTTCTCCCGCCTTCTTAGCATGTCTTCGTAGTGTAGTGGTCTGCAAGCTGGGCGCGTATTCCAGAGGTCCGTGGTTCGATTCCCGGCGAGGGCGTTGCTCATTTTTCGTTACTCCTGCTTTCAAAAAATATCTACAGAGTCAAATGCAAGCTTTTCGCTCTTTGATTTGTGTGTGATTCCTAAATTAAGTGTCCAATTTTACAATTAATCTTCTGGGCCTACATTTGGCGTACCTGAGTCAAACATTTATATTTATGGAGTTTAATGTGTATTGATAGCACACTAACTAAACTCCTAATTGATATTGCGTACCGACGTATTGATAAGTCTTGGAAAAAGTATTACAGACACGAAGGATGGTGGTAAAAGAACCTTTGACGAATCTCAAAATATAGAACATTGACTGTAATATTGTTTGACTATAATATTTGTAGTTTCGAACATATTAGGTTGTCCGGAAAATAATGCAGGTTTTTAACCTACATCTTTAAAGTATCATAACTCAACTCAAAAACAATTTGGCTAATCTTTGGATTATGGTAACATGACGATTTTTTGGCGAAACTTTGGCGACCAACCCTGCTACAGCAACTTGCTAGTTTTTGTTTGGACGCCATTTTGTTTTCACGAAGTACAGGCATTTTTTTTTTTTTTTAACTCAACGTTTTTTCCCAACAATCTGCTAGCCGAATTACGCTTATGCTAGAACTTTTATGGAACAAAAGTGCTTAATCATGAAAAAGATTAGGTGCGAAATTGGGAGAAAGTGCAGAATCGCGCACTGCTTGCCGCGTTTTTAAGAATTGCACATACACGGTATCATCCATGTACACGTCGACATATTTTCACTTAAAAAAAACATCCCAGAAATGCACAAAAATCGCTTGCGCACACTCTTGACTTTATCCATGTATACTGATAAAGTCCTAGCTAGTAACCTTTATCGCCTTACCAAAATGTCGCCAAACTACCTGTTACAATATTCCAAAGATTAACCAACAATTTTATTAATCAAAATATGCAGCAGCCGAATCAATGCATTTTTGCTAATGAGATACAAGTTTATTTATACCGGTAAGAATAAAATTTTTTGAATTTTTTGATTTTCGCTTCAATTCGTGAGGCACCTCGCAGACTAACCACTGAGCTGAATGTCGCCAGTCGTTGGAGAGAATCCACTTTTCATCGCACGCAACAATTCGATCAAGAAAAAGGTCGTTTTTGTTGCGGAGAAGAAGAGCAGACGACACTTCAAAACGACGATTTTTTTGATTTTCACTTCAGTTCGTGAGGCACCTCGCAGACTAACCACTGAGCTGAATGTCGCCAGTCGTTGGAGAGAATTCACTTTTCATCGCACGTAACAATTCGATCAAGAAAAAGATCGTTTTTGTTGCGGAGAAGAAGAGCAGACGACACTTCGAAACGACGATTTCTTTGATTTTCACTTCAGTTCGTGAGGCACCTCGCAGACTAACCACTGAGCTGAATGTCGCCAGTCGTTAGAGAGAATCCACTTTTCATCTCACGTAACAATTTGATCAAGAAAAAGGTCGTTTTTGTTGCGGAGAAGAAGAGCAGACGACATTTCAAAACGACGATTTTTTTATTTTCGCTTCAATTCGTGAGCCACCCACTTATCGAGCTTCTTTAACTTTCCTATACGATTCAAGTGATCAGAAATCGTTGTTTTGCTTACGCCAAGCTCTCGAACAGTTATGCACGGGTTTGTTTCAATTAAAGTCTTCAAATCATCGTCATCAACAGCTGAAGAGTGTCGACGATGCTCTTGATCTTCCAGGTCAAATTCTCCACGACGAAACTTTTGGTATCACCGTTGAACTGTAGATTCATTAACACTTTCCTCACCCCATATTCACTCACATTCGTTGACTGATAAAAGTAAATTTGCAGAAAATCCCGTTTTGACATCTAAACAAAAACACCTAGTAAATATTTGTGAAAATAATTTTGGAACAAAATGATTATTGTAGAAATATAGAGCGAAAATAGAGCTTCAAAATGATATATAAACTAATGTCATTCAAAATATTTTTGTTGCTAAAAATGTACAGGAAAGATAAACAATTGTAAAAACCTGCATTATTTTTCGGACAACCTGATATAAGCATACGCGTACACCTCCAATAGCGCCTTAATATTTGCTTTGCCATCAAAACATTATCGAGGAACGTTAAAAATTAATGTATTTTCTTAATATTTTTTAAAATTTTAAAATAAATCTTTTGCATCGCTTAATGTTTTCCTCCCGAAGATTAGATTTATAGATCTGTTAAATTCGATGAATCCAATTTTATTGAGTTTTCGCTAAATTAAAACGTTGATTAACTTTAATGAAAGCAAGGATTCATCAGAGTGCAGTGATTAATGCATTATTCACTCTCCACCATTAATGACTGTTTGCATTTTGTTAGGGCGGAATGTTCAATAAATGAACATTCGATTTTAATCCGTTGTCTTTTAACATTGTTTCAAAATTCGCAGACATTCACAATATTGCCCTTCTTATTTACGAAGCTTTTACATTAAAGGATTTTTTTCCCATGAAACTTAACGGTTTTTATACAATGATGACCTCAACAGTTTTCACAGAAAATACAGAGACTGTTCACATGTTTTTTAGACGATGTATATTGTATTCACAAAACTTAATTACATAAAATTCTTGTGTTTTAAATGTTCTATTTGACATCCCTTATTCTGAACTATCTTTCGACACCGCAATTTCCAGGATAATAATGCCTTTTAAGTGGCAGAAGAAGTATTCTATCCCATTCCTCCCGAACAGCTTTCCAGAGTCCTGTTAGGGTTTTGGGACAACGTTTGGATAATGCAGTTTTTAAAAGTCCAAAAGCACAAAAGTCCATAGGGACACATCGGGAGATTTAGGGATATCAGTGAAGGGTATGGTCTTGATACCAGTTTTTTGTTCCATTTCTTTTAGGATATTTAAAGTGGATTTTGATGTGTGACTGCTAGCTTTGTTCTGATGGAGTCTCACGGATGGATGGCACTGTGGGTAAATCGATGGTATTTCATTCAGAAAAATTGGCGATAAAATATGTTTCTGATAGTATTTGGAGTTAAAATCTTGACACTTTTTAGCACTCTCTTTATTTTTAACTTGCCATTATAAGAAAAACCAGCAACCGTCGTGAATCCCTTAGAAAAACTTTCTTTCGATTCTTTGAACCATGTACTTAAATTTTTTCTTCCCTTTTATGATAATAAATGGCTCTTTTTTTATTACAATCATTTAAATATACCCATGCTTCATCTATTGTGACAATTGTTTTCCATTTTTCTTTGGATAAGAGTTCCTCATATAGAATTCCTCAGCGTGTCCTGCGTCGAGCTATGGAAGAAGGCGATGCACATTGCGTTTTTTGGCTTTCTTAAGATTTAAATCAACATTTATCATTTTGTTTACAGTGACCACCGAGCATTTTAATGATTTTGCAACTGTCCTTTGACTAAAGGGATTTTCTTTTAACATTAAACAACGTACCTTTGCAATAGTCGAAGATGTCCGTTTTTTCCTTGGATACTTGTTTGGAAATTTTGTCCCACTTGAGGCTCCAATTTGACGTTTTTTTCCTTTCTTGTTGATGATATTACCTATCGACGCTTTAGATATCACAAAACCATGACTCTCACATCGTTTTTGGATAACGGAGTATGCATATTTCTCTTCGGAAAGAGCGTAAATGTAGCCTTCGAACCACAGCTTTGTTAAATTCGCCATTTTGAATAAAAACAAAACTTTCAAGCCACAGACGATAATTCTGACTTTTGAAAACATACTACAATTGCAATTACGTCTTTTTCAGCAAACGATTCTTTATTACCGCTTACCAAAATCGTCTAAAAAATGTGCGAACAGCCTCTTTAGCTACCACTTACAAAATAAAACTACGCACCAGTATAAACATCATATAATTTAAAAAATAGTTTACTATATCATATTTATCTCGTATTTTTCTCTTTTTGACAAATGTTATGATACGGAAATTGAGAGGGGAAAATTATTTTCTGAAGGACGCGCTTATAGTGGGAACATAACAGATGAAAACTAGTCATGAATGAACTATCCTTAATTATCGTAACAGTATTTCTTTGAAATAAACCCAAATTCTAACAAGAATAAGTAGTAATATTAAAACTGAAATATCTAATAAAATAGCATCATTTCTCTAAATCACTGTAATTTAAAACTTGCTCATTCTTATTGTCGTCTTTGCTACTCCTTAGGTCTCAAATCGCCTATCAATAATTATGAATGGTGAACTCTGCGAAATCGTAGACTGAGTGTCAATGCTTCGCCGCGGTGGGTCGTTTCTTGTATTAGGCCAGCATAAATTTCAACAGATACTAGGGAAAGGTTCGACGTGACGTTCGCAGGTAGTTTGCGTGAAATTATTTAAAATTTTAAAATTTAAGGCATCTCGTTATGTGAATGTAAAAAGGAAACATTTTGGGCATATTTTTTAAATTTTCAGAACCTGGTGCTATACACTGGTGTGCAAAAATTAAGGACGAGACGGTTTTTTCAATATAACTTTGAACAAAATCTTTCCAAATCAACACATTTAATACCGTAAGGTCCCCAGTACGTAAGGGCATGAGTAATGTAAACAACACTTACTAAAAGAGAAATCAGAGGGATAAAAAGAAGCTTTATTGAAAAAGTAACATGGAGCGCAATGCGACTGAAGACCGAAACATCCCTGTGATGGGTGTCCAGCAAGAAACATCCAGTCTTTAATAGGGGATATGATCTCCCCTGACTGCTAGGCAGGTTTCACAGCGTCTGCCCATGCTGAGAATGAGGGTGTCAATGAATTGTTGAGGCATTGCTGCCCATTCGTCTTGCAGCGCCAATCGAAGCTCCGGAATCGTTACTGGTGGTAAGGTACGAGCTGCCAAGCATCTGCCTAGAAAATCCCATACATGCTCGATGGGATTGAGATCCGGAGATCGTGCCGGCCAATCCATACGTTCAATATCCTCACTCTCTAAGAGCTGTTCGGCAGCTACTGTGCGATGACATGGTGCATTGTGTTCCATGAAAAGCAACTGCGGACCCATAGCGCCTCTAAAAAGACGCACATATGAAAGAAGAATCTCGTTACAATAACGGGTACCATTGACTGAACCTGCGTCGAAAATGTGAAGGTCTGTACCTACCAAGCATGATGCCTCCCCAAACGAGAACACTGCCACCTCCATACCTGTCCCTTTCAATGATATTCGAGGGATGATTGCGGCTTCCCCGCTCTCTCCAGATGAGTATGCGATGAGAATCGCTACTCAGACTGAATCTGCTCTCATCTGTAAAGAGTACCCGTCCCCATTCATTGTCTCTCCAATTCCGGTGTTCCCGGCACCACAGAGAACGCCTTCTCCGATGGGCAGGCGTTAGAGGTACACACCGTACAGGGCGTCCTGCAAACAGACCACCACCGTGCAGTCTTCTGGCCACGGTAAAACGCGATATCGGTCGTCCAGTTGCCTGTGTCGTGTGTCTAGCGATTTCTCCCGCTGTCTGCCGCCTGGTTCTTCTGGCCTGTAAGGCAATATACCGGTCATCTGCGGGTGTGGTTCCTCGTGGACGACCACTACTAAACCCCCGGATAGCTGTTCCTGTAATTTGAAATTGTTTCCAAAGTCGTGAAGCGATGCTGTGAGAAATTCCGAACTCTACAGCCACACTTGTCACACTGCGGCCTTCCTCCAACTTCCCAATGATTCGACCTCGGGTAAAAGCATCCAGATGTCGTCTAACAGATTGATTATTCGCCATTTCTCGCTGAGGCAGCAACTCGGTGTGATTTTAACTGCTATACGGCGTGCAATCTCTTTGCCAGAAATACTGATCTTACACCGACAACATGCTGTATAATACTCAGACACTCCCTCATTACGTCTACCTGCATATCTGCGCATGTGCTACCGCACATCACCTTACTTAAGCTCCGGATTGGTCTTTCTGTCCGCTCTGCCTCTTCGTTCAGCTGATATGCTAATTTTTCGACTTCGTCCTTAATTTTTGCACACCAGTGTATGTGTGTGTATAAAGCTACATTTTATCTGCTGTGGGGGCCCACCAGCGGCCGAGCGGTAAAGTCGCTGAACGCTGGTAGTTCGGTCCGAGGTTCGAATCCCGCGAACGGGCTGGCTGCATGGGTGTTTTCGTGGTTTTCCCCATGTGTAACGTGTATACGAGCCAGTTTCCCTTAGAAAGTCCTCCACGAAAGGCATCCTTCCTCTTAGGCAGATAGCCCTAGTGTGCTTTGCCATAATTAAATACACACACATATCTGCTGTGGGTTAGACGAGACGAGTTCCCTAAACTAACCTCAAAGAACCGGAAGCTAGGTTCGTTATTTCCGATGCGATAAGAAAAACGGTTTGTTTCAAGAAAACTTGAAAAACCGTGTGATAAATCCTAAGGAGAAAATAAAAATTTAATAACAATGGGACATTTTTGTCAAAAGAAGTGAATAATACATAAAATTGAGAAAGCATATTAAGATTTAATTGGGATTAACCCTTACGCACAGTTATGAAGTTTTACTGTTGTTTTCAACTTTCGCTACACGTTAATAATTTTACCCGATAAAGAACTTAATATCAGTGTTCTGACGCTTTCCCCGAATTACCCATTTATAAATATGAATCATTCCTAATTACCCGAATAACAAAAAAAATATTGATGAATTTACGTTTAACTGCTCTGGTGTGATGGAAACTGCAAAACAATTTCATTCACGGTTGCAAAGTAAAGGTTCGATAACTTTAAAAAAATCTTATATCTTGCAAAGGATATAAAGAATGCAAAACCCTTAATCCAAGTATATAATTTGAAGTACATTTATATCCAAGCAAAACAAACCGATCCAAATCAAAATTTCTTTTGCTAAAAGGCGAAGCAACCGAAAGCTCGAAGGTTACGTCATATACAACTTCCTCTTTTCCTAAATAGCTAAGCCCACCAGCGGCCGAGCGATAAAGTCGCTGAACACTGGTAGTTCGATCCGAGGTTCAAATCCCATGAACGGGCTGGCTGCATGGGCGTTTTCGTGGTTTTCCCCATGTGTAACGTGTATACGAGCCAGTTTCCCTTAGAAAGTCCTCCACGAAGGCATCCCTTCCTTTAGGCAGATAGCCCTAGTGTGCTTTACCATAATTAAATAAACCAAACCATTATTGATAGTAAGAAGGTTAAGGAGCATAAAAGAACACACAATTAAGCCAGAAAGGAAGACATATCATACAGTAACTCTGTTAGGCAACCAGTCGTAAAAAAATTCATTCCACTGCGTATAGTTTATCATTGTTTCCTACAACGAAAGTCACATTTTTAAAAGCCTACAAAATAATAAATCTGTTTTATTAAAAACTATGATAATAATACCGCTCTCGATTTTCATGATACTACAGAATATTATATTTTTAATACTGATTTAATGGTAGCCAAATCCTCAAAAGTTTTCATTTTTCTGTCTCGATGTGACCTTTTCTACTTCTGATATTTCCGTTTTCAGGATTTATAATTCTGTTTGAAGAAAATAATAATACTTCATGTATTAGCTATAACCACGAATGACATCATGTATTAAATCATGAAACTGAAGTTAGCTGACTTCATGTATTAGCTATAACCACCTTAGGCAGATAGCCCTAGTGTGCTTTGCCATAATTAAATACACCACCTAAATAGCTAAACTTCAAATTTCAATCACAGAACACATCTCTCTCTCTCAAAGCTGTTATTACGCTCGGCCGTACTCAGGCCCTCGATAGCTTCGCAGTCATCTGGTGTTTAAGGGGCCAATTGCATTAGAAACTTAATAGCTTAGGCTATTCTTCAGTTAATCTTAGTTTTAGTTTAATTCGTAGTCTCTGAAGTTCAAGCCCAAGTGTCGGCTTTGATTGTACACTCCAAGACGGAGTTTTGTTAAATCTTATTGGCATAATAAAGGGTTAGTTACCCTTCCATCTTGTTGTTTCTTGTCATACGAACTTAAGCGATTATTCGCTAATTAGTTCTTAAGATTCGTCACTTTCTACAGTAACTGAGAGTTACACGGTGAAAATCTTACAAGGTACTAGACAAGTTCCTTTAGACGTAATTTGAAGTATGAAACCTTTTAGATTTTTTTATTTTTATTTCTTTCGGTTTTTCCAATCACCCAAGTTATCCTATCAATGGTTAGTTTTCGTAGGAAAATGACCTACCGAACTTTTTTTTTTTTTTTTTTTTTTGTCTTTTTAACTTTATTATTAAACATAATTTTCTTCGAGTTTACTTGTTGAAAAATCACAAAATATTTAAAAACAGCTCATTTATAGATCATCGGAAGAGTGTTGCCATACTTTTCTTTAATTTTCGCTATATTATTTCGTTGAAAATAATACACGGTGATAACATTTGACGGCAACATCTTTTTATTTGAAAAGTGATACGGACAAAAATGCGAATGTCCTATCTAAAGCACATCTGGGTCAACATACAAATCAGATTTCAATCCCATCTACCCAATGATTTTCAAAGCTAGGCATCCGACATCTCGGAACGTCTCCAAGTGCAAAGCAATTATATTGCACACAGCGAATCATCTGATGGTCTAGCGTACAAAGAGAGGCGAAGGTGAGAATCCCATACTGTTTAGAAATCCAGTGAAAACGCCGCCCCGCATGTTCTGAAATCTTAAAAGGATGGATCTTACACGGGTATCTGCAATAAGTTCGTGACGGTCGTCGAACATCTCCGAGAATACTAGCGTAAACACGGCAAGAAGTGTGTCTATCATCATCACAAGGTTATGTCACCAAGGTGAGAATATCCAGATGGCGACTGAACAGATGAGTACGTCGGGGGGGGGGTTGGGTTGATTTCTACAGCAGTCTACGGTTTCAAAGAACATGACCGCAGGGCAAAAATTATGAAATGTTAAAGATTTGGAACCAGGAAAACGCTGATTATTAGTCATGTTTATAACGACATATAAGCAAATCTTTAAGGAGGCTCATACACCTTAAACCCCTTAACACCCTTCCAATATGTGACTGTTGCAAGAATTGGGATATTTTATTTATTTTAAAAGCAATTACTTCCAACTTTTTACAGCTGACTACATAATATAGCTGCTTTCTGAAACAGTCATCAGAAAGTCTGTGTTGCCAAAAATATTTTGATAATTTAATCCGCTTTGAAACAAAATATTTCGTCACGCTTCCACCTTGCGTGCACGATATTTTAAAAATGGTTAATGGTACATACTTGAAATTAGATGGAATTCTTTATATGAGCCCTATTTTTTAACTCAACCAAAAATCTGATGAATGTTTTATTGAAAAATTTTATGGACGGAAACATTACAGGTTTTTTTTTAATAAAATACATTTTATAAACTCCACTCCAAATAAAATAAAAATTTAACATGAAATTCTTAGAATTTTTGGTTCACAGTAATTTCCAAATGTTATAAAAACTATACATTAAATATGGAATTAAATTATGCAACAGAATGTTTTAAACTGTGCGCGCAAGGTGGAAACATGACGAAAAATTTTGTCAAAAAGCGAATTAAATTATCAAAATATTTGTGGCAACACAAAATTTCTGATCACTATTTCAGAAAGCAGCTATATTATGTAGTCAGCTGTAAAAAGTTGGAAGTAATTGCTTTTAAAATAAATAAGTTATCCCAATTCTTCCAACAGTCACATATTCGAAGATCCTATAGGTTTTAAGGTGTACGAGTCCCCTTAAATAATTTGCGTCTTTAAATAATTTGACTTTAAAACGATCACTAAGCTATCTTTAAAATGAAATACAGTAGAATCCTGTTATAACGAACTCCGGCTATAACGATAACTATAAGATCCGTGCGACTGTAATAAAGTGCAAAGCAGTCATGTAATTAGACTTTAGTAATTTCGTCTATATGACTAATTAAACTAATTTGACTATCCACATGACTAATAATTAAACTAATTTGACTATCCACATGGCTAATAATTAAACTAATTTGACTATTTACATCGTAGGGTTTATATTTATTTTAATTAACATTTATTTTAAGTTTAAACTATCTTTCCTGTCAAGCCTTACTTTCCCCTGGAACTGCCAATGCCAGAGTATGTAAATTTTAGTAGAACGCGTAAGGATTCAAATTAGCAGCGGAAGTATTCTGAGTTAAATAGAATGGAAACGAGTTCGAAGTGTGCTGTTCTTACTTCACGAGCGCGGAGGTAGTTAGCCAGAAATTGAAGAACCCCGCGTTTCGGCCTGTGTGCTTGCCTCGGAGAATTGTTAATCGTTCAAAGTGATTTTCAAAGTTTGCTGAATTAGCAGCGGTATTGTAAAACGCGGTGAGGTTAGTTACTTTTAGAGAGCCTCGTAGTTAGAGTCTTGTTATTATTTCTTTTCAGGTTCTTATTTTTATTTTACCGCCGGGTCGGCGTAGTTTGTGAGCGTCAAGAGCACGCAATTGTAATTTCTTAAGTTGAATAAAAAGGGACTTAGCAAGACTCTGTCTATTTTCCAGTTTCAACAGTCACCTCTTGGTTGCGTGCAAGTTGGAGGCGGGCAACTCTACAACATGACTAATAATTAAAACTAATTTGACTATCCACATGACTAATAATTAAACTAATTTGACTATCCATATGACTAATAATTAAACTATAAGAACTTCTAATGTCGTCTATATGATTATCCAATGATTAATAATTAGGCTGTAATAATTTCTAACATTGTCTGTATGGCCATCGATGACTATAAGGTACATATGGCCAATAATAAGACTTTAATTAATATCTTAAGTCGTCTGTAGGATTATCCATATGACTGGAGTTACACTCTTGTGCAAAATTAAGAGAATTTTCACAGTATGTCGAATCTCTGAAACACTAATGGATAAATTTTAATGAAATTTGGTGAATATGCATTTGTAATAGAGAAAGAGATGCTCTATTCGAAAGTCATTTTATGTACGCATGATTATCAGTAAAGCTGTGTGGTATCGAACTGAAAATGAGTCTAATATGGAGTATGGTTCCCTCTCACAGCCTGGTCGCGCAGCGTGACTGCATACTGGATAGGAGGCTGTTGAGAAGTCCCTGTGACAGTCGATCCAACTCCTGTAGCAAGGCAATGTCTGAGGGAGATGGAGAGATGTAATTGCGCTTCCAAGAGATCTCGACATACTTTATGGGATTGAGGTCAGGAGATCTGGTTGGCCAATCCATGCGGCTAATATTCTCACTTTCCAGGTAATTGTAAACTAGCTGAGTGCTATGCGAACGAGTGTTGCCGTTCCATCAGGACCAAAGACGAACAAGCCTGAAAAGCCGAACACAGGGCTCTAAAATCTCCTCTCAGTATCTCATAGCAGTCAGAGTGCCTCTATCAGACACATACAGGTGTGTGAGGCTGTCCACCATAATACCTGCCCAAACCATTTCACCTCCTGATTACAACCAAACGAGGCAGAGAATCGATGAAATCATCAATGAGGGACTGAGATAGATATTTTCTTCCACTCTTGTAGAAGACAGCTTTCAAGCTGCTGAATATCCATTCAGCGGGGTAATACACGAGCAGGGTAATAATTCAGCAGGATAATAATTCTGAGGGTAATAAACGAGAAGCAACCCTTCTCCCTGGAATGTTCCAAACATGCTCTATTCGGTTCATATCTGGGGAACATACTGGCCGATCAGTTTGAAGGATTCCTTCGTCGAAAAGGAAATAATTCACTAGCTGACGAAGATGCGGCCTGGCTTTATCGTCCATCACAATGAATTCATCCTCGATTCCTGCAGCGTTAACTACCACAGTAGGTCTGGGGATCTCACTCCTACATCGCTGAGCCGACAGTGCTCCATTCCTGAAAATGTTAACGTCGGTGTGGCCACTGACCGTCACAGATCATCATTCCGCCTCCGCCAAATCGGACACTTTCATGAACAAATGCAAGAGTATTCCGCATACCAGGTTGCAGAGACATTAGGTAATTTTTTAAAGAAGGAGAGATGAAAAATGAGCAATGCCTTCGCCGGGACTCGAACCACCGACCTTTCGAATACGAGCCTAGCGTGCTGACCATTACACACGAAGGCATGCTAAGAAGGCGGGAGAAATAACTCCTCCTTTTAAAAGGCGATTAGAGATTAGGGGACCCAATCGTCAAATCCTGGTGGTGGAGAATCATCATCTACCACCTTTTCGGGCGCCACTGTAGAGACTTTAGGTTGTTTTTTTTTTTTAAAGCAGGAGAGATGAAAAATGAGCAATGCCCTAGCTGGGACTCGAACCACGGACTTCTGGACTACGCACCGAGCGTTCTGACCATTATACCACGAAGGCATGCTAAGAAGGCGGGAGGAATACCTTATAAGTTTCTTTCCAGATGTGAATCCGCCTATTTTCAGGTCGTACATTAAAGCGATATTGTGTTAACGAACCCCCCCCCCGGGGGTTGACTCAGGCGAACGCCTGGGAAGTACTGTTTAGGATCTATACCTAGGCAGTCTCAATACGGGGGTATAAAAACAGACTTCACAGAAGGTCTGAGGGCTCTCGGGACAGAGTAAGGCTCTTCAGAGACCGTACGGGTACTGCCTTGTCTGCCCTTGGTCTATGGGGTCGCAACATGGTAGGTTGTAAGTGCGGTGGGGCGGCACTTACAACCGCCCCACCGCACTTACAACTGGCACAACAACATCTACCATGTGTACATGTACCATGCACATCAACACGTACCATGCACATCAACATGTACCATGCACGACATGTACCATGCACAACATGTACCATGCACGACATATACCATGCACAACATGTGCCATGCAACAACATGTACCATGCACAACAACATCTGCCATGTGCACAACAACATCTACCACGTGGGGCGGCACAACAACATCTACCATGTTGCGTTTGGCAAAACGCCTCAGGTCCGAAGCTGCCCTATCCATTAGAGTTATGTTAACGAACCAGTGTTAACGAAAGCCAAGCCATAGGTCTGCAAACACACAAATCCGCATGGTGAAATCGGTTTCGAAACGTTTGAGTTCAAATTCTGGTACCAGTACCTCTCTGAATGTACTATTGCAAGAGAGTGACGTTTACAGTACGGTTTCTTCTCGCCGTTAGTGTTAAATACGGATCCTCATTTTGTGTTGTTACAGGTGCACGACCTTGTCTGGATCTTTGGCGAATATTTCTAACGCTTGTGCTACAACGAATTGCGTTTGACCGGGCTCTAAACGAACATTGAATTCCACAGGCTACCGATTCAGCTAAGTTACCTTATGGAAACATCGTATTCACTTACAAAACATTCAATACATGTGAATTGTTTTTAATCACCTCCTACACAAGAAATGCTGCAGGCCCTATTTACCCCTTATCTAAAACACTTAGTTTTCGACATCACAGACCAAATTTGCATATTCTTAACTTTGAAAAAGTTATAATTTTCCTTTTTAACCTCATCTGTTTCATTTGTGTTAAAAACGTTGTCGATTATATGGCTTTATTTCGTATTGAACTCACAGCTGTTTTGGATTGGATTGGATTGGATTATTTAATTATGGCAAAGCACACGAGGGCTATCTGCCTAAAGGGAGGGATGCCTTCGTCGAGGACTTTCTAAGGTAAAGTGGCTCGTATACACGTTACACATGGGGAAAACCACAAAAACGCCCATGCAGCCAGCCCGTTCGTGGAATTCGAATCTCGGACCGAACTAAAAGCGTTCAGCGTTCAGCGTCTTTACCGCTCGGCCGCTGGTGGGCCGCAGCTGTTTTGAGCAGTGTATTGAGCAGCACTAACACCAAATATAGGCATCCTCGACCACAATTTTGAAGGAGAATGCCTCTCTTCCAATACCACCTTCCATTCCAGAGGACGTTTTGAGTGACCTTTGCCGCACAGACACTGTTCTCTTACAAACATCTGAGAACTGAATTAATTGAATGAGAAATACTCAATCGTCTGCGAAAAACTGTTTCTTTTTTGTTTTGTTTGCTTAATTTCTTTTATACATCGTTCGAATCCGAGCCCGTCGGTACGGCATACAGTGTAGCTAATCACTATAACGTCCGGACGGGGCTGTTGTTGATAATACCATATAAAAAATCTGATGTGTACATCACATGACTTTCTTGTGCGGAATACTAAATTATACGCATTTTTTCTTACATTTCATTTAAACTTATTGGATTGAATTAAATTTACTTCGCCGACAGCGCATAAACCACAACTGAATAAATGCATTCTTTAAAATTCACTCTAGTATTTGTTTATCACAGCGACACTCTGGCGCTAGATTCACTTAACAGTATTATATTTCGCTCATATTATAACTCATAATGCACAAAATTTATATCATTTAAAGAATAGATTTATCTAATCGTTGCCACATGTTCTATTCAAATACTATAATAAAGCTAGAACGATGTATAAAAGAAATTAAGCAAACAAAACAAAAAAGAAACAGTTTTTCACAGACGATTGAATATTTCTCATTCAATTAATTCAGTTCTCACTTCGCGACAAGGCAAAAATACATAAAAACTCAAAATAGCTGTATTAAAAATTACGAAGTAAATCTTAAACACTTATTTCCCCGAAAAAATTCCAGAAAGGATTAAGCACGATTTAATTCGCAATAATAAATGAAGGCGTTATTTTTGTTGTTGCGAAGCTACATTTCTCAAGATTGGCAACAAATCCACTATTCTGCTGTTTCAAATGTAAACAAGCAATGGCCGCCATTAAAAACATTATTAGGCTTAGCGGCACTTAAACAACTTTAAAATTGTTGATAATTCTAAAAATATTGCATACAGATTTACTAAAGGCATGAAAACCTTAACCGGAAGATAAGAACAACATAATTCAATCATTTTTAAAGCAAAAAATGTACAATTTACAAACATATAAGAGTCAAGAAACTGAGATCACTGAGCCTGGTAGTAGAGTTGATATATATATATAAATATATTTATATACGTTTGGTGCGGCCGATTGGAACCAAAATACGACGTGCACATCCATATGTTATAGCAGTCCTATATACAAAATTTCAACGTCCTGAGGCCACTCGTTTTTTAGTTATGCGCGATACGTACGTACGTACATACATTCGTACAGACGCCACGAAAAATTCTCTTCAGAATTAATTTTAAAGCAGTTTTATAATTTTTTTTAAGAAAAAGAGTATTTTATTCTGTCCTTACGTACAGATATCACGCAAAAACATTGTTAAATTGCATTCGATAGCGGTCAAAGTGGATATTTTCGTTGAAATATGCTGCCTGAAACTTTCCGCGATTACAATACTTCCTTTTTACTTCGCACAAGAAGTAACCGAAACACTTGCATGGCATTCTACTGAAGTCAAAGTGACAAATAGGGAAGTAAATTAAAACTCTACGTTCAATACTGAAGAAAAAACTTCAATTCCAACATTTCAAGATTAACATACAGAATTATTTTGTTTTCAAAATCATCGATGACATTGTAAGAGGTCTACTTGATTGTTCCAACTTCTGTTACGTATACATTATTAGGAAGTTTTCTTAAATGCAAAATAAGCATTTGGAATTCCTAAATACTTCTTTTATGATTTTTATTTAGAAAAACTTTCTGACGACAGCAACATTTACATCATCTGCGACAAAAGCTTGCAACAGTATTACATTATTTGAAACTTTATTCTGAAAACTGTATTTACATTGTTCCATTTTGTTTTTATTAACATTGTTATGGAGACTGTAATGCTGAGAAACTGCAGAAATTGAAAACCACCGCCCTTCCGAGTTCCTGTTTTATTTTCTGTCGCAGTAAAGGAAGAAAACTTTGAAATATTTCTCTGTTTAAGGACGAATTTTGCCTCATCAATGTTACGGGGATCCTAATTTAGTTGAGATTCGTAATTTTCGTTCAGACATGTCGACGGAATAAAAAAGGACATAACAAGCTGTTGAAATCTCATTTTAATTTCTTTAGCTCGAGTAAAATCTATTTTCTTCTCAATTTAAGATTTAATTTCTTCTCAGTCTCATTATTCTTTATCTGCCTCGACGATATACAGGATTAACTCCCGTAAAATAACGTTTCAGGCGAAACATGGCCGCTCTCAGAAATGTGTATCCCGGGGCGAACCGCCTTCTTCGGCCACTCTAACTACGCCATTGCCAAGAATTAAAAGTGTGGAGGTGTTATCCTGAAATTTAAATAGCTTTTAGGTTCTTTTAAATGAAGAATAAAATAACATGTGTATAAGCTTTTTCGAGATTAAGCTGCAAGTATGTAGCATTTATTTTATTCTGTTTCTTAAGCAATTTAATATCTTTAACAAACTGGTCTTATTTTCGATAACAACTCAAAGTTAATGCACTTTTTAAGATATATTTATAAATTAATATTTCAGTAACTCTAAGATGAGACTAAATCTTCTAGTAATAGAATAAGGTTTTTCAAGTTTTGTTGCATTAAAACGCATTTAACGTTTATAAGCCGATTACTATAATCTCTCAGATGCAAAACATTGAACTCGACTCTCTAGCGTTAAATGATAACAAATCATAAAAAAATGCTATCTTTTGAGATAAGTTATTCAAATATTAATCTTCCAGTTTGGTATCTAAACTTTAATAAAATTACTGCGATTATGAACAGTAAGTGAGTTTTTTACCAGCGAAAAAACGGAAATTGGGTTCTAAGAAATAAATTCCTCTCAAAAGCAAAAATTTTTCCCCCAAAATCAAAAATGAAATTGTTCAAAGAAAATATTTTATCTTTTAATTAATATTTTCTAAAGCTAAGCAATTTTTTTCTACCGGTCTACGAAGTAGTTCTTTTTTAATACCTCTTTATATTAAGATTTCTCCAAACCTTTTACTTTGATGTTCAGAAATACGCAAAAATTAAAATTGTTATTAATTACTACGAGTTTCGTATTAGAGCTGCTAATTTTTTGACTAAATCCCTGCTCAGTGTTAAAATATATAGCTTTCGGTGTTTTATTCATACGAAAATACCAGAATTATTTCATTCTTTATTAAATTATGCATATTTTAAAGTGGTTATTTGCTTTATCTACTTCTTTATACAGGTAACTTGACATAAAATGAAATTTAAAAAAGGTATTATATAATATGCTTTTATTTAAAACTCATAAAGTCATTCTTGAACTGAAAGCATTAGAATAATCTATGATGTAGATTAACGGGAACAAGACATTAAATTATTCTCTTTGCAAAATTCGTCTGCAACTCTGTGTATTAAAAATCTGATGTGTACACCACATGACTTCCTCGTACGGAATATTAAATTATACGCATTTTTTCTTGCATTTCAATTAAACTTATTAGATTGAATTAAACCTATTTCGCCGACAGCGCATAAACCACAATAGAATAAATGCATTCTTTAAAATTCACTTAGTTTACCATAGCGACACTCTGGCGCTTAACATAGCGACACTCTGGCGTTCACTTAACAGTATTATATTTCGTTCATATTATAACTCAGAATGCACAAAATTTATATCATTTAAGGGGACTCCTACACCTTAAACCCCTCATGATCTTCAAATATGTGACTGTTGCAAGAATTGGGATATTTTATTTATTTTAAAAGCAATTACTTCCAACTTTTTACAGCTGACTACATAATATAGCTGCTTTGGAAACTAGTAACCAGAAAGTTTGCGTTGCCACAGATATGTTTGTAATTTTATCCTCTTTGTGACAAAATATTTCGCCATGTTTTCATCTTGCGCGCATGATATTTTAAAAATGGCTAATGGTACATACTTGAAATTGGACGAAATTCTTTATATGGGCACTATTTTCTAACTGAACCAACAATCTGATGAATATTTTAATATTAAAAAACTTTATGGACGAAAACATTACAAATTTTTTTTAATAAAATACATTTCATAAACTCAACTCAAAATAAAATAAAAATTGAACACGAAATTTTTAGAATTTTAGGTTCACAGTAGTTTCCAAATGTTATAAAAGCTATATATATTAAATATGGAATTAAATTATGAAACAAAATGTTTTAAACTGTGCGCGCAAGTTGAAAACATGACGAAAAATGTTGTCACAAAGCGGTATTAAATTCTAAAAATATTTGTGGCAACACAAACTTTCTGATAACTATTTCAGAAAGCAGCTATATTATGTAGTCAGCTGTAAAAAGTTGGTAGTAATTGCTTTTAAAATAAATAAGTTATCCCAATTCTTGTAACAGTCACATATTCGAACATCTTATGGGTTTTAAGGTGTATGAGACCCCTTAAAGAATTATCTAATCATTGCCACATGTTCTATTCAAATATTATAATAAAGCTAGAACGATGTATAAAAGAAATTAAGCAAACAAAACAAAAAAGAAACAGTTTTTCACAGACGATTGAGTATTTCTCATTCAATTAATTCAGTTTTCACTTCGCGACAAGGCAAAAATACATAAAAACTCAAAATATCTGTATTAAAAATTACGAAGTAAATCTTAAACGCGTATATCCACAAAAAAATTCCAGAAAGGATTAAGCATGATTTAAATAATAAATGAAGGCCTTATCTTTGTTGTTGCGAAGCTAAGTTTCTCTAGATTGGCAACAAATCCGCTATCCTGCTGTTTCAAATGTAAACAAGAGCAATGGCAGCCATCAAAAACGTTATTAGGCTTAGCGGCAATGTTGAACAATTTTAAAATTCCTTATAATTCTAAAAATACTGCATACAGATTTACTAAAGGCATAAATACCTTAACCGGAAGATAAGAACATCACAATTCAATCATTTTTAAAGCAAAAAATGTACAATTTACAAACATATAAGAGTAAATAAACTGAGATCACTGAGCCGGGTAACAGAGTGGAGATATATATAAATATATTTATATACGTTTGGCGCTGCCGATTGCAACCAAAATACGAGGTGCACATCTACATTAAATTTTGTACATATATATAATAGAATCACAATGTATTGTACCCAATGTAAAATGCAATTCTAGCCGAGTTTGTACTTTTGTAGCTTATAGTACTAGAGTGTAAAGTTTTGTAGGCATTGTATGTACTCGAAATTTCGCGATAGAAAAATTATCTAATATTATCGTATTATATTTATAACCAGGTTTACTATGTCTTGCATTTATATAGGATATTCTATGTCTTGCATTAATATATTCTTCTATGTCTTGCATTTATATATGATATTGTTACAATGTATAGTACTCAGTGTAAAATGTATTGTGGTCTAGTGTAAAACATTGAAGTAGTATTGTAGTGTAAAGGAAGTATAGCAACATTGCCCATGTTAAAGTAGTGTAGTATAGTTAGCAGCGTAGTAGTTAAAATAGAATTTGAGTTAACAACCAGGCAGTTATAGATACTAAAAACCTATGTAAAATAATGAGTGATTATGAAACCTAAGATTTTGAAATAATAAATGCTGTCGGATCAGCGAGTCATGATTAGACAGCATCTGCCTAGTGGAAACAAATACCGTAAGGCTTACTATAGTTAAGGGCGGCAGCCCACTTGAGCAGCGTTCAGCAGCCCTATATACAAAATTTCAACGTTCTGAGGCTACTCGTTTTTGAGTCATGCGAGATACGTACGTACGTACATACGTTCGTACAGACGCTACGAAAAATTCTCTTCAGAATTCATTTAAAGCAGTTTTATAATTTTTTTTGGAGGAAAAGAGTGTTTTATTCTGTTCTTACGTACAGATATCACGGAAATACATCGTTAAATTGCATTTGAAAGTGGTCAAAATGGGATATTTTCGTTGAAATATGCTGCCTGAAACATTTCGCGATTACAATACTTCCTTTTTACTTCGTACAAGGAAGTGAAAATAGCGAAAGTATGAGTGCCCAAAGAACTAAATCTAAATGATACAATTACATCATCGAAACTACAATGTTAAAGAATAAATACTTTCACATTTATGCATTTTTGTTATAAGAATAATCTCTTTGTCTGAGAGTACATTTAATATGGCTTACATTTGTTTTCGGGCGCTTGTGGTTTTCAGTTGTATTTGCAGTTGTCTGTTACTAAATATTAATAAAATGACTTTTTTCCTCTTTTACATGTACCATTGATCATCATTTTTAAAAACTACTTATATTCAAACCGTTTTTGTTTAAAAATCGTTTATTCAAGAATATCTTAAAATGAATTCGTTTAAGTATTCGAACATCTTGAACGAGCACTTTAATAAAAACAAGAACTGTCATTAATTCGTTAGATATCCTTTACCTACACTTCTCAGGCTCTTTTACCTGAATACAAATACGTCATTTTTCGAGTAAGAATGTTCCATTCTTCCGTGAGAATTGCTTTTAGTACAGCTTTCGAAGAAATATTTACTATTAGGTTCTTCAACTAGCTCCATACATGCTTGATACGGTTCAAATCAGAAGAATCTGGAGGAGTTTTCATAACTTCAGGGCATTTGTATAATGACCACAGGCGAATGTTTAGGACTGTATGTTTTGGATCATTATCTTGATAGAACTTGAATGTATTTCCCGTTCCAAGTTTTCTCTCAGATGCTTTCAGATTCCCAAACCACCATCTTGCTTATAACAACAGGTTTTCAATCATGCTTATAAGATCAGGCTTATAATAGCATGCAACAGGTTTTTCGGATTCAATTTTTCATTTGGCCTTTGCTCCACAGGAAACCACTGAATGTGCATCTGTTCCATCTGAACGACTTTCAGCCTTTCCTGTTCATTTAGGGGCTTTTATTTAAGGGGACTCATACACCTTAAAACCCTTATGATCTTCGAATATGTGACTGTTTCAGGAATTGGAATATTTTATTTGTTTTAATAGTAATTACGTCCAACTATTTACAGCTGACTACGTAATATAGTTGCTTTGGAAACTTGTAACCAGAAAGTTTGTGTTGCCACAAATAGTTTTGTAATTTAATCCGGTTTGGGACAAAATTTTTCGTCATGGTTCCACATTGCGAGCATGATATTTTAAAAATGGCTAACGGTACGTACTTGAAATTAGATGGAATTCTTTATATGGGCACTAATTTTTAACTAAACCAAAAATCTGATAAACATTTTCATATTAAAAACTTTTTAAGGACAAAAACATTACAGATTATTTTTAATAAAATACATTTTATAAACTCAACTCCAAATAAAATAAAAATTTAACATGAAATTCTTATAATTTTTGGTTCACAGTCGTTTCCAAATGTTATAAAAGCTGTATATTAAATATGGAATTAAATTATGCAATAGAATGTTTTAAACTGTGCGCGCAAGGTGGAAACACGACGAAAAATTTTGTCACAAAGCGGATTAAATTATAAAAATATTTGTGGCAACACAAACTTTCTGACTACTATTTCAGAAAGCAGCTATGTTATGTAGTCAGCTGTAAAAAGTTGGAAGTAATTGCTTTTAAAATAAATAAGTTACCTCAATTCTTGCAACAGTCACCTATTCGAAGATCTTATGGGTTTTAAGGTGTACGAGTCCCCTTAAAAAAGAAGTAATAAAATAATATTACAAAAGTAAAACTGTTATCATTAAGATTATAAGCCACTTTTGAGACTGCTACTGCTTTAATACCATTGATAGGTAAAAAAATAATAAATAAAAAGGAGAATTATACTGCTTTGAGATTGTCGCTGTTTGTAATGAGGTAGTTTATTAGAGTCTGAAACTCCTGGCGAAGAGATTTCTTCTTGAGAATCTATTGAAACCATTCACGAGCAATGTTTGTTGTATAGGGCCAAAAATGTAGATCTTTGGTTATTTGACAAAAAAAGTAGGGCTTTCGCCCAACAGCAGTTCCTTCATCCTTTCGACTTATCTGTAAATATGACATTATTTGAGTATGGTAAATCTTTACTTACGCCTCTGTTGGTTCGCCGGAACTGTTCTGCAGCTCTTGTAACTTTTTCTCCTCTGCGGTGATTCTTCCTAGCTTGAAGGCACTGCGCTGGCATCTTTAAGTGGCGACTCAGATCTTGTTCACTGATCACTCAGTTGACGCTGATTCTCCGTCAGTCGCTCGCTGGATCTAGTAGATGTTTGCACTCTTCTCTTCTTCCTTGAAGCTTTGTGACATTTAGTAGTTCCGTTCCTCTTTTTCTCCTTCAGCTCTCTTCACTTTTCAAACTGTTGCCACCAAATGTTAGAGTCCTGCATTATGTTTGAAGAAATTAAATATTGAAAAATCTGCATAAATGTATGTATATTTCTTGCATTGTGATAAAGCAACGGTACATAGAGCCATCGAATTTTGAATGACGTAATCCTCCTGCGAATATGAGCATGGGGAAAATCAAATTTGAAATTTGGAATTTTTTTTATGCTCGATTTCATATATTTTGTAAAACTTTAACGAATTTTTGAGTAACAAACTCAACGATTTAAAAGCGAGCAATGGCGACACTCTACGGGAAGAAATCTTTTTATCTCCAGCGAGCAGAACTGTGTATCAGAAATCCTAAAGATAGGCTCATTTTAAAATTATTTTGAACTGAATATATTGAACTGAATTTTATGGTTTAAGTGCAAAGAAAGTGATAGTTCATAAAATAAAGGTAACACACAAAACGTTAAAAAAGCGCCCCTTTGGATGTAATTTAAAGTCTGAAACGTTGCAGATTTTTTTTTCTTTTCCGCTCCATCATTTAAAGCAACCCTTCTTTTCCTTCTCGGGGTCGCTGGAACTTGTGGAGGCACTGCATTTCTCTTAGGATTTGATTTCTGCAAAATATATTTTAGAAGGGGCATGCCATCCAGCTCATAATACTTCTTTATTTGGTACACATTAGCCACCACCTTCTCTCTATCTTCTTTCTTTAAATAAATCATTGAGTCCCACCTTAAAGTTAAAAGGCTCCTTTTTGTCATCAGAGAAATAATTATCGTTTTTGTCTTGCAATATCCGAATTACGGGTAGATTCGTCGAATTAACTCCTGGATATTTGCCATTTTAAATTTCTGAGCTCTCTTTTGAAGGAAAAATACGTTATCCAGAGGATAAATAACTTTTTGCCAAGAATTAATTCAGCTGGCCTCTTTTGGATAGTAGCATGTTCAGCCTTCCTCAAAGCAAATGAGACTTTATTGACACACCTTAAATAATTTTTCAAAATTTGACTAACAAATTATTTTCCATTATCCGAAATTACCTTTAGTGGGGCCACACATTTTAAAATAAACTTATTTAAAAAAGAATCCGACACAGTTTTAGCAAAGGCTTTTTTGACGGGAA
The DNA here is from genome assembly GCF_044657685.1 of Stegodyphus dumicola. Taxonomy (NCBI): domain Eukaryota; kingdom Metazoa; phylum Arthropoda; class Arachnida; order Araneae; family Eresidae; genus Stegodyphus; species Stegodyphus dumicola. The sequence continues at coordinate 6,251,760 of NC_140770.1, forward strand.
TTATTTCCACCCCCTTTTAAAAGTAATCCGCGATAACGAGTAAGTAATTATTCTTTAAGTAATAATTCACTACGTGGATATATACCTAATCAATCAATTCGTATTAATTGATTTGAGAAAGTGGCTTTTATACTAATTAGATCCGATCGGAGCACGATTAGTATCTTTAACTAATTGGCAAATATGGCATGACTTGACATAATGCATAACACATTTTTGGTAGCATTGGAAAACAAAATAGCTTCGCAAACTCGCTGTATCGTTTTTCTTATGCCAAGATGTCCTAAAATAGGTAAATCAGGCAATTCCTACAAAATACCTAAACTGGCTGCGATACTCGGTCTTAATTCGTTATTTTAATTTGTTGCTTTTCCATAAATTAAAGATTTAAAATAATCTTGTAATTTTCCGCTCTTTCTCAACGTCCCTGGTATCAGAAATTATCAGTCTTTTCAATGAGAATAAATATTTTTAAATTTTGGTTGTGTGTGTAACTCTGCAGTGATTGTTTCGTGCGAATCTAACATTTTTGCAGTTAACATATTTCCTCCTTTTCTAAAGTTCATTCCTTCTACTTGGTTACCTCAGTTTTTTTAATAGGAAGACCTTTTTGGAATGAATTATCTCAAACTTTTTATTTGTTGAAGATCTTTTTGAGAATGAGTTATCCCAAATATAAAAAGTTTATTATTTGTTGAGGACCTTTCTAAAAATGGGTTATCTCAAATTTTTTATTTATTGAACAGCTTTCCTAGAATGAGTTACCTTAGAGTTTTATTTATTGAAACCGTTCTGGAAATCAGTTATCTCGAAATTTTTTAGAAAAATTTTCTTAGCAAGAGTTATCTCAAAATTTCATTTAGAATTATCTAAATTTTATTTATTAGAAGACCTTTTTTGGTGTGAGTATCTCATATTTTTTACTTGCTGAAGACACTTCTTAAGAGAAATTATTTCAGATTTTTTGCTTTGTTGAAAATTTTTATGGGAAATTATTAATTATCGTTCTAAATATCACAAGAACATAACAAGCAGCGAGTAATACCGAAAATACAAGCGAAGGACAATTAAGTTAGTCGGCAAGCAATAATGATTTCTGTGAAATTTCTGCTGGATTCTGCGAAATTCGAATACAATTATAAAATAGCACTTCGACAAATATGAAGTAAAATTTGATAAATATCGAAAAGTTCTCAAAAGCAAGGTAAAATGACTAATTTGTTTAATAAATAAATACAGGGGTTGGACAAAAATATGGAAACACCTTTAAAAAAACATGTTTCTTTGCTTAATATGGTGTAGGAAACCCGTTGGCATCCAAAACAGCTTGCAGTCTTCTCGGAATGGATAAATACAGTTCCTGTATGTTTGCCAAGGGAATATTATACCATTCTTCCTGCAAAACGGTGGCAAGTTCAGATAACGATGTTGGTGGTGGATAACGAGAACGCACTTTCCGTTCCAATGTAGACCACAAAGGTTCGATAATATTCAGGTCTGGTGACTGTGGTGGCCAGGGGAGATGGGACAACTCATCCTCGTGCTCAGAAAACCAGTCCTGGACAATGTGAGCTGTGTGAACAGGGGCTTTGTCGTCTTGGAAGACACCATCATCATCGGGGAACAAAGTTTGTACCATGGGATGAACTTGATCGGCCAAAATGTTCACATAAGTCTTGGCCGTCATGTGCCCTGACACAGTTATCATGGGGCTAGCAGAGAACCACGATATGGCTGCCCAAACCATAACAGAACCCCCGCCATGTTTCACTCTTGGCAACAAGCAGTCTGTATTATAGGCATGAGATGGCGTTCTCCAGACGTGAACTCGGCCAGAAGTGGGAAACAATGCGAAAGAAGACTCGTCAGACCATATTACTCGCTTCCACTGCTCTATAGTCCAGGCTTAATGACTTAAACACCACCTTTTCCTGTTGCGGGCATTAGTATCACTGATGAGTGGCTTCTCAATTGCAGCACGGCCAGCAATTCCCTGTTTATGGAGCTCCCTTCTAATTGTTTTGGTACTCACAGGGTTCGGTAACACAACATTCATTTCAGCAGTAACTTTTGCAGCTGTGGTCTTCTTATTTTTCCTCACAATTGCCCTTAATGATCGTCTGTCACGAACACTCGGGACACATTTTCGTCCGCGCTGTGATTTAGCAGATGATGTTTTTCCGCTTTTCAAATATGCGGAATAAATCTTCGATACAGTACCTCTTGAAACACTAAACACCTCGGCTACCTTGCTTACGGAAGCACCTACCATACGTGCTCCAACAATTTGCCCACGTTCGAAGTCTGTTAACTCTGACATAATGCAATGACAACCTCACATAACAGTACTCCGACAACCACTGAACTGTTTAGCACATTTACGAAGTTGTATAGGTGGCGTCAGTAGTCAAAAACGCCAGCGCCACCTACATATTTCATTAAAATCAATCTTTCTTTTCAAACATGCATTGCACGAGGTGTTTCCATATTTTTGTCCATCCTCTGTATGTACAATATGCATGAAAATTGATACTTTGGATTATCTGTGCTTTTCAATCATCCGCGATCTGTTTCCGTAGCATCAGCCCGAAAACCGAGAATATGCGGTGTTTGATGGTTTTTGTATCATATCATACCCTATATTTAATAGATTTATTATTGCCTTTTAATAATAAATTTCAAAACACTCTATTTAGTGACAGATTAGCATCAGAATTCTTTGTGTAATCACAAAGTTACAATTTAAGTATTTAGATTCAAAAACAGTGAAATAACTGAATGAAAAATTTGGGCTACTTCGGCGATGAGGAAAAAAAAAAAAAAAAAAAAAAAATAAATTTGACATATTTCACTTTACCTCGATAGGTGTGTAAACGAACTCTCGACAACTCGGCTTTGATTCTGAAGTGTCAAAAGATTCTGCTCTTTCCCTCTTGGTGACTTCTTCTCACCAGAGGGCGTTGACAAGCGACATCCAATTCTTCCTGATGAGTCCTCAGCGGAGAGAGTCTCCCGCCCTGTTTTCTACCCTTTTCTCCAACCGCGAAGGGGGAGGTGTGCATTTGATAAGTGACAACTCGTTACCGGGTCTTTGCAGGGGGAAACCTCATTGACCGCATCATTACTGCTTATGGAAGCAGCGGGGGCGTCTTCTGTGTGTATTTCTGCACGCACGGAGGAAATAAAGGAAGTCCATCTCGTTTGGTGTTGCCGAGGAAGTAAACAGGAATTTTACGGGAAAGTAGCGACGGACGTGACAGAATTTTTTTCCCTTCTAAATCAAATATTAGGGTTTTCTTCAGTTAAAAGTTGCTTTCAGAGGAAACTCTTTCGCATGAGAAAGAAATGAGTCGAGTATCTCTGAGGTGCCTTGTTAGCAATTACGTTAAAGTTCTTTCGTAACTTCTGTTTAGAAAAATATTCCATAAAAGGATTTGTAAATAAATCATGTTATTTATAAATAATAAGAGGGTTTACAACAAAAAATATTAAGGTTTTTGTATTTATTTATAAATACTTTAAAAATAAATAGAATTTATAAATCCTTTATAAATAAATCCTCTAAATATCTTACCAAGTTTTGTAAGACAAAAGTTAAACTCCTTTAAGATACTTTCAAATTATGGTCTAGTTTTCCATAAAGTAGGTCAGTGGTTTTCTACAGAATTTTATAAAATTTTATGTAAACCACATGCAAAAAAACGGAATTACACTAACAAACTGCAAAAAGTAGGAAACAAACAAACAAACAAACAAAAAAAAAAAAAAAAAAAAAAAAAAAAAAAAAAAAAAAAAAAACAAACAAAAAAAACCATGAAATTTACATCTTTTATTTCTTTTGTAAAGTTATGTATTAGAGATTCAATATCTGATTCAGTTCGTAATCATGAAGCAAATTCAGTCCATCAATTACGAATCTGGTTTTGATCACGAATCAGATAACATGATATTGTATTCAATTATGAATCGCTCTTAATCATGAATGAGTTAGAATCACGAATCGTGACATCTGATACAATTCCCCATCGTGAAACAGATTCAGTCCTTCAGTTATGAATCAAATACATGATATCTGATACAATCATGAATCATGTTCAGTTATGATCAGATACAATAAGGAATCATGATATAATTCAATCATGAATCAAATAAATCATGAATCATAAGGACATCTGATTAATCATGAACCAGAGTAACAATAATAATAAATAAAGAATTGCTTTGTCGTAAGGGATCAACATCCGATGAGATGGAGGAAAATTTGATCCAAAAATTTTACATTATAAGGTATTTCTCCCGTCTTCTTAGCATGCCTTTGTGGTGTAGCGGTCAACACACTCGGCGCATATTCGAGAGTTCCGTGGTTCGAGTCCCGGTGAGGGTATTGCTCATTTTTCATATCTCTTGCTTTCAGAACAAGCAGGAGAGTGAGTAGAGAGCGACACTGTAGAGGCAGTAGCAAGAGCAAGAGAGTGACACTGTAGCGGCAGTAGCAAAAGATATGAAAGATTTTTCGTATCTTTTGCTGCTGCCTCTACAGTGGCGCCCGAAGTAAAACGGTGCTGGATGATGATTCTCCATTACCAGAATTTGGCGAGGGTGTCCCCTAAGCCCCAGTCGTCCCTTAAAAAAGGGAGTATATAAGGTATTTCTCAGCCTTCTTAGCATGCCTTCGTGGTATAGCGGTCAGCACACTCGGCGCGTATCGAGAGGTCCGTGGTTCGATTCCCGGCGAGGGCATTCCATATATTTCATGCCTCCTGCTTCCAAGTAATGTAATATCTGTATACAGTCTAACACTCATAAGATTTTATTTTTATATTTCTAAATAAGATTTTACTACCCCGAGAGGGGCTGTTGGTCTCGAAATGCGATTTTGCGTTGTTTCACTTTTCATTCAAGTTTGCTGACATTCGTACCAAGAAAGATGCTATTATTTCATATTAAATATCTGTCTGTCATTAATAAACAAACTAAACTGTTCAAAAGCAATTCAGTTCTTAAGAATAGTATATAATTTACTTTTGAATCTGATTGATTTAAATAAAAAATCATTCATTAATAAATGAATGATGGAATTATTCATCAAAGAAATTAATGTAACTATGATCTAGCTAATTAAAAGCATTCATTATTTTTGAATATTTATTTATATTACATATTTTCACTTTTTAAATATAAAGCCTATATATATAACGTTCTCATGTTAGTCTAAATGCATATTCATTTGGTATCCTGTAAAACGTTTTGTTCTTCGACCTGGAACATCTCTCAATAATCTGGGCCGATAAACCATATTAATCTTTAAAAGAGTCCTTTTGGTCAATCATTAAAATTTGAATCATTTCAGAGTTTTTTAAAATTTTATTTTCTTACATTTATTTAAAAAAATCTGATGTGTACACCACATGACTTCCTTGTACGGAATATTAAATTATACGCATTTTTTTTCTTGAATTTCATTTAAATTGATTGGATTGAATTAAATCTACTTCGTCGACAGCGCATAAACCACAATAGAATAAATGCACTCTTTAAAATTCACTATATTTCTTTACTATAACGACACTCTGAATGCACAAAATTTATATCATTTGAAGAATTATCGTTGCCACATGTTCTCTTCAAACACTATAATAAAACTAAAACGATGTATGAAAGAAATTAAGAAAACAAAACAGAAAAGAAACAGTTTTTCACAGACGATTCAGTATTTCTCATTCAATTAATACATTTCTCACTTCGCGACAAGGCAAAAATACATAAAAACTCAAAATATCTGCATTAAAAATTACGAAGTAAATCATAAACACTTATTTCCTCGAAAAAATTCCAGAAAGGATTAAGCATGATTTAATTCGCAATAATAAATGAAGGCTTTATTTTTGTGTTGCGAAGTTTAGTCTCTCTAGATTGGCAACAAATCTACAATTCTACTGTTTCAAATGTAAACAAATATGTCCGCCATGTTATTACAAAATTTCAACGTTCTGAGGCTACTCGTTTTTGAGTTATGCGAGATACGTGCGTACGTACGTACATGCATTCGTACAGATGCCACGAAAAACTCTCTTCAGAATTCATTTTAAAGCAGTTTTATAATTTTTTTGGTGGAAAAGAGTCTTTTGTTCTGTCCTTACGTACAGATATTACGCAAAAACATCGTTAAATTGCATTCGATAGCGGTCAAAATGGATATTTTCGTTGAAATATGTTGCCTGAAACTTTTCGCCATTACAATACTTCCTTCGTACAAAGAAGTAAAAATAATATACAAGAAGGCAAATGAAGTAAAAATGACCTGAAATATAAATTAAATAGTCACGAGAGGACAGCTAACTTGAGAATTGAGCACCAGAAAATAGAGATTCATGGCATAAACGTATGTACACTGCTGGCCATTAAAATTGAAACAGCAGGAACTCCTTGCACAGAAAGGAATGTTCTGACGAACGTCAAAATCATTTGAAAGGAAGAAGAGGTTGGGATTTGGAAATGATTAGTATTTCAGCGCATTTAGACAATGCCGGAGGGAGAAACGACATCTGAAGCACAGCATAAAAGAAAAAAAATGTGTGGTGGATTTCTCATTTGAAAAGCGTTTTGCAAGGTTTGCTCAGAATATCGTTTTATTCCTCGAATAATAAGCCTAATAATAAGCTTAAGAAATGCTTAAAAGCAATTTCACAATTCGATAGAAGCGGGATCGTTGCTTATCGAGAGTGTGGATTATCGTTCCGTGATATCGCCCGTCGCATTGGTCGACATCCAACCACTGTCATGCGAATATGGAGTCTGAAGGACGCACTGAACGGCATGTAGGATCACAATGCCTTCCCATAACTAACGCCCGAGAAGAGGGACATTTTGTGACGTCAGCCCTGCTAAACCGTATATCTGTTACCGTGAAAGACCGAAATTGGAGAATGTCGACTTTCACCGGAGAATGTCAACATTCACCAAATATGTTGGTGAAAGATTGAATATTGCATTACATTCTTGTACATTCGGAGCCTCACCGGTGTATGTCGACAATCACAGATATGCTCTGGTGTAGGTCGAAAAGAGAGGAGTATATGTACACGCTGCCATTCCAGAAGGAAGTGTTCTACAAATAAATGCAGTTGTAAAAGCAAGGGCCTCTTGTGCCATTCAAAGTGTCATAATAGTTTAAGTTGTTGCAATAAATAAGATTTGAATCACGTAATTTGGTAAGTTTATAACTTCTATTATTTTCCTTTCTCATTTTGAATGTACTGTGTGTTTTAAGTTCTTATATTCTTAAGTTCTTATTCTGAGTCTCAAGTGCGTTTTTTCGAGACTGAATTACGGAGAAGGAAATATAATATTCTTATATGTTGAATATTCACCATTAGTACATGGTGAATGTCGACATTCACCGGTGTAAGTCAGAAATAAGAGTATTTGGAAAATATTTCGGACATACACCAAGCGACTATGTGAGTGTTGACATTCACCGGTGAAAGTCGACATTCTCCAGATTTCGGTGTTTCACCGTAACATAACCACATCACGGACCATTAGTCAAGAAATGGGCATGTTTGCAGCACACCTAGTATCCGCTTGTACGGTGCGTCGACATTTGCAGCAGCGTGGATTATCAGTACGGCGACCATTACTTCGGCTTCCCTTGACAATGCATCACAGAGAGACGGCGACTTTGGTGGTCGATCGAAGAAACTGGATACACGAGCGGCAAAATGTTGTCTTTTCAAACGACATGTTCTGCATGAAGTATTCTAATGCCGTTTACTGTCTGGAGTCTCCGAGGAGACCACACGTCGCCTGCGTGCGTTCGATATTCTCATATCGTCGCCTGCTTGCATTTATGCCCGCCGCCTACTTGTATTCGATATCCTCATATCAAGTCACCTGCTTGCATTCACCTGCTGCTATGCCTGCCCATTTTCACCTGATGTGATGGTTTTGGCAGCTATTGGTTACACGACACGGTAATTTGGATATAGATCGGTACATTTCTGACATCTTACATCCAGTGGTTGTACCCTGTCTTCAAGGCCGTCCAAACGCATCTCCTATCAAGGTAATGAAAGACCACATGTTGCATGTCATGTTCTAACCTTCCTCGATGCACAGGGTATTCGATTGCTGCCCTATCCTACACAATCTCCAAATCTGTCACCCATTGAAACCATCTGGTCATGGATTGCTGAGAGACTGGCCCACCACCCCTCTCCAGCTAATACGGTTGATGAAGTGTGGCATAGACTCGAAGCAGCATGGAATGAGTTGTCCGTTTCTTTCATCCAACCACAGTTCGACTCCATGCCTAACTGGATAAAAGACGCTTTGGCTGCCAGGGGGCAGCTTTATCTACTAATTTCGCACCCCTGTAAATCTCAAACTGTTTACAAATTTAATCATTTTGTCTTCGCGCCATACTGTTTACGTACAATAAATATCTTTTGTGTACTTGCTTTCTTTCATGGTGATGGAATTTTAATGGCCGGCAGTGTATATAAAAGGAGCTGTCACACCGACGGCTGAGTGTTAAATCCCTCGAACCCTAGTAGTTCGACCTGGGATTAAATCTCAGTCAACTACGCCTAGGCATGCTGAGTATTAAATTATCGATCTGATCTTGGGTGATATTACACCACTCAAAAAGCAATGCTCCATAAAGTTCCGGTAGACATGTAGGAGGAGGTTGACGGGCTGCAACTCGTCGGCCAAGCATGTCCCACACGAGCTCTACTGGATTCAAGTCCGGTGAGAATGCTGGCCAGTCCATACGGGTGATATCCTCCGATGGAAGGCATTCGCTTACGATGTTTGCACGGTGAGGACGGGCGTTGTCATCCATAAACACAAATTGTGCGCCCACGGCGCCCCGAAACAAACGTACATGTTGTTTCAGAATGACATCCCGATAGATTTGGCTTGTCATGGTTCCAATTTGAACATGCAGGTCAGTTCTGGAACCCAGAATAATTCCACCCCAAACGAGCATTCCTGCACCACCGTAACGGTGTCGTTCAATGATGTTTTCTTGGTGGTAACGGGTACCTGGAGCTCTCCATATGAAAGTCCGCAGAGAATCAGACTGCAAGCTAAACCTGGACTCGTCGGAAAACATCACACAAGCCCACTGTTGCGGTGTTCACACTGCTTTCATCAATAGTGACCGAATTCTTAGATTTAAATAAATCCTTTTTCTAAACGCTGATTTTTGTTGTTTGGCTTCCAAATTAATATTTGTTCGGCGTGTTATTGTATCTTAATTAATAAGAAGTTATTGCATATCTTTTGAACGATCAAATATTCCATTTAATTTAAAGGTAAATTACACCAATAGGTGCGGAGTAAATTCAATCTAATTGTTTACTTTGACAACTTTTCGCACTTACTAAGTTGACTCATATTTACTTCACGTACTGAATTTACTTACACACTTTACACGCTCATTGAAGTGGTACTAACGTTAAAATGTTTGCTTTTTGTCAATTCTGCCTCCATCCTAGAAAACTGAACAAGTGCTTTGAGATATCTGTTCAGTTCTTCCGAACTCCAACTCCTGTGCTTTATGTAATTCGAACTCGAGTTTAGTTTGTTAATTCATTACGGTAAAGCGCTCGAACATTATCAGCTTTATGAAAGAAGGTTTTGTGAAGGACTTGCTCGTATTCCTTTTACGGACTGAATTTATTTACTCTCTTATAAGGTATTTCTCCCGCCTTCTTAACATGCCTTCGTGGTGTAGTAGTCAGCACACACTGCGCAGGCTCGAGAGGTCCGTGGTTCGAGTCCCGGCGGGGCATTGCTCATTTTTTATCTCTCCTGTAAAAAAATACCTAATGTGTTTACAGTGGCGCCCGAAAGGTGGTGGATGATGATTCTCCATCACCAGGATTTGGCGATTGGTTCCACTAATCCCCAGTCGTCTTTAAGGGGACACCTACACCTTCAACCCCTCATGATCTTCAAATATGTGACTGTCGCAAGAATTGGGATATTTTATTTATTTTAAAAGCAATTACTTCCAACGTTTTACAGCTGACTACATAATATAGCTGCTTTGGAAACTAGTAACCAGAAAGTTTGCGTTGCCACAAATATTTTTGTAATTTAATCCTCTTTTTGACAAAATATTTCGCCATGTTTCCACCTTGCGCGCATGATATTTTAAGAATGGCTAATGGTACATACTTGAAATTGGATGGAATTCTTTATATGGGCACTATTTTCTAACGGAACCAACAATCTGATGAATATTTTAATATTGAAAAATTTTATGGACGAAACATTACAATCTTTTTTAATAAAATACATTTTATAAACTCAACTCCAAATAAAATAAAAATTGAACATGAAATTTTTAGAATTTTAGGTTCACAGTAGTTTCCAAACGTTATAAAAGCTATATATTAAATATGAAATTAAATTATGAAACAGAATGTTTTAAACTGTGCGCACATGACGAAAAATGTTGTCACAAAGCGGATTAAATTATAAAATTATTTGTGGCAACACAAACTTTCTGATGACTATTTCAGAAAGCAGCTATATTATGTAGTCGGCTGTAAAAAGTTGGTAGTAACTGCTTTTAAAATAAATAAGTTATCCCAATTCTTGCAACAGTCACGTATTCGAACATCTTACGGGTTTTAAGGTGTATAAGACCCCTTAAGGTATTTTTCCCGCCTTCTTATTATGCCTTCGTGGTGTAGTGGTCAGCACGCTTGGTGTCGAGAGGTCCGTGGTTCGAACCCCGACGAAGGCACTGCTCATTTTTTTATCTCTCCTGCTTTAAAAGGGGGCCCACCAGCGGCCGAGCGGTAAAGACGCTGAACACTGGTAGTTCGTTCCGAGGTTCGAATCCCGCGAACGGGCTGACTGCATGGGCGTTTTCGTGGCTTTCCCCATGCGTAACGTGTATACGAGCCAGTTTCCCTTAAAAAGTCCTCCACGAAAGGCATCCCTCCCCTTAGGCAGATAGCCCTAGTGTGCTTTGCCATAATTAAATACACCAACACCTCTCCTGCTTTAAAAAAAGTACCTTATTAGCTGTACTCACTCGATTCACTTACTCAACTAGCTGGTAATCATTTAACGCATTTTATGCACCTTCTAAACGCACTTACGAAACTCGTTCGTATTTACTTTGCGTGATGTTCTGGCTCGCATTTACTTTTTTACGGACTGAATTCAATTTACGTGTTCACTTTGCCATCTTTTCGCAATTACTAAGTTACTAAGTATTTACTTCACGTACTGAATTCACTTACACTCTTTACGCGCTTAATGAAGTGGCTGGCATTTGTTTTACGAGATGAAGTTTAAGCATTTTACGTGCTGACTTTACGCACTCGTATTCACTTTACGCGAAAGGAATCACAAAAATAGCATACACGGACATATCTTGAGCTTAAGAAATCTGGGCGAAGTATAGTAGTGCCTCTGTTAATTCGCTCTGTTAAGGGGACTCATACACCTTAAAACCCATAAGATCTTCGAATAGGTGACTGTTGCAGGAATTGGGATAACTTATTTATTGTAAAAGCAATGACTTCCAACGTTTTACAGCTGACTACATAATATAGCTGCTTTCTGAAATAGTCATTATAAAGTTTGTGTTGCCACAAATATTTTTATAATTTAATCCGCTTTGTGACAACATTTTTCGTCATGGTTCCAGCTTGCGCGCACTGTTTAAAATATTCTGTTGCATAATTTAATTCCATATTTAGTATATAGCTTTTATAACATTTGGAAACTACTGTGAACCTAAAATTCTAAAAATTTCATGTTCAATTTTTATTTTATTTGGAGTTGAGTTTATATAAAATGTATTTTATTAAAAAAATTTGTAATGGTTTCGTCCATAAAATTTTTCAGTATTAAAATATTTATCAGATTTTTGGTTCAGTTAGAAAATAGTGCCCATACAAAGAATTCCATCCAATTTCAAGTATGTACCATTAACCATTTTTAAGATATCATGCGCGCAAGGTGGAATCATGGCGAAATATTTCGTCACAAAGAGCATTAAATTACAAAAATATTTGTGGCAACACAAACTTTCTGCTTGCTAGTTTCCAAAGCAGCTATATTATGTAGTCAGCTGTAAAACGTTGGAAGTAATTGCTTTTAAAATAAATAAAATATCCCAATTCTTGCAACAGTCCCATATTCGAAGATCATGAGGGGTTTAAGGTGTATGAGCCCGCTAAATCAACCGAGGTATCTGTTAACAGAACATGCAATCTATTTAATGAAATCATTGGAAAATGTTGTAATACGAAGACCATCAGTAATATTTGCGAATTCTCTTATCAGTGATACTTCTTCTGGTATGCTTCTTAAAATAAAAACAAGAAATTTAAAATTTACCTGGCGATATAATGGTTAATGTTCTGGCTGCCGCACCCTGGGGTCGTGTTCCACAGCAGGATCGAGTTTAAAAGCCAATTATGTCTCTGCGGCACGAAAGGACACTTATCCGGAAAGTCGAAAGTTCGCTACAGTAGTTGAATGGTAAACGAAAAGGGCAGGAATACGCGAAGGTATTCATTCTCCTTCAGAAAAATTTACCAGAATCATCTTCAAGCTACTGCCTAGAATGACAATCTCACACACGTGCCTTTTGCTATGGATTTAAAAATGACGAAAATCTTTTTATCATTTCTTAAAACTCGATTACGATACTGGGGAGTAAAATCTGTAGCGTATCGATAAAACGAAGTTTCTGTGACAAGAATTTGAATTTTTGGAATATGAAGTAAGATCTGCGGTAAGAAGGAGAGTAAATAATTTATCGCAATATAGTTCAAATAATATTCAACGGCATTATCTATGGCAATAAATAATGCCGATAAAGAAGTATCTGCGGCAAAAAATAAAATTTATGGAATCTGAAATAGAATATGTAAATATAAAAAGCAGAAGGAAATATAAATTTGAGTTATTAAGGAGCAGAATGTGTGGCGGTAGATAGTGCCAATAAAGAGAAATATGAGTGAAAAGGGGGGGGGGAATTTATGAAATCTGTAAAAATAAGGAGAAGAATTTATAAAAGTGAGTTAAAAATTTGAGTGGATAAGGAGTAAAATCTATGGCGATACATCATGTCGATAAGGAGAAGTCTGTGTGACAAGGAATCTATGAAATATGAATCAAAATTTGTGGTTGTAAGGAGCAAAACTTTTGAGAATGAAATATAAATTTGAGTTAGTAAGGTGTAAGGATTATGTTAATTTTATTAACAGTTAACTTTTGAATTAAAGTTCCTTTCCTATCCCTTCTTAATTTCAATTTACCACTTCCGGCCAGAACGTAGTTTTAGAATCACGTTTGAATGCAAATGAGGAAGAGCGGTATTTAATTTCGAAGTTCTACTGTCTTAGTAAGAGAGAATCAGAGATTTTGGCTAGCCCGCCTTTTTTAAGCTACCCTGTCGTAAGCTATTATCACGCTCTTAAGCCCGCAGCTTCGCAGTCAATTAGCGTTAAGGAGCCAACTCTGTTAGAAGTTTGATAGCTTCGGTTATATCTTTTTTTTTTTTTTTTTTAGTTAAGATTAGTTTAGTTTATTTCTTAGTCTCTTAAGTTGCCCGACTATCGGCTTTATTGTACAACTCCAAGACGGAATTCTGTTACACCTTATTGAAATAATAAAGGGTTATTTCACCCTTCTATCTTGTTGTTTTCTGAAACGCGAACTCAAACGATTATTCACTGATCGGTTCTTAAGATTCTTCACATTCAACTGTAACTTTAAAATACACAGTCGAAAATCTTACAAATGAATATAGCTTCGCTTATATCTTTTTTTTAGTTAAGATTAGTTTAGTTTATTTCTTAGTCTCTTAAGTTGCCCGAGTATCGGCTTTATTGTACAACTCCAAGACGGAATTCTGTTACACCTTATTGTAATAATAAAGGGTTATTACACCCTTTTACCGAGTGTCGGCTTTATTGTACAACTCCAAGACGGAATTCTGTTACACTTTATTGAAATAATAAAGGGTTATTTCACCCTTCTATCTTGTTGTTTTCTGAAACGCGAACTCAAACGATTATTCACTGATCGGTTCTTAAGATTCTTCACATTCAACTGTAACTTTAAAATACACAGTCGAAAATCTTACAAATGAATATAGCTTCGCTTATATCTTTTTTTTAGTTAAGATTAGTTTAGTTTATTTCTTAGTCTCTTAAGTTGCCCGAGTGTCGGCTTTATTGTACAACTCCAAGACGGAATTCTGTTACACCTTATTGGAATAATAAAGGGTTATTACATCCTTTTACCGAGTGTCGGCTTTATTGTACAACTCCAAGACGGAATTCTGTTACACCTTATTGAAATAATAAAGGGTTATTTCACCCTTCTATCTTGTTGTTTTCTGAAACGCGAACTCAAACGATTATTCACTGATCGGTTCTTAAGATTCTTCACATTCAACAGTAACTTTAAAATACACAGTCGAAAATCTTACAAATGAATATAGCTTCGCTTATATCTTTTTTTTAGTTAAGATTTAGTTTATTTCTTAGTCTCTTAAGTTGCCCGAGTATCGGCTTTATTGTACAACTCCAAGACGGAATTCTGTTACACCTTATTGGAATAATAAAGGGTTATTTCACCCTTCTACAGAGTGTCGGCTTTATTGTACAACTCCAAGACGGAATTCTGTTACACCTTATTGAAATAATAAAGGGTTATTTCACCCTTCTACAGAGTGTCGGCTTTATTGTACAACTCCAAGACGGAATTCTGTTACACCTTATTGAAATAATAAAGGGTTATTTCACCCTTCTATCTTGTTGTTTTCTGAAAGGCGAACTCAAACGATTATTCACTGATCGGTTCTTAAGATTCTTCACATTCAACTGTAACTTTAAAATACACAGTCGAAAATCTTACAAATGAATATAGCTTCGGTTATATCTTTTTTTTAGTTAAGATTAGTTTAGTTTATTTCTTAGTCTCTTGAATTGCCCGAGTGTCGGCTTTATTGTACGATTCCAAGACGGAGTTCTGTTACATCGTATTGGAATTATAAAGGGTTATTTCACCCTTCTTTCTTGTTGTTTTCTGAAACACGAACTCAAACGATTATTCACTGAACTGAACTTAAGATTCTTCACATTCAACTGTAACTTTAAAATACACAGTAGAGAATTTTACAAATGAATATAATTGTGGCAGTACGGTATAAATTTGAGATATTAAGGAATTGGAGATTTGAATGGCGATAAAGTGTTCCGAGAAAGAGAATATCTATGGCAAATACTGATTCTGTGGAATATGAATCGGAATCTGCGGTTGTGACGAGCAGAAGGTTTGACCATGAAGAATAATTCAGTAGTCAAACAACAAAAATCAGCGTAATATTTTCAAAATTTTTGTCTTGTTTTTCAGTACTAGTTTCGATGCTTTTACCGAACCACCATCCTCAGCTGCAAAACCGCAAATGAACAAGATAGGAAATAATGATTAGACAAAATAAGAAAGCCTGGACAAGAATAAGCAAGTGGCGCCATCTGTTGGTGAAACCAGAACTAAAACATAATTTCTTTAAAGACCGAAGGCAAAGATGGATCGGAATTAGGATCGTTAACTAGAACAGAAAGATTTTTTTGAATGTGAAATGTTGAAAATAATTTTGAAAATATTACGCTGATTTTTGTTGTTTGACTTCTGAATTAGTATTTATTCGGCGTGTTTTTGTGTCTTAATCATGAAGAATAAGTCTGAATGCACAAAGTCCAATAAAAAGAAGTATCAGTGACCAAAAGGAATGGAATTTTCAGAATATAGAGTAGAACCTGAGGTAATAAGGAGTATAATTTATAAGAATACGGTACGAGTCAAGAAGGACAAGAAACTGTGACATGAAATTTTGTCGATGGAATCTGAATCTGTATAATAATATCTGTATAATATATAATAAGGAAATGACATTCCAGGGAATACTACATAAATTTGAGTTAACAAGGAGTGGTGGTATCTGTAGTGATAAATCTTATCAATAAAAGTAAATATCCACGACAAGGACTGGAAGCTCCGGAATATGGAATTGAATCTTTGGTAACAAGAAGTAAAATGTGTAGCAACATAGAATAAACGTGAATCAAGGAAGATTGGATTTGTGGCAATAAATCGTGTCATATGTATATCTGATACAGTTTATTGTAACAGAACTTTATTCCGTACGGTGTGGATGACATTGGTTATCTAGATCTTCAGCTTTTAAAGTTAACGGTAACATGAAAAATGAAATTTCGTATTTTTTCACATCTGGATATTTTTAAACGCTAATTTTGCTTTAAACAAGGATTTAATTTTGATAGCTTTAATAAGGAAATGACATTCCAGGGAATACTACATAAATTTGAGTTAACAAGGAGTGGTGGTATCTGTAGTGATAAATCGTATCAATAAAAGTAAATATCCACGACAAGGACTGGAAGCTCCGGAATATGGAATTGAATTTTTGGTAACAAGAAGTAAAATGTGTAGCAACATAGAATAAACGTGAATCAAGGAAGATTGGATTTGTGGCAATAAATCGTGTCATATGTATATCTGATACAGTTTATTGTAACAGAACTTTATTCCGTACGGTGTGGATGACATTGGTTATCTAGATCTTCAGCTTTTAAAGTTAACGGTAACATGAAAAATGCAATTTCGTATTTTTTCACATCTGGATATTTTTAAACACTAATTTTGCTTTAAACAAGGATTTTATTTTGATAGCTCTAAAATCAGAAAATTTATACCAGGGAGTCTTCTAATATTCGCTTTTGGGAGACACTTGTCAATGTTAGTTAGCTGTCGCCCAGTTAGCTGCATGGACCTTATAAGAAATAGACTAACCCAGTGGGCGGGGCGAGCGTCACCAACATGTCGGCAAGAAAGAGTAGGGACGATCTGGTTTACTTTAACACTGAAACCTATGGCGTTTGTATCACATAACTCTTTTTAATTATTAAATGTGATACGTTGTATAGTGATGAGATTATGAAAGCCACGGTTTTTTCAAATATGATTTAATATATCTCATTAAAGCACTTTTTACTGCATTTCGCACATTTTTTTCACACGTAATTCTTCTACAAACATCTTTACTTTGGTAAAACGGTAAAAACTCTAAGCACAAAATTTGTGAACTTAATTTTGCGTACAGATAACGTAAAGTTAAATAAGATTTATAGTAGGTGATGCTTTGAAATAAATAAGGTAAAATTAAAGAAGATCTGATGACTTTTTAAAAAAATTTAATGAACATTTTCAGGCAGTGATTTTCCAAACTATAATAACATTACAAAACTCTCATATTTATTTGATCATATGATCTTTAAATTATTAACATTAAAATGGATTAGTTATTTTAATAATTCATAAATTTCGGAGCATAAAATTTTCTAAGCGTAATGAAGCAAAAAAAAAAAAAAAAAAAAATCTAGAAGCACTCAGATTTTATATTACGCACAAAAGGAACCTTTTTTTAATATTTTGTGTGTTACCTATATTTATTGGATATCATCTTCTTCGCCCGTAAACCACATGCATTTCAAAACAGCATATCTTTAGAATTTCCGCACTTCGAGATAAAATTGTTATTTTTCGTACAGTGCTCGCTCTGAACTCGTTGAATTTGTTAGTCAAACATTCGTTAAAGTTTTCCAAAATATGAAATAGATTAAAAAAAAATTCGAAATTCGGCCGTCCAGATGCTCTCGTTCGGGTGGAGGATTACATTATTCAAAATTTGATGGCTCTGTTGTTTTTGTGACAGTGCGAGAAACATACATATATTCATGCAGATTCTTCATTATTTAATTTCTTTACATATAATACAGGGCGATAATATTTGGTAAGAACAATTTGAAAGGAGACACGGACATTTATAGTAAAACAGCGCAAAATGCCGCTTCGAAACTAACAGCCTTTTTAGGCTACCGCCCCTTTGAGCTAATAAATAAAATTAACAGTAAATAAAAAAAAAAAAATGTTATGCAGAACTAAAAATAAATTTAAAAAATAATCACTATAAAATACAAGCAAAATTAATTATTACGGTTAAATACAATTTTAATATTAGAATTAAATGTATAAAAATTTTTAAGGAGTCAAAAGTGTTTATCACTATGATGTATTATCAAACATAATTGAAATATAATTCCTTTATAGAAATTGTGCTATAATACTCATCTATAATTTTAAAAAAGCGTACAATTTAGAATTTTAAACAAAACTTTCAAAAATTCGTTTTTAAAAATTTTAGTATTTTTTACTTATTTACATCAATAAAAAGCATAAAAATTCCAAGAGAAAATTGCTTGTTAGAAATTTTCTATTAGTTCAGTTTTAAAATATTATTTTCTAAAAGAAGTAGTTACAAATTTCCTTACAGCATAGGAAAAGCTAAAAAAATATCCAGTGTTGAAAGCATGCAATAGCTTTATAATTATTTGAAACGTTAATTATACTTGATAAATATGCAAAATTTTTAAAAATCAATCTCAATTTTAAAACTAAAATATGTAGAAATTCTAATTTGTGAAATGAGGCGCTACAACCAGCTTTTCTTGAAAATTATACACGCTGCAATAGGCAACCAATGCTAATTACTGCAAGTCGTCCCTACTCCTCCGGATGTGATCAACGTGACTGCAAGTCGTCCCTACTCCTCCGGATGTGATCAACGTGACAGCCGGCATTGCCTCAGACGAGGGCGAAAACCCGTTTGGGTTAATCTATTTCTTATAAGGCCCATGGTTAGCTGTCGCCGTCTTCTACCTGTTATAGCTTGAGAGCTTCGCCTGTTTCCTTACTTCTGATGAAAGCGACATACATTACGTTATTTCGTAACTTGTTATTGACCACTGTTGGTTAGGATGACCTTCAAAGCCCCATACTTTACGTGTTACGACTGCCAGAAATGTTATCCACGTTTCATCGGCAGTTATCATCTCAGAAATAAAGTAGTTTCTACCATCATTAAAGCGATTTTAGGGTTTCCTTGCCGTTTCTGGCACGCTTCGCGTTTTAACGTTCTGTTCATTGACGGAGGGCGCAATGACAAACTCATTTGTTCTTACGCAGTTTTTCATGAAGAATTTTATGTACAGCTGCGGATCCGATCCACATTCCTTCTTTTTCATTTGGTAGGTACAGATTGATTAATATTGTTTAACATTTTTCTGCACATTTTGTGCGAGTAAAACTTTCGGAGTAAGTTTATAAGGTATTTCGGTTAATCTTTGGATTATGGTAACTTAATAATGTTTTGGCGAAAATTTGGCGACCAACCCTGCTACAGCAACCTGCTAGTTTTTGTTTGGACGCCATTTTGTTTTCACGAAATAAAGGCATGGGTTTTTTTTTTTTAAACCTCAACATTTTTTTTTTCCAACAATCTGCTAGCCGAATTACGCTTATGCTAGAACTTTTATGGAACAAAAGTGCTTAATCATGACAAAGATTAGGTGCGAATTTCGAAGAAAGTGCAGAATCGCAAACTGCTTGCCGCGATTTTAAGAATTGCACATACACGGTGTCATCCATGTACACGTCGATCTATTTTCACTTAAAAAAACATTCCAGAATTGCACAAAAATGGCATTGCGCACACTCTTGACTTTATCCACGTACACTGCTAAAGTCCTAGCTAGTAACCTTTATCGCCTTACCAAAATGTCGCCAAACTACCTGTTACCATATTCCAAAGATTAGCCAGTATTTATCCCGCCTCCTTGGCGTCCCTTCGTGGTGTGGTGGTCTGCACGCTGGGAGCGTATTCCAGAGGTCCGCGGTTCGATTTACGGCGAAGACGTTGCACACTTTTCAATGTCTCTTGCTTCCAATTAAATCTTAATGTTTCTACGAGTTCACCCAAGAGAGAATTTCACACTCTACGGAAATCTGTAAACCAAGTGACATGAGATGGTGCTTCCTTTCCGTATGATAACCGTAGGCATTCTTTTTGATTTAACCTCAGTTTAAAATCGTAGCTCAATAAATGCTCTCGCGTCACTTCCATTTCCCTTTCTTTCAAAATTTATTTTACGATTTTCACGAATTATCGTCTGAGGGGACAAAAGAGTCAATTTGCGTATCTGACAAATAATTTTCGTTTAGCGCATATTGTCTGATGTCCATCTCATCTACGGGCTGCAGATTGATGAAGGCAATTTGTCAATGCTCCCTTATTTCGTGTATAGCTGGGAGGATTAATAGACATCCGATTTGCGACGGAAGCGACGAAATATATGCAAATAATACATTTCTAAGTGATTATTCGGATTTCGAAACTTATTTGGACTGGATTTAGTTTTTATTTTTAATGCCTACGAATCATCCTCCCGACCACGGGAATAGTCAATTGACAATGCAAATATGATGAAGAGGCAATGATTAAGAATGGAAAGGAAATTAGGCAAATTTCAGGCACTGCCTTTTATTCAATCAAACAAAAGCGGGAGCTGAAAATTCTCTTTCAAGACTCTGACACTCAATTCTGCGGCTGTTATGCCGCCCGAAAGGAGAGGGAACTTAACTTTATTTGCACGAAATGTGATTTTACGCTTGCAGGAACGGGAAACTCATCGACGACATATTGGTACAGTCCACTGACTTTTGATTGGTCCGACCGATAAGTTCATCAAGTTGCAAAAGAGAAGTTCTTAGGAAGGATGCGAAGCAGTTAAGGCAAATAATGAGAAAATAGAAGACAATTTTCGAATACTTAATTCCAGTTAAAATTTGAATTCAAATTTTAACGAGGTTTGCAGATGCTGAGAACTTTTTTAAATGCACATACTATTCTATGTGATTTGACAAATTTAGTTTCATCTGTTGAGAAGTGATTCATTAAAATGAGGTAATAAGACTTTTAATGAGGAAATGAAGTCATTTTTTACCAAACAATGTCTTTTCCCAGATTAATCTCCATTATCAATAGTGATTATGTATATTTGTAATACATAATATTCATTATGCTGTAAGGTAGCATGCTATTTTAATTAACCTGTTATTATGATTTAAGCCTTCGCTATAACTAGTTGTTTCCGCATTCCTGATCAGAATGCAAATTAAGGTCTTACATAGGTTTTGAATGTTTGGAATCCAGAGGCTGTTCGCACATTTTTTAGACGATGTATATTGTATTCACAAAACTAATTACACAAAATTCTTGTGTTTTAAATGTTCTATTTGACATCTCTTATTCTGAACTATCTTTCGACACCGCAATTTCCAGGATAATAAAGCCTTTTGAAGTGGCAGAAGAGGTATTCTATCCCATTCCTTCCGAACAGCTTTCCAGAGTCCTGTTAGGGTTTGGGGACAACGTTTGGATATTGCAGTTTTTAAAAGTCCAAAAGCACAAAAATCCATATAGACACATCGGGAGATTTAGTAGGGATATCGGTGAAGGGTATGGCCTTGATACCAGTTTTTTGTCCATTTCTTTTAGGAAATTTACAGTGGATTTTGATGTGTGACTGCTAGCTTTGTCCTGATGGAGTCTCACAGACTGATGGCACTGTGGGTAAAGCGATGGTATTTCATTCACAAAAATTCGCGATAAAATATGTTCCTGATAGTATTTGGAGTTAATCTTGACATTTTTTTGCACTCTTTTTATTTTTAACTTGCCATTATAAGAAGAACCAACAACGATCATGAATCCCTTAGAAAAACTTTCTTTCGATTCTTTGAACCCATGTACTTAAAATTTGTTCTCCCCTTTTATGATAATAAATGGCTCTTTTTTTGTTACAATCATTTAAATACACCCATGCTTCATCTACTGTGACAATTGTTTTCCATTTTTCTTTGGATAAATGTTTCTCATATAGAATTCTGCAGCGTGTGCTGCGTTGAGCGATATGCTTTAAAAGAAGACGATGCACATTGCGTTTTTTCGCTTTCTTAAGATTTAAATCAACGTTTATCATTTTGTTTAAAGTGACCACCGAGCATTTTAATGATTTTGCAACTGTCCTTTGACTAGGGCGATTTTCTTTTAACATTAAACAACGTACCTTTGCAATAGTCGAAGATGTCCGTTTTTTCCTTGGATACCTGTTTGGAATTTTTGTCCCTCTTGAGGCTCCAATTTGACGTTTTTTTTCCTTTCTTGTTGATGATATTACCTATCGACGCTTTAGATATCACAAAACCATGACTCTCACATCGTTTTTGGATAACGGAGTATGCATATTTCTCTTCGGAAAGAGCGTCAATGTAGCCTTCGAACCACTGCTTTGTTAAACTCGCCATTTTGAATAAAAACATAACTTTCAAGCCATAGACGATAATTTTGACTTTTGACAACATAGTACAATTGCAATTACTTGTTTTGCAGCAAACGATTTTTTATTACCCCTTACCAAAATAGTCTAAAAATGTGCGAACAGCCTCTGTAGAGCGTCTTGCTTAACTCTCGTCCGTCCTTCCTGAAGTTATATTCCGACTTTAACATCTTGCTAGACGATTTTTTTAAAAAATATGCGTCGGTAAAATTCTGAGCGAGTTTAGGTAGTTTAGTTTATGCCTAGTTTCCGAGATGCATTTAAACTTTAACATTCTATTATGTTAAATTCAATATCTTCTGTGGAGCCAGCTGCGCTTATTCCTTTGAGTTTAGGATAAGTATTCATGAGTGTGGCACCTCGAAGCCCGAATTTTAAATTCCGAATAACCTTTTTTTATTTATTTCATAATTTTGGCGAACTTAATAAATGTTTTATTAAGGAATTCAAAGATTTAAAAACAATATATGTGTTACACTTCACAAAGCATAAGATATTGTTGCGTTATTTGTTTTCTGACACCAGTTGTTACGTTATTTTCTGCCTTCACGCTCGTATGGATTTGGCGTGAATAATGACGACACTACTTGATGAAGTATCGAAACACACTTTATTTGCCAGTATTGTCAGAACAGATTCAAAACACGTTTTACAGTCGTCGATGAACTACTATAAACACGCTGACACGATCAGCGACACAGCCTTCAGGTTATCAGGCTATCACGGTGGAGACAGCTTCACTGCGAAGCACCAGAGTACAGCTCCTGACTTTGCTCGGTCGTTCTTGGAACTCCACGTACTCTCTAGACTCGTTACAACTCGCGATGCACTCGACGACACACAGAGCACGGTCCCGACTCTTCGGTTCAGTCGTTCCCGGAGCTCAACACGCTCTCTCGACGATGCTCTAACCGCGATGCAGTAAGAGACTCCTTCGGTGCACTCGACGACCCTTTCGGCACTCCCTGGCCGAGTGGATTGACTCGCTAGACGAGACACCAACTCGATACTAACTCTCTCGCACTCTATGCGAGGCACACACACTGACTGCGGACCAGCAGGGTTTATATAGCTTTCGGCTTGTGTTCGAGAACATTCTTGGCTTAACCGGTAATAATTCGTTCCAGAAGGTTCTCCATTCGTCCATGGCAATTCCCCAATTTTGTCGCCAAATGGGCGATTCGTCGCCAAATGTGGTAACCCTACCTTTCTTTGACATTTTATGGCAACCCTAAAACTGCTTTGCTGGGAAGCCCTCTTACCGTGCCTGTACATGTCATAACAATATTTACGTTTCAAATTTAATCGGTAATTTTAAATCAATTGCGCTTTCCTTTAGAAAGTCGCAAATAGCTCTCGCGTGCTTTGCCACGCTCAATCAAAACTTCTTTCACAAAGTTCCTTTACAAAAATGTCTCACGGACTTTTAAACTTCTTAGAGTCCTTTAAGGCAGTCAGTCTAATAAGGTCTGTTTTAGCGCATCACGCGGGAAGGGCGTCGCAAGGTGCGACTATGCTTGTATGACAATCTTTTGGGTGCACCTTTTGTTTGCCGAGACGAGATTGGGGGGGGGGGTTGAAGGAAAGCACTCCTATTTGGTAGATATATTTAAAAACGTTTGTAATGTAAAATAGTAATTATGCCCTTAATATCACATTTTTGTACTATAAGTATGTCCCAAAAAGTTGATGACAGCTCGATAATTTCGAATTTCTTGTCTGTGTTACAAATAAGTATTTAACAACTGGCTTGTGTCAGTTTCATTGCAAAACTCGTCCAAAGTAAGATATTTAAAATTTGCAGTTTTTATTCTTAGCTTATCAGAAAAATTCTTAAAATATTTTTAAACCGCTGTGCTACCCGTTCTTCAAAAAAGACTTACATATTTGAACATTTGTTTTCTTTCTTCCTCGACAAACTCTGCTTCAGCAAACGGTTTACAGAATTCGGCAACATTGTGTCCAAAAACATAACGAGCTTTCGTGGCGGC
This sequence comes from Stegodyphus dumicola, assembly GCF_044657685.1. Taxonomy (NCBI): domain Eukaryota; kingdom Metazoa; phylum Arthropoda; class Arachnida; order Araneae; family Eresidae; genus Stegodyphus; species Stegodyphus dumicola. The sequence goes on from NC_140770.1 coordinate 6,276,058, forward strand.
GTTGTCTATGATGTTTTGCTTCGTGATGTATATGTGTATGGGCTTTGGGCGATTTGATTTTTGAGATACCCAGTGTAGCTGTGATCGGGATGGTCTTTCTATAGATGTACCTTTCTTTACCATGGAATATCTCCTTCATGATCATCATCTCAATGGACACAACATTCATCAAGAACTATGAAAAAATACTTAGAGGATCTTGAACATTTCTGATCCTTAAATTTTTATGATTTCTACATATTTTGACTACTGGGATTTACATACTTTTAATCCTTTCTTTACTTTTGTTATTCTCTAAATATATGTACTATTCATGTTACTTTGTATGGACTTACCTTCAAATTCACATTTGTAGGTGGACTTTCGTTAGTATGAACTTTATACGAACTTATGAAGTCTTGGACTTCTTTTTAAAGAACTAAGGACACCTTGTTTCATTATTATATACATTTAGACTTTTTCTAATTCTTTTTGACTATATAAAAAGTTTACTGACTATTTATAGTTAATTCTATGCAATATTTGTCAAAATTCTAGCTTCCTCAGATGCATAGATTGAGATGGAATCATTGAACATGAATTCTTGCAAGGCTTTACTGTTTAAATTATTGTTTCTACAACCCAAATCAGTGTGCTTTGCTCCAACAACAACATCTCCTCCAACAACGAATTCCATCAACGCATGCTGTCGGTCTTTATGGAGGAAAGGGCATTTCAGTAACTCTATAGAGAGTTGTATACTGCAGCGAAGGAAACGTCTCTATAACTTGGAAAAGAGTTTGAGACAACCACAATCTCGCAACTTTTCACAAACTGCTGAAGACCACTCTTGTGCTTATATCTCCAATCACGCGCAGAAAATACTCTGATTATTTGCAAAATTCTTTAGCGGCGTAATTAGCACTTTTGGTTCAGTACTTTTCGTAAATAGATATAATTTTCAACATACAGTGTCTCAAAAAAGTGATGGGACACTTGTGCTTTACAAAAGGAAACTGCAATAAAATAAATTTTAAAAACATGTAAAATTTTTTGTGGGTGTGTTTCATACTTAAATTTAGTAACAATTATTACATAACATACATTTTCTCAAAATTTTAAAATATTAATTTAATAAAAATACAATTGTTTAGAACGGAGCAGAAAATGGCTCACTTCAGTGATGGGACACTTAATTTTCCATCAAATATTTATCCAAAAATTTTACTTTTTAAAAGGTTTTAATATTTTGTTGAATTTCCTTTTACTTTTAAAACATGATTTAATCTTCCTGGGATGGATTCGACTAATTTTTTTTTGTGATTTCTGGAGTAATTTTACCCCATTCTTCTTGAAGCACCGATTTTAATTGTTGTTTTGAAGAAATGGTGTGTTTGCGAATTCTTGATTCCAATTCTTGCCAAATATTCTCTATAGGATTTAATTGTGGAGATTGTGGGGGAGTTTTTATTATTTCAGGACAGTTATACAGCAGCCAGAGTCTAACGTTCAAAGCACTGTGCTTGGGGTCATTGTCCTGGTAGAATTTAAAATCGTTATGAAGGTTCAATTTTCGTGCTGAAGATTTCAAATTTTGATTTTAAATGTCAATATACTTGTACTGATCCATTATACTGTCAATAAAAACAAGATTACCAACTCCAGCGGACGACATACACCCCCATACCATAACTCGTTCTCCATGTTTTACTGTTGGCACCAAGTTCTGTTTGCGAAATTCTTCCCTGGGTTTTCTCCACACCAAGATTCTACCGTCAGAACCAAATATATTAAATTTACTCTCATCAGCAAATATAACTTCATTCCAGTAATCAGAATTCTTATTTATGTTGGATTTTGCGAAAGCCAGTCTGAGTTTTCTATTCTTTTCACTTACGAAGAATTTTTTCCTGGCTGCTCTACCGTGATATCCAGTAGATCAAATTACTCTTCTAATAGTCTTAGAATTAACAATTACTCCATATAATGCTTGTAAATCAGCAGCAACTTTAGGAGCACTCATTCTTGGATTTTTTTTAATATTTCGAACGATAATTTGCTTTATTTTATTGGATAGCTTTGATGGTCGGCCAGGTCTTTTATCCTGAATCATATGATTCTTTTTATATCGTTTAATAATATTGAATACTGTTGAATGACTGAAGTTAACTGTTTCAGTAGTTTCTCTAATAGATTTTCCACGTTCAATATGCAAATTAATAACTAATTTTCGAATTCCATGCAAAGTTTCTTTTCGTTTAGCATTAATGTCTGCACAGAGCTAAAAAACACAAAAATTCCAAAACAAACTGGAGAGAAATACTGCAGACGATTTTATAAATTATTGGCAATTGCTTTTGAGTAAAAATAAATACTCCAAAAGATATTTTTATTGCTTACTTCAGACGATTTTTGTTGCATAGTACGTAGTGTCCCATCACTTAAGTGAGCCATTTTAATATTTTAATATTTTGAGAAAATTGATGTTATGTAATAATTGTTACTAAATTTAAGTATGAAACACACCCAGAAAAAATTTTACATGTTTTTTAAATTTATTTTATTGCAGTTTCCTTTTGTGTGTCCCATCACTTTTTTGAGACACTGTAGCTATAATTTGCAAATGTTCTTAATTTTGCTCACGACTATGTATCGAAAATTAAACTTATTACCTTTCAACTGATGAATACAAACATAAATTGCAAGCCTCTGTTTGAAACTTTACCTGGCCGGAAATGTTACAAGAAAAATCAATAGAATGTAACAAGAATTTTCTTATTAGTATTTTCTAAAGACGTTAAAAATTGTTAAAGGACAGTTTAAATCCTTTCTATACCATTAATCATAGTCATATCGTTTCAAAAATTTTTCGACAATTTATTTTAAATATTAAAACATATTTTTTGCAAAAAATAGCCAACAAGACGAATAAGCCAATAGAAGAAATTCCGGATTGCATGTAATCGGTATTCCTTTGACTGACTGAGAAAATAAGATTGATTTTTAGTTCTTGATCTTTTTATACTAGCATATAATTAAACTTTCATATGATTTGATATAAAGTATTTAGTAGAAAATTATATATTAACAAGACATTAAGTTTATTTTATAATATTTTATACATTAAGTTTATTTTATGTATAACTTTGTTTTGCTGATAGATCAAAAATAAATTAACAACTCGATGGTGAAAGAAGAAATAGCAGACGATTTATTAACGGATAAGCTGTGTGTTACCAAGCTTTTCGCATCTAGCTGTATTAGTATATTCTTCCGAATTATTTTACTGAATGTTTATACTACACTTTTAAAACTTTGCTACTTAATTAATTATCAAGTGCAGCAGTATATGATTTCCTTATTTTTTGAATTTATTCTCTAGACCTTCATTCTACATTGATTTATTCCAACACAGTGATTATGAAATTGAAGAACGCCATCGTGAGTAAGTTCTTTAATATATTTCATAGTATTAAAATGCATTTAAAAATAAAGCTCAATTATAAATTAAGTTATCATTTAGAATATTGCTGTCACTGCCATATATTTTATGTCACTATTTAAAACTTGTAATCGTAGTTTCATTTGTAATTCGTTAATAATTACATGTAATGTGTAAGTATACGTAAATTAAGTAATTATAATGATGTAAATGATAATTTTAGTTGTTGAGTTATGGAATTTAGCAAATGCACAAATTTGTTTAATAAATTCTGTAGTTTAGCTAATTTTAAATGTAATTTTAGAGAATCGAAGAAAATTCTATTTCATTTGATTTTTTTCAATTCTCTTTCCCATTTAATTAATTTATATATAGTCTTTCGAGCCAAAGTGGCTTTTGTTAATCTTTGAATATTTATATTTTTAATATTTCTGTGGTTATAGAATCGCATATTCTATACTCTCAGTGACAGAATTAAAGGAAAATATTCAAATATTGTCATCGGATGTATAATTGTTTATACATTTCAAAGTTTTATGTAACTATAAAGGTAATAGAATATCATTTGTGTAACAGAGTACAAAATAATTTTTACAAATGTAATAATAATTCATTCCGCCAAATAAGAATAAAATTACTTATAATTAAAACTTTTTTTACAATACCTTTGAATTACCGTCATCTTTTAAAATAGGAGTTTAATATTTTTGGCATAGATTTAACAAGATATTAGGTAATTTTCTGTTATTTTTTTTCCTCTTGAGCAGAAACCTAAAAGCGTTTAGCCATTTTCTGTAAGGCATCGTATATCTTATAGGCAAAGTGCCTGTAAGGTGCCTTTATAGACACAGTGCCTGTAAAATGCCTATAAGTAATTTATTCCACAAACAGTGGAATAAATTTTGTTAATTTATTTATTTAATTGACAATATACATAAGGCTTCATATATTCGATTAGTGTTTTAGCTGTTCTCATACTACTTATGTTATTTAAAACTAAATGCTTATAAATTAGTATTTGATGACAATTAATTGTAATTAAAAAGAAATATCAGACTTTTAATCCTGGAATATCTAATAGAGGTAGTACTTTTTCCAGCTCTTTGAGCCTTGATACTTGAAATCAAAATTAAATTTTATTGATCCGTTTCGGTAAATAAAATAATAGGTCTTCACTATAATCAAAATTTGGAATTTTAGTATTATAAAATTTAGTTGTTTAAAATTTTAGTTAATATTATTGTTATTATATTTATTGAATTTAGCTTAACTCTTTGCGGTGTTTAGGAGTAAAAATACATTACACACCAAAAGTGACTGTTTAATTGATATATTTAATAAAGATTATCAACGATTTTGATTATTAACGTAAATGGAAATGGATGAAAATTATTTACAGATGTAGAAAAGTTCACGTCTTTTACTCAAACAACCGTCTTACACATGTCTGTCATTTTAATGCCAGCATCGTCTGCGTTTTTTTTTTTTTTTTTTTTTCACAAAATATTCCGTTAAACGGCGTGCAGCGTCATCTGTTGGTCGTGAAAGTTGACATGCCATATTATTATGCATTGACAACTCTTATATGAATTTTTTTTAATTATCTTAGTAAAATATGTATAAATGTCTTGTTTTTCCTTATTTAATAGCTAATATTTTGGCTCTTACATTATTAACTCAACCTGCTTACAGGTCACCAGAGTTTTCAGAATGCGCTAAAGTTTGGCAATCGTGCGCATAACAATTCTACAAGTTTAAAAAGCAATGCCAGCAGTTTCGTATATGGTCGGTTTGCTGTATTCTATATCCCAGTGGGTTTTTATTTTGCAAATTGCGATTTTTATTGTCTTAAACTAAAATTTTATTGTCTTAAATTCAATTCTAAATTACATTTGTGAGAAAAAATTCTAAATTATGCTTGTGAGGAAAAGTTCTAAATCTACCTATTATAGTTGTTATGAAGAAAAAGAAAAAATATATAATGATTTCAATGAGTCCAGCTAATGTAATTTCATGGCTCCAGCTAGTAATTAGTAATAAGACAGATGAAGAAATGTGTTTAGTGCTTTTAAATCACTTAGTTTGTTAATCAATGATAAACGCATTAAATTCGAATGAAAATTAAATGTTGCTGAATGGCAAAACATCGGTGCTTAGAAAATAAAAGGGATATTTTATTTGGAGAAATAGTATTATATTTCTTTGAAATCGGGGAAATTGTTGGTGAAATTTCAAAGAAATTCGAAATTCGAAATTTGGTTTTAGGGTGCACATATTCAGCCGAAGGATTATGTTGAAAGTTTGGTGGGCTACGTGTCCCCGATTTTTCCCAATTCCCCAACCTACACGCTAATTATTTAAATAATAGAGATTTAACTAAAAAAACCTTCAAAGTTTTTTAGCATTACACTTCATCTTCAAAAGAGTCGCACACGCTATTTATTAGTATAAACTTCAGTGATAATATAATTTAATGAAATAAACTGGTGTGCAAAAATTAAGGACGAATTCGAAAAATTAGCATATCAGCTGAACGAAGAGGCAGAGCGGACAGAAAGACCAATCAGGAGATTAAGTAAGGTGATGTACGATAGCACATGCACAGATATGCAGGTAGACGTAATGGGGGAGTGTCTGAGTAGTATAAAGCATGTTGATTTCTGGCAACGAGATTGCACGCCGTATAGCAGTTAAAATCACACCGAGTTGCTGCCTCAGCGAGAAATGGCGAATAATCAATCTGTTAGACGACATCTGGATGCTTTTACCCGAGGTCGAATCATTGGGAAGTTGGAGGAAGGCCGCAGTGTGACAAGTGTGGCTGCAGAGTTCGGAATTGCTCACAGCATCGTTTCACGACTTTGGAGACAATTTCAAACTACAGGAACAGCTATCCGGGGGTTTAGTAGTGGTCGTCCACGAGGAACCACACCCGCAGATGACCGGTATATTGCCTTACAGGCCAGAAGAAACAGGCGGCAGACAGCGGGAGAATTCGCTAGACACACGACACAGGTGACTGGACGACCGATATCGCGTTTTACCGTGGCCAGAAGACTGCACGGTGGTGGTCTGTTTGCACGACGCCCTGTACGGTGTGTACCTCTAACGCCTGCCCATCGGAGAAGGACAATGAATGGTGGTGCCGGGAACACCGGAATCGGAGAGACAATGAATGAGGACGAGTACTCTTTACAGATGAGAGCAGATTCAGTCTGAGTAGCGATTCTCATCGCATACTCATCTGGAGAGAGCGGGGAAGCCGCAATCATCCCTCGAACATCATTGAAAGGGACATGTATGGAGGTGGCGGTGTTCTCGTTTGGGGAGGCATCATGCTTGGTAGTCGTACAGACCTTCACATCTCCGACGCAGGTTCAGTCAACGGGACCCGTTATTGTAACGAGATTCTTCTTCCATATGTGCGTCTTTTTAGAGGCGCTATGGGTCCGCAGTTCCTTTTCATGGACGACAATGCACCATGTCATCGCACAGTAGCTGCCGAACAGCTCTTAGAGAGTGAAGATATTGAACGTATGGGTTGGCCGGCACGATCTCCGGATCTCAATCCCATCGAGCATGTATGGGATTTTCTAGGCAGACGCTTGGCAGTTCGTACCTTACCACCAGTAACGATTCCGGAGCTTCGATTGGCGCTGCAAGACGAATGGTCAGCAATGCCTCAACAACTCATTGACACCCTCATTCTCAGCATGGGCAGACGCTGTGAAACCTGCCTAGCAGTCAGGGGAGATCATATCCCCTATTAAAGACTGGATGTTTCTTGATGGACACCCATCACAGGGATGTTTCAGCCTTCAGTTGCGTTGCGCTCCATGCTACGTTTTCAATAAAGCTTCTTTTTATCCCTCTGATTTCTCTTTTAGTAAGTGTTGCTTACATTACTCATGCCCTTACGTACTGGGGATCTTACGGTATTAAATGTGTTGATTTGGAAAGCTTTTGTACAAAGTTATATTGAAAAAACCGTCTCGTCCTTAATTTTTGCACACCAGTGTAAATCTAGTTAAATTAGTATTCTACTATAATAGCAAAATAAATTTATTTAATCCCATAAAACACCCTTGAGAATTAATCATGTACATCTTGAAATAATATTATGATAGTCTGAATATTTCTATTAAACGAAAAAAAAAAATTGCACTTAATGTTGTACAAACTCACCAGTGCGTGTGACGAAACAACTTTAATGCAGAATCAATACACCGAGGAAAAGCAAAATTAACTTGCTACAGAACGAAGAAAAATGGCCTGGGAATAAAAAATAGCGAGCCATCGATAAGTACTAAATCGGAAGAACTTTGCTAAATTATCCGGAAGGAAGCTGTGTATATCAGGAAAGAATGTTTAATTACTTTACTGAGCAGAAAACCTCAGAGAGTACTGTAAATAATTAGCAGAAAATGAGCTATCGATCCTTAGAGCAAGAGGTGTGTGTACTCAAACTAACATTAGAGGAATTTAACTTCGCAAATCGGAACGTAAATAGAAAAATTTAAGAACATTTTATTTGTACACAAGTTTACACCAGTGTCTTTCAGATCCTACTAGATTGACAAGAAAGCTTTCACTCCAGTCTGAGTTAGGATGCCAAAAAAGTCGTACGAAGGTTAAAATAACCCTTTCTATTTCCTTGGCGCGAAGTAAAGGAAGCATAGTAATCGCGAAAATTTCGCGTATCTTATTTCGAAGAAAATATCCATTTTCACCGCTATCAAATGAAATTTAAGGATATTTTTGCATGAAATCTGTACGTAAAGGCAGAAAAAAAAAAAAAAAAGACTCTTTTTTTACTTCCTTGTACGAAGTAAAAAGGAACTATTGTAATCGCGAAAAGTTTCAGGCAGCATATTTCAACGAAAATATACATTTTGACCGCTATCGAATGGAATTTAACGATGTTTTTGCGTGATAGCTGTACGTAAGAACAGAATAAAAGACTCGTTTCCTCCAAAAAAATTATATAACTGCTTTAAAATGAATTCTGAAGAGAATTTTTCGTGGCGTCTGTACGAACGTATGTATGTACGTATCTCGCATAACTCAAAAACGAGTAGCCTCAGAACGTTTAAATTTTGTATATAGGACTGCTATAACATATAGATGTGCACCTCGTATTTTGATTGCAATTGGCCGCACCAAACGTATATAAATATATTTATATATATATATCTCCACTCTGTTACCCGGCTCAGTGATCTCAGTTTCTTTACTCTTATATGTTTGTAAATTGTACATTTATGCTTTAAAAATGATTGAATTATGTTGTTTATGTCTTCTGGTTAAAATTTTTATGCCTTTAGTAAATCTGTATGCAATATTTTTAGAACTATCAACAAATTTAAAGTTGTTTAAGTGCCGCTAAGCCTTTATTTTCATATCGGCCATTGATTGTTTACATTTGAAACAGCAGACTGGTGGATTTGTTGCCAATCTAGAGAAACTTACCTTTGCAACAACAAAGATAACGCCTTCATTTATTATTGCCAATTAAATCACGCTTAATCCTTTCTGGAATTTTTTCGAGGAAATAAGTGTTTAAGATTTACTTCGTAATTTTTAATATAGATAGTTTGAGTTTTTATGTATTTTTGCCTTCTCGCGAAATGAGAACTGAATTAATTGAATGAGAAATATTCAATCGTCTGTGAAAAATTGTTTCTTTTTTGTTTTGTTTGCTTCATTTCTTTTATACATCGTTCCAGCTTTATTATAGTATTTGAATAGAACATGTGGCAACGATTAGATAATTCTATTCTTTAAATGATATAAATTTTGTGCATTATGAGTTATAATATGAACGAAATATAATACTGTGAAGTGAATTTAGCGCCAGAGTTTCGCTATGGTAAACACATACTAGAGTGAATTTTAAAGAATGTATTTATTCTATTGTGATTTATGCGGTGTCGGCGAAGTAGATTTAATTCAATCCAATAAGTTTAAATGAAATGCAAGAAAAAATGCGTGTAATTTAATATTCTGTACAAGGAAGCCATGTGGTGTACACATCAGATTTTTTCCCAAACGGATTATAAAATGGATTTAAAAGGGATTCAGAAGAGATTTCTTCGTGACGTATGTACGTATGTATGCATGTATCTCGCATAAGTCAAAAACGAATTGCCTCAGAACGTTGACATTTTGTATATAGGACCGCTATAGCATGTGCACCTCCCTTTTTGGTTCAAATCAGCCGCACCAAAATTATATAACTATATTACATATTTCAAACTCAGTTTTTTGTTCTTATATGTTGGTAAATTATGCATTTTTTGCTTTAAAAGTGATTAAATTATATTGTGTGTGATTAAATTATGTAAAGTGATTAAATTATGCTCCGGTTGAGGATCTTATGCCTTTAGTAAATCTGCATGCAATAATTGTAGAATTATCAACAATTTTAAATTTGTTTGGGTGCGACTAAGCCTAATAGAGCAGCCATATTTGTCTACATTTGAAACTTAGCAGAACAGTGAATTTATTCAGATTCTGCACATTCAGTGTCTTTTTGCAAAAGGAAATTTTCAGTCTTGTGCACCGAAAAATCTACCTTCTTGCCGGCTGGCAGAATTGCTTGTTTTAGCACAGAAACTCTAATTTTAATAGTAAAAAAAAATTTTTATTGTTTTAATTGTATTTGGTATTTTATGTTTTCCTATATTTTTCAATTTTTAATGAAAATGTTTTGAGATTTTTTTATATTTTTGGGTTCCGCGAAGTGAGAACTGAGCTAACTGAATGAGAAATCTATTTCGAATGAAATTTTAGGAAATAAGTGGAATGCAACAAAAATTGTGTATGACAAGGAAGTCATGTGTTGTCCACATCAGATTTTTCTATTAACTCTTTAAATTTAATAGAAGGCACCACTTGAGTTACAAAACAAAACTCTCTCTGTTTTCGGGATTTTAAAATAACATAAATGAAAGATTTAATTTCAAGAAACGTAGTCCTAGACTACGTACAAAATAATCTACTTAAGGTGGCTTAAGTAATTTAACGGTGCGCTTTTAAGGATTCGGCTAAGAAAATGCCTAAACCCGGAAATAAATTCTCGCAGAGCTGACATATAAACTGCAAGGGTTTTAGATTAGAAGCCCTAATTCTAGAACATTCAAACCTTCAGCTCAAATACTCAACAATTAATGTGCATTACGATGAAGACTATGGAAAGAAGAAGCTATCGTAAAGTTTTAAACCATAATAATTGGTTAATTAAGAAAACATACTATGCATTAAGAAATACTAACTTAGAAAGCAAATGTTTGAAAGTTGTTATGCAAATTTAAAAAAAAAAAGGTCCTTAGCGCACTCTCGTTATCTGAAGAAGAAACGGAGTCGATATGTGGTAGTCTTCAGCAAATCTCGAAGGAATTATCTAGAAAGAGCTACTAGAGTTTTGAGCTTTAGATTCATTATCTCACAAAGCCGCTAAAATGGATTTTATGCAAAATGTTCCAACGTTTAGATGAATTTGACAGAAGTAAATAAATCTTCTCAATTGTGCATATGGCCATACGGTTTTCTGGTCATTTTTTCTTTTATGAGTACAATTCGTAGTTCCATACTTTAAGACTCCATTCTTCTGGAGTATAAGCAGGATTCCTTTCCAATGTGATTTAATTTACATTGGTGAAACAAACAGAGCTTTAAAATTTCGCTCTAAGGGATATGAGACAAATGTTAGGAAAAAAAGAAGGATATAAATCCACTGTTGCCAATACTGTTGGTAAGAAAATCCCATTTTCCACTTTTTTTTTGGCAGTAAAAATTATTCAAAAAACATCTTCCGTGAACGAATTAGATTTTCTAGAGAAGTTTCACATTCATAAAATCTTTCTGGTTCCAATCCGTCTTTACCCTCAGCTTTTAAGGAAATTATTTCAGAATTGTTTTCATTTTACATGAATAGACGGTACCGGTAGCTTGATTGCTGCATGTCATTGTTATTGCCTGAACACAGGCTTCCCTTACGCCATTTGCACTTCTGCAGCTGAAGAAGAATTTCTAAATTTGATTCTTAGAAAATATTCCTCCAAATGTATGAATATTATGATGATTCTTGTTGCCTAAACAACTCCAATATTTACTGAATCATGTGTCGTCTATAGAATCATGATATTGGTTTCTACAGGAGCAATGTATATACGAAAAGGTTTGTCTTAAAATCCATCTCTGCCCTTTCAAATGTCTCTCAGATGTTTTACGGTAATTTAATAAATAATCCATCTAACGCCCTGTCATCTCTAAACTGTATGTGTGTACACTGTTATCCATTTCTTAATTTTACATAATATACGACAAATATCATGATTCCTCGAATTCTTGAATTATAGATTTATAACTTTGAATAGTTTACTTAAAAATACCAATATTTTTATATTTATAGGAAAATGAATAACCAAACAAACTACTGAAGAATTTAACTGTAACTAAAATATGTAGGGTTGGAAAAGCAGAGTTTCAATCATTTTTGCAAAGAATATCCTATGTCTTGTAAAAGACATGAAAAGTGCAAAACCCCCATTCGAAGGCGAGAGCTTGGATAGCATTTCTACTCGAGCAAACCAAAGCGATAAGGATAAAAAAAAATTTCATTCACTAAAACAGATCGCACATTATCGAATAAATGAAGATTAAAAAAATGTGTTTGTTATGAAAGCTAAAGAATATTTTAATAAAAAATAAGAATATTTTTGTAGGGTTGGAAAAGCAGAGTTTCAATCATTTTTGCAAAGAATATCCTATGTCTTGTAAAAGACATGAAAAGTGCAAAACCCCCATTCGAAGGCGAGAGCTTGGATAGCATTTCTACTCGAGCAAACCAAAGCGATAAGGATAAAAAAAAAATTTCATTCACTAAAACAGATCGCACATTATCGAATAAATGAAGATTAAAAAAATGTGTTTGTTATGAAAGCTCAAGAATATTTTTGAAGAATGTTCGATGTTATTTTGCCGTTAACATAATGACAGAAGTATGAAATCGATGACTTACATGTATTCATATGTAAATGAGTCGAGGTGACTTTTCTTTTAAACCTGGCCGAGCGCGGTAAAGTCGCTGAACACTGGTAGTTCGGTCCGAGGTTCGAATCCCGCAAACGGGCTGGCTGCATGTGTGTTTTCGTGGTTTTCCCCATGTGTAACGTGTATACAAGCCAGTTTCCCTTATAAAGTCCTCCACGAAGGCATCCCTCCCCTTAGGCAGATAGCCCTCGAGGCTTTGCTGTAATTAAATAACCTAACCTAACCTTTCTTTTAAACCTTGTAAAGTCCAGTAGATATACTTCCGTGTGAGAAACTGGAATAGTAGTAACTGCACCAAGCAAAGAGTTAAAGTGTTCTTTATTTATCAAAAAATGATTAGTTAAAATTTACAATGCGTCATCTCGACGCTAACAAACTTCACCTCTGCTTGGGCGGTAACTGAAAATCAGGTAACGAAACAAAAGTTTGAAGATATTAACAAGAGATAGAGCAACAGCGAGATCCCGTTACATAACCCCCATCGAAACTAGTGGCAGCAAGTAAATGCAATTAAGCCACGAGAACCAGCAATAAGCAAACGTATCTACAACAGAGGTGGCGGCTATAGCCTAACTCTCTTCTCTTTCCCACTGAAACTCGGCTTTTAAATACTTTCTTCTAAGTGGAAATTTGGATTCCTTGACGCGCGCTACAACATTTAAATATTCTGGCACTGACAATTAGGGGAATAAAGGCTTATAGGAAAGTTTAAAAATAAACTTGTTAGTTAAAATAAATATAAATCCCTACAACCCTTTTAAAAAAATTTCTAAAGTATTTTTCAGCCGAACTCATGATTGTTTTTTTCGTATGTCAACATAATAAAAACTCGACAACAATTATTCTAGAAAGAAAACGAAAAGTAAAAGAAACTCCGTTGAAGAATGAAATTCTTAATGAAAAAAACACAGGAACGAATTTTTTAATTGCAAGCTGAGGGATTCCATGGCTGATCTTAGACCTGACTCTAATTTTAATTCTCAGATTTAAAATATCTACCTGAATGTCTTCACGTATAAATATAAAAGTGTGTTCATGTGTGTGTATCATACAAATCTACAGTTTTTGAGGAAATTTGGCATACTGGAATTCCAAAATAACAGGAAGATCGCTGTCTACATAACATTTGCCAAAAATCTACCCACTGGATCCGCGCTCTTTATATACATAGGTATCATATTTATTTATTTCATAATTTAAAAAACTTTTCATTAAAAAGTTCGTTAATTCGTTCGTTAAAAGTTAATTTCGTTCTCTATTTTAACAAACTTTTCCTTAAAAACTCAGCGGTTTAAAGGTACAGAAAAGTGATTTAAAATTTTCAAATTTAGTCAGAAAACTTGGCAATAAAGGAACTTTGTCGACACTCACCAAAACGCAACCTATTTGTCTTTCGGGTTTAATAAACAAACTCAGCCATTTAAAAGAAAAATGTTGCGTTTGCCCAAACGGAAGTACTTTGAAGTGCATCTTTCAGCAAATCTTAAACTATTTAATTTTTCTTTCAAATTTACTCGCTTATTAATTAACAAACTAAGCGATTTGAAAGCTCATTTCAGTTATTATTAAATACTAGCCGGAAGCAACAAATGACATTAGCTGAATTCGTAATTTTATTGAAACTACATGTAGTATCCGTTTCTTTGGTTTGTTTACGTGGATGGAAATTCGTACAGATCTACGATTTTATTCCGATCTTGAGGAACGTTTGCACAATTAATCAGTTAACTGTGGCGCCCTCGTTTAAGAGTGCGCACCGTTTTGTGTCGCCAGAATCGAGCCATGACGAGTCTATTCGTCCATCACAGAGTAAGTTGCGCTGGTAAGATATTGGATGAAAAAGATGGGTTTATTTTATAAAATTGAAAATTTTATTACCAGTATTGACTTATTTGGTTAACATAAGCATATATTACATACATATTAAACTAAAAACGCAATCAATTAAATATTATACATATAAAAGTAAGAATTTAAATTCCTGCTGTGGAGTGATATTCAGCGAAATAAGGTACTATACACAATGGGGCTTTGCAAATCGAACACCAGTAACGCGATTGGTACTTACGTATTTACGCAATCAGGCCAAAATTCGCATAAATTGCGAAATTTGGCGACCCTACTTACGGCAACCCTACGTGTTATACGTAGTTTTGTAAAAAGAGCATGTGGAGATTCACAAAATTTTCCTGCATTTTCGTGCACATTTTTGTAATTTATGAGAAAATAGCAGTGTACATGGATAAAGTCAAGAGTGTGCGCAATGCCATTTTTGTGCAATTCTGGGATGTTTTTTTAAGTAAAAATAAGTCGACGTGTACATGGTTATGGCGAATACGGTTTTCAATCAGTGCTAAAAGCAATAGCCAAAAGATTTCCGCCGAAAAAATAATTCTGCAACTTATTCAAATTCAAAACCGGAAGGGTTTAATTGCTATTTTATATTTTAAAACAAAATAATATAAAAAACTGTATTAAAAATTATCTGTAATTAATAAATCTACATTTTTTTTCTATTCATACTGTTTTACTCAAACTTACAAATAGGGCGAACCTGGTTGCGATAATACGTAAGTACCACGCGATTCCTTCCTGATTTTACGTTTCTAGCAATGCGAACACCTTCGCGTAGGGTTCTTTTTTTTTCGATGTTCCGAGTATATACTCCGGAACATGATTCCCACCTAATTGGCTTATATTAGGTCTAAATGGCCGAGTTTGTGTCGGTTTATTTCTTTCAATTGGATACGTCGCAAAAGTGTCTTCAATAAATTTGAGCAAAAGGTTGATACTCGATAATGTTCTATTATTTTTTTATATAATATGAATGCATTCAGACACATAATTGTCTTTGAAATGGAGAAATATCTTTTTGTAGTACTTTTTGAGTTGTCTTCTTGCTGTGGAGTACGCTATGATAATTCCATCGCTCATATCCACTCCACCCAGTTTTTATTATAATCAATCACTATCTCCGGTTTCTTTGTCATTATTTTTCTTTTCTCTGTTTCTATTACGTTGTCATTATGTACAGTACTTACTAAATAAATCTCCCTTTTACCTTTCCATTTCATTATACGTATGATGAGTACACTCGTCAATCACAGTTAATTAAACAAGAGGAAGGTTAATGTCTACATCAGACTTCGGAAAACCACACACGCACAGGACGTATATATCAGAAGGGTGCACTCACAATACCCATCTTGCCTCTAAGGTTATATTACCTATCTTAGGTTCCGTTCAGTAGAGTAAATGGAATCGTTTAATTTTGCATTTATATACAATCGAATCTCGCTCTAAAGAGCTTCAAGAGATCGAAAGTTTTGTTCGCTAAATCCGATCTGATAGGAAAAAAAGTAGATCGTCTCAAAGATAGTTAAAAATTCATTGATGAATTGCGCAGAAAGAATGATTAGTTGTAGAGTTCCGCATTGAAAGTGAGCATAATAGTGAAATGCCTGTGTTTCTCTTCGCGGTTGATTCCAGGTTGCGTATAATTCAGCTGTGCTTCTGTTCCAGAAAACCTAGTACTGATTTTACTATAGGTCGTACGGAGCTGCGGACGATACATGCTTTTTAGTTAAATAACATTTATTAAATTTAAGAAAAAGTAATGTTCGTATTATAGTCTTTTCCTTTGGATTATTTTATTTCTTAGTTTAATTATATAAGAAATTAGCATTATCGCGTCTCCCAAAAGATGCTAATTATCACTTTCACCTTAAAAAAATGGAAAGTTTATTACAATTATTATTACGTAAAATAACTAAATTTCTTTCTTTTTTTTTTTTTTTTTTTAGTTTTGACATACGTTAATAATTTTACACCAATAATCACTTAGCACAGAAGTCAAGTGACACATTTATTCTACGACACGAATTTAAAATTGAGAATACTCGTCACTTTCGAAAGACTGACGACTAATTCAAAGAGCTCGAATAGAATCCGTGTGTGTGTAATTATGGCAAAGCCTCGAGGGCTATCTGCCTAAGGGAAGGGATAGCCTTCGTGGAGGACTTTCTAAGGGAAACTGCCTCGTATACACGTTAAACATGGGGAAAACCACGAAAACGCCCATGCAGCCAGCCCGTGCGCGGGATTCGAACCTCCGACCGAACTATCAGTGTCCACCAACTTTACCGCTCGGCCACTGGTGAGCCCGAATAGAATCTGATTCAAGCTCCCTTATCTCAATGGATCCGTTGGCTCATTATACGTGTCTATTGTGTGTCGTGATTTTCCAAGAGTGCTACATTTGACTCGCATTTTCGTTCTTTTGCCCTCTTTTTAGTCTTTTCATTAGAATACAGAGAAAGGTGAAAGGTGAAGATAAAAGAACAGTAACCTGTTCAGTTATTAGGTTTACATTTGACTCGCATTTTCGTTCTTTTGCCCTCTTTTTAGTCTTTTCATTAGAATACAGAGAAAGGTGAAAGGTGAAGATAAAAGAACAGTAACCTGTTCAGTTATTAGGTTTACATTTGACTCGCATTTTCGTTCTTTTTCCCTCTTTTTAGTCTTTTCATTAGAATACAGAGAAAGGTGAAAGGTGAAGATAAAAGAACAGTAACCTGTTCAGTTATTAGGTTATTTTGAAGCTGGAGACGAAAAATGTGCAGTTCCGTCGCCGGAACCAAACCCTGTAACTCTCGAATACGCGTCGGTATGTTTCCAATTACATCACGGGGTTATGCGGAAAGAAGGGGGCTTCGCACTTTGAGACGTCCTTTTATGGGGCTATACAAATCGGATGTTTACGTAAACAAACCCCAAACGATGGCCGTGATAAAGAGAGAAATTTAACGAATCAACGAAGAAATTTGTGAACGGTTCGTCGTGAATTTCACCGACAGAATGACTTTCTGCCAAAACCTTGGAGGTGGAAGTACAGGGTTATCCAAATTAAACTTCCCCAACTCAGAGGGCTGTGCAGAGTGTTGTATGGGTCATAACGTGATGAAATTTTAAAGACAGACACTTCAGATCATGCGCTCGAGATTTATTAAACAAAAACATTAGTACAAGAAGTTTCCGATAGGTGGCGCTGCAGATCAACAAGACATTCTACAGATGTTCTATATGTGTGCCGTGGTTCTCTACAGCTCTTTCCATTCGCAAAGCAGTGTGTTCCCCAGCGGAACGCAGTAAGTCCACATTAATTCCACGAACATGTCGAATAATTGCGTCTTTCAGATGTGCCAAGGTTGCTGGGGTGTTCTCGGTAGACCCGATCCTTTAAGAATCCACATAACCAAAAGTCGCATGGCGTGAGATCAGGCGAGCGGGGAGGCCAAGCTGTAGGGAAACAGCGGCTGATTACACGTGCATCGGTAAAAGTTGCCCATAACACCTGTTCAACGCCACGAAGAACATGGGGAGGTGCACCATCCTGCATAAATATCGTGTCCTGGAGGCGGCCACGTTGTTGCAGTTCAGGGATCACAAACGTTGTCAACATGTCCTGATACCTTTTCCTGTGACAGAGCAGGTTTTGAACCCTGTTGGAGTCACCTTTTCAAAAAAATAAGGCCCAATGACGAATGTTGCAGTGAAACCGCACCATACAGTAACCTTTGGAGGGTTCAAGGGCACTTGATGGATAGCGCGCGGATTTTCACTTGCCCAATGCGGCAGTTATGCGTATTCACTTGACCATTCAGATGAAAATGGGCCTCATCCGTCCAAAGGATGTTCCACGGCCAAGCAGCATCGACTTCCATTCTGGAAAAGGAACTGCAACGCAAATGTTTCCCGAACTACAGGATCCCCGTCGGACAGCTGATGACGACTATGGATTTTGTAAGGAAAATAACCGAGGATTCGACGCATCACACGCCAGGCGGTCGTATAGGGCATATCAACAGCACGAGAAACAGTTGGCACACTGACAACACCATGTGGCGATTGGCTAGTGGGGTCCACGACCGCCAAAGCAACGACTTCTACGCGTACAGATTCCACAACCTGTCGTCCTCTACCTGGTAAAATTCCCAGCTGTCCCGTTCTTTCGAACTTCTTCATCATGTCTCGTAGAGCGCATGGTGTCATTGGTCCTCGGCGTAAGATCTTCAGCCGACAGAATGCTCTTATCGCAGCAGTGTTCTCGTCATTCTGTTAGAAAAGTTTCACTAACAGAGCTTTGTCTTTCAAAGTCGCCATTGTGCATCAGCGAGCTGGAAACAACTGCTTGCGCAAGGCCTGTCTTCCACTTTTTGTAGGGCTCGTCTTTTGGATAAGTTGCGCAGAAGCTTTATTTCTGCAAATCACGTTGCTGCAATATGCACATTACTAGTGTTACAGCGCCACCTATCGGCAACTTCTTGTACTAATTTTTTTGTGTAATAAATCTCGAGCGCATGATCTGAAGTGTCTGTTTTTAAAATTTCATCACATTATGACCCATACAACACTCTGCACAGGCCTCTGAGTTGGGGAAGTTTAACTTGGATAACCCTGTATGTCGGATATCGTTTTCCAGAGTTAAATCGAAGTGCATATGGGAGGAAAAAAACTTCTTATACTGCTTTCGACTGATTCAGTGATGAATTTATAAAATCTGTGGAATTCATAAGATACTCTGTACTTGGTTAATTCTTCTACTGCATTGTGTTATACGATTTTACTTTATCCACATTTTATAAAACATTCGAAAAAGATCTGGTAATTTTTCACAAATTTGAAAAAGGACCCGAATAACCTTTGAAATTTTTTTTTTTTTAAAACCTTTACACCGAATTCAAACCAAGAAAAAGGTTTATAATAAGCATGTGAAAAATTTTGCTTATGCAGTTCTTTTAAAATGCTGCAAATATGTTGATTGTTTGTAAAAGTAGTTAAAAGTGTATTAATTTTTTCTTTTAGAAATTCCAATTTCAGATCGAAAGAGCACTTTTTCTTTTTACTGAGCAGTTGAGTAACAAAAAGAACTAATTAACTGTTAAACAAGTGAAAGAGAAACGGGAATGAAGTTAACTTTGATATGCAGATCTTTATAAATAATGAAAAATCCAGGTTAATTGAGAAAATAGCATCTAGTGACAAATACTTTTAAACTGCTCCCCTATTTTCTACTTTTATCATTTAGAGCCTGTATTATGGCAAATATAAAGTGTATTTCTTTCTCTGGTTAGATTAACTGATTAAAGCAAAGCAATGAAGAGAGATGCTTTCGTGGAAGAAGTTTTAAGAGAAATTGCTGTGAATCGATTTTAACACATTGGAAAGCCACGAAAATTCCCTTGCACTTTGCAAGCCCTTTGCAGAGATTCGAAACCAGATCGAACTACCAGTGTTTAGCGACTTTACCGGCCGGCCGTTGGTGGAAATCTTATCTAGAAGTATTCATTTCTTTTCCTTTCCTTGTACAAAAAAGTCGTACGTACTAAAAATGGTGTGTTTAAGCTCTGTTGGCTTTCTTAAACAATCTCGATATTTGTGTTTTATTGTATAAACAATGCTTAAAACTGTTTAATTTAGGAAAATGTTAAGTAAATCTAAAGTAGTTAGTTTTAAGAAAATAGTACAGTGTTTAATTTAGGGAAGAACTTTACTCACGACTAGCCGAGAAGATAACGCTGCTGACATTTAGCACTTCGATACTGGCTCAAATCCCAGCGAACGCTGAAGTGGCCATTTTATGATCCCCCTGCCCTCGGCTGTGTAGTATAAATATGACCAATTTACTTAAAAAAAAACCCTCCAAGAAAGAACCCCTTCTCTCAATTCGTATGGGTTTTGCCATAATTATAATAACATTGACAGAGAGAACTCGTTTTCCTTAAAAGGTCCTTCATAGTGTTATCCCTTCCTTAGACAGATAGCCCTATGCTTTTTGTCTTAAATCAATAACCAACCAATCGAAAAATTGTTCCCGTAGAAATGCAGAATTGGGATCCATTTTTATTGTCATTTTACAGAGACTCAAATTACGACATTATACATGATTTTTTTCATAGAATACATTACACAGGATATATTATATACTCAGTATATGTTCAGTACATAGGATTTATATAGTGTCCTATATGTTCAGTACATAGGATTTATACAGTACATAGGATTTATATAGTAACATATGTGTCCTATAGTCAGGGTGCATTATGTATAATGCACCCTGACTATAGGACATATATGTTATAAGGTATTTCTCCCGACTTCTTAGCATGCCTTCGTAGTGTAGTGGTCAGCATGCTCGACGCGTATTCTAGAGGTCTGTGGTTTGAGTCCCGGCGAGGCGTTACTCATTTTTCATCTTTCCTGGTGCGAAATAACAGCGGCGCCAGAATTAAAAGGATAGTAAATGATGATTCTCCACCCCCAGGATTTGCCTTTGTAGTGTAGCGATCAGCACGGTCGACGCGTATTCAGGAAGTCCGTGGTTCGAGTCTCGGCGAAGGCGTTGCTCATCTTTCATCTTTCCTGCTGCGAAATAACCTAATGTCTCTACAATGTGACTGGGATACATATGTCATGAAAAAGACTTCATAGCAATATTGATGGCACATAACGTAGAATTTTAAACCCGTGATGAAAAGCAAACTTAATAGCCGAGGAAGATTAATTTTCATTTTTTTTTTCAATTGATAGTTATGAGCACAATTCACATGGCACTTTAATCATGCCTATTTCCAGCACATGATTTAATTTAGTAATGGTCCCTTAATCCCTCATTTTTACTTCCTTGTACGAAGTAAAAAGGAAGTATTGTAATCGCGAAAAGCTTCAGCAGCATATTTCAACGAAAATATCCACTTTGACCGCTTTCGAATGCAATTTAACGATGTTTTTGCGTGATATCTGTACGTAAGGACAGAATAAAAGACTCTTTTCCTCCAAAAAAATAAAAAACTGCTTTAAAATGAATTCTGAAGAGAATTTTCCGTGGCGTCTGTACGAACGTATGTACGTACGTACGTATCTCGCATAACTCAAAAACGAGTAGCCTCAGAACGTTAAAATTTTATATATAAGACTACTATAACATGTAGTTGTGCACCTCGTATTTTGGTTTCAATCGGCCGCGCCAAACGTATATAAATATATTTGTAAATATATCCGCTCTGTTACCCGGCTCAGTGATCTCAGTTTCTTTACTCTGATATGTTTGCAAATTGTACATGTTTTGCTTTAAAAATGATTGAATTATGTTGTTTTCATCTTCCGGTTAAGGGTTTTATGCCTTTAGTAAATCTGTATGCAATATTTTGAGAATTATCAACAATTTTAAAGTTCTTTAGGTGCCGCTAAGCCTTTATTTTAATGGCGGCCATTGATTGTTTACATTTGAAACAGCAAACTAGTGGATTTGTTGCCAATCTAGAGAAACTTAGCTTCGCAACAACAAAGATAACGCCTTCATTTATTATTGAAATCATGCTTAATCCTTTCTGGAGTTTTTTCGAGGATATAAGCGTTTAAGATTTACTTTGTAATTTTTAATACAGATATTTTGAGTTTTTATGTATTTTTGCCTTGTCGCGAAGTGAAAACTGAATTAATTGAATGAGAAATACTCAATCGTCTGTGAAAAATTGTTTCTTTTTTGTTTTGTTTGCTTCATTTCTTTTATACATCGTTCCAGCTTTATTATAGTATTTGAATAGAACATGTGGCAACGATTAGATAATTCTTTAAATGATATAAATTTTGTGCATTCTGAGTTATAATATGAGCGAAATATAATACTGTTAAGTAAACCTAGCGCCAGAGTGTCGCTATGGTAAACAAAGTGAATTTTAAAGAATGCATTTATTCTATTGTGGTTTATTCGCTGTCGGCGAAGTAGGTTTAATTCAATCCAATAAGTTTAAATGAAATGCAAGAAAAAATGCGTATAATTTAATATTCCGTACAAGGGAGTCATGTGGTGTACACATCAGATAATTTTATTTGAGTATTTCTGTTCTGTATTCTGAAAACAGTAAAACCTTTTCGGGACTCTGTTATTTCTAGATCTATCCATCTCGTATGGCTTGCGTAACGCTGATGGCATCGTTGATTCGGATTTTAAACAAAAAAAAATTCGAGAACTGTAATTTTCCTCTTAATAAGCAATCCAAACCCAAACCTTCTCTTCATAAGCCTCCTTATTGGATTTTTTTTTTTTTTTTTTTTTTTTTTTTTTTTTTAATTGCGCACTTAAGCTTCTACCTTTGATGCCGCTAGGGCGCTGCTTCTCTGCTCTCTTCCTGCCGCAATCGTTTCAAAAATGTAAATATTCTGGAAATGGGCACGATTAGAGTGCCAAGTAAATTGTGGACACACACGCCAGTTGAAATAAAAATGAAATTTAATCTTCTCCTGCTGCTAAATTTGCTGTTAGTTACGGATTCACCATTCTTCGTCACACACCATCAACATTGGAACAGTGCCTTTTTCATCATGCACATTACACATGATGTATTTCAGAGGAATTTACATTTTTTATACTTTAACGCTGTTTTTCTTTGACTATCGAAAAAAAGCGTTTGAAAACTTATCTCCTTTGGGATATACGCAACGCCATATTCGAACTTTGGCCATGGATTATCCAAAACAGCTCGGCCCCACACTTATTGGTTTAATTGGAAAAACACGCGAGGGCTATCTGCGTAAGGGGAGGATGTCTTCGTGGAGGATTTACCGAGGGAAATTAGTTTATATCGACGTTACATGGAAATAGCCACGAAAACGCCCGTGTCGAAATTCTCTATTTATGCACACATATATACACAGTAAATATCGGTTCATTATTAAGATCTTTCATTAAACAAAAGCTGAGTTTTAAAAGTTAAAAATGAGGAATCTACACTGTTCTACGAGGAAAACTTTCAAATAAAAAGGAACTTTAACGAAGCTTTTACGAACTTGATCCAATCTTTCAGCTAGCCTCTAGAGGGCGCTACACTCTAATAGCACCAGTAACACATCCGAAACATAAAACGCAAGAAAATCCGTTAATGGCAGTTTGAGTTGGATCATCGACCCGAATTTCGATTTCGACGCCAAGCGATACTTTTTTTTTTTTTTTTTCTTTTTCATCCTCTCACTTACTTTTTTTCTTTTTTTATACTTCTTCACTCACTTATGACCAAAACTCTTTTCTTCAATCCTAACTTTTTGTTCTGCTTAGTTGGGCCACTTGCGAGTATTTTTGATTCTTGGAGTACTTTTCTTTCCTTTTTCTGTTTTTCTTTATTTATATTCGTTTTATCATTCCTCAAACCAGCATCCGCTTTTCCCGTCAGTGGGTCGTCGATTGCGATTTTATGTAATCATCGTAATCGATAAGATTATCGGACAATCGATTCGAACGAAACCGACACCTAGAGAATTTGCTGGCTTTACTTTGTTAGAACCAATACGGCTCCCCCCCCAGCCTGCGAAATTGCACCGTGAAAAGAGGGTCAGTAAAAAGAAAAGAAAAAGAGTAAATTACAGCTTTTTGGTTCGCCGACGCCTTATATATTTCTTACATGTTAGAAATTACGACATAGTATCAGGCTAGAGGATTTCTTTTTAACTCGAGATCGGCTAACATCACGTAATAAAGACATTATTCACGGAAACGGTTTTAAGTTTGATGTACAAAACAGAAGACTGTAACAGTACTGTTCTGTACAAAAAAAAGGAGAAACATTTGAAACACGATAAAACCTGAAAGTATCGATGGCTCGATTGATTAATACGGTGGTATTGTAACCAACCCACTAAAACACCTTTAAAGACACAATCTGTCTCGGACTATAGCGGAAACAGTAGACGTTTCACACGTAATGAAAGCTGAAAGAATTATTTGCTCAGCTGATACATGTGGTGGTAGAGTAACCCAGTAATGACACGTTTAATGCGACTCGCTATGTGTTTCGCCATGGAGAAAATAATAAATTTTACAAGAAACCTGAAATAATTATTAAATTTTACCTGAAAGAATTAGTAATAATTAATTAACTAATTAAAGAATTATTATAATTTACCTGAAATAATTATTAAATTTTACCTGAAAGAATTAGTAATAATTAATTAACTAATTAAAGAATTATTATAATTTACCTGAAATAATTATTAAATTATTAAATTTTTAAAATATAATAAATTTTACAAGAAATTCGAAAGAATCCATTGATAATTGCCGTATGACGCGGTTAAAATGTCTCACTGTATTGTTTTCTATAGAGAAAAAGATAAACTTTTGAAAAATTACGAATTTTCTTCACGGCCGGTTCATGAAGTTGGAATGTAATGCAGTATGACTTAGTTAAAATGTGTCCTTGCGTTGTCCTCTCTAGAAAAGAATCTGTAGTGTAGAATTGGGTGCCCCTTTGATTAGCGACAATTTTTTGTAATATTTTGGCGATGAAATCTCATTTCTGGTTACCATGATAGTGTAACTTTGCTTTAGTCTCCTGATTTTTTAAAAATAAAAATAGATTGCTGTGTACATGGACAAATTTAAAGCAGTGCGCAATGCCTAGTTTGTGCAATTCTGGGATTTTTTTTAAGTGAAAACAGATCGATGTGTAATGTGTACATGGACACAGAGTTTATGCAATTCTTTGACTTTTTATTTTGGTTTTGTGTAGTGGCCATCTGGAAATTGTGCCTTCCTGCCGCAGATTTTGGCGTCAAAAAAGAATCGCCAAAAGACAAGGGGCACCGAATTGTAAACTGTTACCGAATAAATTTTGAAAAAAATCTCTGCTATTTTGATTAATGCATCAGCAGCAGGACGCTAATTAATGCGTTGACTGTATTGTTCTCTGCAGAGGAAAGAATAAATTTTCAAATATGATAAAAGTTGAAAGAATCATCTGTCCGGTTGAGTAAAGTGACGGTAACGTAACGCAACATACAGCCTTTGACTGTATGATCTCTAGACGGGGGGAAAAGTACAGAATCACATATTGAAAGAATTGTCTGCTGTGTTGTAAAACGTGGTTAAAACATCTCGCTCTGTTGTTATCTAACGAGTAAACTTATGAAAGATTATTAAACCTTGTATGCTCAATTGATTAATGCGATTGTGGCAAAATACTCACTGTGCTTTTCTCTCCAGAAGAATAATAAACTATTGACATATGCTGAAAACTGAAAGAAATGTTTACTCGGTTGATTAATGCAGTGGCAGAGTAACGCACGTAATAAAGTCATTGTTCTCAAATGTGGCTTGACGCTTCATATGCGAAATAGAAAACGGATAATTGGAAGTTCGAATATGTGTTCGGAAGACCCCATATGCGAACTTCCAATTATCCGGATGCCAATCAAATATTCGAAACTTCATTTATCTGCATTGCTTGGTTCTTGCTTTTAAATCGCATAAAAATAAGTTCGTTTGTAACATTAACTAAATATTAACTAAAAAAAAAAAAATCATACATTTATTTATTACAAACTATTGAGTGGAAGAGTCTAATAATACGAATACACATTATTTTAATAATTTTATTATTTTGTTATTTCACATTAGTAAAAAAGAAATTTTAACAGTACAAATTCCGTTTCATACAAAGATAAAATTTTATGCATTTAGTTTCCAAAGCCATGAATAAATATTTATGTGTTGACGGCAGTTTATGAAATGCTGTCATTCTATAGAATAACTAAGCATTTTATAGAATGCCTGACGTTTTTAGGCAAAGTATGAACTACGAGAATTCTTGTGCTTTGTCTAGGCACTAATTAGCCACAGGAATTACGCAATTTATAGAGGGACCAATGCTATATTTAAGCAAAGTATGAGAAAGGGTCCTGATTAGAATATTATTTTAAAGATTTACATTTCTCGAAAATACAAGTGTTATTTTGAAAAAATAATAAAAATGCGACATTCAAAAACTTTTATTCAAAATGCGTAAAGAAAAATGAAATTTTTACAAAACAAAAGTCATGGCTTTTATATTAACGAAAACAATGTACGAAAGTGTATGAAATTATGGAATGAACGAATCGGAGACGTAGTTCATACGTTGGCTGTTTGTCATTTGGTATTCTATAGAATGCCTGGGAAATGTATAAAATGTTAATCGTTTCATACATCACCGGCCAGTTTCCGGCATTCTATAAAATACCGGATTTCATTGATACATTGCTGGCAGCATAGGCTTTATATGGCAGTTAATTACTGATTTACAAAGATACGTTCAGAGTTAATTTAAGGGGACTCATACACCTTAAAGCCCTCATAATTTTCAAATATGTGACTATTGGAAGAATTGGAATATTTTATTTATTTTAAAAGAAATTATTTCCAACTTTTTACAGCTGACTACATAATATAGCTGCTTTGGAAACCAGTAACCATAAAGTTTGTGTTGCCACAAATATTTTTGTAATTTAATCCTCTTTGTGACAAAATATTTCGCCATGTTTCCACCTTGCGCGCATGATATTTTAAAAATGGTTCATGGTACATACTTGAAATTGGATGGAATTCTTTATATGGGCACTATTTTCTAACTGAACCAACAATCTGATGAATATTCTAATATTGAAAAATTTTATGGACGAAAACATTACAAATTTTGTTAATAAAATGCATTTTATAAATTCAACTCAAAATAAAATAAAAATTTAACATGAAATTTTTAGAATTTAAGGTTCACAGTAGTTTCCAAATGTTATAAAAGCTATATATTAAATATGGAATTAAATTATGAAACAGAATGTTTTAAACTGTGCGCGCAAGGTGGAAACATGAAGAAAATGTTGTCACAAAGCGGATTAAATTATAAAAATATTTGTGGCAACACAAACTTTCTGATTACTATTTCAGAAAGCAGCTATATTTTGTAGTCAGCTGTAAAAAGTTGGTAGTAATTGCTTTTAAAATAAGTAAGTTATCCCAATTCTCGCAACAGTTACCTATTCGAACATCTTATGGATTTTAAGGTGTATGAGTACCCTTAAAATCATAGTTCATTCAAAGACAGCTAGAAAGAAAAGGGGAATGACTAACAGGAATATCCTATTAACCATTTACCCGTATTTAAAAAAAGTTTAATTTGGAAAAGGAACATTTTTGTTTATGTGAATATTGTAACATCATTTGCTATCACTGCTGCTATCCCGTCTTGTAATAAGGTAATTTATAAGCGCTAGAAGCAGACACATGATACTCAGCATCAGGTCTCGAAGTAACAAATCCTGTACGAAGACATCCCTTCCCCTAGCCAGACAGATAGCCTTCGTATGCATTGGGATATTCAGACAACCAACCTACCTAGAACCGAGCTTATTCCCGAATAATGTTCCCTGTATATCTTTAGTCAAATAATTTTAATAATTCTACTCATTTTTTTCACTAAGTTTTCAACTCTCTCAAAGTCTAAATACGCGAATATACATTGCATATAATTGTGTTTCTTAATTCGATATTCATAGTCTATGCATTTGTATTCAGTATTTAAATACACGTATATGTGATTGCCTAGAATAAAATCTTACATCACAAAAAGATTAATAAATTCGATTTCATTTTACTTTAACTCGAATAAAGTGTTCAGTATACTATATAATTAGCTGAAAGTGAAAGAGAAAAAGAAAATAGCATTTTTCTCTCCAAAACATGGTTTGAGACTAATAATTAATTAAAAGAAAGGTTAAAAATGAAACATTTTGCATACAGACACAAATTACAGTCGAAAACAATTTGAAACGAAATTTTCGTTTGACCACCTTTCTGTATAAAATTTCAAGCACCATATCGCAAAATTCTTTTACAGTTTTTAGAAAACAATCTCGTCCAAAAAAAGATTTAAAAAAAAAATTCTAAATGGGATGCCTCTTTAATTGTGTCTTCTGCTTGAAAGCCAAGTGAGGGGGAAAAAAGAGACAACCGTTTTATGTTTCCCATGCTTGAAAACACCGTTGCCATTTTTATTTTCCAAACTTTTCTAATTGAGCTTTCACCTTATTACGCGTCGACGAAGAGGCAGAGACCTGCATAATCAGCCTAATTGCAATCGCATCTCGGCACAACTTTCATCCTTTTTTCACGGAGAATAATTTTTCTTGGCGGCTCTGACTTTTTTTTATAAACGTAACTGTTGTGTTTACGCGTAGTTTTGCAAATATGGAGCTTTGTGGGGAAGCACTAGCTTGAAGTAAATATCTCATTAGCCGCAAATTTTTACCTGTTTCTTAAATCCTTTACACATATATATATATGAGAGGCGGGAACGAATTCTTTTAAACTGAATAGAAAAATGTTCTGGATTGAATTTAACGTGGAAAGAAGGGTGATCAAGAAAAGGTCTCGAATGCGCATAGTACGCTCTGTTAAGTAATTCGTGAGGCATGTTTTTAATTCTTTAAGGGGACTCATACACCTTAAAACCCGTAACAACTTCGAATATGTGACTGTTGCAAGAATTAGGATAACTTATTTATTTTAAAAGCAATTATTTCCAACCTTTTACAGCTAACTACATAATATAGCTGCTTTCTGAAATAGTCATCAGAAATTTTGTGTTGCCACAAATATTTTTATAATTTAATCCGCTTTGTGACAAAATGTTTCAGCATGTTTCCAACTTGCGCGCACAGTTTAAAACATTCTGTTGCATAATTTAATACCATATTTAATATATAGCTTTTATAACATTTGGAAACTACTGTGAACCTAAAATTCAAAAAATTTCATGTTAAATTTTTATTTTATTTGGAGTTGAGTTTATATAAAATGTATTTTGTTAAAAAAATTTGTAATGGTTTCGTCCATAAAATTTTTCAATATTAAAATATTTATCAGATTTTTGGTTCAGTTAGAAAATAGTGCCCATATAAAGAATTCCATCCAATTTCAAGTATGTACCATTAGCCATTTTTAAGATATCATGCGCGCAAGGTGGAATCATGGCGAAATATTTTGTCACAAAGAGGATTAAATTACAAAAATATTTGTGGCAACACAAACTTTCTGGTTACTAATTTCCAAAGCAGCTATATTATGTAGTCAGCTGTAAAAGTTTGGAAGTAATTGCTTTTAAAATAAATGAAATATCCCAATTCTTGCAACAGTCGCATATTCGAAGATCAGAAGGGGTTTAAGGTGTATGAGCCCCTTAATGTCTGATTATTTCACTAGGGAGAGCAAAGTATTTAATTTAATCTCGAAATAGCAATCAAAGGGTTCGCCGTTGCTCTTCATTTCGGTTTAAAATTCGCTCCATTAATCCCATTCGTAATGGCGTAGGGTATAGAATTTGTCATTACTGAAAAACGGCTTCTCAACCACCATCAATTTATGGCTTAAGCAGTTTAATTTCGATAGTTAACTTTCGAAGCTGAATAAAAAGTACCATTTTAAGCTGGATGACTTCTGAAGAGCAATTAAAGAAATATCTGATGTTGCCAGCACATGTACCCCCGTCAGTTCTATGTTTTAAACTACAGAGGCTGTTCACACATTTTTTAGACGATGTATATTGTATTCACAAAATTATATTACATAAAATTCTTGTGTTTTAAATGTTCTATTTGACATCTCTTATTCTGAACTATCTTTCGACACCGCAATTTCAAGGATAATAATGCCTTTTGAAGTGGCAGAAGAGGTATTCTATCCCATTCCTTCCGAACAGCTTTCCAGAGTCCTGTTAAGGTTTTGGGATAACGTTTGGATAATGCAGTTTTTAAAAGTCCGAAAGCACAAAAGGCCCAACAGCGGCTAAGCGGTAAAGTCACTGAACACTGGTAGTTCGGTCCAAGGTTCGAATCCCGCGAACGGGCTGGCTGCATGGGCGTTTTCGTGGTTTTCCCCATGTGTAACGTGTATACGAGCCAATTTCCCTTAGAAAGTCCTCCACGAAGGCATCCCTCCCCTTAGGCAGATAGCCCTAGTGTGCTTTGCCATAATTAAATACACCACTACACCGAAAGCACAAAAATCCATAGGTGACACATCGGTAGATTTAGTAGGGATATCAGTGAAGGGTATGGTCTTGATACCAGTTTTTTGTTCCACTTCTTTTAGGAAATTGACAGTGGATTTTGATGTGTGACTGCTAGCTTTGTCCTGATGGAGTCTCACAGATTGATGGCACTGTAACCAGCAACAATCATGAATCCTTTAGAAAAACGTTCTTTCGATTCTTTGAATCATGTACTTAAATTTTTTCTCCCCTTTTATGATAATAGATGGCTCTTTTTTTGTTACAATCATTTAAATACACTCATGCTTCATCTATTGTGACAACTGTTTTCCATTTTTCTTTGGATAAGTGTTTCTCATATAGAATTCTGCAGCGTGTCCTGCGTTGAGCGATATGCATTGGAAGAAGACGATGCACATTGCGTTTTTCCGCTTTCTTAAGATTTAAATCAACGTCTATAATTTTGTTTACGGTGGACACCGAGCATTTTAATGATTTTGCAACTGTCCTTTGACTAGGGGCATTTTCTTTTAACATTAAACAACGTACCTTTGCAATAGTCGAAGATGTCCGTTTTTTCCTTGGATACTTGTTTGGAATTTTTGTCCCACTTGAGGCTCCAATTGGACTTTTTTTTCCTTTCTTGTTGATGATATTACCTATCGACGCTTTAGATATCCCAAAACCATGACTCTCACATCGTTTTTGGATAACGGAGTATGCATATTTCTCCGCTTTGTTAAATTCGCCATCTTGAATAAAAACAAAACTTTCAAGCCACAGACGATAATTTGGACTTTTAAAAACATAGTACAATTGCAATTACTTCTTTTGCAGCAAACGAATTTTTATTACCGCTTACCAAAATCGTCTAAAAAATATACGAACAGCCTCTGTAGAAACGAGCTTTGAATAAAGTATCATTTCCTGTTGACAGCTGATGCAAACGAAATCTAATTGTTTACTCTAGTAAGTAGAAAATTTGGTAATATAACACTTTGAGTTATATTTTATTGGGTATCATCAACGGTTATGTCCCATTTCAGGCTTTAGCGCAAAGCCTGAAAGTCATGTCATTTCAGCCTCTTTTGATGGAGTGGGTAAAAACGATTCCCGTTTCAGCCTCTTTTGATGGAGTGGGTAAAAACGATTCCCGTTTCAGCCTTTCCATTCAGGTTCGGCTCAAAATCCGAAAGTGCGTGATGATATCACACGACTGTGTAAAGTGATGCCACAATGACGCTTCGCCCTTTTAAATTTTAGATACTGCTTAAATAAAACATTAATGTCATTCGTGGTTATAGCTAATACATGAAGTATTATTAGTCCAAAGGGATTTGAATCCCGAAGGACTATTACTTTCGTTTTGGCATTTTGCGTCGGACGGATAAATGTCGGTTCACTTTTCAAACTGT
Organism: Stegodyphus dumicola; assembly: GCF_044657685.1. Lineage (NCBI taxonomy): Eukaryota > Metazoa > Arthropoda > Arachnida > Araneae > Eresidae > Stegodyphus > Stegodyphus dumicola. Next base: position 6,307,803 of record NC_140770.1, read on the forward strand.
TGCCATAAAATGTTAGAGTCCTGCATTATATTTGAAGAAATTAAATAATGAAAATCTGCGTAAATGTATGTATATTTTTCACATTGTCATAAAATAACGGTACATAGAGTCATCGAATTTTGAATAACGTAATCCTCCAACAAATATGAGCATGTGGAAGACCCAATTTGAAATTTGAAATTCGTTTTATGATCGATTTCCTATTTTTTAAAACTTTGACGAATTTTTGATTAACAAACTCAAGGATTTCAAAGCGAGCAATGGCAACGTTGTGCAGAAAAAGCATTTTTATCTCCAGCGCGTGAGTCTCTGTATCGGAAATTCTAAAGATATGCTCGTTTTAAAACTATTTTGCGATATTGCTGTTGCACTGGATCTTATGGTTTAAGTGCGAGGAACATGATATTTAATAAAGAAAGGTAACACACAAAATGTTAAAAAACTCTCCTTTGGACGTAATTTAAAATATGAAACATTTCAGATTTTTTTAAAATTTTTTTTTATTTTTTTATTTTATTCAAACAGAATTATAAATCCTGAAAACGGAAATATCAGAAGTAGAGAAGGTCACATCGAGACAGAAAAATGAAAACTTTTGAGGATTTGGCTACCATTAAATCAGTATTAAAATATAATATACTGTAGTATCATGAAAATCGAGAGTGGTATTATTATCATAGTTTTTAATAAAACAGATTTATTATTTTGTAGGCTTTTAAAAATGTGAATTTCGTTGTAGGAAAGAATGATAAACTATACGCAGGGGAATAAATTTTTTTACGACTGGTTGCCTAACAGAGTTACTGTATGATATGTCTTCCTTTCTGGCTTAATTGTGTGTTCTTTTATGCTCCTTAACCTTCTTACTATCAATAATGGTTTGGTTTATTTAATTATGGTAAAGCACACTAGGGCTATCTGCCTAAAGGAAGGGATGCCTTCGTGGAGGGCTTTCTAAGGGAAACTGGTTCGTATACACGTTACACATGGGGAAAACCACGAAAACGCCCATGCAGCCAGCCCGTTCATGGGATTTGAACCTCGGATCGAACTACCAGTGTTCAGCGACTTTATCGCTCGGCCGCTGGTGAACTACTATCAATAATGAAAAGGCTAAAATGGCACGATTTTTGATATTCTCATCCAGATCATCAACCCAGATAACGAGATTGACAGTATGTAAAAACAGCTTTTTTGAAACTTATATCAGATTAATCAAATTAAAAAAGACCTCTTTACTTCAATAAAAAATTAAATTATGGATTTTTTATTTCTTTTATAAAAAAACTATATTTTATTTGGGCAGTTGAATAGTTTTAACTTTTTTAATATTTAATATAATTTAATTGGCTTTTAATTAAAGAATATAAGGTGTTAATAATATATTTAAAATAAATACCTTGAAACGAATATCATAATATTTTCTGTATTATTTCTACAGCATCAACAAATCAAAATTTTATCTGATCTGCGCGTATATGCCAGGGATATTTATGTAATAGTAAACAATGTTAGTGTGTTTTTGAAATAACAGCTAAATGGTGACTACCAATAGGCGTTTTCGAATTTGATATTTGCTGTTGTGCCTCTACATCATCAACAGGGCTGAAGCATTTTTTGGTAACATATCTGCATAGTGATAATTTTGAAGTTCTTTAAAAGAATGCTGTCATAAAAGTCGTTTTCTTCTACGGCTCGATATTTATTTATACAAATGCCAAATGAATATCATGTCTTGATATAATAGAAATAATCTTAATATATAATGCATTATTTTAGGCTTAATATATAATGCATTATTATTAATAAATGATGCTCTTATTATAGTGATTATTTTCTCTCGAAAATCTATTAACATTTCCAAATAAAATGCTACTTCCGTTTATCATATATAGTTTAAAATATAGCGTGCGATTTTCAATCATGGTTGTGTTTGAATACAAATTTATATAAATTATAAATTATTAATTATTATAAAATTATTAATTATTAATTATTATAAAATTATTAATTATCAATCATTACAAATTATTAATTATTAATTATTATAAAATTATTAATTATCAATTATTACAAATTATTAATTATTAATTATTATAAAATTATTAATTATCAATTATTACAAATTATTAATTATTAATTATTATAAAACTTATACAAAATACAATTTATACAAATACCAAATAAATATTATGTCTTGATATAATAGAAATAATCTTGATATGTAATGCATTATTTTAGGCTTAATATATAATGCATTATTATTAATATATAATGCTCTTATTATAGTGATTATTTTCCCTCGAAAATCTATTAAAATTTTCTAATAAAATGCTACTTCCGGTTTATCATATCTAGTTTAAAATATAACGTGCGATTTTCAATCATGGTTGTATTTGAATCATATATGCATATGCGAGTTTTAAGTACCGAATTTGAGAAGGTTTTGATTATATCATAATACATTTTTTTATGAAAATCTATTCAGAGTTTCAAGTAAAGTATCATTTCCGGTTTATCAGTTTAAACCAAAATCTAATATTTATACTAATAGATTATACTTTAGTGCAGTTTTTCATAAAAAAGAACTTTTATGGGTTTCAAGTGAATTACAACTTCCGGTTGTTCATTCAAAAATGTTATGGGCTTTAAATAAATTAACTCTTTATATGAAATTAACGAAATTATATCAATTATATGAAAGTTATATAGAAGATTAAATACGGAAATAAAAAGTTTCGTAAGTTTGATGTAAGTGTTATCATAGACGAAAATTCGTTAAACGTGGGCAAAAGTTAAAACTTACACAAATTGGAAAACATTACACTTAGCAAATCTTAGGAGCGTTCAAAGTAGTTTCCTGCAATTATCAGTACCAAATTTTCCGACTTTGTTTTTGATTCAAAAATAGCCGAAGGTGGAAGGAAAATCAGAAGAATATGATGGATGTTCTGTCATTTTTGTTTGTTTTACATTCGAAAATTGGACGGTCAGTCTGAAGGAGAAGCTGCATTATCATGAGTCCCAACTAGTATTTTAAGAATTTCTGGAAGATAATTAGAGATGAACGGTTTACCTGTAGATTGATTGTAGAATTTGTGGGATCTGCATTCCATAACAAGCAAAGTGTTGCGCTCCTTATGCTGGACGTGGCAAAAGCCTTTGACCGCGTCTGGCATGAGGGGCTCGTCTTCAAGCTTATCAACTTGGGACTTGCTAGAGAGCTCATTCTTCTGATCTTCTCTTTTTTGCAAAACCGCACTTTCTTCGTCGCTCAAGGAAATGAAAAATCCAATTCAAGACCTATAAGATCCAGCGTCCCACAAGGAAGTATTCTCGGTCCAGTACTATATCTTTTCTACATATCAGATTTTCCTCATCCTGGTTTGGACAATTACTTTCTGTTAGCATGTTATGCCGACGATACGGCGATTGCAATTAAATCCATTCAAGCAAAGCATGCAATAGACAAAATGCAAAATTACCTCTATGCCGTAGAAGACTGGTGCACAAATTGGCGAGTAAAAATCAATGCTAGCAAGTCACAACTTTTAATTCTTAGCAAAACTAAGAAAAACATTGCTTTTAAAGACCTCTACCTTTTTCAGGAAGCTGTTTCTCTGGTCACTAAGGCCAAATACTTAGGAATTATTTTGAACCAAAGGCTCACATGGTCTGATCACATTAATAGTGTCAAGAGCAAAGCAATGGGCATAATATGCAGATTTCTCCCGGTCATTGGAAAATATTCAAATCTTAGCTTGCGTACCAAAAAACATATATATACCACTTGCATTCGACCGATACTTTGCTATGCTGCTCCTGCTTGGAACACGGTCACTCAAACTCAACTGCATCAATTACAAGTAGTGCAAAACAAATTTCTGCGCATTATTACTGATTCTCACTATCTTATCCGCAATAAACTTTTACACAGAGACTTAAAACTTGAGACGATTCCAGATTACATCAGAAGATCTAATGAAAAATTCTTCAACAAAGCTGTGCAATGTGACTTTGTTAACTACTCCCAAGATTTTAATTATGAAATTCTCTTCGAAGATAGAAGCGTCAGACCACTTGCAGCCCACACCTTCATGGGAGGAGACGACAACTTTTTCACTTAGCTCCTCAATTGTTAGCTATTTACACTTCCAATGCATCTGATTTTGATTGAAGTTCTTCTGTTGCTTCGTTGAATAATTGTATTTAAATTGTTTTGTATAGCTGTTTTGTATTGTGTGGTATTTAGCACTACTGATTGATGTTGTTTAATTATATTTGAATTTGTCATTGGAACTATTGCTGTAGTGTATCTTCTCGTATTGTTGTCATTGATTTCCATTGCCTTAGGTCCTCCTTGAAAGCTATGATCGCTCGTCACCTTTTGCGAACTTGTCCGATTGGATTGTCTTGTTCCTTTTGGTACTTCTCTTCTTCCCCTTATCTCCGTTTTCTCATCTGAGATTTTCTCCACGTCCGGATTTATTTATGTCAAGTGCCCTTGGGCTTTAATTTTGGAACCGGCAACATTGCTCTTCGCAATAGCTCGGTCAATTATAGAGTCTAAGTCTAAGTCCTGTAGATTGTGCCCATCTAACTTGACTAACTTGATGGCATTGAGAAATCTTACACTTCCGAAGAAAACAGTATAAATTTCTTTTTCCATTACTTGTTTTCTCTTCATCGAAGGCTTTGTGCAGAATTCGCTTCGATGAAAGCTTTATAAAGCGTCTCTAGACAGACTATAAAAATTGTAAGGCGTGGCTGAGAAGATTTTGTGTTAGGTTTTATCCTGATTTTCACCTTAGGCGTTTATAGTGGTGTTTCGGCAAAAGAGCCCATGGAAAAGTAATCTAAATCAAAGGCTTCTCGCTAACAGTTTTAATTTTTTTTAGTATTTAAAGAAGCGATATAAAGGAGTGCTACGGCGTGTGTATAAATCAGTAATTAAATCTTGCAATGCATTATAACATGTACACACGTTCACATTTGATGCTGTACGTGTATTTGCATATGTTGGTTGACAAGTGCATTATATTAAAAATGTCCACAACCATTTATCAAGTTCGTGCCATAGAAATGATCCCCACATACATGTTACCGTGGCTCAAAAATCTGATATCCTCTGACCTATATTCTACACTATAATTGTTACATAATTTACAGAAAATTTACATGCAAAAATAGATATTTAAAAGTATAAAATAATGCAATAAATTTCAGTGAAGTTAATATGTAATTAATTACATCTTAAAGATAGAGAGTGTTTTTCAGGAGGTAAATAAACCAACCAAACTTGATCTAGATTCAGTTACGGTCTTGATTTTATTGAAAACGGTTTGAACCCCAAATGGATCAAATTCACTCGTAAAAAAGTTGCTGAAAGACTTGCATAGGTATCGTAAAGCAAAAGACGCATGTATGGAAGCAACTTATTAAAGTGCAACTGTGCCTTTATCTTGCACTCTAAAGGATGCATGTGAACCATGGGTTTGTGACGGAACATTGCCATTTGCCAGTCTACGAACTCATCAACCGTTTTCAGGAAGGGCAGAATAAGATGGAAATTTACGTGATGCAGGTGTGCGTAATATAAAAAGCAAGCAAAGAAAAATTTGTACAACTGAATCAACACCCGAAAGCATTGAAGACAATTATTGAAAACCTAGAACATTCAGATGATCTTAGTGGTATTTCTTTTACACTCCACTCGTAACATGAATGTCAATAAACACTGATTATGTTGTTTATATCGATCATAAGATCTTTGTCATTATTTAAAAAAAATCTGATGTGTACACCACATGACTTCCTTGTACGGAATATTAAATTATATACCTTTTTTCTTGCATTTCATTTAAACTTATTGGTTTGAATTAAATCTACTTCGACGACAGCGCATAAACCACGATAAAATAATTCATTCTTTAAAATTCACTCTAGTATTTGTTTACCATAGCGACACTCTGGCTCTAGATCCACTTAACAGTATTATATATCGTTCGTGTTATAACTCAGAATGCACAAAATTTATATCATTTAAAGAGTTATCTAATCGTTGCCACATGTTCTATTCAAATACTATAATAAAGCTAGAACAATGTATTAGAGAAGGCAAAAATACATAAAAACTCAAAATATCTATATTAAAAATTACGAAGTAAATCTTAAACACTTATTTCCTCGAAAAAATTCCAGAAAGGATTAAGCATGATTTAATACGTAATAATCCGAGTAAATGAAGGCGTTATCTTTGTTGTTGCGAAGCTAAGTTTCTCTAGATTGGCAACAAATCCACTAGTCTGCTGTTTCAAATGTAAACAATCAATGGCCACCATAAAAAAAAAAGGACTTAGCGGCACTTAAACAACTTTAAAATTGTTGATAATTCTAAAAATATTGCATACAGATTTACTAAAGGCATAAAAACCTTAACCGGAAGATAAAAACAACATAATTCAATAATTTTTTAAAGCAAAAAATGTACAATTTACAAACATATACGAGTAAAGAAACTGAGATCACTGAGCCGGGTAACAGAGTGGATGGATTATATATATATATAAATATATTTATATACGTTTGGCGCGGCCAATAGCAACCGAAATACGAGGTGCACATCTACATGTTACAGCAGTCCTATATACAAAATTTCAACGTTCTGAGGCTACTGGTTTTTGAGTTATGCGAGATACGTACATACGTTCGTACAGACGCCACGAAAAATTCTCTTCAGTATTAATTTTAAAGCAGTTTTATAATTTTTTGGAGAAAACGAGTCTTTTATTCTGTCCTTACGTACAGATATCACGCAAAAACATCGTTAAATTGCATTCGATAGCGGTCAAAATGGATATTTTCGTTGAAATATGCTGCTTGAAACTTTTCGCGATTACAATACTTCCTTTTTACTTCGTACAAGGAGGTAAAAATATAGAAAATATTTTTGTTTATTTTTAGGTATTATCTTAGGTACTTTTAAGCTGGATGTAAATTTTGTTAAATGATATAAAAAGTCTATATTCGCGTAAAAAGGTTTAGAATTGAAACTAGAAATAAATATTTATAGTTATATTTAGGCATATATATTTAGGCATCGATATGTCATTGTTATTAATAAACAGTAAAAAGGCAATAATTCCCAACTCATCTGGCAATTTTCTAGTATCGGCTGTTAGATCTGAGGACAAGCAGTTGCTAATAAAATCGATATTGTCGTAAATTTCTGTAAAATATTTAAATTCTAACAATGACGCTCGCAACTTATTTTTATAATTGCTTTTTTCTATTGCACATGGGCGTTTAGAACGCTAGAAAATATGCTGTCGAGAAGACAACGTCTATCGCTTGTAACGCTGATAACGCTACGAGTATAACGCTTGTAACTTATCCTCATTTTTGCATCAAAACCATTTTGCAGATAATAACTCATTTTTACAATGTTTGTATATGACAGTCGCTTATAACGATCAAAACTATTATGCTAGGGAATGTTCTCATTTCGGACGACGATGTATATCGCTTAGATAATGCATATAACACTTAGGGCTTATCCTCATTTGCTTCGAATCGCTTTTGCTGTGCATTGTTTTTGAAATGAGGCACAGATACTTTTAACCCTAAAAAAAAACGACGTCGAATGTTTGCTTTTGGTTGATGACGTATCTGAAATATAACGCATTTTCCTCGCCTTTTCCTGTTAATTTTACAGGTTTAAACTCGAAGGTGAGAAATACGCGGGGTGTACTATTTCTTAAGAGACTGTTTAAATGATAAGAAGCACACATAAAATCACACTAATATTAGATTGTCATGCATTCCAAAAGAGTTATCAATTAAAAAATTGCTTTATTGCACTTTTAGCGGACTTTAATTAATAACTGTTATTTAAACGTATGCGGAAAAACACAGCGGAAGCTAAATATTTCGACCATTACAGAGATCAAATTTGGACCCGAAGGAGAAATAACAATTTCGCTGCACTTGTCATTTCTGGCTGAAGAGTAAATTGATCGCAATCTTCAGTAGGGGGAATCAAGAGAAGGAGAGAAGAAGATCGGTCTTCCCCTCCCCGGGAAAAAAGAAATAATTGGAAGGAATTGTCTCGGTTGCAACGAAGTTAAGATTCCGAAGATAATCAGCAAAAAACTGCTGATGATGACAGAAAAGTTGAAGATGACGGAGACAGCCAATTGCAGAAATGATCATAAAAGAAAGTCACTTGGCGATAAAATGATTGCGATTGATATGAGCCGGGAAAATTTTTATTAGAGCAATTATGGACCACTTTGCTGACATTTTCATTTCGCATTCTACCGATAGATATGATACTCAAGAACTTCTTCCGCCTTTCCTAATGATAAATGCATTACAGGAATCCCATAGGTGTTAAGAGCCTCTGGAGTGTTATTAAATCAGTCATATCCACAGCCATTTAAAACGTAAGTGCTATCTACTTATTTCCAACAAAGTAGATAACACTCAGAATTGTTCATTATAATTGTCTGCCTTACTGCCTTTAGACTAAAATATTTGTAAAATTGTATGTGAAGCATTTTGTGAAATACTAAAAACAGTCTGACAATTTATTTGAATGCGTTGAAGACACGAGGGTTATCTATCTAAGGAAATGCATGCCTGTGTGGAAGATTTTCTAAGTGAAAATTGAATTGCATGCCTTACGTATAAGGATAAGGATAAGGAACGGGGGACGTGGACACTATGCCTCTACCATACGGTTAATTAGTATGGCACCACGTCCACCATGATCTAGAGAACCCTTAAGACAACAAGTATATCATTGTATCACGATGATGCACGTAACATCGTGATACAATGATATTCTCTTAAGAGGACTCATACACCTTAAAATTCATAAGTTCTTCGAATTATTGACTGTTGCAAGAATTGGGATAACTTATTTATTTTAAAAGCAATTACTTCCAACTTTTTACAGCTGACTCCATAATATAGCTGCTTTCTGAAATAGTCATCAGAAAGTTTGTGTAGCCAAAAATATTTTTATAATTTAATCCGCTGTGTGACAAAATTTTTCGTCAAGTTTCCACCTTGGGCGCACAGTTTAAAACATTCTGTTGCATAATTTAATTCCATATTTAATATATAGCTTTTATAACATTTGGAAAATACTGTGAACCTAAAATTCTAAGAATGTCATGTTAAATTTTTACTTTATTTGGAGTTGAGTTTATAAAATGTATTTTATTAAAAAAATCTGTAATGTTTTCATGCATAAATTTTTTTAATACTAAAATATTCATCAAATTTTTGGTTCACTTAGAAAATAGTGCCTATCTAAAGAATTCCATGAAATTTCAAGTACCTACCATTAGCCATTTTTAAAATATCATGCTCGCAAGGTGGAAACATGACGAAAAATGTTGTCACAAAGCGGATTAAATTATAAAAATATTTGTGACAACACAAACTTTCTGATGACTATTTCAGAAAGCAGCTATATAACGCAGTCAGCTGTAAAAAGTTGGAAGTAATTGCTTTTAAAATAAATAAGTTATCCCGATTCTTGCAGCAGTCACATATTCGAAGATCATAAGGGGTTTAAGGTGTATGAGTCCCCTTAAGGTGCTTTAAACGTTTCGATGCTTTTTGGATAATATCCATGATTACAGCAATATTGTGTTTTAAGCTTTTATTCAAGGAAATTCCTTTGGAAATTTCAAAAATAAATAAATAATAATAATAATAATAATAATAAAGGGACATTCAGTAATAAGTTTATAAGGTATTTCTCCCGCCTTCTTAGCGTGCCTTCGTGTTGTAGTGGTCTGCATGTTGGGCTCGTATTCCAAAGATCCGTGGTTCGATTCCCGGCGAAGGCGTTGTTCATTTTTCATCTCTTCTTCTTCAAAAAAAAAAAATCTTAATGACTTTACAGTGGCGCCCGAACTAAAAGGGTGATGGATGATGATTCTCCACACCCAGGATTGGGTGATTGGTCCCCTAAAACTCCCAGCCCCTCTTTAAAAGATTGAGTATATAAGGTATTTATCCCGCCTTCTTAGCGTGCCTTCGGGGTGTAGTGGTCTGCATGCTGGGCTCGTATTCCAGAGATCCGTGGTTCGATTCCCGGCGAAGGCGTTGCTCATTTTCCATCTCTTCTGCTTCCAAAATATCTAATGTCTCTGCATGTTAAGCTTCAACATTTGCCTCAAGTGCACAAAATTCTCACATTTCTTTTGTTGTCCTTTTAACCCATAATCGCGTTATCTTTTAGCCCTAAAATTAGTCGCGTGGAGATTCTTTTTTTGAGATTCTTTTGTTAGGCCATCAAAAGAAAATGATTTAATATAATGTTTGAGTAAAATGAAATTTTTTCAAAAAATAAACAACCTTTAATTGCATAATAATTAAAATTACTTTTTTCGAGTGATTTCTTTGCATATTACGTAATAACCCTTTTGGGGAAAAAGTCCTTATTTACGTATATATCTTTTATATATCTAAGGATGTGTAAAGATATATTACGTATATATCTTTATTATCCTTATTTATGTATTACTTTTGCAAACGTAATTTAATAACTTCACTGATAACTCTTCACTAAATACTCGTATATTCAATAAATATGCAATTTTGCCTTTAGTAAAAGCAAGTGAAATTTATGTCGCTAGTTTATTTTAATCTATTTAATCGATTAATTTTTGCATTCTCATGAGATTTTGTTTTTAATTTCCCAGGGTCTGACTACATGACTTCCTTGTATGGAATGTTAAATTATACGCATATTTTCTTGCATTTCATTTACCCTTTTTTTTTTTTTATTTCCTCGAATTTCATTAGCAGTAGATTTCTCATTCAATTCATTCAGTTCTCACTTCGCGACAAGGCAAACATACATGAAACCTCAAAATATCTTTATTAAAAGTTGAAAAATATAGAAAAATATAAAACACCAATTACAGTTAAAACAACTAGAAGAACAATTTTTACAGTTCAAATGAGAGTTTCTACAAAAAAAAAAAAAAAAAAAAAAAAAAAAAAAACACCTATTCGTCCAGCGGGCAAGAAGGCAGATTTTTTGGTGCACAAAACTGGGAATTTACTTTTGGTCCCACTCTGCAAAAAGACACTGAAGGTACAGAAACTGACTCAATTCACTATTCTGCGAAGTTTAAAATGCAAACATATCGCTACTATGGTATAAACATTAGTCTTACCCGCACATAAACAACTTTAAAATTGTTTATAATTCCACAACTATTGCATGCAGATTAACTAAAGGCATAAAACCCTTAACCGGGAGGTAAGAAAGAACAAGATAAATGAATCCTTTTTAAAGCAAAAAATTCACAATTTACCAATATATAAGAATAAGAAAAACTGAGCTCACTGAGCCGAGTTACGGTTGCGGGTATATGTGTGTTTATATACTAAATATATATATATATATATTTATATACTTTTGGTGCGACCAATTGTAACTGAAAAGAGAGCTGCATAGCTACATGTTATAGCAGTCCTATATACACAATTTCAAAGTTCTGAGGTTATTCGTTTTTAAGTTATACGAGATACATTCATACATACATTCATACATACATATGTACATACGTACCTACGTATAGACGTCACGGGAAAGTCTGTTCTGAATCCATTTTAAATTCTTTTCGCAACCCGTTTTTAGGAAAAAGGACAGATAAAGGACTGTGTTTATTCTTTTTATGTCACTTAGTTTCTTAATCAATAACATACATTATATTCGGAAGAAAAATTAAATATCGGAAGCTTCGATGGATGGCAAAAAACTGGCGCGTAGATAATAAAATTATTTTTTATCGGGCAGTGGCAAACTATTTCTTTTAAATGTTCTTTTATTAATTTTGAAAGATAAATATCTTAAGCTTTGCCTGATGGCAACAGATTTCTTTCAAATCGTAGAATTTTCTATTTAAATTTAAAATATAAATATCTTACGGTCTGTCGAATGGCAACACATTGCTTTTAATTTTCGAGTTCATTCAAGATTTCATTCAATTTGCACAAAACGTGAAATAAATAAATAAATAAATAAATAAATAAATAAAAAAAAAAAAAAAATCTGAAATTTAAAATTTAAAATTCCGTCTTCGAGATGCCCATATTCGGGTGTATTCCGAATTTCTTGAAAGAATATTGTTTTTGTGAGAGAAAATTTGGATTAACAAAATGAAAAAAAATTTGTGGACGTAATTCCCATGTTTTAACCTCTTTTTTTATGATTTTCCGAACGATTTCTTAAATAAGCACATTCTATATTTCAAATAACAAATGATGTAAAGAAATGTTTCCTTTCTATAAAATTTCTTAAATTTTTTATCCTTTTTTCCAAGGATATAGAAGTTTTTTTTTTTAATTGTAGATACTTTCTTTTGCATCAATAGCTCATTACTTCCTTATGTTTTTGTGTTACACCTGTACGTAAGGAGAGAATAAAGGACTCTTTTTCCTAAAACTGGTTCCAAAAAAGATTTAAAGGGTGTAGAGACATTAGGATTTTGGGGAAGCAAGCAAGATGAAAAATAAGCCATCGCCTTCGCCCGGAATTAAACCACAGACCTCTGAAATACCGGCTCAGTGTGCTGACCACTACACCAGGAAGGCTCGATAAGAAAGGCGGAAGAAATACCTTATAAGGATTCAGAATAGACTTTTCGTGACATCTATACGTACGTACATATGTATGTATGAATGTATCTCGCATAAATTGAAAACGAGTAGCCTCAGAACGTTGAAATTTTGTATATAGGATTGCTATTACATTTTGTTGTGCACTTCCCTTTCTGGTTGCAATCGGCGGCACCAAAAGTATACATATATACACCCACTCGACTTCGTGAGCTCAGGATTTTTTATTCTTATATGTTGGTAAATTCTTCTGCGTTTTTTTTTTTACTATAAAATGATTGAATTATTTTGTTATTATCTTTCGGTTAAGGGTTTTCTGCCTTTCTTTAATCTGCATGCAATGGTTGTAGAATTATCAACCCTTTAAAAGTTGTTTAAGTGTGGCTAAGCCTAATTTTTCTCACTCTAGCAGCCATATTTGTTTACTTTTGAAACTTAGCAGAATAGGGAATTCAGTTTCTACACTTTCAGCGTCTTTTTGGGAGTGGGACCAAAAGTAAACTTTCAGTTTTGTGCACCAAAAAATCTGCCTTCGGGCCGAAAATCGGGCCGGATTGCTTATTTTTGCGTAGAAACTCTAATTTGAATAGTAAAAATTGTTTTTTAATTGTTTTAACTGCATAACTGTATTTTGTGTTTTATATTTTTCAATTTTTAATAAAAATATACCGAGGTTTTATGTATTTTTGCCTTGCCGCGAAGTCATAACTGAGGTAATTGAATGAGAAATATATCTCTAATGAAATTCGAGGAAATAAGCTTAAATGAAATGCAGCAAAAATGCGTATAGTGTAATATTCCGTACAAGGAAGTCATGTGGTGTGCTCATCAGATTTTTTTATTTTCAACTGTGAAAAATGTTCTTCGTGTATAAATGTACTCGCAAAGTAAACGATTATTCTTTGCCCAAATATTCGTAACTGAGCATATTTAATTTTGAACATGTACCAGCAAAATTTAATGAAAACTATCTCGTCAAATTTTCGAATACGATTTATATCATATTGTAATTTAATTAAATCCATTTATAGATTTTTTAGTTCGTTATGAAATTTTAAAGAATGTCAGGCGTTTTTAGGTAAATATGAAATATGAAAATTATTATATATTTTCCCTAGGCATTATTTAATACCTGGGCAATCTATAGAATGACAAATGCATTTAGGCAAAGTAGGGAATAAGGCTGTCATTTAATAGACATGCATTTCTCAGAAATGCAAATGCCATTTTGAAAATATGCCATTAAAAAACTCATACAATAAAAACAATATATATAAATAAAAATGAAAGTTGTTCAAAACAAAATTTATGCCTTATGAAAATAATGTATGAAATGTATGGAATGAGTGTGTAAAATGTATGGATAATACATGAATGTATGAATGTACACTTGGCGTTCTATGGAATGCCTAGGAAATGTATGAAATGTTAATCGTTTCATACATTGCAGGCCAGATTTCGGCATTCTGTATATTCAATGGATACAATAAATAGTTTGCAAATGTAATGAAAAGCAATCTGCAAAATGCTGTGCTGAAATGATTAACACATCTTCCTCACCTCTTGATAAAACAAAAGTCTTTCACTCAGCAAGTTTGTTCTCTAACCACCGAACCATGCCGCTCTCCAGACCCATTCTCTGGGGATGAGGGAAATTTATCGCTCACACAGGTCAGCAATCAAAAGACCTATCTTCCTTCCTCTTTGCCCAGAGATAGATAGATGATGTCCGGTTGCTGTGTTGGCCCGGATGGTGGTATTTGTAATCTGCCTGCATTCGTTTCTACGCCAGGGACTTTTCTCGAGCGGTTCCCTTTTCACCCACTACATCAAGCTTGGCAGGCATCCTTATCTCGTCCCCCGTCGGCAGTTTTCGAGGATGGAAAACATTTGAGGGATTGTTATTCTTAGACGAAATTCGATCTCTGCCGAATTTATAAACCAAGGGATACTACAGAAAGCTTTGACTAGCTCAGCAACTGAAAAGTGATTTCTTGACTTTGGCTGCTGTCTTCACGCTTCGGTCGTGAATCACCGAATTCGTGATTGATGGTCAATGATGTTTATGTGTCATTATTGAGGATTTCAGAATCTGTTGAATGTTGGGTTTCGAAAACGTGCTTTGTATCGAATTATGTAGGTTAATTTATGAAATCGAGGAATTACGTTAGATTAAATCGTGATTAACGGTCTAAAGCATGTTGATTCATTAATTATTTAAAAATTGCAAAGTTTAACATATACCCGAATGAGGCAGGGAATGACATTCTTTCGCATAAAATATTTTTGCAATAATATTCAACGTGTGTTAGTGTAATTAGCTTTGCGATTATAAGGCACTATTTGAAAAAATGAAACAGAATATTTATTAAAATATCGTTAAAGCATATAATTTAACACGGAACAAAATATTGCTTCTACAAAGTAAGAAGGGGACAGGAAAGTGATGTCGCTTCCTTACATTAAACTCAAACGAATAAATTTGTAACAAGTTTTTATTTTTAATTAATAATATAATCACCTTCGTAATCAGCAACCTTTTGGTATCTAGTATGCCGATTTCGATCCCAGACAGATAAAAATTAATTGGTTTTTGAGTAAAATATCTCGAGATGGTATTTTGGACATCATCCAAATTTTCAAATTTTTTGTCACTAAGAAAATGTTGTAGGGATAGCAATAAATGGAAATCCGAGGGAGCGATATCGGGCGAATATGGTGGGTGAGGCAGTACCTCCCACCCCAATTCATTATATTTTTTTACCCAAAGTACAGTGTGGGCTGTTTACCTTTTTACTGATTACTTTTTTTCTATTAGTCTTCAATATTTCTTCTTCGTTCAGAAATCCTGTAGACGTAAAGTTTCTTTCAGTGCATGTTTGTTATTAACATTTTATGAGTTTTGGCTATTTTCAGCTTTCCGGTAAACAACACTTGTGTTGACTGATAAGAGTAATCAGTTATCTTATTTACCGGGGATTTAGTTTTTCTAAATGCAGATTCTCATCTATTTTTTAAATCTTCTAGGGAGTTGAGAAATCTTTTCATGGTAAAGTTATAATATCTCCGAACTCTTCTTTTTCAAGCATCACTGCTACTGCACTGACGCTAGTTTTCGAAATTTTTTTTTTGATATTAATGCTTGATCTTTTTTATTTTACAAGAATGAGTTAGGCCCATCAGCGGCCGAGCAGTAAAAGTCGCTGAACACTGGTAGTTCGATCCGAGGTACTAATCCCTCGAACGGGGCCGGCTGCATAGGCGTTTTCGTGGTTTACCCCATGTGTATAATGATTTTCATTTTATTAGATTTGATACTCATATCAATCTTATACCATCAATTTCCGCCACAAAGCTATTAGTCGCATAACTCATGTATGCGATTCTCATTTCATATTTCTTATTTCTTATTTCTGAGGTTACGGCTCCCTCTACCGTCCTCAGAATCTTTATGCATCGTCTCTCCCGCCCTCGAGCGACCTCTCAAATGGTGCTCTTCTCGGCCAATGGGATACGAGACCTTAGGTCGACGGAGTTTGACGTCCGATACGACCAAGTAGGAGCAAGCTCCTTCGGCAAGGGTTCTCTAGATCATGGTGGACGTGGTGCTATACTAATTAACCGTATGGTAGAGGCATAGTGTCCACGTCCCCTGTTCCTTATCCTTATCCTTTACCGCATGTGTAAAGTGTATGCGAACTAGTTTCCCTTAGAAAGTCCACTACCAAGGCATCCCTCTCCTTAGGCAGATAGCCCACGAGGCTTTACCGTAATCTCATAAAACCAACCCCCCCCCAAATAAAAACAAGAATGAGGTGGACAATGACTCACAATTTCTCTTGATTCAGTCGAAGGTGCATAAAATTTGTTATTTGAATCTGAGATCAGTAAATAGACTTGTTCTCCGATTTTGAAATGTTTTAGCACTGATCTTCGGCTAAAATATTCAGCCTTTTTTTGTCGTTTCTCACTTGGATTGAATAAACTTGGATTGTTCGGCTGCTTCCTCCAGTCTTATTTGTAAATAACCCATTAGACAGGTATTTCTCCCGACCATGAAGACTTCAGTATTGCTAAAAGACCTTTTGGTTATCTTCCGTATATCAGCTGAAATGATGAGATTATGGTGATGCAGTTCGATACTTCCCCAGTAGAAAAACAGTAACTACGGCATGTTCCCTTATCTCTAATCCCACTTCGAAGGTTCAGTCTTGATGACATGATGTAAGGTCTGCTTCATAGACTTGTTTCATCTTTCCACCAATCCATCTGAAGCGCTGTAAGCAGATGTGAAGAATCTAAGGCTACGAAGGCACGCAGTAATGAGCAAGAAAAATGTCACATGATGTGTTTCGTCATTTTCACATTCGCAGCTCCGAAAAGTTTATTTTAACGTTTGGAACAAAGGTGCTACTTTGGTAGACGGTTGCACGGATTTTTGGCGATTTACTTTGGCGCAATTGTTGGCGCGATTTCTATAAACGTCAGCCATCTTGAAAAACGCTGTTTTTACGCATAGTAAAGTATTCGAAACTTAAAAAAAAAAAAAAAATAAATATCGTTAGAAATAATGGATTAATTTTTTTGTTGAAAATGTCGTTTTTTAAGATGGCAGGCAAGTGTAAATTTACTATGAGTATAAAATACTAAAGTAAGGTTATTATTACTTTCATATAACAAAGAAGAGAATAAAACACCGCTATAAAAACATTGTGCCAACGTTTAATTAGATTAAAATATTACTGAAATTGAATATCGAAATAAAAAACATCATCCAACATTTAAAAGAATTAGAATATTATTAAATTTAAATACTTTAAAATACGTTATATATAATATAATATATATATATATTACGAGTATAAAATACTAAAGAAAGGTTAAATTATTACTTTCATATAGCATAGAAATAGAATAAAAATACCACTATAAAAACATTGCACCAACGTTTAATTGGATTAAAATATTACGTAAATTGAATATCGAATTAAAAAACATCATACCAACGTTTAAAGAATTAAAATATTACTTAAATTAAATACTTTAAAATAAGTAAATAAGAACGCTTCGTACACTAGAGCTAAAATGACAGCAATTAGTTTATTGTCGGTAAAAAAGGAGGAATATCTAATAATTTTCTTACCGTTACAGCGGTTATTTCTTCCAACATGACCACAATATCATATACGGCTATCTCAGAATCGGCTCTTCTAACGGTCTTCATCTGTGATCTACATTTTCGCACTTCATTGAAGAAACAATTAGCGACGTTTCCTTCAAAAATTTAAAATAAATTTCCTCTGACCCTTGCAAGAATTTATAAATAAATCTTTGGCGGCGAAAATAAGGTCTCAAAGGACAATTTTTTGATTCCGAAACCAAAAATTCTTGGTACTTATCAAAAACAACATTCATCTTTGAAGGAGACATTTTTGAAGGAATTCGAAGATATGAATTAAATTTTAAAATGGCGCGGTAATGCACAAATTTTCAGCAACCTATCAGGGAGCTAATTACAGCTCATTAATGCACAAATATTCTAAAACCAATCAGAGAGCTGATTACATCACGCCTAGAATTAAAATTATTTAAATAATCATACATAATAAAATCATTTTAAAAAAGAAATGCAAAATTAAATTGTATTTTAATATTTAACAGCCATAAATAATGTTTAAAACATTAGATTAAGTTTATAGATATTAAAAACCAATTACTTTTAAAGTAAGGTGACGTCACTGATTACATCATCCACAGCATAAAATTTCATAAAATATGATAAAGAATAAAATTTTTATTTCAAATAAAAATGCAAAATTAAATTGATTTTTAATATTTAGAAGCCATAAATAATATTTAAAACACGGAATTTATGCATAATAACACGTATTATTTTTTAAATAAAATGTCAACAAAGTATCGGTTACCATAAATAACTTATCCAGCAATGGGTTTACCATAAGTCGTATTACTCGCCAAAAGAAAAATTGCCAAAAACTCGCCAAAATCCGTGCAACCGTCTACCAAAGTAGCACCGGAACAAATATTGGAGTGGCCTGCAAATTTACTGACGTAGCTGCGCTGGTTATTAGTACTCGCCTTCACATTTAGCTCTCCCGCGTATTGTTTTATGACATTATAAGTAACGTTACATTGATAAACCTATGATCAGACTGTTTGGCACTTGAATACAAAAGTATAAGAGCCCAGTTTGCTGCTGCTGTTGCTAATCCTCGAGTCCAGCTTCTGCTAGACGAGATCCATGAGTTTATTCACTTTCAAAAAGTCCAATATTGTTCTTTTACAAATAATATATGGCGATAAAATTTGATGCAATGTTCTTTTATTTTTGTTGCCTTTTAATATTCGCTATGTTATTTTTTAAAAATAATAAACTTCTATAACGTTTGGTGGCAGCATCGTTAGATTAGCATAGGAAACTCTAATGTGTATTTGTAGGACAAACACAGATACCTAAAAATATGCCTGCTCATTGTTACATTTCGGACACATCGGTGGGTTTTCTGACCACCCTTAGAAAGTAAATCTGTTTAGATAGCCTCTAAAAAATCGGATGAGGGCTGCTTGGGTTCATCTGTCACAGTTCAAGGCGAGGCATCCTCCAAGGGATTCAACACGGTACCGACGATGTGCCGGAGGGATAATGATTGATTTGAGTTGATGTAGCGGTTGATTGGGTTCTATATTTATTTAATGGCTTTAAAAATAAAACATGACGTTAATACAAATATTTGGTGGCAACATCCTTGTACTTGTGTTGCAAAACATTTTTATATAATCATATTTTTATATAATATATCACTATGTAATTTCTTTAAAAATATGGCGAGAACATTTGATGGCAATATATTTTTTGTTTGTCTGCCATACATTTTTTGTTATTCTCTATATTATTTGTTTGTACTTGCTATGTTAAATAATGCACGGCAATAATATTCGGTGGCAGAACGGGACAGGAAAAAGTGCAGGGGGCACCACAATATCGTCATAGACAAAAATGGTATTGCCCAACTGCACTAACCTTTTCTGGCATTTATTAAGACAAAAGATCACATTTCAGGTCATTACATTACGCAGTTGACATAATAAATTACATTAAGGTGACAAGTTATTTACATAGGAAGAATTATACAGATATATTGGTATGCAGGAATCAATATGCAGATAACATGTTACAATTAATTAGGTGTTGCAGTTTGACATTTGTTGGTGTGCTTGGAGGAATACCTTAGCATTTAGGAAGATGGATGTGATGTGAGTTATAATGCTATGTTATTTTTGTGTTGGTGGTATCGTTGTGTGATTGTGCACAGATTTTGCAGAGTTTACTTTGCACTGAGTTCATTGTGCATAGAGTTCAATGTGCACAGAATTGTGCGCAGCAGCATGGAGAGCACTTTTTATAATGAGCATCAGATTGTAGTGTAAAGTTCAAAGTACTGCGCTTTGGCAGTTTGAAGCCACTGGTAGTTGATAATCATCACTCACATAAATAGTGATGACTTAGGATAGCAGCACTCCTATCCTAAGTCATATTTGAATCATATGAGTACCTTAGATTGTTTCCATGGAAAGTTAAATGGTGAAGCTGCAGATTAGGTGTCGTTCTTCAGTGGAGGTGAGCAAACAGTCATGATTCTTTGGACAGCTGTGTGGTGGCACTTCGATTGCTAGGTATTCATCATTACGTCCGTATTGTTATTTATGAGTGGTTGTAACCGTATTGTTCTCTACCTTGTTGTTGTAGCTTGTCTATGATTAGTTTAATGTTTTTATAGGTGTGTTGATGGTTGATTAGGAATATTGTAAATTCCATTCCCACTTGAGTAGGGTGTTTGACGTGTAAGGTTGGCAGTTAGTGGACAATGAAAGATATAATTGTCAGGGTCGCCTCTTTGCCCACATACGCACAAATCAGTTGAAGTAAAATTTCTTTCCAAGAAATGTGTAGCTAAAGGATACATTGTGATATATTGTGTCAAGAAATAGTTGGATACTGTGCGTGTATCGTCTATCTTCGGTATAATATTCGGTGGCAGGTGACAGGTGACAGGTGACGGAGGACGGGGACGCCTGGCGTCTAACAGAGGTAAACAGGCATATGTCCCACACGCTCCCCTATCCAGACGCAACAACTCCCTGTGGCCCCATAAGGACGCACCGGGAGTTTATCGATACTTCAACATAAATTACTACTTACTCATAAATTACTGCCTACTGATAACATATAAATTCTGCTTTTTCGTAAATTATCGCATACACATAAGTTACTGCTTGTGCTTGTACCTGAATTACTGCTTACACATAAATTACTGCTTACACATAAATTACTGCTTACACATGAAATACTGCTTACACATGAAATACTGCTTACATTAATATGACTACATTAATATGGTGCATTAATATGATGCTCAGTTACATATACATGCTACATTACACGTTAATTTGATACATAATTACACATTATTATGATACAAATACTGAAAAATACTGCTTACACATTAATATGATACACAATTGCATAATACATTGTACATATGACAACATTCAGATCGCAGTTCACTCATATTGGGTTATTCAGTGCGGAGTATGAAACAAAATGCTGTTTCAGTTAAAGAATATACTACATAGTTGCAATGCACCGTTGCGTTACACACATATACTGTTGCACTATACATAACTGCTACTTTACACATAAGTTACTGCCTGCTGATGACACATAAATTATTACTTATATAAGTTACTGCTTACACTTAAAATTCTGGTTTCACATTAATATGATACATTATTACATATAGCATTGTACATATGGCAACATTCGGATCACAGTTTACACGTATTTGGTTATTCAGTGCGGAGTATGAAACAGCATGCTGTTTCAGTCAGGGATTATATTACATAGCTGCATTGTGCATAGTTGCGTTATACCATTGCATTACATACATATTCTGTTGCATTGTACATAAATTACTACGTACTCATGAATTGCGGCCTACTGATGATACATAAGTTCCTGCTTACACATAAGTTACTGTTTACAGACTAGTATGATACATAAATACTCATAAATTACTCCTTACACATAAGTTACTGCTTGCATATGAAATACTGCTTGCACATTATGTTAAATAGATACTCATTAATTACTGCTTACACATAAGCTGCTTGCACATGATTTGCTGCTTGCACAGAAGATACTACTTACATATTAATATGATACATGATTACATATACACATTACCTTACACATTAATATGCTTACATATACACATAAATATATGCATTATATTACACATTATTACTCCTAAATTTCTGTTTACACATAAATTCCTACTTACACTTGAATTAATGCTTGCACATAGAATGCTACTTACACTTTAAATGATACATAATTACATATACTCATTACATTACACATTAATATGATACATGATAACACATTAATATAATACAAATACTGCTTACACATTAATATGATACATTACTGCCTACGCATAAGTTACTGCTTGCACCTTGTTACAGCTTATGCATAAATTACATGTATAAGATTACATACATATTCAGTTGCACTGAACGTAAATTACTACGTACACAGGAATTGCTGCCTACTGATGATGCATAAGTTCCTGCTTACGCATAAGTTACTGTTTACATATGAAATACTGCTTACACATTAGTATGACACATAAATACTCATAAATTACTCCTTACACATAAGTTACTGTTTACACATTAGTGTGATACGTAAATACTCATTAATTACTGCTTACACATTAGTATGATACAAAAATACTCATTAATTACTGCTTGCACGTAAGTTACTGCTCACACATATTCCTGCTTACACATGATTTGCTGCTTGTACAGACAATACTGCTTACGTATTAATATGATACATAATTACATATACCCATTACCTTACACATTAATATACTTAAATATATGCATTACATTACATATTATTACTCATAAATTACTGCTTACACTTGGGTTACTGCTTGCACGGCAACATATTTTTGTTTGTGTTGCCAAATCGTTTGTGTATTCACAATATTGTTCTTTTACAAATAATATATGGCGATAAAATTTGATGGCGATGCACTTTTATTTTTGTTGCCTTTTAATATTCGCTATGATATTTTTTAAAAATAATAAACTTCTATAACGTTTAGTGGCAGCATTGGGTACTTACGTATTATCGCAACCAGGTTGGCGCTATTTGTAAGTTTGAGTAAAAAAAGTATGAATAGAAAGAAAATGTACATTTATTAATTACAGATAATTTTTAATACAGTTTTTTATATTATTTTGTTTTAAAATATAAAATAGCAATTAAACCCTTCCGGTTTCGAATTTGAATAAGTTGCAGAATTATTTTTTCGGCGGAAATCTTTTGGCTATTGCTTTTAGCACTGATTGAAAACCGTATTCGCCATAACCATGTACACGTCGACTTATTTTTACTTAAAAAAACATCCCAGAATTGCACAAAAATGGCATTGCGCACACTCTTGACTTTATCCATGTACACTGCTATTTTCTCATAAATTACAAAAATTTGCACGAAAATGCAGGAAAATTTTGTGAATCTCCACATGCTCTTTTTACAAAACTACGTATAACACGTAGGGTTGCCGTAAGTAGGGTCGCCAAATTTAACAATTTATGCGAATTTTGGCTTGGTTGCGTTAATACGTAAGTACCCAGCATTGTTTTATTTCAAAAGTGATACATATGAAAAAGTGAAACGCACGAAACAGTGAATGCCTCGGGTGCTAAGAAACTAGATCAGAAATTTAAAATGAATTGCCCAATTGCTAACTGTTCGCCGTGAGTAACAGTCTACGAATTATGTTCAAAGACTGAGGATTTAAAAGCATTTGCTTTACGGGTTCCTTCTGACAAAAACCTCACAAAGAGTGTTGCCGAAAACCTTTCTTTAAACTTGCAGCATTATTCTAAGTTTCTAGATAAAAAAAATTTTTAAAAAATCATAGGAAAATATTTATCTCAGAAACGATGCAATATATACATCCACGGGTTGCGAAATCTATTGTTTCGCAGCTTCGGAATCAATTCTACTTCAGCTCTGGGTTTTTTTCAATCTCCCGTTCAATCTTTTTTTTTCCCCCTAACCTTCCTCCTGAATCACCAGTCGTGAACCCGGAGGGAGTTTCGCAAACTCTTGTGTTCCTTGTCGCCTGCAAAACTCATGAGTTAAGACTCAGAAAACAAAAAAGGGGAGGATGGAGTGACTAGGAATACACCTTGTATCAGCCAAGCTTCAGCGAACTTTGGAACGCAGTATGAGGAACTTTGTTTACCTACGAGTGCTTTAGGGGAGAGAGGGGAACAAATTCGTTTTTTTTTTTTTTTTTTTTTTCATCTTTCGGAGGTGGATTTTGAGTGATAAAATACTATGGTTTCTTTTCTTCTTTTTTTTTTTCTTTTCCTTCCCTCCTAACTCTCCTTTTTCCCCCTAAGCTGTTGCGGGTTCCATAAAATTTTCTTCATTTTGTGTTACGTTTTTGATGGAAAGAATGAAAAAGAAAACTGACGCTTTCAGAGTACATATTTCGTTTAATATGTTTGTTTTCGAAAATATTTAAGTATTTGTAAATTTTATTTCTTTTTGCGTATAGGAGAACTGAAAATAACTCTGCAATAGATTTTGTCAGGCATTTATGGAATGTGCAGAAAAATGAAAATATTTTTCATAAAAGTATAATCTATAGCCTATGTTTAGCGCAAAAAATTACAGTCGAAACCGGCTGTAACGAACGACACTTTTGGATCTCGCCCAATAATCTCCTTACACTTAACGTTATTTGATACTGTTATTACAAATTTTCAAGTATATGAAAATCGAATATAGCGAACTATAGAGATATCTGCGTTAGAACATTTTTTATTATATATTTCAGAATTTTTGCAAGTTTTAACAAAAAATAACTGGCGTTTAAATTATCCACGTTTAGAAAGTTAGGTTCCATATTCTATTCGTAAAGGAAAAAAACCCGTTTACATTGCTTTTCTTTTATGTTCAGTCTCTCTTTTCTCTGTGTTCTGAACAAAATCTGTGCGAAACAGCTGAGAAACACAATGTAAGCGCAGTTTACTTAGGCAATCGATGCCTCGCTGTTAAATTTTAATTTCCAGTTACAGTCCCCTGTGCATATTTCTTAACAAGTATGCATTTCCATACAGACTCTAAATAATTCAAAATATATATTAACCGGGAAGTGCAAGAAAAGCAACTAATAATTACAGAATTGCTGATGGTAAGCAGGGATTAGAATTGAGATTAATAATCAGAGCCGAAAGAATTTCATAGATACGAATCGTCTTCGAGTAATCTAATTCGTCAACGGTGAACAACAAATGGAAAATTTTGGCCAGTAACACGGGTTGGTTTGCTTTATTTGATAACTGCAAAGCACGCGAGGACTTTCTTTCTTTCCACCGACAGCTAGGCAGCCGTTCCACTGGGTAGTTAGCATATCGGTCAGATAGCCCCGCTGACGGAAATAACTTGATCAACATAACACACTTATATATACATATTGTGCTCAAGACGAGTGCTGGGGGCAGTGCAAACAAATGTTGGACGAGACGATAGTGCAGTGATGGAGGAAGGGTGCATTGCGGGTGAGAAGAACAATTTCAGTTACATATTTACAGAGTTATGGATAGGTGGTTACAAAAGACATCCACAACGTGAACAATAAATAAATTACATGGCAGATTCTTCTTTATTTAATAGGAGCAAATATAAAAGTTAAATATCTTACGTTTTAACGTATAGCAACAGCCTGGCGAGTGGAAAAAAAAATATTTGTTTCGCGCAATAACAAAACATGACTTTTTCAAAATTGCTTTAATTGATAATAGTGTAAATTAAAAGAAAAACTAAAGATTTTTCCTGTTTGTTGAAAAGACAGAATACTACGGTATAGAGAATAAAAATACTTTAATTTGAGAAGTGGGAATACATTTATTTCTATTAAGTCCCTGAGTTTGTTTATTAAATCCGAAACACAGATATATTGCGTTCCGCCGAGTGGCAACATATTTCTTTTATATCGTTCCCATTAAAATTGAATAATTATTGAAACGTAATATATCGTATGGTTTGCAGAGTGGCAATACAACGTTCTTTCAATTCCACGTAAAACCGCTGTATATACACTGAAGTGACAAAAGTCATGGGATACCTCCTAATATTTTGTCGGTCCTCCTTTTCCCCGGCGAAGTGCAGCAAATCAATGTGGCATGGACTCAACAAGTCGTTGGAAGTCCCCTGCAGGAATATTGAGCCATGCTGCCTCTATAGACGTCCATAATTGTGAAAGTATTGACGGTGCAGGGTTTTGGGCACGAACTAACCTCTTGATGATGTCCCATAAATGTTCGATGGGATTCATCTCGGGCGATCTAGGTGGCCAGATCATTCGCTGGAATTGTCCAGAATGTTCTTCTAACCAATTGCGAACAATTGTGGCCCGGTGACATGGCGCATTGTCATCCATAAAAATCCCATCGTTGTTTGAGTACGTGAAGTCCATGAATGGCTGTAAGTGATCTCCAAGTAGCTAAAGGTATCCATTTCCAGTCAATGATCGGTTCAGTTGCACCAGAGGACCGAGTCCATGCCATGTAAAAGCAGCCCAGACCATTATGGAACCACCACCAGCTTGAACAGTGCCTTGTTGACAACTTGGGTCCATGGCTTCGTGGGGTCTGCACCACACTCGAACCCTACCATCAGCTCTTACGAACCGAAATCGTGACTCATCTGACCAAACCACGGTTTTCCATTCGTTTAGGGACCAAACGATATGCTCACGAGCCCACGAGAGTCGCTGCAGGCGATGTCGTGCTGTCAGTAAAGGCACTCGAGTCGGTCTTCTGCTAGCATAGCCCAAGGAAGACAAATTTCGCCGCACTGTCCTATCGGACCCGTCCCTCGTACGTCCCACATTGATTTCTGCGGTTATTTGACGCAGTGTTGCTTGTCTGTGAACACTGACAACTCTACGCAGACGTCGCTGGTCTCGGTCGTTAAGTGCATGTGGTCGGCCACAGCGCTGTCCATGGTGGGATGTTATGCCTGAAATTAGATACTCTCGGCACACTCTTGACACCGTGGATCTCGGAATGTTGAATTCCCTAACGATATCCGAAATGGAATGACCCATGCGTCTAGCACCAACTACCATTCCGCGTTCAAAGTCTGTTAATTCTCGTCGTGCGGCCATAATCACGTCAAAGCCTCTTCACATGAATAACTTGAACACAAATGAAAGCCCTGCCAAAGCACTTCGCATTTATACATTTTCTACGCGATACTACTGCCATCTGTATATTTGAATATTGCTATTGCATGACTTTTGTCGCTTCAGTGTAAAGAATGCGTGAGTTGGTTTTTGAGAAATCTTACGTAGATTGTGACCCTTCTCTTTTTTTGAAAAACAAGCAGAAAATTTCATGAAGGTTGGAATAAAATTGTAAGTTTATATGGAAAATAAATACACGGGCACCGTTATTCATATATTTTAACTTGAGAATTAAAATAAGAATTTGACATCCTAAGGTTAGTCACAAGCTAAAATTTAATAAACTCTAGATGGAAAAATTCGTTCCTATGCTTTTCATTAAAGTTCGCTCTCTCTCCGAAGCATGTATTTTATTCTTCAACGAAGTTTCTTTCTCCTTTTTTCCTGCGTTTTGAAAACAATTGCTATCGCGAGTTTTCGTTCTGTTGACATACGATAAAGAATTTTGATTTTGGCTCAAAAGATATTTAAAAGTATACAGAAAGTAAATATTTTAAAGGGGAAAAAATCACCCTTGACTCATTTACATGTGAATGCATGTAAATCATCGATTTCGTATTTTTGTCATACTGTAACAAAATAACATTGTCGCACATCATTCAAAATTTTGAGTTCTTTACTTGTTTTCCGACAAACACTTTTTATATTCTCATTTAATTCAAGAATACTTTGGCACATCAAGAATAACCTTACAGTGTCTCAAAAAAGTGATGGGACACTTGTGCTTTACAAAAGGAAACTGCAATAAAATAAATTTAAAAAACATGTAAAATTTTTTGTGGGTGTGTTTCATGCTTAAATTTAGTAACAATTATTACATAACATACATTTTCTCAAAATGTTAAAATATTAATTTAATAAAAATACATTTGTTTAGAACGGAGCAGAAAATGGCTCACTTAAGTGATGGGACACTTACTTTTCCATCAAATATTTATCCAAAAATTTTACTTTTTAAAAGGTTTTAATATTTTGTTGGATTTCCTTTTACATTTTAATCTTCTTGGGATGGATTCGACTAATTTTTTTGTGATTTCTGGAGTGATTTTACCCCATTCTTCTTGAAGCACCGATTTTAATTGTTGTTTTGAAGTAATGGTGTGTTTGCGAACTCTTGATTCCAATTCTTGCCAAATATTCTCTATGGGATTTAATTGTGGAGATTGTGGGGGTGTTTTTATTATTTCAGGACAGTTATACAGCAGCCAGAGTCTAACGTTCAAAGCACTGTGCTTGGGGTCATTGTCCTGGTAGAATTTAAAATCGTTATGAAGTTTCAATTTTCGTGCTGAAGATTTTAAATTTTGATTTAAAATGTCAATATACTTGTACTGATCCATTATACTGTCAATAAAAACAAGATTACCAACTCCAGAGGACGACATACACCCCCATACCATAACTCCTCCTCCACCATGTTTTACTGTTGGCACCAAGTTCTGTTTGCGAAATTTTCCCCTGAGTTTTCTCCACACCAAGATTCTACCTTCAGAACCAAATATATTAAATTTACTCTCATCAGCAAATAGAACTTCATTCTAGTAATCAGAATTCTTATTTATGTTGTATTTTGCGAAAGCCAGTCTGAGTTTTCTATTCTTTTCACTTACGAATTTTTTCCGGGCTGCTCTACCGATATATCCAGTAGATCGAATTATTGTTCTATTAGTCTCAGAATTAACAATTACTCCATATAATGCTTGTAAATCAGCAGCAACTTTAGGAGGACTCATTCTTGGATTTTTTTTAAATATTTCGAACAATAATTCGCTTTATTCCATTGGATAGCTTTGATGGTCGGCCAGGTCTTCTTTTATCCTGAATCATATGATTCTTTTTATATCGTTTAATGATATTGAAAACTGTTGAATGACTCAGGTTAACTGTTTCAGTAGTTTCTCTAATAGATTTTCCACGTTCAATATGCAAATTAATAACTAATTTTCGAATTCCAGGCAAAGTTTCTTTTCGTTTAGCATTCATGGCTGCACAGAGCTAAAAAACACAAAAATTCCGAAGCAAACTGGAGAGAAATACTGCAGACGGTTTTATAAATTATTGGCAATTGCTTTTGAGTAAAAATAAATACCCCAAAAGATATTTTTATTGCTTACTTCAGACGATTTTTGTTGCATAGTACGTAGTGTCCCATCACTGAAGTGAGCCATTTTCTGCTCCGTTCTAAACAATTGTATTTTTATTAAATTAATATTTTAATATTTTGAGAAAATGTATATTATGTAATAATTGTTACTAAATTTAAGCATGAAACACACCCACAAAAAATTTTACATGTTTTTTAAATTTATTTTATTGCAGTTTCCTTTTGTAAAGCACAAGTGTCCCATCACTTTTTTGAGACACTGTAGGTGTTTTAATATTCAAGTGTGCTGGCACTCTTTTTAGTTCAAAGGGGCTTTGTCCCTTAGGGAAAAAAATGATTTTCGTTTTTCGATTTTACGTCGAATCACTCTGAATATCCGTTTCATTTTTGAAACTGTTGCCATCTAATATTATCGCACTGTATTATATTTGAAGAAATTAAATAATGAAGAATCTTCATATATGTATGTTTCTCGCTTTGTGACCTAGAACCATCATCCAGGTTTGAATGACGTAATCCTCCTGCGAACATGGGCCCAAATTTGGAATTTGTTTTATTATCGATTTCCTATTTTGTAAAACTTTAACGAATTTTTTATTAATACACTGAAGGATTTCAAAGCAAGTAATGGCAGCGTAGTGCAGAAAAAAGCATTTCTATCTCCAGCGCGCGAGACTGTGTATCGAAAATTCTGAAGATATGCTCAATTTAAAATTATTTTGCGATATTGCTCTTGAACTGAATTTTATGGTTTAAGGGCCAAGAACATGGTATTTAATAAATAAAGGTAACACACAAAATGTTAAAAAAAAAAAACGCCCATTTAGACGTAATTTAAAATCTGAAACTTGTTAAATTTTCTTTTTAGACTTAAAATCTTAAACTTTTTTTCCCTTTCAGTGTTCATTAAAATGAAAAATAGAGATCAGAGTGTTTTATGTTTTATTATTTTTTAATCCAAAGGAGCCATTAATTTCGTTTTGGCATTTTGCGTTGATTCACTATAATCAGGGTTCGTACGGCCCTTAAAAGTCCTTAGGTCCGGTTTCGACTAAATTCCGCAGGAGGCCCTTAATTTTAATCATCTGAAATTTCTGTTTGTTTTTACGGCTGCCATTTTGAATGTTAAAACATTAATCAACTAAACCACTTAATTTCGCTACACAACAGAGGATCATCATCAAAATCCTGAATATTGCTCCAGTAAAAAGTGTGTAGAGTCGTTAGGTTATTTTTTTAGCAGGAAACGTAAAACGTGTGCAATGCCCTCGCCTTTCGAAAGGAAAGAAGGGAGAAAATATTCTCCTATAAATGGATATTCATTTGTGAGCAGTTGTTCTGAGAGGAATTTTCTAAATAAAATTCTATTTATAAAGTATTTCACTGCATTAAGTGTTTATTTTGCGTTTTTTATACTATCTGTGCAACCACATCTTATTTAGTTTAGTCAAATTTTGAAAAATTGAGATGCAGGATTATATCCAAAATGTTGCTATAAAATTTGGTAATTTTTTTTTTTTTGGAAACCTTTTCCTTCATCAGAGAATAAACCCATATGCATAGACAGGATAATATAATTTCGTTATCGAGATAATGATTTCCGGAATCTCGGATTTTCTTCGGAATCTCGATATTGGGGGCCTATTTGAATAAGCGAGGTCCGGCGAAAACGAATGTATACCTATAAGAATGCGCATTTGCCGACCTTGATTGGGTGCAGGTCTGATAGTGTAGTACATAACAATGTTGGATACCGTCTGGTTAGACCTGGATTGGAATTTCGCTGAAAGTTTGAAAGTTAGGAAATTTCTAATGTCTTTTCGGCATGGAGGCACTTAAAATGCACAACGATTGAAAAGTCCTCTTGAGTGGTCTGCTGTTGGAGTTACTCCTGCTAACACATTTTATTTCTTTTTAACTTTGTCATTAAACATCGCTTTCTTCGCACTTACGCAATAGGAAATTCATCAGTGAAATCACCAATTTTTTCAAATCAACATATCCTTAGAATTTCTCGATAGAGTATTAATTGTTGCCATATTTTTTTCTATTCCCTATATCATTTCTTTAAAAATAATACATGACAATAACATTCATTGACAACATCCGTTTATCTGAAGAGTGATTCGGAGACAAATGAGATACGGAGAAAAAAATAAGAAGCAAAATTAATGGCACGTTCTGGTGTTTAACACCGGTTATCTAACTCCTTATTTTTTAATCATGAGATAAATGAACTAATAAACAAAACATAAAAAAAAATACGCTATGGAAAGGTAGTGAATTTTCGAAAAACTGAGGTCTCGTAATTTTGAATTTTGGTAGTTTTTCTGGAGGCTCTTTTCTTCGATACTTAACTACAATTTCTTTACCAGAGTAATCATTTTCGTTTACTTCAAAATCTCCATGTAAAGTCCTTTCAGTAAAAAGGAGCTATAAACAGTAACATCGTCAGAAGAGAAAAGCTTATAAATATGCACCGTATTTCTGTTTTTGCAAAAAAAAAAAAAAAAAAAAAAAAAAAAAAGAAAAAGAAAAAAGAAAGAAATTCACTCGATCGCTGATATAAAATTCTCCCCATTCTGTGGCGCTAAAGCAGTAAAAAGCTTGATCAATATTTTAAACACCAGGGTAAAAAAACTGCACTAAAGACCACCGCCGTTTTATAGACAAGTGAGATGGATTGGGTACATTGCCGGTAAAACTCCTGAATAATTTGTCAAAGCACAGAAAAGGTAGACCTATTCCTGCCTCTGTTCCGTCCAGTTAGAATGCCTCGAGAGAACCCTACTTTCGTTGCTATGGAAACTCGTTTAATTCTTTAAACATATACCTTTTGCATCATCATAAAGACATTTGTAACGATTAGCGAAAAAAAATTAAGGACGAAAAAAATTTAAGGTAAAATGTCTTTTGAAGTTAAAAATTGATAACTGATCGCGTTCATACCGTTATTTCCTTGCGTATTTTTCCCCTCGCGTATTTCCCTCTAGCTTTTAAAAGCTAGATTGTGAAAATCGTACAATATTCGCATCATTTCCTGCTTCCTCTGTCGTACATGACCTTTCTCTCTGAGGCAGAGCGACACTAAGCCGAACGGAGCCGCCATTTGTTTACGTTTGAAACCCGTGTGACCAAATGTTAACTTTCATTTGTATGCACCGAAAATTTTGTCTTCGTTTCCGCCGGCCGAATAGCTTGTTTTTACGTTGAAGCTCTATTTTTAATTGTAAAAAAATTAGCAGTTGTAACTGTATTTGTTGTTTTAGGTTTTTCTGTATTTTGCAATTTTTAATGAAGATGTTTTGAGTTTTTACACATTTTTTGCCTTGCCGAAAAGTGAGAACCTAATTGATTACCTTTCAGAACCTGTTAGATTTTATGCGCGCAACGATGTCATTTAATTTCTTTTAATTATCTCTTGTACTAGCATCAGCAATGTTTCGGATCACACGATATAGTTTGTAATAATCAAACAGTTTGGATGGAGGTTAGATCGCGAGTACGACCCCTCCGATGCTAACCAACTTCTGCTCACAAAGGGATCGTCTTTCTTTATTAATTTTCAGATAAGAGACTAGGGAATACAAAAGAAATATTTCTCCTGGGCCTCAAGGAAGAAACATATATTTAAGCTCAGTTTCAGATGCAAAAATTTTATATCTTGAGGGGTTAATAGATTACGTGACGAGTGTTTGTATGCCGATTATTTGAAAAACTGCGATCCATATAATTCTTTTCTATTCCAAAAAGAGATCTTACACAGAATCTTATAGAATTCGCACTGTAGAAAACACTTGCAGGCGTATAGACAAGTCGTATTATTATTTGCGAGAATTAGAAATAAAGAAAAAAAAAAAAAAACTGTAGCTTAATGCAATTTTTGCATGATTCGCAGATTATGATTCTAAAATAATGAAAGTTCTTGAGAATATTTTTCATGTATTTTTTGAATTTCAAAATTTGTAAATTGCTCGGATGAAGTAGATATGAAACGAAATAATGAATAAGACGGTAGTCAATCACAAAACAATTTTGTATGGCCTTTCAGAACGGGGATTAGCCTCGAAGTATTCTAATTTATTAATGAACCGACCCCACAATGCAAATGTAACAGGACATCAAATATTTCAAATTTTGAAATTGAATAAATAGGTTAAATTTGTCGTATGAGTGCCAGACTTTTTTTTATAATAATGGTCTAGTCCAGTGATCGGCAAACTTATCAGACAAAGAGCCAAATATGAACATTACAACAATATAAAAAAAAAATTGGGAGCCAAATCTGCTTGTTTAATAAACTTTTATTACACTAAATAAAACTAAATTTAATACTTAATAAATATTTATTATGCGAACAATGTGCTTGCATCTCCTTGGAAAGTTTGAGTAAGTCAGGTTTGTATGTTGTTGTTTTTAATTTTAGGCCTGATTTCAAGTTCTTATCAATAAGACGACTTCTCAGTTTACTCTTGATAATGTTCATGCTTGAAAAAGATTATTCGCATATATATGTAGAACCGAAAAGGAAAAGAACAGCAAACGCGAGTTTTTTCAGCTGATCGTAAGAGTCAGGAATACTATTCCAAGCGTTGAAAATGATCATGTTTTCCTTCTCCAGGTCATTCAAAGCAGACCACTTGTGTTGTGAACTAAGATCACATTTTTTCTTCTCCAGTATTTCCAATTCAACACAAAGACGTTCAAATTTAGAGCGCCATATCTCCTTGTTTTTTAAGTCCAGCAATTGTATTTCAAAGCTACCAATGTCAATTTCAAAAAGAGAAAATTTCAAATCGGTTATCGTAGCATTAAGAGGATTTTTGAAATTTGCTCTGTTGTTTTTAAATTCCTGAAACCTGTTGAGAAATGCTTCCTATTTAAAATCATTGTTTTAAAATGGTGTTTATCTTTAGAGGAATTATTTTCTTGGCGATGCTTCAGCAGGCTCGGAAAGTGAAACAATGTTTACAAACATACATAGCAGGTGTAATAAAATCGTATAAAAATACCTGTAAGATGTGCAGCTAGATTAAAAAATACAACTTTTTAATAAGACAGGACAACGGAAGACACGGTAGGTAAGACAAAACTGTTCACACTGAAACTGCTGCTCTGTGATGCCAATTTGTATGTGATGCCAATTTGTACCTTCACTACTTTATAAAAAGCATGCACGCGCATGCCGGTAGCTTGTACATGGTTTATGTTTACGTTTACGAAAACTAATAAAATGAAACTCGATGTTCGTTACGTATTTTTACAACAATATAAAATTTTAATTACCTATCTATCTTTTTACTCAAACAAAACATTATACATGTTCTCGATTTATATAAGAATTTTAATTTATCAAAATAAGATGCAATTTTTTTCTTACCAAATTTTTTTAATGAAAATATTATTGCGCCTTTCGTGGATATTTGTACCAGAGCTGCACTTAAGGAGCCAAAGAGCCACATGCGGCTCTGGAGCCGCACTTTGCCAAGGAGGTTAGAATAGAAGGAGGGAAGGTTCAACTCAAACGGTGAAGCTTAGCGGCCATCTTCCTGTTATCACCGTGACTTGTGCAAGGAAGTCTGTCATTGCAACATTTTTTTTTTCTTTTCTTTTTGAAGCATGTCAGCTTGTACTGCATATGGATGCACATTTAGATTGTCGAAAAAAATTCCGGGCATTATTTTTCACACGTAAGTATTAATTTTCTTTTTTTATGTAATATGACAACTATGTCAAAAAATATCACAATGTCATGTGGTTTTTTTCCAGATGTGAAAAAAAGGACTTAAAATAGGTTATTTAATATAACTATAATCAAAATATATTAAATACATTTTAATGTTTCTGTTTATAGCTGGTATCTTCGTTCCTTAAGATACAATGCTATATGGTAGGATTTAAATTTTATAATTTGAACGTTTTAGTTAATTCGTTTTATAACTTTCATGAAAAGTAAGAAATCAATTGTTACTATTTTTATTAATTATAAAGGTGTTAAATAAAGCAATGCTTTTCTTTATATATTAATTATTATTCATTTTTTTAAGTTAAGATAAACTGTTCTGTTATTAAAAATTTTTTGCATAAACTTACAAATTTCTGGGCAGTATAGTGATAAAATTAAGTAAACTATTTACACAATTGTTCATGTGGAAAGATGTATCCAAAAACTTATATAGGTGTATTTCTGTAATTCAACTTAATTGAAGGAAGTTTCTTTGAGATTAATAAATATGAAATGCGCATAAACTGAAATCAATGAATTCACATAAATCTGTTTTATTTTATTAAGATTTATTTTCTAACCTAAGCAAATTCGTGAAATATGCAGAAACATCATTTTTCAAAGGCTTTAATGTTATGCGCATGCATTTAGATTTCGAACTATTTCTTAATAATTTGCTGTACATAGTAAATTATGGATATCATCTTTATTACTTTAAAACAAAAATTCAACAATTGCGAGGGATTTCATTATAAATTTAACATATTTTTACTGGAAAATAAATGCACGAAACAGGTTAGAAACACGTACATGTCACTGCCGTAATGCAATGTTTTGAAGTCACAAACATGGACGCCGCTTGTTCGGCGAAGTTTCATTCCCCGATAGTGGAGGAAACCGCGAACCCTCCCTCCTTCTATTCTAACCTCCTTGCACTTTGCCGACCACTGGTCTAGTCCATTTGTATAATAATGATCTAGCTTTATTTTATATAATAGGTCTTACTTATCTACAGGAAAATTTTATATTAATTATTTTTTATAATAATGAATATGAAACTTTCCTGTAGATAAGTATAGAGAACATTAAAGAGTTAGATCTGATAATTTTACAAAGATGATATTTTAAAATTTAAAAATGCCGAAACACGAATCTTTACATCATTGAGAACATTTCTGTAACTGGAGGTGTGTATTTATGACAAACTGTTACGAAAATATGAGCTCGTTTGTGGACATGGCGCAAACTCTGTTACTTTGCTCCTCATCGAGATGACATCTCGCCTAAGGTCTAGACTAGAGTTTCGTAAACTGTCGCGGGACCTACAGTAGGGGGTCGTCAAAAATTTTAGCAACTTCGGTATTTCTTTAAATTATTATAATAATTTTACAATTACGAAATATTTTTACATAATGTATCTGAAAATAGATAAAGAGAATACAATATAGACAAAGAACAAAACGGAAACGTTTCGACGCATTTTTTACAATAGAAACGTTAATTTTACTTTGAAAATTAAAGTTAATGACCTAAAGCTGCAATAGTATATTAAAGTACAAGTGAAGAAACTGTTTCACTTACGCGAATGTGGTATTCGTGCGATGCTTATGGGAGTCTCCATCAAAAGGTTTAAGAAACTCTGGTCTAGACCAAACGGACTAAGTCATCGCGATGGTATACGTCTTCGAAAGCCTTGGTAAGAAGTTTACAAATTTGCGTGTGACATGATTCATTTTTTTGTGTCTCCAACGATGGCTATAATCTGTACATTAATATTTAACTATATATTAATCATAATTAGCCTTAGAATATTCATTATTCCATAAATACTGTCAGATACGTTATTTTATCGAGTCATTATTGAAAATACAAATCAAAACTGTTAATCGAAAGTAAGAAAAACACAATGTAAATCGTTACAAATTGAAAATTAATTATCGTTGTTCTTTGTTCTTGTCATTATAATTATTCTGTCGTACGTTCTACAAAGATATAGCATTTGAAACAAAATAAATTGTCACTTCATACTCTTAATTTAGATAAGTGGTTAATTCGTAATCATAAAATCATTTTGTCGTGCGAATCCAAGGTCAAAACTGCCGATCAAAGAAATTGTCGATCTCAAAGAGAATTCGGTGTAGAATTTATTCAGAGTTAATTGTCATTTCTGCTTATCATTGTTCGTTGTTGTTCATTGCCCTAACCTAGTGTCTTTACATTGATCCTTGCCGTCATTATTATGCATTCTACAGACGCATAAATTATGAATAAAAAAAATTGAGAATTTGTTTTCGTAATTCAAATTAATTATCAGTTCATAGTCAGACTCAGAATTAAAATCCTCATTTATATTAACACATTCCGGTGTATACGAGAGAGGAAATAGTGCCGGCTATTCGCACTCAAGAGCGAAGAATGCTCGCCAAAGGTATGAGTGAAGCACTTGCCACGAGGTTATCTGTGACTGTTTATTCCGATTGTTTGGTCTCATAATTAAGGCGAGGAGCTTGGATTTATCGAGTAAGAAGAATGCAATATTCACCGTTGGTCCAGTTAGAGATTCGAAATTGGTAAGTTATATTTTGATCTCATTTTAACATAAGTTAGAAAGTTATTCCCAAACTTAAAAACGCAGACGATGAAATTTAACCTTCAAAATCTGGATTTAAATGTATTAGAAATAAAAAGTATAATTCATTCAGTAGTAAACTTAAGAGATAATGTTTAAAGTAAAGATAATGTAACGAGAAAGATGCACAAAAATTTATTGAAGGGCAGTTTAACCCTTTCGAAAATTTTTTATAGACTCTCATAGAGCTGTATAACAAGCTTTTCAAGCTCGTAGAACATGCAGGAGCATGTATAACAAGCTCATAAAGCTTTTCAACCGGGGGGTGGGGATATGATAAGCGTTTTATTTTCTTCTAAAGTATTTATATATAGTTTATTAATGACCGAAACTGGAGAATGTGAATGTCGACATTCTCGAAATACGTCGGATCGAATATTTGGTTTTATTCTTATACATTTGGAACGTCGCCGGTTGTTTTTGCAATAGCCTCAATCACATAATTGAGTTGAGTTTATTATTGGAGTTAATTTCTTTTCTCATTCGGAACGTACTGTTCGTTTTACGTTCAAGAGTTTATTTACCCGTGCTGTTACTTAAGTTTTTTCCCAGTTTGTCATATATCATAATACGTTTAGAAAATAAAGTATAATTTAAGAACTTAGCAAAAGTATTTTTATTCAACATTCACCATCAGTACATGGCCAATGTCGACATTTGCCGGTGTAAGTGAAGAGTAGGACTATCTAGCGAATACTTCACCAAGCGACTACTATGTGAATGACATTCTCTGTCTTTCACAGTAAGAAACTACTTTTATACAAGTTTTGCTGTTTATCAAAGCTTTCCATACTTTTTCTTGTTTAATGTATATAATGCATTAACATTTAAATAAACGTACTTGTATTTTTCGAGTTTTCGGAAGGAAAGGGGGGGGAACGAACATCTAGCAATGGTGGCAAGTGTGCATTGGGTAGAAAAAGATAACGTTTTCTCTATGGAATTTCTATGCAATTTATAAATAAATGCTTCTGTATAAAATTCTGCATGAAATTTAATAAGGCTGAAATAGAATTTTCATAACAGAAATTTTGCTCTCAAAATCATAAAAAAATATTTAACATTTTGCTCAATTTTTTTGTACAATATTGTTCGTAGAAAACAAAAATTTAATCATGTAAAAGCTAAAATTCGTTCAAATCATAAAACTGATTAAAAAATTCAACTCATGTTGCTAATTGTAAAATTTTAATTTCTGAAATCAATGCTGTTAATTATTGCATATGAACCTTTGATGAGAGAAATGGTTTCTTAATTTTAATTAAACTTAACTATAATTAAAAATGCACTTATTTTTATTCACTTTTCAAAATCAAAACGATACTGAAAGATTTTATTACAAAAAAACTCATCTCTTCTAGAAGTGTTTGCTCTCATCGCCTTTTAACGTCACAGACCATTTCAAAATTTAAATTAAAAAATTCTATTTAAAAATGAAACTTTAATTCAATTTTTAATGCCAAGAGAACATTTTGTTGATTTCATAACACTTTTAAGTATTAAAAACTTCTATAGGATCTTTTATTGAATATTAAAGAAAGCAAATTGGTTTTGGAATTTTTTAGAATGATGGCCTATTTCCTGGAAACTGAATCTGATATTTCCGGTAGAACTTAGTTGAATCTGACACATTATTGATACAAGAATTCTATTTGTACGGCGTTTGGAAAGTGTACGAATGTTTAAAGAATCTCTTCGCAAATCTTTATAGAATATCTTCACATAGCGGTATAGAATCTCTATAAATAACTCTATAGAATTCTATAGAAGCTATACTTAAAAAAATTTTAATAGAATTTTATAAATACCTGTGATATATTTTATAGAAAATTAGGCATCATTTTAAGGGATTCTGAAGAAATCTATCGCAGAATTTTATATAAAATTCTATTGGGTATTTCCCTAAGATATGTTATATATCCCTATACTTTAAAATAGTACTATAAGGAATAAAATATTCCTATACTTTATAATAGTAGTATTTAACTAACTTGATAAAATGTTGTTAGCACTCGTTGACCATAAAATTTGGCGAAAATCTCATGACGCCACTGTGGAACAACTGTGAAAGAATAAATGGCGTTTTATTTAGTTAAATATTCATAGACTTTACCAAATATTTTGCCTATACCAGTGTTGGATGTTATTAGATGGGTGCTGAAATGGATGAGTCTAAACCGCGGGCCTGCGGTTACTCCCAAGGTATCGGGGGGGGAGCGCAAATTTTCGATAAAAAGATTTAAATCGTCTGTACGCCCTTTCTCCTAAGGAATACTAGATTTGCATTACAGTTGTTACATTTAAACATAAAAGTAGCAACGTTGCGTGCACAAACTATTGAGTGCACTCGTTTAAAATACTAGGTTACATCCATGCAATCAGAGTCTGGAAATGTTACCTTTTTATGTAAGTACGTAAACTGACTGGGTTTGATTTTAGTAATATATCGGAATGTGAGGATGGTTGTTACAAGCGAGACTGTATTGAGCTCAGATCTTTCCGTCTGCAGTCTAAAGTTCATGGGCTGAGCCAGTACTTTTGGTGTTTCGAAGAATTATGGAGACTACTTGACTCAGTCATTGACAGATCTTTTCGCATTTTTGCTCATAAGGTTGGTTGTTGTGATTACGGCAAAGCCTCGTGAGCCATCTGCCTAAAGGAAAGGGATGCCTCCGTGGAGGACTTTCTGAAGGAAACTGCCTCGTATACACCTTACACGTGGGGAAAACCAAAAAAACTTTCATGCAGCTAGCCGGTTCGCGGGATTCGAACGTCGGACCGAACTGCCAGTGTTCAGCGAATTTACTGTTCGGCCGCCGATGGGCTGTCGTTCATAACGCGTGAATTGCCATAGCGCAGTCAGCTTCTGTGCAATAAGCAATGCGTATTTTCATGATTTTTGGATATAGGTGGAGTTGAGATATCATAAGTCTTTTAAAGTTAAGTTCCAGACTGGTGGATGCAGCTCACTTTGCAGAAAAATAGGCAATTCTCCCTGCTCTTTTAACTCAGCGGATACAATTATCGCTATCAGATAGTTTCCTTTTAAGATACTAATCTGGATATTGTACATGGCAGGGAAGTTAATATGTTAGGAAGGATTTGAAGATTTTGATTTCTGTACTTATGCACCATTAAGTGTTCACCTCGACAAATACAATTCGAGCGAGTTCGAGGAACCCCCTTTTCGATGACTATGCAGCTTAATGTCACGAATATAGCGTTCGATGTTGGTACTTTGTCGGTTAAACTTTACTTATTATTCTGAGAGCCCACTGGCCGAGCGGTAAAGTCGCCGAAGAATGGTAATTCGACCTGTGTTCAACTGCAGACGAAAGGGCTCGTTGCTTGGGCGTTTTTCCTGGTGTTCCCCATATCTGACGTGCATATGAGAGAGATAGTTTCCTTTAAAAAGTTCTTTATGAAAGCATTTCTTTCCTTTGGTACATAAGGCCCAACAGCGGTCGAGCGGTAAAAACGCTGAACACTTGTAGTTCGGTCCGAGTTTCGAATCCCGTAAACGGACTGGCTGGATGCGCGTTTTCGTGGTTTTCCTCATGTGTAACGTGTATACGAGCTAGTTTTTCTAAGAAAGTCCTCCACGAAGGCATCCCTCCCTTTAGTAAGATAGCCCTCGAGTGCTTTGCCGTAATTGAATAATCCAATCCATCCTTGGGTACATAATCCTCGTTTTGCTTTGCCGTAATCAAATAAACCACTTTCTGTACTTGTATGTTTCTCCCACCATCAGTTGCACAATGTTTTGTCAGAGCTCCCATAATTATGAGCGATCATGTGTATAAAATAATGTTAATGTAAATAAAAATGTCGTCACTGCTTTTAACGTACTTCTAATACCTGGCAGTTCCGTTCGAGCAAATACTGACCAAATCATCTTAGTTTCATCTATTCGTAATGGCACATTTTTTCTAGCAATTTTTAAGGCATTAGGTTTTGATTTTCGTACAACCCATGTTGATTTTTCAATGTAAACTCAGCCCCCCCCCTAAAAAAGCAAGTCGGGGGGAATAATTCTATACCTTTCTGGTCTTCTCGGTTGATTGATGAATTACAATTTGCGTTTTTCATGTCTCGAAAGCTAATTAGGATATGTATTAGATTTATATATAATATTGTACGAAGTATTGTATTTATATATATACTTCTACGAAGTAAAAAGGAAGTATTGTAATCGTGAAAAGTTTCAGGCAGCATATTGCAACGAAAATATCCATTTTGACCGCTATCGAATGCAATTTAACGATGTTTTTGCGTGATATCTGTACGTAAGGACAGAATAAAATACTCTTTTCCTTCAAAAAAAAAAAAAAAAATATATATATATATATATATATATATATATATATATATATATATATATATATATATATATATATATATATAAAACTGCTTTAAAATTAATTCTGAAGAGAATTTTTCGTGGCGTCTGTACGAATGTATGTACGTACGTGCCTACGCACGTATCTCGCATAACTCAAAAACGAGTAGCCTCAGAACGTTGAAATTTTGTATATAGAACTGCTATAACATGCAGATGTGCACCTCGTATTTTGGTTGCAATCGGCCGCACCAAACGTATATAAATGTATTTACATATATATTCACTCTGTTACCCGGCTCAGTGATCTCAGTTTCTTTACTCTTATATGTTTGTAAATTGTACAGTTTTGGCTTTAAAAATGATTGAATTATATTGTTTTTATCTTCCGGTTAAGGATTTTATGCCTTTAGTAAATCTGTGTGCAATATTTCTAGAATTATCAGCAATTTTAAAGTTGTTTAATTGCCGCTAATGCTTTTTTTAATGGTGGCCATTGATGTTTACATTTGAAACAGGAGACTAGTGGATTTGTTGCCAATTTAGAGAAACTTAGCTTCGCAACAACAAAGATAACGCATTCATTTTTTATTGCCAATTAAATCATGCTTAATTCTTTCTGGAATTTTTTCGAGGAAATAAGTGTTTGAGATTTACTTAGTAATTTTTAATATAGATATTTTGAGTTTTTATGTATTTTTGCCTTCTCGCGCAAGTGAGAACTGAATTAATTAAATGAGAAATACTCAATCGTCTGTGAAAAACTGTTTGTTTCTTTGTTTTGTTTGCTTAATTTCTTTTATTCATCATTCTAGCTTTATTATAGTCTTTGAATAGAACATGTGGCAACGATTAGATAATTTTATTCTTTAAATGATATAAATTTTGTGCATTATGAGTTATAATATGAACGAAATATATATGTTAACTGTTATATAATTATTGGATTATATAACAGTTAACTTAGTTTCCGTTATATAATTATTATATAAGTTAACTGTTATATAATTATTAATATTGTTAAGTGAATCTAGCGCCAGAGTGTCGCTATGGTAAACAAATATTAGAGTGAATTTTAAAGAATGCATTTATTCTATTGTGGTTTATGCGCTGTCGGCGCAGTAGATTTAATTCGATCCAATAAGTTTAAATGAAATGCAAGAAAAAATGCGTATAATTTAATATTCCAATACAAGGAAGTC
Source organism: Stegodyphus dumicola (assembly GCF_044657685.1). Lineage (NCBI taxonomy): Eukaryota > Metazoa > Arthropoda > Arachnida > Araneae > Eresidae > Stegodyphus > Stegodyphus dumicola. The sequence goes on from NC_140770.1 coordinate 6,350,810, forward strand.
ATGTGGTGTACACATCAGATTTTTTATATTTATTTATTGCATAAGAAGTTCATATATTTTAAAATTATCAATGTCTTATGCATTTATTGTATAAAAAGTTCATATATTATAAAATATATTGATTTTAAAAGTATGTTAAATAATTTTCAAATAATTTTAACATTTTTATATATAATTCCTTCTTTCTATATCATACAGCTTTATGTGAATAAACTACTGTGTAGTATCAATCTTATTAATAAATATTTTGTAATCCATGGAATCATTCGGCTAATAGTAAGCCGAATATTGCCAATAAACGACGCTTCTATCATCATTAACCCCTAGGGGTCAATACTAACACGTTGTAATCCCTGGTTTAAAGATTTAATGCGAATTTGCCGATCCATCATTGTCGCATATTTTTGCTGCGAGTTATCGCTACGTCTGAAAATGGTATGACAGAGAATGAAGAGTGTAAGCAACCTTTTTCATTAACCTGAACTTTAACAGAAAATGACACAAACTGTGCTACGAAGAAACCACCATTTGTAGCGATATAATTCCACTAATTCAGATGCTTCAATTTAAATGTTGATAAAAATACTCTTAAAGATCACGCAGGCAAACTGAGTTATAAGCTGGCTCAACTATGTCCAGCGTCTAAATTTTAAAGCAGTCGGCTGCGAAAAAATGCGAAACCGAAATAAATATATTTAGATAGAGCTGGCAAAAATTCAAACAGCGCAAATGCTACGCGAGTGATAAACTCTCTCTCTCTCTCTCCCTCCAAGGTCCCAGCTAATTTGCATTCTGGTGAAAAAAGAAGTCAAAAGATTTAAATCATAATAACTGTTCGACCCTTTCACCACCACAGAGCCCCTTTAACATATCATTGATCTCAATACCGACCCCTTTTTGAGCATCTGTCTTAATTTTTTTTTCTAATCTATTGTTCTCTGTCCGCTGATGTTTTCACGTGATGAAGACAATCCATTTTTTCAGTCGTCCTTTCTCGATAAATCTGTAGGTTTCCCCACTGTATAATTCTCAGTTGAACGTGAAGAATCTTAAGAACTGGTAAGCGAATAATCGCTAGAGTTTGCGTACAGGAAACAACAAGTAAGAAGGGTGAAATAATCCTTTATTATTCCAACTAAAGTTTAACAAAACACCGTCTTGGAGTTGTACAATAAAGCCGACAATCTGACTTGAACTTAAGAAACTAAGAATTAAACTAATCTTAACTAAAGAGATAGAGCCAAACCTATCAAACTTCTAACTGAGTTGGCTCCTTAACGCTAATTGCGACTGCGAAGCTATCAAGGGCCTAAAGTACGGCCGAGCGTAATGATAGCTTAAGAGAGAGTAGCCTAAAGAGGTGGACGCGTGCTAACCAGAATCTCTGATTCTCTCTAATTAAGACAGTAAAACTTCGCGGTTAAATATCGCTTTTCCTCAATTTACATTCAGATGTGATTCTTGAACTATACGTTCTGGCCGGGAGTGGTAAGTTGAAATTAATAAGCGATAGGAAAGGAAGTTTAACTCAAAACTTAACTGTTGTTAAAGTTAACATAATCTTTACAAATCCTTCGAAGATCTAAAGAACATCACTCATAAAGAGTATGATCCTGATATGCTGCTTCAGGCTTCTTGCGCATTCTTTGCCCTAGCGGATGATCCCTTAAGCTTTGATCATCTATTTCAAAAGTTTGTTTGCAGTACGGAGAATAGCGCAGTTTAACCACGTGCGCCAAAAAGACGTGCCACGCACGTCGAGATGCTTTTTGTCTCGAACCGAGAGCGACGTGAACACCACGCCGATAGGCATTTATCGCAAAAACGAAAATAACGTGGTGCACACGTCGCCTAACAACGAGATTGTTTATTTCTGGAGTTATAGCTCTGGATTGCACTTGCAGACAAGAAGCGGCGTAAATGAGACACTTTACCGCTTGTTATATTGTAGCGCACGGCATCGCAACCATAAAGTTTAGTCGTAGCGCAAGTGGTTAAGCTGCGTCACAGCGAATTAACGCTAATTGCGTTAATTCGCTGGGATTAACCTCATGTGCATGTATAATACAAATAGATCAAACCAGAAAATAACTCTCCAAAATCGACTCGCCAAGGAAAATAGTATCTTCCAAGCAGAATTACACGCGATTCGAATGGCAATAGAATACTCAATCGATAATAATTTACAAAAAATCAATATTTTCTCAGATAGTCAATCCGCAATACTAGCTCTACAAAATCCCAAACAGACATCTGAAATAATCCAAGATATTTTTAACAAAACTGTTCAATATCCTCAAATATCACCAAACATTTATTGGATAAAGGCTCACGTCGGAATTTTTGGTAACGAAGAAGCCGATTCAGCAGCCAAATCAGCTACTACCAGCAATAATATCCCTTCAAGAAAAATATCCTGGCCGAAATCATACCTCAAGAACTATCTATGTAAAATCAGCCTCCAAATGTGGGAAGAAGAATGGACAACAATAAATATAGGAAGACAATTACATCAAATAGCACCTCATGTAAATGATACATGTACAATGGTCAATGGTTATATAAACCGCTTTTTAACTGGACATGGGCCATTTCCCACATACTTCTTCAGATTCAACATCTCAAACTCTGAGCAATGTGTATGTGGAAATAAAGGTGATCCAATCCATTATATTACTCAATGTCCCTTAACAAAGTCAACTCATATTAAATTGCCTAATTCAAATATCAATGCCTTCCTTCGTTTTGCAATTACCAACAAACATTTAAAAAATAAAATAGAAAATACAATGAAATATCTATCTTCAATAGGCAAAAATTTATGTGAGCACTAAAGTAATTAATGTCAAAACTCATTTTTGAAGCTGCAATTCATCTAAAACATTTATCAAATTATCTTAAAAACAAACCCTTGCAATAATACTGATATAGTAAAAAAAAGGAAAAAGAAGAGGAAGAAGATACAAATTCATATAATAAACTTTATCTCAAGGAACTATTATGAACTGTTATAAATTATGACTGTTAGCCTACTATTATTATACCTATTATAACTTATATAATTATATCTAATAGATATGATATCAATCAAAATATCGATATACTATTTATATTGTTATATTATACTATGCATTTTTTTTAATATTAACTTTAAAAATAAACCGAAGTGTAGTGGGACTATACCTACATTATTTATAGTAAACATTGGGTGTCCCACTACATTTCCACCTGAACCTGAACCTGAACCTGAACCTGAACCTGTGATTAACCTCATTATTGTAAGATACTGATGATTATTTCTGCTTTCAAGCCTGTTTCAACATTTTTTTACAAACTACGCATTTGGACACACAATTTTAAATTCTCTTCTAAACTGTTGTTAGATTTGCGATTTTTCTAGAAACTTAATTTTAAAGGAAGTCCGAAAAACCGCTTTAAAGTAAGCAAATAGAAAATTCGGTTCCTCCGCAGATATAAACTGGGTTTCGCGCCAACGACAGCTAAGTAACACTAAAACATCTGAAATGCTTCGACGGAAATATTTTCAAAATTGTCATTTTTTTAAAGATATAACGAGGCGATTTAGCTTTCTGTACGAGCTTTAGCTAAATGGCAAGTCATAAGCTGAGCGATATAAAAATAATTTAAGACAACTATCTTTTATAAGGGATACAATATATTTGTTCTGTTAGGCCATTTAAAGGAGAGAAATAATAATAATATAAGAGATTTTATTTTCCCCGCCAAACATCAAAAATCGTTATGGCGTACTTCCCTTCATCCTCTCCAGGGAGGTATTCCACTTGTCTTTGGGAATATGATATAATGATGTAATTTGGCGCGCAAAATAATTCGTTAATTTTATTACTTTCGAAGAACTTAATTTCTTATTCTATTCCGGTATTAAAAATTTAAGATGGTTTCTGAAATGCTCTTTTGGAGGCGTTAGAAAATAATCGTTTCGGTTTAAGTAGCAGAGGAAATATAGGTATTGGGGTCTTATTTAAAGAGCTTTAGATGTATATTTTACTGATGATGAACGTTTGCAAGTTAAAAGCATTTTCGTTATTAACTAGTTAAGTATATATATATGTACCTCGCATCACGAAAAAACTGCCGGACTAGAGTTACCCAGTTTGAACACATGAAATTTTTCAACCGAACATAAACACCTTTGAATTTAAAATTAGCTTTTATATTTATATTCCGTTTTATACGAATTGATGAATTTTTCATTAATAAACTCAGCAACTTAAAAGCGAGCAAGATATTCACCTGTAACACCTTAACCAGTTAACTGTAATTGACGAGTATACTCGTTATGGAGAAGCGACACGATTTTGTGTATTGACGAGTATGCTCGTATATTATGTTATGTTAATGAAGTATGTTATGTTAATGAAGTATATTATGTTAATGAAATGGAAAGATAAGAAAGGTTTATTTAGAAAATACTGTACATAATGACAACTTAATAGAAACAGAGAAAAGAAAAATAATAACAAAGAAACCGGAGCTAGTGATTGATTATAATAAAAAAAAATGGATGGAGTGGATATGAACGATGGAATTATCAGAGCGTACTCCACAGCAAGAAAACGACTCAAAAAGTACTAAGAAAAGACATTTCTCCATTTCTTAGACATTATGTGTCTGAATGCATTCATATTATATAAAAATAATAATGGAACATTATCGCATGTCAACGTTTTGCTCAAATTTATTGAAGACACTTTTACGACGTATCCAATTGAAAGAAATAAATCGACACAAACTCGGCCATGTAGACCTAATATAAGCCAATTAGGCGGGAATCATGTTCCGCATTATATACGAGGAACATCGAAAAAAAAAAAAAAACAGCAACGTTATGCAAAGGTGTTTGCTTTGCTACAAACGTAAGATCAGGAAGGAATCACATTACCGGTGTTCGATTTGCGAAGTCCCATTGTGTATAGTACCCTGTTTCGCTGAATATCACTCCACAGCAGGAATTTAAATTCTTACTTTTATACGTATAATATATAATTTAATTTAAGGATTAAGCATGATTTAATTGGCAATAATAAATTAAGGCGTTATCTTTGTTGTTGCGAAGCTAAGTTTCTGTAGATTGGCAACAAATCCGCTAGTCCGCTGTTTCAAATGTAAACAATCAATGGCCACCATAAAAAAAGGCTTAGCAACACTTAAACAATTTTAAAATTGTTGATAATTCTAAATATATTGCATACAGATTCACTAAAGGCATAAAACCCTTAACCGGAAGATAAAAACAACATAATTCAATCATTTTTAAGGCAAAAACTGTACAATTTACAAACATATAAGAGTAAAGAAACTGAGATCATCGAGCCGGGTAACAGAGTGGATATATATATATACGTTTTGTGCGGCCAATTGCAATCAAAATACGAGGTGCACATCTATATGTTATAGCAGTCCTATATACAAAATTTCAACGTTCTGAGGCCACTCGTTTTTGAGTTATGCGAGATACGTACATACGTTCGTACAGACGCCACGAAAAATTCTCTTCAGAATTAATTTCAAAGCAGTTTTATAATATTTTTGGAGAAAAAGAGTCCTTTATTCTGTCCTTACTTGATGTCACGCAAAAACATCATTAAATTGCATTGGATAGGGGTCAAAATTGATATTTTCGTTAAAATATGATACCCGAAATTTTTCGCGATTACAATACTTCCTTTTTACTTCGTACAAGGAAGTAAAAAAGAGCGCAATCCAAAGGGAGCAAAATTACTTGACTCTTATTCTTGAGACTGAGAAACACAATCTTTAAAGAGCCGGCAATTTCCAAGAGTACTTCGTTCTCTAAATAAAGTCGACTCCTTTGAACTCTTGAACTTCAACATTCAGCAAATGAGAGTCGGACCGTAATTCCCAGATAGCAAAGCCGAGGGCTTCATCAGCGGAGAAGAAAGAATCTCACGTCGTTCACCGTCACACCTTTCCATTTTGTTCCCCGAATTTCTTATTTCGGCTCATTTCTCGAAGAAAGTAATTTAGGGAAACTTTCTAAAATTTCAGCAAAGTAGAAGAGTCTTATCTGGGCCTTCCTCACGTGTAAGTGCCATTCGAAAGTAAAGCTGAAGAAGATCACAACTCATTGAAATTTTTGCGGTATTTTTATGAAATAGAGAAAAAACTTCTGCTACAGTGATGAAAGACAAATGTCATGGAATTTTAAGCGTCTTTCGGGAGTTAGAAGTATTTTCATTTAAATATTCCTAAGCAAATAATGTACAAGAAAAAAACGAATAATTGGGGGGAGGGGAGATCTAAAATGATTCAGAGTTGCAATGAAAAGAGTTTTAAACCTTCTGTTGCGATTGTCCGATTCATACATTCAGCCACCCGGCCCACCAACGGCTGAGCGGTAAAGTCGCTGATCACTGGTAGTTCGGTCCGAGGTTCGAATCCCGCGAACGGGCTGGTCCCATGTGTAACGTATATACGAGACAGTTTCCCTTAGAAAGTCTTCCACGAAGGCATCTCTCCCCTTAGGTAGATAGCCCTAGTGTGCTTTGCCATAATTATATGCATCACATCATCATTAACCACTTCGCGCCGACTGTCACGTATACGTGCCAGCAACGAACACACTTATCTACCGGCCGACACGCAGGCGTGCCAGAGGATTGTTGAATTCTCACGTATTTGTGCCAGTACCTTGGAACGTTTTTCAAACTATAATTTCTGCCACAAGATGGCACTGTATGTCCATATGGTTTCAGATACATGTGCATTAGACCTTCTACTGGAAATGAGAGAAGCATGACTCGCATACACGTGTTTTTGATTATATAAACAAATGGGGAACTAAATGTTTCCGAATGGCGTGATTTATGACGTCACGTCTCTTTAAATCGCACTTTATTCGCAGTAGGTAGTTGTTTATTGTAAGTAGAAGTTTTATATGCGCTAAAGCGTTGAGTATTTCCGTTTACAGTTCAGTTTTTAGAAAATAACTAGATCTTGTTAGACGTGAATTCTTTCCGTTTTTACCGTTTCAATGTCGAAGCGTCGAAAATGTTTAACAGAGCATGAAATAGCAGAAATGATGCAAAATATTTCAGATATTGATTCTGAAATTCTGATATTGATTCTGAAAGATTAACTGAAAGACATTTTCCAAAACTTTTTTCAGAAGAGACTGATAAGAAAATGAGACGACGATGCTTCGTTTGTTGACATTCCCAGAAAAATCCTCCAAAACGGCAAATGAGTTACTACGAGTGCAAGGAATGTAACGTAGGACTGTGTGTAGATCCCTGTTTTAAAATTTTTCATACGAAAAGAGAATTTTAAGTAATATATTTAGTTTTCAGATTATAATGTTAAAAGTCATAAAATGGTGAGTAATGAAAATAAAATGTGTAAAATATGCATTTAAACAAGAAATAAGGTAATTAAAGTATATATATATATATATATATATATATATATAAATATCTATAAAGCATAAGCCGTTTAAATACTCTATAGAGCATTATTAAACAATGCGTTGATACTTCGGAAATTTCATGGATTTAGGCTTAGTAGCAAAAAAGCCCCCGGCCCTGGAGAGACGCTCGCGGAAGACACTGCCGGCCTCCGCGATAAGCGCGCGTTTTCGCTACCCGGCTCGAAGGGGTTAACCCACCCGTATCCCCGACATATGCATGAAATATAAGTGTAGCAAGCGATATAAATTATTGTCCTAAAAGCAAACTTTCAATATTAATGATGATGGCCCACCAGCGGCCGAGCGGTAAAGTCGCTGAACACTGGTAGTTCGGTCCGAGGTTCGCGAACGGGCTGGCTGCATGGGCGTTTTCGTGGTTTTCCATGTGTAACGTGTATACGAGCCAGTTTCCCTTAGAAAGTCCTCCACGAAGGCATCCCTCCTCTTAGGCAATTAGCCCTCGTGTGCTTTGCAATAATTAAATACACACACTCAACATTAATGATACATTATAAGCGTTATTTGAGAAGTTACGATCCTTAAAAATGATTTGAAGAAGCATTATAAGCATCCTTGCGTTATTTAAATGCGGATACACCGTAGAGGTTATTCGATGCAAAAGTGAGGGTCGGGTATAAGCGTTTTAAACGGTATACCTTATTCGGAAAACAAAAGTTTAACAGCATATATTTGAGCATTATATCTAGGCATTTTAAATGTTCTATGCATAATAAGCTTTATGAAAATGAGTTATTTTAAATGTTCTATGCATAATAAGCTTTATGAAAATGAGTTATTTTAAATGTTCTATGCATAATAAACTTTATGAAAATGAGTTAGAAGCATTATAACCGTTTTACAAATATTGTATCAGCCCAGAAATTTCGAATTTAGGTAATAATAATATTATTAAATTAGCGCAGTAATCTGCGAAATTAGTTGGTAAAGAAATATAATTAAATCGGAATCAAATCGGGAAAGGTGGGCTACTTCCCAAAAGGAAATGCGAATACTAAAATAAAAACATTACATTTCAAAATTCGATAAAACAAAACAAAACAAAAAAAACAAAAAAAAAAAAAAAAAAAAAAAAAAAAAACTTAAAAAAATCTGAAATGTTTCAGATTTTAAATTACGTCCAAAGGGGCGTTTTTTAACATTTTGTGTGTTACCTTTCTTTATTAAATATCATGTTCCTCGCACTTAAACCATAAGATCCAGTGCAACAGCAATATCGCAAAATAGTTTTAAAACGAGCATATCTTTAGAATTTCCGATACAGAGACTCACGCGCTGGAGATAAAAATGTTTTTTCTGCACAACGTTGCCATTGCTCGCTTTGAAATCCTTGAGCTTGTTAATCAAAAATTCGTCAAAGTTTTAAAAAATAGGAAATCGATCATAAAACAAATTTCAAATTTCAAATTTGGTCTTCCACATGCTCATATTCGTTGGAGGATTACGTTATTCAAAATTCGATGACTCTATGTACCGTTGTTTTATCACAATACGAGAAATATACATACATTTATGCAGATTTTTCATTATTTAATTTCTTCAAATATAATGCAGGACTCTAACATTTTGTGGCAACAGTTTGAAAAGTGAACCGACATTTATGAGTCCGACGCAAAATGCCAAAACGAAACTAATAGTCCTTCGGGATTCAAATCCCTTTGGACTAAAAAAAAAAAAAAAAAAAAAAAAACTGATACAACATACAATAAAAGTTATGAAATCTTTTTGAAAGAAACCTTTTTTCAAGGAGTAGCCGAAGAATATTCAATTGAGCCACGCTTCTGAATTATGTCGAGATGATTGTTAAAACTGGAACTATTTCAAAAAGTTATCGAAAGATTCTAATGAAATCAACGCTTCTAGTGCTGTACTTAAGTAACTTTCTCCAATTTGAACACATTAAATTTTCACTAATTATTATGCACTAGTCCGGTTAATTACATGATTTCGAAATCAAGATGACATAAAAATGAATTTTTAGAAGTATTAAATAAAGCCTACTACGATGTGTTAAATTAAAATAAAGGTTGTACGGAAGTTTCTTATTTTATACTCTATAAAAGGTATTATACAGTATTAGATAAAAAAAAGGTGCAATAAAGTAATTTTTTTTAATTTTGTAAACTTAATTAGTTATCAAAATATAACTTTTCTTTTATGAACATTTAGAATCTGATCATTTTTAGAAATTTCGTTTATGCTTAATGCATGAAATGTACTATTTCAGGATGTAAATATAGTGCCTTTTATTTCAAAATTTGAATGTTGTATTGATATGCAGGTTAAAGATTGAGTGTTGAATCCACTAAAGTAAAGGCTGTCCGAACAGGGAGACAAAGGATCAGATGGTTCTTTATCATTTATTATATCGTTTTATATGTACACTGCTCAAAAAAAAAAAAAAAAAAAAAAAAAAAAAAAGGGACAGTCCTATATCTCCCGATCTACTGGGCCGATTGACAAAATTCAAATTGCGTTCTTCATGTCTCGAAAGCGCGACTTAGGATATATATTAGATTTATATATAGCACTATTCTAACATAGGTATTTTGACACAAAATCGGACTTTTTCTGAAGTAACATACCAATGTTTTTACATATTTCGATTCTACGACTCAAATTACGCCTAAATATGAAATTTTGTAAAATTTGGAGCGAAATTTACGGAGAAATTCACAAATTTATGTTGGCACTTTTTTGTCAGTTTGCGCCAAGAATACTTTACTTGGCGAACTTCTTAATATATGGCAACCTAGTTTCCTTTCCCGTGAGAGGAAAAAAAGTCACCATCGTTCCTTTTTTCCAAATAATATTCTTTATATTATATTTTTAATTATAACTTATTATTTTAAGTAATTTTTTCTTTTTCGAATTTCATTTTAATTGTTTAAGTTGCACTTTTTTTTTTCGAATAACTGTTTTAAAAATTTCTATTTACCTATTCGAACTGCGTAAATAAAGGTGCAGCGTTTATTTATTTTTTTTTCAAATAGTTTTCTTTATATATATTTTTCGTCATAGTTATTATTTTAGGTCATTTTTAAATTTTTATACTTTTATTTTAATTGTTTGTGTTGCATTATCTCTTCACATAATTGTTTTAAAATTTTCTATTTATTCCTTCGAACTGAGCATTTTAAATATATTTATTAATATCAATTTTCCAGAATTTGATTTTATTTATTTGAACTGCGTTTCTTTCGGAAGAATACTTTGTAACCCAGACTACGATGCGTTTGAAAACTGCATACTATATTAAAAGAGAAAATACAGTAAAGCATAGTTTTACACGCCTTTCAATGTTCCGTTCAGAAAAAATATATGTAAATAAGAGAGATGTATAACCGATATTTTAACTTAGGATGACTTGCATACATTGCTTTAAACAGTTTTATCATTGTGCCCATTGCTTTACACAATTTTATCCTACATTTGGTTTCTTAAAATATTATTCATATTTTAGTCAAATATTTTATTTTTGAAATCGCAAGAATCAAATATCATAAGATTGAAAAGTTTTAAATTAAAAAAAATACGAATACTAAATTTTACGAAAAAATTTATTTTTCTTCTCTTTTTCTTTAAGCATTCTGAAAGTATATTGAAAAGTATCCAACTTTTCGAAACATTTTGGTATTTCTAACAATCATTTTAAATAAAGTTATCGCCTTCAATTTCATAAAGGCCCACAAACGGCCGAGCGGTAAAGACGCTGATCACTGGTAGTTCGTTCCGAGGTTCGAATCCCGCAGGGAAGTCCTCCACGAAGGCATCCCTCCCTTTAGGCAGATAGTCCTCGTGTGCTTTGCCATAATTAAATAATCCAATCCAATCCTTAATTAAATATAATTGATTTGTAAATTCTACTAGAACTGACGGTAAGAATTGAAGTGGAAATAAGTAATATGGTGTGCAATCTTGATTAATATAAAATTAAAAATATTTGCATAGAAAAATGTTTGCATTCAGACAAAGTTTTTTGAAATATTTGCGATTACTTTATAAGAAGGATTTATTAATAACCGTAATAATTACTTATTATATTGCTGATGATTAGGATTCAGTTCTTGACAATTACATTCTAAATTAGAATTTACGCACAAAAATACATTTTAGGAAAAAAAATGTTGATTTTTTATGTTTTAAAACTTCTTAAATTCATTTAGTAAACATCGTATCCTCGTTGTTTATTGAATCCAGAATGTTGGTGTCGTTTATATAATTATTCTTACTTGTCCACAGAATCTGCTGACTTATCCAGCCATTAAGTAGCTGCAGATCATTTCTACATAACCATTGAACTTCCATTAATTCAGTCTCTAGAGGGTTGTATGTTTATATCATAATTTGACTTTTATAAAAAGTGATTATTCTAAATATTATGTTTCTATAAAAATATATTGTGCTTTAAAAATATGGATGATAGTATCAGCCGCTCTTTCAGCCACTTCAAACGCAACAGTTTGTTTAGAAATAAATTATGCAGTTAATGTCATAAAATTCAAATAAATATCAAACGAAAATTCTCAGTTTTAGACAATTCGATTTAAACGAAGTAAAGTAGCAGACGATAAAACGCCGAAGGTAAAAATTTACTCTTACAAAAACTTACTCTTAATTTTTTTAAAAAAAGAAAAGATACGAGAGAAATTAAAAAAAAAAAAAAATAGTTAAAAATTTGAATAATATCATCTATAATTTAAAAAATAGCCTTTCATATAGTATTAATAAATATTTATTACGCATCATTGAGGGAAAAAATGTCATATGATTAATTCTCCGTAAAATTTTACTTGAAATTTAAGGTTAAAAATAGCTGTGGCAATACAGTGTAACAAAAATCCATAGACCACATTTGGCGTTATTATCGCTCAAAAAAAAGATGCCAAATTTCAAAACGCGAAAATATGTAAATTTGTGTATATCTTAGAAAATTTTGAATAAAAAAGTCTAATTTTTTGCAGATATGCTTAAAAATATACCTACTTTAAGATGATGGTAAAACTTTTATCGGTTATAATTCAAAAGTTTTTTCAAAAAATTTATAAAAATTATTTAAAAATAGAAATTTAAAAAATAAAACACAAAAAATGGGTAAATTTTATTTGGAATGAACCTAAATTTCGAAATGTGAGAGAAAAAATCAAAAAAGTTTAATAAAAAAAGAGATATAAATAAATATTTTCCAAATTCAATTAACATTGAGGAGCTAAAATTTTGAGAGCTAATATTTCAAAAACTACTCGTACGATTTTTACAAAACTTGGTATTCTGGCATAATTTGAGTCGTAGAATCGAAATATGTAAAAAAATTGGTATGTTATTTCAGAAAAAGTCCGATTTTGTGTCAAAATACCTATGTTAGAATAGTGCTATATATAAATCTAATATATATCCTAAGTCGCGCTTTCGAGACATGAAGAACGCAATTTGAATTTCGTGAATCGCCCCAGTAGAACGGGAGATATAGCACTGTCCCATTTTTTTTTTTTTTTTTTTTTTTTTGAGCAGTGTACATTTGTCCTATTATAAAGTGGACCCATCCTCACAGAAATCATACTGCCTGAAAAAGGTCAGATACGCGGTTCCCCTTTTCGTTCCTACATTACTTAATAATCCGTTTATGGTTCAAAACTTGAGTCTAATTTGGGGAAATGTTGCTTCAACTCCAGCAAGACGCATGTTTAATATGATCACGAACTCACTATATCTATCTTTATAAGGTAACAGCCATGCACGTTTTTCTTCCAAATCGAAATCAGAGAATTGAAGTCTTCCCTTTAAAGGCGGAAAACCATGAGTATCAAGTTCTGGGGTAAATAAATAAATTGTAGATATCTTATCTAGAAGCTTTCTACTTGAAAGATCTAGCATCTCTTTCGCGAAGTGTTTTTGTTGTGTACACGACAGTAAAAGTTCAGTTTTAAAAATTTCAGAAGAGCTTAACCTTTTGGGTACGAATTTATTTGAAAAAATTCTTCTGTTGACTTTTTGCAAACAACATTCACTGAAGTACTGGATGAAACTTGCTCTTATAACTGATACCAATCAATTTCGCCATGAACAAGAATTTACATGTTTAATTTTGTCCTAGTTTGAATGACTATTAAGATTCATAATCCATGACTTAGGCAAAACAAGTGCATGACATGTCCAAATCGTCAAATGTACCCAAAGGGTTAATGGACCTTTGAATTTCACTGAATTCCGTTTTACATTGTTTATAAACTATTGGGTTGGCAACTAAGTAATTGCGGATTTCACTCATAGATGGCTTCAGTTGAATTTTTAGGGTTGCAGACGTAGTACAAATCTAAAACACATTTTGTTATTTGATAGTTGACAATTCAGCTGTCAATCAGTAAAAAATGTTTTTTGATCGGTTGCGTAGTTTTCGTTTGGCGTTCGTTGAAAAATGGAAAATCAAAAGGAACACTTTCGTCATATTTTGCTTTTTTATTTCCGCAAAGGGAAAAACGCATCGGAAGCTCATAAAAAGTTATGTGCTGTTTATGGTGACGAAGCCTTAAAAGAACGGCAGTGTCAAAATTGGTTTGCCAAATTTCGTTCTGGTGATTTTTCACTCAAAGATGAAAAACGCTCTGGTCGTCCAGTTGAAGTTGATGACGACCTAATCAAAGCAATAATCGATTCGGATCGTCACAGAACAACACGTAAGATTGCAGAGAAGCTTCATGTATCACATACATGCATTGAAAATCACTTAAAACAACTTCGCTATGTTCAAAAACTCGATACGTAAGTTCCTCACGAACTGAAAGAAACGTATTTAACGCAACGCATTAACAGCTGCGATTTGCTAAAGAAATGTAATGAAAATGATCCATTTTTAAAACAACCGATAACTGGCGATGAAAAATGGGTTGTTTACAACAATATCAAGCGGAAAAGATCGTGGAGCAGGCCAGGTGAACCAACTCAAACAACATCAAAAGCTGATATTCATGAAAAGAAGGTTTTGTAATCAGTTTGGTGGGATGACAAAGGAATTGTCTACTTTGAACTCTTACCACCCAACCGAACGATCAATTCTGATGTCTACATTGAACAACTAACGAAATTAAACAATGCAGTTGAAGAAAAGCGGCCCGAATTGACAAATCGAAAAGGTGTTGTATTCCATCATGACAATGCAAGGCCACACACATCTTGGGTCACTCGGCAAAAATTATTGGAGCTTGGTTGGGATGTTTTGCCACATCCACCATATAGTCCTGACCTTGCACCATCTGATTACTTTTTGTTTCGATCTTTACAAAACTCCTTGAATGGTAAAAATTTCAATAATGATGATGATGTCAAATCGTACCTGATTCAGTTTTTTGCTAATAAAAACCAGAAGTTTTATGAACGTGGGATTATGATGCTGCCTGAAAGATGGCAAAAGGTCATTGATCAAAATGGGCTATACATTACAGAATAAAGTTATTTAGTTCCATGAAAAAATTGTCTTTGATTTTCTAAAAAAAAAAAAAAAATCCGCAATTACTTAGTTGCCAACCCAATACATAGCATATGTTGTAATCACTTTCAGCAGCCTGCTCAACCGGGTTCAATCTATTAATGACTACTTGAACAGAAACGTGAAGTAACGTTTGCTGCCTTGCTTCATCTGAACGCTCTCCTCGTCGAGTTTGAGATAGGCAGTTAGGTCCATTTAAGTTTAAAAGTCACTTTCTCACTGCGATAATACGTCAGCAAGGTTTTCTTTCTCTCTGTAATGAAACCACCATTCAAAATTCGTGAGTGACTGAATCTCAGAAACTTTGTTTGATGCAAAAGGTTTCCAGTTCCTGGGACATCCCTTTATAGGACAATTGAAAAAAACTTATTGCTTGGACAATTTGGCAGCTACTAAAGCAGCCATCAATTCCAAACGAGGAAACGTCATACTCTGAAGTGAAGCCACGCGATCTTTCGCAGCGATGAAACTGGTGGAAATGTTTGTTCATTCAAGGTATGTAATATCCTACCGCGCCATACGCATCAAAGCGAATACAAAGCGAATGCGTGGAGAATAATATCAGCTTTTTCAAAACTATCAAAATATTTTCTCGGAAGAGAAAATTTCTCGAGCCTTTCCATTCACCTTGCCAGTGACTCCAGTCCTTATTTATTTCTAATTTCTAATTAAAGAGTATCATCCCATTCACGCCTAATGTCCAAATTTTTGTGATAAGATTTTCGTTTTCATCAAGAAGTGTTGAACCACGCCTGTAGGATTTTAAACTCTGGCCACCGTTTGGAGGATAATTCTTTTTCTGGTATCAGCACAGTCATCTCATAATTTTGATAAAAACTCGCACTTCGGTTTGATCTTGTCTTGGGGCCCCAGATCACGTCCAAACATTTTGATTCTTTAGCTAATTCTACATTATAACTCCTTTCAAATCACCAGGATTAAGTTTGTGAGACTTTCACTGTGTAAATCTTAGTTACTGTAGAAAGTGACGAGTCTTAAGAACTAGAGAGCGAATAATCTCTCAAGTTCGGGTGACAAGAAACAATAAGATAGAAGGGTAACTAACCCTTTATTATTCCAATAAGATTTAACAAAACTCCGCCTGTGGAGTGTACAAACAAAGCCGTCACTTGTGCTTGAACTTAAGAGAGTAAGAATTAAACTAAAACTAAGATTAACTAAAGAAATATAGCCGAAGCTATCAAGATTCAAATCGAGTTGGCCCCTTAACTTATTTGACTACGAAGCTTAGCAAGGGCCCGAGTACGGCCGAGCGTAATAACAGCTTTGAGAGAGAGAGTGGCCAGAAAGGCAGATGCGCGTAAATCAGAAACTCTGATTCTCTCCGACTCAGTAACTTCGGGGTTTAAATACCGCTCCTCCTCCTTAAATATTCAGCAAGATTCCAAAACTACGTTCAGGCCGGAAGTAGTAAGTTGAAGTTAAGAATTTGACAGGAAAGGAAGTTTAACTTAAAATTTAACTGTTAATAAAATTAACATAATCCTTACAAGTTTATTCTCGAAATCTTACTTTAATTTTCTAAGATTCATCTCAGCGTCTTTAAAAATCTTAACTGCGTCTGAGGATAATCAACATGTGTCTTAATCATGCGTCGTCTGCGTTTCTGCACCATAATACGAATCATCAACATACAACGAGGAATCTAACATTTCATAACTTTCTGGATTTGTGTTTTATATTTTTAATGCGGAATTTTATAGTCTTCGCTAAAATTACTGGAAGTCCGAATCGAAGACTTTTAAACCTTAAAACTTTATATTCTTCAATATTTCCGAACCAAAGAAATTTTAATTAATCGCTATTCTTTTCTAAGATCCCTATCATTAAGAAGGCCTGAACTCCAGTGAAAGCAGTTCCATATTTAAGAAACTTTAAAATTATGTTCAAAATCATTCGGATCAAATTAGGTCCAATGTCGACAAAATCATTTAAGGATTTTACACCTTTAGCTCTAGAATAGCTCGCGTCATAAACAGTGGCCTTGGATTCTTTATTTCCTAGTGCGGCATTAAAATACGATGATTTCAGTTATTTCCTGTGCATATTACTCAATTATACCCACCTTCATTTGCTCTTCAATTAGGGGTTTATACTGCTAATAAATCTCAGGATTTTTAATAAGTCTATTTTTGAGAATTTCAAATAGCCTTTGCTACTCAGCAATTATTTCCTAATTACACTACTTCTGATTTCCATAATAAGCAAGCACAGAGTTGCGTGCGTACGGGTTGAATGCTCACAGGTCCAACGACAGGTTAATAAAATTTATTTTATTAAAAGAAACACTTCAAAGTTCTGGAAATTCCCCCTCCCCGAAAAAAAAAAAAAAAAAAAAAAAAACACTGGTACAGTTCTTCACAGTACCACAGCGCACAATAAGTAATTACACTCCAAACTACTAACAACGTTAGACACAAGGCAATGCAAAAAGCACATCTTAAGAAAAACCTAACCTGGAGATATCTCAGTACTCTGAACTCACGCTGAACAAGACACTCACAATAACAACTGAGAGTGGATTTTTCTTTCTTTCTCATATAGTTTTAACCTGACCACCGAGATGTTTCTAGTAGTTCCTCCTTCTCCAAATTACTGGCAATATGAGCCCGAATTACGGTTGTAACTAATATATTGATCAATTATATTTATTCAGTTACAATACCTGTTACGGTGATACAGGGCCCAGACCAAAATGTCGCTAAGTTTGGCGACTTTTGGGCGATTTTACGCCAACTTTGGAGACAAAAATTTGTCGCGAAAAACCGTTTCTAGCTTGGTGATATCTCGCCAAATTATCAAGGAATCCCTTTACTCAATGTTAAATGGACTGGTATATTAAATATTCTTACTTGTATACATATAAATATTATTACTTTTCTGGTATAGCTCGTCTCTCTAGATTTTTACTTCCTTGTACGAAGTAGAAAGGAAGTATTGTAATCGCGAAAAGTTTCGGGCAGCATATTTCAACGAAAATATCCCATTTTGACTTCTTTCAAATGCAATTTAACAATGTATTTCCGTGATATCTGTACGTAAGGACAGAATAAAAGACTCTTTTCCTCCAAAAAAATTATAAAACTGCTTTAAAATGAATTCTGAAGAGAATTTTTCGTGGCGTCTGTACGAACGTACGTACGTACGTATCTCGCATAACTCAAAAACGAGTAGCCTCAGAACGTTGAAATTTTGTATATAGGACTGCTATAACATGTAGATGTGCACCTCGTATTTTGATTGCAATCGGCCGCACCAAACGTATATAAATATATTTATATATATATATATCCACTCTGTTACCCGGCTCAGTGATCTCAGTTTCTTTACTCTTATATGTTTGTAAATTGTACATTTTTTGCTTTAAAAGTGATTGAATTATGTTGTTTTTGTCTTCCGGTTAAGGTTTTTATGCCTTTAGTAAATCTGTATGCAATATTGTTAGAATTATCAACAATTTTAAAGTTCTTTAAGTGCCGCTAAGCCTTTATTTTCATGGCGGCCATTGATTGTTTACATTTGAAACAGCAAACTAGTGGATTTGTTGCCAATCTAGAGAAACTTAGCTTCGCAACAACAAAGATAACGCCTTCATTTATTATTTAAATCATGCTTAAATCCTTTCTGGAATGTTTTCGAGGAAATAAGCGTTTAAGATTTACTTCGTAATTTTTAATACAGATATTTTGAGTTTTTATGTATTTTTGCCTTGTCGCGAAGTGAAAACTGAATTAATTGAATGAGAAATACTTAGTCGTCTGTGAAAAACTGTTTGTTTTGTTTGCTTAATTTCTTTTATACATCGTTCTAGCTTTGTAATAGTATTTGAATAGAACATGTGGCAACGATTAGATAATTCTATTAATGATATAAATTTTGTGCATTCTGAGTTATAATATGAATGAAATATAATACTGTTAAGTTAACCTAGCGCCAGAGTGTCGCTATGGTAAACAAAGTGAATTTTAAAGAATGCATTTATTCTATTGTGTTTTATGCGCTGTCGGCGAAGTAGGTTTAATTCAATCTAATAAGTTTAAATGAAATGCAAGAAAAAATGCGTATAATTTAATATTCCGTACAAGGAAGTCATGTGGTGTACACATCAGATTTTTTTATGTTGCATTACAGGACAACAGAACAGTTTCACATATAATTGCACTATAATCATCTATATACAACATTTGCAACAAATGTATCTAGTATCTTCAACCCGTGTTCCTCTTTAAAACCTCTCAATCATTTCCCAGTCCTAATTAGAAATTGCTGTGTCATCGATAATGCCCATCAAAGTAAAGTCCATAAAGACCTCAATGAATCCGTTACGAAAGAAGTAAAGTTAATTATTGTAGGGCTTTTAGGAACCGTTCCGTTCCCTCGATCCTGAAAGCCAAACTGTGACCCATCCAAACCTAGCAGAAATTTGATTTCCTAACTAAATCTCCTCCTCCCCCACGTACCATTTTCCAGTAGTACCGCGTACAAAATTCCAATCCTTCTTTTTAGCTAAGCAAGCAGTTCGCTATTTGCACTCACACGTCACTTTCAGTGTTTGTTGACGGCAATTTTTAACCTTATTTGAATTTTTGGTTCTAGATTCAACAGCTTGTTCATGAATTGACTAATTATTTCTTTTTTCCCGAATCTTCCCTTCAAAATTTTTATACTCTCCTCGCAATACGTTTCTTTTAATTCTAACGAAGATATTGCATAACTCGCGGTACTTAAAGTAATATTTTCAGATACAAATTTTTCTGTCTTACTAACACGTTTTTTCTGTCTTACTAAGACGTTTTTCTCTATAGTGCTTTCGTAACTGTTGCAGAATTTCTTGAATTTTTCAGGATCAACTGGACATTTTTCTAATATTAGTTTTGTACATTTTGCATTCTTACTAAGATTTGGGCCCACCAGCGGCTGAGCTTCGTAACAAATTGAACGCACAAGTCCGATGAAAAGTAAATAAAATTTCATCTTATCACAGCAAATAAAACAAAATGCTTAAATTTCGTTAGAGATATTCGTACATTATTCCAATAGCTCACAGTAGTTACCTTCTAAACTGCTAAAACGTTTAACAGAACTTAATTCGAAACAGAGAAAATAATCCGATTTCACCGCGAATTCGTTACAATCATTAAGAGCAATAAGTAAACAACTGAACCGAGATTTTTTCCTTCAGTCTTTTATAAGCTTTTTAAATGGACGGAAAAATTCACGTATTTTCTAGATTTTCTGAATATTAAGAGTACAATTACGAGATATCAATCATTTTCCGGCCTAGCTTTCTCTTCAAGTCTCGTGCTGCATTGCACGGGAATATGAAAAAACTTTAATTACAAATTCTACTAAGAATATATAAACTAAATAAATACAAAAACCGTTACAATATTTATTTTATGCTATTCAAATCTCAATTAATTCTGCTAACAGCTCAAGAACACTTTTCCTGATATACCTACATCCGCTTCCAGAGAATCTATCTGCATTACAGAATGAACTGCCTCTTCAATTTCTTTGTGTCTACTTTTCCTTTCGAATAACAGTTCTTGCAATACGCATAATTCATCTGTCTTTTTCTTTGTTAGCTTAGTTATACAAGGTGTAACACACATAAAAAAGCGAGACTAGTCCAATAAATCATTGTACTTACAGAATCAGTTCTCTTTGACATTATCACTTTCAAAGTAGTTCCCTTCAGCATTCGGTGCTGCCATTGCTGGCAACAGTTCTGAAACGAGGTTTTTGGAAAGCCCTTCAGGAGATTTTCCATTTTTGCCTAAACCTCTTCATCTGAGGTAAAATGGGTTCCCTTTAAGTAGGATTTAGAAAATAAAATAAAAGTCGCATAGACCTAAATCAGGTTGTAGCGTTGCGCGCCTCCAACTTGCACGCAACCAAGAGGTAACTGTGAAAACTGGATAAAAGACAAAGTCTTGTTAAGGGTTTAAGTCCCTTTTTATTCAACGTAATAAATTACAAGTGCGTGCTCTTGACGCTCACAAACTGCGCCAACTCGGCGGTCAAATAAAAATAATAACCTGAAAAGAAACTAAAGACAAGACTCTAACTACGAGGCTCTCTAAAAGTAATTAATCTCACCGCGTTTTACAATACCGCTGCTAATTCAGCAAACTTGAAGATCACGTTGAACGATTAACAATACTTCCAGACAAGCACACAGGCCGAAACGCGGGGTTCTTCAATATCTGGCTAACTACCTCCGCGCTCGTGAAGTAAGAACAGCACACCTCGAACTCGTTTCCTTTCTATTTAACTCAGAATACTTCCGCTGATAATTTGAATCCTTGCGCGCTCTACTAAAATTTACATACTCTGGCATTGGCATTTCCAGGGGAAAGTAAGGCTTGACAGGAAAGATAGTTTAAACTTAAAATAAATGTTAGTTAAAATAAATATAAACTCTACAAGGTGAATAAGGAGGATGCACCATCACAGTAATGTTTTTATTCGTCAGAAACTGTTTGACAGATAGGGCCGTCTGAGCGGGTGCACCAAGACAATCTTGGTGCAACTGCCATCCATTACTCCGCAACTGTGACCTTTTGTTTCCTAATTTTTTCAAGAAGTCTTTTTAGTACTTCAGTGTAGTAGTATTGATTAACAGTCTGACCACTGGGAACCCGTTCAATTATGATGAACGTGTTCATCATCTTCCTCACTGCCCCTTCACCCTGAAAATCGCTTATGCCATTCAAACACACGTGCAGGAGACAAAGTTTCATCTTCATAAGCCTCAGTTAACATTTGAAACGTTTTCCTCTGTGGCTGATTTCTTAACTTTCACAAGAAACTTGATGTTGTTTCGCTGTTCGATTTTTACATTAGACATTTTTCCGCCAGAAGGCACATGTGTTCACTCAATGACGCAGTATTCCCCTCTGGCGTGGTCTGCTAAGTCCAAACTGGCCGCATGGATAGAGGAGGTGTGTGGCATGACGTCACGAAAACAGTTATTGCCAATTCCACTCTGTTTTCAAGCTACCACAGTCTCGATTTTTTGTATCACACTTCGTATACTCGATATTCTGTAACAGTTTAGAAACTAATGCGGCTTTCTTCCGTTTTAAACTTTGTTCAATTACTGCCATTATTCAGCGTTATTACGTGAACGCACCCAAGACTGCAAATTATCAAAATCAACAACTTTTAAAACTTAATATTAATCATGCTGTTACTGAATTCTTAGGGCGTGGTCTAAATAGATCTTTCCGCATGCAGTTCAGTTATTTGTTTTCACAAATGGAAACTTCCTGGTTTAGATGCTCCGTATAAAAACAACATAAAAATAAAAAGGCCGCCCGGACAGGACCACAAAGCACCAGATGTTTTTTTATCGTTATATATATATATATATATATACAAACATTTGTCCTTGAAGGTGGACAAACCTTTCACCAGGATTCATACTGACTTAGGAGACCAATACGCGATTCCCCTTTTCGTTCTTAGCGCCCACCAGCGGCCGAGCGGTAAAGTCGCTGAACACTGGTAGTTCGGTCCGAGGTTCGAATCCCGCGAACGGGCTGGCTGCATGGGCGTTTTCGTGGTTTTCCCTATGTGTAACGTGTATACGAGCCATTTTCGCTTAGAAAGTCCTCCACGAAGGCATCCCAGCCCTAATGTGCTTTGCCATAATTAAATACACACCACCTTTTCGTTCTTACATTAAATTAATTCTTCTGCGAAACTGCGGAATCAGCATTCCCTATTTTCAACAGTTGTACCAGACTTCTAAAAATACTAATTACACGTCTTTTTTAGAATTTTCAATTAGCTGCGCTTTAATAATTTTTTTAACTCGCTCATGGTGCTTTTTTGGGAGATGTGATAATGCTTCTTTTTGTACGATTCCTAAGATAAGTTTTTCGATGTGTTTGAGAAAATCCATTCTTTTTCTTATGGCGAAACACCGGGTTTAGCTAACTGAAGTTTCGGGCTCTTTTCAGGTCCGTTATAGCGGAGTTCGACTAAGAGGGACAAAGCTTAGGATCATCTTTTAAAACAATAATGATAAAAAAAAAAAATAATCAATCGACTTTCCAGAACTTTTATTCTGTTAACCAACCACTTTTGTACTGTCTTTTATTTGACTATCTAATTGTATTTGTCACTACGGATCAAAACTTTGTCATCGATTCTCTAAATTATTTCCTTGTAAGCTATCCAGCCAAAATTTTGTGCACACTCTCCTTTTGGATGACAATACAATGTGATAAAGCGATATGTTTTTATCTTTCTCTCTCTGTTGGTTACTCTTCATATGCATACTTTTAATTAGATTTAAATTTTAAAATTTAATATTGAAACAATTTTTCTCATATATCCTCATTTAACGAGTTTGCTCCGTGGGACAGATCAGGAAAAGCACGTTTTAACCCTTTCCGGCACGCTGCCTTTTAAAAGCGGAGTTTTGATATATATATATATATATATATATATATATATATATATATATATAAATAAAGAGTAGGCAGTCTAATTAGGCCTAGAGGAGTGCACAAGTAAAATTTTGTGACGATAGTACTTAAAGTTTTAATTCTGTAGATGTGCCCAAAGTGGCACACTGATTGAATAGAGCTTCGAAAAGAGTGCTGAAACGAGCATTGTTGTCAATGAACTGGCCGATGAGATGCGAAGAAACAAAGAATACAGACGCTCAGTTGTCCTACATTATCGGTGAGTCCGGTCTGGGCACACCTAGGGTTCGCCGTTTGATTTTAGGCAAGATTTCAAGATAAAAATTTAAAACTGATATAGAATAGGGAGATTAGCATATAGACAAAAAATAACATAGAAATTTCTTTTCAAACAATTCCTTTTATACCCTAAAAAAATCTGGAAGATTTCTTTGAAAAATGAGGGTCTTAAAAAACTAAACATGGCTAAAATATATGGACTGGTTTTTGTTGAGCTGCCATCTACTATAAATAAAGAAGGTTCAGAGTAACCTGTAGTAACCTATAAATCCTTTTTCATTCAATTTTTCTGTGCGTCCAGAAGGAAATTTTTAGGTGTGTCCAGACCGGACACAACGTGCCGCAAAGGGTTGACTGAAATTAATGCGTGGAACTTTTAACGTAATTTCTGTGTTGTTCTCGAATTTCTCGAAACCGCACAATTTTTATAACTTTTAATAAATAAAATAAAGAAGATAAAGAATTAAAAACATTTCTAACTAACACGAATTGTGAGGAATTTAACACGTGGATGAATACTGATAAAAACACCTCTAGCTACAGACTCGGTAACAGAACATCGCCTATCGCCTTTTCAAACAAATCAAAATGTGATAAATATTCGTGAAGAAGGTGACGAAATCGATAAATTTCCTTCAAATGCTCAGATAAGGGATACCCTGTGCCTGTGATTGAGATTGGGGGTACAGCATCATTCGAATAATTTCTAGCCACTTCAAAAAAATGAATTTCTGCGAAACTGTTCCGGCACTCATTTGTTAATGACTTTTCCTAATTAAAATGCTGTGAAAATTAAGTATGTATAGGCTATGTTTATATTGAATTAGCTCAGTTTTATTGATATTTTGAAAAATACTATTCTCATCGCTTAGTGTTATCATTTGGTTAATGTTATCAAATTATTCAAAGACAAACGCGAAAACATTTGGCGGCACCTACTGTAATAATCTCTACAATTACTCTCTATCTTAATAAATTATGAATCGTTTACTGCTCGTTTCCAGAATGTTCATTGTTTCATATGTGCAGGAAAGAATACTTAATACTAAATCTTGTACTTATTCAGTGAAGCTGAAAGATAAACATATTAAATTTCATCGCTCATCAATTTAAAGATAATTGAAGTACTTAACATCTTCTGTCTGACATAAACGCTTTCTGTGCCTATAAAAATGCCCTTAACATAGTGTCAGGGATTAAAAAATGCTGTCAAATTTAATTGGCTGAGAATTTTGACAAGAATTTTATGCGTGTTAAATAAGCAAAGAAATTTTTTACCTTAATCCCGTTAATAATCACTTTTAATGCAGGTTTTTCCTCTTAAAATTCTGCGCTATTTCGCATAAAAATGAAGTAAAAGAAAGGCGAAAATAACATGCTTATTTTAACCTATTCTTAGCTCCTGACATCAAGTGACGGTTTTTTGTCACTCGGTAATTTATAATTATTATGCCGGCTTAATCCACGTTTTTTAAATAACTGGTTTCATTAAAATGTCTTTTGTTTTTAGTGTTCATTTTCTGTCTACAGCAGGTGAGAGGCGTGGCAAAAATGTTGCAAGATAATGTTTATTCATTTCTTAAAAAATAATAATAAAAAAAAAAAAAATAGTTGTCTCGGTCTCGAATTCCATACGTGCCAAATGCACAAGCTGAAATGGCGAACGGGTCAATTTTTATTTTTTTAACAAAATAAAAATTTCCATCAGCAAAATAAAAATGTTAAATAAATTTAAAGTTTATCTTATTCAGGTATGTGCCTACCCTAAATTCGTCGTTTTGGTGAAAATTTTCGAATTTTTTTTATTTATTCATTTTATAGGCCATACATTTAGGTTTCCAAAAATGCTTTATTTTTGTTTTTACGATAACTAAGAAGCAACTGCAAGTGAATTTTTGGATGACTGAAGTTGGCATTTAAATGGTCGTAAAAATGTAAACAATAAGTTTAAACAACTATTTTCTAATTATTAAACAATATAAAAGCTGTAAAAGCAACACATCTTTCACTGTGTGACACTTTGCTTATAAAATGCCTACATGGGAAGACTCAAAACAATGATGAGTGTTTTAATAACCTTTTGAGGACTATTTTACCTAAAGAAACTTTTATCCAACTGAAAACATTGATTTTAATTGCACATATTGCTGTATTATTATTTAATTAAAGATATTTAGGACTTTTACCTATTTTGTAGGTGTATAGAAATAGAAATTAATCCCATTATGCTTGAAAGCTACATGGGAATAGACAAACAGGGAATTCAGAAATCGAAACGCCAATCTCTACAAGCAACAAAGTTATCCAGAAAAATGTTAAAAGAAAGTCAAAATTAGTTAAGAATGAAGTAAAAGAGGGCTTAACATATAAATACGGCGAGTTTTAAAGGTCTAAAGTGGCTACAAAATGTTTTGTGCTGCATTAAAATCTTTAAATGCATTTTCTGAGAAATTGTATTTTTCGTTACTTTAGATTGCGATTACGCTAATTTCTCAAATTGTATTTAAAATATTGAAATGAAATTTTGCCAAAATGTTTTATTCATGTTTAGCTGTGTAGCAAAATCTGATCTCTTTGTATTTATTTCTTGATTTTATTGACAGTATTTTGAGGAAAAGAGGATTTTTTTTTTGTTTTAATTTTGAATTTTTGTACCAAGTTTTGAATATTTCAAAAAATTTTATAAGTACAGCAAATCTTTTGCTACAGAACACAGGTAAGTATGTTATTTATATACTGTGTAAAGATTGTTGAACTATATTCATTAGAATCTATTATAGGAGATCTGGCGTAAATGAAAATCTTCACTAAAATGTTACTAAATATTGCCTATGTTTAAAAAGATTAATGAAACGTTCAATAAAATCCCATTTAAATTCAGTTTTACATCCCATATTACTCAAAAACATGTGTGTTTAATTAAAATTTTATGTATTTAAAAAAGTGCTTCGTATGTAAGCACATACCTTATATTGATCAAAAGATACATAAATAATAATAATAATGATATCGCAAAGGGAAAAAATCAAATGTATATTTACTTTCTATCTGATATCTAAAGTTTGGTATTTGCAAGATATTTTTGTTGGTTACGCGCTGTGTGATTCAAATATTGGGTTATATAAAAAGTCTCCGTGCTTTTTTGGTACATTTTTCAACAAAAAGTTTCTTTATTGAAAATCAAAATTAATCAAGTACATATTGACGATTATTATTTATGATCTTTTGCCATTTCTCGGGTAGCTTCAGTATTCCATCCATGTAGAACTTCTGTGGTTTATCGTCGGAAAACTTGGGCTTCTTCGGTCGGGCGATTTTTTACCATCAAGAGAGTTTTGCAGAGACCGAATAAAATGGTATTCAGACGGTGCGAAGTTCGGGCTATATGGTGGATGCATCAAAATTTCCCAACCAAGTTCCGTCAATTTGTACTAAGTCATCAAAGATGTTTTGTTTTGTTAAGGCGCAGCCCGGTGCACCTTGCAAAACAAAGTTTGCCCTATGACCATATATGGGCTACGCCAGTACAAAAATCACCACACAACTATACAAATACACGAATCACACAATGCCAATGGCTTCTTTATTGTTGTTAATAATCTTCATAATTTTATGCGCTATTCCTCTTGCCCTAAGTAAACCATTTTTCATAAAATCTATGTTCGTTCCATCAATGCATCTGGTTAACTTACATTCTGTAATAAAGTGAAC
Source organism: Stegodyphus dumicola (assembly GCF_044657685.1). Taxonomy (NCBI): domain Eukaryota; kingdom Metazoa; phylum Arthropoda; class Arachnida; order Araneae; family Eresidae; genus Stegodyphus; species Stegodyphus dumicola. The sequence continues at coordinate 6,378,231 of NC_140770.1, forward strand.
ATTGTCTCCTACTTTTGTACGTACTTTACATAAATCATTTTCTTGAACATTGAATCTTCAGATAAAAGGGAAATCTACCATGACCTGTAATTAACTGATTCAAGTCAATGTCATTGTTAATATTCATATTTTCCTTAGGAACAAAAATCTTCATGAACATATTATTTTTAGCAGAGTTTTCCCATTGAGTCCCCCATTTATCTACAATGTCACACTTCATAATGTTAATGCATCTTCTCCTGGAGGCTTGTACATGGACAGTTTCTGTATCATTACTCATTGTTGCCTCCTTTGCTAAGACATCCGCCCTCTCATTGCCCAAACAACCAATATGGGCTTGAACCCAATTAAAATTCAGTTGATGCCTTACCTCCAATTCTATCACCAATTTTTTAATAATTTGAATATTTCAATTTTGCTGCTCGGGGTCAGAGAGTGCTTGAAGAACTGACATACAATCGGAATGTATTGTAATTATATGTGATTCATTTAAATTTCTTACAAGCCTCTCCAAGGCTTTTTGTATGGCAATCAGTTTGGCTTGATACACCGAATTATATTTTTCTAATTTAAACTTCGCATGTTCAATCTGTCATCAAAGATGTGTGTGGCCGCGCATTGTCATGATGGAACACAGCTCTCTTTCGTTTGGCCAGTTCTAGTCGCTCTTTCTGTATTACTTCGTTCAGACGGTCGAGTTGTGCACAGTACAGGGCCGCATGGATGGTTTCGTCACGTTGCACTTTATGTGACACACAAACATTGAACTTCTTTTTGTAATCTGCTCTTTTCAAATGATTCCAAACTGTCATGTCATTGATGTTTAGTGCCACTGCTATTTCCTGAGTGCTTGCGTGCTGGTCTTGCTGCACCAGTTGCAAAATTTCATCCACGTTTTCAATGACTGGCTGACCAGAGCGAGGAGCATCTTTGATATCGAAATTTCTGGAACGGAATCGAGTAAACCAATCCTGGGTCCTTCGTTCACTCACAGTATTCTCACCATATACTTCACAAAAATGTTTCGGCTTGTTTTTGTAGCCTTTTTGCCTTCTTTATAGTAAAACAGCATCACATAACGTATTTCTTCAAATATTTCACTCATTTTCAAATCAATATAACTTTTCACACAAGCAACGTTAAATTTGTTAAAAGTTTTACAAAATACGAAATCGATCATGAAACGAATTCCAAATTTCAAATTTGGGCTTCCACATGCCAATATTAGCAGTAGGATTACGTCATTGAAAATTCGATGGCTCTATGTACCGTTGCTTTATCACAATGCGAGAAATATACATACATTTACAAAGATTTTTCCTTATTTAATTTCTTCAAATATAAAGCAGGACTCTAGCATTTGTGGCAACAGTTTGAAAAGTGAAACAGACATTTCTAGTGAACCAACGCAAAATGAAAGCAATAGTCCTTCAGCGACAAAGCGCCTTTGGACTAAAAAAAAAAAATTTAAAATGCGAAATAAAAAATTATTGCAATTTTCATATTGATATTCAAACATATCAAAATGAGATATTTTTAGCAGATAGCATTTATTAAAAATAGATTGCATTGGTAATTTGAGAATAACAGTATTTAAAGCACTTAATACGAGGGTCACTCCGAAATGTATGAGATAGAGGTAAATGGTACAAGTTTAAACTTGCCAGATATTATTAGTAGAGTTGAAAGTAGTTCCTTCTAACATGAATGTACTTTTTTTAAATATTAAGTACTTCAAGCCGTCATTTCTTGGAATCGAGGAAAAATATGCTTTCACAAATTCATGAGCCAAGAATCAAAATGTAATGAACCAGTTATCTGTAGCTCTCTTCTGTCTGTACTTGTGAGCTGATGACTTTGACCAGTCCTGCACTTCTGAAGAAAACGGCATACATTATGGTTTTCACGGATCTTTGTCTTTTCACTATTGATATTAGGTGACACCATTGAAGATTTGTGGTTTACTCTTTGAAGGGCGGTGGTTACCTACAGTAACCACCTTTTACGTAGTCTTACTCACTCATGTGAATGGCTTTCAAGACTGAGCGATTCTGAAGTTCCCGTGTAGCTCACTAGATGGCAATCAAGAAACATAGGTCGGTAGTTGATGCAGCAATTCGTCTTCAAGAAACTAAGCATCAGCCATCGAAGACAACATTACGACGATGTGCACTCTGCAGCTCCAAGAAAAGGCCAGTGTGAGAGTGCAGCGCATGCAAAGTTGCAGTCTGCTCGAAAAAGAAAAACTGTTTCCGTGAGTAGCATAGAGACTGATTTGTAGGGATATATTCTGTGGGTGGTGGTCATTGACACTAACTATCAGAAGTAGTCCTTTTTTTCAAGCGTTTTGGACAAAATCTGTGTAAATGTCGCAAATAATTTTATTGTAACACCCTTATATAGTAAATAAAACGAAGTTTGCGGAAAAAGTTGTGTTGCGAAATGTCAAGGCGCGGTGAGATGGCTTTCCCGCAAAGCAGTTTTAGGATTGCCATAAAATGGCAAAAGAAGGCAGGGTTGCCACATTTGGCGATAAATCTCCCATTTTGCGACATTTTGCGACAAAACTGGCGATATACCATGGACTGTTGGAGAACCTTCTGGAACGAATTCTTACCGGTTTAGCCCAGAATGTTCTCGAACACAAGCCGAAAGCTATATAAAGCCTGCTGGTCCGCAGTCAGGTAGTATCGAGTGTGTGCCTCGCCTAGAGTGCGAGTGAGTTAGTATCGAGTGTGTGCCTCGTCTAGCGAGTCAGTCCGTGCGGAGTCGATCGAGTTGACAGCCGGCAGCGAATGTCGAGTGGGCCGTCGAGTGCACCGAAAGAGTCTGTTAGTGTATCGCGGTTAGTGCATCGTCGAGAGAGCGTGTTGAGCTCCGGGAAAGACTGAACCGAAGAGTCGGGAGCTGTGCTCGTGTGTCGTCGAGTGCATCGCGAGTTGTAGCGTGGAGAGTCTCGAGAGTGCGTGGAGTTCCGAGAACGACCAAGCTGAGTCGGGAGCTGTACTCTGATGCTTTGCAAGGAAGCTTTCTCCACCGTTATTGCCTGACAGTGTGAAAGCTGTGTCGCTGATTGTTCCAGCGTGTTTATAGTAGATCTTCGACGACTGTAAAAAGTGTTGTTGGAGCTGTCCTGATTAATATTAGATAAATAAAGTGTGTTTCGATACTTCATCAAGTCGTTATTTACTCCAAATCTACTAACCCCGTACGAATGTGAAGGAAGAAAATAACGTAACAACTGGTTTCAGAAAAAGAATAGCGTAACTTTTCCTGCCACCTCAAATAGTTAATTTCTTGGTGTGCTGGAACGTTGAAATTTTAGAAATAACGCTTTGTTCACCACCATTTTCTCATACGCGAATAATTTTACGTACACCTGAGGCTCCAATGTTCCGCATTTGATTATTCATTAATGAATCATTTCTGAAATTGAGTTGGAAAAGATCTTCCTGTACTAGAAGAGAAACCCAGGATATTCTTCCGTATCCAAGGGAGAGACTGTAAGCCATCTGAATACAGTAGTACGAGGTGGAATTTCTTTTCCATGTGCCAAATGTAGACGTGGATGCCTTTCTTTTTTATTTTAATCTCGGTTTAAGGTCGTAGAAAATCTAGGCGAGTCGATGCGAACTCTCGCTTCGGATCCATTTTATTTTCTTTCAAAAGTTATTCTACGATAGATTAAATTACAGTTGTTGAGACATATTCTCGTCTACTGGTATATAAGAGATCAAATTTACACATTTAACAAAGGATTTCATTTTAGTGCATGTTTATGTCTGGCTTAGCCTAAAAAATTTCAGAGTTATCTATAAATAGGACTAACTAATCATGTTATAAGTTCTCCTTAAATAGCTGATAATGCAGTAAAGAAAGAAAAACACTAATAAAAAGTTTAAAAAGAAAAACACTAATAATAGTTTTTTTACTATTAAAATTTACGAGACGTGATTAAAATTTTGCTTATGCAGCGCCGAACCAGAATACGCGCCCTCTTCGCAAAATCATTTTTTACTTCTAATTTATATGATTAAAAGTTATGTCGCTGATTGAAATTTCTTCGTAAAATGATGTCAAATTTCTGTTTCTTTTATTAGAGAGCTAAGCAATAATTAAATTAATTGTTTAAAAATTTGTTAGAAACATAAATCAATTTTTTTAATGGAAGCTATTTTTCAAATATATTTAAAAATTATTTTTATAGTTTCACGCTACACGCATTCAGTAAAAACTCTCTTTGTTCCGGAAAAAGGAGAAAGGGAAATGAATAATTGGTCCCTTATTGTGGGGAGGAATCATTAATATCAATTAAATCTCCTTTCACTTGAGAACACATAGTTAAATTATACGTCATTAATTACAATACTCAAAACTTTCATTTATCAGTTTAATTGTTTAAGATTTAGCATTCATAATGAATGATTCTTCGAACCGCATTTTTAAGCCTAATTTATGACATGAAATATTTTTTGCACGGTGCAAAGTCCAGTCACTTATTCTTATATCTGGAATTTAACCCCTTAATTCCAGGGCTTATTTATTTTCGCAAAGTGTTGCCATTACAATTCGTGGAAGTTGTAAAGGCACAAAAGACTGCTGTTTTGTTTCATAACTAGATTTATTATTATATGTTACAGTTTGCGGATTAACGCTTTTTACTTCCTCGTATGAAGTAAAAAGGAAGTATTGTAATCGCGAAAATTTTCAGGCATCATGTTTCAACGAAAATATCCATTTTGACCGCTATCCAATGCAATTTAACGATGTTTTTTTCGTGAAATCTGTACGTAAGGACCGAATAAAAGACTCTTTTTCTCCTAAAAATTATAAAACTGATTTTAAATGAATTCTGAAGAGAATTTTCGTGGCGTCTGTATGTACCTCGCATAACTCAAAAACGAGTAGCCTCAGAACGTTGCAATTTTGTATGTAGGACTTCTATAACATGTTGATGTGCACCTCGTATTTTGATTGCAATCGGCCGTACCAAACGTATATAAATATATGTATATATATATCCCTTCCGTTAACCGGCTCAGTGATCTCAGTTTCTTTACTCTTATATGTTTGTAAGTTGTGCATTTTTTGCTTTAAAATGATTGAATTACGTTGTTCTTATCTTCCGGTTAAGGTTTTTATGCCTTTAGTAAATTTGCATGCATTATTTGTGGAGTTATCAATAATTGAAAAGTTGTTTAAGTGCAGCTAAGCCTACTCATTCTTGCGATGGCGGACATGTTTGTTTACATTTCAAACTTAGCAAAATAGCGAATTTGTTTCCAATTTAGAGAAACTAAGCTTCACAACAACAAAGATAACGCCTTTTTTATTATTGGAAATTAAATCATGTTAAATCTATTCTGAAATTTATTCGAGGAAATAAGTGTTTAAGATTTACTTCGTAAGTTTAATATAGATATTTTGAGTTTTTATGTATTTTTGCCTTGTCGCGAAGTGAGAACTGAATTAATTAAATGAGAAGTACTCAATCGTCTGTGAAAAACTGTTTGTTTTAACTGTATTTGGTGTTTTTTAGTGTGTTTTCTATATCTTTCAGTTTTAAATGAAAATGATTTGAGTTATGTATTGTCGCGAAGTGAGAACTGAATTAATTGAATGAGAAATCTATATCTAGAGGAATTGGAGGAGGTTAAGTTTAAATGAAATGCAGGAAAAATTGCGTATAACTTAATATTCGGTACAAGGAAGTCATGTGGTTTGAAAGTCAGCTTTTTTACTTCCTTGTACGAAGTAAAAAGGAAGTATTGTAATCGCGAAAAGTTTCAGGCAGCATATTGCAACGAAAATATCCATTTTGACCGCTATCGAATGCAATTTAACGATGTTTTTGCGTGATATCTGTACGTAAAGACAGAATAAAGGACTCTTTTCCTCCAAAAAATGCCGCAAATAGATTTTTCCCGTTTAATTAATTTTTATTTCGAAAATGATTAAAATTTCGAAATAAAAACTAATTAAATTAATTAAAATTAATTATTAAAGTATCTACAGTTGCAGAAATCGTTAAATACATGGTACAATGAACACCCAATGAAATTGAACTGTGGTTTATTATCAAGAATTCCACTTGAAAAATGAAAATGCAAAAATTTATTTAACAAATTTTAATTTTTCAATGTTTGAAAACAAAAATCACCAATTTAAAATTCGATGTCCCCCCTCATTTTCTACCCCTAAGCTCAGGGCCAACGATGCTAGTTACCGTCGTCTTTGTTCTTTTTTTCCTAAAAATGGGTGCTACACTTACTGTGATTGCCTTTTGTTTAGAACTCGGAGAAATTTGAGGGTGAAGATTAAAGATCAGTAACTTAATTGCTACATGCCTCACTACTACAAGCATCAGCCCATGCCAGCACAACCAGCACGAATTGGCATTCAATCTACGAACAGTTGGACTTGATGGTAATTCAACGATAGGTAATTCAGCCATGGTAAATCATCGATCATATACTTGTGGATGATTCCGAGGCCTAAGGAGTAGCATAGACGACAGTAAAAACGCGTAAGTCTCCACTTACGGGGAAGTAGAACGGAAGATAATTTATAATTAATATTATTATGTATCTTTATCAGATATGGGTTTCTTGGGATGTAGAAATGGTAGTGATAGTTATAAGTCTTTTATCCATGACTATTTTTCAGTTATTATGTTCTTTACTGTAACTGCATCGTTCGGATATTAAGTATTTTTCGCATCATTTTAGATAATAAAATTAGTAAAACAAAAGAGGAAAAATATGCGAGGAAATACGGTATGTAAAATTATCCTTGAGTATCATTACATTTCGTGAAATTTGAATCCTTAAGGCGTATCAGAAACCCCTATACCGACAATGTTACATTGGCTATTTTCGATGTACTTTTTCTCAAAATCTGCTGTAGATACAAGCTTGAAATTTTTTCTGTAATTAAAGTAGTATACCTATCTGATTATACTGAAATCAGCTTTTGAAGCATTTTGAATTTTAGAGTAAATTACAGAATATTTTGTTAGGCATAGTAAAATTTAGCACTTTTCTCACACAAAAAAAGTTAAAAAAAATTTTTTTCTGGGTTTATTACAAAAAGCTCAGTAAATATTAGGGAACCTAATAAATAAGCCATAAAAACTTTAGATACCTTTGAGGAGTAGTTCCTGAGAAAAGGTACATAGAGTATAAAACAATCACGTTTCTTTTTTATGTAAAAATCCTCATTGATCAAAGCAGTAGATGACAAATTAAAACTAGATATTTTTAAAGTTCTAATTTCCATAGAGATTAAAGAATGGTATTTTTAGAAAGATAAAAGTGTAGAGAATTTGAAAATGCAAAAATCCGAAATCGCAATTTTTGGAAGATTTTGGGGTTCCAACACCCCTTAAACCTCTTTCTCAACTAATAAACATCTGACAGCGCTCGGAAAAGTGTGCCAAGAATGACTTTCTTTGCCAAATAGCTGGATAGGAACTGTAATTATGCAAAGTAAAATATTGCCGAGTTACTGCCTGGAGTCGCCAAAATGACTCGCAGAAGTGACCGTCCGTCCCAAAGGGCTTAGGCACGCAGAACTCCCCATTTCATCCAATAAATGTTCGTATTCACCCAAACATGGAGAAATATGAATGGCTGAGTGGCAACCTTTTGTTCTCGCCCTCTTCCTGTCGTTCCCTTTCGAAAAGGCAGTTTGGTCTGGCATGAATTAACCTCCGAACCTTCCCCATTTATCAGGACTGAGCGTTTTATTCACTCCGTCCTCCCCCTTTCGACCGAGGCAGCTTCGAAGAGCTTCGACTCCGTCTAAATGGGAGTCTCTTGCTTGACAGGTACGATTCGTTTACATACAAGCGCACGAATGCTTTCACACGGCAGGCACTGGGAGTACTAGTGGTCTGAGTAGGAGTACTAGTGGTCTGACTAAAGGAGATAAAGCAAGTGAAACTTATGAGAGCTGTGTAATACTAATCAAAGGTTTTACAGTCGAGCTCTGCTGCAACAAACCCCTGGACATATAACGAATTAATCCAACCAGTTTCCTATACTGTTAAAGTTTTTTTTTTCACTGCTGTGTCCAACTTGCAACGGATACGAAAATCGGATATAACGTCTTTATGGATAATTTCGATTGAGATAATGCTTTCCAGAATTTCTGCAAGCTTTACGAAAACATGACTAACCGTGTAAGATCCAGCCGTGTCCGGTGCCGTAATTAATAGACTCAGATTTATCTTTTAATTTATTCACACCATCAACGTAAACTATATACACTTTGTACAAATAGAAATATATAAAATAATAGAATTGTTAAATTTATAAAATTACCCACTGAGCATACTGAACATAACCTTGAAAATAGGTAGCGCCCTCTAGGCGTAAAAAGGGGTAAGTTGGAGACTAGCCTCTCCCACAGAAAGCCAGTCTCCAACTTACCCCTTTTTCCGCCTAGAGGGCGCTACCTATTTTCAGGGTTACAGTTTCGGAGGACCAGGCATTACACATTCCCCCTAAGATTGTGGTTGGGCAGGATGTCTATACACATTCTAATAACAAAACCTGGTGCTCACAATTCAACATTATAAATACTAATCAACTAAAAGAAAATATAAAATATTACAATATTTGCATAACAAAAGAGTTAACTCTTACAAGTATACATTAAAAAAAAACTTCCAAATGGTTAAGAATGCTACGCTTAAATCATTAATTGCTGTAAGTAACTAATTTCACTAACTTTACAAATATTACTTAGTAAAGATATATCTTGCAATAAGCTTTAAAGAAAATAAGAAAATTAACAATTGATCTAAACACCAAATTAAAGTCTTTATGAATTGTCCATAAATGTGTTTGGTCCATAAAAAGAAGTGAATAAAAAAAAAGCATATTCATCCCTCTATCAGTCTAGATAAAGCACCTACATTACCCATTTTGACTCCTGGTAGATGCTTCATTATTCCTTAGTTTAGGTAGAAAAGTGCCAATGTTCATTTTGCAAGAAACTTAAATGAATTTTTATCCAGTAATCGCTGAATACTGGTAATTTATCTTAGGTCTACTTCCTAGCAAATCTACAAGGTAATTTTTTTTAAGCAGGAGACATGAAAAATGTGCAGTGCCCTCGCCGGTACTCGAACCTGGACCTCTAGAATACGCGCCGAGTGTGTTAACCGTTACACCACGAAGGCATGCAGAAAGGAAGGAGAAAATACCTTATGACCTAAACTCATCCAAGTTCAAGAAATTAGGATCATCATTCCATCCGCAAAGCAAAAGATTTAATTACCCCTTTCTGTGTTACGATCAATGGCTATGGGAAACAGGTGTGGCACCCAATCTAAGATCTAAGAGAACAAGACTAAAGGTGTCCGCCGATAACATCGCGGCAAAAACATCGCGAACGAAAACGTCGCGGAGAAAACAACGCAAGGCGATCGTGCTACAAAACATCGTGGGAGAAAACATCGCAAAGAGAAAACATCGCAGTTCTAAAACATCGTGCTACAAAACATCGTCGTCGAAAATAAAGCGGTTCAAAAACTTCGCAGTTTTAAAAACATCGTCGTCGAAAATATCGTGGTAAAAAATAAAGTATCTACACATCATCGCATGACGATAACTTCGCAGACATGCTTTTTTCAGGTTTTAATTATTGTAAATGGATATTCCCATAATGATTTGTGAGCGCAGTATGTAAAGAAGGATAATTTTTATTTTCCCATATTTTATTAACTAATAATTTTTTGCTGAAAAAGTAAGAAGGAAACTTAAGCATAAAAAATTAAATGCAAATTATAGATTATACTTTTCATGAAAAATTACCAGTAAAAACTTGATAAAAATGATTTATTAATGGCCTTTGTTAGTTAACTATGTCGGTTTAAAATTCTATTAAGTGCTATAAGTTGCATTAATTTTCTATGCTTAAGTTTCATTCTTATTTTCTCAGCAAAAATTTATTAGTTAATAAAAAGTATGAAAGTCAAAATTATCCTTCTTTCCATCTTGCGATCACAAATCAATATGGGAATATCCATTTACAGTTATTAAAGCCTGAAAGAAGCATGTCTGCGATGTTATCGTCATGCGATGATTTGTAGATACTTTATTTTTTACCACGAAATTTTCGACGACGATGTTTTTAAACTGCGAAGTTTTTGAACCGCTTTATTTTCGACGACGATATTTTGTACCACGATGTTTTAGAACTGCGATGTTTACTCGTTGCGATGTTTTCTCCTACGATATTTTGTAGCACGACGTTTTTGCCTTGCGTTGTTTTCTCCGCGACGTTTTCGTCCGCGATGTTTTTGGCTGTAACCAGACTAAATGCGCCAAAATCTTAGGACACCCTGTGGCGTTCTTTGTGCTTACGTGAGCATTTGAACGAAGAATTTAAGTAGGCTTTATGATTCCATTGAAATTCTTTGAATCAGAAATCAAACAACAAAAATCAGCGTTATATTTTCAAAATTTTTTTCACAGGACTAGTTTCGATGGTTTTACCGAACCACCATCCTCAGCTGCAAAACCGCAAAATGAGCCGCAAACCGCATTTTGCGGTTTTGCAGCTGAGGATGTTGGTTCGGTAAAACCATCGAAACTAGTCCTGTGAAAAAAATTGAAAATATAACGCTGATTTTTGTTGTTTGACTTCTGAATTAGTATTTATTCTGCGTGCTATTGTGTCTTAATTGTTGGAATCAGTTAGTTTCGTTAGTCAGGGAAAGACGAGGCTGTGAATCTTACGAGTTTGGGCTATACAGTTGATTCTTCTTTCATGGAATGAACTTTTTTAATCTTTATTTGGATTTTAGTAGCCCGAAAGGATATCCGTTTCGATGCGTTGTTTCCATTTTCATTCGAACATACAAGACACTATTCTTTTGAATTTAATCTGTCTGTTATTCATTAACGAACTAAACTACCTAAAAGCAGCAGATGCAGTTCCTAATAGCATTATTTTATAAGGTATATCTCCTCGCCTTCTTGACGTGCCTTCGTGGTGTAATAGTTAGCACACTGAGCCGTTATTTCAGAGGTCTGTGGCTCGATTCCCGGCGAAGGCGTTTTTAAGTTTGTATCTTTTCTCCTTCCAAAAAAATCTAATGTCTCTACAATTTTACTTCTGAATACGACTTATTTAAATAAAAATACGTCTTATTTAAATAAAAATACGACTTATTTAAATAAAAATCTTAGTTTTAGTTTAATTCTTAGTCTTTTAAGTTCAAGTCCAAAGTGCGGACTTTATTTGTTCACTCTCAGGCGGAGTTTTGTGAAATCTTATAGAAATAATAAAGGGTTATTTACCCTTCTCTCTTGTTGTTTCCTGTCTTCGAACTCTAGCGATTATTCGCTTATCAGTTCCTAGGTTCCTCACTTCCAACATAGAATTTCAAGTGAAGGACCTTACAATTGTTGTTTCTCTCTGTGGCTCAGTAAGTAACTTCGGTGTTTAAATACCGCTCCTTCTCATTAAATATTCAGCAAATTCCGAAACTACGTTCTGGCCGGAAGTAGTAAGTTGAATTTAAGAATTTGACAGGAAAGGAACTTAAAATTTAACTGTTAATAAAATTAACATAATCCTTACAATAGAACTAATTTAAAACACTCCTTATTTTTATAGAATTACATTACATATTTTAAATATAAATATATACAACGATCCCATGTTAGTGTAAATGCGTATTCATCTAATATCCTGTAAAATGATTCACTATTCCACCTGGGCCATCTTTATTGATAAACCATGTTAAACTCTATTTATTATTAAGCATACTGTGATTTTGGATACGAAGTCAAACTTTTACGTGTTTGATACTTAGATCTTTGTTGTTACGTTTGTCTCCGTGGAAACTTTATTGTGCTAATACGATCCCCTGAGATAACCCCGGTTAAGGAAACTTTGCATACATTAGTACACCGTACGACAGCTCTCATCGCCGACTGGAGACACTGACGGACGTTTCGTATGATTGTACTCATAGACTTTAGGCGTCTGTTTCTACTACTAAACTTAAGTTCTTCCCACCGAGGAGTAGCATCAGGTTAACATCACTTTAGGATCACCCTCAGTTCTGGGGAGTATTGCTAGCAATAGAAACCCAGAACAAAACAGAATATCGCAATATCAGTATCACAAATACGTAAACGGCAGAAGAATTAAAAGTGAAGGCCGAAGCCTATGTGTAAAATGTGGAGAGATTATGACCATTTCACGTGTAGGATGTTATAGGGAATGAGCATAAATCGTCGACAAGTGGGAGAATTTTGTTCGTGAGTCAGGTCATAACCGATAGGAAAACACAAGGGAGAAGGTTATGTGGATCACGTGAAGTCACGGCGTCAGTCACGTGGGTGTTCACCCTCCCAAGTACTCACCTCCGCGACTGCTGCTTGAATATGTAATGGCGTACAAGAAAACAACTAAATAAAAGTTAGTAGTTAAATATTGAGTTAAATGCTAGATGTCGTACTTAAAGTTGTGAGTGATATAGGGTCTCAGATTGTAATCTATCTCAAGGAGCTCGTACTTGAAGTTATCAGCCTAATCGACTGTTTCCGTAGTAACTGCCTTCCGTGGTAACTGCCAGTCTAGTTTTAAATCCTTGTGAAGGTCGTCATTACGGTTGAACCAGGAAACTCCTGTGATCTCACGCAGGAAGATATTTTGGAAGGTCTGAAGTTTATTAAAATTAGTTTTCGAGGCTGTGCACCAGGCCGGAGTTGCGTATATCAGAACCGGCCGCAGAATAGATGCATAGGTACCAGGGGCGTAGCTAGAGTTTCCAGCGCCCGGGGTCAACTGAAGAATTTGCGCCCCTTTTTGTGTGCCAAGAATGGAAAACATTTCATTAAAAGATTTCGTAGCATCAATTTGGCGCCCCTTGGATGCTGCGCCCGGGGACAGATGTCGCCCTTGCCCCACCCTAGCTACGCCACTGATAGGTACGCGTTTTCCTTGCAAGATTTAAGGAAGATGAGGCAATAAGCATTTTGTTTAATTTAAATGAAACACCGATGGCTTTGCCTAGAGCGACAGAGATATGTGCTTTCGATGTAAGAGTGCCATTGAGTTGCACCCCTAAGTAATTGGCTTCGGTGACCTTAAGCACATTTTCATTGGAAAGTATACGGTCCTCGTTTTCGTTTTTTCTGCGGTAGTGCCCGATTAGAACGTTTTGCGATTATATCCATTTATACACTTTTCCATGGGTTCTGCGCAGGTCAGCATCCACGTTGCGTGGTGTGTTTTGTGCTTCGGCAAAAAGTTGTTATTTTGTGGTAAATATGGTGTTTTGTGAACTTCAAAATGTGATTTTTTGATTCTTGAAGTGTTCCGGTTTACAAATATGTGCAGCAAGTTGGTTTATTTCAAGTATTTTGAAGATCCAAGCGTGTTTAAATTTGGAATGTGGAAGTTAGCTGATTTGCATACGATTCGTAAGTTTATGTTTATTTCTCTTGAAACAGATTAAATTGATTTTGACTTTTGAAAATGTTTCCACACACGTTTTATTATCCATGTACAAAGTTTAGTAGGATTATTTAGCATATTCTTAAAGGTATGAGTGATTTAAATTCCGAATAGGTGATTAAGCCTTGTGAGGCCGCTTTTTGTTTACATCGGGAATTTTGCCATTTTGCGCTATAGCCATTTCAACTTTCAGCCTTACGATCAAAATTGATTTTATTGAAAACTCTAGGGTTTGCATTAAGGCTTTTTAGACTTTTAGCTGTTCAGTGAAACTTTACTTTCTTATTTGTGCTATGAGTAACTAGGTGATAATACGGATGCATTTTTACTTTTAGATCATTATTTAGACTTTGTGCGAAACTTCTTTTTATGTCTTTTTTTCTTTAGAATTTTGGATTTTTCGTACAAATTTGAGACTTTTGAGTATTTATAAATACTTAAATACACATGGGCTCATGTTTTAAATGGTATAAAGGTGATTTAATCTTGTATTTGAACAGATGTGATAGAGATTATACGCATTTTTTGTATTTTAAAATTGTTTACTTGTGTAAATTTTATCTTTAATTATTTGTGTTTGTCATATATATATATATGTTTAGTGAAGACAGGATATTTTGATTTTAGAATATTTTAACTTACTCCTTGGAGTTGTTTGGGTCTATGTATTTTTAAAATTACCGTTCTTGGAGCCCAACTGCTATTAAGTGTAACTAAAAATATACAATGCCTAATATTGAGGTTTCTCGAGAAGATAAAATAGAGGAGGAAAACATTATGCACGATGAGGATGATAGCGACATTGTGTCAATTATTAATGGTCTACATAGACTTGTAGAGAGGATTAGAGCTCAGCGAAAAATTGGATACTCATTTACGGATAAGTTGACGTTTGGATTAAACAAGGTTCTGAATCTTGTTAGTGAATCTAATGGTAAAAAGGATTCCCAGACTGCTTGCTCTAGTGTTTGTGAAAACAGAGATGATCTTGTCACTATTAAAGATGAAATATTTCAATTGAGGAGTGAAATGACTAAAGAATTTCAGAAATTGCACTGTGATAGCCTTACTACTTGCGCTAAGGTTGCAGCCGAAGGAATGGATGGGATAACGATCAAATCTGTAGCTCCTGATGTCAGTGCTTACGATGATATTTGTGGGAAATTCAAGCCAGAAGCGATCAGTATAAATATTAAAAAATTTACAGTTGGTGAATGAGGCGAATTGAGATTAAGATTAGGTGGTAAGGAAGAAGTTGAAGGAGTTGAGGTGATTGAGGGTCTGCAAAGAAATCTAGTCATTAGACGGAAGCGTTTTATAAGACCATGAGTGATTGAATATAAGTACAATTGTACCTCGAATAAAGTATTGCCATCTCTCTTGAAAAAAATAAGTGTTTGTGTTCTGGAAACTGTGTTAAACCTCTTGTCGATTTGCTATCCAAGGTCCAAAATACTAAGAGGTTTTATTGTTAACGGATCGAGTCAGAGGGAACACCTCGAATACCGCGGAATTGACCACCGTGGACCACCGTGGAATGGCGAAATTTGGCTAATCTTTGGAATATGGTAACAGGTAGTTTGGCGACATTTTGGTAAGGCGATAAAGGTTACTAGCTGGGACTTTAGCAGTGTACATGGATAAAGTCAGGAGTGTGCGCAATGCCATTTTTGTGCAATTCTAGGATTTTTTTTAAGTGAAAATAGGTCGACATGTACATGGATGATACCGTGTATGTGCAATTCTTAAAATCGCGGCAAGCAGTGGGCGATTCTGCACTTTCTCCCAATTTCGCACCTAATCTTCGTCATGATTAAGCCCTTTTGTTCCATAAAAGTTCTAGCATAAGCGTAATTCGACTAGCAGATTGTTGGAAAAAAATTTTGAGTAAAAAAAAAAAAAAAAAAAAATCCTTTTACTTCGTGAAAACAAAATGGCGTCCAAAAAGAAAGTAGCAGGTTGCTGTAGCAGGGTTGGTCTCCAAAAAATCGTTAAGTCACCATAATCCGAAATTTTAATTTTTTTTTTTTTTTTTTTTTTTCCCCTTTGAGAACATACAGACTCCCCGTGCACCACATATGTACAACACGGGGCTTACAGAAGTAAGTTAACTAGAACATTAAAGGTTACATGTATAAATAAACATTAAAAATTACATGCATAAATAAAGCAAACAAAAGCAGAGAACAGCAGTCTGGACTTCACGAAAACAGATAAGTTCACTGGCCAAGTCACTCCGAACATTTTCAAATCGTTCTGTAAGCATAATCTAGGGCCATCAAATGTAGGGCACAAGAAAATCAAATGTTCCACATCCTGAGAAACTCTTTTTGAACATTCACATAAATTGTTTGATCGTAGATTAAAACGAAACAGATAACTTGCAAATTTACTGTGACCAGATAAAAATTTTAATTTGAAACTCTTTTTTTTTTTTTTTTTAAGACCCAGACAGTTTTGAATGTACCAAGTGTCTTTCCTTTAGTCACTCCAGGAAGAACTGTCGAGCTCAAATTCGTTGTGCTAAATGCACGGGGGAACACTTAAGTAAGAAATGTGAGAGTAGGGAGCTGAGTTGTATTAATTGCATTTGTTCAAATGAGTAGTTTCAAACTAATTGATATATGCCATCACGTTAGGGACAAAAATTGTCCATGTTTACTCAAGTGAAATAAACTTTTTGAAGGACCATTTGGATAATGATTGTGAACTATGATTGTAACGTGATGCATGTATGTTCGTAGTTGGGTTCTATGTTTTATTCTATTACTTTTGTGTGTACACATGTTTTTAGCATATTTTACTTTGTCTTGATTATCATAAGTACTAATATAAATCACTGCACGTTAGCTCAGACCCAGCTCCAAGTATTCAATGAAATAATCGGGTCTTATCCTGAGATTATATGCATGCAGGAATCCTATGCGGTTCATCGTGAATTGGCATTTATGAAACCAGACTGGAGATGTGCTTATAATAAAGATGGAAGAATTATCATAAGTACTAATATAAATCACTGCACGTTAGCTCAGGCCCAGCTCCAAGTATTCAATGAAATAATCGGGTCTTATCCTGAGATTATATGCATGCAGGAATCCTATGCGGTTCATCGTGAATTGGCATTTATGAAACCAGACTGGAGATGTGCTTATAATAAAGATGGAAGAATTATCATAAGTACTAATATAAATCACTGCACGTTAGCTCAGGCCCAGCTCCAAGTATTCAATGAAATAATCGGGTCTTATCCTGAGATTATATGCATGCAGGAATCCTATGCGGTTCATCGTGAATTGGCATTTATGAAACCAGACTGGAGATGTGCTTATAATAAAGATGGAAGAATTATCATAAGTACTAATATAAATCACTGCACGTTAGCTCAGGCCCAGCTCCAAGTATTCAATGAAATAATCGGGTCTTATCCTGAGATTATATGCATGCAGGAATCCTATGCGGTTCATCGTGAATTGGCATTTATGAAACCAGACTGGAGATGTGCTTATAATAAAGATGGAAGAATTATCATAAGTACTAATATAAATCACTGCACGTTAGCTCAGGCCCAGCTCCAAGTATTCAATGAAATAATCGGGTCTTATCCTGAGATTATATGCATGCAGGAATCCTATGCGGTTCATCGTGAATTGGCATTTATGAAACCAGACTGGAGATGTGCTTATAATAAAGATGGAAGAATTATCATAAGTACTAATATAAATCACTGCACGTTAGCTCAGGCCCAGCTCCAAGTATTCAATGAAATAATCGGGTCTTATCCTGAGATTATATGCATGCAGGAATCCTATGCGGTTCATCGTGAATTGGCATTTATGAAACCAGACTGGAGATGTGCTTATAATAAAGATGGAAGAATTATCATAAGTACTAATATAAATCACTGCACGTTAGCTCAGGCCCAGCTCCAAGTATTCAATGAAATAATCGGGTCTTATCCTGAGATTATATGCATGCAGGAATCCTATGCGGTTCATCGTGAATTGGCATTTATGAAACCAGACTGGAGATGTGCTTATAATAAAGATGGAAGAATTATCATAAGTACTAATATAAATCACTGCACGTTAGCTCAGGCCCAGCTCCAAGTATTCAATGAAATAATCGAGTCTTATCCTGAGATTATATGCATGCAGGAATCCTATGCGGTTCATCGTGAATTGGCATTTATGAAACCAGACTGGAGATGTGCTTATAATAAAGATGGAAGAATTATCATAAGTACTAATATTATCAGGTTCAATGTTTCTTCTAACCTTCTTCGGAAACATACAATGACCTGACTAGAACAGAGAGCTTACTAAAGCTATGTTCACTAATTGTAGTAAGTAGACAGGATACAGACGAAGGGTATACAAAACCCTTTATTTTTTTCTTTATATACAATGACTTCCGTACTTCGGAATACAATGACCCTCCACTCGGGGTCTAACTTAAAAGATATCAAAATAAAACTAAACTCTAATTTAACTTTAGAATAAGATTGGCCTTATAATAACAGAAAGCGTATGTAGCACAGAGACTGTGAACACTACAATACGTTTAATTTATCAAGAGGATTAAAACCTCTGGCCTGGAAGGCAAAGTAGCAACTGCGTAACTTCTAAGGTAAGCGGCCTGCTTCGAACTCACGGCTTCCTCTCTCCTGCTTGGCAAAAAGGCCACACTTAAATACTTGGCGTTCGCCAGACAACTTTGCATAAACTCCTTCACGCTTATAATTCTGGCCGGAAGTAGAAAATAAGAAGTGATAGTAAAGATTTAAAATAAAATAAACGTTAGTAAAACTTAAGATCCTTACATACTTCCCGCCAGAGTTAATTAGTTTGAAACTGAGGTCTAAAACGACCTTGTTGAAAACTTTTAGCTCTAGAAACTAACGCGAGGCCAAACTTTTACAATCATAACTTAGCTAGAAACTAGAAAATTTTAAAAGAAAGAAATTTGTTACAATAGCAGCTCCCGGAATATACAACAATCTTTTTTCTTTTTCATCTGTACTGCATCAAAACAGGAGCTTTATTCAATTCTGGTTCCTTCCAGAGATCTGGAAGGAAAACTAGTTTAATGAAATGTTACAGAATGACATTGCAAATAACATATAGAATATACTTTTCTTAACATTCTTATGTCATTCATGACTATTTTAATTATCTCTCCCCGTGCTCTCTGACATGTGTTGTAAAAACACCAAACACGAATGTGTTTCTGTCTATGTGTTCAACACTTCCTCCTACAATCAAAACACTAACGTGTTAAAATTCAACATACGAGACCTCTTAACACACCCTAATTTCAACTCTAGACCCTGAGGTACTATTCTGAAAGTGGCTAACTCTAAAGTGTAGCGTCAGAGAGCCTAACTACATCATTCAACCATTAACACATATTCACCATGATTTAATCTTTACAGTCACACGAATAACAAATTTTTTAACATTACTTTCACTTTTACCATATCACGTTATTTCTAAACATTCAAAATAACAGTTCACATGTATACAAGAACATATCAAGATGCCGTTAATTTTACACATTTGAAAACATACATTAGTAGTACATTGTTAACTTCTATTCTTTTCAAAGCAAGTGCCAATTCTTTCTACATTGAAATAATACTACATTTCAAAAAGTCTTTCAGACTAAAACTTCTTTCTTGTTAGAATGTTTTAAATAAAATTTATACAATAACTTTTTACAATATTTAAGTCTTTATACAACGCTATTATACATCAACTTTAGTTTTACGCGCGAGTAATTGAAAAACATAATAAGAAAATCGGTCACAACTCATTTCTCGCCCTTTTGGCGATAAAGGTAGACCTCGCATGAGGTAAAACTTCTTGAAATCTGCCACTTGCAGTAAGAATGAAAGATTAACTTAAGTTTGTAAAGTAACATAAAATTTTACTTATCTTTGTAATATTCAGACATCCTTTTCTGGGCCCAGTCTTTAAAGGTGCTGCAGACCGTAGCTTGGTTGATCCTCCTTCTTGTACGGGCTCGCCCTTCAGTGCTTTCCTCTGGAAGCTTCCGTTTTTCACCACTACGGCCACCCTTGAACATCTTCCTTCTGTCCCCTGCTTGTGGTCTTGGCCGTTTGAAGGCAGCTGGTCTTGGTGGAACCGGGAAACTTCTGTCGTGATCCTGCTTGGACCTCGTTGTTGGCCGTTCAAATTTTTCTTGTACTTTTTCCTCCGCCGTTGATGGCCCTTCCGCAGTTCGGCGACTTTTGCTGCGGAGAGTTCTGTCGGATGAGTCAATCTTCCGTTTCACAGCCGGGTTATAGTTGCCGTCCTTTCTCCCGGTCTTTTCCACATACGTCGTCCTTCTCCCTTCTTCATTCTGGGGGTGTTCGTGAACTCTGTTTTTTGGACGGTGGAACGGCTTCTTTTTCTTTGTACCTTCAATTTTTCCGCGGGGCAATTTTCTTTTCACTTGCTTCTGTCTCTCATTGGCTTGCCCTTGTACTTGTCGTTTTCCCACCTCTGGAACTTGTACCTGCGGTGTCTGCCGTACCGGATCCTGCAAAAGATCTGAAAAGATTTGCATTTTATTACGGTCATAGAATGGTTTTATCTGGTCAATGTTTGCGGAACAGGTTTCACCATTTCTTGCCTTTAACACTACAACAGCGTGAGTTATTTTTTCTATAACATATGGTCCTTCAAAGCGTGGAAAAAATTTGGCAGTTTTATCTTCTGGTGCTGAAGAAAGTGAATGCTTAATTTTTAGTACTTCATCCCCTACTTTATAAGTTACTCCCCGTCGTTTCAAGTCATAATACAATTTTTGTTTTCTTTGTGCTACTTCCGTATTCTTTTTTGCTTCTTTTATTAGTTTTTCTATATCACCCATTTTAAATTCTGGGGCTCTTTGTTGCACATAAAATAGTTTATCTAACGGTGTTATAAACTTTCTGCCTAGAAATAACTCAGCAGGAGTTTTGCCCGTTGTATCATGTTTTGCGGTCCTAAGGGCGAAAGCAAATTCATTGACATAGTTATCCCAGCTTTTATGAAAATTTTTAACATAACTACGGATAATTTTCACTATATTTCTGTTGACCCGTTCCGCTATATTTGATTGCGGCCGATACGGGACCATTTTTAAATGACGTATGCCCAGTTTTTGGCACATGTCTTCAAATATATTACTTACAAATTGAGGACCATTATCCGATATAACTTTTAGGGGCGCCCCGTATTTTAAAATATATTTATTTAAAATAGAATCGGTAACTAATTTCGCGGAGGCTCGTTTTAAGGGAACAATTTCGGTCCATTTACTAAAATGATCAACTATAACAAGGAGATAGCGACTTTTGTTTAACTGACTTTTTGGGAAAGCGCCCAATAAATCGATGCCGATTATTTCATTTGGAAATTCGGATTTAATACTATTTAGAAACCCGGCCGGGCGGAAATTAATATAATTAACGGCTTGACATGTTGGGCAGGACTGGACATACGCCCTTGTTAACTTTTGCAGTTCAGGAAAGTAGACTGCCTCGCGTACGCGTTGAGTAGTTTTTCGAATACCAGCATGAGAAGCTAAAGGGCTGTCATGGGGCTCTTGCAGGATATTTAATCTAAGACTAGCTGGGATAACAGGTCGAAATTCGTTGTTGGAATTCGTAGTTTTTGTATAAAATAATAGACCATCTATTAGTTCGTAATGGGCCGCCCTATTTCTTATCGCCACAATATCTTGGTGGCTAAAATTTTCAGGATCCTTCAAATACTCATAAATACTTCCAAACTCAGGATCCTTACCCAGTTCGGTTATTACAGTTTCTCGGGAATTTATTGTACACGCTGTCAGCATTGCAACTTTTACGGTATTACCCTGTTCGTCTAATTTAATTCGTGACAGGGCATCTGCTACGATATTTTCCTTTCCGGGGGTATGCTTGATTACCAGATTATATTCTTGCAGCTTGAGTGCCCATCTTATTAACCTTGGGGATAAATTTTTTCCAGAGTACAATCTAGTTACCGCCGCATGATCAGAATATACTGTTATCGGCGCCTTTCCAAAATAGACTCGGAACTTTTGCACTGCTAACAGAACTGCAAGTGCCTCTCTCTCTCGGTCGCGGAATAGTTTCTTTGTGTTTGATTTAAAGTTCGGCTAAAAAATGCTACTGGCTGCTGATTTTGCGAAAGTACCGCTCCTACCTCATAATCCGAAGCATCCGCTGAAATTTCTAAATTTTCATCCTTTTCAGGAAATTTCAACACAGGGGCTTGCGTTAATGCTTGTTTTAATTTTTCGAAAGCACTATTGGCTTCGGCCGTCCACGAGAATCTTGCCTTTTTCCTTTTTAATTTTAACAATGGCTCAGCGATAGCCGCAAAATCTTTTATAAAGGACCTATAATATGAACAAAGTCCTAGAAAAGAAGAGAGCTTCTTTGCCGTGTTTGGAGTCGGATACTTTTGTACAGCGATTATTTTTGATTCATCTGTCTCGATCCCTTTTTGCGATATTTTGTAACCTAAATATTTTAATTCAGGGGCTGCAAATTTGCATTTTTCGACATTAACTTTTAGACCGGCCTCATTTAATAAAGAAAACACCTGTCTTAAATCCTGTACATGTTGGTCTAGATTATCACTAGTAATAATGATATCGTCTAAATAGATAAATGTGGACTTTCCGAGAACAGGTCTTAACACAATGTCCATGCATCGCTGAAATGTTGCTGGGGCGCCTGAAAGGCCAAACGGCATTCGCAAAAATGCATAAGTGCCAGACTTGGTTATAAAAGTAGTCTTAGGCACGTCCTCAGGCCGGATCCCTATTTGAAAATAACCATTCGTTAAGTCTAAAGTTGTCATAAATTTGGTTGATTTTATGTTCCTTAAAATTTCTTCTATAATCGGTAACGGATATACCGGATATTTCGTTATGGAATTTAATTTACGGTAATCAATAGCGAATCTCCACCTTTTTGGATGCTCCAAAGGATAATCATTATTTTTCTTACATATAAAACCACCGGACTAGCATAACTACTTGAGATAGGCGTTACGATCTTTTTACGTAGCATATCGGTAATATGCCATTCTATAATTTTTTCCTTATTCTTATCATACCGGTATGGTTTTTGACGAACCGGCAATGCATCTCCGGTGTCAATACTATGGTTAGTAACCTGGGTAAATCCTGGAATATCACTAAATAAGGAAGCAAATTCACTTACCACTTGTCGGATTCTATCTTGCTCGTCATTAGGCAGGTGGTCGAGATTTAACCTTGGCGGTTCAACCTTTTCTACACGCACTGGTTTCATCGTCAGCTTAAGAGACGCTTCATTAAAATCCAGTGTAGCTTGTGCGTCTGAAAGAAAGTCTATTCCTAGTATTAAGTGTGCTTGCAAATTCTTTACTATAAAAAACATCACCTTTACTTGTTCGTCCTTGATACGGATGTACAAAGGTACTTTACCTACGCACTTACATTGTTCTCCTTGCGCCGCTAATACTGTTGTATTATCCGCATTATATATGCGGTATTTGCGAAAATACTTTCTAAAAAAGACTTCTGCCACACAGGAACACTGCGCGCCGGTATCCAGGAGTGCGGTGGCCGGGATATTATTTACCAAGACTTCAATCTTCGGAAGAGTTAAATTTTTCACCATTACTGTATTTAACTTGTAGGAAGAGGGGTTTTCGTGGCCTTCGGATTTCCGCACCCTCTCGTCAGCAGAAATCCGTTTTAGTTTAAATTATTTTTTCTTTCGGTGCTTTCCTTCTTTCTGCACTGGCCTTGAGACTTTTTTCCTGGGTTGCTATTGAACTGTCGACGTTCGCCGGCTGTTTTTGAATGCTCGGGTTTCCTTGCCCACTGATTCGCTTTTTCTCCGTAGCCATGTGCTTGAGTTTGCTGTAGTCTTGGCGTACCAAATTGGTTTCGCTGTTGATATTTGCGTCTTCTTTCGACGTCCGCCGTTCTTCTACTTTCAAACTGGATTGCTAGCTCAAATAATTTTTCCAGTGTAGTCGGATTTCTCAATTCAATAAAGTCTTGCACTTGGGGTAGTAACCTCGGCAAAATCACTTGAATTATTTCAGGATCCGGACGGTTTCCATACAAGAGCTTGAAAACGTGAATTTTTCTTAAAATAAAACTCGAGATGTTTTCCATTCTTTGTTGATATATACTGAAAAGTTCTGTTTCTAATTTCGCACGATCCCTTACAACAGGGAAGGCTTTTAGTAGGGCAGTCTTGAAATTTTCGTAGGTATAGGTGGGACTTCCTGCTTGACCCAAGAGACTTCTGCCGATACATTTGAACCAGTTAAGCGCTTGGCCC
Organism: Stegodyphus dumicola; assembly: GCF_044657685.1. Taxonomy (NCBI): domain Eukaryota; kingdom Metazoa; phylum Arthropoda; class Arachnida; order Araneae; family Eresidae; genus Stegodyphus; species Stegodyphus dumicola. Next base: position 6,402,055 of record NC_140770.1, read on the forward strand.
CTCAAAGCGCTGGTAGCTAAGGTAACTTTTTGAAACTCGTGCACGGGGTAGAGCATGAAGTGGTCATCCAATTTTTCCAAAAAACTGGTTACCTGTGAGTTTCCATTAAACGTTGCTTCTGGTTTCATCGAAGCGCGCATGGTCTGGACAATATACCCAAATCCTTCCAGGGCGGCAGCTGGCATTTCTGGATTCTGAGCTGTTTCTGCAGGCAGCACAGGTTCTTCTTGAAACTCGGCCATGGTTATTCTTCGTCGGGCGCCACTATCAGGTTCAATGTTTCTTCTAACCTTCTTCGGAAACATACAATGACCTGACTAGAACAGAGAGCTTACTAAAGCTATGTTCACTAATTGTAGTAAGTAGACAGGATACAGACGAAGGGTATACAAAACCCTTTATTTTTTTCTTTATATACAATGACTTCCGTACTTCGGAATACAATGACCCTCCACTCGGGGTCTAACTTAAAAGATATCAAAATAAAACTAAACTCTAATTTAACTTTAGAATAAGATTGGCCTTATAATAACAGAAAGCGTATGTAGCACAGAGACTGTGAACACTACAATACGTTTAATTTATCAAGAGGATTAAAACCTCTGGCCTGGAAGGCAAAGTAGCAACTGCGTAACTTCTAAGGTAAGCGGCCTGCTTCGAACTCACGGCTTCCTCTCTCCTGCTTGGCAAAAAGGCCACACTTAAATACTTGGCGTTCGCCAGACAACTTTGCATAAACTCCTTCACGCTTATAATTCTGGCCGGAAGTAGAAAATAAGAAGTGATAGTAAAGATTTAAAATAAAATAAACGTTAGTAAAACTTAAGATCCTTACAATATAAATCACTGCACGTTAGCTCAGGCCCAGCTCCAAGTATTCAATGAAATAATTGGGTCTTATCCTGAGATTATATGCATGCAGGAATCCTATGCGGTTCATCGTGAATTGGCATTTATAAAACCAGACTGGAGATGTGCTTATAATAAAGATGGAAGAATTATCATAAGTACTAATATAAATCACTGCACGTTAGCTCAGGCCCAGCTCCAAGTATTCAATGAAATAATCGGGTCTTATCCTGAGATTATATGCATGCAGGAATCCTATGCGGTTCATCGTGAATTGGCATTTATGAAACCAGACTGGAGATGTGCTTATAATAAAGATGGAAGAACTGCATTATGACCAAGTCGGACATTGATTTTACACGGGACTATGAGTCCGACGTGAAATGTAAGTGAGTATGATGTCATGAAATTGTTAGAAAGTTAGAGGATTAAAGAAAAACTGAGCTTCAATATTGCCAAAACGTAAGTGATTTTGTTTCTTTGGAGCGGTAGGAAAGTGAGAGCACCGAATTTTAAATACCATGGACAAAGAATCAAATAGATGCTGTTCTTGAAGTCGTTGTTAAAATGTTTATGCCTTTAAAATAAAAAATTATTAGAACTAACATTTGTTAACATTTTTTACGTGTATAATGTATGTTGTCACCAATAAAGTCTGCTTGGCGAGATTTTCGCCAGCGAAACGGAAAAGTGCCTTCGTTACAGTAGGGTCCGATTGCATTTGTAACTTATTTAACATATCCTAAAAATATTAAACATTAAAAGATGTTATAGTAACAATATAATAAAAGAGCATTCCAACTTGTTTTACCCCTTTTTTGATCCTAAAACGTTTAAAAAATTTGAAAATACAAAAAAATGTTCAATCGAAATTATCCGTATAGTTCCTAATATCCGACATTTTATAGCTTTGGAAGTTCGCTATAGCATTATGAAATAACATTAAGTGCATGCGAATTTGGGCAGGAGCAAAAATTAGTTCGTTATAAGCAGGATTCATTATAGCAAGCTTTAAGTGTACTTGTAATTTATTAAGCGTATAGTCAAAATATTGAATAGGTATCAAAAGATGTTTTATTAAGAAAACAACAAAAGCGTTTCCCCCTTTTCGATTACGAAACTTCTAAAGAATTCTAAAATACAAAAAATTCTGAGTCGAATATATTGTTCGAATTAATCGAATATATTATATTCTATTTTCATACCTTTGGAAGTTCACTATAACAGTACGAAATAAGAGAAACAAAAGGCTCTTTCGTTAGATGCGGGACTTCGTCATAAGTTGGTTTCGTTACAGTGGAGCTCGACTGTACTCTTATTTTTTATGCGTGTCGAAATATTAAATAAGTATCAAAAGATGTTCTATTGATAAAATGAGAAGAGCTTCCCAATGTTTTAACCTTTTTTTTTCGATTTTGACACTTCTAAAGAATTCTAGAAAAGAAACTTGTCTTTTGATGGATTGGTAGGACATGCTCAGTATTTTTCGTCTGTACCCAATTCTGGCACTGGCTTCTCAAAGTGTTATATATGACTTCCAACACATTTCACGAACAATTGGCTATACTGCTCCAATGTAATTTAAACCCAACTTCTATTCTGTCTCGATTTGCTCCGGAGGAATCGACGTTAACCACTGAGAAGAATAAAAGAATGTTTTTCTTGCGAACTGAAAGCGATTGCGAATGTCCTCGTGGCAGTCTTGATAAATCTTAGATTTCGGCAAGACTCTAATTTAAAGAGTGTATCGATGGTAAAGAGTGATGGATGAGGCGGTTAAGGACAAACATGATCTCCGAGATTTTGAACTTCCAAAAGGATTTTCTTGTACGATGACCAAAGATATTGAAATTTCTTTCTCAAGTCGTCTGTGCTCGCGAAGTTGCCGAAATCGGGATAAAGTGAGGGCAGGAAAATGAGACAGAGATCTGTAATTAAAATACCGATAAAATGTTTTTAACTGGAGGAGAGTTTGAAAATTGTGTCACCGATTTGGATTGTGCACGTTATTCTCGACTCTTATAATATAAATATTTTACGATTAACTTCGTTGCTGCGTTGGCTACTTATGTACAAAATTTCCTTTTTCTACACTAATGTCCATAAATTAAGGATAATTCGGAGTCACGCGGAAATCGAACTCTAAAATAAATATATCACCTGTAAAATCACTACACACATCTTCAAGAATCATATGCAAATTTCAGGAAGCAACCAGATGACACCGATGGTACGTCACAATGACGAGAGTGTAAGAGAGTAATATATAAGGAATACAGGCAAAGAAGTAAAATTGTTCGCAGTCTCTTTATAAGCATTTCAGTGCAATAACCGAATAGTTATGACACAAAGGACGAATTTGAATGATTTTTTTACGTGGTAGAATTATCGGCCGTCTGGAATGTGGGCGTACCCAACTGGAAGTATCCGACGAACTTGGAATTGCCCAGAGTGTTATCTCCAGGCTTTGGAAACGATTCCAAGATGATGGTAATGTGAGTAGACGTTACAGCACAGGTAGCCCCAGAGTTACAACGCCGAATGAGAACCGGTATTTGGCAGTTACTGCCAAAAGAAACAGGCGGAGCACAGCCTCAGACCTGTCTCGTCAGCTCTCTTCAGCCACTGGTACAACAATTTCAAGGCAGACCGTGTACAGACGCTGAGAGCAGATTGGTCTAGATGCTCGTAGACCTGTCAGATGCGTTCCACTTACTGCATCTCACTGTCGCCTGCGGTTAGCCTGGAGTACAGAGCATGCATTGTGGACACCGCAACAGTGGGCTTGTGTGATGTTTTTCGACGAGTCCAGGTTTAGCTTGCAGTCTGATTCTCGCCGGACTTTCATATGGAGAGCTCCAGTTACCCGTTACCACCAAGAAAACATCATTGAACAACACCGTTACGGTGGTGCAGGATTGCTCGTTTGGGGTGGAATTATTCTGGGTTCCAGAACTGACCTGCATGTTCAAATTGAAACATGACAAGCCAAATCTATCGGGACGTCATTCTGGAACAACATGTACGTTTGTTTCGGGGCGCCATGGGCGCACAATTTGTGTTTATGGATGTCAACGCCCGTTCTCACCGTGCAAACATCGTAAGCGAATGCCTCCAATCGGAGGATATCACCCGTATGGACTGGCCAGCATTCTCACCGGACTTGAATCCAGTAGAGCACGTGTGGGACATGCTTGGCCGACGAGTTGCAGCCCGTCAACCTCCTCCTACATGTCTACCGGAACTTCGGAGAGCATTGCTTTTTGAGTGGTGTAATATCCCCCAAGATCAGATCGATAATTTGCTACTCAGCATGCCTAGGCGTTGTACGGACTGTATTGCATCGTCTGGGAGACATACAATGTATTAACAATCATACCAACCATGTAATATTGGTTTTTTGTAAATAGTTTTTTTTTTTTTTTTTTTTGTAATTTGCTCCAGGGAGAAAAAATCGCTAATTTTTTTTAATAATATCAAACATATAGCATCTTTTTTTGCTCTTTACCTTTTGTTTAATAAATAAGCTTTACAAATAAGTCAAATTTGTTTTGCTTCTAACTCTTCCTCTTGCCTGATTTTGCATTATCCTTAATTTATGGACTTGAGTGTATAAATTATTATCTATGTGTTTCGCATGGTCGGAATTTTGACCATTTCCTGATAAACTTATCGAGTTCACATTTTGTGCACACATTGTTGCACTTGGTTTGAAGCCATATTTTCAAAATTCGAGCAAAGTTTTTAAAAATTGAATGCTACGTTTCTCACATGTCTTCTTTTAAGCAGCAAACTAATTATTACAGAATCTTTCTGTTTGCATTATCGGATAGACTAAAGAAAAGTTTTCAATGCAATTTGGATGAAAATTGCAACTTTATTTCTGAAATTCGAGACATTTTTGAAAATCTCTCGATTTGTTTTAGACTGTGTGACCTTTACAATTTTAAATTTATCGGATGTAAAAATTTGAAGTTTTCACATATTATAAAACAAACTTTTCGCCCTCTTTTAAAATGAGAATGATAAAGTATATTAATATTATAATAATTATATTAAAATATTCTACGTTTATTTAAAACATGTACTTGCAGCCTGTAGCAGACGGAGGAGAAAAACATTTCTCGCGAAAAAATTGCTTTTGAGTTTGTCGTCTCGCCGCACTTAATGCCGATATCCGTTTCTTCGTTTTAGATTCGGATAAAATGCTTTTTGTAACGCTGTTAATCGCATTCAAATTTCGAAACTGAATATTTAAAACTATTTCTTCATTTTCTGAATGGTTTTTCTTTTCTTTATTTCGTAATTTTCTTACAACTTTTTGCTTGTTATTAATAATAATGATCCAAATTCCATCACTGATAATGTATAACTGAGACAAAAAAAAAAAATAATAATAAGAAGAAGAAGAAGAAAAAAACAAAATCTGAAATGTTTCAGATTTTAAATTACGTCCAAAGGGGCGTTTTTTTAACGTTTTGAGTGTTACCTGTATTTATTAAATATCATGTTCTTTGCACTTAAACCATAAAATTCAGTTCAAGAGCAATATCGCAAAATAATGCTAAATTAAGCATATCTTTAGAATTTCCGATATACACAGTCTCGCGAGCTGGAGATAAAAGTATTTTTTTTTCTATATAACGTTGCCATTTCTCGCTTTTAAAGCATTGAGTTTGTAAATCAAAAATTCGTTAAAGTTTTACAAAATATAAAATCTTTAATAAAACAAATTCCAAATTTGGGATTTCAGATGCCCATATTCGCAGTAGGATTTCGTCATTCAAAATTCGATGGCTCTATGTACCATTGTTTTATCACAATGCGAGAAATAGACAATCATTTATGCAGATTTTTCATTATTTAATTTCTTCAAATATAATGCAGGACTCTAACATTTTGTGGCAACAGTTTGAAAAGTGAACCGACGTTTATGAGTCCGACGCAAAATCGCAAAACGAAAACAATAGTCCTTCAGGGACAAAGCCCCTTTGGACTAAAAAAAGAAAAAAAAAAGAAAGACAATAAAATATAATTAAAATATTTTTATACGATAAGCGTTTATTTCAAACTATTATGCTCACAATTCTGTATCGAAACTAGAATGACCAACCAAAGTATATGTGTACTGTCCGACGCTGAGCCCTTGTTTTCACTCCCCAACGATCTGTCCTCGAATAATTGTTTTATGTGTTAATATTGACGATAACTCAATGAATGCCCGAAAAGAACTAACGTTTTTGATTGCTCGGCGATCTCTCTTATAGTGCTTTCCATTACTGTCATTTTCTGAAACATTACTTGTAAACGTAAGCATTGATAAACTGAGTGTGCGTTCACGCCACACACATTTTCTTCTCTTCGTTTTTGTTTTTCCTTCATCATTTTTTTCTCCATCATATTTTTCTCGTCACCTTTCTGGATCAATTAATTCAGATTCTCGTGTCCCTGGTGACGCTAGAAATAATATCTAAAATAAACTGTAATTAATAGTATATTGAAAATCGCATCAACATATATAATATCTGTTTCATTCAAATGCAGAATAAGATATTTATTTTGGAAATGGCTTCTAAACTGAATAGATGGCTCAAAGGTTATGTAAATGCACTTCCCGAGGAAAAATATTGCTGCCAGCAAATTGTAAAGCTGTGTTAAACTCTAGATTATTGCTTTTAAAGTTAGTGTATACTTACTCACAATAAAGGGATAAGGAATGGGGGACGTGGGCACTATGCCCCTACCATTAGTATAGCGCCACGTCAACCATGATCTAGAGAGCCCTTAAGACAACACTAATGCAAATACGTGAGTACATAATTGAAAATGAATGATTGATTACAAACAATAATAACAAGTTACGATACATTTAACATAATACAATGTAAATACGAAGTCATATATGTTATTATTGCATAAGACTTCTAACAAGTGATATATCATTATGCTTAATACATGACACAGCGCGAGGATAAACTCCTGAGGAGAAGTCAAACATATAACTATAGAGAGATTATAATATGATAAAAATACGGTACAGTATGATAAAAAATCCAGTATAGGATGACAAGAATACAGTAGTTTACAGCAGATTACAGTAATGATGAATACAAAGGTATGGACTAATGTTTGCGGTAAAATACATTGAAAATATTATGCCAGTAAAAAATAGACGTGCATATGACATGATACAGTTTAAACAGTTGTAGTATACCTTGACAATAAAGAATTGTTGCATTTGTGTAAATAGCAGATTACGATACATTTAACATAATACAATGTAAATACGAAGTCATAGTATGTTATTGAATAAGACTTCTAATAAGTGATATATCATTATACATAATACATGACACAGCGCGAGGATAAACTCCTGAGGAGAAGTCAAACATCTAACTATAGAGAGATTATAATATGATAAAAATACGGTTCAGTATGATAAAAATCCAGTATAGGATGACAAAAATACAGTAGTTTACAGCAGATTACAGTAATGATGAATACAAAGGTATGGACTAATATGTTTCCGTATAAAATACATTGAAAATATTATGCCAGTTAAAAGTAGACGTGCATATGACATGATACAGTTTAAACAGTTGTAGTATACCTTGACAATAAAGAATTGTTGCATTTGTGTAAATAGCAGATTACGATACTTTCAACATAATACAATGTAAATACGAAGTCATAATATGTTATTGCATATGACTTCTAATAAGTGATATATGATTATACTTAATACATGATACAACACGAGGGTAAATTCCTGAAGAGAAGTTGTAGAGAGAACAATAAAGGGATTGTGTCCTTTTCTTCTGCGAGTCGTCCATTAATTGGAACGCTTACTTTGATATGCTGAGATTGTTTGCTGTACCGAAGCAATGCAGCCAAACTTTACTTCCGAAAGGATCCGACCCCTGTCACTGGGCTGCACATGTGCCTCATTTCCCTGACGAAACATTCCCAGATCGTTGGATTGGTAGAGATGGACCCATTTCATGGCCACCCCTTTTTTCGGACGTCACACCGCTCGATTTCTTTTTCTGGGGATGCCTGATGAACCGGTTTCTGATGCAGATATTCTCAGCATCGAATAATAAAAAAAAAAATAAATAAATAAAAAAAAACGAATCATCACAAAATTAACTACCGTGACTCCGCAAATGCTTAGTAACGTTGGGAGAGACATCGAGAAGACTTGATATTCTCCGAGCAAATAATGACAATCATGTCGAAGTGTATTAATAAAAAACTCTTTGAAGTGTTGAATAAAATTCAGTCTGCCCTTTTCGTTATCTGTTAATTCTTATCCTGTATCTTATATAAAACATATGTCCATACGGTGAAAAATTATGAACACCCTGTATAGAACTTCCATTCCTCCAAATTAACTATTTAGTCGAAAGATTTAAAATAGAGGCTCGGAACAAACTCCTCGTAAGGTTATGATTTTAACAGAAGAAAGAAATGATGCAGACGATATTGCGCAGTTTTTACTTCCTTGTACGAAGTAAAAAGGAAGTATTGTAATCGTGAAAAGTTTCAGGCAGCATATTTCAACGAAAATATCCGATTTTGACCTCTTTCAAATGCAATTTAACGATGTATTTCCGTGATATCTGTATGTAAGGACAGAATAAAACACTCTTTTCCTCCAAAAAAATTATAAAACTTCTTTAAAATGAATTCTGAAGAGAATTTTTCGTAGCGTCTGTACGAAAACGTACGTACGTACGTACGTATCTCGCATAACTCAAAAAAACGAGTAGCCTCAGACCGTTGAAATTTTGTATATAGGACTGCTATAACATGTAGATGTGCACCTCGTATTTTGGTTGCAATCGGCCACACCAAATGTATATAAATATATTTATATATATATCCACTCTATTACCCGGCTCAGTGATCTCAGTTTCTTTACTCTTATATGCTTGTAAATTGTACATTTTTTGCTTTAAAAATGATTGAATTATGTTGTTCTTATCTTCCGGTTAAGGTTTTTATGCCATTAGTAATTCTGTATGCAATATTTTGAGAATTATCAACAATTTTAAAATTGTTTAAGTGCCGCTAAGCCTAATAATGTTTTTGATGGCGGCCATTGCTCTTGTTTACATTTGAAACACCAGGATAGGGGATTTGTTGCCAATGTAGAGAAACTTAGCTTCGCAACAACAAAGATAACGCCTTCATTTATTATTTAAATCATGCTTAATCCTTACTGGAATTTTTTCGAGGAAATAAGCGTTTAAGATTTACTTCGTAATTTTTAATACAGATATATTGAGATTTTATGTATTTTTGCCTTGTCGCGAAGTGAAAACTGAATTAATTGAATGAGAAATACTCAATCGTCTGTGAAAAACTGTTTCTTTTTTTTTTGTTTGCTTAATTTCTTTTATACATCGTTCTAGCTTTATTATAGTACTTGAATAGAACATGTGGCAACGATTAGATAATTCTTGAAATGATATAAATTTTGTGCACTCTAAGTTATGATATGAACGAAATATGATACTGTTAAGTGAACCTAGCGCAAGAGTGTCGCTATGGTAAACAAATAAAGTGAATTTTAAGGAATGCATTTATTCTATTGTGGTTTATGCGGTGTCGGCGAAGTAGGTTTAATTCAATCCAATCAATTTAAACGAAATTAAAGGAAAAAATGCGTATAATTTAATATTTCGTACAAGGAAGTCATGTGGTGTACACATCAGATTTTTTACATCCATCATTGAATCTTTAGTGGATGCAGTTTGTCTTAGCAGTAGGCACTGCTTAATGTGATGGCGGTTAATGTTATTATTCGTATATTCGTATCGCATTGCTCATGTCCCGCCCCTTAATATACGAAAACATGGAAAATATATCGCTTATTGGCATCAATAATTCTGTTAAGACGATCAAACGATTAGAGAATAAACTTCTTTTAGCCTGAAGTAAAGCCGCCAAATAGGCTGAAAACTGATTATAAAAATGTCGCCAAGTAAGAGAATAAATCGGCAAACACTATCACTATTTAATATCGTTGACTGAAATAAAACTGAATTGAATTCAAGATATGTCTAATTAAAAACATTAACTATTTTAATAGAATGGGGTTATAAATTTTTCATTTTCCAAATAAGCACATAAGCGTAATAAGTTTCAGATACACATTTCCATGTCAGTCTAAATAGATGTTCAAATGTTTCGCTATTCCATGCGGGCGACGTCTATCGATAATCCCTACTACTCAACCATATTAAACTTTTAAAACAATGCTTTTGGCTAATGGTTAAAATCTGACCTTTTCACATTTTTCTCCGTTCTTTTTCTTGAAATGTGTATTTTTGTTTATAAGCACAAAGGGGCAATTTGCGCAGAAGGGCTATTAATTTCGTTTTGGCATTTCGCGTCGTCCATTATAAAACGGCGTTTCAGACCTCTATTGATAATCCCTACTACTCAACCATATTAAACTTTTAAAACAACGCTTTTGGCTAATCGTTAAAATCTGACCTTTTCACATTTTTCTCCGTTCTTTTTCTTGAAATGTGTATTTTTGTTTATAAGCACAAAGGGGCAATTTGCGCAGAAGGGCTATTAATTTCGTTTTGGCATTTCGCGTCGTCCATTATAAAACGGCGTTTCACACGTCTATCGATAATCCCTACTACTCAACCATATTAAACTTTTAAAACAACGCTTTTGGCTAATCGTTAAAATCTGACCTTTTCACATTTTTCTCCGTTCTTTTTCTTGAAATGTGTATTTTTGTTTATAAGCACAAAGGGGCAATTTGCGCAGAAGGGCTATTAATTTCGTTTTGGCATTTCGCGTCGTCCATTATAAAACGGCGTTTCAGACCTCTATCGATAATCCCTACTACTCAACCATATTAAACTTTTAAAACAACGCTTTTGGCTAATCGTTAAAATCTGACCTTTTCACATTTTTCTCCGTTCTTTTTCTTGAAATGTGTATTTTTGTTTATAAGCACAAAGGGGCAATTTGCGCAGAAGGGCTATTAATTTCGTTTTGGCATTTCGCGTCGTCCATTATAAAACGGCGTTTCAGACCTCTATCGATAATCCCTACTACTCAACCATATTAAACTTTTAAAACAACGCTTTTGGCTAATCGTTAAAATCTGACCTTTTCACATTTTTCTCCGTTCTTTTTCTTGAAATGTGTATTTTTGTTTATAAGCACAAAGGGGCAATTTACGCAGAAGGGCTATTAATTTCGTTTTGGCATTTCGCGTCGTCCATTATAAAACGGCGTTTCACACGTCTATCGATAATCCCTACTACTCAACCATATTAAACTTTTAAAACAACGCTTTTGGCTAATCGTTAAAATCTGACCTTTTCACATTTTTCTCCGTTCTTTTTCTTGAAATGTGTATTTTTGTTTATAAGCACAAAGGGGCAATTTGCGCAGAAGGGCTATTAATTTCGTTTTGGCATTTCGCGTCGTCCATTATAAAACGGCGTTTCAGACCTCTATCGATAATCCCTACTACTCAACCATATTAAACTTTTAAAACAACGCTTTTGGCTGATCGTTAAAATCTGACCTTTTCACATTTTTCTCCGTTCTTTTTCTTGAAATGTGTATTTTTGTTTATAAGCACAAAGGGGCAATTTGCGCAGAAGGGCTATTAATTTCGTTTTGGCATTTCGGGTCGTCCATTATAACACGGCGTTTCAGACCTCTATCGATAATCCCTACTACTTAACCATATTAAACTTTTAAAACAACGCTTTTGGCTAATCGTTAAAATCTGACCTTTTCACATTTTTCTCTGTTCTTTTTCTTGAAATGTGTATTTTTGTTTATAAGCACAAAGGGGCAATTTGCGCAGAAGGGCTATTAATTTCGTTTTGGCATTTCGCGTCGTCCATTATAAAACGGCGTTTCAGACCTCTATCGATAATCCCTACTACTCAACCATATTAAACTTTTAAAACAACGCTTTTGGCTAATCGTTAAAATCTGACCTTTTCACATTTTTCTCCGTTCTTTTTCTTGAAATGTGTATTTTTGTTTATAAGCACAAAGGGGCAATTTGCGCAGAAGGGCTATTAATTTCGTTTTGGCATTTCGCGTCGTCCATTATAAAACGGCGTTTCACACGTCTATCGATAATCCCTACTACTCAACCATATTAAACTTTTAAAACAACGCTTTTGGCTAATCGTTAAAATCTGACCTTTTTACATTTTTCTCCGTTCTTTTTCTTGAAATGTGTATTTTTGTTTATAAGCACAAAGGGGCAATTTGCGCAGAAGGGCTATTAATTTCGTTTTGGCATTTCGCGTCGTCCATTATAAAACGGCGTTTCAGACCTCTATCGATAATCCCTACTACTCAACCATATTAAACTTTTAAAACAACGCTTTTGGCTAATCGTTAAAATCTGACCTTTTCACATTTTTCTCCGTTCTTTTTCTTGAAATGTGTATTTTTGTTTATAAGCACAAAGGGGCAATTTGCGCAGAAGGGCTATTAATTTCGTTTTGGCATTTCGCGTCGTCCATTATAAAACGGCGTTTCAGACCTCTATCGATAATCCCTTCTACTCAACCATATTAAACTTTTAAAACAACGCTTTTGGCTAATCGTTAAAATCTGACCTTTTCACATTTTTCTCCGTTCTTTTTCTTGAAATGTGTATTTTTGTTTATAAGCACAAAGGGGCAATTTGCGCAGAAGGGCTATTAATTTCGTTTTGGCATTTCGCGTCGTCCATTATAAAACGGCGTTTCAGACCTCTATCGATATTCCCTACTACTCAACCATATTAAACTTTTAAAACAACGCTTTTGGCTAATCGTTAAAATCTGACCTTTTCACATTTTTCTCCGTTCTTTTTCTTGAAATGTGTATTTTTGTTTATAAGCACAAAGGGGCAATTTGCGCAGAAGGGCTATTAATTTCGTTTTGGCATTTCGCGTCGTCCATTATAAAACGGCGTTTCAGACCTCTATCGATAATCCCTACTACTCAACCATATTAAACTTTTAAAACAACGCTTTTGGCTAATCGTTAAAATCTGACCTTTTCACATTTTTCTCCGTTCTTTTTCTTGAAATGTGTATTTTTGTTTATAAGCACAAAGGGGCAATTTGCCAGAAGGGCTATTAATTTCGTTTTGGCATTTCGCGTCGTCCATTATAAAACGGCGTTTCACAGGTCTATCGATAATCCCTACTACTCAACCATATTAAACTTTTAAAACAACGCTTTTGGCTAATCGTTAAAATCTGACCTTTTCACATTTTTCTCCGTTCTTTTTCTTGAAATGTGTATTTTTGTTTATAAGCACAAAGGGGCAATTTGCGCAGAAGGGCTATTAATTTCGTTTTGGCATTTCGCGTCGTCCATTATAAAACGGCGTTTCACACGTCTATCGATAATCCCTACTACTCAACCATATTAAACTTTTAAAACAACGCTTTTGGCTAATCGTTAAAATCTGACCTTTTCACATTTTTCTCCTTTCTTTTTCTTGAAATGTGTATTTTTGTTTATAAGCACAAAGGGGCAATTTGCGCAGAAGGGCTATTAATTTCGTTTTGGCATTTCGCGTCGTCCATTATAAAACGGCGTTTCACAGGTCTATCGATAATCCCTACTACTCAACCATATTAAACTTTTAAAACAACGCTTTTGGCTAATCGTTAAAATCTGACCTTTTCACATTTTCCTCCGTTCTTTTTCTTGAAATGTGTATTTTTGTTTATAAGCACAAAGGGGCAATTTGCGCAGAAGGGCTATTAATTTCGTTTTGGCATTTCGCGTCGTCCATTATAAAACGGCGTTTCAGACCTCTATCGATAATCCCTACTACTCAACCATATTAAACTTTTAAAACAACGCTTTTGGCTAATCGTTAAAATCTGACCTTTTCACATTTTTCTCCGTTCTTTTTCTTGAAATGTGTATTTTTGTTTATAAGCACAAAGGGGCAATTTGCGCAGAAGGGCTATTAATTTCGTTTTGGCATTTCGCGTCGTCCATTATAAAACGGCGTTTCACACGTCTATCGATAATCCCTACTACTCAACCATATTAAACTTTTAAAACAACGCTTTTGGCTAATCGTTAAAATCTGACCTTTTCACATTTTTCTCCGTTCTTTTTCTTGAAATGTGTATTTTTGTTTATAAGCACAAAGGGGCAATTTGCGCAGAAGGGCTATTAATTTCGTTTTGGCATTTCGCGTCGTCCATTATAAAACGGCGTTTCAGACCTCTATCGATAATCCCTACTACTCAACCATATTAAACTTTTAAAACAACGCTTTTGGCTAATCGTTAAAATCTGACCTTTTCACATTTTTCTCCGTTCTTTTTCTTGAAATGTGTATTTTTGTTTATAAGCACAAAGGGGCAATTTGCGCAGAAGGGCTATTAATTTCGTTTTGGCATTTCGGGTCGTCCATTATAAAACGGCGTTTCAGACCTCTATCGATAATCCCTACTACTCAACCATATTAAACTTTTAAAACAACGCTTTTGGCTAATCGTTAAAATCTGACCTTTTCACATTTTTCTCCGTTCTTTTTCTTGAAATGTGTATTTTTGTTTATAAGCACAAAGGGGCAATTTGCGCAGAAGGGCTATTAATTTCGTTTTGGCATTTCGCGTCGTCCATTATAAAACGGCGGTTCACAGGTCTATCGATAATCCCTACTACTCAACCATATTAAACTTTTAAAACAACGCTTTTGGCTAATCGTTAAAATCTGACCTTTTCACATTTTTCTCCGTTCTTTTTCTTGAAATGTGTATTTTTGTTTATAAGCACAAAGGGGCAATTTGCGCAGAAGGGCTATTAATTTCGTTTTGGCATTTCGCGTCGTCCATTATAAAACGGCGTTTCACACGTCTATCGATAATCCCTACTACTCAACCATATTAAACTTTTAAAACAACGCTTTTGGCTAATCGTTAAAATCTGACCTTTTCACATTTTTCTCCGTTCTTTTTCTTGAAATGTGTATTTTTGTTTATAAGCACAAAGGGGCAATTTGCGCAGAAGGGCTATTAATTTCGTTTTGGCATTTCGCGTCGTCCATTATAAAACGGCGTTTCACACGTCTATCGATAATCCCTACTACTCAACCATATTAAACTTTTAAAACAATGCTTTTGGGTAATGGTTAAAATCTGACCTTTTCACATTTTTCTCCGTTCTTTTTCATGAAATGTGTATTTTTGTTTATAAGCACAAAGGGGCAATTTGCGCAGAAGGGCTATTAATTTCGTTTTGGCATTTCGCGTCGTCCATTATAAAACGGCGTTTCACACGTCTATCGATAATCCCTACTACTCAACCATATTAAACTTTTAAAACAACGCTTTTGGCTGATCGTTAAAATCTGACCTTTTCACATTTTTCTCCGTTCTTTTTCTTGAAATGTGTATTTTTGTTTATAAGCACAAAGGGGCAATTTGCGCAGAAGGGCTATTAATTTCGTTTTGGCATTTCGCGTCGTCCATTATAAAACGGCGTTTCACACGTCTATCGATAATCCCTACTACTCAACCATATTAAACTTTTAAAACAACGCTTTTGGCTGATCGTTAAAATCTGACCTTTTCACATTTTTCTCCGTTCTTTTTCTTGAAATGTGTATTTTTGTTTATAAGCACAAAGGGGCAATTTGCGCAGAAGGGCTATTAATTTCGTTTTGGCATTTCGCGTCGTCCATTATAAAACGGCGTTTCACACGTCTATCGATAATCCCTACTACTCAACCATATTAAACTTTTAAAACAATGCTTTTGGCTAATGGTTAAAATCTGACCTTTTCACATTTTTCTCCGTTCTTTTTCTTGAAATGTGTATTTTTGTTTATAAGCACAAAGGGTGAATTTGCGCAGAAGGGCTATTAATTTCGTTTTGACATTTCGCGTCGTCCATTATAAAACGGCGTTTCACAGGTCTATCGATAATCCCTACTACTCAACCATATTAAACTTTTAAAACAACGCTTTTGGCTAATCGTTAAAATCTGACCTTTTCACATTTTTCTCCGTTCTTTTTCTTGAAATGTGTATTTTTGTTTATAAGCACAAAGGGTGAATTTGCGCAGAAGGGCTATTAATTTCGTTTTGGCATTTCGCGTCGTCCATTATAAAACGGCGTTTCAGACCTCTATCGATATTCCCTACTACTCAACCATATTAAACTTTTAAAACAACGCTTTTGGCTAATCGTTAAAATCTGACCTTTTCACATTTTTCTCCGTTCTTTTTCTTGAAATGTGTATTTTTGTTTATAAGCACAAAGGGGCAATTTGCGCAGAATGGCTATTAATTTCGTTTTGGCATTTCGCGTCGTCCATTATAAAACGGCGTTTCAGACCTCTATCGATAATCCCTACTACTCAACCATATTAAACTTTTAAAACAACGCTTTTGGCTAATCGTTAAAATCTGACCTTTTCACATTTTTCTCCGTTCTTTTTCTTGAAATGTGTATTTTTGTTTATAAGCACAAAGGGGCAATTTGCGCAGAAGGGCTATTAATTTCGTTTTGGCATTTCGCGTCGTCCATTATAAAACGGCGTTTCACACGTCTATCGATAATCCCTACTACTCAACCATATTAAACTTTTAAAACAATGCTTTTGGCTAATGGTTAAAATCTGACCTTTTCACATTTTTCTCCGTTCTTTTTCTTGAAATGTGTATTTTTGTTTATAAGCACAAAGGGTGAATTTGCGCAGAAGGGCTATTAATTTCGTTTTGGCATTTCGCGTCGTCCATTATAAAACGGCGTTTCACAGGTCTATCGATAATCCCTACTACTCAACCATATTAAACTTTTAAAACAACGCTTTTGGCTAATCGTTAAAATCTGACCTTTTCACATTTTTCTCCGTTCTTTTTCTTGAAATGTGTATTTTTGTTTATAAGCACAAAGGGGCAATTTGCGCAGAAGGGCTATTAATTTCGTTTTGGCATTTCGCGTCGTCCATTATAAAACGGCGTTTCAGACCTCTATCGATATTCCCTACTACTCAACCATATTAAACTTTTAAAACAACGCTTTTGGCTAATCGTTAAAATCTGACCTTTTCACATTTTTCTCCGTTCTTTTTCTTGAAATGTGTATTTTTGTTTATAAGCACAAAGGGGCAATTTGCGCAGAATGGCTATTAATTTCGTTTTGGCATTTCGTGTCGTCCATTATAAAACGGCGTTTCAGACCTCTATCGATAATCCCTACTACTCAACCATATTAAACTTTTAAAACAACGCTTTTGGCTAATCGTTAAAATCTGACCTTTTCACATTTTTCTCCGTTCTTTTTCTTGAAATGTGTATTTTTGTTTATAAGCACAAAGGGGCAATTTGCGCAGAAGGGCTATTAATTTCGTTTTGGCATTTCGCGTCGTCCATTATAAAACGGCGTTTCACACGTCTATCGATAATCCCTACTACTCAACCATATTAAACTTTCAAAACAACGCTTTTGGCTGATCGTTAAAATCTGACCTTTTCACATTTTTCTCCGTTCTTTTTCTTGAAATGTGTATTTTTGTTTATAAGCACAAAGGGGCAATTTGCGCAGAAGGGCTATTAATTTCGTTTTGGCATTTCGCGTCGTCCATTATAAAACGGCGTTTCACACGTCTATCGATAATCCCTACTACTCAACCATATTAAACTTTCAAAACAACGCTTTTGGCTGATCGTTAAAATCTGACCTTTTCACATTTTTCTCCGTTCTTTTTCTTGAAATGTGTATTTTTGTTTATAAGCACAAAGGGGCAATTTGCGCAGAAGGGCTATTAATTTCGTTTTGGCATTTCGCGTCGTCCATTATAAAACGGCGTTTCACACGTCTATCGATAATCCCTACTACTCAACCATATTAAACTTTTAAAACAACGCTTTTGGCTAATCGTTAAAATCTGACATTTTCACATTTTTTCCGTTCTTTTTCTTGAAATGTGTATTTTTCTTTATAAGCACAAGGGGGCAATTTGCGCAGAAGTGCTGTTAATTTCGTTTTGGCATTTCGCGTCGTCCATTATAAAACGGCGTTTCACACGTCTATCGATAATCCCTACTACTACACCATATTAAACTTTTAAAACAACGCTTTTGGCTAATCGTTAAAATCTGACCTTTTCACATTTTTCTCCGTTCTTTTTCATGAAATGTGTATTTTTGTTTATAAGCACAAAGGGGCAATTTGCGCAGAAGGGCTATTAATTTCGTTTTGGCATTTCGCGTCGTCCATTATAAAACGGCGTTTCACACGTCTATCGATAATCCCTACTACTCAACCATATTAAACTTTTAAAACAACGCTTTTGGCTGATCGTTAAAATCTGACCTTTTCACATTTTTCTCCGTTCTTTTTCTTGAAATGTGTATTTTTGTTTATAAGCACAAAGGGGCAATTTGCGCAGAAGGGCTATTAATTTCGTTTTGGCATTTCGCGTCGTCCATTATAAAACGGCGTTTCAGACCTCTATCGATATTCCCTACTACTCAACCATATTAAACTTTTAAAACAACGCTTTTGGCTAATCGTTAAAATCTGACCTTTTCACATTTTTCTCCGTTCTTTTTCTTGAAATGTGTATTTTTGTTTATAAGCACAAAGGGGCAATTTGCGCAGAAGGGCTATTAATTTCGTTTTGGCATTTCGCGTCGTCCATTATAAAACGGCGTTTCACACGTCTATCGATAATCCCTACTACTACACCATATTAAACTTTAAAAACAACGCTTTTGGCTAATCGTTAAAATCTGACCTTTTCACATTTTTCTCCGTTCTTTTTCATGAAATGTGTATTTTTGTTTATAAGCACAAAGGGGCAATTTGCGCAGAAGGGCTATTAATTTCGTTTTGGCATTTCGCGTCGTCCATTATAAAACGGCGTTTCACACGTCTATCGATAATCCCTACTACTCAACCATATTAAACTTTTAAAACAACGCTTTTGGCTAATCGTTAAAATCTGACCTTTTCACATTTTTCTCCGTTCTTTTTCATGAAATGTGTATTTTTTTTTATAAGCACAAAGGGGCAATTTGCGCAGAAGGGCTATTAATTTCGTTTTGGCATTTCGCGTCGTCCATTATAAAACGGCGTTTCACACGTCTATCGATAATCCCTACTACTCAACCATATTAAAATTTTAAAACAACGCTTTTGGCTGATCGTTAAAATCTGACCTTTTCACATTTTTCTCCGTTCTTTTTCTTGAAATGTGTATTTTTGTTTATAAGCACAAAGGGGCAATTTGCGCAGAAGGGCTATTAATTTCGTTTTGGCATTTCGCGTCGTCCATTATAAAACGGCGTTTCACACGTCTATCGATAATCCCTACTACTACACCATATTAAACTTTTAAAACAACGCTTTTGGCTAATCGTTAAAATCTGACCTTTTCACATTTTTCTCCGTTCTTTTTCATGAAATGTGTATTTTTGTTTATAAGCACAAAGGGGCAATTTGCGCAGAAGGGCTATTAATTTCGTTTTGGCATTTCGCGTCGTCCATTATAAAACGGCGTTTCACACGTCTATCGATAATCCCTACTACTCAACCATATTAAACTTTTAAAACAACGCTTTTGGCTGATCGTTAAAATCTGACCTTTTCACATTTTTCTCCGTTCTTTTTCTTGAAATGTGTATTTTTGTTTATAAGCACAAAGGGGCAATTTGCGCAGAAGGGCTATTAATTTCGTTTTGGCATTTCGCGTCGTCCATTATAAAACGGCGTTTCAGACCTCTATCGATATTCCCTACTACTCAACCATATTAAACTTTTAAAACAACGCTTTTGGCTAATCGTTAAAATCTGACCTTTTCACATTTTTCTCCGTTCTTTTTCTTGAAATGTGTATTTTTGTTTATAAGCACAAAGGGGCAATTTGCGCAGAAGGGCTATTAATTTCGTTTTGGCATTTCGCGTCGTCCATTATAAAACGGCGTTTCACACGTCTATCGATAATCCCTACTACTCAACCATATTAAACTTTTAAAACAACGCTTTTGGCTGATCGTTAAAATCTGACCTTTTCACATTTTTCTCCGTTCTTTTTCTTGAAATGTGTATTTTTGTTTATAAGC
Source organism: Stegodyphus dumicola (assembly GCF_044657685.1). NCBI lineage: Eukaryota > Metazoa > Arthropoda > Arachnida > Araneae > Eresidae > Stegodyphus > Stegodyphus dumicola. Next base: position 6,422,001 of record NC_140770.1, read on the forward strand.
ACAAAGGGGCAATTTGCGCAGAAGGGCTATTAATTTCGTTTTGGCATTTCGCGTCGTCCATTATAAAACGGCGTTTCACACGACTATCGATAATCCCTACTACTCAACCATATTAAACTTTTAAAACAACGCTTTTGGCTGATCGTTAAAATCTGACCTTTTCACATTTTTCTCCGTTCTTTTTCTTGAAATGTGTATTTTTGTTTATAAGCACAAAGGGGCAATTTGCGCAGAAGGGCTATTAATTTCGTTTTGGCATTTCGCGTCGTCCATTATAAAACGGCGTTTCACACGTCTATCGATAATCCCTACTACTACACCATATTAAACTTTTAAAACAACGCTTTTGGCTAATCGTTAAAATCTGACCTTTTCACATTTTTCTCCGTTCTTTTTCATGAAATGTGTATTTTTGTTTATAAGCACAAAGGGGCAATTTGCGCAGAAGGGCTATTAATTTCGTTTTGGCATTTCGCGTCGTCCATTATAAAACGGCGTTTCACACGTCTATCGATAATCCCTACTACTCAACCATATTAAACTTTTAAAACAACGCTTTTGGCTGATCGTTAAAATCTGACCTTTTCACATTTTTCTCCGTTCTTTTTCTTGAAATGTGTATTTTTGTTTATAAGCACAAAGGGGCAATTTGCGCAGAAGGGCTATTAATTTCGTTTTGGCATTTCGCGTCGTCCATTATAAAACGGCGTTTCAGACCTCTATCGATATTCCCTACTACTCAACCATATTAAACTTTTAAAACAACGCTTTTGGCTAATCGTTAAAATCTGACCTTTTCACATTTTTCTCCGTTCTTTTTCTTGAAATGTGTATTTTTGTTTATAAGCACAAAGGGGCAATTTGCGCAGAAGGGCTATTAATTTCGTTTTGGCATTTCGCGTCGTCCATTATAAAACGGCGTTTCACACGTCTATCGATAATCCCTACTACTCAACCATATTAAACTTTTAAAACAACGCTTTTGGCTAATCGTTAAAATCTGACCTTTTCACATTTTTCTCCGTTCTTTTTCTTGAAATGTGTATTTTTGTTTATAAGCACAAAGGGGCAATTTGCGCAGAAGGGCTATTAATTTCGTTTTGGCATTTCGCGTCGTCCATTATAAAACGGCGTTTCACACGTCTATCGATAATCCCTACTACTCAACCATATTAAACTTTTAAAACAACGCTTTTGGCTAATCGTTAAAATCTGACCTTTTCACATTTTTCTCCGTTCTTTTTCTTGAAATGTGTATTTTTGTTTATAAGCACAAAGGGGCAATTTGCGCAGAAGGGCTATTAATTTCGTTTTGGCATTTCGCGTCGTCCATTATAAAACGGCGTTTCAGACCTCTATCGATATTCCCTACTACTCAACCATATTAAACTTTTAAAACAACGCTTTTGGCTAATCGTTAAAATCTGACCTTTTCACATTTTTCTCCGTTCTTTTTCTTGAAATGTGTATTTTTGTTTATAAGCACAAGGGGGCAATTTGCGCAGAAGTGCTGTTAATTTCGTTTTGGCATTTCGCGTCGTCCATTATAAAACGGCGTTTCACACGTCTATCGATAATCCCTACTACTCAACCATATTAAACTTTTAAAACAACGCTTTTGGCTGATCGTTAAAATCTGACCTTTTCACATTTTTCTCCGTTCTTTTTCTTGAAATGTGTATTTTTGTTTATAAGCACAAAGGGGCAATTTGCGCAGAAGGGCTATTAATTTCGTTTTGGCATTTCGCGTCGTCCATTATAAAACGGCGTTTCACACGTCTATCGATAATCCCTACTACTACACCATATTAAACTTTTAAAACAACGCTTTTGGCTAATCGTTAAAATCTGACCTTTTCACATTTTTCTCCGTTCTTTTTCATGAAATGTGTATTTTTGTTTATAAGCACAAAGGGGCAATTTGCGCAGAAGGGCTATTAATTTCGTTTTGGCATTTCGCGTCGTCCATTATAAAACGGCGTTTCACACGTCTATCGATAATCCCTACTACTCAACCATATTAAACTTTTAAAACAACGCTTTTGGCTGATCGTTAAAATCTGACCTTTTCACATTTTTCTCCGTTCTTTTTCTTGAAATGTGTATTTTTGTTTATAAGCACAAAGGGGCAATTTGCGCAGAAGGGCTATTAATTTCGTTTTGGCATTTCGCGTCGTCCATTATAAAACGGCGTTTCAGACCTCTATCGATATTCCCTACTACTCAACCATATTAAACTTTTAAAACAACGCTTTTGGCTAATCGTTAAAATCTGACCTTTTCACATTTTTCTCCGTTCTTTTTCTTGAAATGTGTATTTTTGTTTATAAGCACAAAGGGGCAATTTGCGCAGAAGGGCTATTAATTTCGTTTTGGCATTTCGCGTCGTCCATTATAAAACGGCGTTTCACACGTCTATCGATAATCCCTACTACTCAACCATATTAAACTTTTAAAATAACGCTTTTGGCTAATCGTTAAAATCTGACCTTTTCACATTTTTCTCCGTTCTTTTTCTTGAAATGTGTATTTTTGTTTATAAGCACAAAGGGGCAATTTGCGCAGAAGGGCTATTAATTTCGTTTTGGCATTTCGCGTCGTCCATTATAAAACGGCGTTTCACACGTCTATCGATAATCCCTACTACTCAACCATATTAAACTTTTAAAACAACGCTTTTGGCTAATCGTTAAAATCTGACCTTTTCACATTTTTCTCCGTTCTTTTTCTTGAAATGTGTATTTTTGTTTATAAGCACAAAGGGGCAATTTGCGCAGAAGGGCTATTAATTTCGTTTTGGCATTTCGCGTCGTCCATTATAAAACGGCGTTTCAGACCTCTATCGATATTCCCTACTACTCAACCATATTAAACTTTTAAAACAACGCTTTTGGCTAATCGTTAAAATCTGACCTTTTCACATTTTTCTCCGTTCTTTTTCTTGAAATGTGTATTTTTGTTTATAAGCACAAGGGGGCAATTTGCGCAGAAGTGCTGTTAATTTCGTTTTGGCATTTCGCGTCGTCCATTATAAAACGGCGTTTCACACGTCTATCGATAATCCCTACTACTCAACCATATTAAACTTTTAAAACAACGCTTTTGGCTGATCGTTAAAATCTGACCTTTTCACATTTTTCTCCGTTCTTTTTCTTGAAATGTGTATTTTTGTTTATAAGCACAAAGGGGCAATTTGCGCAGAAGGGCTATTAATTTCGTTTTGGCATTTCGCGTCGTCCATTATAAAACGGCGTTTCACAGGTCTATCGATAATCCCTACTACTCAACCATATTAAACTTTTAAAACAACGCTTTTGGCTAATCGTTAAAATCTGACCTTTTCACATTTTTCTCCGTTCTTTTTCTTGAAATGTGTATTTTTGTTTATAAGCACAAAGGGGCAATTTGCGCAGAATGGCTATTAATTTCGTTTTGGCATATCGCGTCGTCCATTATAAAACGGCGTTTCAGACCTCTATCGATATTCCCTACTACTCAACCATATTAAACTTTTAAAACAACGCTTTTGGCTAATCGTTAAAATCTGACCTTTTCACATTTTTCTCCGTTCTTTTTCTTGAAATGTGTATTTTTGTTTATAAGCACAAAGGGGCAATTTGCGCAGAATGGCTATTAATTTCGTTTTGGCATTTCGTGTCGTCCATTATAAAACGGCGTTTCAGACCTCTATCGATAATCCCTACTACTCAACCATATTAAACTTTTAAAACAACGCTTTTGGCTAATCGTTAAATTCTGACCTTTTCACATTTTTCTCCGTTCTTTTTCTTGAAATGTGTATTTTTGTTTATAAGCACAAAGGGGCAATTTGCGCAGAAGGGCTATTAATTTCGTTTTGGCATTTCGCGTCGTCCATTATAAAACGGCGTTTCACACGTCTATCGATAATCCCTACTACTCAACCATATTAAACTTTTAAAACAACGCTTTTGGCTAATCGTTAAAATCTGACCTTTTCACATTTTTCTCCGTTCTTTTTCTTGAAATGTGTATTTTTGTTTATAAGCACAAAGGGGCAATTTGCGCAGAAGGGCTATTAATTTCGTTTTGGCATTTCGCGTCGTCCATTATAAAACGGCGTTTCACACGTCTATCGATAATCCCTACTACTCAACCATATTAAACTTTTAAAACAACGCTTTTGGATAATCGTTAAAATCTGACCTTTTCACATTTTTTCCGTTCTTTTTCTTGAAATGTGTATTTTTGTTTATAAGCACAAGGGGGCAATTTGCGCAGAAGTGCTGTTAATTTCGTTTTGGCATTTCGCGTCGTCCATTATAAAACGGCGTTTCACACGTCTATCGATAATCCCTACTACTCAACCATATTAAACTTTTAAAACAACGCTTTTGGCTAATCGTTAAAATCTGACCTTTTCACATTTTTCTCCGTTCTTTTTCTTGAAATGTGTATTTTTGTTTATAAGCACAAAGGGGCAATTTGCGCAGAAGGGCTATTAATTTCGTTTTGGCATTTCGCGTCGTCCATTATAAAACGGCGTTTCACACGTCTATCGATAATCCCTACTACTCAACCATATTAAACTTTTAAAACAACGCTTTTGGCTAATCGTTAAAATCTGACCTTTTCACATTTTTTCCGTTCTTTTTCTTGAAATGTGTATTTTTGTTTATAAGCACAAGGGGGCAATTTGCGCAGAAGTGCTGTTAATTTCGTTTTGGCATTTCGCGTCGTCCATTATAAAACGGCGTTTCACACGTCTATCGATAATCCCTACTACTCAACCATATTAAACTTTTAAAACAACGCTTTTGGCTAATCGTTAAAATCTGACCTTTTCACATTTTTCTCCGTTCTTTTTCATGAAATGTGTATTTTTGTTTATAAGCACAAAGGGGCAATTTGCGCAGAAGGGCTATTAATTTCGTTTTGGCATTTCGCGTCGTCCATTATAAAACGGCGTTTCACACGTCTATCGATAATCCCTACTACTCAACCATATTAAACTTTTAAAACAACGCTTTTGGCTGATCGTTAAAATCTGACCTTTTCACATTTTTCTCCGTTCTTTTTCTTGAAATGTGTATTTTTGTTTATAAGCACAAAGGGGCAATTTGCGCAGAAGGGCTATTAATTTCGTTTTGGCATTTCGCGTCGTCCATTATAAAACGGCGTTTCACACGTCTATCGATAATCCCTACTACTCAACCATATTAAACTTTTAAAACAACGCTTTTGGCTGATCGTTAAAATCTGACCTTTTCACATTTTTCTCCGTTCTTTTTCTTGAAATGTGTATTTTTGTTTATAAGCACAAAGGGGCAATTTGCGCAGAAGGGCTATTAATTTCGTTTTGGCATTTCGCGTCGTCCATTATAAAACGGCGTTTCACACGTCTATCGATAATCCCTACTACTCAACCATATTAAACTTTTAAAACAATGCTTTTGGCTAATGGTTAAAATCTGACCTTTTCACATTTTTCTCCGTTCTTTTTCTTGAAATGTGTATTTTTGTTTATAAGCACAAAGGGTGAATTTGCGCAGAAGGGCTATTAATTTCGTTTTGGCATTTCGCGTCGTCCATTATAAAACGGCGTTTCACAGGTCTATCGATAATCCCTACTACTCAACCATATTAAACTTTTAAAACAACGCTTTTGGCTAATCGTTAAAATCTGACCTTTTCACATTTTTCTCCGTTCTTTTTCTTGAAATGTGTATTTTTGTTTATAAGCACAAAGGGGCAATTTGCGCAGAAGGGCTATTAATTTCGTTTTGGCATTTCGCGTCGTCCATTATAAAACGGCGTTTCAGACCTCTATCGATATTCCCTATTACTCAACCATATTAAACTTTTAAAACAACGCTTTTGGCTAATCGTTAAAATCTGACCTTTTCACATTTTTCTCCGTTCTTTTTCTTGAAATGTGTATTTTTGTTTATAAGCACAAAGGGGCAATTTGCGCAGAATGGCTATTAATTTCGTTTTGGCATTTCGTGTCGTCCATTATAAAACGGCGTTTCAGACCTCTATCGATAATCCCTACTACTCAACCATATTAAACTTTTAAAACAACGCTTTTGGCTAATCGTTAAAATCTGACCTTTTCACATTTTTCTCCGTTCTTTTTCTTGAAATGTGTATTTTTGTTTATAAGCACAAAGGGGCAATTTGCGCAGAAGGGCTATTAATTTCGTTTTGGCATTTCGCGTCGTCCATTATAAAACGGCGTTTCAGACCTCTATCGATAATCCCTACTACTCAACCATATTAAACTTTTAAAACAACGCTTTTGGCTAATCGTTAAAATCTGACCTTTTCACATTTTTCTCCGTTCTTTTTCTTGAAATGTGTATTTTTGTTTATAAGCACAAAGGGGCAATTTGCGCAGAAGGGCTATTAATTTCGTTTTGGCATTTCGCGTCGTCCATTATAAAACGGCGTTTCACACGTCTATCGATAATCCCTACTACTCAACCATATTAAACTTTTAAAACAACGCTTTTGGCTAATCGTTAAAATCTGACCTTTTCACATTTTTCTCCGTTCTTTTTCTTGAAATGTGTATTTTTGTTTATAAGCACAAAGGGGCAATTTGCGCAGAAGGGCTATTAATTTCGTTTTGGCATTTCGCGTCGTCCATTATAAAACGGCGTTTCAGACCTCTATCGATATTCCCTACTACTCAACCATATTAAACTTTTAAAACAACGCTTTTGGCTAATCGTTAAAATCTGACCTTTTCACATTTTTCTCCGTTCTTTTTCTTGAAATGTGTATTTTTGTTTATAAGCACAAAGGGGCAATTTGCGCAGAAGGGCTATTAATTTCGTTTTGGCATTTCGCGTCGTCCATTATAAAACGGCGTTTCACACGTCTATCGATAATCCCTACTACTCAACCATATTAAACTTTTAAAACAACGCTTTTGGCTAATCGTTAAAATCTGACCTTTTCACATTTTTCTCCGTTCTTTTTCTTGAAATGTGTATTTTTGTTTATAAGCACAAAGGGGCAATTTGCGCAGAAGGGCTATTAATTTCGTTTTGGCATTTCGCGTCGTCCATTATAAAACGGCGTTTCAGACCTCTATCGATAATCCCTACTACTCAACCATATTAAACTTTTAAAACAACGCTTTTGGCTAATCGTTAAAATCTGACCTTTTCACATTTTTCTCCGTTCTTTTTCTTGAAATGTGTATTTTTGTTTATAAGCACAAAGGGGCAATTTGCGCAGAAGGGCTATTAATTTCGTTTTGGCATTTCGCGTCGTCCATTATAAAACGGCGTTTCACACGTCTATCGATAATCCCTACTACTCAACCATATTAAACTTTTAAAACAACGCTTTTGGCTAATCGTTAAAATCTGACCTTTTCACATTTTTCTCCGTTCTTTTTCTTGAAATGTGTATTTTTGTTTATAAGCACAAAGGGGCAATTTGCGCAGAAGGGCTATTAATTTCGTTTTGGCATTTCGCGTCGTCCATTATAAAACGGCGTTTCACACGTCTATCGATAATCCCTACTACTCAACCATATTAAACTTTTAAAACAACGCTTTTGGCTAATCGTTAAAATCTGACCTTTTCACATTTTTCTCCGTTCTTTTTCTTGAAATGTGTATTTTTGTTTATAAGCACAAAGGGGCAATTTGCGCAGAAGGGCTATTAATTTCGTTTTGGCATTTCGCGTCGTCCATTATAAAACGGCGTTTCACACGTCTATCGATAATCCCTACTACTCAACCATATTAAACTTTTAAAACAATGCTTTTGGCTAATGGTTAAAATCTGACCTTTTCACATTTTTCTCCGTTCTTTTTCTTGAAATGTGTATTTTTGTTTATAAGCACAAAGGGTGAATTTGCGCAGAAGGGCTATTAATTTCGTTTTGGCATTTCGCGTCGTCCATTATAAAACGGCGTTTCACAGGTCTATCGATAATCCCTACTACTCAACCATATTAAACTTTTAAAACAACGCTTTTGGCTAATCGTTAAAATCTGACCTTTTCACATTTTTCTCCGTTCTTTTTCTTGAAATGTGTATTTTTGTTTATAAGCACAAAGGGGCAATTTGCGCAGAAGGGCTATTAATTTCGTTTTGGCATTTCGCGTCGTCCATTATAAAACGGCGTTTCAGACCTCTATCGATATTCCCTACTACTCAACCATATTAAACTTTTAAAACAACGCTTTTGGCTAATCGTTAAAATCTGACCTTTTCACATTTTTCTCCGTTCTTTTTCTTGAAATGTGTATTTTTGTTTATAAGCACAAAGGGGCAATTTGCGCAGAATGGCTATTAATTTCGTTTTGGCATTTCGTGTCGTCCATTATAAAACGGCGTTTCAGACCTCTATCGATAATCCCTACTACTCAACCATATTAAACTTTTAAAACAACGCTTTTGGCTAATCGTTAAAATCTGACCTTTTCACATTTTTCTCCGTTCTTTTTCTTGAAATGTGTATTTTTGTTTATAAGCACAAAGGGGCAATTTGCGCAGAAGGGCTATTAATTTCGTTTTGGCATTTCGCGTCGTCCATTATAAAACGGCGTTTCAGACCTCTATCGATAATCCCTACTAGTCAACCATATTAAACTTTTAAAACAACGCTTTTGGCTAATCGTTAAAATCTGACCTTTTCACATTTTTCTCCGTTCTTTTTCTTGAAATGTGTATTTTTGTTTATAAGCACAAAGGGGCAATTTGCGCAGAAGGGCTATTAATTTCGTTTTGGCATTTCGCGTCGTCCATTATAAAACGGCGTTTCACACGTCTATCGATAATCCCTACTACTCAACCATATTAAACTTTTAAAACAACGCTTTTGGCTAATCGTTAAAATCTGACCTTTTCACATTTTTCTCCGTTCTTTTTCTTGAAATGTGTATTTTTGTTTATAAGCACAAAGGGGCAATTTGCGCAGAAGGGCTATTAATTTCGTTTTGGCATTTCGCGTCGTCCATTATAAAACGGCGTTTCAGACCTCTATCGATATTCCCTACTACTCAACCATATTAAACTTTTAAAACAACGCTTTTGGCTAGTCGTTAAAATCTGACCTTTTCACATTTTTCTCCGTTCTTTTTCATGAAATGTGTATTTTTGTTTATAAGCACAAAGGGGCAATTTGCGCAGAAGGGCTATTAATTTCGTTTTGGCATTTCGCGTCGTCCATTATAAAACGGCGTTTCACACGTCTATCGATAATCCCTACTACTCAACCATATTAAACTTTTAAAACAACGCTTTTGGCTAATCGTTAAAATCTGACCTTTTCACATTTTTTCCGTTCTTTTTCTTGAAATGTGTATTTTTGTTTATAAGCACAAGGGGGCAATTTGCGCAGAAGTGCTGTTAATTTCGTTTTGGCATTTCGCGTCGTCCATTAGAAAACGGCGTTTCACACGTCTATCGATAATCCCTACTACTCAACCATATTAAACTTTTAAAACAACGCTTTTGGCTAATCGTTAAAATCTGACCTTTTCACATTTTTCTCCGTTCTTTTTCTTGAAATGTGTATTTTTGTTTATAAGCACAAAGGGGCAATTTGCGCAGAAGGGCTATTAATTTCGTTTTGGCATTTCGCGTCGTCCATTATAAAACGGCGTTTCAGAACTCTATCGATAATCCCTACTACTCAACCATATTAAACTTTTAAAACAACGCTTTTGGCTAATCGTTAAAATCTGACCTTTTCACATTTTTCTCCGTTCTTTTTCTTGAAATGTGTATTTTTGTTTATAAGCACAAAGGGGCAATTTGCGCAGAAGGGCTATTAATTTCGTTTTGGCATTTCGCGTCGTCCATTATAAAACGGCGTTTCACACGTCTATCGATAATCCCTACTACTCAACCATATTAAACTTTTAAAACAACGCTTTTGGCTAATCGTTAAAATCTGACCTTTTCACATTTTTCTCCGTTCTTTTTCTTGAAATGTGTATTTTTGTTTATAAGCACAAAGGGGCAATTTGCGCAGAAGGGCTATTAATTTCGTTTTGGCATTTCGCGTCGTCCATTATAAAACGGCGTTTCAGACCTCTATCGATATTCCCTACTACTCAACCATATTAAACTTTTAAAACAACGCTTTTGGCTAATCGTTAAAATCTGACCTTTTCACATTTTTCTCCGTTCTTTTTCTTGAAATGTGTATTTTTGTTTATAAGCACAAAGGGGCAATTTGCGCAGAAGGGCTATTAATTTCGTTTTGGCATTTCGCGTCGTCCATTATAAAACGGCGTTTCACACGTCTATCGATAATCCCTACTACTCAACCATATTAAACTTTTAAAACAACGCTTTTGGCTAATCGTTAAAATCTGACCTTTTCACATTTTTCTCCGTTCTTTTTCTTGAAATGTGTATTTTTGTTTATAAGCACAAAGGGGCAATTTGCGCAGAAGGGCTATTAATTTCGTTTTGGCATTTCGCGTCGTCCATTATAAAACGGCGTTTCACACGTCTATCGATAATCCCTACTACTCAACCATATTAAACTTTTAAAACAATGCTTTTGGCTAATGGTTAAAATCTGACCTTTTCACATTTTTCTCCGTTCTTTTTCTTGAAATGTGTATTTTTGTTTATAAGCACAAAGGGGCAATTTGCGCAGAAGGGCTATTAATTTCGTTTTGGCATTTCGCGTCGTCCATTATAAAACGGCGTTTCACACGTCTATCGATAATCCCTACTACTCAACCATATTAAACTTTTAAAACAACGCTTTTGGCTAATGGTTAAAATCTGAACTTTTCACATTTTTCTCCGTTCTTTTTCTTGAAATGTGTATTTTTGTTTATAAGCACAAAGGGGCAATTTGCGCAGAAGGGCTATTAATTTCGTTTTGGCATTTCGCGTCGTCTATTATAAAACGGCGTTTCACACGTCTATCGATAATCCCTACTACTCAACCATATTAAACTTTTAAAACAACGCTTTTGGCTAATCGTTAAAATCTGGCCTTTTCACATTTTTCTCCGTTCTTTTTCTTGAAATGTGTATTTTTGTTTATAAGCACAAAGGGGCAATTTGCGCAGAAGGGCTATTAATTTCGTTTTGGCATTTCGCGTCGTCCATTATAAAACGGCGTTTCACACGTCTATCGATAATCCCTACTACTCAACCATATTAAACTTTTAAAACAACGCTTTTGGCTAATCGTTAAAATCTGACCTTTTCACATTTTTCTCCGTTCTTTTTCTTGAAATGTGTATTTTTGTTTATAAGCACAAAGGGGCAATTTGCGCAGAAGGGCTATTAATTTCGTTTTGGCATTTCGCGTCGTCCATTATAAAACGGCGTTTCACACGTCTATCGATAATCCCTACTACTCAACCATATTAAACTTTTAAAACAACGCTTTTGGCTAATCGTTAAAATCTGACCTTTTCACATTTTTCTCCGTTCTTTTTCTTGAAATGTGTATTTTTGTTTATAAGCACAAAGGGGCAATTTGCGCAGAAGGGCTATTAATTTCGTTTTGGCATTTCGCGTCGTCCATTATAAAACGGCGTTTCACACGTCTATCGATAATCCCTATTACTCAACCATATTAAACTTTTAAAACAACGCTTTTGGCTGATCGTTAAAATCTGACCTTTTCACATTTTTCTCCGTTCTTTTTCTTGAAATGTGTATTTTTGTTTATAAGCACAAAGGGGCAATTTGCGCAGAAGGGCTATTAATTTCGTTTTGGTATTTCGCGTCGTCCATTATAAAACGGCGTTTCACACGTCTATCGATAATCCCTACTACTCAACCATATTAAACTTTTAAAACAACGCTTTTGGCTAATGGTTAAAATCTGACCTTTTCACATTTTTCTCCGTTCTTTTTCTTGAAATGTGTATTTTTGTTTATAAGCACAAAGGGTGAATTTGCGCAGAAGGGCTATTAATTTCGTTTTGGCATTTCGCGTCGTCCATTATAAAACGGCGTTTCACAGGTCTATCGATAATCCCTACTACTCAACCATATTAAACTTTTAAAACAACGCTTTTGGCTAATCGTTAAAATCTGACCTTTTCACATTTTTCTCCGTTCTTTTTCTTGAAATGTGTATTTTTGTTTATAAGCACAAAGGGGCAATTTGCGCAGAAGGGCTATTAATTTCGTTTTGGCATTTCGCGTCGTCCATTATAAAACGGCGTTTCAGACCTCTATCGATATTCCCTACTACTCAACCATATTAAACTTTTAAAACAACGCTTTTGGCTAATCGTTAAAATCTGACCTTTTCACATTTTTCTCCGTTCTTTTTCTTGAAATGTGTATTTTTGTTTATAAGCACAAAGGGGCAATTTGCGCAGAATGGCTATTAATTTCGTTTTGGCATTTCGTGTCGTCCATTATAAAACGGCGTTTCAGACCTCTATCGATAATCCCTACTACTCAACCATATTAAACTTTTAAAACAACGCTTTTGGCTAATCGTTAAAATCTGACCTTTTCACATTTTTCTCCGTTCTTTTTCTTGAAATGTGTATTTTTGTTTATAAGCACAAAGGGGCAATTTGCGCAGAAGGGCTATTAATTTCGTTTTGGCATTTCGCGTCGTCCATTATAAAACGGCGTTTCAGACCTCTATCGATATTCCCTACTACTCAACCATATTAAACTTTTAAAACAACGCTTTTGGCTAATCGTTAAAATCTGACCTTTTCACATTTTTCTCCGTTCTTTTTCTTGAAATGTGTATTTTTGTTTATAAGCACAAAGGGGCAATTTGCGCAGAAGGGCTATTAATTTCGTTTTGGCATTTCGCGTCGTCCATTATAAAACGGCGTTTCACACGTCTATCGATAATCCCTACTACTCAACCATATTAAACTTTTAAAACAACGCTTTTGGCTAATCGTTAAAATCTGACCTTTTCACATTTTTTCCGTTCTTTTTCTTGAAATGAGTATTTTTGTTTATAAGCACAAGGGGGCAATTTGCGCAGAAGTGCTGTTAATTTCGTTTTGGCATTTCGCGTCGTCCATTATAAAACGGCGTTTCACACGTCTATCGATAATCCCTACTACTCAACCATATTAAACTTTTAAAACAACGCTTTTGGCTAATCGTTAAAATCTGACCTTTTCACATTTTTCTCCGTTCTTTTTCTTGAAATGTGTATTTTTGTTTATAAGCACAAAGGGGCAATTTGCGCAGAAGGGCTATTAATTTCGTTTTGGCATTTCGCGTCGTCCATTATAAAACGGCGTTTCAGACCTCTATCGATAATCCCTACTACTCAACCATATTAAACTTTTAAAACAACGCTTTTGGCTAATCGTTAAAATCTGACCTTTTCACATTTTTCTCCGTTCTTTTTCTTGAAATGTGTATTTTTGTTTATAAGCACAAAGGGACAATTTGCGCAGAAGGGCTATTAATTTCGTTTTGGCATTTCGCGTCGTCCATTATAAAACGGCGTTTCACACGTCTATCGATAATCCCTACTACTCAACCATATTAAACTTTTAAAACAACGCTTTTGGCTAATCGTTAAAATCTGACCTTTTCACATTTTTCTCCGTTCTTTTTCTTGAAATGTGTATTTTTGTTTATAAGCACAAAGGGGCAATTTGCGCAGAAGGGCTATTAATTTCGTTTTGGCATTTCGCGTCGTCCATTATAAAACGGCGTTTCACACGTCTATCGATGATCCCTACTACTCAACCATATTAAACTTTTAAAACAACACTTTTGGCTAATCGTTAAAATCTGACCTTTTCACATTTTTCTCCGTTCTTTTTCTTGAAATGTGTATTTTTGTTTATAAGCACAAAGGGGCAATTTGCGCAGAAGGGCTATTAATTTCGTTTTGGCATTTCGCGTCGTCCATTATAAAACGGCGTTTCACACGTCTATCGATAATCCCTACTACTCAACCATATTAAACTTTTAAAACAACGCTTTTGGCTAATCGTTAAAATCTGACCTTTTCACATTTTTTCCGTTCTTTTTCTTGAAATGTGTATTTTTGTTTATAAGCACAAGGGGGCAATTTGCGCAGAAGTGCTGTTAATTTCGTTTTGGCATTTCGCGTCGTCCATTATAAAACGGCGTTTCACACGTCTATCGATAATCCCTACTACTCAACCATATTAAACTTTTAAAACAACGCTTTTGGCTAATCGTTAAAATCTGACCTTTTCACATTTTTCTCCGTTCTTTTTCTTGAAATGTGTATTTTTGTTTATAAGCACAAAGGGGCAATTTGCGCAGAAGGGCTATTAATTTCGTTTTGGCATTTCGCGTCGTCCATTATAAAACGGCGTTTCACACGTCTATCGATAATCCCTACTACTCAACCATATTAAACTTTTAAAACAACGCTTTTGGCTAATCGTTAAAATCTGACCTTTTCACATTTTTTCCGTTCTTTTTCTTGAAATGAGTATTTTTGTTTATAAGCACAAGGGGGCAATTTGCGCAGAAGTGCTGTTAATTTCGTTTTGGCATTTCGCGTCGTCCATTATAAAACGGCGTTTCACACGTCTATCGATAATCCCTACTACTCAACCATATTAAACTTTTAAAACAACGCTTTTGGCTAATCGTTAAAATCTGACCTTTTCACATTTTTCTCCGTTCTTTTTCTTGAAATGTGTATTTTTGTTTATAAGCACAAAGGGGCAATTTGCGCAGAAGGGCTATTAATTTCGTTTTGGCATTTCGCGTCGTCCATTATAAAACGGCGTTTCAGACCTCTATCGATAATCCCTACTACTCAACCATATTAAACTTTTAAAACAACGCTTTTGGCTAATCGTTAAAATCTGACCTTTTCACATTTTTCTCCGTTCTTTTTCTTGAAATGTGTATTTTTGTTTATAAGCACAAAGGGACAATTTGCGCAGAAGGGCTATTAATTTCGTTTTGGCATTTCGCGTCGTCCATTATAAAACGGCGTTTCACACGTCTATCGATAATCCCTACTACTCAACCATATTAAACTTTTAAAACAACGCTTTTGGCTAATCGTTAAAATCTGACCTTTTCACATTTTTCTCCGTTCTTTTTCTTGAAATGTGTATTTTTGTTTATAAGCACAAAGGGGCAATTTGCGCAGAAGGGCTATTAATTTCGTTTTGGCATTTCGCGTCGTCCATTATAAAACGGCGTTTCACACGTCTATCGATAATCCCTACTACTCAACCATATTAAACTTTTAAAACAACGCTTTTGGCTAATCGTTAAAATCTGACCTTATCACATTTTTTCCGTTCTTTTTCTTGAAATGTGTATTTTTGTTTATAAGCACAAGGGGGCAATTTGCGCAGAAGTGCTGTTAATTTCGTTTTGGCATTTCGCGTCGTCCATTATAAAACGGCGTTTCACACGTCTATCGATAATCCCTACTACTCAACCATATTAAACTTTTAAAACAACGCTTTTGGCTAGTCGTTAAAATCTGACCTTTTCACATTTTTCTCCGTTCTTTTTCATGAAATGTGTATTTTTGTTTATAAGCACAAAGGGGAAATTTGCGCAGAAGGGCTATTAATTTCGTTTTGGCATTTCGCGTCGTCCATTATAAAACGGCGTTTCACACGTCTATCGATAATCCCTACTACTCAACCAAATTAAACTTTTAAAACAACGCTTTTGGCTGATCGTTAAAATCTGACCTTTTCACATTTTTCTCCGTTCTTTTTCTTGAAATGTGTATTTTTGTTTATAAGCACAAAGGGGTAATTTGCGCAGAAGGGCTATTAATTTCGTTTTGGCATTTCGCGTCGTCCATTATAAAACGGCGTTTCACACGTCTATCGATAATCCCTACTACTCAACCATATTAAACTTTTAAAACAATGCTTTTGGCTAATGGTTAAAATCTGACCTTTTCACATTTTTCTCCGTTCTTTTTCTTGAAATGTGTATTTTTGTTTATAAGCACAAAGGGGCAATTTGCGCAGAAGGGCTATTAATTTCGTTTTGGCATTTCGCGTCGTCCATTATAAAACGGCGTTTCACACGTCTATCGATAATCCCTACTACTCAACCATATTAAACTTTTAAAACAACGCTTTTGGCTAATGGTTAAAATCTGAACTTTTCACATTTTTCTCCGTTCTTTTTCTTGAAATGTGTATTATTGTTTATAAGCACAAAGGGGCAATTTGCGCAGAAGGGCTATTAATTTCGTTTTGGCATTTCGCGTCGTCCATTATAAAACGGCGTTTCACACGTCTATCGATAATCCCTACTACTCAACCATATTAAACTTTTAAAACAACGCTTTTGGCTAATGGTTAAAATCTGGCCTTTTCACATTTTTCTCCGTTCTTTTTCTTGAAATGTGTATTTTTGTTTATAAGCACAAAGGGGCAATTTGCGCAGAAGGGCTATTAATTTCGTTTTGGCATTTCGCGTCGTCCATTATAAAACGGCGTTTCACACGTCTATCGATAATCCCTACTACTCAACCATATTAAACTTTTAAAACAACACTTTTGGCTAATCGTTAAAATCTGACCTTTTCACATTTTTCTCCGTTCTTTTTCTTGAAATGTGTATTTTTGTTTATAAGCACAAAGGGGCAATTTGCGCAGAAGGGCTATTAATTTCGTTTTGGCATTTCGCGTCGTCCATTATAAAACGGCGTTTCACACGTCTATCGATAATCCCTACTACTCAACCATATTAAACTTTTAAAACAACGCTTTTGGCTAATCGTTAAAATCTGACCTTATCACATTTTTTCCGTTCTTTTTCTTGAAATGTGTATTTTTGTTTATAAGCACAAGGGGGCAATTTGCGCAGAAGTGCTGTTAATTTCGTTTTGGCATTTCGCGTCGTCCATTATAAAACGGCGTTTCACACGTCTATCGATAATCCCTACTACTCAACCATATTAAACTTTTAAAACAACGCTTTTGGCTAGTCGTTAAAATCTGACCTTTTCACATTTTTCTCCGTTCTTTTTCATGAAATGTGTATTTTTGTTTATAAGCACAAAGGGGAAATTTGCGCAGAAGGGCTATTAATTTCGTTTTGGCATTTCGCGTCGTCCATTATAAAACGGCGTTTCACACGTCTATCGATAATCCCTACTACTCAACCAAATTAAACTTTTAAAACAACGCTTTTGGCTGATCGTTAAAATCTGACCTTTTCACATTTTCTCCGTTCTTTTTCTTGAAATGTGTATTTTTGTTTATAAGCACAAAGGGGTAATTTGCGCAGAAGGGCTATTAATTTCGTTTTGGCATTTCGCGTCGTCCATTATAAAACGGCGTTTCACACGTCTATCGATAATCCCTACTACTCAACCATATTAAACTTTTAAAACAATGCTTTTGGCTAATGGTTAAAATCTGACCTTTTCACATTTTTCTCCGTTCTTTTTCTTGAAATGTGTATTTTTGTTTATAAGCACAAAGGGGCAATTTGCGCAGAAGGGCTATTAATTTCGTTTTGGCATTTCGCGTCGTCCATTATAAAACGGCGTTTCACACGTCTATCGATAATCCCTACTACTCAACCATATTAAACTTTTAAAACAACGCTTTTGGCTAATGGTTAAAATCTGAACTTTTCACATTTTTCTCCGTTCTTTTTCTTGAAATGTGTATTTTTGTTTATAAGCACAAAGGGGCAATTTGCGCAGAAGGGCTATTAATTTCGTTTTGGCATTTCGCGTCGTCCATTATAAAACGGCGTTTCACACGTCTATCGATAATCCCTACTACTCAACCATATTAAACTTTTAAAACAACGCTTTTGGCTAATGGTTAAAATCTGAACTTTTCACATTTTTCTCCGTTCTTTTTCTTGAAATGTGTATTATTGTTTATAAGCACAAAGGGGCAATTTGCGCAGAAGGGCTATTAATTTCGTTTTGGCATTTCGCGTCGTCCATTATAAAACGGCGTTTCACACGTCTATCGATAATCCCTACTACTCAACCATATTAAACTTTTAAAACAACGCTTTTGGCTAATGGTTAAAATCTGGCCTTTTCACATTTTTCTCCGTTCTTTTTCTTGAAATGTGTATTTTTGTTTATAAGCACAAAGGGGCAATTTGCGCAGAAGGGCTATTAATTTCGTTTTGGCATTTCGCGTTGTCCATTATAAAACGGCGTTTCACACGTCTATCGATAATCCCTACTACTCAACCATATTAAACTTTTAAAACAACGCTTTTGGCTAATCGTTAAAATCTGACCTTTTCACATTTTTCTCCGTTCTTTTTCTTGAAATGTGTATTTTTGTTTATAAGCACAAAGGGGCAATTTGCGCAGAAGGGCTATTAATTTCGTTTTGGCATTTCGCGTCGTCCATTATAAAACGGCGTTTCACACGTCTATCGATAATCCCTACTACTCAACCATATTAAACTTTTAAAACAACGCTTTTGGCTAATCGTTAAAATCTGACCTTTTCACATTTTTCTCCGTTCTTTTTCATGAAATGTGTATTTTTGTTTATAAGCACAAAGGGGCAATTTGCGCAGAAGGGCTATTAATTTCGTTTTGGCATTTCGCGTCGTCCATTATAAAAAGGCGTTTCACACGTCTATCGATAATCCCTACTACTCAACCATATTAAACTTTTAAAACAACGCTTTTGGCTAATCGTTAAAATCTGACCTTTTCACATTTTTCTCCGTTCTTTTTCTTGAAATGTGTATTTTTGTTTATAAGCACAAAGGGGCAATTTGCGCAGAAGGGCTATTAATTTCGTTTTGGCATTTCGCGTCGTCCATTATAAAACGGCGTTTCACACGTCTATCGATAATCCCTACTACTCAACCATATTAAACTTTTAAAACAACGCTTTTGGCTGATCGTTAAAATCTGACCTTTTCACATTTTTCTCCGTTCTTTTTCTTGAAATGTGTATTTTTGTTTATAAGCACAAAGGGGCAATTTGCGCAGAAGGGCTATTAATTTCGTTTTGGCATTTCGCGTCGTCCATTATAAAACGGCGTTTCACACGTCTATCGATAATCCCTACTACTCAACCATATTAAACTTTTAAAACAATGCTTTTGGCTAATGGTTAAAATCTGACCTTTTCACATTTTTCTCCGTTCTTTTTCTTGAAATGTGTATTTTTGTTTATAAGCACAAAGGGGAATTTGCGCAGAAGGGCTATTAATTTCGTTTTGGCATTTCGCGTCGTCCATTATAAAACGGCGTTTCACACGTCTATCGATAATCCCTACTACTCAACCATATTAAACTTTTAAAACAACGCTTTTGGCTAATCGTTAAAATCTGACCTTTTCACATTTTTCTCCGTTCTTTTTCTTGAAATGTGTATTTTTGTTTATAAGCACAAAGGGACAATTTGCGCAGAAGGGCTATTAATTTCGTTTTGGCATTTCGCGTCGTCCATTATAAAACGGCGTTTCACACGTCTATCGATAATCCCTACTACTCAACCATATTAAACTTTTAAAACAACGCTTTTGGCTAATCGTTAAAATCTGACCTTTTCACATTTTTCTCCGTTCTTTTTCTTGAAATGTGTATTTTTGTTTATAAGCACAAAGGGGCAATTTGCGCAGAAGGGCTATTAATTTCGTTTTGGCATTTCGCGTCGTCCATTATAAAACGGCGTTTCACACGTCTATCGATGATCCCTACTACTCAACCATATTAAACTTTTAAAACAACACTTTTGGCTAATCGTTAAAATCTGACCTTTTCACATTTTTCTCCGTTCTTTTTCTTGAAATGTGTATTTTTGTTTATAAGCACAAAGGGGCAATTTGCGCAGAAGGGCTATTAATTTCGTTTTGGCATTTCGCGTCGTCCATTATAAAACGGCGTTTCACACGTCTATCGATAATCCCTACTACTCAACCATATTAAACTTTTAAAACAACGCTTTTGGCTAATCGTTAAAATCTGACCTTTTCACATTTTTTCCGTTCTTTTTCTTGAAATGTGTATTTTTGTTTATAAGCACAAAGGGGCAATTTGCGCAGAAGGGCTATTAATTTCGTTTTGGCATTTCGCGTCGTCCATTATAAAACGGCGTTTCACACGTCTATCGATGATCCCTACTACTCAACCATATTAAACTTTTAAAACAACACTTTTGGCTAATCGTTAAAATCTGACCTTTTCACATTTTTCTCCGTTCTTTTTCTTGAAATGTGTATTTTTGTTTATAAGCACAAAGGGGCAATTTGCGCAGAAGGGCTATTAATTTCGTTTTGGCATTTCGCGTCGTCCATTATAAAACGGCGTTTCACACGTCTATCGATAATCCCTACTACTCAACCATATTAAACTTTTAAAACAACGCTTTTGGCTAATCGTTAAAATCTGACCTTTTCACATTTTTTCCGTTCTTTTTCTTGAAATGTGTATTTTTGTTTATAAGCACAAGGGGGCAATTTGCGCAGAAGTGCTGTTAATTTCGTTTTGGCATTTCGCGTCGTCCATTATAAAACGGCGTTTCACACGTCTATCGATAATCCCTACTACTCAACCATATTAAACTTTTAAAACAACGCTTTTGGCTAATCGTTAAAATCTGACCTTTTCACATTTTTCTCCGTTCTTTTTCTTGAAATGTGTATTTTTGTTTATAAGCACAAAGGGGCAATTTGCGCAGAAGGGCTATTAATTTCGTTTTGGCATTTCGCGTCGTCCATTATAAAACGGCGTTTCACACGTCTATCGATAATCCCTACTACTCAACCATATTAAACTTTTAAAACAACGCTTTTGGCTAATCGTTAAAATCTGACCTTTTCACATTTTTTCCGTTCTTTTTCTTGAAATGAGTATTTTTGTTTATAAGCACAAGGGGGCAATTTGCGCAGAAGTGCTGTTAATTTCGTTTTGGCATTTCGCGTCGTCCATTATAAAACGGCGTTTCACACGTCTATCGATAATCCCTACTACTCAACCATATTAAACTTTTAAAACAACGCTTTTGGCTAATCGTTAAAATCTGACCTTTTCACATTTTTCTCCGTTCTTTTTCTTGAAATGTGTATTTTTGTTTATAAGCACAAAGGGGCAATTTGCGCAGAAGGGCTATTAATTTCGTTTTGGCATTTCGCGTCGTCCATTATAAAACGGCGTTTCAGACCTCTATCGATAATCCCTACTACTCAACCATATTAAACTTTTAAAACAACGCTTTTGGCTAATCGTTAAAATCTGACCTTTTCACATTTTTCTCCGTTCTTTTTCTTGAAATGTGTATTTTTGTTTATAAGCACAAAGGGACAATTTGCGCAGAAGGGCTATTAATTTCGTTTTGGCATTTCGCGTCGTCCATTATAAAACGGCGTTTCACACGTCTATCGATAATCCCTACTACTCAACCATATTAAACTTTTAAAACAACGCTTTTGGCTAATCGTTAAAATCTGACCTTTTCACATTTTTCTCCGTTCTTTTTCTTGAAATGTGTATTTTTGTTTATAAGCACAAAGGGGCAATTTGCGCAGAAGGGCTATTAATTTCGTTTTGGCATTTCGCGTCGTCCATTATAAAACGGCGTTTCACACGTCTATCGATAATCCCTACTACTCAACCATATTAAACTTTTAAAACAACGCTTTTGGCTAATCGTTAAAATCTGACCTTATCACATTGTTTCCGTTCTTTTTCTTGAAATGTGTATTTTTGTTTATAAGCACAAGGGGGCAATTTGCGCAGAAGTGCTGTTAATTTCGTTTTGGCATTTCGCGTCGTCCATTATAAAACGGCGTTTCACACGTCTATCGATAATCCCTACTACTCAACCATATTAAACTTTTAAAACAACGCTTTTGGCTAGTCGTTAAAATCTGACCTTTTCACATTTTTCTCCGTTCTTTTTCATGAAATGTGTATTTTTGTTTATAAGCACAAAGGGGAAATTTGCGCAGAAGGGCTATTAATTTCGTTTTGGCATTTCGCGTCGTCCATTATAAAACGGCGTTTCACACGTCTATCGATAATCCCTACTACTCAACCAAATTAAACTTTTAAAACAACGCTTTTGGCTGATCGTTAAAATCTGACCTTTTCACATTTTTCTCCGTTCTTTTTCTTGAAATGTGTATTTTTGTTTATAAGCACAAAGGGGTAATTTGCGCAGAAGGGCTATTAATTTCGTTTTGGCATTTCGCGTCGTCCATTATAAAACGGCGTTTCACACGTCTATCGATAATCCCTACTACTCAACCATATTAAACTTTTAAAACAATGCTTTTGGCTAATGGTTAAAATCTGACCTTTTCACATTTTTCTCCGTTCTTTTTCTTGAAATGTGTATTTTTGTTTATAAGCACAAAGGGGCAATTTGCGCAGAAGGGCTATTAATTTCGTTTTGGCATTTCGCGTCGTCCATTATAAAACGGCGTTTCACACGTCTATCGATAATCCCTACTACTCAACCATATTAAACTTTTAAAACAACGCTTTTGGCTAATGGTTAAAATCTGAACTTTTCACATTTTTCTCCGTTCTTTTTCTTGAAATGTGTATTATTGTTTATAAGCACAAAGGGGCAATTTGCGCAGAAGGGCTATTAATTTCGTTTTGGCATTTCGCGTCGTCCATTATAAAACGGCGTTTCACACGTCTATCGATAATCCCTACTACTCAACCATATTAAACTTTTAAAACAACGCTTTTGGCTAATGGTTAAAATCTGGCCTTTTCACATTTTTCTCCGTTCTTTTTCTTGAAATGTGTATTTTTGTTTATAAGCACAAAGGGGCAATTTGCGCAGAAGGGCTATTAATTTCGTTTTGGCATTTCGCGTCGTCCATTATAAAACGGCGTTTCACACGTCTATCGATAATCCCTACTACTCAACCATATTAAACTTTTAAAACAACACTTTTGGCTAATCGTTAAAATCTGACCTTTTCACATTTTTCTCCGTTCTTTTTCTTGAAATGTGTATTTTTGTTTATAAGCACAAAGGGGCAATTTGCGCAGAAGGGCTATTAATTTCGTTTTGGCATTTCGCGTCGTCCATTATAAAACGGCGTTTCACACGTCTATCGATAATCCCTACTACTCAACCATATTAAACTTTTAAAACAACGCTTTTGGCTAATCGTTAAAATCTGACCTTATCACATTTTTTCCGTTCTTTTTCTTGAAATGTGTATTTTTGTTTATAAGCACAAGGGGGCAATTTGCGCAGAAGTGCTGTTAATTTCGTTTTGGCATTTCGCGTCGTCCATTATAAAACGGCGTTTCACACGTCTATCGATAATCCCTACTACTCAACCATATTAAACTTTTAAAACAACGCTTTTGGCTAGTCGTTAAAATCTGACCTTTTCACATTTTTCTCCGTTCTTTTTCATGAAATGTGTATTTTTGTTTATAAGCACAAAGGGGAAATTTGCGCAGAAGGGCTATTAATTTCGTTTTGGCATTTCGCGTCGTCCATTATAAAACGGCGTTTCACACGTCTATCGATAATCCCTACTACTCAACCAAATTAAACTTTTAAAACAACGCTTTTGGCTGATCGTTAAAATCTGACCTTTTCACATTTTTCTCCGTTCTTTTTCTTGAAATGTGTATTTTTGTTTATAAGCACAAAGGGGTAATTTGCGCAGAAGGGCTATTAATTTCGTTTTGGCATTTCGCGTCGTCCATTATAAAACGGCGTTTCACACGTCTATCGATAATCCCTACTACTCAACCATATTAAACTTTTAAAACAATGCTTTTGGCTAATGGTTAAAATCTGACCTTTTCACATTTTTCTCCGTTCTTTTTCTTGAAATGTGTATTTTTGTTTATAAGCACAAAGGGGCAATTTGCGCAGAAGGGCTATTAATTTCGTTTTGGCATTTCGCGTCGTCCATTATAAAACGGCGTTTCACACGTCTATCGATAATCCCTACTACTCAACCATATTAAACTTTTAAAACAACGCTTTTGGCTAATGGTTAAAATCTGAACTTTTCACATTTTTCTCCGTTCTTTTTCTTGAAATGTGTATTATTGTTTATAAGCACAAAGGGGCAATTTGCGCAGAAGGGCTATTAATTTCGTTTTGGCATTTCGCGTCGTCCATTATAAAACGGCGTTTCACACGTCTATCGATAATCCCTACTACTCAACCATATTAAACTTTTAAAACAACGCTTTTGGCTAATGGTTAAAATCTGGCCTTTTCACATTTTTCTCCGTTCTTTTTCTTGAAATGTGTATTTTTGTTTATAAGCACAAAGGGGCAATTTGCGCAGAAGGGCTATTAATTTCGTTTTGGCATTTCGCGTCGTCCATTATAAAACGGCGTTTCACACGTCTATCGATAATCCCTACTACTCAACCATATTAAACTTTTAAAACAACACTTTTGGCTAATCGTTAAAATCTGACCTTTTCACATTTTTCTCCGTTCTTTTTCTTGAAATGTGTATTTTTGTTTATAAGCACAAAGGGGCAATTTGCGCAGAAGGGCTATTAATTTCGTTTTGGCATTTCGCGTCGTCCATTATAAAACGGCGTTTCACACGTCTATCGATAATCCCTACTACTCAACCATATTAAACTTTTAAAACAACGCTTTTGGCTAATCGTTAAAATCTGACCTTATCACATTTTTTCCGTTCTTTTTCTTGAAATGTGTATTTTTGTTTATAAGCACAAGGGGGCAATTTGCGCAGAAGTGCTGTTAATTTCGTTTTGGCATTTCGCGTCGTCCATTATAAAACGGCGTTTCACACGTCTATCGATAATCCCTACTACTCAACCATATTAAACTTTTAAAACAACGCTTTTGGCTAGTCGTTAAAATCTGACCTTTTCACATTTTTCTCCGTTCTTTTTCATGAAATGTGTATTTTTGTTTATAAGCACAAAGGGGAAATTTGCGCAGAAGGGCTATTAATTTCGTTTTGGCATTTCGCGTCGTCCATTATAAAACGGCGTTTCACACGTCTATCGATAATCCCTACTACTCAACCAAATTAAACTTTTAAAACAACGCTTTTGGCTGATCGTTAAAATCTGACCTTTTCACATTTTTCTCCGTTCTTTTTCTTGAAATGTGTATTTTTGTTTATAAGCACAAAGGGGTAATTTGCGCAGAAGGGCTATTAATTTCGTTTTGGCATTTCGCGTCGTCCATTATAAAACGGCGTTTCACACGTCTATCGATAATCCCTACTACTCAACCATATTAAACTTTTAAAACAATGCTTTTGGCTAATGGTTAAAATCTGACCTTTTCACATTTTTCTCCGTTCTTTTTCTTGAAATGTGTATTTTTGTTTATAAGCACAAAGGGGCAATTTGCGCAGAAGGGCTATTAATTTCGTTTTGGCATTTCGCGTCGTCCATTATAAAACGGCGTTTCACACGTCTATCGATAATCCCTACTACTCAACCATATTAAACTTTTAAAACAACGCTTTTGGCTAATGGTTAAAATCTGAACTTTTCACATTTTTCTCCGTTCTTTTTCTTGAAATGTGTATTATTGTTTATAAGCACAAAGGGGCAATTTGCGCAGAAGGGCTATTAATTTCGTTTTGGCATTTCGCGTCGTCCATTATAAAACGGCGTTTCACACGTCTATCGATAATCCCTACTACTCAACCATATTAAACTTTTAAAACAACGCTTTTGGCTAATGGTTAAAATCTGGCCTTTTCACATTTTTCTCCGTTCTTTTTCTTGAAATGTGTATTTTTGTTTATAAGCACAAAGGGGCAATTTGCGCAGAAGGGCTATTAATTTCGTTTTGGCATTTCGCGTTGTCCATTATAAAACGGCGTTTCACACGTCTATCGATAATCCCTACTACTCAACCATATTAAACTTTTAAAACAACGCTTTTGGCTAATCGTTAAAATCTGACCTTTTCACATTTTTCTCCGTTCTTTTTCTTGAAATGTGTATTTTTGTTTATAAGCACAAAGGGGCAATTTGCGCAGAAGGGCTATTAATTTCGTTTTGGCATTTCGCGTCGTCCATTATAAAACGGCGTTTCACACGTCTATCGATAATCCCTACTACTCAACCATATTAAACTTTTAAAACAACGCTTTTGGCTAATCGTTAAAATCTGACCTTTTCACATTTTTCTCCGTTCTTTTTCATGAAATGTGTATTTTTGTTTATAAGCACAAAGGGGCAATTTGCGCAGAAGGGCTATTAATTTCGTTTTGGCATTTCGCGTCGTCCATTATAAAAAGGCGTTTCACACGTCTATCGATAATCCCTACTACTCAACCATATTAAACTTTTAAAACAACGCTTTTGGCTAATCGTTAAAATCTGACCTTTTCACATTTTTCTCCGTTCTTTTTCTTGAAATGTGTATTTTTGTTTATAAGCACAAAGGGACAATTTGCGCAGAAGGGCTATTAATTTCGTTTTGGCATTTCGCGTCGTCCATTATAAAACGGCGTTTCACACGTCTATCGATAATCCCTACTACTCAACCATATTAAACTTTTAAAACAACGCTTTTGGCTAATCGTTAAAATCTGACCTTTTCACATTTTTCTCCGTTCTTTTTCTTGAAATGTGTATTTTTGTTTATAAGCACAAAGGGGCAATTTGCGCAGAAGGGCTATTAATTTCGTTTTGGCATTTCGCGTCGTCCATTATAAAACGGCGTTTCACACGTCTATCGATAATCCCTACTACTCAACCATATTAAACTTTTAAAACAACGCTTTTGGCTAATCGTTAAAATCTGACCTTATCACATTTTTTCCGTTCTTTTTCTTGAAATGTGTATTTTTGTTTATAAGCACAAGGGGGCAATTTGCGCAGAAGTGCTGTTAATTTCGTTTTGGCATTTCGCGTCGTCCATTATAAAACGGCGTTTCACACGTCTATCGATAATCCCTACTACTCAACCATATTAAACTTTTAAAACAACGCTTTTGGCTAGTCGTTAAAATCTGACCTTTTCACATTTTTCTCCGTTCTTTTTCATGAAATGTGTATTTTTGTTTATAAGCACAAAGGGGAAATTTGCGCAGAAGGGCTATTAATTTCGTTTTGGCATTTCGCGTCGTCCATTATAAAACGGCGTTTCACACGTCTATCGATAATCCCTACTACTCAACCAAATTAAACTTTTAAAACAACGCTTTTGGCTGATCGTTAAAATCTGACCTTTTCACATTTTTCTCCGTTCTTTTTCTTGAAATGTGTATTTTTGTTTATAAGCACAAAGGGGTAATTTGCGCAGAAGGGCTATTAATTTCGTTTTGGCATTTCGCGTCGTCCATTATAAAACGGCGTTTCACACGTCTATCGATAATCCCTACTACTCAACCATATTAAACTTTTAAAACAATGCTTTTGGCTAATGGTTAAAATCTGACCTTTTCACATTTTTCTCCGTTCTTTTTCTTGAAATGTGTATTTTTGTTTATAAGCACAAAGGGGCAATTTGCGCAGAAGGGCTATTAATTTCGTTTTGGCATTTCGCGTCGTCCATTATAAAACGGCGTTTCACACGTCTATCGATAATCCCTACTACTCAACCATATTAAACTTTTAAAACAACGCTTTTGGCTAATGGTTAAAATCTGAACTTTTCACATTTTTCTCCGTTCTTTTTCTTGAAATGTGTATTATTGTTTATAAGCACAAAGGGGCAATTTGCGCAGAAGGGCTATTAATTTCGTTTTGGCATTTCGCGTCGTCCATTATAAAACGGCGTTTCACACGTCTATCGATAATCCCTACTACTCAACCATATTAAACTTTTAAAACAACGCTTTTGGCTAATGGTTAAAATCTGGCCTTTTCACATTTTTCTCCGTTCTTTTTCTTGAAATGTGTATTTTTGTTTATAAGCACAAAGGGGCAATTTGCGCAGAAGGGCTATTAATTTCGTTTTGGCATTTCGCGTCGTCCATTATAAAACGGCGTTTCACACGTCTATCGATAATCCCTACTACTCAACCATATTAAACTTTTAAAACAACACTTTTGGCTAATCGTTAAAATCTGACCTTTTCACATTTTTCTCCGTTCTTTTTCTTGAAATGTGTATTTTTGTTTATAAGCACAAAGGGGCAATTTGCGCAGAAGGGCTATTAATTTCGTTTTGGCATTTCGCGTCGTCCATTATAAAACGGCGTTTCACACGTCTATCGATAATCCCTACTACTCAACCATATTAAACTTTTAAAACAACGCTTTTGGCTAATCGTTAAAATCTGACCTTATCACATTTTTTCCGTTCTTTTTCTTGAAATGTGTATTTTTGTTTGTAAGCACAAGGGGGCAATTTGCGCAGAAGTGCTGTTAATTTCGTTTTGGCATTTCGCGTCGTCCATTATAAAACGGCGTTTCACACGTCTATCGATAATCCCTACTACTCAACCATATTAAACTTTTAAAACAACGCTTTTGGCTAGTCGTTAAAATCTGACCTTTTCACATTTTTCTCCGTTCTTTTTCATGAAATGTGTATTTTTGTTTATAAGCACAAAGGGGAAATTTGCGCAGAAGGGCTATTAATTTCGTTTTGGCATTTCGCGTCGTCCATTATAAAACGGCGTTTCACACGTCTATCGATAATCCCTACTACTCAACCAAATTAAACTTTTAAAACAACGCTTTTGGCTGATCGTTAAAATCTGACCTTTTCACATTTTTCTCCGTTCTTTTTCTTGAAATGTGTATTTTTGTTTATAAGCACAAAGGTGTAATTTGCGCAGAAGGGCTATTAATTTCGTTTTGGCATTTCGCGTCGTCCATTATAAAACGGCGTTTCACACGTCTATCGATAATCCCTACTACTCAACCATATTAAACTTTTAAAACAATGCTTTTGGCTAATGGTTAAAATCTGACCTTTTCACATTTTTCTCCGTTCTTTTTCTTGAAATGTGTATTTTTGTTTATAAGCACAAAGGGGCAATTTGCGCAGAAGGGCTATTAATTTCGTTTTGGCATTTCGCGTCGTCCATTATAAAACGGCGTTTCACACGTCTATCGATAATCCCTACTACTCAACCATATTAAACTTTTAAAACAACGCTTTTGGCTAATGGTTAAAATCTGAACTTTTCACATTTTTCTCCGTTCTTTTTCTTGAAATGTGTATTATTGTTTATAAGCACAAAGGGGCAATTTGCGCAGAAGGGCTATTAATTTCGTTTTGGCATTTCGCGTCGTCCATTATAAAACGGCGTTTCACACGTCTATCGATAATCCCTACTACTCAACCATATTAAACTTTTAAAACAACGCTTTTGGCTAATGGTTAAAATCTGGCCTTTTCACATTTTTCTCCGTTCTTTTTCTTGAAATGTGTATTTTTGTTTATAAGCACAAAGGGGCAATTTGCGCAGAAGGGCTATTAATTTCGTTTTGGCATTTCGCGTTGTCCATTATAAAACGGCGTTTCACACGTCTATCGATAATCCCTACTACTCAACCATATTAAACTTTTAAAACAACGCTTTTGGCTAATCGTTAAAATCTGACCTTTTCACATTTTTCTCCGTTCTTTTTCTTGAAATGTGTATTTTTGTTTATAAGCACAAAGGGGCAATTTGCGCAGAAGGGCTATTAATTTCGTTTTGGCATTTCGCGTCGTCCATTATAAAACGGCGTTTCACACGTCTATCGATAATCCCTACTACTCAACCATATTAAACTTTTAAAACAACGCTTTTGGCTAATGGTTAAAATCTGAACTTTTCACATTTTTCTCCGTTCTTTTTCTTGAAATGTGTATTATTGTTTATAAGCACAAAGGGGCAATTTGCGCAGAAGGGCTATTAATTTCGTTTTGGCATTTCGCGTCGTCCATTATAAAACGGCGTTTCACACGTCTATCGATAATCCCTACTACTCAACCATATTAAACTTTTAAAACAACGCTTTTGGCTAATGGTTAAAATCTGGCCTTTTCACATTTTTCTCCGTTCTTTTTCTTGAAATGTGTATTTTTGTTTATAAGCACAAAGGGGCAATTTGCGCAGAAGGGCTATTAATTTCGTTTTGGCATTTCGCGTTGTCCATTATAAAACGGCGTTTCACACGTCTATCGATAATCCCTACTACTCAACCATATTAAACTTTTAAAACAACGCTTTTGGCTAATCGTTAAAATCTGACCTTTTCACATTTTTCTCCGTTCTTTTTCTTGAAATGTGTATTTTTGTTTATAAGCACAAAGGGGCAATTTGCGCAGAAGGGCTATTAATTTCGTTTTGGCATTTCGCGTCGTCCATTATAAAACGGCGTTTCACACGTCTATCGATAATCCCTACTACTCAACCATATTAAACTTTTAAAACAACGCTTTTGGCTAATCGTTAAAATCTGACCTTTTCACATTTTTCTCCGTTCTTTTTCATGAAATGTGTATTTTTGTTTATAAGCACAAAGGGGCAATTTGCGCAGAAGGGCTATTAATTTCGTTTTGGCATTTCGCGTCGTCCATTATAAAAAGGCGTTTCACACGTCTATCGATAATCCCTACTACTCAACCATATTAAACTTTTAAAACAACGCTTTTGGCTAATCGTTAAAATCTGACCTTTTCACATTTTTCTCCGTTCTTTTTCTTGAAATGTGTATTTTTGTTTATAAGCACAAAGGGACAATTTGCGCAGAAGGGCTATTAATTTCGTTTTGGCATTTCGCGTCGTCCATTATAAAACGGCGTTTCACACGTCTATCGATAATCCCTACTACTCAACCATATTAAACTTTTAAAACAACGCTTTTGGCTAATCGTTAAAATCTGACCTTTTCACATTTTTCTCCGTTCTTTTTCTTGAAATGTGTATTTTTGTTTATAAGCACAAAGGGGCAATTTGCGCAGAAGGGCTATTAATTTCGTTTTGGCATTTCGCGTCGTCCATTATAAAACGGCGTTTCACACGTCTATCGATAATCCCTACTACTCAACCATATTAAACTTTTAAAACAACGCTTTTGGCTAATCGTTAAAATCTGACCTTATCACATTTTTTCCGTTCTTTTTCTTGAAATGTGTATTTTTGTTTATAAGCACAAGGGGGCAATTTGCGCAGAAGTGCTGTTAATTTCGTTTTGGCATTTCGCGTCGTCCATTATAAAACGGCGTTTCACACGTCTATCGATAATCCCTACTACTCAACCATATTAAACTTTTAAAACAACGCTTTTGGCTAGTCGTTAAAATCTGACCTTTTCACATTTTTCTCCGTTCTTTTTCATGAAATGTGTATTTTTGTTTATAAGCACAAAGGGGAAATTTGCGCAGAAGGGCTATTAATTTCGTTTTGGCATTTCGCGTCGTCCATTATAAAACGGCGTTTCACACGTCTATCGATAATCCCTACTACTCAACCAAATTAAACTTTTAAAACAACGCTTTTGGCTGATCGTTAAAATCTGACCTTTTCACATTTTTCTCCGTTCTTTTTCTTGAAATGTGTATTTTTGTTTATAAGCACAAAGGGGTAATTTGCGCAGAAGGGCTATTAATTTCGTTTTGGCATTTCGCGTCGTCCATTATAAAACGGCGTTTCACACGTCTATCGATAATCCCTACTACTCAACCATATTAAACTTTTAAAACAATGCTTTTGGCTAATGGTTAAAATCTGACCTTTTCACATTTTTCTCCGTTCTTTTTCTTGAAATGTGTATTTTTGTTTATAAGCACAAAGGGGCAATTTGCGCAGAAGGGCTATTAATTTCGTTTTGGCATTTCGCGTCGTCCATTATAAAACGGCGTTTCACACGTCTATCGATAATCCCTACTACTCAACCATATTAAACTTTTAAAACAACGCTTTTGGCTAATGGTTAAAATCTGAACTTTTCACATTTTTCTCCGTTCTTTTTCTTGAAATGTGTATTATTGTTTATAAGCACAAAGGGGCAATTTGCGCAGAAGGGCTATTAATTTCGTTTTGGCATTTCGCGTCGTCCATTATAAAACGGCGTTTCACACGTCTATCGATAATCCCTACTACTCAACCATATTAAACTTTTAAAACAACGCTTTTGGCTAATGGTTAAAATCTGGCCTTTTCACATTTTTCTCCGTTCTTTTTCTTGAAATGTGTATTTTTGTTTATAAGCACAAAGGGGCAATTTGCGCAGAAGGGCTATTAATTTCGTTTTGGCATTTCGCGTCGTCCATTATAAAACGGCGTTTCACACGTCTATCGATAATCCCTACTACTCAACCATATTAAACTTTTAAAACAACACTTTTGGCTAATCGTTAAAATCTGACCTTTTCACATTTTTCTCCGTTCTTTTTCTTGAAATGTGTATTTTTGTTTATAAGCACAAAGGGGCAATTTGCGCAGAAGGGCTATTAATTTCGTTTTGGCATTTCGCGTCGTCCATTATAAAACGGCGTTTCACACGTCTATCGATAATCCCTACTACTCAACCATATTAAACTTTTAAAACAACGCTTTTGGCTAATCGTTAAAATCTGACCTTATCACATTTTTTCCGTTCTTTTTCTTGAAATGTGTATTTTTGTTTGTAAGCACAAGGGGGCAATTTGCGCAGAAGTGCTGTTAATTTCGTTTTGGCATTTCGCGTCGTCCATTATAAAACGGCGTTTCACACGTCTATCGATAATCCCTACTACTCAACCATATTAAACTTTTAAAACAACGCTTTTGGCTAGTCGTTAAAATCTGACCTTTTCACATTTTTCTCCGTTCTTTTTCATGAAATGTGTATTTTTGTTTATAAGCACAAAGGGGAAATTTGCGCAGAAGGGCTATTAATTTCGTTTTGGCATTTCGCGTCGTCCATTATAAAACGGCGTTTCACACGTCTATCGATAATCCCTACTACTCAACCAAATTAAACTTTTAAAACAACGCTTTTGGCTGATCGTTAAAATCTGACCTTTTCACATTTTTCTCCGTTCTTTTTCTTGAAATGTGTATTTTTGTTTATAAGCACAAAGGTGTAATTTGCGCAGAAGGGCTATTAATTTCGTTTTGGCATTTCGCGTCGTCCATTATAAAACGGCGTTTCACACGTCTATCGATAATCCCTACTACTCAACCATATTAAACTTTTAAAACAATGCTTTTGGCTAATGGTTAAAATCTGACCTTTTCACATTTTTCTCCGTTCTTTTTCTTGAAATGTGTATTTTTGTTTATAAGCACAAAGGGGCAATTTGCGCAGAAGGGCTATTAATTTCGTTTTGGCATTTCGCGTCGTCCATTATAAAACGGCGTTTCACACGTCTATCGATAATCCCTACTACTCAACCATATTAAACTTTTAAAACAACGCTTTTGGCTAATGGTTAAAATCTGAACTTTTCACATTTTTCTCCGTTCTTTTTCTTGAAATGTGTATTATTGTTTATAAGCACAAAGGGGCAATTTGCGCAGAAGGGCTATTAATTTCGTTTTGGCATTTCGCGTCGTCCATTATAAAACGGCGTTTCACACGTCTATCGATAATCCCTACTACTCAACCATATTAAACTTTTAAAACAACGCTTTTGGCTAATGGTTAAAATCTGGCCTTTTCACATTTTTCTCCGTTCTTTTTCTTGAAATGTGTATTTTTGTTTATAAGCACAAAGGGGCAATTTGCGCAGAAGGGCTATTAATTTCGTTTTGGCATTTCGCGTTGTCCATTATAAAACGGCGTTTCACACGTCTATCGATAATCCCTACTACTCAACCATATTAAACTTTTAAAACAACGCTTTTGGCTAATCGTTAAAATCTGACCTTTTCACATTTTTCTCCGTTCTTTTTCTTGAAATGTGTATTTTTGTTTATAAGCACAAAGGGGCAATTTGCGCAGAAGGGCTATTAATTTCGTTTTGGCATTTCGCGTCGTCCATTATAAAACGGCGTTTCACACGTCTATCGATAATCCCTACTACTCAACCATATTAAACTTTTAAAACAACGCTTTTGGCTAATCGTTAAAATCTGACCTTTTCACATTTTTCTCCGTTCTTTTTCATGAAATGTGTATTTTTGTTTATAAGCACAAAGGGGCAATTTGCGCAGAAGGGCTATTAATTTCGTTTTGGCATTTCGCGTCGTCCATTATAAAAAGGCGTTTCACACGTCTATCGATAATCCCTACTACTCAACCATATTAAACTTTTAAAACAACGCTTTTGGCTAATCGTTAAAATCTGACCTTTTCACATTTTTCTCCGTTCTTTTTCTTGAAATGTGTATTTTTGTTTATAAGCACAAAGGGGCAATTTGCGCAGAAGGGCTATTAATTTCGTTTTGGCATTTCGCGTCGTCCATTATAAAACGGCGTTTCACACGTCTATCGATAATCCCTACTACTCAACCATATTAAACTTTTAAAACAACGCTTTTGGCTGATCGTTAAAATCTGACCTTTTCACATTTTTCTCCGTTCTTTTTCTTGAAATGTGTATTTTTGTTTATAAGCACAAAGGGGCAATTTGCGCAGAAGGGCTATTAATTTCGTTTTGGCATTTCGCGTCGTCCATTATAAAACGGCGTTTCACACGTCTATCGATAATCCCTACTACTCAACCATATTAAACTTTTAAAACAATGCTTTTGGCTAATGGTTAAAATCTGACCTTTTCACATTTTTCTCCGTTCTTTTTCTTGAAATGTGTATTTTTGTTTATAAGCACAAAGGGGAATTTGCGCAGAAGGGCTATTAATTTCGTTTTGGCATTTCGCGTCGTCCATTATAAAACGGCGTTTCACACGTCTATCGATAATCCCTACTACTCAACCATATTAAACTTTTAAAACAACGCTTTTGGCTAGTCGTTAAAATCTGACCTTTTCACATTTTTCTCCGTTCTTTTTCTTGAAATGTGTATTTTTGTTTATAAGCACAAAGGGGCAATTTGCGCAGAAGGGCTATTAATTTCGTTTTGGCATTTCGCGTCGTCCATTATAAAACGGCGTTTCAGACCTCTATCGATAATCCCTACTACTCAACCATATTAAACTTTTAAAACAACGCTTTTGGCTAATCGTTAAAATCTGACCTTTTCACATTTTTTCCCGTTCTTTTTCTTGAAATGTGTATTTTTGTTTATAAGCCCAAAGGGGCAATTTGCGCAGAAGGGCTGAAGAAATAAATAAGCCTAAATAGATTGTAATATCAATGAACATTTTTAATGACAGAGATTAATTTAAACATAGTTGCATACAGCAGAGAAAAAGGGCGAAGAAGTAAGAATGGTATACATATACATACATACGTAATAAACAGTTACGTCATCATTCATCACCGCGCGGATAAACGCGAACGGCGCATGCGTCAGGAGAAGCTCTCTTAAGCGAAACGTCGTATTATAATTTATGATACAACAATCCCCCTTTCGACGTTTGGCGGCTGAAAAAAAAATAAACATTAATCATTTACAGTTATTCCAATTAATTTACAGCACTTAGAATGTTTCGAAGCAGTCAATGTTTTTGTCAGTACATCTGTAGGCATTTTCTCTGTTGGCACATATTTAACGTCTATTTCATTTCTTTCATAAATTTCACGAATGAAATGATGTCTAATATCTATGTGTTTAGTGCGTGAGTGATAAACAGCATTTTTCATAAGCTTTTGTGCACCTTGATTATCACAATATATAATGGTTGGATAATCAGCAGTAAAATTTAATTCTTTAAGGAAACGACGTAAATAAACTGCTTCTTTGGCACTTTCTGAAAGACTGATGTACTCTGCTTCAGTACTTGATAATGCAACAGTTTGTTGCTTTCGTGATTCCCATGTTATCGGATTTCCAGCTAGCTTGAATAGGTAACCTGTATACGATTTTCTAGTATTAACATCAGACGCCCAGTCGGCATCGGTATATCCTATAAGTGCTTTTCCAGTCTTTCGAAATTTTAAACAATAATTTTTAGTTCCTTTTAAGTATCGAAGAACGCGCTTTGCAGCCAACCAGTGTAATTTTCCAGGATTGTTATTAAATTGGCTCAGGTGACTGACGGCATATGTAATATCCGGCCTAGTAAACACAGAAAGATACATAAGCGGACCAATTAGACGGCGATAAGGTACATTGTTCATTTCTTCCTTTTCAGTTTCAGAAGGACACATTTCTTTACTTAATTTTACACTAGGATCTAAAGGAGTTGCTACTGGTTTTGCATCTTGCATATTAAACCTTCGTAGAATATTATCAACATATTTCTGCTGAGATAAACTAATAGAATTATTATTTACATCTTGATTAAATTCTATTCCAAGACAATAATGAAGTTTGCCTAAATCTTTAACATGAAATTCTTTAGAAAGATAACTTTTAAGTTCAGCATGTAAATCACAGCTATTTGTTGCTATTATTAAGTCATCAACATATAAAATTAGAATTAACTCACCTTGAGATGTTTTCATCCTGTATACACACTTATCTGATTGTAATGGTTGTAATCCAAAGTTTTTGAGTTTTTTGTCTAATTTTTCATACCACTGTCTTCCACTTTGTTTCAAACCATAAAGAGACTTTTGCAAAGCATAAACATAATCAGGATTATTTTGGTCTTCAAAACCTTTAGCTTGTTCCATGAAAATTTCTTCTTTTAAATCACCGTTAACATAAGCCATAACAAAATCTAGTTGATATAACCTAAGGTTGTAAGGATCTTAAGTTTTACTAACGTTTATTTTATTTTAAATCTTTACTATCACTTCTTATTTTCTACTTCCGGCCAGAATTATAAGCGTGAAGGAGTTTATGCAAAGTTGTCTGGCGAACGCCAAGTATTTAAGTGTGGCCTTTTTGCCAAGCAGAAGAGAGGAAGCCGTGAGTTCGAAGCAGGCCGCTTACCTTAGAAGTTACGCAGTTGCTACTTTGCCTTCCAGGCCAGAGGTTTTAATCCTCTTGATAAATTAAACGTATTGTAGTGTTCACAGTCTCTGTGCTACATACGCTTCCTGTTATTATAAGGCCTATCTTATTCTAAAGTTAAATTAGAGTTTAGTTTTATTTTGATATCTTTTAAGTTAGACCCCGAGTGGAGGGTCATTGTATTCCGAAGTACGGAAGTCATTGTATATAAAGAAAAAAATAAAGGGTTTTGTATACCCTTCGTCTGTATCCTGTCTACTTACTACAATTAGTGAACATAGCTTTAGTAAGCTCTCTGTTCTAGTCAGGTCATTGTATGTTTCCGAAGAAGGTTAGAAGAAACATTGAACCTGATAGTGGCGCCCGACGAAGAATAACCATGGCCGAGTTTCAAGAAGAACCTGTGCTGCCTGCAGAAACAGCTCAGAATCCAGAAATGCCAGCTGCCGCCCTGGAAGGATTTGGGTATATTGTCCAGACCATGCGCGCTTCGATGAAACCAGAAGCAACGTTTAATAGAAACTCACAGGTAACCAGTTTTTTGGAAAAATTGGATGACCACTTCATGCTCTACCCCGTGCACGAGTTTCAAAAAGTTACCTTAGCTACCAGCGCTTTGAGGGGCCAAGCGCTTAACTGGTTCAAATGTATCGGCAGAAGTCTCTTGGGTCAAGCAGGAAGTCCCACCTATACCTACGAAAATTTCAAGACTGCCCTACTAAAAGCCTTCCCTGTTGTAAGGGATCGTGCGAAATTAGAAACAGAACTTTTCAGTATATATCAACAAAGAATCGAAAACCTCTCGAGCTTTATTTTAAGAAAAATTCACGTTTTCAAGCTCTTGTATGGAAACCGTCCGGATCCTGAAATAATTCAAGTGATTTTGCCGAGGTTACTACCCCAAGTGCAAGACTTTATTGAATTGAGAAATCCGACTACACTGGAAAAATTATTTGAGCTAGCAATCCAGTTTGAAAGTAGAAGAACGGCGGCCGTCGAAAGAAGACGCCAATATCAACAGCGAAACCAATTTGGTACGCCAAGACTACAGCAAACTCAAGCACATGGCTACGGAGAAAAAGCGAATCAGTGGGCAAGGAAACCCGAGCATTCAAAAACAGCCGGCGAACGTCGACAGTTCAATAGCAACCCAGGAAAAAAGTCTCAAGGCCAGTGGAGAAAGAAGGAAAGCACCGAAAGAAAAAAATAATTTAAACTAAAACGGATTTCTGCTGACGAGAGGGTGCGGAAATCCGAAGGCCACGAAAACCCCTCTTCCTACAAGTTAAATACAGTAATGGTGAAAAATTTAACTCTTCCGAAGATTGAAGTCTTGGTAAATAATATCCCGGCCACCGCACTCCTGGATACCGGCGCGCAGTGTTCCTGTGTGGCAGAAGTTTTTTTTAGAAAGTATTTTCGCAAATACCGCATATATAATGCGGATAATACAACAGTATTAGCGGCGCAAGGAGAACAATGTAAGTGCGTAGGTAAAGTACCTTTGTACATCCGTATCAAGGACGAACAAGTAAAGGTGATGTTTTTTATAGTAAAGAATTTGCAAGCACACTTAATACTAGGAATAGACTTTCTTTCAGACGCACAAGCTACACTGGATTTTAATGAAGCGTCTCTTAAACTGACGATGAAACCAGTGCGTGTAGAAAAGGTTGAACCGCCAAGGGTAAATCTCGACCACCTGCCTAATGACGAGCAAGATAGAATCCGACAAGTGGTAAGTGAATTTGCTTCCTTATTTAGTGATATTCCAGGATTTACCCAGGTTACTAACCATAGTATTGACACCGGAGATGCATTGCCGGTTCGTCAAAAACCATACCGGTATGATAAGAATAAGGAAAAAATTATAGAATGGCATATTACCGATATGCTACGTAAAAAGATCGTAACGCCTATCTCAAGTAGTTATGCTAGTCCGGTGGTTTTATGTAAGAAAAATAATGATTATCCTTTGGAGCATCCAAAAAGGTGGAGATTCGCTATTGATTACCGTAAATTAAATTCCATAACGAAATATCCGGTATATCCGTTACCGATTATAGAAGAAATTTTAAGGAACATAAAATCAACCAAATTTATGACAACTTTAGACTTAACGAATGGTTATTTTCAAATAGGGATCAGGCCTGAGGACGTGCCTAAGACTGCTTTTATAACCAAGTCTGGCACTTATGCATTTTTGCGAATGCCGTTTGGCCTTTCAGGCGCCCCAGCAACATTTCAGCGATGCATGGACATTGTGTTAAGACCTGTTCTCGGAAAGTCCACATTTATCTATTTAGACGATATCATTATTACTAGTGATAATCTAGACCAACATGTACAGGATTTAAGACAGGTGTTTTCTTTATTAAATGAGGCCGGTCTAAAAGTTAATGTCGAAAAATGCAAATTTGCAGCCCCTGAATTAAAATATTTAGGTTACAAAATATCGCAAAAAGGGATCGAGACAGATGAATCAAAAATAATCGCTGTACAAAAGTATCCGACTCCAAACACGGCAAAGAAGCTCTCTTCTTTTCTAGGACTTTGTTCATATTATAGGTCCTTTATAAAAGATTTTGCGGCTATCGCTGAGCCATTGTTAAAATTAAAAAGGAAAAAGGCAAGATTCTCGTGGACGGCCGAAGCCAATAGTGCTTTCGAAAAATTAAAACAAGCATTAACGCAAGCCCCTGTGTTGAAATTTCCTGAAAAGGATGAAAATTTAGAAATTTCAGCGGATGCTTCGGATTATGCGGTAGGAGCGGTACTTTCGCAAAATCAGCAGCCAGTAGCATTTTTTAGCCGAACTTTAAATCAAACACAAAGAAACTATTCCGCGACCGAGAGAGAGGCACTTGCAGTTCTGTTAGCAGTGCAAAAGTTCCGAGTCTATTTTGGAAAGGCGCCGATAACAGTATATTCTGATCATGCGGCGGTAACTAGATTGTACTCTGGAAAAAATTTATCCCCAAGGTTAATAAGATGGGCACTCAAGCTGCAAGAATATAATCTGGTAATCAAGCATACCCCC
Organism: Stegodyphus dumicola; assembly: GCF_044657685.1. Lineage (NCBI taxonomy): Eukaryota > Metazoa > Arthropoda > Arachnida > Araneae > Eresidae > Stegodyphus > Stegodyphus dumicola. The sequence goes on from NC_140770.1 coordinate 6,461,772, forward strand.
GGAAAGGAAAATATCGTAGCAGATGCCCTGTCACGAATTAAATTAGACGAACAGGGTAATACCGTAAAAGTTGCAATGCTGACAGCGTGTACAATAAATTCCCGAGAAACTGTAATAACCGAACTGGGTAAGGATCCTGAGTTTGGAAGTATTTATGAGTATTTGAAGGATCCTGAAAATTTTAGCCACCAAGATATTGTGGCGATAAGAAATAGGGCGGCCCATTACGAACTAATAGATGGTCTATTATTTTATACAAAAACTACGAATTCCAACAACGAATTTCGACCTGTTATCCCAGCTAGTCTTAGATTAAATATCCTGCAAGAGCTCCATGACAGCCCTTTAGCTTCTCATGCTGGTATTCGAAAAACTACTCAACGCGTACGCGAGGCAGTCTACTTTCCTGAACTGCAAAAGTTAACAAGGGCGTATGTCCAGTCCTGCCCAACATGTCAAGCCGTTAATTATATTAATTTCCGCCCGGCCGGGTTTCTAAATAGTATTAAATCCGAATTTCCAAATGAAATAATCGGCATCGATTTATTGGGCCCTTTCCCAAAAAGTCAGTTAAACAAAAGTCGCTATCTCCTTGTTATAGTTGATCATTTTAGTAAATGGACCGAAATTGTTCCCTTAAAACGAGCCTCCGCGAAATTAGTTACCGATTCTATTTTAAATAAATATATTTTAAAATACGGGGCGCCCCTAAAAGTTATATCGGATAATGGTCCTCAATTTGTAAGTAATATATTTGAAGACATGTGCCAAAAACTGGGCATACGTCATTTAAAAATGGTCCCGTATCGGCCGCAATCAAATATAGCGGAACGGGTCAACAGAAATATAGTGAAAATTATCCGTAGTTATGTTAAAAATTTTCATAAAAGCTGGGATAACTATGTCAATGAATTTGCTTTCGCCCTTAGGACCGCAAAACATGATACAACGGGCAAAACTCCTGCTGAGTTATTTCTAGGCAGAAAGATTATAACACCGTTAGATAAACTATTTTATGTGCAACAAAGAGCCCCAGAATTTAAAATGGGTGATATAGAAAAACTAATAAAAGAAGCAAAAAAGAATACAGAAGTAGCACAAAGAAAACAAAAATTGTATTATGACTTGAAACGACGGGGAGTAACTTATAAAGTAGGGGATGAAGTACTAAAAATTAAGCATTCACTTTCTTCAGCACCAGAAGATAAAACTGCCAAATTTTTTCCACGCTTTGAAGGACCATATGTTATAGAAAAAATAACTCACGCTGTTGTAGTATTAAAGGCAAGAAATGGTGAAACCTGTTCCGCAAACATTGACCAGATAAAACCATTCTATGACCGTAATAAAATGCAAATCTTTTCAGATCTTTTGCAGGATCCGGTACGGCAGACACCGCAGGTACAAGTTCCAGAGGTGGGAAAACGACAAGTACAAGGGCAAGCCAATGAGAGACAGAAGCAAGTGAAAAGAAAATTGCCCCGCGGAAAAATTGAAGGTACAAAGAAAAAGAAGCCGTTCCACCGTCCAAAAAACAGAGTTCACGAACACCCCCAGAATGAAGAAGGGAGAAGGACGACGTATGTGGAAAAGACCGGGAGAAAGGACGGCAACTATAACCCGGCTGTGAAACGGAAGATTGACTCATCCGACAGAACTCTCCGCAGCAAAAGTCGCCGAACTGCGGAAGGGCCATCAGCGGCGGAGGAAAAAGTACAAGAAAAATTTGAACGGCCAACAACGAGGTCCAAGCAGGATCACGACAGAAGTTTCCCGGTTCCACCAAGACCAGCTGCCTTCAAACGGCCAAGACCACAAGCAGAGGACAGAAGGAAGATGTTCAAGGGTGGCCGTAGTGGTGAAAAACGGAAGCTTCCAGAGGAAAGCACTGAAGGGCGAGCCCGTACAAGAAGGAGGATCAACCAAGCTACGGTTTGCAGCACCTTTAAAGACTGGGCCCAGAAAAGGATGTCTGAATATTACAAAGATAAGTAAAATTTTGTGTTACTTTACAAACTTAAGTTAATCTTTCATTCTTACTGCAAGTGGCAGATTTGAAGAAGTTTTACCTCATGCGAGGTCTACCTTTATCGCCAAAAGGGCGAGAAATGAGTTGTGACCGATTTTCTTATTATGTTTTTCAATTACTCGCGCGTAAAACTAAAGTTGATGTATAATAGCGTTGTCTAAAGACTTAAATATTGTAAAAAGTTATTGTATAAATTTTATTTAAAACATTCTAACAAGAAAGAAGTTTTAGTCTGAAAGACTTTTTGAAATGTAGTATTATTTCAATGTAGAAAGAATTGGCACTTGCTTTGAAAAGAATAGAAGTTAACAATGTACTACTAATGTATGTTTTCAAATGTGTAAAATTAACGGCATCTTGATATGTTCTTGTATACATGTGAACTGTTATTTTGAATGTTTAGAAATAACGTGATATGGTAAAAGTGAAAGTAATGTTAAAAAATTTGTTATTCGTGTGACTGTAAAGATTAAATCATGGTGAATATGTGTTAAAGGTTGAATGATGTAGTTAGGCTCTCTGACGCTACACTTTAGAGTTAGCCACTTTCAGAATAGTACCTCAGGGTCTAGAGTTGAAATTAGGGTGTGTTAAGAGGTCTCGTATGTTGAATTTTAACACGTTAGTGTTTTGATTGTAGGAGGAAGTGTTGAACACATAGACAGAAACACATTCGTGTTTGGTGTTTTTACAACACATGTCAGAGAGCACGGGGAGAGATAATTAAAATAGTCATGAATGAAATAAGAATGTTAAGAAAAGTATATTCTATATGTTATTTGCAATGTCATTCTGTAACATTTCATTAAACTAGTTTTCCTTCCAGATCTCTGGAAGGAACCAGAATTGAATAAAGCTCCTGTTTTGATGCAGTACAGATGAAAAAGAAAAAAGATTGTTGTATATTCCGGGAGCTGCTATTGTAACAAATTTCTTTCTTTTAAAATTTTCTAGTTTCTAGCTAAGTTATGTTTGTAAAAGTTTGGCCTCGCGTTAGTTTCTAGAGCTAAAAGTTTTCAACAAGGTCGTTTTAGACCTCAGTTTCAAACTAATTAACTCTGGCGGGAAGTATGTAAGGATCTTAAGTTTTACTAACGTTTATTTTATTTTAAATCTTTACTATCACTTCTTATTTTCTACTTCCGGCCAGAATTATAAGCGTGAAGGAGTTTATGCAAAGTTGTCTGGCGAACGCCAAGTATTTAAGTGTGGCCTTTTTGCCAAGCAGAAGAGAGGAAGCCGTGAGTTCGAAGCAGGCCGCTTACCTTAGAAGTTACGCAGTTGCTACTTTGCCTTCCAGGCCAGAGGTTTTAATCCTCTTGATAAATTAAACGTATTGTAGTGTTCACAGTCTCTGTGCTACATACGCTTCCTGTTATTATAAGGCCAATCTTATTCTAAAGTTAAATTAGAGTTTAGTTTTATTTTGATATCTTTTAAGTTAGACCCCGAGTGGAGGGTCATTGTATTCCGAAGTACGGAAGTCATTGTATATAAAGAAAAAAATAAAGGGTTTTGTATACCCTTCGTCTGTATCCTGTCTACTTACTACAATTAGTGAACATAGCTTTAGTAAGCTCTCTGTTCTAGTCAGGTCATTGTATGTTTCCGAAGAAGGTAAGAAGAAACATTGAACCTGATAAGGTCTTGTTCAGCACTGTATGCAATCACAGTTCTTATAGAACTTGCTCTGGCTACTGGAGCAAAGGTTTCATTAAAATCAATTCCAGGTTCCTGTGCAAATCCTCTAGCAACCAATCGAGCTTTTCTCTTTTGAACTGTTCCATCTGCATTATATTTCGTTCTAAGAACCCAGCGACATCCTATTACCTTTTTGTTGTGTGGTCGCTTTACTAATTTCCATGCACCATTTTTAACAAGTGTTTCATACTCACTTTGCATAGCCTTATGCCATTCTTCAGCATAACTTCCATTTAATGCTTCTTCTAATGTCGGATTTGTATCTTCTTCAGCAATTTGTGCTTCTTCCTTTTCTATGTTTATATTGTGGTACTCCTTTTTTGGTCTTCCTGGCTTCCCAGTCTTGACTTTCTTTGGAAGACCTGCCCCCCTTTTAATCTGCATTTCAGGTAGTGCTTCGGAATCAGAATCTTCATTATCAGATGATTCAGCAGATGCTTCTGCCATATTTGAGGGGTCTTCTGTTATTTCATCAGCCGATATTTGATTTACATTCAGAGGTTCTTCCTTCTTCTTATCAGGAATATTTTCGAGAAATAAAACTTCTAAATCTTTATCATAATTAGTACAGTTTTCAAATTCATCAATGAATCTAACATCTCGGCTTATAACGATTTTTCTGGAATTTTTATTCCACAGTCTGTATGCTTTCGATTCATTTGAGTATCCTACAAATATATGTTCTTCTGATCGAGGATCGAATTTCCCTTTAGACCTTTTATTAAGTACAAAACATTTCTGTCCGAATACTCTGAAGTGAGATACAGTTGGCTTGATGCCAAAAAATAACTCATAAGGTGTTTTGTTTACTCCCAGGTTTCGATTCGGGCAACGATTACGAATATAAACAGCACAGTTCAAGGCTTCAGCCCAAAAGGATTGGGGAAGATTACTTTGTAGTAACAAACATCTGGCCATTTCAGTTAAAGTGCGGTTCATGCGTTCAGCTCTCGAATTCTGTTGAGGAGTCATTGGTGCAGAGAATTCTCGTTTAATCCCGCATTCTTGAATATATTTATTAAATTCTTCTCCGCGATATTCGAGACCGTTATCAGTCCGAAGGATTTTTATTTTCTTTCCTAGACGATTTTCGACCGCAGCTTTGTATTTAATGAATGCATTTTTCACTTCATCTTTAGTTTTAAGAAAACTGACTTCGACATAACGCGATTTGTCGTCTATGAAAGTAACAAAATAACGCGAACCAGCATGGGATGGGACTCTCATAGGTCCACACAAATCTGAGTGAATCAAGTTCAGTAATTCATCACTTTGAAATTTTGATTCTTTTTGAAAAGGTTGCACAGTTTGTTTACCTCGGATACAGACTTTGCAGTCTTTTAGAGATTCAGTGTTATTAAAATTTAAATTTCTAACCATGTTATCAGACTTAAGTCTTTTCAAATCAGACTCATTTAAATGACCTAATTTAAGATGCCACTTTACAAAATCACTTACCTGTGCTATTGCAGCTGTTTCAGTGCTTGGATGTATATAATAAAGATCACCATGACGAATAGCCTGCACTAGTATAGATCCATTTGGTTCTATTATTCTAGCATGTCGTTCTGTAAAAATCACTGAACGATTATTTGTAGTAGCTTTAGATGTTGACAGCAAATTACATTTTAATTCCGGAACACATAACACATTTTTGAGCGTAAGCTTAATTGTCTTATTTCCGTTAGGTACTGTTATAAGGACAGTTCCAATTCCTGTAATTTTTGCTGTTTTGTCAACTGCTAACTTTATCGTTGAATTCGTTTGAGGGTGAAATTCTGAAAATAACCTTCTGTCATTGCACATGTGAGATGTACAGCCACTATCTAAGCACCATGAGGAGGTCTTCTGATAAGCATTGTTTACTGCTAAACTAATCTGCTCTTCATAATTAGAAGCCATCATAGAACCTTGATTTCCCCTATTTGATTGTGCATATTTTCTATCAGCTATTTTCTTTCTGCATTCAGATGCCTTGTGCCCAATTTTCGAGCAGTAATTACACTTCAAGTTTCGAAAATTTCTTTCAGCTGGAAAATTTTTGTTTGAATTTACCTTCCATTTTTCATTTTTCTTCTGTTCTTGATTTCTTCTTTTATAATCAGTATAGTATGCATTCTGTGAATCTTGAGATGTTTTCCCTTTTCTTGCTTCCCATTCTTCTAACATTTTGATTTTCAAAGATTCGGGACTAGGTAACTGATCTCTTGATTCGATGGCGCATCTAAAATTTTCAAAATTTTCTGGAATACTATAGAGCAGAAGAATCGATAATAAATCATCAGCTATGTCAATTTCCATTTGTTTAAGCTTATCAACTATTTCGAAGAAATTATTCAAATGTTCAGACATCGTTTCGCTTTCCACCATTTTTCTAAATAAAAGCTGTTTCAATAATGTAGCCTTCTTCGCAGGTCCTTGCGATTCATATACGGCTTTGAGTTTATTCCACACAACATTTGATGTCACACAATGCTTTATATGACACAGTTCACTAGGATTAATAGCAAGAATTATATCTGCGCGAGCTTTTTGATCAGCTTGGAGCCATTTCTTTTCGTCTTCGGTTCCTTCAGCAGGTTTTAGCACTTTACCGGTTACATAATCCCAATGGTCGTTTTTAATCAATACTGCTTCTATTTGTAATTTCCAACTGTCAAAATTATCTTTTCCGAGCTTTTCTATAGTAGTCAAATGCGACATAATGTAATACAGTCTCTCACAGCCAAAAACCAAGATTGAGCGCTATAAAAATAGGCTTAACTGAACGCTGATCAGTTCTTACCGTTGATTAGACGTAACAGTTCTTGCACAGAATTAGGCTTAAGAGTTCAATGCTCGAAAACTTCAAAATGTTCATTTTAAAATAGGTATTTTGTTAATTAAGCACAGTTGAAACGTTCCTGGGCCCATAACCATTGAAGAAATAAATAAGCCTAAATAGATTGTAATATCAATGAACATTTTTAATGACAGAGATTAACTTAAACATAGTTGCATACAGCAGAGAAAAAGGGCGAAGAAGTAAGAATGGTATACATATACATACATACGTAATAAACAGTTACGTCATCATTCATCACCGCGCGGATAAACGCGAACGGCGCATGCGTCAGGAGAAGCTCTCTTAAGCGAAACGTCGTATTATAATTTATGATACAACAAGGGCTGTTAATTTCGTTTTGGCATTTCGCGTCGTCCATTATAAAACGGCGTTTCACACGTCTATCGATAATCCCTACTACTCAACCATATTAAACTTTTAAAACAACGCTTTTGGCTAATCGTTAAAATCTGACCTTTTCACATTTTTCTCCGTTCTTTTTCTTGAAATGTGTATTTTTGTTTATAAGCACAAAGGGGCAATTTGCGCAGAAGGGCTATTAATTTCGTTTTGGCATTTCGCGTCGTCCATTATAAAACGGCGTTTCACACGTCTATCGATAATCCCTACTACTCAACCATATTAAACTTTTAAAAGAACGCTTCTGGCTGATCGTTAAAATCTGACCTTTTCATATTTTTCTCCGTTCTTTTTCTTGAAATGTGTATTTTTGTTTATAAGCACAAAGGGGCAATTTGCGCAGAAGGGCTATTAATTTCGTTTTGGCATTTCGCGTCGTCCATTATAAAACGGCGTTTCACACGTCTATCGATAATCCCTACTACTCAACCATATTAAACTTTTAAAACAATGCTTTTGGCTAATGGTTAAAATCTGACCTTTTCACATTTTTCTCCGTTCTTTTTCTTGAAATGTGTATTTTTGTTTATAAGCACAAAGGGGCAATTTGCGCAGAAGGGCTATTAATTTCGTTTTGGCATTTCGCGTCGTCCATTATAAAACGGGGTTTCACACGTCTATCGATAATCCCTACTACTCAACCATATTAAACGTTTAAAACAACGCTTTTGGCTAATGGTTAAAATCTGACCTTTTCACATTTTTCTCCGTTCTTTTTCTTGAAATGTGTATTTTTGTTTATAAGCACAAAGGGGCAATTTGCGCAGAAGGGCTATTAATTTCGTTTTGGCATTTCGCGTCGTCCATTATAAAACGGCGTTTCACACGTCTATCGATAATCCCTACTACTCAACCATATTAAACTTTTAAAACAACGCTTTTGGCTAATCGTTAAAATCTGACCTTTTCACATTTTTCTCCGTTCTTTTTCTTGAAATGTGTATTTTTGTTTATAAGCACAAAGGGGCAATTTGCGCAGAAGGGCTATTAATTTCGTTTTGGCATTTCGCGTCGTCCATTATAAAACGGCGTTTCACACGTCTATCGATAATCCCTACTACTCAACCATATTAAACTTTTAAAACAACGCTTTTGGCTAATCGTTAAAATCTGACCTTTTCACATTTTTCTCCGTTCTTTTTCTTGAAATGTGTATTTTTGTTTATAAGCACAAAGGGGCAATTTGCGCAGAAGGGCTATTAATTTCGTTTTGGCATTTCGCGTCGTCCATTATAAAACGGCGTTTCACTTTTCAAATTGTTGCCATCCAATATTGGAGCCCTGCATTGTACTTAAGGGGGCTCATACACCTTAAACCCCTCACGATCTTCAAATATGTGACTGTTGCAAGAATAAGAATATTTTATTTATTTTAAAAGCACTTACTTCCAACCTTTTACAACTAACTACATAATATAGCTCCTTTGGAAACTAGTAACCAGAAAGTTTGCGTCGCTATAAATATTTTTGTAATTTAATCCTCTTTGTGAGAAAATATTTCGCCATGTTTCCACCTTGCGCGCATAATATTTTAAAAATGACTCATGGTAAATACTTGAAATTGGATGGAATTCTTTATATGGGCACTAATTTCTAACTGAACCAAAAATATAATGAATATTTTAATATTAAAAAATTTTATGCACGAAAACATTACAGATTTTTTTAATAAAGTACATTTTATAAACTCAACTCCAAATAAAATAAAAATTTAACAGGAAATTCTCAGTTTTTTGGCTTTACAGTAGTTTCCAAATGTTATAAAAGCTATATATAAACTATGGAATTAAATTATGCAACAGAATATTTTAAACTGTGCGCGCAAGTTGGAAACATGACGAAAAATGTTGTCAAAAAGTGGATTAAATTATCAAAATATTTGTGGCAACACAAACGTTGGCAGTAATTGCTTTTAAAATAAATAAGTTATCCCAATTCTTGCAACAGTCACCTATTCGGAGTTCTTATGGGTTTTAAGGTGTATGATTCCCCTTAAAGAAATTAAATAATGAATGATCTCCATGAAAGTGTGTATGTATCTCACATTGTGAAAAAACAATGGTACCTATAGACGTCCAATTTTGAATAACGTACTCCTCATCTCGAACAATGGCACCTGGAAGCCCAAATTTTGAACTTGTTTTATTATCTACTTCGAATTTTGTAAAACTTTAACGAATGTTTTATTAACAACTCAAGGATTTCAAAGCGAGCCATGCCAATACTGTAGGGAAAAACCGGAAAAAAAATTATGTTCAGCGCTCGAAACTGTGTATTCGAAATTCTAAAGGTATGCTCTTTTTAAATATTTTTGATATTGCTGTTGAATTGAATTTTATGATTTAAGAGCGAAGAACATAATATTTGATAAATAAAGGTAAGAAACAAAACGTTAACTAAAACTCCCCTTGGGGAGTAATATAAAATCTGAAGGCTTTCAGGTTTTATTAGTCCAAAGGGGCTTTGTCCCTGAAGGACTATTGTTTTCGTTTTGCGATTTTGCGTTGAATCACTATAAATGTCCGTTTCACTTTTCAAACTGTTGCCACCCAATGTTAGAGTCCTGCATTATATTTGAAGAAATTAAGTAAGTAAAAATCGGCATCAATGTATGTATATTTCTCGCATTGTAATCGGTACATAATGCCATTGAATTTTGAATCACGTCATCCTCCTACGAATATGGGCATGTGGAAGACCAAATTTGGAATTTGTTTTATTATCGATTTCATATTTTGTAAAATTTTAACGAATTTTTTTTAACAAACTCAAGGATTTCAAAGCGAGCCATGGCAACACTCTATACGGGGAAACAAACCTTTTTATCTCCATCGCGCGGAACTGTGTATTCGAAATTCTAAAGATACGCTCATTTTAAAATTATTTTGCGATATTGCTATTGAACTGAAATTTATGGTTTAAGTGGCCGTAAATGATAACATGATATTTAATAAATAAAGGTAACACACTAAACGTTAAAAAAACGCTCATTTGAACGTAATTTAAAATCTGAAACCTTTCAGATTTTAATTTGTTATATTTGTAACTTTATTATTTATTTTTTACATTTTATTTTCAATTTTTTAAAGCAATATATCTTCATAATCTTTATTTATTTATTTATTTATTTTTCATTTCAGTATACGTGCACCCCAATTTCTGTGTCCTTAAGGGGGCTCATACACCTTAAACCCCTTATGATCTTCGAATATGCGACTGTTGCAAGATTTGGGATATTTCATTTATTTTAAAAGCAATTACTTCCAAACTTTTACAGCTGACTACATAATATAGCTGCTTTGGAAATTAGTAACCAGAAAGTTTGTGTTGCCACAAATATTTTTGTAATTTAATCCTCTTTGTGACAAAATACTTCGCCAGGTTTCCACCTAGCGCGCATGATATTTTAAAAATGGCTAAGGGTACATAATTGAAATTTGATGGAATTCTTTATATGGGCACTATTTTCTAACTGAATCAACAATCTGATGATTATTTTACTATTGAAAAATTTTATGCACGAAAACATTACAATTTTTTTTAAATAAAATACGTTTTATAAACTAACGTTTTTAAACGCAAGTTGGAAACATGCTGAAACATTTTGTCACAAAGCGGATTAAATTATAAAAGTATTTGTGGCAACACAAAATTTCTGATGACTATTTCAGAAAGCAGCTATACTATGTAGTTAGGTGTAAAAGGTTGGAAATAATTGCTTTTAAAATAAATAAGTTATCCTAATTCTTGCCACAGTCACATATTCGAAGTTGTTACGGGTTTTAAGGTGTATGAGTCCCCTTAATCTCTTAAATCTTTTAATCTCTTGAAATCTGAACGCTGTCATATTCAAAAATATTTTTTGGTACTTTTCCGTTTTGCCGGCGCAAACGATAAAGTCGCCAATAATGGTTTAACTGATGCCAGACGGAATATCTTCGCTGGTAACCTTTTATGCCTCAGTTTCAAAACAAGTTGAAGCGATTTTTTATCAGATTGTTTCTTTCAATACTGGCATACAATAATATAGAATTTTTACACGATATTTAAATTTTATCCCCTAAGACAATTCACGGTAATAAGTCAATTAGTTCTAAGTCAATTAGAACGCAATTACACCGCTCATCCGAAGGCGAAATCAAGTGTTAAATTCATCAATTCTAATGAGAATGCACTAGCGAAGTAAAGCACTGCGGTTTTACATAATTTCTGAGTAAGCTAATCGTACGAATTGAAATAATTCTTGCATTTAAACTTGTTTTCCAAATTAAGATTTAACTTGAAATTAATGTAGATAATTACTGAGCGAATTAGATTTTAGTAGCGTAGTTTACGTGATATGAGATCACTTGGGGTCACGTGATACGAACCGGCGAATCAGGATTTTGAACCATGAAATCATAGTAAATTCTTAAATTAATGTCTTTTTCAAATTTATTGTCTTTATTTATTGGCTTTTTACAAAATTTTAAACCATATTAAAATGTTTATGCCTTCAAAATAAAAAAAATTCTTATAATTAACATTTTTTATGTGTATACTGTATGTTGTCGCCAACAAAGTCTGCTTGGCGAGATTTGCGCCGGCGAAACGGAAAAGTACCCATTTTTTTTAATGAAATTGATTTTTGTAAATTTAAAATTATTAAAACATGAATATTTTCGTAATTTGAAAACTTTTTGTAATTGAAAGTGTATGTCCGTGACCAACGGATGCGAAAATAAAGGCTTCTCTGAACAGGGTATGCAAAGAAGTCATTCGACAAATCAAAAATTATTGTTCTGGTGTAGTAAAAAAATTAAATGGCAGAGTATTTATTAAGTTAAAAAAATAGCATGTGACTGATGATTTTTATCTGTGTAAATACTTTTTACTGAGAATGAAGACTGAGAATTTGCGAGGTTTAGTTAGACCCGATGTCACTTTTACCCTGAATCTAGCATGATAAAAATTATCATGTGACTGATAATTTTTATCTGTGTAAATACTTTTCACTGAGAATGAAGACTGAGAATTTGCGAGGTTTAGTTAGACCCGATGTCACTTTTACCCTGAATCTAGCATGATAAAAATTATCATGTGACTGATAATTTTTATCTGTCTAAATACTTTTCACTGAGAATGAAGACTGAGAATTTGCAAGGTTTAGTTAGACCCGATGTCACTTTTACCCTGAATCTAGCATTAAGCCTACGTGAGTGAATAAAGTTTTGTGCTTTAGGTATGACAGTAGATCACGCGAAATTCTCTTGGATTGTTATTCATATCTGTCAGATTTCTGCGGAGATATGTCACGGAAAGGTGGGGGTGTCTGCGCACACGCCATTGCCCTCTTGGCGACTGGGGATTTCTGCTGTACAGGACATATATAATTCACATGTTCATTAAATCTAAGTCAGGAGAAAGGATTACATTTTATCCTTTCCTCGTGTGTCGATCAATCGAAGAATGATTCAGATTGGATTTAAAGAAATATTACATTTGTCATAATATAAAAATATAAACTTCTTATTGTTAATCGAAGAATGATTTGACTTAAAGAAATATTTCTTTTATACGAGAATGGGAAAAAGAACTACTTTTTTAATACAAGAATAATTTAGATATGATTATTTTGTTTTAAACAATATTTTTGCGTGAATACATAAATAAAAACTACTTTTGTTAATATCAAAATAGTTTTAAAAGACGAAAGAAAATATTTCTTTCGTGGGAATACAGAAATAAGAACTACTTTTCTTAATAGAAGGATGATTTAAAGACATGTTTTTTTTTTTGGTGAATACCAAAATACTTTTGGTATTTTGGCAAAATACTTTTGGTTTTTTGGTGAATACCAAAATACTTTTGGAATAAGAACTACTTTTGTTTTTCGCAAATTGATTTTTACATCATTTGATTTAAAGAAATGTTTCTTTTGCTTGCAAATAGAAATAAGAGCTACTTTTGTTCATCGAAGAATGGGTTTGATTTGATTTAAAGAAATATTTTTTTTTCCGTGAACACAGAAAAAATGAATACTTTTGTTAACCGAAGAATGATTTTGAATTGATTTGATTTAAACAAATATTTCTTTTGTGTTGGAGCTTAGAAAGAACTACTACTTTTGTTAACCGAAGAATGATTTTGAATTGATTTGATTTAAACAAATATTTCTTTTGTGTTGGAGCTTAGAAAGAACTACTACTTTTGTTAACCGAAGAATGATTTTGAATTGATTTGATTTAAACAAATATTTCTTTTGTGTTGGAGCTTAGAAAGAACTACTACTTTTGTTAACCGAAGAATGATTTTGAATTGATTTGATTTAAACAAATATTTTTGTGTTGGAGCTTAGAAAGAACTACTACTTTTGTTAACCGAAGAATGATTTTGAATTGATTTGATTTAAACAAATATTTCTTTCGCGTGTATAAAGAAATAAGAATTATTTTGATTTGATTTAAAGCTACCTTTCTTTTGTGACTACAGAAATATATATACTGCTGGGTAATGAGCTACTTTTTTGATACATGATAACAGAATCAGAATGAGTGGAATATATAAGAGTAATGAAATAGATCCTTCTATTCATTTGGAACAATCAATGAGATTTGGTTTATTGGAACGTTCAACCGGAAGTAACTCTTTGCATTAAAAACACTATATTTTTGTTTGTGTACAATTCTATAAAAATTTATGTATTCCGAGATAGCTTCCGTTATGTCCGAGATATGCTTTTATATAAAAAATTATGTTTGAAGGTTGAAAGTTAATAAATGGACTCACTATCACTTTAAGATGTTTGCTCTAAGACTGCATCAATCACAGTAAAGATAACACCTCGGACATGTGCCACTTTTCTAATGAATGTCTGAGAAAAAATGAGCCTCGCTCTGAAAATCCAATGTCGACTTTCAGTAATTTGAAAGAAAAATACTTTAAAAGAAAGAGAAAAACAAAAACGGCGGCGGTAGTAATAAATGTTTGCTGTCGGTTGCCCTTTAATTGCGGAAGAAAACGTGCTCGTGCCATTTTCGTTCAAGTCCTCGGGCTAGTGATGTGAGAAACTTTTCCTTCAAGTCAGGGAAAAAATTTAACATTTTCTGAAACGTTGAAAGGGCAGAAATTGGGACTTCTTTTCTTAAACTGCTGTTCTCTACCTGAATCTTTAATTAAAGATTCAAACTCTTGAGCTGATGACGTATTCCTATTACATTTTAAATGCCTGTATATTATTTATACAATATAGCCGCTTGCTTGTGTTAGAGTGTACATAGGCGCCGCTTAATGTGATAGTAGTTAATGTTATCATTCAGATATTGTTATCGAATTGCCGAAGAGCACCTCCCGTTTGTAAAATACCTCCCGAAAATAAGGAAAATACCTCATTTATTGCGAATAAAAGTCGGTTAATTCCATCAAATTATTTATAGAATAAATTTTTATGTCGCCAAATAAAAGATAAAATTCCCAAATGCTGTCAAAACGTAGGCTAGATGTTACTGTCAATGTATGAAAGCCGGTGTTCCGTACAATACGTTGACATTTTATAGAATGCTAAAACCTGGCCGCCGAGGTACGGAGCAATTAACATTTCATGCATTTCCTAGGTACTGTATAGAATGCCAAATAACAAACCGGTAAAGTTCTGGAGCTATCAGGTTATTTGGAAGCAACAGAGATGAGAAATGAGCAATACGTAAATACGTGTCTAATGAATAAAGAATTTGCGCTTCATCGATTTCTCAAAAATGCCGAATGTAATCGACTAAAAAACGTCCATTCAATTCTGCTTATTGGATGACATTTCTGCAACAAAAACCTTTAAAATGTTGCAAAAAAGCTTGAAGACATCTTAGCATTAACAAGAGATGGCGAAGGTAAAGATAGCGAGAAAAACGAGACACATTGATCAAGTCTCAAATTTGACGCTTAGGGATCGAACCCTATTTACTGAAAATTTATTTTTAATTCGATTACTGTTAACATAGTCTAATTAAAAAAAAGTTTGATGTGGACACCGTATGACATCCTTGTACGTCCTATTAAATTCTACACATTTTTTGTCTGCATTTCATAAGATTCAGAAGAGATATATTTCCCTTTCAATCAATTCAGTTCTCACCTCGGCAATATACAGGCCTCGGCAATATACAGGCCTCGGCAAATATACAGGCTTCGGCAAATATACAGGCCTCAGCAAATATACAGGGTGTCCCGTAAATGTTGCAAGAAACTTCTGGGGGGGAGGTGGGGCACATCATCTTTACACGAGTCCTTTCATCCATCATCCTTCCATCGGGTCCTTCCACGCTTTTCGTCTACAAAGGGTTCCGTTACTGCTCCCCGATGACCATCTTGAAAGTGTGAGTTTCGCACAATGATTTCTGCAAGAAAGTGTCCATGATGTTAATTTCCCAGCTTATGTGTTGTTTACGGATGAGGCCACATTCAATAGGGAGGGCGTATTCAATCATCAGCATTTGTGGGTTCAAGAAAACCCCCACGGTGTGCGGCACTACATGGCACAACAACACTTTAAAGTTAATATATGGGTTAGGTTAGCGACTGCTTAGTCGGGTCGTACCTTTTACCATGCAGGTTGAATGTCGCGGATTCTATGATCTTTCTGGAGCAGGTTCTTTTCGGCTTGCTTTACGATGTTTCACTACTACTATTACTACTACCAAATGTGAGGAGTAACATGTGGTTCCAACATGATGGGACGCCTGGTCATTTTGGACTGGATGTTCGTAGCCATTTGAACAGATCATTCCCGCATCGATGGATTAGGCGTGGTGGACCGGTTTACTGGCCCCCCGCTCACCAGATTTAAGGGGACTCGTACACCTTAAAACCCATAAGATCTTCGAATATGTGACTGTTGCAAGAATTGGGATAACTTATTTATTTTAAAAGCAATTACTTCCAACTTTCCACAGCTGACTACATAGTATAGCTGCTTTCTGAAATAGTGATCAAAAAGTTTGTGTTGCCAGAAATATTTTTATAATTTAATCTGATTTTTGACAAAATTTTTCGTCATGTTTCCACCTTGCGCAGTTTACAACATTCTGTTGCATAATTTATTTCCATATTTAATATATAGCTTTTATAACATTTAGAAACTACTGTGAACCTAAAATTCTAAGAATTTCATGTTAAATTTTTATTTTATTTGGCGTCAAGTTTATAAAATGTATTTTATTAAAAAAATCTGTAATGTTTTCGTCTTTAGAATTTTTTAATATTAAAAAATTCATCAGATTTTTGGTTCAGTCAAAAATTAGGGCTCATATAAAGAATTCCATCAAATTTCAAGTATGTGCCATTAGCCATTTTTAAAATATCGTGAGCGCAAGGTGGAAACGTGACGAAAAATTTTGTCACAAAGCGGATTAAATTACAAAAATATTTGTGGCAACACAAATTTTCTGGTTACTAGTTTCCAAAGCAGCTATATTATGTAGTCCAGCTGTAAAAAGTTGGAAGTAATTAATTTTAAAATAAATAAAATATCCCAATTCTTAGAATAGTCACATATTCAAAGGGTGTTAAGGGGTTTAAGGTGTATGAGACCCCTTAACGAG
Source organism: Stegodyphus dumicola (assembly GCF_044657685.1). Classification (NCBI taxonomy): domain Eukaryota; kingdom Metazoa; phylum Arthropoda; class Arachnida; order Araneae; family Eresidae; genus Stegodyphus; species Stegodyphus dumicola. The sequence continues at coordinate 6,478,318 of NC_140770.1, forward strand.
CTTTGATTTCTTTATGTGGGGAACCATCAAAAGTGTCGTGTATTACGATTCTGTTGCGTCTGAAATAAATTGTGGCAAGACGCCTGCGCAGCTCCTACAATCAAAGAAACTCCCGGTTTTGTATTTGGAGTTATAGGGCATGTTTGGCGTCGGATGCTGCAAACTTCGAGCATTTGCTGTAACATTCAAGCTGCCGTACACCATTTGTGTTCATGTCCAATAAATGTTTCAAATTAATCACTCTCTTGTTTCCTTTTCCTTCTTCTACCTCTGCTACCATCAATTCCCTGACATTTCTGGGTTCTATGCAATTCTTAATCCTTATGATGTACCCTACCTGCCTCAGAAGTTCGTCGCAACATTTACGGTACACCCTGTATATAAAAACTCGGAAGTTTCTTCATTAAAAATTGAAAAATACAGAGAAACATAAAACACCAAATACAGTTGAAAAAGTTAAAAAAAAATTGACAATTAAAATTAGAGTTTCTACGCAAAAACAAGCAATACAACCAGCGGGCAAGAAGACCTATTTTTCAAGGTGAAAGTTTACTTTTGGCCCCACTCGGCAAAAAGACGCCGAAGTTGGTGCGGAAACTGACTTAATTCACTATTCTACTAAGAGTTTCAAATGTAAACAAATGGCAGCTTCGTAGAAACACTTTAACAACTTTTTAACTGTTGATAATTCTACAACTATTACATGTAAATTAAATAAAAGCATAAAAACCGCAACCGGAACATACGAATATATATATGACATGATATGAATGATTTGGTGCTTGGTGGTGGCGTAATAGATGCGTAGCGAAGAAACTTGGCAAGGCACACACGGTCAGATTCAAGATAATTTAACTATTCAGGAAAGCAATTCTGGATCCGCGAATTTTGGTTCACACTATGAGACTTTGCTAATATTTCATCCTAACAAGATCTCTTTTTAATTAAAAAACTCGTGAATATGTTTACATTATATTTCAAATAAGTATTAACTGAGTATTATAATTTAAACTTTCTGAAATAGGCTATAAAGCCGTGGCTTTACGCGTAATAAAGAGAGAGGATCATTAAGGGGAATTTTTCGAAGTCTCATGTAGACAAGTGTTTCCCTCTCAGTTTAGTTCATGGTGAACTGTTGAGAAATTTACCAAGTTCGAAGACAACTGTCCACATGGTGTCAAGGAAAGGTTTTAATAAGAACTGGGACTTTGTTACCAGTTATGTCTTTTTTTATTCGGAAATGTTCTCTTCTGAAATTTTCCATCCATTTGGACTGCTTTTTTGATATATTCACGAGAAGCTTCTGGTTTAAATGCTATACGGTGTTCGGGAATGTTCTATAGATATAAAGATAATTATGAAGATACGATATTTACAAAGATAAGACAATTATAAAGTTAACATAATTATAAGATACAGATAATTGTAAAAAGTAAACTAAGATAATTATAAGATACAGGTAATTGTAAAAAGTAAATGAACAGGGCGCCGTCTATAGGTTTTAGTACGAACAGATAGCGAGAACTTAACGAGGGCGATGTTATGGTACGATGGCCGAAACGATTCAAAATTGAAGCCGCGTGGAAATACTAATGTTTATGTTTTGTGAGAAGAATTTCCACTGGTAGCGGGAACACTGCAATGGCAAAGTGAACATAAGATGGGAGTAGTGAGCAGGGCAGATTTTAAAGAAACCAACTACCCCATATATATGTAAACATATACACATGTGTTACAGTTTATTCTTTTTAAGTATAAAAGAGGTCCACCAGCGGACGAGCGGTAAAGATGCTGAAAACTGGTAGTTCGGTCCGAGGTTCGAAACCCGCGAACGGACTGGCTGCATGGGCGTTTGCGAGGTTTTCCCCATGTGTAACGTGTATACGAGCCAGTTCCCCTTAGAAAGTCCTCCACGAAGACATCCCTTCCTTTTTCAGATAGCCATTGTGTGCTTTGCCATAACTAAATAATAATAAATATAAAAGAAGTAATAGGTGTTATAGAAAAAAATTGGGGCATAGCAGATTATTTACATTAATTAGCATTTATTATCAAATGGAAAAACTAGCATTTGTAATTTTCAAGAAATCGTATAGCTTCGTCAAGTTCTTTGACAAAGGACTATAGGTTCGATTTTATGAACTTCAGAGGTGAGAATAGTCTTTCTACACAAAACGCAATAGGAGGAAGAGCTGTTACTGTTTAACTTCTGTTACTTCTTTTATTTTTAACTGAAAGTTAAAAGAAGTAACTGCTGTTACTTCAGATTTCAGGATATATTTGTATAAATTGTAAAGTAATGTCTTGAAAGAGCCTTCATATTTCCTTGTTTCTTCAAGGGTTGCGTAGAAATCTTATTTGAATTTTTTCATTTTTATGTCTAAAGTCTCTTAGTTCTTTATTTTCATTCGCTTTGCCTTAGCCATTTCAATATTATCCAAATATTTCTCAAAATCTAATTCATCCGTGGAAGAGGATGATAGAGACTCAGTTGCAATGTCTGCAGTGTGTCTTGATTTGAATACTCCAGTTGTTAGGATAATAATTTCATTCTTAGTGAAAGTTTATACGTGGCTTTCTTTGCCTTTTAAATTTGCTCTTCCTCCAACAAAATTCGGTGTTTTGGATAACGTATATTGACCCCAGCAAGATCTCATTGTCTAAGCAAACCAGTTTCTCTTTTCTTCATTGAGGAAATGATTCCTTCTGCCGTTCCATTTTAGAAAAAACAAACATCACATTTTTCCATTCTGCAAGAAACAAGCCTCCTGTTAATTCTTCAGATTGTAGCTTTTTTGTAGCTATACACAGTGTAGAAAGAAAAGTTTCCTATTCTGCAAGATCATTCCACAGTCTTTCTGTTAGTGAAACGTTAGGGTTATCTGCATCTTCTAAAAAAGTTCGTAATTCTAACAACCTCTTATCACAAATATCATCAAATACGCACTTCCCCAACGCGTTGCTTGATCAATAATTGCTACTTTTCCTGCTCGCCTCCTGAGAATGGCATCAATTTTGAGAGTTGTTGCTGCGTACCTAAATTTAACAATGAGCATTTCATGTACAGTAAGACCCCGCTTAACGCTGTTTCGGTTTAGCGCTCTTTTATTTCAACCCGGGGATTCTCCGAAATTGTGCGCAGCGCTAGGTTTCCAAATAACATATCCGAAACAGTGTAGTTGTGTTTCTTGCTTGGTGGACGCATTTTTTATCATTTGAAACATTTGTTGACAGGCCCACCAGCGGCCGAGCGGTAAAGTCGCTTAACACTGGTAGTTCGGTCCGAGGTTCGAATCCCGCGAACGGGCTGGCTGCATGGGCGTTTTCGTGGTTTTCCCCATGTGTAACGTGTATACGAGCCAGTTTCCCTTAGAAAGTCCTCCATGAAGGCATCCCTCCTCTTAGGCAGATAGCCCTCGAGGCTTTGCCATATTCACACACACACACATTTGTTGACATTATTGTAAGTTTAAATTTTTATAATACTATAACGATTAATACAGTGACAAATATTATGATCTTTAGTTTTTATCATGCGTGATAATAAAAAACAAGAAAAGAAAGCAACCAGAAAAAGCATTTCACTGGAAACTCAAATGCAAGTGATTAGAAGATTAGATTCTGGTGAACGTCAATCTCAAATTAGTGCTGCATTGATTTTAGCAACTTCAACAATAAGGACAATTCTTAAGAATAAAGAAAAAATACTGTCATCGGCAACTGCAACTACGTCAAGCTCTGCAACTAGAATTACCCGTTCTAGAAATAACATTCTAGAGGAAATGGAAAAACGACTGTCTATATGGATTGACGACGAAATTGAACGCAATATGCCATTAAGCCAATCTATCATAATGCCTTCTTGACAAAAAGGCAGAAAATTGGAAACCCAGAATAGACTGAATGATCTGACTGAGAATTTTATTTGTTTTTAATAGTTTAATAGTATTTGTTTAAATTTTTGTTTTTAATAGTTTTTTAAAAGTATATGCGTTTATATTGTTTTTATTTTTGTAAGAAATAAATGTTTGATTTTATTTTTATTAAAAAAAAAGCATTATTAAATTTAATGCCTAACCATTTTTTATCCGTCTTCCCCTAACCCCATTATTTACATGTTAAGATAGCCTCGCTTAGCGCTGTTTCGCATTACGCTCTACTTCGATGGAACGTATCCCCCGCGTTAAGCGGGGTCTTACTGCATTTGTAGCATTTGATGCATTTTGAAGTCATGGACTCCTTTTACTTGTTGTGAATTATGCTACAGTAGTGCCATCTATGAGCTGAAAAAGTAACTAAATGAATCAGTTTAATGAATAATGCCAAATTCACATCCATCCTCCTCCCTCATATTTATTTATTAACATGTCAATCAAATGGAAAGTAACTAAATGATATTAAAATATATAGTCCATAACAGTGCTTGGCTCCGGCACTTCTCAATTTTTAAGATAAATTACGATTTTAGGTGGAGCGCACCAGAGCCCTAAATAAGATGAGCTCCGGTACTTCTTTTTATAAAACTGAACCACAATTTAAAGGACAAAAATTTAGAATTCCTAACGTTTTAGTTTAACAATAAGGAAACCTTGCAATACTCTATTTCCCTAGAAATACGATCTCATGAGAACATGAGACGTTCAAGTAAAGTCTCCTCACTCACATGAGGAAACCTTTACCTTTAAGAAAAGCAATAAATTTGGGGGAGTTTGTTTAGGAACGTCTAAATTTCTCGCCATGCCATTGTATCTAGTGTATTGTTATCGATGCTTACAGTTAGTTATCCTCCCAGGAAGGAAAATTTGTGTTCTTAAATGTGCGTTAAGGGGACTCATACACCTTAAAACGCATAAGATCTTCGAATAGGTGACTGTTGCAAGAACTGGGATAACTTATTTATTTTAAAAGCATTTACTTCCAACTATTTACAGCTGACTACATAATATAGCCGCTTTCTGAAATAGTCATCAGAAAGTTTGTGTTGCCACAAATATTTTTATTATTTAATCTGCTTTGTGACAACATTTTTCGTCCTGTTTCCACCTTGCGCGTACAGTTTAAAATATTCTGTTGTATAATTTAATTCCATATTTAATATACAGCTTTTATAACATTTGGAGACTACTGTGAACCTAAAATTCTAAAAATTTAATGTTAAATTTTTATTTTATTTGGAGTTGAGTTTATAAAATGTATTTGATTATAAAAATTTGTAATGTTTTCGGCCATAAAATTTTTCAGTATTAAAATATTTATCATATTTTTGGTTCAGTTAGAAAATAGTGCCCATATAAAGAATTCCATCGAATTTCAAGTATGTACCAATAGCCATTTTTAAAATATCATGCGCGCAAGGTGGAAACATGGCGAAATATTTTGTCACAAAGAGGATTAAATTACAAAAATATTTGTGGCAACACAAATTTTCTGGTTACTAGTTTCCAAAGCAGCTATATTATGTAGTCAGCTGTGAAAGGTTGGAAGTAATTTCTTTTAAAATAAATAAAATATCCCAATCCTTGCAACAGTCACATATTCGAAGATCATGAGGGGTTTAAGGTGTATGAGCTCCCTTAAGTGACAGCGAGTACAATAAGGACAATTCTTAAGAATAAAGAAAAAAATACTGTCATCGGCAACTGCAACTACGTCAAGCTCTGCAACTAGAATTACCCGTTCTAGAAATAACATTCTAGAGGAAATGGAAAAACGACTGTCTATATGGATTGACGACGAAATTGAACGCAATATGCCATTAAGCCAATCTATCATAATGCCTTCTTGACAAAAAGGCAGAAAATTGGAAACCCAGAATAGACTGAATGATCTGACTGAGAATTTTATTTGTTTTTAATAGTTTAATAGTATTTGTTTAAATTTTTGTTTTTAATAGTTTTTTAAAAGTATATGCGTTTATATTGTTTTTATTTTTGTAAGAAATAAAGTGAGTGAAAGACTGAGTGAAAGACTGAGATAAACTGCTCAAGCACGTCCTATACACTGTCTTCCCACAGTATCCACTAATGGGGGAGGGAACTGTAACCAGCAGCTTTACGTTTAGGAGTCCGATTCATTTACCCCTGACACCCATCTGTCTGATGGCTATAATTATATCATCAGAGAGCCGTGGTCAAAGAAAACGTTCTCTCTCACCAAGATTTCCTTCATTTTTTGTTTCCACCCACTCATGCCCTCATTCTGTTTCGCCCTGGAATTTTCATCAGCTATACTTTATTTAATTTTTGTGATGACAAAAGAACTCCCCCCGCTACGATCAGAACTTATATTGAGCCGGAACCCACCGGATCTTTGCTCCGGTGCTTTAGTTTTTGTAATAAATCATAATTCTAGCCGGACGCACCAGAGCCTCGAATAAGAACGCTGCGGCACTTCTTTTATGTAATTGAATAACAATTTCAGTAGAAATTTTATCTCGAAAATTTTATTTTAACAATTAAATTATATTAAAAATCGCGTGTTAAATTTCAATTTATCTCTTTACATTTTATTTTAATTAGTTAATTACTTCAATTTTAATTAGTTAATTGGTTCAATCTTTATTTCAATAAATAATAATTGATTATCTAATACTTATCAATTGAATTATAATTAATTATATAATAATTATTGATTAAATAACAATTTATAAACATTAATTGAATAGCTATTAATTAATTTGATGATAATTAACGATTTAATTTAAAACTTATTAATGAGTTTAATAGTCATTTTATTTATTTATTTACTCTTGTTCCTCTCTGCTGACGGTCTTCCATAGGGCTCCGGCACTTCTAGTCTTAGAAATTAAGCCTTGGTCCATAAATAAACATAATAACTCATTAAATTTTTTTCAATTCATTTCAAATTGAAACTGTCCAGTAAAAACAAGAGTCGACGTGTTTTTTAAGGACTCCAACTCCTTTTACCCCAAAATCTGTCTAACTCCGGTTTCGACTCCACAGCCCAAGTTGCGAGCGCAGTGTTCTAGTATACCGGCCCTGAGTGTGGGGTGGGTTTTTGAAATCCTATGTAGACAATGACGTCCTCCAATTTTTGAAGATGAAGTGTGCAGAATTTTCTCATGGTCTGAATAAAAGTATAGATATGTATGAATTTATAAAAATGTATGATTTGTAGTAAGAAATGATGAAAATGTACTCTAGGAAAATGTTCATCTAATTTATTAAAAGAAAATTATTAAAATATATTGAATATTCTACAGTTGGTAACAATATGTGTAATACGAAATATCTCTTCTTTTGGATTTTTTCATTGTTTTAACTAACCAATTAATTTCAATTAACGTAATAATTTCCAGGGATCCTCTATTAGATTATAGAATCGCCATGCTCATTCAATATAATTAAATTGTTCATTTTTATTCACCCTTCGTTGAGCGTGTGAAAGGAAATCGAATTTTGCAGCTGATGTTGGTTTCAAGACATAACATTTTCTGAAATTAATTAACTCGGCAACAGCCAGTTTTCAATCTCGCAGCATTCGAAAAAAAAAAAAAAAAAAAAAAAAAAAAAAAATTGTAAATTTTTTTCCGCTGTTCGGAAATAAGTGCGGAAGAAGGTCGTATTCGGGCAAAAGAGTTCAATTGTTTCAACTGAAAATTTTATAAATGTACACAGTTTGGCTTAAGGAGCTTCAGTTCTTAAAAGAATATAATTTTTTTTGAATGCTTTTTTAAGCTTCTCGCACGAAAGTTACTTGATTTCATTACTCAGTCATTCTACAAATGGAGTAATCTTGTATAGAATATAGCGGCACTCACATCAGTATAGTTGTTAGCAATGCCAGCTGCTCTTACGTAATCCATTTTTTAAGCAGTTTTGTAGCAATATAGGGTTCATATACCGGGTGGCCATAATTAAACTGACAGTGCTCACAGTGTTCTATAGCGCGATCTATTTGCGAGAATGACGCCACATTTTGTAGGAAGATTAAACAAGACGGGGGACGAAGGATTCCGCGAAAAAAAAAATTAGTTTCAAAAGTCACCGCTAGGGGAATATTTGGCGCTGTGTAATAGAAAATGTTAACAAATGCAAATTAATGCGGAATAAAATTTATCGTAGGTCTATGAGAACATTATCCCAACAGGACCGGAAACCTGTTCTGTTTCCGGAGAGAAATATCGTCACATGTTGAACAGCTTTCTCATTATGGCACTTCAGCAAAGACAATGCCTGGGGGAAATCATTTTCATGCAAGATGGAGCCTTAAGGTACCTTGGACTTAAGGTAACTCCATAGCCAGAAGTCGCATGGGGTAAGATCAGGCTACCGAGCTGGCCATGCAGTTGGAAAGTAGCTGCTAATGCCTCTTTCTGTTGTGAATTTCCGTCGTAGCATCTGTTGCACCCGTACAGCAACGTGTGGAGGGGCTCCATCTTGCATGAAAAGGATTTTCCTTAGGCATTGCCTTTGCTGAAGTGCCGGAATAACAAAGCTGTTCAACATGTGGCGATATTTCTCTCCGGTAACAGAACAGGTTTTCGGTCCTGTCGGGGTAATGTTCTCATAGAAGAATGGACCTACGATAAATTCCACTGTGAACCCACACCAAACAGTTACCTTTGGTGAATGTAAGAGAATTGCTGTGACTGCATGTGGTGATTTGTCATCCCAAATTCGGCAGTTCTGGGTATTCACAGTTCCATTCAGGTAAAAGTGGGCCTCGTCTCCCCATAAGATTTTCCACGGCCAAGCATCATCCACCTCCGTTCTGGCAAGAAAGGTGAGAGCAAAAGTCAGTCGCTTATCATGGTCGGGGTACAGTAACTCCTGTACACGGCTGATCTTGTACGGATAGAAGGTGATAATCTTTCGTAAGATTTTCCATACCGTACTGTAAGGCATATCCATAATAAAAGGTAATTTTATTCCGTATTAATTTGCATTTGTTAACATTCTATTTTCTATTACAGCGCCAAATATTCCCCTAGCGGTGACTTTTGGAACTAATTTTTTTTTCGCGGAATCCTTCGTCCCCCGTCTTGTTTAATCTTCCTACAAAATGTGGCGTCATTCTCGCAAATAGATCGCGCTACAGAACACTGTGAGCACTGTCAGTTTAATTATGGCCATCCGTTACATCAATTTCCAAATATTAAATCCCTAAAACAAACCATCTCTGAAACGGCAAGCAGGCATTGAGTCTGAAAGCAGCAGACGAGTCGATTTTATTTACTTTATTTATTTAGACCAGAAGGGCTGCATCTTTGATTGTTTCACTTTATTACGCTATTTCACTTTTCATTCGAGTCTATTACCATATCGAAAAACTGTAAACTTTCCGAAAACCATTCTTTCATATTTAATCTATCTAATTATTCGTTAAAAATCAAACTATTTAAAAGCAATAGAGGAAAGATCTCTTAAGAAAAGTATTTTTTTTTTTTCCTTTTTTAAATTGATTGGTTAAAATAAAAATGCATTTATTTCATGATATATCTGATTAAAAACATGCAATAATTTTGTAGAATGGCATTAATACCTTTTTTACATTTTAAATACGTCGAAGACATATAACTGTCGATAATCTCTACACCATACTAAATTTAAAAAAAAAAAAAAAAAAAAAAAAAAAAAAAAAAAAAAAAACCCTCTTTTGAGATATTGTTAAAATATAGATTAATTTACAGATTACAAGTTTTTCACATATTAATTACCGATATTAATTTTTTAGCAAAATGAAGCCTTCATTTTAACAAACCAAATTATTTTAACTAAATTTTAGTTGTTAAATATTTATCAAAATATACGATCATAATAATGACTCGAAGCGAAAAATTCCATTTTATATTTATTTTTGGTGTAAAATTTAAAGGTTGGTATCTGCAAGAAATTTCAAATTTACAATTCTGTAATTCAAATGTGGTAACAGCTAAATATATAATTTTCAGATTAACATGTGTTTCAAATAATTCTAATATGTTAAATAGCCGCTAAATAACATACTTAAACAAATTACGAACACTTTCCAAGCGGAAAACACTTCAAAATAATAATGAAAACCTGTTATTTTTCTTTTATTTATCGAAATTATCTTCGAAGCATGGAGAAAAAGTACATATATTTCCACATACATAATTATAAACTATTTCTTATGACATCTCTCGGCTAAAACAACTATTTCGATGAAGTTTTTAGGCTTGGAGAAAAATGTTTAGAAACCATCCGTATCCTGAAATAGAGAAACTCGGTGAACTTGATTCGATATTTTTCTTTTTACTTACTAATTTTGAACTGAAGGGAAAAAATGTGTTCACATGTCTTGTCACATATTCATCTTCCATAACGAATGAGGTCATGTAACAACTATGAACATATTACATGTTCATATTCCCTAACAAAGCGATCATTTTTATCGTAAAAATACGTGATTATATTTAGGATGTTTATCTTTCTATCATTGTACGAAGTAAAAAGGAAGAATTGTAATCGCGAAAAGTTTCTGGCATCATATTTCAACGAAAATATCCATTTTGACCGCTATCGAATGCAATTTAACGATGTTTTTGCGTGACATCCGTACGTAATGACAGAATAAAAGACTATTTTCCACCCAAAAAAATTATAAAACTTATTTTAAATGAATTCTAAAGAGAATTTTTCTCCGCATCTGTGCGTACGTATCTCGCATAACTCAAAAACGAGTAGCTTCAGGACGTTGAAATTTTGCATATAGGACTGCTATAACATATAGATGTGCACTTTGTATTTTGGTTGCAATCGGCCGCATCAAAAGTATATAAATATATGTATAGATATATCCACTCTGTTACCCGGCTCAGTTATCTCAGTTTCTTTACTCTTATATGTTTGTAAATTGTTAATTTTTTGCTTTAAAAATGATTGAATTATGATGTTCTTATCTTCTGGTTAAGGTTTTTATGTCTTTAGTAAATCTGCATGCAGTATTTGTGGAGTTATCAACATTTTAAAAGTTGTTTTAAGTGCGGATAAGCCTAAATATTTTTGCCATGGCTGTCGTGTTTGTTTACATTTGAAACTTGGCAGAATAGCGGATTTGTTGCCAATCTAGAAAAATTAAGCTTCGCAGCAGTAAAGATGTCGTCTTCTTTTATGATTGTGAATTAAATCAATCTTAATCCATTCTGGAATTTATTCGAGGATATAAGTATTTAAAATTTACTTCGCAATTTTTAATATATATATTTTGAGTTTTTATGTATTTTTGCCTTGTCGGGAAGTGAGAACTAAATGAGAAATACTGAATCATCTGTGAAAACCTGTTTCTTTTTTGTTCTCTTTGCTCAATTTCTTTCATACATCGTTTTAGCTTTATTATAGTATTTGAATTATAGTATTTAGTATTATTTTATTTAGTATTTGAATAGAACATGTGGCAACATGTGGTGATAATTCTTCAAATGATGTAAATTTTGTGCATTCTGAGTTACAATATGAACGAAATGTAACGCTGTTAAGTGAACCTAGCGCTAGAGTGTCGTTATGGTAAACAAATGTAGTTAAATTGTGCATTCATTCTTTTGTAATTTATGCGCTATCGACGAAGTAGATTTAGTTTAATTCAATAAATTTAAATGAAATGCAAGAAAAAATGCATATAATGTAATATTCTGTACAAGGAAGTCATGTGGTATACACATCAGATTTTTTAATTTTATGACATTATATAAAAGGTTATAAATAAAGTATATAAAAGGTCTTTACCTAACTCATAGAAAATGTTTGCCGTCATGCTAAAGCTTTCTAAATAAATTTAATGTGTTAATTAAAATTTAAATATTTTTCGCCGAGTAGCTACCAATACTAGTTTTGCATTTGCAATGCTAAAGCAAGCTTTCATTTTCCCGTTTAATCGCTGCTCATATAACGCCTGCTGAGTATAAAATTCTAGCTCTTGAAGTTTTCTGCTTTTAGCCCAGAGAAGCAGATTTAAAGGGGTTCATACATCTTAAACCCCTCATGATCTTCAAATATGTGACTGTTGCAAGAATTGGGATATTTTATTTTAAAAGCACTTACTTCCAACCTTTTACAACTGACTACATAATATAGCTGCTTTGGAAACTAGTAACCAGAAAGTTTGTGTTGCCACAAATATTTTTGTAATTTAATCCTCTTTGTGACAAAATATTTCGCCATGTTTCCACCTTGCGCGCATGATATTTTAAAAATGGCTAATGGTACATACTTGGAATTGGATGAAATTCTTTATATGGGCACTATGTTCTAAATGAACCAAAAGTATGATAAATACTTTAATACTGAAAAATTTTATGGATGAAACATTAGAAATTTTTTTAATAAAATACATTTTATAAACTCAACTCCAAATAAAATAAAAATTTAACAAGAAATTTTTAGAATTTTAGGTTCACAGTAGTTTCCAAATGTTATAAAAGCTATATATTAAATATGGAATTAAATTATGCAACAGAATATTTTAAACTGTGCGCGCAAGGTGGAAACAAGACGAAAAATGTTTTCACAAAGCGGATTGAATTATAAAAATATTTGTGGCAACACAAACTTTCTGATGACTATTTCAGAAAGCAGCTATATTATGTAGTCAGCTGTAAAAAGTTGGAAGTAATTGCTTTTAAAATAAATAAGTTATCCCAATTCTTGCAACAGTCACATATTCGAAGATCTTATGAGTTTTAAGGTGTATGAGTCCCCTTAAGCAGAATTACCCGAGATTCAAAAATGTGTGTTACGCTTAACTTCACCAAACATCCCAGCAAGTAATAATTACAAACTATAAATATCCAAGAACACTTTCTTGGTGATTTCTTCCCATCGAGGGCAAACTAATGTCATTACACAAATGAACACTGTCGATGACTAATCATCATCACCGATCAAGACGAGCTTTCCTACTGTCTGCTGTGAAACTATCGCCTCAGTAATATTCTGAGCCCTGCGTTGTAAGGAAATTCTCTAATTAATCATGAAAGTGTTAAAGTAGGCGATCATTTGCAAAGGAAACTTTCATTCATTGCTTCCGAATCGATGGGATCTCTCAGATATGCATCAATTATTCATTAGACAGAAATCCTTTCATTTATTCGAGATTACGCCAATAAATAATCCCGGATAGATTCATCCTAAAAATTGCAATGGATACTCATCTCGAGGATTATTATTAGTAGTGTCACACAGTTGCGTAATATATTTGCTATGCCCTAATCATCAAAGACTATCTCATATTTTTATTTTCGAAGCCGTTTGTGAGAAGCGTGTCACAAGAATTGTCATTAATCAGGACGCGTAACTCCTATACTAAGTTGTGGAAATTGTTATTACATTGCGCCTGCCTGCTAGTCTTTTCAAAGAGCTGTTGTACATTTCTGCTATTACAAAACGATTTATGAACGTTATAGCGAAATTATAATCCCATAATTGCACTCAGAATCATATATTAAACGTTAATTTAGTGTTTGGTGTGTGAATTAAACATCGTTACAGTTCCGGTCCTCGATTAATTACTCCTATGATGTTGCATTTAATAACATTTTCCATTACACTAGGACATGAATAATCACGTTTAGCGGAGCGTCACTCTGAAATTTTTCGGGTACATCTAAATGGCAAAATTAACCCCTTGGGTACGGATTTATTTGAGAAAAATTTTGCATGTGGAACGGATATAATTTTTGGTTGCGATTCATCAATAGCTACTTCACTTTAGGAGTATAAATGTAACAAAATTTAGTATTTACGTAATCCACTATATTTCTAATCTTTCTTATTCTGTCATCTTTATTTTCCTCTTCATTATCCGTAAAAGGTAGAAAGCTTGAAATATCAAAAGCCTATCGCGTGCCATAGTCTTGGCAAAAATTGGAGTACTTATTGCATATCGTTTTGACCAATACATATGCATCTTTGGCTTCTTCATGTGCGACATCAAGATGCATAATGCAATATAAGCTTTCATTTCATCAGAACTTACAGGAAACCACCTTTTTTTTTTTACACAATCTTCTTTTTCTATCCCTTGTCTGGCATATCTATTCGTCTCTTCTACTATAGTGTCCCAAAAATCTTCATTCAAGACTTCTTTCAAAACATCTAAAGGCGTAGGATTACTATCTAGTCTACGCAGGCTCAAAGGATTAATTATTAATTCCAGATATTTCAGAAAAACTTTTTATATCGGCTACATTTCCTTCTTCTTCCCAAATCCATTCCTTTGATACCGGTTCACGAGAAGATTCACTATCACTGCTCGATAGACATCTTGTGCGTATTCGAAACCTTGATATTATATTACAATTGTCATCATTTTCTAGTTCAATATCGTCTTCATCACCTTCGCTTTGTATTTCATTGTAATTGTCAATTTCAGGATCACTAAACAATTCTTCTTTAGATTTCTCAAAGTCACTTTCGCTATCACTATCATAAAATATATTCCTTGTTTTTGACATAATGGGGCAGCGTATCGCAAATAATGTTCACCGAAATACTACGGTAATTGCCTCTTCTATTATGACTGATACAAGCTACAATGAAAGGGACAGAATTGTGCATAACCTCGAATAACGTTTTAGACATGTCGTCCAATTCTAGGGAAAACAAATGAATGTCGTCTCTCAGACGTCAAATGTACCCAAGAGTTTAATTTTTGGTTTGACGTCTTAGACACGTCAACAGCTCCTAGGGAAAAAACGTGAATAACTTGTCTCAGACGTCAAATGTACCCAAGGGGTTAAACTTACGAAATTTGACGTTTACCCCAACATCAATGCACTTCTGTAGATGAATTTTCCAAAGTTTAAATGCTTCAAGTTACGATTTCTTGGAATCGATACTTTTATTACTTCATCAGTCCCAACTTCAGAGAGAAAACGACGGGTGCGTAAATTATGTTTCAGATTAAAATGTAACCAAAGAACACACGTAGGAAAAAAGAGTGGGATATATATTTTTGATGCGATTTTGTTCAAAACCTTCGACTTGCTGAACGACAGTCTTGCTGAACGAGAAGATGTAATATAATGGTGAAGCGCGAGTACCCGAATATTCACTTCTTGAAGAACTTCTGGAGCACACTGTGTAGTTTACCAACTAACTCTTCCTCTACTGGATATCTTTGACCAGTCCCATAGTTCTGAAGAAAACGGTATACAGTACTTTTTTAATGGTTCGTTGTCGTTTCACCATTATCATCTTCAAAGACCTGAACAAAAATTTTCTGCCGTGATGGAATGCGAGAAAATGGTATGTACGTTTCATCACCAATTACGATTTTAGAAATAATGTCGTGACCACCATCATTAACTAATTTAATTCTTCTTTACTGAGTCCGCCGCGACCCGCTTTTCAGGCTTTCGATTTAAACTTAGATCTGCGTAGAGCCCGTTCTGGTTGACCTCTTTCGACTTTCTTTTCGATGAAACTTGGCTAGCATTATTTGGATCAGGGTTTCTTAAACGGTTTTAAATAGCGATCCCTTTTTATCACTGAAATATTTTCGCTACCCCCAGGACCCCATAATGTTTACGAAAATTTTGTAGGACCCCGTAAGTATTGCGCAAATCCAACACACGCGTGTGTGAAACCGTCAACGTTTTCACTTGTACTGTAATATACTATTGCAGTTTTAGGTCATTAACTTTAATGTCCAATTTTAAGACATAGAACAATATGAAAATTTTAAATGACAGACAAAATGACAGCGTCATGTGCAAAGCTAGAATGCGTCGAAACGTTTCCGTTTTGCTTTGTCTGTATAGTCTTATCTTTATTCATTTTCAGATACACTGTGTAAAAATATTTGGTAATTGTAAAATTATTATAATAAATTAAAAAATATCAAGACTGCTAAATATTTTGGCGACCGCCTGCTGTAGATCCCGCGACCCCACTGAGGTTCGCGACTCGCAGTTTAAGGAACGCTGATTTGGATCATGCGGAAAAGAAAACTGCAATAAGAATTAATAGTTGGAATTTCGACCACAGATGGCGTTTTTCACGCTGTATAGAAAGAGCGTTCTGCAAATGTGACGCGTTTCGAAACTCTAGTAGTCAATGCCATAAAATATTTCTTCACTACGGCTTTAGAGAAGAAGGACCGAGTTTTACTAATCAAGTTTGCTTTATCAAAACGGCAGTAAGTTTCCAGTTGCACTGCGAGAATATCGACTCTTGACAGGCTTATGAGAAGGGCCTAAATGGAACTAGGGTTCGAGAAAGTTGATTAATAAATTTGGAGATTTGAAAAACTGGGGAGTAGCGTGTGCTGCGAGGAAGATGACGGAACGGTGTCGCACGATTCGTCTTTCCCTTGGTCGACAGTACGAAAGGTTCCGATTTCACAAAAGCCCCATAAATATATGACAGTTGTGTCAGGATAAGCACCCGCATGTAGACATTCAGCAAGTCCAGAAAATCCACGGCAGTTAATTGTTCAGGCAGAGTCCTTCTATCTTTACTTTATCTAACACAAGTTTCTGCCTATTCTAACAGCGATTCTTAACAGTCTTTTGATTGCTTCTTTGCTTACTTTTAAGTAGTTCCTAACAGGATACTCTTTCCCCGTACAACAACATCCAAGCTTACATGTGGACTTTGTGAGGCTCTTAGCCGTCTATTCGGCTGCGTTCCCGTAGCAGGGTGGAGCGGAGAGTAGATGGTTTCTGCCAGGAAGATAACACACTGTGAGGCTAAGGCCAGGTCAGTGGTCTTCCTTGGTGGCGCTCACTCACACACTATCTATTGTAAAGTGATATCCATGCAAGAACTCTATCCTGCAGACCAGGACAACGCACTGATTTTGCTAGCCTTCTTTGGCCAGAATAACGGTTGACAATGCATAGCCTTGCAACATTTTATGATCGGGTGAACCACATCTTAATCCAGACGGAGCAGTTAACACATTCCCTGCCAGACCGTTTTTTGAAGACTTTCCGTTCAGGCCGCGTGGGGCGTATGCTTTACATTTGTATTATTTTGTTTCTGGCGTATGTCTTACAATAATTAAAATAGCGCAAAAATCATAATTGTCAAAGATAGGTTGTATAGTTTAACATGCATAACACAACAAACCAATAAATTTATTTTTCTAGGAATTAGTTTAACAAATACCTGGCTGAACGTTACTATGCCAAGCATGTTGCATCCTCACATATAATTTTTTTTATCGTACGTATATTAGTTTTAAATGAGGACATCAGCAGTAGTATTAAGATGGCCATAATTGACTGTATAATGAAATAAAAAAAAAATCTGAAATGTTTCAGATTTTAAATTACGTCCAAAGGGGCGTTTTTTAACATTTTGTGTGTTACCTTTCTTTATTAAATATCATGTTCCTCGCACTTAAACCATAAGATCCAGTGCAACAGCAATATCGCAAAATAGTTTTAAAACGAGCCTATCTTTAGAATTTACGATACAGAGACTCACGCGCTGGAGATAAAAATGTTTTTTCTGCACAACGTTGCCATTGCTCGCTTTGAAATCCTTGAGTTTGTTAATCAAAAATTCGTCAAAGTTTTAAAAAATAGGAAATCGATCATAAAACAAATTTCAAATTTCAAATTTGGTCTTCCACATGCTCATATTCGTTGGAGGATTACGTTATTCAAAATTCGATGACTCTATGTACCGTTATTTTATGACAATGTGAGAAATATATATACATTTACGCAGATTTTCATTATTTAATTTCTTCAAATATAATGCAGGACTCTAACATTTTATGGCAACAGTTTGAAAAGTGAACCGACATTTATCCGTCCGACGCAAAATGCCAAAACGAAACTAATGCGGCCCCATGCGGCAGGGAACTTGTTATACTCAAAATCGTCCAATATGGGGAATTGCAAGCCCTAATGGTGTCTCTGCAACCTGATTACATTACCGTATGGCGTGGGTTTATTGCTGATTTCCTTATTTCTTTAAAGAGAATACTAATCAAGGCCTTCAAGGTGTTCCATCATGGGTGCTTTTTATTGCGAACTTTTCCAGCAGCAAATCGTTCCTGCCTTATAAGAAGGAGAGTTTTGGGAGACTCAAGATTCCTTCACGCAAGATGGACACCATCTCGCATAGCCGAACAAGTGGAGGTGCAACTTTGTCTCCACATGGGAGATGATCGAGTAATTTTGAGAAGCTTTTCTACTGTCTTCTTCTTTTCTCCAGAGTTATGGTTGGCCCACCAGCGGCCGAGCAGTAAAGTCGCTGAACACTGGTAGTTCGGTCTGAGGTTCGAATCCAGCGAACGGGCTGGCTGCATGGGCGTTTTGGTGGTTTTCCCCATGTGTAACGTGTATACGAGCCAGTTTCTCTTAGAAACTACTCCACAAAGGCATCCCTCCCCTTAGGCAGATAGCCCTCGTGTGCTTTGCCATAATTAAATACACCAAACATCAGAGTTCTGTTTGTGGGGATTCCTGAAAGATTCCTATGGAGGATGGATCGTTCTATTATGCTCGAACTGAAAGCAAGCATAAGACGTCATGTCGCTGCAACTGATCGAGAAACACTTGGCGAGAACACGCTATAAAATGTGTAACTGACGCAAATGGAATCGTCATTGAATAACTGATGTGATTAAATAAAGTTTTGTTTTCCCAATTATTGTTTTTATACGCCCCCTTTTCATCTGATGATCGAAATTCGAGCTATTATTTTTATTGCAGTTTTCTTTCTCCCATACATATACCAAGTTTCAACGAAATAGGTCTTCCGAAACAAGCTCTACGTAGGTCTAAATGTGGTAACTTTAATTTTATAACTACCCTGTGCATATGTATGGGAAGTAATGTTTTCGGTCTAAACATCTGATAATAAGTTTTTAGTGAATAAGCGCGAACGAGGGGCCCCCATACCACGTTTTTCACTATTCTTGTAATGATGTTTGTCTGCGTTTGGTCGAACGTTTTTCGTCCGCGATATCTCTTACATGAAACTTGCAAAAAATTCCAATTTTTTTTATATTTACGAGCTATAAGAACACATGCTTATTATAATGCAAATTTAAACATCTGGTCATTTTGACCGTGTATATGTTACGGTGAAACATCGAAATCCGGAGAATGTCGACTTTCACCGGTGAATGTCAATGTTCACATAATCGCTTGGTGTATGTCCGAAATATTTTCCAAATACTCTTATTTCTGACTTACACCGGTCAATGTCGACATTCACCATGTACTAATGGGGAATGTTGAAACATATAACAATATTATATTTTCTTCTCCGTCATTCGATCGCGAATAAACGCACTTGAGACTTGAAATAAGAACTTAAGAACATGAGAATCTAAAACACACAATACATTCAAAATGAGAAAGAAAAATATTAGAAGTTAAAAACTTACTTATTAGTAATTATACAGTATGTTCTAAATGAGAAAATAAAATAACAGTAATAAAAAAAATTACAAAATTATGTGATTCAAATCTTATTTATTGCAACAACTTAAACTATTATGGCACTTTATGACCTCTCTTTTCGACTTTCACCAGAGCATATCTGTGATTGTCGACATACACCGGGGAGGGTCCGAATATACAAGAATGTAGTGAAATATTCGGTCTTTCACCGACGTATTTGGTGAATGTTGATATTATCCGGTGAAAGTCGACATTCTCCAATTTCGGTCTTTCACGGTAACATATACATTTTTAATGTTTTTTAACCTATTTTACTATTTAAAAAGCATCGTAAGGTAATAAAAAATTTAAATTAACAAAGATTATTAAACATGACTGATAATGAATGTATTATAATTTCGAAACTTTTACAAAAGCAGAAAACTTGTTGTTACCAGCATTGACATCATATATAGTTTTGTAATGTAAATTTCACAAACACCCACGGTTCCTTTGTTCAACCAGTATTCCCAAAATCAGAACGTAAAACTTCCCAGCGGTCAAATTGACCGATGTGTTACTTATACGTGTTAAGCTTCCTTCATTCATATAAAGAGTTGATTAGATTTTGCGTTAAGGAGAACCGGAAGTGGGATTTTACAGGAAACCTATAGCAGTCGTTAACGGATAATCGGAATTACAGCACTTTATTTGATAGTAGTTTATAATGAAAAACTGTATTAATAATATATACAATCCAAAACTTTCCAATTTTAGTATTAAAGACTTTGATATCAATGGGAACAACGTATTCGATTTCGGCTAAAATGAATAAACCTGATACTTTATTCGAAGGTCTCAATACATTTTCTTTATCCAAAAGTTATCCAAATGAAATAGTCCAAAACATCGCAAATTTGTATTTGAAATAAATATTTCATTATATTTATTAGTATTAAATATATTCAAGGAATTATATTAAATGAAACGAGAATAAGTTATGAGTAAATCGTTATGAGGCAATTAAATGCATTGACATCTATCCTCGATGCGTTGCTTTCCTTTTTGAATCGAATCACTTTTCAAATAAGAGGATGCTACCACCAGTGTTATCACTGTGTTATTTTTAAAGATATAATATAGTAAATATAAATAACGTACCAAATGTAAAAAAAAAAAAAAAAAAAAAAAAAAGTATAGCAAAACTTAATACGCCCTATAGGGAATTCTAAAGACTTGCTGCTTTTAAAATTTTTGCATTTGTTAAGTCATTGATTTGTGAATCCGAAACGCTATATGACCAGAGGCTATACTGCGATCGATGCGATATTTTCAAATCAAAGAATGAATGTGTATATGAGTACGATTAGTTATCAGTGTTCATAGCACGGGAGAATAGAAAAATAAAAAAAATAAAAAAATGAGTAATGTTTATAATTAACATAGATCCATAAAGTAAACAAACAATATAGATTTTATTACAAACGAGAAGTGAAAGTTTACTTAAAAGTTGTTACTCGTTGCTTTTCCGCCAGTTCAGACCCACCAGCGGCCGTTGAACACTGGTAGTCTGTTCTGCGGTTTGAATCCCAGAGAACGGGCTCGTTGCGTCGGTGTTTTCGTGGCTTTCGCAATGTGTGACGTGTATACGAGCCAGTTTTCCTTAGGGAGTTCTCAACGAAGGCATCGCTCCCCATACGCAGGAGTAGGCGCTCAATCTCCGAACGAATTCTATTGTTTGTTGGAAGAGTCCAAGATTTGTAGGTATGGTACGTGAAAGTAGGGATGAACTAAGAAAGGAAAAGGGATTTTGAGTGTAGGGAATTTCAGTCGTTCCGCGATTGAGCGTCTACTATGAACGGGCTCCTGCTTTGTGAGGGTAGCTAGCGTTTCGTTAGTAAGTGTGTTATTTATTATTCTTACTGATTGTCTGCCCCCCTTTTTTTACAGTTACAATTTTCTACAATACCTTAAGTAAATAAAAACTTTACAGTTACATATTGTAACTTCATGTAATACTCTCTTACTTTACCGTAATAAGAATACTAATAAATATTAAATTTCGTTGGAATAAACAGAATTATGTAATTTCGCCAAAACGTTATGCCTTTAAGCAAATTTTAAATAAGCATACAATTTTACATTGCAAACACGTATTTTTCTACGAAGTATTTATTTATTTTTTTTATTTATTTATTTTTTTTTTATTTTTTTTTTTATTTATTTATTTTTTTTTTTGTTTCGTAAATTGATAAAAATTAATCTGTCCTTAAACAAAATGTTCAATAAAACATGGAGCATAAAAATAAGCAGTGAAACTTCTTTCACGGTTCGGGAATAAGTCAGCGAGCATATCTCTTTTCTCTCACCTGCGTTTATTGAACTCGCCCAGCTAACAATAGCAGGCGTTCCGAGATTGACGGTCTAGTGTCCTCAGCGAAGGCATCGCTCTCCCCATATGCAGGTAGCCCTCGTGCGCTTTGCCGTAATCAAATAAACCAAACTAACTTTGCGCCATTTCGATGCCTTATATGGATTGGTTGTCGATCCTGTGTTTGACACTTCAGATTTTTAAGTCCATGAATAATTTATGCGTAGGAAATTCCATGGCCACACTCTACTTTGAAACGACATCTCCATCTGCAGGCTCTCGCTAAGTGGCAGGAAGAATGGGACACTGCACAAACAGGCAGGCGTACACACTACCATCTAATGTACGTAAACCCTGCCGGGCTATGTTCTAATACACACTTGGTGCGCTATATCACGGGCCATGGGCCCTTCCCGGAGTACTTTGCCAGGCATGGCGTGACTGACACAGATCAGTGCAGTTGTGGCCACCTGGGTACTCCGGAGCATTATGTCACAACCTGGCCACTTACCAGCGAACTGCACATACGTATTCCAACTGTCAATACGGAGGCCTTCTGTAAATTCAGGATTAAGCAGAAGCACATTTGTCGACAGATCATTAAAATTATGAATTTACTTGCCAGACACGGAACTGACCTTTGCGCAGTCAAATAATTAGTGCAAGGCCACATATACCACGTATACGCAAGGCTAAGTATACCGCGTATGTGTACATGTAGTGTTTATCCGAAGCGTACCGCAACATCTCGGAAGGTATTAATCAAAATTCAAGCAATGTAAATAACTTAAAAACCATTACATAAAATAGTTCATGCACATCAGCAAGTATGCGCGAACATCTCCACTAATTTAACAGTGAATATTAATAGACAAAGAAAGTACCCAGCTGACTTCAGGCTCTGTCTAGACCTGAATTGCAAGTGTAATGCTACCCAATGCCCATCCCCATAAGTGGCTGCACAACCTAACTGCTTTAAATACGTGTATTTAAATGTAAATATCGCATCGGATGTACTGAACAGTCAAAGGACAATATCTTAGAATATGTATGCAAAAGCATATGTACAGTACAGTCTGCGCATACCGCAGTGACATAGCAAGATGCTCCTATGAACAGTAGAAATGTATACTTACATGCCCCGCCATGTCAGACATCCTAACCTCATTTGCATAACTGCCAGAGCAATTATATTGCTCAATATGTATCAAAATCTAATGTCACGTTGGAGATAATAAAAACACTGCTGAATCCGAACGCTGCACAAACTGTAAATGCAAGTGTAACGCAAGTGTAACGTCATTTCTGAATAGTAATGTAAAGTCATATGTAATGTTGTATCGAATTACGTAACATAATATAGAAAATACTTACAGTACCGCATTATATGCAAACACTGTCATAAATAAGTATCTATGTGCCTGTACAAAAATCTCACAGGTACAGCAGGACCTCTGCCTTGAGCTCCTATAATGTCTATATATCAGGTCTGCCTGTACGCCATCCTGAAGCTCAATCACATAAAAGCAAGAGCAAATATAGTGTTATAAATATGTTCTATATGCAGTGTTGCTCCTGACAATGTATTTACAGAGTTGAATCTGCATAATGTAATTCGTAAATGCAATGTCAATAATGGTAATGTAATACCACTATTATCTCATACCTCATATATAATGTCAATGCCGTATCGCATAGTGTCTATATAAGACATGCAATGTCATAATTATGTAAATATGTATATGCACAGCACTATTTATACGTGCACTGAAGTAATTTAGTTGCAACCGCCTTCTGCACACATGTAGTGCATATGTACTAGCCCTGCATGGAAACTCTCCCAAGTTCATTTGCGTAATTACAGGAATAATTATTATGTTCTATACGTACCTATATGCAATCTCTAGCCAACTTTAGATAAGGGTGGACGTGGTGCTGTACTGATTAATCTTTACGGCAAAGGGAAAGTGCCCACGTCCACCGTCACTTATCACTTATCAATCCTTTGCCATGTTCCTTCTGTAACAGTTGGTAGTCACGGCGATTAATCACTGGTGATTATCTTACGTGTGAGTGACACATTTTATGGGGTTACATCCGACGAAGGGTCGTTCGACCTCCACGAAGTTCTGCAAACCATCTGAATACAGAGGCACGAGATGGAGTTTCATTTCCACGTTCTTATTATATAGGGTGATTCTAAATTGATTTTACATACTAAGAGGGGCGATAGTACTCATCCAGATGAGCAATAATTACTATAGAACATAGGGTCGCCTTCCACTCTGAGATGCAGAAAAGAGGAAGATTAGAATTACAACCTGAACTTACAACAGTTTGGGAGAGCGAATGAACGAGACCCAAAGTTGCACAATTAGTTTAGTGAAAAACTCACAGAGAGTGCACAAAACGGATAAAACCGAAAACTTGGCGTTCAAGTGTTAATTCGAGCTCAAACTTTAATGGCGGACACTCAAATACAGATCTTTGGTTGGCAAGGTGTCAACATAGCAAACTATTGCAACAAGTTAATTATCTAATCAAGTGCTGAATACTATCAACTAACTCCAACTTCTGCTGTATGCCGAGATTAGCATGAAAAGTTCATGCTGTGTTTCCGCTGTCAGAATTTCGTATCCTATATGAGGGCGCTTCAACTAGAATTAGCGAAGCACAGGAGGGGACAGGATGGAAGTTGGCGAAAAGGGAAAAATCTTCTACCTTGACACTTGATATGAAGGTAGCACGTTTTTCCCGTAATAGATTATTTCCCCCTAATTATTTAGATAATTAACTTGTTGTAATCACTTGCGAGGTTGAGACCTTGCCAACCAAAGATGTGCATTTGAGTGTTTGCCATCCAAGTCTGAGTTCGAATTAACACTCCGAAAGCCAAGTTTTCGGTTTTACCGATTTTGTGCACTCTCTGTGAGTTTTTACTTCCTTGTACGAAATAAAAAGGAAGTATTGTAATCGCGAAAAGCTTCAGACAGCATATTTCAACGAAAATATCCGCTTTCGAATGCAATTTAACGATGTTTTTGCGTGATATCTGTACGTAAAGACAGAATAAAAGACTCTTTTCCTCCAAAAAAACTAAAAACTGCTTTAAAATGAATTCTGAAGAGAATTTTTCGTGGCGTCTGTACGAACGTATGTACGTACGTGAGAACGTACGTATCTCTCAGAACTCAAAAACGAGTAGCCTCAGAACGTTGAAATTTTGTATATAAATCTACTATAACATGTAGATGTGCACCTCGTATTTTGGTTTCAATCGGCCGCGCCAAACGTATATAAATATATTTATAAATATATCCACTCTGTTACCCGTCTCAGTGATCTCAGTTTCTTTACTCTTATATGTTTGTAAATTGTACATTTTTTGCTTTAAAAATGATTGAATTATGTTGTTTTTATCTTCCGGTTAAGGGTTTTATGCAGTATTTTTAGAGTAATTAAATAATAGATTTTTAAGTAAATCTGTATGCAATATTTTTAAATAATCAACAATTTTAAAATTGTTTAAGTGCCGCTAAGCCTAATTTGATGGCGGCCATTGCTCTTGTATACATTTGAAACAGCTGAGTAGCGGATTTGTTGCCAATCTAGAGAAACGTAGCTTCGCAACAAAAAAGATAACGCCTTCATTTATTATTTAAATCATACTTAATCCTTTCTGGAATTTTTTCGAGGAAATAAGCGTTTAAGATTTACTTCCTAATTTTTAATACAGATATTGAGTTTTTATGTATTTTTGCCTTGTCGCGAAGTGAAAACAGAATTAATTGAATGAGAAATACTCAATCGTCTGCGAAAAGTTGTTTCTTTTTTGTTTTATTTGCTTAATTTCTAATATACATCGTTCTAGCTTTATGATAGTATTTGAATAGAACATGTGGCAACGATTAGATAATTCTATTCTTTAAATGATATAAATTTTGTGCATTCTGAGTTATAATATGAACGAAATATAATACTGTTAAGTAAGCCTACCGTCAGAGTGTCGCTATGGTAAACAAAGTGAATTTTAAAGAATGCATTTATTCTATTGTGGTTTATGCGCTGTCGGCGAAATAGGTTTAATTCAATCTAATAAGTTTTAACGAAATGCAAGAAAAAATGCGCATAATTTAATATTCCGTACAAGGAAGTCATGTGGTGTACACATCAGATTTTTTAGTAAACTGATTGTGCAACTTTTGGTCTCGTTCGTTCACTGGTCCAACACTGTTGTAAGTTCAGGTTGTAATTCTTATATTCCTCTTTTCTGCCTCTCAGAGTGGAATGCGACCCTATGTTCTGTGGTAATTGTTGCTCATCTGGATGAGAACTATCACCCCTCTTAATTTGTAAAAACAATTTAGAATCGCCCTGTAGACGTTTCTTTGATTTAGCTCCACTTGAAGACCATGAAAATCGTACTCGTTAATGCGCTCGTGTCAGCTCCATTTTTCTTTCTTTCAATAAATAATCTGTGGCAATTATTGCCAAAAATTACAGTCTGCGAATATAAATGCGTTCAAATTTACATATCTATTAAAATAATTGTTATATTACAATATTATATATATTACAATATATATCTATTAAATATAGCTTAATAAGCTTATATCTATTAAAGCTAGTATAAGCTATTAAAGCTAGTACAAGTCTATTAGTATAAGCTATTTTAATTATTAAAAGAGCTTATATTTGCGTATTAAAATAGCTTATATATTATTAATTAGCTTATATCTATTAAATAAAGCTATTATTATATTTAATAGATATATATTACAATATATATCTATTAAAATAATTGTTATATACTATTGACAGAGTTACCCTACGCATTTGCTCACCTTCAACGCAATAACACTTTCATCAAATCATGTTGCTTATAGGATGGTCAAGAGAGAAGATCCGTTTACAGGGAATAAACTGATATAAAAAGGCAGCTTCTATAATTCTTCTTTAAGCCTCGCATAAATACTCGGCTGATTAAAGATGGGATGAATGGATCCGTTAGTTATTTACTTCTAAGATTTCTTTCTGATATCTTCAGCTTCCACATTCGCGAAATCAAAACAAATTCTTTATGTTAGAGCTTTACTAAAAAGCTTATAGCCTGCACTGTAAAATAGATGAACATAAATCGCCATTATTTATTGAGCTGTCATTAAGGTTTATTAGCACGATAATGCTGTCGCGCCAGCTCCAGTGTTTTTCTTAATAGTCTCAAAATGCACATTTGTTCGCATCACTTTTGTGTCCGAATCGCTTTTCAGAGGGTGGCCACAAAATGCTATTGCCATGTATCATTGAAAAAAAATTCAACTTTGAAGATTTTGTATATGTGTATGTTCTCGCATTGTGTGGAAACGACGACACGTAAAGCCCAAGAACTTTTAATATACTTAGTCCGCCAACCAAACGTGGACACATCGAAGCCCGAATTTCGAATTTTTTTTAATTGTTTCGTATTTTGTGTAAATTTAAAATAATTTTTGATTAACAAACTCGGTGATTTGAAAACGAAAAGTGCTTCGTTCGCAATAAAACATCTCTGCCGAGCTAACAAATATCTGCTAATTTTATTTGGATATAACCAAAATTTGCGATTCTAAAAAGAAGAAATCAAGTAAGTTTAATAAAAAAAGAGATATTAATTAATTTACAATGAGAAGCTATAATTTTGAGAGCTGATTTTTTTTTAAACTACTCGGGCGATTTTTACAAAACTTGGCACTTTGCCATAATTTGAGTCGTAGAACCGACATTTGCAAAACCTAACTCGGCATGTCATTTTAGGAAAAGCCCGATTTTGTGTCAAAATACCTGTGATAATGCATTATAGAAATCTAATATATATATACTTTAGTGTAAGTCGCGCTTTCCAAACATGAAAACCGCAAGATGAAATTCGTCAATCAGCTTAGTAGAACGGGAGATATAGAACTGTCCCCCTTTTTTTAATGCAAAGTACTCTTTGCATTCAGACCACTTTTATATTCTTACGTAATGCAAAGAGTACTTTGCATTACGTAAGAAGAGTGGTCTGCGTTGAAACTGCTGTAGTTTATTGTCGAAATGGACTTTCATAAATCGGTCCATAACTCCAATTTCGCACTAAAGCCTTTTTTGAAAGTGTGTGTTTTCAGTTGTTCTTTTGCGAGAGAAGCTTTTCAAAGTTCAAATTCTATAAAAGATTAGCAATGAGGCAAGTAAGACTCGCCCTAACTATACACTGAAAATGCAGCAACTAAAAGCGTTTATTTTCATAAAGGTATAAAAGAATGTTTCAGTTCACAAAAGAACTGTTTCAGTTCTTTCTTTGGTTTTGACAGAAAAAAAAACCATCAACTAGTTTTTAAGTCATAAAAAATAGCAAATTAAAAAGTTTTAATATAGTTATATAGACATTAGGCAGTTTTGGAAGCAGGCAAAATGAAAAATTAGCAACGCCTTCGGTGGGAATCGAACCGCGGACCTTTGGAATATGCGCCCAGCGTTGCGACCACCACACCACGAAGGCATGCCAAGAAGAGGGGGAGAAATACCTATATACTTCCCCTTTTAAAAGGCGACTGGGGTTTTTAGGGGACCCAATCGCCAAATCCCGGTTGTAGAGAATCATCATCCAACAACCTTTTAGTTCGGGCGCCACTATAGAGACATTATGTAATTTTGTAAGTAGGAAAAATGAAAAATGAGAAACCCGCGAGCCGGGAATCGAACGGACCTCTGGAATACGTGCCTAGCTTGCAGACCACCAAGCCACGAAGGCATGCTAGGAAGGCTGAGAAATACCTTATCAGGTTAATAAGTTATAATAATAAATGTAAAATAAATATCTGTCTGTTAGATGTGTTTTTTCTTTAGTCCCTAATTTTTTTTGTTTTCTAAATCATTTTATATGTTTAATTTATATTAAATAATTATTAGTTATAAATGTGTACTGACATTTTGTATGGTGGTCATTCCAGTGAGATTTTCGTCCATGGCCTCGATAGCGATAGGCCTCTCACTGGACTCTAAGTGCGCCATTTTTCCAAAGAGCGAGGAACGTACGTACGTACATACATGCACGCATTCGATACATACATGCATAGTCTTCATTTTTAATTGTAAGAGTTAAGGGGGCTCATACACCTTAAACCCCTCATGATCTTCAAATATGGGACTGTTGCAAGAATTGGGATATTTTATTTATTTTAAAAGCACTTAGTTCCAACCTTTAACAACTGACTACATAATACAGCTGCTTTGGAAACTAGTAACCAGAAAGTTTTTGTTGCCACAAATACTTTTCTAGTTTAATCCTCTTTGTGACAAAATGTTTCGCCATGTTTCCATCTTGCGCCCATGATATTTTAAAAATGGCTAATGTTACATACTTGAAATTGGACGGAATTCTTTATATGGGCACTATTTTCTAACTGAACCAAAAGTATGATAAATATTTTAATACTGAAAAATGTTATGGACGAAAACATTACAAATTTGTTTAATAAAATACATTTTATAACCTCAACTCCAAATAAAATAAAAATTTAACAAGAAATTTTTAGAATTTTAGGTTCACAGTCGTTTCCAAATGTTATAAAAGCTATATATTAAATATGGAATTAAAGTATGCAAAAGAATGTTTTAAACTGTGCGCACAAGGTGGAAACAGGACGAAACATGTTGTCACAAAGCGGATTAAATTATCAAAATATTTGTGGCAACACAAACTTTCTGATGACTATTTCAGAAAGCAGCTCTATTATGTAGTCAGCTGTAAAAAGTTGGAAGTAATTGCTTTTAAAATAAATACGTTATCCCAATTCTTGCAACAGTCACCTATTCGAAGATCTTATGGGTTTTAAGGTGTATGAGTCCCCTTAACAGATTTAATGCCGAGAATATTGAGGATAAAGTAAATAAATTGTAATACATTTACTGAGGTTGTTTTAATTAAATTCTTAATAATTAATCAGAGTTTTAAAAAGTACAAAATGCATAATCTAGTGTTTTTGCATGCGATTTGTTTTTTTTTCTTTCAGTAATATCATTCATGTATTATTAATCACTGGTCGTGTTTTTAGTTTCACGTTTTCCTTCTTAAAGCTCATTTATAATATCTGTAAGATAAATTACCTATCTTTAGCGATTTTCTTTAACACAAACCGGGGAATTCATTTTCGGTCTGTTTCGCAATTTTAATATGTAAACGATTATTTTTAATTAATGGTTTATGCTTCAATTTAAAAATACTAAATGAATTAAAAACAACTTTTTTAACATCAGCAGGCAGATGAGTTGGTTACCAAAAAAAAAAAAAAAAAAAAAAAAAAAAACACTAAAAGCTATGCTTGGTTTGCTTCTAATTAAAATTTGAGTGAATTAAGGGCGACGGGATTAGGCTTCCCCCCCGTTAACCATTTAACATGAGAGAACGGATAGAACCATTTGACAAATAATTAAAAATGTGGGAATGAAAAAATGTTTATTAATTTTTGATGCTTTAATTTGTTCCATCGCTAAGCACTTGCAATTGTTGCTGGCATAGTAAAAATATTCGATTTGAATTTGGACGCATAAATCCGAATTCTATAATTGAAAGAATAAGAGTATATTCACACCACTTAAGTGATTATCGTATTCTTAATTTGTTTATCACTAATATCCGAAAATGATCAGTGTATTAATAATTGGTGGAAACAATACGACTGTTTCCTTAAAAGCAATTATAAAAACACTTGGATCATCCAGAAAATTTTGTTGTTTTTCCATTCGAAGCGTTTTTACTTCCTTGTACGAAGTAAAAAGGAAGTATTGTAATCGCGAAAAGTTTCAGGCAGCATATTTCAACGAAAATATCCATTTGGACCGATATCGAATGCAATTTAACGATGCTTTTGCGTGATATATGTACGTAAGCACAGAATAAAAGGCTCCTTTCCTCCAAAAAATTATATAACTGCTTTAAAATGAGTTCTGAAGAGAATTTTTCGTGGCGTCTGTACGAACGTACGTACGCTCGTACAGACGCAAGATAATAAAGATAATAAAGTCAAGATGCAAGATAATAAAGTCTGTACGAACGTACGTACATTCGTACAGACGTACGTTCGTACAGACTTTATTATCTTGCACAACTCCAAAACGAATAGTCTCAGAACGTTGAAATTTTGTATGTAGAACTATTATAACATGTAGATGTGCACCTCGTATTTTGGTTGCAATCGGCCGCGCCAAACGTATACAAATATATTTATATATATATCCACTCTGTTACCCGGCTCAGTGATCTCAGTTTCTTTACTCTTATACGTTTGTAAATTGTACATTTTTTGCTTTAAAAATGATTGAATTATGTTGTTCTTATCTTCCGGTTAAGGATTTTATGCCTTTAGTAAATCTGTGTGCAATATTTTTAGAATTATCAGCAATTTTAAAGTTGTTTAATTGCCGCTAAGCCTGTTTTAATGGCGGCCATTGATGTTTACATTTGAAACAGGAGACTAGTGGATTTGTTGCCAATCTAGAGAAACTTAGCTTCGCAACAACGAAGATAACGCATTCATTTATTATTGCCAATTAAATCATGCTTAATTCTTTCCGGAATTTTTTCGAGGAAATAAGCGTTTGAGATTTACTTCGTAAATTTTAATATAGATATTTTGAGTTTTTATGTATTTTTGCCTTCTCGCGAAGTGAGAACCGAATTAATTAAATGAGAAATACTCAATCGTCTGTGAAAAACTGTTTCTTTTTTGTTTTGTTTGCTTAATTTCTTTTATACATAGTTCTAGCTTTATTATAGTATTTGAATAGAAAATGTGGCAACGATTAGATAATTCTATAAATGATATACATTTTGTGCATTCTGAGTTAAAATATGAATGAAATATAATACTATTAAGTAAACCTAGAGCCAGA
The DNA here is from genome assembly GCF_044657685.1 of Stegodyphus dumicola. Taxonomy (NCBI): domain Eukaryota; kingdom Metazoa; phylum Arthropoda; class Arachnida; order Araneae; family Eresidae; genus Stegodyphus; species Stegodyphus dumicola. The sequence continues at coordinate 6,509,925 of NC_140770.1, forward strand.
GTGTCGCTATGGTAAACAAAGTGAATTTTAAAGAATGCATTTATTCTATTGTGGTTTATGCGCTTTCGGCGAAGTAGGTTTAATTCAATTTAATAAGTTTAAATAAAATGCAAGAAAAAATGCGTATAATTTAATATTCCGGAGAAGGAAGTCATGTGGTGTACACATCAGATTTTTTCTTCTAGCAGTTTTGCTACTGCCGTTAAGAAAGGAGTTCTGATAGAAGCCAGATAATAAAATAAAAATTTAACAAGAAATTTTTAGAATTTTAGGTTCACATTAGTTTCCAAATATTATAAATGCTATGCATTAAATATGGAATTAAGTTATTCAAAAGAATGTTTTAAACTGTGCGCACAAGGTGGAAACATGACGAAAAATGTTGTCACAAAGCGGATTAAATTAAAAAAATATTTGTGGCAACACAAACTTTCTGATGACTATTTCAGAAAGCAGCTCTATTATGTAGTCAGCTGTAAAAAGTTGGAAGTAATTGCTTTTAAAATAAATAAGTTATCCCAATTCTTGCAACAGTCACCTATTCGAAGATCTTATGGGTTTTAAGGTGTATGAGTCCCCTTAACAGATTTAATGCCGAGAATATTGAGGATAAAGTAAATAAATTGTAATACATTTACTGAAGTTGTTTTAATTAAATTCTTAATAATTAATCAGTTTTAAAAAGTACAAAATGTAATTCAATATTGTCTTTTCGGCTCGTGTGGTGTAATTTTAGCCTGTGCTGTTGCATAATGTGTGTTTCAATGTAGTGCTAAGAATTAAGAAATCAAAAATTCATTTCCGTCATATTGAAAAAAAATGTTTCTCAGAGTGTCCATAAAATGTATGCTGTATAGGAAAAGAGTGCTGTTTTTGATGACACAGATCGAAAGTGGTTTGGAAGTTTAAGCGAGGAAATTTCAGCCTCGAAGATGATGTCCGCCGTCCGACCGGTATAATGGTTTGCGTCTCTGACTGCCATTCTGATGGGCCCGAGTTCGAATCCCGGAAAAGGCATAGGTGTTTGTAAATGTATAGTGTCGGTGCAGCATGGCGGCACTCTAAATATGCGGCTAGCCGAAAACTCTCGCGTGTGGTTGGGTGTAAGTGGAAAAGGGTGGTAAATCTTCGGACCCGTTCCCTCGGAATGCTCTCTAACAAAATTGATGGCGGAAGTGAGACAAATCGCACTGTTAACTCTTAGGTGCTCGAGGATGTTTTCAACGATATGCGTAATTTATCGCTCCTTGCCAGGAGGAATTTCGTGGACTTGGGCTGACTACGTCAGACACGTGGACAACAACAACAGAATTCAATTTTAACAGAAGATGCCTACCAGCGCCCTATTTTCATTCAAGAACTTTATTATAGCAATAGAATATGTTTTAAAACCTTTAAAATGAATGACACATTAAAATCAGTAACAACAACAACAGATGATACCCGCTCTGGACAAAATTCCACTATAAACATGGCCTTATTCAAAGAATGCCCAAGTTATACAGCTCAAGAACAATCAGAAAGAATAAATATTCCAACTAGGGTAAGAATTGTAAGAATTGGAGGCTCCCTTCAGCCCACCTGGACACGAGTGTCCCGATAGATCAAAAGAAAGGGCCCCGTACCTCCACAAACGAGGGCAGCCGGTAACTCAGCCACCCCCAAACGACAAACAAAAATACTAAATCAAAAATAAGTAAGCACATCTAACACAAAATTACAGACCGACAAACAAACAAACAACAACAAAAAAAATCCATAAACACAAATTCACAACATAGAACATCACAGATATCCAAAAGCCATATAAATACAAAACTCAATTTTAACAGAAGATATCTACCAGCGCCCTATTTTCATTCAAGAACTTCATTATAGCAATAGAATATGTTTTAAAAACTTTAAAATTAATGACACATTAAAATCAGTAATGTTAAAAATCTGTGTAATAGGGCCTGTTAAATTACAATTAACCGCGAAATGCCTAGCATCACCATCAACCTGACAACTATAACATAATTTATTTTCCTGCAGATTAAATCGGTTGAAATAGAACGGAATCCTACCATGTCCAGTTAAAACCTGATTAACATCAATATAGTTCATACATTTCATTTTATTTGTGATTTTAATTAGTTCCATAAATCCTTTGTTTTTAGGTGAAGAGAACCACTGTATTTTGCATTTGTTAACGTAAAATATTTTGATTCTTCGAATTGAAATTCTCTTCGCACCTGTTACTTCAATATCCATTGCATTGAGTATCTAAGAAAATTATATCAACACGTTCACGCCGGCGTGGGCTACCGGTGGCCCGCACTAGTCTGTCTCATCGGGCGGCGCGTACAGCCGGTGGCCCGCATTCGATTGTGTTATTAGATTGCTTCTATTGATATTTTCTATTGATATTTCTTCTTTTATTGATAGATTCATTAAACGAATCACTTATTTTTATATCCTTGTTATCTATTATTTAAAAGGGCAAAAATTAAAAATAACATTCTAACTGCCTTTCTAGTTCTATATATTGGCAGAAATCTAAGGTTAAGATGAGAAAAACGGCACGAGTTACACAACTTGCAAAATAAGTACTCTCTATACTACAGAGGCTGTTCGCACATTTTTTAGACTATTTTGGTATAAAAAATCGTTTGCTGCAAAAGAAGTAATTGCAATTGTACTATATTTTTAAAAGTCAAAATTATCGTCTGTGGCTTGAAAGTTTTGTTTTTATTCAAAATGGAGAATTTAACAAAGCAGTGGTTCGAAGGCTACATTTACGCTTCTTTCCGAAGAGAAATATGCATACTCCGTTATCCAAAAACGATGTGAGAGTCATGGTTTTGTGATATCTAAAGCGTCGGTATGTAATATCAACAAGAAAGGGAAAAAAGTCAAATTGGAGCCTCAGGTGGGACAAAAATTCCAAACAAGTATCCAAGGAAAAAACGGACATCTTCGACTATTCCAAAGGTACGTTGTTTAATGTTACACGAAAATCCCCCCTAGTCAAAGGACAGTTGCAAAATCATTAAAATGCTCGGTGTCCACCGTAAACAAAATGATAAACGTTGATTTAAATCTTAAGAAAGCGAAAAAACGCAATGTGCATCGTCTTCTTCCAAAGCATATCGGTCAACGCAGGATGCGCTGCAGAATTCTATATGAGAAACACTTATCCAAAGAAAAATGGAAACAATTGTCACAATAGATGAAGCATGGGTGTATTTAAATGATTGTAACAAAAAAAAAAAAAAAAAAAAAAAAAAAAAAAAAAAAAAAAAAAAGAGCTATTTATTATCATAAAAGGGGAGGAAAAATTTAAGTACATGGTTCAAAGAATGGAAAGAAAGTTTTTCTAAGGGATTCATGATAGTTACTGTTTTTTTTTTTTTTTTTTTTTTTTTATAATGGCAAGTTAAAAATAAAGAGAGTGCAAAAAAATGCCAAGATAAACTCCAAATACTATCAGGAACATATTTTATCGCCAATATTTCTGAATGAAATACCATCGCTTTACCCACAGTGCCATCCAATCTGTGAGACTCCATCAGGACAAAGCTAGCAGTCACACATCAAAATCCACTGTAAATTTCCTAAAAGAAATGGAACAAAAAACTAGTATCAAGGCCATACCCTTCACTGATATCCCTACTAAATCTCTCGATGTGTCACCTATGGACTTTTGCGCTTTCGGACTTTTAAAAACTGCATTATCCATACGTTGTCCCCAAACCCTAACAGGACTCTGGAAAGCTGTTCGGGAGGAATGGAATAGAATACCTCTTCTGCCACTTCAAAAGGCATTATTATCCTGGAAATTGCAGTGTCGAAAGATAGTTCAGAGTAAGGGATGTCAAATAGAACATTTAAAACACAAGAATTTTATGTAATTTAGTTTTGTGAATACAATATACTTCGTCTAAAAAATGTGTGAATGGCGTCTGTATTAGCAAACGTACAACTCGTATACAGGTTTGAACAGGTAATAATAGCGCGCTGCCAGATGAAACGCGGCAAAAATTCGAGCGCCGCCTCACGGCGAAGAACATAAAAATTGGCCCAGGCGTGAACGTGCTACAACGAAATGCTCGTCCCATAATCTCCTAGCATCTGTTGCTGCACACAAATTCAGGCATTTCGCTTTTTCATCTGCGTGACCTCCACCCTTCGGGAAATGCTAAGTGTAGTGCTTAGAATGCGAATTTTAAAATGACATGACTACAAACGAATATTAGATTTGTTTGAAGTTTAATTCATAAACCATTATACATTCCCATTTTGAGCTCTATGCACCCAGGTATATCTGTTAAAAAGGCATTATGAGCACATTGTTGTAATTGCTGTAAGAACTGTTTATTTGCACATTGCTGTAAGATCTGTATGTGTAATATTGGCATTTTGTTTCACCGCATTGCACTTATCTTTTCACGTAGTTCTGCTCGATCTTCCAGCAGCCTGGCCCAAGGTATAGTCTCCATCGGCTTAATATCTTTCGAAGTTTCAAGTACCTGCTATGAACTCTTGTCCGTAATTGCTACACTTTGTACTTACCTAGGCTACCTGATGTATTTTACTAACTTTATATGTTCGAAAATAGGCGACATGTTCTATTGGGGTAGCGTTGCCTGCGCGGGAACCTGAATTGCGAACACTGTTTGCTCGAGCTGAAGAAAATAAAAATGAATGCCTCTTAGAATTTTACGAAAAGCACTTCCATCCTGGAAATCACGCTGCAAATTTGTACTAAAAATATCTGAAGTGTACACCACATGACTTTCTTATACGGAATATTAAATTATACGCATTTTTTCTTGCATTTAATTTAAACTTATTGGATTGAATTAAATCTACTTCGCCGACAGCGCATAAACTACAACAGAATAAATGCATTCCTTAAAATTAACTTTATTTGTTTACCATAGCGACAGTCTGGCGCTAGGTTCACTTAGCAGTATTATATTTCCTTCTTATTATAACTCATAATACACAAAATTCATATCATTTAAGGAATAGAATTATCTAATCGTTGCCACATGTTCGATTGAAATACTATAATAAAGCTAGAATGATGTATAAAAAAATTAAGCAAACAAAAAAAAAAAAAAAAAAAATTTCACAGATGATTGAGTATTTTTCATTCAATTAATTGTTCTCACTTTGCGAGAAGGCAAAAATACACAAAAACTCAAAATATCTATAATAAAAATTACGAAGTAAATATTAAAGACTTATTTCCTCGAAACAATTCCAGAAAGGATTAAGCATGATTTAATTGTCAATAATAAATGAAGGCGTTATCTTTGTTGTTGGGAAGCTTAGTCTCCCTAGCTTGGCAACAAATCTACTATTCTGCAGTTTCAAATGTAAACAATCAATGGCCGCCATAAAAAAAAAGGCTTAGCGGCACTTAAAGAACTATAAAATTGTTGATAATACTAAACAGATTGCATACAGATTTACTAAAGTCATAATAACCTTAACCGGAAGCTAAGAACAACATAATTGAATCATTTTTAAAACAAAAATGTACAATTTACAAACATATAAGCGTAAAGAAACTGAGATCACTGAGCCGAGTAACAGAGTGGACATATATATAAATATATTTATATATGTTTGGTGCGGCCGATTGCAACCAAAATACGAGGTGGACATCTACATAGTATAGCAGTCCTATATACAAAATTTCAACGTTCTGAGGCTACTCGTTTTCGAGTTATGCGAGATATGTACATACATACGTTCGTGCAGACGCCACGAAAAATTCTCTTCAGAATTAATTTTAAAGCAGTTTTATAATTTTTTTGGAGGAAACGAGTCTTTTCTTTTGTCCTTACGTACAGATATCACGCAAATACATCGTTAAATTGCATTCGAAAGCGGTCAAAATGGATAATTTTGTTGAAATATGCTGCCTGAAACTTTTCGCGATTACAATACTGCCTTTTTACTTCGTACAAGGAAGTGCAAAGGCTATCGGATGAAACATTAAAATAAAAATCTTTATATTTTAGATATTCATTAAATGGGTCTAAAATCGTTCTAAAATGTATACGCGTGTCAGGGGAACGTATAACCAGTTATATTTATTAAAATTTACGGAATTAATTTCTTTAAATTTAAAAATGCTAAAACTGAACGTTTGCGCAATTGAAAACATTTTTACAGCATGCCTATGGCCAACGGTTGCGAAAACAAAGTCCATATAAGAAATTTTATGCACTCAAAGCCGGTCCATTTTTGCGTTGCAGTATCTAAGCAGGAAATTTAGTAATGAACAAAAGGATCAGAAATAAAACTAATTATATCTAGAGTATATCATCAATTCCTTTAATTTGTTTTACAGCTCTAAGATATATTATTTCTGTTTGCCCAGAAAGGAAAACAATTTATTTCGTAGAGCAAAGAAATAGCAATATCGATGACGGAATTCCTCATTTTCGTTTCGGTTATAAAAGCGTAGAAATATTTTCTGATTTCGCATTCTCACTAACGATCCTTAATGCGTATAACTAAAATAACATTCTCAAAATATCACATAATAAAACATTTTATTTTTGATATATTTTTCTTGATATCGTCGACTTTGTATTTGTCGTAAATTTATAAGAATACTTGTTTTTATTTACTCTATAACAGCGAATATATATGTATGTATTAACTGAAAAAAGTATTGTAAGCGGGACTTTCGAAACAAAAATCCTGCGCAATTGAGACCAATATAGACATAAAATAATTGGTTAATTACGTTAAATCGTAAAGTACTAGGATCGGTGTCAGATTCATCACCACTTCGAAATGTTCGAATCTGATAGTGATAAAAGAGCTTTATCAAAGTGGTATTTAATGCGCTTTTATATTTAACACTTTGAGCGCCACGCGTATGTTTTAGGCAATCCCGTTCAGACCACGCGCTTCGCTTAAAAGCGCGGGTATTGTAGGGCCAGTGATTCGTATCGAAGTACAAGAAAAAGTTGTGAAAAAGAAGTCATTCCGTCGAACAAAAATACAAGAATATCTAGAAAACGACAACATAAACTCCGAAGAAAACCGGGAAAAGCCTCTGAAGTACGAAAATATTGTAAATTATGTTATGATAAAAATGCAACAGAAGCTGGTAGAAAGACTAAAAGAGTGTTATCACATTTTATAATAGCTGTAATAGAGAAGCGTTTTTATGTTTACCGTGTTTCAATGAAATCTAATGAATCAAAATCAAGTCGTGAATCAAAATTAAGTAAATTTTAAATAAATTTTGTGTAATTTCATAAAACAGTGTAAATTTTATAGTTATATATCATGTTACACGCTGTCATTCAGCCGCGGTCGACGCGGCCTAAACGGAAAATCTAGTGTCAGCCACAGATGTCTGACACGGCCTAAACGGAAAATTTAGTGTCAGCCAAGGATAGCCGTTTCATATGACATTTTTAGTCCAAAAGGGGCAATTTGCCCAGAAGATTATTCATTTCGTTTTGGCATTTTGCGTCGATTCACGATAACTTCCAACTTGTTGCCACCCTATATTATCGGCCTGTATTATATTTAAAGAAATTACCCAATGAAGTGCCTGCATGAGTGCATGTATGTTTCTCCCACTGTGATATACCTAGAGCCATCAAAATTTAAATAACCTTAAACAACCTCATGATCTTCGAATATTTGACTATTGCAAGAATTGAGATATTTTATTTATTTTAATAGCAATGACTTCCAACTTTTTACAGCTGACTTCATGATATAGCTGCTTTGGAAACTAGTAACCAGAAAGTTTGTATTGCCACAAATATTTTTGTAATTTAATCCTCTTTGTGACAAAATATTTCGCCATGTTTCCGCCTTGCGCGCATGATATTTTAAAAATGGCTAATGGTACGTACTTGAAATCCGATGGAATTCTTTATATGGGCACTATTTTCTAACTGAACCAACAATCTGATGAATGTTTTACTATTGAAACATTTTATGGACGAAAACATTACAAATTTTTTTAATAAAATACATTTTATAAACTCAACTCAAAATAAAATAAAAATTTAACATGAAATTTTTAGAATTTTAGGTTCACAGTAGTTTCTAGACGTTATAAAAGCTATATATTAAATATGGAATTAAATTCTGAAACAGAATGTTTTAAACTGTGAGCGCAAGTTGGAAACATGACGAAAAATGTTGTCACAAAGCGGATTAAATTATAAAAATATTTGTGGCAACACAAACTTTCTGATGACTATTTCAAAAAGCAGCTATATTATGTTGTCATCTGTAAGTTCTGTTCGAAGTAACTGCTTTTAAAATAAATATGTTATCCCAATTCTTGCTACAGTCACCTATTCGAACATCTTATGGGTTTTAAGGTGTATGAGTCCCCTTAATCTTCCCCCGAATATGGGCATGTGGAAGCCCCAATTTGAAATTTGTTTTATTATAGATTTCATATTTTGTAACACTTCAACACATTTTTTATTAGCAAAATAAGCGATTTCAAAACGGCGAATGGCAACACTATACTGGAAAAAAAAAAAAAAAAGATTTTTATATCTCCAGAGCGCGAGACTCTGTTTTGAAAATTCTAAAGATGGGCTCATTTAAAATTATTTTGCGATATTGCTGTTGAACTGAATTTTAAGGTTTGAGTGCGAAGAAGATGACATTTAATAAATAAAGGTAACCCAGAAAACGTTAAAAAAACGCCCCTTTGGACGTAATTTAAAATCTGAAACCTTTGAGATTTTTATTTTTTTAAGTTTACTTTCAGAATTCATTGTTAAAATGCATATGAATTTTGCAAATGTATAAATAATTTTAGTGAACTCTCATGTGAAATGGTTTGGCTTTTTAATTCAGTCACTTTTTTAAGAGAAAAATCATTTCAGTTCTTTTATTTGTTACTCAGTTTTTTTATTTTATTTGTCTGGTTCTTTTATTTTTTATGTTTTTTTCTAATATTCAACATCTACCAGACGGTTTTGTAAATACACATGAATCATGAGTAGATATATTTATAATTGCCCTTCCTTCTGCCAAATTTTAGTTATTATAAATAACTGAGAAAAAATTATTATTAAATAACCCTTTTTTTCCAATATTCAACATCTACCAGACGGTTTTGTAAATACACATGAATCATAAGTAGAGATATTTATAATTGCCCTTCCTTCTGCCAAATTTTAGTTGTGAAATAACTGTGAAATAAATATCTTTTACGGACGTACTCATAAAATGTTCTCTATCTTTTGCTGAAAAATGCATTTATGAAATTGAAATAAATATCCCTGTGTGATCATAATTTATTGCATTTCAATAAGGTTTGCCATTTGGCTTTATAGCAAGGCAGTTTTAAATTTCAAATTCCTGCATCAGTATATGAAAGCAGTTCTGGAGTTCGCGAATCAAAGCTTATAGCAAAGCCAAATATTGAAAAATTATTTTTCTCATTTTCGATGCTCGCAAACATCGAGATCTATAAAATATTTTCAAAAGTCGAAATCTGCTCCGTCGCTACCGTTTATAAACTTATTATTTTATTGCCACTAAAAATTCGCCATAGAAAATATTTTACATATTTTAATATGAAATCTAAACTCTTTACACAAGAAAATATCCCGAAGAACTCTATGCAATTCGATAGATATTACTATTATCCGAATCATCTGGTTTTTCTAATTTGTATAAAATGAAGGGTTTTTGTAAAATTTATAAAAAACGAATTTAAAGTACAAGCATATATTATTTAAACACCCAATAAAATACTAATTTTTAATAAAAAGAAAATAAAGAAAAAAATCTGATGTGTACGCCACATGACTACCTTGTACGGAATATTAAATTATACGCATTTTTTCTTGCATTTCATTTAACCTTATTGGATTGAATTAAATCTACTTCGCCGACAGCGCATAAACCACAATAGAATAAATGCATTCCTTAAAATTCTTTTTATTTGTTTACCATAGCGACACTCTTGCGCTAGATTCACTTAACAGTATTAATAATTATATGACAGTTAATTTATATAATAATTATATAACGGAAACTAAGTTAACTGTTATATAATACAATAATTATATAACAGTTAACTTATATATTTCGTTCATATTATAACTCAGAATGCATAAAATTTATATCATTTCAAGAATTATCTAATCGTTCCCACATGATCTATTCAAATACTATAATAAAGCTAGAACGATGTGTAAAAGAAATTAAGCAAACAAAACAAAAAAGAAACAGTTTTTCACAAACTATTTAGTATTTCTCAGTCAATTAATTCAGTTCTCACTTCGCGACAAGGCAAAAATGCATAAAAACTCAAAATATCTGTATTAAGAATTACGAAGTAAATCTTAAACATTTATTTCCTCGAAAAAATTCCAGAAAGGGTTAAGCATGATTTAATTCGCAATAATCAATGAAGGCGTTATTTTTGTAGTTCGAAGCTACGTTTCTCTAGATTGGCAACAAATCCACTACTCTGATGTTTCAAATGTAAGCAAGCAATGGCCGCCATCAAGAAAATTATTAAGCTTAGTGGCACTTAAACAACTTTAAAATTGTTGACAATTCTAAAAATATTGCATACAGATTTACTAAAGGCATAAAAACCTCAACCGTAAGATAAGAACAACATAGTTGAATGATTTTTAAAGCAAAAAAATGTGCAATTTACAAACTTGTAAGAGTAAAAAAACTGAGATGACTGAGTCGGGTAACAGAGTGGATATATATATAAATATATTTATATACGTTTGGTGCGTCCGATTGCAACCAAAATACGAGGTGCACATTTACATGTTATAGTAGTCCTATATACAAAATTTCAACGTTCTGAGGCTACTCGTTTTTGAGTTATGCGAGATACGTACGTACGTTCGTACAGACGCCACGAAAAATTCTCATCAGAATTCATTTTAAAGCAGTTTTATAATTTTTTTGGAGTAAAAGAGTCTTTTATTCTGTCCTTACGTATATATATCACGCAAAAACATCGTTAAATTGCATTCGATAGCGGTCAAAATGGATATTTTCGTTGAAATATGCTGCTTGAAACTTTTCGCGATTACAATACTTCCTTTTTACTTCGTACAAGGAAGGAAAAAATCGTGACAATAGATATCGTGACATCATCATTACTTTACAATTGGTTAATTTAACAAAACAAAAGTAATTAGAAATGCTGAATACATAATACAACTTAGATAATTTAAAAAGTAAAAATAAGAATAAGATATAAAGTTGTAGTGTAATTCCACTGTGTAATTCTAAGTTACAATTGAAAGTGAGGAAAGAATAAGAACTAGTAAGCGAATAATTGCTTGAGTTCGTGTACAGGAAACAAGAAGTAAGAAGGGTGAAATAACCCTTTGTTATTCCAACTAAAGTTTAACAAAATTCCGTCTTGGAGTTGCACAATAAAGCCGACACTCGGGCTTGAACTTAAGAAAATAAGAATTAAACTAAGCTAATCTTAACTAAAGAGATATAGCCGATGCCATCAAACTTCTAACGGAGTTGGCCCTTTAACGCTTATTGACTGCGAAGCTATGGAGGGCCTAAAGTACGGCAGAACGTAATAATAGCTTACGAGAGTGTAGCTTAAAAAGCGGACGCGTGCAGCCAGAATATCTGGTATCTCTCTAAGACTGTAGAACTTTGCGGTTAAATACCGCTCTTCCTCATTAGCATTTAGACGTGATTCTAAAACTACGTTCTGGCCAGAAGTGTAAGTTGAAATTAAGAATCGATAGGAAAGGAAGTTTAACTCAAAATTTAACTGTTAATAAAATTAACATAATCCTTACGAAGTCTATATAGAAGTCAACATATAAATATGTGTAAAAATCCATAGCTTGTAGAATGTAGAAGAATGTTCATATGTAGAATATCCATATATAGAATATTTATATGTAGTAAAATTAGTAGTAAAGTAATAAAATAAAAATATAAAGTTTATATTTTTATTTTAAGTCCATATATTTATATGTATAATTAATTATATTATTGTATTATCTAATTATATTATTGTATTATCTAATTATATTATTGTATTATCTAATTATATTATTGTATTATTAATTATATTATTGTATTATCTAAGTTTATTAAGTCCATATATTTATATGTAGAAGTCCATGTCTTGAGGAGTGTGAAAGAATGTCCATATATAGAATGTCCTGTGTAGAAGTCCATATTTTGTAGAAGTCCACATATGTAGAAGTCCATAGTTTAACAACATTGTTAATTAGATCAGAATCAGCTTGTTCAATCATTTTTATGAAGCTTTTAAGTGTTCACAGTTGATGGATAAATAGCGTAATGACTCTTTGAACAGAAGACTGATCTTTGATTGGCAGATTACTGCTTCTTTGATTGAGGAATCGTTTCAGCAGTGCTTTTTCACCACCCATGTCCCACCAGACCTGAACAGTGGTAGTTCGATTAGGGAAGAACTGGCATTTTCATAGTTTACCCTAAGTATAACGGGTATACAAGACGATTTACCTAAGATAGATCCTCCACGAAAGCATCCCCTTCTCTTAAGACGTAGCTCTCACGTGCCTTGCCGTAATCAAATAATCAAAACCAAACCAAATTATTTTAGGCCATTTTAATTGAACGTTTTCCACCTACTCAAAGTTTCCGGAACAGGAATTAGCGAGTTTTCTTTCCCACGGTACATCGTGGTATCAAATTTAGATGAACTGTCTGCAAATTCCGATTTACTTGGAATCCATTCTGTATTTTTGAAATCATTCTCACCTTACCTTTACTGCTCGACTTTACAAAGAGGTTTTGAGTACAAAAACTTTCCTAATAATACAGAGTGAAGAACTGGAGCCTAATCTGAATACCAGGAGGAAGAACTGGGACTTTCATTAGGTTAACAAACAAGAGTGTCTAAGCCCCTAAAAATCGATAGAGTTATTGCAGATCTACGTCAAACTAAATCTACGTTTTGGGGGGAAGGTGCTATTTTTAAAAGTTTGGCTAAAATCAAAACCAAACTGTTTGGCGACTTAAAAGGGGACTTAAAACCCATAAGATCTTCGAATAGGTGACTGTTGCAAGAATTGGGATAACTTATTTATTTTAAAAGCAATTACATCGAACTTTTTACAGCTGACTACGTAATATAGCTGCTGTCTGAAATAGTCATCAGAAAGTTTGTGTTGCCACAAATATTTTTATAATTTAATCCGCTTTGTGACAACATTTTTCGTCATGTTTCCACCTTGCGCGCACAGTTTAAAATATTCTGCTGCATAATTTAATTCCATATTTAATATATAGCTTTTATAACATTTGGAAACTACTGTGAACCTAAAATTCTAAAAATTTCTTGTTAAATGTTTATTTTATTTGGAGTTGAGGTTATAAAATGTATTTTATTAAACAAATTTGTAATGTTTTCGTCCATAACATTTTTCAGTATTAAAATATTTATCACACTTTTGGTTCAGTTAGAAAATAGTGCCCATATAAAGAATTCCATCCAATTTCAAGTATGTACCACTAGCCATTTTTTAAAATATCATGCGCGCAAAGTGGAAACATGGCGCAATATTTTGTCACAAAGAGGATTAAATTACAAAAATATTTGTGGCAACACAAACTTTCTGGTTACTAGTTTCCAAAGCAGCTATATTATGTAGTCAGTTGTGATCGGTTGGATGTAAGTGCTTTTAAAATAAAAATATCCCAATTCTTGCAACAGTCACATATTTGAAGATCATGAGGGGTTTGAGGTGTAGGAGCCCCCTTAATCCCTTACTTGATGACACTACCCTGTCACTTGTCAATTCTTACAGTGCATTTTAAACTTGTTCTAGGAATTCACTTCAGTTTAAAAATTTATTCTATAACGTTTTATCCTATTAACGTAATTATTGACCACAATTACCAAATTATGTTTCATGTTCTGCATACAAATATGCGGCACAGCGACAATTTAATAACAATATCCGGAATGATGTAATTAACGGAGATTACATTAAGCGTCGTCTACTATATATGGACCTGTGGGTTTGGTGGAGTTTTAGGGTTAACGCAATAAAAAATAAAGGAAAACCTTAATCTAAAGATCTGCTGAAGTGGAAATTAATTTTATGTCTAAAGTTTATATGCTTAATAACGAGTTTATATTCTGTTACAAGAAAATAAAGAATTTTTTTATATCAGGACAAAATTTGAACTCCTGAAAAGTCTGAAACAAAAATAAGAAAAAGGGTATTATAACATGCGTCTTCAAAACTCGATTAGAAGTTTTTAAACCGTAAAGAATTTCATTTAATTCTCAAAAAACATTTTTGACTTTTATCTTGCGTAAAACTTTAAATGAAATAGTAGATCCGTGGATATTTTCTAAATTAACTTGTTATAAACAGTGTATCACGATGCGAAACTTCAAGTTGAATAACTTTACAAAATTTTCTTGGCTATACGTAAATAAACTCATTAAGTTAGAAGTTAAAGAATTAATGTAATATTTCTTAGTTGTGTGGGAACACTTCCCACGTTTAATAGTCAAATGTTGTTCTCTGTTAATGACTAAACTAATGTTATTGGTAAGCGAATATATTAACATATCTCTGTTTTAAATTACCCTGGGGAACAGGAATTACGTTGTCTTAGGCCGTCACTTGTTTTTGGTCTAACCTTTTGCCTCTGAATCTAAAGTAACTTCAGTTTTTGTCCATCGCGTCAACGTTTTCAGCTACAGATACCCTCTCTTTGTCTCAAATGTCATAAATATATATAAGGGAAAACTTAACAAATATACTGCTCACGAGGAATAGTCACATTCATACAAATAACACGCCGAATAATAACGAATTCGAGAGGCATTTCACATTCATAAAAATCTTTCTGTTCTAGTTAACGATCCTAATTCCAATCCAAATTTGCCTTCGGCCTTCAAAGAAATTATGTTTTAGTTCTGGTTTCACCAACAGATGGCGCCACTTGCTTATTCTTGTCCAGGCTTTCTTATCTTATCTAATCATTATTTCCTATCTTGTTCATTTGCGGTTTTGCAGCTGAGGATGGTGGTTCGATAAAACCATCGAAACTAGTCCTGTGAAAATTTTGTAAATATAACGCTGATTTTTGTTGTTTGACTTCTGAAGTTACTTCAAGTTAAATTTTGCTCATCAAAATAATAAAGTTTTTTTCAGAAAACTGAAACATATTTCAGCTACTTAGATTAACATGGAGGAGCTAAAATTTTGAGGGCTAATTTTCTAAAACCTACTCGTGGGATTTTTACAGAACTTGGCACTTTGGCGTAATTTGAGTTGTAGAATCGAAATATGGAAAACAATTGGTACGCTATTTCAGAAAACTTCCGATTTTGTGTCAAAATACCTACATTAGAACAATGCTATATATAAATCTAATAAATATCTTAAGTCACGCTTTCGAGACATGGAAAACGCAAGTTAAATTTTGACAATCGCTGCAGTAGAACGTACTGGTACTGTGCCTCCAGGACCAATGTATCCACATTGGTACTGTGCCTCCAGGACCTTCAGATTTTGGTGGAATCACTCACCCTGCTCATCATTGACTGCGCTGAGATATTTCCGGAAGTTCCCAAGATAACTACGTAAAAAATGCCTTTTGATGCTCATGTTTCAACCAAGCATTTTGAAGATCTCCAGAAGTTGCTGGACAATTCTTTGTAATTTTGTACTCATGCGTTTCCAAGAATGTCTTTGACAATATTTCTGAACGCCAACCATGCATTTATTTGATGTTCTGCTATTGTTCCAATGAGATGTTCATCGTTAAGAAGCTGACGCATCTACGAACGCATCTGCGACTGGCTTTTATCTTGTCGAATGACAGGCTAGGATATATCAAATTGAGATACTTGAAACAGTGTCCTTGAGTTGACAAAGATTTAATGTATTGCTTTGCTTTAACATATGTATATGCAAAGGTGAAATATAATGTTCTTTCTCTCGGCAAGTAGCTGATGTAGAATGTTTGGATCACCACGTTTCAAGTGAGATTCTGGCGGCATTTTCCACTGCACCCAATGCTTCTGACGAGATATGCTGTCCAACATACACAGAAAACGGGGATACATGATATATATGCTTTGCTGGCCAAGAAGGAGGCAGCCTGTTTTAAGATTAACACAGATGATCCATTGGCGCATGTGATATTGCAACAAATCAATGACTCTCTTTATGCCTTCTTCACATAAACAGACTGGGAGGATACGCTTCAAGCTCTACCTTAAGCTACCTTCGGAAGTATTGAATCACCACTCAGTTGCATTATCGGCTGAAACCCAGCTCTACTACACTCATGTCCATAAATTAAGGATAATGCAAAATCAGGCAAGGGAAAAGTTAGAAGCAAAACAAATTTGACTTATTTGTAAAGCTTATTTATTAAACAAAAGGTAAAGAGCAAAAGAAGATGCTATATGTTTGATATTATTAAAAAAATTAGCGATTTTTTCTCCCTGGAGCAAATTACAAAAAAAAACCTATTTACAAAAAACCAATATTACATAGTTGGTATGATTTTTAATACATTGTATGTCTCACAGACGATGCAATACAGTCCGTACAACGCCTAGGCATGCTGAGTATCAAATTATGGATCTGATCTTGGGGGATATTACACCACTCAAAAAGCAATGCTCTCCGAAGTTCCGGTAGACATGTAGGAGGAGGTTGACGGGCTGCAACTCGTCGGCCAAGCATGTCCCAAACGTGCTGTACTGGATTCAAGTCCGGTGAGAATGCTGGCCAGTTCATACGGGTGATATCCTCCGATGGAAGGCATTCGCTTACGATGTTTGCACGGTGAGGACGGGCGTTGTCATCCATAAACACAAATTGTGCGCCCATGGCGCCCCGAAACAAACGTACATGTTGTTCCAGAATAACGTCCCAATAGATTTGGCTTGTCATGGTTCCAATTTGAACATGCAGGTCAGTTCTGGAACCCAGAATAATTCCGCCCCAAACGAGCACTCCTGCACCACCGTAACGGTGTCGTTCAATGATGTTTTCTTGGTGGTAACGGGTACCTGGAGCTTTATATATGAAAGTCCGGCGAGAATGACTGCAAACTAAACCTGGACTCGTCGGAAAACATAACACAATCCCACTGTTGCAGTGTCCACAATGCATGCTCTCTACTTCAGGCTAACCGCAGGCGACAGTGAGTTGCAGTAAGTGGAACGCATCTGACAGGTCTACGAGCATATAGACCAATCTGCCCTAAGCGTCTGTACACGGTCTGCCTTGAAATTGTCGTACCAGTGGCTGAAGAGAGCTGAGGCTGTGCTCCGCCTGTTTCTTTTGGCAGTAACTGCCAAATACCTGTCCTCATTCGGCGTTGTAACTCTGGGGCGACCTGTGCTGTAACGTCTACTCACATTACCATCATCTTGGAATCGTTGCCAAAGCCTGAGATGACACTCTGGGCAATTCCAAGTTCGTCTGATACTTCTAGTAGGGTACGCCCACATTCCAGACGGCCGATAATTCTAACACACAAAAACCATCTAAATGTGTCCTTTGTGTCATAACTATTCGGTTATTGCACTGAAATGCTTATAAAGCGCCTGCGAACAATTTTACTACTTTGCCTGTATTCCTTATATATCACTCTCGTCATTGTGACGTACCTTCGGTGTCATCCGGTTACTTCCTGAAATTTGCATGTGATTCTTGAAGATATGTGTAGTGATTTTACAGGTAATATATTTATTTTAGAGTTCGATTTCCGCGTGACTCCGAATTATCCTTAATTTATGGATATGAGTGTATTTAAACCATATACGTTATGGCAATATTGAAATCCATCATTACTTCGGAAGTATTGCAAAAACGCACATTCTCTTGATCGAAAGTAGCTCTTTTCTTTCAAACAAGGTTTTCCCATGCACTCTTGATGCTGACAGCTCTGAAGCTTTTTTGCATAGTCCCAAATCATTCAGTCTTGCTGGTTAAATCCCTTACGAACGGAATCATCTTCAATTCCAAAATAATCGTCGTAGACAATCGATATTCATCAGAATCTTACTCCTTTTTTTCTAAAGAAGGTAATTCTCCGAAAACTGCCGCTGGAAGTTTAACTGAGTGAGGCATTGGGTGTATAGCTTATGGTAAAAATAATATGTATACCAAATGGAAATTTAGATTATGTTCCCTTCCTCTATATTCGTAAATTCTTGACGCATTGTTTGCACACTTTGTGAGGGGCCATGATTTATCTCGATCACCAGTGTTCACTTTAAATAAAGACCGACAAATGTACTGATGTTTGACCAACGTACTGTCTTTGCCTGGCAAATGTACTGATGTTTGTCCTTTGACAAGAAAGTGAAACTGTCACATATATAACAAAACGAATTGGGGTTGTTTAAGCACTTACGACGCGAACTACCAGAGGAAGACATAATGAAAGGTTTCAGTTTATATAAATAAAAACTAAACACTGCTAACCTTGCATATAAACCAGAACTTGCACTCTACGTCGAAATGCGCTTCACTGTATCCTTATGTCTCTTAACCCTTTCAGGGGCGCAATGTTATGATTTGTTAAAAGTTATGAAAAAGTAAGCATAATCACATGCAATGGTCCTATAGTTTAAAATTTTTTTTCTTCCCCCTTTATGGAAAGGTGACCGGTTTCGCCTTGAAACCAGCGCCTTTCTGGAGCATTTAAGACTAAACATTTGCTTATTTATCTTTACTTTGCTGAAAAGTATCTGAACGTAATCTAAATTGCAGATTACACTAGTAAATTACTGAACAACTAATGAAGTAAGTAATATTTGCATAAACACGCATTTTTAATTATAAATAAAAAATTTAAAACAGGAAACAAAAAAGTATGAGACAAAAAGTAACTTATAATGCACCAAATTACTTGCATAAAACTATGAAATATTTTTAAAAATTATATTTAAAACTAAGAAAATTATATGTAAAAATAAAATAAATTAAGATGTATACAATTATTTTACTATCAACTAGAAGCATGAGAAAAGCGACCGCTAAGAGAAGCATAATAAAAACACAACTCCGAGTGTTTTTCAGTGTGCTCTGTGTCTCTGTAAAAAATAAGAAATGTTTTCCCTCTCTCAAAAGCTCCATAAATCCTCATCTTTGAAGCCACTCAAATGAAGATATTGTGCAACTGTTTACAGCAGTGATCCGAAAGCAATAAACACAACTGCAAAAAATCTCGCGACTGCGTCATCTGATCCTTTCTTCGATGTCCCAGAGGGGCGGTGGTTTCATACTGAAAACGCAATGAAAACATTCAAAATTAAAAGGGTTCCATTACTATGAAACTTTTGACCTTTTTGACCATGACTCTTTTTGACCCATTTGAAAGTTTGTTTGAGACTTTACAGTATTTTCTGGTTTTGGGCGAAATCGCTGGATATCTCTCGACCATTTAAAATAACAGCTCTGTTTCGAGTAAAAGCGTGATTGTTCGTTTTTGAAAATTGACTGTTTAATTGACACGAGAATCGAGAAATTGCTTGTCTTCAAACGACTCGAGACTAAAAACGGGAAAATAAAAAAAATAATTAAAAGCTTTAAGAAAATGAGTTTTTATTTATAATTGATAAAAGAATTAATGAAATAATTTATCGTATAGTTTAATGGAAGTAGGTGATTAAGTAATTTCCTTTATAAAATTCATCTGTAAAATTTTATATCACGAAAAATAAAAAAAGTGGGGGCACAAACAAGGAAATCGAATAATCGAATTGCGTTTTTAAAAATATAATGTTTGGTAAATTTATCGAGTGCACCTCACTCTTTTTTTATTGGCGATACAAAATTGTAGATACATTTTTTTAAAGAGAATTATTTAATTTTCTGTTCCCATGAAGCTGTAAAATAACTTATTTATCTCTTTTCGAGTTCATTAACTATTTTATAAAGTTTTTATTTAAAAACTTACTTCATAGGAAAAAAAAAAAAAACTTTGATGTTTGGTTATTTCTGTTTTATTGTTTATTTTACAATCTAATCGGAGATTCGCTTTATGAAAATACATGTCTAAAGCAAAGTTTGTAAAGCTTTTCTTTCAATTTACCGCATAGCGCTTACTTTGACGTCCTCCGAAAAGCACTGCTATATTTCGAAGGGAGTGAGTGTTACAATCCCTAAATCCAATCCACGAAGTCTTCTCACTTCAAGGTTCGTCGGGGCAAGACAGAAATCTTCAATTACTGGCCGGACAATGCCCTTCAGCCGGAGAGAGGCCGGATATCAATTACCCGATACCGAGGTGTCAATTCCGAGCGACTGTGATAATCCGGCCTTTACATTCTCATTTCCGGCCACTCCGAAACTCGGACGGTGATGAGTTTAGTTTTAGTTTTAAAGCTTTCCACGTCGCGTCCTATTTGCGGAAAGGTGCTTTCGAGTCTGCGTCGATAGAGGGATCATTCAGAAAAAAAGTTTAATCGCCTCTTTTCAACAAAGACCGTTTTACTTCAGTGTCAAGAATTGTATTTTGTTCTTTTGTTATCTCACTTCAAGGTGATCTTTTCTTAGCTACATTCAAAAGGTACCATTAGCATTTCTTGAAAACTTCAGCGATTACAATAATTTGAGCAATTTTTTATCATAATCACTGTTTTCTAAACTGCGTAGTTTTTTTAAACTGAATGAGATGGAGGACAGTAAAAAAATCTTCGTAGTTTCTTTGTTATAAGCTTCTGTTAAGATGTCTCACTCACGGTGTTTCTCCGTGAGTGAAATTTTGTCATCGACTTTTAACCTACTTTCTGTTACTCTGTCGAGTTCGAATTTTATACACACTCTGTTGGTCGAGGGCAATGTAATGTAGGGAAAGTGAGTTTTTCAAAATTCGATTTAGATTTTCTTCTTCCTTGTGCGAAGTAAAGGATTTATTGCTATCACCAAAACTTTTGGATGCTATATTTCAACAAAAATATAGATTTTAACAGCTCTCGAAACTATTTGAAGTATTTTTGGGTGTCATGTCTACGTACGTAGTTGTGCGAGATAAGCATAACTCAAAACAATTAGAATGTTGAAATTTTGTATATGGGACTGCTATGACACCTAGTTGTGCATCTAGCTTTTTTTATTGCAATCGGCGCCATCAAACGTATATATACCTACTCTATTATGCAGGTCGGTGAGCTTGTAGAGTAATTAGGTTTTTTTGGAAGCCAGAGAGATGAAAAATTAGCAAACCCCTTCGCCGGGAATCGAATCACGGACCTCTGGAATACCTGCCCAGCGTGCAGAACCACTACACCACGAAGGCACGCTAGGGAAGTGGGAGAAATACCTTATATACTCCCCTTTTTAAAGGGCGACTAGGCTTTTAGGGGACCTAGTCGCCAAATCCTGATTGCGGAGAATCATCATCCACAACCCTTTTAGTTCGGGCGCCACTTGTAGAGTCATTAGGATTTTTTGGAAGCCGGAGAGATGAAAATATGCAACCACCTTCTCCGGGAATCGAACCACGGGCCTCTGGAATGCCGGCACAGCGTGCTGCCGTTACACCACGAAGACACACTAGGGAAGTGGGAGAAATACCTTAAAAGCTGAGTTTTTTTTATTCATATATGTTTGTAAATTGTGTATTTGTTTTTGCTTTAAAAGTAATTGATTTATGTTGTTATTACGTTCCGGTTAAAGTTCTTATGACTCTAGTTAATCTTCATGTAATCTATATATATAAAGGAGAAAGTCTGTGTGTTTTTCCTCTAATAACTCATTCACTGCTATAGCTATCGTCGCCAAATTTTTTACAATTCTCTTCTGGGTCCTGGAATAGGTCGATGTCCAATTTTCAAAAAAACAAAAGGTACTTTTCCATTTTGCCGGCGCAAGCGATAAAGTCGCCAATAATGGTACAACCGATGCCAAACTGAATATTCTCGCTGGTAACCTTTTACGCCTCATTTTCAAAACAAGCAGCTTTTTCTTATCAGATTGATTGTTTCTTTCAATACTGGCGTATAATTACATAGAATTTTTATCAGTTTTATGTCTAAGGCCATTTCCGGTAATTAAAGTCAATTAGGATGCAATCACAGCGCTTACCCGAAGCCTAAAATATAGAAAAGGAAAGTCAAGGGTTAAATTCAGCCATTCTAATGAGAATGCATTAGTGAAGTAAAGCACTGCAGTTTTACATAATTTCTGAGTCAGCTATTCGTACGCATTGAAATATTTCTTGCATTTAAACTTGTGTTCAAAATTAAGATTCAACTTAAAATTAATGTAGTTAATTACTGAGAGCATTAGATTTTTGTAGAATAGTTTACGTGAGATGAGATCGCTTGGGGTCACGTGATATGAACCTTCGAATTAAGATGTTGAACCATGAAAGCATAGTAAATTCTTAAATTAATGTCTTTTTACAAATTTATTGGCTTTCATAAAGTTTTAAGCGATATTAAAATGTTTATGCCTTCACAAAAAGAATTCTTAGAACTAAAATGTTTTTAATATTTTTTATGTGTATACTGTATGTTGTCGCCAATAAAGTCTGCTTGGCGACATTTACGCCTGCAAAACGGAAAAGTACCAAAAAAAGCTAAAATCAGAGATATTAATTAAAAACTCGGAAGCCAACAGTGTCGCAAGCTGGAGATGAAAACCTGCTTCATTTCGAAAGTTGCTGCCATTCCTCTATTTCAAATCCTAGAGTTTGTTAATAAAAAATTATGTTTTACGATGAAATAAAAATAGCAGTACCAAGCATTAAATACATTATTCCCGATTTCAAAAACTCGGGGGAAGCCATTTCGACTATTCCCAATTTTTTACAACTTTAATCAGCCGAAATATTAATTAAAAACTCTGAATGTGCTCATTTTCGCACTCATTGTTTCGAGTGGCAACAGTCTCGCGCGTTAGAGATAAAAAAAGTTTTATTTCGAAACTTGTTGATACTGCTCGCTTTCAAATCGTAGAGTTTGTGAATCAAAAATTTTTAAGTTTTACAAAATCTACACATATAAAGAAGAATGTTTGCTTGTTTGTTTGTGTTATTGATATCTGATCAATTATGAGAAAAGTTTTGCCACATTGAATTGACTAAAATTTAATATAGGTGAAATATTTGTTGGAACTTCAGCTTTTACGATCTTTTGATAAGAAAGACGAAAATCATTAAAATATGCTAGCAATTATTGCTGATATAATGAGAGAGAATTAGCTTATTTTTCTAACGAAGTTTTTTATGTGGATTCCATATTGCATCAGACTGAAAAATGCGTAACTTTGAATCGTATTTTTTGCATCGTTATTTAAGGGGGCTCATACACCTTAAACCCCTTATGATCTGCGAATGGGTGACTGTTGCAAAAATTGGGGTGACTTATTTATTTTAAAAGAAATTACTTCCAACTTTTTATGGCTGACTACATAATATAGCTGCTTTCTGAAATCGTAATCAGAAAGTTTGTGTCGCCACAAATATTTTTATAATTTAATCCGCTTTGTGACGATGATTTTCGTCATGTTTGCACCTTGCGCGCACAGTTTAAAATTATCTGTTGCATTATTTAATTCCATAGTTTATATATAGCTTTCATAACATTTGGAAAGTACTGTAAACCAAAAAAACTAAGAATTTCATGTTAAATTTTTATTTTATTTGGAGTTGAGTTTATAAAATGTATTTTATTAAAAAAAATGTGTAATGTTTTCGTGCATAAAATTTTTTAATATTAAAATATTCATCAGATTTTTTGTTCACTTAGAAAATAGTGCCCATATAAAGAATTCCATCTAATTTCAAGTATGTACCATTAGCCATTTTTAAAATATCATGCGCGCAAGGTGGAAAAATGACGAAAATGTTTGTGACAAAGCTGATTAAATTACAAAACTATTTGTGGCAACACAAACTTTCTGGTTGCTAGTTTCCAAAGCAGCTATATTATGTAGTCAGCTGTAAAAGGTTGGAGGTAATTACTTTTCAAATAAACAAAATACCTCAATTTTTGCAACAGTCACATAATTCGAGCTCATAAGGGGTTTAAGATCTATTAGCCCCCTTAAAAAGGATTACAGCGATATCGTTCTCTCTGTTGTTAGATTAGTACTTTCAGTCTAACTTAACTGGCATCGTGAACTTCCGCTAGTAGTAGAATTATGAACAATTTCAAAGTGTAAATGGTGCTAGGCCTAACGTGGCCGCCATTTGTTTACATTTGAAAATCTTAGTAGTATAGTGAATTAAGTAATTTGGTGCACCAACTTCACTGTCTTTATGCCAAATGGGACCAAAATGTAACTTTTAAGTTTTTTCGCACCGAAAATTTTGTCTTTCTGCCCTCTGACAAAATTTCTTTTAGGTTTTTATGTATTTTTGCCTTGTCGCGAAGTGCGAATTAAATTGATTGCAGTAGAAAAAGAAGTTTCGATGAAGTGCAGAAAAAATATGTATGATTTCATAAGTCATACAAGAAAGTGATGTGATGTCCACATGAGATTTTTTTTAAAAATTCAATGTTTAAATGATTTTTTGCAGGTATTTTTGTTTAACGAGCAAACTAAGCATATTATTGTTTGCACCATCGGATCGCAGTGCAACAAAAGCTTTTCATTGAAACTCGTATGAAACTGAATTTGTGAATTTTTAATTTTTTTTCAATTTGAATATTTCAAAACTGAATTTTTGTTTTTATGTCCACTTCACTCTTATTTCGAATCTCTTTTCAAATAAAAGGATGCAGACTCCGAATGTTATCCCTATATATTATATTTAAAGAAATGTGAAGATAAATTGTAGTAAGCTCGCCAAAAAGTTACCAAAAGCTGTGGTTCCAAGAAAACTCCAGCATATTCAGTAGTTATGAATAGTGTGAAAAAGGAAAAAAAATTATATTTACAAGATTAAAAAATTTTGTAACGCAAAGTTTCAATTGTCTGTTTCGGCGAAACTCGTAATGGAGTTAGCTTAGTTCGATGTTCATTTAGAAATTTCCCTTGAAAAGCCAGAATGGACCTCTAATTGGGCTAATTAACCATTTTGCGCTTTTTAATTTTTAATTCTTATAGATTTTTTGCCTTTAACTTGTTCCATCGATTAGTATTTTACTGTGTTTTATAATTTACTTTTTATTTCGCATATAGCCTAATGTATTACCTCATTCAATTGATTTTTTTAATACTGTGTTAAAATTTCCGAAAATATTTAGCATATAGCTTTTAGTATTCGAACTTGTAAATATAAAAAAAAATTTCCTTTTTCACACTATTCATAACTACTGAATATGCTTACGTTGGAGTTTTCTTGGAGCCACAGCTTTTGATAACTTTTTGCGAGCTTACTACAATTTACTTCTCATTTCCTTAATTTTGCAGCACATTGGACAAAACAATTTTGACCAAAATTGGTCTTTTTTGTATTGTTCTCACAACTTTTCTTATAATAATATTTAAAGAAATAATATAGCTAATGTAAATTATATACTGAATATAAAAAATAATGCGTAACAATATTTAATATTCTATCAGGAATTCTAAAGATATCTGGTGATAAAGATTTTGCATTTTGTTGCTGAATTTTTTATGGCGTAATTGTGAAGAAAGTGGTGTTTAATGAATAAAGCTCAAAGGGCAAATTAAGTTATCAACTCATAGCTTTATATCATGAACTGAGGAAGGACATTTCCCACTGAATGTATACACTAAAATATTTTTGGAAGCAGGCAAGATGAAAACTTAGCAAACGCCTTCGCCGGGAATAAAACCATGGACTTCTGGAATACCGGCCCGGTGCGCTGGCCATTACACCATGAAGGCACGCTAGGAAGGTGGGAGAAATACTTTATATACTCCCCCTTTTTAAAGGGCGACTGGGGTTTCTAGGGGACCCAGTCGCCAAATCCTAGGTGTGGAGAATCCTCATCCAACACCCTTTTAGTTCGGGTGCCACTGTAGAGATTTTAGGATATTTTTGGAAGCAGGCAAAATGAAAAATTAGCAAACGCCTTCGCCGGGAATCGAACCACGGACCTCTTGAATACCGGCCAATGTGCTGGCCATTACACCACGAAGGCACGCTGGGAAGGCGGGAGAAATACCTTGTAGTATAAGTAAATAATAATAAATATAAATAAAACTAAGGTGGGTCCATTATTTGATAGTTTCATTTGAAGGCATAACACAAACTGCATAACCCTGTGAACAATGTTTCGGGTAAAATCTTTGTTAAACGTTAATAATAATGCCTAAATCAGTTTAATAAATTTACGCCAAATTTAATGCTTAAGAATGTATTTCAACCTGATGCAGTAAATTCGCTGAAAATTTATTAGTTCGATCTGACTTAAATATAAATCTTCCGCGCAGCTACAAATAATTTTTCTTTGGCTGCTTGGAATTTATATATTTAATTACAGTGATTTTAAAAGATTAAAAAAAAAATTCTGAAAGGTTTCAGATTTTAAATTACGTTCAAAGGAGAGTTTTTTTAACGTTTTTTGTGTTACCTTTATTTATTAAATATCATGTTTTTCGCACGTAAACCATAAAATTCACTTTAACAGCAATATCGCAAAATAATTTTTAAATGAACCTATCTTTAGAATTTCCGAGACACAGTGCCGCGCGCTGCAGATAAAAATAATTTTTTCCCCTGAAGATTGTTGCCATTGCGTGCTTTTAAATCATTGAGTTTTTTAATCAAAAATTCGTTAAAGTTTTACAGAATGGGAAATCGATAATAAAAGAAATTTCAAATTCGAGCTTCCAGATGCCCGATTCTGGATGGAAACCCACGTTATTCAAAACTGGATGGCTCTAGGTACCGTTGTTTTATCACTATGCGAGAAACATACATACATTTATTCAGATTTCTCATTATTGAATTTCTTTAAATATAATAGTGGGCGATAATATTGTGTGGCAACGATATGAAAACAAAATCGGACATTTATAGAGAACCAGTGCAAAATGTCAAAACGAAAATAAGTCTTTCAGAGCAAATTGCCCCTTTGGACTAAAAATTTTCTTTAGCACAGGAAACGCCCAGTATTCGGAAATAAAATACCAAGTCACTTATTTTGAGTTATTTTTACTTCCTTGTACGAAGTAAAAAGGAAGTATTGTAATCTCGAAAAGTTTCAGGCAGTATATTTTAACGAAAATATCCATTTTGACCACTATCGAATGCAATCTAACGATGTTTTTGCGTGATATCTGTACGTAAGGATAGAATAAAAGACTCTTTTTTACACAAGAAATTATAAAACTGCTTTAAAATGAAATCTGAAGAGAATTTTTCGTGGCGTCTGTACGTACGTATATCGCAAAACTCAAAAACGAGTAGCTTCAGAACGTTGCAATTTTTTATATAGGACTACTGTAACATCTAGATGTGCACCTCGTATTTTGGTTGCAATCGGCCGCGCCAAACGTATATAAATATATTTATATATATATATATCCACTCTGTTACCAGGCTCAGTGGTATACTTACTCTTATATGTTTGTGTACATTTTTTGCTTTAAAAATGATTGGTTTTTATGCCTTTAGTAAATCTGTATGCAATATTTTTAGAATTATCAACAATTTTAGCATTGATTAAGTGCCGCTAAGCCTAATAATTTTTCTGATGGCGGCCATTGCTTGTTTATATTTGAAACAGCAGACTAGTGGATTTGTTGCCAATCTAGAGAAACGTAGCTTCGCAACAACAAAGATAACGCCTTCATTTATTATTATTGTGAATTAAATCATAATTAATCTTTTCTGGAATTTTTTCGAGGAAATAAGTGTTTAAGATTAACTTCGTAATTTTTAATACAGATATTTTCGTTTTTGATGTATTTTTGTCTTGTCGCAAAGTGAGAACTGAATTAATTGAATGAGAAATACTCAATCGTCTGTGAAAAACTATTTCTTTTCTATTTTGTTTGCTTAATTTCTTTTACACATCGTTCTAGTTTTATTATAGTATTTGAATAGAACATGTGGCAACGATTAGATAATTCTATTCTTTAAATGATATAAATTTTGTGCATTCTGAGTTATAATATGAACGAAATATAATACTGTAAGTGAATCTAGCCCCAGAGTGTCGCTATGGTAAACAAATACTAGAGTGAATTTTAAAGAATGCATTTATTCTATTGTGGTTATGCGCTGTCGGCGAAGTAGATTTAATTCAATGCAATAAGTTTAAATGAAATGCAAGAAAAAATGCCTATAATTTAATATTGCGTACAAGGAAATCATGTGGTGTACACATCAGATTTTTTAATCTAAATAAAATTTGCAGAAAACTTAAGTTGTATATCTAATTACAGCGATTTAAAAGATAAAGCTTTATAACAATAAACCCTAAGTATTCAGAAATCCAATATCAAGTTAGTTACATTGTTGTGAGTTTGAAAACAAGCTAACCGAAACACGAGTGACTTTGTCTCTTCTGTGACTCCGAAGACACAACTACTGCTTCATTATTGCGAATATTCAGATTAATCCGGCTTATCATCCCCCAGTCCGATGACTCGAGGCTTCATCAAACATTTTAATTACATAGAAAGAATTAATTAGTTTTCTAGTTATACCGATAAGTCATAAGATTAATTCCTTGCCTTTATATAAGCCCCCTTTCGTTGTTAGCAGCTCAAATAATATTCATATTGAAAATTCGAACAACACTACCTCATTATAACGTGGAAGTATTAAACCTGGGTTTTAAGACTGCTGGCGTCATAATAAAATTAAGGGGGCTCATACCCCTTAAACCCCTTATTATCTTCGAATATGGGACTGTTGCAAGAATTTGAGTCTTTTATTTATTTTAAAAGTAATTATTTCCACCTTTTTACAGCTTACTACATAATATAGCTGCTTTGGGAACTAGTAACCAGACAGTTTGTGTTGCCACAAATATTTTTGTAATTTATTCCGTTTTGGAACAAAATGTTTCGTCATATTTCCACCCCGCGCGCATGATATTTTAAAAATGGCTAATGGTAGATACTTGAAATTTGACGGAATTCTTTATATAGGCACTATGTTCTAGCTGAACCAAAAGTATCATAAATATTTTAATACTGAAATTTTATGGACGAAAACATTACAAATTTTTTTAATAAAATACATTTTATAACCTCAACTCCAAATAAAATAAAAATTTAACAAGACATATTTAGAATTTTAGGTTCACAGTAGTTTCCAAATGTTATAAAAGCTATATATTAAATATGGAATTAAATTATGCAACAGAATGTTTTAAACTGCGCGCGCAAGGTCTAAACATGACGGAAAATTTTGTCACAAGGTGGATTAAATTATAAAAATATTTAAGGCAACACAAACTTTCTGATGACTATTTCAGAAAGCAGCTATATTATGTAGTCAGCTGTAAAAGGTTGGAATAATTGCTTTTAAAATAAGTAAGTTATCCCAGTTCTTGCAACAGTCACATATTTGAAGATCTTATTGGTTTTAAGGTGTCTGAGTCCCCTTAAAGCGTTCTTATAAGTAGAAGTTGAATACAGTGGAACCTCGTATGACGAACGCTTTATTACACGAGAATTTCGCATTCACAGATCCGACGTTAGAAGTATTCATAAATAAAATGCAACCATAACCGAAAATATTGCCTTCGGATTTAATTATAATTATTAATAATAATTTACTTGTATGTATATTGAATGTTTTAGAGACTAACTTATTTTTGGTTTAAATAAAAGTAAGTCATTTAATGGTTTATTCAAAATATTCTAATTATTTTGGAGTAAATTTCAGCCTGAAAATTTGATTTACATAGTATAAGCAACAGAAACTTCCTGCTGAAATCAATCTTTAGATTGCAGACGAAACATATATGTATAAATTTGAATTTTTTACATTGCGCAATTATTATTATTATTGTTAATGCGTATTTTGATGAATATTTAGAAAGGTAAAGGTTAAAGTATGGGGGACACCAGCGATGTACCATATGTCAACTGGTAATGCCTTCCCATACTAACTCTTTGAGAAAAAAAAAAGGGGGGGGGTAATTGCAAGTTTTATAAGAATATGCATTGACTGAAGCTTTTCAAAAGGTCTAAAGTTTGCCTATTATGGTACATCGTGCAATTCCACAGTACGCCCCGCATCCAGTATTTATTAAAAATAATGTTGTAGGGCATAAGTAAATTACAAAATAGTAGGAACACAATTTGAGATTCACAAGATGAATTGAACATCTGATTTGGTGCAACAAAAATAGGAGATAAACATAATTAATAAACAAATAAACATAATGAGATAATTATAATTAGTACTGGCAACACAATGTTAAATGAATTGTTATAATAATGCTAAAGAGGTAGGTGTCCATGGGTTATTTCAGATATATTGGTTTATAAAGTTCACGAGCGGATCCATTTTGTTCATAATCACAGCATGTAAAAGTTCACTAAGTTTAAACTGTATGTGGACTTACACTTGACAGAGATCTAGGCCGTACGAAGAGAGTCGTTGCATAATTTTCTGAAACTTTGGATATTGATGTTTATCTTGAATTAAAATCCTTTGGAATGCCAGGAGGTCAGTTCTTGGGGATTTTATGTGAATATCCTCAGTTAACCCCTTCGAGCCGGGTAGCGAAAACGCGCGCTTATCGCTGAGGCCGGCAGTGTCTTACGCGAGCGTCTCTCCAGGGCCGGGGGCTTTTTTGCTACTAAGCCTAAATCCATGAAATTTCCGAAGTATCAACGCATTGTTTAATAATGCTCTATAGAGTATTTAAGAGGCTTATGCTTTATAGATATTTCTATATATATACTTTAATTAGCTTATTTCTTGTTTAAATGCATATTTTACACATTTTATTTTCATTACTCACCATTTTATGACTTTTAACATTATAATCTGAAAACTAAATATATTACTTAAAATTCTCTTTTCGTATGAAAAATTTTAAAACAGGGATCTACACACAGTCCTACTTTACATTCCTTGCACTCGTAATAACTCATTTGCCGTTTTGGAGGATTTTTCCGGGAATGTGAACAAACGAAGCATCGTCGTCTCATTTTCTTATCAGTCTCTTCCGAACAAAGTTTTGGAAAATGTCTTTCAGTTAATCTTTCAGAATCAATATCAGAATTTCAGAATCAATATATGAAATATTTTGCATCATTTCTGCTATTTCATGCTCTGTTAAACATTTTCGACGCTTCGACATTGCAACGGTAAAAACAAAGAATTCACGTCTAACAAGATCTAATTATTTTCTAAAAACTGAACTGCAAACCGAAATACCCAACGCTTTAGAGCAAATAAAACTTCTCTACTTACAGTAAACAACTACCACGTGCGAATAAAGTGCGATTTAAAGAGACGTCATAAATCACGCCATTCGGAAACATTTATTTCCCCGTTTGTTTATATAATCAAAAACACGTGTATGTGAGTCATGCTTCTCTCATTTCGAGTAGAAGGTTTAATTTACATGTATCTGAAACCATATGGGCATACAGTGCCATCTTGTGGCAGAAATTATAGTTTGAAAAACGTTCCAAAGTACTGGCACGAATACGTGACAGTCGGTAGAGAATGGAACAATCCTCTGGCACGCCTGCGTGTCGGCCGGTAGGTAAGTGCGTTCGTTGCTGGCACGTATACGTGACAGTCGGCGCGAAGGGGTTAAGGGGCATGAGGAAACGTAGTGATCAGGAGTTCCATGTTCCTCACATATACAGATATCAGAATTTGCCAAATTTCTTGCGTAGAAATATGTGGGTAAGGGTCCATGTCCTGTTATAAAGTAATTTAAGGAAGGATTCGAGTTCAGAGATGCTAAGCTTACATTGGGCATCAATGAATATTTAGAAAGTAAAATTTAAAATTTAGTTAAAAAATTTATTTGTTTTCGACCAAAAAATATCCTGCTCGTCTGTTGTTTTCAGTCGTGCATTTGGCCCGCATGCACTTTGAGTTTGAAGCTACTGATCTACACAATATAGTTTCGTGTTCTTTACTTTTAAAATAAGTGTTTTATTCATGTAATTCTCAGCTGTGCATGTGAACGGAGCAGTCATATTTTACATGTAAACCGTCTTTCCTTTGATACCGGTGTCCCGAAAAATCATACATTTTTCTGAAAGCTTATGTCACAAGTAGAAAAACTGGGGAATCTTAGGTGCAGTGGGACAAGCGTTTAGGAGCTATAGGGCCCACAAAGTTTCAGAAAAAGTGTTGGAAATATGACACCAAAAGTCGCTAAGATGCTCGTTTCACGTGTTTAAATGAACTAATAATATGGTAAGAAGGTGAGGATCTCAATATAAAGGAAAAATAACCCGTTGAAAAGAAACATTTGTAAGGATTATGTTAATTTTATTAACAGTTAAATTTTAAGTTGCTTTCCTGTCAAATTCTTAACTTCAACTTACTACTTCCGGCTAGAACGTAGTTTTGGAATTTGCTGAATATTTAATGAGGAGGAGCGGTATTTAAACCACGATGTTACTTACTGAGTCAGAGAGAATCAGAGTTTCTGATTTACGCGCGTCTGCCTTTTTGGCCACTCTCTCTCTCAAAGCTGTTATTACGCTCGGCCGTACTCGGGCCCTTGCTAAGCTTCGTAGTCAAATAAGTTAAGGGGCCAACTCGATTGGAACCTTGATAACTTCGGCTATACTTCTTTAGTTAATCTTAGTTTTAGTTTAATTCTTTGTCTTTTAGGTTCAAGTCCAAGTGCGGGCTTTGCTTGTACACTCCCTGGCAGAGTTTTGTTAAATCTTATTGGAATAATAAAGGGTTAGTTACCCTTCTATCGTGTTATTGTTTCTTATCACCGAACGCAAGCGATTATTCGCTTATCAGTTCTTATATTTTTCACTTCCAACATTAACTTAGAATTCCAAAGTGAGGAACTCTACACATTATACGTTGGGTTGTTGAAAATGGGACTTGTTATTTACTTCAAACAAAATCTATTACAAGAGACAGTCAATGTGCAATTCGTCAAATAAACAATGAGACAGGTAGACAGTTCACAATGGGCACATTTTACAAAAGCGATAGGCTCACACTTTGCACACTCATTATTTGTCGATGAATCGAAGCAGTAATCCATTGGCGCAATCCACGTTCCAGGTTCGTCGTCCAAGTATCTGCCCTTATAAAAAGTATACTTAGTCAAGTTCTTAAAACGCGGATCGCTGAATTGATATAGTGAAAAGGACTGCAGGGACAGAAAACTATCGCGATGCCAAATGTGCTCCTG
Source organism: Stegodyphus dumicola (assembly GCF_044657685.1). Taxonomy (NCBI): domain Eukaryota; kingdom Metazoa; phylum Arthropoda; class Arachnida; order Araneae; family Eresidae; genus Stegodyphus; species Stegodyphus dumicola. The sequence continues at coordinate 6,543,157 of NC_140770.1, forward strand.
TGTCTCGATAATGATTGTGCCCGTTATGTAACGAACAAAAGATTTGTAGTGGCTGAAAAAAAAATGAATATCTGGAGGCTGGATCCTTCCCTTAAATCCTTCAGGTACCAGTCCTTTTATGTAGGACTTTACCATCTGGTACTTCACAAACAGACAATACATGAAAATGCAAGAAATAGAGACGCCATTACGGAAATATGGCCATCTATATATGTTACGGTGAAACACCGAAATCTGGAGAATGTCGACTTTCACCGGTGAATGTCAACATTCACATAGTCGCTTGGTGTATGTCCGAAATATTTTCCAAATACTCTTATTTCTGACTTACACCGGTGAATGTCGACATTCACCATGGACTAATGGTTATGTACTAATGGTACTAATGGTTGAACATATAAGAATATTATATTTCCTTCTCCGTAATTCATTCACGAAAAAACGGGCTCACCAGCGGCCGAGCGGTAAAATCGCTGAACACTGGTAGTTCGGTCCGAGGTTCGAATCCCGCGAACGGGCTGGCTGCATGGGCGTTTTCGTGGTTTTCCCCATGTGTAACGTGTATACGAGCCAGTTTCCCTTAGAAAGTCCTCCACGAAGGCATCCCTCCTCTTAGGCAGATAACCCTCGAGGCTTTGCCATAATCACACACACATTCACGAAAAAACGCACTTGAGACTTAGAATAAGAACTTAAGAATATAAGAACTTAAAACACACAGTACATTCAAAATGAGAAAGGAAAATAATAGAAGTTATAAACTTACCAAATTATGTGATTCAAATCTTATTTATTGCAACAACTTAAACTATTATGACACTTTGAATTGCACAAGAGGCCTTTGCTTCTACAACTGCATTTATTTGGGGAACACTTCCTTCTGGAATGGCAGCGTGTACATACACTCCTCTCTTTTCGACCTACACCAGAGCATATCTGTGATTGTCGACATACACCGGTGAGGGTCCGAATGTACAAGAATGTAAAAAAATATTCGATCTTTCACCGACGTATTTGGTGAATGTTGACATTCTCTGGTGAAAGTCGACATTCTCCAATTTCGGTCTTTCAGGGTAACATATACACACTTCAATGATACTTTGTTTGTTCTATTGTTCTCAACCGCTTGTCCCTTTGGCCCTGTCTTCGCAGTTTTTCTACTTCTGATATAAGCTTTTAGAAAATGTATGGATTTCTAGAAAACCGGTATCAAAGGAGAGAAGGGTTACTTGTTAGAAGTGGGAAAAAGGTGGTTGACAGTTAAACGTATGAATTATATTAGACGCCTGTTGCTGTCATAGCGGTGAATGTTATCCCTCGGATATTGATGTCATTTCTGTACGTAAACAAGCAAAATGTATCGCTTATTGTGATCACAAGTTCATTTATGTTTTTAAAATATTACAGAACGAATCTTTTAAACTGAAGTAATGTCGCCAGTTGAAATATAAAATCTTCGAATAAGTTCGAAATGGAGTAAAGAGATCGCCAGTGACACAGCTACGTTGCCAAGGAAGGAATTAAATCGCGAAGCATCTTGATTTCGATTTACAGCAACACTAAGTGTGAACCATACACGTGTGTCAAAACTTGTCTCAGCCTTGTCAACCTGTGTCTGCCTGTCAACCAACTTGGAGCCTGTGTCAAAAAAGACACCGTTTCCAAGAATTGTTTTAAGCGCACCAGCATTTTAGTAAATCGAATTCTTTTAATTATTTCCAACTACTTAGTAAGGTTAATTTGTGAATTATTTTAAGCGTGCCATCCTTTTAGTAAATGACAAAATAAAAGAAGGTGAAGAATTAAGAACATCTCCAAATAACATGAATTGTGAGGAATTTGAAGCTCGGAGGGATATGGATGAAAAATCTCAAGCTGAAGATTCGGCAACAGAAGTCGCCGCTTTCTGAACCAAATCCAAGCCCATCGTGAGTTTCCGAAACGACGATGATGAAATTAATGATTTTCCTAAGAATGATGAGAGAGATGGCCTGTGACATGATTAGAAGTACAGCGGCGGTGGTTCAGTTATAATTCTATGATCAAATACTCAATCTAGTTTTAAAAGGATTTATTAAATACTAAAATTAATCTAATCTAGAATCTAGAATCGAATCTAATGTTACATCTCATGAGTAGCGTTCAAGCTGCGTCATAACAAATCGAAAGTCAAGTTCTCACTGTTGCCATTCCGAGGCAGAAAAAAGTTTGTTTCTAATCAAACCGGAACATCGGCATAGTGAAAGTTTCTAGTCGAATCGAAACATCTCGGCCCCCGTTGGACGATTGTCCAACATCATTTGGAAATGGAAGTGGATTGATATTGGAGACGGCTCGACGAAAGATTCCAACTGAGGTTCTGACGTCTACGACTCGTACTAGTCCATCTGGACAAGGAAAGGTCTCCTCAATGCGAACTAGTGTCCACTTCATGGGTGTCTTGTTTTTATCCTTTAACAAGACTAGTTGTCCTGCCTTGAGATTGGATTTCACTTGATTCCATTTTGAACGGTTCTGGAAATGATTAAGGTATTCCATGCTCCAACGGTTCCCAAAATTTGCTCTAAGTTTTTGAATTAAGGTCCATCTAGAAGACAAGGTCAAAGAATCTACAGAATCACTTGGTTCTGGTATCGACAAAAGTGGAGCTCTTATTAGGAAATGACCTGGAGTCAAAGGCTGTTGGATCAGCCGAAATAGGTGATACAGGTCGAAAGTTCAAGCAAGCTTCTATTTGTGTAATTAATGTGTACAGCTCTTCAAAGTTTTAAATAGTCGTTTTCGCGACCGTTCTCAAATTTCTCTTCATTGATTTTATATTAGCCTCCCATAATCCGCCAAAATGCGGGGAAGAAGGCGGAATAAATCTCCATGTTATACCATCTTTGGAACTAAAGGATGAATAGGCCCTGAATAGGATCCGATTTACAAATTCTAAGGAGTTTATCAAGAATATTCTTCGTGCCCTTGACGTTCGTAGCGTTATCACTCCAAACAATGGATGTTTTAGATCGTCTGTCAATAAACCTTCTAAGACATGCTAGAAAGGCTTCAGTAGACAAATCCGATACTACTTCTAAATGAATAGCCTTTGTACTAAAGCTAATAAATATCGCCATGTATGATTTTAAGGAAGCTCATACACCTTAAATCCCTCATGATCTTCGATTATGTGAATGTTGCAAGAATTGGGATATTTAAGTTATTTTAAAAGCAATTATTTCCAACTTTTTACAGCTGACTGCATAATATAGCTGCTTTGGGAACTGGTAACCAGAAAGTTTGTGTTGCCACAAATATTTTTGTAAATTAATCCGCTTTGGAACAAAATGTTTCGTTATGTTTCCACTTTGGGTGCATGATATTTTAAAAATGGCTAATGGTACATACTTGAAGTTTGATAGAATTCTTTATACGGGCACTATCTTCTAACTGAACCAAAAATGTGATGAATATTTTAATATTAAAAAATTTTATGCCCGAAAACATTACAGATTTTTTTTAATAAAGTACATTTTATAGTCTCAACTGCAAATAAAATAAAAATTTAACATGAAATTCTTAGAATTTTTAGCTCACAGTAGTTTCCAAATGGTATAAAAGCTACATATTAAATATGGAATTAAATTATGCAACAGAATATTTTAAACTGTGCGCGCAAGGTGGAAACATGACGAAACATTTTGTCACAAAGCGGATTAAATTATAAAAATATTTGTGGCAACACAAACTTTCTGATTACTATTTCGAACCAATAGAAATATCATGAAATCTTTTGTTAGTTCATGTTGGAAAACTGCCACTTTTCCTACTATACTAAAACAAGCCGAAGTAGTTCTCTTCTTAAAGAAAAACAAGCCTCAGGATAATCCTCTATCATATCGACCAATATGCCTGTTACCTGGTTTGGGAAAGCTTCTAGAAAAATTAATACTATCAAGACTACAATATCACCTGCATATTAACAAAATCATTCACCCATATCAGTTTGGTTTCATTATTAATAAATCAGTAGACCATGCTTTCCAGAAATTACATCAAATATTACAAATAAACAGAAATCAAAATAAACATTCTTTAATAATATTATTAGACGTTCAAGCAGCTTTTGACTCTATACATTGGACAGATGCAATACAAATCCTTAAATTCATCCATTGTCCAAATAAAATATTCCTATTATTAAACGATTACTTCTATAACAGATCTCTACAATATACATCAAACAGTGGAGTCAAATTATACAAAATTACAAGAGGATGCCCACAAGGATCTTGTTTGAGTCCAGTTATTTGGAATTTAATAGCAAATGAAATATTGAAAAATTTTGACAATATCCTTCATACGCACGCACAAGCATATGCAGATGATTTCCTACTAATAGTCCAAGGCAATAGTCGCAAAGATATAGAAGATAATTCCAAACAATCCCTACAAATCTTTAAACAATGGGCAAATAAATTTCAGTTAAAAATATCAATTCTCAAGAGTAAAGCTCTTTAAATACCAAAACAGGGCACCAAGATAACGAACCTTTGAAACCCAGTTATCAAAATAGCACAAGATAAAATAGCAACAGTAAATTCACTACTATACCTAGGTATCATGCTTGATAATAGACTTTCATGGCATCAACATATAAAATATATCAAAAATAAACTTCTAATATTATCAAACTCAATAAAAATAACCACAGCAAGAAACTGGGGAATTTCTTCTCAATATCAGAAAATTTGTTATACAACAGTAATAGAAAAGATTCTTCTATACGGCGCTTCTGTTTGGGGCACAGATCTAAATCAACATGCAAACAGACAACTAACTTCAATACAAAGGCTGTTTCTGCTATCAATAACAAAAGCATATAGAACAACACCTACCAGTTCTTTACAAATAATTTCAGGTATTCCACCAATTACTCTGACTTTACAGAAAGAAGCAGTTAAAACAAAAGTTGCACGCCTGCGACAAACAAGCACATATAATTCTAATATCTATCATCCAACAGAATAGGAAGAACTCAAACAAAATGTAAACTTACATCCAAATCAATTATATTCAGAAAATCTAATAGTAAATTCAAATATAGATCATTTTCAAATTCAAATTTTTACAGATCGATCAAAAACAGAGTTAGGCGTAGGCAGTGCTTATTGCGTTTTCATAAATAATAATCTTATACAAACCTGGAACACAAAATTGAATCATACAAATTCAGTATTTCAAGCAGAACTATTGGCTATAAGAGAAGCAATAACATATGCAAAGCAATTCTCAATAACCAGTGTTATAATTTCTGACAGTGCATCAAGTATTCAAGCAATAGCTGGTCAAGATATACAACCGCTCTCCTTTGGTTCAAGATATACAATATTTACTCGCATATTTTCCAACTGGACAAAAACCTAAACTACATTGGACACGTGCCCACGTTGGAACATTGGGCAACGAAATGGCAGATAGCTTGGCAAAAGAAGCAGCAAATTGTACTATAACAGCAATAACGTATTTACCAAATCCAATATCACTTTTAAAATCAAGACTTGAACAAGACTTGATTTTACAATGGAAACTCATGTGGTCACAAGATAATACGGGCAGACGAACTTTTATGTTTCTACCAAAACCAACACGAAATTTAGTTACAACAAATAATGCAATAATATATCTTCTAACAGCACATGGACCCTTCATTTCATATCTTTTTCGTTTCGGCTTATATCATACAGACAACTGTATATGTGGATCAACAGGAACAATAGATCATTACCTGTTTGAATGTGCAATCACTAAAGACCTCCACTTTCGCCCTTTCACAAGTGAAAATGTCCAAGGATGGTTCAAACCACTACTCAGAAGTAAATCTCTCCGCAATAAACTTCATAATTTAATGGAATATCTCATAGAAAATTGTGATAATCTAAAGGCAGCATAAATTAAGGCATCACAATTCCACATCAGCATTTTTTCGGCATAATTAGCATCACTTCAAGACAGCCCAACTTCAATCAACAAATATGAAACTTACTTCACACTAACTATAAAATTTCTCAGAGCTTTATCAGAACTTACTTCAGACTAATTATTAACTTCAACAGATAAATAAACTTTAACAGACTTAACGAACTGTGCACTATAATTAACAGTGAACTATTTATGAATTATTGTAATATAAAATATATTATTGTAATAAAATTTTAAATAAACGTGGTCCCACTGAGTGAGCAATAAAGCTGAAAGTCTTTATGGCGGCACAGCTGCTCACCCAGTGGTCTCATATTTCAGAACGCAGCTATATTATCCAGTCAGCTGTAAAAAGTTGAAAATAATTGCTTTTAAAATAAATAAGTTAACCCTATTCTTGCAACAGTCACATATTCGAAGATCTTATGGGTTTTAAGCTGTATGATCCCCTTAAAGTAACCCTAGATCTTTTCAAATTAGGCTTGGTGATAATTGGACCTGCAAAGTCTAGTCCTATTTTTTGAATGGTCTAGTTATTACAACTCTTATCTCTACGTAAGTCTTCCATCATTTGGTTTATGGTTTGGTTACTTGTCCGGAAGGTATCCAGTATAATTTTCTAATAAGAGAAAGTGTTGTTTGAACGCCCAAATGAAGAGATTTTTATGATAATAATCTACGAGTAATTCGGTGAAACGATGTCTTTTGGGTAAAAGAACGATGTTTCTGGTCTTCTGAAAGATTAATGAATCGTTTCCCCCATTAAAATGCTGTGAAAACTTATTTTTAGGATTATCGTTAAATTTATATTATAAATTCAAATGATATTTGGAAAGAATTTTTTTTCCCATGGGTTAACGTTATCATTCGGTCAATGCTATCAAAATACAAAAAAGATCATTAAAAAATATCAGATGTGTACACCGCATGACTTGCTTGTACGGAATATTAAATTATACGCTATTTCCTGCATTTCATTTAAACTTTTTGAATTAATAGTTAAACGGATTTTGAATTAAATTTACTTCGTGTATAGCGCATAAACCACAATAGAATAAATTCACACTATATTTATTTATTATATCACTGTATTTATTTGTGCACAAAAATTATATCATCTGAAGAATTACCACAAGTTCTATTCAAATACTATAATAAATCTAAAACGATATATAAAAGAAATTAAACAAATAAAGGTTTTCGCAGCACCGCTTACCTAACGCGCATGCGCTACTTATTAATTCAGTGCTCACGTCGCGGCGAGGCAATAATACATAAAAATTCAAAATATTTTCATTCGAATTTGAAAGATATAGAAAAACATAAAACACAAAATATAGTTAAAACAATTAAAAAAATTTTACAATTAAAATTACAGTTTAAATGCAAAAACAAGCTAATAACTTAAATGATAATTCCAAAATTAATTAAGCGTAATTTCATTCGCAATACTGAGAGAAGACGTTACTTAGTTTCTGTAGATTGGCAACAAATCCGCTATTCTCCTAAGTTCCAAATGTAAACAAACATGGCGACCATGGTAATAAAAAATTAGGCTTAGCCGTACAAAACTTTTAAATTGTTGATAACTCCACAAATATTGCATGTAGATTTACTAAAGCATAAAAACCTTAACCGGAAGATAAGAACATCATAATTCAATCATTTTTAAAGCAAAAAATTAACAATTTACAAAAATATAAAAGTATAGAAACTGAGATAACTGAGCCGGGTAACAGAGTGGATATATATATAAATATATTTAGATACGTTTGGTGCGGCGGATTGCAACCAAAATACGAGGTGCACATCTACATGTTATAGCAGTCCTACATACAAAATTTCAACGTTCTGAGGCTACTCGTTTTCAAGTTATGCGAGATACTTACGTACATACGTTCGTACAGACGCCACGAAAAATTCTATTCAGAATTCATTTTAAATCAGTTTTATAATTTGTTTGGGTGAAAGAGAGTCTTTTATTCTGTCCTTACGTACAGATGTCACGGTAAAACATCGTTAAATTGCATTCGATAGTGATCAAAACGGATATTTTCGTTAAAATATGATGCCTGAAATTTTTCCCGATTACAATACTTCTTTTTTACTTCGTACAAGGAAGTAAAAAGGTAAAGTTAGAAATGGAATTGAAGGAAAATATGTTTTTGTTCTATACGCAAAGTGACGCTTGAAGAATTCGAAGCTTTCTTATCGTTACTGGATATAAAGCGAACATTATTTATACCTGGGATATATTTCAGTATACAAACATTTTTATATCTAATTTAAAAATTTTAAAACAAGCTAAGAAACAAAAGAGACGTATCACAAAAGAATATAAAATATTCTCGTTGTCTTTAAAAAAGTATCTGAAGAGTGAAAAAAATATCTGTTTCCACGATCACGAAATAAAAAGATTTTTAAAACTAAACGTCATTTCAAAAAAGTACCAGGAAAAAAGTGCATTTGAAAGAAAAACAAAATACTAGCTAAACTGCTGCTTTTTGTTTTATTTATGTAGTCCAGAATATATTTTATGCGAGCACGAAGCGAAGAATTTTAAAAACACTTTTCATTACATGCTTTAACTTTTTAATGCCGTAAATAACAAAAACAAACCGCTGGAGAAAAAAGAAACGAAAAAGATCCGAAAGATTTCCAAGGAGAAGTTTAATGCGAAAAAAATGAATTCACATGTAAAAATGAGAGCTAAAAAAGAGCTTTGGGAGAACGTCAAAAGTAATATAAAGAAAAGTGCAAACAAGTCTCAATCAAGCAAATCCTTTTTTAGAATAGCCGAAACGAATTTTTTTTCTGTTGTTTTTTCTGTAGTAGAAGCCATGGGGCAATCAAAGAGCATATCAAACCTTCCTCATTGTTTTACGACATCTTCGTCCTCTTTGTGGTCCCTTCTGAATAAAGTACGATAGAATCCCGAAATTGAAACGAGCTGTTTGACTTGTAAATTCGGAGGGAGGGTTGAACGTGGAGGACGGGAGGCTTCTCGTCTGCTCTGCATTCTTTTTTCCCTTCCATGATGCATGTTAAATGAATCGCGTAATATGGGTGGAATTCAGCTTTTCCAGAGAAATGTCGTAGGGTTCTGTTTTCGGGGTATGTTTACATCTTATAAACTAAGTGTTCAGGTATTTGGGAAGTTTGGGAAGCTTTCGAGTAGTGCTCTGCCAAGTATGTCGGCGAGTTTTACAAGTAAAATAATTCGGCTCTTTCAACATCATTTTGCAGCGCGGCATGGTAATTCTGTTCTGTTGAAAGGGTTTCTTGTAGTAAGGAAAACAAGTGAATTTATTTAAACAAACTTAAATATTAATAAAATATATTAAAAAAGCTAATATAAAATAAGATTGTATTTAAAATTTATAAAATAATTCATGCACTAAAAAGAGAAAAATAATATATGTTGTAATTTAATGGAAGTAATAGATTAAATACTTGTTACATATTTACTTGACAATTTTATATCGCGAATAACAGCATCCAAATAGCCCATGAGAAATTTAAAAACCGTTTAAAGTTTAATTGCTTTTCACAGTGCAGTTAAGGGGACTCATACACCTTAAACTCCTCAAGATCTTTGAATATGTGACTGTTACAAGAATTGGGATATTTTATTTATTTTAAAAGCAATAACTTCCAACTTTTTACAGCTTATTACATAAACATAATATAGCTGCTTTGGAAACTAGTAACCAGAAAGTGTGTGTTGCCCCAAATATTTTTGTAATTTAATCCTCTTTGTGACAAAATATTTCGCCATGTTTCCACCTTGCGCGCACGATATTTTAAAATAGGCTAATGGTACACACTTGAAATTGGATGGAATTCTTTATATGTGCACTATTTTCTAACTGAACCAACAATCTGATGAATATTTTAATACTGAAAAATTTTATGGACGAAAACATTACAAATTTTGTTAATAAAATACATTTTATAAACTCAACTCAAAATAAAATAAAAATTTAACATGAAATTTTTAGAATTTTAGGTTCACAGTAGTTTTCAAATGTTATAAAAACTATATATTAAATATGGAATTAAATTATGAAACGGAATGTTTTAAACTGTGCGCGCAAGTTGGAAACATGACAAAAAATGTTGTCACAAAGCGGATTAAATTATAAAAATATTTGTGGCAACACAAACTTTCTGATGACTATTTCAGAAAGCAGCTATATTATGTAGTCAGCTGTAAAAAGTAGGTAGTAATTGCTTTTAAAATAAATAAGTTATCCCAATTCTTGCAACAGTCACCTATTGGAACATCTTATGGGTTTTAAGGTGTCCCCTTAAATGAATAGATTTCATTATTTAGCCGCCCAAGCTTTTATTATTCGCGATTTAAAATTGTAAGTGAATTCTCTAAATAGAATTCGTAGATCTGTTATTCCCATTAAACTGTATAATAATTTTTTAGTCTCAATAACGACTTATCAGTGATCAAATGTTTAGTGATTATTATTAGAAAACACAAGCAATGAATTTACAAGACAAAAATTCTGAAAGCTTTCAGATTTTATATTATGCCCAGAGGGGCGGGTTTTTTTCCCATTTACACACGCATACATATTTCGAGAGCATTTGGGCTAACAATACTGAAAAACAGCATATATTTGAAATTTCGGATAGACAGACTCACGCGCTGGAGATGAAAGTTTTTTTTTTTTTTATTATTATTCCGTACAGTGTTGCAGCTGCTGACTTTGAAATCATTCAATTTTTTCACAACAAATTTGTCGAAGATTTACAAAACATACAACAGTTAAGGGGACTCATACAGCTTAAAACCCGTAAGATCTTCGAATACGTGACTGTTGCAAGAATTGGGATAACTTATTTATTTTAAAAGCAATTACTTCCAACTTTTTACATCTGACTACATAATATAGCTGCTTTCTGAAATAGTAATCAAAACGTTCGTGTTGCCACAAATATTTTTATAATTTAATCCGTTTTGTGACAACATTTTTCGTCAAGTTTCCACCTTGTGCGCACAGTTTAAAACATTCTGTTCATAATTTAATTTCATATTTAATATATAGCTTTTATAACATTTGGAAACTACTGTAAACCTAATATTCTAAGAATTTCAGGTTAAATTTTTATTTTATTTGGAGTTGAGTTTATAAAATGTATTTTATTAAAAAAATCTCTAATGTTTTCGTGCATAAATCTTTTTAATACTTCAATATTCATCAAATTTTTGGTTCAGTTAGAGAATAGAGCCCATATAAAGAATTCCATTAAATTTTAAGTATGTACCACAAGCCATTTTTAAAATATCATGCGCGCAAGGTGGGAACATGACGAAAACTTTTGTCACAACGTGGATTAAATTACAAAAATATTTGTGACAACACAAACTTTCTCGTTACTATTTTCTAAAGCAGCTATATTATATAGTCAGCTGTAAAAAGTTGGAAGTAATTGCTTTTAAAATAAATAAATTATTCCAATTCTTGCAACAGTCACATATTCGAAGATCATAAGGGGTTTAAGGTGTATGAGTCCCCTTAATAAAACAAGTCCAAAATTCAAAAATCTGGCTTTCAGGTGCCCATATTCTGATGGAGCACTATGTTATTCAAAATTTGATGGCTCTAGGTAACACCGTATTTTCACAATGAGAGAAACATGCATATATTCATGCAGATTCTTCATTACTCTGTTTCTTTAAATATAACACAGGGAGGTAATATTTGGTGGCAACAATTTGAAAAGTGATTCAACGCTTTTAGTGATTCTACTCAAAGTGCCATTTCGAGAATGATAGCCCTTCTGAGTCATCAGCGGACAGTATGTGTGCAAAAGTTGAACTTGGCGTCTTGTTCAAAAGTAACTGAAAAAGTATCAGTGGTCTAAACACAAGCTTATAACAATAGTTTAGCTTTTGTATCAATCCTGTACCGCCAGGACGATGGTTCCCTTATTGTTTAGCAGCTGAGAGTGATTCATGTATTAACAAAGGAACTGAATTTAGTTAAACAAATTTAATTATCTGATGTGGACACCACATGTACGGCTTATGAAATTATACACAATTTTAAATGAAAAAATTCATTTAAAATTATTTCCTTCAGTTTCATAGATATATATTTTTCATTCAATTAATTCAGTTCTCACATCGCGGAAAGGCAGAAATACATAAAAACTGTTACTACCCTAAAAACATAAAACACCAAATGCAGTTAAAGAAACAATTTTTACAACAAAAATTAGAGTTTCTTCTTAAAAACAAGTAATTCGGTCAGCAGGTAGGAAGACAGACTTTTAGGTGCACAAAACTAAAAGCTTATGTTTGGTACCACCCGGCAAAAAGACACTGAAAGTGCATAAACTGAATTTGCTATTATACTAAGTTTCAAATGTAAATAAATGGCAACTTTTTTTACATTTGAAAGTGCTTAGTGACACCTAAACAACTTTTAAATTGTTGATAATTCTACAACTATTGCATGCAGATTAACTAAAGGCATAAGGACTTTAACCGGAATCTAAGAACAATATAATTCAATCACTTGAAATGTAATGAATGAAAAAATGCACAATTTACCTGCATATAAGAATAAAAAATTGAGCTCACTTGGCCGAGTAACAGAGTGGCAATATATATATATATATATATAAAGACGTAAAGTAAGAAATTTAGAATTTCTCCTTCCCAAAGACACAAAAATTGAAATTCATAATCAATAAATTTCATATAATCCTGTAAATGCAATTTAAAAAATGTTAAAACCGAAATTTTTCAAACAAGCAATACCCCAATTAAAAAAATTAATAAAAATTAAAGAAAAACGAACTGCTGTAGGGTTGAGAGGAAGAAACGTGGTACTTCTTCGAAAACTCTACTAAAAGAACTATTCAGTAAAATGGAACATTCTTATATGAAAAAATGTGTTAAACCCATGCCAGAGCGAATGAAAGGTTGAATTTTAGCTAAAGAATATCCACCTTTCGTGTCATGTTTTTATTAAATACAATCTATTTTTTCGAAGCGTCTGAGTTTACATGCTTAGTTTCAGGATTTTTCGAATAAACATTTTCTTAAACCAAAACCTTAAATAACTTTTTCAAAACAAGCGGATTTTAAGATGATCCATTGTATACGTGAAAAGAAAGCCATTTTCCTTAATATTTTATAACTGATATTCGCTAATAAAGTCGAAAACGCAAATCTCTGTATTAATACATCAAAAGAGTGTAAATCTATAAAAATTATGTACGCGTTGTATCATCCATTCCTCTAAGCCTCTGTGTTTTCTCTTCGCTTTTGGCACCATCAGAGAGATTCACTTTGTTCTCTTTTTACTCTTATAACATATTTGCGATACCTCAACCCGTTTACCAGATCTTCGCTAATTTCCTTTATTTAATATAACGACAGCAAGCATCGTACCGCAGTGAATGTTTCCGAAGAAACAAAGACGTAAGTGGTACCAGAAACAAAGTTTCCGGTAACCTCATTCGAGGAACGGAAGGGGTATTCATTAAGCTGATTTAATTTATGGCCTCATTAGTGACACGGGCGACGATCTTTGATGTACACAGGGAAAGAATTCATCGAATAAATCCCTAATATTAGTCAGTTCGATAAAGTATTGTATTGTTACGAATTTGGTATTTAAAAAGCTAATGTTAGTTCAATTAGAAATTAAATGGTTTTATTTCTCGCGCAGTGCAGCGCGTGACGAATATTAAAAGAAAGCTAAGCCGGAAAATTGAAAATACAAGAGCGCGTGCATTAAATAAATAAATATCTCTTTTTGATTTCGAGAAAGTACTGGAAAATTCTAGCGCGTGATTTTAAAATCTCATAAAAGGAGGAAAACATCTCAGTTTGTAGTAGTTGCTTAGTTTGTTGTTGTTTAGAAAACTACTGTTGTTGATTGTAGCGAATTCGCGGATTAGCGTTCTTTAGCTGTTTTGAATTACGTTCTATTGACATTTGAGTAGTTAAAAGAAAACTACTGTGAGATATTGTAATACTGCATGATAATTTGAGAAAATTTAAGCATTTTTGTTGTGATAATAATAAATTTTTGTTCATTTTTCATCGGACTTGTGCATTCATTTCATAACGAACCCGTACGCACGCAACAGTATGTTATTTACTCATGTCTGCGCATACGTATGACAGTATTTATTTTCCCCTAAGGGTTCGATTTCAGTTACGAATTCAATTTGGCTCGTATTGTTCAGCGGCCGGGACAAAGGATTGTTCTTTAAACAATTATTTGAAACTTCTCGCTCACTGTGTTCCCTAATAAAAATAAATGCTAATGTATCTAGCTCTGTATACGAGGCCGATTTATTCAATTATTCGCAAAACTTTCTCAGTCTTACATTTGAATAAAATTATAGATGAGTTTTCCCTTGATGGGATCACGGTTAATAGTGATGGGCAACTTCGGTACATTCTTGTACCCGGTACGAGAGTAACGGGTACAGACAAGTACCCGGTACAAAATACCCGTTACTCAAGTAACCGTTACTTTGAAAAGTACCGAAAACCGATTTCAAGTACAGAGTACCCAAGTAACGACTTGGAGTACCGAAGTAACGAAATACTGGAGTAACGGATTTCTGTACCGGAGTATCCTAGTAACGGTTTACTGTACCGGAGTACTCTAGTAACGATTTGGAGTACCGAAGTACCTTAGTAACGATTTGGAGTACCGAAATACGCAGCTAACGATTTTGCGCACTGAAGGAACTCTGCCACGTCACCACGTGTTTGATTTTATCTGTACGAAGTAAGATATTGAATATCAGAAAACATGTCAACTACGAAACTGTCTGAGGAGCAGGCCATTCATGGACACAAGGAGCGCATATCACCATTTCGCAAATACAACCAGATTCTACTGTCCTCGTACCAAAACCGAAGTGAGCTGAACCCTCATCGATCCTCCAGTAACGAATACCGAAATACCGAGAAGAGGCGCATATTTTCGTTACAAAGTAACGAATACCGAAAAGCACCCGTTTCGGTACAGAAGTAACGAATACCGAAAAGTGCCCGTTTCGGTACAGAAGTAACGAATACCGAAAAGTACCGATTTCGGTACTGAAGTAACGGGTACTTGGATGTACCGATTTTCAGTACCCGTTACAACTAAGTACCCGTTACAAAATACCCGGTTCGGTAGTACCGACTCATCACTAACGGTTAATTTTATCCTTCGGGTATTGTCATCGCGTTATCATTACCTAGTATTGATTGAATTTTTCAAAACGAAGTAAATTCTGGTCAAGAGTCATTCTGGCATAAAGTCGAATTACAATGACTGAAAAATGTCACCAAGTAAGGGATTAACTCCACAAACTGCTTTTTTTTTTTTTTTTTTTTTTTTTTTTTTTTTTTTTTAGTCATTGTTTAAAATTACTCAAACAAACAAAGAGGGGGGAGTAAAACTTTTCAGTCTATAGCTGACGAATCGACTGTACAACCCGACTTCCTCTTTCTCTGAATAGCGAAAACTTCCATCAGAATATCAACGTTGAACACAGCTCCTCAACACAACTCGGTCAAAGAACCCACGTACGTTCTTTGGTTAAATAGTCACATCCACCATATTATAAAGAACACCATAGGTTGTCCTAGGATATACTTTTTGTGCCCTCGTTCTCCTAGTTTGTGCGTACCATCTGGCTTGCTGAGTCGTTGTTAGAACGCAGAAAAAATAGTTTTTGAATATAAACGAAAGCAGTGTAAAGCAATTTTCCTTTACGCTTGGGGCCCACCAGCGGCCGAGCGGTAAAGTCGCTGAACACTGGGGTTCAGTCCGAGGTTCGAATCCCGCGAACGGGCTGGCTGCATGGGTGTTTTCGTGGTTTTCCCCATGTGTAACGTGTATTCGAGCCAGTTTCCCTTATAAAGTCCTGCACGAAGGCATCCTTTCCCTTAGGCAGATAGCCCTAGTGTGCTTTGCCATAACAAAATACACCACCAACCTTTACGCATGGAATGTATATCATAATGCTAAACTTGAATGAATTTCTTTATCATTAAATCTTGTAGAAATTCTTAAAATATGTACGAAAAATACAAACACGTTTTAAACGAATAATTCGTTGCGTTCCAATTTCATAGCTTTGGAAATTCGCTATAGCAGCATAAAATAATATTGTTGCGTAAGTCTTTCCTGACACCAGTTGTTGCGTTTTTCTCTTCCTTCACGTTCGTACGGGGTTCCTTTGGATTTGGAGTGAATAACGACGACATTTGATGAAGTATCGAAACACACTTTATTTGCCAGTATTGTCAGGAAAGCTCCAAAACACGTTTCAGAGTCGTCGATGAACTACTATAAACACGTTGACACGATCAGCGACACAGCCTTCAGGTTATCAGGCTACCACGGTGGAGACAGCTTCACTGCAAAGCACCAGAGTACAGCTCCCGACTCTGCTCTGTCGTTCTCGGAACTCCACGTACTCTCGAGACTACCCACGCTACAACTCGCGATGCACTCGACGACACACAGAGCACGACTGCCGACTCTTTGGTTCAGTCGTTCCCGGAGCTCAACACGCTCTCTCGGCGATGCACTAACCGCGATACACTAAGAGACTCCTTCGGTGAACTCGACGACCCACTCAGCACTCGCTGCCCGGCTGTCAACTCGATCGACTCCGCAGGGATTGACTCGCTAGACGAGACACTCGATATTGACTATCTCACACTTTTACGAGGCACTCTCACGCGCCCTCTCGACGAGGCACACACTAACTGACTGCGGACCAGCAGGGTTTATATAGCTTTCGGCTTGTGTTCGAGAACATATAATATTCTTATGTATTCAACATTCACCATTAGTATATGGTGAATGTCGACATTGACCGGTGTAAGTCAGAAATAAGAGTATTTGGGAAATATTTCGGACATACACCAAGCGACTATGTGAGTGTTGACATTCACTGTTACTGTTAACCAGAGAACAGGGGCTCCATTACCTAGCTGACATGATGTCTGCCTTACACGGATTAAAGCCCCTGCCTCCAGAAGCTATTTATTATGACTAAGCAGAATAAGTTTACAGTGGCATACAAGGCCTTCAAGAACACAAGAACATAAGTAACATAGTCATTAATAAACCCTAAAGAAAGCATGTTACAAGTAGTATCTATAGCATTCAAACAATAAACCGAGTGTACTTTCATAATTTGTACTGGTGAAAGTCGACATTCTCCAGATTTCGGTGTTTCCCCGTAACATAGAAACAAGGCTAAGTGATCTATAAGCTCGCATTGTGTCGCCTACAGTTAATTCTGGACCAATCATTATGGGAGAGATATTCGAAGGCGAGATGCAAAACAGATATATAGTTTATATTATGAGCACTTTTTTAGTTCTGCAGTTCTCTTTCATGTCTGCTTGCTCTGTCTGCAGTTGTCTTTGTAATCTGCCATTAGAATTTAAAAAAAAAATAATAGAAGAAAAAAAAATCTGAAATGTTTCAGATTTTAAATTACGTCCAAAGGGGCGTTTTTTAACATTTTGTGTGTTACCTTTCTTTATTAAATATCATGTTCCTCGCACTTAAACCATAAGATCCAGTGCAACAGCAATATCGCAAAATAGTTTTAAAACGAGCCTATCTTTAGAATTTACGATACAGAGACTCACGCGCTGGAGATAAAAATGTTTTTTCTGCACAACGTTGCCATTGCTCGCTTTGAAATCCTTGAGTTTGTTAATCAAAAATTCGTCAAAGTTTTAAAAAATAGGAAATCGATCCTAAAACAAATTTCAAATTTCAAATTTGGTCTTCCACATGCTCATATTCGTTGGAGGATTACGTTATTCAAAATTCGATGACTCTATGTACCGTTGTTTTATCACAATACGAGAAATATACATACATTTATGCAGATTTTTCATTATTTAATTTCTTCAAATATACTAACATTTTGTGGCAACAGTTTGAAAAGTGAACCGACATTTATGAGTCCGACGCAAAATGCCAAAACGAAACTAATAGTCCTTCGGGATTCAAATCACTTTGGACTAAATAACTGAATAAGACTGCAAGTTACCCAAATGTTTTTTTTTTTCATTATGTTCGTTCGTGTATTTATAAACCAGGTTTGCTATAACGGAGCTAAATTCCGCCTAATTCGGAAAATATCGTACATTAAGAAGATTTATTCTTAGTAAAATCTCCACACAAGACGTGCCTGGAAACACAATTAGAATGAGTTTTCAATCAAACTGGGCCCTGTGGAGATGATCGTTCTAAATATTTCAGTAGGTGTTAATAGCTCTGTCGCTACACATACTTATCCATTTACAAACCGTTGCCCTCTGAGTGACAATTAAGCTCCCTGTTGCGTTTCTGCTCTGAGAAGTCATGCGAGCCGGGTGTCCGGTTAATTAAGTTAATGGGGGTGCCTCGGAGTGCCGTGCAATTTAAGTGCCATTGCAAAGAAAAAAAATTATTAGATTGAATTAAACCTACTTCGCCGAAAGCGCATAACCACAATAGAATAAATGCATTCCTTAAAATTCACTCTATTTGTTTACCATAGCGACACTCTAGCGCTAGGTTCACTTAATAGTATTATATTTCGTTCATATTATAACTCAGAATGCACAAAATTTATATCATTTAAAGAAGGGAATTATCTAATCGTAGCCACATGTTCTATTCAAATACTATAATAAAACTAGAACGATGTGTAAAAGTAATTAAGCAAACAATTTCACAGACGATTGAGTATTTCTCATTCAATTAATTCAGTTCTCACTTTGCGACAAGACAAAAATACGTCAAAACCCAAAATATCTGTATTAAAATTTACGAAGTAAATCTTTAACAATTATTTCCTCGAAAAAATTCCAGAAAGATTAAGCATGATTTAATTCGCAATAATAATATATGAAGGCGTTATCTTTGTTGTTGCGAAGCTACGTTTCTCTAGATTGGCAACAAATCCACTAGTCTGCTGTTTCAAATGTAAACAAGCAATGGCCGCCACCAGAAAAATTATTAGGCTTAGTGGCACTTAATCAATTCTAAAATTGTTGATAATTCTAAAAATATTGCATACAGATTTTCTAAAGGCATAAAAACTTTATGCGGAATAAAAGAACAACATAATTCAATCATTTTTAAAGCAAAAAATTTACAATTTACAAACATATAAGAGTAAAGAAACTGAGATTACTGAGCCGGGTAACAGAGTGGATATATATATAAATATATTTATATACGTTTGGCGCGGCCGATTGCAACCGAAATACGAGGTGCACATGTACATGTTATAGCAGTCCTATGTACAAAATTTCAACGTTCTGAAGTTAGTCGTTTTTGAGTTATGCGAGATACGTACGTACGTTCGTACAGACGCCACGAAAAATTCTCTTCAGAATTTATTTTAAAGCAGTTTTATAATTTTTTTGGAGGAAATCAGTCTTTTATTCTGTCCTTACGTACAGATATCACGCAAATACATCGTTAAATTGCATTCGAAAGCGGTCAAAATATATATTTTCGTTGAAATATGCTGCCTGAAACTTTTCGCCATTAGAATACTTCCTTTTTTACTTCGTACAAGGAAGTAAAAAAAATATTCGCTAATTTCCGTCTTTGCTCTATCGTATATGTTTTTCCTTCTGAGGGTTAGCTGATCCATTCATTGTATTTTACTTGATTATTAGTCCAAGGGGGCAATTTACCCTGAAGGAATATTAATTTCATTTTGGCATTTTCCGTCGAAAACTTTTAAAGGTTGTATCACATTTCAAATTGTTGCCACCATATATTATAGCCCTGTCTTATATTTAAAGAAATAAAGTAATGAGGTATCTGCATAAATGTACGTATGTGTCTCGCGTTGCAATAAAACGACGGTACCCAGAGCCATCCAAATTTCAATAACGTAATCTTCCATAGAATATGGGCTTGTGGAAGCTCTAATTTGAATTTGAAATTTGTTGTATTATCGATTTCAGATTTTGTAACACTAAAACGATTTTTTAATTAAAAAACTAAACTATTTCAAAGCGAGCCATGGCAACACTGTACGGAAAAAAAAAAAAAAAAAAAAAAAAAAAAAAAAACTTTTTATCTCCAGTGCTCGAGACTCTGTATCAGAAATTCTAAAGTTAGGCTCATTTTAAAATTATTTTGCGACATTGCTATTGAACTGAATTTTATGGTTTAAGTGCAAAGAAAATGATATTTAATAAATAAAGGTAACTTCCCTTAGTTTATCCCAAAAAGCTCATTTCAGTAAATATTAGGAAACCTAATAAATAAGCCGTAAAAATTTTAGGTACCTGTGAGCAGTAGTTTCTGATAAAAGATACATTGAGTGTAAAAAAATTACGTTTGGAGAAATATACATTTTTATGTAAAAATCCTCATTTATCAAAGCATTCGATGACGAATTAGAACTAGAATTTTTACAGTTCTAATCTTCATAGAGATTAAAGAATGGTATTTTTAGAAAGATAGAAGTAGAGAAAATTTGAAAACGTAAAAATCCGAAATCTCCATTTTTTGAAGATTTTTGGTTTCCAACCCCCCTTAATGTTCGATATGATACTCTTTTTTTTTCCTGGTCTGTAAGTATGTTTCGTGGTTTCTATGATAGGGCCACTTTTTGTAAAATTTTTATAGGGCTATTAATTTCCATTCCTCTTCCCCTACCTTCCAGAGTCCATCCATCGCGGTTAGAAAGAACTCTTTTCAGAAGGTCTTCTGAAAATTATTTCACCTAAAATTTTTAATTATTTCACCTTCTGAAGAAATATTTCACCTATGTTCATAGTCCATAGGTGAAATACCAGGGAAACTTCGTAGGAAAACGTTAAAAAGATATGCATGCAGTACCTGTATCATTTTTCATTTCTTTGAATTGAAGTACCACTCTCTGAAATTTGTTGTCTAAAGAAATAGTATTTCTTCTTAGAACTAGAATTTTCACAGTTCTAATTTTCATAGAGATTAAAGAATGATATTTTTAGAAAGAGAGAAGTATAGAGAATTTGAAAATGCAAAAATCCGAAATCACCGTTTTTTGAAGATTTTTGATATAAGCGCATAAAACTTTATCTCAATGGTATGTCGAGTTGATTTTAACTTTTATCCGTTACGTTTAATTTCCCATTGCAAGAGAAACCTGTCGGAGTCATAAATCCCTTTATTAAGGGGCCTCATACACCTTAAACCCCTCATGATCTTCGAATATGTGACTGTTGCAAGAATTAGGATATTTTATTTATTTTAAAAGTGACTGTTGCAAGAATTAGGATATTTTATTTATTTCCAGCGTTTTACAGCTGACTACATAATGTAGCTGCTTTGGGAACTAGTAACCAGAAAGTTTGTGTTGCCACAAATATTTTTGTAATTTAATCCGCTTTGGAACAAAATGCTTCGTTATGTTTCCACTTTGCGTGCATGATATTTTAAAAATGGCTGATGGTACATACCTGAAATTGGATGGAATTCTTTATATGGGCACTATCTTCTAACTGAACCCAAAATCTGATGAATATTTTAATATTAAAAAATGTTATGCAAGAAAACATTACAGATTTTTTTAATAAAGTACATTTTGTAACCTCAACTGCAAATAAAATAAAAATTTAAAACGAAATTCTTAGAATTTTTGGTTCACAGTATTTTCCAAATGTTATAAAAGCTACATATTAAATATGGAATTAAATTATGGAACAGAATGTTTTAAACTGTGCGCGCAAGATGGAAACAGGACGAAAAATGTTGTCACAAAGCGGATTAAATTATAAAAATATTTGTGGCAACACAAACTTTCTGATCACTATTTAAGAACGTCGCTATATTATGTAGTCAGCTGTAAAAAGTTGGAAGTAATTGCTTTTAAAATAAATAAGTTAACCCCATTCTTGCAACAGTCACATATTCGAAGATCTTATGGGTTTTAAGGTGTATGAGTCCTCTTAAACATTCTTTGCATTCGTGGAACCGTGCTTGTACACGGGCACTACAGTTGTTCATTTTAAACTCAGGAAGGATGCATACAAGAGGTTCATTTTTTAATTTTCTTATTTCTTTTTAATTCTGTCCCATCATTTTGAATCGTGCACGTCGGTAAGAAAATTTAGTTACAAAAAACCCTAACTTTAGAAACAACTACCCTTAAATGCACATTATTTTGTTAAATCCTGTTGTTAAATCACATTATTAAACAATCCTGTAAATGCACATTATGTTGTTAATAAATAAATATAAAAATGTGTTTACGAGTTAAAATTTGTTAAATCTACTTTTAAAAGATATTACATAGATACCGATATTGTTTATGAATTGAGATGGTTTGTTTCAGTAAAAGTGAGATTCATTTTAAGTAAATGTTCTGAAAAAACGAATCGGTTATCGCCTCTTACAAGTGTCACTTGTTGCTCATCACTTTTTATATCTCTGCTAGAAAACGTCATGTTCCCACAGGGATGAGCTTGTGCGAAGTGGGTGAAATTGATGACCAAAAAAAGATAAAAAATGTTACAGCGTCTGAGATGAAATAACATTCCAACTAACGATTACTAGAGGTGCTAAGGCAGTCAGCGTAATATTCGTAATTTTGAGACATAGTTTCGGAGGTGTAAATATAGAAAGCTGCAGATGGGCAAATGAAAAAGAAGAAACCTGATCTCGAGCGATAACAGTTTCTAAGGAGTCTTTAACTTTTAAGGAAATTATTTCATAGTTGTTTTCATTGTTCATCAAGAGATGGCTCCCGCAGCTTGACATCCTTCCTTTCGTGGTTATCGCCTCAGCACAGGCTTTGATAAGGATAGCGGAGAAACATTTATGTACAGTAAGAATTACGAGAAGGATGTGGAGTGCATAATTTCTCCCACTATATTTGTAGTTTTGTATTAAAAAGTGTTATAAAAAATCTTAATGTTGTAATATAAGGTATTTCTTCCACTTCCCTAGCGTGCCTTCGTGGTGTAACGGTGGCACGCTGGATCGGTATTCCAGAGGTCCGTGGTTCCCGGCGAAGGCGGTTGCAGATTTTTCATCTTTTCTGCTTCCAATTAACCTAATGACTCTACAGTAGTAATAAGAATGGACCAATTTATTTTCCTTTTTTTCTTACTGGAAGAGTTTGATTGGTACACGTCCAACGATGGGGAACGGATTAGCGATGTGTACCGAAGTACCACTCCATTTGCTTTCTCATTTCTGCTTTTAGTGATGACGATGAATTAGAGAAAGTATTCAAAGTCCACATGATCTGGGTTAAAAGTCTGCATAATTATCTCCAGCGCGCGAGACTGTGTATCGGAAATTCTAAAGATAGATTCACTTTAAATTCTAATTTTTTTTTTTTTTTTTTTTTTTTGTTAGTATCAGATATTGATATTTTCTTGGGGACGTTTTTACGAGAAAGGTGCAAAAAACTTTCTTAAAAACTGTAATTTGGTATGAAATCTTCCAAATACGTAAAGAAATACTGTTTTATATTTTTTTAGCCCAGAAGGGTTATTAATTTCATTTTCGCATTTTGCATCGATTCATTTTCTGCGTCGATTAACTTTTCAAAATTTTGCACCAAATATTACAGCCCTGTATTATATTTAAAGGAATTCAATAATGAAGAATCTACATAAATGCATGTATGTTTCTCGCACTGTGATAAAACAACGGTACCTAGAGCCATCCAATTTGAGAATGACTCATTCCACCAAAGAATGTTTTACTATTTGTACCTGCTTGTACGAAGGAAACGAAGCTTCGTAATGGCCAAAAAGTTTGTTTTTCACAACTTATTTCAGTGGAACATCCATTTTGACTAGTTTCGGCATGATGTACATATCTTTAAATCTAAAACGATTATAATTTTGAAATTTTGTATATGGTACTGCGATAATATCTAGTTATACAGCTCCGTTTTGGGTTCCAATCGGCCTTTTCATATGGGTACGTTTTTGAGATTTTCAGAATTTATGATCCAAATATTTGTGTCTAATTATCATATGATTATCAATGCTGCTATACTCAAAGATATGCGTGCGCAATAGCTTTAGCAAATATCGTAAAATTACATACATCGCACATATTAAGGGGCCTCATACACCTTAAACCCCTTATGATCTTCGAATATGTGACTGTTGCAAGAATTGGGATATTTTATTTATTTTAAAAGCAATTACTTCCACATTTTTACAGCTGACTACAAATATAGTTGCTTTAGAAACTAGTAACCAGATAGTTAGTGTTGCCACAAATATTTTTGTAATTTAAACCGCTTTGAGACAAAATATTTCGCCATGTTTCCACCTTGCGCGCATGATATTTTAAAAATGGCTAATGGTACGTACTTGAAATTTCATAGAATTCTTTATATGGGCACTATTTTCTAAGTGAACCCAAAATTTGATGAAAATTTTAGTATTAAAAAAATTTATGCACGAAAACATTACAGATTTTTTTAATAAAATAAATTTTATAAACTCAACTCCAAAAAAAAAATAAATAAATAAATAAATAAATAAAAATTGAACATGAAATTCTTAGAATTCTAGGTTCACAGTAGTTTCCAAATGGTATAAAAGCTATATATAAAGCTATATATTATAAGTTTAAAGTTCCAAACAATTTTGATTCATAATAATGCATGTAGATATCAGCCAGGATGGGACTGAGGGGGCTATCAAGTGAATATTTAAAGAACATCAATTGTCACCACCTGCTTATTTTTCTAGTCGATATTACTAACACATAGATGCCTTTATTGTATTTTTAATATGATCTTTAAGACAAAAAGTGTGAGTGAAGCAATGGAAGATTTTATTAAAATTTGTAGCGTTCTGACCATGGCTAGCTGTAAAGTTGTTAAACAAAACTGGTAAAATTTAACCCAGACAAACTTTAACATTTAACAAAAGGAATTTAATTAAACACAAACACTACATAAAGAAAGTTACATGACAAAACTAACAAGAAGTAACACGAAGAAATATTACTCAAATGAAAATTAAAAGTACATGTTCATAGTCCTCTGCCGAAACTCGAACTCGTAGGTGTTTTTGAATAGCGTCCGATAAGGTGGCGCTGCAGTACATGGGGCTGTTTGCTAGCGTTCGTTACAAATTAGAATAAAAACATCTGTGTGTTAGTAAAATTCTTCTTCAAAAATAAGTAGATAGAGGATAACGCATGGCTTTCTTGAAAGACAAATTTAATATGTAATAAAATATGTCAAAATATAACCCAGATTCATCATTTGTGTACAATAATTACATGTGAATAATTGTTCTTTTGGAATGCGATAAAGAAGTTGTTTTAAAATCAAACAGAAGTATTTTTACAGAACAATGATTGTTACTCTGCTAGTAATTTGAACAGTGGCGACTCGTAATAAGCACTGTGGAACTGCAGCACCCCCTATTTCCACTTAAATTTTATTATATTAGTGTATTTAATATAGCGTGTCCTTTAGTCTTTAATTCTTCCTTTATACTTTTACAATAGATAATTTCTTAAGCTTAATGTCAGTAAACATCCCCCACTTTGTGAAAAAGGTACTAAGTTTTTGTTTGGAACTGCGCACTTCACAGTTCCAGCGACGTGGCGTTTGGCTTTTCTGCGCATGCGCTCACAGAAAGCAGCACACGAGCCGGGTAGAGAGGGAAGCACTGTCGCTCTTGCAGTGCCGAAATTCTGGCATGTTATAGAAAACGCGATTTCTTTTTACTCCGCGCGTGTAGTATTCCTCCAGGTGGAACTTCATCATAGGGACCATAAACAGAGTTAATGAAAATTTGCAACTTTTAAAAAATTTCCTTACTGAAATTCAGTCAACATCAAATGCAGATCAAACTATTGCAAAAGCAACAGGAATTTTAAAGTATCTAAATGATGATAACTTCAAGTTTTGGTTACAGCTTTCTTATTAAATGCCTCATGTTGAAATAATATACAACTAACATGCTTAAAGTTAATGAATATATAACAAATTTCAAACTGCTATTTTAGAAATAAGAAACTCAAAGTACTGTGAGAATTTTTCAAAGACACTTATGGCAGAAGCTAAGGAAATATGTGACTTAAAACTATGTATACTCAATACTATGATCAATACATAGTATTGAGTAGTTATACTCAAAACTATTCAATACTATGTAGTGATGTAATGCACAGATATTCTTCCACTAAACACTTAGCAGCTGCTAAATTGTTTAAGGGGGCTCATACACCTTAAACCCCTTATGAGCTTCGAATTATGTGACTGTGCAAGAATTGAGATATTTTATTTATTTCAAAAGTAATAACCCCCAACTCTTTACAGCTGACTACATAATATAGCTGCTTTGGAAACTAGTAACCAGAAATTATGTGTTGCCACAAATATTTTTGTAATTTAATTAGCTTTGTGACAAAATGTTTCGTCATTTTTCCACCTTGCGCGCATGATATTTTAAAAATGGCTAATGGTACATACTTGAAATTGAATGGAATTCTTTATATGGGCACTATTTTCTAAGTGAACCCAAAATTTGATGAAAATTTTAGTATTAAAAAAATTTATGCACGAAAACATTACAGATTTTTTTAATAAAATAAATTTTATAAACTCAACTCCAAAAAAAAAAAAAATAAATAAATAAATAAATAAATAAAAATTGAACATGAAATTCTTAGAATTCTAGGTTCACAGTAGTTTCCAAATGGTATAAAAGCTATATATAAAGCTATATATTATAAGTTTAAAGTTCCAAACAATTTTGATTCATAATAATGCATGTAGATATCAGCCAGGATGGGACTGAGGGGGCTATCAAGTGAATATTTAAAGAACATCAATTGTCACCACCTGCTTATTTTTCTAGTCGATATTACTAACACATAGATGCCTTTATTGTATTTTTAATATGATCTTTAAGACAAAAAGTGTGAGTGAAGCAATGGAAGATTTTATTAAAATTTGTAGCGTTCTGACCATGGCTAGCTGTAAAGTTGTTAAACAAAACTGGTAAAATTTAACCCAGACAAACTTTAACATTTAACAAAAGGAATTTAATTAAACACAAACACTACATAAAGAAAGTTACATGACAAAACTAACAAGAAGTAACACGAAGAAATATTACTCAAATGAAAATTAAAAGTACATGTTCATAGTCCTCTGCCGAAACTCGAACTCGTAGGTGTTTTTGAATAGCGTCCGATAAGGTGGCGCTGCAGTACATGGGGCTGTTTGCTAGCGTTCGTTACAAATTAGAATAAAAACATCTGTGTGTTAGTAAAATTCTTCTTCAAAAATAAGTAGATAGAGGATAACGCATGGCTTTCTTGAAAGACAAATTTAATATGTAATAAAATATGTCAAAATATAACCCAGATTCATCATTTGTGTACAATAATTACATGTGAATAATTGTTCTTTTGGAATGCGATAAAGAAGTTGTTTTAAAATCAAACAGAAGTATTTTTACAGAACAATGATTGTTACTCTGCTAGTAATTTGAACAGTGGCGACTCGTAATAAGCACTGTGGAACTGCAGCACCCCCTATTTCCACTTAAATTTTATTATATTAGTGTATTTAATATAGCGTGTCCTTTAGTCTTTAATTCTTCCTTTATACTTTTACAATAGATAATTTCTTAAGCTTAATGTCAGTAAACATCCCCCACTTTGTGAAAAAGGTACTAAGTTTTTGTTTGGAACTGCGCACTTCACAGTTCCAGCGACGTGGCGTTTGGCTTTTCTGCGCATGCGCTCACAGAAAGCAGCACACGAGCCGGGTAGAGAGGGAAGCACTGTCGCTCTTGCAGTGCCGAAATTCTGGCATGTTATAGAAAACGCGATTTCTTTTTACTCCGCGCGTGTAGTATTCCTCCAGGTGGAACTTCATCATAGGGACCATAAACAGAGTTAATGAAAATTTGCAACTTTTAAAAAATTTCCTTACTGAAATTCAGTCAACATCAAATGCAGATCAAACTATTGCAAAAGCAACAGGAATTTTAAAGTATCTAAATGATGATAACTTCAAGTTTTGGTTACAGCTTTCTTATTAAATGCCTCATGTTGAAATAATATACAACTAACATGCTTAAAGTTAATGAATATATAACAAATTTCAAACTGCTATTTTAGAAATAAGAAACTCAAAGTACTGTGAGAATTTTTCAAAGACACTTATGGCAGAAGCTAAGGAAATATGTGACTTAAAACTATGTATACTCAATACTATGATCAATACATAGTATTGAGTAGTTATACTCAAAACTATTCAATACTATGTAGTGATGTAATGCACAGATATTCTTCCACTAAACACTTAGCAGCTGCTAAATTGTTTAAGGGGGCTCATACACCTTAAACCCCTTATGAGCTTCGAATTATGTGACTGTGCAAGAATTGAGATATTTTATTTATTTCAAAAGTAATAACCCCCAACTCTTTACAGCTGACTACATAATATAGCTGCTTTGGAAACTAGTAACCAGAAATTATGTGTTGCCACAAATATTTTTGTAATTTAATTAGCTTTGTGACAAAATGTTTCGTCATTTTTCCACCTTGCGCGCATGATATTTTAAAAATGGCTAATGGTACATACTTGAAATTGAATGGAATTCTTTATATGGGCACTATTTTCTAAGTGAACCCAAAATTTGATGAAAATTTTAGTATTAAAAAAATTTATGCACGAAAACATTACAGATTTTTTTAATAAAATAAATTTTATAAACTCAACTCCAAAAAAAAAAAAATAAATAAATAAATAAATAAATAAATAAAAATTGAACATGAAATTCTTAGAATTCTAGGTTCACAGTAGTTTCCAAATGGTATAAAAGCTATATATAAAGCTATATATTATAAGTTTAAAGTTCCAAACAATTTTGATTCATAATAATGCATGTAGATATCAGCCAGGATGGGACTGAGGGGGCTATCAAGTGAATATTTAAAGAACATCAATTGTCACCACCTGCTTATTTTTCTAGTCGATATTACTAACACATAGATGCCTTTATTGTATTTTTAATATGATCTTTAAGACAAAAAGTGTGAGTGAAGCAATGGAAGATTTTATTAAAATTTGTAGCGTTCTGACCATGGCTAGCTGTAAAGTTGTTAAACAAAACTGGTAAAATTTAACCCAGACAAACTTTAACATTTAACAAAAGGAATTTAATTAAACACAAACACTACATAAAGAAAGTTACATGACAAAACTAACAAGAAGTAACACGAAGAAATATTACTCAAATGAAAATTAAAAGTACATGTTCATAGTCCTCTGCCGAAACTCGAACTCGTAGGTGTTTTTGAATAGCGTCCGATAAGGTGGCGCTGCAGTACATGGGGCTGTTTGCTAGCGTTCGTTACAAATTAGAATAAAAACATCTGTGTGTTAGTAAAATTCTTCTTCAAAAATAAGTAGATAGAGGATAACGCATGGCTTTCTTGAAAGACAAATTTAATATGTAATAAAATATGTCAAAATATAACCCAGATTCATCATTTGTGTACAATAATTACATGTGAATAATTGTTCTTTTGGAATGCGATAAAGAAGTTGTTTTAAAATCAAACAGAAGTATTTTTACAGAACAATGATTGTTACTCTGCTAGTAATTTGAACAGTGGCAACTCGTAATAAGCACTGTGGAACTGCAGCACCCCCTATTTCCACTTAAATTTTATTATATTAG
This sequence comes from Stegodyphus dumicola, assembly GCF_044657685.1. Taxonomy (NCBI): domain Eukaryota; kingdom Metazoa; phylum Arthropoda; class Arachnida; order Araneae; family Eresidae; genus Stegodyphus; species Stegodyphus dumicola. The sequence continues at coordinate 6,572,816 of NC_140770.1, forward strand.
TGTATTTAATATAGCGTGTCCTTTAGTCTTTAATTCTTCCTTTATACTTTTACAATAGATAATTTCTTAAGCTTAATGTCAGTAAACATCCCCCACTTTGTGAAAAAGGTACTAAGTTTTTGTTTGGAACTGCGCACTTCACAGTTCCAGCGACGTGGCGTTTGGCTTTTCTGCGCATGCGCTCACAGAAAGCAGCACACGAGCCGGGTAGAGAGGGAAGCACTGTCGCTCTTGCAGTGCCGAAATTCTGGCATGTTATAGAAAACGCGATTTCTTTTTACTCCGCGCGTGTAGTATTCCTCCAGGTGGAACTTCATCATAGGGACCATAAACAGAGTTAATGAAAATTTGCAACTTTTAAAAAATTTCCTTACTGAAATTCAGTCAACATCAAATGCAGATCAAACTATTGCAAAAGCAACAGGAATTTTAAAGTATCTAAATGATGATAACTTCAAGTTTTGGTTACAGCTTTCTTATTAAATGCCTCATGTTGAAATAATATACAACTAACATGCTTAAAGTTAATGAATATATAACAAATTTCAAACTGCTATTTTAGAAATAAGAAACTCAAAGTACTGTGAGAATTTTTCAAAGACACTTATGGCAGAAGCTAAGGAAATATGTGACTTAAAACTATGTATACTCAATACTATGATCAATACATAGTATTGAGTAGTTATACTCAAAACTATTCAATACTATGTAGTGATGTAATGCACAGATATTCTTCCACTAAACACTTAGCAGCTGCTAAATTGTTTAAGGGGGCTCATACACCTTAAACCCCTTATGAGCTTCGAATTATGTGACTGTGCAAGAATTGAGATATTTTATTTATTTCAAAAGTAATAACCCCCAACTCTTTACAGCTGACTACATAATATAGCTGCTTTGGAAACTAGTAACCAGAAATTATGTGTTGCCACAAATATTTTTGTAATTTAATTAGCTTTGTGACAAAATGTTTCGTCATTTTTCCACCTTGCGCGCATGATATTTTAAAAATGGCTAATGGTACATACTTGAAATTGAATGGAATTCTTTATATGGGCACTATTTTCTAAGTGAACCCAAAATTTGATGAAAATTTTAGTATTAAAAAAATTTATGCACGAAAACATTACAGATTTTTTTAATAAAATAAATTTTATAAACTCAACTCCAAAAAAAAAAAAAATAAATAAATAAATAAATAAATAAAAATTGAACATGAAATTCTTAGAATTCTAGGTTCACAGTAGTTTCCAAATGGTATAAAAGCTATATATAAAGCTATATATTATAAGTTTAAAGTTCCAAACAATTTTGATTCATAATAATGCATGTAGATATCAGCCAGGATGGGACTGAGGGGGCTATCAAGTGAATATTTAAAGAACATCAATTGTCACCACCTGCTTATTTTTCTAGTCGATATTACTAACACATAGATGCCTTTATTGTATTTTTAATATGATCTTTAAGACAAAAAGTGTGAGTGAAGCAATGGAAGATTTTATTAAAATTTGTAGCGTTCTGACCATGGCTAGCTGTAAAGTTGTTAAACAAAACTGGTAAAATTTAACCCAGACAAACTTTAACATTTAACAAAAGGAATTTAATTAAACACAAACACTACATAAAGAAAGTTACATGACAAAACTAACAAGAAGTAACACGAAGAAATATTACTCAAATGAAAATTAAAAGTACATGTTCATAGTCCTCTGCCGAAACTCGAACTCGTAGGTGTTTTTGAATAGCGTCCGATAAGGTGGCGCTGCAGTACATGGGGCTGTTTGCTAGCGTTCGTTACAAATTAGAATAAAAACATCTGTGTGTTAGTAAAATTCTTCTTCAAAAATAAGTAGATAGAGGATAACGCATGGCTTTCTTGAAAGACAAATTTAATATGTAATAAAATATGTCAAAATATAACCCAGATTCATCATTTGTGTACAATAATTACATGTGAATAATTGTTCTTTTGGAATGCGATAAAGAAGTTGTTTTAAAATCAAACAGAAGTATTTTTACAGAACAATGATTGTTACTCTGCTAGTAATTTGAACAGTGGCGACTCGTAATAAGCACTGTGGAACTGCAGCACCCCCTATTTCCACTTAAATTTTATTATATTAGTGTATTTAATATAGCGTGTCCTTTAGTCTTTAATTCTTCCTTTATACTTTTACAATAGATAATTTCTTAAGCTTAATGTCAGTAAACATCCCCCACTTTGTGAAAAAGGTACTAAGTTTTTGTTTGGAACTGCGCACTTCACAGTTCCAGCGACGTGGCGTTTGGCTTTTCTGCGCATGCGCTCACAGAAAGCAGCACACGAGCCGGGTAGAGAGGGAAGCACTGTCGCTCTTGCAGTGCCGAAATTCTGGCATGTTATAGAAAACGCGATTTCTTTTTACTCCGCGCGTGTAGTATTCCTCCAGGTGGAACTTCATCATAGGGACCATAAACAGAGTTAATGAAAATTTGCAACTTTTAAAAAATTTCCTTACTGAAATTCAGTCAACATCAAATGCAGATCAAACTATTGCAAAAGCAACAGGAATTTTAAAGTATCTAAATGATGATAACTTCAAGTTTTGGTTACAGCTTTCTTATTAAATGCCTCATGTTGAAATAATATACAACTAACATGCTTAAAGTTAATGAATATATAACAAATTTCAAACTGCTATTTTAGAAATAAGAAACTCAAAGTACTGTGAGAATTTTTCAAAGACACTTATGGCAGAAGCTAAGGAAATATGTGACTTAAAACTATGTATACTCAATACTATGATCAATACATAGTATTGAGTAGTTATACTCAAAACTATTCAATACTATGTAGTGATGTAATGCACAGATATTCTTCCACTAAACACTTAGCAGCTGCTAAATTGTTTAAGGGGGCTCATACACCTTAAACCCCTTATGAGCTTCGAATTATGTGACTGTGCAAGAATTGAGATATTTTATTTATTTCAAAAGTAATAACCCCCAACTCTTTACAGCTGACTACATAATATAGCTGCTTTGGAAACTAGTAACCAGAAATTATGTGTTGCCACAAATATTTTTGTAATTTAATTAGCTTTGTGACAAAATGTTTCGTCATTTTTCCACCTTGCGCGCATGATATTTTAAAAATGGCTAATGGTACATACTTGAAATTGAATGGAATTCTTTATATGGGCACTATTTTCTAAGTGAACCCAAAATTTGATGAAAATTTTAGTATTAAAAAAATTTATGCACGAAAACATTACAGATTTTTTTAATAAAATAAATTTTATAAACTCAACTCCAAAAAAAAAAAATAAATAAATAAATAAATAAATAAATAAAAATTGAACATGAAATTCTTAGAATTCTAGGTTCACAGTAGTTTCCAAATGGTATAAAAGCTATATATAAAGCTATATATTATAAGTTTAAAGTTCCAAACAATTTTGATTCATAATAATGCATGTAGATATCAGCCAGGATGGGACTGAGGGGGCTATCAAGTGAATATTTAAAGAACATCAATTGTCACCACCTGCTTATTTTTCTAGTCGATATTACTAACACATAGATGCCTTTATTGTATTTTTAATATGATCTTTAAGACAAAAAGTGTGAGTGAAGCAATGGAAGATTTTATTAAAATTTGTAGCGTTCTGACCATGGCTAGCTGTAAAGTTGTTAAACAAAACTGGTAAAATTTAACCCAGACAAACTTTAACATTTAACAAAAGGAATTTAATTAAACACAAACACTACATAAAGAAAGTTACATGACAAAACTAACAAGAAGTAACACGAAGAAATATTACTCAAATGAAAATTAAAAGTACATGTTCATAGTCCTCTGCCGAAACTCGAACTCGTAGGTGTTTTTGAATAGCGTCCGATAAGGTGGCGCTGCAGTACATGGGGCTGTTTGCTAGCGTTCGTTACAAATTAGAATAAAAACATCTGTGTGTTAGTAAAATTCTTCTTCAAAAATAAGTAGATAGAGGATAACGCATGGCTTTCTTGAAAGACAAATTTAATATGTAATAAAATATGTCAAAATATAACCCAGATTCATCATTTGTGTACAATAATTACATGTGAATAATTGTTCTTTTGGAATGCGATAAAGAAGTTGTTTTAAAATCAAACAGAAGTATTTTTACAGAACAATGATTGTTACTCTGCTAGTAATTTGAACAGTGGCGACTCGTAATAAGCACTGTGGAACTGCAGCACCCCCTATTTCCACTTAAATTTTATTATATTAGTGTATTTAATATAGCGTGTCCTTTAGTCTTTAATTCTTCCTTTATACTTTTACAATAGATAATTTCTTAAGCTTAATGTCAGTAAACATCCCCCACTTTGTGAAAAAGGTACTAAGTTTTTGTTTGGAACTGCGCACTTCACAGTTCCAGCGACGTGGCGTTTGGCTTTTCTGCGCATGCGCTCACAGAAAGCAGCACACGAGCCGGGTAGAGAGGGAAGCACTGTCGCTCTTGCAGTGCCGAAATTCTGGCATGTTATAGAAAACGCGATTTCTTTTTACTCCGCGCGTGTAGTATTCCTCCAGGTGGAACTTCATCATAGGGACCATAAACAGAGTTAATGAAAATTTGCAACTTTTAAAAAATTTCCTTACTGAAATTCAGTCAACATCAAATGCAGATCAAACTATTGCAAAAGCAATAGGAATTTTAAAGTATCTAAATGATGATAACTTCAAGTTTTGGTTACAGCTTTCTTATTAAATGCCTCATGTTGAAATAATATACAACTAACATGCTTAAAGTTAATGAATATATAACAAATTTCAAACTGCTATTTTAGAAATAAGAAACTCAAAGTACTGTGAGAATTTTTCAAAGACACTTATGGCAGAAGCTAAGGAAATATGTGACTTAAAACTATGTATACTCAATACTATGATCAATACATAGTATTGAGTAGTTATACTCAAAACTATTCAATACTATGTAGTGATGTAATGCACAGATATTCTTCCACTAAACACTTAGCAGCTGCTAAATTGTTTAAGGGGGCTCATACACCTTAAACCCCTTATGAGCTTCGAATTATGTGACTGTGCAAGAATTGAGATATTTTATTTATTTCAAAAGTAATAACCCCCAACTCTTTACAGCTGACTACATAATATAGCTGCTTTGGAAACTAGTAACCAGAAATTATGTGTTGCCACAAATATTTTTGTAATTTAATTAGCTTTGTGACAAAATGTTTCGTCATTTTTCCACCTTGCGCGCATGATATTTTAAAAATGGCTAATGGTACATACTTGAAATTGAATGGAATTCTTTATATGGGCACTATTTTCTAAGTGAACCCAAAATTTGATGAAAATTTTAGTATTAAAAAAATTTATGCACGAAAACATTACAGATTTTTTTAATAAAATAAATTTTATAAACTCAACTCCAAAAAAAAAATAAATAAATAAATAAATAAATAAATAAATAAAAATTGAACATGAAATTCTTAGAATTCTAGGTTCACAGTAGTTTCCAAATGGTATAAAAGCTATATATAAAGCTATATATTATAAGTTTAAAGTTCCAAACAATTTTGATTCATAATAATGCATGTAGATATCAGCCAGGATGGGACTGAGGGGGCTATCAAGTGAATATTTAAAGAACATCAATTGTCACCACCTGCTTATTTTTCTAGTCGATATTACTAACACATAGATGCCTTTATTGTATTTTTAATATGATCTTTAAGACAAAAAGTGTGAGTGAAGCAATGGAAGATTTTATTAAAATTTGTAGCGTTCTGACCATGGCTAGCTGTAAAGTTGTTAAACAAAACTGGTAAAATTTAACCCAGACAAACTTTAACATTTAACAAAAGGAATTTAATTAAACACAAACACTACATAAAGAAAGTTACATGACAAAACTAACAAGAAGTAACACGAAGAAATATTACTCAAATGAAAATTAAAAGTACATGTTCATAGTCCTCTGCCGAAACTCGAACTCGTAGGTGTTTTTGAATAGCGTCCGATAAGGTGGCGCTGCAGTACATGGGGCTGTTTGCTAGCGTTCGTTACAAATTAGAATAAAAACATCTGTGTGTTAGTAAAATTCTTCTTCAAAAATAAGTAGATAGAGGATAACGCATGGCTTTCTTGAAAGACAAATTTAATATGTAATAAAATATGTCAAAATATAACCCAGATTCATCATTTGTGTACAATAATTACATGTGAATAATTGTTCTTTTGGAATGCGATAAAGAAGTTGTTTTAAAATCAAACAGAAGTATTTTTACAGAACAATGATTGTTACTCTGCTAGTAATTTGAACAGTGGCGACTCGTAATAAGCACTGTGGAACTGCAGCACCCCCTATTTCCACTTAAATTTTATTATATTAGTGTATTTAATATAGCGTGTCCTTTAGTCTTTAATTCTTCCTTTATACTTTTACAATAGATAATTTCTTAAGCTTAATGTCAGTAAACATCCCCCACTTTGTGAAAAAGGTACTAAGTTTTTGTTTGGAACTGCGCACTTCACAGTTCCAGCGACGTGGCGTTTGGCTTTTCTGCGCATGCGCTCACAGAAAGCAGCACACGAGCCGGGTAGAGAGGGAAGCACTGTCGCTCTTGCAGTGCCGAAATTCTGGCATGTTATAGAAAACGCGATTTCTTTTTACTCCGCGCGTGTAGTATTCCTCCAGGTGGAACTTCATCATAGGGACCATAAACAGAGTTAATGAAAATTTGCAACTTTTAAAAAATTTCCTTACTGAAATTCAGTCAACATCAAATGCAGATCAAACTATTGCAAAAGCAATAGGAATTTTAAAGTATCTAAATGATGATAACTTCAAGTTTTGGTTACAGCTTTCTTATTAAATGCCTCATGTTGAAATAATATACAACTAACATGCTTAAAGTTAATGAATATATAACAAATTTCAAACTGCTATTTTAGAAATAAGAAACTCAAAGTACTGTGAGAATTTTTCAAAGACACTTATGGCAGAAGCTAAGGAAATATGTGACTTAAAACTATGTATACTCAATACTATGATCAATACATAGTATTGAGTAGTTATACTCAAAACTATTCAATACTATGTAGTGATGTAATGCACAGATATTCTTCCACTAAACACTTAGCAGCTGCTAAATTGTTTAAGGGGGCTCATACACCTTAAACCCCTTATGAGCTTCGAATTATGTGACTGTGCAAGAATTGAGATATTTTATTTATTTCAAAAGTAATAACCCCCAACTCTTTACAGCTGACTACATAATATAGCTGCTTTGGAAACTAGTAACCAGAAATTATGTGTTGCCACAAATATTTTTGTAATTTAATTAGCTTTGTGACAAAATGTTTCGTCATTTTTCCACCTTGCGCGCATGATATTTTAAAAATGGCTAATGGTACATACTTGAAATTGAATGGAATTCTTTATATGGGCACTATTTTCTAAGTGAACCCAAAATTTGATGAAAATTTTAGTATTAAAAAAATTTATGCACGAAAACATTACAGATTTTTTTAATAAAATAAATTTTATAAACTCAACTCCAAAAAATAAAATAAAAAAAAAAAATAAATAAATAAATAAAAATTGAACATGAAATTCTTAGAATTCTAGGTTCACAGTAGTTTCCAAATGGTATAAAAGCTATATATAAAGCTATATATTATAAGTTTAAAGTTCCAAACAATTTTGATTCATAATAATGCATGTAGATATCAGCCAGGATGGGACTGAGGGGGCTATCAAGTGAATATTTAAAGAACATCAATTGTCACCACCTGCTTATTTTTCTAGTCGATATTACTAACACATAGATGCCTTTATTGTATTTTTAATATGATCTTTAAGACAAAAAGTGTGAGTGAAGCAATGGAAGATTTTATTAAAATTTGTAGCGTTCTGACCATGGCTAGCTGTAAAGTTGTTAAACAAAACTGGTAAAATTTAACCCAGACAAACTTTAACATTTAACAAAAGGAATTTAATTAAACACAAACACTACATAAAGAAAGTTACATGACAAAACTAACAAGAAGTAACACGAAGAAATATTACTCAAATGAAAATTAAAAGTACATGTTCATAGTCCTCTGCCGAAACTCGAACTCGTAGGTGTTTTTGAATAGCGTCCGATAAGGTGGCGCTGCAGTACATGGGGCTGTTTGCTAGCGTTCGTTACAAATTAGAATAAAAACATCTGTGTGTTAGTAAAATTCTTCTTCAAAAATAAGTAGATAGAGGATAACGCATGGCTTTCTTGAAAGACAAATTTAATATGTAATAAAATATGTCAAAATATAACCCAGATTCATCATTTGTGTACAATAATTACATGTGAATAATTGTTCTTTTGGAATGCGATAAAGAAGTTGTTTTAAAATCAAACAGAAGTATTTTTACAGAACAATGATTGTTACTCTGCTAGTAATTTGAACAGTGGCGACTCGTAATAAGCACTGTGGAACTGCAGCACCCCCTATTTCCACTTAAATTTTATTATATTAGTGTATTTAATATAGCGTGTCCTTTAGTCTTTAATTCTTCCTTTATACTTTTACAATAGATAATTTCTTAAGCTTAATGTCAGTAAACATCCCCCACTTTGTGAAAAAGGTACTAAGTTTTTGTTTGGAACTGCGCACTTCACAGTTCCAGCGACGTGGCGTTTGGCTTTTCTGCGCATGCGCTCACAGAAAGCAGCACACGAGCCGGGTAGAGAGGGAAGCACTGTCGCTCTTGCAGTGCCGAAATTCTGGCATGTTATAGAAAACGCGATTTCTTTTTACTCCGCGCGTGTAGTATTCCTCCAGGTGGAACTTCATCATAGGGACCATAAACAGAGTTAATGAAAATTTGCAACTTTTAAAAAATTTCCTTACTGAAATTCAGTCAACATCAAATGCAGATCAAACTATTGCAAAAGCAACAGGAATTTTAAAGTATCTAAATGATGATAACTTCAAGTTTTGGTTACAGCTTTCTTATTAAATGCCTCATGTTGAAATAATATACAACTAACATGCTTAAAGTTAATGAATATATAACAAATTTCAAACTGCTATTTTAGAAATAAGAAACTCAAAGTACTGTGAGAATTTTTCAAAGACACTTATGGCAGAAGCTAAGGAAATATGTGACTTAAAACTATGTATACTCAATACTATGATCAATACATAGTATTGAGTAGTTATACTCAAAACTATTCAATACTATGTAGTGATGTAATGCACAGATATTCTTCCACTAAACACTTAGCAGCTGCTAAATTGTTTAAGGGGGCTCATACACCTTAAACCCCTTATGAGCTTCGAATTATGTGACTGTGCAAGAATTGAGATATTTTATTTATTTCAAAAGTAATAACCCCCAACTCTTTACAGCTGACTACATAATATAGCTGCTTTGGAAACTAGTAACCAGAAATTATGTGTTGCCACAAATATTTTTGTAATTTAATTAGCTTTGTGACAAAATGTTTCGTCATTTTTCCACCTTGCGCGCATGATATTTTAAAAATGGCTAATGGTACATACTTGAAATTGAATGGAATTCTTTATATGGGCACTATTTTCTAAGTGAACCCAAAATTTGATGAAAATTTTAGTATTAAAAAAATTTATGCACGAAAACATTACAGATTTTTTTAATAAAATAAATTTTATAAACTCAACTCCAAAAAAAAATAAATAAATAAATAAATAAATAAATAAATAAAAATTGAACATGAAATTCTTAGAATTCTAGGTTCACAGTAGTTTCCAAATGGTATAAAAGCTATATATAAAGCTATATATTATAAGTTTAAAGTTCCAAACAATTTTGATTCATAATAATGCATGTAGATATCAGCCAGGATGGGACTGAGGGGGCTATCAAGTGAATATTTAAAGAACATCAATTGTCACCACCTGCTTATTTTTCTAGTCGATATTACTAACACATAGATGCCTTTATTGTATTTTTAATATGATCTTTAAGACAAAAAGTGTGAGTGAAGCAATGGAAGATTTTATTAAAATTTGTAGCGTTCTGACCATGGCTAGCTGTAAAGTTGTTAAACAAAACTGGTAAAATTTAACCCAGACAAACTTTAACATTTAACAAAAGGAATTTAATTAAACACAAACACTACATAAAGAAAGTTACATGACAAAACTAACAAGAAGTAACACGAAGAAATATTACTCAAATGAAAATTAAAAGTACATGTTCATAGTCCTCTGCCGAAACTCGAACTCGTAGGTGTTTTTGAATAGCGTCCGATAAGGTGGCGCTGCAGTACATGGGGCTGTTTGCTAGCGTTCGTTACAAATTAGAATAAAAACATCTGTGTGTTAGTAAAATTCTTCTTCAAAAATAAGTAGATAGAGGATAACGCATGGCTTTCTTGAAAGACAAATTTAATATGTAATAAAATATGTCAAAATATAACCCAGATTCATCATTTGTGTACAATAATTACATGTGAATAATTGTTCTTTTGGAATGCGATAAAGAAGTTGTTTTAAAATCAAACAGAAGTATTTTTACAGAACAATGATTGTTACTCTGCTAGTAATTTGAACAGTGGCGACTCGTAATAAGCACTGTGGAACTGCAGCACCCCCTATTTCCACTTAAATTTTATTATATTAGTGTATTTAATATAGCGTGTCCTTTAGTCTTTAATTCTTCCTTTATACTTTTACAATAGATAATTTCTTAAGCTTAATGTCAGTAAACATCCCCCACTTTGTGAAAAAGGTACTAAGTTTTTGTTTGGAACTGCGCACTTCACAGTTCCAGCGACGTGGCGTTTGGCTTTTCTGCGCATGCGCTCACAGAAAGCAGCACACGAGCCGGGTAGAGAGGGAAGCACTGTCGCTCTTGCAGTGCCGAAATTCTGGCATGTTATAGAAAACGCGATTTCTTTTTACTCCGCGCGTGTAGTATTCCTCCAGGTGGAACTTCATCATAGGGACCATAAACAGAGTTAATGAAAATTTGCAACTTTTAAAAAATTTCCTTACTGAAATTCAGTCAACATCAAATGCAGATCAAACTATTGCAAAAGCAACAGGAATTTTAAAGTATCTAAATGATGATAACTTCAAGTTTTGGTTACAGCTTTCTTATTAAATGCCTCATGTTGAAATAATATACAACTAACATGCTTAAAGTTAATGAATATATAACAAATTTCAAACTGCTATTTTAGAAATAAGAAACTCAAAGTACTGTGAGAATTTTTCAAAGACACTTATGGCAGAAGCTAAGGAAATATGTGACTTAAAACTATGTATACTCAATACTATGATCAATACATAGTATTGAGTAGTTATACTCAAAACTATTCAATACTATGTAGTGATGTAATGCACAGATATTCTTCCACTAAACACTTAGCAGCTGCTAAATTGTTTAAGGGGGCTCATACACCTTAAACCCCTTATGAGCTTCGAATTATGTGACTGTGCAAGAATTGAGATATTTTATTTATTTCAAAAGTAATAACCCGCAACTCTTTACAGCTGACTACATAATATAGCTGCTTTGGAAACTAGTAACCAGAAATTATGTGTTGCCACAAATATTTTTGTAATTTAATTAGCTTTGTGACAAAATGTTTCGTCATTTTTCCACCTTGCGCGCATGATATTTTAAAAATGGCTAATGGTACATACTTGAAATTGAATGGAATTCTTTATATGGGCACTATTTTCTAAGTGAACCCAAAATTTGATGAAAATTTTAGTATTAAAAAAATTTATGCACGAAAACATTACAGATTTTTTTAATAAAATAAATTTTATAAACTCAACTCCAAAAAAAAAAAAAATAAATAAATAAATAAATAAATAAAAATTGAACATGAAATTCTTAGAATTCTAGGTTCACAGTAGTTTCCAAATGGTATAAAAGCTATATATAAAGCTATATATTATAAGTTTAAAGTTCCAAACAATTTTGATTCATAATAATGCATGTAGATATCAGCCAGGATGGGACTGAGGGGGCTATCAAGTGAATATTTAAAGAACATCAATTGTCACCACCTGCTTATTTTTCTAGTCGATATTACTAACACATAGATGCCTTTATTGTATTTTTAATATGATCTTTAAGACAAAAAGTGTGAGTGAAGCAATGGAAGATTTTATTAAAATTTGTAGCGTTCTGACCATGGCTAGCTGTAAAGTTGTTAAACAAAACTGGTAAAATTTAACCCAGACAAACTTTAACATTTAACAAAAGGAATTTAATTAAACACAAACACTACATAAAGAAAGTTACATGACAAAACTAACAAGAAGTAACACGAAGAAATATTACTCAAATGAAAATTAAAAGTACATGTTCATAGTCCTCTGCCGAAACTCGAACTCGTAGGTGTTTTTGAATAGCGTCCGATAAGGTGGCGCTGCAGTACATGGGGCTGTTTGCTAGCGTTCGTTACAAATTAGAATAAAAACATCTGTGTGTTAGTAAAATTCTTCTTCAAAAATAAGTAGATAGAGGATAACGCATGGCTTTCTTGAAAGACAAATTTAATATGTAATAAAATATGTCAAAATATAACCCAGATTCATCATTTGTGTACAATAATTACATGTGAATAATTGTTCTTTTGGAATGCGATAAAGAAGTTGTTTTAAAATCAAACAGAAGTATTTTTACAGAACAATGATTGTTACTCTGCTAGTAATTTGAACAGTGGCGACTCGTAATAAGCACTGTGGAACTGCAGCACCCCCTATTTCCACTTAAATTTTATTATATTAGTGTATTTAATATAGCGTGTCCTTTAGTCTTTAATTCTTCCTTTATACTTTTACAATAGATAATTTCTTAAGCTTAATGTCAGTAAACATCCCCCACTTTGTGAAAAAGGTACTAAGTTTTTGTTTGGAACTGCGCACTTCACAGTTCCAGCGACGTGGCGTTTGGCTTTTCTGCGCATGCGCTCACAGAAAGCAGCACACGAGCCGGGTAGAGAGGGAAGCACTGTCGCTCTTGCAGTGCCGAAATTCTGGCATGTTATAGAAAACGCGATTTCTTTTTACTCCGCGCGTGTAGTATTCCTCCAGGTGGAACTTCATCATAGGGACCATAAACAGAGTTAATGAAAATTTGCAACTTTTAAAAAATTTCCTTACTGAAATTCAGTCAACATCAAATGCAGATCAAACTATTGCAAAAGCAACAGGAATTTTAAAGTATCTAAATGATGATAACTTCAAGTTTTGGTTACAGCTTTCTTATTAAATGCCTCATGTTGAAATAATATACAACTAACATGCTTAAAGTTAATGAATATATAACAAATTTCAAACTGCTATTTTAGAAATAAGAAACTCAAAGTACTGTGAGAATTTTTCAAAGACACTTATGGCAGAAGCTAAGGAAATATGTGACTTAAAACTATGTATACTCAATACTATGATCAATACATAGTATTGAGTAGTTATACTCAAAACTATTCAATACTATGTAGTGATGTAATGCACAGATATTCTTCCACTAAACACTTAGCAGCTGCTAAATTGTTTAAGGGGGCTCATACACCTTAAACCCCTTATGAGCTTCGAATTATGTGACTGTGCAAGAATTGAGATATTTTATTTATTTCAAAAGTAATAACCCCCAACTCTTTACAGCTGACTACATAATATAGCTGCTTTGGAAACTAGTAACCAGAAATTATGTGTTGCCACAAATATTTTTGTAATTTAATTAGCTTTGTGACAAAATGTTTCGTCATTTTTCCACCTTGCGCGCATGATATTTTAAAAATGGCTAATGGTACATACTTGAAATTGAATGGAATTCTTTATATGGGCACTATTTTCTAACTGAACCAAAAATATGATGAATATTTTAATATTAAAAAATTTTATGTACGAAAATATTACAGATATTTTTAATAAAATACATTTTATAAACTCAAATCCAAATAAAATAAAAATTTAACATGAAATTCTCAGGTTTTTTTGGTATACAGTAGTTTTTAAATGTTATAAAAACTATATATAAACTATGGAATTAAATAATGCAACAGATAATTTTACACTGTGCGCGCAAGGTGGAAACATGACGAAAGGTTTTGTCACAAAGCGGATTAAATTATAAAAATATTTGTTGCAACGCAAACTTTCTGATTACGATTTCAGAAAGCAGCTATATTATGTAGTGAGCCATAAAAAGTTGGAAGTAATTGCTTTTAAAATAAATAAGTTATCTCAATTCTTGCAACAGTCAAATATTCGAAGATCATAAGGGGTTTAAGGTGTATTGAGCCCCCTTTAACAAGAAATGCTTAGTTTTAGGAATGAACATTCTACAGAAGAAATAGTATTGAACACTGAAGCATATCCAATGACTGACAAAGAAAAGCTTGAAACTGAACTAAAAGTATTCTATTGTAGGTCTGATATCCATAAACACGGCAAATTAATTGAGCTACTGAAATTTATCTTCGAAAATAATCTAGATGATTTTCTTAGTGAAATTACGAAATTGATAAAAATTTTCTTGAAAGTTCCCATGACTACATCAGAGGCAAAACGCTGCTTTTACAACATTGCAAAGAATGAAAACTTTTCTAAGAAGCACTAGGAATTCGGAGAGACTAAATGCGCTTGCATTGCTTTCAATAAAGAAAAATTTCCTCACTTGTCATCCAGAGATCAAGGAGAAAATTATTGATCTTTTCGCGCAAATTAAAACAAGAAGAATGGATTTCATTTTTAAACGAATAGACAAAGATTGAACTGTAACAATTTTGGTTAAAGTAATTAAGAAATGTTTAATTTTTTCTTGTAAAATTTCATGAAGTTTCAAAATAAATTTTCTTTTTATGCATATTTGTTTCCTTTTACACAATTTTAAAACAAAGGTTAAAATTTTTTGGAACAGCACCCCCATTCATTTTAGCCACGAGCCGCCACTGAATTTGAATGAAAGCATTCTAAAAGTTGTTCCTTTTTGTAATGATGAGATATTGATATTTCCTTTGTGACTTTTTTATGAGAATAGTTCAAAAAGTTTTCTTAAAGCCTGCCGTAATGCAAGTCAGTGATAACGATGAATGAAGTATTCATAGCACATAGGAGCTGGGTTAAAATTTCAATTACCTACAATTGTTGGATTCTACGGACTCGTGGATTTAGAGTAACTAGTAACACTTGATGAAAAATCAAAACACAATATATTCCCCAGTAAACAGTATTACGCAGGGCAGTTCCAAAAACGATTTTACACTTGAGTTGCTTTTCTTTATGAGTTTTACTCTTTGAAAGTCATTGGGATAAAGAAATGGAGTTTATTCTGTGACAACCATTAATCCCTTACTGAAACTTTGTTTGCATTGACGGAACTAGGTTTCTTCAATTTTTTTCTTCTGCTTTTGATAAAAATTGGATGTCTTTTTTTTTTTTTTTTTTTTTTTTTTGTTGTTGTTGTTGCAGTCATTTAGGTAAATTCATGCTTCCTCGAGGGTCACAATGTATACCTCTATGAAACTCTTGCTAAATAGTTTCATAGAGGTACGCAATTATTATTATTATTATTATTATTATTATTATTTTTTGTTGTTGCAGTCATTTAGGTAAATTCATGCTTCCTCGAGGATCACAGTGTATTGTCACGGTCACAATGTATACCTCTATGAAACTCTTGCTAAATAGTTTCATAGAGGTACGCAATTATTATTATTATTATTGTTATTATTATTTTGTTGCAGTCATTTAGGTAAATTCATGCTTCCTCGAGGGTCACAATGTATTGTCACGGTCACAATGTATACCTCTATGAAACTCTTGCTAAATAGTTTCATAGAGGTACGCAATTATTATTATTATTATTATTATTTTGTTTTTTTTTTGTTGCAGTCATTTAGGTAAATTCATGCTTCCTCGAGGGTCACAATGTATTGTCACGGTCACAATGTATACCTCTATGAAACTCTTGCTAAATAGTTTCATAGAGATACGCAATTATTATTATTATTATTATTATTATTATTATTATTATTATTATTATTTTTTGTTTCAGTCATTTAGGTAAATTCATGCTTCCTCGAGGGTCACAATGTATACCTCTATGAAACTCTTGCTAAATAGTTTCATAGAGGTACGCAATTATTATTATTATTATTATTATTATTATTATTATTATTATTATTATTATTTGTTGCAGTCATTTAGGTAAATTCATGCTTCCTCGAGGGTCACAATGTATTGTCACGGTCACAATGAAACTCTTGCTAAATAGTTTCATAGAGGTCGCAATTATTATTATTTTTATTTTTATTTATTTATTTATTTATTTTTTGCTATGAGTCACGAGCCTCGGCAAAATCTAGTGAACATTGCTTTTTAGCTTTTTTTTACGTTGTAAATATTAGCTTATTATTTTACTTATTATTGAGCAAGATGTATTTAAATACTTTGCATTTAAATACTTTCTTTCGGCCTCGGTGGCCGAAACAAAAAAGGAATTCCGGCTCTTGTGTTCTTTTCATGATACTGACAACTTACCTGAGAAAGCTCTTTTCTTTCTTTTCCGAACGAAAATTAGAAAGGGGAGAAGAGACAATCTTCAAGAACTTGAAGGGCGGTGAAAGGAAATAACTTATTCCTTTTTCAGGGAAGTTCAATCCGTAAGCTTAATGAATGGTCATTTTTCTTATTTGAATTAACAGTGGTGCTTATTTTGCAGTTCTAAATTTTAATACTGTGCATTTCGCAATGTTTTTGAATTTATGTATCGAAGTGTCTTTCTTCGGAAAGCGTAAAAACATATCCTTCAATACACAGTTTGTTTGCGTATGTCATTTCGAAAGAAGAATAAATTTAAAAGAAGCATGCGATATTTCTCATTTCAGACATTAAGCTGCTGCCAGAAATTTTCATTGTGAAAGATTTTTTTTTTTCCTTCTTTTCCGACATCGTCGTAAAAATGTGTAAGCACAGTCTGCGAAGCATGTTTCTACGTTTATAATATTAATTATACTACTTACGTGACATTAATGTCGTATCGAAATTTTGACTGAAATCGAATCCCATTTTCAGATAAAAGACTAAAAGGGGAACTCTTCGCACAACCGGTCAGAAAGTCCAAAATGGAAAAAAAAGGCCTCATCTGGGAATGCCTGAAATAGGACGTAGCCTCGGGGCCGAGAAAAAAAAAATGAATTCTGGCTCTTGTGTTCTTTTCCCGATACTGACAACTTACCTGAGAAATCTCTTTTCTTTCTTTTCCGAACGAAATTTAGAAAGGGGAGAAGAGACAATCTTCAAGAACCTGAAGGGCGGTGAAAGGAAATAACTTATTCCTTTTCCAGGGAAGTTCAATCCGTAAGCTTAATGGGGTGCACTCACTCGCAAATGCGACGCTAGTGACAGTCAGCTAGGGCGTAATTTGCATCTAGATGCTCTCGGGTCGCCCCGGCATTGAGAATCTTCTCGCGAGATGCTCTACCTTCCAAAGATAACCGAATCTAGAAGGATGACTTCCTAAATTTCTTGTTGATCAGAACTTAAAAGAAGGAAAAGTATTTGTCCCGAATTTCGAGGAAGATTTCATTTCCGAGTTGATAGCCAATAACGAAAGTTCGCCCCTGGATCCCCTCCCTTGTCTAATAGATTTTCCGGCTGCCTCCAGGAAAATATATCATTCCTAGAACTCACTATTGATTCTTGGTGATCGTTTCTTAGAGTCGGTAAGCTAGATTTGACATTTTGTTGACAGAATTTGCGACGACAAAGAGGAAGATTTTTATTTGGCCGCCACATTTCCTTTGTAGGTAAATATTGACAGTGCCAAAGGATTCGAGGGAAAATGAAGGAAATAATTCGAAACTATTTAAATAATAAATTAACTGTTTGCTGCATTTATAGAGTTTTAAGGAGTTTAAAGAAAAATTTGTAATTTAAAGAACTACTGTCCAAAGAATTTTCACAAATTTGCACGGTATTTTTACGAAACACGTTTTCACGCTACATTGCAACAAAGGCACTCGATGCTACGTCTGATAATAATAAGAAATCGGCTTCTCAGAGTTAGTAATTTGAAGGCTGAAACACGTCGAAGTGACTGAAAACTGATAATATTAAAACTCTTTTAACATTATTGGTTTCGTTCAATTAAATTTATATGCCGTATTTTGTAAAACTAAAACACTGAGAAATGTGTTTTCAAAGGCATGATAAAAAAATTGGACAGTGTTTATTTTGTTAATCTAATATACATTCATGTCCATAAATTAAGGATAATTCGGAGTCACGCGGAAATCGGACTCTAACATAAATATATCACCTGTAAAATCACTACGCACATCTTCAAGAATCATATGCAAATTTCAGGAAGTAACCAGATGACACCGATGGTACGTCACAATGACGAGAGTGTAAGAGAGTGATATATAAGGAATACAGGTAAAGAAGTAAAATTGTTCGCAGGCGCTTTATAAGCATTTCAGTGCAACAGCCGAATAGTTATGACATAAAGGACGCATTTGGATGATTTTTTACGTGGTAGAATTATCGGCCGTCTGGATTGTGAGCGTACCCAACTGGAAGTATCAGACGAACATGGAATTGCCCAGAGTGTCATCTCCAGGCTTTGGCAATGATTCAAAGTTGATGGTAACGCGAGTAGACGTTACAGCCCAGGTCGCCCCACAGTTACAACGCCGAATGAGGACCGGTATTCGGCAGTTACTGCCAAAAGAAACAGGCGGAGCTCAGCCTCAGACCTGTCTCGTCAGCTCTCTTCAGCCACTGGTACGACAATTTCAAGGCAGACCGTGTACAGACGCTTAAAGCAAATTGGTCTATATGCTCGTAGACCTGTTTGTATATATGTAGTCAGATGCGTTCCACTTACTGCAACTCACTTTCGCCTTCGGTTGGCCTGGAGTAGAGAACATGCATTGTGGACACCGCAACAGTGGGCTTTTGTGATGTTTTCCGACGAGTCCAGGTTTAGCTTGCAGTCTGATTCTCGCCGGACTTTTATATGGAGAGCTCTAGGTACCCGTTACTACCAAGAAATCATCATTGAACGACACTGTTACGGTGGTGAAGTAGTGCTCGTTTGGGGTGGAATTATTCTAGGTTCCAGAACTGACCTGCATGTTCAAATTGGAACCATGACAAGCCAAATCTATCGGGACGTCATTCTGGAACAACATGTACATTTATTTCTGGGCGCCATGGGCGCATAATTTGTGTTTATGGATGACAACGACCGTCCGAATCGTAAGCGTCCGTGCAAACTGTTCCTGAGATTCTTACGGCAGTAGACCGGTCCATTCAAACTATCAACAAAACAGGCGCTGCTACAGGTATTCTGCGACTTCCACATCGTTGGAAATGGGTTGTACACAATGCTGACGACTATATTGAAGGACTGTAAAACATGGTGACATAAATCACTTTTGTATTCCTTGTAAATAAATAGTTGCCAGTATTAAAGTTCCAACCCTCGTACTTTCCAATGACATACTTTTCTCTTAGCGTAATGACGTTTAGGCGCGATTCTTACTGTTTTTTCGTTGCATGAAGCACATTAGTGGCACCGAAGCGTGAAAATTATAGTTTGTTTTCTTTGAAGCAAAAACATTTAGCTGCAGCTTTATGTACATGGCTTCCTGTTTCATGGAATGATAAAATTATAAAATATTCCGAAGATGCTGTTAATACCAGAAGCAATCTTAAGCCCTTAGATTATAATTTAATTTAAATAGCTGAGTTCATGAATTTAATGCAAAAACCAAAACACACCGATCTCGATCCAACCGTAAAGGTATTTGTGTGCTAGTAACTATATTATTACTGCAATTGTTATTCTGCTTCTTTCACATTGCTGAACATATTTCCTTTGCAAAAGGTTATGCTATTTCCATGTTAACACATTAAAGGCGGGAGTCGTAGTACTACGATTTATCTCGACTGTAGCTTAAGGGGGCTCATACACCTTAAACCCCTTATGATCTTCGAATATGTGACTGTTGCAAGAATTGGGATATTTTATTTATTTTAAAAGCAATTACATCCACATTTTTACAGCTGACTTCATAATATAGCTGCTTTAGAAACTAGTAACTAGATAGTTTGTGTTGCCACAAATATTTTTATAATTTAATCCGCTTTGTGACAAAATATTTCGTCATGTTTCCACTTTGCGCGCATGATATTTTAAAAATGGCTAATGGTACGTACTTGAAATTTCATGGAATTCTTTAGATAGGCCCTATTTTCTAAGTGAACGAAAAATTTGATTAATATTTTAGTATTAAAAAAATTTATGCACGAAAATATTAGATATTTTTAATAAAATACATTTTATAAACTCAACTCCAAATAAAATAAAAATTTAATTAATATTTTAGTATTAAAAAAATTTATGCACGAAAATATTAGATATTTTTAATAAAATACATTTTATAAACTCAACTCCAAATAAAATAAAAATTTAACACGACATTCTCAGAATTTTAGGTTCACAGTATTCTCCAAATGTTATAATGTTATAATGTCTTTGTTGTTGCGGAGCTAAGTTTCTCTAGATTGGCAACAAATCCACTAGTCTGCTATTTCAAATGTAAACATCAATGGCCGCCATAAAAAAAAAGGCTTAGCGGCACTTGGACAGCTTTAAAATTGTTGATAATTCTCAAAATATTGCATACAGATTTACTAAAGGCATAAAAACCTTAACCGGAAGATTAAAAACAACATAATACAATAATTTTTAAAGCAAAAAATGTACAATTTACAAACATACAAGAGTAAAGAAACTGAGATCACCGAGCCGGGTAACAGAGTGGATATATATATAAATATATTTATATACGTTTGCGCGGCCGATTGCAACCAAAATACGAGGTGCACATCTACATGTTATAGCAGTGCTTTATACAAACTTTCAACGTTCTGAGACTACTCGTTTTTGAGTTATGCGAATTATATTATAAAATATTCCGAAGATGTTCGTAAAGACGCCACGAAAAATTCGCTTCAGAATTAATTTTAAAGCAGTTTTATAATTTTTTTGGAGGAAACGAGTCTTTTATTTTGTTCTTACGTACAGATATCACGCAAAAACATCGTTAAATTTCATTCGATAGCGGTTAAAATGGGTATTTTCGTTGAAATATGCTGCCTGAAACGTTTCGCGATTACAATACTTCCTTTTTACTTCGTACAAGGAAGTAAAAAGGTTGGGAATCGTTGCATAATTATAGTAGAACGTCATAGATTTACATAAGATTTCCGTCCAACGCATTGAATTACTGGCTTTAAAATGATCTATACTTTAAAAAAAAAATATTTCGCATACATCTGAGATAGTGGTTTTGAAAGCGATTAGAAGCAGCTTTAAACGAAAGCCAAATTAAGCAAATTTATTTTTGACTTCTGAATCGGAAGTCATTATAGCTAAGATATTTTTCTTTATCGATCTGTCTGCGCTTCAACAAAATAAAGAATTTCGGAAAATATTTCAAATCAAATTGATTCTGTCTCCAATTTTCCGATCAAAAATTAAATAGATGTTGATAGAAAGGCATTTCTGTGAATTGTCCATTCTGAACTGAAAAGTATTTTTATTTACGGCGAATATAAAAATAATACATGGCAACACAAATAAAAGGATGCTGCTATCCAATGTTATTGCCATATATTATTTTTAAAGAAATAATTATGATTCGAACGTAAAAAAGGCACTGCGACACTTAACACTTTTTGGGGAATTCTAAAGAAAAGCTGTTTTTAAATATTTTATTATTTTGCTCTTGAATGTTATGCGGCATAAGAAAATAAATGAAAGAGACGTTTAATAATGAAGTCAAAATGAAAACAAAATGTGTTAACAAAACTGAATCCAAGAACAGATTGTTAGAGCGTAAGATTAACAAATCCTTTTGTGAGACGTGAAAATTTGAATCTTTATAGATTTTTTTTCCTCCCCACCCCTGCATAAGAGCTATTTGTCTCGAAATGCGATTTTGCGTTGATTCACTTTCTACGCCGTCCACTGTCGATGCGCTGCTTCACTTTTCATTCGAGCCTGTTGAGAGTTCTGAATCCTTTCAAATTTAACGATCGCCCAAAAGGGCTCTTTTAAAGTTTAATATGGTTTATCAGTGAAGATTATTAACCTTTTCGCGACGGCGCACCTTTGTTTAAGACGCTCGTGCGTAACGGAAGGGAATCGAAGGCAGTCACCATACAGGACGCCTAATTTTATAAAAAAAAATCAGAAGAAAAAAGTTTTACTTCTAGCCTCGTAATTTTTGGTATCATGTTAGATTATAACTTGAGCTCTAATATATGTTAAAATTAGCACTTAATAACGTTTTTTTCTTTATATTAAATGAAAATATTCTTAAAAAATTGCTTGTCTTGTAAAATAATTTCCGGAAGCGCTATTTAAATTATTCCAAAGTTTTAATTGATAAAATCCATCAATAAAGATTAAATTAATAAAACAACACTATAAAGACTATTTACAGTAAGAAGTAACAGAATTTAAAATGAAGACTGAGTGAGGTAAATCTCGTAGCACCCAGAAGTATCAACTTTCTAACTCTTAGAAAAAGTGTCAATTTTTAAATCTTTAGAAAAAGAATCATCATTCTCATCTTCGTTAGTTAAATGGTTTATTAACCGTACGAGGGTATTCTTCCTCTGATAAATAGCGCCTTCGCGCCAAAATAGATTAGAGGTGATACTTCCCGAAATAAAAAGAGAAAAAACGGGAGTATAGAAACAACTGACTGGCTGTCTAGTAACCCAAAAGACCGTATATAGTAGAAGAAAAAATAGAATTAAAAAAGGAATTGGATATAAATCAGACACGCGAATATTTATATTAGCACGCGGTGATTTAAAGGACTCACCTCTGTTTACGCTTTCGATTCTCCCCCCCCCCATCCTCACAACAGTTCATGAGTAAAATACCAAAGTCAGACAGAATATATCAAACTCGAGGTTGTCAACCTAAAACTGTGTTTATTTTAAAAGTAATGGATATAGAATGCCATCTAGTGGCCTTCAGAAAAACGTTCCAGATTAAAATGCATATACGCATCACCCGTCCTCTGAATGCAGTCTCTAGCGATGCTTGGATGGGACGCCGGCTGCAAGAGACGTTTTTAGGGAATGCGTATATGGGACGCCCGTCCTGAAAGGAAATAGACATTGCTCAGTATCAATAGCCTTAGTGGAATAGCGAATTGTTTTATGCCATGTTAGATGTGAATGCATTTAGACCGTTATACAACTTCTGCATATTTAAAAAGTAAAAAAAATACGTAATGTCATTCCGGTCCCGATACTTGATTTGAACCCGCTTTTATTTCAATGGGATTCAAAAGTAAAAACTAATAATATTTTTAAGAACTGCATCTATTATATAATATATAGTTAGTGATAACATACAGATAAAATATGAAAGAATAATAGCTTACATTTTTCCGAATGGCAACTGACTCGAATGAAAACGAAGAAATGTAGTAAGGTGAAAAAATATCTGACTTAATTCTGTAAAAATAGTAAATGATTTTAATGAGATATATCTTGAAGGAAATGCATTTCTATTTAAATTTTAGATTCAAAAGTGAAAAATGAAGTGAAGAACTGCATCTGTCGCTTCTTAACAGTTAAGATTTTTATTTAATAACAGACAGATTGTATAGGAAGGAATAGTATCTTACGTGTTTCCGAATGGCAACAGCATCGAATGAAAACTGAAACAGCGCAAAATGGCTTTTGGAGAGAAATAGCTCGTTTCGGTTAAAAATGGGTTTAATTCATAATATATCTAAATAAAAACATTAAATATTTTTATGGAATGGCATTCTAAGACGTTTCCATATCATTCTAAATGCCTATTCGTCTGATATCCAATAAAATGTTTCGTTATTCCGTCTGGGCCCTCTCTGTCGATAACCTCTACTGATAAATCATACTAAACTTTAAAAGATTCATTTTAAGCGATCGCTAGACTCCTCCCCCCCCCGTTTTTGTAAAAGCTACTTTTCATGAACATGCACGAAATGAATAAATGAAATTGATATAAATCATGTAGTTGGAAAAGCATTCGACTAGCAGTCGGGATATCCGGAGTTTCATGAGCGATGTTTCCCAACTGCGACAAATCATAATCTCTCTAGATGTAGCGTCAGTCTTAAAACAGAATGTATCTGGATTTCCGTGTTCCCTCCCTGTTGTTGTTCCAATGCGTGCGTAGGTTCGAAAATGAAATTTGTGCATCCCATGGAGATGAACTGTAATCTTTTTATTGTAGCTGGTATACTACAGGTTACACAGGATCTCTTACACAACTTTTACATTCCTCGTTACAGCAATTCACTCTAATGTTCCAAATTCTTGGCAGCCTGTTTTTCACTCTCCTCCTTCACCGAAAGCTCTCCCCGTAAAAGTTTTACTGCTTCTTTGCATCCATATATAAGAGCAAAATCTTCTAATGTGATTGCTTGTAACGCAACACCGTTGTCCCGTAAATGGAGGAGAATGCAAGGAAGTTTCTCCCTCCATCAGTAGCCGAAGTGTTATGACCGCTGAATACTGGTAGTTAAAGCTGTTTTCGATTCGAAGGTACCATTGAGGACATCCAGGACAATTGCTGATTGGAGAAAGATTGTTTTCCTAAGAGAGTTCTATTTTTTCCTTTCAAGCAAAGCAATTATTTCTGAAACGCCTTCGCCGGGACTCGAACCACGGACTTCTCGAATACGCGCCGAGCGTGCTGACCACTACACTACGAAGGCATGCTGAGAATGTGGGAGAATTACCTTATATACTCTTCCTTTTAAAGGGCGACTGGGGATTACGGGACCCAATCGCCAAATCCTGGGGGTGTAGAATCATCAACCCCCCTTTTAGTTCGGGCGCCACTGTAGAGGAATTAGGCTATTTAGGAAGCAGGAGATATGAAAAATGAGCAACGCCTTCGCCGGGACTCGAACCACGGGCCTCTCGAATATGCACCAAGCGTGCTGACCACTATACTATGAAGGCATGCTAAGAAGGCGGGAGAAATACCTTATAAAGTGTGAGATTTATTTGTCTTATTCTTACATATTATTATGAGCTACTGGATCGTTGATGTTTCTTTAACACATACACTGGCTCCGTAGGAAGTTAAAATATTCATCGGGGTGCCAAACTTAAAAAGACTAGTTTAATTGTTTGTAAAGGCTTTATTGGTTAAATAATGAGGTAAGTAATAAGAGTTATCAGAAAAAATACAAATGATTTTTTTTTGAAAATTTTAAATCCTTGTGCACCACATAGTATTACACAAGGCAGAGGTAAGTAAAAAAAAAACAAACAAATGCAACAACACAACACAAAATAAAATAAACTTACAAATTTACACATGATACGTAAGAGATAAATTTACAGAAGAAAGAGAAAGCCATTTCATGTTGGACGAATACGTGAAGAGGCGGAGGAAATGTAATATTCACAGAGTTTAACCTAGAGATGAGTTCCTTTTGTCCTTCCTTGAGCTTTGAACAATAGAACAACAAATGTTCGACATTTTACACTCCCCGAAACTGCATGAACACAAGTCTGTACTAGATAATCTAAATCTCTTCAGATATAAATTGAATTTACCATGTCCAGTTAGAAATTCAGTAACTTCAAAATTGCAGAAAAAGTGTTTATTATTCAGTCTGTGAGGAATGGAAGGTTAGGTTAGGTTAGGTTAGGTTGTGTAATTACGGCAAAGCCTCGAGGGCTATCTGCCTAAGAGGAGGCATGCCTTCGTGGAGGACTTTCTAAGGGAAACTGGCTCGTATACACGTTACATACGGGGAAAATCACGAAAACACCCATGGAGCCAGCCCGTTCGCGGGATTCGAAGCTCGGACCGAACTACCAGTGTTCAGCGACTTTACCACTCGGCCGCTGGTGGGCCGAGGAATGGAAGGAAAATAAAGTTTAGTCAAAGAGGCAGTAGTAGAATTCCTGTATAATTCATTCCACTCGAGTATTTTATCATCCCTACTTTTGTTCTAAAATGACTTGGGAAGTACAGTGGATGGACAAAAATATGGAAACACCTTGTGAAATGCATGTTTGAAAAGAAAGATTGATTTTAATGAAATATGTAGGTGGCGCTGGCGTTTTTGACTACTGACGCCACCTATACAACTTCGTAAATGTGCTAAACAGTTCAGTTTGTTGTCGAAGTACTGTTATGTGAGGTTGTTATTGCATTATGTCAGAGTTAACAGATAGTGTTTCAAGAGGTACTGTATCGAAGATTTATTCCGCATATTTGAAAAGCGAAAAGCATCATCTGCTAAATCACAGCGCGGACGAAAGTGTATCCTGAGTGATCGTGACAGACGATCATTAAAGGCAATTGTGACGAAAAATAAGAAGACCACAGCTGCAAAAGTTACTGCTGAAATGAATGTTGTGTTACCGAACCCCGTGAGTACCAAAACAATTAGAAGGGAGCTTCATAAACAGGGAATTGCTGGCCGTGCTGCATAATTGAGAAGCCACTCATCAGTGATGCTAATGCCCGTAACAGGAAAAGGTGGTGTTTAAGTCATAAAGCCTGGACTATAGAGTAGCGGAAGCGAGTAATATGGTCTGACGAGTCTTCTTTCACATTGTTTCCCACTTCTGGCCGAGTTTACGTCTGGAGAACGCCATCTCAAGCCTATAATACAGACTGCTTGTTGCCAAGAGTGAAACATGGCGGGGGTTCTGTTATGGTTTGGGCAGCCATATCGTGGTTCTCTGCTAGCCGCATGATAACTGTGTCAGGGCACATGACTGCCAAGACTTATGTGAACATTTTTGCCGATCAAGTTCATCCCATGGTACAAACGTTGTTCCCCGATGGTGATGGTGTCTTCCAAGACGACAAAGCCCCTGTTCACACAGCTTGCATTGTCCAGGACTGGTTTTCTGAGCACGAGGATGAGTTGTCCCATTTCGCCTGGCCACCACAGTCACCAGACCTGAATGTTATCGAACCTTTGTGGTCTACATTGGAACGGAAAGTGCGTTCTCGTTATCCACCGCCAACATCGTTATCTGAACTTGCCACCGTTTTGCAGGAAGAATGGTATAATATTCCCTTGGCAAACATACAGGAACTGTATTTATCCATTCCGAGAAGACTGCAAGCTGTTTTGGATGCCAACGGGTTTCCTGCACCATATTAAGCAAAGAAACATGGTTTTTTAAAGGTGTTTCCATATATTTGTCCAACCCCTGTATCATTGGAGTAATTACTTGAAGATGTGTAGCTTGTTTTGCCAACCAATCAGCCCTTTCATTTCCTAGATTGCCAGTGTGGCCACGTACATGAGAAAAGATTTGGTGATAGAATCAAAATCTTAGTTCTTTTCAGTAAAAACAATCCTTTGTAGCTTACAAATGTAAAATTATTTCTTGTTTCACACATGTCTGTGTTTTTTCCCCGTGTGTAACGTGGATACCAACCAGCCTTCCTTAGAAAGGGCGACTTTTTCCTTAGGCAGATTTCCGTAACCAAATAAACCAAATCAGACCAGATAAGTAATAAGAAGTGAATATTTTATTGTGAAGGTAAGCACAGTACGTCTCCCACACAACACAAAAATACCTGGAAATACCTCGAGGAGAACGCTAAGATTAAGCAGTTCATTAGCATACGAAACAATTCACGTAATTAAAAAATCACGCGAATACACGAAAGTTTCTCAAATCAGTCTCAGGGGAAACTCTGACTTGTAATTTAACTAACGCTAAATCTCGCAGCTGATTGGCTCCCGTGGGCTCTGGAACTTTTGAAAGGATAAGTGATAAGGCTTCGAAAATGCTTTTCCGCGAATCTTCCAGAAAGTCTCCAAGTTGGCTAGAAATCGCCAGATGTCGTCAGTGCCCATCACGAACAAAATTGTCTATATCTCGCAGTCTAACTATACTGTGTTTTACAATTCGATAACAAATAAGCATTTAAATACAAGACATGATCATATTACATTAAACGCAAAACGAACCATAAAATTACCTTTCTAAAAACAATAAATAAATAGGTAAATGAAAGAACGCAAAACAAAATGCAATCAGAAAAGATTCAAAATTTACAAATAATTAGTCCAGAGGGGTAATTTGCCCAGAAGGACTAGTAATTTCGTTTTGGGATTTTGCGTCGATTCACGATAAGCGTTGTTTCACTTTTCAGATTGTTGCCACCCAATATTGTCGCCCTGTATTATATTTAAAGAAATTAAATAATGAAGAATCAACATGAATGTATGTGTCTTTCTCGCACTGTTTTAACACAACGGTACTTAGAGCCATCAAAATTTGAAAAACGTAATCTTCTATAGAATATGGGCATGTGGAAGCCCTAATTTGGAATTTGGTATTTGTTTTATTAAGGATCTCATTTTGTGTAACACTTTAACGAATTTTTGATTAACAAACTTAACTATTTAAAAGCGAACCATGGCAAAACTGTACGGACCAAAAAAAATTAAAATTAAAAAATAGATAAATAAATACGCAAATAAAAATAAGGAAATAAATAAAATAAAATAAAAAAAAAATTAAAAAAAAATAAGATAAATAAAATAAAATAAAAAGTAAATAAATAAATAAATAAAATCTCTAGCGCACGAGACTCTGTATATTAAATTCTAAAGATAGGCTCATTTTAAATTATTTTGCGATACTGCTGTTGAAATGAATTTATGGTTTGAGGACGGAGAACATGATATTTAATAAATAAAGGTAACACACAAAACGTTAAAAAAAAACCCTGTGGACGTAATTTAAAATTTGAAATCTTGCAGATTTAAATTTTTTTTTACATTATATTCAATTTTCCCATCTTTCGTTAGCAGAGCTTTTGTTTTCATAGTTTGTTCTTACTTTGGCCGATTTTGCACGCCAGTTCATTATCTTTAAATTTTACTTGTTTTCCCTTTTTGTGCAAATATTGAGAAGAAATTAGTTTAACATATTATTAAATTACTAGAAGTACTCGACGTTGCCCGCGCTTTACGCAGAGTGAAGAGGCGTGTATTTTGTTCGAAATCTCAAGTGGACTGCGTTTCTCATTCATTGTTTTCGTTCAAGGTGAATTAATTATGCCAAAATTTTACCAAGCCCGAATAAAAAACTGTAGAATGTCATAGAACTTACATGGTTGTACTCGCTTTGTTGTCGGTAATGTCTTTTTTTCGTAAATAAGCTGTTAGAAAACAATCATCCACTTCGGCCGTTTTCTATATATTCGATAAAAAATTCTTCACTTGGCAATAGGAATTTTATGCGACACGTTACAAATACGTTTTAAATTGTAATTAATTAACTTATAGCTAGATCACGAAGCGTTGTTTTTTATTTAGCGTTTTAGATTACAAGTTTCTTAAATTCATACATTTAGTTAAGGAGGCTCATACACCTTAAAGCCCCATGATCTTCAAATATGTGACTGTTGCAAAAATTGGGATATTTTATTTATTTTAAAAGCACTTACTTCAACCTTTTACAACTGACTACATAATATAGCTGCTTTGGAAACTAGTAACCAGAAAGTTTGTGTTGCCACAAATATTTTTGTAATTTAATCCTCTTTGTGACAAAATATTTCGCCATGTTTCCACCTTGCGCGCATGATATTTTAAAAATGGCTAATGGTACGTACTGGAAATTCGATGGAATTCTTTATATGGGCACTATTTTCTAACTGAATCCAAAGTATGATAAATATTTTAATACTGAACAATTTTATGGACGAAAACATTACAAATTTTTTTAACAAAATACATTTTATAACCTCAACTCCAAATAAAATAAAAATTTAACGAGAAATTTTTAGAATTTTAGGTTCACAGTCGTTTCCAAATGTTATAAAAGCTATATATTAAATATGGAATTAAATTATGCAACAGAATATTTTAAACTGTGCGCGCCAGGTGGAAACAGGACGAAAAATGTTGTCAAAAAGCGGATTAAATTATAAAAATATTTGTGGCAACACAACCTTTCTGATGACTATTTCAGAAAGCAGCTATATTATGTAGTCAGCCATAAAAAGTTGGTAGTAATTGCTTTTAAAATAAATAAGTTATCCCAATTCTTGCAACAGTCATCTATTAGAAGATCTTATGGGTTTTAAGGTGTATGAGTCCCTTTAAACTATCTGTATGTTTTAAGAATTAATCATTGGCAGCACGATGAAATATTCTGCTCGCGAATGGACTTAAAAAACTTTACCTCTTCTAAATAACTGCAGTAATTGATTTATGCCACTTTTGCAGTTGTAAAAGTTCTCTCTCACAGACAGACGAACGAAAAGAACGAAACAACTAATCGTTCGAGTGGAAGATTTAGCGCTAATTGATCAGCCAGTTAACAGCAGAGGAGGAAAAATTGGCCGCAGATTCGTTGCCAACTTCCAGAAGAAAAATTGTACGAGTGTCGGGAAAGGTAGCTAATCGCAGAATTTCATTAACCCACAAAATTGCAAATTAGAAGCTAAATTAGGTAGGAAACTGTAAAAATCAGGAACTTCGTAAGGGGTATAAATCTCAGTTGGGGGTGGAGGAGGGGTCATGCGAAATGAATAGGAACCGCAACTGACAGCATTTAATTGGAAGAAATTTATCTTTAATCGTGAAACCGAAGGTGGGATAGGTGTGTATTTCAGGCACATGTTCGGGAAAGTCTTTTTTTCTTTGTATCCTTCTGCGCATATTCAGATTAAGATTAGATAGAAAAACACGGAATTTTCATCTAAATATTAAAATGAATTCTTCATTTTATACTAAGATTTACACTTTACTTGGTTCTTCCTTAGCACTGAAAACACGAATGTACGCAAATGCGATTTAAATGATTGTCTAGCCTCTGCTATTAAATGATGAAGAGTCTTTATGTATTTCTGTATCTTCTCGCACTGTGGAAAAACGGGGCACCGAGACTGCATGGATGTTTGTAAGCGTATAGTATCTATGCGGCAAGAGGTCACTCAAAATACACGGCTTACCGAAATTCCTCTCGAGAAGTTGTTAGTGGGAGAAGAGGGATGAGAGATTATCGGGTTGTTTTCTTTTAAATTTTGGGCGAAATTGCTCAGATAGTGCAGCGGGATTAAACCCGTACATCCAAAGGTGAATTTCTAGTGTCCCGTCCACTGATACCTGTAAGCTGGTTTAGTTGTAAATCACGTCCGGCTAGATATTCTAATGTCCTGAATTCGAATCCCGGCGACAGCAGTATTAATTCCTCATGTTTCCCAGCTTCAAAATAATTCTAAATCTCTTTACAAATTCGCCGATTTAAGAGAAATGCGTTACCATTGAATTAAAGCCCACCAGCGGCCGAGCGGTAAAGTCGCTTAACACTGGTAGTTCGGTCCGAGGTTCGAATCCCGCGAACGGGCTGGCAGCATGGGCGTTTTCGTGGTTTTCCCCATGTGTAACGTGTATACGAGCCAGTTTCCCTTAGAAAGTCCTCCACGAAGGCATCCCTCCCCTTTGGCAGATAGCCCTCGAGGCTTTGCCATAATCACACACACACACACATTGAATTAAAATATTGGTACTTTTCCTGTTTCGCCGGCGCAAATCTCGCCAAGCAGACTTTATTGGCGACAACATAGAATATACACAAATAAAAAATGTTAACGAATGTTAGTTCTAAGAATTTTTTATTTTGAAGGCATAAACATTTTAATATCGTTTAAAATATTGTAAAAAGCCAATAAATAAAGACAATAAATTTGTAAAGACATTAATTTAAGAATTTACTATGCTTTCACGGTTAAACATCCTGATTCGCCGGTTCGTATCACGTGACAGCAAGAGATCTCATCTCACGTAAACTACGCTACAAAAATCTTCTCTCAGTAATTATCTACATTAATTTCAAGTTAAATCTTCATTTGGAATATAAGCTTAAATGCAAGAATTATTTCAATTCGTACGAATAACTTATCAGAAATTATGTAAAACCGTAGTGCTTTACTTCGCTAGTGCGTTCTCATTAGAATGGATGAATTTAACCCTTGACTTTACCTTTTCTATATTTTCGCCTTCGAGTGAGCGGTGTGATTACATCCTAATTGACTTAATTACCGCGAATGGCCTTAGAACATAAAATTCAGCTCTCTGGTAAAAATTCTATGTAATTGTATGCCAGTATTTAAAGAAACAATCAATCTGATAAGAAATGGCTGCGACTTGTTTTGAAAGTGAAGAGTAAAAGGTTACCAGCGCGGATATTCTGTTTGGCATCAGTTGTACCATTACCGGCGACTTTATCGCCTGCGCCGGCAAAACGGAAAAGTACCAAAATATTTTTTATCTTCCAATCTCACGGCAAAGAATTTTGAATTTAGAATTTGTTTTCTATATTTTTTATAATTTGTGCTAATTTAAGAAACTTTTGATTAGAAACTCGATATAAAAGTTCTCTTTTGTCATTCGGGAAAGTTCATGTTTCAAGCTAAATCAGAAAACTCAGTGATGTAAAAGAAGTGTATTACCTCTCGACAAAACGTAGGAACTCTTCCAAATTTAATAAATGAACTGAGCGATTTAAAACAATTATTGCCACTGCCCTATATAAAATATTTTTATCTTCCTCGCGACAACGCTCAGCAAAGCGTAAGATTTTTTTTTTTTTTTTTCAAATTTATAGTGCTGTTAATTACGCATATTCATTTCAAATATCAACTGGACCCGTGGATCTTAGTTGGTGACCGTTCAAAAAGTATATTAAAAAAGATGATTAAAAAAGTAGTATGATTAAAAAAGATGCTTAAAACGCAATTATAATTACATTCTATAACGCCTTATGTTTATAACGCTAATATAGGATTGTCGTTAATATAGCAAGAGAATAGTATTAAAAATAAATAAACCTAATTTTTGTTATGTGATAAACAAGAATATCTTTCACTTTTATTACAGTTTTCATCGATTGGAGCTATAACAATAGTCTGTTTTGTCTAAGGAAATCTACTTTAATGAATCCCGTAAAGAAATCAGTGAATTTTAATTTGCGAAAAAAGTATTCTTAGTTGTAGAAATAAGTTAGTTTTAAAGGGGAAGAATTCAAATATTTTTTTTCCCGAGGAGATCTATAAAACTCGCAATCAAACGGTGTAAGTGTTTTAAAAAACTTTTGTTAAAATACGTCAAATTCCATTCCAAGGTGGTCCGGTTAACGGAATGTCAACTTCAAGTCAACTACATTAAAATCGAACTAACTTTGAGAAAACTTGGTGAAAGTTGTCACTTGACATCCGGTTTCAACAAAAACCGGAAATTGAAACTGGAAACTTTTGCCATTGAGATCGCGCGAACCATCAAAAGTTCATTTTTTATCGTTTTCTAGAACGAGATTTTCAGCCAGTTTCATTTCTAATAGAAATTCCATTTTTTTTACACGATGAAAAGAATGACCCTTTATTCCATTGATTTTCAAGGGTTTCTTAGAAATTTTCCAAAAGCAAGTATATCTTTTTATCCGAAATTCGATCGCAGAGATACGTGTTCTTATTTTAACTCTTGTACCATACTACGCCATAACACAATACGAATACGTAAGTACACACAATACTACGTTACTTTCCGTTCCGTAATTTCGCATTTGTTGCTCCTAGGCATATAGTTCTATTTAATGTTTTAAATGGCTTAAATAAAGAAGTGAATTTTGAAAGAATTATGAAATCTAACCTTTTATCCGTTCTTGCGGTCCCTACACTTATATTTAGGAAAATTTTGGACTCTTTATCTAGATATTTAAAAAAATCTGATGTGTACACCATATGACTACCTTGTACGGAATATTAAATTATACGCATTTCTTCTTGTATTTCATTTAAACTTATTGGATTGAATTAAATCTACTTCGCTGACAGCGCATAAACCACAATAGAATAAATGCATTCTTTAAAATTCACTCAGCATTTGTTTAGCATAGCGACATTCTGGCGCTAGATTCACTTACAGTATTATATTTCGTTCATATTATAACTGATAATGCACAAAATTTATATCATTTAAAGAATAGAATTATCTAATCGTTGCCACATGTTCTATTCAAATACTATAATAAAGCTAGTATGATCTATAAAAGAAATTAAGCAAACAAAACTAAAAAGAAACAGTTTTTCACAGACGATTGAGTATTTCTCATTCAATTAATTCAGTTCTCACTTCGCGAAAAGGCAAAAACACATAAAAACACAAAATATCTATATTAAAAATTACGAAGTAAATCTCAAACACTTATTTCCTCGAAAACATTCCAGAAAGAATTAAGAATGATTTAATTGGCAATAATAAATGAATGCGTTATCTTTGTTGTTGCGAAGCTAAGTTTCTCTAGATTGGCAACAAATCCACTAGTCTCCTGTTTCAAATGTAAACATAAATGGCCGCCATTAAAAAAGACTTAGCGGCAATTAAAAAACTTTAAAATTGCTGATAATTCTAAAAATATAGCCCACAGATTTACTAAAGACATAAAATCCTTAACCGGAAGATAAAAACAACATAATTCAATCATTTTTAAAGCAAAAAATGTACAATTTACAAACATATAAGAGTAAAGAAACTGAGATCACTGAGCCGAGTAACAGAGTGGATATATATATAAATATATTTATATACGTTTGGTGCGGCCGATTGCAACCAAAATACGAGGTGCACATCTACACGTTATAGCAGTCCTATATACAAAATTTCAACGTTCTGAGGCTACTCGTTTTTCAGTTATGCGAGATACGTACGCACGTACGTACATACATTCGTACAGACGCCACGAAAAATTCTCTTCAGAATTAAATTTAAAGCAGTTTTATGATTTTTTTGTAGGAAACGAGTCTTTTATTCTGTTTCGTTGAAATATGCTGCCTGAAACGTTTCGCGATTACAATACTTCCTTTTTACATCTTAGAAGGAAGTAAAAAGAACGTCTGTGTGTTTATTCGCGATTAACTCAGTCACTTTTATAATATCGTCACCAAACTTTGTACAATTTTTTTCTGGGTCCTAGATAGTGATGAGTCGGTACTACCGAACCGGGTATTTTGTAACGGGTACTTAGTTGTAACGGGTACTGAAAATCGGTACATCCAATTACCCGTTACTTCAGTACCGAAATCGGTACTTTTCGGTATTCGTTACTTCTGTACCAAAACGGGTACTTTTCGGTATTCGTTACTTCTGTACCAAAACGGATACTTTTCGGTATTCGTTACTTCTGTACCGAAACGGGTACTTTTCGGTATTCGTTACTTTGTAACGAAAAATATGCCTCTCTTCTCGGTATTTCAGTATTCGTTACTGGAGGATCGATGAGGGTTCAGCTCACTTCGGTTTTGGTACGAGGACAGTAGTATCTGGTTGTATTTGCGAAATGGTGATATGCGCTCCTTGTGTCCATGAATGGTCTGCTCCTCAGACACTTCCGTAGTTGACATGTTTTCTGATATTCAAAATCTTATTCCGTACAGATAAAATCCAACACGTGGTGACGTGGCAGAGTTCCTTCAGTGCGCAAAATCCTTAGCTGCGTATTTCGGTACTCCAAATCGTTACTACGGCACTTCGGTACTCCAAATCGTTACTAGGGTATTTTGGTACTCCAAATCGTTACTAGGGTACTCCGGTACAGTAAACCGTTACTAGGTTTTCCGTTACTAGGTACAGTAAACCGTTACTAGGTAGTAAACCGTTACTAGGTTCCGGTACAGCAAACCGTTATTCCGGTATTTCTTTACTTCGGTACTCCAAATCGTTACTTGGGTACTCGGTACTTGAAATAGGTTTTCGGTACTTTTCAAAGTAACGGTTACTTGAGTAACGGGTATTTTGTACCGGGTACTTGTCTGTACCCGTTACTCTCTGTACCCGTTACCCGTTTAGAATGTACCGAAGTTGCCCATCACTAGTCCTAGAATAGGTCGACGTCCACGTTCCCCCACCAAATAGCTAAAATCAAAGACATTAATTAAAAACGCTCATTTTCGCCCTCGTTTTTCCGAGTGGCAACAGTCTTCCCACGCTGGAGATAAAAATCTGCAAAAGTGTTGCATTGCTCGCTTTCAAATCGTAGATTTTGTTAATAAAAAAATTCTAAGACTTACATTGAAATAAAAATAGCACTGCCAAACATTAAATACATCATTCCCGATTCCAGAACTACGTGGGAAGCCGTTTCGACTACTCCCATCTTCGTACGACTTTATTCAGCCGAGATATTAATCAAAAACTCTGAAAACGCTCATTTTTCGGAGTGAACAACAGTGTCGCTCGTTGGAGATAAAAATGCTTTATTGCGAAATGTGTCGCTTTCAAATCGTAAGTTTGTTAATCAAAAATCTAAGTTTTACAAAATCTATATATAAAGTAGAATACCTGTGTGTGTGTTTGTTCGCGTTATATATTTCTAATAAATCATGATCCATTTTTGCCACATTGAATCTACTAAAATTGAATATAGGTGAAATATTGGATGGAACTTCAGCTTTTACGATCCTTTGATTAGAAAGACTAAAATCATTAAAAACTGCGTGCCATTTTTGCTGATATAATAAGAGAAAATTAGTTTATTTTTTATGGACATTTTTTAAGTGAGTTCCATATGGCATCCGTCTGAAAAATGTATGACTATGAATCGTATTTTTTGCGTCGTTGTTAGAGAAGGATTACAGCGATATCGTTCTCTCTGTTGTTAGATTACTACTCTCAGTTTAACTGATGAACTGCATCTGTAACATGTATATTTAAAAACAATATAAGTCGTGCATCTGCAGCGTGAGTAAGCAGTATTTTCAATTATCTGCATTATGTGTACTTAGCATTATGTATTCTGTATATAGTAATCCCAAGTTTATTCTGTATGTGGTATCCTGTATGTTTTCTGTAAATAGTAGTCCCAAGTGTGTATATAGCAATCTCGAGCATATCGTAAATGAACTGTATCTACAATATGTATATTAAATGCATAGCAATGTAATATCAGTCAGGTATCCGCAGCGTGTGTAAGCAGTCTCTTTAATGTATCCAGTATTATAAGTAACATATTTATAATAAGTGTACTTAGCATTATGTTTCCTTTATATAGAAATCTTAAGTCTAATTCTGTATATGGTATTCTGCATGTATTGTTTATAAAGTAGTCTCAAGCGTGTACATAGCAATCTCGAGCATATCGAAAATGTAATGTATCTGCAACATGTATAGTTAAATGCATAGCAATGTGATATTAGCCAGGTATCTGCAGCGTGCGTAAGCAGTATTCACAATGTATCCATTATTATGAGTAACATATCAACATTAAGTGTACTTAGCATTATGCATAGCAATGTAATATGAGTCAGGTATCTGCAGCGGGTGTAAATAATATTATCAATGTATTCAGTATCATGAGTAACATATCTACATTAAGTGTACTTGGCATTATGTATCCTGTATATAGTAATCCCAAGTTTACTCTGTATATAGTAGTCGTAAGCAGTATTATCAGTGTGTTCAGTATTATGAGTAACATATCTACATTAAGTGTATTTGGCATTATGTATTCTGTATATCGAATGCATATTCAAAACTGATCCTCAGCATAAGTACTAAACTACACACAAATGTGTGCTTAATGTGCTAGTTATGTGTATCTTCTTTCTGCTAAGCGCATGTACCTCTTTTATTTATAGTGTTTACGTGTCATGTATGTGTTATGTTAATGTTTTTTTTTAAATGTGTACCAGTATGTTATGTAATGTATACCTTGCAAACCT
This sequence comes from Stegodyphus dumicola, assembly GCF_044657685.1. Classification (NCBI taxonomy): domain Eukaryota; kingdom Metazoa; phylum Arthropoda; class Arachnida; order Araneae; family Eresidae; genus Stegodyphus; species Stegodyphus dumicola. The sequence continues at coordinate 6,610,609 of NC_140770.1, forward strand.
AAAATCTGTAATACAACATAAATAGCCAATGTATCTCTCATCTGCCCCTGTATGGCAATGTAATAATTCTTTTAAGATCTCAACAAACTCCCGGTAGATAGGGAAGGGCGCAGGACATATGCCTGTTTACCTCTGTTAAACACCACGCGTCCCCGTCCTCCGTCACCTGTCACCTGTCAAATGGGACCAAAATGTAACTTTTAAACTTTTTCGCACCGAAAATTTTGTCTTTCTGCCCTCTGACAGAATAATTTTTAGATTTTCATGTATTTTTGCCTTTGTTATTAGCAAAGGATTACAGCGGTATCGTTCTGTATGTTGTTACTCGCAATCTAACTTAACTGGCATCTAACTTAACTGTATGTTGTTACTCTCAATCTAACTTAACTGGCATCTAACTTAACTGTATGTTGTTACTCTCAATCTAACTTAACTGGCATCTAACTTAACTGTATGTTGTTACTCTCAATCTAACTTAACTGGCATCTAACTTAACTGTATGTTGTTACTCTCAATCTAACTTAACTGTATGTTGTTATTCTCAATCTAACTTAACTGGCATCTAACTTAACTGTAAGTTGTTACTCTCAATCTAACTTAACTGTATGTTGTTATTCTCAATCTAACTTAACTGGCATCTAACTTAACTGTAAGTTGTTACTCTCAATCTAACTTAACTGTATGTTGTTACTCTCAATCTAACTTAACTGGCATCGGGTACTTCCGCTAGTAAGTAACAAAAACGCAAAAAGAGTTCGACTGCCATATGATAGAAACTAGTCAATATATTTGACTTCAGATTTAGAGATTTTTTCACATTTTGCTTTGAGGGGTTGGTTAGTAAATAAATTAGAATAAATCGAGGTTGATTTTTCAAGTGCCATTCAGTTTATTGCATTTGCTGTGCCAAAAGATTTTTCAGATAAATAATTTATAAGTTATTTAAGGTCAAAAATTCTTTAATGATCTCATAGAGATTTAACTATTTTCAAATCGTAGTCTCGTAATCGTAAAATAATTATCAAATTACAAAAATATTTCATTTTTCATGAACGCAAATAAAATTACGAGTGGCTGTACTGAATGAAGCCTGCCAGTCTTTTCTGAAATACAAGTTTTATTAGATTCTGTGAATAAGGTCTCCATTTTTTTAGGGGGGGAACTGTTCGATACTTTTCACAATATTTTACATAGATATGCTTGTCACGTAATATTTCTACGTCAAAAATATTTTCTAAACGGTATTTTATTTTTATCTGTGCAAATCATTCCGTTCTTAAAATTGTGCACGGCCCCTAAATATGATCCGCAAATTTAATACAAAACATTTGGTTCAATATTTCTTGTACCCAAATGTTTTGTATTAAATTTGCGAATCTTGTTTTATTTTTTATAACGAGAAAAAAATATTCATAAATGTAAGTACCGAAGTCGGGAGAATGTATGCAAGGTTAGATTTCGTATTTTACAGAAATTCGTTTTTCAATTCCAAAACACTAAGACATGAAATCCTTGTCTTTTAATAAGTTTTTGTAATCACAAAAATGGTTGAAACATTTCTCTTTGTGCATAACTAAAAATAAAATATCAGCGATTTTGTTAACACCAGAAATGTTAAAAACATTTATAGCCGAAATGATATATTTGAATGACATGAAGAAAAAGGAAATATTTTGATTATAAATTAAATGAAATAATGAAGCTTAACGAGAATATTAATAAATTATTTACATTTAATTATTATAAATATTTTCGTAGTTCTCCTCATGTGTAACGTGAATACGAGCCAGAGTCTCTTAGCCCTTCATCTTTCGAAAAAAAAATTAAAAACTCTAAAAAAACCTGAAAGTATTCAGATTTTATATTACGCTAAAGGCACATTTTTTAACATTTTGTGTTTTACATCTTTCAATACAAAACCTTTCAGTTTCAGAATCTGAAAGGTTTCTGTGTGTTACCTTTATTTATTAAATATCAAGTCCTCTGTACTTAAACCATAAAATTCAATTCAACAGCAGTATCGCAAAATAATTTTAAAATGAGCCTATCTTTACAATTTCCGGTACACGGCCTCGCGCGCTGGAGATAAAAATATTTTTTCCCCCGTAGTGTTGCCATTGCTCATTTTGAAGTCGTTTAATTTGTAAATCAAAACAAAATATGAAATCGTTAATAAAATAAATTTCAAATTCCAAATTAGGGCTTCCACATAGACATATTCGGTGGAAGATTACGTTATTCAAAATTGGATGGCTCTAGGTACCGTTGTTTTATGAGAATGCGAGAAACATCCATACATTTATGCAGATTCTTCATTATTTAATTTCTTTAAATATAACAGAGGTCTCTAATATTTGGTGGCAACAATATGAAAAGTGAAAGAACGCTTACTGTGAATCGACGCAAAATGCCAAAACGAAATTAATAGACCTTCTGGGCTAACGCCGTTTAAGCTAATTAGTCAGTAAAATGTATTATTTCTTTAGCACATAGTTAACATATTGGTAATAATTAATATAAACAACACAATTTTAACTGAATTTTTAAAAATTCTTATAGAAAATATGTTGGTTACACTAGTAAACTACTTGTATTAAGACCCTACGTCTTCGTTTATTCCAGATGGTACCGTAGAAAGAAGTTCTTATCATTCTAGCAGGGTCCAACTTGGCGAACTGTGCAGTGATATTTTGTAGATGAGTTTCAGCATTCTGTACTGCATAATTGTTCTTTGCGAATCTCTGATGGAACTAAACGCCTGTATTTTCTGGCTCGTGTCGCTGTCTAGTCCTTTTCCGTCTACGTTTTCGCAGTGCTATCAAGCTTCTCGCTACAGAAATTGGACAATCTTTAATTCGTAAGAATAGAACTTCTTAAAGATTTTCACTCCTCATGTAGAACAAGACGTAGAACGTAGACGTAAAAGCCCTGGTGGCTGCTTGGTTCAGAGTAGCAGCGGTAGACGAGATCAAACTGCACTTACTAGATTCCTTAGTGGCCATCTGTTATCAATGACTTTTGTCGGTGGTAATAAACACTTTGAAATATGCATTAAGTGTTCTACCGCTCAGGCCTCTCCTGATCACATTTTATCCTGTCTGGGTCTTACCAGACAGGATCTGGTTCAAGACCCTCCTTTTTTGTACTGGACTATTTCAGGGTGAATGGGCTCATGGACCTGATCTAGCTCTGCTGCTCGCGGGGATGAGAAACAACAACAAACGACAACAGACGTAGGAATTTTTAATCGTCCCATTAAAAAATTCCAACGTAGAGGAAGACACCAACCTTAAGAAATCACCAGCCATTGACATGCGATATTAAGTTGAATCTTTACATTATGGTAACTTGGCGATTTTTTGGCGAAATTTTGGCGACTAACGCTGCTACAACAACCTGCTAGTTTTGTTTTTTTTACTCAAAATTTTTTCCGACAATCTGCTGGCCTACCAGCGGCCGAGCGGTAAAGTCGCTGAACACTGGTAATTCGGTCCGAGGTTCGAATCCCGCGGACGGGCTGGCTGCATGGGTGTTTTCGTGGTTTTCCCCGTCTGTAACGTGTATACGAGCCAGTTTCGCTTAGAAAGTCCTCCACGAAAGTATCCCTTCCCTTAGGCAGATAGCCCTCGAGGCTTTGCCGTAATTAAATAACCTAACCTGACCTAATCCAACAATCTGCTAGGCGAATTACGCTTATACTAGAACTTTTATGGAACAAAAATGCTTAATCATGACGAAGATTAGGTGCGAAATTGGGAGAAAGTGCAGAATCGCAAAAAATCGTTTTTAAGAATTGCACATACACGGTATCCATGTACACGTCGACCTATTTTCACTCAAAAAAAAAAAAAAAAATCCCAGAATTGCACAAAAATGGCATTGCGCACACTCTTGACTTTATCTATGTACACATCGACCTATTTTCACTTAAAAAGTCAAAGAAAATTGACAAAAATCCAGTTCTTCTTACTCTTGTAAAAAGCGCCAAACAAATAAGTGGGCGATTCTGCAGTTTAGCAGCGATATTGTTTCTAAGTGCTTATTAGCTAAAATCACGATCGGAATTTTCCGGAAAATGTCCCATGACATGTCTCATAATCTCTTATTTCTCTGAGACAAAATAATCTGTAATTCAAACTGTGTACTTCTCGGATTATTGCTACAGTCCTAGCTAGTAACCTTTATCGCCTTACCAAAATGTCGCCAAACTACCTGTTACCACATTCCAAAGATTAGCCAAATTTAATTTTAGAAAATACGTGAAAAGCTAAGCTAAGTTTATTAACACGTGAAAGCAGTATCCTACGAATGGCGATATTGATGAAACGCTGAATTTTACTCCGAAATTTCAGCTACGCGCCAAATTATGGCTACGTGTTTTTCATATTTGGTGGTTGATCAAGAAAACCACAGGCTTACATTCTGTAGAATGCTGAGTATGTGGTTTCATTGTTACACCATAAGGGTGGAAGGGTTACAAGCCCTTCAACGATAAGTAAATAGCCTTTCAGTTGCTTTGCTTTAATTAATTAACCTAATATTAGGAATAAAAAGTTATTAAAAGAAAGCGTTCTTTCATCTGAAGAAAATGAAACGTTTCGAATGACAAATTATTACTTAAATCGACGGCAGTTCGCTTAATTTTACTTGCCTTGTATGGTTTATATTTATTTTAACTAACATTTATTTTAAGTTTAAGCTATCTTTCCTGTCAAGCCTTTACTTTCCCCTAGAATTGCCAATGCCAGAGTATGTAAATTGTAGTAGAACGCGCAGTCTATTCAAATTTTAAAACTCAACTGAATTTAAATAGAAGGGAAACGAGATTGTATGCGTGTTTCTTGAATCGCGAGCGTGAAGGTTGCTAGGTAGAAATTTAAGAACCGCGCGTTTCGGCCTGTGTGCCTATTTCGGCAGTTCGTTGAATCTTCAACTGCTTAATCAGTAAGCTTGCTGAATCTCAGCTGTATCTTAGAACGCGGTTAAGTTAGCTACGAATTTAGAGCCTCGTAGGAAGTGATCTCGTTATTTATTCATCCTGTCATTTATTTTTAGTTTCACATTTCTGTTTTGTTAAACCGCCGGGTCGGCGTAAGTTTGTGAGCGTCAAGTGAACGCAGCTGTTATTTCTAAAGTATAATAAAAAGGGATTTAAACCCTTCTTACGAGTTTGTGTAATTTACAGTTCTTAGCCGTCACTACCACTGTTGCTGACAAGTTGAGCCTCGCAACACTATAGCCTGAGAAAAAAACGTGATCGAAAATGCGGATCAAAGGAACGGAATATTGTAACTTCGCTCGAAAAAATGAACATTGATTACTTTAATTCTTTAAAGCTGAAAAATTAATTCCGGAATTCCTGAAATTTAAACAGTGTGGGAATAAAATTATGAACATAATTGCCTTATGTTTATAAATTTATTCCACAAAATCCAATTCCTTCCAGGTAGTTCATCTTACCTCTTTTATGTTCTTAAGTATTCGGACAATGTTAACTGCATTTTCGGTATTCTCCCTGGACAACTTTTCTGCTTTCATTAACAAGATCAACACTTAACGTAGTCTCTTAAGCTCCACGCTTATATTAAACTTTCATTTTGAAGAGTTGAATGGCCAATAACTTCTGGTGACCCGTCCAATAACATCATATCAAAATTGAATTAAACGAACTCGAAATTCACTTAGAAGAGAAAGTAAAATGTTACAGAAATGTTGTTTTTGCTATATGTGTAGCTTCTTTCTAAAGTAAACGTCTGAATTCATTTCGTACTATCTCGCAAAATGTATAATTGATAATACAGTTTTCAAGCCTTTCTTTTGAAAAGAATAGATTCCCTTACATTTTTCTCTATAATACGGTAGCGTCTGTAAATTCATGGTGCACTTTTGTTCGGTCACAGGAAAGTAACAAAACAAGATAGAAATCTGAATTCTTCACCAAACAAAATGAAAACTCTCCAAGTTTCTATAGTACAGTAAGACCCCGCTTAACGCTGTTTCGTTTAGCGCTGTTTCGGCTTAGCGCTCTTTTATTTCAACTCGGGGATTCCACGAAATCGCTCGCAGCATACGGGGATTCCCCGAAATATTATGCAGCGATAGGTTTCAAATACATATCCGAAAGAGTGTACTTGTATTTCTTGTTTGGTGCGGTATTGTACAGACATATTTTGAAGGGGTAAATGTGGAAGATGTCGAAGAAATAATTCAAGAAGCAGCGGCTAGTCTTTCTAATGATGAGCTCAAGGAATTAACTGAACAAGAAGAAAACAAAAATGTTGACAGCAGTGATTCAGAAGAAGAGCAAAAAGAACTTTCGATGGCGTTTGTAAAAAGGAGTTTGTCTACCATAACTGAAATAATGGATCAATTCATTGAAAATGATCCGAATTGTGACAGGAGCTCAAAAGTAAGGCGTGGTGTTAGAGATGCTCTATCCGTTTATGAAGAACTTTTAAGAGAACAACGCAAAAGAAAAAGGCAAACAACATTAGATGCTTTTGTCACAAAAAGGCAGAACACTGAAAACGCGGAAGGCTAACTAAATATGACTGACTGAGAATTTTATTTGTTTTTTTTTTAAGAATATTCGTTTTGTTATTTATATTTTGTTTTTATATTTGCAAGAAATAATAATGTGGTATTAATTTGGGCTTTAAGAAATAAATGTTTGGTTTTATTTTTATTAAAAAAACATACTTTTTAAATTTAATACCTAACCAATTTCCTAGCCATCTTCCCCTAACCCCAATATTTACATGTAAAGATAGCCTCGTTTAGCGCTGTTTCGCATTACGCTCTACTTTGATGGAACGTATCCCCCGCGTTAAACGGGGTCTTACTGTACTATGTGAGCATGTGCGCACACATGTGATGTCGCAGAATCGCGAAATGCGAAGGAGCAGATCAACCCATGCACGCCCACGCCAGTCGAGATGTGGACCGTACAGAGGTAAGTTCAGTGTGTTCTGTGGTTTGCCAAATTCGAATCCGTGACCAAAGTGCAACGCGACTATCGTCGCGTGTACATCGAACCGCCATCACATAGAAATAACATTAACTCTTTGAAATCCAGCCCCTTCGCTAAGTTGCATCCTCAAAATACCCGAACCGCCCGAAATACTCTTCCAGTTTCGCAGCAATTTCCTCCCCTCCCCGTCCATTAACGCATAAAATAGGTGTGAAGATTTCCAATGACATTCTTTGCACTTTCTAACAAAGATTCCATTAGCCTTTGACTCCGTTCTTTATAAAACTATTCTGAAGGTCAGATCAACAAGCCTTTCCAGCTTTGCTGTGATCACGATTGAGATTTTGTTTATTTCTGTTATTTTTATAGGAAGGAATAAATTATTTAAAAATAAATATAATCCTTAAATTTTTAAACTGCTCTTTTATTGCTGTTTAAAGCTTAAAAGCACATTGCACCACAAAAGAATCAACAACGAAATGTCACGATCAACCAAAAGATTAAAAAAAAAAAACCTCTTAGGACAAGCTGCCTGCAGTAAACTGATACATTGCATTTGGGGAAAGTGCACCTGCTACTGCATACCTTAGGGGGAGGCAAGAAAAGAAGATTACAATCTCGGCGTTTTCGGGTGGTTCTGCTTGTTTCAATGTAGGGCTGTGTCTGGCGGATTTGATGTGAAGGAGTTAATCGGTGGGATAAGTAGTTGAAGGATATCTGCAGTTTGTTGGAGAAACCTACTCGTATTTTGGCAGGCCATCGGTCAGTGACGAGTCTGTAGGGGATAGATGGAAGAGTTACCTTAAGGGGACTCATACACCTTAAAATTTATAAAATCTTCGAATATGTGACTGTTGCAAGAATTGGGATAACTTACTGATTTTAAAGGATATTACTTCCAACTTTTTACAGCTGGCTACATAATATAGCTGCTTTCTGAAATAGTAATCAGAAAGTTGGTGTTGCTAGAAATATTTTTATAATTTAATCCGAATTGTGACAAACGTTTTCGTCAAGTTTCCACCTTGCGCGCACAGTTTAAAACATTCTATTGCATAATTTAATTCCATATTTAATATATGGCTTTTGTAGCATTTGGAAACTACTGTGAACCTAAAATTCTAAGAATTTCGTATTAAATTTTTATTTTATTTGGAGTTGAGTTTATAAAATGTATTTTATTAAAAAAATCTGTAATATTTTCTTGCATAAATTGTTTTAATACTAAAATATTCATCAAATTTTTGGTTCACGTAGAAAATAGTGCCCATATAAAGAATTTCAAGTATGTACCATTAGCCATTTTTAAAATATCATGCGCGCAAGGTGGAAACATGACGAAATATTTTGTAACAAAGCGGAAAAATTACAAAAATATTTGTGGCAACACAAACTGTCTAGTTACTAGTTTCTAAAGCAGCTGTATTATGAAGTAAGCTGTAAAACATTGGAAGTAATTGCTTTTAAAATAAATAAAATAACCGATTCTTGCAACAGTCACATATTCGAAGATCATAAAGGGTTTAAGGTGTATGAGCCCCCTTAAGAAGTTCTTACAAATTGCAGCTGTTGCACACTATCAAACCGACAGACATACCCAAACGATTTGCGTTTCTACAGATATGCTTCATGAGGTCGACAGTGTTAACCGATTCCTGTAGAAGATCGTGTTCAGCGATGAGGCGACATTCCCTGTTAGTGCATCCGAATATGGGCTGTTTAAAATCCTCATGCTCACGTAGAGTACGAACGCAGCAGCCCTAAAGTGAACGTGTGGTGTGGCTTGATGCATGATAAGGACCATTTTTCTTTGCGGAGTAGACTGTGACGGCATAGATGGAGCCCACATTGAACTGCACTGAATAGGTGTGAAACTTTAAGAGTTTTCTTTTGTTTGCTGAAAATTTCACATTTCTATCTTGTTTTGTTGTTTTCTTGTGGCCGATCAAAAGTGCACCATGACTTTACGGACGCCTTATATATAGCATACAACACAAAGCAAAATTTTGCGTATATATAACTTAAAGTAGAGGCCTGGTGGCGCAGTGGCTAGCGCATAGCGCGGCACCACCACAGGTCCAGGGTTCGATTCCCAGGCTGGGGAAGATCGACTCAGCCTTTCATCCTTTGATTTCTATCACTTGGGTCGATAAAATGAATAATGAATACCAAATTCGCTTGAGGACTAAACACTGGGGATCCTGCGACAAGCTGACCACTTGTTCAGGGCATATGCTTACGCACCCCGGGGCCCACGGTCAAGAAAGCAGATTTTTGGGCACTGCAGGCCTTGGCCCATTAGGGCTGTTACGCCACTGAGTTTAGTTTTTAACTTAAAGTAAACTACATGCGGAAAATAATTTTGAAAAACAAAATGGTTTATTAGGTTTACGGTTATTATTTTAAGTATTCTAGTTACTTTTAATTTTAGAAATATAAGCAAGTTTTCATACACAAAATTACAAATTTTGATTTTATAATCGTCTGTTCGACATGGTTTTAAAAGAAAAACATTTCCCCAAAACTATTATGAGAAAGAGATATTGGTCTCGATTGTAATGCCCAAATATCCCCTCTTACCTCATACCTGGATATATGTACTTTTAGTATATTGCCTTATCTTGGACACATTTAATTTTGGATATTGGATTAATGCTTTAATTTTGGGATTAATTTCTCAGATTTTAATTCCAAAAGTTACAGAATCTATGTGTTTTGAAGAACCTATGTATTTGATAAAACTTTATATGTATAAATAATTAATAGTTGATTTATCTGACTTTGCCCAAGCTTTACGCAAAGTGAAAAGACTTCATTTTGGGTGATGGGGGTAGATTTTTACAAATCTCCGATAAGTGATTTTCCTCGCATTTTTTAGTTTAAGGGGACTAGTACACTTTAAAACCCATAAGATCTTCGAATAGGTGACTGTTGCAAGAATTGGGATAACTTATTTATTTTAAAAGCAATGACTTCTAACTTTTTACAGCTGACTACATAATATAGCTGCTTTCTGAAATAGTCATCAGAAAGTTTGTGTTCCCACAAATATTTTTATAATTTAATCCGATTTGTGACATTTTTCGTCAAGTTTCCACCTTGCGGGCACACTTTAAAACATTCTCTTGCATAATTTAATTCCATATTTAATATATAGCTTTTATAACATTTGGAAACTACTGTGAACATAAAATTCTAAAAATTTCTTGTTAAATTGTTATTTTATTTGGAGTTGAGGTTATAAAATGTATTTTATTTAAAAAAATTGTAATGTTTTCGTCCATAAAATTTTTCAGTATTAAAATATTTATCATACTTTTGGTTCAGTAAGAAAATAGTGCCCATATAAAGAATTCCATCCAATTTCAAATATGTACCATTAGCCATTTTTAAAATATCACGCGCGCAAGATGGAAACATGGCGAAATATTTTCTTACAAAGAGGATTAAATTACAAAAATATTTGTGGCAACACAAACTTTCTGGTTACTAGTTTCCAAAGCAGCTATATTATGTAGTCAGTTGTAAAAGGTTGGAAGTAAGTGCTTTTAAAATAAATGAAATATCCCAATTCTTGCAACAGTCACATATTCGAAGATCATGAGGGGTTTAAGGTGTATGAGCCCCCTTAAGGTGAATTGTGTTGAATTTTATAAAATTCTAGAGACATTAGGTTCATTGGAAGATGAAAATAAGCAAACGCCTTCGCCGGGAATCGAACCACGTACCTCTGGAATACCGGCCCAGCGTGCAGACCACCACACAATGAAGGCACGCTAGGAAGGCGGTAGAAATACCATGTTCCACTATATGCCGCGATTAGCACGCAGAATTACGTGATGTGCTCCAGCAGTCATAATGTAGTTGCTACAACAAGCGCTGAAAGTAAAGAATTTGCGTGAGCTGGGCTGTGCAGGATAGCTAAAGTGTAGAAGGGGGTGTGACCAACGTCACGTGAGCACGAGATGACATCTGAATGGTGCAGCTCATTACGTTGTAAATACAAAAAAATACAAAATACAAGAGAGATTGTAAGATTAAATGCAACTTCCACTTTTAAAAGGCGACTGGGGTTTTCAGGGGACCCAATCGCCAAATCCTGGGTAGAGAGGAAATCATCATCCACCACTCTTTCAGTTCGGGGCCACTATAGAGAAATAAGTTTTTTTTTTCGGGGGGGGGGGAAGCAGGCAAGATGAAAAATGAGCAATCGCCTTCGCCGGGAATAGAACCACTGACCTCTGGAATACCGGCCCAGGGTACAAAACCACTATACCACGAAAGCACGCTAGAAAGCCGGGAGAAATACCTTATATACTCCCCGTTTTAAAGGGTGACCGGGGCTTTTAGGGGATCTAGGCGCCAAATCCTGGGTGAGTAGAATCATCATCCAACACCCTTTTAGCTCTGGCTCCACTGTAGAGGCATTAGGTTAACTTCAAAAGCCGGAGATATGAAAAATGAGCAAACGCCTTCACCGGGAATCGATCCATGGACTTCTGGAATACCGGCCAAGCGTGCAGACCACTACACCGCGAAGGCACGCTAGGAAGGCGGGAGAAATACCTTATACAGCTAAAATTAAACTGTAGAACTAACATATGGTACTATGTAGCAGTTTTAGTAAGACCTGATACTCACTTTGTTATTGATTATGCCCTTTTTTCGGTAATGAGCTTTCGGAAAACCACCAAAATGGCGGTTGGTTCGATTTCTTCACCGCATTCGAATTTTCTCGTAAACCTGCTATACAGCGCATTTAAATTTTGCTTTAAATGTTGTTCACTGTTCTGGGAAATTTTTCACTGCTCTCAAAGGGACTCATACACCTTAAAACCCATAAGATCTTCGAATAGGTGACTGTTGCAAGAATTGGGATAACTTACTTATTTTAAAAGCAATTACTTCCAACTTTTTACAGCTGACTGCATAATATAGCTGCTTTCTGAAATAGTCATCATAAAGTTAGTGTTGCCACAAATATTTTTATAATTTAATCCGCTTTGTGACAACATTTTTCGTCCTGTTTCCACCTTGCGAGCACAGTTTAAAATATTCTGTTGCATAATTTAATTCCATATTTAATATATAGCTTTTATAACGTTTGGAAACTACTGTGAACCTAAAATTCTAAAAATTTCTTGTTAAATTTTTATTTTATTTGGACTTGAGGTTATAAAAAGTATTTTATTAAAAAAAATGTTTAATGTTTTCGACCATAAAATTTTTCAATATTAAAATATTCATCAGATTGTTAGTACAGTTAGAAAATAGTTAATAATAATTAAGATGAATCTGCGTTTCTCGTTTTTAAATCTAATATTTCTTTTAATTAATAACAGAATAAATGTGAAATTAAAAATCTGATTGTACACCACATGACTTCCTTGTACGAAATATTAAATTACACGCATTTCTTCTTGCATTTCATTTAAACATATTGGATTGGATTGGATTAAATCTACTTCGCCGATAGCACATAAACCACAATAGGATAAATGCATTCTTTAAAATTCACTCTATTTGTTTACCATAGCGACACCCTGGCGCTAGATTCATTTAACAGTATTATATTTCATATTATAACACAGGAAGCAGAAAATTTATATCATTTCAAGAATCATCTAATCTTTGCCACATGTTCTATTCAAATGCTATAATAAATCTAAAACGATGTATAAAAGAAATTAAGCAAACAAAACAAAAAAGAAAGTTTTTCACAGACAATTCAGTATTTCTCATTCAATTAATTCAGTTCTCACTTCGCGACAAGGCAAAAATACATAAAAACTCAAAATATCTATATTAAAAATTACGAAGTATATCTTAAACACGTATTTCCACGAAACAATTCCAGAAAGGATTAAGCATGATTTAATTGGCAATAATAAATGAAGGGGTTAACTTTGGTATTGGTCTTAGTCTCTCTAGACTGGCAATAAATCTACTACTCTGCTGTTTCAAATGTAAACAAATATATCCGCCATGTTATTTAAAAATTAGGCTTAACCGTACTTAAACAGATTTTTAATTGTTGAAAATTGTACAATTATTGCTTGCAGATTTCCTAAAGGCTTAAAAACCTTAACCGGAAGATAAGAACAACATAATTCAATTATTTTTAAAGCAAAAAATGCACGATTTACAAACGTATAACAGTAAAGAAACTAAGATCACTGAGCTGTGTAACAGAATGGATATATATATAAATATATTTATATACGTTTGGTGCGACCGATTGCAACCAAAATACGAGGTTCACATCTATGTGTTATAGCAGTCCTATATACGAAATTTCAACGTTCTGAGGCTACTCGTTTTTGACTTATGCGAGATACGTACGTACATACGTTCGTACAGACGCCACGAAAAATTCCCTTCAGAATTCATTTTAAAGCAGTTTTATAATTTTTTGGAGGAAAAGAGTCTTTTAGTCTGTCCTTACGTACAGATATCACGCAAAAACATCGTTAAATTGCATTCGATAGCGGTCAAAATGGATATTTTCTTTGGATTATGCTGCCTGAAACTTTTCGCGATTACAATACTTCCTGTTTACTTCGTACAAGGAAGTAAAAATGAATAGTTTCACGTTTTGCCAAACGATATCGCACCGTGGCTTAAAATATTTTAATTTGGCATATGGCAAGCTGTTTCTCTTAAATCGCTGAGTTTATTTGTTAAACTCGAAAGACATAAATACGATGTGTTTTCTCGAGAGGCCACACGCGTTTTTTACATCACCGAGTTTTCCGATTAAATTTGAAACATAAAATCTAGCAGTTTGCAGAGGGGCATTTATATCACTGAGTTTTATTAACGTATAATTAATATACATATATTTGTATATATGTAGAGAGAGAGATAGAAAGAGAGTGAGGACCCCGTAAGGTGATTTTTTTGAAAATCTTACGTAGACAATGATCTTCCTCTTACTTTGTGAGCCAAATTTCATCATAAGTGTCAAGTGAGTCAAATTTCATCAAAATCGGAATGTACATTTGTATGAGAGATAAATGCATGGAGACACTTCTTTATTTGCATAGTTTTTTTTTAATATATAATTAATCGGATGTCGGTTATGATGATCAACTGCCGGTGCATCTTCGGTCCCTCAATCATTGTGAACCTCCTTTAAAATTTCATGGACCCCGTTGGGAACCCCTGATCTATACCGAAGTTTGTAGACCCTTCATATACGTATATGTAATATCACTAAAGAGACATTTATTTATGGGATACTAAACGCTAATAATTAAACATTTAAAATATTCCTCAACAGAAAATATACTCATGTCCATAAATTAAGGATAATGCAAAATCAGGCAAACAAAGAGTTAGAAGCAAAATAAATTTGACTTATTTGTAAAGCTTATTTATTAAACAAAAGGTAAAGAGCAATAAAAGATACTATATGTTTGATATTATTAAAAAAATTAGCGATTTTTTCTCCCTGGATCAAATTACAAAAAAAAAAAAAAAAAATTACAAAAAACCAATATTACATGGTTGGTATGATTGTTAATACATTGTATGTCTCCCAGACGATGCAATACAGTCCGTACAACGCCTAGGCATGCTGAGTAGCAAATTATCGATCTGATCTTGGGGGATATTACACCACTCAAAAAGCAATGCTCTCCGAAGTTCCGGTAGACATGTAGGAGGAGGTTGACAGGCTGCAACTCGACGGCCAAGCATGTATATCCCACACGTGTTCTACTGGATTCAAGTCCGGTGAGAATGCTGGCCATTCCATACGGGTGATATCCTCCGATTGAAGGCATCCGCTTACGATGTTTGCACGGTGAGGACGGGCGTTGTCATCCATAAACACAAATTGTGCGCCCATGGCGCCCCGAAACAAACGTACATGTTGTTCCAGAATGACGTCCCCATAGATTTGGCTTGTGGTTCCAATTTGAACATGCAGGTCAGTTCTGGAACCCAGAATAATTCCATCCCAAACGAGCACTCGTGCATCACCGTAACGGTGTCGTTCAATGATGTTTTCTTGGTAGTAACGGGTACCTGGAGTTCTCCATATGAAAGTCCGGCGAGAATCAAACTGCAAGCTAAACCTGGACTCGTGGAAAACATCACACAAGCCCACTGTTGCGGTGTTCACAATGCATGCTTTCTACTCCCGGCTAACCGCAGTCGACAGTGAGTTGCAGTATGTGGAACGCATCTGACAGGTCTACGAGTATATAGACTAATCTGCCCTAAGCGTCTGTACAGGGTCTGCCTTGAAATTGTCGTACCAGTGGCTGAAGAGAGCTGACAAGACAGGTCTGAGGGATTTCTCCGCCTGTTTCTGTGCTGAATCGGTTATTCGGGTTCTTTTTTTAGATGTCTCAATTTTCATACGATGGAAAAAAAATTTTTCACATTTTATAGGGCAGCTACTAGTGAGTTGTAACAAGTTTGAAAAATGTTTTATGTTGTTAGCTGTATTAACCATTCCTTGATTATAAATGCTGTTTTTATAGCATAATTATCCCCAACTGCCATTTATTATCGCCTGACTATTTAGTACAATTTTTCCTGGACTTGGGGCCCTAGATTTGAAATAGACCTGAGACAATAGTATCAATATAAGTGACAAATTGTTTTAAAAGAAAATTGGTGTTTACTACTTCATACGAAGACACTGAATGATATTAAATGGTTTATACTTAAAAAAATGTTAAGATTATTTAACCGATCAATATTACAGTCAGCCTTCATCAAAATTTCAGTTAACTCAAATAAATGATAGATTGCTTTCTTCTCACACGCTTAACCTGCGCCACATTTTTGCAAATTAAGCATTACACCTATTTTGCTTCATCAGAATTGCTGTAGCACACCAGCGGCAGAGCGGTAAAGTCGCTGAACACTGGTAGTTCGGTCCGAGGTTTGAATCCCGCGAACGGGCTGGCTGCATGGATGTTTTCATGGTTGTCCCCATGTGTAAGGTGTATACGAGCTAGTTTTCCTTAGAAGGTCCTCCACGAAGGCATCCCTCCCTTAGGCAGATAGCCCTACTGTGCTTTGCCATAATTAAATACACCACACCAGAATTCCTGTAAGAATCTTCGCAACTTAAGCAAAATGTTCAGAACGTGTTCTTTTCCAATGTTTCTTTATTTGGATTTTTCGGATGTGGGAAATCTGCCGTCATTCTGCCAGATTTTGGAAATGCTTCTTATTCGTGCGTGTCCAGTTAAGATGGCACTCTACGGAAAGGTCTAATAATTAAGATTTAAAAACCGATTTTTATATTTTGGAAAAGAGAACTAAATAGGAAAAAAGTAATTTTTATGTTAACGTTTTAAGAAAATACCAAACTATTTGAATGTTGGAGCAAGTTGTAACATGCTACCGTTCCCCCATCGTTTTGGGCGTTTTGTTTCATTTAAAAAACATCTGTTGTGTACACCACGACTTCCTTGTACGGAATATTAAATTATACGCATTTTTTCTTGCATTTCATTTAAACTTATTGGATTGAATTAAATCTACTTCGCCGACAGCGCATAAACCACAATAGAATAAATGCATTCTTTAAAATTCACTCTAGTATTTGTTTACCATAGCGACACTCTGGCGCTAGATTCATTTAACAGTATTAATAATTATATAACAGTTAACTTAGATAATAATTATATAATGGAAACTAATAAGTTAACTGTTATATAATCCAATAATTATATGACAGTTAACTTATATATTTCGTTCATATTATAACTCATAATGCACAAAATTTATATCATTTAAAAAATAGAATTATCTAATCGTTGCCACATGTTCTATTCAAATACTGTAATAAAGCTAGAATGATGTATAAAAGAAATTAAGCAAACAAAACAAAAAAGAAACAGTTTTTCACAGACGATTGAGTATTTTTCATTGAATTAATTCAGTTCTCACTCCGCAAGAAGGCAAAACTACATAAAAACTCAAAATATCTATATTAAAAATTGCGAAGTAAATCTGAAACACTTATTTCCTCGAAAAAATTCCAGAAAGCATTAAGCATGATTTAATTGGCAGTAATAAATGAAGGCGTTATTTTTGTTGCTGCGAAGCTACGTTTCTCTAGATTGGCAATAAATCCACTACTCTACTGTTTCAAATGTAAACATCAATGGCCGCCATAAAAAAAGGCTTAGCGGCACTTAGACAAGTTTAAAATTGTTGATAAGTCTAAAATTATTGCATACAGATTTACTAAAGGCATAAAAACCTTAACCGGAAGATAAGAACAACATAATACAATCATTTTTAAAGCAAAAAATGTACAATTTACAAACATACAAGAGTAAAGAAACTGAGATCACCGAGCCGGGTAACAGAGTGGATGTATATATAAATATATTTATATATGTTTGTTGCGGCCGATTGCAACCAAAATACGAGGTGCACATCTACATGTTATAGCAGTCCTATATACAAAATTTCAACGTTCTGAGGCAACTCGTTTTTGAGTTATGCGAGATACGCACGAACGTACATACGTTCGTACAGACGCTACGAAAAATTCTCTTCAGAATTAATTTTAAAGCAGTTTTATAATTTTTTTTTTTTGAAGGAAAAGAGTGTTTTATTCTGTCTTTACGTACAGATATCGCGCAAAAACATCGTTAAATTGCATTCGATAGCGGTCAAAATGGATATTTTCGTTGAAATATTCTGCCTGAAACTTTTTGCGATTACAGTACTTCCTTTTTACTTCTTACAAGGAAGTAAAAATATTGCGATTAGAAAGATTAAAGCAGCATTTGAAAGCAGACAAAAAATACGTAAAACCATTTTTAAAAGATAAATTATTTAAAATCGAACGTTTTCCCCCATTAAATAGCTAACTGAACACATCATTGCCCATTTTAGATCATTTCGGGCAAGTCATAAAGATCATGTTTTGGTAAAATTCTGATAAAAAATTTTAAAAACCGCTGCGTAACATATTAATACACACTCATGTTACAACTAGAGCCTAAATCTGATACTCCCAAGTAAAGCGACTGAGTCGAAGCAGAAAGCAATACTTATATTCTGATAATTACGAAAAAGGTTAATCCAATCTGCATCCTTATATCTTTGAATAAGGTTTATATCACATATAAAGTGTAAATTTATACCAAATCGCAGCTCCATTCGTAGAGCTTCTGGGGGGGGAAGGGTTTACTCATGTTCGTTTTTAATGGTAATGAAAATAATGTGAAACTGGAACGCAAATCGTTAAATTAGACTTTTCTTTCAAGTACCTTATAGAATCTTTCTCTTTTGTTCCACACAAACAAGAACGGACTCTATAATGACCCGGCGAATTCTCGCACAGGCGTGAATAAAATTACTGACTCCCACGAAGGGTAAAGATAACCCTTTATTAATTCAAAATAATAGTTAACAGAAAGGTATGAACTTCGTGCGCTACAAAAGCACCGTCGTCTTGCGGTGAAAACTAAAACGTAGAATATAGTCAAGTTAAACCGCAAATAATTAGTGCAAGATATCACTTAAGTTACGCCTAAGAGGTGGACTCCCAAGAACCTAACCAGCATGATGCTAAATAAGGCCAAAAGGCTTACTAGCGTAACAGCGAAATAACAACGAAACGTGCGCTAGGCTAGCGAAACACTCTCTGAATAATCTGAGAGATTCACCCGTTTAAATAAGCACTTTACTTAACCTTTTAATTTCCATCATGGCGAGAGAATGTGAGGGGAATTTGAGAAGTCTAGTACAGGTATCAAACTTAAAATAAATTTTTTATAAAAAATAAGGAAAACCCTACATCTTTTTTTAACAATTAATGTCATAATAATGCCGATCCAGTTGCGAGAAATATATTTTCAGGCCGCAAGCAACCCTTTCGATAGACATCAACGACGACTTTAATGTTAGCTGTTTTCGATTATAAATGTTAAGGGGACTCATACACCTTAAAACTCATAAGATCTTCGAATAGATGACTATTGCAAGAATTGGGATAACATATTTATTTTAAAAGATATGACTTCCAACTTTTTACAGCTGACTACATAATATAGCTGCTTTCTGAAATGGTCATCAGAAAGTTTGTGTTGCACAAATATTTTTATAATTTAATCCGCTTTGTGATAAAATATTTCGTCAAGTTTCCATCTTGCGCGCACAGTTTAAAACATTCTGTTGCATAATTTAGTTCCATATTTAATATATAGCTTTTATAACATTTGGAAACTACTGTGAACCTAAAATTCTAAGAATTTCACGTTAAATTTTTATTTTATTTGGAGTTGAGTTTATAAAATGTATTTTATTAAAAAAATCTGTAATGTTTTCGTGAATAAATGTTTTTAATACTAAAATATTCATCAAAATTTTAGTTCAGGTAGAAAATACTGCCCATATAAAAAATTCTATGAAATTTCAAGTACGTACCATCAGCCATTTTTAAATTATCATGCGCGCAAGGTGGAAACATGACAAAATATTTTGTCACAAAACGGATTAAATTACGAACATATTTGTGGCAACACAAACTATCTGGTTACTAGCTTCTAAAGCAGCTATATTATGTACTCAGCTGTAAAAAGTCGAAAGTAATTGCTTTGAAAATAAATAATATATCATAATTCTTGCAACAGTCACATATTCGAAGATAAGGGGTTTAAGGTGTATGCAGTGGCATAGCGAGCATAACTGGCGCCCGGGGCAAAATACCTTTTTGGCGCCCGCCCCTCTCTCCCGAAAAAAAAAACAAAAAAAAAAAAAAAAAAAACACAGTGATATGATGAAAATCCATGGAAGTAGGAAAGGGAGGAGGGTCCAACCCGCGCTAAAAGTGAAGCACTGCTTTGGAGTTTGGGTCACCAGATGGGGTGTTCTTTGTTTACATTCAGAAGCTCGCTTGACAAGATTCTGATAGTATTTCGACACACGACAGTTCCATAGAAATCGAAAAAGGGACACTTTCGCATGAAAGAAACAATCATAGTGTGATGGATAATAGCAATTTGTATAGTTTAGTGACATTTACGCAAAAATCACATCTTGGTTATTTTTCGATAACTAACAACAGCGATTTTGATTATGAATTTGTTTTATAAAATTATATGCTGTTGCACTACAAAAATATGGATTTTAAGAAAAATGTTATACTTAAAGAATGAAAAATACCTTACGGTACATTTAAAATTGTATACGTCTTTCGATACCCTTGATAGAGTATTCGCTACTTTTATTTTATTTTCCAAATGTCAAAATGTTTTAAATAAAACAAATTTTTTTCACATCCATATATTATTGTAACATGTACCTTTTAAAATTTTTTAGAGGAGAGGCTTTACTGCTGCTCATTTTAAACCCATCGTTTTAATTTCATATATCTGAAAAATAATCACTTTGGGCTTACACGTTTTATAAATATAAAATTATGCATGTTAAAATATTTGTAATTAGGCACATAGGTCAAATTAAGTTTTTATTAAATAGAGTATTCACTTATAAACAACTGTGAAAATACTGTGAAGAAATCTAATGATTAAATGTATCTAATTTATAATGATTATAAATGTTATCTAAATATATAATAACCTTAATATTGAATTGTAAACATAAATTGAAATCCTGTTGACAAATACGGTATAAAGCTATTTAAGCAAGAATTGTTCGTATTGGAGAGCAATCTGTTAAAAGGTATTGTAAAGCAAATGCTATGAGATGCGCACTTAAGAACGTAATAAAGAGTTTTGGAATATGTATTGTTGAAATGAAGGGTAAAAAAAAAATCTGATAAGTATAATTAAAAGAATTATTCCCTTTACATTTTATAATAACTCAGTTACAAGTTTTAAATAATACTTTAAAAAAAAACTTATTTTATTCCTTTTCAGAAATGTTCAGAGAAAGTCAAATACTATTTAATTCCTAATAATTCTCTAATTTAAAATGAACCGAATATAGCATTAGTTGTAAATTGACTTACATTTTTCGATTTAAAAGATGCCTCAGAAGCCAAAAAATCATGTCATATTTAAGAAAGTATTTTAGGAAAAGCTGTATAAATAGAAAAGAAATAATGCATAATTTTAATATTAATAATACAATAAACTTTGATCTTAATTTTTGTACCTTAACCGAATAAAATCGAATTACCTTAATTTTTTTTCTAATGTAATTAACGAAAACTTGTGAAAATATTTCATTCAAATTAAACCACTCTGAGAAAACTGTCCTGTGAAAAGTATAGCTTTTAATTCCGTTCAGAATGAAATGTTGTTTAAAAATATGTTGTTTTCACATACTTAGGACTCTGAAGTGTTGTAGAAAAAGAAAATATATACATTTATGTGTATATTTACGACGTAATTACAAAATATTTACATCCGAACGCGTCAAATCCCATAGAACTCAATGGTAAATGACCCAATGTTTTGGTCACCACGTAGGGATCGCCGGTGCTTCAGAGCAGGGTACGGGAGAAACTTGTTTAGGGCGACTCCATCTTACTTCCTACCTCCATGTGAAAATCTTGTTTGGAGACCATTTGGCGCCCCTCTGCGAGCGGCGCCCGGGGCATCATACACCCCCTTGCCACCCCCTCGCTACGCCACTGGGTGTATGAGCCCCCTTAAAAAGTATTCAAGTTGTATCTGCGGATATAAATTTCAAAGTTTTGTAAAGCTGACAAGTGTCATGAGTGCGAAGATAATTTAAAAGACTGGAAACTTCGAACGTCTTCATCATCCGAACCTATAAAATTAAAACTCTACGGCACCGAATTTCATCTTCTTGGCCCTTTCTACACTAATGAAAACCGTCTCGAAGCTAAAAAAGAATTCCCGACGGAAATATTCACGACGATAATGCGCGCACGGACCCTTCGAAATTGAGATTCCGAAGAAATTTCTCTCTCTCTCCCCCTTCCTTTTCTTGATTATTGAATTTTAAAGCAGTTCACTATTTCTTCCAGTTGCCTCTATCGTCCGTAGGTTTTCCCTTTCTTATTTTCTCCCACAGAAGAGAGAGAAAAAGAAATAACCTGTGGTCTGAGAAAATATGCATCTAAAATTTTATCTCCTTGTTGACGCCTGAAGCTACAAACAGAGGAGGAGCTTGGATTTTGTAGAGGGTGCAAAATGAAGGGGAAAAGTCGACGAATCCGTAGCAAAAACGAGGTCGTACAAACCGAACTAGAAATGAAAATATCTCAAAAAGCTTCACTTCAAGTCAAAGAAGAGTAGTAGATGTTGTTTACGGTCTATCGGATACGCTAAAGTTTGGTAACGCATGAATTCAACATCCACATCCGACTCTGCTTTTCAACAAACTTCATTGTTGAAAAGCAGAGAGGTCTAAAGCCATCCAATTTTGAACACACAGTCTTCTACCCGAGCATAATACCGAAGCCCAAATAATGAATTTCAATTTTTGTTTCTATTTATTTCATATTTTGTGCGAATTTAAGGTTAACGCATTCCACGATTTCACTCAAAACGAGCAATGGTAACACTCCTCGACATAAAATCATTTTTTTCTTCAGAGCGCCAGACTGTTGCCATTTGACAAAACGTAAGCTACCAATTCAGAAGTGAAACAACAAAAATCAGCGTTATATTTTCAAAATTTTCACAGGACTAGTTTCGATGGTTTTACCGAACCATCATCCTCAGCTGTAAAAGCGCAAATGAACAAGACAGGAAATAATGATCAGATAAGATAAGAAAGCCTGGACACGAATAAGCAAGTGGCGCCATCTGTTCTGCCATCTTGGTCTAGTTAACGATCCTAATTCCAATCCATCTTTGGCTTTGGCCTTTAAAGAAATTACGTTTTAGTTCTGGTTTCATCAACAGATGGCGCCACTTTTCCAGGATTTCTTATCTGAACATTATTTCCTGTCTTGTTCATTTGCGGTTTTTCAGCTGACGATGGTGGTTCGTTAAAACCATCGAAACTAGTCCTGTGAAAATTTTGAAAATGTAACGCTGATTTTTGTTGTTTGACTTTTGAATTGGTATTTGTTCGGCGTGTTATTGTGTCTTAATTAAAACGTAAGCTATTTATCTTTCAATTTTAATCCCCAAATTCGGCTATTTGAAAGTCATGTGTTGCGGACTGCCTCAAATAAAACTCTTTTCTCTTGACGCAGCAGCGTGCTGTCATTCCGTAAAGCATGCGATATTTAACATTCAAAGTTAATCTTTTTGTTACTGAATGGCAAACTACTCGAAGTTGAATTTCTGGAAGCATGAATCAGTTCTTAATTTCAAATGTGCGTTTTATTTTATATTTCGTGCGGACATAAGATACTTTCATTAACAAACTCCGATTTTTAAAACCGATATATTTCCACTCAGCAAAGTGTAAGAAAATTGCGTTACATATTTAATCATAAAAATTCATCGGAATAAAAGAATTCTGTTGCTATCCTGCAAAAACCGACATAATTTCTCTTTCGGATTTAAGGGCGTTCTGGAAAAACCGTGCTACGAAGAGCCGCCTATTTTTTAACGTACATTGTTTTTCACTCAAACATGCGCACCCCAAAACTCTCATTTTTACTTCCTTGTACGAAGTAAAAAGGAAGTATTGCAATCGCGAAAAGTTTCAGGCAGCATATTTCAACGAAAATATCCATTTTGACCGCTATCGAATGCAATTTAACGTAGTTTTTGCGTGATATCTGTACGTAAGAACAGAATAAAAGACTCGTAACCTCCAAAAAAATCATAAAACTGCTTTAAAATTAATTCTGAAGAGAATTTTTCGTGGCGTCTGTACGAACGTATGTACGTACGTACCTAAGTACGTACGTATCTCGCATAAATCAAAAACGAGTAGCCTCAGAACGTTGAAATTTTGTATATAGGACTGCTATAACATGTAGATGTGCACCTCGTATTTTGGTTGCAATCGGCCACACCAAACGTATATAAATATATTTATATATATATCCACTCTATTACCTGGCTCAGTGATCTCAGTTTCTTTACACTTATATGTTTGTAAATTGTACAGTTTTTGCTTTAAAAATGATTGAATTATGTTGTTTTTATCTTCCGGTTAAGGCTTTTATGCCTTTAGTAAATCTATATGCAATATTTTTAGAATTATCAACAATTTTAAAGTTGTTTAAGTGCCGCTAAGCCTTTTTTTATTGCGGCCATTGATTGTTTACATTTGAAACAGCAGAATAATGGATTTTTTGCCAATCTAGAGAAACTTAGCTTTGCAACAACAAAGTTAACGCCTTCATTTATTATTGCCAATTAAATCATGCTTAATCCTTTCTGGAATTTTTTCGAGGAAATAAGTGTTTAAGATTTACTTCGTAATTTTTAATATAGATATTTTGAGTTGTTATGTATTTTTGCCTTCTCTCGAAGTGAGAATTGAATTAATTGAATGAGAAATATTCAATCGTCTGTGAAAAACTGTTTCTTTTTTGCTTTGTTTGCTTAATTTATTTTACACATCATTCTAGCTTTATTATAGTATTTGAATAGAACATGTGGCAACGATCAGATAATTCTATTTTTTAAATGATATAAATTTTGTGCATTATGAGTTATAATATGAACGAAATATAATACTGTTATGTGAATCTAGCGCCAGAGTGTCGCTGTGGTAAACAAATACTAGAGTGAATTTTAAAGAATGCATTTATTCTATTGTTGTTTATGCGCTGTCGGCGAAGTAGATTTAATTCAATCGAATAAGTTTAAATGAAATGCAAGAAAAAATGCGTATAATTTAATATTCCGTACAAGTCACGTGGTTTACACATCAGATTTTAATTTAAAAGTTGCTTTCGATTTATTTGATATTTGTGCCAATTTAAGGAACCTTTGATTAAAAGATTTATATAAAATCTTTTGGCATTCAACAAAACGAGATGGATTTGGTTTCGAATTTAACAACAAAGTCGGAGATTAAAAGAAATGTTTTGGCCCCCTCTCAATTTAAATATTTTTATCTGCAACGCGGCTGCCTTTCGTCATTCAGTTTAAAACGTAACATTTATATTAATTATTATATCCCAGAACAGTTTCTGTTTCAAATAGGATTCCATGGAAACTTTTGCTCCCCCCCCCCCACCGGCCAGGCTATATACGTAAGTAAGCGCGGTAGGTTTTCTCTTCGAAAATTCGATAGTGAGTTCCAGTGAACAAACACGAATGAGGATCCCCATAACACGTTTTCACTATTTTTACAATGACGTCTATGTGTGTATCACGATTTTTCGTCCAAGATAACTCTTAAGCTTTCAAAAATTTATATTTTCTGTATATGCTATATATCCGTATTTTTTATACAAATGCTTTCCGCATTTATATAAAAAATATTTGATTAGATTTTGGATAAAACTGTAGAACCGGAAGTAGAACTTTACTTGAGGTGCATAACAGTAAAAAAACAAAAATAGAAGTACAATACCACTTCTGGTTGTCCGCTAAGAAACGGACGTCCATGAATAATACTGTACTTGAAACCCATAACAATTTTTAATGAAAAAACTATATCAAGATATAATTCTAACTTTTGAAATTTAGTACTTGAGACGTTTATATCAGTGAGAGCAGCACATTTAGATTTGGGCTTAAATGGATTAAGGGGACACATTACACCTTAAAACCCATAAGATGTTCGAATAGGTGACTCTTGCAAGAATTGGGATAACTTATTTATTTTAAAAGCAATTACTACCAACTTTTTACAGCTG
Source organism: Stegodyphus dumicola (assembly GCF_044657685.1). NCBI lineage: Eukaryota > Metazoa > Arthropoda > Arachnida > Araneae > Eresidae > Stegodyphus > Stegodyphus dumicola. The sequence continues at coordinate 6,636,276 of NC_140770.1, forward strand.
ACTACGTAATATAGATGCTTTCTGAAACAGTAATCAGAAAGTTTGTGTTGCCACAAATATTTTTATAATTTAATCCGCTTTGTGACAACATTATTCGTCATGTTTCTACCTTGCGCGCACAGTTTAAAACATTCTGTTTCATAATTTAATTCCATATTTAATATATCGCTTTCATAACATTCGGAAACTACTGTGAACCTAAAATTCTAAAAATTTCATGTTCAATTTTTATTTTATTTTGAGTTGAGTTTATAAAATGTATTTTATTAATAAAATTTGTAATGTTTTCGTCCATAAAATTTTTCAGTATTAAAATATTTATCAGATTGTTGGTTCGGTTCGAAAATAGTGCCCATATAAAGAATTCCATCTAATTTCAGGTATGTATCATTAGCCATTTTTAAAATATCATGCGCGCAATGTGGAAACATGGCGAAATATTTTGTCACAAAGAGGATTAAATTACAAAAATATTTGTGGCAACACAAATTTTCTGGTTACTAGTTTCTAAAGCAGCTATATTATGTAGTCAGCTGTAAAGGGTTGGAAGTAATTGCTTTTAAAATAAATAAAATATTCCAATTCTTGCAACAGTCATATTCGAAGATCATGAGGGGTTTAAGGTGTATGAGTCCCCTTAATCGAAAGTGGCATTGTGTTTCTAGCAATATCTTCGGTTTTAACTGTATACCATAAAGAAGAAGTTGTACTTTACTACAAACTTTTAAGATATATTCGTAGTAAGATATAGAATCATTATAATAAGTGCTTGGCAGACGTCTTTGTCAAATTGTGGCTCTCGGTGACTGATTTCGCTTATCTAACGCGCACGAGAGAGATTGCGAGATTAATTAAATATTTTCTGTTATATGCAGGGGCAATACTGCTTCTAGAATTTTCCTTGTGGTAATTGTTTAGGTATGATGGTGTGTACAGATTTTATATTGCTCGAACATGTTAACAACTGAAAACTTCTTTTTCAGGTATTTGAAAAGGATTCGCCATAAGACTGTGATTTTTCCGACACCAAGAGCAAGTAAGGCCTTTTTTATTATTTTATTTTCATTCTGCTAAGGAACGTTAAGGTTTAACATCCTTTAAAAATATTGTTGAGTACCAGTTGTTACGTTATTTTCTTCCTTCACGTTCGTACGAGGTTTGTGTGGATTTGGAGTGAATAACGACGACAGCACTTGACGAAGTATCGAAACACACTTTATTAGCCAGTATTGTCAGGACAGCTCCAAAACACGTTTTACAGTCGTCGATGAATTCCTATAAACACGCTGACACGATCAGCGACTCAGCCTTCAAGTTATCAGGCTGTCACGGTGGAGACAGCTTCACTGCAAAGCACAGCTCCCGACTCTGCTCGGTCGTTCTCGGAACTCCACGTACTCTCGAGACTCTCCACGCGACAACTCGCGATGCACTCGACGGCACACAGAGCACGGCTTCCGACTTTTCGGTTCAGTCGTTCCCGGAGCTCAGCACTCTCTCTCGACGATGCACTAACCGAGATACACTAAGAGACTCCTTCTGTGAACTCGACGACCCACTCGGCACTCGGTGCCCAGCTGTCAACTCGATCGACTCAAGAACACTAACTATCTCGCACTCTCGAGGCGCATCAACTCGCCCTCTCGACGAGGCACTCTCGATACTAACTATCTTGCCATCTATGAGGCTCACTCACTAACTTACTGCGTACAAGCAGGGTTTATAGAGCTTTCGGCTTGTGTTCGAGAACATTCTGGGCTAAACCGGTAAGAATTCATTCCAGAAGGTTCTCCATCCGTCCATGGCATATCACCAATTTTGTCGCCAAATGTCGCTATGGTGAAGAAGTGCATTGCAAACTCGCATTTGAAGCAAGTCAAGTTTCCTTTTCTTATGTGCCGCACAAACTATGCAATTTCGTTGGGCATATAGCTTTTCGCCTTCATTTTTATCCGAATTAATTTGTGCTTTTTGATGTCTAGCGAAAGACGTCCAGGCGGATCAGTTTTATTTCGTAGAGTCCGTGGTGCTGAGTTCGATGTACCAGGTTGTGGCTCTTCAATGTCTATCAAATCGTCTGCATATATATCTTTATTTTCACGTGAAACTATATTGAAGGATTTCAAAACTTACTGCAAGTAGAATTTGAACAACCGAACAGCTTCAAACCGCAATACATACTAAATACAAATGTAAAATGGCGCATGAATTGCACAATGTGGTTTGCGCAAACTACAGTCGAGATAAATCGTATTATTATGACTCCCGCCTTTAAGCTACAGTCGAGATAAATCGTAGTACTACGATTCCCGCCTTTAAGCTACAATCGAGATAAATCGTAGTACTACGACTCTCGCCTTTAAGCTACAGTCGAGATAAATCGTATTACTACGACTTCCGCCTTTAAGCTACAGTCGAGGTAAATCGTATTACTACGACTCCCGCCTTTAAGTTACAATCGAGATAAATCGTAGTACTACGACTCTCGCCTTTAAGCTACAGTCGAGATAAATCGTATTACTACGACTTCCGCTTTTAAGCTACAGTCGAGGTAAATCGTATTACTACGACTCCCGCCTTTAAGCTACAGTCGAGATAAATCGTATTACTACGACTCCCGGCTTTAAGCTACAGTCGAGATAAATCATATTACTACGACTCCCGTCTTTAAGCTACAATCGAGATAAATCGTAGTACTACGACTCCCTCCTTTAAGCTAAAGTCGAGATAAATCGTAATACTACGACTCCCGCCTTTAAATGTGTTAAGTCTCTTTGTTGCAACGATTAAGTTGTTATCGAGTTCTGGGGATGCTTATTCGCCGCCGTAATGTATTGAGCTGGAAAAAAAATCTTTCACATATGTTCAAACATAAATTATGCGTTAACTCAAGGCACGTTTGTGTGCATATTACTCATCCATCTAGTACGCAGTTACGCCATCACCACCAGGTCATAGATCAAAGATGTCAACTGTTTGTTCTCCTAAACATCTGAACGACTACATCAAAATGTTGTTGTTGTTACTAATGTTTGAATCGCTTGTTTGAATAATTAATTCATTATACAGAGGATTTTTAACTTGCGTGTATATTGTTTTTATGCCTCAAACCCTAATTCAACTACACTTAGTGAAAATACGTTTACCTCTTCTAAACATTTTCCCGGTGGTCTTTAAAACAATGCCATGTCCCAATACGGTACTATGTTTTTGAAAGTATAATTACCATGCATATATAAAAAGAAGAAAGAAGATTGCACTGACAGATTTTTATACAGCGTTTTTGCAGTGTAGCGTAACAGCAAAATGGTAATTATTAGTCCAAAGGGATTTGAATCCCGAAGGACTATTAGTTTCGTTTTGGCATTTTGCGTCGGACTCATAAATGTCGGTTCACTTTTCAAACTGTTGCCACAAAATGTTAGAGTCCTGCATTATATTTGAAGAAATTAAATAATGAAAAATCTGCATAAATGTATGTATATTTCTCGTATTGTGATAAAACAACGGTACATAGAGTCATCGAATTTTGAATAACGTAATCCTCCAACGAATATGAGCACGTGGAAGACCAAATTTGAAATTTGAAATTTGTTTTATGATCGATTTCCTATTTTTTAAAACTTTGACGAATTTTTGATTAACAAACTCAAGGATTTCAAAGCGAGCAATGGCAACGTTGTGCAGAAAAAACATTTTTATCTCCAGCGCGTGAGTCTCTGTATCGTAAATTCTAAAGATAGGCTCGTTTTAAAACTATTTTGCGATATTGCTGTTGCACTGGATCTTATGGTTTAAGTGCGAGGAACATGATATTTAATAAAGAAAGGTAACACACAAAATGTTAAAAAACGCCCCTTTGGACGTAATTTAAAATCTGAAACATGTCAGATTTTTTTTTTTTTTATGTGCTTTATTTTTTCTTTTTAATTTTTCAAAGCAGTTGATGACATCAAAACAACTGTTCTGCACTGAAGCGTAACATTAATTCTTTTATGCAAAAGTCCTTACCTGGCTATAATTTTCGCATCAACCGTTGGTTGAACCAACATATTTCCAGTTATAAAAAATGTTTTGAATGTTTGAAAAGATTCGTACTTTGCCATGTGACTTCTCTCACTTGTCTGACAGGAACATCAGAACAAGCCCACGAAATTCATCGTAGCAGAGAGTGTAAGACTGCGCCTCTCGTTGAGTTGAGTTGAGTTGAAAGCAGAATCTGGACACCAGTGCGGCTTACTAAGACTATTCGTGTCTAGTCCAGGTTCCGCAACTATCCGTGGCAACAACTCATGGGGCCTATACGGACATACATTGGCCCTGTATACATGCTTACATAGTTCATAACATATGCTTATAGTTACATAGTTCATAAGCGCCTCTCGTTGGCAAGAGCCTTGAGCACCTTGCAGTACGACTTTGCCCAGTTCCGCCCTCAGGCTTTATGGAGAGTACTACTACCCCGGCTGTGAGAGGACAGGTAAACCGGAGGACAAGTTCCCTGGCTGACTCTAGGTCAACCTCACACAGATTAGAGCTTCAGCCTCCAGAAGCTATCCACTAGGTCCAATGGTGTCTCACCCCTCTTCCCCTACCATCAACCTCTCGAGAAGGCCTTCGGCTTGCCGCATATTAAGAGTGCTCTCACGCCGCACAAACACTATACGTTTACAAACATCCATGCTATCCCCAGGATTCGAACACAGTTCCTTCAGTATAGCAATCGACGTCGTTAACTACAATCCCGATTGAGGGTCTCGTCAAAAGGTTCTTTTCATTATAAGGTATTTCTCCCGCCTTCTTGGCATGCCTTCGTGGTGTGGTGGCCTGCACATTGGGCGCGAATTCCAGAAGTCCGTGGTTTGATTCCCGGCGAAGGTAGTGCTCAGTTTTCAAATCTCCTGCTCCCAAAAAAATCCTAAAGTCTCTACAACTGGCGCCCGAACTAAAAAGGGGTCGTGTATGATGATTCTCCATACGCAGGATTTGGCGATCGGGTTCCCTAAAAAAACCACAGTCGCCCTTTAAAAGGGGCAGTATATAAGGTATTTTGCCTTATATACTCCCCCTTTTTGGCATGCCGTCGTGGGGAAGTGGTCTGCACACTGGGCGCGTATTCCGCAAATCCGTGGTTCGATTCCAGGCTAAGGCGTCACATATTTTTCCTCTTTACTACTTCCAATAAACATAATGACTCTATAAGTGGCGCCCGAACTAAAAGGTTGTTGGATAATGTTTCTCCTTACCGACGATTTGCCCACTGGATCTCTTAAAAACTCCACTCGTCCTTTAGAAGCGGTATACAAGGTATTTCTCCCGCCTTCGTGGTGGGGTGGTCTGCGCACTGAGAGCGTATTCCAGAGATCCGTGGTTCGATTCCCAGGGAAGGCGTTGCTTATTTTTCATCTCTCCTGCTTCTGAAATAAACCTAATGACTACGCCATCACCACTAATTATGCTTATTCTCATTCTATGTATAAAACTAATAGTTCTCAAGAAATATGTAATGGGCTTTATTTTTTAGAAAAGTAATACATTTTTCAAATTAATGCGGCAGAAATATGAAGAAATAAAGGTTTGATTTTATAAAGCAATGTTGCAAATATTAATTTTTGGATGTTTATCTACTAAAAATATATATAAAAATGAAAGAAATGCATATGTATGCATAGAAATGAAACAAACAGTTAAGAAAAATTTTCTAAATATTGATTTAGATACGTACATGGAAGAAACATATCAAATACTACGAAAATCACTATCAAATACAGCGTAAACACGGCATTAAAGAAACAAAAACATCTTACGAGACTGTTATCTCATAGGAATATTTCATAGGAATCAAATATTATTTTTTCTTCCTAGATCTCAAAACATATTTTGAAAAATTTAATCTTTTCGGAAAAAATGTAATTGTTTCGGAACTTTTTGCTCTTGTGAATTTTTAAAATTGGTAAAAAGGCACAATCAATTTTCTAAAGTAGACTTTGAAGAACATATTATAGCAACGAGTTTGTTTTTACTAGAAACATTTAGTTTGCATTCGCCGTGTTTGTATCCATCTACAGAAATGCACCCACGCGGGACTTTAGAAAATACATTGAAATATTTTATGAAAGATCACTGGTATGTTTTAGAATTAATTTAATTTAGATCAAAATTGAAACTGATTTGGTTGAAAAACTACGTTTCGAACGAAAATTTAAAATTGTGTTTAAGAGTTTACGGATTGATTAAACACAGAAAAGTTCAATTACCAGATTTTCTTGCATATTCCCCCTTCCCTTTTTACTTCCTCGTAGGAATAAATTACTCATCATATTTCAACGAAAATATCCGTTTTCACTGCTCCCAAATCCATTTCAATGATGTTTTTGAGTGGCATCCCTACGTACGCTCACAATAAAGGACTCATTTTTCCAAAACGGATTGTAAAATGGATTCAGAAGAAATGTTTTTCATGATATTTGTTCATACGTAATGTATATATGTATCACGCATAACTTAAAATGATTAGCCGTAGAATGATTAGCCTTAAAAATGATTAGCCTTTGATAATACGTAATGTATATATGTATCATGCATAACTTAAAATGATTAGCCTTTGATCATACGTAATGTATATATGTATCATGCATAACTTAAAATTATTAGCCTTTGATCATACGTAATGTATATATGTATCACGCATAACTTAAAATGATTAGCCGTAGAATGATTAGCCTTAAAAATGATTAGCCTTTGATAATACGTAATGTATATATGTATCATGCATAACTTAAAATTATTAGCCTTTGATCATACGTAATGTATATATGTATCACGCATAACTTAAAATGATTAGCCGTAGAATGATTAGCCTTAAAAATGATTAGCCTTTGATAATACGTAATGTATATATGTATCATGCATAACTTAAAATTATTAGCCTTTGATCATACGTAATGTATATATGTATCACGCATAACTTAAAATGATTAGCCGTAGAATGATTAGCCTTAAAAATGATTAGCCTTTGATAATACGTAATGTATATATGTATCATGCATAACTTAAAATTATTAGCCTTTGATCATACGTAATGTATATATGTATCACGCATAACTTAAAATGATTAGCCGTAGAATGATTAGCCTTAAAAATGATTAGCCTTTGATAATACGTAATGTATATATGTATCATGCATAACTTAAAATGATTAGCCTTTGATCATACGTAATGTATATATGTATCATGCATAACTTAAAATTATTAGCCTTTGATCATACGTAATGTATATATGTATCACGCATAACTTAAAATTATTAGCCGTAGAATGATTAGCCTTTGATCCCCCGTTCCCTTTTTAGTTCCTCGTAGGAATAAATTACTCACCGTAATCGTGAAAAATTTCGGGTATCATTTCAACGAAAATATCCGTTTTCACTGCTCCCAAATCCATTTCAACGATCTTTTTAAGTGACATCCCTCTGTACGGACACAATAAAGGACTCATTTTTCCAAAACGGATTGTAAAATGGATTCAGAAGAAATGTTTCACATGATACTTGTTCATACGTAATGTATACGTTACCGTGAAAGACCGGAATTGGAGAATGTCGACTTTCACCGGAGAATATCAACATTCACCAAATGCGTCGGTGAAAGACCGAATATTTCACTACATTCTTGTATATTCGGATCCTCACCGGTGTATGTCGACAATCACAGATATAATCTGGTGAAAGTCGAAAAGAGAGGTCATAAAGTGCCGTAATAGTTTAAGTTGTTGCAATAAATAAGATTTGAATCACATAATTTAATAAGTTTTTTATGACTGTTATTTTATTTTCTCATTTAGAACGTACTATATAATTAAGTAAGTTTTTAACTTCTATTATTTTCCTTTCTCATTTTGAATGTATTGTGTGTTTTAGGTTCTCATGGTCTTAAGTTCTTATTTCAAGTCTCAAGCGCGTTTATTCGCGACCGAATTACGGAGAAGAAAATATAATATTGTTATATGTTCAACAGTCACCATTAGTACATGGTGAATGTCGACATTGACCGGTGTAAGTCAGAAATAAGAGTATTTTGGAAATATTTCGGACATACATTAAGCGACTATGTGAATGTTGACATTCACCGGTGAAAGTCGACATTCTCCAGATTTCGGTGTTTCACCGTAACATATATATGTATCACGCATAACCTAAAATGATTAGCCGTAGAATCATTAGCCTTAAAAATGATTAGCCTTTGAAATTTTGTATATGGGACTGCCACAACATGTAGTTTTGCACCTCCATTTTTCGCTGAAGTTCGGAGACCAAAACCATGCAAATGTGTAGATATATAAATGTAATATTTTGGCAGTCGGGCACATGAGTGAAGCTTTGCAACCCAAGGACGACACAGAAGTTCGTTGTTTTGATTCCACATCTTTATTTAATTGAAAGGCATATCATCACTCTTTACTAAAGAAATTTCAATGCGTCATAGTATTCTAACAAAGAAAGGCAGAAGCACAGATCTTAGAATCAAAAGGAGAAAGCGGTCTCTCTCTGACGCAAAATGGCGCGAGTTCTCTATTTATAGAAGCGGTTACGTAATAGGCTGGAATGTTCTCGAAAGTACTGGTCTAGGGAAATGATCCTGCACTTGCGGAAAGTTAATTATCGTTGAAAGTTGCTTGTTCGCATAGAGCAAAGCCGTCTTTTTTAATATTTTACATAAATATATAAAGAAACATATTTAGAACTAAGTTTTCTAAAGACCAGAAATGGTATATATTGTTACCCTGTTACCCGGATCGGTGAGCGCAGTATTTTTGTTCTTGTGTATTTGTAAATAGTGCATTTTTTGCCTTAAATGTCGTTGAATTATATTGTTCTTATGATTCGATTAAATGTTTCATGCCTTTAGTTAATCTGCATGCAATAGTTATAGAATTATTAACAATTTATAAGTTTTTAAGTGATACTAAGCTTAACATTTTTATTCTCTTTAAAAAAGATGCGACAAACCAATATATATATATATATATATATATATATGTAAGAAAAAGAATATGTAAAAGATTAAATTAGCAGCCTAAATTAATTTCCCTTCTCAGTCTAAAAATAGTAACCCCTCTCTGCACTGCGTCATTTCGAGACCATTCTACGTCATATGACTTTTACGTAATTTTGGTGATGTAAACGGAACTAAACTCTTAACAGCCAATAATAATTTTACAGCAATATTAACCATGCAATCAGAATACTTTGAGAACCAAAACTAACTGAGTCTGACTGAAGATTTCATTCTGAACATTACGCACTTGCTTTCCACGCTTTGGCCTAGCTACACTGCTGTCTATCTGCTCTGCTTTCTTGCTACAAAATGAGCAAAAACGCAAGCCTTTTGGAACAGGCGCATTTGATGTGCCGACTTGTGTGTAGCCGCAACATGTTGCCGAAAATAAAACTGAAGATTGCCGAAAATAAAACTGAAGATTTAATCAACCTTCGCCTCCAGTTTCTTAGTAATTACGGATCAACACTTCTGCGAAATCAAAATTCCTCGTCCTGCTCTTAAGTTACTTCTGACGTTGTTTTTATTATATATATATGTATGTATGTGTGTGTGATGTACCAGCTTTTGTCCGGAATAAATAGATTGGTGAAGAATCATAGATGTAGTCGTAGCTTAAATTATCAGACGATAAGTTTAGAAAACAGGATCCATTTATTATTGGTCAGGAGAAATAGCAGTTACAAAATCAGATCTCCAGATTAAATAAAAAAGAACTACTAATAACGTTTCGTATGAAGGTTTACTGCATCGTTACATCAAAGAAAAGACCCCGATATTCCTTTGCGAGTCCTTTTATAGCCTCTGGAATGGCGGAGCTTCAAAGAAATGACGTAAGCTAATCCAGTTCGCTTTAAATATTTCCAGAACATTCTATAACTGTACGTGTAGAAAAAGCGGGAAAAACAACTAGACTACGGGACTGTAGATTTAATTTCACCTACTTTCAAATAAGAGACCGTCGCCATTAAAAATGAAAAAGAACATACAGTTAGAATTTTAAGCGTAATTTTGACTATGGAATTTTATTATTACACATATATATATATATCTCCTGCCTTCTTAGCGAGCCTTCGTGGTGTGGTGGTCTGCACGCTAAGCGCGTAACTGAGAGATCAGCGGTTCGATTCCCGGTGAAGGCGTTGCTCATTTTTCATCTTTCCTGCTTCCAAAAAATACCTAATATTGTAAAGTCATTAGGTTAATTGGAAGCAGAAAAGATGAAAAATATGCAACCGCCTTTGCCGGGAATCTAACCACGGACCTCTGGAATACTGACCCAGCGTGCAGAACCATTACACCACGAAGGCACGCTAGAGAAGTGGGAGAAATACCTTATAATTTCTCTACAGGTTAATTTGGGCTTAAAATAAGTGGTGAAAAGTGCTTTGTAGTTTCATTTAGAAACTTATAAAATAAGCGTACAGAAATCTGGACACCAAAGATTTCGTTTATTGTACTTGGTGGGTTTGTTATAAGTTGCCTTCCCTATAGCGTTGTTATTTAACTATATTACCGATTTTATTGCACTAATGGTACTCTTCACGTAGAGTTAAATTTTTAAAATTTTTTAAAATTTTGTTTTGTTTAAAATTATTTGCAAAAGTGGGTGTAGACTATGGCTACAGTAGACTCTCTGTAGAAGAAGCTCTGTAGTTTCATCTTCTCGATTTAGAATTCCACTTTCAGTTTCGCAGACGAAGGTCCGCCATAAATCCCGTGACAGTGACGCCACGGTTACGGTGGTTGAACGTCATTGCATAAAAAAGCAGTCAATTTCCCTGAAGGAAATGACGTCATCACAATCGAATTTCACGTTGAATGCTTAAGTTCCTTCAACTTTATAGTACCCCATCCTTCACTAAAGCATCGGGTATTCATTTCGCAGGCAAATGATTTGCGCCGTAAACTGCAGCCGCCAGAATGGAAAATATTAAAGAGAAACCGAAATTCTATTCAAAAATATAAATCGATTTTCCAGGCAGAAGAGGAGGAGACGAGTTTTAAATTTTAATAAAATGGAGTTCTCGATCCTTCATAACATTTTTGTGTCTTCCTCGTTATTAAATTCAGCATCTGAGAATTTTGTTTTTCATTTTGGTAGCGCCACGGGCTAAAGCTTGGTAGAGTATCGTCAAAATGATATATTTTTTCGCTTCGGGGATAATAATCTTTACTCAGTTTAAAAATGGTCCAAAAGTAAGTTTTAAATCTGATGCCTCAAATCATCTTTAGGAATGTTTTCTGCTTAGAGCAGAGAAAAAGCAAGCGAAGTAACCTTTTTGTTTTATTTCAAACATGTCTGAACGCAAGAAGGATGAAATAATTACACTTGGTTAGAATTTATTGTGTATTTCGGGAGAATGTGTGCGAAAAAAAGGATATTTTGAGCGGATTTTGAGGTTTGCAAGCGTTTTTTCATTTTTACTCGTTTTATATAAATGCCAAATCTCTATTACTATGTAATAAAGAATCTGTGCAAATGTATTGGGTTGGCAACTAAGTAATTGCGGATTTCACTCATAGATGGCTTCAGTTGAAATTTTAGGGTTGCAGACGTAGTACAAATGTAAAACACATTTTGTTATTTGATAGTTGGCAATTCAGCTGTCAATCAGTAAAAAAAGTTTTTTGATCGGTTGCGTAGTTTTCGTTTGGCATTGGTTGAAAAATGGAAAATCAAAAGGAACATTTTCGTCATATTTTGCTTTTTTATTTCCGCAAAGGGAAAAACGCATCGCAAACTCATAAAATGTTATGTGCTGTTTATGGTGACGAAACCTTAACGGAAGTGTCAAAATTGGTTTGTCAATTTTCGTTTTGGTGATTTTTCACTCAAAAATGAAAAACGCTCTGGTCGTCTAGTTGAAGTTGATGACGACCTAATCAAAATAATAATCGATTCGGATCGTCACAGTACAACACGTGAGATTGCAGAGAAGCTTCATGTATCATATACATGCACTGAAAATCACTTAAAACAACTTGGCTATGTTCAAAAACTCGATACATGGGTTCTTCACGAACTGAAAGAAACGCATTTAACGCAACGCATTAACAGCTGCGATTTGCTAAAGAAACGTAATGAAAATGATCCATTTTTAAAACGACTGATAACTGGCGATGAAAAATGGATTGTTTACAACAATATCAAGCGGAAAAGATCGTGGAGCAGGCCAGGTGAACCAACTCAAAAAATCAAAAGCTGATATTCATGAAAAGAAGGTTTTGTTACCAGTTTGGTGGGATGACAAAGAAATTGTCTACTTTGAACTCTTACCACCCAACCGAACGATCAATTCTGATGTCTACATTGAACAACTAACGAAATTAAACAATGCAGTTGAAGAAAAGCGGCCCGAATTGACAAATCGAAAAGGTGTTGTATTCCATCATGACAATGCAAGGCCACACACATCTTGGGTCACTCGGCAAAAATTATTGGAGCTTGGTTGGGATGTTTTGCCACATCCACCATATAGTCCTGACCTTGCACCATCTGATTACTTTTTGTTTCGATCTTTACAAAATTCCTTGAGTGGTAAAAATTTCAATAATGATGATGATGTCAAATCGTACTTGATTCAGTTTTCGGCTAATAAAAACCAGAAGTATGAACGTGAGATTATGATGCTGCCTAAAAGATGGCAAAATGTCATTGATCAAAATGGGCAATACATTACAGAATAAAGTTATTTAGTTCCACGAAAAAATTGTCTTTGATTTTCTAAAAAAAATCCGCAATTACTTAGTTGCCAACCCAATATATGTTACCGTGAAAGACCGAAATTGGAGAATGTCGACTTTCACCGGAGAATGTCAACATTCACCAAATACGTCGGTGAAAGATTGAATATTTCTTTACATTCTTGTACGTTCGGACCCTCACCGGTGTATGTCGACCATCACAGATATGCTCTGGTGTAGGTCGAAAAGAGAGGAGTATATGTATACGCTGCCATTCCAAAAGGAAGTGTTCCACAAATAAATGCAGTTGTAAAAGCAAGGGCCTCTTGTGCAATTCAAAGGGTTATAATAGTTTAAGTTGTTGCAATAAATAAGATTTGAATCACATAATTTGGTAAGTTTATAACTTCTATTATTTTCCTTTCTCATTTTGAATGTACTGTGTGTTTTAAGTTCTTATATTCTTAAGTTCTTATTCTGAGTTTCAATTGCGTTTTTTCGCGACTGAATTACGGAGAAGGAAATATAATATTCTTATATGTTCAACATTCACCATTAGTACATGGTGAATGTTTACATTCACCGATGTAATTCAGAAATAAGAGTATTTGGAAAATATTTCGGACATACACCAAGCGACTATGTGAATGTTGACATTCACCGGTGAAAGTTGACATTTTCCAGATTTCAGTGTTTCACCGTAACATATATATGCATGCATCGTCTTCGCATTATGGAAAAACGACGGCACCTAGGGCCATCCAGTATTGAATACATATAGACATCCTCCCGAACATGGGTACTTCAGTGATCGAATTCTGAATTTTTTTTACTTTGCACGAGTTGAATTTTATACAGTTGGATAATAAGATAATTATAATTTAATAATAATAAATTTATAGTTGATAATAAATTAATAATGATGTTTTTCGTTATAATGTTAATGCATGTAAATTATAACGTTACAAATTAATAATGATTAGCGATAATTAGTGTAATGATTATAATCACAGTTAATTAATTTTTAATCTTTGATAATTTGTTTTAATTTAGCGATTTAGCATTTTAATGACAGGAATTTTGAATGCCAATTTTTTTTTTTTATTTATGTCAAATTTTGTACGAATTCGAGAACGTGGACACCACACATTACATCTATTATCAATAAATTTCGGTCATCTAAAGCTAAACTCCTTAACTGCTCACTCTATCTATCGATAACAAGTTACTCGTATGTAAATCCATTCTACGTCCCATGGTATCTTATGCTGCTCGCCCTATGGAATATGCCCTGTGCATTCACGTAGAAAAGCCTCGAAAACTGTGTTCCGTGATAGATAGTAAACGATGTGCGGTGTATTAGCAATAATAGGATTCGTGGAGAATAAACTTTTATGCAGCGATGAAGCATTTTAAACTTAAGAATTTAAAACTTGCATCTATGACGTCAGTCATTTTGTTAACGGCAAGAAACTAAAGAAACTAAATATATTTTAAGTACCACTAGCTTTACTTAATTAGTATATTAATATCATTATTATTAAAAACAATAATTATATATGTATGTGATGTATCAGCTTTTGTCCGGAATAAATAGATTGCTGAAGAATCATAAATGTAGTCGTAGCTTAAATTATCAGACGATAAGTTTAAAAAACAGGATCCATTTATTATATTTCAATTGAAATAGCAATTACCAAAATCTGATATCCGGAGTAAATAAAAACGAATTACTAATAACCTTTTTGTATGAAGTTTACTGCATCGTGACATTTAATAAAAGCCCCGACATTCCTTTGCGAGTTCTTTTATAGCCTTTGAAAAGGCGGAGCTTCCAAGAAATGACGTCAGCCTCGTCAGCTAATCCAGTTCGCTTTAAATATTTCCAGAACATTCTATAACTGTACGTGTACAAAAGGCGGGAAAAACAACTTGACTACGGGGCTGTGGATTTAATTCCACGTACTTTCAAATAAAAGACCGTCGCCATTAAAAATGAAAGGAACATACAGTTAGAATTTTAAGTGTATTCTTGACTATGGAATTTTATTATTACATGTATAATTCTGTTCAATATTTTAATACTAAATTTATGTCTTTAATTTGGTCACGTCCCATTTTTATCTTTGAATCTGAAAAGCGTCACCTGAAAATTCATCCGTTTATGTAATCATGCCTACAATGCTATCAAATTTCAGTCCATCTTATTAAATAAATTTTTGTTATAAATACCACTGCCACTAACTGCGCATTTCTCTTTTGCTTTGCTTGTTGCTAGGCAACGTGCTTCGGCGTGCTCCGCTTTGTTAATTGCTAAGATGTAAAAATAGCTATATACAAAAATTTTCGGATGCATCTTGAGCTCGGTAATGATGTGGACTGGAAGAATGTTCACGAATAAATTAATGCTTTCATCCAAGGCGTCTCGTACTTCGTTTTGTGAATCTACGCATTGATGTGTCTACAAGTAGTTGTGACACGGGTAAGCATCTCATCATTTAACGGCTATCTGCTAATTAAATCAGGCTCTCACTCAAAATTATTACATATATACCCAATTCCTTACCCTGCCTTTATTTTCGCAATCGTTGGTTATAGTCATATATTTCCAATTAATTAAATGACGAATATAACTATGCTTTAGCAATATCAACATTAAAAAAATTAATTTAGGGCAGTAAACGGAATTTAACTATTACATGATAACCCGCTTGAAAAAGTGGAAAAATGACAGAAGAAATTCTTTACCTGATGTTGCTGTTGGTTGTGGAAAAACTGATTTTAGCTAAATATTTTTTTTTGAGAAGATAAATTGTTTGCTACATTCGACGTTACGCTCCATGCCGGGATGCTTCCATGTAATCAAAAAGTACTTTTCAATGGTACTGTAGGTTTCCTTTGGGATGCTCCAATTAAATTATTTAGATCAGCGTTACAATGGATAACTTTAGCAATTACAGTCTCTGAGAAACAGCGATTTCATGCACGCGAAGATAATTTTTTAATTTTTTTCCAATGGCAGATTGGGAACAATTACAAATGTAACTCAGTCCATTAATCTATACAAGGCCGGATGTGATATGGTCTCTTTATTATGGAGGCACCATCGTCTTTCTTATGAAGAGACGCACAATTAAAATCATGCCTTCTCTGGGATTCGAACCCAGGCCCTTCGGCATCGCAGTCAGCTTCCCTGACCACAATACCGACTGGACGGCTAATTTTGGATATTAGTTTAGAAAGATTTCTAGGAGAAAAAGATACCGTAGTTCATGTCTGAGATCCTGACACTGAAGGAAACCGTCTCGAAAACGTAGCAGAACTAGATTTGCCATCTAAATTATTGTACTTGGTGATGGAAGTTCAAAATAAAGTGGATTTAGTTGTAAGGCTTGATGCTGGGGATTCAAATGCACTTCTTGTATCTGCTATGCGTGGTACAGGTTTACCAGATCTCTTCGGAATATTACCACAAAACCTTTTTAAGAAACCTCGTCACAGTGTAGTACAGTTGGCTTTTAAAAGACGCTGCTATAAGGTATATACTATGGCAGACACAAAGCCCGAAAATTGTTTGATTTTAGAAAATGTATTATTATCAACAAAGTTATCCAAGTTTTCAACGTACATTCGGAGATCTGACTGTAAATTCTGAAACTCTATTTAAGAATAATTAATGCCTGAGTAGAGGGCAGATTGATACAAAACTTTTATAACTGCTTAGTTTCATAAAACAAACGTTTTTTTAAATGGCTGACACTAGCCATTTTAGGCTTTCACCACTACTAAGGCCGGAAGAGGTGGTCATTTTATTATGGAGGCACCTATTTAGGCGGTCACAGTTTCCTATTACGAAGGGACAGACATTTTACATCCAAGTCTTCGTCGGGATTCGAACTCTGGCCCTTCGGTAAGACAGTTCATAAAATAAAAGCAATGGTATGAAATCTCGAGAGACTATTAGGATTTTTGGGGCGAGTAAAGGGAAAAATCAACTGTGGATTCCAACCACCCTCTGCTACCATTATTCCCTCTCCAAGAACAGAAAGGCTTGGCGATATAAAAACCTGTTTAGAAAATCATTTGAGAGCTATCATAATATAATTTCGTGAAAACCGAAAACATTTTGCCCTAGATTTAACACTTTTGACCACTGAATTCCAAAATTTAGAGTTTGAGAGTCGAATTTGAAAAGTTTTCAAATTTGATTGGAAAAATTCACAGTTCTTGAGAATCTTTGCTTGAATGTCATTAACGTAATTTTACATTTCTTGGTTGAAACTTGTTTTATAAAAAGTGTTATATTCAATGTAAAGCCAACATATTTCTATTACGTATTGATGGAATGCTACTGAAATTGATTATTTACTTATTATAA
Organism: Stegodyphus dumicola; assembly: GCF_044657685.1. Lineage (NCBI taxonomy): Eukaryota > Metazoa > Arthropoda > Arachnida > Araneae > Eresidae > Stegodyphus > Stegodyphus dumicola. The sequence continues at coordinate 6,653,395 of NC_140770.1, forward strand.
ACAAAATCACATTTTCTTATTGTAAAGGGATGGAAAATGTACTTTATCAGTTAATACATAGTAACAAACAAATACAATTTAATCTTATACTATTCAAATCTGAGTGTGTCTGTCTGTTTGTGGCACACTCAACTCCCGCCGAGTCGCGCACGCTGGAGATCAAAATATGCTTTATTTCCAAAAGAGTTACCACTGCTCGCTTTGAAAAGTTGAGTTTGTTATTAAAAAATTTGTAAGTTTTATAAAATATGAAATAAAAATAACATTTCAAAACATTAAATATATTATTATTATTTAAGGCGATGTTCTGACGTCGAAAAAAACGTGATTTCATGTGATGTCATTATATGTTGAAAATCTTTTGTTAATGTCAGCATTTTAAATAAACAGCTGCTGTTGACAACGTTTTTGTTTCAGGTTAGGATAATTGACACGGTATGTTTTATTGGCACGTAAATGCTTTTATTGGTGTTGAGAAAAAGTTGTTGCATTACACTGAATTTAAATTATGACGTCATACGTTTATGTGTTAACCTGAGGTGTCAAAAAGTTTTGTTTCCTGTTTCGCAGCAAAAAAAGGTATTTTTTATTGATATTGAGAAAAAGTTGTTGCATTACGTTGAATTTAAATCATGACGTCATAACGTTTACGTGTTAACCTGATGTGTCAAAAGGTTTTGTTTCTTGTTTGGCAGCAAAAAAAAAAAAAAAAGGTATGTTTTATTGCCACGTAAATTCTTTTATTGGTATTGAGAAAAATTTGGTGCATTACATTGAATTTAAATCATGACGTCATACCTGATGATACGTGTTACGTGTTAACCTGATGTGTCAAAAGGTTTTGTTTCCTGTTTGTCAGCAAAAAAAATTTACGAATTGTTTGTTGCTTGATCATTAATACTGAAATGTTTTTATAACATTTTCTTCTCAGGTATGCATAAAATTAAGCATTTACCTACAAAGCTAATCTTAACATATTTACGATAGCATACCATATTTACGATTATCCATAAATTTTAAGATATTTACGATTATCCATAAATTTTAAGATATTTACGATTATCCATAAATTTTAAGATATTTACGATTATCCATAAATTTTAAGATATTTACGATTATCCATAAATTTTAAGATTATCTGACATAATTCTAAACTAATTTTATCATAAATTTTACTTTTATTTTATAATCGATTTATCATAATTATTGAGTTTCTTAAATTACTTACATTTTTATTCACTAACACTATTCAAAACGCCCAATTTTATATATCCTTTCTCTGTACCAATTTTCCACAATTAACACATTCATTTTTTACGTTTAGCATATTCTTAAAACGATTATTAAGTTCTTACAATTCAAATTTTTAAACGATAATAATTCCTTAATTTTTAAAAAAATAATTATAAATTGTAAAGCATAATTAGAAAACTAAAGATATGCAATTTATGATATACCTTTTCGTGATAATTGTTATGATTATTAAGCAAAATTTGTGATAATTAAACAATAATTCAAAAATATAATTATTAATACATCAGTTTTTAATAACCTTACCCAAGTAAAATTATTACGAATCTTTACCTTCGTTACTTAATTTTATTAAACATACTAATAGCTAAATCTTTTAATACCATAAAATTTTAATCATTTTCTTAAAATAGTGCTAAATTTTTAAAGTCCAATTAATAAGAAAACTTCATTACATGTTTAAATTTTCAATATAATAATAATGACCAGCAATTTCTATATGATTATATTTCTGGCTGCACTAATTAAAACCTTACATGATTAAAACCCTTGACATAAAGTTTTAAAATCACTAGCACGAAACCCAAAAATCAAAAGCAGATGAATAAACCACGCAAAAAAAAAATCAATCATGTTTTTCGATTGTCATTCGTAGAGAAATAAATTTTGAACTTTTACTTAATGAAGAACATTGCTTACGCATAATTTAAAGGATACAATACATAATTCGTAGGGATAAATAGTTCACATTCATTAAGCCGCAGTAATAAATAATTCACACGAAGATCGATGACCCTCAAAAACAATGGACTGCGTAGTAGAAATGATTCAGAACGTTCTTAGACTCAAATCACTTTTTCGATGCTGGATTAATTTTGGAAGCATTGATTCTTTTCACTTTAGCGAAAACAAATTTCCACTACTTGCAGAAACTCCAGTGCATAGATTCACACAACGAAATAAGGGAGACAGCCTTGACGCACAAAACACGTGATTTTATTCGTCACTATTCTTGCGGTCCACATCATTCTCGGGGGCATCCCACAATTTTTGGATATAGCAATTTACATCTCAACAATGAATAAAGAGGAGCGTTACAGAGCACTTTGGGTAGCAATAAGCAAAGCCGGGGTAAAAAGGAATGCGCTTTGATACTTTGGTGTGTATTCTAGTGTACAGCAGGAATTTATCCTACTTTTACCACACCACTTCGGAAATCCCACGTAGGAAGCGCTCATGCAAGTTCTTCATAAATGAGTCACCATGGAGGTGAGATTAGGAGGGGTAAGGAATACACTTGGAACATGGAGTACGCGTAGAATCTTCACTTAATTTGGTATGCCTTCACTTAAGTTGATATATGATCACTTAATTTATAGATACCAATCCTACCTATCACTTTATGATTTTCTATTAAGTATTTTATGTAATGATTGTTCTACTTTCAGCGCCGTTAAGGTACATTTACTTCAAATCAGAATTTTGTAAGAGTCATATGACATGGATTAACTTCGAAATGATGGAGAGCAAATAGAGATTACTATTTTTAGACTGCAGAGAGGAAATTAATTAACGTTGCTAATTTAAATAATAATTTATCTTTTCCACATTTTTTTTATTTTTCTAACATACATATATATCTAAATATATATATATGTGTGTGTGATGTATCAGCTTTTGTCCAGAATAAATCGATCGATGAAGATGTAGTCGTAGCTTAAATTATCAGACGATAAGTTTAAAAAACAAGATCCATTTATTATTATTCAGGAGTAATAGCAGTTTCAAAATCAGATCTCCGGAGTAAATAAAAAAGAATTACTAATAACTTTTTGTATGAAGTTTACTGCATCATTACATTAAAGAAAAGCCCCGAAATTCTTTTGCGAGTCCTTTTATAGCCTCTGGAAAGGCGGAGCTTCCAAGAAATGACGTCAGTCAATCCAGTTCGCTTTATATATTTCCAGAACATTCTAAAACTGTACGTGTACAAAAGGCGGGAAAAACAACTTGACTACGGGGCTGTGCATTTAATTCCACGTGCTTTCAAATAAGAGAACGTCGCCATTAAAAATGGAAAGAACATACAGTTAGAATTTTAAGTGTATTCTTGACTATAGAATTTTATTATTACATATATATATATATCTAAATAAATATATATGTCATAATAAAAGCACAAGGAAAAGAAAAGTTTTGGTTTACAATTCGGTGATTGGTTGTCAAGAGGCATCTGGTATTAACGGTTACGTAAGATCGCATGATTAATTTGAATGACGCAATGCAGATAAGTTATTACGATTTTAGAATAGAGAGGAAGAATTTATGTTTATAGTTATATTATAATTCTGATTCATACAATTTTATCTTACATATATATATATATATATACATACATATGTTACCTGCAATGCATGAAGCTTATCTTCTATAGTATACCTAAGCATTTTGCATTTCTTTTTTCACATTCTATAGAATGCCAAATGACAAACAGGCAAAATAAGGGATACAGCTCCGAGTCGTATCGCAAATCCATACGCTTAATACATTCATACAAAATCCATACATTTAATAAATTCATTTATACTTTCATTTATACTTTTAACCCACTTTATGCATTATTTTCTTTAATAGGAAAAGCATAAATTTTGTTTTGTAAAAATTTCATTTTCCTTTACGTATTTTGAGTGAACCTTTTTAATGGCACTCTTTCGCTATTTCTTCAGAATGACATTTGATTTTAGAGGAATGTACGTCTTCCTTACCATGGCCTTTTTTCATTCTTTGCTTAGGTATGCAACAGAAATGTGGGCATTTAATGTATTTTTGGTAGCATATACATATATTCAAAAATAACGGGTGGCCATAATAAAACTGACAGTGCTCACAGTGTTCTGTAGCGCGATCTATTTGCGAGAATGACGCCACATTTTGTAGGAAGATTTAACAAGACGGGGGACGAAGGATTCCGTGAAAAAAAAATAGTTCCAAAAGTCACCGCTAGGGGAATATTTGGCGCTGTGTAATAGAAAATAGAGTGTTAACAAATGCAAATCAATACGGAAATTACCTTTTATTTTGCGTTCAGATGAGGTTAAATGTGGCTACCGTTGTTGTGGACCACATCTTGCATTCTGTGCACAGTATGCACAACAGCAGAAAGTAACATGTCTGAAGGAATCTCCCGTACACCAAACAGTTACCTTTGGTGAATGTAAGGGAATTGCTGTGACTGCATGTGGCGATTTGTCATCCCAAATTCGGCAGTTCTAGTTATTCACAGTTCCATTCAGGTAAAAGTGGGCCTCGTCTCCCCATAAGATTTTCCACGGCCAAGCATCATCCACCTCCGTTCTGGCAAGAAAGGTAAGAGCAAAAGTCAGTCGCTTATCATGGTCGGGATACAGTAACTCCTGTACACGGCTGATCTTGTACGGATAGAAGTTGATAATCTTTCGTAAGATTTTCCATACCGTACTGTAAGGCATATCCATAATAAAAGGTAATTTTATTACGTATTAATTTGCATTTGTTAACACTCTTCTATTACACAGCGCCAAATATTCCCCTAGCGGTGACTTTTGGAACTAATTTTTTTTCGTGGAATCCTTCGTCCCCCGTCTTGTTTAATCTTCCTACAAAATGTGGCGTCATTCTCGCAAATAGATCGCGCTACAGAACACTGTGAGCGCTGTCAGTTTAATTATGCCATATGCATCGAAAATATAGTTGCATTCTACGGGTTCGTGGATTTGGAGTGATTGACAACACTTGACGAAGAATCAAAACACAATTTATGAACCAGTATTACTAAGGGCAGCTCCAAAAATACGCTTACAGTCGTCGAAAAACTAAGACAAGCACGCTGAAACAATCAGCAACACAGTCTTCAGACTATCAGGCTATAACGGTGAAGACAACTTCACGGCAAAACACTATGTACCTCTTCCGCCTCGTTCGATCACTCTCGGCGCTCAACATACTAGACGATACACTCTTGGTAAAAGTGACGCTACACTCAAGGTAGACATCTATTCCGCGTATAGGCAGGGTTTATATAGCTTTTGGCCTGCCTTCGAGAATATTTTCGGGCAAAACTGTAAGAATTCGTTTTAGAATGTTTTTCATCCGTCTATGGCGTATATCGCGAATTTTGTGCACAAATATCGCAAAACGGGGAATTTCGTGCCAAATCTGGCAACCCTACCTTCCCTTGCGACTTTCTGGCAACCCTAAACCCGCTTTGCGAGGAAGCTATCTTACCGCAACTGGACCGTTCTTAACACTGTACCCTCCCAAGAACTGCACGTCCCGGGCAGTATAATACTTACGGTTGGTCAGAAGCCAAATTCGATACAAACAGAAGGTACTAAAAGAAACAAATAAGATAAGTAGCGATAAAAGAAAAAAAATATTTACACTATTTTACAAGTTATGTACGCAACTTAAACACATAATACTTTTAAATTATACAAATTAAAACTCGGAATGAATTTCAGTCTCAGGCTTTTCATTAAGTTATACGCAGGTTAAATACTTTTCACTGCAGTTTTCAGATGTATTCCTGTTTTGCATATCACAGTCTGAAGATTCAGCCCTTTCAGATTTTTCATGCAGAGGAATATCTGAAACAGTCTGCTGACCACTCCCGATGTTTGCATTAGAGTTATGAATAGAATCCGAGTCTTTACAAACAGAAGTATCCTGGTTTAGACTAAAGTTTGTATCTGTACTGCTTGTTGTGACACGAGACACACACTTAGTTGTGAAGTGCGTGTATTTTCTTGCAATACTTTAACACTCTGTACATCAGCTGTTCCCATGTCTGAATCACATGAATTTTCAGAATACTTGCTAACTGCGATTTCGTAACTTCACTGTCAATTTCTACCAACTTAACAGTTGCATTCTCATTATCTTCTATCTTTACTTCAGTAACTTTATTTCCATGAATTTCCAATACATTTTCAGGCACTTGAGAATCAAAAGGTTCTTTTTCGTCTTTCATTTCTTCATTTTTTCGTTCTCTTTCTTCAATATCGTTAGATGTTTCATACTTAATTTTTTTTATCTTTCATACTAGCATTCATTCGCAAATCCAATCCCACGTCTGACACCAGTCATTGCGTTGTGGTTCTGCGCATGTCGGGAGACATGTTGGATGGGTCTCACTGTGCTTGTGGAAAAAAGTGTTATTAATCGGTAATTATACCATGTGAGTTAATAAAAGTGCTTTTATTTGAAGAACTAAGTGTTCCGGTTGTGATATTAAAGCTTACTTTTCAACTACAAAATGTATTTTTAAAGATTAAAAGGTTTCGTAGATTTCCGTCGATAACCGATTTCATTTGCATACGAATGTAAGTTTCTTCTAATTACATTCTTTTATATACTGTGTAAATTAATTTTGAGTACTGATTTATATTCTGTTTATATTTAATTATATTAACACTTTAAAGCACAGTGCTATCTTTCATGATTTCGAAACTATAAAAGATTTAAAATTTGAGTAATGTTAAGCCTAACGAGGCGGATATTTGTTGATACTTTGAAAGTTTCAGGTTTTGCACCACGAGTTTTAGACTTTTAACCTGCTGATAAAAATTCTTAAATATTATCGATTACTATTCTTACCCACCAGAAGATACTTATCAGTATTTCGGTGCGTCGTTTTAATTTATTTTCCTGCCCGTTGAACGATTTATTGGATTTGCGCATAGAACTTTTGTTTTTCACTTATTTCTGATAGTTTTACATGATTTTAAGCCATTGTTAATGGTTTTAATAAATTTCTGCTGTTTGTATATGATTTTATGTATTCGTAAGTAAAAATAATTGCTGAAATATTCTAAAAGCCTTTGAATTTGTGTCTTATTGTATTTTGTTATTATGTTTGCGTAATTTGTGTTTTTGAAAACTGACCGCTAATAAATTATATTGTAATGTTGTTTTAAATGTAATGATGTATTGAAACCTATTTAATCTTTTTTTAACTAGTAAATTCAAAAATCTCGTGAATAAAAAGAACAATTGATAGAAATTTCCTATCATCGAACTCATAACAACAAAATATTTGAAAAATAACACTCTGGTTTACTTTTGGATGACCCGAAAATAAGATTTAAAAGCATTTTAAATAAAGCTACTAAATTTTTATTGACTTTTGCACAGCCTATTTGTGTGAAGAAGGATTTTCTTCCGTGTTATATTTGAAAAATAAATACAGAACAAAATTAAAAGTGCACTCTAATTTACGGTTAAAGCTAAGTGAAATTAAGACCAGACGTAAAGAAATTGATCTCTCTTAAACAAACCTAAATTTCACACTAAATTTTAAAATTCAAGTATTCCAACTTAAATTTTGATAATTAAAATGGTAACCAATTATTAATCTAATATTTTTAATGTGTGCATATTTAATACAAATAAACAATAGTTTGTGCAAATGGCAAACTATGTTTATTTTTGAAATATTTCATTGAGAAATCGAAAAATAATCATTGTAAAATGCAGTGGTGGTAAAAAAATTTTGGGTAGAGTAGACTTTAAGGTACCGCTTGTATTATGGCGAAGTTATTGTTTGATTTATCGCCAAGTTGTTGTTTCATTTATGGTAGCCTGAGTAGTTGAATGTTATGGAAACGCTATTGTGACGTAATCGGGTGCATGATTCTGGGAAATTTTGAATCATGGGATGTTTTGTAAGCGTTTTTGTGGTGTGTGTTAAAACCGTTTAGATGGATTTGAATGGGTAAGAAGAAAAGTTCAGATGGTCACTATGTGAAGCGTTCGATCAGAAAGAGTACCTGGTTTGAAAAAAGTCATTTGAGTATGATTGATATTTTGATTTTTACGTGGCTCTGGGTGTACGAAGCGAACTCGAAAATCACAGTAAGTGAATATTTGCTTTTGGTAGTGCTTAAATGTATAACATGTTTTTCCTTTTTTATTGTTTGGTTTAAAATGTATTTTATTGAGATTATGTATTTTGTGTTTGCCTATATTGTAGAATTTGGTGCTCCTTTGGCTTTTTAGGTGAAAATATATCGATGTGTACAAAGTAAAGGGAGTGCGCAATGCAAGTTTGTGCAATTCTGGGATACTTTTTTCAGTGAAAATATTTCGACGTGTACATGGATAAAGTTAAAAGAGTGCGCAATGCCATTTTTGGGCAATTCTGGGATTTTTTTAAAGTGAAAATAGGTCGACGAGGGTTTAATCCTAGTATCCGGTGCACATTGGATTTGGCTACTCTTGGCGACTTTATGATGAACAGTGAAAACAGGACATATACGATGAGTAGTTAACGGATCATTTAAAGAAAATATATAGTTAAACATAGTATATACTATGTATATATAGTATATAGTATATATACTATGCATACACACATAGTGTATAGTACATATATATATATAGACGTTCTTTGGATCATTTTTGGTGTTGGCGATAATTTTCAAAGTCGCGCCAAGGCTGCACCGTAAACTAGGATTTTACCTCGACATGTACACGGATAAAGTCAAAGAAGTGCGCAATGCCATTTTTGTGCATTTCTGAGTTTTTTTTTAAGTGAAAATAAGTCGATGTGTACATGGATACCGAGTTTGTGCAATTGTTTGTCTTGTTATTTTGACTTTGTGTAGCGGCGATTTTTTGTCCAAAAATCGCCGCTTCGCAAGCCAAAATAACAAGTCAAAGCATTGCATAAAATCGGTATCCATGTTCCGCCAAAATTCACTAAGTTTCGCCAGGGGTACCCTAAACTATACTTTTACCCAAATACGTAATAGTTTGTGAAAATGGCAAAATATGCTTATTTTTGAAATATTTCATTGAGAAACTGAAAAATAATCATTGTAAAATGTAGTGGTGGCACTAAAAATTTTCAGTTTTCTATAGATGGTTCGTGTTGGTACCATCTATACAAAAACTAGGTCTAAACCTTAAGTCAGATGCCATCAGATGTAGAGTAATAGAGTTTGCTCCATTATTACTGCATGCACTGGTAGTAGAACCGCGATAATCGTGACTAACGAAAATGTAGATTTTATTGTTGATTATGAAAACCGATGAATTTACGGGCGTACAGTTTCTGTGGATAAACAAAGCTTTGGTATAACTTCGGTTTATTTTTCCCCTGCGAAAGATTTGTTTGCTAATTGATATAAGTTCGAAAATGATTTTAGATCTAATGAAAAGTTTTTTAACTATTGGAGATTTTAACACAAAACATTTTAGTTGGGGTGGAGAATTCACAGGAAGTTTTAGTATTTGATTTTATCGTTTCTAAAGATTTTATTTTATTTAACGAATTCCATTCTATTCCAACGTTTTTCTCAGCAGTAGGTCAAGGTTAGACGGACCTGGCCATAGGCTCTAATAATCTGGATTGTGACTGTTGTAAGCTGATCTTTGTGAGAAGGATTACACTGTTTGAGTTGGAAAAGGCTTGTCTGCAACTTGGGAGTGATACCTTCATCTCAAAACGTGTCCCAAGGATTAATAAATTTAACAGAAAATTAAAACCGATTATCGGAGGATGTACTGATAGATTGAGAGATGCCCAGAATAAAGATGAGGTTGATCTTTACAATATGGTAACTGGTAGTTTGGCGACATTTTGGAGGCGATAAAGGTTACTACCTGGGACTTTGGTAATAATGTGAACAGTACTCAGTTCCGATTACGCATTATTTTGTGTGAGGGAAATGAAAGATCATGGGATATGTCATGTGATATTAATGAACGAATTACGGTTCTTTAATCGGAAAAGGGGGGAAATCGGGAAAAAATCTGGAAATTTTGTATTTGGTTTATTCTGTGTTGTGTGAAACAGTGTTCGTGAATTTTTGGATCCTATGGCCGTAACTAAAGAAAAGTTTATCGGACACGTAATCAAGATTCTGAAGAAGATTAGGTAAGTTAGTATTTTTAATTATTTGTGGATATTATTTTTATGCATTGTTCTAAATGTAAGGTGAAAGTAAAGGAATTTGGTATTATTGGGAAAATTGTTATTAGCAATGATTTAGGATTGCTAATAAAAGTAATTAGGATTGTAAGGTAATTTTTATTAATTTAATGTATGTGCTCATTTATATTTTAAGTAGTGTTTTTGAATTTAATTATATTTTAATGAAATGATAGTTATTTTGTGAATTTTATGTTTGTAGGAATTTGGTATACGTTTAAGTTGAAGTAAACGTGCATGAAAATAATTTAAATATTTGATACTAAGTATTTGTAATGCTTGCGGTATGAATTTGTTGGTGACGTGTATAATGTAATAGATGATTTAGAGGTAAAAGTTTTTGGATATTTTATTTATTTTATATGTGGAAATGTTCATATTTGGAAAGGGTATAAACGTTTTCGCGATCATGTAATTTCATATATGTTCTTTTACCGAGTTTAAAGATTCAGAAAATTGTCATGTATTTTCGTGAAATTTCTGTAATTTATGAGAAAAAAGCAGTGTACATGGATATAGTGAAGAGTGTGCGCAATGGCATTTTTGTGTAATTCTGGGATGTTTTTTTAAGTAAAAATAAGTCGGCGTGTACATGGTTTATGTGTATGTGTTATTTTGAAAAACGCGTAAGGAGTATGGTATTGTTCACTTTTTCCCAATTTTGCAGTGAATATTTGTCATGATTAAGCAGTTTTGTTAGATAAAATTTCTAGCATAAGTGTAATTCGGCTAGTAGATTGTTGGAAGAAGTGTTCAGTAGATAAAAAGAAATGAAACATGTCTTTACTTCGTAAAGACAAAATGGCGGCGGGAAAAAAAAAAAAAATAGAGGGTTGCTGTAGGAGAGTTGGTCGGCAAATTTTCGCCAAAAAAACGCCAAGTTACCATAATGTAAAGATCAACCTAAAGATGATTTTAATAATATTGTTGGGGATTTTAAAAGTTGTTTACAAATGAGAATTGATGGAAATTCAAAGGCGAAAAGAAGACTCAACAAAAAGATCGCATGGTGGGGAAAGAACTTCAGAAGGTGCCACCGGGGGCTTTCATGTACTCAATAGAGAACATGCTGAAATGTACTTCGATTTAGAGCTGGTTATTTACAGATTTTATAGAAGATTCTGAATTAGAACTTGGTCTTGACAATCCCCATTTTACGAATGGTGAGATCTTTGATGTTATTCATGGATTAAGAAATGCTGCGCCTGCTGGCTCAGATAGGGTCCACGCAGTTATTATAAATTCGAGATAATTCGAGTGTTATAAATTCGAGTTATAATATTCGAGAGCACTTGGAATAACGCACCTTTGGGGCAAAAATATTTAAGAACAGCATACGTTTAGAATTTCCGCTAGACAGTCTTGCGCGCTGGAGATAAACACGTTTTATTCTGCACAGTTTTATCACTGCTGGCTTTGAGTATTTTAATGAAAAATTCGTTAAAGTTTTACAAAATAGAAAATAATAACACAAATTCGGAATTAAAAATTCGGGCTTCCATGAGCCAATATTCGGGTGCAGGACTACGTTATTCAAAAATTGGATGGCTCTAGGTACCGTTGTTTTCTCACATTGCGAGAAACATACATATATAATTCTTCGTGATTTAATTTCTCCAAATATAGTACAAAAGGATAAGATTTGGTTACAACAATTTGAAAAGTGAAACGGACATTTATAGTGAACAGACGCAAAATGCCGTTTCAAGAAAGGACTCTTCTGGACTAATGTCTGTTTCGGCTAAAATCATAATTATAAATTAAAATGGAAAAATTCAAAAACTGCAAATAAGATCTACTTTAAAATTTATTTTAAACATGTAAAAATTTATAATATAAAGTACTATGAATTTAATCGAAAAGTTTCAACCTACAAAATGTTTTAACGTAATATATTTGTTAAATGGCTAAGAGTCTAGAAAACAGATTTGTAGAGAAATTAAGCTGGCGGAAGTCGCACCAAGAAAAGTTACTAGAGTGGGCGCGTGGGGTATCACAAACCCCAATATTTAAAATACGATAAAAATAGTTTTATTTAGTTTAAAAGCTGTTTTTCTTGTTCTCGTGTGTTATAAATACGTGAATAACAATTGGGTTTCAAAAAATTAATTTCCGAAATAATCTTAGAGTTAAAATTAAGATAAATGGAAATAATTAAAAAATAAACAGCATGCCTCTAAGTTTCATTGCATCTCTAATAAACTTGTTTTATTTCCTCACACTTATTATATTATTTCTTCACACGCTTATTTTATTTCTTCACACTTTGAACGAAATACATTCATGTGTCCTTGGCACAGAATGTTATCACATTTTAAACATTGCATTCAAGTTCTTCTGCCCTTGGCGCAAGGGCAATTTATCACATCTTTCATACTTAGTTGTTTCGAATTTCATATATTCGTTTTAATTCTTCGTCGAAACTTCTGTTTTTGTTTTGTATGCAGTACGTCAGTTTCTTGGTAAAGTATTGTTGCGTGCGTACGGGTTCGTTATGAAATGAATGCACAAGTCCGATGAAAAATGAACAAAAATTTATTATTATCACAACAAAAATGCTTAAATTTTCTCAAATTATCATGCAGTATTACAATATCTCACAGTAGTTATCTTTTAACTACTCAAATGTCCAATAGAACGTAATTCAAAACAGCTAAAGAACGCTAATCCGCGAATTCGCTACAATCAACAACAGTAGTTTTCTAAACAACAACAAACTAAACAACTGCTACAAACTGAGATGTTTTCCTTCTTTTATAAGATTTTAAAATCACGCGCTAGAATTTTCCAGCACTTTCTCGAAATCAAAAAGAGATATTTATTTATTTAACGCACGCCCTCTTGTATTTTTAATTTTTCCGGCTTAGCTTTCTTTTAATATTCGTCACGCGCTGCACTGCGCGAGAAATAAAACCATTTAATTTATAATTGAACTAACATTAGCTTTTTAAATACCAAATTCGTAACAGTATTAATCTTTGATCTTTGTTCAGTACTTGTCTTCATTAATTATAATGCTAAGTTTTCAAAAACAGACTTCAGTTTCTGGTTGGTGAATTAGCAGTTGAATGTAATATAATTCAAGCATTTATTACAGAAACATTCAGTGCAGGAAAGAAAATTACCATTGGCCACCTCCTTGTTATTCTGGCTGACTCCATATCCACTGCTCCTTTATTCATATTATAAAAACATATAATTCCTGACGTTTTATTTTCTCCAATAGTATTATCTATAGTATGATCGTTATGTAATGTTGAAAGCATAAAAACAGTTTTTCCTTTTCTAGGAACATTAGAAGTTAATGTTTTGTCTTTTTCGAAACCGAAACAGTCTAGAAAATGTTCCTAGTTTCATCTTCAGTTTTCGAAATGCAATCTTCATCGCTTTCAAATATTTCTAATAAATATCACAGGCGTTACATCTGCAATTCACAGGGAGTCATTCTTTTTACGATAATGTGGTTAGAAATGTTCAAGAATTTAATGTCAAGTACTTTAAAATCACTTGCGATTAGAAATATTTACTGTTACACTCCAGAAATAAATTTCTGAACTAAATATTCGGCCAGAAAAACACTTACGCATACAGGCGCGTGTGTTGTGTCATACCCCAGTTCCAACAAAATACCGATAAATCTGTTTCTGAAACACACAGGCAAAGAAAAAGCGGTTCTGAAAGTCAACCACAGCTAGAAACTCAGCTACTGAATGCAGCACAGAATTTCAGTTTCACAAGTTAGGAATATTCCACTTTTACGCTGGGGTGGGTTATGACACACCCCACGCGCTTTCCCGCGGGTTAATAAATTCCTTTTATTTCCTCCGAATTCATTTATTTCCTTCTTATTTATGAGCTCACCAGCGGCCGAGCGGTAAAGTCGCTGAACACTGGTAGTTCGGTCCGAGGTTCGAATCCCGCGAACGGGCTGGCTGCATGGGCGTTTTCGTGGTTTTCCCCATGTGTAACGTGTATACGAGCCAGTTTCCGTTAGAAAGTCCTCCACGAAGGCATCCCTCCCCTTAGGCAGATAGCCCTCGAGGCTTTGCCATAATCACACACACACTTCTTATTTATGATTCACGCACATTTCTCATTAAGCTATCACAAGTACTACACCGGCGTTACGCACCATATTCTTAAAAGAATTTTCATTCAATTTCAGAATTTTTATTTGAAGACAGCAAGTAGTGCCATGTCGCAAAAGCGAAAAGCGAGGCTTTCAGAAGAAAGCGTGGGTACTTTCGTGTTGTCCGAACCACCTTAGTAAAAGTCGCTCAATTTTCAGAATAGGCGAAATTTTTGGAACCATGCCCATTAACAAACAATCTTTCAATCAAGCAATTACTCCATTTTCATGTGCATTCTTTTTGTTGCATTCCAAGTTCAAAATTTTTCATAAACAAAACGCGATATTTTTTGTCTTAATGAAAAAAATGCGCATTTGGTATCTGCCAGCAATGGAAGAAATTGCGGTAAAATTTCTGCAGGAATACAGAATTTTGAAGCATAATCTCCAAAAGGAATAACGAGGAAATGCGTTTGGTAGAAAGCTGAGTTGCCTGCTTTTGCGCGATGCCGAAACTCTGCAATTCTCTGATACTTTTTAACTCAAAGCAGATCTTTGTTCTTGGGAAGAACGGCTCAAAACATCGCAGAAAGATTCGGATATCACGTAATGCTTATTTAAAAATAAAAAATTGTGTTTTAAAGGCTGAAATATGCTGACTTTTCATATGTTTTATAAGTTGCTAGCGATGATAAATATCGATAGTTTTGCAATCTTTTTTAAAAAGTCGCGAAAACCACCAGCTTGCACCGGATAAATAACTTTAACTTTTTCATCAGCGAAAGACCGCCAAATGGCCCCAAGGTGGTAGCCTTAATTGTATTGTTTCAATAATACATTAAACAAGTATTTAAAGTATTGTTTCAATAATACATTAAACAAGAACCCAAATATATATATATATAAACATCAGCACCATCCAAAATAAAGCTAAAAAGCGAAAGTACTAAAGCTTAATGCGTAAGTACTAAAGCACGGGAGAGAAGAAGCCCAAAAAGTTTTGGTTTCAACTAAAATCGATAATCTGATTTTATATCTTCACTGGAAAATCTTATGATTAGGGTTAATTTTGAATTGGCGCAATTTAGATTGCTATATTATAAACGGTTACTACTTTTGGGGAGGAACACAGATTATAATGAAGAATGAAAGAGGGTACTGCCAATTAAAATCAGAAATTTGCTTTCATACTTTTTATCTTAGATATATATGAGTCTTTAATGCTCTTAAAAGAATTCTTTGAAAAATTCTTTGAAAAAATTTCTTTTCTTACAAACATTTTTTGAAAATTCATTAAAGCATTCTTTGAAAAAAGCATTCTTACATTACTTCATGATAGAATGGATTGACAAAAGTATTGTTTCAATAATACAAAGAAGCCAAAAACGTTTTGGTTTCAACTAAACTCGTTAATCTGATTTCATATCTGCACTGGAAGATCTTATGATTAGGATTAATTTTGAATTGACGCAATTTAGATTGCTATATTATAAACGGTTACTACTTGTGGGACAGAAAGGGGAGTGACACAGATTAAAATGAAGAATAAAAGAGGGTACTGCCAATTAAAATCAGAAATTTGCTTTCATACTTTTTATCTTAGATATATATGAGTCTTTAATTCCCTTAAAAGCATTCTTACAAAAGCATTCTTTGAAAAAAAAAATTTTTCTTACGAAAATTTTTTGAAAATTCATTAAAGCATTGTTTGAAAAAAGCATTCTTACATTACTTCATGATAGAATGGATTGAGAAAAGTATTGTTTCAATAATACAGAGAAGAAGCCAAAAACGTTTTGGTTTCAACTAAACTTGTTAATCTGATTGCATATCTACACTGGAAGATCTTATGATTAGGATTAATTTTGAATTAATGCAATTTAGAGTGATATATTATAAACGGTTACTACATTTGGGACAGGAAGGGGAGGAACATACATAGATTAAAATGAAGAATAAAAGGGGCTACTGCCAATTAAAATAAGAAATTTGCTTTCATACCTTTTATCTTAGATATATATGAATCTTTAATATATTACATCCATGGTTCGAAAAAAGGCATTCTTACATTACTTCATGATAGAATGGCTTGAGAAAAGTATTGTTTCAATAATACATTAAACAAGAACCCAAATATATATATATATATATATATATATATATATAAACATAAGCACCATCCAAAATAAAGCTAAAAAGCGAACGAAAAGTTACCCTTTCAGACACAGAAGCTACGCTGTCGGCCAGTTACGAAAATGAAAATAAAACGCTAGGATTGGATACGAAAACAAAACTGAAAAAAAAAAAAAAAAAAAAAGCGATGGATCACAAAGAGAACACGGACTCCACTGCTAAAGAGTTTTCCGCGTTTTTGCGTCCCTTCTCTGTTGCCATCCAAAGGATCTGAAAAGGCAAGAAAAATGTTCTCTCCATTTCGGGAGGCAAGTAGCCATTCTTTCGCTTCTTCGAAGGGAATCGTATATATCACCAGAGAAACTCTTTTCTCTGCTTTAGGGGGTTCTTTGGAACCTTTCGCTGGGGAAATAGCGATGGAAGAAGGCTTCGGTGCCTTTGCAAATATGTCACAATAGAAGCTTTGTTCCATAAAAGCGAAAGAGCGGCGTTAGCCATTTTATCTTCTGCCTTCGAAAATGGGGATTTAAGGCTCTCGTTGTGGAATTAGATTTGCCGCGGACACCATTTTTTTTCCCTTTCGAATTGGGTGGAGGTGTAATAAATTGCAGTGGAAATCGATAGTTTGTGCTTGTGTATAGGAAATGGAATGGATGTTTATACAGGTTGGAAAGGAATTTTGAATTGATATTCTATTCAAAACGCGTATGGATGTTAGTAAAAGCGGATGTTTTCCGAATGTATTTCTTATTGCAAAACTTCCGTATCTCTCCTATGTGTAACTCACTGCCACGTGTGATTTCACGGTGTTGTACATCTTATTTAACATCAGAATGAAAATTTCTCTCCTTCTGAACGCTAGTAGAAAGTATTTCCATTTGCAGGTCAACTTTTAAAGAAAATATTTGTAAACAAAATTTCCCTTTTCATCTGTTAATTCATATTCGTAAGTGGCATTTAATTTGTGTATTAGTTTCGGTTTCGAAAATTTTCTTAAAAGCAGAGTAAAAACGATTTCTGCTATCTTATAACGAACAAAGTAATTTGGAAATATATTTACGTGGTATTTTTTTTAATTGCTCCACGATTATTAAATTTAAACACATTATCCTATGATTGAGAGCACTCCCTTTAAAATTTGCCGACTGTAACAAATTCAGCGATTTTGCCGCCTTTAATAAACTCTGCTATTTAAAAGTACTGTGTGGCCACTAGAATATGTACCTAGAATAATACCAAATGCCACTGGAATATTTGATTAACAAATCTCTGATTTTGTTAATAAAATATTCTTTAAATTGTTACAAAATATGAAATTAATAACAAAATTTGGGTTTCGAAATGGGTGCGGGTGGAAAATGAGGTATGTTCAAAACACGGTGGCTTTAGGCGCCACCACAGAATACGTATATAAAGATACAGAGAAATACATACATACAGATTCTTCGTTATTTAATAAATACAGATTAATTATTTAGGTCATTATTTTATACTATTATAAGTATTGCTGTCAACAAAATTAATGATATTAGGTTTATTAATTATTCTTTCTAAGCTTGTGCCGAAGACATATTTACTTGAACCCCGTTACAATTTAGTTCGCTGAATATTGGAATATTGCAACGCAGCGATACGGTATACTTTGAGTGCAATAACTTCTATTAGTGTAACTGGCAGCACGGGAAGCTAGCAGTCGGAACGTCAGTGCGTTGAATCTGGTAAAAGCATTTCTCATTTTTGACGATTTTCCTTCCGAAGGACCTAAGAATTTGAAACTTTCTGAAAAGGAAACTTTTTGCCGATTTTGTTCTACAGAATGACTAAACGTTCTAAATTTACTCACTGAAGAATATTTATTTATCTTTCATTAGAACAAACATATCAAACCCATCAAATTTATCAAAAATGTTGAAAAATATAAACGATGAAATTTAATACTGATTAGTCTTAGAATACCATCGTTATGTATTGCCTTTAAAGAAATAATATAGCAAACATAAAAAGAAATGTATGGTAACACATAGCACTCTATCTGGACTTCTAAAAATCTGCTTTTAAAAATTCTGTTATTGTTGTCAATGATTTGTGAATCCCACTGATTTATAAATTTTGAAATTAATATTTAAACTTAAATGAATTATTTATATTCTATTTAAGTCATTGATTTATGAAAATCAGGAGAAGTAGTAGGATTGATGCGATGTTTTGAAATTAAAACCAGACCAAGTATGTGTACGTGAGCAAATGTAATTTTCATTAGAGACCAGAGGAACAAAAAATTGGTATTGTTTGCTTATCCTACCTCAGTTCTCCTTTGGCTGTCGGCCAACTGATGCAATAGAAACGACTTTTGTATCTTACAAACTTAACGCTTCTATTCAAAAAAAAAAAAAAAAAAAAAAAAAAAAAAAAACCTTAATTGTAGCCTTTTATTTCCCCCCTCCCAGTTTCTTCAAGAACCCGAGGAAGGCAGTGTAGAACAATCTATTGCCCAATGAGGTGAAAAGAAATGGACTCCATTTCTAAAATTACTAGTTATTGCTTCGGGTTTGTCAAAGAATAACCCTTTGTTTAAGGGCTAAATTATACGGTTAAAGTTAATCTGTTTCCGCTTTTGTTTTTCCGTCAACTTTTTCTTTGGATTATATTTTAAGAATAGTAAAAAAGTAGCAAGTTTACAAGAACGATTTGTGTGTCTGAACGTAATCACATACAGTCGAACCCCGTTATAACGACCTTCAAGGAATCGGAAGTTTAGCCCTGTATCTGAATCGATAAGAAAAGTGAAGTATCGCTCGAAAATATAAAAAGAGTGTTTACCCATTTGGGTACTTACGTATTAACGCAACCAGGCCAAAATTCGCATAAATTGCCAAATTTGGCGACCCTACTTACGGCAACCCTACGTGTTATACGTAGTTTTGTAAAAATAGCATGTGGAGATTCACAAAATTTTCCTGCATTTTCGTGCAAATTTTTGTAATTTATTAGCAATTAAACCCTTCCGGTTTCTAATTTGAATAAGTTGCAGAATTATTTTTTCGGCGGAAATCTTTTGGCTATTGCTTTTAGCACTGATTGAAAACCATATTCGCCATAGCCATGTACACGTCGACTTATTTTTACTTAAAAAAACATCCCAGAATTGCACAAAAAATGGCATTGCGCACACTCTTGACTATCCATGTACACTGCTATTTTCTCATAAATTACAAAAATTTGCACGAAAATGCAGGAAAAGTTTGTGAATCTCCACATGCTCTTTTTACAAAACTACGTATAACACGTAGGATTGCCGTAAGTAGGGTCTAAAGCCGTAAGTAGGATTCAACTTATTCAAATTCGAAACCGGAAGGGTTTAATTGCTATTTTATATTTTAAAACAAAATAATATAAAAAAACTGTATTAGAAATTATCTGTAATTAATAAATGTACATTTTCTTTCTATTCATACTTTTTTACTCAAAGTTACAAATAGCGCCAACCTGGTTGCGATAATACATAAGTACCCACATTTGTGTATAAAAGAGTAACAAAATATCCGGACGAATTCATCTTTAACTTTTACTTCCGATACTGTTGCGGTGGTACGGGTTCGTAGTGCATTGAATGCGCACAAAACCGAGGACAAGTTGATAAAATTTATTTTACAAAAATAAATACTTTATATTTCTGGAATTTTCCACAAAAATATTCGTACAGCTCTGCTCTATATCACAGAACGCAGTCAATAGTTACCATTTCAA
The DNA here is from genome assembly GCF_044657685.1 of Stegodyphus dumicola. NCBI lineage: Eukaryota > Metazoa > Arthropoda > Arachnida > Araneae > Eresidae > Stegodyphus > Stegodyphus dumicola. The sequence goes on from NC_140770.1 coordinate 6,673,566, forward strand.
ACAACTAAGATCGTTAAACTCAATGCAGTGCAAAGCGCATCTAGGCGAAGCTCTCGCTAAGATTTCAATACTCTGAGAACTGATGCTCTCTCCGGGCATATATAATTTTCCCCCAGGCCCTGAGAAATTTCTAGTCTCTTCCATTTCTCGAAATTACTGGAACACATATACGACTAAAGTGACATAATAAGGGCTGGATACAATTAAAGTTACGCATACGAATCGATAACAGTTATTCAGTTGCAGTACCAATTATAGTTATACACAGACTGAACCAAAATGTCTCCAAATAGTCGCCAAGTTTGGCGATTTCTCTCCAAAATGTGGTGGCAAAAATTAGACGCTAAAGTATCGCCACTGCACATTGGTACGTGTGTCACACAGACGACATTTCACGAGTGAACGGATTGTAGGCCGACACTTCCCCACTTCTTGGCCACCCAGTTCGCCAGACCTCAACCCGTGCGACTTTTGGCTATGAGGTTATCTCAAAAGCACTGTAACAGCTTTAAATAGTATTAAAATCTTGTAGTTTAAATAATTTAAATAGATGAACATTAAGGTATTTGTGAATGGCAATATTTGAAACCAGACTCGAGTGCCACGTGCGATTCTCGCACGAAGAATGTAATTTATTTTTAAGTGTTAGAATATGTTTTCTCTTCTTGTTTGTATGCCGCCATTTTTTTGAGTGTTAAATAAAAGTTATTGCTGTGTTCCATCATTGGAGTTGCTTCATATCGCCAAAGAAGTATTACAGCACTGTTTATGGTGATAATCTAAATAATTCGACGATAAGCGATACACCGACATGTCCATAACATTCCTCCTGATATGCTAAGAGCTGCTGTTGAGAATGCAGTGATAAAATTTAACTTGCTTTCCGAAAATGGTAGACGCCACATTGAACGTGCTTTGTTTTAGAAACGATTAAACATACGTATTTTAAACCGATGTCTTCATGTCTTATTTCTTTTAACAATATTGCATACCGCGCCATTTCCCCCCTGGCGGTGAGTTTTTGAATTTTTTTTCTGCGGAAAATATATTCTCATGACCTCCTGAAAACGATCACCAAGTTTGATAACATACTGTCCAGTAGTTTTCCTTTCATGACCATTTCAAGTGGAACTTTAATTATAACCACCCTGTATTATAAACATTTAACTCTCTTTAATTCAATTATATGTTCTAAAAAAATACAATTTTTAATAAAAGGAAAAACATTGTGATACTTAAAGTCCGTTATCGTTCAAAACATGGAATTGGTATGTGCACACTTTTTATGCTTCTTGTTTACATTTTTTTAGTAAACTGCGAAACATTATTGTAGACAGATCTATTTTTTAGAACGAATAGTAAAATAGTATTTTATTTTCAGATCGCCTTCTACCAACTTTAGGATTCTTACCGAAAAATCCAATTTCAGCAACACAGAACATATTGCTGTTACATTATAGTCTTTATCTTTCTTGGACGAAATTTTTGCGTTCTGTCTCGATTATACGTATAAATACGTATACGCTCTCGATTACCCTGGTTCATGTTGGGAAATAACGGATCATTGTAAAACACGGATAATCCAAACTATCAGTATTCATGCTTATTTGGATGTGTCTGTTTCTTTAAAAAAAGTAATTTCATTTTGCTTTTGAGAACATTAAACTATTTCTCGAATTTCACTGCGTATTTTTCGAAGTGCTTTTTTATCGTTTTATTCCAGTTCCCTTTGGTCAACGAACTACAACAAAGTTTCAGCAGCAGTCTCGCGACTGATGTAATCGCCGATAAGTGGTGTATTTAATTATGGCAAAGCACACTAGGGCTATCTGCCGAAGGGAAGGGATGCCTTCGTGGAGGACTTTCTGAGGGAAACTGGCTCGTATACACGTTACATATGGGAAAACCACGAAAACGCTCATGCAGCCAGCCCGTTCGCGGGATTCGAACCTCGGACCGAACTACCAGTGTTCAGCGAATTTACCACTCGGCCGCTGGTGGGCCGTAATCGCCGATAATTTTTACTCGTGGTGATCGAGGCAAACATTAAAACTAAACCTAAAGACACAGTTCAGCGCAGTGTCAGTTTCCACAGCAGATTAAGGAGACTCGTACACCTTAAAATTCATAAATTCTTCGGATATGTGACTGTTGCAAGAATCGAGATAACTTATTTATTTTAAAAAATATTACTTCCGACTTTTTACAGCTGACTACATAATATAGCTGCTTTCTGAAATAGTCATCAGAAAGTTTGTGTTGCCCCAAATATTTTTATATTTTAATCACCTTTGTGACAAACTTTTTCGTTTAGTTTCCACCTTGCGAGCACAGTTTAAAACTTTCTGTTGCATAATTTAATTCCATATTTAATATATAGCTTTTATAACATTTGGAAAATACTGTGAACCTAAAATTCTGAGAATGTCGTGTTAAATATTTATTTTATTTGGAGTTGAGTTTATAAAATGTATTTTATTAAAAAAATCTAATGTTTTCGTGCATAAATTTTTTTAATACTAAAATATTCATCAAATTTTTCGTTCACTTAGAAAATAGTGCCTATCTAAAGAATTCGATAAAATTTCAAGTACGTACCATTAGCCATTTTTAAAATATCATGCGCGCAAGGTGGAAACATGACGAAATATTTTGTCACAAAGCGGATGAAATTACAAAAATATTTGTGGCAACACAAACTTTCTGGTTACTAGTTTCCAAAGCAGCTATATTATGTAGTCAGCTGTAAAAATGTGGATGTAATTGCTTTTAAAATAAATAAAATATCCCAATTCTTGCAACAGTCCCATATTCGAAGATCATAAGGGGTTTAAGGTGTATGAGCCCCCTTAACGCGTGTTTGTTTTTTACATACTTCGCGCATAATTTTGAGTGTTAACCGCGCGTGGCCTGCGTCAGCACGGTTCAATGAACAGGGTAATCGAGAGAGAGTACACGGTATAAGCAGAATATATTTATTATTTCGATCTGTATGCGATATAGGAGCTGGAGGGAATAAGTTGCCGATTTTCCAATCTTAAGCAGCAATGACTAAGGCATCGTCCACTTCTGATAAAGACCTTTGCAATTTCGCAAATCCGAAATCGATGGAACATTATGCAGTTCTGCCAACACCGAAACTTAAACGTTCTCCCCAAGTCTGGGGAAATATTGTCCAATGACTTATCGATTTCGGATTTGCTCAGGTGAACTGCAGCCGGAACACCCGCAGATGTCAGGTGCGCGGCTAATCCATTTCTGACAGTTTCGCTTCTCCAGTGACCGCCTGGTCGTCATTTGTGTCCAGACTTTCCCTCGAGCCCAGGAGCGGGACGACCAACGACGGTATCGATTGAATCGGGTGGAGAGGGAGGGTACAAGTGCTTTTTCCTTTGGCATAGCATCGAGCTCAGGTGGCAAGAAACGCTAAGAAGACCCGTTTAAGATGATGTGCCTATGCGCGAGTTTGGAAAACACGATGAAAAAAGAAGAGATTTTCAAGCACGGCTCAATTCCTGTCACCACCATCTGTGACGCACGTGCAGTGACATAGCTAGAACTTTTACTGCCCTTGACGGTATCTGAATTTGCCGCCTCCTTCGATACACAAACAAATAACTATAAAAAATGTCAAAGCGATTGAAGGAAAACAAATTAAAATTCTACTTTTTTTTTTAAAGAAAAACATTAATTCCAATTCTTTAAATTTATTATCCCAAACGAACTATTAACATCGAAATACGATTTCGCTTTGTTGCACTTTTCATTAGTGTCTATTGCCATTCGGGAAAAAAAAAATGTAAGATATTATCCTTTCATATTTATTCTGTCTTTTATCATTAACAAACTAAAGATTTAAAAGCAATAGATGCATTTCATAGGAATATTATTATTGTTGTTTTTGAATCTGACTGATTTAAATTAAAATGCATTTAATTCATGCTATATATAATTAAATACATTCGATATTTTTAGAGAATATTGCATATTTTTCACTTTTTAATACACAGAGGATGAAGAACTTGCCTATGTTCGTCTAAGTGCCTCTTCATCTAATATCCTATAAAATGTTTTGCCATCCCACCTGAATCGTCTCTATCGATAATCTTTAATGATCAAGCCTATTAAGCTTTAAAAAGGCGAGTTTGGATGATCGTTAAAATCCAAATCCTCTCAGGTTTTTTTATATTTCTGAAGACTATTAATCAAAAAGTTTAAAGTTTTATTATTATTTTTATTATTTTGCTTGTTATTTTATTCGCCCAACGATCCATAACAATACAGTCTATTTGATTGCCTTACGTAGATTATAGAAAAAGATTTCTTAATTGCAAAATATACATTTGCAGTTTTTAAGTACTTCTTCGCGTTACTGTTTCGTTTTTTTAGTAACGGAATAAGTCAATAACGGAAATAAAACTCCAACATACTTCTCTCTTAACGAAGGATTTTTCTTATTAATGACACCTTGATTAAAATTTAGCGGATATTCATCAATTTTATTCGAATCTTTCGACAGAAATAAAGAAAAGGACTAACAAGAATATGTAGCTATTTAAATCTCATGATGATGTCTTTGAATACTCTACACAGTAAAACCTATTTTTCCTCTCAGTTGAATTCCTAATGTCAATTCAGAATTTCATTATTCCTCACCTTCCTTGGGTCCACCAGCGGCCGAGCGGTAACGTCACTGAACACTGGTAGTTCGGTCCGAGGTTTGAATCCCGCGAACGGGCTGGCTGCATGGGCGTTTTCCTGGTTTTCCCCATGTGTAACTTTATACGAGCCAGTTTCCCTTAAAAAGTCGACCCACCAGCGGCCGAGCGGTAAAGTCACTGAACACTGGTAGTTCGGTTCGAATCCCGCGAGAGGGCTGGCGTCATGGGCATTTTCGTGGTTTTCCCCATGTGTAACGTGTATACTAGCCAGTTTCCCTTAAAATGTCCTCCACGAAGGCATCCCTTCCCTTAGGCGGATAGCCCTCGAGGCTTTGCCATAATCACACACACACACCTCACCTTCCTCAATGACTAATTATAAACGGACGTTTCACGCGAAAAATGCTTCCCCTCAAAATATGCCATTCAAGGTAGAGCGCCTCCTCCGCCTCCGTCCTCTGCTCTAGATGTTGCCATTCTCTTACAATATACATGTATGGCAATATACACACAGGCACAAACTGGCAGAAAACAAGGCTCCAGTTGTTTTCTGACGACGACCCCGAAGTTCTCTGAACTTTAATGACCGCTTAGCAATTCTCGTGCAAGCTGAACGTGTCCTATCTTTATCAAGTCTTTATCTCCTTTCATGGGGTGTCCGCCGAAAACACCGCGGTCAATGGAACGCGGACGAAAACGTCGCAGAGAAAACAACGGAAGACGAAAACGTGGCGGTATCGTGGGAGAAAATAAAGCAAAGAGAAAAATATCGCAGTTCTGAAACATCGTGGTGCAAAACTTTGTCGTCGAAAATAAAGCGGTTCAGAAACTTCGCAGTTTAAAAACATCGTCGTCGAAAATATCGTGGTAAAAAAATAATGTATCTGCAAATCATCGCATGACGATAACATCGCAGACATGCTTTTTTCAGACATGCTTTAATAACTGTAAATGGATATTCCCATAATGATTTGTGAGCGCAAGATGGAAAGAAGGATAACTTTTACTTTCATATTTTTTATTAACTAATAAATGTTTGCTGAAAATGTAAAATGGAACTTAAGAATAGAAAATTAATACAACTTACAGCACTCAACAGAGTTTTAAACTGACATAGTTAACTAACAAAGGTCATTAATAATTTTTTTTATAAAGTTTTACTGCTAATTTTTCATGAAAAGTGTAATCTAAAAAAAAAAAAACAGAAAAAAGAAGATAACTGCATGACCTTAATCTGTAAAAAATTGCTAAGTTAATTATGAGATTATTTTTCTTCACTTTTATTAATCTGTTATAATTAAATTATTTCTTGTTTTTTTAAAGTTTTTTGTTCTGTTTTTTAAAACAATATTAGTAAATAAATAATATGAAAGTAAAAAATATCCTTCTTTTTCCATCTTGCGTTCACAAATCATTACGCGAGTATCCCTTTACTATTATTAAAGCCTGAAAACGCATGCCTGCGATGATTTGTAGGTACTTTATTTTTTACCGCGATATTTTCGACGGCGATGTTTTTAAACTGCGAAGATTTTGAATTGCTTTATTTTCGACGACGATATTTTGTACCACGATGTTTTAGAACTGCGATATTTTCTCTTTGCTTTGTAAGAATTATGTTAATTTTATTAACAGTTAAATTTTAAGTTAAAGTTCAATTCCTGTCAAATTCTTAACTTAAACTTACTACTTCCGGCCAGAACGTAGTTTTGGAATTTGCTGAATATTTAATGAGAAGGAGCGGTATTTAAACTACGAAGTTGCTTACTGAGACAGGTGACAGGTGACGGAGGACGGGGACGCCTGGTGTTTAACGAAGGTAAACAGGCATATGTCCCACGCCCTCCCCTATATAGATACAGGAACTCCCTGGGGTCCCACAAGGGCTCACCGGGAGTTACTGAGCCTTCATGAAAAGGTTTACATGGCCATACAGGGGCTATTCCAGTTTGACATTGGTTCTGTACAGATTCTTATGTTAATGGTTGACCTGGGTGTTCATAGGCCATAATGCATACATGAAACATGACATTACATACATGATATATGACATGACATTAAACTTATACATAATACTTGCACGAATTAGTACATACATACTTTACACTTCACATGACATTAGACTACACATACATAATGCATGACATTAATCTACACTTATTAGAGTTATAACCTGACTGTATACTACGTTAAGCTAATTGTATTGCGAACTTGCTAAGTTACTTTATAACTGGATTACTTATAGTTTACATTATTGCTATTACTTCTTAAATGACATTATGCTATATAACAAGATAGGCACACATACTTTGCCTTATAATCATATATGCGTTACTTAAAATAATACACATGTGGCACGCGTTACACGCGCTAATGACTACATTACCGATTACGTTATGTTAAAAGTACACATAGTACGACGTATTACACTCATTAATTAAATTACTTACTTTACTTACATTACACAGTTACTTATACACTTACATATTTACAATTTTAGACATAACACCTGCTAAGTTACAATAGAGACATAGAATTATTGCGCTGTGTATGCTATTATTCCTATGTTGGTTGGCAAACATCCTGCCCTAGGGCGCTCAGCTGCTGTATAATTTTACATATATTTCTTATCGCAGGTGCGTGTTTGATGATGAACCTCTTGTAAGGTACTATAATATATACTGAGACACTATAATATATACTATAATAGACTATAATATATACTGAGACACAGAGAGAGAGAGAAACAGAGTTTCTGAACTACGCGCGTCTGCCTTTTTGGCCGCTCTCTCTCTCAAAGCTGTCTTTACGCTCGGCCGTACTCAGGCCCTTGCTAAACTTCGTAGTAAAATAAGTTAAGGGGCCAACTATCATTGAACCTTGATAGCTTTGGCTATACTTAGTTAGTTAATCTTAGTTTTAGTTTAATTCTTAGCCTTTCAAGTTCAAAGTGCGGACTTTATTTGTACACTCCCAGGCGGAGTTTGGTTAAATCTTATCGAAATAATAAAGGGTTATTTACCCTTCTCTCTTGTTGTTTCCTGTCATCGAACTCTAGCGATTATTCGCTTATCAGTTCCTAAGTTCCTCACTTCAAACATTAGAATTTTAAAGTGAGGTACCTTACAATTGGCGCCCGAAAAGAATTCTAAACGGACCATGTCGTTAGATTCCGGGAAGGTTACGTTGACCCCTCCGACCTTTCAGGTCCCTACAACATCCACGAAAATTGTAAGGTAGTTCCTCACTTTGGAATTCTAAGTTAATGTTGGAAGTGAGGAACCTAGGAACTGATAAGCGAATAATCGCTAGAGTTCGATAACAGGAAACAACAAGAGAGAAGGGTAAATAATCCTTTGTTATTTCGATAAGATTTAACAAAACTCCGCCTGGGATTGTACAAATAAAGTCCGCACTTTGGACTTTAACTTAAAAGGCTAAGAATTAAACTAAAACTAAGATTAACTAACTAAGTATAGCCAAAGCTATCAAGGTTTAATGATAGTTGGCCCCTTAACTTATTTTACTACGAAGCTTAGCTAGGGCCTGAGTACGGCCGAGCGTAAAAACAGCTTTGAGAGAGAGAGCGGCCAAAAAGGCAGACGCGCGTAGTTCAGAAACTCTGTTTCTCTCTCTCTCTCTCTGTGTCTCAGTAAGCAACTTCGTGGTTTAAATACCTCTCCTTCTCATTAAATATTCAGCAAATTCCAAAACTACGTTCTGACCGGAAGTAGTAAGTTGAAGTTAAGAATTTGACAGGAAAGAAATTTTAACTTAAAATTTAACTGTTAATAAAATTAACATAATTCTTACAGCTTTATTTTCTCCCACGATGTTTCGTACCACGACGTTTTCGTCTTGCGTTGTTTTCTCCGCGATGTTTTCGGGTGTAACTTTTTATGGAGGTTCGAAGATAAAAATAGTTCCTTTTCTGAGAAAAACTGAAACGTGGGAGTCCTTGGACCAAATTTCCACGCATCTGTTTATAGATGATGTTTTGCTATGCATCGACTGCCTATCACCGACTACACCGGTTTGTGTATCAAATCGCAGGAGAATTCTCTTGGAAATTTTCCTAGGCCTGAGAACTTTATACCCGCCAACAATCAGAGTGCTCTCGCCAATAGAGATGCTCTGGGAATTTTCGGGAAGATGAGAATTCAGAAGTCGTCCTGACACGCCCAGGAAAATTTCAACAAAACAATGAAAGCTCTAAAGTTTAGTGTGATAGTTTTTAGTGAAAAGAAAGAAACCTTCTCTCTTGTGTTTTCATCTCTGGCAAGAGGAAGTGTTTTGTTTGCTCTGCTAAGAGCTTTGCTTAAACTGACAGTACTCGGAGCTATCTGTAGCTCGATCTATCTGTTGGAATGCTATCAGATTTGGTAGAAGAACTAACTACATGGCAAAAAAGATTCCATGAAAAAAGTTAGTTTCGGAAGTTGTCGGTAGGGGAAACGGAGCACCGTACTAGTTCACAAAACTGAAATTTGGAAGAAATGCAGTAAAATTTGAAAATGCAAATGTTGGATTACGTAAACGACAACTCATACACTTTCATGCACAAATGCAGAGGTATTCCGCGTACCAGTATCTCTTCAGATTAGAATCCGCCTACTGTTAGGCTGTACACAAAAGCAGGACTCGTTCTGAAGAGTATACTGCATCTGAAGAATATACCGCACCTGAAGAATATACTGCACTTGTACTGCATCTTGCCTCTGTCCGAGATGCTCCTGTTACCTCCATTCTGTGGGCAGCAAGGTCTCTTTTCACTCCTCCTCCAAAACGCGTAATTTTTGACGTTACGACAAATTCTGCATATTCCCAGTTTTATAAACGTTATTATTTTCCTTTTTAATCTCTTTAAATTCCTACTATTAGCTCACACTCTCCCTATATCTTGTTCAAATTTTCAATCGTACTTTTTATTCATCCACTCAAGCTCAAGTACATTTTTTAAACTTGTAGTGGATGACACTTGATGTTAATATAGTTTTTTCACATAGCAAAGTCAATTCCTACTTATTCATTCCTTTTTATCGTAACTAAAGATATGCTGTTTGTATTAAATATATTATAAGACTTGCAAATAATAACCGTTTATTAGGAATTCTCTCGTGCAGAGCCGTGCCAAGATATGTTTTCACCTGAGGCAAAAAGGCAAATACTCGCCCTTATATACATATATTTGTAATAATAAAATTCCATAATCAAGAATACAATTAAAATTCTAACTGTATGTTCTTTTCATTTTTAATGGCGACGTTCTTTTATTTAAAAGTACGTGGAATTAAAGCCACAGCCCCGTAGTCAAGTTGCTTTTCCCGCCTTTTCTACACGTACAGTTATAGAATGTTCTGGAAATATTTAAAGCGAACTGGATTGGCTGACGAGGCTGACGTCATTTCTTGGAAGCTCCGCCTTTCCAGAGGCTATCAAAGGACTCGCAAAAGAATGTCGGGGCTTTTCTTTAATGTCACGATGCAGTAAACTTCATACAAAAAGTTATTAGTAATTCTTCTTTATTTACTCCTGATATCTGATTTTGTAACTGCTATTTTCTCCTGAAATATAATAAATGGATCCTGTTTTTTAAAACTTATCGTCTGATAATTTAAGCTACGACAAAAGCTGGTACATTACAAGGAGTCGGCAGGATTGGTGTACCCAAAAGGGAAATAATTCCAATATAAGAGAAAGAACTTTTTAAGTGCAAGTTGTGTCTGTTTTTTACAACTGAAGAATTGCGAATAGTGATACAGCTTTGTCTTCGAATTTTGAGCGCGTCTCATAGTTAGAACCGCATGATTTGGATATCGTCTGCTGAAAAGAACATACAGTTAGAATTTTAAGTGTATTCTTGATTATGGAATTTTATTATTACATATATATATATTTGAATTTAAGAAACATACTCTATTCGTGAAAAGCAAATTTAAAGTTAATAAATTTAAATGAAATTTAATGCAAACAAATCATTAATTATGGCGAACTAATCTACAATAGCATTTAAATTCTGTGAGCATATGCAAACCAAGTGCAAGTATCAAAATCCATGAATAAATGTAAAATTAAAATTCCAAAAATTATTTAATCCTAATAAAATTTATTTATAAAAATGCATAAGTGAATGATTATTGAGCAGGCAGGAGACAGACTTATCAAGGGAAAGTTGCCTCCAAACCTATCTCTTCAGTCATTCAACTCGTGTTTCGTCATCCACGTAGACAAGGGTAAAAGTCAAAACCAAAAGTAATACCAAATTGGATGGATTACTAAAAAGAAATTTAAACAAGTGGAATTTTGTTATTAAAACAGTAGAATTAAAATTAAGAAATTAATAAATAATAGTAGAAAATTAATTTTTTAGAAAACCAAAGTAATTTAGAAACTTTTGCTTACAGAAACTTCCCCGACACGAATTATGCATATAAATTAAAAAGAAACTGGACATTTTCTATACAAAATAATGCATAAATTATACTTAAATAATACTCGAAGGGCAAGCAAATAGTATGTTTTAATTTAACTTATCAACTATATTTGTTTTTGGGGAGTGGAGAAGCATTGCTAAACTAAGTGACGTTAAGAGTGTGTTTTGCAAACTTTAAATAGAGGTCGCTAATGTAAGGTTGAAGTTGGGTGTAAAGCTGCTATCTCTAATCAATTTTAAAAAAACCTATTCTGTAAACTTTTAAGTAATGTAAAATGTGTGTTCTGTTGTAAAAATGTGTACAAAAATTATAAAATGCAAACTGTAACGTTATGTGAAAAAAAGTTGCAAACTATTAAGGAATGTAAAATATTAAGGATGTAAAAATTTGAAAATTTTTTTGAAAAAAAAGTACGAATAAAATTATTATGAAGTAAATTTAAATTTAAATTTAGATTTCGAACATTTTTTTAAATGTTATATTTAAAGAAAGAAATTTATTGTAAAATTCTAAATTTATTAAAACTGGATTTCGACTGGTTTAATCAAAAATTTACTAATATATATACAGGGTGATTATAATTAAAGTTTAAGTTTCAAAACGCTATAAAAAAAGAACCACTGATGAAAATGATGTGAAATTTGAAAGGAATGTTATTGAAGAAGGCGGAAAGCGTATGGCAGAAGAAAAAATGTAGTTTCAAAAGTTAGCAACAGATGGCGCTGTAAGCGGCAGAATCACGACGAGAAACGATAAACGATTCGTAAAACAATGGCTAAGGTAGAAGTTACACATTAAAACGCATTGAGAAATTAGAATTGTTGAATAATTTTATTTGCATGACTGTACATATCACATCGAAAGGGACAAATCGGTTTCAAGAGTTTTGCGGCGACATACCGCATAAGAACCATTCATCAAAGAAGTTCGGAACTGTCGCGAGACTGGCACAAAACATGTTCAATATGGTATCCACCGTTGTGTGCAACAAGTTGAAAGCGACAAACAGCATGTTCCGCAACGGATCGCAGTGTCTCCGGGGTGATGTTCAGAATGTGTTGCGAAATGCGTGCCTTTAATTCCGCTAAATTTGCAATTGGAGCACGGAACACAACATCCTTCAGATATCCCCACAGCCAGAAATCACACGGAGTAAGATCAGGCGATCGGGACAGCCAGGCTGTAGGGAAATGACGGCTGATAATTCGAGCATTTCCAAAATGGCGCCTCAGCAGCTGCTTCACGGGATGTGCAATGTGCAGAGGAACGCCATCTTGCATAAAAATGATTTCATCCACACATCCACGCTGTTGCAGAGCTGGAATCACGTGGTTGCGCAAAAGAGACGCATACCTCTGACCAGTGACGGTTGCGGTAACAGGACCGGAAGCAGCCGTCTGCTCGAAAAAATATGGTTTTAGGATGAATGATGCCGTAAAGCCACACCATACCGTGACCTTTTCAGGATGAAGTGGTACGGGGTGCGTTGCCAGTGGATTTTCTGTTGCCCATATTCGACAATTCTGGGTATTCACGTACCCTGTCAGATGGAAATGGGCTTCATCTGTCCACAAAATTTTCCACGGCCATTCATTATCCACTTCCCTGCGAGCCAGGAATTCTAACGCAAACGTCTCCCTAGCTGTCAGGTCAGGCGGAAGCAACTCCTGCACATGGCCAATTTTGTACGGATAGCATTGCAGGATGTTTCGTATAATTTTCAGCACCGTGCTCGTAGGCCTGTCCAATGTTCGGGCAATTCCTCGTGCACTGCACGGTTGTACACCACCGGCCGACCCCTCCTGTAATGCTGTGGCCACTTCTTCAACTACCGTCGAATGCACTCGTTTTCTCCCTCTACCAGATTGCACATCAAACGAACCTGTCGTTTCGAATTTTTGCATCATTTTCTTTAGACCTAAGACACTCATTGGACCAACGCTTTCTTTTATACCCTTCAGTGTACTGAATTTTTGCAGAGCTACTCTTGCACAATCATCATTCTTGTAATACAGCTTTACCAGCAGAGCGCGGTCCTGCAGTGAAACACCCATGGCGAACGTCTGAGACGCGAAATGAGGAACAGCCTGGTACCTGGCGGCTTTATAACACTGAAATTTAACCAACATTTTAATTTACGTCTTCTTCCGCTTGCAGCGCCATCTGTTGCTAACTTTTGAAACTAAATTTTTTCTTCTGCCATACGCTTTCCGCCTTCTTCAATAACATTCCTTTCAAATTTGACGTCATTTTCATGAGTGGTTCTTTTTTTATAGCGTTTTGAAACTTAAACTTTAATTATAATCCAACTGTATATATATATATATATATATATATATTAAAATAGCTATATTCGTATTAAACAAAAGTAACTGTACTTAAATAAAAATATCATAATTCTTATAGCTTAATTATACCATAATTCTTAAAGCATTTTTTAATCGTAGCTTTATAAATTCAGAAAAATAATATAGCCAACACTTAAACTTTCAAATGAAAATGTTAAAAAATTCTGTTTTGATAAATAAGAAATAATATTGAATACACGTTGCATTAATTTCCAGGTTTTCTTGCAATTCTTCCTATTGTTTCGTTAATTTAAGTTTGCCGAAATTTAAAAACATAATTAAAGCAATTTTCGAATTCGTATAGCCAGTTTGGCGCCCCTTCTAATGATTCACCTGAGGCAAGCAATTTGGGTACTCATAATACTCATACTCATAAATCCCCTAATTGATGTATATTTTTAAGTTACAATAAATGAAAAATCACATGCTAATTCAATCAGTTTACAGCCTTCAAATTTAAATTTAACAAAATGCTTTGAGAACAATTAAAATGTACTGGCGGAGATTCAGAGCAATAGGAATTTTTTCTGAAAATGATTTCCGAGTTTATTTAAGTGTTCTAAAATTCATTTCAGTCGAAATCAACTGCTAAAATAAATTCCTTTCAAAAGTTAGATAACAAGTTATAGCATTTTCTGAATAGGTTACTATTAAATCATCAATAAAAGTATATTTCGAACAGTTGCAAATATTGTAATAAATGTCAAAGGAATTCTAAAAAATTACTTGAAAATGAACCGACATGGATTAAATGGAAATTATCCAAAAAGGATTTACTTTTAATAATCTGCCTGTAATAATTTGAATCTTCCATATGACTAATACATTACTTGTTGTGACAGTGATATCAGTATTCTAAAGTATTAAATTTATATAACCCAATTCATTATTTCCTTTTATTTTCGTTATGTATGAAAAGAAACAATAAAATACGCTTTGTCATTTATTAAAAAAAAATTAAATGAATTAAATGTACTCACCGCTTTTCTGGTATTCTTATCCTTAACGCTCAGCTACGTATTCCTTACACAAGTCAAATACCATTATTATACAAGAACGAAATCGTCTGATTTTTCTTCTTCGCCTCAGAGCTGCCAACTCATTTTCATTGCTCAACATAATTAAGGAATAAAACAAACTCGTATCGTCTGTTGCATTATAACGTGCTTCCAAATTATTTGCGCTTTGAATGTTTTAACAAAACTGGATTATACGTATACAAATAATAACCTTCCTCTGAAACGATAATAGAACTGAAATAAAATAACTCTTGGTTTTTCTAAAACATTTACACGTATAAAGAATTCCGATTACTGTGATAACATGTAGCCAAATTTCAATTTATCCGTTTAATAATTTTCCAAGCTTTTATTTAGTTCATATATGGTATTTCATTGTGGACAGAATTTTGTCATCGATTTGTAACCTACTTCCCGATGAGCTGTCGAGTTCATTAGTCGACTGCAATTCAATGCGGTGAATCGAATTGAAAATTTAGACCATTTTTTTAAAATATTTGAATGATTTTTCGCGCATATCCTCGTTTAACGAACAAACTTAGCATATCAGATTTTTACTGTTCTCACCATCGAACACAGCAAAAACAATCTTTCCATTGAAACTTTTATGAAAATTGTCTTTCTATTGTTCTTTGATGAAGAATCAACTGCATGTTTCTCGCACTATGGAAAAACGACAGCAGTTAGAGCTATCAAATTTTGAATACATGTAGTCCTTCATCCGAAAATGTGCATCTCGAATTTTGAATTTCCAATTTTATTTTGATTTATTTCATAATTTGCACGAATTTAAGGAAACTTTGATTAGCAATTTCAACGGTTTAAAAGTGAGTAAAGGCAACACTGTTTAAAGAAAAAAATTTTTATCTCTGGCGCGTCACTGTTGCCATTTGGCAAAATGTAAAATAATTGTCTTTCAATTTTAATCAACAAAGTCCAATATTTGAATGCAATGTGTTGCCATTGGCTGAAAAAAAAACACTGTTATCTTCCACGCGCTAGCATATTGCCATTCAGATTTAATCCCTCTATTATTCATTAAAGCGATTTAAAAGCAATAAACGCAGTTCTTCAGAACATTGTTTTCTAATTTATAATTTGATTGATTTAAATAAAAATACATTTAAATGTAGAGATGCCTAATTCTAAATTTCAAATACCATTATGAAATAACACTAGCTGGTCTCAAACAATTCTATGCATTTTTACTTTTATAATAGTATTTTTAGGCGGTTAGCAACGATAACAGGGAGCAAAGCGAGCTCTTAAAAATTAACTTTTTAGCTGAGCTTTGATTTTATTAAGCCGCAAAGATTTCGTTTTGTGATCTGGCAACGATACATATAATTACTTTTTAAGAAGAGATTAGAAAGTTTTATATGATTTTTCATTATTAAAAAAGATTTTGTCATTAACGCTTATACTTGAATCTGAACGTTTTGACTGAAGTTAGTTCTTTTAGCACCAGAGCTACCATTAGTTCTTAGTGTTACTTTTTTGTGTGTATGACGTTTCAAATGAAGGGATGTTGCCACCGAATATTATTTCCACGTATTATTTTTAAAGAAAATATAATTGCGAATACTAAAAACAGGTACGATAGCCCCTAACAATTTATTCGGGAATCCTAAAGTTAGACTGTTTTTTAAATGGTTGTGAGTTTGCTGCTTAAACTTAGCATATGGCGTAAGGGCGAAGAAGATGTTGTTTAATAAATAGAGCTAAGAACACAAAACGTTAATGATAAAAAGAAAGAAAAATATGCGTAATTTATCTGACTCCGAAAACTGAATATTGATATAATGAATCAAGATAGGAGTGGGACAAATATAGAAAAATGCATGGCAACGCTTAACACTCTAACTGGAATTCTAAAAACATGCTGTTTTAAAAAATATTATTATATTTTAAAGAAAGTAATCCAAGTAAAATTGAAAAAATGAAAAACGTTGTTTTAGCCGATCTGAATAATTCGTGTTTTTTTTTCTAAACTTTAATGATATTTTTAACAGAAATTCATTTCGTAAAATTTTTCAAGGTTTTAAAATAAGCAGAAATAGCTTCATGATCCCTTCACATAAGACTTAATCCAAAGGATCTGTAAAACGAAATATTTATCAAGGAATATATTTTTAAATATTCCCGCTTTAGACATTAGAACATTTGTAGCTTCTGAAACGAAACTTTCGTCTCGTCCTTTTTTCAAGTATCGAATTGTTTGTGCAAAGACTTCTTATCATAAAATTTATATGCTCCCCCCCCCTCCGCTTCGATAGTGCGTCTAAGAACGATATGAGTGTTTGACAGCTGACAGTATCATAAAGTTGTCCTCAACTCGGAATCTTTCAAGATGAGCGTTTCACGAGTTGCGATTCACTTTAACCGTAACTGCATATACTGGATAAAGCGATTCGTTAAGCTACTATGTTTTTGGGCTGAAGATTAACGACCTATCACATCCGTCAATGTCCGTCATTGGCCATCTCTCTTTTGTCGAGACTGTCAGCCGGTGTGGAAACTTGCCACCTGGTGGCAACAGGAATATCCCTTGTCGTAATTCGATTGCTTCGCTAACCCTTCCTTGCTGTTCCAGGTGTGAAATTTCGCACGTTCCTGAGGTCTGTATATCTCGATGGGACCGTTTCGAGTCAAAGGATGCATGCAAATCGCCAGAAAATAAAGTAAAGAGCAGTTCTCGTTCGTTGATTTGTTTGTAATCTGTACAAATCTAACGTTTTATCCCGATCTTGATGAATTTTTGCCCACTTGACCTTCAAAAAAAGATGAAGATCACTTTCGACATGCAAGTTCGAAAAATCACTTACTTTCAGGGCACGGTCGTCGCGCTCACGTCACCCATCTTAGGTTCACGTCACCTTTGTTTCTTTCCCGCTGTTGGTGGAAATCATACATGCTAAGCAAGAAATTATAATAGTTTTTGTTTAAAGTAAATGTTAATATTTCTGCACAGCTTAAAATTTTATAGCACTTCACTCATTTTAGCTCTACGAAACCATTGTTGATTTCCTGTTATCCTTTCTTACTGAAACAGTTAGATGGCGTCGTGTTCGTTTACCCTTTAGAATAATGCAGAATTTCTACAGCAGATCAGATTTTCGCGAGCATTTCGAAAACGGTGAGTTACAGCGAGGGATATTCCATTGGCACGAGGTTGGAAAGTTCCACGCCACTGACATCTCCGACGAAAGAGAGATCGCCACTGGCGGACATTGACGAATATGATAAAAATTTTGAACCATTCTCTTTTTGAACCAAAATAAAAGAACAATCTCTGTCTGTCTAATATTTCGAAAAACTGCCCCTATCCCCCTAAATGAGGCCACATAAGTCTGTGTAAAGCCCGAGCGACGTAAGATACTTTGTAGAGACATTTAGGTATTCTTTTGGAAGCAGGAAAGATGAAAAATTAGCAACGCCTTCGCCGGGAATCGAACCGCGGACATCTCAATTACGCGCTGAGCGTGCAGACCACTACACCACGAAGGCTCGTTAAGAAGGCGGGAGAAATAACTTCAGCTTGTGTTGTATAATACATCACAGCATGATAGAAATGATGATGAAGTTCGTGCAGTAAGAGACGGGTTCTAAAATTTAAAATATATTTGCGTATTCCCCCCTTCTCTTAGTGCGTTCAGAGAACGAATATCGCTACTTTTTTAAATGTAATTTTTCACGTAGTAATTGTTTTCGCCTTACTGGACAACCCTCACAAACAGCCTACGAAGGTCACGCCGCGACTTTGGCCTTCTCTCTATTGAAATTTATGGCAGCCGAAAACGGAACCATATCAGCGAAGCCAATACGGACAGACATTTAGTTTACGATTTCGCTGAGTAAGCTGAACATTCACGGTCTCTGCTTATTAATGGATGGTTTGAGGCCTAAATAGTAGCAAAGACAACAATAAGAACGAGCGAGATTAAAGTTACAGGCTGATAAAGGCCTTATCATAAGAGAGTTGAATGAAGATATATTATCTTCTAATGTAGTTGTGATAGGAATAGTTTATTCATCACTGCTTTTCATTAGTACGTACTGCAACCGTATCCTTCGAGAACAAATAATTGCGCCATTTTCTCCTCTCGATTTTCTAATGATAAAATTTTAAAAAAAATTAAAAATAATAATTATAAATAAATAAAAAGAAATCTGAAATGTTTCAGATTATAAATTACTTCCGAAGGGCCGTTTTTTTAACATCTTGTGTGTTAACTTTATTAAATATCGTGTTCTTCGCACTTAAACCATAACGTTCAGTTCAAGAGCAATATCGCAAAATAATTTTAAATTGAACATATCTTTAGAATTTCCGATACAGAGACTCACGCGCTGGAGATAAAAATGTTTTTTCCGGCAACGTTGCCATTGCTCGTCTGAAATTGTTTAGTTTCTTAATCAAAAATTCGTTAAAGTTTTAAAAAATAGTAAATCAATAATAAAACAAATTCCAAATTTCAAATTTGGTCTTTCACATGCCCATATTCGTAGGAGGATTGCGTCATTCAAAATTTGATGGCTCTATGTGCCGTTGTTTTATCACAATGCGAGAAATATACATACATTTATGCAGATTTTTCATTATTTAATTTCTTCAAATATAATGCAGTACTCTAACACTTGGTGGCAACAGTTTGAAAAGTGATTCGCCGTTTCTAGTGAACCAACGCAAAATGGCAAAACGTCCATTCATTAGTCCATTAATCCATTAGTCCATTCCATTAGTCCTTCAGGGACAAATACTCTTTGCACTAAAAAAAGCGAAAGTGCGCTAGAAAACATAACTAAATAGTTACATTTCGGCTGGGTATTTAAAATGTAGCCCCGTTCTTAAAATTTCTTATATCCAGCTCGCGTATTAACGAAGCACATTTTGAATGAGCTCAATACCCGTTCTTTCTTATCGAAAGTGATTGTTCGTAGAAAGCCCAACTGGATCCCTTTGATCGATCCCTTTGAAAAGAGAAGTTATTATTTCTCGGAAAGAAGAATAAGCTGCTCTTTCCAAAGAGCGTACGTCCCAAGAGGATCCAAGAACCAGAAGAACAATTAGACGATACAGAGCCTCTTGCTTTCTGCTTCACTAATACTTTCTTCGTAACCCTGTAATAGCAAAAATATATCGAGCGTCCATTGTTAAATTACTTTTGCTTTAGTAAATACAGCTATTGGAGGCTCGGCTGGCAGATTTGAATGGGAAAATGCTATTTGATCGGAACAGAGAAAAAAACATGAAAAATTTCCTGGGTGAGAATATATATATATATATATATGTATTTATTTATTATTTGTCTTGGGTCACGTCCGAGCACGTTATACTTGATGATTAATTTAAAATGTTTTCTGGAATATTATTTTATTCTTTGTTGCATTTTTAATGGCACTTAATTAACAATTTTATTTTTATTTTTAGTGTTTAATTTTTTTTTTATTTATATGTGTAAATGTGATTTGAGTAGAAAATTTGAAGGCAAATGATGCGTCATACTTAACTCCTTCACATCCAATCCTCCCGACACGGCCCTACATTGAAACGACCAGAACCGCCCGAAAACGGCCGACATTGTAATCTTCTTTTCTTCCCTCCCCCTAAGGTATGTAGTAGCAGGTAGACTTTCCCCAAATGCATTGTATCAGTTTACTGCAGGCAGCTTGTCCTAAGAGTTTTTTTATCTTTTGGTTGATCGTGACATTTCGTTGTTGACTCTTTTGTAGTACAGTGTGCTTTTAAGCTTTAAACAGCAATAAAAGAACAGTTTAAAAATTTAAGGATTATATTTATTTTTAAACAATTTATTCCTTCGTATAAAAATAACGGAAATAAACAAAATCTCAGTCGTGATCATAACAAAGCCGGAAAGGCTTGTTGATCTGACCTTCAGAATAGCTTTATAAAGAAAGGGGTCAAAGGCTAATGAAATCTTTGTTAGAAAGTACAAAGGATGTCATTGGACATCTTCACACCTATTTTATGCGTTAATGGACGGGGAGGGGAGGAAATTGCTGCGAAACTGGAAGAGTATTTCGGGCGGTTCGGGTATTTTGAAGATACAGCTTAGCGAAGGGTCTGGATTTCAAAGAGTTTTAAAAAAGCTTGCAAGCTTTATAT
Source organism: Stegodyphus dumicola (assembly GCF_044657685.1). NCBI lineage: Eukaryota > Metazoa > Arthropoda > Arachnida > Araneae > Eresidae > Stegodyphus > Stegodyphus dumicola. The sequence goes on from NC_140770.1 coordinate 6,694,155, forward strand.
ATTTAAATAACATATTGTTGCGTGCGTACGGGTTCGTTATGAAATGAATGCACAAGTCCGATAAAAAAAATGAACAAAACTTTATTATTATCACAACAAAAATGCTTAAATTTTCTCAAATTATCACGCAGTATTACAATATCTCACAGTAGTTTTCTTTTAACTACTCAAATGTCCAATAGAACGTAATTCAAAACAGCTAAAGAACGCTAATCCGCGAATTCGCTACAATCAACAACAGTAGTTTTCTACACAACAACAAACTAACCAACTACTACAAACTGAGATGTTTTCCTCCTTTTATAAGATTTTAAAATCACGCGCTAGAATTTTCCAGTACTTTCTCGAAATCAAAAAGAGATATTTATTTATTTAATGCACGCGCTCTTGTATTTTCAATTTTCCGGCTTAGCTTTCTTTTAATATTCGTCACGCGCTGCACTGCGCGAGAAATAAAACCATTTAATTTATAATTGAACTAACATTAGCTTTTTAAATACCAAATTCGTAACACTGCCCCCTTCCCAAGGACTGCACGTCCCGGGCAGTACAATCCCTGGACAGGAAGCTAAACTTACAACCGTGGCATAAATGCATTAATAAGCATTACATTACAATAATAAACAACATGAACAATAAATGCAATACATAAATCAAATGCTATCAAATACAAATCAAATACACATTTAAAAACAAAATGGACCATGGTCTTATACTATTTACAATTATTTACATTATGTACTATGGCCATAGTAATGAGCTAACCTGTCGTAATGAACGACTTTAGGCATAGAGTTCGAAGACTTACGAATCCGAACCACGACGTCATTCAGCCTGTTTAGGACTGTGTACGGCCCATCCCAAGGTGACTGTAATTTCGGTCAAAGTCCTTTCCGTCGAGTCGGATTCCACAACCACACCTTGTCTCCTTCGTGGAATTGATGTTCAGTAGCTCTTGTGTCGTATCGGGTCTTCATCTTCTCCGTCCCCAAGTTGACTCGCTCTCGTGCAAAATTGTGCATCACTTCAAACCGGGCCTGGAGATCTTGAATATATTCCTCAGACGATGAAGGAGCATCCGGAGGGCGGCCAAACAATAGATCACAAGGCAGACGAAGGTCACGACCGAAGAGCATCTGTGATGGATAATAGCCGGTAGTCTCGTGGACAGCACTGCGGTAAGCCAGTAAAAAGAGTGGTAATTTCTTGTCCCAGTCCTGTTGGTTTCTGGAAACCACTAATGAGAGGTTATTAAGGATGGTTCGATTGAACCTCTCTACCATGCCGTCCGACTGGGGATGCAATGGCGTCGTTTGAGTTTTGTCAATGCCAAGTAGTTTGCATAGTTCTTTGATTACTGCCGAGGCAAATTTCCTTCCCTGATCGGAATGTAACTGAAGAGGAACTCCGAACCTGGAAACGCGTGCTGTATCATTACCTCAGCTACTGTGACTGCCTCTTGATCAGGAACAGGATAAGCTTCAGGCCACTTGGTGAAGTAATCAATGACAACGAGTATGTATTTGTTGCCATCAACAGTTCGTGGCAGAGGTCCCAGGATGCCAAAGGCGATACGTTCAAAAGGCGCACCTACGTTGTAACGTTGCAGTCTGCCTCGGCTGCGTTTCCTCGGTCCTTTCCGACCTGCACAGGCATCGCAAGATCGGAGCCACTTTTGCACGTCATTCTTTGCATTATTCCAGTAAAAGCGCTCACGAACTCTCTGTAAGGTCTTCATAATTCCAAAGTGACCTCCTGTAGGGCTATTATGTAGTTCTTTGAGGACATCAGGAATCCGGAATCTTGAAAGTATCAGTTGCCATCGGAACGTCTTCCATCATCCGACTCGAATTTCCGGTATAAGACGCCGTTTCGAATGTGAAGTGAATCCCAGAGTGCCCAGTATTGTTTTGTTGTAGGACTACAGATAGAAATGTCCTGCCATGTAGGTTTTCTGTTTGATGACTCTATTAAATCAAGTATGGGTTTAATGTCGCGGTCTTCCAGCTGGTCTTTCCTGACTTCATCATCACTCCACGGGTCTCGATCAGCCGATGTTGATGTTGTAATTTGTCTGGCGAACGGAGTCAGCAGCTCGTATTTCGCTTCCACCCTGGAACAATATAGGCAGCTTTCCTGGCAAGGTATTCTAGACAGGGCGTCGGCGTTTCCGTGTGATGATCCCTTACGATGACGGATAGTGATGTCATATTCTTGGAGTCTCTGTATCCACCTGGCTATTTGACCCTCAGGATTTTTGAAATTTAAAAGCCAGGCCAATGAGGCATGGTCCGTGCGGAGGAGGAATTTTCTCCCGTATAGATAATGATGGAAATGTTCTACAGCTTTGACTATGGCGAGCAACTCTTTCCTTGTGACATAGTAATTCCTCTCCGGTTTAGACAGGCACTTGCTCCAGTAAGCTACTACACGTTCTTGGCCGTCTATTTCTTGGGACAAAACAGCACCGACACTTCCATTGCTCGCGTCGGTGTCGAGAATAAATGGTCTGTCGAGCTGACGATACGTCAGGATTGGAGCAGATGTTAAAGTTTCCTTTAAGTTGTTAAATGCATCCATAAGTTCGCATTCCTTTGTCCACAAGAATCTTTGCTTGCTCTCTGTCAGCTTGTGAAGTGGTCTTGCGATGGAAGAAAAGTTCTTCACGAATCTCCTATAGTAGGTGCAAAGCCCTAGGAAGCTTCTCAGCTGATGGACATTTTCGGGACGCGTCCAGGATTTAACCGCTGATACCTTTTCAGGATCCGTGCGCACACCTTCTGCAGAGATGACATGTCCCAGGTAAGTCACTTCCTTTCGAAACAATTTGCATTTAGCGGGAGTCAGCTTCAGATTGGCCTCTTTCAGTTTCTGAAGCACCTTTCTAAGATTTTCTAGATGCTCTTCAAAACTCTTTCCGACGATGATGATATCGTCCAGGTATATCAGACAGGCTTCGTAGGAAAGGCCTTTCAAAACAGTCTTCATAAGACGTTCGAATGTTGCCGGCGCATTACACAGTCCAAACGGCATCACTTTGAACTGCCAAAGTCCTTGTCCCGTAGTAAATGCCGTCTTTTCTCGGTCATCAGGATGGATTTCTACCTGCCAGTACCCACTCTTTAAATCAAGTGTTGAGAACCACTTGCTTCCAGAAAGAGTGTCTAGAATGTCATCAATTCTAGGAAGAGGGTAACTGTGTTTCTTCGTAACCTCATTCAACCGGCGATAGTCAACGCAAAATCTTGTTGAGCCGTCTTTCTTTCTGACGAGAACGATGGGAGATGCCCATGGACTCGCTGAAGGCTCGATGACATCGCCTTCTTCCATATCTTTTAACAGTGTTCGCACCTCTTCCTGTTTAACAAACGGTAGACGTCTTGGATGTTGCTTGATCGGGGGATGATCGCCAGTATCTATTCTATGTTGTGTCAAACTAGTTCGACCCACGTCAGAAGACGAGCGGGAGAAAGCAACTTGAAGATCTTTGATGACGCGATCGGCAGCATTTTTCTCTTTATCGTTTAATTGTGCATTCTGCAATAACTCCGATGTAATGCTCTCTGAGGACACGGATTCTGGGATGTTACTCTTTCTTTCAACGCTGGTTACTGGAGTACATGTTGCAACCACTTCACCTTTCTTAATAACTCTCGACTTTTCAGTTACATTGGCGACTCTCACCGGGATAACCGTTCTGGATAGGTCGACGAGTGTTGAGGCTACTAGTACTCCTTTTGGGATATTACAGTTATTGGGATATTCTATGATGCCGTAGCGGAAATTTCTATTTTCGTCTATGGATCCAGGAAGTAAAATTTCTGTTCTTGCCGGTATTGTGATATAGTCTTGTGCTATGATTTTATGGACAGATTTAACTTCTTCATCATTAACGAGAAATAACGCTATGTCCTCATTATGTAGAATGCAATTCGTTATTTTTAAAATCCAGGGAAAAATTGTATTTTCTTAGAAAGTCCAATCCGAGTATGCAAGAATCAGTGATCTCTGCTACATATGCCGTGTGATGGTAAGCGGCACTTCCAAACGTGATGTTAACATTTACTTTTCCGTCGATGTCGATCTTCTCACCGGACACAGTCTGGAGGGTAACGCAGGGCGGCGTCCAGATAAGTTTGTTTCCTAGTTGTTGAGCCAAATCTTTTCGGATGATGGTGACGTTGGCTCCTGTATCTATAGTCATATTGCACGGAACTCCATTAATATGTCCTATTATGAAAAGTCCATTACTGCCGCCTCTCACTGCAGAAATCTGAAGCGCTTTAAACGAAGGCTTTTCATTATCTGGCAACCTCCGCCCCGCGAGATGGCCACTAATTAGTTTCCCTGCTGCTTGTTAGAAGCGGTCTTAACATCAGTACCCTGGGGTGTTTTGCAGTTTCGTCGTATGTGTCCTTCAGCACCGCAGTTCCAGCACTTAACGGTCGGTTTCTTCTCACCAATATTCCGTCTCAAGGCGTTCAGTTGTCTAGTTAAATCGTCAAGTCGAGCGGTGACTTGATCCCCTGGCTGCTGGACTTGAGCAGCTCTGACTGGGTGGCGGTCTCGACGAGTGGCTTGCTGGGCTGCCTCAAATTTCATGGCGTACACTAGAGCACTTTTTAAATCTTTTACATCCGCCATTCGTAGAGCTTTCTGTATTTCAGTATCTCGGATGCCGTCGATAAAGTATTGCAAGGACAGGATTTCCCTTGTTTCTGTCGGGCATTCCGAAAAGGCGAGATGGGACAGCCTTTCAACATCCGCGGCGAGCTCCTGAAGTGTTTCGGTAGGCTTCTGTTGACGAGATTTTAATTGGAGCCTGCTGTAGTCTTTTAAACATTTCTCGCCGAAGCGCAGCTCCAAAGCGCCGGACAGAGCTTCGAAATCTAACCTTTTGTTTTCGGGAAGAGTCTGAAGGATATCCGCTGCGTCGGCTCTTAAAGAAGCGGCGAGATGACAGGCCTTAGCTTGAGAATCCCATCCATTCGCATCCGCCACGATAGAAAATTGTGTCTTATACACCTGCCAGGAGGTCTTCCCATCATATGTGGATAGCTTCAGAGGTGCAGACGAGCAGGCATTGGTAAGAATTTAAAATCATCACTCCTGCTCCCTGCCGACGCTACGAATTTCTTTAAAGTATCCATTTCTTTGGCAACTGCAGAAACTCTCTCATCAATTTGTTGTTCGATTTGGTGTTGGACGGCACAAACTCTTCCTTCAATTCATTCCTCCACAGCAGAAACTCTACCTTCTATATGTTCTTTCACCGAAGAAACTCTTTCTTCAATATGATCTTTTGCGGAAGAACCTTTTTCTTCAATATGTCCAACTTTATTTTCAACTGCGTCAATTCTGCCTTCCATAGCTTCAAATTTATTTTCTATTATGCAAGTAATTTCTCTTTTCATTTCTTCTTGACCATCTTGAACGGCTTTCATTTCGTCCTTAACGGATTCCTGGCCCAATTTCATTTCTTCCTTAACGGATTAATGGCCCAATTTCATTTCCTCTTTAATTTCTTCTTTAAATGAGGCAAAGGCTGATATTAACTGCCTTAATTGCTCTTCCATCGCTCTTGTTACTGGCATTCAAATCCCACTCCTGACACCAAAAATTGTTGCGTGCGTACGGGTTCGTTATGAAATGAATGCACAAGTCCGATAAAAAAAATGAACAAAACTTTATTATTATCACAACAAAAATGCTTAAATTTTCTCAAATTATCACGCAGTATTACAATATCTCACAGTAGTTTTCTTTTAACTACTCAAATGTCCAATAGAACGTAATTCAAAACAGCTAAAGAACGCTAATCCGCGAATTCGCTACAATCAACAACAGTAGTTTTCTAAACAACAACAAACTAAGCAACTACTACAAACTGAGATGTTTTCCTCCTTTTATAAGATTTTAAAATCACGCGCTAGAATTTTCCAGTACTTTCTCGAAATCAAAAAGAGATATTTATTTATTTAATGCACGTGCTCTTGTATTTTCAATTTTCTGGCTTAGCTTTCTTTTAATATTCGTCACGCGCTGCACTGCGCGAGAAATGAAACCATTTAATTTATAATTGAACTAACATTAGCTTTTTAAATACCAAATTCGTAACAATATTCTTTTATTTTAATTAAGGATTCCGCGGCCGTAAACAGGTTGGCGCACTAATCCGTGTTTATTCTTGATCTTAATTAAGAATGAGTTTCTTGATACCATTTGGTTGGATAATTAATAATACTCTAAAATTATAATCAGCTGTTTTAGTCCCATTTACGTAACCAAAGTTATGTGAAAGTCATATAATATGGATTAATCTAGAAATAGTGCTGCTCAAAAAAGTTATTATAAGCAATTACTATTTTTAGAATAAAGACTGAAAGTCCCCAAATTAAAATGAAGAACGAAGGAGCTATTGCTTATATACATACGCACCCACACCTATATAAAATAATGATATCTGAATGATATTACCTAGCTCCACCACCAGGATTTGGCGATTGGGTCCCTTAAACCCCAGTCGCCCTTTAAAAGAGGGAGTATATAAGGTATTTCTCCCGCCTTCTTAGCATGCCTTCGTGGTGTAGTGGTCAGTACGCTCGACGCGTGTTCGAGTGGCTCGTAGTTCGAGTCCCAGCGAGGGCATTGCTCATTTTCCAAGTCTCCTGTTTATAAACATAACCTAATGACTCTACAGATTAAAAACTATCAGTCGAAAGGGATACTTTACTTAAAACAAAGAACTGGTTAAAGTCATTCCACAACGGTGGTAGCTTTTTCTTTCCTTTTTTCTGTTCGTTTAGTTGAAATATATATGAATTATAAAAGTAATTTAAACAACTCAAATATTCATGTTTTTCAGAAATAAATATTGTTGCGTTTTTCCTTTTCTGACACCAGTTGTTACGTTATTTTCTTCCTTCACGTTCGTACGGGGTTCGTAGATTTGGAGTGAAACGACACTTGATGAAGTAAGAATTGTAAGAATTGGAGGCTCCCTTCAGCCCACCTGGACACGAGTGTCCCCCATAGCTCAAAAGAAGGGGCCCCGTATTTCCACAAACGAGGGCAGCCGGTAACCCAGCCACCCCCAAACAACAAACAAAAATACTAAATCAAAAATAGGTAAGTACATCTAACACAAAATTACAGACCAACCAACAAACAAACAAACAAAAAAAAAATCCATAAACACAAATTAACAACATAGAACACCACAGATATCCAAAACCCACACAAATACAAAATTCAATTTTAACAGGAGATTCCTACCAGCGCCCTATTCTCATTTATAAACTCCATTACAGCAATAGAATATGATTTAAAAACTTTTAAATTAATGACACTTGCATTAAAATCAGTCTAATAGGTCTAATAAAATCAATAACTTGCATAATAATCAGTTTAATAGTCTAATAATTAATCTAATTAATGTTAAAAATCTGTCTAATAGGGGCTGCTAAACTACAATCAACCACGAAATGCCTAGCATCACCATCAAACTGATAACTATTACATAATTTATTTTCCTGCAGATTAAATCTTGCAGCTAAAACTGCAACCACAATGTACAATCTTCAGATTCCACTAGCAGACATAAAAGGGTTTGTCAAAAGCAAAATTCTCAGCAAATGACAGAAGCAATGGGATGACAAAGTATATAACAAGCTGAGAAATGTAAAACCCGCCATTGGATACTGGCCATGTATGGCTAATAGAAGGGAGGATGTTCTCTTGACTCGACTGAGAATTGGCCATTGTCGCCTGACCCATGAGTATCTTCTGAAGGGAGAAGAGAATCCCAGCTGCCCAAACTGCAATGCCGATCTGGCAGTCCATCACATCTTGGCAGAATGCCAGAGTTTTAATTATTTTCACCAAAAACATTTTAATTGTTCAGAACTGGACTTAGGCAATTTAATTGGGAAAACACATCATCGTAATTTGTTTCTTTTTTTAAAAGATATTGGCTTTTATAATAGACTTTAACCTGTTTTTTAAAAGATATCAGCTTTTATCATAGATTGTAATCTGTCTCTTTTTACCTAAGCTGGAAATTTTTACAAATGACTAATTGCATTGTTACCATTTGTCTGGCGCAGATAACCTTGACAGGTTTTGTACCAAATTACAATAATCCAATCCAATGCAGATTAAATCGGTTGAGATAGAACGCAAACCTACCATTTACACTTGATGAAGTATCGAAACACACTTTATTTAGCCAATACTAAACAGGAGAGCTCCAATAACACTTCTTACAGTCGTCGAAGGTCCACTATAAACACGCTGGAACAATCAGGACAGCTCCAATAACACTTTTTACAGTCGTCGAAGGTCCACTATAAACACGCTGGAACAATCAGGAGAGCTCCAATAACACTTTTTACAGTCGTCGAAGATCCACTATAAACACGCTGGAACATTCAGGACAGCTCCAATAACACTTTTTACAGTCGTCGAAGGTCCACTATAAACACGCTGAAACAATCAGGAGAGCTCCAATAACACTTTTTACAGTCGTCGAAGGTCCACTATAAACACGCTGGAACAATCAGGACAGCTCCAATAACACTTTTTACAGTCGTCGAAGGTCCACTAAACACGCTGGAACAATCAGGACAGCTCCAATAACACTTTTTACAGTCGTCGAAGGTCCACTATAAAAGCGATACCGCCTTCACACTGTCAGACTATAACGGTGGAGACAGCTTCCTGCAAAGCGCCAGAGTACAGTTGCTTATTTCATTGTAATTTTGTTATATGTAATATATCTGTTTTTGAAAAAATTTTTTTTGATAAACTTGTTCTGCAGAGTAAAATTGTGCGCAGTTTTTAAGTTTACCGTTTGGTGTTCCCTTTAGGCATTTTTCCGGTACATTTAAAAGCCAGACGAAGGCTGGTCGCGTAGCGGCCAGTTTTGAATGAAAGCTTATTGTATAAAAAATAAGTTGTATTTTACTTTATAACGAAGGGAAGATATTTCAGCATATAATTTTCAAAACATCTTTCATAATATTTAGAAGAGAAAATAATTTGTATAGTGTTATCAAACTAATGTGTAAGTAAAATTAAATTATCTAATTATAAAATCTCGTTGTTTATTCCAACGTTATATTTGACCGCTAATGGTGAAAATTTGTTTCATAACAAAATTAATTAAAAGAATTTTTATGAAAGTTTCTACACTGTTGTTAGTCTAAGGATTAAGTAATGTTCTCAAACTATCACGAAAATTAAGCCTGTCACAGCAACACAAAGCGGTGAAAAATAGTTCGTAAAAAACATTCTACACTAGCTGTTCATATTTGCTTCATTTAACTTTAATTAATTGTTATAATAATTCGTTACATTATTTTCTTCCAATTAGTTCAATATTCTCCGGAAAATTTAATTAAACGTTCTTTGGAAACTTAGATCGTTGAAAAACGCGTGAATACTTCAACAAACAGAAGATCTGTGTGAAGTAATATTCCTTAAAAACAAAGAATTTTCTCATCTTGTTTTAAAATATAAGCTTTCCGTGCAATAACAATTTTCATAGATTAAATTCATTTCTTCTCCGCTTCGCTTAATTTGCGCGAAGTGTTTAAAGCAGCCATTATTTGAAAGAAATCTTTGGTCTGTGAAAAATTGTGATGGGTTTTGAAAAGTTACCGTATCCACTTCTGTTGCACAAATTGCCCCCTCAGCTGTTCGTAAAAATTGTTGTTTATGCGTGGGTAAATTTACATCTGGTCTGATTTCATAAGAATCGTGAAACATTAACTTTGGAAAAATTCTACAAAGTGGCATCGAAAAGTAAAATGATAAACAGTATATTGCTGATACACGACAAGTGTTTCAATTTTAAACCTCGTTCGCTTTGGCCAAAGCTGGTTTTGCCAACTTTGTAGAATCGCAATAAAGGACATTACAAAATGTATTTACATCACAAAGTGTGCTTACCCATTTTTAGAAAAATTTCAGTATAAAATTTTAAAAAGCAAATGCATTTTTGGCAACAACTTATTATTTGAAGTGCGGAATATCGTCCGCTATTTTTAAATTGATTCTCCAACTTTTTTGTATCATTTAAATATTTTTAATCTCATAATATTAAATTTGAGATAAATAAACATATCGCAAATTGGTATGTGATTCGAAGTTAGAGGTAGAAACAATTTATGCATTATATCTAGTGAAACTTTTAAAGTTCACCCGCACCATATGTTTTACCTTCATTCGTCACATTTACATTAATGCTTTACAATATTTTTTACTATTTCTGTTTTTTTTCTAAGCAGGTAAACTTCTCTTTTTGCTTTGGTTCAAGCCGATGTTGATCACGCTTTTTTGCAACGAGTTGCCTTCCTCCTGTTCTAATGCATTTACTTGACCAAAGTTAAATTCATTAATAGTTGTCAATACTGACATTTCAACCTATTTTTAAGAAATAAACACTTCTTTTGGTGAAATATATAAATTATAACATCAGTAAATAACTGTTGAAATACATTTTTTTTTACATTTTCTTCACAATTTAAAGAGAAAAATTTACGCTGTTTACACATTTTAAATGCTTGAAACTTCTTTAAAAATTAGAATATTTGAACTCGGTTTTTTGCATATGATGTAGTTACGTGGTTGGAATATTACAAGTGTAAAGAAAACAATTTCAATATTTTCGTTGATTTTAATCTATTTTAAAGTCTACCATCCCTTTAAAGTGTGAAAAGCAGCAAATCATACTTCGAAAAGTAACATTGCATTTCGGGAGAAAAATGAAGACTGATACAGGTATTGCATATATATCTTAACATTGTATTCCTGCGATGTCCTGACGCTTTACCGATGGACTGTTGTCCCTTTGGTTTCTGAAAAAAAAAAAAAAAAAAAAAAAAAAAAAAAAAAAAAAACTCTTTTTAACGCTAATGTACCATACAAAAGTAGTGAAAAAGAAAATCCATAGCCCGATAAATTTTGTGAAAAGTCTTTCTACCCTGGAAATTACGATGCAGACTTGTAGTCCAGAAAACAATTGAACATTTCAAAAAGTACTTGTTGCATTTTAAGCATTTAATTAAGGGGACTCAACACCTTAAAACCCATAAAATGTTCGAATAGGTGACTGTTGCAAGAATTGGGATAACTTATTTATTTTAAAAGCACATACTACCAACTTTTTACAGCTGACTACATAATATAGCTGCTTTCTGAAACAGTCATCAGAAAGTTTGCGTTGCCACAAATATTTTTATAATTTAATCCGCTTTGTGACAACATTTTTCGTCACGTTTCCAACTTGCGCGCACAGTTTAAAACATTCTGTTTCATAATTTAATTCCATATTTAATATATAGCTTTTATAGCATTTGGAAGCTACTGTGAACCTAAAATTCTAAAAATTTCATGTTCAATTTTTATTTTATTTTAAGCTGAGTTTATAAAATGTATTTTATTAAAAAAATTTGTAATGTTTTCGTCCATAAAATTTTTCAGTATTAAAATATTTATCAGATTTTTGGTTCAGTTAGAAAATAGTGCCCATATAAAGAATTCCATCCAATTTCAAGTATGTACCATTAGCCATTTTTAAGATATCATGCGCGCAACGTGGAAACATGGCGAAATATTTTGTCACAAAGAGGATTAAATTACAAAAATATTTGTGGCAACACAAATTTTCTGGTTACTAGTTTCTAAAGCAGCTATATTATGTAGTCAGCTGTAAAAGTTGGAAGTAATTGCTTTTGAAATAAATAAAATATCCCAATTCTTGAAACAGTCACATATTCGAAGATCATGAGGGGTTTAAGGTGTATGAGTCCCCTTAAACGACTTCTAAATCATTCTACAAATGTGCAAACGTCCTCTATAATTCTTTTGTATTATTATTGTTAATTGTTGGAATGCAATTTAAAATAAATGTCTTCGTGGTGTAGTGGTCACTACGCTCGATGCGTATTCGAGAGGTCTGTAGTTCGAGTCCCAGAGAGGGTATTGCTCATTTTTCACATCTCGTGCTTCGAAATTATCAAATGTCTCTACAGTGGCGCCCGAGCTTTCTCCACCATCAGGATTTGGCGACTGGGTCCGCTTATCCCCAGTTGCCCTTTAAAAGGGGGTATATAAGGTATTTCTCCCGCCTTCTTAGCATGTCTTCATGATGTAGTGGTCAGCACGCTCGACGCGTATTTGAGAGGTCCGTGGTTCGAGTGCCGGCGAGAGCACTGCTCATATTTCATGTCTTCTGCTCCCAAATAACTTAAGGGGGTTCATACCCTTATGATCTTCGATTATGTGACTGTTGCAAGAATTGGGATATTTTATTTATTTTAAAAGCATTTACTTCCAACTTTTTACAGCTAACTACATAATATAGCTGCTTTGGAAACTAGTAACCAGAAGGTGTGTGTTACCACAAGTATTTTTGTAATTTAATCCGCTTTGTGACAAAAGTTTTCGTCATGTACCCACCTTGCGCGCATGATATTTTAAAAATGGCTAACGGCACGTACTTGAAATTTAATGAAATTCTTTATATGGGCACAATTTCTAACTGAACCAAAAATTTGATGAATATTTTAGTATTAAAAAAAATTATGCGCGAAAACATTACAGATTCTTTTAATAAAATACATTTTATAAACTCAACTCCAAATAAAATAAAAATTTAAAACGACATTCTTAGAATTTTAGGTTCACAGTATTTTCCAAATGTTATAAAAGCTATATATTAAATATGGAATTAAATGATGCAACAGAATGTTTTAAACTCTGCGCGCAAGGTGGAAACTTGACGAAATATTTTGTCACAAAGCGGATTAAATTATAAAAATATTTGTGGCAACAGAAATTTTCTGATTATTATTTCAGAAAGCAACTATATTATGTAGTCAGCTGTAAAATGTTGGAAGTAATTGCTTTTAAAATAAATAAGTTATCCCAATTCTTGCAACAGTCACATATTTGAAGATCTTATGGGTTTTAAGTTGTTGAGTCTTCTTTATGTCTCTATGATGTAAGCGAACAATGTTGAACGAACAAAGCTTGCAGAAGGAACTCAACGAAAGCAACAAATACATTATTGCAACAGTCGTTTTGACAATTAAAAATATTCAAAACTTTTAAAACTAAATGAACTTTTGATTTTTAAAACAATATTTGTTCTGATTTCGGGAAATGTAAAATATTTATTATTCGTTTAGCAAATTTTGAACAACTTTTGTTAATCTTTGGATTATGGTAACTTGGCGATTTTTCAGCGAAAATTTGGCGACCAACCCTGCTACAGCAACCTGCTAGTTTTTGTTTGGACGCCATTTTGTTTTCACGAAGTAAAGGCTTTTTTTTTTTTTTTTTTTACTCAACATTTTTTTTTCAACAATCTGCTAGCCGAATTACGCTTATGCTAGAACTTTTATGGAACAAAAGTGCTTAATCAGGACGAAGATTAGGTGCGAAATTGGGAGAAATGCAGAATCGCAAACTGCTTGCCGCGTTTTTAAGAATTGCACATACACGTTATCCATGTACACGTCGACCTATTTTCACATAAAAAACATCCCAGAATTGCACAAAAATGGCATAGCGCACACTCTCGACTTTATCCATGTACACTGCTAAAATCTTAGCTAGTAACCTTTATCGCCTTACCAAAATGTCGCCAAACTACCTGTTACCATATTCCAAAGATTAGCCCAACTTTCTTTAAAATAAAAGTACGTAAATTATGCATTTTTTAACAAATTCTGCCGAACGCGTATTTCGTTCACATCCCTATTTATTTGGCATGATACCAAAAAACTCTTCCACATTATGATGATGTGTCAGGAATTGAACACCCATCAGAAACTGCGTTAAAAATACCTGTGGATTTAATCAGAACTTCCTAAAATCATGTAAATTTGCTGCGGGATGTTTTGGATTTGTAAACTTTTTATTTTTTCATCGACAACGTTCAAACCCGGGTTCAGTTTCTAATCTTCAATAATTGCACAAATTTCTACTAAGTTTGAAATGATTTACGTAACAGACTTTGAACCTACCATTTGCCAAATCTAGAATTTTAATTTAAATAAGTAATTGCTAAAGGAAATCATAATTTAGTCTTCAGTAATTTTTGAAATTCTGCATTATCTAATTTTCTTGAATGCTTATAAAGTTCTTTAATGGTTTAGTAATTAATTTGTTTTTTACGTTACTTGCTTAAATTATTCTTTTTTTATTGCATCCATTTTCTTTATGTATAAGTATGGCTTCCTGTCTAGGAATTATAATACCCGGGACTTGCAGACCTTGGGAACAGGCTATGTTACGAATTTATACATATGTAAATAATTTTAGTGAAAACATATGTAAAATTTTACTATTTTTACTTCCTTGTACGAAGTAAAAAGGAAGTAATTGCGAAAAGTTTCAGGCAGCATATTTCAACGAAAATATCCATTTTGACCGCTATCGAATGCAATTTAACGATGTTTTTGCGTGATATCGGTACGGAAGGACAGAATAAAAGACTCTTTTTCTCCAAAAAAATTATAAAACTGCTTTAAAATGAATTCTGAAGAAGACTTTTCGTGGCGTCTGTACGAACGTACCTACGTAGGTGCGTATCTCGCATAACTCAAAAACGAGTAGCCTCAGAACGTTGAAATTTTGTATATAGGACTGCTATAACATGTAGATGGGCACCTCGTATTTTGGTTGTAATCGGCTGCACCAAACGTACATAAATATATTTATATAAATATCCACTCTGTTACCCGGCTCAGTGATCTCAGTTTCTTTACTCTTATATGTTTGTAAATTGTACATATTTTTGCTTTAAAAATGATTGAATTATGTTGTCTTCCGGTTAAGGTTTTTATGCCTTTAGTAAATCTGTATGCAATATTTTTAGAATTATCAATAATTTTAAAGTTGTTTAAGTGCCGCTAAGCCTAATAATGTCTTGGATGGCGGCCATTGCTCTTGTTTACATTTGAAACAGCAAGATAGCGGATTTGTTGTCAATCTAGAGAAACTTAGCTTCGCAACAAAAAAGATAACGCCTTCATTTATTATTTAAATCATGCTTAATCCTTTCTGCAATTTTTTCGAGGAAATATGCGTTTAAGATTTACTTCGTAATTTTTAATACAGATATTTTGAGTTTTTATGCATTTTTGCCTTGTCGCGAAGTGAAAACTGAATTAATTGAATGAGAAATACTCAATCGTCTGTGAAAAACTTTTTTTTTTTTGTTTGCTTAATTTCTTTTATACATCGTTCTAGCTTTGTTATAGTATTTGAATAGAACATGTGGCAAAGATTAGATAATTCTTTAAATGATATAAATTTTGTGCATTCTGAGTTATAATATGAACGAAATATAATACTGTTAAATAAACCTAGCGCCAGAGTGTCGTTGTGGTAAACAAAGTGAATTTTAAAGAATGCATTTGTTCTGTTGTGGTTTATGCCCTGTCTGCGAAGTAGGTTTAATTCAATCTAATAAGTCCTGTAACAATACAGGAGCAAGTCTAATTAACACTGAGTAAATAAATTGCCGATGGTATTTGGCGACTGAAGTTTGTCACCAAATGTAACCTGAAATCTCTGAAAGTCAGTTGGCGACAATTTGGCGATATTTTTCTCCGGTCCCCATATATAACGAAATATAATGCGTTCTGTTAAGCGTTGTTTCTCGTTAAGCGTATTGTAACTGTAATTGATTAACTATGTCCACGTAACCGTATCTGGTCCTTATATACATTACCCGACATTGAAAATGCAACATCGTAAAGGAGTGGCCCGAAAATTATGCAAACTTTAGGGTAGACGCACGTCACCGAATTATGCGAATGATGTGAAATGTGCAGCTCTCCAGCGTGTCTTGAAGATATAAGGGAAGAAACCTGCAGAATGTTCAATTTTCGTGTCGTTAATTTCTGCTAGGGAAATCATCGTAGAAAATTTGTTCTTGTTTCAGGGGACGCGTATAATAGCAGAAAATGCCAGGCCGTCGTCAACGAGGATAGTTCTTGCAGACAGGAGATTTTATGAAAGGCATGGTGATCGGACTGAGTAGAGAAGTTTGGTGCATATAGCAAATCTCGACTGACAGACACCTGGAAGCGTCCACACTGGCTGTGGCGACGATGGTTGGAACAAGGAAATGTAGCAAGTTTGAGGGGTGTCAGTGCAGCCCGAGTGGCGTCTGTATGCATGAATTAACGCATCCGCCTACAAAATACCCTGGATGTTCCCATACCGACCACAACCATATGTCATCGATTGGTGGCTAGTGGCCTGTATTCGTGGCATTCGTTGAGAAGACAGCCATTGACCCCACATCACAAAAGCCAACGTCTGCGATGGTGGCGCGCTCGAGCGATGTGGATGACGGAATGTCACAAGGGCGTGTTCTCAGATGAGTCACGCTTCTGTTTCTCGAATGGTAGTCGCCGCTTACGATATGAAACAGAGGTCTAATCCAGCAGTAACTGTGGAATGCTCGACCGCGCGATTACACGGCATCATGGTTTGGGGCGAAGTTCCACACGATTACAGGTCAGCTCTAGTTCTCATTCAGGGCACTGTGATGGCCCAACGATAAGTGGATGATGTGCTGCGGCCGATGACACTCCCCTAGCTTCAGGGAGTGCCCAGTGGGCTTTATCAGCAGGCTAACACCCGACCACAAACTGCTCACTTGCTCTGCAAAGTGTACAGATGCTTCCCTGGCCACCGTTCTCTCCTGATCTCTCACCAATCGAACGCTTTGGGGATGTGATTGGACGCCATTTGCAGACCCTGCCATTGCCGCGTTCAAAAGACGATCTGTGTCAAATGGTTGACAGGGCACGGAGAGCCGTTACTTAGGACACCATCCGTAGTCTCATTGATTCTGTACCTAGACGCGTCACTTCTTGTATCGCCGTCCAAGGTGGTCCTACAAACTACACTCTCTAATTAAGTAATTCAAATTAAGTAATTTGGGTCCTAGTAAGGATACAAATGAATGTAATAATATACTATATAATGTAATGATGATTAATGTATGTGTAATGTATATATAATGTATGTACAATGTACGTAAAATATACAATGTATGCCGTTGATACGCAGCAATAGTTTGTCAACAATATGTAATAATGCCATTATCAATACTGCCTTAGACTTTCCAAGCTTGCAAATGCAGTGATGACTCTTGTTAGGCCATGTAATTTTCTATATATACAACAACAAATACAGAGGCTCGGACAAACGGATGGAAGAATATCCCCGGAGGGCGCTTTTGGTCAGTGGGACCGTCCTCGGGATACACCGGGCGCTGGGTTTCGGCGCCCCGTGCGGGACCCTCGTGTGGCCCTCAAGTTCGACTATAGGTACTGGTGGACATGGCGCTACATCAATTAACCATATGGTAAAGGGTTGGTGCCCACGTTTTCCGTCGCATGTCGCAAACTACTGAACTGACGCGGCTCTCTCTGTTTGTTTCATCACTTTCTGTGCACTCCTTGGTGTTGCGTTTTCAATATCCAGTAGAGTATTTTCCAGTAATTTGAAGACGTACTAGAGATTTCTTGGCTCCCAGGGTAAAACTATATAAGACCGGAGAGGGCATCAGTTGCTAGTTTAGAATTCGAAGTATTGAGATATCCGTGAGAACTTCGACTTTTAGATGCGCATGCATTGCGTTCTGTTTAGCGTTCTTAGTACAGGGTGGGCCAAATAAGACCTACTAATGTTAAACACGGATGACTCTTGTAATAATCCTTTATTTTGATTAAATTTTTATGCATTAAATATATTTTATAGAAATTATGTATGAAATATGACATCAGACAAATGTCCACCCTTTTTCTCGATACAGACATTGGCTTTTCTTAACGCGTTTTCCGTTACACCACGTAATGTCTCTGGTTGAAGGCTCAGTATTTCGTCTCGAATATTCTGCTTCAACTGTCTAATGGTCTCTGGTTTACTAACATAAAAGTTATCTTTTAAATATCTCCATGAAAAAAGGATCCTGCTTCGCCATTGGCTACAAAAATTTTCAATTATTGTTCTGTAAGAGGTCCACCAGCGGCCGGGCGGTAAAGTCGCTGAACACTGGTAGTTCGGTCCGAGGCTTGAATCCCGCGAACGGGCTGGCTGCATGGGCGTTTTCGTGGTTTTCCCCATGTGTAACGTGTATACGAGCCAGTTTCTTTTAGAAAGTCCTCTACGAAGGCATCCCTCCCCTTAGGCAGATAGCCCTAGTGTGCTTTACCATAATTAAATAAACCAAACCAAACCATTGTTCTGCAAGAAGCTCCGGAAATCGTTTCCGACGTTCCATCGTCATTCTCGAAGAAATATGAACCGATAACTCTTGGCCATAACACCACACCCAACAGTACATTTGAATTAAAATATTGCCGTTATTTACGCTGCGTCATAATAATCGATCGTTAACAAGAATAGAAAAACTCGATAATTTTAACGTTTTGTTTTGTACTGTATGGTTTCATAATAAATTTTCAAGAATTCAACTATAACCAACAAAAAGAAAAAAAATAATTATACCGAAAAATATAAAACGTTATTTGTGTTTAATATTGGTAGGTCTTATTTAGGCCACTCTGTAGTTTAATGTGTAACGACCAATTGTGTTCTGTGATGCTCTGAAGAGCTGTACGAGTATTTTCGTGGAAGGTTCCAGAACTGTTCTTTTGGTAAAATAAATTTCATCAAGCTGTCATCGGTTCTTTGTGCATTCAATCTATTACGAACCCGTACACACGCATCGGTACATTTCCCTTTACAATGTAAGGGATTACAATTTTTTAAAGTTTTCCGAAATGTATTTTTCTACCACATACATTTTCATCAATTATAAATATACAAACGTCCGAGAAGAGTCTAACTAATTTATATATTAAGTATTAAGTAAATTTTATAACAATTGACTGCCTTACGAACAACGGTGAACGTTATACGATGAACACAATAAGTAATATCTTTCATTATTAAGCTAAATTTAGGCTATTGTTATATATATATATATGTAATAATAAAATTCCATAGTCAAGAATACACTTAAAATTCTAACTGTATGTTCTTTTCATTTTTAATGGCGACGTTCTCTTATTTGAAAGTACGTGGAATTAAATCCACAGCCCCGTAGTCAAGTTGTTTTTCCCGCCTTTTCTACACGTACAGTTTTAGAATGTTCTGGAAATATTTAAAGCGAACTGAATTCGCTGACGAGGCTGACGTCATTTTTTGAAGCTCCGCCTTTCCAGAGATTGCCTCTGAGGACTCGCAAAGGAATATCAAGGGCTTTCTCTTAAATATCACGATGCAGTAAATTTCATACAAAATGTTATTAGTAGTTCTTTTTTATTTATCTGTTTTTGTAACTTCTATTTCTCCTGAATAATAATAAATGGATCCTGTTTTTTTTTTTTTTTTTTTTTTTTAACTTATCGTCTGATAATTTAAGCTACGACTAAAGCTGGTACATCACATATATATAAGTTATAAAATATAATTTTTTAAAATTATTATTGACACTTTTACAAATAATTTGTATTCTCATTGCTATTTAAAACTAATTATTGATAGATTCTATATTTTGTTTGAAATAAAATATGTTACAAGTTTAAATTATAAAGCTCTATATAAGTTTTGCGGGTTTATTTCTTAATTAATCTGTTTCCTTAGAAACAAAGTGGCCATGCATTTTCATGAATCACCATGAAAATATATGGTCACTGTATCTTCCGAACTGATTAATTATCTACTACCGGTAAAGTATTAAAGTTTTTAACACGAGAGGGGCGTGAGTTTTAAAAATCGGTTACGATGATTTGACATAAAAGAAATGAGATTAACATTTAGTAATACATCCTTGTTATAATTTCAGGTACTCTGTGCCTTACGGTTTTTTGCTTGTGGATCGACCATATCAGTTATCCATAGCAAATGAATTTTATCTGCCAGTCACTTAACCTAGTCCTAGTAGAGCAGTGTCTCTTGTTACGTGACGGTACTTTTAAATTTTTGCAATTTATTCCAAAATAATATCTCCAGGATAAAAGTTTCAAATATTGTAATACTATTGTGAATTCTTTTACAATTTCTGTTATCGCTTCTGGTTGTCAGAAGAGTTTTTTGAATAAAGATCATTTAGGAAATATTTTGAAAACAACAAATGTTTATTTTTCAGAACCAATAACAATATAATTTTAAAATATTGGAATTAAAATTTTTCCTCAAGCATGAACGCAAACTTGTTCCTCCATATGTCCTTTTAACCTTCTGTTAATAAGTTCTTTGTATATCGAGAAGAGCAGTAAATTCAGGGAAACCCTGTGAGCGAAAAAAAGCTGTAGCTACCCGACTGACCTGTCCATGGCCAAACGATGAGAGAAGAATATTTCTAAAATTTCGACTGCCGCTCTCTTAAATATTCCTACAACGCAAGCGGCATGGTGCTGTAAATTACATCACTTACTGTACTATAATTAGTTTAAATCCCTTCTCAGCGAGGTCAAGTGGACCTGACCGCATATCAGCATTTCTTGTACTTCAAGACGAAGATATAATGCAGACAAGACGAGGATATAATGGAAGTTGACGATGACTTCCCTACCCTGAACGAGGCCCAAGAATGAATTTAAAGAAAGTAACATGACGATTCCCGACCGGCCAATCAGAAAAGTGAGACCTAACCACGTGACAACAATTTCGAATTTCCTGGACAAAGTTCGAATTTAACTCAAATTGTGATCAAGGACTTTGAATATTCAAGGGGCGACCTCACCCAATTACTGGATGATGCATAGTTGAAAGATTAGAAAACTCAAATGAAAACACATAATGAATTTCAAATCAAAGCCTTCAATATTAACGCTCAGCACTGATAGAAGAAAAAAAAAAAAAAAAAAAAAAAAAAACCATCAAATTCCACAGTTATCAACCGTCATGAGTCAAAGACATCAAGTCAGTCATCAGGAGCCTCTCAAGTAATATGGATGTTATGGGAACCGAAAATGAACTGTCAACTGAATGTTATCAAGTCAACAATATGTTCGACGAAAAAAGTCTGATGCATATGAAAACCAAAGTTGAAAGATATAGACGCAGGCGCGGACTTCTCACATAGTGTTTCCACCGCCAAACCTTCTAATACGCATAGAAAAACTGCAGTCACATGCCTCTTTGTGTCAAATGTAGTGGATATCACGAGTCTCGATTATGTGAAAAAGCCCAAAACTGAGTCACCATGCCGTGCAAACTACAGACAATCACATACAGGCAGCTAAAGGTTGTGAAAGTTATCCAAAACACTCTCAGCACAGTTCACTCCGCGAGTAACGTATACAGATCGAGTCATCTGAAGCAGCAGTCTCCAGAAACCAAAACCGCCAGCATCTGAGGTAATGGTTCTTATTCAGAACCTCGAAGAAGCAAAGACCGTCATTGGGCAGCTTTTCTGCAGCCGTAGCAATGCGGAAAGATGCAATGCAAGTTCTCCCCATAAGCCAGCGAGAAATGCATACTTAACACGTTGAGCGCGGCGCCGGTCCCTGGGGACCGGCAGTGAACGTTCCGTGTGGCCGGCGTCTGTCCCTGGGAACCGGTACTGGAATTTTCGTTTGCCTGGCGTCGGTCCGCTGAACCGACAGTATTAAAGTTAAGAAATAAATATAGTCTCAATGAAATGTGATTAAATTTAATTTTAATGAAATGTATGGAAACATTCTAAACAAAAATACGGCTTAGCTCGCTGCCGGCTGAACGGAAAGGACAGAAAATTCGGCGCCGCGCTCAGCGTATGGATATATTGTTAATACACTCCCGATATAGCGTTCTTAGAGATTACAGGGTGTATTAGTGTCTTCAGGTAATTGGAGACGTGCGCTAAAGACCTTCTTAACCTTGCTAAACAGCTGTAACTCCGTCTTTCGTCATTTGAAAAAAAAAAAAAAAAAAAAAAAATTGCCAAATCGTCCCTATTACCAAAACGTGTTCTGTTGTTGAAACAATCATTTTTAAAGAAAGGGTTTGTGTGTATGTGTTATAACACATAGACAGGAAAGGGTGTGTGTGTGTGTGTGTGTGTGTTATAACACATAGACAGTGTTATTAATAAAATGAGGGAAAAGCTTCCAGTCGGCCCGAACTGAGAATACAGTTAGTGTATACTATGTAATATGTAAATTACTGTAAATTGTTAATACAGTAAGACCCCGCTTAACGCTGTTTCGTTTAGCGTTGTTTCGGTTTAGCGCTCTTTTATTTCAACCGGGGTTTCTCCGAAATTGTGCGCAGCGCTAGGTTTCCAAATAGCATATCCGAAACTGTGTAGTTGTGTTTCTTGCTTGGTGGACGCATTTTTATCATTTGAAACATTTGTTGACATTATTGTAAGTTTAAATTTGTATAATACTATAACGATTAATACAGTGACAAATATTATGATCTTTAGTTTTTATCATGGGTGATAATAAAAAACAAGAAAAGAAAGCAACCAGAAAAAGCATTTCACTGGAAACTCAAATGCAAGTGGTTAGAAGATTAGATTCTGGTGAACGTCAATCTCAAATTAGCGCTGCATTGATTTTGGCAACTTCAAAAATAAGGACAATTCTTAGGAATAAAGAAAAAATACTGTCATCGGCAACTGCAACTACGTCAAGCTCTGCAACTAGAATTACCCGTTCTAGAAATAACATTATAGAGGAAATGGAAAAACGACTGTCTATATGGATTGACGACGAAATTGAACACAATATGCCATTAAGCCAATCTATCATAATACCTTCTTCACAAAAAGGCAGAAAATTGGAAACCCAGAATAGACTGAATGATCTGACTGAGAATTTTATTTGTTTTTAAAAGTATATGCTTTTATATTGTTTTTATTTTTGTAAGAAATAAATGTTTGATTTTATTTTTATTAAAAAAAATATTATTAAATTTAATGCCTAACCATTTTTTTATCCGTCTTCCCCTAACCCCATTATTTACATGTTAAGACAGCCTCGCTTAGCGCTGTTTCGCATTACGCTCTACTTCGATGGAACGTATCCCCCGCGTTAAGCGGGGTCTTACTGTACTAGTGAATGTTTGTGTTTAAAGTTTGAAAGAATTGACAACAATAAACAAACAATTGATACAAACATGACATTTATTGACAACCATAGCAAAACATGGAACTTGTGTTATTGCATAGATATCACATTTGTTGACATAAGATGGTCCCGAGGACGGCATTATGTGTACATCACACATCTTCGACGGGATACCACCTGACGCACAGAAAAATACAAAAGACATTTTTTTTTAACAATCACATGAACTATGCAGTAACTAAAGTCAGTAAACAGGCAAGGTTACGCTCTTTCAAGGTCGAACCATTCTCTTCCCAGAGCTCAAGACAGTGATGTAACTTATCCATCTGCTGAGATTTACGAGTCAAAGACGTTGAAGTCACGACGCTGATTGACCTTGGTCAATAAGAGCAAACCTTGGAGATTAGTTACCTTAATGAAGGCCAGTAAACAGACAAGGTTACTCTTTCAAGGCCAACCTCTCTCATTCTTCTGCTCGAGACAGTATTACATGTCTTATCTATTTGCTCAAACTTACGAGTAAAGACTTCGACGTCATCATGTTGATTGACATTGATCAAGAAGAGTAGACCTTGGCAAGTAACTAAAACTCGAAATTACGTTTTGAAAAGTAACAACAATAACAACAATAATACACTACTCGAAGCATCTTGTATGTACTGACGCTAAGCACTGACGTCATAGAAATTATTTTATACGCTGTCATAGTATGTTCCAGTTATGTAAGCTACACGTATTTACCTTTTTTTAGGGTTTTACACTATCCGTAAAAGAGTCTCGATGTCATTTGTGAAACACCACCCCCATATAACAGCCATCTGTTAACGCTTTAAGAATATTTATGTAACGCTGATCATGTGCTACAATTATTATTCTCTTCCCATTTGCTGGTAAAATACCTAAATCCAAATTTACAAATGAACGCTGCAATACAACCGGACCTTGCTATCAAGAGACCCGGAGATTAATTAATTTTTTCTTAAGATATGTATGGTTACAAAGGAAAGAGTTAATCTTTTTTAAAGAATATTCTAACGCCTAAAAATGCAAAACCGCAATCAAGAGGACAGAACTTTGGTATAATTTTACCAGGATTTCTCAAATAGGGAGGAATTTCATAGTTTGAGGGAAGTTTTGCGGTCAGTCTTCTATTTAGTTATTTAGGATTTAGTTTCAGTTTGATTATTTATGAAAGAATACTTTTCAGTTTTCTAGCCTTTTTCTTGTTTAACGTGTCAAACTTGCAAGATTCACAACTGTATTTTCCACTAAACAGCAAAACCTTCCATCATAGTGTCATCCTGTCATTCTTTGACTGAGTCATGTAAAAGGAATTCAAATGGAATTAAAGAACACACTTGTGATCTTTGGTTTATTGGTCACTGTTTACAAAGAATACCATAATACATGCTAAGTTTGCTTATTGTATCCTCCTCCTAACTAGACTGGGTGTCACGCCTGTTTCGCATGGTTTTTATACAAAGAGAAAAGTGGGGTTGAACATAAGAGAAAAGCAAACGGCATCATTTTTAACAGTTCGTTAAAGCACGCGGGGCCCACCAGCGGCCAAGCGGTAAAGTCGCTGAACACTGGTAGTTCAGTCCGAGGTTCGAATCCCGCGAACGGGCTGGCTGCATGGGCGTTTTCGTGGTTTTCCCCATGTGTAACGTGTATACGAGCCAGTTTCCCTTAGAAAGTCCTCCACGAAGGCGTCCCTCCCCTTAGGCAGATAGCCCTCGAGGCTTTGCCATAATCACACACACACGTTAAAGCACGCAGGAATTCAGAAAAAAAAATGCAAAAAATACAAAATGTTTGAGTCAAAGATATAGATCGTTATGTCCGATTTTAGTACTTTTGGATATCTGTTATAGCAGTATAAAATAACATTAAGTGTGTCGGAAATTGGACAGACCCAACACGTCCTTTAGCTATGTCCGGGGGGGGGCTCTTTGAAAGCTGGGTTCGATTGTATCTTGAATACGTAATGAGTATTGAACTTAGAATAAAAAGTGCCTTGAATTAGAAACTGTATGGTAGATTTTGTGTTGTTAAGAAAACCCTAAGATGCTGCAACATTGAATTTTATGAAGTCATGTATTGAACTAGCGTATATTTGTGCATTACCGTTGTAATATTGTACTTCTGACATTCATTTGTGCAAGTTGAAAAACTATGATGCACTACACTATCGTCTGATACTTTAATGTCAGCGTTTCAACGGCTTAACGACCCTCCCCATGGGAGTTTACAGTCGAAGTATCTGCCGTCATCACCGCACAACAGTCACATCCCCCCTCCCCAACATCTGAGGCAATACTTCAAATCAATCCATGCGCCATTTTTAATTTATAAAATTGTCTCATTCTAATACTAAACTTTAACTTGTATAACTGCTAATTTGCTGTATAAAATTATTGCAGCGTTTGTTTCATTTGTTCTACAGCATTTACGTTTCCACTCGCATTTGTTCATCCCCTTTGAAACTCCTTTTTTGTTCGTATCACTTTTGGGTCCGAATCACTTTTCGAATTGTTACGACCAAGCCTTATCGCCATTTATTATTTAAAAAAATAAATAATGAAGAATCTGCCTCTATGTATGTAGAGTTATTAAATTTTTTAAAGCAGCAGACATGAAAAATATGCAATGCCCCCCCCCCTGGACTGGAAACCCGGACCCCTCGAATACGCGTTGCGTATGCTTCCAATTATACCACAAAGGGATGCGGAAAGGATGGAGAAAATAACCTATACGTATTTTATGTACGTACGCATCTGTATGTGTGCAGAACGATAGCACCTACATCCACCGAATGTTTAATACGTGTCTAAATTTGGCCCCGAATCCCAAATTTAAGTTTGTTTCAATTTATCTCATATTTTATATTAATTTAATAAATTTTCGATTAATAACTCAAATATTTTAAATCGAAATGTGTCAATACTGTTCGAAATAAAGCACTTCTATTTCCGGCGCGCCACATTGCTGCCATTCCGCAAAATGTAAGATATTTATCTTTCGATTTAATCAAAAACGTCCGCTGTTTGAAAGCAATGTAACTCGAATGCCTTATATCCTCCACTCACCAGCGCATTGCCAAATTTAGCTTTCAAATTTATCTATATGCAACTGACAAATTAAGCGACTGAAAAGCTATGTAACTCGAATGCCTTATATCCTCCACTCACCAGCGCATTGCCAAATTTAACTTTCAAATTTATCGATATGCAACTGACAAATTAAGCGACTGAAAAGCAATGTAACTCGAAAGCCTTATATCCTCCACTCACCAGCGCATTGCCAAATTTAACTTTCAAATTTATCTATATGCAACTGACAAATTAAGCGACTGAAAAGCAATGTAACTCGAATGCCTTATATCCTCCACTCACCAGCGCATTGCCAAATTTAACTTTCAAATTTATCTATACGCAACTGACAAATTAAGCGACTGAAAAGCAATGTAACTTAACTCGAATGCCTTATATCCTCCACTCACCAGCGCATTGCCAAATTTAACTTTCAAATTTACCTATATGCAACTGACAAATTAATCGACTGAAAAGCAATAAACACAGTTTTGAAGATAAATATTTCTGCTTTATATCTGATTGACTTAAATAAAAATGCATTTAAACCAAGAGATGCCTAAGTAGAAACATTAAATATTTTGTCGAAATGAGAGTAGCTGGTATCCTTAAAATCTTTGGAGCGCCTAGTTTTCAAAAAATAATGTAGCAAACATAAAAAATGGCAACGCCTAACACAATATCAGGAACATTAAAGGAACGTCTCTTTCAGGAATGCCTAACATTCTAAAAATACGCTGTTTCTACAAATTTTGGGACTTTACATTTGCATTTCATATGGTATGAGGCCCACCAGCGGCCGAGCGGTAACATCGCTGAACACTGGTAGTTCGGTCCGAGGTTCGAATCCCGCGAACGGGCTGGCTGCATGGGTGTTTTCGTGGTTTTCCCCATGTGTAACGTGCATACGAGCCAGTTTCCCTTAGAAAGTCCTCCACGAAGGCATCCCTCCCCTTAGGCAGATAGCCCTAGTGTGCTTTGCCATAATTAAATACACCACACCATATGTTATAAGTGCGAAGAAATCCATGCCGAATAATAAAGTTAAAAAAAGAAAGAAAAGTTTCAATATCAGGAGCAAGTCTAAGAGCAGACTGGTAACATGCGATCCTCAAGGAAAGCATAAAAAAAAAAAAAAATTAACAAATCTTTTGGTGCGATGTTAAAATCTGAATGCCTTTAGATTTTCTTTCTTTTTTTCCCTCCCTTTTTCGGGAGAGAGGGGGTGTTTTCTCGTCTTTCAGCGATTGCGGTGATTCTGCATGTTTCCCTAAATTTTTATTAGTTTGCTTGATTCAATAAATCATATTAATTTATTTATACATTTGTTATGAAACTCGTGGCCGAGATCGACAATTGTAACGATTTGCCGGAACGAAACCTGCGAAAGCAGAAAACAGTTTTGGGAAAGGTTTGAATGAAATACTTCTTGTCGTATGATACGATCAATGATGTTAATGAAATGCTTAGGAAATTAATTTTCTTACTTAACTTGTAACATCACAACTCTAACAAATAATAAATGTTGCTGTTAGAATTTTCCGAAAAAGTTTCCACGCGAACTAGATTGCTAAAGAAGATTGTTCTGCTGCCATTGTAATTCTAATAAAAGATTTGTTTAATTTCCCGAGGGGAGAGAAGCTCACTTGTGAAAGTGCACCGATGCGAATAATTTGAAAGATCTCCGCCAGTTGTCTCTGCTGTTTGTTTGGGGAAGAAATTTACGCAACTGAACCTTTTCTTCCGCGCGTAGCCGAGAACAGAGATTTACACATTGAAAAATGCGTCCGATTTTTCATGTGAAATGTAATTAATGGTGGAAGAACCTAACGAATTAAGGTATGTGCCTACATACGGAGCCTTTTTTTTTTTAAATACATAAAATTTTAATTAAACACACATGTTTTTGAGTAAGCTTGGATATAAAACTATGTATTTAAATGGAATTTCATAGAACGTTTCATTAATTTTTCAAATATAGGCAATATTTAGTAAAATTTTAGTGAAAATTTTCATTTACTCCAGATCTCCTAAAAAATCCTAATGAATATATTTCATTAATCTTTACACAGTATATAATTAACATAGTTACCTGTGTTCTGCAGCAAAAGATTTTCAGTACTTATAAAATTTTTTGAAATATTCAAAACTTGGTGCAAAAACTCAAAATTTAAACAAAAAAAAATATCCTCTTTTCTTTCAAATACTGTCAATAAAATCAATAAATAAATACAAAGAGGCCAGATTTTGCTACAGAACACAGATAAAGATGAATAAAACATTTTGGCAAAATTTCATTTCAATATTCTAAATACATTTTGAGAAATTAACGTAATCGCTATCAAAAGTAACGAAAAACACAATTTCTCAGAAAATGCATTTAAAGATTTTAAAACAGCACAAAAAATTTTATAGTCACTTTAGACCTTTAAAACTCGCCGTATTTGTATGTTAGACCCTCTTTTACTTCATTCTTAACTAATTTTGACTTTTAGCATTTTACTGGTTACGTTTGCTGCTTGTAGAGATTGGCGTTTCTATTTCTGAATTCGCTGTTTGTCTATTCCCATGTAGCTTTCAAGCATAATGGGATTAATTTCTATTTCTATATACCTGAAAATAGGTAAAAGTCCTAAATATCTTGAATTAAATAAGAATACAGCAATATCTGCACCTAAAAGCAATGTTTTCAGTTGGAAAAAGTTTAGGTAAAATAAACCTCAAAAGGTTATTAAAATACTCATTATTGTTTTGAGTCTTCCCATGTAGGCATTTTATCAGCAAAGTGTCACACAGTGAGAGATGTGTTGTTTTTACAGCTTTTATATTGTTTAATAATTAGAAAATAGTTGTTTAAACTTATTGTTTACATTTTTACGACAATTTAAATGCCAACTTCCGGTATCCAAATATTCACATCCGATTTACTTTTTATACTATAACTTTGCTTCTATTTATCGTAAACACAAGAATAAAGCATTTTTGGAAACCTAAATATATAGCCTATAACATGAATAAATAAAACAATTTTCGAAAATTTTCACCAAAATGACGAATTTAGGGTAGGCACATACTTTAAGAAATCACGATTTTTAGCGCTAAACTCCATTTCTGAAATTCGTATTATTTTGCATGAAGTTATGTGCGGAAAAATATATTTGCTCGAGTATTTTTTCCTTTTTTTTTAACTATTATTATCGTTTAAAACCGAGAGGGGAAAATTATGCTAGTAACTCAATTTTTGAAGAACAGGTTTGCAGTAAGCACACAACAAATGAAAAGTAGTCATGGATAAACTACTGGTAACTATCACAATATCATTTCTTTAAAATAAATCGAGATTTTCAGAAGAATGCATTGTAATGTTAACATTACAATATCTAATAAGGTATCTTTATTTTTCTTCCCTTGTAACTTCAATCTCTCCCGTTCTTACTGTTGTATCTGCTAGGCCTTGGGCATCTCTAAATAATTACAGAAGGTGTATGCGCAGCTTTCTCGATGAAATAATAAACCGTGTTGTGTTATGCGAAACTAACAACCAATACAATATAAACGGATGCGTTTCAAAACTTTCAAAAACAACATATTTTTTAATGGTTCCCTCATTTGGATGCATATGTTACCGTGAAAGACTGAAATTGGAGAATGTCGACTTTCACCGGAGAATATCAACATTCACCAAAGACGTCGGTGAAAGACCGAATATTTCACTACATTCTTGTATATTCGGACTCTCACCAGTGTATGTCGACCATCACAGATATGCTCTGGTGAAGGTCGAAAAGAGAGGTCATAAAGTGCCATAATAGTTTAAGTTGTTGCAATAAATAAGATTTGAATCACATAATTTAGTAAGTTTTTTATGACTGTTATTTTATTTTCTCATTTAGAACGTACTGCATAATTAAGCAAGTTTTTAACTTCTATTATTTTCTTTTCTCATTTTGAATGTATTGTGGGTTTTAGGTTCTCATGTTCTTAAGTTCTTATTTCAAGTTTCAAGTGCGTTTATTCGCGACTGAATGACGGAGAAGAAAATATAATATTGTTATATGTTCAACATTCACCATTAGTACATGGTGAATGTCGACATTGACCGGTGTAAGTCAGAAATAAGAGTATTTGGAAAATATTTCGGACATACACCAAGAGATTATGTGAAAGTTGATATTCACCGGTGAAAGTCGACATTCTCCAGATTTCGGTGTTTCACCGTAACATTATACATTTTGAAACGTCAGATACCTTTTCTTCTTATAACAAACGATTCAAAATTTGTATTTTCATCTCCGAAAAAAAGCTATTTTTTCATATTTCCAGACGTCGTTTAGGACCGAAATATAATTTCTCAATAATTACTCCTAAAAGCGACAAAGCAAATTAATAACACAAATCCGAAATGTCTGCTTTTCCAAAATTCTAATTACGGAATTTTAATGCAGTCTACAAACTGAAAATTTATAACACAAGATACATACCGTGTAATTTGCGTGTGGATTGGTAATTTGCGTGTGCATTATTTATGCACACGCAAATTACACGGATGCACATGCAATTTACGGCAAATTTCATCGTGTACTTACACACTATGGCATAGTCTGTAAATTAATTTTGTAAATTTTACAACAAAAATCGTGTTATCGAAGTATGCACATTGGTAACGTGCACGTTAACGAACATGTATTTACACATGGTCATTAACGTGCTAGAATGAAATCGTGTTGAACGTAAATTTTTAGATTGTTTTTGTTGTTTCATTTCGTAAATGTTTAAAATTAAAATCGTTTTATCGAAATATGTAAGCTCATAAAGTGCTGCAAGAAATGTTACGCATATTTACGAATGTGCTAGAATTAAATAGTGGTGCCGTGCTATGCAAGGATTTCCGCGTAAGGGTGAAACCGCGTTATGAGGTTAATTTATGAGAGGGACACTTGTATTAGATTAGTACACGAGTAAAGCAAGAGTAGAAAGTTTGCTTTTAAAACAACGCATATCTGCTAAAATAATTTCTCAGCAAAATATAAACATTTGCTCGTAATCGGAGGGGAAAAAACCCTGTCGACTGCACAAGGCATAAAATAGACACTCCCTGAAACACATTAAAGACATAATGTTGACTAGTATCCAAATAAAATACAAAAAGAACAAGTCTCGAAATAAATACGAGATGTAGAGAATGATTCAGCCCCTGAAACAAGGTGAGAAGTTGATCAATCTGAAGTAGAAAGAGTAATGTCCTCGTTGGGAAATGAGACACCGAAACGAAGCCCAAGTTGATATACCCCCGAGCGGTGATAAAGAAGGAAAACGGAACATGTTCGGAACAAGTGTTGTTTGGAATACGTTTCC
This sequence comes from Stegodyphus dumicola, assembly GCF_044657685.1. Lineage (NCBI taxonomy): Eukaryota > Metazoa > Arthropoda > Arachnida > Araneae > Eresidae > Stegodyphus > Stegodyphus dumicola. The sequence goes on from NC_140770.1 coordinate 6,725,698, forward strand.
TTTCATTGAGAACAAACAACACAACTCCGCTGTTTTATATTTTTTTTATCTTTAGCTGAAGACTATTCTTCCTCGAGAGAAAAGAATAAAAACAGTCTAAAAATGTTAAAAACTACTCATTTTCCCGGCTCTAACGGCTACATCTTACAAAATAGAGATAAAATTAATGGATGACTGCGTGATTTTGTTGCTCGAATTTCATCTGTCGGATATTTATTAAAGAAAGTTATGTCAAAAAAATAATAATAGTAATAATACTGGATAATTTAGATTTTAGGCTTTGGCAACAGTGTTAGTGTTGTTGTTCTGATTTTACTCCATGTTTCGCTCTTTGAAGGGCTGTAAAGCTCCAACGATGTAGTAGTTATTTAAAAATTTCAGTCAAACTTCTTATTTTAGCTGATTTTTACATCCTTGTACGATGTAAAAAGGAAGAATTGTAATCGCGAAAAGATTCAGGCAGCATATTTCAACGAAAATACCCATTTTGACCGCTATCGATTGAAATTTAACGACGTTTTTGCGTGATATCTGTACGTAAGGACAGAATATAAGATTCTTTTCCTCTAAAAAAATTATAAAGCTGCTTTAAAATGAATTCTGAAGAGAATATTTCGGGGCGTCTGTACGAATGTATGTACGTACGTATTTCGCATAACTCAAAAACGAGTAGCCTCAGAACGTTGAAATTTTGTATATAGGACTGCTAATACATGTAGATGTGCACCTCGTATTTTGGTTGCAAGCGGCCGCACCAAACTTATAAACTTATATAAATATATTTATATCCGTTGTAACCCGGCTCGGTGATCTCGGTTTCTTTACTGTTATATGTTTGTAAATTGTACATTTTTTGCTTTAGAAATTATTGAATTATGTTGTTCTTACCTTTCGGTTAAGGTTTTTATGCCTTTAGTAAATCTGCATGCAATATATTTAGAATTATCAACAATTTTAAAGTTGTTTAAGTGCGGCTAAGCCTAATGTTTTTTAGAGCGGCCATTGCTTGTTTACATTTGAAACAGCAGACTAGTGGATTTGTTGCCAATCTAGAGAAACTTAGCTTCGCAACAACAAAGATAACGCCTTCATTTATTATTGCCAATTAAATCATGCTTAATCCTTTCTGGAATTTTTTCGAGGAAATAAGTGTTTAAGATTTGCTTCGTAATTTTTAATACAGATATTTTGACCTTTTTATGTATTTTTGCCTTGTCGCGAAGTGAGAACTGAATTAATTGAATGAGAAGTACTCAATCGTCTGTGAAAAACTGAATATTTTTTGTTTTGTTTGCTTAATTTATTTTACACATCGTTTTAGCTTTATTATGGTATTGGAATAGAACATGTGGCAACGATTAGCTAATTCTATTCTTTAAATGATATTAATTTTGTGCATTATGAGTTATAATATGAACGAAATATAATACTGTTAAGCGAACCTAACGCCAGTGTCGCTATGGTAAACAAAAAGAGTGAATTTTAAAGAATGCATTTATTCTATTGTGATTTATGCGCTGTCGGCGAAGTAGATTTAATTCAATCCAATAAGTTTAAATGAAATGGAAGAAAAAATGCGTATAATTTGATATTCCGTACAAGGAAGTCATGTGGTGTACACATCAGATTTTTTTTAACTCATTACCCCCTTCCCGTGCCATTAAACTGTATGAAACTTGAGCCCAAGTGTTATGGGCTAGAACGTAAATGCCTATCTAATAGTCAATTTTGCGCAATACTGCTGGAGTGGAAGTAAACTTGATTGATTCTTAGATGTTATAAATATAATACATTTGGTAATAAATAAAAGTTTCAAAATTATATTTCATAAATAAACAACACTTCAAGTACGTAAACTGTAATCCTTAGTGGAAGTAAACTTTAATCCTTCTGCCTTTTGCGGATATTATAAATATATTACATTTTTAATATATAATTTTAATAAAAATTATGTAATAAAGAATCATGATTAACTCTGATACTGATAGGAACTAACGTTCGATTACGACCGTGAAATTAGGATTTTAAAGTTCACGAGAGTTCGCGAAATTTACGTTTGGGACAAAATCTTCATCACGAGTCAGACTCGTTAAAGCGCGGAAAGAGGTTAAACATATTCTAGTGATTTGAAATAATATGTGGAATTTTCGGTATTATTATTAATTAAATATTATTAATATAAATATTTTGATTATTATTTATTTAATCGATATAATTTATTTAATTATTAATCATGTATTTATTATTTTGATATTATTTATTTCAAATTATTATTATTTAACTGTGACCGTTACGACGATGACTTCGCACGCTGCAGTGTCTAGATATGGCCTCCGAATCATGATAATGTGAGTTCTAGAACCATATCTAGTCAACTAAAACTGTGTCAAATCTGACACATGAATCACTCAGAAAGAGTAATTGGCATTGTGACGTCTCTCAAAAGAAGTTCATAATAAATTTAATTAAAAATTAATTGCAATTGTCATTACATGACCAGGGGCCTCTAAACCTGGTCGCAAGCACTGATCTATTAGAAAGTTTGTCATTGTACTATATGATAAAAAATCTAGGTTTGTTTAGAGAATCTAAATCATACAAATTCTAGGTTTGTTAATAGAAATTTACAGCATCGATTTTGTTTAAATCTTAATTTTTGTTTCGTATATGTTTAATTAATTTTGACTTCGGAAGTTTAGTTTTCCACACAAAACTTGTCCAAAATATGAAAAACCAAAACTTTAGATTTCAGATAAAAATAAATATGAAGCTGTGTTCTTTTCCTTTACGCTATTATTATTATTACTTTTAATAAATATTTAGGAAGCAAAATTTACAATTTATTTATTTATTACTGTTATTGCCTTGGGGATAAAAAATTTAATTTTGCTTGAAAAACTATATTGGCCTGTCGGCTGTTTTCGGATTGTGCATTTGTGCCTGTATGCAGCATGAGTATGTCTGAGGTGTGTTTACCGATTGTCCTAGTTTTTCAAACACTGTGTACTGCATCAGCTTGTAACTGTAACTGGTTGAGAACGAACGCGAGAGGTTCGGCATTCTAATAAATACCCTAAACACGATGAAATGTTTAGTAATTTTCAGTTGGAAACTCCAAAATTCCTGGGAAATAGTTTGAAAAATATATCAAATTTTCCATTCAGGATATCCAGAAGTTCGTTATAGCTGCTTTTACAAATGTTCGCTATAGACGTTCAAAATTACATCATTAGATGGGATCCAAAAAGTTCGTTCATTTTCCGGACTCTTCGTCTACTGCATCAGCTTGTCACTGTAACTGGTTGAGAACGCACCTGAAAGGTTCGGTATTCTAATAAATACCCTAAACACGATGAACTAAAGGTTTAGTAATTTTCACTTGGAAACTCCAGAAATTCTGGAAAATAGTTTGAAAAATATATCAAATTTTCCATTCAAGATATCCAGAAGTTCGTTATAGCTTCTTTTACAAATGTTCGCTATAGACGTGCAAAATTACATCATTAGACGGGACCCAAAAGTTTGTCATTTTCCGGACTCTTCATTTACTGCATCAGCTTGTCACTGTAACTGGCTGAGAACGCACGCGGTATTCAAGAGAAATAAAGCTTATCTTTTACAAGGTATTCCAGAGAAATGAAGCTTATCTTTTACAAGGTATTCAAGAGAAATGAAGCTTATCTTTTTACAAGGTATTCAAGAGAAATGAAGCTTATCTTTTACAAGGTATTCAAGAGAAATGAAGCTTATCTTTTACAAGGTATTCAAGAGAAATGAAGCTTATCTTTTACAAGGTATTCAAGAGAAATGAAGCTTATCTTTTACAAGGTATTCAAGAGAAATGAAGCTTATCTTTTACAAGGTATTCAAGAGAAATGAAGCTTATCTTTTAGATCAGTGGTTCTCAACTTTTTGACTAATGCGTACCATCTAAACAAAAATTGAAAACCCTTTAGTTACCACCACTCTTGAACAAACTTCAGATCGCATAAATTTACGAGTGCTAGAGAAAAACTCAATCAGGATATTGGGGTTTTATTTTTTGAATTTAATATTTAAAAATACTTTGCTTCTTTGTGTACAACCTATTTTTCTCTTGCGTACCACAAGTGGTATACGTACCACCAGTTGAGAGCCCCTGTTTTAGATCATTGACACTAATGTGTCAATAGTCTAAAACAGGTAATAATTTTAGTAATCTAAAATAATAATTTTAGTAATCTTAGATAATAATTTTAGTAATCTTAAATAATAATTTTAGTAATCTTAAAAATCTAAGATTACTAAAATTACGATAATAATTTTAGTAATCTTAGATAATAATCTTAATCATATTACGATAATTATGGTTCAAGAAAAATGACCTAACATAAAAATCAAACCAATGACACGTTTCCGTTTAAAATAAGCACTTATAATTACAAATGAGCGACAGACATGTGACATCCTGATCAAAGAATTCTAATGGAATGAAAAAAACCGATTGAAGCTCTTTGTTCTCAATGGAACAATGACTTTTTGGCGACCTAAGGTAGTTTAAAATGTGGCATGGTGTTTTCGTTATTTTAATACCCAAACAGTTTGAATTTAAGGATTAATAACTTTACAGTTGAAAGTCGCAGAAATTCAGGAAAATAGTTTGAAAAATGCAGAAAACTTTCAGTTCAAGATACGCGCAAACTTCGTTATATCCAATTTTCATGTTTTTTTGAAGTTGGCTATAGACGCATTAAACAACATGTAGAGTAGACGAAATTGGGCGGGTCCAAAAATTCCTTTTGTTATATCCGGGAATTCGCTATAGCGGGGCTTGGCTTAGCGTCATTTTAAAAATCTGCGTTTTATGTATAATTTGAAATTCAGATTTTAAAGTTTCATAAAATAATGATATGATTCATCGAAAATATTTTGTTTTTGATCAAAATTAGGAATTTAATAAACCCAGAAAAGAATCCGAAAGAACAAAAAATAAGAAACCAGGGATTGAAGTTTGTACCTAATTATAAAGATTTTTTGGAAATGCTTGACATTCATTATAAGTGGAGAACTTGGACTGAGAAAGTTGTTCTTAATTGTTCCGAAGTTTCGCTTAAATTATTCCACTCTATTCCAAGAAGTGAAATTCAACTAACTATACTTGGAATTCTTTCAAAAGTTTTCTACACAATTCAAGCAGTAATTAATTTCATTAAGGAAAGTATTTTTTTTAGTATGTCTTAAATTTCATTGCTGCTTTTGGGGACTTTTAAATGAGGCAGAATTTCTTTAGAAAATTTTCGTATTTACCGCACGTTTGCTAGCGAGCTAGCACTATTCAAAGTATTTTGTTTTATTACGGCATGTCTTACTTCCCAGTTGATTCTTCTTCTTCTTCTTTGGAATATGTTTGACTTCCCTTTCAATACGGATTTCCGTGCCTACAGTGCAGAGGACAGTAAATCTTAATCAGAATACAAAGCGGTGTTTCATTTCTCCTGATTGGCTGTTTAAAAATAGACAACACCGTTTCTGATGCTCGAATAGTTAGATGTCACTTCTAGATATTTCTTTCAGTGCAATCGTATAAAGTAATAAAATAAAAGTCCAAATGGAACCAAGTGAAAGAAAATTTCGGTTTATAAGGAATCGCCGTGTAGGGATTTATCTTTATTTTAAATAACCAATTTAATTTTACAGTTCTCTCCTATAAGCCTTCATTCACCTAAATGTCAATGCCAGAATATTTAAATTTGGTAGCGCGCGTGAAGGAACGCAAATTCTACCTTGTGAAGAAATGGTTTAAAAACCGAGGTTCCCTGTAGGAAAGATAGAGAGAGTTAGGCTATTGCCGTTACCTCCGTTGCGTGAGCTTGTACTCCCGGAGGTATTGCTGGTTGACGTGGCTTAAGGGGCTCATACATCTTAAACTCGCTCATGATCTTCGAATATGTGACTGTTGCAAGAATTGAAATATTTTATTTATTTTACAAGCAATTACCTCCAACCTTTTACAGCTGACTATATAATATACTACATAATATACTTTGGAAACTAGTAACCAGAAAGTTTGTGTTGCCACAAATATTTTGGTAATTTAATCCTCTTTGTGACAAAATATTTCGCCACGTTTCCACCTTGTGATATGTGACCAATATGTGACCAATATGGCCAATATGTGACCAATATGTACCAATATGTGACCAATATGTACCAATATGTGACTGTTGCAAGAATTGGGTTTATTTTATTTATTTTAAAATCAATTACTTCCAAACTTTTACAGCTGACTATATAATATACTACATAATATACTTTGGAAACTAGTAACCAGAAAGTTTGTGTTGCCACAAATGGTTTTGTAATTTAATCCTCTTTGTGACAAAATATTTCGCCACGTTTCCACCTTGCGCGCATGATATTTTAAAAATGGCTCGTGGTACATACTTGAAATTGGATGGAATTCTTTATATGGACACTATTTTCTAACTGAACCAAAAATCCGATGAATATTTTAATATTAAAAAATTTTATGCAAGAAAACATTACAGATTTTTTTAATAAAATACATTTTATAAACTCAACTCCAAATAAAATAAAAATTTAACGTAAAATTCTTATAATTTTAGGTTCACAGTAGTTTTCAAATGTTATAAAAGCTATATATTAAAAATGGAATTAAATTATGCAACAGAATGTTTTAAATTGTGCGCGCAACGTGGAAACATGACGAAAAATATTGTCACAAAGCGGATTAAATTATCAAAATATTTGTGGCAACACAAATTTCTGATGACTATTTCAGAAAGCAGCTATATTATGTAGTCAGCTGTAAAAAGCTGGAAGTAATTGCTTTTAAAATAAAGAAGTTATCCCAATTCTTGCAACAGTCAGCTATTCGAAGATCTTATGGATTTTAAGGTGTACGAGTCCCCTTAAATGCATTTACTTGTTGCCACTAGTTTCGAAGTGGGTTTAAGAAACAGGAATTATCTAAGCCCTGAAGCTTAGTTCTACGACTTGTGTATATCCACGAAGTTTAGCTTCGGTCTGTGGTTTCAGTTACCGTCCAAGGGAGGCGTCGAGTTGACGCATTGTAAATTTTAAAGAGTTAGTAAAGAATACTTTTAACACTCTTCCTGTGCAGTTACTGATACGCAGTCGCATGGACGTCCGACCTAAGGTTCTACATCAATCAGAGTTATATGTCCATGCGACGGAAAAGAATCTACCATCCACCTCCAGCGGCATTCACTGAATCATAGATAGAAGTATTACAATGCTAAATTGACAATGTCATCTATACAATAATTGTGACATAGTAATCCGTATGAAAAATAAATATACGATCAATTAATCATTACATTGTCATGGATAGGATCTATGTCGTGGAGAGTGGAACTTATATATCAACCAGTTTTTAAACCTATGTCTTCTTCAATACGTCATAACATCATGTTCTTATCAGTTACACACCTAATGACACATCATTAGGTGTGTAACTGATAAGAACATGATGTTAAGTGTCCGTATTATTTTTGCAGTTATCCACAGAGTAAGCCAGTCACATCAGTTCAGGCAGTTGATAGTTCCATAGCCCAAAGTATATGATGTTGTGTAGGCTATTCTATGTTCATATAAACTGAATTCTAAGTTAACTTTTGATAAATTCGAAGACCCTACAACCGTAAATTTGATTTTAAGAAAATTTTAATGGATTTGGAAAGAGGCTTTTGTCAGTTCGACGCGATTTGTGTTTAGTATTCATTTTCGGTTTCTGTGTTTTTCCTTTTTCGGTCTGTTTATGGTTATAGAACGAATGGGTTTATTGCCTGTCAGGCGGGCAGGGCTGTGCTTCTGTTATTAGACTGACATATTTTGAAGTTCAACCGCAAGTACAGGTTTCTGTAAAATCTATTCGGCAGCTTCGGTGAAACGCCACGAGAAAAAAACGACCCAAACACGCTGATTCTGGCATTAACGGACGCCTCACTTGAATAATTTTGAAACTTTTGTCTTTAAGGGGGCTCATACACCTAAGGTGTATGAGCCCCCTTAAAGACACCCCTTATGATCTTCGAATATGTGATTGTTGCAAGAATTGGGATATTTTATTTATTTTAAAAGCAATTACTTCCACATTTTTACAGCTGACTACATAATATAGCTGCTTTAGAAACTAGTAACTAGATAGTTTGTGTTGCCACAAATATTTTTGTAATTTAATCCGCTTTGTGATAAAATTATTCGTCATGTTTCCACCTTGCGCGCATGATATTTTAAAAATGGCTAATGGTATGTACTTGAAATTTCATGGAATTCTTTAGATAGGCACTATTTTCTAAGTGAACCCAAAATTTCATGAATATTTTAGTATTAATAAAATTTATGCACGAAAACATTACAGATTTTTAATAAAATACATTTTATAAACTCAACTCCAAATAAAATAAAAATTTCACGCGATATTCTTAGAATTTTAGGTTCACAGTAGTTTCCAAATGGTATAAAAGCTATATATTAAATATGGAATTAAACTATGCAACAGAATGTTTTAATCTGTGCGCGCAAGTTGGAAACTTGACGAAAAATGTTGTCACAAAGCGGATTAAATTATAAAAATATTTGTGGCAACACAAACTTTCTGATGACTATTTCAGAAAGCAGCTATATTATGTAGTCAGCTGTAAAAAGTTGGAAGTAATTGCTTTTAAAATAAATACGTTATTCCGATTCTTGCAACAGTCACATATTCGAAGATCTTATGAATTTTAAGGTGTACGAGTCCCCTTAAGTTGCCAGCCGGTTAATTTAAACTCCTAATCTGTTTTGCTCCTTCTAAATACGCGTGTCCAAAAAACCTGCTCCAGAAGAGGACAATTACATTATGCAGAGAAGATGTTAGGGAGAGAGTTGTTAGTACAAGGGCGTAGCTAGAGGGGGCGCGATCGGCACCCGGATGCACAATTTTGGAGCGGCATTATCGAGTAAAATATTACTTTATAGTATTTAGTCATGCAGATAATCGAACTACGAACTTTATACCGAATTAAAGTTAGGAAACATTAATAGTTTTTACTACACACCTTACTTTTTATTTCAACAACTACATATCCCGGTTATATCTTTTCTACTCCGCCGAGGGGTCCACCAGTGGCCGAGCGGTAAAGTCGCTGAACACTGGTAGTTCGATCCGAGGTTCGAATCCCGTGAACGGGCTGGCTGCATGGGTGTTTTCGTGGTTTTCCCCATGTGTAACGGGTATACGAGCCAGTTTCCCTTAGAAAGCCCTCCACGAAGGCATTCCTCCCCTTAGGCAGATAGCCCTCGAGGCTTTGCGTTAATTAAATAACCTAACATAACATAACCTAACCTATCTGCTCCGTCGAAATATTTTAATGCAGATTACGAATATCGACAAAATTATAATTACAAAGACACTAATCAATAATGTAAAATTCCTTGTTTAGACAGAATATTTCGTAAGGATTTGTTTCGTGTTATTGCTGGGGAAAGCGAAACAGGATCGTGGAAGAACATGCCTTTCGAATTTTTGCAGCTTATTCTAAAACAGAATCTCCGGAAGAAAGTTCCAACTGTTCAAACACTAGTGCAAAATTTCCCAGCAGTTGCTGTAAGCTTTGCCGAATGGGAGAAGAGTTTTGTGAATGGAAATAATTTAGAATCTACTTTCCAAGTGTAAATACTTACTTTGAATGTAAGAAATCTTTCTATAATGTCAACATTACAGCAACTGGAGTAATCAAATTGACCTGTCTGTTGTCCATGGAATAGAACAATAACAATAATAATAATAAAAGTAATAATAACAAAGAACACTTGAACTCTCAGCCGATATTGAACAAGCAGGTGTGGAGTCCATTCTGGGTTTCGTGTCTAAATCAAGTTGATTTATTATATTCGAACTTTAAGTTGTAATGACCCATAAAAAGCAAATTCAGTTAAAGTTACTGTAGCCGCCCATTTTTTTTTTTACTAATCGTATGGTCTGAAACTGGTGAGGAGAAAGTGATGCAAATGATTCAATTTCCCAAGAATGCGTTAATAACCGGAAATGAAAAGGATGTCATGGATTAAGCTAACTTGTAATTATCACTTATTTCTACATTTCGACAAACCTATATTTTAATCAGAATACATATTAATAATAACATTACTGTATGTAACAAGGTATCTTCATTTCTACTTTCCTGTAACTGTAATCTCTTCCGTTCTTGTTGTTGTCACTGCAACCCCTGAAGCCTCGAATCATGCGCAAATAATTAGAGAAGGTGCAGCCGACTCGGCGAAATCCTAAATTAAATGACAGTTCGCGTTTATTTTAATGGGTTCTTGTATTAAGATGGTATTACAGTTCAAAGTCAGTAGGGAAAGGTTCAGTGTGACCTTCGCAGGTACTGTGCCCGGGTTTGTCTTTGTTATTAAGATGAAAAGTATCACTAGTGGGGAATCGGGTTTAAAATTTTAGGGAGCTCGTTCTCCGAACGCGTTGAGGAGAGGGTAAATAACCCGAATATTTTTTTAATTTTCAGAACCTGGCTCAAAATCTAGGTAGAAACACGCGCGGAAATGTGGTATTACAGCATTTGTATAGCTTTGTAAACAATACTCACTGGCCGCTAATATGACAGTAGAATAGGATGACGATTTTAAACGTTTAGACAATGGGATGTAATTTGCCGAGGATATATGCAACGTCTCAAGTTACTTAGCAGTTTAAACTAGGAGGATATACGCTAAATTAAAATATTTCACTTTAATTTGAAGATCTATATAAGGAGAATTTGCACTGACTACTATTTTTTTTAAAACAAATATGGTTTAATATTCATTTAAGCTATTAACGTCCCTTAATACATAATTCCTTATACTCTTCCCTATTGAGGATATATATGGAAGAGCTCGAGATTCAGTCGACCCAATTCTGGAGCGAATTAGTATCTATCACATTCGTAGAGGAATTCTTTTTTTCCTCCGCTGCAGTAAAGCCGAAACATTAGCTGTGCCCTTACCGGAAATTGAACCGTTGATTTAGCCGCAGCAGACTATGCATGTTACCAGTCACACTACAACAGCATGCACGGAGAAATACGCTAATTCTTGACATTCTTCCCCACTTAAAGGGTTCCGAACTTGGGGAGAGCTCGAGATCCAGTCGACCAGACCCTTTTGAAAACTAATTAGCATTCACATTTTTATTCTGACGCCTCCGCAGATTATTAGCGAGATTCGTGAAAAATCTGCTATTCTGTCGCCGGAAACGAATCTCAGATCTTCCAGTTTACCACGGTAACGCGCAGGGGTCTTTATAAGTTTCATTATGAAATTTTCTTGATAAATTTTAAATGGCTACCATATTAACGAAACGCACGCCTCATACGTTTTAGAAAGGGAAATAATTCACAACAAAATTTCTCTTTCTTTAAAAAGAATTATTTTTTTTATTATTATTTTCTTTGAGTAATATTTTCTGTTGCTGTAAATTTTACTTTATTCAGCGTTACTATTTTCGGTAGCTAGCGTTAACTAAGTAAAGCTTCGAGCGAAATGAGTTTTACATGTGTGCAGATTTTTTTAACACATATCTGGATGCTTTCGATTATATCATCGAATTACGTACATTTGTAACTCCAAATTACGAACAGTTTTAAGGTCATGAAATTGCATACACATACATAATTATTTTATAGGATCTAACACAACATTTCTACAGAACAACCTATTCTAAGAAGGTTTTTTTTTTAATACTTCATTTCAAGAAACAAGCAATATGTGTACATTTCTTTTTCGAAAAGCTGCGTCAAGAATATACGAAAACGGATAATTTTTCTTTTACAAAAGCTACATTCTGAACGTAAATTAGTTTTAATTTTAAGAAGCATAATTTTTTTCGACGAATGGTATATTCCTTGAGTTATAGAAGAGAAAAGAAATAATTTGCTCACCGTATGCATTTCTGTTTAAGCTGTATGAAGAAAACATGAAAACGGGGTTACTTTTCCGTTTCGCCGGCGCAAATCTCGCCAAACAGACTTTATTGGCGACAACATAAAATAAGTCGCCAGTAAAATTTTCTTATGTGTACACACGTAAAAAAATTTAACGAATGTTAGTTCTAAGAATTTTTTATTTTGAAGGCATAATTATTATCATATCGTTTAAAATTTTGTAAAAAGCCAATAAATAAAGACGATAAATTTGTAAAAAGACATTAATTTAAGAATTTACTATGCTTTCATAGTTCAACATCCTGATTCGCCGATTCATATCACGTGAGCCCAAGTGATCTCATCTCGCATAAACTAAGCGACAAAAATCTAATTCTCTCAGTAATTATCTACATTAATATCAATTTAAATCTTAAATTAAATCTAAATTTAATTATTTTTTTTAAAGTTAAATCTTAATTTAGAATAAAATTTCAAATGCAGGAACTATTTCAATTCGTACAAATAGCTTACTCAGAAATCATGTAAAACCGCAGTGCTTTACTTCGCTAGTGCATTCTCATTAGAATGGATGAATTTAACCTTTTGACTTTCCTATATTTTCGCTTTCGGGTGAGCGGTGTGATTGCCTCCTAATTGACTTAATTACCGCGAATGGCCTTAGGGCATAAAATTGAACTATCTAAGTAAAAATTCTATGTAATTGTATACCAGTATTGAAAGAAAGAATCAATCTGATAAGAAATGCCTGCGAGTTGTTTTGAAAATGAGACGTAAAAGGTTACCAGCGAGGCTATTTGTTTGGCATCAG